>NC_142467.1:10007500-14807500 GCF_049115385.1 Moschus berezovskii
GGGAAAGGCTACAGAGCCTTTTGGACAAACTTGGATAGAAATTTAGATAGTAGCTTATCAGTTTCTAAATGATTAGATTTCATGCTTCACTCTTGAAGATACAGAATGACCTCGGTAGAGTAACTGGAACTAGACTAGCCTTTCTGCTGGAAACAAGTATAGACCTGGACAAAGCATACGAGGTGTTTGGTTTCACAAAGAGGATGCCAGTTGGTGCAAAGCTCCAACCCAGAGCTTCAGAAATGACACCATGATGTGAGGAGTCTCTGACTGGTGGAAATGTAGGCTAAATAGAGATTGGGAATGCTGCAGAGCTTGACAGTCGTGCTGTACTAAGGAGGCAAAGAACAGAGTCGTGATTCCATCATCTTAGTGCTATCTTTTCATTTCAGAAACACATCTGTTATTTCATAGTCATAGTCAATATAAAAATACTACTTAGGGCATATTGTTTTATCTCCAGCTTTTCCTACTTTCTCAAAATGTGTTTATTATATTTATTAAAGCTTTCCTCAAAGTACAGATCCTTCTCTAAATAAAAGTAAAGTGCTAACATCTTGCTGGTATCTAGATACCATCTGCGTGTTTCTCACTTTACTGAACGTACATGTTTTTATCAGTATTGGTAATAAGATTGGGAAAAAAAGTTGCATTGACATAAAACTGGCTATCAATCAATTTTCACTCCTTATAGTTACTCTAAGGACTAAATCAAGAAAAAGACCTAAGACTTAAGAAAGCCATGTATTACTTTAAATGGTAAACATGAGAAGCAATTTGAAACTAACAAAGCATGTTACCTCATTTGATAACAGAAAAAGTTTCATTCACATAAAAGATATTCAATAGTTTGTTTTTCAATATCTTTATACATTTGTGAAAGCTTAGTATGTATCTACTTGCAAAATACACAATTTCAAACTATTACAAAAATTCACCATATTATTATCATCACTTTGTGTGAATTCATGAGTTTTATCTATACTGATATTAATCTGGTCATATAGCAATAATCAACATTACAGTAATATGTTATAATCATTTATTAATGAAATAAAAATGTCAGTTCTCTTCATCTAACATGTTATAGAGTGTTTTATTGTGATTTAATTTATATATCATAGAGCCAAAGTTCTGCTCCAGGTATTGCTCTTCCTGAAGTGATCTTACACACACACACACACACACTCACACACACACAGTCACACACACACACTCTCACACACAGTGCATGTGTGTTTTAGCACCTGGTTTTCACCCTTAGAAGCAACCACAACTATTTCATTTCTTTACTTACACACTGCCAGTGATCACATAAACACACAAAAGTTCTGATTATTCACAGCCTCATTCCTGCTAAATAAATACCAGAGAGTTGTTCTTTTCTGATTCCTTAGTATCGAGTCTGTTATGAGATTTTTTTCAGTGTTTTGAGAATGCACTTGCCAACAGTCAACAGCAAACAATTCTAGGAATTATTCTGCATGATTAGTTGCTTCTTGCAACTCTTCGTGACCACATGGACTGTAGCCCGCCAGGCTCTTCTGTCCATGGGATTTTCCAGGCAAGAATACTTGAGTAGGTTGCCATTCTCTTCTCCAGGGGATCTTCCCCACGCAGGGATTGAACCCAGATCTCCTGCATTGCAGGCAGATTCTTTACCATCTGAGCCACCAGGGAAGCTCAGGAATTCTTCTAGCCTTACCTGATTTCATTGCTTTTGAATCCCCTGCTGTTTGGCATAGCTTCAGTTTTCTCAAATGTCTTCAAAATAGCTGTCCTTCTACCCCAGCTACATTATAATTAAAGAAGAAATTTTGGACCTTTCACATGGTCACTCTTATCACTTTTTTAAGGTAGTAGTACTGTTATTCCACCCAATGATCAGGTACAGCTATGTGCATGAGCTGCCTCAGCTACACTTATGATGTCACTTTCAAAATCTGTTTTAAAATGAAGCCCAAATGTGATCACTAAGTTTAGATTCAAACTATGTTTTGCCAGTCCTGTACACAAATTATTAAATCGATGACAGGAAATAATTGATTTGTGAGTTTTTTTTCAGTATTTCAGACAGTCTACAGAAAAATTTTTTAAAATGCTACTCATTGTTTTATGTTGACTAATATACTTAATATTTGAACTATAAATGGGAGATGGACCACTCAATGACTTTCTTCAATAGACAATAAACATCATATTCTATTACATTTGATATGAAAGCTTTAATGACAGAAAAGTGATAAGCTGCTAGCTCAACAAAATGAATAATGACTTAAATAAAATGTATAGTAGAATAGGATAAGTACTGTAAAAATTTGAAATTAAACTAGAGAAATAAGTGTATGAAATGTTAAAAAAAAAAACTCCCTTCTTAAACATAAAAGGAGTTTCTGAAACTGGTGTCTACCTGCTTGCCATTCATGCTTCGGTGAGATTTAGCTCCCAAATTTAGACCCCTCATATGGGACTATGAGTCTGTTAAATCAAAGTCTGGAGCAAGAAAAGTAAAGATAACCCAGAGATATCTTGTTACTATCAGAGTAAAGACAATTTCGAGACATCTAAAATAGTACCAATAAGAATGGAGAAGCCAGAATATCAGAGTACCCTTCTGCCAGATAGTGACAATCTATGCTTCGTGAGAAGAAAACAGCAATTGCAGACAATTCTATCAAGTTGCTTCTATAAAAGGTCTAAGTTCATGATGACACTACAAATGACAAATATAATATTTAAAATGTGCTAAAGGTAAATCATACAGAATCTTCTTATGTCTACAAAAAAACCCATTCTATACTGATTGAAACAAATCAGTGAGTAATGTATTTAAACTTTGAAATAGCCTAGTTGAAAATCACATGGGGTATACTGCAAGTTTAAGAGCATATTGAAAGCATATCACTTTTCAACGTTAATTAAAAATGTTAGCATCCCTGGAGTCATATAATAGGGAATAATAAAAATATACCATACATCAATATTGTAAGTGTCATGAAATCACATAAAATCAATAAAATATATGATGTATTAAAAGAGAAGCTATCAAGAGTTTATACCTTATTATATTCTAGATATAAAACCAGCCAGAGAACTAAACAATAAGTTGGTAACCACTTTCTAAGACAGGATTAAGCAACATCAATGAAATAGCTTTCCAGAGTTTTCATAGGACCTAAAAGATACAGCCAGTCCATTATAAAGATCAGTCCTGGGTGTTCACTGGAAGGACTGATGCTAAAGCTGAAACTCCAATACTTGGGCCACCTCATGCGAAGAGTTGACTCATTGGAAAAGACTCTGATGCTGGGAGGGATTGGGGGCAGAAGGAGAAGGGGATGACAATGAGATGGCTGGATGGCAAAACTGACTCGATGGACATGGGTTTGAGTGAACTCTGGGAGTTGGTGATGGACAGGGAGGCCTGGCGTGCTGTGATTCATAGGGTCGCAAAGAGTTGGACAGGGCTGAGCGACTGAACTGAACTGAACTGAACGACTAGTCAGGATTTCCATGTCCTTGATCTTTCTTCCTGTTGAAAACAGAGACATATTTCTACACCATGTTTTACTCCACAGAGGCTTTAGTGAATTTTATCAGATACTCTGCCAGTCATACAGGGCTGGCTTGAATTTAAGGTTCCTTAATACTTGCCTGACTTTAGTTTTTCTAAAAACAAATTCTATGGGACAGTAATTATGCTGGGTAGTATTTCATGTTGAGCAGAAAAAGAAGTTTCCAGGATAAATTAAAGAGGAAAACTTCAAGTTAAACTAATCTATATCTATTTATCTATCTTAGTCTTAGGTCTTAGAAAAGTCTCTCGTTTGTGTCCGACTCTTTGCCATTCCATTGACTATACAGTCCATGGAATTATCCAGGCCAGAATACTGGAGTGGGTAGCGGTTTTCTTCTCCAGGGGATCTTCCCAACCCAGGGATCAAACCCAGGTCTCCTGCATTGCAGGCAGATTCGTTACCAGCTGAGCCACCAGGGAAACCCAAATTAGGATGTTAATAATCTAACAATGTTTACTCTTGAAAGAAGGCTTATGGTGTATGGTGTCCAAACATAATGGACCAGAGAACTGTTTTCTGTTTTGGAGCATCTTGAGAAACCATGTTTATGCAGAATGCACTTTAAGAAATTGTGTTTTCATTTATTCCACAAAAATCCACAGTATACTACTAAGTATCAGATTAATTATAAATCATCTATGAAACTGCATTTATCCAAAAAAAGAGGTGGTATATGTATGCATGCTGAGTCCTTCAGTCGTGTCCAACTATTTGCGACCCTATGAACTCTAGCCTGCCAATCTCCTCAGTCCATGGGATTTTCCAGGCAAGAATACTGGATTGGGTTGCTATTTCCTCTTCCATGGGATCTCCCCAACCCAGGGATTGAACACAAGTCTCCTGCATTGCAGGGAGATCCTTCACCACTGAGCCACCTGGGAAGCCAAATAAATGCATATGTATGGCTGATTCACTTTGCTGTACAGCAGAAAAGTAACACAACATTGTAAAGCAACTATACTCCAATAAAAAATTAAAGGAAAAACTATCTTCCAAGAAAAGCTTAAATAAAGAAAATGCATATGATGTGTTTACCAATTTTTTCTAATATAGTATTTAGTATTGATATTCACACCATGCTGCAATTTGCCTTTCCTATAGCTTAATATACTTAGACTAATAAACCACAGGTAATTTCTCTTCTGATTCCTGATTTATTTGAGAACAATAACAGTAAAAATAGCTTACTCCAAAAGTATATTTTAGAATATTGTCATTCTAAGATTTTTTAAATGTACCAGAGGTAAAGAATTTTTTCTAAGAATATATTATAATAGCACTGGGAAAGATCTAAGAGGAATATAATAATAAAAAGTCACATTAAAGAGAAGTAGCATTCTCTCTTTAAAGTAAAGTAAAAAAAAATAGTACTCATTATTGTGTGTTTGCAATTCCATAATGCTTTTCATCTGAATACTTCAAGTGTGATTATAATGATGGCAGATTTACCTAACAGACTTAGGAAAAGAAAGATGCTGTGTGAGTGAAAGCAATATATGTTTTTAGATAAAATTTGTTTTCACAGCACTGAGAGCTGCTTTTATTATTGTAGTTACAACAGAGGTAGTTCTTCTGCCTAAAAACTGTAAGGAAATTAATAGGTCAGAAAAATCGTATACTTAGATATGTATTCAAGAATATAGCAGAAGCTTATTTATCTAAGTAAAATACTAAGTTCAAAAAGATAGATCAAAGATACAACACAGAGTAAAGTAGTGAAAATTCTCCTGTGACTTCTTTATCCTCTTGAAGACATCTGGTTTCATGGGCTCTGTTCAGTGTTGGCATAACACCATGTCAAAGGAAGTCTGAGTCAAGTTGCCCTTAGCACTTTTTCCATTAAAGAGATGATACGGCTGCTTTCATGACAATGACAGTGCTCTGGAACTGTGTGTTTCAGAGGCCTTGCCTTTGTATTCCCAGTATTACATGTGGAAGCATGCCACATGGCCTGAAATTATGCAACCTAACAGGTCTTACACATTACGTAGGGATCACCATACACATACATTTCCAGGTTTGGGGCTTTGCAAGCATCAGTGGCAGTGTTCCATCACATTAAGTAAATGCTCACATTGCATCTATACTGCATAAAGCACTTTCATAAAGCTACTTCATATTCTGAATATAGTGGTTTTCCTTATAAAGTCACCCCCAATTAACCTGTCTACAGTGCTGATACAAGTTCTTTCGAATAGTTCTTTTGAATAGACAAGACTTGCTTTTCCAGGATGAAAAGACAGAAGTAAAGGTGACAAGATTCCCAGTAGCGCTAGTTGGTAAAGAACCCACCCGCCAGTGCAGGACACATAAAAGACTCAGGTTCGACCCCTGGGCTGGGAAGATTCCCTGGAGGAGGGCTTGGTGACACATTTCAATACTCTGGCCTGGAAAATCCAGTGGACAGAGGAGCCTGGTGGGCTACAGTACATGGGGTCACAAAGAGTCTGACACGACTGAAGCAATTCGGCACACACGCAAAGGTGGCCAGAGTCCAAGTAGGACAAGGTATGGCTCCAGAATCTGCCCTAATTTTTTCTAAAGATTAGTAGAATATGTATTTAAAATTATAATAGCCGGGATGGAGTTACTTAAATCAAATGAATTCAAAGAATAAGGAAGAGCGAACACAGTGAGAGAGTTTCAAAAGGTGGGCTACTGCACTCATAAGCCATGCTGGCAGCTTCTTTTTGTGTGGGACTGGCCTTGCCTCATCAATATATATAAGGAAGCTAATTAACACCTTAACACAGAGTACAGCGAAATTTCCATGGCTAATTGCTTATATACTGTATCCTGATCCAACTGTTCTGTATGTCAAGACACAGTTTTTTATATTTCTGCTTACTGTGAAACATCTACCGAGGAAGTCCTGAGTCTCTCTAGCAAT
This sequence comes from Moschus berezovskii, assembly GCF_049115385.1. Lineage (NCBI taxonomy): Eukaryota > Metazoa > Chordata > Mammalia > Artiodactyla > Moschidae > Moschus > Moschus berezovskii. The sequence goes on from NC_142467.1 coordinate 10,013,969, forward strand.
TTGTTAACACAGATGTCCTGGGGGACTCCCAAACTTGCATTTGATGTCGGAAGAAAGGCATGGTCTGGTGGACTCCGGACATTTGTAAATGCTTTGCTTTTTGTACACAATTCTTAAATGCCAAAAAGTGGAGCTTCCTTTACTTACATTCTTGATTTACTACATAAGTTCTTACTTTTCTATGAAGAGTTATCTTTTTTGATGGCAGGAGATGGTGTGTACAATTATGTAACTTCATCATTAAAGGACACAGACTTTCGATTTTAAATATTTTTTTTAACAAATTACTGTTTTTGTATTACTTTTCCAGGGCTATATAACAAAGTGAGGCTTCCCAAGTGGTACAGTGGTAAAGAATCCGCCTGCCAGCATAGGAGACACAAGAGACACAGATTCAATCCCAGGGTTAGGAAGATTCCCGAAGGAGGAAACAGCAGTGGGTTCCAGGATTCCTGCCTGGAAACTTTCATGGAGAGAGGAACCTGGAGGGTTACAGTCCATGGGTCACAAAAGTCATTCATGACTGAGTGACTGAGCAAACACACACACTCACACACAGTAGAATCACAAATTGGGTGCCTGATGCTGCTGCAGTCGTGTCGTGTCCAAATCTGTGTGGCCCCATAGATGGCAGCCCACCAGGCTCCTCTGTCCCTGGGATTCTCCAGGCAAGAACACTGGAGTGGGTTGCCATTTCCTTCTCCAATTAGGTGGCTAAGGACAAGAGATTACTGACTCACCATCCAGGCAGTAGAAACCCAAAAACAAGGTATCAGAGGGCCTCACTGAAACTGTAAAGAAAACTTCATTACCTAAGAGTCTCCTCTGTTTCTGTTTCCAATTTTCCCTCTTATGACAACTGTGCTCATCCCTGGTAGCTCAACTAGTAAAGAATCTGCTTGCAATGCATGAGACCCCAGTTTGATTCCTGGTCAGGAAGATCCCCTGGAGAAGGGATAGGCTACCCACTCCTGTATTCTTAGGTTTCCCTGGTGGCTCAGCTGGTAAAGAATCCACCTGCAATGCAACAGAGCTGGGTTCAATCCCTGGGTTGGGAAGATCCCCTGGAGGAGGACTTGGCAACCCAGTCCAGTATTCTGACCTGGAGAATCCCCAAGGACAGAGGAGCCTGGCAGGGTTGATGGGGTCACAAAGAGTCAGACATGACTGAGCAACTAAGCACAACATGACAGCTGGACAGAAGGATCTACCTGACTCCAATATGATGTCTTCCTAGCTAATTATATCTGCAATGACTTTATTGGCAAATAAGGTTACATTTTGAAACACTGGGAATTATGACTTCAATGTATATTTTCCAGAGGGAGGAGGTGCAATTCAACCCATAATATTTCTCTTATTTCTTTCACTTTTACCTATTTATAGGGCATGTGATGCCCTTCCCTGGTGGCCAAGTGGTAAAGAATCTACCTGCGAATGCAGAATATGTGCATTCAATCCCTGGGTCAGGAAGAACTCCTGAAGAAGGAAATGGCTACCCACTCACTCCAGTATTCTTGCCTGGGAAATCTCATGGACAGAGGAGCCCTGCAGGCTACAGTCCATGGGGTTGCAAAGAATTGGACATGACTTAGCAACTAAACAACAAAAACAAGGCAAGTGGTATATGGCAAATGCATGCATTCTCATGGGGCCATCCAGCTCAGCTAATTCCACACTATGGCTATGGCCTTTGGTTTCTTGAGTGTGAAGACTTACAAATGGCCTGGCAAATTCTCTCATTTTTAGTTTTACGATACTACTGGGATTTCATTGCAAATCCAAGTTTTATAGGAAACCTCAACCCCTCCCCCTCTTTTTTTTAGAAGAGAAAATATTCGAATAGGTGGTCTGACCACTCTATTTCCTATCCTTCAGGTACTGTTGCACTTTCATTGTGGTGAACATTTTAGGGCAATAGTGGTTACGAAAGAAGGATGCAGAGAAGTGGGAAAGGATGCAACCTCATTTCTGGACCAGGGAATTGACAAACTCAGCTCTACACTGGGTCATTAAAACACAGTTACTGTGGAGACATTCATTGATAATAATTCTTACCTTATTTTCAGGAATTTTTTTTTCTGAAATGATAATAGAATCGGATGTATAGGATCAAAATAAACGTAATATGCTTGTATTCTTTGACCTCTATTCACTAAAGATCAAATATAATTCTACTTTAAGACCTACATAAAGTTCTCTTTGGCCACCTCATGTGACGAGTTGACTCACTGGAAAAGACCCTGATGCTGGGAGGGATTGGGGGCGGGAGGAGACGGGGACGGCAGAGAGTGAGGTGGCTGGATGGAATCACCGACTCGATGGACATGAGTTTGAGTGAACTCCGGGAGTTGGTGATGGACAGGGAGGCCTGGTGTGCTGTGATTCATGGGGTTGCAAAGAGTCGGACATGACTGAGCGACTGAACTGAACTGAAAGTTCTCTTTAAAATTAGAAAACCTATTTCTCCTATGATATACATTTTAATAAGTCTAATTTTCTAACCTAACAATGATTTTGCTGGCCAGTTGCATGTAACCCTTTTGCAAGGCACTGAAACTATCTACACAATTCATGAAAACCCCTGTGGTTTATGACTTAAGTTTAATAAAGTTAATTCAGAAGTAAAAAGAAAAATGTTCTATTCATGAAAAGTCTGTTGGGCTAGAATTTACAGACTATGACAATCTGAGTTTCATATAATTCTTGGACCACTCTTCAGCAAACTAGATATTTGGTTGTAATGGTGTCCTAGAAGTGGTTTGGGGATGAGGGTACTCTTGAAGATATTTCTGAGATCAAGCAGAGATAAATCACATCCTCCAACTCAAACAGTCACCTTGAATTTAGCGGTTCCAGGTTACTTGCCTGGCCATTAACCAAACTTATTCCCTTGATCCCCATGTGGGGACATATTTCTTTTTTAGGACTGTTCTATGTATTTACAGATTTGGAGAAATTATAACTAAAATTCTCTTAATTTCTCTAACAGAATGAAAAAGAAGTAAAGAATTAGATTAAGATTAAAGTAGAATATCATCTGAAGTAAACCTGATTTGGAAGTCAACTTTGGATCGGAGGCAAAAATAAATCTTTCTATTCCTTTTCATCTGAATTGAATTAATGTTGTCAGTGATTTATAACCTTCTAGCTAAAAACAATCACTAGTGACTCAAATTCAGTTTTGCAATTAAAGATTAAATATTAACAGTTTGTTCTTGCAAAAATATAAATTCAGCAAAATAAGACAGAAGAATTAAAGATCTACTTAAATAGACATTTCTCCAAAGACATACAGATGGCCAAAAAACACACGAAAAGATGCTCAACGTCACTAATTATCAGAAAAGTGCAAATCAAAACTACAATGAGGGATCACCTCATACTGGTCAGAGTGGCCATTATCAAAAGTCTACAAACAATAAATACTAGAGACAGTGTGAAGAGAAAGGAACCCTCCTACCCTGTTGGTGGAAATATAAATTGGCTGAGCTCCTCTGGAGAAGAGTATGGAGGCTCCTTAAAAAATTAAAAGTGCAACTATCTCACAAGCCAGCAATCCCACTCCTAGATATACACCCGGAGAAAATCATAATTTGAAGATACATGAACTCCAATATTCACTGCAACCCTATTTGCAATAGCCAAAACACAGAAGCAACCTAAATGTCCATCAAAAGAAGAATGGATAAGGAAGGTGTGACACATATATACAATGGAATATTATTAATATTCAACCATAAAAAGAACATTGATGGAGCAGCAATCTGGATGTGCCTAGAGATTATCATACTAAATGAAGTAAGCCAGACAAAGAAAAATATATGATAGCACTCATATGAGGAATCTAATTTTAAAAATATATAAATAAATGTATATACAAAACAGAAACAGACTCATAGATTTCTAGAACAAACTATGGTTACCAAAGAGGAAAGGGATGGGGAAACATGAATTATGAAATGTATGCAGCCTCTAGAAGCTGGATTCTCCCTTAGAGCCTGCAGAAAGGAGTCCCATCCCTGCCAAGTACCTTTGATTTTAGTTCAGTGAGATACATTTAGGACTTCTGACCTCCAGAATAATAATAAACTTATTATTGTAAAATAATAAATGTGGACTGTTTTAGACAACTAAGTTTGTATTTCATGATAAGAGGCAGGAAGCATATAAAAAATGAAGGACAAAATAGAAAATGTTTAACATAGTTAATAAAGGACTTTTGAGAGGGGCATGTTCAGATATAAAAGAAAATAATCTTTGCCATCTTTCCAAAGCTATCCCCTCTCAAGTTGTTTCCACACCATCTACCAGGTATCAAAAATGGACTTAAGCATCCTAAGCTTTACTCTTTCCTCAACCCCCAGACACTGATACCTCAGCAAGTCCTCTCAATTATATGTCCAACAGTTTTTCTCCACTGACACTGTCATGATCCCAGCCCGTATTCTCATGCAAGATGCTGATATCTTCTTCCAACTTTAATAGTTATCCATTCTATATATGGTGTCCCAAGTGTCTCAGGTGATATTTTAAAATCAGATGAAAGTCCAAACTATTTGGGAGGTTTCTGGCCCTCCCCCGACAAATTATCGTAATACAGACCCAGGAATTTTGTATTTGTTGTCCCATATGCTTAGGACTTCCCTGGTGGCTCAGACGGTTAAGCGTCTGTCTACAATGTGGGAGACCCAGGTTTGAGCCCTGGGTTGGGAAGATCCCATGGAGAAGGAAATGGCAATCCACTCCAGTACTATTGCCTGGAAAATCCCATAGACAGAGGAACCTGGTAGGCTACAGTCTATGGGGTCACAAAGAGTTGGACACAACTTCACAAGGTTAGAATGTGTTTTCAATTTTGTTGCATATCTGGTGCATTTTCATCTTTCTTCTTTCTGTTAAGATGTCATATTTTCATGGAGGCCTCATATAAAAATCCAAACTAAAGTATTTTACTAATAAAACTTTATGCCATATTCTTGTAGTATTCCTTTAGTTGAACTTTTTACTATCTGAAATGTTCTCATTTTTTAAATTGATTTATTTTCTACATCTTCTAAAATATAATCCCAATGAAGATAAGGATGGTATCTGGTATCTGGCATTCAGTTCAGTTCAGTTCAGTAGCTCAGTCGTGTCCGACTCTCTGCGACCCCTGGCGACAGCACGCCAGGCCTCCCTGTCCATCACCAACTCCCGGAATACACTCAAACTCATGTCCACAGAGTCGGTGATGCCATCCAGCCATCTCATTCTCGGTCGTCCCCTTCTTCTCCCGCGCCCAACCTTTCCCAGCATCAGAGTCTTTTTCAGTGAGTCAACTCGTCGCATGAGGTGGCCAAAGTATTGCAGTTTCAGCTTCAGCATCAGTCCCTCCAATGAACACCCAGGATCGATCTCCCTTAGAATGGACTGGTTGGATCTCATATCTGGCATTCAGTTCAGTTCAGTTCAGTTCAGTCGCTCAGTCGTGTCCGACTCTCCGCGACCCCATGAATCACAGCACGCCAGGCCTCCCTGTCCATCACCAACTCCCGGAGTACACTCAAACTCATGTCCACAGAGTCGGTGATGCCATCCAGCCATCTCATTCTCCGTCGTCCCCTTCTCCTCCCGCCCCCAACCTTTCCCAGCATCAGAGTCTTTTCCAGTGAGTCAACTCGTCTCATGAGGTGGCCAAAGTATTGGAGTTTCAGCTTTAGCATCAGTCCCTCCAATGAACATCCAGGATTGATCTCCTTTAGAATGGACTGGTTGGATCTCCTTGCAGTATAAGGGACTCTCAAGAGTCTTCTCCAACACCACAGTTCAAAAGCATCGATTCTTCGGCGATCAGCTTTCTTCACAGTCCAACTCTCACATCCATACATGACCACGGGAAAAACCATCTAAAAAAATTAAAATTGTAAATATTATAATAAAACATTATTTTAGTGAAATTAATAACTATCTTCTTAATCATCATGCAAAGCTATGTAATTTTCTCTAATGGTTTTTTGTCACCTTGAATTTGAAATAGGAATTGAAGAGTGGACTATGAGGGGACTGATAGGCTATCAGGAAGGAATCAGAACTTAGGATTTTGACAATTTTGAGAAAAACAAAGTGCAAGTACTGAAGGAATAAGAGACTGAGGTAAATGTAAGGTAGGCTCTTGATAACATTTATATTTGAAATAGTTTTATTGCTCCCGTATAAAGCATATTCCCAAATATTTCTTTCAGATGGGCTCCTCCATAGACTGACTTTCATATGACTAGTAGAAAATTATAATTTGGCTTGTTTAGAGGACAGGATTAGGATTCCTGAATAAGAAGAGTTATAGAGAGTCAATTTACTCAAAGAAATTAGACTAGATATGGGGCAAGAGAAAAACTTTTTCATAGAAGGCAAGACTTTTCTTTAGTGTCTGAGGTATAAATACCCCTAAGGTAATTTCATCACTTTTTTTTTTCACTTATTCACGATGTTTTATCAGGCTCACACTTTTAGAACTCCTCGGGCATTGTGGATAAACCGATGAATTAGAGAGGCCAACTTCCTGCTGTTACAATATTCACAGCCTGATGGGAAAATACAAACATCAAAGAAACACTTTGCTAGTTAAATACAGAACATTGAATGTATAGAACATGGAATTCAAAAAAAAGAAATTGTACAGGATAGAGAGAACAGAGGAGAAGAAATCGTTTTTGAAGCTAAAAAGGAAATGGTCAAGTGGTAAAGGATTTAGAAGATCACAGTCTAATACCATGTCTATAGTGTGTAAAACCAAAAAGCATTTTTTCATTTACCAGAATTACCCCAAGTTTCCAAGATTAACACTGCCAGATGCCCTGGCAATTGTACGATGTGGGCAAGACTAAGATGAGTAATACTGTTGGAAAGTTTAAAAAGCCACAAGTGCCTTATTCTCTCTTCTGATCCATTTAGGCTATGACTTTGCTTCCCCACCTTATGATAAGATGGGAGTTGTGGTCTCTGAGGATAACTAAACAGAAGACTATTGGAAACCAGGCATGGTGGAGGGTGAGGAAACCATATGGAAAACGCAGAGATTAAGGAATGGCTGTATTCCTAATGCTTGGAACCGCAGCTGTCTTTCCCCCAGGTCATTGTCATCCCAGAAAGAAACTGAAAATTGTGTTCTGTGACATCGTTCAAGTAAAAAGTAAAGTGCTTCATTCAACATTGTTCAGTTAGAGCCCCACTTAACAACCTCCATTATACCATTCATAGCTTTAAGTAAGTGTAATTAGTATACCAATCTTAAATATTATGAGAGAAACAAGAATTCTCAAATCAGAGGAAAATCTCAGATAGGAAAGATAGAGACTGAATCAAATAAACATTAATTTCTAGGAGACATAAACAATTTGAAAATAAATGCCAAAATGTATTTTGAATATCAGCAAAGAAATAAAAGAAGATTTTTTTAGAAAGAACAAGAATATATATATACACACACATATAAAATAGGTACTTTATGAAAATACATATATACACTATATATATGTATACAGAACATTTATAAAACTTCAGAAAATTAATAACATAACAGTGGTTTTAAAAACTCATGATAATTGAAAGTAACGGGAATCTTCCAGAAAAGACAGAAAAACATACCTGTAAAAAATAAGGTTAAGTTGACTGAAGGATCCACCCAAGCATGTCAACATGTAAATATTGAGATCTCAAAAAGAGTAAACAAAAGAAAATAAATAAAGTTAATTCATTAGGGAAATAGAATATTTAAGAACACTTCCAGAACAACAACAAAAAAACATGTTTTCCTATGGATATATTTAGCTTAATACCCCAGCATAAAATGCAAATAAAAGCACACTATTTAGAAATTACTATGTATTCACTAACCTACATCTCCTTTGAACTAAGGTGGTTGTGATGCTGTTGTGCTTTTTCTATTCACTTCTGCTGGCTGGATATAAATGATCCAGCAGAGAACTCCTCCAAGGCCCAAGTGATTTTCAGAATGACGAGGTGAAAGGAGCTAAACACCACACAGAAGGACATACATATTCAACGTCTTATACTTTCCAAACTGACTGCTGGATAAGCTGGAAAGTAGCCTCTGCTGTGGGAGAAGGAAATGGCAACCCACTCCAGTATTTTTGTCTGGAGAATCCCATGGACAGAGGAGCCTGGTGGGCTGCTGTCCATAGGGTCGCACAGAGTCGGACACAACTGAAGCAACTTAGCATGCATGGATGCATTGGAGAAGGAAATGGCAACCCACTCCGGTGCTCTTGCCTGGAGGATCCCAGGGACAGGGGAGCCTGGTGGACTGCCTTCTCCAGGGTAGCGAAGAGTCGGACACGACTGCAGTGACTTAGCAAAAGCAGCAGCCTGTGTTGTTGTAAGCCACAGAGATTTGGAGTTGTTTGTTATAGAAGCTGCCCATGTGATTAATACAAAATGTAAACCCTCTTTCGAATGTAAACCGTGAAATCAGAAAAAGCTCCATTTAAACATAGAAATGATAATATAGGAAAAGCCTATCACTGAAACATTTCAAGAATGTGATTTTATATAAACAAAATAATCTTAGAGAATTGCGTTGAATCCCAAATCATGAAAAGTTAGTGACCTGATTTTTCCAGGAAGCATTATTTTTTTTTTCCTAATTTGAAAAAAAAAACAAAAAACAAAATAGAATGCAAGCCATTTTTCTAAGTTGTAACCAGATATGGTGGAGGAACATTTCTACCATTGGTTAAATGGCAAAGTGTATGAGAAAGTGTGTACATCATCTTTATCAAAATTCATAAGTAATCAATAAAAACTTAGTACTTATTAGTATGTGGCTCTTAATAAGTCTTATAAATGTAGTATGTCACATTCTAAAGCTTCCTCTACTTTAACTTGTTTTTTATGTTTAGTTTTCTGAGAGGCTCTAACCCTGGGCACAATGGAGCCTTTTCCCAATAACCTGTGGAGTAATAATGCTTTTCACAATGAGAAAATCAGGGGCAATTCTGTTTGTTTTTTTAGCAGTCCCCCCCAGCACCCTGACATCACAGGCATAAAACCCACTCTTAGAGACAAAAGGTCATTCCAACTCTATTGTGTTTACTTTTCTTTTTTGCAATTTTTTTCAAAAGTAATGCTGACAAAAATAACTTGCAGGAGTAGAAAGAAAACTTAATTAGTTGAAAGGAAAAAACAACACATCAAAGTCTACACCCCTGAGCTAAAATGCAAAACAATGTTATTGTTCTTACCAGAAATCCTTTCTTGGCTTTCAATATGTGAAAGTGTGGAGGAGATTAATGACCCTTTAGTTGAAAGACTGCAGCAGAAAGTATCTGTAAATCATTTGCTGGTTTCCAGAAAATACCCGGAGAAAATTTCATTAGATGTTCTATTTTAGTAATAGTATTCCACTTTTTCTTCTCCCCTTTTTCTTCTTTCCAGCGTTGCTAGGCTTATAATCAATGAGGACATGCTAATTACCTTGCTCTCCAAGGTGAACTTTACAGAACAAGCCTTGTCTACAAAATCGCTTTTTTGTAGCGATTGCCAGACCAGCAGATTCAGCCCCACAACTAATTTGGTGCACTTAGGAAAATACTATATTTAGTTGTTCCCTCTTGGTTGAAGACATAAAAATGTACAGAAATTATTTCAAATGTTAAAAACTAGGAATCACCTGTCTTTTAAATCCTGACATTTCATTAGTTTAGTTATCTTCCACTTTTAAATCATTGTTTTTCCCCCCCTCTATACATTCTTTTTCTCATCTTTTTGTTTTAACTGATTTTCTTGGAAGTATGTGGATTATTAAATTTCTTTGGTGGCTTTTATGACTATTCCAACACAGATCCCACATATTGGCATCCAGTGATTAATTATTAAGTAAAGGCTGCATTTTGGGACAAAAATTAAGAGAATCAGCTTACAGAAAATCCAGATATAATGAATGTCAACACCAAATGTGAAAGCCCCACCATTTCCATAAAGGCTGTGAAAACAGTTTGTTTTTTTTAATTAATAGACGGGAGCAGAAATCACTGTTGAAAAATAAGAATGTCCTTAAGAAATAAGCAAGAGAATTGCAAAGGATATGGAAATCAACAACTTCTACTTAGAGAAAACTTTTCATTGAGAGATAGTCTGTAATGGTAGTTCTGTGTATTTGTTTACTAGAGAACTTTGACTTTTCTGGAACTCAAAGTATCAGTTACATGTTCCTAAATTATTCGTATCACTGGGTCATATATTCCAGTTACTAAAAAATAAAACAAACAAACTAAGAAGATACAGGCCACCATGATTGAGTAAAATGTTCTTGTCAAAATAATTTCCTTGCCCCTCGGCCTAAACCATGAAATTCTAGTTAACACAAATATATTTCTCTAAAGTTGATTTACCAGACAAAAACAAGAAAAATATTGATTTTTTTCTCTAAGGAAAAAGAGTATTTACATATATATTTAAATGTATTTGATGTAGAACTACAACACAATATTACGATACATGAACATTTAAAAATCAAAAAAGCTTTGATTTTAGTAATGCATCATCCAGATTAACATTTTGATAAAAAGAGATATAAAGTATTTAATATATAAAAATCTCTATTTTATATTTTCTTTGAGAAATACTTTTTGCTATCACATACCAAAACTTTAAAATATTGTATTTTTGCTTGTAACCTATAGTGCTCAATATATGTGAATTGCTTATCATTAAGACGACGCAAAATCATATTTCATATATGACGGCAAGAGGAAAAGAGGGCAACGGAGGATGAGATGTTTGAATGGCATAATCTACACAATGGACTTGAGTTTGAGCAAACTCTGGACAATGGTGAAGGATAGGGAAGCCTGGTGTGCTTCAGTCCATGGGGTCGCAAAGAGTCAGGCATGATTTAGTGAGTGAACAACAAATACTCACTATTGAACTTATCAATTATTCATTCATTATATATTATGCATACAAATTATTTTGTGTGTGCAAGTTTAAAATGGATGCAACAATTTCCTTGAGGGCAGGGACCCTCTCTGTCATTCTCACTGCTATATTTCCTGTCTAGTAAAATACCTTGCATCTATTAGACACTCATTATGGACTCCAAAATCACTGCAGATGCTGATTGCAGTCATAAAATTAAAGGACGCTTACTCCCTGGAAGGAAAGTTATGACAAACCTAGACAGCATATGAAAAAGCAGAGATATTCCTTAGTCAACAAAGGTCTGTCTAGTTAAGGCTATGGTTTTTCCAGTGGTCATGTATGGATGTGAGAGTTGGACTGTGAAGAAAGCTGATCGCCGAAGAATTGATGCTTTTGAACTGTGGTATTAAAGAAGACTCTTGAGAGTCCCTTGCATTGCAAGGAGATCCAACCAGGCCATCCTAGAGGAGATCAGTCCTGGGTGTTCATTGGTAGGACTGATTTTGAAGCTGAAACTCCAACACTTTGGCCACCTGATGCAAAGAGCTGACTCATTTGAAAAGACCCTGACCCTGGGAAAGATTGAGGGCAAGAGGAGAAAGGGACAACAGAGGATGAGATGGTTGGATGGCATCACTGACTCAATGCACATGGGTTTGGGTGGACTCCGGGAGTTGGTGATGGACAGGGAGGCCTGGCAGGCTGCGGTTTATGGGGTTTCAAAGAGTCGGACACGACTGAGCGACTGAACTGAACTGATGTGAAGAATGAGTGATAAGAAAATCATGAACAAGTGAAAGATGATGTTGCTGATAAAATCTCAGCAAAGATGGAAAAATGATTTATTATTTGATCCTCCTTCAGCATATTATGGGCTTCTCTGGCAGCTCAGATGATAAACAATCTGCCTGCAATGCAGGAAACCCAGGTTCGATCTCTGGGTCAGGAATATCTTCTAGAGAAGGAAGTGGCAACCCACTCCAGTATTCATACCTGGAGAATTCCTTGGACAGAGGAGCCTGGCGGGCTACTGTCCATAGGGTCACAAAGGGTCAGACATGACTAAGCAACTAACACAGACAGCACGTTACAAGCATCCAAAGCAGAAACATCCTTATTATATGAACAGCATAACACCGTAAGTCTTTTTTTCAGCACAAGGTAGGATCAGGAACAGAGATCTGTATAATACCTCCATAGTTAATTCACTTTTTAAATTCCATGACCTCACAGTTTTTATAGTATCTTAATAATTAATGTTTCACGAAACACTTCATAAATATTTTATTCATAATTAAAATACGGCAGCAAAAGAAGACTTTCATAATAATAAGCTCAATTTTCAAACGTTTTAAGTTGTTTTTTTTTTTTTCCTGGGGAACACCAGCAGGTGAAGCCTGGGGCTTCCTCTGGGTGGAGGGAAGGCGTGTTTTCCAGGAAGGCAAGCAGGATGCAGGGTGCAGCCTGCAGGGTGCGTTGAGTGGCTTTGGGCTGTGTGTGGAGAGGGGCGTAAGTGTGATCGTGAAGGTGGGGCGAGTGGATTCTCCAGATGCTCCGAGGAGGGAGAGTGGCTCAGAGAAGGGAAGTGTCAGGCCCCAGTTGTTGCTGCCACAACCCCTCTTCCCAGAAGACACCCAAATCTCCCAGGACCCTGGGAATTCTACGGGGCCAGCAGGGGCATCGTGGCGCTCTTGCCCCCGACTCAGCTGTGAGAGGTCGGGCTCACACCACTTATCAAGCAAACCCGGATCCTAGTCATACCTGGGCCCCACCCTAGAGACATGGTGAGCAGCATCCTGCTCTAGGGTTTATGTATGGGGAGAGATTGTTACTTACTATGTTTTGGGTTTTATTTTATTTTATTTTATTTTTGGTTAGTATTTTTGTATTTGTTCCAAGTTTAAGGGAGAAATTGCAGCTTTATTTTTTATATATGGCATGTGGCCTCTGCACGGAACACTACCATTTCCTCTTCCATGTTAAATATTTAACATATGCAAATGACATGGTTTGGATATCATTTGGCTGAAATATCATCTATTCTTCTGCAGTAAAAATCAACAAGCTCGTGACTATTTTTTTAATCAATTAATTTATTTTAATTGGAGGCTCATTACTTTACAATATTGTAGTGACTTTCACCATACATCGACATGAATCAGCCACGGTGTACACGTGTGCCCCACCCTGAACCCTCCTCCAACCTCCCACCCCATCCCATCCCTCAGAGTCATTCCAGTGCACGGGCCCTGAGCACCCTGTCTCATGCATCAAACCTAGACTGGCGATCTAGTTCTCATATGGTAATATACATGTTTCTAAGTTATTCTTTCAAATTTTTAATGAACTTTTTTTTTTTTTTTTTGCCACTATGCTTCCTGAAGGGTTTCCCTGTTAGCTTGGGTGTAAAGACTCCACCTGCCAATGCAAGAGATGCAAGTTCGATCCCTGGGTCAGGAAGATCCCCTGGAGAAGGAAATGGCAACTCACTCTACTATTATTCTTGCCTGGGAAAGCCCATGGACAGAGGAACCTTGTGGGCTATAGTTCAGGGGATTGCAGTCGGACATGACATGGCAATTAAACAACAACATGCTTCTTGAGGATAAAGGAAGGGCTAGAAAGTGGTTGAAATAAATTTACTCAAGAATTTGAGGGTCTGTAACTCGATGGACATGAGTTTGGGTGAGCTCCGGGAGTGGGTGATGGACAGGGAGGCCTGGCGTGCTGTGATTCATGGGGTCACAGAGAGTTGGACACGACTGAGCGACTGAACTAAACTGAACTGAACTGAAGCCTTTTATGGCAGAAAGTGAAGAGGAACTCAAAGGCCTCTTGATGAAAGTGAAAGAGGAGAGTGAAAAGTTTGGCTTGAAGCTCAACGTTCAGAAAACGAAGATCATGGCATCTGGTCCCAACACTTCATGGGAAATAGATTGGGGAAACAGTGGAAACAGTATCAGACTTTATTTTTGGGGGCTCCAAAATCACTGCGGATGCTGATTGCAGCCATGAAATTAAAAGACGCTTACTCCTTGGAAGGAAAGTTATGACCGACCTAGATAGCATATTAAAAAGCAGAGACATTACTTTGCCAACCAAGGTCCATCTAGTCAAGGCTATGGTTTTTCCCGTGGTCATGTATGGATGTGAGAGTTGGACTGTGAAGAAAGTTGATCGCCGAAGAATTGATGCTTTTGAACTGTGGTGCTGGAGAAGACTCTTGAGAGTCCCTTGTACTGCAAGGAGATCCAGCCAGTCCATTCTAAAGGAGATCAATCCTGGGTGTTCATTGGAAGGATTGATGCTAAAGCTGAAACTCCAATACTTTGGCCACCTCATGGGACGAGTTGACTCACTGGAAAAGACTCTGATGCTGGGAGGGATTGGGGGTGGGAGGAGACGAGGACGACAGAGAATGAGATGGCTGGATGGCATCACTGACTCGATGGACATGAGTTTGAGTGAACTCCGGGAGTTGGTGGTGGACAGGGAGGCCTGGCGTGCTGTGATTCATGGGGTCGCAAAGAGTCGGACACTACTGAGCGACTGAAATGAACTGAACTGAAGCCTTTTCTATGCACATCATGTTGTTTATCATAATAAAACCTCCTGTGTATTCAAAGCAAGTATCTACTTATTAACCATATTGGTTTCATGATACACACACTTTGGGTCTATTGCCCTATTTTGGCAAGTGGATGCTATAAGGGGCGATGCAGCTGAATCATAGTTCCGTTTCCTGTCTCTTTTTGGTCTAGTCTAACAGAAAATGGGACATTAAGTCAAAAGGGAAAAGTTTAGTACAAGTCTGGATTTATGATAGCTGTGTGATGCTATGTGTGGATTTTGCAGAAGTAAGTGCAGACATGGGGTCGCGGAGAGTCGGACACAACTGAGCGACTGAACTGAACTGAACTGAACTGAAGTGCAGACAAATTAAGCATGCTGAAATATCCAACACTGTTAGCCAGAATAGAAGTAAATAGCTAAAGAAAGTCATCATAAAGGTGAGCTTTGATTTTCAATACATATTTCTTAAGGAATACATTTTTCTTGCGGTTGTTCAGGGCCTGATGTACAAAGACACCTGCTAGACCGTCTGCAGTGTAATCCCTGCTGCTTGTCTCCAGGAGAACAGATTCACATCTTGACCAAGACCAGGAAATTAACTTTAAAAGGCTAAATTTAACAGACCTTTAACTGTCACTGCTTCCAAAAAGGAAATGTGTGAAATAAACTATAAAAACTCAGATTTTGAAAGCCAATTCCAAATTTTAGCAAGGAATTCAGAATTCAGGAATGAATAAAGCACAGCTCTTTCCTTCCTGAATTAATGTGCATTCTGGTGGAAAAGACAAACACTTGCACAAGAATTTAGGACTAAATGTGGCAAACTCTATCAAATATGGTAAAAGCAATGGGCTGGGGAAGTACATGGAAGACAGATTAATTCTGACTGGAGAACTGCAAAATTTTCAGGAGACGGAGATGGAGATAGGCTTTAAAGAGTGAATTTAAGAGTCCTTTCCTTGGTGTGAGCATAGAGATGAAATTCAAGGCAAAGAAACAGGATAACTTTTTTTAAAATCAGGGAAAGTCTTCTTTATTTTAAACTTTAAAGAATCAGAATTTAATACCTGGAAAGGATATTAAAGTTCATTTACTTTATGAGTCTTTAAATCACATTTTGTATTACTCTAACAGTGCTTCTAGAGGTGAAGATAAAAAGGAAAATATTTTGTTGCAAAAATTAGTTTTCAGTGCCAGTGGTCATTTCTAATTGCTCAGTTTTACCAAAAAGCTGCTTAGAAGTGGCAAGCAGTATCCACGCAGAAATAATTTTGCCTGAAAGACAAGATGTACGAGTCGTGACTTCTAATAAACTTTACCTTATTCTACTACTACCGTATATTTGTAACTGAGTCCAAGCTCACTTTGCTCACTGCATGACAGGCCAATGATTTGAGGACAAGGTGTTGAGACAAGGAATATGACTTGATTCGGAAACCTGGCCAACTGAGAAGATGACAGTCTAATATCTCAAAACAACCATCTTATCAGAGTCTGGATGCCAACTTCTTCTATAAAAGGGAGATGAGCGGAGGTGAAGAGGTAAAGCAAAAAAAAAAAAAATCTATTAATTTCACAAAGACCTCCTTGAATGGCTAGCTTCGGGGAGGAGATGTGTTAATTACCTCCTTCTTGTAACAGTGGCAGAATTTATTTTGGGGGGCTCCAAAATCACTGCAGATGGTGAGTGCAGCCATGAAATTAAAAGACGCTTGCTCCTTGGAAGAAAAGTTATGACCCAACTAGACAGCATATTAAAAAGCAGAGACATTACTTTGCCAACAAGGTCCGTCTAGTCAAAGCTATGGTTTTTCCAGTAGTCATGTATGGATGTGAGAGTTGGAGTATAAAGAAAGCTGATCCCTGAAGAATTGATACTTTTGAACTGTGGTGTTGGAGAAGACTCTTGAGAGTCCCTTGGACTGTAAGGAGATCCAATCAGTGCATCCTAAAGGAAATCAGTCCTGAATATTCATTGGAAAAACTGATGGTGAGGCTGAAACTCCAATAATTTGGCCACCTGATGTGAAGAACTGACTCAGTTAAAAAGACCCTGATGCTGGGAAAGATTGAAGGCAGGAGGAGAAGGGGACAACAGAGGATGAGATGGTTGGATGGCATCACCGACTCAACGGACGTGAGTTTGAGTAACTCCGGGAGTTGGTGATTGACAGGGAGGCCTGGCATGCTGTGGTCCTTGGGCTCACAAAGAGTTGGACACGACTGAATGACTGAACTGAACTGAAATGAACTATATGCTAGGAACTGGTTCTGTTCCCAGTGAATTTAAGATTCATTCTTTGTTGTGAAAGAATCCAGAGATGAAGCAGAGAGGTTAAGAGAGTAGAGTCAATTTAAGCAAAGATAGGCTCTCAAAGGGAAAGCAGGCACACAGATGAGGAGCTGCTTCCCTGAGTTTCTTTGGCAAGCTGGTCATGTTCAGTCCAGTTCAGTTCAGTTCAGTGGCTCAGTCGTGTCCAACTCTTTGCGACCCCATGAATCACAGCACGCCAGGCCTCCCTGTCCATCACCAACTCCCGGAGTTCACTCAAACTCATGTCCATCGAGTCGGTGATGCCATCCAGCCATCTCATTCTCTGTCGTCCCCTTCTCCTCCTGCCCCCAGTCCCTCCCAGCATGAGAGTCTTTGCCAGTGAGTCAACTCATCACATGAGGTGGCCAAAGTATTGGAGCTTCAGTTTCAGCATCAGTCCTTCAAAGGAACACCCAGGATTGATCTCCTCTAGAATGGACTGGTTGGATCTCCTTGCAGTCCAAGGGACTCTCAAGAGTCTTCTCCAGCACCACAGTTCAAAAGCATCAATTCTTCGGCGATCAGCTTTCTTCACAGTCCAACTCTCACATCCATACATGACCACGGGAAAAACCATAGCCTTGACTAGATGGACCTTGGTTGGCAAAGTAATGTCTCTGCTTTTTAATATGCTACCTAGGTTGGTCATAACTTTCCTTCCAAAGAGTAAGCATCTTTTAATTTCATGGCTGCAATCAGCATCTGCAGTGATTTTGGAGCCCCCCAAAAAATAAAGTGTGACAATGTTTCCACTGTTTCCCCATCTATTTCCCATGAAGTGATGGGACCAGATGCCATGATCTTCACTTTCTGAATGTTGAGCTTCAAGCCAACTTTTTCACTCTGCTCTTTCACTTTCATCAAGAGGCTTTTGAGTTCCTCTTCACTTTCTGCCATAAGGGTGGTGTCTTCTGCATATCTGAGGTTATTGATATTTCTCCCAGCAATCTTGATTCCAGCTTGTGCTTCTTCCAGCCCAGCGTTCCTCACGATGTACTCTGCATAGAAGTTAAATAAGCAGGGTGACAATATACAACCTTGATGTACTCCTCTTCCTATTTGGAACCAGTCTGTTGTTCCATGTCCAGTTCTGACTGTTGCTTCCTGACTTGCATACAGGTTTCTCAAAAGGCAGGTCAGGTGGTCTGGTATGTCCATCTCTTTCAGAATTTTCCACAGTTTATTGTGATCCACACAGTCAAAAGCTTTGGCATAGTCAATGAAGCAGAAATAGATGTTTTTCTGGAACTTTCTTGCTTTCTCCATGATCCAGAGGATGTTGGCAATTTGAACTCTGGTTCCTCTGCCTTTTCTAAAACCTGCTTGAACATCTGGAAGTTCACGGTTCACATATTGCTGAAGCCTGGCTTTGAGAATTTTGAGCAACAGAAGAATCCGAAATGCAGTACTTGGATGCAATCTTAAAAATGACAGAATGATTTCTGTTCGTTTCCAAGGCAAACCATTCAATATTATAGTAATCCAAGTCTATGCCCCAACCAGTAATGCTGAAGAAGCCAAAGTTGAATGGTTCTGTGAAGACCTACAAGACCTTTTAGAACTAACACCCAAAAAAGATCCTTTTCATTATAGGGGACTGGAATATAAAGGTAGGAAGTCAAGAGACACCTGGAGTAACAGGCAAATTTGGCCTTGGAGCTTGAAATGAAGCAGGGCAAAGGCTAACAGAGTTTTGCCAAGAGAATGCACTGGTCATAGCAAACACCCTCCTCCAACAACACAAGAGAAGACTCTACACATGGACATCACCAGATGGTCAACACCGAAATCAGAGTGATTACATTCTTTGCAGCCAAAGATGGAGGAGCTTTATATAGATAGCAAAATCAAGACCAGGAGCTGACTGTGGCTCAGATCATGAACTCCTTATTGCCAAATTCAGACTTAAATTGAAGAAAGCAGGGAAAACCACTAGACCATTCAGATATGACCTAAATCAAATCCTTTACGATTATACAGTGGAAGTGAGAAATAGATTTAAGGGACTAGATCTGATAGATAGAGTGCCTGATGAACTCTGGACGGAGGTTCGTGACATTGTACAGGAGACAGGGACCAAGACCATCCCCATGGAAAAGAAATGCAAAAAAGCAAAATGGCTGTCTGAGGAGGCCTTACAAATAGCTGTGAAAAGAAGAGAAGCGAAAAGCAAAGGAGAAAAGGTAATATATAAGCATCTGAATGCAGAGTTCTAAAGAATAGCAAGGAGAGATAAGAAAGCCTTCCTCAGCTATCAATGCAAAGAAATAGAGGAAAACAACAGAATGGTAAAAACAAAAGATCTCTTCCAGAAAATTAGAGATTCCAAGGGAACATTTCATGCAAAGATAGGCTCGATAAAGGACGGAAATGGTATGGACCTAACAGAAGCAGAAGATATTAAGAAGAGGTGGCAAGAATACACAGAAGAACTGCACAAAAAAGATC
This sequence comes from Moschus berezovskii, assembly GCF_049115385.1. Classification (NCBI taxonomy): domain Eukaryota; kingdom Metazoa; phylum Chordata; class Mammalia; order Artiodactyla; family Moschidae; genus Moschus; species Moschus berezovskii. Next base: position 10,033,224 of record NC_142467.1, read on the forward strand.
TTCACGACCAAGATAATCACGATGGCATGATCACTCACCAGGAGCCAGACCTCTTGGCATGTGAAGTCAAGTGGGCCTTAGAAAGCATCACTAGGAACAAAGCTAGTGGAGGTGATGGAATTCCAGTTGAGCTATTGCAAATCCTCAAAGATGATGCTGTGAAAGTGTTGCACTCAATATGCCAGCAAATTTGGAAAACTCAGCCGTGGCCACAGTACTGGAAAAGGTCAGTCTTCATTCCAGTCCCAAAGAAAGGCAGTGCCAAAGAATGCTCAAACTACCTCACAATTGCACTCATCTCACACGCTAGCTGGTCATGAGGGGCATACAAATGGTGGGGTGGACTATTCACTGGGCAGGGAGGAGTTTGGGGTCATCTTCCCTTATTTTCATCCCAGCTCCACTTACCCGAGGGGAGGAGGGAATTTTGTCCTTATTTAGCTTAGATCAGAAATGTCGTGGCATTGGTGCATGATGGGTACTTCCAATCTATAAAGCTGATCTTGTAATGAGATCACAATGAGCAAAAGATGACCTTTGAACACATGAGGTTCCTACCTTTCCCCACTTTTCTTTATCTGTTACTGGGACCTATATTGCCCAAAAAAGTGTGGTTTCTTGTCAGTCTGAAGGCTCCTTCTTTCCTTTGTCTGCCTGTGGACCCCTGCTGTTTGTAAGATGCCTCATTTCCTGTGACCTGGCCCCGACCCCATATCTCTGTTCATCCCTAGCTACCCGCTGGCGGTAAAACCTCTATACATGAGAAATACAGAAGGAAACAGCCCAGCTGAATCCTGTTTGCATGAGGGTAGATTCCACTGAAAGAATTTTTAGTACCTTATTATTGTTAACATTTTTATCATAGTCATTATCATCCATGTAAATTGCCCTAATGTGCTTATAATCTATAGAAGCAAAAGAACGCCAGTAGTACTGGCCATTAGTACTTGGTTCAGTACTAGTTTAGTACTGGTACTAAAGTGTCAATGTTTAAATCTAATCTGTATTCATTATTGCCTGAATGACAACAAGCAAAGTACCTAATATGTCTGTGCCTCAATTTTCTCACTTGTAAAATTCACTAACTGGGATCCTGATTCATACTGCTGTTTTGAAGGGTTAAATGAGACAATATGTGTAAACCTCTTAGAACACTGTTTGAAATGTAGCCAGGATTCATTGTTATTTTCTTTGTCATAATACATTTTTAAACTTATTTGTGTTGCTATACTGCACTGCCATATGCCTTTTCTAGTCTTTGATTTTTACCTTCTTCACTCATGTAAAGTTGACATATAAAAACTACATACATTTCAAGTTTACAATTTGCTAAGTTCTGGGATAAGTATACATCAATAGACTCTTTCACCACAATAAGATAATGATAAAAATTTCCTCATATCCCTTTATAATTTTCTTCCATTCTTCCCATCCCCTACTTGTTCCTAGGAAACCACAAGAAATTACATTTGCATTTTCTGGGGTTTTCTTTTTTATCTGACTTCTTTCATTCAGCATAATTATGTTGAGATTCATTTATGTTGCAGCATGTAGCAGTTTGTTCCTTTATACTGCTAGAAGTAGTCTATTTTACCAATTATCCCATAATTTGTTTATCCATACACCTGTTGATAGACAATTATGCTGTTTCCAGTTTTTAGCTAATGCAAATAAAGCTACAGTGCACATTCACGTATGTCTTTGTAAATGCATTATAATATTGAACACCTTTTCATGTGCTTGCATGGCATCCATGTATCTTTTATGAAGTGTCAGATCGAAACTTTTGTTCATTTTTTATTGAGTTTTTCCTTATTGTTCAGTTTGGAGAGTTCTTATATATTCCAGATACAATTTCTTCGTGAACTGCAACTTGCTCTCCAGTCTGTGGTTTCTCTTTTCATTATATTGAGAGTCTTTCAAAGAGTGGGCATTTTTAATTCTGACGCAGTCCAATTTCTTAATACTTCTCTTAAAGAGCTATAATTTTTGTGCCAGATCTAGGAAAGTCAGGGTCATAATTTCTCCATTCTCTTTTCCCTGATATTATTGAGTTTTAGGTTATACATTTAGATTTGTGATCTTTTTAAAAATTATTTATCTATTTGTGGCTGCACCGAGTCGTCACTGCTCTGCACAAGCTTTTTCTAGTTGTGGTGAGCAGGGGCAACTCTTCGTTACAGTGTATGGGCTTCTTACTGTCGTGGCTCCTCCTGCTGCGAAGCACAGGCTCTGGACATGCATGCTTCAGTGGCTTCGGGCTCAGTAGTTGTGGCATGTGGCATTAGTTACTCCAGGGCATATGACATCTTCCCAGATCAGGGATCAAATCCGTTTCCCCTGAATTGGCAGGCAGAGTCTTATCCACTGTACCACCAGGGAAGTCCGTATGGTACACTTTAGGTTAATTTTTCTTTATGTGTTAAGGTATAGATCAAATTTCATTTTTCTTTGCACACAGATATCCTCTTTTAAAACCAGCATTAGTCCATTGAATTGCATTTTCACATTTGTCAAAATCAGTTAACTTTTTCTGTTTAGGTATATTTCTGGGCTAATTATTTTGTTTCATTAGACCAGTAAAATGCAGTCTTACAACTATAGCTTCCTAAACTCTTGAAATAAGGTAATATTAGATTCATGGGGTCGCGGAGAGTCGGACACGACTGAGCGACTGAACTGAACTGAACTGAGTCCTGCAACCTTGTATCTTTTATTTCAGAACTGTTTTGAAAATATTGAACTCTTTGCATTTCCATATGAAATTTAGAATCAGCTTGACAATTTTCCACAAAAGAGAAAAAAAATCTCCTGGGATTTTGATTTGTTTGGGTAGACTCTACTGATCAATATGTAGAGAACCTTAACAATATCAAGTGATCTGACCACAGTGTATCTCTCCATTATTTTAGATGTTCTTTGATTTTTCTCAAAAATGATTTTTAGTATTCATGATATCAATCTTATACATACTTCACCAAATACATCTCAAGGACTTGGTATTTCATGAAGTCACAGTATTCACTGTATTTTTATTTTGATTTTTGATTATATTGCCAGTTTATAGAACTATTAATAGTATTTTTTAAATTGATCTTGTAGAATGAAGACTTGCCAAACTCATTGATTCTAGTAAGCTTTCTGGAGAATTCTACAGCGTTTTCTACACAGATGATCATGTCTTCTAGAAATAAAGAGCTTTATTCTTTTCCAATCTGGATAACTTTCACTGCCTTTTCTTGGCTTCTGTCAGTGCCTAACATCTCAGATAATGTTGCAAAGAAATGAGGATCTTTGGAGGAAAGTATTTAGTGTTTCACCATTAAGTTTTCCATTACCACTAGGTTTTTCATAGATTCATATTATAAAGTTGAGGAAGTTCCCTTCCATTTGTGGGTCACTGAGTTTTATCATGATTGGGTTTTAGATTTTGTCAAATTCTTTTTATACACCTACTTATATGCCTTCTATTATCATTTTAGTGTCAATAAAGTGGGTTATATCAGTTAATTTTTGAATTTTAAGGCAGCCTTGAATTTCTGAAATAAAACTCTGCTTAAATACTGCTGGATTCATTTTACTAAATTTTGTAAAAGATTTTTCTATCTACATCCATGAGAATGCTATTCATCAGTTTTCTGGTTTTGCTTTTGTTTTCTTATAATGTCTTTGTTAGATTGGAAAGCATCTCCTCCTTGTTAAATCTGTGGAAAAGTTTGTAGAGTATTGGCACTAATTATATTTTATGGACTTCATGGATTTCATTATTGAAACCACCTAGTAGTGTTTTCTTTGACTAACCTTTTTAATCTTCAGTGACCTTTAATAGTTAGTCAGGGAATGCGTCTATTTCATCTACACTGTCAAATTATTGCAATAAATTCATTCATAATATTCTGTTTATCCTTTGAAAGTCCGCAGAATCCAGTGATGTCACGGCTCTCATTTCTGGCATTGGTAATTTCTGGCTTTTTTCCCTTCATCTGACAACCTATATACTTATCAATTTTACAATCTCAGAAACTCAAAAACCACTTTTTTTGCTTCGTTGATATTTTCTGTTGATTTTATACTATTATGGAGAAGACTCTTGTAATTCCCTTAGACAACAAAGAGATATAACAAGTCAATCTTAAAGGAAACCAACACTGAATATTCATTGGAAGGACTGATGCTGATATTGAAGCTCCAATACTTTGGCCATCTGATGCCACTCATTGGAAAAGACCCTGCTGGTAGGAAAGATTGAGGGCAGGAGCAGAAGGGGATGACAGAGGATGAGATGGTTGGATGGCATCATCAACTCAATGGACATGAGCTTGTGCAAACTCCGGGAGATAGTAAAGGATAAGGAAGACTGGCATGCTGCAGTCCACGAGGTCACAAAGAGTCAGACACTCCTGAACAACAAATGAGAAGAGTTTTCTTTCATTATTGCCTTTTTGAAAATGGTTAATGTGGGTTTTCCTGGTGACTCAGATGGTAAATAATCTGCCTGAATGCAGGAGACCTGGGTTCAGTCCCTGGGTTGGGAAGATACCCTGGAGAAAGGAATGACGATCCATTCCAATGTTCTAGCCTGGAAAATTCCATGGACAAAAGAGTCTGGCAGGCTACAGTCTATGGGTTTGCAAAGAGTTGAATGTGACTGAGCGATATTCACTCAAAGTATCTATTTCAAGAGAAACATTCTGTCCTGCCACTAAGAACTGTATTTCCTAAGTGTAATCAGCAGTTTTAAGTTGGTCTGTGGATCATTGTTTATTTCTTGATATTGCTAGAATTCTAGTGTTTGAATTATGGTTGTCATGCAATAAATCTATCTTCTTTTGTAAAATGATCCTTGAGAATTAGTCATCGCTTGTCTTACACAGAAAGGCACTTGATCTTATACAACCTATATGACTTTTCTATTTTCTTCCTTGAGACTTCTAAAATAAAACTTCTTTCCCTGGATTTCAGTCACTCAGTCCTGTCCAACTATTTGTAGTCCCATGGACTGTAGCATGCCAGGATTCCCTGTCCTTCATTATCTTCTGGAGTTTAAAACTACCCAGAATTTAATATACTATTGAACAATGGATAATACTTCTGCCATCCAATCTCATTGGTGTACACACACACAAAAGGTATAATTTCTCAGCGTCAATGAAAGTTCTTGTTCTTTTGATGCTCTAATAGGCATGGCAGAGTAGACCACCGGTTCCTAATTCTAATAGACATTTTCTCCTTAGCTCCTAATGAGAACCTTGATTTTGTTCTAACCCTATGAGTTGACTCACTGGAAAAGACTCTGATGCTGGGAGGGATTGGGGGCAGGAGAAGAAGGGGACGACAGAGAATGAAATGGCTCGATGGCATCACCGACTCGATGGACATGGGTTTGAGTGAACTCCAGGAGTTGGTGATGGACAGGGAGGCCTGGCGTGCTGTGATTCATGGGGTCGCAAAGAGTTGGACACGACTGAGCGACTGAACTGAACTGAATATGCTCAGCATAATAAAAAAATCTACATTTCCCATTCTCCCTTCATCTTTTAAGCATTTCTTCCTTCTTTCTGCACAGAATTCAAACATTGATTCTGGTGATGATTCTATATCCGTAAAAACATAACCGAGTGCATTGCTGAGACTTCAGATCTGATATCTTCAAGTCTCTGAAACAACACCATGATGCAGCTGCCTGATCTAGATTTCTACTTGAAAATAATACCACACTAATTCATTTTTATATCACTATTTAGTATTTCTTTACATGGAACTGAACTTAGTACATTACTACCATGGCAAATTTGTAAACTCCTATTACAGTAGATTTGGATGACCTACGATACACTTGACATTGAACATTTTGATTGGTGTCAATCTTGGCTATCCTAATTTAAACATTAAAAAGACTTTCAGGTTCAGATAACTGTGTAAGTCAAGAGCAAAAAAGGCAATCTGTCTGGATACCTCAAGGCTCTGCCTGTGTTGCTCTGAAAAATATTTGGTGTGAGTTCCACTGACATCTAAAAGGCTGTAGTTTTTCTGGGTTTTCATATTCACACTCAGTTTCCAAATGAAACAAGAAACATCACTTTCAAAGATTTCTCTAAAGAGAGAAGGAAAGGCCCCTAGTAAACTTGCCATAATAACAATTTATATACTCAAGGGATTACCAAGCATGATCTGGTTTAGGTTTGCCCCTGTCTAAATGAATCTCCAGGAACAGAGTAGGATTACTGACACTGGCTATCTCAGATGAGTGGGTTTAAATTTACCTGATGACAAACCTCATCAAACAAGACCTGATATTTAGATTGTGAATTATTAGGTACATATGTGTATATACATACACAACATAAACATATTGTTGCTAAAAATTTTAGATAACAAAATGCCCACATTTATTTTGTTTAAATGCTGACTGCAACACTATAAATTGATTTGATAACCTACAAATAGGTCACAATTTCTGTTTATAAAATCAGAATTCAATCAGCGCTTGACTATGTAGTCAATCTCACTCACCACATTGTGATATATAGTATAATAAAGTGGGGGGAATACGAGAGATACAATCATAAAGTTTTTCAAAATATTCTCACAACACCACAGAATTTTAAACAAATACATTTTTCTTTACTGATCCTAGGACGTCACAGAATTCCTGAAAGGCCACAAACCATGGGGCACTCATTATGCTGTTCTATCATAGAAGGGGGAAAGTTTTTGAGAGAGAAGGAACCTGATTGTTTTAATTCAGTGACCACAGACTTCCATGATATATGCCTGCCAGAAGGTTTATGTTCAATTGCAGGCATATTGCTCAGTTGTCTTAAATCTTCAAAATCCAGTATAAAAAGTAGGAAGAGTTTGCTGTCCACTTCAAAATCTAGTTTTATTTCTCTAGATGCTTACCGAATGTCCTACATATAATAATAGAAAGATTATTAAATAGCATGGAAATGATGGAAACCTCTGTGCTTGCTTCTTTAAGTTTGGGACAGTTGTATCATGGAGAGCCACTGAACACTGTCAATAAGTTGCAGGAAATGACTGGAGCCACTTTGAATAGAAATTAATGATATTCAAACTTATTTTCATATTTCATAAGCTAAAATAAATTTATTATGTTTATTCTGATAGCGTTTCCCTAAAATTTGGTAAGCAATAGAAACATAAGAGTTGAGCTGATTTTTTCAATAAGCAGTTATAATTTTCAGGATCCCTTCTTTATGCATTTAGCACATTTGTTTTCGTCTTTTACACACAAGGCAGTGTATTTCTTAATTTGTGTACCAACAGGATAAGCTTGGTTGCACTCTGGTAACAACTCTATAACCTCAACAGACACTTATTTTTCTCTCGTGTTGCATCATTATTGCCTGGTTTTTAGAATTCAGCTCCGTCTCTTTCTTATTCAGGGATTGGGCTGGCCCTCTGAAGCATTCCAAGTTGTTTTGCAGAAAGAAAGAATGTGGTGAGTCACACACTGACTCTTAAGGCTTTACTCCAAAGTAGTAACTGTCTCTTCCATTAATTTCTTTCAATTAAAAAAAATTATACAATTAAAAAAATCTGGGTCTAAAGCATATGGGATCTTAATTGCCTAACCAAGGATTGAACCCATGTCCCATGCAGTGGAAGTGCAGAGTCTTCCTCAATGGACCTCCAGGGATGTCTCTATAAAATTTTTAAAGGTTATTTTTCATTTACAGTTATAACAAAACGTTGACAATATTCTCCACGTTGTCCAGCACACCCTTGAGCCCATCTCTCACTCAACAGTTTGTATCTCCCTCTACCCTACCTCTGTACTGCCCCTCCCATCTGCCCCACAGATATGCCCCACATATCTGTGAGTCTGTTTGCTTTTTGATATGCATAGTTTATTTTTAAGATTCTACTTATAAGTTATATTATGCAGTATTTGCCTTTCTCAGTCTGACTTATTTCACTTAGCATAATGTTGACAGAGTCACATGACCCTAATTGCAAGGGTTAGTGAAGAGTCAGTTTACCATAGTTACATAAGAAAAACTGGAAATACTTGGTAAACTGTACTAATGTCTACTTTTTTTAAAAAAAGAAAAACAACTTTGAGTTTAAATAGATGCACACACTGCAAAAATAGATACAAGTGATTCTTACGAAGTCAAGTGGGCCTTAGGAAGCATCACGAAGAACAGCTTTAGTGGAGGTGATAAAATTCCAGTTGAGCTACTTCAAATCCTAAAAGATGATGCTGTGAAAGTGCTGCACTCAATATGCCAGCAGATTTGGAAAACTCAGCAGTGGCTACAGGACTGGAAAAGGTCAATTTTCATTCCAATCCCAAAGAAAGGCAATGACAAAGAATGCTCAAACTACCGCACAATTGCACTCATCTCACATGCTAGTAAAGTCATGCTCAAAATTCTCCAAGCCAGGCTTCAGCAATATGTGAACCGTGAAATTCCAGATGTTCAAGCTGGTTTTAGAAAAGGCAGAGGAACCACAGATAAAATTGCCAACATCTGCTGGATCATGGAAAAAGCAAGAGAGTTCCAGAAAAACTACTTCTGCTTTATTGACTATGCCAAAGCCTTTGACTGTGTGGATCACAATTAACTGTGGAAAATTCTGAAAGAGATGGGAATAGCAGACCACCTGACCTGCCTCTTCAGAAACCTGGATGCAGGTCAGGAAGCAACAGTTAGAACTGGACATGGAACAACAGACTAGATCCAAATAAGAAAAGGAGTATGTCAAGGCTGTATATTGTCACCCTGCTTACTTAATTTCTAGGCAGAGTACATCCTGAGAAATGCTGGGCTGGATGAAGCACAAGCTGGAATCAAGATTGCCAACAGAAATATCAATAACCTCAAATATGCAGATGACACCACACATGGCAGAAAGTGAAGAACTAAAGAGCCTCTTGATGAACGTGAAAGAGGAGAGTGAAAATGTTGTCTTAAACCTCAACATTCAGAAAACTAAGATCATGGCAACTGGTCCCATCACTTCATGGGAAATAGATGGGAAACAGTGGAAACAGTGTCAGACTTTATTTTTTTGGGCTCCAAAATCACTGTGGATGCTGATTGCAGCCATGAAATTAAAAGACACTTACTCCTTGGAAGGAAAGTTATGACCAACCTAGACAGCATATTAAAAAGCAGAGACATTACTTTGTCAGCAAAGGTCTGTCTAGTCAAGGCTATGGTTTTGCCTGTGGTCATGTATGGCTGTGAGAGCTGGACTATAAAGAAAGCTGAGAGCTGAAGAATTGATGCTTTTGAACTGTGGTGTTGGAGAAGACTCTTGAAATTTCCTTGTACTGCAAGGAGATCCAACCAGGCCATCCTAAAGGAGATCAATCCTGGGTGTTCATTGGTAGGACTGATTTTGAAACTGAAACTCCAATACTTTGGCCACCTGATGCGAAGAGCTGACTCATTTGAAAAGACCCTGATGTTGGGACGGGTTGAGGGCAGGAGGAGAAGGGGACGACAGAGGATGAGATGGTTGGATGACATCACCGACTCAATGTAGATGAGTTTGGGTAAATTCCAGGAGTTGGTGATAGACAGGGAGGCCTGGCATGCTGTGGTTAATGGGGTCGCAAAGAGTTGAACACGACTGAGCGACTGAACTGAACTGATTCATATAGTAACAGACTCACAGAATATTTGGGATAATAAAGAACATGTTCTGAGTAGGATTATTTCAGAAGGCTGTATGAGTATGGCATACAAGTGAATCTGCAAATACAAAAAGTAGTAGTAGAGGTACATGAGTCATCTATGCTAGAGAAACTACACAATCACAGGGAAATGGAGCATAGACCAGAGTCCAGTGATAAAGGACAAAATAAACTGTGAGACTGTTGATACTTTCAAACTGTGGTGTTGAAGACTCTTGAGAGTCCCTTGAGATCCATCCAGTCCATCCTGAAGGAAACCAGTCCTTGGATATTCATTGCAAGGACTGATGCTGAAGCTGAAACTCCAATACTTTGGCCACCTAATGCAAACTGACTCAATGAAAAGACCCTGATGATGGGAAAGATTGAAGGTGGGAGGAGAAGGGGACAACAGAGCATGAGATGGTTGGATGGCATCACTGACCTAATGGACATGAGTTTGAGTAAACTCCAGGAGCTGGTGATGGACTGGGAACCCTGATGTGCTGCAGTCAATGGGGTCACAAAGAGTCAGACAGGACTGAGCCACTGAACTGAAATTTTGAGAAGCCAAGCAGTAGTAATTAAGATGAAGGGCTCGCCACACTGTTCTCCATAGTGGCTGTACTAGTTTGCATTCCCACCAACAGTGTAAGAAGGTTCCCTTTTCTCCACACCCTCTCCAGCATTTATTGCTTGTAGACTTTTGGATAGCAGCCATTCTGACTGGCATGAAATGGTACCTCATTGTGGTTTTGATTTGCACTTCTCTGGTTATGAGTGATGTTGAGCATCTTTTCATGTGTGTGTTAGCCATCTGTATGTCTTCTTTGGAGAAATGTCTGTTAGTTCTTTGGTCCATTTTTTGATTGGGTCATTTATTTTTCTGGAATTGAGCTGTAGGAGTTGCTCGTATATTTTTAAGATTAATTCTTTGTCAGTTGCTTCATTTGCTATTATTTTCTCCCATTCTGAAGGCTGTCTTTTCACCTTGCTTATAGTTTCCTTTGCTGTGCAGAAGCTTTTAATTTTAATTAGGTCCCATTTGTTTATTTTTGCTTTTATTTCCAGTATTCTGGGAGGTGGGTCAGGGAGGATCCTACTGTGATTCATGTCAGAGAGTGTTTTGCCTATGTTCTCCTCTAGGAGTTTTATAGTTTCTGGTCTTACATTTAGATCTTTCATCCATTTTGAGTTTATTTTTGTGTATGGTGTTAGGGAGTGTTCTAGTTTCATTCTTCTACAGGAGTTGACCATTTTTTTCCAGCACCACTTGTTAAAGAGATTGTCTTTTCTCAATTGAATATTCTTGCCTCCTTTGTCAAAGATAAGGTGTCCATAGGTGCATGGATTTATCTCTGGGCTTTCTATTTTGTTCCATTGATCTATATTTCTGTCTTTATGCCAGTACCTTAAAAAACTGGAAATAGAACTGCCATACGACCCAGCAATTGCACTCCTGGGCATACACACCGAGGAAACCAGAATTGAAAGAGACACATGTATTCCCATGTTCATCGCAGCACTGTTTATAATAGCCAGGACATGGAAGCAACCTAGATGTCCATCTGCAGACGAATGGATAAGAAAGCTTTGGTACATATACACAATGGAGTATTACTCAGCCATTAAAGAGAATACATTTGAATAAGTTCTAATGAGGTGGATAAAACTGGAGCTTATTATACAGAGTGAAGTAAGCCAGAAAGAAAAACACCAGTACACCAGTAATGTAAAGTAATTAGCCTCCAATTAAAATAAATAAATTTAAAAAAATACACCAATACGGTATACTAACTCATATATATGGAATTTAGAAAGATGATAATCAGTTCAGTTCAGTTCAGTTCAGTCGCTCAGTCATGTCCGACTCTCCGCGACCCCATGAATCACAGCACGCCAGGCCTCCCTGTCCATCACCAACTCCCGGAGTTCACTCAAACTCATGTCCACAGAGTCGGTGATGCCATCCAGCCATCTCATTCTCCATCGTCCCCTTCTCCTCCCGCCCCCAACCTTTCCCAGCATCAGAGTCTTTTCCAGTGAGTCAACTCGTCGCATGAGGTGGCCAAAGTATTGGAGTTTCAGCTTTAGCATCAGTCCCTCCAATGAACATCCAGGATTGATCTCCTCTAGAATGGACTGGTTGGATCTCCTTGCAGTATAAGGGACTCTCAAGAGTCTTCTCCAACACCGCAGTTCAAAAGCATCGATCCTATATATGAGACAGCAAAAGAGACACAAATGTATAGAACAGTGTTTTGGACTCTGTGGGAGAGGGTGAGGGTGGGATGATTTGGGAGAATGACACTGAAACATGTATATTATCATATGTGAAATGAATCGCCAGTCCAGGTTAAATGCATGATACAGGATGCTCGGGGCTGGTGCACTCAGATGAACCAGAGGGATGGGGTGGGGAGGGAGGTGGGAGAGGGGTTCTAGATGGGGAATACATGTACACCCAGGGCAGATTCATGTCAATGTATAGCAAAACCAATACAATAATGTAATTAACCTCCAATTAAAATAAATAAATTTAAAAAAAAGATGAAGGGCAATGGCATAAAGAGAAATTATACCATGTAAGTTTGTCTGAATTTGGCCAATAGTAGATGGGGAAGTAAGCAAAAGGTAACAATTCCATTAAGAAAATTATGGTTATGGCTTAGGGAAGTGCTTCAGAAATGATATTGCATGGAACCCTAGGTTCAGTAACATGGTAACTGTTACACTATGAAAAAATCACCCATAGTCAAGTGACATTGTAAAGTATCACACCTAAGCTATTCCTCCTAACTTCACCATCAATATTTGTCCATTAACATTATGGGAATACTTACAATAAAAGTGTTTAACCCAACAGTTACAACTCAATTTGTGTGTGTGTGTGTGTAAACACCATTCATTAACAGACCACATACACAGTGAAAACAGTTTAGATGTTCTAATTTGGTACTAAGTATGAGTTAACACATTCTACTCTGTGACTAAGAGTGGTTGGTTTAATACAGTTACACAGATGATGTACTGAGCTCCAAAGGGGGGTATATGAACGCTAAATATGTGCTGACTACTCGACATAGTCTTTATTAATTCATAAGTCAATTCAGGATATTGCGAAGTTTTAGAGTTCTCATTATGTGCTATCATTTCGAAATTAGAAAATCCAGGAAATTATTTGTAATCTATATTCATCTTGTTACATGTTCTAGAAATAGAATATGAAACGTTGAAATACGTTTATAAAATCAGCCTACTTCCTTGCCATTTGTGTTTATGTAAAAGAAAATGAAAGAAAAAATGTGTGGATTTTGACATGGCTTTTTAATACCTAAGTTTAAATATATATTAGCTCTATAATTAGAAAATTAATAACTTGGGATCTTTCTAATTCAACAGGTTTTTTTTTTCCTTCCCCTATCTAATCTTAGTATTGTTATTATTGGTTTGCTTTTTCTATAGGAATTTGAGGGTGACAGGATGACCTTTGTTTCTAACTGGCAATATTTCAGTTACCAGAGGAAAAAACAACTGTATTTATCAAAATTAACAAAAATAAAAAGTAAAAACATTAGGTGTCTTTTCTAATACAATCTCACATATATCAAGTGATCTACTGGGGTTGAATTATTAATTCATTTACTCATAAATTAGTATCTCTTGTGTTTAAGTGTAGAGGAGAATCTTTTTATTTTCAAATCTATCCTCTGCTATGTCATAGAAGGTACATTAATGAAAACATAATCTTTCTTGTTTTCATATATATTACATATATACACATATGAATTACGCATTATAATCTTTAAATATACTGGCTCGAATGGGTTATAAGTGACATAAATTCATCATTTATTTATGAAAAGATTCAACATCATAAATTTATGAGAAAAACGTTAAAGTAGAAAATCCAACTCTAGTTAATTACTTTCTTTCATGACAACACTTGTTTTCCACAGATTTCATTGGATCATCTAATTGTTACTATTTTTTATTTATTTTCTGAAGTTCAGGGTTGACTCAACTAACATCCAGTTGAATTTATAATTCCTTGTGTCCATGAACTGAGTCTCTATGCTTTAAGACCCATTAGATACACTTTCCCCGTGTTAATAATTCTCACCTTGACCATGTATCCAAAGGAGGACAGTAGGACTGGACAGGCTGAAACGTCCTTCTCCTCATCATCTTCCCTTCCACTCCCTCTTGCACTAGCATTTATGTTTTACTTCATTCTTCTCTTTCATTTTATAATTTTAATTGTCCAATGAAATTTATGTAATACACTAAAGAATATTGTGACTGGGTATAAATAGCTCTTGGAGGTAAACCATCAAATGTGAGTGTTATAAAATGATAGTCTCTCAACACACCTGAGAAATTGCTGGGGCACCAGAAGAGAGTGCTTGTCTCTCCCATATGTTGTATACTTATACTCCTGTGATGCTGTATAATAATAATGTGTGCATGTGCTCAGTCACGGCCACTGCTTTGTGACCCCACGGTCTAGCCCGGCAGAATCCTCTGATGGCATTTTCTGGGCAAGAATACTGGAGTGGGTTGCCACAAGTATAGTATTTGTACTCAATAAAATGTAATTCAAGTGAAAGAATTAAAACAGTTGCTTAGGAAACAATCTATGTGCATAAGCATATACTGATACTCAGAAGGCACACATGTCACTATTCTTCATGACACATTATGTAGTAGCATATTTCCATTTATGGAAATATTAGATCTATATGATAAATTGTGTTTAAATATATATATATAATAAACATATATAATAAAATAAAATATTTGCAATACATATCACATGAGACTGTAAATAAAAGCATACCCCCTTGAAATTAAAATGGTGCGATCTGAAAGATAATACATTGCACCATGAGGATGGCAGTTTTCAGCATCTAATTAGCCTTCTAATTTGGAACATACTGTAATTGGGTATCCTGTATTATGGGAGTAAAACTGAAAACAAGTGTATATTCCTTACATTTATATTCCTAAACTATCACACATTATGTTTATTTTTGGAACTTCTGCAGGTAATTGACTTGTAATTTGTATGTTATTGCCATATATTTCTGCCTTGGAGTCTCTTTATAATCCATATCTACTGCAAATTCTTCATTTCAAGAACTATAGAATGTGTAACAACATGAACTCACTTATGTAGCTTCACAGAAATAATATCATCAAGAAAGAAGTCACTTTGTTTATCAACTAATAAAACATTTTAGAACATTTTCTTATGGTCCATGACCCTGATTTTTTATTATAAACTCACTATAAAATTATGGAATACGTTGAAATAAAAATAAAATCTGTAATCACTTTAATTTCTTAAAACATTTATATATTCTGCATTGATATGTCTATAACTTTAATTGTTTTCATATTTTTGAATACAACGTTTTTAAGGAACTGAGAAATCTGAGAGATGAATCCTATACTTTGAGGACCATAAATGAGAAAATAAAATCTCCTGAAGTTTGTGGATTTCAGTTCAGTTCAGTCGCTCAGTCGTGTCCGACTCTTTGCAACCCCATGAATCACAGCACGCCAGACCTCCCTGTCCATCACCAACTCCCAGAGTTCACTCAAACTCATGTCCATCAAGTCGGTGATGCCATCCAGCCATCTCATCCTCTGTCGTCCCCTTCTCCTCCTGCCCCCAATCCTTCCCAGCATCAGAGTCTTTTCCAGTGAGTCAACTCTTCTAAGTATCAAATGGAATATAACTTGCAATTATATCTTTAATAACAGAATATTTGAGATTTGGGTGGTTATGTTACCAAATAACAGGTAATGATAATAATTCAGAATATTTGACTAATAATCATGGGTGAATAGGAGCCTGGAATAGAAAGTACCTAGAAATGATGTATCAGTTCAAGAAGGAATGGTATACCACACAAACAAACAAACACACACCAAGTTAATCCTTACAAAATCATTAACTGTTTCTCACTCACTCAAATATCTAATGGATGCTTGGTTGGTTCAGCTCCACAAAATCAAGATTGATCCAGAAAAATGAAGCCCACAGTGTTTTTTGTGTCAATCCACTCTTTATAAAAATGAGGTCCCTTTGGTCACTGCAGCAGGAAAGAGGTAGAAAGAAAGTCTCATAATTAAAAGATTTAGCGTAAAAGTAAAGGTATATCACTCCACTTATTACACTATGACAAGAATAAGGTCTTAATGCTCTATCTTACTGAACAACTGTTAGAAAATCTTGTTTTTTCTGTGAGCTCAAAAAGATATCTGAATGATATTGAGCACTCAATCTACCACAGATAGATAGAATGAGTGCTCAATATTTCCACCACTTCAGCTGACTAAATATGACAACTCTATCAATTAGAATTGTTTCTTTGGTACATTTGGTGAACTGACTAGTCTCCCTCCAAACATCAACTAGTCTCCCTCTGTACACAGAACCTCAAAAGCTAACTTATTTGGAAATAGGACCTTCATAGTCGTTATTATCTAACATGCTGTAATACTGAATTAGGGCAGGCTGTAAATCCAATTATTGACATATTTATAAGAGGAGGGGATGCACATAGGGACACAGAGAAAAAGGTCATGTGAAGTTGTAGGCAGAGCAGATAGATGGAGTTACAAGCTTAGGGTTACCCACAGCCACACAGAACCGAGGAAGAAGCAAGGAAAGATTTTTCCCTAGAAGATTCAGAAGGCTGTGACCCTGCTGACATTTTAATTTTGGACTTCCAGCTTTCAAAACTGTGACAGAATAAGTTTTTGCTTGTTTTAAGCCACCAGGTTTGTGGTCACCTGCTAAAACAACTCTCAGAAACTAACACAGTGTACGTAATCAAATTTTCAAAAACACAATTTTATCTTGTTTTTGAAAAGTGACAATTTTTTTAAAAAATTTTGCTGGGACCTAATTAAAATTAAAAGCTTCTGCACAGCAAAGGAAACTATAAGCAAGGTGAAAAGACAGCCTTCAGAATGGGAGAAAATAATAGCAAATGAAGCAACTGACAAAGGATTAATCTCAAAAATATACAAGCAACTTCTGCAGCTCAATTCCAAAAAAATAAATGACCCAATCAAAAAATGGGCCAAAGAACTAAACAGACATTTCTCCAAAGAAGACATACAGATGGCTAACAAACACATGAAAAGAGGCTCAACATCACTCATAATCAGAGAAGTGCAAATCAAAACCACAATGAGGTACCATTTCACGCCAGTCAGAATGGCTGCTATCCAAAAGTCTACAAGCAATAAATGCTGGAGAGGGTGTGGAGAGAAGGGAACCCTCTTACACTGTTGGTGGGAATGCAAACTAGTACAGCCACTCTGGAGAACAGTGTGGAGATTCCTTAAAAACCTGGAAACAGAACTGCCATAGGACCCAGCAATCGCACTCCTGGGCATACACACCGAGGAAACCAGAATTGAAAGAGACACATGTATTCCCATGTTCATCGCAGCAATGTTTATAATAGCCAGGACATGGAAGCAACCTAGATGTCCATCTGCAGACGAATGGATAAGAAAGCTTTGGTACATATACAAAATGGAGTATTCAGTTCAGTTCACTTGCTCAGTCGTGTCCGACTCTCCGCGACCCCATGAATCACAGCACGCCAGGCCTCCCTGTCCATCACCAACTCCCGGAGTTCACTCAAACTCATGTCCACAAAGTCGGTGATGCCATCCAGCCATCTCATTCTCCGTCGTCCCCTTCTCCTCCCGCCCCCAACCTTTCCCAGCATCAGAGTCTTTTCCAGTGAGTCAACTCGTCGCATGAGGTGGCCAAAGTATTGTAGCTTCAGCATCAGTCCCTCCAATGAATATCCAGGATTGATCTCCTCTAGAATGGACTGGTTGGATCTCCTTGCAGTATAAGGGACTCTCAAGAGTCTTCTCCACCACCACAGCTCAAAAGCATCGATTCTTCGGCAATCAGCTTTCTTCACAGTCCAACTCTCACATCCATACATGACCACGGGAAAAACCATTGCCTTGACTAGACGGACCTTGGTTGGCAAAGTAATGTCTCTGCTTTTTAATATACTATCAAGGTTGGTCATAACTTTCCTTCCAAGGAGCAAGCATCTTTTAATTTCATGGCTGCAATCAGCATCTGCAGTGATTTTGGAGCCCAAAAAAATAAAGTCTGACACTGTTTCCACTGTTTTTCCATCTATTTCCCATGAAGTGATTACTCAGCCATTAAAAAGAATACATTTGAATCAGTTCTAATGAGGTGGATAAAACTGGAGCCTATTACACAGAGTGAAGTAAGCCAGAAAGAAAAACACCAGTACACCAGTAATGTAAAGTAATTAGCCTCCAATTAAAATAAATAAATTAAAAAAACCATCAATACAGTATACTAGCTCATATATATGGAATTTAGAAAGATGATAACGATAACCCTATATATGAGACAGCAAAAGAGACTCAAATGTATAGAACAGTGTTTTGGACTCTGTGGGAGAGGGTAAGGGTGGGATGATTTGGGAGAATGGCATTGAAACATGTATATTATCACATGTGAAACGAATCACCAGTCCAGGTTAGATGCATGATACAGGATGCTCGGGGCTGGTGTACTCGGATGACCCTGAGGGATGGGATGGGGAGGGAGGGGGGAGGGGTGTTCAAGATGGGGAACACATGTAGACCTGGGGCGGATTCATGTCATGTATGGCAAAACCAATACAATAATGTAAAGTAATTAGCTTCCAATTTAAATAAATAAATTTTTAAAAAGTGACACTTTTACCTTGTTCTTGAAAAGTGAAGCCTCTTGAGTGACTCTTTGTGACCCTGTGGACTGTAGTCCGCCAGGTTTCCCCATCAGCGGGACTTTCCAGGCAAGAATACTGGAGTGGGTTGCCATGTCCACCTCCAGGAAACCCCCTGATCCAGGGGTTGAACCCTCATCTCTTTACATCTCCTGCACTGACAGACAGGTTCTTTATCACTAGTGCCACCTGGGAAGTCTGGGTGTATGGATTTAGGTTGAGTCAGTTCCTACAGGAGGTATACAATAAATGACATCCTCCTTGAGCTAAGCCTGCTCTTCACTCTTATCCAATCTCCAGAAAGAATAGCTTCTGTTTTACAGTTCAAGTTTTCTGTTTTTAGCATCTACACCCCTAAACAATATATAAATGCAGAATGTCATTGATTTATTAATCTTAGTGAATAAAAGATGAAACTACTCTCATACAAGTTATTTCATTACAACTTCTCATTATCCAACTTCAGATTTTGCATGTTTATAATATATTCTTTACATGCATACACTACATATGTAAATCCCCAATTCTTATTTTATTGACCTAAGAGCACATCTTGTCTTCTCATTATGTAATATGACCATATTAACAGCCCTGCATTACTTCCATCTGCCTACCCTATCATAAACTTTCCCCTTCCAATGTTTATACTATTTGCTGTAATACTTTTGAGATACAATACCCTTCTAAAAGTTGAAAAGTAATAAATTAAGTACACATTTTCATAACCTGGTAATTCTCTTTGTTAAAGAGCCAAGAATCCACTAGTGTTATTTTTGTCTCTATGATTCAATAACACAATTTCTCTGTCATAGAATGTAAATGAGTTCCAGAACCAATATTATTCTCTTTTCTCATGTTCCAAAAATTATGACACATTTTACCTTGCTTCCTATTTGGATTATTAACGTCTTGTATTTCATTTTTTCTCTTCCGATACCTATCAATCATTTTTGTTCTTTTTTCTTATTGAAACAACTTTCTAATTTCTAGACCGTCTCTTTGAAAATAACTATGATTTGAGGGGAAGTGGGATAATTTCAGTAGTGCAGGTAGAGAGATTAGGAATGATTAATGCTGTTTCTCTATAAAAATTGTATGGTCATCCATACGACATTATCAACAACATCAGATACTCCTCTAAGTCTCCGCATATCCCTGCCAACTGTCATGCTGATTCCTCTGGGATTTCACTTGGAAGACTGGCTTTCACACTCTAAAGATATAATCCCAGAATATCTATTGTTGAAAACTTTAGTCCAATAATATTGATCATAATTATGAGTTTTAAGAAACAATGATATCACACAGATTTGATTCCTGGGTCAAGAAGATTCCCTGGAGGAGGGCATGGCAACCCATGCCAGAATTCTTGCCTGGAGAATCCCATGTACAGAGGAGCCTGGCAGGCTACAGACCATAGGGTCGCAGAATCAGACATGACTCAAGCGACTTAGCATGCACACATGGTATCATAAGGGAAAGAGAATATCATGAGAAAAAGGACAGATAAATATATTCTAAAACATACTAACGTCTCATACTAACTTTTCTTTTTATACTTCTATAATATATAATACAATTGTGATCAAATTGAATAATTGTATAGTCCATTTCCTCTCTAAAAGCATAGGTTATATCAATATTCTTCAACATAATATCCTCTATTCTTCACAAAACAATTGTTCATTTTTAGTACTGGGCTGCAGGATAACTTCAGACAGGTTCATGGAATTCTTTAAAAATCGTCTTTCTCGTTGACTGTTAGTTGCTCAGGGCTTTGGTTTATATATTGATACACAACCAATTTTATCTTGAAATAGACACAAGGATGTAGAAGATGCTTAGAAGAACTCTAAGTTTCTATACTCTTAGAAAATAGTTTTCACATTTATAGCCTATCAAGAAAACTATTTTCACCAAATCTTATTTTTAAAAATTCTGTCAAAAACTTTCATTAACAAATTAAATATAGCTCTTCATAACATTGAGTTACTTAAAAGATTTTGTTCTCCAAAAATAAATATATTTTCACCAAATACTCTCTTTGTTGGCTTTATTTTAACTGACAGCATTTCTTTCCTTGTATCTTTAACTGCTGTATATGCAGCTATAAGAATTACTATGTTCTCTCATAAATCCTGTAATCCAAATCAGCTCTTCATTTATTATGGCACTTCTATTTAAAATGAATGAATTTGAACAAGGATGAACTGGAAAGGATTGGGATTGCCTGGTGGACATATCCAATTAATGGCACAAATCACAGAGGATATAGGACTGGATTTACCACTACAATCTCCATATGCAGAAGGAATCTTTGTGACTTGATTTAGTGGGAGATTAGCAAACAAGACTTTTCCAACACCAAAACATCAGCTTTAGCTGTAATCACTTTGAGCACAGAATTTCCAGTTTTCTAAAATCTTTAACTCTCAAACAGAAGTTGGATGGGGTACGGAGTTATCTATATTTATTTCGGCAAAAAAAAATTCAACTCAGGGAAATATATAGATGAAGCAGCCATAAACTACTGCAGTATTTCTGTGTCAGTGCACTGCGTGGCAGGTGGTTTGCTGGTAAAGTGGAAGGATGCATTTACTTCTTCCAACTGACCAGTAACCTTTCCCCGATTCTGCAATAGCAACACCACACAACATCTGTTTCCAGGTAGACAATGAGTAAAGCTATATAGTCAGCCTTGTACGTATCTTTTCATATTTCTTTAGAATTCATTCTGAGTTTTCTTTTATTTAGAGAAACATTTAGAGACAAGGTCCTGATGTCAGTTGTTGTTTTGAAAATATTTAAATATTAACAGAAATAAGATAAATTATTTTGATATGTCAAGGTTGATAAAGTTTTCTTCTCATGGATTTGCACCCCCTTCACAAACCAAACCTATTATCAATTGTGAGAGATTAGTAGAAATCTGGGGGCCTTAAAAGCCCTAATAAATTCTTAGCACATAAAGTCTTCATAACATTTATTTTTTTCTGCCTCTCTGCTTACTTTTTGGCAATAAATTTAAACTGCAATTTCACATGTAGTTGAATTGAGGGGGAAATTATGCCTCAAAGATAACAAATTCGGAGATCCAACCATTCTATTCTAAAAGAGATCAATCCTGGATGTTCACTGGAAAGACTGATGCTAGAGCTTAAACTCCAATACTTTGGCCACCTCATGCGATGAGTTGACTCACTGGAAAAGACTCTGATGCTGGGAAGGATTGGGGGCGGGAGGAGAAGGGGACGACTAAGAAGGAGATGGCTGGATGGCATCACCAACTTGATGGACATGAGTTTGAGTGAACTCCGGGAGTTGGTGATGGACAGGGAGGCCTGGCATGCTGTGATTCATGGGGTCGCAAAGAGTTGGACACGACTGAGCGACTGAACTGAACTGAACTGAAAGGGTTTATCGAAAATTACAAATAAGATTTAAGGAGAAAATAGCCATGTAAAAAGAAATAACTCCATTTCAAAAAATGTAAGATAAGACAGGTCTTTGGGGAAAACTACCAGATACAGGGGGTCTCCCTGATGGCTCCAAAGGTAAAGAATCTACCTACTATGTGGGAGACCTGCATTCAATTCCAGATAGAGAAGGGTAGAAAGAGACCAGTTAACCAGTAAAGTCTATTTTCAGGCGTCACAAGAGCAGATTATTCCTTTTATAGGTAGAAACAAAAAAAGCTCTGATGTTACAATGGTGAACAAAGATACATAGCTCAGAGTGTGACTATAGTGGTTGATGCTTTTAAAGTGCAAACTTTAATAATTTGACATCACTATTTAGCTAGAGTTTTAAAAGAATTATCAGCTACTAAAAGTCACCACCTGCTAATGAATCTCTGGTTGCTTTTGAAACCAATTTATTTCCTTTCCAAAGCAATTTCAGATGAATTCACAGCCATTAAAATAATTAAATACTACTGACATGCTGGGGAAAATGTGAAGGAAAGAAAACATTCTAAAAATACTCATTATTTCTTAAATGTGAAATCCTGTGGATAGGACAACTACTGTGTTATTGGTTTCCAAATCAGCCAAATAAACACAAATTCTGAGAGATTTTTGTTCTTTCCTCAACACATGTTTTAATTTTTTTATTTGATGTATGATTGTCATGCAATACAGTGCATATAGTTAAAGTTGTGCAATTTGATAAGTCTGCAAGGAGATCCAACCAGTCCATTCTAAAGGAGATCAATCCTGGGTGTTCATTGGGAGGACTGATGCTAAAGCTGAAGCTCCAATACTTTGGCCACCTCATGTGATGAGTTGACTCACTGGAAAAGACTCTGATGTTGGGAAGGATTGGGGATGTGAGGAGACGGGGACGACAGAGAATGAGATGACTGGATGGCATCACTGACTTGATGGACATGAGTTTGAGTGAACTCCGGGAGTTGGTGATGGACAGGGAGGCCTGGCGTGCTGTGATTCATGGGGTCGCAAAGAGTCAGACATGACTGAGCGATTGAACTGAACTGGACTGAACATCTGCATACATCATGAAGTGATCACCATAATATAGATACTAAACAAATATATCACCTTCAAAAGATTCCCTGTGCTACTTTATAATACTCTGTTGTCCCCTTCTCCTCCTGCCCCCAGTCCCTCCCAGCATCAGGGTCTTTTCGAATGAGTCAACTCTTCGCATGAGGTGGCCATAGTATTGGAGTTTCAGCTTCAACATCAGTCCTTCCAATGAGCACCCAGGACTTACCTCCTTTAGGATGGACTGGTTGGATCTCCTTGCAGTACAAGGGACTCTCAAGAGTCTTCTCCAACACCACAGTTCAAAAGCATCAATTCTTTGGCTCTCAGTTTTCTTTATAGTCCAATTCTCACATCCATACATGACCACGGGAAAAACCATATCCTTGACTAAAGGGACCTTGGTTGGCAAAGTAATGTCTCTGCTTTTCAACATGCTGTCTAGGTTGGTCAAAACTTTCCTTCCAAGGAAAAAGCGTCTTTTAATTTCACGGCTGCAATCAGCATCTGCAGTGATTTTGGAGCCCAGAAAAATAAAGTCAGCCACTGTATCCACTGTTTCCCCATCTATTTGCCATGACGTGATGGGACCGCATGCCATGATCTTAGGTTTCTCAATGTTGAAATTTAAGCCAACATTTTCTCTCTCCTCTTTCACCTTCAAGAGTTAATGCTCTAGGATTTTCCTAATTGTATGATATAAATCAGATGGGAAAGGAAAACATCAATTTTGAGGCAGAAATAAGATTTACCATATTAATGTGATTTCATTTGTATCCACAGGCTCAAAAGCAAGGGCTTGAGTAAATTTAGCCTTTCACTTTTAACTGTATTCTGAAAGTTCTTCACACATGCATGTGTTGATTTTATATTCAGAAAAGAAATTATTTTATTTTTTAAGGTGTATGTTAAGTCATTTTTGAATAAATGAAAATATTACAAGATGGGTGTTGAAGCGTAAAATAGAAAATGACAACCTAGATGTTGTATTCTTAATTGAGGTCAACATATTTGGAGCTGAAGGTCTTTCTGTTAAGAAACACAATCACAAAATGTGCTAAACTCAAGTTTTATAAATACATGCAGCTTACGCATGTGTGCTCAGTTGTTTCAGTTATGTCCGGCTCTTTGTGATCCCGTGGACTATAGCCTGCCAGGCGCCTCTGTCCATGGGATTCTCCAGGCAATAATAATGAGTGGGTTGCCAATGCTGCAGGGGACCTTCTGACCCAGGGATCGAATCAATGTTTCTTGCATCTCCTGCACTCCAGACAGATTCTTTACCCACTGAGCCACCTGTGAAGCCCTCTGTGAAGTTCAAGCTCCAATCATTGATGTTTCAAATCACACAGAGGAGTTTTATTAAAATTAAAAGGGAAATAGATGGGGAAACAGTGGAAAAAGTGTCAGACTTTATCTTTTTGGGCTCCAAAATCACAGCAGATGCTGATTGCAGCCATGAAATTAAAAGATGCTTACTTCTTGGAGGGAAAGTTATGACCAACCTGGATGGCATATTGAAAAGCAGAGACATTACTTTGCCAACCAAGGTCCGTCTAGTCAAAGATATGGTTTTTCCCGTGGTCATGTATGGATGTGAGAGTTGGACTGTGAAGAAAGCTGATCGCCGAAGAATTGATGCTTTTGAACTGTGGTGTTGGAGAAGACTCTTGAGAGTCCCTTGTACTGCAAGGAGATCCAACCAGTCCATTCTAAGGGAGATCAATCCTGGGTGTTCATTGGAAGGACTGATGCTAAAGCTGAAACTCCAATACTTTGGCCACCTCATGCGACAAGTTGACTCACTGGAAAAGACTCTGATACTAGGAGGGATTGGGGGTGGGAGGAGATGGGGACAACAGAGAATGAGATGGCTGGATGGCATCACTGACTAGATGGACATGAGTTTGAGTGAACTCTGGGAGTTGGTGATGGACAGAGAGGCCCGAAGTGCTGTGATTCATGAGGTTGCAAAGAGTCGGACACGACTGAGCAACTGAACTGAACTGAACTGAAGGAAAATTCAGATGAGCACACTGTAAATAAGACAGTCTCAAATACTTCTTAAAAAGTGTTCAAAAGAGCACTTGAGATTATTTCCTTAAGTGTGTATATATATGGATTGTCATTCTTCAAGTCAAAAGTAAAACAAATGCGTTTTCTTTCTTGTCAAGATGAGTATCTTTTTTTTTCTAAAATGTAGTACCTGCCCACCAAATATAATTTTTATGTCACAAGTAAATAGGCTTGAATCTGTAAGTTTTCAACTTAGGTTCCGAATGTGCTAGTTCTTATCTACAGTGAACCATCCCTGTCCAGGCCCTGGTGTGTTTTCATCTGATGATCTCAATAGAACTATACTAAAAAGGTCTCAATAACTGGGATAACTATGATAGCATGGTCACTCAACTAGAGACACACAACCTGGAGTATTAAGTCAGGCCATTGGAAGGATTACTATGGACAAAGCTAGTGAAGGAGATGGAATTCTAGCTGAGCTATTTAAAATCCTAAAAGATGATGTTGTTAAAGGGCTGCACTCAATATGCCAGAAAATCTGGAAAACTCAGCAGTGGCCACAGGATTGGAAAAGGTCAGTTTTCATTCCAATGCCAAAGAAAGGCAATGCCAAAGAATCTTCAAGTTACTGTACAGTGACACTCATTACACATGCTAGCAAGATTATGCTCAAACTCATAGAAGTTAGGTTTGAGCAGTACGTGAACCAAGAACTTCCGGATGTACAAGCTGGATTTAGAAAAGACAGTAGAACAAGAGATCAAATTGCCAACATCCACTGGATCATAGACAAAAAAACATCTACTTCTACCTCATTGACTATGCTAAAGCCTTTGACTGTGTGGATCCCAACAAACTGTGAAAAACTCTTCAAGAGATGGGAATATCAGACCACCTTATCTGCCTCCTGAGAAGCCTGTATGCAGGACAAGAAACAACAGTTAGAACCAGATATGGAAGAACAGACTGGTTCCAAATTGGGAAAGGAGTATGTCAAGGCTGTATATTGTCACCCTATTTATTTAACTTATATGCAGGGTATATCATGAGAAAGGCCAGGCTGGATGAAGCACAAGCTAGAATCAAGATTGCAGGGAGAAATCTCAACAATCTCAGATATACAGAAGATACCACTTTAATGAAAGAAAAGAGGAACTACAGAGTCTCTTGATGAAAGTAAAAGAGGAGTGAAAAAGCAGGCTGCAAACTCAGCATTCAAAAAACGAACATCATGGTGTCCAGTCTCTTTCAGTTCAGTTCAGTTCAGTCGCTCAGTCGTGTCCGACTCTTCACGACCCCATGAATCACAGCACGCCAGGCCTCCCTGTCCATCACCAACTCCCGGAGTTCACTCAAACTCATGTCCATCAAGTTGGTGATGCCATCGAGCCATCTCATTCTCTGTTGTCCCCTTCTCCTCCCACTCCCAATCCCTCCCAGCATCAGAGTCTTTTCCAGTGCGTCAACTCTTTGCATGAGGTGGCCAAAGTATTGGAGTTTCAGCTTCAGCATCAGTCCTTCCAATGTACACCCAGGATAAATCTCCTTTAGAATGGACTGGTTGGATCTCCTTACAGTCCAAGGGACTCTCAAGAGTCTTCTCCAGCACCACAGTTCAAAAACATCAATTCTTCGGTGATCAGCTCTCTTCACAGTCCAGCTCTCACATCCATACATGACCACGGATGTGGGAAAAACCATAGCCTTGACTAGATGGACCTTGGTTGGCAAAGTAATGTCTCTGCTTTTTAATATACTATCAAGGTTGGTCATAACTTTCCTTCCAAGGAGTAAGCGTCTTTTAATTTCATGGCTGCAATCAGCATCCGCATTGATTTTGGAGCCCAAAATCTTTACTTCATGGCAAATAGTAGGGGTAACATTGGAAACAGTGAAAGACTATTTTCTTGGGCTCGAAAATCACTGCGGATGGTGACTGCAGCCACAAAATAAAAGATGCTTGCTCCTTGGAAGAAAAGCTGTGACAAACCTAGACAGTGTATTGAAAAGCAGAGACATCACTTTGCCACCAAAGTCCACATAGTCAAAGCTATGATTTTCCCAGTAGTCACATACAGATGTGAGAAAGAAAGTGAAAGTCACTCAATCATTTCTGACTCTTTGGAGACTGCATGGACTGTAGCCTGCCAGACTCCTCTGTCCATGGAATTCTCCATGCCAGAATACTGGAGTGGTTAGCCTGTTGCTTTCTCCAGGGGATCTTCCCAACCCAGGGATCGAACAGGTGTCTTATGTATTGAGGTGGATTCTTTATCAGCTGAGCTACCAGGGAAGCTCACAGATAAGAGACGTGGATCATAAAGAAGGCTGAGCACCAAACAATTGTTGCTTTCAAGCTGTGGTGCTGGACAACCTTCTTGTGAGTCCCTTGGACAGACAGAAGATCAAACCAGTCAATCCTAAAGGAAATCAATCCTGAATATTCACTGGAGGGATTGATGCTGAGGCTGAAGCTCCAATACTTTGGCCACCTGATGGGAAGAGGTGACTCATTGGAAAAGACCCTGATGCTGGGAAAGATTGAAGGCAAAAGAAGTAAGCGGCAGAGGATGAACTGGTTAGATAAGCATCACTGATTCAAAAGACATGAACCTGAGCAAACTCTGGAAGAAAGTGATGGACAGGGAATCCTGGCGTGCTGCAGTCCATGGGGTTGCAAAGGGTCAGACACGACTGAGCACGCATGTACTCACATGTTATTACCATTATTTTCAAATTAAACATGAGCCATAAGTGCTTAGGTGATTTTCTCAGTCATACTGCTAAAAAGGCTACATACAAAAAAGGATTCATACACCTATGTCCCGTTTTGTTAAATACCTTTTCCCAACAACTGGAAATGTAGAAAAAGAAGAGAAAGTGAGGGAGGAAGGGATGGTGAATGTTCTTTATTTTCTGAAGCACTGACTTCCAGATTATGGTAAATTTTAGAATCTGTCACCACTGGAAAGACACTTTATTGATTATGCTGTTGTTCAACTGTTTTCTTGTTTGATTTTGACTGTTTATTTTATTAAGTAATAAAAACAATTATATTGCCAAATCACATCACCATGATATTTTTGTTTAAGAGTAAGTAAAATAGTGTCCATCTAAAATATTTCTGCTTCACAACATAAAAACTGTTTCACTCCTAATTTCAAACTAATAGTGTGAAATTTGCAAGCACTGAGGATATTTTCAATATATGTTTTTTATCCTAAATTAGATTAAGATGTTGAGCAAATCAGACACCTTGATCATCACCAATCAGCAGGAATCATATTTAGGCTTAAACTTGATGCTTTAGATTCGATTCTTTAAATTTAAAGGCAGGAAGCCCTCCTGCTATGATTTAACAAATCTGTGTCAATTACAATGCTGTGCACAAGCAGAATCACACTATAGAACATAACCACTTATATTGAAAAACACAAAGAAAACAAGTTAATAAAATGGGAGTATGTTAGTACCTGCATGTTTTAAGTGCAATTCATCATTCAGTTCAGTTCAGTTCAGTCGCTCAGTCGTGTCTGGCTCTTTGTGACACCATGGGCTCCAGACACACCAGGCCTCCCTGTCCATCACCAACTCCCAGATTTTACCAAAACTCATGTCCACTGAGTCGGTGATGCCACCCAATCACATCCTCTATCATCCCCTTCTCCTCTCGCCTTCAATCTTTCCTGGCATCAGGATCTTTTCCAGTGAGTCAGTTCTTCATATCAGGTGGCCAAAGTATGGAGCTTCAGCTTCAACATCACTCTTTCTAATTAAAACTCAGGACTGATCTCATTTACGATGGACTGGTTGGATCTCCTTGCAGTACAAGGGACTCTCAAGCATCTTCTCCAGCACCACAGTTCAAAACCATCAATTCTTCAGCGATCAGCTTTCTTCACAGTCCAAGTCTCACATCCATACATGACTAATGGAAAAACCACAGCCTTGACTAGTAGGACTTTTGTTGGAAAAGTAATGTCTCTGCTTTTCAATATACTGATTAGGTTGGTCATAACTTTCCTTCCAAGGAGCAGGCATCTTTTAACTTAATGGATGCAGTCCACATCTGCAGTGATTTTGGAGCCCCCCAAATTAAAGACTGCCACAGTTTCCCCATCTATTTGCCATGAAGTGATGGGACCGGATGCCATGATCTTTGTTTTCTGAATGTTGAGCTTCAAGCCAACTTTTTCACTCTCCTCTTTCACTTTCATCAAGAGGCTCTTTAGTTCCTCTTCACTTTCTGCATAAGGGTGGTGTCATCTGCATATCTGAGGTTATTGATATTTCTCCCGGCAATCTTGATTCCAGCTTGTGCTTCTTCCAGCCCAGCGTTCCTCATGATGTATTCTCAGTCAGTTCAGTTCAGTTCAGTCGCTCAGTCGTGTCCGACTCTTTGCGACCCCATGAATCACAGCACGCCAGGCCTCCCTGTCCATCACCAACCCTCGGAGTTCACTCAAACTCATGTCCATCGAGTCACTGATGCCATCCAGCTATCTCATTCTCTGTCGTCCCCTTCTCCTCCCGCCCCCAATCCCTCCCAGCATCAGACTCTTTTCCAGTGAGTCAACTTGTCGCATGAGGTGGCCAAAGCACTGGAGTTTAAGCTTTAGCATCAGACCTTCCAATGAACACCCAGGATCGATCTCCTTTAGAATGGACTGGTTGGATCTCCTTGCAGTCCAAGGGACTCTCAAGTGTCTTCTCCAGCACCACAGTTCAAAAGCATCAATTCTTCAGCAATCAGCTTTCTTCACAGTCCAACTCTCACATCCGTACATGACCATGGGAAAAACCATAGCCTTGACTAGACGGACCTTTGTTGGCAAAGTAATGTCTCTGCTTTTTAATATACTACATAAAAGTTAAATAAGCAGGGTGACAATATACAGCCTTGACGTACTCCTTTTCCTGTTTGGAATCAGTCTGTTGTTCCATGTCCAGCTCTAACTGTTGCTTCCTGACCTGCATACAGAATTCTCAAGACACAGATAGGTGGTCTGATATTCCCATCTCTTTCAGAATTTTCCACAGTTTGTTGTTATGCATACAGTCAATAGTCAATAAAGCAGAAATAGATGTTTTTTTCTGGAATTCTCTTGCTTTTTCAATGATCCAGCAACTGTTGGCAATTTGATCTCTGGTTCCTCTGCCTTTTCTAAAACCAGCTTGAAAATCTGGAAATTCATGGTTCACGTTTTGCCTCGTTTGGAGAATTTTGAGCATTTCTTTACTAGCGTGTGAGATGAGTGCAATTGTGTGGCAGTTTGAGCATTCTTAGGCATTGCCTTTCTTTGGGATTGTAATGAAAACTGACCTTTTCCAGTCCTTGGCCACTGAATTTTCCAAATTTGCTGGCATATTGAGTGCAACACTTTAACAGCATCATCTTTTTGGATTTGAAATAGTGCAAGTGATATTCCATCCATCCCTCCACTAGCTTTGTTTGTCATGATGCTTCGTAAGTCCCTCTTGAATTCACATTCCAGGATGTCTGGCTCTAGGTGAGTGATCACATCATCATGATCATCTGGGTGGTGAAGATCTTTTTTGTACAGTTTTTTGTGTATTCTTGCCACCTCTTCTTTATATCTTCTCCTTCTATTAGGTCCATACGATTTCTGTCCTTTATTGAGCTCATCTTTGCATGAAATGTTCCATTGGTGTCTCCAATTTTCTTGAAGAGATCTCTAGTCTTTCCTATTCTGTTGTTTTCCTCTATTTCTTTGCACTGATCATTGAGGAAGGGTTTCTTATATTCCTTTGGAACTCTGCATTCAAATGGGTGTATCTTTCCTTTTCTCCTTTGTTTTTCACTTCTCTTCTTTTCACAGCTATTTGTAAGCCCTCCTCAGACAGCCATTTTGCTTTTTTACATCTTTATCTTGGGGTTGGTCTTGGTCCCTGTCTCCTGTACAATGTCATGAACCTCCGTCCAGAGTTCATCAGGCACTCTGCTATCAGATCTAGTCCCTTAAATTTGTTTCCCATTCCACTGTATAATCATAAGGGATTTGATTTAGGTCATACCCGAATGGTCTAGTGGTTTTCCCTGCTTTCTTCAATTTAAGTCTGAATTTGACAATAAGGAGTTCATGATCTGAACCACAGTTTGTTCCCGATCTTGTTTTGCTGACTGTATACAGCTTCTCCATCTTTGGCCGCAAAGAATACAATCAATCTGACTTTGGTGTCAACCTTCTGGTGATGTCCATGTGTGGAGTCTCCTCTTGTGTTGTTGGAAGAGCGTGCTTGTCATGAGCAGTGCGTTCTCTTGGCAAAACTAGTTAGTCTTTGTGTAGAGTCTCCTCTCGTGCTGTTGGAAGAGCGTGCTTGCTATGACCAGTGCGTTCTCTTGGCAAAACTGGTTAGTCTTTGTGTAGAGTCTCCTCTCGTGTTGTTGGAAGTGCGCACTTGTCATGACCAGTGCATTCTCTTGGCAAAACTGGTTAGTCTTTGCCCTGCTTCGTTCTGTACCCCAAGGCCAAATTCGCCTGTTACTCCGGGTGCTTCTTGATTTTATACTTTTGCATTCCAGTCCCCTGTAATGAAAAGGACATCTTTTTGGGGGGTGTTAGTTCTAGAAGGTCTTATAGGTCTTCATAGAACCGTTCTACTTCAGCTTCTTCAGCATTACTGTTCGGGGCATAGACTTGGATTACCATGATACTGAATGGTTTGCCTTGGAAATGAACAGAGATCACTCTGTCGTATTTGAGATTGGATCCAAGTACTGCATTTCAGACTCTTTTCTTGACTATGATGGCTACTGCATTTCTTCTCAGGGATTCTTTCCCACATTAGTAGACATGATGGTCATCTGAGTTAAATTCACTCATTCCAGTCCATTTTAGTTCTCTGATTCCTAAAATATAAATGTTCACTCTTGCCATCTCCTGTTTGACCACTTCCAATTTGTCTAGATTCGTAGACCTAACAGTCCATATTCCTATACAATATTGTTCTTATAGCATCAGACCTTGCTTCCATCACCAGACACATCCGTAACTGGGTGGGTTTTTTTTGCTTTGGCTCCATCTCTTCATTCTTTCTGGAGTTATTTCTCTACTGATATCCAGTAGCATATGGGGCACCCACTGACCTGGGGAGTTCATCTTTTAGTGTCCTATCTATTTGCCTTTTCATACTGTTCATGGAGTTCTAAAGGCAAGAATATTGAAGTTGTTTGCCATTCCCTTCTCCAGTGGACCACATTTTGTCAGAACTCTCCACCATGACCCGTCTGTCTTGGGTGGCCCTACATGGCATGGCTCATAGTTTCATTGAGTTGGACAAGGCTGTGGTCCATATGATTAGATTGGTTAGATTTCTGTGATTGTGGTTTCTGCCTGTCTGCCCTCTGACGCCTTCTCTCAGCACCTACCGTCTTATTGGGGTTTCTCTTTCTTTGGACATGGGGTATCTCCTCCTGGCCTCCACTCCTGACCTTGTATGTGGGGTGTCTCCTCTCGCCACTCCAGGGCTGCACAGCCAATAGAAAATATTAATATACATTTAAGATAAGGTCTAAAAAGACATGCTTATAATAATTCAGGGTTCCGATGCTGTTAGTGGAATTGCCATCATTCCCTAACTTCTTTTATTTTATATCAAAAGCTAGATGATTGGAATACAAGATCAATACAACACAGTGCTTTTGGACCTGATTTAACTGTGAGGCTTCTTGTCTTGATCTGAATGAAGCAAGCACATTAGGAGATGCAAATATCTTGCGGAAAAAAATTGAAGTCTTCTCATTCGAAGCTAATACATTTTCTTTCACTTCCTCCTATTCTGCAAGAGCCCTCACATTTATTACTTCTATGCAAAATTCTATACTCCTATAATCTACTCAGTTTCAAATCACGTAGCTACCATCTGTAACTTTCATCTTTAACAGCAAGTTTCATTTCATCTTGCTTCTTGATTGGCTTAGTGGAAAGTAAAGATAGGAATCTATTATACTCAGTCTAGGCTTTCCAAATGACTCAACAAGTAAATAATCTGCCTGCAATGCAAGAGACTCAGAAGATGTGGGTTCGACCCAGGGTGGGGAAGATTTCCCTGGAGAAAGAAATGGCAAGCCACTCCAGTGTGCTTGCCTAGCAAATCCCATAGACAGAGGAGCCTGGAGGGCTGGAGTCCACAGGGTTGCAGACTCAGACACGACTGCGCATGCACACATCTCTCCAGGATACTCAATCTGAGAGATGAAAAGCTAAAAATACTCATAAAATTAACAAAATGTCCTCCTTCACAGCTTAGCTCTGAACACCTTTACAGAATGTATCTGACACTATCTCAATTTACATGTTACATAAATCTCTAACCAATAGCTTTTTAACCAGAAGTCTTTAGAACAATTCGATATAACAGCAGGGAAGGTGGCCAGTGGTGATTAACAACATTTTTGTTCAATTTCTTTGCTAGAGCAAGAAAATTGTTCAAATTCATCTTGGCCCCTTACCTTGCTGTTTATTACAGCAGATGAGATTTCCGCTCCAGGCAACCACTGTGTTATTGCTCTTTTCATACTAAATTCATTCTCTTTTATACCTCCATTAATCTTTTCCTTCTTTCTCCCTCCTTTCTTTCATTTTTCTCACTCCCTCTCTTTCACCCACTCCTCTCCCCTATCCATAATCCTGCCTCTCTTCTTCCCTCCCTTCCTTCCTTTCTTTACCAGGATTTTAAAAATCCATCCTTTATATATTCAAAAATCTCAACCAGTATACAATTATGCTTCATGAACTGATAATCTGCTTTGTTTTTAACAATTTTAGTCTCAGTATATCTATGCATCTTCTGGGTTGAAAACTGTGTTCTGAGACAGATGAAAGGTATTATAATTAATTTTATATACAAATGAGTTCCATGGAGTTGAAGCCAGAGATCTGTGGTAACTGAATAAATAATTTTATTATATGAGCTTCATCATCAATGTTGGACCTATGATTTTAGGAGTATTGTAAAGTATCACTTTCTCATTGAAGCTATCTTAGCAGATAATGGGATAGACATATAATTGCCTTTAACTAGAATGCAATTGTCTTCCTACTCTAATTTGTGCTTTTTACACTAAGTTAATAATTATTTAATTTACATTAAGTTAATAATTATTTGCCATCACTTCATGGCAAGTAGATGGGGAAACAATTGAAACATTGATATACTTCAGTTTTTTTGGGCTCCAAAATCACTGCAGATGGTGACTGCAGCCATGAAATTAAAAGACACTTGATCCTCTGAAGCAAAGTTATCACCAACTTAGACAGCATATTAAAAAGCAGAGACATTACTTCGCCAACAAAGGTCCATTGAGTCAAAGCTATGGTTTTTCTAGTAGTCATGTATGGATGTGATAGTTGGACTTTAAACAAAGCTGAGTGCTGAAGAATTGATGCTTTTGAACTGTGGTGTTGGAGAAGACTCTCGAGTGTCCCTTGGACTGCAAGGAGGTCCAACCAGTCCATCCTAAAGGAAATCAGCCCTTAATATTAATTGGAAGGACTGATGCTGAAGCTGAAACTCCAATATTTTGGCCACCTTATGCAAAGACCTGACTCATTGGAAAAGACTCTGATGCTGGGAAAGATTGAGGGCAGGAGGAGAAGGGGACAACAGAGGATGAGATGGTTGGATGACATCACGGACTCAATGGACATGAATTTGAGCAAACTCCAGGAGTTGGTGATAGACAGGGAGGCCTGGCATGCTGTAGTCCACGGTGTCACAAAGAATCTGACATGACTGAACGGCTGATCTTAACTGAGCTGAATAAATATTTAAAAGTAAAAGCATCAGTTGTTATTCCCACATGGTAATACTCAAGTCTAGGCCTTCCTCGTTGGCTCAGCGGTAAAGAACACTTCTACCAATGCAGAAGACACGGTTTCAATTCCTGGGTCAGAAAGATTCCCTGGAGTAGGAAATGGCAACCCACTCCAATATTCTTGCCTGGGAAATCCCATGGACAGAGGAGCCTAGCAGGCTGCAGTTTACACAATTCTAAAGAGTCGGATGCAACTTGTCGACTGAACACACAGTACTTAAGGCCACTAATGTTTCTGATTTTCTCCCATTTTTTTTCATGAAATAACAGAGGGATATGTGGGAAAAGAAGACACAAATCCAACAACAATAGCTATCACAGCAAAACTTTTAGAAGTGATGCTTATATACTTTTCCATTCAGTGTGAATTTGGAACTTTATCCAGCCTTTTTGCTTGTTGTTTGTAAAGTAACATGGAAAAAACATACCATGGACATATACACAAAAACGTTGGTCTACTATTTTCAAAATTTGATCTCATAGTGGAAGTATTTCTATATATTGGGAAATCCACAGTCTTTTCAAAGAAGTTTGCTTATTTTTAAATAAACGCATGACTTTTAGAAAGATACCAAGCAACTTCAAAAAATAAAAAAGGAATTACAATATCACTAAAAATCTCGTGTGTGTGTGTGTGTGTGTGTGTGTTAGTTGCTTAGTTGTGTCTGAGTCTTTGTGCCCCCATGGAACAGTAGCCCACCAGGCTCCTCTGTCCATGGGATTCTCCAGGCAAGAATACTGGAGTGGGTAGCTATTCCCTTCTCCAGCAAAATCTCTTCACTCATAAATAATTGCAATGAAGCTTTTGTAAGAGAATTATAGACATTCTCCCTTCCTGTTAAGATCTACATATTAGACAGGACCTAATAAGATGCAATTGGAATATAATTGCTTATAAAAGTGAAAAAATTCTCAAATGCATTGCATTCCTTTTGTGAGAGAAAAGAGTTTGGAGAAACTGTTGGATTTTAGATAAGTATCTTCTTAACAAGAAATATGTATATACATAATACACCTCTCGGAGAAGGCAAAGGCACCCCACTTCAGTACTCTTGCCTGGAAAATCCCATGGGCGGAGGAGCCTGGTAGGCTGCAGTCCATGGGGTTGCGAAGAGTCGGACATGACTGAGCGACTTCACTTTCACTTTTCACTTTCATGCATTGGAGAAGAAAATGTCAACCCACTCCAGTACTCTTGCCTGGAGAATCCCAGGGACGGGGAGCCTGGTGGGCTGCCATCTATGGTGTCACATAGAGTCGGACACGACTGAAGCGACTTAGCTTAATACACCTCTAAATTTTAAAAGGATTAAAACGATAAGACATTTGATTTCTCTAAATGCCGTATGTTACACATATAGCTAAATCTACAAATTTCATGAGCTTCCCAGATGGCGCTAGTGGTATAGAACCTGCCTGCCATTGCAGGAGATGTTTATACTATAAGATTGAGAAGACTGTGAAATTAACATCTCACATTCTCTTATTCACACTAGTCTGTTTCCTATAATAAATTATAATATCACTTTTATACTGTCAAAGTGTATAACACATTCTTTCAGGATTTGGAATTACTTTCATTATGTCTTCAAATACTTTCTTGTTTATTATTTTATTTTCATCAAGAAAAAATATGAATATGTTGGAAAATTTGTTAGTCTTTCAACAAAGTACCTTAAAGAAAAGAATTATTTTCTTCTATTCAGTTTTGTCTGATTTTGCCTTGCCTTCCTTCCCATGTTGGTTATTTTAATTTTTTTTTGATGTGATTTCTTCTATAACAGGCTTCATTTCTATTCCTTACCTTACTTCTAAGTAGCACCAAATAGTGGATATGGGTAGAAATATTGAATATTGCAGTCTGGATACTAAGACCCACCATGAATATCTATACTTTCTCTCTCCTCTATCTAAAGAACTGAAAGTGAAAGCCTAGGAGGAAGATAGCAGAGACAAGGAAGAAACAAACATCTTGACTTACCTCACGGATGGAAAAACTTGAGAGTGATCTAACTGATACTAGGATGTGATTTAATTAAGGAAGCAACCTTTGCTGAGTTAAGCTACTAACTTCCATTACTTATTTTAATGACTATAAAGGTAATTACAAATGGAATTTAATTGTAAGGAAAGAACGTAGTCTGTCACTGCTCTCTCTCTTCCTATCTCTCTCCTCCCTGCCTCTGTCTCCAATAAATGAATGTGACCTGACTGTTTACCTAAAGGAAAGTTTCAAAACTCACCAACTCCTATTTTGTCTGAAGTGTCATTGTTTCAATATGAAGAATGCTTCCTAATACACACTACAAAGGTGTTCAAGGGGATAGACTAGAATTTACTGTGCTTATTGATTATATATTGTATATATTTTTATCACTTTAGATGCATTTATTTCAAATAATTCTATAATTAAAGCCTTTAGAAGCCCTGATGTTAAACTCTCAATTTAGCATTTTCTAAGGAAACTGTGCTACTTTCAACCAAAAGTCAAAACATCTTATCATGACTTTTTTCTTTGAGATTATTTCAAGGTTTCATGTGCAGTTCTAACCAGTATTTTTTCCCTTTGAATTTCAAATTTCCATCCTGTTCTTGACACTTATCTTAAACTTCCCTGATTTGTAGTTTTGTTTGTTCAGGTCTTATCAGTTCAGCCAGATCATAAGTACTTTAAGGCAGTGACCATGCTTACAGAATCTGTGTGCCCTGTGGCACTTAATAGATACATCTCGTAAATTTTAGCAAAATGATAGTTGTTGCAGCTCCAAGAGACTCAAATGGCTTTTCAGCCTTGTTTGATAGTTTCCCTACAAGTTTATTCTAAAGGAACCTCCATTCTGATAAATGAGTCTGCTACAAAAATGAAACAAGCTTGTTTTTACATTTTCAGCCTCCTTATATCATTGGTCTCATTGCTACTAGAGTACTTGTTCAAATATTTAATATTACATTTTAATATATTGTTTTCTATCTTATCTGTCATGTGACACAGTTTTACCTTCCTTTTGGACACTTGCCTTTCCTCTATACACACAGTTCACCCAAAATAACACACTGAGCTGACTTTAACTGTCATCAAAAAGCTTTTTTTTAAGTATAAAAAGAAATTTACTTATTTTATTACTGAATAATTCTATTAATTAGTGGCTTAAGTCTCTGCTTAAGTATCTCTGGAGTAGGAAATGGTAATCTGCTCCAGTATTCTTGCCTGAAAAAGTCCACGAACAGAGGAGCTTGGCTGGCTACAATTCATGGAATCGCAGAAAGTTGGACAGGACTGACAGAGCACATCCATAGGTATAAAGAATACATTATTAAACATTTATTATTACTAAAGTGTAACTATAGAGACACACTGTGAGAATTGCTGGCACAATTCGCCATTATGCTGCTGTGCTTTTAGTGACGAGAAAATACAGAAAGTTGTTTGAAGTAATGTTTTAGTGCTTTTCTAAGCATACGTATAAACAGAATATTAAACTTTCTTTTAATTTTCATCTGCTAAAACCTATCTTTGATGTCTAATATCTGTGTTTATGTTGACATCAATTCTCCCGATATATAATACTCATATTTATATTCCACATAATCTTGCTAAATGAAGATTAGGTGATGTATTTTTGAGCATGTGCATACCTTTTATAAATGCAGTGCAGGAATACCTATCACTTAGAGAGCACACACACGCATCCCATTCTTGCACGCGCTTGTGTCTGCTTAGTCTCTAGTCATGTCCAAGTCTTTGTGACCCACTGGACTGTAGCCCGCCAGGTTACTCTGTCCATGGGATTCTTGTTAATGGCAAGAATTCTGAAGTTGGTAGCCATTTCCTACTCCAGAAGATCTTCCTGACCCAGGGATCAAACTGAAGTTTCCTGGGACTCCTGTACTGCAGGTGGATTCTTTACCAACTAAGCCACTGGGGAAGCCTCATGCTTAGATATATCAGCATAAAATATGGGCAGCTAAGAGATGGCTTCATTTTAGGAAGTCATTACACAGAGTTACACCATTAGTTTTAAATAAAGAAGAAGAGTCACATGCTTGAGGTTGACAGTCACATTAGAAAAATAAAACATATTCTTTTCTTCTATGGCATGTGGTTCAAAAGAACATATAGAAAATATATTAACAAGTTTCAGATATAGTCAAAACAGTGTCATTTTATAATTACATAAAATCATGTTTCCATTTTCTTCCTATTAAAAACAATCATATTTTCTTCCTATTAAAACTATAGGAGTTTATTTAGTAAGGGAAAAAGAAGATATAACATTTACTGTGCAAATAAATTAGTGAAAAGCTTTAAAATTGCATTATTATCAGCATCATCAAATCATAGATATGAAAAAGTGCATCATTAAGTAGAAATAAACTAGTTCAGTAAGTTGCCAAATGTAAGAATGAATAGTAACAGGATGAGGTGGTTTAAGGTGAGGTGAGGTTAATAGGTTTAAGATGGGTGAGTATAGGCATAGCCTTTGTGTAGTACATGAACTATTTCCTACCTCCCAAGTGACAAAGAAAAACTAATTTTATCATGTGAGATATTTCTTCTTTTTCTGACCCATATTTTAAGCTTCAGGTTAGAAATCTGTCTCAGAGATCAAAATGAATAATTCACCTGAGATGAAAAGTTATCCAGAGTCTCTATTTCAGGTTCTGTTAGAGGTTTAGTGTTTTTAGTTCAGACATTAGATGCTCAGCTACACCAGGGGAGGCTTGTGACATTATTGTTCCTTCTATGACAAAATGTCTATCCATCTGGCATGTAGCCTATCCTCTTCTGAAACACACCTGATATCACTAGTGAATAGCAAAAGAAATGAAAGATAAAATAAAGTTTTCTGTCTCTAATTTTCAAAGGAATTGAATCTTTGAATTCAGCGGAATCTAAAACATGAAACAATGAATATAGCAAAACAGAAACCGATCCACAGATATAAAGAACAAACTAGTGGTTACCAGTGGAGGGTGCTGCTGCTGCTAAGTCACTTCAGTCGTGTCCGACTCTTTGTGACCCCATAGACGGTAGGCCACCAGGCTCCCCCGTCCCTGGGATTCTCCAGGCAAGAACACTGGAGTGGGTTGCCATTTCCTTCTCCAAGTGGAGGGTGGGGGAGGGACAAGATAGGGGTGGGGGAAGAAGTACAAGCTATTATGTGTAAAATAGGCAAGCCACAAGAATGTATGGCACAAGGAATATAGTTCTTATTTTATAATACCTTTCTATGGAATATAATCTTTAAAAATACTGGCTCTCCATGTTGTACACTAAAACTAATCAACTATGTGTGCTAAGCCATTCAGCTGTGTCTGACTCTTTCCAACCCCATGGATTAGGACATTTGAACTATACTTTTCTACTCATCGCCTACTCAAGCAGGTCTGATTCAGTCAGATTTAGCTTGTATATATACAATTATGACTTTAATAAAGTATTGTTACTAATGCTAATAAAGTACAGAAATTTATAAATGATTTTCATTTTGTAATAAAAAATTAAAGCACAATAAATTATCCCTGCAAAATAATGAATTTACTGCCTCCAGTATTATTTTCCCAATGACTTAGACTGAGCTAAGGAAAAAATTGCCACAGACCTTTAAATATGTTGAAACAGAGGTCTTTGGTAAATAATGTTTTTTTTTTTCCTAAGTAGGGATTATATATGACTATTTTCTTTATATCTTTTACTTGTTTTGCTTCACTTACTGTATATTGAGGGTATTTTCCTCTTTATATTAATTTATTTTTGATTGAAGCATAATTTACATTAGGTGAAATTCATATTGTACAGGTCTTAAGTATAACTTTCAATGAAGTTTCAACAAATGCATATTAGGACACAACATTTCCACCTCATCAGAAAATTTCCTCCTGCCCTTTTCTCCCAAGCAGAAGCTACTACAGATCCTATTTCTATTAATATTTATTAGTTTTGCATAATCTTGGATTTCATACTAATGGGATTGTATACTTTGGCTGGCTCCTTGTATCCAGCATAATATTTTTTAGATTCATCCTGACATTGTGTGTTTCAGTACTTGCTCATGGTTTTATTACTGGGTAGTAATATAACACTATGTTTATCTATTCTTCTATCAATGAATATTGAGATTATTTGTTGTTTCTTAGCTGCTACAAAAAAATATTTGTATATTCTTTCCAAGCCTCCTGAGAACATTTATTTTTATTTATATTAAATAAATACCTCAGAGTAGAATCTCTGGACTACAGGGTATGCTTTCAAATTGTGGTGTTGGAGAAGACCTTTGAGAGTCCCTTGGACTGCAAGGAGATCCAACCAGTCACTCCTAGAGTAGATCAACCCTGAGTATTCATTAGAAGGACTGATGCTGAAGCTGAAGCTCCAGTACTTTGGCCACCTGATGCTAAGTGCCAACTCACTGGAAAAGACCCTGATCCTGGGAAAGATTGAAGGCAGGAGGAGAAGAGGGAGACAGAGGATGAGATGGTTGGGTGGCATCGTTGACTCAATGGACATGAGTTTGAGCAAGCTCTGTGAGACAGTGAAGCACAGGGAAGCCAGGTGTGCTGCAGTTCAGGAGTCACAAAGAGTTGGATACGAATGAACGACTAAGCGACAACAATGATTTTAAA
The DNA here is from genome assembly GCF_049115385.1 of Moschus berezovskii. Lineage (NCBI taxonomy): Eukaryota > Metazoa > Chordata > Mammalia > Artiodactyla > Moschidae > Moschus > Moschus berezovskii. Next base: position 10,074,657 of record NC_142467.1, read on the forward strand.
TTTTCTTCATAAAGTCCTGCTGCTGCTACTGCTGCTGCTAAGTCACGTCAGTCGTGTCCGACTCTGTGTGACCCCATAGACGGAAGCCCACCAGGCTCCCCCGTCCCTGGGATTCTCCAGGCAAGAACACTGGAGTGGGTTGCCATTTCCTTCTCCAATGTGTGAAAGTGAAGTCACTCAGTCATGTCCAACCCTTAGCGACCCCACAGACTGCAGCCTACCAGGCTCCTCCATCCATGGGATTTTCTAGGCAAGAGTACTCAAATGGCTTGCCATTGCCTTCTCCTTTTTTTTTTCTCATTCAGTTCAGTTCAGTCGCTCAGTCGTGTCCAACTCTCCGCGACCCCATGAATCACAGCACGCCAGGCCTCCCTGTCCATCACCAACTCCCGGAGTTCACTCAAACTCATGTCCACAGAGTCGGTGATGCCATCCAGCCATCTCATTCTCTGTCGTCCCCTTCTCCTCCCGCATTAGATTGCTCTAAATGGTTTCATTGCTTTTGTTAATAAAGAGTTTCTGATTCATATGAACTCAGTGAATACACTTTAGTTTGTCCCCCTTTTCCCTGATCTCAGAATGCCAACATAAATATCAATGTGGTATAGAAGTAAGCTTTCCATTCACAATAAATAACATTTTTCTCTTCTTTTATGCCTGTATTTTAGACTGCTGGCATCAAGAAAAAGCATTTAGAATATTGCATGTGGTACATATGCTTGGAATTGTCAGGAGAGTGTGTAATTTCCTTGGTTCTGTCTCACTGCGGCAAAGATTTGAAACGGTGGACCAGTGTCACAGCTCTGTCACAGCTCAGTTTTATTTGGCAAACAAAGGAAAGTACACCCTCGAGGCATGAGGGCAGGCTGACCCCAAAGGAAAGGGCTCAATCTTCCTTGGCTTCCTACTTTTATTCTTTTGTCTCCTCCCCCTGGGCCTGCCCTATGTAAATTGGACTAGCCAGGAGGGCTGTTTGTTTCACCTGAGATTCTCACTCTGGTCCTCAGATTTTATTTTGTTTCATTTTTGAGGGCTTTTCCTTTGTCTTTTAGCCACTGCTATTTTGGACTCCCTTTTCCTATTCTAACTTCGTAATGGAATCATTCATTTGGGGCTCAATATACACTGTACACTTCTTCACTGTGCTTTCTGTCTAGGAAGCTGGGCTGTGTAAACTAGATCTTTGTCTTCTGCCTGAGTTCAAACATGCTGAGCTCTGCCAGGAACTGCAAGAAGAGACAGTGAAGAGCAGGGGCAGGCCGCTGATTGCTTCAACTCTCCCAGCTGGTTTGCCTTGATCAGTCTGTTACCTTACAGTGAAGTTTACAGCTCCTTCCACTGTAACCTGCTGCAGTTCTCTTTCCTTTCCCTGGATCTAATAACTGTCCTTCCCCAGTCCCTCGATCTTGTTTAGTTGCATTTTAAATTATCCCTAAAATCAGTAGTATAAAATAACTTGCTTGGTCCAGACAGGGCAAGGTAAGGTCGGGTTGTCTCTGATTTATGATGCCTGAGACCTCTGATGAAAATTAAGAGTCAGGAATAGTAAATAATCAGGGACTGGAATTATCCAAAGGCTTTTTTTCATTCTTTTGTCTGCTGTTTGAAGCTGAATATCAGCTGGAACTTTGGCTGTGCACTGGAACACCTTCACGGAATTCTCCAAATAGCCTGGACTCCCTTTCATTATGAATACTAAATTTAAAATGCGGGTGTTCTATTGTGAGATAGAGACAGAGAGGGGAAGGGATTGAGTAGAAGGGGCAGACACAGAGGGAAACTAGACAGAAGCTCTATTGCTTTCCGGGTTTAACCTAAAAGCCTAGGCTAGGATTAGCCTGAGAGGTCTTGTAGCATCACTTTCGCTCCATTTCTTACTGAAGCAGTTACAAAGTCCTGTCCTAAATAACATAGTACATTATTTAAATACTGGTTGAAAGAGAAAAATAACAATTTATAGAATGTTGAAATAGCCATATTTATAATATACATATCAATCTGTTATTTTAATAGTTGTTAAGTTTAATTATTTTTTGTTACTCGGAAACTATATAGCAAGCAAGTAAATCAAAATAACATGTATTTATATAATCATGGAATTCCTAAGGAATAAGATAAAGAAACCGACTATCACAATGTTTTTACAATATTGTTTTACAACTTCTGGCTGATGTGATAGAAAAAAATTTACAGGAAAAAGATGACAGATAAAATTTTATGCATTTCTTGATGATATAATCAAATATATTCAAGGTCAAATACGCAATTCTAAAATATCTGCAAAAATTAAATACAGAATTTTATAAGATGTGTCTGTTTTTACATCATTTTAAAAAAGATAATTACCAAATAATACTTTTGTGGTGAACTGAATGTAGCAACCTTTATCAGAAATCTCCTTGTGTGTACATGCTTTGCAGTTTGATTTTGTAGCCTTTCCCAAGAACAGAACCTGCCATAGTTTCCACTATTTCTCACTCCTTGAATCTGCTTTGTTGTCAGACTTTCACCAAAAGAGTCTGGTGAGAAACTGACATTAGCCAGTTTAAATTCTAGGCACTGAGAAGTCTTTTGTGCTTTCATTTCTTATCTTTGAACCCAGCCTCCTTCATGAGAACACAGGCTAATCTCTAAAAGGATGAGAAACTGCACTCCTGGTCATGCTAGTCAACACCAAGAAACAGAGAGAAAAACAAACAGCAGCTGATGTCAGAGGTTTGAGAAAGATCAACTGATACCGCAAAAAAACAGATAGACCCAGTCTAAATTGCTGACTTTTGATTCAAGAATTGATAAAAGGCTTGTTATTTTTTTAATCAGTTGAACTTTAGAGCGGTGTTAATCAGGAGTTCACTGATGCACCATTTATAAATGTTTCAAAAATATACAATATTTAGCAATAGTTTTAAGAGTATCTGTCAGCTCACACAAAACGTAAACATACCAAAATATCTGTTATATTTAGTATTTTAAATATCTTTATATACATGACTATAAGAATTTCACAGTAGTTAGCATGTTTAACAGGAAATATATATTTTATATTTAATGTTTATGTATATGGCATATTCAACAGGATATATATACATACATACATTATATATAACATATAAAAAATGAGGCTTGAAATATTGAAAAGTAATATTTTATTCTTGAATAGGAAGGTCACAAAAACTTCATTTATTCACTATGTTCTATAATTTACATACAGTTGCAATCAGAATCCAAAAGGAAATTTTGCTGCTATGTTTTTATATTTTATCCTATTCTCCTTTTGAAATAGTCATATTCTTTCAAACTCACTCCTAAGAATATCTATGAAAAAATTGTAAACAAAGATAATAAAAGCAAAAACTAGTGGTTAGAGTAATCCTGTGATGAATATTAAATCTTACTATATAATCACTATAATTTAAAAGACTGAATATCACAGAAAAATAAAAATAAATCTGCAAAACATGTGTTCATAAATAAAGTATTTATGAAAACCACATGCAAATGAAGTAGACTGTCCTTCAATGCAGTGAGAAAAATATAGTTTAATAACTGGGAGACTGCATTTGTCTGATTTCTCTAAGAAAAAAAGCAAAGGGGAAAAATCCTTTATGCTACTCAGTTCAGTTCAGTTGCTCAGTCGTGTCAGACTCTTTGTGACCCTATGGATTGCAGCACACCAGGCCTCCCTGTCCATCACCAACACTCGGAATTTACTCAAACTCATGTCCATTGAGTCCGTGATGGCATCCACCCATCTCATCCTCTGTCAGCCCCTTCTCCTCCTGCCCTCAAACTTTCCCAGCATCAGGGTCTTTTCAAATGAGTTAGTTCTTTGCATCAGGTGGCCAAAGTTTTGGAGTTTCAGCTTCAGCATCAATCCTTCCAAGGAATATTCAGGACTGATTACCTTTAGGGTGGACTAGTTGGATCTCCTTGCAGTTTAAGGGTCTCTCAAGAGTCTTCTCCAATACCACAATTCAAAAGCATAAATTCTTCAGCTCTCAGCTTTCTTTAGTCCAACTCTCACATCCATATATGACTACTGGAAAAACCAAAACTTTGACTAGATGGACCTTTGTTTGCAAAGGAATGTCTCTGCTTTTTAATATGCTATCTAGGTTGTTCATAGCTTTTCTTCCAAGGAGCAAGTGTCTTTTAATTTCATGGTTACAGTCACCAAATGTAGTGATTTTGGAGCCCAAAAATATAAAGTCTGCCACTGTTTCCATTGTTTCCCCATCTATTTGCCATGAAGTGATGGGACCAGATACCATGATCTTAGTTTTCTGAATATTGACTTTTAAGCCAACTTTTTCACTCTCCTCTTTCACTTTCATTGAGAGTCTGTTTAGTTCTTCTTCGCTTTCTGCCATAAGGGTGGTGTCATCTGCATATCTGAGTTTATTGATATTTCTCCTGACAATCTTGATTCCAGCTTGTACTTCATCCATTCCAGCACTTATATTACTAACTCATGCTATATCTAATGCAAATCTTGAGAGATGAATGATTAAATTTGAAAACAAGACAATAAAGATACTAGAGCAAAATATAAGACAATGTACACCTGTAACTATTTTTGCCTTAAATTTTTAATAATATTGTTGCTGGAAGTAGGCTAATTTACTTCTATACCTAAGGTCCCTACAGAATGCCCATGTTTTCACCAAGGAATTGTCCACTTTGCCTGGCGAAATCTGGAAAATCTTCTCTTCCTGAATGAGTTATGAAAATTATCTCATACCTTCCAGATAGTACTTTTTAGTTGTTCTTTGCCTGGCCTCACAGTTTAGGACTGAGCCAAACATTTAAGTGGCCATTATCTAAATTTGGGGATATTATTCTATGATTAGTTTCTTTCTCTCTGGCTGTTTGGCCTACAAATTCCAGTCACCTCAATCTCTCCAAACACCAATCCTTGTCTCTTCAATAGATAAAAATACCAAAATATGTGTAGACCAACCTCTTTCATCCCTGGTAAATAGTTTGTGTGTTCTCAGGCTTTGTATTCCTGTTCCCTCTGAGGAATCAGGGCTTCCCAGGTGGCACTAATGATAAAGAATCTGCCTGCCAATACAGGAGATGCAGGAGACTTCCCTGGGTAAAGAAAATGCACCCTGGAGTAGGAAATGGCAACCTGCTTCAGTATTCTTGCATGGAAAATCCCATGGACAGAGGAGTCTGGCAGGCTATAATCCATGGAGTTGCAAAGAGTTGGACATGACTATTGATTAGGTACACACACATGCTGAGGAATCGTGGCTACATGTTGTTGCACAATTTCCAAAGTCATTTATGTGACAGTTTTTTCAGTTTTCTAATTGATTTTTGACAAAGGGTTTTGAGAAACAGATACTGTACCATGTCAGTGTCCAATTAATGGTTTTGTATCTGTATGCTGCTGCTGCTGCTGCTAAGTCGCCTCAGTCGTGTCTGACTCTGTGTGACCACATAGATGGAAGCCCACCAGGCTCCCCCGTCCCTGGGATTCTCCAGGCAAGAACACTGGAGTGGGTTGCCATTTCCCTCTCCAATGTGTGAAAGTGAAAAGGGAAAGTGAGGTTGCTCAGTCGTGTCCGACTGAGTGACCCCATGGACTGCAGCCTACCAGGCTCCTCCATCCATGGGATTTTCTAGGCAGGAGTACTGGAGTGGCTTGCCATTGACTTCTCCATGTATCTGTATAGACACCATATATAAAAGACAATGGACCAATAATAGACTCAAAAAATAATTTGCAATATATATAATAAAAAAGATCCACAATATAATATCCCTAATATGCAAAGAACTCTTGGACCAGTCAGAAAAAAAAAAAAAAAAGAAAATGAAAAAATAATCTAACAAAAAAACAGGTAAAATACATATTTGGAAATTCATAAAAGGGAATATATACACTCTAGAATGAATGTAGAAAATACTGTATTTCATTTGTGGCAAGAAAAATTAAAAGGTGAAAAAAATTTTTAAAGTCAGATCGGAAAAAAAAAAAACACAAGTATGAATATGAGTGAAAACATCCTATGCTTTTGAGGATGTTTGAAATAGACACTTGCTTATATGGTTGGTGGGAATGTATATTCCTGTCACCTTTTTTATTAAGAATAACCTAACTATATATTCGGAGAAGGCAATGGCAAGCCACTCCAGTACTATTGCCTAGAAAATCCCATGGATGGAGGAGCCTGGTAGGCTGCAGTCCGTGGGGTCGCTAAGGGTCGGACACGACTGAGCGACTTCACTTTCACTTTTCACTTTCACACATTGGAGAAGGAAATGGCAACCCACTCCAGTGTTCTTGCCTGGAGAATCCCAGGGACGGGGGAGCCTGGTGGGCTTCCGTCTATGGGGTCACACAGAGTCTGACACAACTGAAGTGACTCAGCAGCAGCAGCACCAGCAGCAACTATATATTAACACTAAAGCAATAATTCTTTGAGTCAGTAATGGTAACTACATAAGAATCTCTATTTTAGAAGCTGTGGCAACAACATGGAAAGATAAGTGTACAGCAATATTTATTTCAGGAATTTTGACGCTGGCTAAGATCTTGAAAGAATGTGAATGCACACCACACGGGCCACAGTTGAAGGGATTCTAATACATGCACAACATATAATTATCTGAAGCTACTTAAATGAAGAAATATCCACTTACAATGCTAACAGAGAAATCTGGGTTCAGAGCAATGTGCAAATTATGACAAAATCACCTGTTTTGGTGTATAGTTTGTGAGATGGAGAATGATTTGAAGTTAACACAAAGCTGTTGGTTTCTGTTACGTTCAGTTCAGTTCAATCACTCAGTCATGTCCTACTCTTTGCGACCCCATGAATCACAGCATGCCATTAGGAGATCATTAATTAAGTGCAAGTGATGGGGTATTAATTTTTCAAAACATACCTTTGCTCTGTTTCACTAGTCAGAATAAACTATCTTTGCAGAATTAAAGATGGTAAATTCATATAAAAATGAAAAATATAATATGTAGTATAAGGAGGAAAACCAGGCAGCAATTGAAAATATCTTGTTATTCTAAAAACAAATACCTCAGAGATCTCCTACTGTCTCAGTACGGTGTGTTAATTCTTCTAAAGCTTAAGAGTAGGTTTGTTTTGAAGGTGTCAAATAAGTAGGCTACATGACCAGGTGGTAAAATGAATGACTATAGATCTGATTCCTTAAGTTCTAATACTGACTCTGCTGCTGCTGCTGCGTCACTTCAGTCGTGTCTGACTCTGTGAGACCCCATAAACGGCAGCCCACCAGGCTCTGCCATCCCTGGGATTCTCCAGGCAAGAACACTGGAGTGGGTTGCCATTTCCTTCTCCAATGTGTGAAAGTGAAAAGTGAAAGTGAAGTCGCTCAGTCTTGTCCAACTAGTAGCGACCCCATGGACTGTAGCCCACCAGGATCCTCTGTCCATGGGCTTTAATAGGCAGCAGTACTGGAGTGGCTTACCATTGCCTTCTCCAATACTGACTCTAGCACTTGATAATTAGTTCCACCTCAGAAATGTAACTTCTTTGAATATAGCATTCCTGATTCTTTGGAACAAAATTGCAAAAGAATGAGGAGAATGGTAAGAAGCTATTTCTAAGCTTTAAAAAGTACTTTGAATATATCTGAAGAAAAATGGAGAAAATATTGTAAATTTATGATCATAATACTTTAGTAATTAGGATTTGAAAGCAAATTTATATATTATAAATTTTTAATATTGGTAGAATTGATATTCTAATTTTTATATTTTTTCAAGTTCTAGTAATAAAACCTATCCAGCAAATGACCTGAAATTTCATCTTGGTTTATTAGTGCATTTATAGCAAAGCAAAGTGTGAGATGCTAAAAAAAAGTTATTATTTGGTATTAGTCTGGACACATATGCATAAATCCAAATAGGTTTATGAACATAGGGCTAGAAACTTCTGTTTCAACAGGTATATCATAAACTGCTTAACAAATGTTAGTGGAGGGTTGATAATATTTTGCTGCCTTGCTTAACAGGAAAGAGATAAAAATTGAAATTTGATAAATATAATTCCTCTGCTCCTTCTCCTGAGACTCTGTGTGAGTGTTGAGGACATCCAAGGACAGTTATGATTGCCCCAGTGAAGCAGAGCTCCCTACCCTAGCCCCCATCTGAGAAATCTTTTATTAAAGAATGGCCCACTTATTATAAACCATTATTCCTGTTCATGCACTGTTAAGGAAGAATGACAGTCCGATCAAAATGATACAAAGATCAGTGATTCCCTAAATCACAATGCGACAACATAGAGTTCTCACAGTGAATTCTGGCCAATTTTCTTGTTTTCATCTCTATCATATAATAAGCTGGGACCAGAACAGTCGTTATAGTCCAGAAACCTTTTTAAATTGTGGCAAAATTGCACAAGTTAAAATATCCTTATTTTTCCAAATTCTCATGAAGCACTTAAGCATAAAGGACTGTGAGTTACTCTTTACCAATATGCTTAAAAAATAACCTCAACAAACATAACATGCTAAATACCATTTCATGTTTAGCAATATATTGTCAATTAAATTTTTATGTAACTTTGTCATACCCTAGGAATGATTATGCTTTTGTTTTATATGTTTGTTAAAATAATGAATTAACAGATGTACCTGACATATCAAATAAATTGGCCTCCAGTTTTTCCAAATTTCATTTAGTTTCTGTTTTTGAGTTCTCTTTTCTTGTAACAAAATTACCCAGGATGATGCATGCTCTTTGATTATTTAATTCTATGAAAACATAGTAACTAAACCTTTGATTTTGTGAACACTTACAAATTATATAATAATGTTCCTATACAAAATCCCTTTAATAAGGTGTACACTTTCTTATTACCTTGCACAGAGATATTCTAGTGTAATTTTACATATCAAATATATTAAACAAGTATTTATTGAAGAACTACCATATCCCAAAGTAAACAATAAGCAAAGATTGCCCTCCTTGAGCTTACTTTTTTGAGTGAATCTGGAGTTTAAGAGAGAGAAGTGGGTATTAATATGAATTTGGATATCATCACCATATATACATGATATTTAAAGCCATGACACTAAATGAGTTCATAAGGGAAATAGGGCAGGTTTTAAAGACAGAGAAAAATTCACAGGGACTAGGAGATGGGAGAAAGGGAAGAACTTTCAAGAAGCTCGGTATAAACAAAGGGATAGGAGGTATTTTGAGGATTTGTAGTGCTGGAGGGAAATGAATCAAACATTAGGAGGTAAACAGTGAGTGAGTTTTATAAATTCTATATGATGGAGGGATTGCAGATATTGGTAAAGACAAGGTCTAGTTTATAGCCAGGCCAGTGAGGAGCTCACATAATTAGAAGCTAATATCACTGGAGGAGAGGTGTGGCCATTGGAAAGATAAAATTGGTACATTTGATTATCAAGAAGCAAGGTGTGAGAAGTCCTGAAAAGCAAGGCAACGATCTAGGAGGTATACTTATTGAGAAACGAGGAAGCACAACTGTATCTTCCTCGGTGATGACACAGGAGTGAAAGTAGTGCTCTAGTGCACTGACAAGTTTTAAAACTTGCATTTTTGGTTGGAAACAGGAGGGTTCGGAGGGGCGAGTGAGGAGCCAGAACCACAAATCCTCTCCCTCCAAGCCCAGTGTTCCCAGAGCTGCAAGAAGACTTCAGGGAAAACAAGGTCCCCAGTGGAAAGTCAATGTTCCCTCAGAGTAGAAAGGTGAAGGAAATGCTTGGGATAAAGGTAGAAAACATAGGAGCTTCCCTGGGTTGGGAAGATCCCTGGAATAGGAAATGGCAACCCACTCCAGTACTCTTGCCTGGAGAATCCCATAGATGGAGAAGCCCGGTAGGCTACACTCCACAGGGTCGCAAAGAGTCGGACACGACTGAGCGACTTCACTCACTCACTTTTCTGTTTATGGGCCATGAATTCCAGCAGGCACAAAGAAAGCATCTGGAAAGCTGGGAACAAACAGAAAAGAGCTCTCAATAGACAGTGTGCTGAGGGTTACCAGTATTAGACTACACAGATGACCAGGTGGTGATCTGAGAGTCTGCAGTTTCTTGTGATGATTGAATATCTGAAACATAATGTCACTGGTCTTCGAGAACTCAAGGTACAGAGTGACAAGTGATAGCAGGGTGATGATTGTTAAAGGTAGACAGGGCAGCTGCCAGTGAGGTGCAGTGAGGCACTGGTTCTTTTCAAACCCTAACCGTGCAGGGCATACATCATGGACAAGGTCTTATACTAATCCCTTCACAGAGATTAGTTTTGATCCCTGCTCATGATGAGTCCATTTATTCCATATATGTAGTTTTTCCTTTTGATGGAGTTGAAAACTTGAAGATTGTCCTATTATAAGTTCAGCTCTCACATGCCCATTGTTGTTGGAAAGTAGATATCTTTAAGATGAATGAAAAAAATGCACTATCCTCATCTCAAACGACAAGATATTTTCCACATATGAAGGCCAAGTCCAGTTTTCTGACCACCAGAAATGGGCAAATATAATTCCTCTTTACTCTGTACTTTGCGTTTTGTTCACCAGATTACTTTAAGGATCTAATGTCTTTCCCATTAGACCATTGTCATATGCAGAGACCAGGAATAATTTATTGTATTTACTTTTGTGTTGTTCATGGAGGAGCAAGTCCCTCTTGTGGAATCTTTAAGGATTATTCCAACATGGCTGTGGAAATTACGCTCAGAAAAGAACATGAAATTAAAAGGATTTATTACATTTACTTAGGGTTTTCCAGAGAAGGCAATGGCACCCCACTCCAGTACTCTTGCCTGGAAAATCCCATGGACAGAGGAGCCTGGTAGGCTGCAGTCCATGGGGTCACTAAGAGTCGGACATGACTGAAGTGATTTAGCAGCAGCAGCAGGGCTTTCCAGATGGCTCAGTGGTAAAGAATCCACCTGCCAATTCAGGACACACGGGGTTCAGTCCCTGGGTTGGGAAGATCCCCTGGAGAAGGAAATTGCAATCCGCTCCAGTATTCTTGCCTGGAAAACCCCATGGACAAAGGAGCCCGGCCGGCTACAATCCACAGGGTTGCAAAGAATAGGATATGACTTAGCCACTGAGCATGAGAACGGTTATACTTATTGGTCCCAGAAGAGGGAGGCAGAGCACACGGTGCAAGGACCACATGGGAGAAGTGCCAAGGGAGTGGGAGCAACCTAGCAAGTTGGGGAGCCAAGAAAGAGAGTGAAAACTCCTGGGTGAGGGCCTCTTTGGAGTATCAGGATGGAGTGCATAAGCAAACGGCATGAGGGGATTTCACTGGTGTATCTCACTGTCACCAGGCACCAACCAGAGGTCAAAGAAGGGGAAATTGGGAGAAATCTGATTACACTGGTGCACCTGGCCTCTGGAAGATTGCTCACAGCCTGTCTGTTAGGATGTTGAGACATCAGCAAGTGTGACTAGCTTGTAGGTGGCAGTAAAATATTCTAGAAAAGAGTTTCTTATACTTATTTAGTGGATGTGAATGGAGGCTAAGACTACCATATTGCAAAAGCTCCCAGGTAATTCCTATGCTAGTTGTTCCTGGCCACACAAAGAACAGCTAATTCTAAGATATTAGGCATATATAAATTAAAGACTAATTATAATAGTTACTATCAGGTTATAAAATGGCTATACTTTTGCTTCCTTTTAATTAAGAGAAATATATATATATATATTTTTCCATACAGGAGAGTCATTCTTTTTCATGTTAGAATTTTTTTGTAAATTACTATTTTAAATAAAACTTATTTTCATGCTGTGCTACAGGTAAAATTATAGTCCACAGGAGAATGAATTATCAAAGCAAGTCACAACAATATATAAAAAGAACAGAGTGTAAGTGACTTGATCTCAACTGAAAAAATGTCCTCTAATCAAATATCCATTGTGATCAAGGGGCAGAGAGTGTCAGAAGATCTCGTCTGAGATGAATATACTTTTATCCCTAGTTCACAGAACCCAGAATATGAGTGGGTAGATATGACAAAAGAGGCTGCAGGTGGACTTTAGCTTGGAACAATAGTTACAATAATCTAATTTCTTGGACATAAAGGTTATTTAAATTCACAATATTTATCTTCACAAGACCACAGACAGAAAAATCCATTCACTAAATGTGCAATTGGACTTTTGTGGTTGTACTGCAAGGAACCAACCTTTGTGTTTGGAAGAATCTCTGGTAATAACAGCCTATGGACCCATATTCCTGGAGTACGCTGAGGACTATGGCTTGCATTGCATTACAATAGAAAGATCAGTTCTGACCTTAAGCCAAGGCTTGTTTGTAATTATTGTAGATGTTTATAACCTGAATATGGAGGATATACAATAATAATTTCACTTGCATTAATTTCTTGGACTCAAGAGTCCCATAATTGTTCTGGCACAAGTTAGAAAGAAGCACAGGTGCTCAATCGCTCAGTCACCACCGGCTCCTTTGCAACACCATGGACTGTAGCCCACCAGGCTCCTCTGTCCATGGATTTCCAAGGCAAGAATAATGGAATGGGTGGCCATTTCCTTCTCCTAGGGATTTTCCCGACCCAGGGATGGAACCTGAGTCTCCTGCATTAGCAAGTGGCTTCTTTACCACTGAGCCATAGGGAAACCCTTAGAAAGAAGAGATGTCACAATTAAAAAGTATAATATACTTGGCTTTTGTTAAAGTTCAGGAATCTTTCTGTAGACACTGAAATTTTATTTAGGGTTAAATATAGCCCAGTGCAATAGACTGTAAAAGAAGAAAAATGAATGGACATTTAGCTAATCCTTATGCAACATTGGAAGTTATTTAAAAACATTTTATAGAAATATTTATCTGCTGAGCCATATGAAGCTATGAGAACTGCACCCAAAAAGAATCATAATACTGAGATTATATCTTTGTAACTGCGTAATTATTTAAACATTATATATCTATTAGTATCTTATAATTATATCTTTCATAATTTAATTGCTAAGCACTGCAGTGTTTCTAGAGCTTCTTTGTGCTTTCACTTTATGTTTATATTTCTCATTACAGTTTTATTATTATTTAACAGAAAAATCTTAGAGCATCAGATATGAAGAAGTCACAAACTGAGAATGGAAATCAAAGTTTTCTTTACTCACTTCACTCAAGTAGGTTTTATAGGTGGATTTCATAATCTACTTCATTCTGAAAGATTTCATCCTTTTTCAATATATAGTTTTTAAAATAAAGATAGCTGTATATTTTATGAGCTCGTGGTAAAGAAACTTTATGAAAGTTATCAAGTAATGACAAACATTAACCTGGGTAAATTCTTTATAATTTATATTCCTATATGACTATGCCAAAGCCTTTGATTGTGTGGATCACAATAAACTATGGAAAATTCTGAAAGAGATGGGAATACCAGACCACATCACCTGCCTCTTAAGAAATCTGTATGCAGGTCAGGAAGCAACATTTAGAACTGGACATGGAACAACGGACTGGTTCCAAATAGGAAAAGGTGTACACCAAGGCTGTATATTGTCACCCTGCTTATTTAACTTATATGCAGAGCACATCATGAGAAACTCTGGGCTGCAGGAAGCACAAGCTGGAATCAAGATTGCCAGGAGAAATACCAATAACCTCAGATATACAGATGACACCACCCTTATGGCAGAAAGTGAAGAAGAACTAAAAAGCCTCTTGATGAAAGTGAAAGAGGAAAGTGAAAAAGTTGGCTTAAAGCTCAACATTCAGAAAATTAAGATCATGGCATCTGATCCCATCCCTTAATGGCAAATAGATGAGGAAACAGTGGAAACAGTATCAGACTTTATTTTTTGGGTCTCCAAAATCACTGCAGATGTTGACTGCAGCCATGAAATTAAAAGATGACTCCTTGGAAGGAAAGTTATGACCAACATAGACAGTATATTAAAAAGCAGAGACATTACTTTGTCAACAAAAGTCCATCTAGTCAAGGCTATGGTTTTTCCAGTAGTCACGTATGGATGTGAGAGTTGGAGTATAAAGAAAACTGAGCGCCAAAGAATTGATGCTTTTGAACTGTGGTGTTGGAGAAGACTCTTGAGAGTCCCTTGGACTGCAAGGAGATCCAACCAGTCCATCCTAAAGGAAATCATTCCTAAATATTCACTGGAAGGACTGATGTTGAAGCTGAAACTCCAAAACTTTGGCCACCTGATATGAAGAGCTGACTGATTGTAAAAGACCCTGATGCTGAGAAAGATTGAATGTAAAAGAAGTGGACGACAGAGGATGAGATGGTTGGATGGCATCACTGACTCAACGGACATGAGTTTGGGTAGGTTCCAGGAGTTGGTGATGGACAGGGATGCCTGGCAAGGTGCAGTTCATGGGGTTGCAAAGAATGAAACATAATTGAGCTACCGAACTGACCGATTACACGATTTAAAGATATATCATTAAAATATATAAAACATATTCATATATAATATTTTTCACAGTAATATTATTTAACACACTGAGTTTTAGTAGATGCACTAATTATAAAAGAAAATTTTATAATTTTTTTCTATACTGAAGCAAATTACACAAAAAATTATTCCTATATTCTGTATAGAAAAACTGAAACAATATTACAGGATAAAGTTAAAAATAAGTCTACCTAATATCACTCATCATTACAAAAGGCTTATTTAATATCCATTATCACAGTCGTAACCAAAGTCATACAATAGGACCACACATTTCATGCCTGTGTTCTCTCTCAGATCCTGTATTCATCTGTGTGTGTGTTTCAGTAATTCGAGAAAATGTATGTGAGTGGGGAAAATGTTCTTGATGACTTAGGTAATGTCTGACGGGCAGGTGGGTGGAAGTGACCAGTTCTCTTTGGAAGCTACATGTTACTACCTGTAGTCATTGATCGTTAATGACTATCAACTTTTGATTTACCCAGTCTTTGAGGAATCTTATAAAAAGCCAGTCCTCTTTTTCCAAGAAAATAACCCTATTTGCTCAGCTTCCTCTAGTTCAAGTGTCCTCAAATTAGAACACGTGGGCTAAATTCAGTCTGCTGTTTGATTTTTTTATTTTTTGTTGGAACACGTCAACACTCATTCACTTATACGTCACCTATGGCTGCTTTTACTATCTGGTCTTTTATAAAACAGTTGCTTCACTTCAGTTCTTATCTGTGGCTTGAAATCCACCTCACCTCCCACTCTATCCCCCCAGCCCAAATCAGTTTCTTGCATCTATTTGTTCATATAGAATATCTAGTCACAAATATGTATTCAACATTTGTTGCTCTTTTTCCTATGTGTCAGTCTCCATAATCTAGCTGTGAATACATGCAGTTAATCTCCCTGTAGGTTGCTGGTAAAATATTGAGGGAATGTATTAGAATAAGACTGTTAAATTACTTATTTATGGCACACACAAATGTAAACAGTATTTCCTCTTCTTACCACTGCTCTGTATGCCACATACAACTCTGCTTCATCTGATAGCCAAGCCTTTTATATAATATTCCTGTATAATGTCAGGTCCTGTACTACTGGATAGTGGGACTACGACATTGGACAAAACGTGTCTGTTTCATGAAGAACGTACAGTAAACAAGAGAGACAAGTGAGTGTATAGAGATTTTAAAAGAGTTAATACAGCATGATATTGACACCCTTACTTTGGCCACCTGATGCGAAGAACTGACTCGTTGGAAAAGACCCTGATGCTGGGAAAGATTGAAGGCAGGAGGAGAAGGGGACGACAGAGGATGAGATGGCTGGATGGCATCACCGACTCAATGGATATGAGTTTGGGTAAACTCTGGGAGTTGATGATGGACAGGGAAGCCTGGCCTGCTGCAGTCCATGGGGTCGCAAAGAGTCAGACATGACTGAGTGACTGAACTGAACTGATTGACACCCTTAGGAAAAGATGTTTTAAATCAAATTTTGAGCTTCTGATAATGACATATACATTAGGACTTTGTGAATATAGGAGTCTGTTAAAGTTAACACAATGAAAAGAAATAGAAGAGGAAATGGCACTTTGCAGGCATCTGGGGGCCAGCAAAATTGTAAAATAAATAGGGAACTGGTGGTTTTACAGCTGTAGCACATAGCGTGAGAGGGTGGGTGATTAGGGATTTGCCTGGACGTACAGAGATCCGTAGGGTCATGAACATGGCTGAGTGACTGAGTACACACCACAGAGATTCACACAACAGAGAAGCCCCTGACAAACCGACTAGTCATCTAACACACAGTGATAGACTGCCTGATTGCTCAGCACCTAAGCAGCCAGCCTATATTTACTGTTATTAATGTCCCTTAGAAATTCGTCCTAAACGGGGTGGTTAGAACTCAGTGGCAATTTAAATGAAAGACTCTGGCTGTCATCTGTACACATACATGGACTCTGAAAAGGTTCATTGTTAAAGAAAAAGAAACAAGAAAACTGGCTTTAGGAGTTTCTCTATATATATACAACAAGGTATTATACAATGGACTTATGTTTAATAAGAATCACAAGGTTTCTAATCCTTGTCATTATCTGAACTACTCAATGAAATCCGGCGAATCACTGGATTTCAAAGCCCTTTTCTATAAAAACTAGAGAAAGAGCTTCTAGCTAAAAAATTGATATCACAAAAGCACTGTTGCATGCTGTTCTGAATGTGAAACTATTTTTGCTACTGGTTATTTAAGTTATCTTAATTAATAAGTTAGTAGGTGTTTATAAAGTGCCTACTTTACTGTTACTGCTCTTGATTTACCTCTGTTTCTTTCTAATCAACTATATAATAAAAAATAAATCCTTGGGATACATGAATGAGAGGTGGAAAAATGAATTACACTGAGGTGTAGCCAAATTTGATTTCATATGTATCATTTTTTATAATCACTAAGCATTTATATCAAACTCAGTTTATGTTATCAGTGAGGTTACAGCTGACCTTGTTCCCAGAAGACATGGAAAAATGGTTTCAGTTCTTCTGTTCTAGCTGTTTCTTCTCTTGCCTTTCCTGCTTTTCTCCCTTTACACTCCGCTAGATTTGGCTACTACATCATTTCCAGTCTGTTTTCTCATTTACTTCCCACTGTTCTTTGTGAACTGTGTGGTCACCTCGGAAAGTTCTTATGACAAAGACAAACGGTCTGTGTGTCTTACCTAGAAAGCCGCTGCAGTGTTTTAGGCAATTGAGTAAAAAACACAATTTATTTCCCTACATCTGAAAAAACACTATTCCTATAATGCCATTCTAGTTCTTCATTATTGTACAGCTAGAGACAATAGGCAATGGCACCCCACTCCAGTACTCTTGCCTGGAGAATCCCATGGACGGAGGAGCCTGGTGGGCTACAGTCCATGGAGTCACGAAGAGTCGGACACGACTGAGCGAATTCACTTTCACTTTTCACTTTCATGCATTGGAGAAGGAAATGGCAACCCACTCCAGCGTTCTTACCTGGAGAATCCCAGGGACGGCGGAGCCTGGTGGGCTGCCGTAGCCTGGTGGGCTGCAGTCTATGGGATCACACAGAGTTGGACACAACTGAAGCGACTTAGCAGCAGCAGCAGAGACAATAGGAACTTTGTCTCAATTAGGGGGTTACAGGAAATGGATTTTTATGGCTCTTAGCTTCCTCTTGTCTTTGGAGAAGGCGACTCCTTAGGTTCTCAGCTAAAACAATTATACATTTGAAAGTAAATTTACATAGGTTAACATCAATCATAAAAGCAACAGCTCATGCTTTTGCTTATTTGGTTACAATGTTATTTTAGGCATTTTTCATTTATCATTCCATTTAATTTCCACAAGCTCACTTGGCATTTCCCATTACATGCCCTGTGGAAAGAGAAGTTAGTTGACTTGCTCGAGGCTGATGCAAGCAGACACTGAGCCAACTCCAGGAGTCTCTATGACTCGATATGGACACATGTTGCTCACAGCACTTCAAATTATTTTTGATCAGTTTCGTGTAAATTTGTAAAAAAAAAAAAAAAAGAAAAGTTAATTTTGCTTTAAATCAAGTTTTAAAAAAGATAAACTATTTCTTGTCATCCTTTGAGGAAAGTGCAAATGCTTGCAAATTGTAAATGCGTGGTAATAACAAATTTACAGACTATGTGGCCGACCTCTGTGGTATTTATTCTTTGACTCTGTTTCCTCTCATGTGAAACAGAGGGGAGACTCAATAGGGTGGTGTGTAAATTACATGAACACTTAGGATAGTGCCTGAAGCAGGAAGACTCGCTGAGGTGAAACGTTGCCTTTATTTCGTTAGACAACTGAATAGTGATGTTGCGAATATGATCCTTCAAAAAACTGTCAACCAGCATGTGTGTAATTTTTCAATATTCATTTAGCTTCACCTTATGAGAAGCTGTAACCTGAAAAGGATGACCAATCTTAGTAAGGAATGTTTTAGATTGCTTCACAAATGTAATGAAAGCTTATCTCCAAAACAATCAGTTTACTCCTTTAGACATTTAGTGGTAAAATAATTATCTGATAAATTGCATTATCTATACCTGTGATGTTATAAAAACAATTTTTAATTGTTAATTGTTTAATAACAGTTAAAGGCGTAGATAGATCCAGTTTGGTCAAAATCACTTAATATTCTCTTGGCATAAAGGATGTTTCCATGTTTATGCTTTTACTATTATCTCTTTCTGCTAAAACTATACTGTACCACATCCATTTTAAAAAGGGTGTTCACTGGGACTTCCTAATAATAAGATATAATAAAGAATTTACTATATTTTGGTTATGAAGAGAATAATTTTTTATATATAGGCCATTTCCTTCTCCAAGGGATCCTACCAATCCAGGGATCAAACCCAGGTCTCCTGCATAGCAGGCAGGTTCTTTACCAGCTGAGCTACCAGGGAAGCCCAAGATTTTTTGGTTATGTAGAAAATAATTTTTTATATATTTGTTGCCTTTAAATGGTTCTTTAATTGAATTGAAAATGTGTTTTCTAATAAACCTTTATTAAAATTTTGAATTTACCATTTTTGGTATAAAACCAGTTTTAATATTCAACAGCTGATTGTTCAGGGCCTTTATAGAAAGTCCTATTAATAACTTATACTTATGTATAACATATAACATGTCTTATACTTCAGAATTTAATGCTATTTAATTAATATAAAATTAGTTAGTTCAGTTGCCCAGTCGTGTCTGACTCTTTGTGACCCCATGAATCACAGCACGCCAGGCCTCCCTGTCCATTACCAACTCCCGGAGTTCACTCAAACTCATGTCCATCGAGTCGGTGATGCCATCCAGCCATCTCATTCAAATTAAACACTATGAAAAACATCATTCCCAAATAATCACTTCAGTGTACTGGATGTTATACATATTTTAAAAATATTATATCTATCAATAGATACAGTTTACAGATATTAAAATTTCTTATGAAAGGATATATTTATTCAATGACATTTTTTACTCTTTACTTGATCAGAATGAAAATGTCTCTAATTTGCAGTGTCAGATATTATGCCTTATAGTTTCTTTTGTATTCTGGACTAACAACGAGTTTTGGCTTATGAAAGCCTGAATTTCTCCATCGTGGGAGATCATCCCAGGTTGGTGACTTGAAAATATGCAAGGGTGGGATGATGAGAAGCAGGTAGCAAAGCTATTTCATTTTATTCATTTTGTATATTGCAATTATATCTCTTAGCTTAAGGATAATGTGTTACTTACTTTTGTTATAATCTGATTATTATGTTCTCTTTATTATCATATTCATCAACAATACTTCATTTTGGAAAAGCTTTCAGCTTTGCTTTTCATTATCATTTTGATTCCAGTTTTCACAAAGTAAATGCTGTATTTGACTGACTCCCAGGCAATTTCAATTTTTCCTTTGCATTTTTCACTTTTGTTCAGCTCTTTCTATAATTTAATTACTTTTTCACACATTCCACTTTCTTTTATCTTAGCCTAAAATTTTCTATGACTTTTTGCTTCCACTTCATAGAGAAGATACTACTTTATGCTTTTTAGAAGATACAAAGTATCTTTTTTAACATTTCTTGTGCCCCTTCCACAATAATGAATCTCTTCTGATCTGTTCTTCATGAAATATGCACAATTATTTCCCCTTTTTATTTTATCCTGTAGTTTTTTCCCTTTCTGGTGTCTCATTCTAGAAAGAGATTAACTTAGTCCATAGCAGGTATCCATAAAGACAGTGCATGCACCACATCCACTCACATGTCTTGTGAATACTGACAAAATCCTGTATGAAATAAAGGGAAACCAAGTGTGCAGTCACTACTCCAATATTTTCTATGCACCATACATTTAGGGGGCTTCCCTAGTGGCTCAGTGATAATTTGTCTGCCAACGCAAGAGACATAGATGCTATCCCTGGGTCGAGAAGATCCTCTGGTAAAGGAAATGGCAACCCACTCCAGTATTCTAGCCTGGGAAATCCCATGGTCAGAGGAGCCTGGGGTTTTACAGTCCATGGAGTTACAAAAGAGTAGGACAAGACTTAGGGACTAAATGCCGTCACCACCACCAACAACTACACATTCAACTAGAATAGGTTAGTAAATACACCGGACTGTTGTTCTGAAATTTGAATCTCAGCTTGTTCCTGACCACCACACACTTAGCCTCTCTCTCTGACCTGTACCTTCATTAGAACACCTTGCTTATTAAAACACTGCTGTAATGAAATGCACTGTGCAATTATGCATCTTCCTAAGCAAGGGCAATGACAAGAAAAGAGCAACATTGAAATTATGACATTATTTGCGGTTATGGAGCCTAAAATTATAATTCATGGCAACAAGCCAGGTAAGATTTCAGCAGAGAAGCAATCAGAAGATTGTCACAAGTCCAGCTTTCCCGTATGTGTTCAAAAAGGCAGAAAGGTTAAAGAGGCATTGTGAGTAAATTCTCACCTGCTACTGTTTTTATCTTGAAGCAAAATGCTTTCCTAGAAGCCTTCCTTTAAAAAGTATTTGCTAGAACTGTGTCATGTGTTCACCCATTAATGTACAAGAGTTTGGATAATTGAGCATGACAGATAGGAGTGGCTGCCATCCCAAAACTATAATTCCTTCCCACTGAACCGTTGTGTGCAAAAATTATTTCTGATAAGTTTGCTCTGTCTCTACCATTTTTTCCCATGAGCAAATTATTTTACCATATTTTTCTTCTTGGGCTATTTTTTTTTTTTTTGGTATAGGAGAATTCTTTTAAAGTATGTAAAATAGTTGACATATAAAAGAAAATTTTCAGATACTGGATATACACTGGGGAGGGAAATTGGGGAAGGGGAAAATTCAAGGGGACTCTTGATGCACTTAAAATCTCACAAGCAGATGCCT
Source organism: Moschus berezovskii (assembly GCF_049115385.1). Lineage (NCBI taxonomy): Eukaryota > Metazoa > Chordata > Mammalia > Artiodactyla > Moschidae > Moschus > Moschus berezovskii. Next base: position 10,095,990 of record NC_142467.1, read on the forward strand.
AGTTTAACAGATCCATAGCTTAAACATTGCTACAAATAGAATTTTTACCATTTTGATAAACTGGGTATTGATAGTTGGGCAGTACAATATATAATGCTGGATTCCAAAATGTTAATTCTGCTCTAAACTAGACATTTAGTTTCTTTTTAAGCCATTACTACTTCTTGATTTCCTGGAATTTCTGACTCACTAGTCATCACATTCAGATTTTTAATAAATGACTTGTGTTCCTGGAACTAACCATTTAACCATATATTGGCATCAGTCAATCTAAAAAGCAAGACTTGAAAGTACTTTTAAAAAGACATTTCATTGTAGAACACATCAGATGTTTCAAGGGCACTATGAAATCAACACATTGTATACACTCAGACCCACACAATGTTTTATTACAGCTCAATTAAAAAAGAAAAAATACCCTGATAACCTACAGTTATAGAAATGTCTCTCTTTACCCAGTAATTTGTAAATGTTGCTAAGTGGCTTCAGTTCAGTTAAGTTCAGCCACTCAGTCATGTCCAACTCTTTGCAAAGCTATGGACTGTAGCCTGGCAGGCTCCTCTGTCCATGGGGTTCTCCAGGCAAGAATACTGGAGTGGGTCGCCATTCCCTCCTCCAGGGGATCTTCTCGACCCAGGGATTGAACCCACGTCCCCTGTGGCTTCCGCACTGCAGGCAGATTCTTTACCACTGAGTCACCAGGGAATCCCTTAATGCCATGAGAAACTGGACTATGCACTATTTACTGCCAAATTAGTTTGACAACTGTGCATAGGTACATGTGGTTTCAACTCAGCTTGAGTTGAAGCCATTCACTCTTTTTTAAAACACTTATGGTGGAAAATATATTAGTATTGATCTATTGGTATTCAATTTTTAAAAAAATTATTAGGTTAATATATATCTGACTGAGATCACTGCTTATTTCACTATAAGCCTATTTTATAATGGGAGTATAATAATTATTTTTATAGTCTTAAAAGAGTATGCTCCACATATTTACTGCATTCAGATAATTCAGTTTTTATCCTCATGCAAGTAATGTTAATAAAGAATAAAAAGATTGCAGAATAGGTGAAGCAAAGCCTAAAAGAAAGAAGACTATTATCATGGTAACTAAATAGTTTCACAAATAACATAGATAGCTTGGAATCTCACATCTTACAGATACTTATTATAAAATTGTTATCTTGAAAAGTTGTGTTCTATTTGGGTTTCATTATTCACATCCTTCTCTAAACTCTCTCTTTATGGTTTTAATACTTTCAGACTTAGGAGTTTGGCTGGTTATCAGAAAAAAAAATTTCAATAAAGCCTTTTTTCAGTGAGGGAATCTAGCTTTAATTCACTGCTTCTATTAAAGTTCCAATGTTTAAAGAGTATTACCCATGTAATATAATTACTTAGACATAGATGCCTGTGATTACAAACTAGGTCCACATTTCCTCCGAAATTTCTTGCCATAGCTTATAGTACCCAGAGTGAAATACCGCAAAGGACTTTCAGGTTTTTTCACATTTGAATATAGACTGTGTATCCACTCTATTACTGCGCCAGCTACCACAAGCCAGGAAAGTCATATTATCACAAGAGAACTTTCTAAAACAAAGCTCCATTACTTTTAGATGCCTCCACCACCTGTTTTTACTGTTTCTAGTTCTCTTCTTTGCGTGTTTTTCTGAATATCATGTGAAAACCACAGCCATCCCATAAAGAAGGCCGTAGCTCCTATCACCAGTTTTTCTGGACCAGAGTCTTCATTTGCCATGGTCCCCTAAAGGAAGAGCCTTGGTTTCACCTGGAAGCCCAATACTAATCATCTAGTGATATTCTCAATCTAACGTAATTCTACCATAATTCCTCTAGGGCATGGGGATTCCTTAATAAATGTTTTTCAATATCACCATCAGATGTTCTCATGAAAAAAAAAATTCCTACTATGGCGGGATTTCATTTCATTAAAACAAGTTAAATTCAATTTTATTTCCAGAGTGAGTAAAGCAAAGCAGTTACACTAGTTCTGAAAGTATAGGCATTGTTCTCTGAAACAGGACTATGGAGTTGTATAGAGTCATTCTGATGCTTCAAGAAAAAATACTAAAAAAGGAGTATAAGAATGCAAGGAGAATGATAAAGGAGCTCAATTCTCTCTCTCTTTCTTTCACCTACTCCTCAGAAGATGGCTTGCATTGCTACACAAACCTTGATTGGCTATTCCAAACGTCAAGAAGCAGAATGTAGGAGGGAGCTTAAGTCATGCAATTTATAAATTCAGTTCAGTTCAGTTCAGACTCTCAGTCATGTCCGACTCCGTGACTCCATGAACCGCAGCACGCCAGGCCTCCCTGTCCATCACCAACTCCCGGAGTTTACCCAAACTCATGTCCATTGAGTTGGTGATGCCATCCAGCCATCTTATCCTCTGTCATCCCTTTCTCCTCCTGCCCTCAATCTTTCCCAGCATCAGGGTCTTTTCTAATGAGTCACCTGTTCCTATCAGGTGGCCAAAAGATTGGAGCTTCAGCTTCAGCGTCAGTCCTTCCAATAAACACCAAAAGCAAAATGCACATTGATTCTGTTTCCTCTAGTCTTAGTAAATCAACGATGCAGCGATTTTAGGTTTATCACAGTGAGGGAACCATTCGTCCCACTTTGAGTCCAGGATTCCTTACAAAATTGGCAGTGACTCTAATTTCAGGTTCCAGGATTGGGATCATGAGTCAGACCTAAATCAACGACACATCCTGGCTGTCTGGTTCATGGATTGGTACGTGAACCAGTTTGGGCCACCCACTGTCAGGGTCCACAGCTTTTAATAAAGCAAAAATCTCTTTTCTGCATGGACGGCTGGAAAAATCAGGTGTAGATTGGTACTGTGGCAGCCAATGTCCCTTAGAAGTGGTAATCATCTGGCTGTGAATGAAGAAAATACAAAAACAGCCCAACTCTCCTTGAGCTTCTCAAATTAAAAAAAAAAGAAAAGAAACTCCCTTCTGTTTAAGCCAGTTAAGTAGTGTAGTTCTACCATTTTGCAAATAAAAATTCCATACTACTACTCTAGATAGCTGATATTTATCACTTAACATTTCTATCCTTATTGCATGCTCTCTTCATCCAACTGATCTTACTTTGACTCTGTTAATTATTGTTTTACGTGACTATTTTCTAAGGGCCCTTATGATACTCTGTTGCTGAGAAATACAAAAATAATATCCACAAGCACATGCTATATGATCACTGAGAGATTGTCAAGTATTTTAAAACTTATTTGGCCTAGAATATGGTAATGAAACATTATTTTATGTTATATAACTTCAAGAAATAATTATAAACATTTGTTAATGACCAGAAAATAAATTGGTTTGCTGGTAGATTTAAGTTTTACAGTTTCCAAGCTAATCCAAAGTTTAACATTCTATTTGTAGAAGTATTCTGAATTCAATTATTTATTCTGAAATACATGAACTTGTTTAGTAGTAGGATTTCATTCTTAAGTAGAAGAATACTAAAGGCAAAAATGCATACAATATTTGTGATGAAGTATTAACATAAATACACAGTCTCCAAAGAAAAACCTCCAATTGAGTCTTCTTGCCTTGAAAAATAACTTTTATTATAGTGCAACATATGTTGAGCTATAGCTAATTAAATGAAAACTTCCAGCTACAGAGAACATTTATTTAACACTGAACTTGAAATAGTATCTGAATTCTGCCAAGACAGAATTTTACCCAGATTTTAACTGTTATAGCTGTTTCAGCTTCAGAGAGACCATTTCCTAGGCAACCCCCATTTTGGTCACTTCCTAGGTATGGAGAGAAACCAACCCACTAATGGAAGAAATAGTTATAAGTTGCTACCCAGTAGCCTGAGGCTAAAAAAGCCAGTGCTAGACACATTTCTATTACATACACTCTCCAAAAATAAGTATGAAGGCAAAGGATTAGTCATGCTCCTTATTTCAAGATTAAAGAGGCAAAAGTAAAGAAGAAGTAGAGGTCCTTGATGCAGTTTTTAAGACTGAATCATGTCAATAACCTTGAAATACCAAGAAAAATGGATTATAAATAAAGCACTAAGACAATCAACAGCAACAAAAATGTATGTATTATCATAATATGGCTTCCTCGTGCATTCACATAAAGAATAAAGTGAAGTCGCTCATTCGTGTCTGACTCTTTGATACCCCATGGAGTGTAGCCTACCAGGTTCCTCTGTCCATGGGATTTACCAGGCAAAATACTGGAGTGAGTTGCTATTTCCTTCTCCAGATCTTCCCGACCCAGGGATTGAACCCAGGTCTCCCGTGTTGTAGGCAGAGGCTTTACCGTCTGAACCACCAGGGAAGGTTGTTATTCCTTGTGCATTAGAGGTTTCTTAATGTCTCAGGCATCCTAACCAGGAGCATCCCACTTCTTGCTAAAAACACTGATATGTGGTCTTCTGGGACTTCCCGCATGGCGCTAGTGGTAAAGAACCTGCTTGCTAATGCAGGAGACACAAGAGATGAGGGCTTGATCCCTAGGTCAGGAAGATTCCCCGGGGAAGGGCATGGCAATCCACTGCAGTATTCTTGCCTAAAGAATCCCATGGACTGAGGATCCTGGCAGGCTACAGTCCACAGGGTTGCAAAGAGTTGGACGCAACTGAAGCGACTTGGCATGCACACACATGGTTCCAGAAACTCTTCATCTGGAGGTAGAGGAATGTGTATTGTTGTTACTTGCCCTGAGGAAATTCTTCTTTTATTCATTTAGAAGTGACTTAGAAGTGACTGAGTCAGCTTCACAGCTCCAATGTTGTGCCAACTTAACCTTCAATCCTAGACAGACCACATTCTCACACCTTGATGCTCATAATACATCTTTTAGAATAATGTCTTTTATATATCAACTGATGAAACTTAAAATTAATAAATTTGATGATAGGCAACATCAAAATGTTGCCTATCACCACAAGTTTCCTCCAGCTCATAATACATCTTTTAGAATAATGTCTTTTATATATCAACTGATGAAACTTAAAATTAATAAATTTGATGATAGGCAACATCAAAATGTTGCCTATCACCACAAGTTTCCTCCAGCAATATCAACATATTTGTCTTTGAATATATTAAAATACATTGAACATTTTTGAATAAATATTTATAATATACATATTTATAAAAGTTCATATTTGTAATTGCACAAATAAATATTTATAATTTGGAAAAAATATGTGTTTTGAATAAAATATATTCAACGCATTCAACATTTTTGGCAGTTTTTTTCAATTTTAGAGTAGTTGGTTTGTATTTGAATATTTATTTGCATTTTCTCTTATTTAGTGAAATGGTAAAAGAGGGGAAATAAAATTTATTTGAAAAATACTGTATTTGAAGAAAGATTTCTTTAAAAACTGTACATTCAAACAATAGAGATATTTTAACCTCATCCTGAATGTCGAAAAATAAAATCAATGACTTAAATGCATACTAGAAATATATCTTTCAAGTCTCTAACAAGCACATGTATTTGGTGCCTTCATAAAACATTTGCCTCTTGGTTTATCTCCTGTTCTTTTTCAGTTTACTTTTCTCTTTTTTATTTTATTACAAATGCCTTTTTCTTCAAAAATATGTTTTGTAAGGAAAGGGGAGATCATCTGTATATTTAGTATTCAGAAAATTCATTCAGTTATTTATGCACTCAAACATTTACTAAAACATCTGTCTCGGTTTTAGAAGTGGGATACACTATAGTATATATATAGTATATATATGTACTACATACCGTGTGTGTGTGTGTATATATATATATATATATATATATATATATACACAGTATAGTAACAAACCAGAAACAAACACCCCTTGCACACATACAGCTTGCATTCTGATTATGAAAATGTAGACATTAAACAATCAAGTGACTATCTGTTGGGTGATGATACATGTTAGAAAGAGGAAACTAAATAAAGCCACTCTGTGGTGGGTAGAGTCTATGATGGGAATAGCTTGAAAAGAGATCTGAAAGAAGTGAGGGAGGGAAAGCAACTACTGCAGAAAAAACATTCCAGGACCAACTGTTGCAAAGTGTGTGGGTCAGGGGGTTCACAGCATCACTGTGTCACAGCCGGGAGGCTAACATGATGGGAGCAGGGTGAATAAGAGGGTGGAGAAGATTAGGAGGTTAAGGAGGATTGGAGACAAGATCACAAAGCAACTGATAGTCTGTGGTAAGAACATTGATTTGTATTAGTCAGGAGCAGCAGCCGTGAGGACATGCACCACGTCCAAGGTAAGAGAAACCCAAGTAAGACGGTAGGTGCTGAGAGAGGGCATCAGAGGGCAGATACACTGAAACCATAATCACAGAAAACTAGCCAATCTGATCACATGGAACACAGCCCTGTCTAACTCAATGAAACTAAGCCATGCCGTGTGGGGCCACCCAAGATGGACAGGTCATGGTGGAGAGGTCTGATAGAATGTGATCCACTGGAGAAGGGAATGGAAAACCACTTCAGTATACTTGCCTTGAGAACCCCATGAACAGTATGAAAAGGCAAAAAGATAGGACACTGAAAGAGGAACTCCCCAGGCTGGTAGGTGCCCAATATGCTACTGGAGATCAGTGGAGAAATAACCAGAAAGAATGAAGGGATGGAGCCAAAGCAAAAACAACACCCAGTTGTGGATGTGACTGGTGATAGAAGCAAGGTCAGATGTTATAAAGAGCCATATTGCAGAGGAACCTGGAATGTCAGGTCCATGAATCAAGGCAAATTGGAAGTGGTCAAACAGGAGATGGCAAGAGTGAACGTCGACATTCGAGGAAATCAGCAAACTAAAATGGACTGGAATGGGTGAATTTAACTCAGGTGACTGTGGGCAAGAATCCCTTAGAAGAAATGGAGTATCCATCATAGTCAACAGAGGAGTTTGAGCAAGCTCCGGGAGTTGGTGGTGGACTGGGAGGCCTGGTGTCCTGCAGTCCCTGGGGTCACAAAGAGTTGGACACAACAGAGTGACTGAATTGACTGACTGACTGAACAGACAATATCTATGTTAATATGTAAAGCTGAATTTTTGCAGACTATAGTATGCTTTCTTCAATCTAATCCTTCTATCTTCCCTTCTTTGGATCTGTTACACAAATAGGTTTACTGTTGATTATTCTGCTTCAAATTAGAATGCTTTTTGTAGGGGTTGAGATATAAAGCAACAATAAAGAAATAGATGTTGGAATTTTAAAATGTGAGCTTTAAAACTATACAAAAATTAATTTCTTTCAAAAGTCGACTCTTTAAGCTTTAAAGATATTTAATTGTAAAATGCTAATAATTTGTTTTGTTTTGTTTTACTTAAGGTTTTAAATTAAAATTTTAAGTAATTTTAAATGTTTCTTCATTATTCTTTTTATAAGATGAGTAAATTTTAACAATGTCTTTCAAGAGAGTTTTTTTTTTCATTGACATGGAATTTGATTGATAAATGGATACAAGCTAATAGATGCTTATTAGACACTCCCTGTTTTCTAAGTATAGTGGTTTGGTTCACCTATGCACTGTTGGTATAGTAATTTGGATTATAAAGTTACTGAAATCAGAAAGTGTCTCTCCTACCCTCAAGCTTACTGATGGCAGTACTTACAGTGGCAGAAATTTTCAAACACTATTTTGCAAATTTAAACAGTCTTTTGAATTTATTTGGAGAAGGCAATGGCTGTCAAATTTCCAAGGATTTCAGTTAAGACCAAATTTCAGTGCTTTTCACAGAGGATGAAGGATTTTGAATGAGAACAGCAGACTCGGTTTACAGTTATAATTCAGGCTTTGGCACAACTGATTCTGCACACATGCATCTCCAAGCTGACTATCATTCAAGCACTTTCCAGCAAGTTCTGTCTTGTAATGAACTCTGAAGAAGTAGCTCTAGTTTCTTATCAACACTTCCAAATAAAGTTCACCTTGAACCCAATACAAAGAAAAAAATGATTATTTTCCTCCCTCCAATATAACTTTCTCTTGATCACTGTCTCATATTAAAAAAATCACTAAACATCCTTGGATCTTATGCTTAAAAATTTCAGCATCATCTTTGATGTGTCTGTTTCCTGTTGGTACCCTAGACATCTTCCCAAAGGACTGATGACATTTACTTCATATAGCTTATTAGATACTTTAAGTCAAAAATTAATTTTAATAGCTTTTTATCTTATTATACAACTATTGCATATTCTTTGTAGAGGATTTAGAAATGCAGATAATACAAGAGATAAGTTAATGCTTACTTATACCCTACAAATCAAAGAGTATTAACTTAAAGGCTATTATCAGCTCATTTAATGTTCATATTTATTTATAAGATTTACACAATAATTGTTATATTTATATTTGTATATTATACATACACACACACTCATTGGTTTAACCTAGTTTTCAATGTTCTGTAAACATATCCCACTGCATTAATTACTATTCCAAGAGAGACCACCATTTTTTTTGCTTAGTTAATGGTAGCCACAATTTCTTCTTTTTAAAATAGCGTTTACTTAAAGTTTGTTTTTGTACCAGCAATATAACATTCCATTAAGAGACGGAGGTTCGTGACATTGTACAGTAGACAGGGACCAAGACCATCCCCTGGAAAAGAAATGCAAAAGAGCAAAATGGCTGTCTGAGGAGGCCTTACAAATAGCTGTGAAAAGAAGAGAGGTGAAAAGCAAAGGAGAAAAGGAAAGATATAAGCATCTGAATGCAGAGTTCCAAAGAATAGCAAGGAGAGATAAGAAAGCCTTCCTCAGTGATCAATGCAAAGAAATAGAGGAAAACAACAGAATAGGAAAAACAAGAGACCTCTTCAAGAAAATTAGAGATTCCAAGGGAACATTTCATGCAAAGATGGGCTCGATAAAGGACAGAAATGGTATGGACCTAACAGAAGCAAAAGATATTAAGAAGAGGTGGCAAGAATACACAGAAGAACTGTACAGAAAAGATCTTCACAACCAAGATAGTCACGATAACGTGATCACTGACCTAGAGCCAGACATCTTGGAATGTGAAGTCAAGTGGGCCTTAGAAAGCATCACTACGAACAAAGCTAGTGGAGGTGATGGAATTCCAGTTGAGCTATTTCAAGTCTTGAAAGATGATGCTGTGAAAGTGCTGCACTCAATATGCCAGCAGATTTGGAAAACTCAGCAGTGGCCACAGGACTGGAAGAGGTCAGTCTTCATTCCAATCCCAAAGAAAGGCAATGCCAAAGAATGCTCAAACTACCACACAATTGCACTCATGCTCAAAATTCTCCAAGCCAGGCTTCAGCAATATGTGAACCGTGAACTCCCAGATGTTCAAGCAGGTTTTAGAAAAGGCAGAGGCACCAGAGATCAAATTGCCAACATCCGCTGGATCATGGAGAAAGCAAGAGAGTTTCAGAAAAACATCTATTTCTGCTTCATTGACTATGCCAAAGCCTTTAACTGTGTTGATCACAATAAACTGTGGAACATTCTGAAAGAGATGGGAATCCCAGACCACCTGACCTGCCTCTTGAGAAACCTGTATGCAGGTCAGGAAGCAACAGTCAGAACTGTACATGGAACAACAGACTGGTTCCAAATAGGAAAAGGAGTACGTCAAGGTTGTATATTGTCACCTTGCTTATTTAACTTATATGCAGAATACATCATGAGGAACGCTGGGCTGGAAGAAGCACAAGCTGGAATCAAGATTGCCGGGAGAAATATCAATAACCTCAGATATGCAGATGACACCACCTTTATGGCAGAAAGTGAAGAGGAACTCAAAAGCCTCTTGATGAAAGTGAAAGAGGAGAGTGAAAAGGTTGGCTTGAAGCTCAACATTCAGAAAACTAAGATCATGGCATCTGGTCCCATCACCTCATGGGAAATAGATGGAAAAACAGTGGAAACAGTGTCAGACTTTATATTTTTGGGTTCCAAAATCACTGCAGATGCTGATTGCAGCCATGAAATTAAAAGACGCTTGCTCCTTGGAAGGAAAGTTATGACCAACCTTGATAGTATATTAAAAAAGCAGAGACATTACTTTGCCAACCAAGGTCCGTCTAGTCAAGGCAATGGTTTTTCCCGTGGTCATGTATGGATGTGAGAGTTGGACTGTGAAGAAAGCTGATCGCCAAAAAATCGATGCTTTTGAACTGTGGTGTTGGAGAAGACTCTTGAGAGTCCCTTATACTGCAAGGAGATCCAAACCAGTCCATTCTAAAGGAGATCAATCCTGGGTTTTCATTGGAAAGACTGATGCTAAAGCTGAAACTGCAATACTTTGGCCACCTCATGCGACGAGTTGACTCACTGGAAAAGACTCTGATGCTGGGAAAGGTTGGGGGCGGGAGGAGAAGGGGACGACAGAGAATGAGATGGCTGGATGGCATCACCGACTCTGTGGACATGAGTTTGAGTGAGCTCCGGGAGTTGGTGATGGACAGGGAGGCCTGGCGTGCTGTGATTCATGGGGTCGCGGAGAGTCGGACACGACTGAGAGACTGAACTGAACTGAAGTAAATATATCACTATTTACCTATTCCATCCATACTGATAAGATTGTAAATTATTTTGTATTTTTAATACCATCAACAATATGTCTAAGGTCATAATTTTAGCTTAGTTTTTCCACTAAGATTCCTAACATGTTCCTAAAAGGACTTGGTAGGTATGATACTTTGTGGCCCTTGAAATGTACTGTGCAGAGGCCTGGCTTGTTTACCATTTCCTGCAGGGAGATTGCACACTCTTTAGCATGGCATTGGTGGGTTTCAACCACTTGGTTTTAGCTAGTCAGTAGCTCTTCCAGTCTAGGGGGCTAGTGAAATTTTACCTTTTCACACAACCGCAATCTAGTTACAATAAACCTTTTGCTTCTTTTCATTCAACTGCCTATCTCTGCCTCTTGTTTAAAATATGTTACAGGTTATGGCACTGGTGAAAGACGTGTCTTCTGTGAAATTGCACTGCCCAGATCTGTGTTCTTTTGGATAACACTTTTGCTCCCCAATCTGTGGCATTTAATGCCTTTAATAAACACTTTAGATGAGTCTCCATGTAATAAAACTATGTGAGACTGTATCTTCATTCTCTCCATCATGGTTCATAAGATGCCTGGGGCAGAGCATGTTGTACCCATGAAGGCATGCCCTCAAATTCCTTTTTCAAAAGGTGATATATATATATCCAATGATTCATATTATATCAAATATCTCCTATGATAAGTGCAGTTTTGACCTTGTGGAATAAGTTTTAGCTATTTGTGATAGATGCAAAATATCACATCAAGAGGTTTTTACCTTTCTACAGAATAACATAAATTTCGATAGTGAAGAGCAAAGAGGAGCATTAAATGTTTCTGGCACAGCTGAGGGCTCTGTGCATCAGTGCAGCAGTGTGCCATCTAACACTCAACATTTCCCAGCAAGACTGACTCCTTACTGAATCCTGGACAACATTTAACAAACAGTGGGCCAATACTTAAATTAGTGAGACTTTGCATTATCAATGTTTATTTCTTATTCACCTATTTGTCCTCAACCCTAATACATTTTAAATGCTTGGTAAATATAAATGATTTCATAGATATTTATATTGTTATATTAAACATTTAATAGTTCAGAATGCACTGAAATCCCCAACACTTTGAAAGTCTTTAGAAATGGCAATGTTTTTATGCAGACAACTATATACTACAATATACTATATGATATTTTAATTACTCAAGATTGTGCAGAATTGGATTCTTTCCTGTTATAAGCACATTATCCTATGACAAAATAAACAAGGTGCATCTTGTGCTGAAATAAATGACATTTAAGAATATTTGCTTAAATGTCTGTCAGGTCTAATACAGTGATTTCAGCAAAATAAATATAAAAATTTTATTGAATTTCACAACAGTTACCTGAGCAGGATTGGTTCACAACTTTCAACATGGTTTCTGGTATAAAAATTGTCCCATTATGCTTCTTTAAAAAACTGAAATTTCACTAAATGCGGTTTTCCCATTTGATAGAGCAAATGTTTAAAATATTTAGAAAGTAAATGCAAAATATATACAAACCCTGTAACTATTTATTTTTAATACACTGTAAATGTGAACGGTCCATACAAACTATCAGAAACATGTACAGTCATTTTGGTAATAACATACTTATTCTTATAATTTTCTTTTTATAGTAACTATCCACAAAAATCAGAATAACAGAACTAAGGAAAATTCACCCTTCAAGCATAGGCTTTTTTTATTATCTTCAAAAATATAAGATACTATTGCCAAGGGAGAAGATGTTTGTGACAGCAAAGAGTAAAATGCAGGAGAATCGTCTCTCCCTGACGCTGGAGTGCAAAGTGGTGGTGTCAGGACCCCTCTGACTCCTGTGGTGTAGTGGTTCTCAACAGGGAGCATTTTCACCCCCCAGGAGAAATCTGTCAATGTCTGGAGACGTATTTAATTGTCACATCACACGTGGAGGGTGCTACCAGCATCTGCCAGATAGAGGTCAGTAATGCCGTAAACTCTCCTATGACGCCTGGAGAGGCAGGCACAGCTACAGTGCGTCAACAGCGTCGCGGATGAGAGACACGGGTCCAGTGTTTTCAGGCATCAGCCTCAGCTCGTGATTTCTCCTTCCCCCCACTCAGTCCTCGTGGTAAAGAAACAGAAAAACATCTATTCAGTCAGTTCAGTCGCTCAGTCGTGTCCGACTCTCCGTGACCCCATGAATCACAGCACACCAGGCCTCCCTGTCCATCACCAACTCCCAGAGCTCACTCAAACTCATGTCCACAGAGTCGGTGATGCCATCGAGCCATCTCATTCTCTGTCGTCTCCTTCTCTCACCTTCTATCTTTCCCAGCATCAGGGTCTTTTCAAATGAGTCAGTTCTTCAAATCAGGTGGTCAAAGTATTGGAGTTTCAGCTTCAACATCAGTCCTTCCAATGAATATTCAGGACTGATTTCCTTTAGAATGGACTGGTTGGATCTCCTTGCAGTCCAAGGGACTCTCAAGAGTCTTATCCAGTACCACATTTCAAAAACATCAATTCTTCAGCAGTGAGCGTTCTTTATAGTCCAATTCTCATATCCATACATGACTACTGGAAAAACCATAGCCTTGACTAGATGGACCTTTGTTGGCAAATAATGTCCCTGCTTTTTAATATGCTGTCTAGGTTGGTCATAACTTTTCTTCCAAGGAGCATGCCTCTCATAATTTCATGGCTGCATTTACCATCCGCAGAAATTTTGGAGCCCTCCCAAGATTAAAGTCTCTTACTGTTTCCAATGTTTCCCCATCTATTTCTCATGAAGTGATGGGACCAGATGCCATGATCTTTGTTTTCTGAATGTTGAGCTTCAAGCCAACCTTTTCACTCTCCTCTTTCACTTTCATCAAGAGGCTTTTGAGTTCCTCTTCACTTTCTGCCATAAGGGTGGTGTCATCTGCATATCTGAGGTTATTGATAGTTCTCCCGGCAATCTTGATTCCAGCTCGTGCTTCTTATAGCCCAGCGTTCCTCATGATGTACTCTGCACATAAGTTAAATAAGCAGCATGACAACATACAGCCTTGACTTACTCCTTTCCCTATTTGGAGCCAGTCTGTTGTTCCATGTCCAGTTTTAACTTCTGGTGTAGATCCACATAACTATAGCAAACTAATATTTGACAAAGGAGCAATGATAACTTAATGTTGAATAGTCTTTTCTGCAAATGATTTTCGAGCAACCAAAAATACTCATGAAACCAACAACTTAGACATATCTTTAACACATAGTCACAGGTCATACACCATTCACAAAAATTAACTCAAAATGTATCATAATCCTAAATGTAAAATGAATGCAAAACTATAAAACTTCTAGAAGATAACAGGAGAAAGAACTTGTGACATTGGCTTTGTAAATCAGTTTTCAGTTGTGACACCAAGAATACAGTCCATGAATGAAAAAAAAGTCAATGAGCTGGAGATGATTAAAATAATAATTGGAAAGTTGTTTTGTGGAAAACTCTGTAAGGAGAAATACAAAGCAAGCCACAAACTAGGAGTGAATCTTCATAGAACATATATCTGATAAAGAACTTGTATCCAAAACCAAAATAATATATGTAAAAAACTCTTAAATTCAGCATTAAGAAAAAATAGTCTAATTAAACTGGTAAAAAGAAATAAACAGATATCTCTCCAAATAAGATGTACAGATGGTAAACAAACATATACAAAATGCTCAATATTGTTGTAATGTTGGAATAGCAAGGTAAAACAAAACAAAAGAAAAAACTGTATATCACTACACATCTCATAGAAAGACTGAAATCTAAAACATTAAAAATATGAAGATGTGGAGCAACGGGAACACTTTTTCATTGCTGATGGGAATGCAAAATGATATAGACACTTTGGAAGGCAATTTGGCCTTTCTTACAAAAGGTCAATATGCTTATCATATTATCCAGAAAACATGCTTCTTGGTATTTACTCAAATGAGATGAAAATTTATGTCTACACAAAACCTCCATACGTATCTTTATAGAAACTTTATTCATCATTGTTAAAACTTGGAAGGAATATGTATGTTCTTCAATAGATAAGTAAACAAATGTGTGACATCTATGCAATAAAATATTATTCAGTGATAAAAGGAAATGAGCTTTAAAGTCTCAAAAAAATATGGATAAATCCAAAAGCAGATTTCTGAGTGAAAGATGCCAATCTGACAATGCTACATATGTAGGATTTGATTTTTTTTTTACTTTAAATTATTGTATTGATTTTGCCATACATCAACATGCATCTGCCCTGGGTGTACACGTATTCTCCATCTTGAACCCCCCTCCCAACTCCCTCCCCATCCCATCCCTCTGGTTCATCCCAGTACACCAGCCCTGAGCATCCTGTATCATACATCGAACTTGGACTGGCAATTCGTTCCACATATGATAGTATACATGTTTCAATGCCATTCTCCCAAATCATCCCACCCTTGCCCGCTCCCACAGAGTCCAAGAGACTGTTCTATACATCTGTGTCTCTTTTACTGTCTCGTATACAGGGTTATCGTTATCATCTTTCTAAATTCCATTTATATACGTTTAAGCCAGCTTTTTCACTCTCCTCTTTCACCTTCAACAAGAGGCTCTTTTGTTCCTCTTCACTTTCTACCATAAGGATGGTGATATCTGCATATCTGAGATTATTGATATTTCTCTTGGGAATCTTGATTCCAGCTTATGTTTCATCTAGCCTGACATTTCTCATGATGTATTTGCATACAAGTTAAATAAGCAGGGTGACAATATACAGCCTTTCCCAATTTTGAACCAGTCCATTTTTACATGTCAAGTTTAAATGTTTCATCTTGACCTGCATGATGACCCACAAGAGGTGGGTAAGCTGGTCTGGTATTCCCATCTCTTGAAGCATTTTCCATGGTTTATTGTGATCTACGTAGTCAATGACTTTAGCATAGTCAATGAAGCAGAAGTAGATGTCTTTTTGGAACTCTCTTGGTTTTTCTATGATCTGATGGATGTTGGAAATTTGGTCTCTGGTCTTTTCCTGCCTTCTCTAAATCCATCTTGAACATCTGGGAGTTCTCAGTTCATGCACTGTTGAAGCCTAACTTGGAGAATTTTGAGCATTACTTTGCTAGCTTGTGAAATAAGTACAACAGTGTGCTAGTTTGAACATTCTTTAGCATTGACTTTGTTTGAGATTGGAGAGAAATGTGACCTTTTCCAGTCCTGTGGCCACTGGTGAGTTTTCCATATTTGCTGGCATACTGAGTGCAGCACTTTGACAGCATCATCTTTTAGGATTTGAAATAGCTCAGCTGGAATTCCACCAACTCCACTAGCTTTGTTCATAGTGATGCTTGCTAAGGCCCACTTGACTTCACATTCCAGGATGTGTGGCTCTAGGTGAGTGATCACACCATCGTGGTTATTTGGGTCATGAAGATCTCTTTTGTAAAGTTCTTCTATGTAGTCTTCCCACCTCTTCTTAAGATCTTCTGCTTCTGTTAGGTACACACTGTTTCTGTTCCTTATTGTGCTTCTCTCAGCATGAAATGTTCCCTTGGCATCTCTAGTTTTCTTGAAAAAATTCCTTGTCTTTCCCATTTTATTGTTTTCCTCTATTTCTTTGCACAGATCACTTATGAAGGATTTCTTGTCTCTCCTTGCTATTCTTTGGAACTCTGCATTCAGATGGGTATATCTTTCCTTTTCCTCAAAGCCAGTCCCTCTCATCAAGACACTTCCACAAGTCTCTTATCCTCATCCATCAGTGGGCAGAAAGAATGAAAACCACAATCACAGGAAACTAACAAAACTGATCACATGACCATAGCCTTGTCTAACTCATTGAAACTATGAGCCATGCCTTGTAGGGCCACCCGAGATGGACAGATCATGGAGAAGAGTTCTGACAAAACATGGTCCACTGGAGAAGGGAATGGTAAACCACTTCAGTGTTCTTGCCATGAGAACTTCATGAACAGTATGAAAAGTCGAAAAGATACGACTTTGAGAGATGAACTGTCCAGGTCAGTAGGTGTCCAGTATGCTACTGGAGAAGAGTGGAGAAATACTACAGAAAGAAGAAGAGGCTGAGCCAAAGCAGACACAACGTCCAGTTATGTACGTGTCTGGTGGTGAAAGTAAAGTCCAATGTTGTGAAGAACAATATTGAATAGGAATTTGGAATGTTAGGTCCATGAATCAAGGTAAATTGGAAGTGATCAAACAGGAGATGGCAAGAGTGAACATCAACAGTTTAAGAATCAATGAACTAAAATGGCCCAGAATGGGCAAGTTTCATTCAGATGACCATTATAACTACTACTGTGGGCAAGAATCTCTTAAAACAAATGGAGTAGCCCTCATAGTCAACAGAACAGTCCTAAATGCAGAACTTGGGTGCAGTCTTTAAAACAACAGAATGATCTAGGTTCATTTCTAATGTATACCATTCAATACTACAGTAATTCATGTCTAGGCCACAACCACTAATGCCAAAGAAGTTGAAGTTGAGCTTCTATGAATCAGGTTCTATGAAGTTGAAGTAGGCTCTATGAAGACCTACAAGACTTTCTAGAACACCAAAAAAAAACAAATAAACAAAAAATGGATGTCTTTTTTATCATAGAAGATTGGAATGCAAATGTAGGAAATCAATAGATACCTAGAGTAACAGGTGAGTTTGGCTTTTTGAGTACACAATGAAGCAGGGTGAAGGCTAATAGAATTTTGCCAAGAGAACACACTGGTCATAGCAAAACACCCTATTCTGACAACAAAAGAGGTGACTCTACACATGGACATCACCAGATAGTCAATACCAAAATCAGATTGATTATATTCTTTGCAGCCAAAGATGGAGAAGCTCTATAGAGTCAGCGAAAACAAGACTGGGAGCTGACTGTGGCTCAGATCATGAGCTTCTACTGCTGCTAAATCACTTCAGTGGTGTACGACTCTGTGCAACCCCATGGACTGCAGCCTACCAGCCTCCTCCGTCCATGGGATTTTCCAGGCAAGAGTACTGGAGTGGGTTGCCATTGCCTTCTCCGAGATCATGAATTCCTTATTGCAAAATTCAGACTTAAATAGAAGAAAGTAGGGAAAACCACTAGGCCATTCATTATGATCTAAATAAAATTCCTTACTCTTATATAGTAGAGACGTGACAAACAGACTCAAGGAATTAGATCTAATAGAGTGCCTGAAGAACTATGGATGGAGGTTTGTAACATTTTGCAGGAGGTCATTATTTCTCTGTTGGATTTTTAAAAACTTATATTGCTTTTTTTCCTGCTAAAAAGTAAGATTCTTCACAAGTGCCTGTTCATCTTGATACACCACCTCTTCTGTCCCTTAAAATTACTGGAGCATTGAAATAATCTAAGCATTCATTAATGAATGAAAAGATAAAGGATTTGTGAGGTATGTGTCGATACATATACATACGCTCAGTCACTTCCATCCTGTCGTACTCTTTGCAACCCCATGGACTGTAGACTTTCAGGCTCCTCTGTCCCTGGGATTCTACAGGCAAGAATACTGGAGTGGGTTGCCAAACCCTCTGCCAGGGGATCTTCCTGACCCAGGGATATTTAGCCTTTGTGACAACATGGATGGACCTTGAGAGTATTATGCTTAGTGAAATAAGTCAAAGAGAAAAAGACAAATTCTACATACCATATGATCTCTTCTATATATGGCAGGTTAAAAACAAAGAAACAAAACAAATAAAAACATGCTCAGAGATACAGAGAACAGATTGCTTGTTGCCAGAAGGGGAATACGGGGTGAGTATTTTTTTAAAAAGTACTCAGTTCAGTTCAATTCAGTTTTGTCGCTCAGTCGTGTCTGACTCTTAAAAGTACTGCTGCTGCTGCTGCGTCACTTCAGTCGTGTCAGACTCTGTGTGACCCCACAGACAGAAACCCACCAGAGTCCCCCGTCCCTGGGATTCTCCAGGCAAGAACACTGGAGTGGGTTGCCATCTCCTTCTCCAATGTGTGAAAGTGAAAAGTGAAAGTGAGGTCGCTCAGTCGTGTCCGACCCCTAGCAACCCCCTCGGGTGCACATTAATTTCTCAGTAATTATTCCTCAATGAATATACTATATCTGTGACACTGAGAAAGTTTAATTTCTCTATGTTCCCTCATATATAGTCACTGCAATATTTATATGTATAAATATATCTACATTATTTTTAAATATAATTTAATATTATTTAATTTATCTTTAATTGGAGGATAATTCCTTTACAACATTGTGCAGACTTCTGTCATACAACAACGTGAATCAGTATACGTGTGTTGTAAATACACGTGTCCCTCCCCTCTTGAACCTTCCCCCACCCCCACCCCATCCCACCCTCTAGGTTGTCACAAGCCCCAGATTGAGCTCTCTGTGTTCAGGGAGCAGTTTTCCATCATCTAGCTCTTTTACATGCGGTGATGCATATGCTGCCATGCCACTCTTTCCATTCGCCCCACTCTCTCCTTCCCATATGTTCACAAATCTGTTCTCTGTATCTGCTTCTCTCATCCTCCCCTGCATATAGGTTCATCAGTACCATTTTTCTAGATGTCATATATATGCATTAATATATCATATTTGTTTTTCTTTGTACAACAGAGATTTACTTCTCTATGTATAGCAAGATCTAGGTTCATCCACCTCACTAGAACTGACTCAAAAATGTTCCTTTTTATGGCTGAGTAGTATTCTATTGTATATATGTATCACACTTGAATCCATTCGTTGCCGGGGTCCAGCCTCGGCAGAGTCCAGGGATACCCTCAGGATGAGCAGTGTCGGCGAGAAAAGAAAAAAAAGGTGAGTCGAGTCTTGGTTGAGTGCAGAATCAAGACTGCTTTATTTTTTACATCAGTGCTTATATACCCTAAAAGTGGCAGTACTAAAAAGGGAGAAGGGATTGTCTTGATACAATTGTGCCAGGAATGCCATCATAGACCATCTTCTAGAACAGTCAGCACCTTTACGCATAACTTTTAAACAATGGGCTTTTAAGACATCAAGGCCACAAGGCATGAGAAAATGGCTTTATCTGTTTAGCAGTAGTCAATTGTAAAAACTATTAGCAAGCCTTATCTTGGGAGTCTCAGCTGTGTGCAAACTTTGTGACTCCCTAGGAAGCATGGTTATCTGTTTTTGGGCTTTACCCCCATATCTCTGCAGAAACAATTTTTTACACTAAAACTATATGCTTATTCATTTTGTTATAAACCTTCATATCTATGTATTCCTTTTAGTGTACTCCCAGGTACACCATGGACAGGGGGCAGGGAGACATATCAGCAAGCACTGGTATGTGACCTTGAAGGCCAAGAGTCTCATGAGCTCCCTCCAGATCTCGGATCTCGCTTTAAGGGGCCCTTCTAAACTCATGAAAGGCTTTGTATCTATATTGCTTGTGAAATGCTTAGGCCTCGACGAGTTGACTCACTGGAAAAGACTCTGATGCTGGGAAAGGTTGGGGGCGGGAGGAGAAGGGGACGACGGAGAATGAGATGGCTGGATGGCATCACCGACTCTGTGGACATGAGTTTGAGTGTACTCCGGGAGTTGGTGATGGACAGGGAGGCCTGGCGTGCTATGATTCATGGGGTCGCGGAGAGTTGGACACGACTGAGCGACTGAACTGAACTGAACTGAACTGAACTGTTAGAGGACTTAGTTTTATGTCAGGGACACTTTGTGCAGTCCTGAGCATTCCAAATTCTAAATTGACAATTATAACCCCAACGGGGCCAGAAGAATCAGGATGTTCTATGTATAAATATTTTCTTCATTCCTGGCCTGTTTATAGGGCCCATACACCCTCAGGGACTGTATTACTGTCATGCAAAGGCTTCAAGGGGGATATTTGAGCAGGAGTCAGAAGAACTCTTAGAAAGCACAGAGGACTACCAAGCATCAGAAGAAGAAAAGATGGAGGCCTGGGAGTAGATGATGGGGCAGCCCTGAGAAATCCCCAGAGGTTTGGACGGCCTTGCATGCCAGCTCCTCAAGCCAAGACCTTGTCATGGGTGGGGTCTCTTATGCCGGCTCCTGACAATTCGTCTGTCAATGGACATCTACGTTGCTTCCAAGTCCTAGCTTCTGTAAATAGTGCTGCAATGAACACTGGAGTACCTGTGTCTTTTTCACTTATGATTTTCTTGGGTATATGCCCAGTAGTGGGATGGCCGGGTCATAGATTTATTCCTAGGTTTTTAAAAGAAATCTCCATATTGTTCTCTATAGAGGCTGTATCAATTTACATTCCCACCAACAACTCAAGAGGGGTCACTTTTCTCCACACCCTCTCTAGCATTTATTGTTTGTAAATGTTTTGATAATGGCCATTCTGATTGGTGTGAGATGGTACCTCATTGTAGTTTTGATTTGCATTTTTCCAATAATGAGCAATTTTGAGCATCTTTTGTTGGCTATCTGTGTATTTTCTTTAGAGAAATGTCTGTTTAAGCCTTCTGCTCATTTTTTCATTGGGTTGTTTATTTTTCTGGCATTGAGCTGAATGAGCTGCTTGTATATTTTGGAGATTAATTCTTGTTCAGTTGTTTCATTTGCAATTATTTTCTCCCATTTTGAGGGTTGTCTTTTTATCTTGTTCATAGTTTTCTTTGCTATGCAAAAGTTTTGAAGTTTACTTAGGTCCCACTTGTTTATTTTTGCTTTTTATCCCCATTACTCTAGGAGGTCTGTCAAAATATATTATTGCTGTAATTTATGTCAAAGAGTGTTATGCCTGTTTTCCTCTAACACTTTTATAACTTCTGGCCTTAAACTTAGCTCTTTAATCCATTTTGAGTTTACTTTTATGTATGGTGTTAGAAGTGTTCTAATTTCATGCTTACATGTAGCTGTCCAGTTTTCCCAGTACCACTTATTAAAAAGGTTGTCTTTTCTTCACTGTATATTCTTGCCCCCTTTGTCAAAGATAAGGTGCTTATAGGTATATGGATTTATCTCTGGGCTTTCTATCTTATTTTATTGATCTATACTTATGTTTTTATTCCAGTACCATAATGTCTTGATTATTGTAGTTTTGCATTATGTGCTGGAGCCAGGAAGGTTTGTTCCTCCAGCTCCATTCTTCTTTCTTAAAATTGCTTTAGCTATTTGGTGTCTTTTGTGTTTCATACAAATTGTGAATTTTTTGTTCTAGTTCTGTGAGAAATGGCATTAGTAGTTTGATAGGGATTGCACTGATCTGTAGATTCTATATATTATAAACAATAAGACAATAGTACTTACCTTCCCTGAAATTTATAATTATTCAATCATAACATTTTATAAAAATTTTAACCAGCCTAAAAGACACTAACTATTCTCCATTTCATAGTGTTTTTTTAATAAAGAAAAACACATCAATATCGCCACGGTTGACTGGCTAATAGATGGAGTAGATTTGTTTTACTTTAGTCCTTTCTCCAAGGAAATTTGTCTCCATAACATTCTATCTATGACATTAGTTCTCAGCTGAATTAGGTTCCATAAATTAACAGAGAGAATGATATATGAAAAAACAAAATTCTGAAACTGCTCCTTGAAAATTTTAGAACTTATAGCGTGTCAATTCACTCCATCACTAATATCTACCCCCAGTCCTTGTCTTAAATATATATAAAGAAAAAACCGATTTTCAAGTATTTTTTATTGTAATTGTGGGACTGACTTTCTGGGACTCTTGGTCTTAAAATCAATGTTCCTACTAATTTTTCATTTTGTAAAGATGACTCATCTCTTTAAAAAAATCATTAGACTTAGTAATTTCAGAAAATAGGTCTTGGACAGCTCTGGCTGCTCTTCTCAGTGATCAAGATACATCTAGTAATCTTTCTGCAACTACCCTGTGCTCGAGTTTAATGATTCTCCTTTTAGTGCAGGAGGTGGGTAGAGGGTCGGCTTAAGTTAACACGAATATAAAAGCAGATCCGTATATGTTTACTTTACTTAGCTCTTAGCAAGACTTGAACTTCACGAGTTATTAAAAGTGGCTGGGGTTTAATTACATTTAGAAAACTCTCAAACAAAACTGTAAAACTGTCTCTACTCTTGGGAGCAGTGACACTAACGGTCTTATTACTCAGCCATGCCCTGTGTAAATGTCAAGTGATCAGATATCTCAACTATAAGACACAGCACAAGATTTCATTTTCCTGTTCTTCATAATAAAGCGCTGTGAACATTCTGAGCCCTTTGTTCCTCCAGACTGCTGGGGTTGGGGTGAGGTTATGTTAACGGTTCCAAGTTACTGATCCATTTTACTTTCTTTCCAGTAAGTCTGGTGAATGACACTCAAGTGGAATGGCACACAGCCAGGTACCACACACCCCAACACGAACCAGCACAAGGTAGGGAGAGGCATTATGCCATTATTTGGCGATTCATTTTCTGTTACTTTACCTTTTACTAGTAAAACAATTTTTTGTTTTTGCCAGTACAACAAATATTCTAGGAATTTCTCCTTCCTCTTTAGCTCTAATCAATAATCTTGACTCTTACCTGAATTCATTCATACCTCTCCAAATATCAGACCTCATATATTCTCATCACATTTCCCTAATGTCACCCTGTCTTTCACATGTGAATCATTATTCACCAGTTGCTGTGGTCAGCATGATCTCATAAATACTCCTTTTTTCAATGCCTAGTATTATATCATCACTATGTTAAATGCTGTGGCAAAAAAGTTCAACTAAGAACTTCTTCCATGAAGAAGCGTTTATTGAAGTCAATGACAGATTATGTCAATATAAAGGAGGAGGGATAATGTGGAGCTCACATTAGACTAACCTATGAAGCTCTAAAATTCCCCACACCACATTTTCATCCCAGACCAAGTGAACAAAAGTCTCTGAGGGAGAACAGAGGTAGGAGAAAATTTCTCACTATCCAGATAAATATAATTTTCTGTCAAGATTTAGGACCACTGAGGGTCAGGCATATGAGGTAGCATAAGACTTGATGAAGGCTTTTCATTTGAGCTAAGACATGAGAATAGATGAGAGCTATCTTGGCCACAGGATGGCCACGTGACATAGGATATCTGGCCCAGACATAGAAAATACTGAGAGGCATGATCCACAAACCCATCAACTTATCACAAATTTGAAATTTTTTAATAAATGAGGTTTGCAAATAATTTATGTGCTATTTGCTTGGTATTTTTACAGCATGGGTCACTAGATATTAGTAAACAGAAAGGTGAGAGCTATTTAAATGATATGGTATAGCATGCAATAGATACTACGAAAATTCTACTTATTGCACAGACTTGAACACACTAAAACGATTTCTTAAAAATAGTTTGAGATTATTGAAGCTAGGGGTATGAAGCAGTTCTTGTTGTTCAGCCGATCAGTCCTGTATGACTCTGTGACCCCAAGGACTGCAGCACGCCAGGCCTCCCTGTCCATCACCAACTCCTGGAGCTTGCTCAAACTCATGTCAATTGAGTGGGTGATGCCATCCAACCATCTCATCCTCTGTCGTCCCCTTCTCCTCCCGCCTTCAATCTTTCCCAGCATCAGGGTCTTTTCTAATGAGTCAGTTCTTCGAATCAGGTGACCAAAGAATCGCAGCTTCAGCATCAGTCCTTCCAATGAATATTCAGGACTGACTTCCTTTAGGATTGACTTGTTTCATCTCCTTGTAGTCAAAGGATTCTCAAGAGTCTCCTCGAATGCCACAAGTTCAAAAACATCAATTCTTCAGTGTTCAGCCTTCTTTATAGTACAACTTTCACATTCATACATGACTACCGGAAAAACTATGACTTTGGCAAGACAGACCTTTGTCAGCAATGTCTCTGCTTTTTAATATGCTGTCCAGGTTGATCATATCTTTTCTTCCAAGTAGCAAATGTCTTTTAATTTCAAGACTGCAGTCACCAACTGCAGTTATCTTTCAGCCCAAGAAAAAAAGTCTACAACTGTTTGCATTGTTTCCCCATCTATTTGCCATGAAGTGATGAGATCAGATGCCATGATCTTTGCTTTTTGAATGTTGAGTTTTAAGCCCGATTTTTCACTCTCCTCTTTCACTTTCATCAAGAGGCTTTTTAGTTCCTCTTCACTTTCTGCCATAAGGGTGGTGTCATCTACATATCTGAGGTTATTGATATTTCTCCCAGCAATCTTGATTCCATCTTGTGCTTCATCCAGTCCAGCATTTTGCATGATGTACTCTGCATATAAGTTAAATAAGCAGAGTGACAATATACAGCCAGAGGTACTCCTTTCCCAATTTGGAACCAGTCCTTTGTTCCAGGTCTGGTTCTAACTGTTGCTTCTTGACCTGCATACAGGTTTCACAGGAAGCAGGCAAAGTGGTCTGCTATTTCCATCTCTTGAAGAATTTTCCACAGTTTGTTGTGATCCACATTGTCAGGGGTTGTAGTGTAGTCAAAGCAGAATTAGATGTTTTTCTAGAACACTGCTATTTTTTCAGTGATCCAACGGATGTTGGCAATTTGGTCTCTGGTTCCTCGGCCTTTTCTAAATTCTCTAAGTTCTCAGTTCATGTACTGTTGAAGTCTGGCTTGAAGAATTTTGACCAATGTGAAATGAGTGCAATTATGAGGTAGTTTGAGCATTCTTTGTCATTGCCTTCCTTTGGGATTGGAATGAAAACTGATCTTTTCCAGTCCTATGGCCACTGCTGAGTTTCCAAATTCACCGACATATTGAGTGCAGCACTTTAACAGCATCATTCTTTAGGATTTTAAATAGCTCAACTGGAATACCATCACCTCCACTAGCTTTGTTTGTAGTGATGCTTTCTCAGGCCCACTTGATCTCACATTCTAGGATGTCTGGCTCTAGGTTAGCAATCATACCATAATGATTATATGAGTCATTCAGTTCAGTTCAGTTCAGTTCAGTTCAGTCACTCAGTCGTGCCCGACTCTCCGCGACCCCATAAGTTTATGCAAATATGTGATATATTTAATTATTAATTGGTTGCTAATATAGGGCCAAAAGGAATATAAATTATCACCACAGGCTCATATTTTTACTCAGTATATATCTGGAAATCACAAATTGGGTTTTTAATATTTAAATTTTCTGTATACACATGGGTGGCTGGTTTATACCCCAACAAAGATGATTTTTTTCCCCTGTGAGAACAGAGAATGTATTTTTAAAGTTAAAACTTTGCTACTTTTGCTAATGGACTATATGTGCATATTTTGATGCACCTAGATTTCAACAGAGAAAAATAAGGCCTTTTTTTTCAGAAAGAAAAAAGTAAATGATTTTGGAATAAAATTTCCATAATAAATCCTTTGTGTGAACAAAACTCTGCGTATGTTATAAACTTAGAATTATGTATTATTTTATAAAGTATAAAGTTTCATATGCTTCTTTCCATATGGTATTTTTTTAGCATCTGGAAACAGTTATTCAGTAATTGACAAAATGTCTAACCATGTATCTTACAAACCAAACTCTGTATCCTACCAATGCAAACGTACGCCTTAAAAAAGAAAAAAAAATATTCTTTTATTTGGGAATTGAGTTTGAAAAGGTGCGGTCTGACAGGAATTTAAATAAGACCACTAGATGGAGCCCTGCATCCTGAACATATCAAAAATGTCAGAAACTTAAGGAGAATGACATTTTCAAACTGGTGTTACCATGGTGACCTGCTTGGCTTGTTCTGGTTGCTTTTCCCTGGGCCATTTTCACTCTGTTCTTTCTAAATACATGAATTTTTCTTTTATGAACATGGTTATACACTGTACCAATTGAAAAATAAGAAATGAACCAACAACCTTTAGAATCACTTCTATGTATAATGTCCTATGCTAGTAGTGTCTAATGGGAATTAAAAAGGAAATTTGAATCATAGCATTTGTCATTACAGAATTTATAATCTAGGTTAAGCACAACAGGTGCAGATTAAAAAGAAAAAAACTTAAGTAGCAACAGTAGGAAGTACTTGATTGTATATAAAATAGAAGTCATTCTTGGTAAGTATGGTTGGATTTAGAGGCTTCTATGTAATGAATTGGGTTTCCCTGATAGCTCAGTTGGTAAAGAATCTGCCTGCAATGCAAGAGACCCTGGTTTGATTCCTGGGTCAGGAAGATCTGCTGAGAAGGGAAAGGCTACCTACTTCACTATTGTGGCCTGGAAAATTCCATGCTCTGTATAGTTCATGGGGTCACAAAGAGTCAGACAGGACTGAGCGACTTTCACTCATATGTAATGAATCAGAGGCTGTGACTCTTGACTCAGTTGTGTCATTAATTTGCTGTGTTTTGAGACTTTCTTAAACTCGTACTTTCAGTTATTTTTTTTTAAATTTTCTTTCAAATATGTGACTTGGACAAAGCAGTCTCTAAAGCCTCACTCAATTTTAATATGATATGATTTTCCTAGGGTTATAGGAATAATGTGAAGGATACCTTGGCCATATTAGTCACAAAAGTGTATCCATATGTCTGGCCATGTATTCCAGGTTTGAAAATGTAAAATTCTGAAGAATAGTATCTGGAGAAGGGAAAAGAAAGAAGGAAGTCATTCAAAATTATCCACGTGACTGGGAACAAGCACATATATATATAGGTGTGTTTTTTAGCTCAAAGCATTTCATGTGTTTGCCTGAAAAATACACTAAAAACACAAGAAGGACAGTGACATGTCTCTGATGCTGCAACAAAGGTTATGACTCCAAGAGTTACTCTAATGAAATAAAAATATTAGAGTTAACACTGATTCTTGGGACTTCCCTTGACTTTCCAGTGGTTAACACTCCATGTTTTCACAGCAGGGGGGCACACAGGTTCAATTCCTGGTCAGGAACTAAGATCGCACATGCTGCATGATGTGACCAAAGAATCGAATAGAAAAAGAAAAAAAAAAAAAGATTTTCTATAGGAACGCCTCTAAGTTTTGCTGTTGTTCAGTTGCTTAGTCGTGTCCAACTCTTTGCAATGCCAAGGCCTACAACATACCAGGTTATCCTGTCCTTCACTATCTCCCAGAGTTTGCGCAAATGTCCACTGAGTCGATGATGCCTTCCAACCATCTCATCCTCTGTCATAATCCTCTCTTCCTGCCCTCAGTCTTTCCAATGAGTCAACTCTTCACATCAGGAGGCCTAAGTATTGGAGCATCAGTTTCAGCATTGATCCTTCTGATGAATATTCAGGGTTGTTTCCTTTAGGACTGACTTGTTTGATTATCTTGCCGTTCAAGGGACTCTTAAGAGTCTTCTCCAGCACCACAGTTCAAAAGCATCAATTCTTCAGTGCTCATCCTTCTTTATGGTCCAACTCTCACATCTGTACATGGCTACTGGAAAAACCACAGCTTAGACTTTAGGGACCTTTGTCAGCAAAGCCATATCTCTGCTTTCCATACACTGTCTAGGTTTTTCATAGCTTTTCTTCCATGGAGCAAGTATTTTTTAATTTCATGGCTGCAGTCACCATCTGCAGTGATTTTGGAGCCCAGGAAAATAAAGTCTGCCAGTGTTTCCAATTTTTCCCACATATTTGCCATGAAGTGAAGGAGCTGGATGCCATGATCTTAGTGTTTTGGATATTGAGTTTTAAGCCAACTTTTTCACTCTCCTCTTTCACTTTCATCAAGAGGCTCTTTAGTTCCTCTTCACTTTCTGCCATAAGGGTGGTGTCATCTGCATATCTGAGGTTATTGACATTTCTCCTAGCAATCTTCATTCCAGCTTGTGTTTCATCCAGTCTGGCATTTTGCATGATGTACTCTGCATATAAGTTAAATAACCAGGATTACAATATAAGCCTTTATGTACATGTTTCCCAATTTGGAACCAGTCCATTGTTCCATGTCCAGTTCTAACTGTTGCTTCCTGGCCTGCATACAGGTTTCTCAGGAGGCAGATAAGGTGGTCTGTTATTCCCATCTCTTTCAGAATCTTCTGCAGTTTGTTGGGATCCACACAAAGACGTTAGCAAAGTCAATGAAGCAGAAGTAGATGTTTTTTTCTGGAATTCCTTTGTGTTTTCTTTGATCAAGCAGATGTTGGTGATCTGAATTCTGGTTCTTCTGCCTTTTCTAAATCCAGACTGAACATCCAGAAGTTCTCGGTGTATGTACTTTTTAAGCCTAGCTTGAAGGATTTTGAGCATTACCTTGTTAGCGTGTGAGATGAGTGCAATTATGGGGTTGTTTGAACATTGAAGGCAATGGCAAACCACTCCAGTACTCTTGCCTAGAAAATCCCATGGACGGAGGAGCCTGGTAGGCTGCAGTCCATGGGGTCGCTAAGGGTCAGACACGACTGAGGGACTTGAATTTCACTTTCACACATTGGAGAAGGAAATGGCAACCCACTCCAGTGTTCTTGCCTGGAGAATCCCAGGGACGGGGGAGCCTGGTGGGCTGCCGTCTATGGGGTCACACAGAGTCGGACACGACTGAAGTGACTTAGCTGCAGCTAGCTTGAACATTCTTTGGCATTGACCTTCTCTGGGATTGGAATGAAAAGGGACCTTTTTCCAGTCCTATGGGCATGTCTCAGTTTTCTAAATTTGCTGGCATCTTGAGTGCAGCACTATCACAGCATCATCTTTTAGGATTTGAAATATCTCAGCTGGAATTCCATCACTTCCACTAGCTTTGTTCATAGTAATGCTTCCTAAAGCCCATTGACTTCACACTCCAGAATGTCTGGAGTGATCACACCATCATGATTATCTGGGTCATTAAGACCATTTCTGTACAGTTCTGTGTATTCTTCCCACCGCTTCTTAATATTGCTTCTGTAGGGCCATACTGTTTCTGTCTTTCATTGTGCCTATCTTTGAAAGAAAGATTCCCTGGTATCTCTAATTTTCTTGAAGAGATCTCTAGTCTTTCGTATTGTATTGTTTTCCTCTATTTGCATTGATCACTGAGGAAGGCTTCTTGTTTCTTCTCTTGTTCTCTAGAAACTTGGATTCAGAGGGGTATATATATTTCCTTTTCCCCTTTGCCTTTTGCTTCTCTTCTTTTCTCAGTTCTTTGTAAGGCTTCCTCAGACAACCACTTTGCCTTTCTTTTTCCTGTTGGGGATGGTTTTTATCACTGACTCCTGTATAATGTCACAAACCTCTGTGCATAGTTTTTCAGGCGCTCTATCAGATGTAATCCCTTGAATCTATTTGTCACTTTCCCTGCACAGTCATAACAGATTTTATTTTGGTCACACCTGAATGGCCTTGTAGTCCACCCTGTGTGTGTTAGTCACTCAGTCGTGTCCAACTCTTTGTGACCTCAGAAACTGTAGCCCTCCAGGCTTCTCTGTGGGATTCTCTAGGCAAGAATACTGGAGTGGATTGCCATTCCTTTCTCCAGAGGATCTTCTCAATCCAGGGATTGAACCCTGGTCTCCAGCTTTGCAGGCAGTTTCCTCACCGTTTGAGCTACAGGGATACTTTCTTTAGTTTAAGTCTGAATTTTGCAATAATGTGTTCTAAATTTTAGTTGTCTTATAAGCAAACAGAAGAGAAAAAAATCGACAATCTAATCACTGTATATATTATAAAAAAAGGAATAGCTGTTTTTTCAGTGTACTGTATGGAAATCCTCTGTAAGATTCAACTTGGAGATGTGTTAGAACCGGACATAACAGGCCTTTGCCTGAAACCTTGTTCTACCCTGTAATTCTTCAGTTTTTAGTTTTTTGAAACTTTAACTTTTGAAAGAAAAAATAAATGGATGAGTAAATAAGGAGGAAGCAACACATGAAGAAATAGTGGCAATACATCTTTTAGTAAAAAAGTGGGTAACGCCATGACAACCCAGCAGAGTGTATTTTAGAGAAGAGGGGATCTGAGTATCTGCATGTTCTTTTCACAAAGTATCACATGACTGTTCAAGGCTGGGTTTGTTCAGTTTTTTAATCTCAAATCTTAAACCCTCAGAGACCCCTCAGAAAACAACCTACTTTAGTTCACTGTAACTGCCCGCATCTCCGCCCCCAACCCTTCTCCCTGTCTCAGTTCCGTGTGTGTTTCTTTACACAGTGTTTACCCTCCTCGCTAGAGGACAGTACTCCTGAAAGGCACACCCGGTGATTTCCCTTGTTCTTGTGTTGTCACCGGTGAGGCTGGAACTGGAACTTCTAGGTTTTGCTTCCCAAGTAAAAATAAAGTTACTCTACATATGGCCCCTGCAAAATGTAATATTCCTAGGGAATAAATAGCCATTACTATCTATAAAATATATTAAATTTTTTTGAGTTTACTTATTTATCCATAGATATTTGTAGTTATTTTTAATTACTTACCCATAGCATTTTAAAAACAAAGTACAATAAGATTACAGAAGAAAACACACTCCAGGTCAAAGCTAATGTTGCTTTACATTTTCTTAGATTGTTCCCTAGAGCCCTTTCTCATTCAGCGCTCCCTCAGAAGAAGGATTACTTTGACTTCTATAACCACAGATTAATTTGCATTGATTTTTATTTTTATTAATCAAATTATAAAGTACATACTCACTTGAGTACAGCTTCTTTTGTTGAAGGCAGTATTTTTGAGATTCATTAAGACTGTTTAGTGCACTGCCGTCCACGTTTTTATAGCAGAGTAATATTTCATCTTAGGAATCAGTACATTTTGTTTACACATTGTATGTTGATAAACTCATATGTTTTCTAGTTTAGCACTATTTTGAGTAAAGATACAATGGACATTATTGTACATGTTTTTGGATCTGCATAATTTTTATAGTTTCTCTACATGTTTGGTTTTTAGACATATATATCTTTTGATAAAGTCATATATTTCTCTTCCAATCTGCCCTTTTCCATACTTTGTTTTATCACCTCTTAGAACTGAAGAGTTTGCATATCTTCTACTTACCTGTCTTGGAAATTGCCATGGATGCTTGCTGCTCCACCTTGGTTACCGGTGAACCTATCCATTGAGTTTTTAATTGCATTTTGCAGCTCTGAAGTGTCCATTCATTTTTTATGACAGAATTAGGTTCTCCTTTGAATTCTTTGGTTTTCAGTATCACTCATAGTAACTTAGAGGCTTTATCCATAATTCTAAATATAGACCATCTCAGGGTCTTCCCCTCTTATCTTTTTTATCTTTTATCAATTACTTTACTGCTTGTTTTCATGTTTCACAACTTTATATTTTACCCCTTAAATATAACCAGATATACAGGAATTAAAAAAGATCATATCATCACTTAGGAATGTTAAAAATCTGTTCATGCAGTAAAATTACTGGTAGTTCATCCTGATTCTGTTATAGCTTTGGTTATAGGTTTTGTTATAGCTGGTCTAGATGAGCTTTGTTCTTATTTCTAAAGTGTGGCTCTTATCTTGAAGGAACTCCCCCTTGTGTAGGGTAGGGCCTCCCTGGAGTCTCATATGAAAGCCATTTGTGTCCACGAAGCTTTCTCTACTGAGTTGGAACTTCAACATCTCCTCAACACTCTTAGACATTGCTATTTTCAGCCACTCAGCACTTTTCTATGCTATGCCTTCCAGAGATGTGTTTGATGTATGTGAAGTGTCGAAGTTGCCTTAGCAGCCAAGGTGAGCTTTTATCCAGATGTTTGGTTTTTGGTGTTCCTTCTCTGTATCCTTCCCCTTCTCAGAATTCTAACCCTAAATCCAGTAGCTTTGCCAACCCATACAGAAATCTCTTTCTTCTCCTGCTGTTTCTTGATTGGGCTCTATTTTCCTGACTTACAATTTGGTAAACCTCTTTACAAAGACAGCAAGAGAGAATCAAATTCCTTGCATTGTGTGCTGTCCAATCAGTACAAAGAACAGCTAACTATATTGCTTCCATATGTTGTAGCTTTTTTATTGGAGAGTAAATTTAATATATGATTGTCTATCTCAGTTGGAATTAGAAGTTCTCTAAGGGATCGTAATTTGTGAGTTCCAAGGAAATATGCTGTGTCTCCTTTTTCATTATTTGTTCACTAATTTTTGAATAAATATAAATGTAGCACCTATTATTTGCAAGTACTAAGCCCTGAGGATACAGATGTACAAAAACAAATATGGATCATGGCTTCATGGAGTTTAGAAAAGAAAATATTCATTAAATAATTAAACATGCAGAAAAAATAATTAGTCCACATCTTATGAATGGAACAGAGTTAGAAATAGAAGTTGCCAGGAGAATGCATAATACACAGGCTATCCAGATCAGCACATTATAAAATCAATTTAGTATTGTTGCTTCTTACATTTACTATTGAAGCTCATGTATCTACAATGTTTTTGGCAGCAGTCACTTAAATAAAGGGGGAGCAACATATTTCTACAAATACTAAGAATACTTAAAAAAAATGTTTGGGACGCATTTTCCTCTTTGTAATGTAAATACCAGCATAGGAGCAGAAAGAGAAATATCCACCTAAAATATTATGCTTTCCGCAAAGACTGTGAGTTCAGCTTATCCATTTGGAAGAAGCTAGTAAACATAGTTAGGTGAGGTGTTGCCTATGGGGACCAAGTGAGGCATGTCAGCTTCCAGCTGAACATCAGCCTCTCTTGGGGAATAAACAGTTTTGTGTAAGCAATCTCTTGGCAGATGTTTTCTCTTAAATGTCTGTTGTTCACTGAAAAATGAATTTTATTATATAAAAATGATAAACATTTCCCAGAACAACTGAGCACAAAGCCATATTTCCCACAACCTCATCTGTCACTATTGTCAAAAATAGATATTTGATACAAGGTTCGCAGGAAGGTCAGGAGATAATTTATTTAATTTAATGACTCGAATGTTTTAAAGAGGGTTTGAGCCTTGCTCCGTTTAGGTATTACTAAGTAAAGCTACTGTGTCTTCAGTCACTCCACTGCCATTAATGAACAAGTTTTTATTGAGTTTTTCTAAGACCAGCACTGAGCTTGGGATAGATGAACACAGTACAACCAACATTACAAGCTCCACCCCCAAGAATAGCAGCAACTTGAAAACAATAAGAATTCACAAAATTAATAGTGCTTAGGAGAGCGAACTACTAGATGTCATTTTCATCATAGAGGACTGGAATCCAAAATTAGGAAGTCCAGAGATATCTGAAGTAACAGGCAAGTCTGGCTTTAGATTAAAAAATGAAGCAGGGCAAAGGTTAACAGAGTTTTCCCAAGGGAGCACACTGTTCATAGCAAACACTCTCTTCCAACAGCACAAGAGACCACTGCTACACATGGACATCACAAGATGGTCAACACCAGAATAAGACTGATTATATTCTTTGCAGCCGAAGATGGAGAAGCTCTAAAGAGTCACTAGAAACAAGACCTTAAACTGACAGTGACTCGGATCACAAACTCCTTATTGCCAGTTTCAAACTTAATTGAAAAATGTAAGGAAAACCACCAGAGAAGGCAATGGCACCCCACTCCAGTACTCTTGCCTGGAAAATCCCATGGACGGAGGAGCCTGGTAGGCTGCAGTCCATGGGGTCGCAAAGTTGGATACGACTGATGGCAACCCACTCCAGTGTTCTTGCCTGGAGAATCCCAGGGATGGGGGAGCCTGGTGGGCTGCCGTCTATGGGGTCGCACAGAGTTGGACTCTTAGCAGCAGCAGCAGCAGCAGGGAAAACCACTAGACCATTCAGGTATGACCTAAATCAAATTCCTTATGATTATACAGTGGAAGTGGCAAAAAGATTCAAGGGATTAGATCTGATAGACAAGAGTGCCTGAAGAACTAAGGACAGAGGTTCATGAAATGGTACAGGAGCCAGTGGTCAAGACCATCACCAAGGAAAAGAAATGCAAAAAGGCAAAATGGTTTTCTGAGGAGGCCTTAAAAATAGCTGAGAAAAGAAGAGAAGCTAAAGGCAAAGGAGAAAAGGAAAGCTATGCTCAACTGAATTCAGAGTTCCGAAGAATAGCAAGGAAAGATAAGAAACCCTTCCTCAGCGATCAATGCAAAGAAATAGAAGAAAACAATAGAATGGGAAAAGCTAGAGATCTCTTCAAGAAAATTAGAGACACCAAGGGAACATTTCATGCAAAGATGGGCTCAATAAAGGACAGAAATGGTACAGACCTAACAGAAGCAGAAGATCAAGAAGAGGTGGGAAGACTACACAGAAGAACTGTACAAAAAAGATCTTCATGACCCAGATAATCACGATGGTGTGATCAGTCATATAGAGCCAGATATCCCAGAGTGTGAAGTGGGCCTTAGGAAGCATCACTACAATCAAAGCTAGAGGAGGTGATGGAATTCCAGTTGAGCTATTTCAAATCCTCAAAGATGATGCTATGGAAGTGTTGCATTCAGTATGTCAGCAAATTTGGAAAACTCAGCAGTGGCTGCAGGACTGGAAAAGATCAGTTTTCATTCCAATCTCAAAGGAAGGCAATGCCAAAGAATGCTCAAACCACACAATTACACTCATCTCACACACTAGCAAAGTAATGCTTATAATTCTCCAAGTGAGTCTTCAACAGTACGTGAATCAAGAAATTCCAAATATTCAAACTGGATTTAGAAAAGGCAGCAGAACCAGATATTAGATTACCAAATCAGTTGGATCTTAGAGAAAGCAAGAGCATTCCAGTAAAACATCTACTTTCTTTATTGACTATGCCAAAGCCTTTGACTGTACGGATCACAACAAACCATGGAAAATTCTTCAGTAGATGGGAATACCAGACCACCTGACCTGCTTCCTGAGAAGTATGTATGCAGGTCAAGAAGCAACAGTTAGAACTAGACATGGAACAAGGGACTGCTTCAAAATTGGGAAAGCAGTAGGTCAAGTCTGTACATTGTCACCCTGCTTATTTAACTTATATGCAGAGTACATGATGTGAAATGCCAGACTGGATGAAGCACAAGCTGGAATCACGATTGTTGAGAAAAATATCAATAACCTCAGATATGTAGATGACACCACCCTTATGGCATATACCAAAGAGTAACTGAAGAGCCTCTTGATTAAATTAAAGACGAGAGTGAAATTCATGTCTTAAAATTCAACATTTAAAAACCAAAGATCATGGCATATGATCCCATCACTTCAGGGAAAACAGATGGGGAAACAATGGAAACAGTGACAGACTTTATTTTCTTGGGCTCCAATATCACTGCAGATGGTGACTGCAGCCATGGAATTAAAAGATGCTTGCTCCTTGGAAGAAATGCTATGACTAACCTAGACAGCATATTAAAAAGCAGAGACATTACTTTGCTGACGAAAGTTTATCTAGTGAAATCCATGGTTTTTCCAATAGTCATGTATAGATGTGAGATTTGGACCATAAAGAAATCTGAGTGCTGAAGAATTGATAATTTTAAACTGTGGTGTTGGAGGAGACTCTTGAGAGTTCTTTGAACTGCAAGGAGATCCAACCAGTCAGTCCTAAAGAAAGTGAGTCCTGAATATTCACTGTAAGGACTGATGCTGAAGCTGCATCTTTGACCATCTGATGTGAAGAACTGACTCATTGCAAAAGACTCTCTGATGCTGGGAAAGATCGAAGGTGGGAAGAGAAGGGGACAACAGAGGATGAGATGGTTGGATGACATCACAGACACAATGGATACGAGTTTGAGCAAGCTCCGGGAGTTGGTGATGGACAGGGAAGCCTCGTGTGTTGCAGTCCATGGGGTTCCAGAGAGTTGGACACGACTGAGTGACTGAACTGAATTGAAGAGTTGCTAACTTTTGTGACACAGGCAGTGAGCTTACACTCAAAGAATGAAGAATGAAAGGAAGCTTCTATGACTTAGAACTTTTATAAAAGGTTTGGTTAAGAAAGAAGGAGCAGAGACGGTTCTAAGTCACATAACAACCTACTGGAGGTTGAAATAAGAGAATGACACAGGGAATGGTTAAGCCCTTAGGCTCTGGTCTGGAAGGACCTAAACGATCCTTGTCATAGAGCAGAGAGTAGCCTGGATACGTGCTGTGCATTCTCAGCCTACAAAGTGCTCAGGAGACAGTCCTTTCAGGACTCATGTGTTGTACATGTCACATCATGTGTTTTGGAACATCATAGATGAGGCTAATTCCAAAGTTTTCAGGAAATATTGGACTAGCTAATGACATTTGTCTCTTCCCTGGTGGTTCAGTGGTAAAGAATCTGCCCACCAATTCAGGAGACTCAGGTTTGATCTCTAGGTCAGGAAGATTCCCAGCTGAAGGAGATGACAACCCACTCCAGTATTCTTGCCTGGGAAAACCCATGGACAGAGTAGTCTGGTGTGTTACAGTCCAGGGGTCACAGAGTCGGACACAACTTAGTGACTAAACAATAACCACAACAGATGACATTTACTTATAATAGCTTATTTTCCCCCTGCCAAGTATAACTGAGATTTCAGTGAGGGATGTTTGTGACTACTGAAAAAAGAATCGCAATCTCAACCTTAACTATCTCTAGAGACTTGAAAACATTTTTTGTGGTTCTTAAAAAGGACATACAGAATAGAGGTTGGATGTTCTTATTGATGCCTGTGTAAAGAAAGAAAAATAAATAAAAGAGGAAACATTTCCAAAAACCCATAAGCAAAATGATTTATAAATATGTTGTGGATTGTTCAGACTTTACTGGGCCTCCAAAGTTAATTTCTTTGGTTAATGCAATAGGTGAACTCTGAAAAAGTGCTATTTATATTTCCTCTCACAGATTAATAAAAATCCCTTTAATCATAGGGGATTGAACGTAGTATAAAACAGTCAACACATCTACATATACAACTTAGGAAATTGAATAACAAAAGAAAGAAGCTCAGACTCTCAGAATAATTCTGTTTCTGGTTTTTGATACACAGTGTCTGTGGGCTGAATGAGAGAGGCATGCTGCAGGAGGGAAGGGAAAACCAAGCTGCCCGCAGAATAAGACGCTTGAGTGCTTCGTGGAAGAGAGGAGATTAAACTTCCAGCTTTCTCATGGGTGAAAGGGGTGACGATAGCCCCATCACCCACTGCTCAGTGTTGTTTGGGGGCTGATAACAGGCAGAATAAAGCCAACATGGAACCTTTTCTTACTGCTCACAGAGCCCAGCATGACTAAATAGCACAGCGAGCTGGCAACAAGGCCGCATCACTTGCAGCTTGCTTTCTCTTGTTACTTTTCTTTAAATCTCCGTTGTCAGCTAAGCAAACCTTTGACTGAGGGAAGCGATCCATTGAGCATGCAGGAATCAGGATAGACAAGCAGGCTTTCAGTAATATTTTGGTTATCCTCACCAAAGAGAGGAAAATATCCCAAACCCTCATCCTGAGGCATCACATCCATTAGCAGAATCGCCGGTAGTCACAAATTTTCCAGGATTAAGATTTGCCCCTCTGCAAATATCAAGAATCCTTCGATTTATACACCCAGATGGAATTCCACCCTGAACACTATGTTCAAATGGCTATTGTATGATTTTCTTAAATTATCTAAAATATTTCCAAAATGTAATGCGCGCACACACACACACACACACATAACACAAAATTAAAACTATACTGAATGGGGGACTTCCCTGGCAGTCCTGTGGTTAAGATGCTGTCCTTCGACTGCAGGGGTTGCAGGTTTGATCCAGGGTCTGGGAACTAAGATCTCACATGCCGCAGAGCAAAGCCAAATTAAATAAAAAATAAAGTTCTCTATTATGCCAAGGTGAAAATGTTAGTCGTTCAGTTGTGTCCAACTCTTTGTGACCCCATAGACTGTAACACACCAGGTTCCTCTGTTCATGGAATTCTCCAGGCAAGAATACTGGAGTGGGTTGCCATTTCCTTCCCCAGGAGATCTTCCTGACCCAGGGATTGAACCCAGGTCTCCTGCATTGCAGATTCTTTTCCGTTTGAGCTACCCTGGAAGCCTCTCTTCCATGCCCAAGGTGATACAAAAAAAATATTAAATGAAAAATTAAAAAAATTATTCAGGTCTAGTAAAATGTACCACTCCCTATCCTGTCTCCTAAACCCTCCCCTTTCATAACTACTTGTATTAAAGCAATTATCCTTCAAGAACAGTCTATGCATGTGCAAATATCACCTTGTCACACAACTTAGCACACATGCACACAATAATAGGGCTTCCCTGGTGGCTTAGTGGTAAGGAATCTGTCTGCAATGCAGGAGATACAGGCGATAAGTGTTCAAGGGTTGGCTCCCTGGGTCAGGAGATCCCCGGGACGAGGAAATGGCAACCTGCTTCAATATTCTCACCTGGAGAATCCCATGGACAGAGGAGCCTGGTGGGCTACAGTCCATGGGGCTGCTGAGAGTCAGACACGGCTGAGGGACTGAGCACAAACACTCACAGTAAGAGCCTTCTACACACACTGTCTGTCTTCACTTAACAATGTACCTTAAAATTCATTGTGTCAGTATGTACAAATAACCTCAAACCTTTTAGTAATGGCATAATATTTTGTATCATTATATCATGATTTTTTCCAACTGGTCCCATATGGATGGATAAACTGGGTAACTTAGGTTGCTTCTAGCCCTTTGCTTTCATTTCTAATTATTTCATTAAGTCAATATATGTAACTAAACATGAGTATATCTGTCAAATACATTGATCAGACTTAATTCCAAAGAAGATATGCTTCATTTATACTCTCACCAGCGAACGTGAAAAACAAGACTCCCCGTGAGTGCCCTCCTTTGCTTCTTCAATTACATATTCCCTCATAACACCAAATTTCACCTATTTTAATTGTTTCACTTCTATATTTTTGCTCTGACTACCAACTCTGCCTCAGAATTAGCTCTCTTGATCTTGGTCAAATACACTGTTACCTTAACACTTCCTCCCCTACCCTGCACCATCATGGGATCATCACTGATATTTCAGAAAGTTTAAGTGGAGAAATTTGAAAGTATTTCTCTACTTGTTTTATTTTGCTTGGTATATTGCTAAATCATAGTAATAGACATTAAGTTTAGCTGTTTGTATTTAGTTTACCCTTCAATATTGTTTAACTTTTGTAGTACAATCATCCTATGAGTTTTAGGGGAAAATTAATAACTGGCTTGTCACTTATATTGTGCATTTAAATTGTCGAGGGACTTCCCTGGTGGTCCAGTGGTTAAGACTCCGTGCTTCCAATGCAGGGAGCACAGGTTTGATCTTGAGTCAGGGAACTAAGATCCCACATTCTATGTGGCATGGACAAAATAAAAGAATAAATAAATTGATAAATTACTCCTTCTTTAAGGCAGCGTGTCAGCATTTGTTTCAACCGTTCGTTCTTCCTAGAAGCTCTACTGATGTTAGCATTTCATTCTTTAAGTGTCAAAGGTTTTCCTAGTCTGGAAAGATGGCAATACTTAACATGTACTTCTAATTCACATAAACATCAGGTAAGCAAAGAGTAGAGTGTTTAATGAGTTTGTTGCCATTTACGATGTAACATGGCAATTGCTGATGAAGAGTTACAGTCTCCCTTGCATTCTTTCTGATAGACGCTACAATATTTTATTAGAAATATACAATCTTTATAAATGTCAGGTAACCAAGAGCTTGGTTCTCAAAACCCATATGCAAATTTTACTGAGTAAATTATGTGAAAGAGGAGGGGAAAGATCATTTCCCCTCTATTTTGTCCACTTTGCAGCTAGACTTTAGTGAGCGTAGATGCTCTTAGTTCCGTCATATTTCATCTCTCCTGTCATCTTTCTTCCCATTCTCCACCATCCCCATAAGGGCAGGAAATTTGAGTGTGTTATCAGTCAGGCTTTAAACAAGGAATCAGAACCAGGAGCAGACTATCTATCATCTATCCATTATGATTCATTGCAATAAATTGCCTTACAAATCATGCAGGTTATTTGGCTAAGCAAGCCTGAAGACTGTGGAGCGGGTAGTCAGGAAGGGAAGAGAAAGAACAGGCTAGAACTCCACAAGCATGAACAAACACACAGGAAGCAAGATCCTGGAGAAATGGAGAGTGACTGAAAACCCAGCTGCTATTTGAAGTCTGTGAACTTAGGAAAGGGCTAAGCCTTCTTTTTAAAGAGGCTTAGATTAACTTAATTAAGTTAATCCCTCTCTTGATTAAATTAGTTAACTGATTAGAAGCTTTAATTTCATCTGCAAAAGTCCTTCACAGAAGCATCTAGATTAAATTTAACTGAGTAACTGGAAGAAGATGTGTGTATGTTACAAATGGGTGCTATTTCTTATATTCTACAGCTGTTAACAGAAAGTATCTCTTTTAGATTACACTCATTGGAATCGTTCTAGAACGAGAATTCTGGGTACCGGAGCTCACATTAGTTAAACTGACGCATCAAAAAGACATTACAAGTACACTTATTATCCATTTACCATATTTCCTTTTTTGATGTTGATGTTATAAAAAGCATATTTAAAAGTAAATTAAATATCCCATAGCCTCCAAATAGTAATTGATTCCAGGAATCACCCCTAGACCCACACTATCAAATACAGTAGATACTAGCTACATGTGTGATAACACACAAAGTTAAATTTCAATCAATCGGAATTTAAAATTCAGTTCATTAGTGACTCTGACATTTTAAATGCTCATAGTCACATGTGGATTGCAGCTACAATGCTGAACAGTGCTGACAGAGAACATTTTCATCATTACTGAACATTCGATTTTATCAGTCAGTAAAGTTCAGTCACTCAGTCGTGCCTGACTCTTTGAGACCCCATGTCTCAAAGCATACCAGGCCTCCCTGTCCATCACCAACTCCCGAAGTTTACCCAAACTCATGTCCATTTAGTCCATGATGCCATCTAGCAATTTCATCCTCTGTCATCCCCTTCTCCTCCTGCCCCCAGTCCCTCTCAGCATTAGGGTCTTTTCCAATGAGTCAGCTCTTCGCATCAGGTGACCAAAGTATTGGAGTTTCAGCTTCAGCATCAGTGCTTACAATGAATATTCAGGACTGACTTCCTTTAGGACTGACTGGTTGGATCTCCTTGCAGTCCAAGGGACTCTCAAGAGTCTTCTCCAACACCACAGTTCAAAAGCATCAGTTCTTCAGTGATCAGCTTTCTTCACAGTCCAACTCTCACATCCATGGATGATCACTGGAAAAACCATAGTCTTGACTAGACAGACCTTGGTTGGCAAAGTAATGTCTCTGCTTTTTAATATGCTGTCTAGGTTGGTCATAACTTTCCTTCCAAGGAGTAGGCGTCTTTTAATTTCATGGAGGCAGTCATCATCTGCAGTGATTTTGGAGCCCCCAAAAATAAAAAGTCTGACACTGTTTTCACTGTTTGTCCATCTATTTCCCATGAAGTGATGGGACCAGATGCCATGATCTTAGTTTTCTGAATGTTGAGCTTTAAGCCAACTGTTTCACTCTCCTCTTTCACTTTCCTCAAGAGGCTTTTTAGTTCCTCTTCACTTTCTGCCATAAGGGTGGTGTCATCTGCATATCTGAGGTTATTGATATTTCTTCCGGCAATCTTGATTCCAGCTTGTGCTTCCTCCAGCCCAGCGTTCCTCATGATGTACTCTGCATATAAGTTAAATAAGCAGGGTGACAATATATAGCCTTGCTGCTGCTGCTGCTGCTAATCTGCTTCAGTCGTGTCTGACTCTGTGCGACCCCATGGACGGCAGCCCACCAGGCTCCCCCGTCCCTGGAATTCTCCAGGCAAGAACACTGGAATGGGTTGCCATTGCCTTCTCCAGTCCATAAAAGTGAAAAGTGAAAGTGAAGTTGCTCAGTCGTGTCCGACTCTTTGCGACCCGATGGACTGCAGCCTATCGGGCTCCTCCGTCCATGGGATTTTCCAGGCAAGAGTACTGAAGTGGGGTGCCATCACCTTGACGTATTCGTTTTCCTACTTGGAACCAGTCTGTTGTTCCATGTCCAGTTCTAACTGTTGCTTCCTGACCTGAATATAGATTTCTCAAGAAGCAGGTCAGGTGGTCTGGTATTCCCATCTCTTTCAGAATTTTCCACAGTCCTTTATTATGATCCACATAGTCAAAGGCTTTGGCATAGTCAATAAAGCAGAAATAGATGTTGTTCTGGAACTCTCTTGCTTTTTCCATGATCCAGCAGATGTTGGCAATTTGATCTCTGGTTCCTCTGCCTTTTCGAAAACCAGCTTGAACATCTGGAAGTTCATGGCTCACGTATTGCTGAAGCCTGGCTTGGAGAATTTTGAGCATGACTTTACTAGCATGTGAGATGAGTGCAGTTGTGTGGTAGTTTGAGCATTCTTTGGCATTGCCTTTCTTTGGGATTGGAATGAAAACTGACCTTTTCAGTCCTGAGGCCACTGCTGAGTTTTCCAAATTTGCTGGCATATTGAGTGCAGCACTTTCACAGCATCGTCTTTCAGGATTTGAAATAGCTCCACTGGAATTCCATCACTTCCAATACCTTTGTTCCTAGTGATGTTGTATAATATACAACATATGTAATAATATTTAGACATCAAGGATATGTTCTTTATTTGTCTGTAAGGATATGTTCTTTATTTGTCTCATTTGAAATTGTTCTTGTACATTTTTTTTTTTAATCGTACAAGTTTTAATCATCCACAGAAAATTTTAAAAGACTCCAGATGGAAATTTATCTTGCTTTAAAAACTGTCCAACTATAACAAATGTACCACACTGGCCCACGATGTCGATGGTGGAGGACATAGTATGAGCTCAGATTAGGTGATAAGTGGGAACTGTCTGAACTTTCCACATACTTTCTCTATAAATCAAAAATTGCTCCAGAAAAGTCTATTGATTTTCTTTAAAATACCTAATGGGCTTCCCTTGTAGCTCAATTGGTAAAAAAAATCTGCCTATAATGCTGGAGGCCTGGGTTTGATTCCTGGGTCAGGAAGATCCCCTGGAGAAGGAAATGGCAACCCACTCCAGTATTCTTGCCTAGAGAATTCCATGGACAGAGGAGCCTGTTGGGCTACAGTCCATGGGGTCACAAGACTCGGACATGACTTAGCCACTAAACCACCACCAGAATACCTAATATATGTATCAAATATCTTTGGAAAATAGTGCAGGGGATCAATATTAGTATCATGATGGAATAAGATGCTCCTCATTCCTGTCCTTCACCATTGTGGCATCCACTCATGGACAAAAGAGCCTTTGTAGGAACTGTGGGATCCAACATCTTAGGCCAAGGGACTGGGAGAAGTCTTGCCCTCTCATGTGGAAGGTGAAAACCTCATAATGGCCTCAAAATGAAAAATTTTCAGGCTCTCTAAGCCACAGATCTGAAGCCCCTTGAAGATCTTGTCTTAGACAATCATCCATAGGTGAGAGAGACTTTGTGGATGTCTAAGTTTCCAGTGAAGTTCCAGAAGCCCATTGGATTGAAAAATTCAAATTTGGAGGAGTTGGAGAAAACAATACAATGGTATAGTATATCCTTGACAGCGTGTGTATGCGCTCGGTTGCTCAATTGTGTCTAATTCACTGTGACCTCATGGATTGCAGCCTACCAGGCTCCTGTGTCTATGGGATTTCCCAGGCTAGAATACTGGAGTGGGTTGCCATTTCCTCCTCCAGGGATTGGAGTGGGTTGCCATTTCCTCACCCAGGGATCAAATCAAATATACTCACTAAATGTCAGAGCACCTACACATATTAAGCAATATTAACATATCTTCAGGGAGAAACGTACAATATAATCATAGTAGGAAACTTCAATAATTGACAGATCATCTAATTTCAATAATTTTGGTCTTGAACTATTTATTTTAGCCTAAATATATAGACTACCTGGACCTAGCACATTCTTCTAAGCTTATATGGAACACTCTCCAGGGTAAACCATTTGATGGATTATAAAACAAGCCTTAGAAATTTAAGAATATTGAAATTCTACAAGGTAACTTTCATCAACACAATGCTATGAAACTAGAAATCAATTACAAGGAAAAGAAACAGGAAAAATAATGAATATATGAAAATTAAACAACACACTCCTAAACCACTCAAAGGAAAAAAATTAAAAAAGAAACAAAAAAAAATCTTG
This sequence comes from Moschus berezovskii, assembly GCF_049115385.1. Classification (NCBI taxonomy): domain Eukaryota; kingdom Metazoa; phylum Chordata; class Mammalia; order Artiodactyla; family Moschidae; genus Moschus; species Moschus berezovskii. The sequence continues at coordinate 10,140,474 of NC_142467.1, forward strand.
AAACAAATGTGAAATTTACAACACAATACACCAAAATCTATGGAATGCCGCAAAAGCACTTTTAACAGGGAAGTTTTGAGTGATAAAGGCCTACATTAAGACAAAAGAAGGATCTTTTTCTCTTTCTCAAGGGAATAATCTAACACTACTTCTCAAGGAACTAGAGAGAGAAGAAGAAACAAAGTCCAAAGTTATCTCAAGGAAGGAAATAACAAAGATAAGAATATAAATTAATGAAATAGAGACCAAAAGGACAACAGAAAGGATCAATGAAAATAAGAGCTAGGTTTCTGTGAAAGAGAAACAAAACTTAGAAACCTTCATCTAGTCTAAGAAAAGAGAAGACAAACATAATAAGAAACGAAAGAAGAGACAATGCAATTGATACCATAAAAATGCAAAGGATCATTAAAAAACCTGTTGTGAACACTCATGTGCCCAAAATTTATTAACAGAATAAATGAATAAATTCCTAGAAATACACAAACTACCACTGGAGAATCATTTAAAAAGAAGAAATCTGATCAATCAATAACTAGTAAGAAGACTGAATTAGTCGTCTAAAATCTATTGTTTTCATGGTGAATTTCACCAAACATTAAAGAATTAATGATACTCTTTCCCAAATTCTTCCAAAATATTGAACAGGAGGAAACAGTCCTAAACTCATTTATAAGCTCAGCATTAATCTTATACCAAAGCTAGGTAAGGACACTACATGAAAAGAAAACTATAGGCCAGTATCCCTAATGAATATAGATGCCAAAATTCTCAAGAAAATATAAGCAAGCTGAATTCAACAGCACATTAAAAAGATTATATGCTAGGATCAAGAGATACTCATTCCTAGGATGCAAGGATGATTCAAGTTACGCAAATCAATAATTGCGATGAACCACTTTAATAGGAGAGAAATCATACGATCATCTCATTAGATGCAGAAAAAATAATTTGATAAATTTCAATATCTTCTCATGATAAAAGCTTTCCACAAATTGGTACAGAAGGGACGTACATCAGTCTAAGAAAACCCATATATAACAAGCCCACAGCAAACAGCACACGCAACAGTGAAAGGCGGAAAGCTTTGCTTTGAAGATGAGGAACAAGATCAGAGTTCCCGTTCTCGCCACCAACACTCATAATGGTGCTGGAAATCCTAGAGAGAAATTCAGCAAGAAAAGGAAATAAAAGGCAGTCAAACTGGAAAAGAAGTTAAATTGTCTTTGTAGATGATAAGATATTATGTGGAAAAAATCCTAAAATCTTCACCAAGAAAACTATCAGAACTAGTCAATGAATTCAGTAAGTTCACAAAATCAACATATAAATATCTACTATGTTTCTATATACTAATAATGAAATATCTGGAAAAGAAAATTTTAAAAAATTCCATTCATAGAATTAAAAACTATAATATATGAAAAAACTGAACAAATAAGATGAAAGATCTGTACACCGAAAATGATAAGACTTTGATGAAAGAAACCAAAGACAATAAATGCAATGAGTGACTGAACTGAACTGAACTGATCCCAGGTTCACAGATCAGAAGAGTTTATTTTGCTAAAATGCCCACAATATTCAAAGACATCTATAGTTTCAAAACAGTTCCTAACAGAATTCTAATGGAATATTTCAGCAATGAAAAAAAAAATCTTAAAATTGACCTGGGCCACAGAAGACTCCAAATACCCAAAGCAATCCTGAGAAACAAAAGCAAAGTCAGAGGCATCACACTCCTGAATTCAAGTTATACTACCAAGCTATGGTAATCAAAGTAGTATAGTACTGACATAAAAGGTTGTTTGGGCTCCAAAATCACTGCAGATGGTGAGTTCAGCCATGAAAAGATGCTTGTCCTTGGAAGAAAAGCTATGACCAACCTAGACAGCATATTAAAAGGCAGAGACATTACTTTGCCAACAAAGGTCCATCAAATCAAAGCTATGGTTTTTCCAGTAGTCATGTACAGATGTGAGAGCTGGACTATAAAGAAAGCTGAGTGCTGAAGATGCTTTTGAACTGTGGTATTGGAGAAGACTCTTGAGAGTCCCTTGGACAGCAAGGAGATCCAACCAGTCCATCCTAAAGGAGTTAAATCCTGACTATTCATTGGAAGGACTAATGCTGAAACTGCAATACTTAGATGCAAGGAACTGACTCATTTGAAAAGACCCTGATGCTGGGAAAGATTGAAGGCAAGAGGAGAAAGGGACGACAGAGGATGAGAAGGTTGGATGACATTATCGACTCGACGGACATGAGTTTGAGTAAACTCCGGGAGTTGGTGATGAACAGGGAAGCCTGGCTTTCTGCAGTCCAGGGGGTCACAAAGAATTGGACACGACTGAGCGACTGAACTGAAAAGGGGACACAGAGACCAGCGGAACATATTTGAGAGCCCTGGAATAAACTCACATATACAGTCAACTTATATTTGACAAGAGAACCAAGAACATTCAGTGGGGAAAGAATAGGTCAATAAATGGTGTTGGGGAAACTGAAAAATCCCATGCTGAAGAATGAAGCTTGGCCTCTATTTTACACTATTAAAAGTTTAATTTGCAATGTATTAAAGACCTAAACCTAGACCTGAATCCATAAAACTCCTGGAAGAAAACAAAAGAGAAAAGCTCCCTGACCAGTCTTAGCAATGATTTTGGATATAACACCAGAGCAGAAGCAGTAAAAGCAAATAATTAATAAGTTTTACTGTATCAAACTGAAAAGGTTCAGCAGAGCAAAAGAAGCAATCAACAAAATAAAAATTAGCCTATGAAATGGAAGAAAATATTTGGGAATCCCTTCTCGGATAAGCAGTTAATACCCAAAATATATAAATAAGTCATACAAGTCAACAACAATGAAAGAAACAATTTGGTTAAAAAACTGTACAGAGTGACTGAATAGACATTTTTGATAAGAAGAAATACAAATGACCAACAGACACAAAGAAAGGTGCTTACTATCACTAATGACCAGGGCAATGAAAATCAAAACCATACCACAATGCAGTATCACCTTAAATCTTGTTAGAATGACTGTCATTAAAAAGACAAGAGTTGGAGAGGATGTGCAGAAAAGGGAAGTTGTTGAGAATATAAACTGGCACAGTCACCATGGAAAACTGTATGGTTGTTTCCCCCAAAATTTAAAAAAAAAAAAAAGCTTATGATCCTGTAATAACACTTCTGGTCACCCAGAGGAAAATAAATAAGAATTTTGAAGCTATGTTTCCAGTTCCACATTAATTTCAGCTTTATTCACAATTTTCAGATCATGGGATAAAATCTATGTGTCTATGAACCAATGGATAAAGGACACATACACACACACACACATCCCTCCGGCAGTGGCTGCAGGTCAGCCTGGAGCCTGGGTACCGTACACGAGGCTCTCAACTGGCCAGCCTTCCACAGCCTGCTGGTTCAGGCCACCCATGACCTCAGGAGATTCCAGTATCCGCACCACCCGCCCTTCCGGGCCCTTGCTTTCCACAAGCTTTTTGCCTCCAACTACTTGCTCAGCAAGGGCTCCACCAGCTGCCAAGAGGCCCCACACAGGAAAAGCCGGACTCAAGCCCCGATGCGGATGCTGAGGACGCCGACCACGTCCCTGCCCTTCCGGGACAGCGCAGAGCGGGTCTGCTGAGACGCCGCCACCCGGCGCCCCGCGCTCGCCTGCAGCCCGTCCTAGGCCAGGAGCACGCGCCCCATGGGCAGCCTGTCTCCAGGTTGGAGCCCAGCCTCCTTCTGAAGCTCCACACCTGTCAAATCAAGTGGCCGGTCACCTGCAAGAGGGACATGGAGAAGACGCCGTGGATGGAGGCCTTGACCCAGGCTGGGGCCAGTCCCGGGTGGATGGGGCCCCAGGATCCGCTTGGGTAACTGGAGAGGCAGGGGCAAGTCACGGGCCCTGCACCGCACAAGCCGCGGCTGGAGCGCATCCCCAAGTGAGTGGCCCTGAAACAGCACCCAGAGAGGGATCTTGTAGGCCCCGAGGTCCTCCGGAGAGCAGCTACCTGGAGCTCTGCGGCGCCGGGGAGCATGGGCTCGCCCCCTAAAAGTGGGGCGGTTCCAACACCATGCTGCGAAGCCTGTGCTTCAGGGACCTGCTGCACCTCGGGGTACATGCCAGACTCCCTGGAACCCCGCAGGATGTAGGTAAGTTACCTTCTTTTCTTGAATCAAAACTTTTATTTATTGTAGTAAAAGCACCAACATGATATCTACTGACTTGCCAGTTTGTTTTTTTTTTAATCGTATTGTTAACTATAGGCACAATTGTTGTATAGGAGATCTTTAGAACTGACTTATCTTGCATTACTGAAACGTTAGGTCCATTGAGCAGCCTCTGCTTTCCCCCACAGTCCTGGAATCATGCTGTATCTATCTGTGACTGGCTTATTTCACTTAAGTCGAATGTCCCCAAGGTTCATTCATTTTTTTCACATGTGGCAGGATTTCCTTCATTTTTAGAGCTAAATCTGTTCCATTGGATGTATATACTACATTTCCCCCATCCATCCATCCATCAGTGGACATATCTATAGAGGCAATAATCATTTATCTAGTACCAAAGTATATATTTGAAGTTTATAATTTATATCTTCTTCTGAAAAGTATTTAAAATCATCTATGGATTAGTGATTCTCATGATTCAAATAAAATTGTTGTAATTTAGTTACACCATATGGGCTTAATGATGGTTAGGAGCACTACTTTAGATGTGAAAATTGTAAATTAAGAATATATCAACATAAGGTACATGCTAGTTTATTTCATTTTTAATCTGGCATCATATTCTCATGGATAATAGTATAGGTCTTTGATTAGCATAAATATGCACTCTTTCTTAAAGTAAAATGAAAAAAATGTTTTAGGTAAAAAGCAACATATATTAGAAGTTAAATCAAACAAGAAAAACAAAACATGAAAAGAAAGATCCTAAATCCATTATGTAGTCCCTAAATATAATGGAAGGTAAACTATCTAATACAAAAGTTAAATATTTCTGACATTGAAAAGACCAAATGCAAACAAGCATGCCTATACTATCATAGAATATTTATATGATTACTAATGAGATAATTTTAAAGATGCCAACTGATGATAAATTGAAATGATAATGGATAAATTGAAATGATAGTTCAGGCATACGAAATGGAGTTGGGGAACCACTGAAGACCAGGTCTTAGATAAGTCTCTGCACGACTGGGAACCTGAACTTTTCTGTGAACAATAGAGAATCCAAGGGCACCAGACCTTTTCAGATCAACATCACCTAGCTGCAATGTTGTCTGAAGGTTTTTCCCTCTTGTAACTATGCAGCCGGACTTCCCTGGTGGCGTCCCTGATGGCTCGGTGGATAAGAATCTGCCTGACAGTGTAGGAGATGTGGGTTCGATTCCTGAGTTGGGAAGATCCTCTGGAGAAGGAAATGGCAACCCCATTCAGTATTCTGGCCTGGGAAATCACATAGACAGAGGAGCCTGGCGGACTCCAGACTCCCAAGAGTTGGACAGGACTTACCGACTCAACAACAAACGACTCAGCCATTTTGGATCACAACTGATACATGCTTAACAAGTGCCCTCACTACTCGTCAACTCCAATTACAATTCTTTGTAAACAACTCATGTAACTAACTGGCCTTGGGGTTTTTGCCTCCATAAACTTCCTCCACTTTGTAGTCCAGTGGATCACAATTCAAGGACTTCTTGAATCTGTGTCTGCCACAGTTGCAGTCCTAAAAAACCTCAAATAAATGCCTCTTAATTTTCAATCAGGTCTCTGTTTCTGAAATTTTGATTAACATGGCTGATGTAACATTCATTAAAGACACTGATAGAATGACTTTGGTGAGATTACTCCAAAATTGAAAACCAGAGAGCTGCTGCTGTCGCTTCAATCATGTCCAACTCTGTGTGACCCCATAGACGAGAGCCCACCAGGCTCCCCCGTCCCTGGGATTCTCCAGGCAAGAACACTGGAGTGGGTTGCCATTTCCTTCTCCAATGCATGAAAGTGAAAAGTGAAAGTGAAGTCGCTCAGTGGTGTCCAACTCTTCCCGACCCCATGGACTGCAGCCTACCAGGCTCCTCCATCCATGGGAGTTTCCAGGCAAGAGAACTGGAGTGGATTTCCATTGCCTTCTCCAAACCAGAGGGTAGCGTGGCTATATTACTGAACCTTGAGAATTGATACTCTATCGTTTATACTTATATTTTCATATATATTCATTAAAATTTACATTAAAAATTTATTTTTTGAATTTTAAAAACTTGGATTTTCTCCTCTTTCAGTTCCTTTCCCCTTGTTCTTTCTTCCCCCTTACTGACTTATGTCCAGTCTTTTCTTCCTAGTGGAGAAGATTGCTTTCTTTTAACCCAGAAGTTGTCATTCACTTGATGTAAGGCCGTTATGCATCAGCAGAGAGTTAAAACTTATTAGTATGTTGGATATGAATAAATGAATTGTATTCACTGTGCTGTATTTTTTCTGACCTCATTGAGATGTGTTACAAACTGCTTAATGTTTGTGCTAGAATGTACTTATGCATGAATCTTTGAGTCACTGCCAAAGGACAAACAGAGGGGTTAATAAGTGGAACAACTAATTAATAGTCCACTTAGATGCATAAGGAATATTGCGTTGATAACAAAATCCAGTTGGGAATAATCATAATGCCCTTTAGAATTATGGAAAAGAATATGAACAACCCGAGCTGTTAGAAAATCTGTATCCATTTTTGCCAACAGTTCTGAAAACTTTGTAAGTGATAGTTTATAAAATTTCCACATAAAGGACTTCAGACTTTGGGAGAAATGTATTTATTAATATGTATACTTGTGAGATAGATATACTTTTTCTCTTTGATAGAACACTGCATGTTATATTTGAAAACTATGTAGGAGATAGCATGCCTGTTTTGGAGAAGTGTATTTGAGAAGCAATGAATGATCAGATTTGTGACAGAAAATTTTACCTGGACCAGGCTTCCCCTACTCCCCTCCAAGTGGGCTTGGTCACTCAGTTGTGACTGACCCTTTGTGGCGCCATGGACTGTAGTCCACCAGGCTCCTTTGTCCGTGGAATTTTCCAGGCAAGAATACAGGAATGGGTTGCCACTTCCTACTTCATGGGATCTTCCCAAACCCAGGGATTGAACCCTTATCTGTTACAACTCCTGAATTGGCAGGAGGGGTGTCTGGAAGATACCCTGGAGAAGGGAATGGCTACCCACTCCACTGTTCTTGCCTGGAGAATCCCATGGACAGAGGAGCTGGTGGGCTACAGTCCATGCGGTCACAAAGAGTCAGGCACCACTGAATGACTGACGCTTTCACACTTTACCACTAGGACCATCTGGGAAGTCCCACTCTCTGCAAGGTAAGCCAGTAAATGGAGAGATGACTTGTTAGGGCAAGGGATAGTGACTTACCATATTAGGAAAGATGGTGGGCTAGTGTTCCAAAGAACCATCTTGCCAGGGTCTGGGTGATAGTTTCTTTTTCTTTTATAGAACAAGGAGGGAGAGGTGAGGAGAGAAAGGGGAAAAGGTCTTACATCACTGGAAATGTTTCCTGGTTCCAGCCCGACTCTGGAGAGGATGTGTTCATTTCTTTTTTCCTGCAAACATTCTTAGCTGAGCCTGGTCAGGATGTTTCCTATGAGCTAAACAAAGGCACCGTAACGTAAGCTCTGCCGTGGCAGGCCGGGTTCCCAGAGATGGGCTATCCTGTATACTTTAAGCTTATAGGCAACATGCCTTTAGTGATTAATTTGAAGCACAAGTAATAAGATTACAAAGGTTGAAATAAATGAAACAGATTTGTTCTTCCCTATTATAAAAACAGACAGCCTAGAACTCCAATTTCTTGATTCACTGGTTATCTTGTAAACTTTTTACAAGGCTTATGGAACTTGAAAGACAGTTCTGTTTCTTTCTAAACAGTGAGTGAAAGGCGCTCAGTCATGTCCGACTCTTTGTGACCCCATGCACTATACAGTCCATGGAATTCTCTAGGCCAGAATACTGGAGTGGGTAGCCTTTCCTTTCTCCAGGGGATCTTCCCAACCCAGGGATTGAAGCCAGGTCTCCCACGTTGCAGGCAGATTCTTTACCAGCTGAGCCACAAGGGAAGCCCTTCTAAACAGAAGCCACCCTTATTGGTAAGCTGACAATTCAGTGGCGAACTGGTGTGATAGTCTGCAAGCCTCGGCCCTCTCTCCATATTGAACTGTATCTGTAGTGTGTCCCCTTAGAATATGCTTCGCCAATACCTGTTTGTGGAAAGAGCCGCTTAAGCTTCAGATTGCTTTACTGGCCCGCGGTCATCGTTTCTGCCCAGTGGAACTGGGCCTAAGGAAACTTATTCCCTATACTGTTGGCTATACTAGAAGATCCTTATTTACTTACTTGTCATTAATTAATCCGAATATTCACATTAAAGAAGGCTCATAGGTGATACATTTTATTTGGAAAACCTTGGTATTCTAACTCTGAAAGTCTAATGCAAACTGATTTCTGTGCTGATAAACAGAAGAGAATAAAACTTATAAAAACTCATGACCTTTACAGACATGAATGTATCTCCTTTAAATCAAGGTTAGAGATGCTTTCCAGTCTCTATGAGAACTTGTAGACCTTGAAGAGCCACCCTTTAAAAAGTCACTCATATTAATTTAGTAATGAAGTCAACAAATTGGAAAGTAATGAAGTCACTAAATAATGAAGTCAATAAGTTTGGACATTTTGTTATGTAATGAAAGCAAAATGATATAATCTGTTAGCTCCATCACCATATATTTAATCACTAGTCTTCAAGGGACGGGGGTACCCAACTCATTTGACATTTGCTGAAAGGACTAACACGCTTCCACATAAGGTTATGATGGTGACTAAGATTCATTATATCAAAAAATTTATTGTAGGAAGAACAGGAAACAGAGAGACATAAGCAAAGGAGTCACACAAACGTTTCCGAGGTCTCCCTCTTTCCCTGAGAGTGCAGCATAGGATGCAGATTTCTCTTGTGAGATGTCTCTACCCAAAGAAGCCCAGCTGAGTCTTGGGGTGTAGAATTCTTAAACACACAGACCTGAACGAGGAACAAATATATCGTGATTCTTCTTGTTTTCTTTAAATATGATGACAGCTGATTCTTCTTGACCCATCACGTTACACAGTTACTAGGACACCTTTACAGTTGAGTGCTGTGTTTGACTGGAGAAGGCAATGGCAAGCCACTCCAGTACTCTTGCCTAGAAAATCCCATGGATGGAGGAGCCTGGTAGGCTGCAGTCCGTGGAGTCGCTAAGGGTCGGACATGACTGAGTGACTTCACTTTCACTTTTCACTTTCACACATTGGAGAAGGAAATGGCAACCCACTCCAGTGTTCTTGCCTGGAGAATCCCAGGGTCGGGGGACCCTGGTGGGCTTCTGTCTCTGGGGTCACACAGAGTCGGACACGACTGAAGTGACGCAGCAGCAGCAGCAGCTGTGTTTGACCAAGGGCCGTTGCCACTGCTACAGAGATAAGCAAGAACTGAGGAAAGCAGCATTCTGTGCTAGTTCTCCCACCTGCCTAAAGCTGGACTTCCAGCCAAACAGTTATAAAGGGAAAAGAGGTGATGTGGTAGAAGAATTTTGTGTCAAAGGCAGTGTTCAGTAAGTGAGGCAACACGGTGTAGCAGGGAGCAGGATTTGGTTTAGAGTCAGCAATGGCTTTCTTTGTCTCCAACCCCAGCATGGCATTGTTGTGTGATGATCTTGGGTGATGAATTTAAATCTTACACATTCTCAGTTTTCCGCATAATACAGAGATCACACAAAATTTGGGGAATTAAAATAAATCAGCATGTAGATTTAGTTGCCATTTAGTCATTTATCCAAAACTAAAATGAATACAGAATACTAAATCATCAAACCATTCAAGATTTTTATGGATTTCAGTGGAAAAAGAAGACAGTTTAATTAACTTCTTTTTTTATTCAGATTTCGTGCTTTTTCACTCTGATTACAGTATTTGTGCTGCAACTCTTGTTCCTTTGCAAACTGAGTAGGCCTAGATGGTTGATGTCAGAGAAAGTGAATCTTTATGCTGCACTTGTCTGCCCTCTGCTCACACACTGTGCGTGTTGACCAAAATGACCTTAGGATCTCCTTGGCAAGTCTCTTCAGGAAACAGGACACGCTTGACTCATCAGTGTCTGGCCTTGAATATCAAATCTGTTTTCAATGAGCACAAGGTGTCTTTTTAGTTCTGCTGTGCAGCAGTGCAGGAGACCGTGTGCTTTCACTTCTAGAGGTCATGGCTGGCTCTTTGACAAGCCTTAACCTTCCTCTAGTGTTCTTCACTAAATCATTAGAATGTTGAAATGTGACCCTTTAACTTTTTGTTATTGCTATTGCCCTTAGTCATTACTATGCTCCCAACAAATAGCAAAAACTTTTTTTTTTAACATAGAGTCTATCAGGCAGCTGAGGCAGTTATTTTTCTTAGGTATAAAGCAAAATCTAGAAGGCAACATTTAATTTGGAAAAACTGTTTAATTTCAGAGGGAAGAACATTGTAGTCATAATGCTTTTTTTTCCATATAAGACAGTTATCTCTAAATACACATTTTATTTTTTTAATTGTAGGGCCCTGGGTAAAGTATATGTTTCAGTTCAGTTCAGTCGCTCAGTCGTGTCCGACTCTTTGCGACCCCATGAATCACAGCACACCAGGCCTCCCTGTCCATCACCAACTCCCGGAGTTCACTCAAACTCATGTCCATCGAGTCGGTGATGCCATCCAGCCATCTCATTCTCTGTCGTCCCCGTCTCCTCCCACCCCCAATCCATTTCTCTTTCATTCTGATTATAAAATTAACTGCTTTCCCATAAGTTAAATAGAATATATTTGCTAGATAATTTTTTTTAATGTGGCTTATTCAATTCATTATGAGTTCAGGATTCAGTTTTTCAGAAGTTCGTCTTACAATCCTTTGCAGCACTTGAGAATGTTGATGATAAAAGGAATGAACTCTGACCATTTTGCAAGGGTATACTATCTGGGGAAAAAAAATGCATATTTTATTTTATTTTACCTGATTGACTCAAGAAAAATGCAAGAGAAAAAGTTTATAAATAGATTTTTAATACATCATTATTGAAAATGAATAAATTTTATTTTACATGTTTTTCCAGAACTTATTATGAATTCTATAAAATAGGAGAAAAAAGTTTATAAAGAGTATTTAATGTTTGGGACATTGTTGTTCTTTAAAATCATAATAATCTCTAAATATTAGTAATAACTGTTCAATATAGAAAAATCAGAAAATATATAAAAAATAGGAAAAACATAGAAGTGATTTCCCACCTGCAGATAATTATTCTTAACATTATAATGTAATAAATTAATATGTTTCATGCTTTTAAGACATAAATTGTCAAAATTCTTTTATAAGTATTTCTAGAAATTTTCATTGTTACTCATTGAAAACTATGCTAAATGTTTATTTTCATTGGAAATTATCATTATCTTGGCCTTTATGAATTTAAGAAATGCACATGGTATCCATTAAGATACTTTAAAAAACATGTTCGTTCCTGATTACTTTTAACCTCATGAGTGTTGCATCCTAAACAATGTGTTTAACTTTCATTACTCTAGAATAAAATCATAATGTATTGGCCTAAATTCTGCAATTTTTAGATAAGGAAGTCTTGCTAGTTCTTTTCTTTAAATGTTGTTTAGGTTTAATACGTCTTAGTTATTCTGAGAGTATTCCTAATGATCTGTGAAGAATTGCCCAGGGAAACATAAAAGTGCATATTTTTAGAAATAGGTAACGGTAGTGAGTAATGTGAACAAATGCCAGCAATGTATCACTCTTGTATGAGGATATAAATCACCACTACCTAATAATGGAGAGCCTTCTAATTAGGGATTAGGAGGTTAACTTTCTTTGCTTCATTAAGTTTAGTTAAAATGGAAACAGCTTAAATATTTGGTACATTTACATCTATAACTATATTAAAAGGAATTTGCATGCTGTATAATTCTTCCTGTTTTTAACTCTGAAAAGAGTTTGAATTATTTAAATGTTAAGCAGTAAAACCATTATTGCTTTGGTTTTAATTGAAAGTGAAAGTGACTCAGTCATGTCCGACTCTTTGCAGCCCCATGGACTATACAGTCCGTGGAATTCTCAAGGCCAGAATACTGGAGTGGGTAGCCTTTCCCATCTCCAGGGGATGTTCCCAACCCAGGGATTGAACCCAGGTCTCCCACATTGTAGGTGGATTCTTTGCCAGCTGAGCCACAAGAGAAGCCCAAGCCTGATCCAAGAATCGAACCCAGGTCTCCTGCATTGCAGGAGGATTCTTTGCCAACTGAGTTATCAGGAAAGCCCCGTTTTTATTAGCTATAACTATTTAACTAGATAAACCCAGTCGTCATATTGTGGTGATTTCTGAAACAATACAAAGCACAATGGGGAAGTTGTCTAAAGATGGACAGAGACAACTAGCCTCTGCCTTCAAGAAAAATGATGAAGCAAATTCCACAGAGATAAAGATGACAGGAAAAAAGGGCTATTATTTGACAAGGAAGGGGGGCTATTTTTTGTTTCAAATTACCAGGAAGAGACATTCAGCTGTATTTTTTAACAATTTCTAGACATTAATCGGTCTTCCCAGGTGGCTAAATGGTAAAGAACCCATCTACCAAGGAGGAGATGTGGGTTCGATCCCTGGATTGGAAAGACCCCCTGGAAAAGGAAATGCCAACCCACTCCAGTATTCATGCCTGGAAAATCCCATGGACAGAGGAGCCTAGCGGGCAATAGTCCGTGGAATCACAAAGAGTTTGGACACAGCTGAGTGACTTAACTTCAGCAGCAGATATGAATGAAGGACAAGGAAGATTTTGTGTGTGTTTATAGGGGGGGTGTGTGTTTCCTCCCTGCAAGGACTTTACATTTACATGGTAACACAGAAGGAGGAACCAGGTGAAATTCACACCAGAAAACTACTGTCATTTATTCAAGCGCTAGAGTACTATATCCTGGGAGAGTGTACGTGCGTGTGTGTGTTCTCTGTGTGTGCTTGCGCTTGCATGAACACGCTTCTTGATAAACAGAAATGATTGGAATTCAGGAAAATTGGTTTGTTACTTGCTGAAAGATATGACGCACCTTTCATTATACTAAGTTGTGGTATCGGTCAGCCTGAACCAGTGTCCAGCCCTTAGTTTAGAGCAGTTATCACACCATACTAGATGTGGTGTTAGTTTCTGTTGCTGCTGTGACAAATTACAGCAAAGTTAGTGGCTTGCAAGAACACAGATTTGTTTATCTATAGTTGTGTCCCTCGGGAGTCCAACACAAATCACTTGAGATAAAAATCAAGGTATTGGCAGGGTTGGATTCCTTTCTGGAGCCTCTAAGGGAAAATCTGTTTCCTTGCCTTTACCAGCTTATAGAGGCTGCTCACAATCCTTGATTCATGGTCCCTTTTCTATCTTCAAAGGCAGCAATGAGCAGTTCATTCTTTTTCACATCATATTACACCCACATTGACTCTTATTCTGACTTTTCCCCCTCATTTTTTAGACTCCATTAGCTATATTGGGCACAACCAAGTAATATAGAATAAATTCCCTATCTTAGGATCACCTGGTTGCTAAACTTAATTTCATCTGCCACCTTATTTTCCCTTTTTCATGTAACTAAATATGTGATATGGACTAATAAGAGAAATGAACCTTTCTGCCTTCTGGCTCTAATAATGATACCAACGCTCTCTGGTAGGAAATAAGACCATTTGCCTGTATACCTATGACCTCGAAATAAAACATTGGATGATATTTATGCTTTCTCATATAATATCCCTATCTATGAGGGAGAGAGAGAGAGGGAGAGGATGAACACGAAGGAAGAACCATGACATGTTATAGATATATTTGAAAATCAACCTAATCTCAGTATCCATACGAAGTATTAGGAAATTCTGACTTTTAAATATATACCCTCCAGTCTTAGAAAGTTCATATTTATTTTTATATGCTTGCTTTTGTTATACTTATTGGTTAATTTGATGATTATCAGGTGGGAAGCTACTATAACTACTTAATAATGATACCTAAGAGATTATAATCTCTCAAGGCCATGTAATTTTCAAGGCCAGGCTATTATTGAATGGACTCATCCTACTCTAAAAAATGTTGAAACAAAAAGGGGGAGAAAAGTATGGCATATTGATGAGATGAAAAGAGAAATTAGCCCAATCTATATTTACTTTAATTTTTTTTGGATTTACAGTTGGATCATACAATGCCAGCAGCAACACTGCATTTTCAGAACACTGTGCTTAGTGAGAATTATAGTCCTGGTCAAATGATTGCAGATAATACTCCAGTATAAATAGAAGAAACAACAGAATAGGAAAAACAAGAGATCTCTTCAAGAAAATTAGAGATACCAAGAAAACATTTCATGCAAAGATGGGCTCGATAAAGGACAGAAATGGTGTGGACCTAACAGAAGCGAAGCAGAAGATATTAAGAAGAGGTGGGAAGAATACACAGAAAAGAATGTACAAAAAAGATCTTCACGACCAAGATAATCACGATGGCGTGATCACTCACCTGGAGCCAGACCTCTTGAATGTGAAGTCAAGTGAGCCTTAGAAAGCATCACTACGAACAAAGCTAGTGGAGGTGATGGAATTCCAGTTGAGCTATTTCAAATCTTGAAAGAGGATGCTGTGAAAGTGCTGCACTCAATATGCCAGATTTGGAAAAATCAGCAGTGGCCACAGGACTGGAAAAGGTCAGTGTTCATCCCAATCCCAAAGAAAAGCAGTGCCAAAAAATGCTCAAACTACCGCACAATTGCACTCATCTCACACACTAGTAAAGTCATGCTCAAAATTCTCCAAGCCAAGCTTCAGCAATACGTGAACCGTGAACTTCCAAATGTTCAAGCTGGTTTTTGAAAAGGCAAAGGAACCAGAGATCAAATTGCCAACATCAACTGGATCATGGAAAAAGCAAGAGAGTTCCAGAAAAACATCTATTTCTGCTTCATTGGCTATGCCAAAGCCTTTGACTGTGTGGATCACAATAAACTGTGGAAAATTCTTCAAGAGATGGGAATAGCAGACCACCTGACCTGCCTCTTGAGAAACCTGTATGCAGGTCAGGAAGCAACAGTTAGAACTGGACATGGAACAACAGACTGGTTCCAAATAGGAAAAGGAGTACGTCAAGGGTGTATATTGTCACTCTGCTTATTTAACTTATATGCAGAGTACATCATGAGAAATGCTGGGCTGGAAGAAGCACAAGCTGGAGTCAATATTGACAACAGAAATATCAATAACCTCAGATATGCAGATGACACCACCCTTATGGCAGAAAGTGAAGAGGAACTAAAAAGCCTCTTGATGAAAGTGAAAGAGGAGAGTGAAAAAGTTGGCTTGAAGCTCAACATTCAGAAAACAAAGATCATGGCATCTGGTCCCATCACTTCTTGGGAAATAGATGGGGAAACAGTGGAAACAGTGTCAGACTTTGTTTCTGGGCTCCAGCATCACTGCGGATGCTGATTGGAGCCAGGAAATTAAAAGACGCTTACTCCTTGGAAGGAAAGTTATGTCCAACCTAGAGAGCATATTGAAAAGCAGAGACATTACTTTGCCAACAAAGGTCCATCTAGTCAAGGCTATGGTTTTTCCCGTGGTCATGTATGGATGTGAGAGTTGGACTGTGAAGAAAGCTGATCACAGAAGAATTGATGCTTTTGAACTGTGGTGTTGGAGAAGACTCTTGAGAGTCCCTTGGACTGCAAGGAGATCCAACCAGTCCATTCTAAAGGAGATCAGTCCTGGGTGTTCATTGGAAGGACTGATGTTGAAGCTGAAACTCCAATACTTTGGCCACCTCGTGTGACAAGTTAACTCACTGGAAAAGACTCTGATGCTGGGAGGGATTGTGGGCAGGAGGAGATGGGGATATCAGAGAATGAGATGGCTGGATGGCATCACCAACTCGATGGACATGAGTTTGAGTGAACTCCGGGAGTTGGTGATGGACAGGGAGGCCTGGCGTGCTGTGCCTCATGGGGTCGCAGAGAGTCGGACACGACCGAGCGACTGAACTGAACTGATGGTGGAAAAATGTAATGAACAATTGGTGTAAGGGCCTTCAACCTAAAAAAGGAAGAGGTTATGCTCTTGTCATTTCAGATGATGGACAACACCATTGGGTTCCAGGAAGACATGTCAAAGAAAGGAAAGCAGAGGCCATAGTTCCACATCCATCCTCCCGGACAGCCACCAGTGATGGGAATAACAAGACTGACGATCAGCAACCGCCACGAACAGGCTCCAAGGAGCATCAAAGCCAGACCGCCCATGTGGGGTCAACTGAAGGAACTGACCGTTGAAGGGAAAAATTGGTCAAAGAACAAGGACAGCCTTTGACCTCATCTACTTTGTTCTTGGCTATGCTGTCTGTGGTACCTACCATGGTAGGTGCCAATCATGCTTACTGGGCATCTGTGCCCAATCTTCCCCTTTTAAGACCAGTTACATGGGAGGATTCCAGTTTTCATAAATGACTCTTCTTAGTTTTCCGGACCTTTTGACCCTAGCCTTCCTTTAAAACCAGAAGAAGAGGGCTGACAACTTTCAAATGTTAGTGTTAATTACGCTGTGAGAACAGCTCTTACCCTATATGTATGGGGGTGGAAACTCACTGTCTTAAGAGAGGATTACAAAGTTGGTTATCTATAGTTAAAGAACCTCAAGTGAGTGAACAAAACTCATTTTTTCTTATTAGAATTATTTTCCTTTAATATCACAGGAGAAAATACGATTATGTTTTCTCCCCATCTACCTAACTGTATTATTTCTATAAAATCTGGAGCAGAACATTGGGAACAATGGAAATTATTTAAAGCTAATAATGGACTTCCCTGGTGGCTCAGAGGGTAAAGCGTCTGCCTGCAATATGGGAGACCTGGGTTCAATCCCTGGGTTGGGAAGATCCCCTGGAGAAGGAAATGGCAACCCATTCTGGTACTTTTGCCTGGAAAATCCCATGGACGAAGGAGCCTGGTAGGCTACAGTCCATGGAGTTGCAGAGTTGGACACGACTGAGCGACTTCACTTTCTTTCCACTTTCAAGAGATTATAAAATTTAATGAACTTTGTATGTTCCAAGGAAAAATAGGAAATGAAGTAAGAGTGATTTTATATTGAAAAGAACCACAAAGATGAAAAATAATCTAACTAATTTTGTAAAAGCCAGCATAAATGCATGCTATTTTGATTTCTTGAAAGTCCTTGAGGAAATCTCTGTAAGGTGCAAACAACTTTGTCCTAGGTCCAGAATAATAAAAAGCCTCTCGTCCAGAATACAATTAATTGCATTCTGCTTATAAATTCTATTGTTGTAAGCATCCTCTGTTTCTTCCTGCTAATGAAAATAAAATTAACATTTTTCAGGTAAACAGTATTTCCCATACAAGTAGCCAAATGATCTTGTCACAGATGTTTTTCCTCCATCAAGTATTTCACTTAAAAGTTCCCAATCTTTCTTCAAACTCTTACAGTTTAATTTTGGTCTTCAGTTCTAACACTTTGTATTGGCAGGAAATAACACTGTGCCAAATGTTTCTAATTGACATCTGCAGAGTATCCTGTAATTCTTCCCTCATCTGTCAGGTAATTCAACTTCTGTAGTCCTATTTTTAAATTAATGAGTCAAGGGAATTTTTTTTTTTCTTTTGTGAAGCTAAAAAACAAGCTTCATCATGGATCTCTTACAGTCACAAGAAAATGCTGCAGTAGCCCTTTATCTTGGCCAGTTTTATGTATGGTCAAAAAGAGATAGTCAATAATCCAAAACATGAAAGTGGAAATGTGTAGAATTATTCAGAGGCTTTGCTGATGACTTTGTCTTATTGTTACAACTTACACTAAATATAAAAGTTTTTTGCTAGTATGATTTAGCCTCAATAGCCATACCTCGGAGAAGGCAATGGCAAGCCACTCCAGTACTCTTGCCTAGAAAATCCCATGGACGGAGGAGCCTGGTAGGCTGCAGTCTGTGGGGTCGCTATGGGTCGAACACGACTGAGCGACTTCACTTTCCCTTTTCACTTTCACACATTGGAGAAGGAAATGGCAACCCACTCCAGTGTTCTTGCCTGGAGAATCCCAGGGACGGGGGAGCCTGGTGAGCTTCTGTCTATGGGGTCACACAGAGTCGGACAAGACTGAAGTGACTTAGCAGCAGCAGCAGCAGCCATACCTCACAAAGTCACTGCAGGGAGGATTATACTGTCAGTGTTATTTTACAGGTGAAGAAATCTAGTGGAAAAAATGATTGTGAGACTGAGATAAAGATAGTAGGTTTTTTCCCAAACTGTTTTTAATGCTGCTTGAGAATCCATGGTGGTTTCTCATTGCATTGTGTCAAAGCAAAATGCTTTTTTTTCCTGGACTTTTCAAGCAGTGGTGGCTTCTTCAGAGCCTAACATAATCTCTTCAGTGATTATGTTACTACTGTAACCATCATTTCTGAGTAACTCGTGGACAGTCACGATGGAGAACTAGCTTTCTCAGGATGAATCCAGATGTTGAAGTCTGATGAAGGTATCTCAGATCAGGAAGACTTAGGCATGAGATGAGGTATATAGCCCATAGAGAACTGGATTAGATTATCCTCATGACACCATCCAATCCGTACATAAGAGCTTGCATCACACATGGTAATGAAGTTTAGAGCTATCATGGGCAGTAAAGATATCCGTTACATAAAGGTGAGCTTTTAAACTCTGAGTGAGTAAGAAGAAGTCATTTGGTATCATTTCTCCCTTGGGGTTAAACAACAGATTTCCCTATCAAGCAAATAATTAAATTCCCATAGGTGCGTTGTAATTTGTGATACAGCTGCCTGTTATAGATGATATAGTGGGACCTTTAGAGACCCAACTTATACACTTGATTATGATAATATTTCTCTTGAGCCTGAAATGGTGCTACTGTTACCAAACCCAGTGGACCCCCTCAGCCACTCATAGTAAATCTAATCTACTGACACCTAGTTGTGGAGAGGAAAATGCAGTGTTTATTGTGGGCATCAAGGAAGGAGTCCAGGACAGCTGAACTCAGTGATGGGTTTCAGCAAAGCACTTTTAAAGACAAGGGGGGAGGGAGGAGCATCCCGGGGTATATGAAGATTTTGTGCACCATTCTCTGATTGGTTGATGGTAAGATAACAGGGTAATGTCCCAGAGGACGTTATCAATCCTTAGGCACTGGTAGGTCTGGGGACTACATGCTTGTGACCATTAAGTAGTTAATTTATTCCATCTGGTGGTGGTTTAGCCTCTGTAAAACAACTCAGGAAATGTACACCAGATACTGTTATCTAGGTACTTCAGAGAGGAGCTAAAGCAGAGGATATGGAGGAGGAGTCTGTCCTGGGAAGACCCCATATGGTCCTGCTTGCTTATACTGTGAATATTTGTTTCTGCTACGGTTACTGCTGTAGAAATTCTAAATATAAAATTTATTGGATCCAAAGAAAACTTGTTTAATAAGTTTGAAAGGCTCAAGTATAGGAATAATTTATATTACATCAGGACAAGAATATAGTCACCTAAAAATCTGAAGCCAGAAGCAAAGAAACATGAAAGAAATTGTTGATCAAGTTTATCCATTATTGCAAAAAACATTGCATTTAAAAAGCATAAATACAAATTTTAATCAGCTTCTTTGTATAATCATTGGGTATATTGCTTCATAAATTTCAGTCTGTAAGTCATGATTTGAAAATGCTGCCTTTACCAATTTGCCTTTGGGTTTTCTTAAAAATGAACTAGTAGGTTCATATTGTGGATATAGTAATATTCATCTGTCATGGTTTTGTAGCCTGTTTGTGTCAGAATTTATTATATTTTGGAAAATTTTGGGTTTCAATAAAGAATGTTAGTATCCAGTTTTTTAGGTAATGTTTATAACTTTAAAAGAAACAAATATCTGTTTAATAATGCCTGTTTTACTTCTGACTTGCTATGTATGTTCAAGGAAAAAATTACATAGACCTCATATATTTGATGACTCAGCTGGTAAAGAATCTGCCTGCAATGTGGGAGACCTGGGTTTGATCCCTGGGTTGGGAAGATCCCCTGGAGAAGGGAAAGGCTACGCACTCCAGTATTCTCGTCTGGAGAATCCGATGGACTTTATAGTCCATGGGGTTGCAAAGAGTCGGACATGACTGAATGAATTTCACTTTGACTTTTGGCATATATTTGTTTTTTAGCGTTACTATGAGGGTAAACAAGATGGATGGAGAAACACAAAATGAGTAGTATATATGAGCACCCCATGAGATTACTTCTATTGTTACTTCTCTTTTTACTATTACTCTTTTGATTCAGCCATCTGTCCACTCACTGTGTTGAGCAATCTTAAAAGATAACAGTAGTCTCTATTTCTTTTCAAATAGATGTAAAGAGAATATGGCCATTATCAAGGATAGATTTTATCTCAAATGTTTACAAATATTGGAACACATTGGCAGCTGTAATCCAGTAGATAAATAAACAAGAGTTTAATGAAACAGATATGGGGAAAATCAGTAGACATTAATTATGATGGTAAGGAGGGTGATGAAATAATTGGGAAGATTACTGATAGTATGTCTTGTTCTTCAAAGTTCATTGTACACAGGATATTAGTGAGGAAGGATATTTACAGTATGACTTAAAGTTTAATGAAATGTTTCTTGGACCAAAAAAAAAAAAATCATTATCTTGAAAATGTGAGAAAAGGCCAGATTTAAAGGCATAAGTATTTTATTCCCAATGCGCTTATGGTATTCTTTTTTTTGGGGGGTGGGCTTAATAATTTGGTGACTTTGTTTATTGAAGATTTCAGTTATTAGCCTCTTTAGTCTTAACAACAACAACAAAAACCCATGATTTCAAAATCAGGCAAGTATCCTTGGTCTTGAGATGAGACTTTAAGCTCTTGTGTCTCTATTTAACAGAATGCTGCCTCTGAACCATTTCAGGAACATTTGTTTGAACTAAACCCAATGAGCTCAGACACAGCTTCACAGTCTTTTTTTTATTATTATTATTATTTTATCGGAGGCTAAAAACTGTGGTGTTGGAGAAGACTCTTGAGAGTCCCTTGTACCGCAAGGAGATCCAACCAGTCCATTCTAAGGGAGATCGATCCTGGGTGTTCATTGGAAGGACTGATGCTGAAGCTGAAACTGCAATACTTTGGCCACCTCATGCGACGAGTTGACTCACTGGAAAAGACTCTGATGCTGGGAAAGGTTGGGGGCGGGAGGAGAAGGGGACGACCGAGAATGAGATGTCTGGATGGCATCACCGACTCGATGGACATGAGTTTGAGTGAACTCCGGGAGTTGGTGATGGACAGGGAGGCCTGGCGTGCTGTGATTCATGGGGTCGCGGAGAGTTGGACACGACTGAGTGACTGAACTGAACTGAACTGAATTACTTTACAATATTATATTGGTTGGTTTTGCCATACATTGACATGAATCTGCCCCAGGTACACATGTGTTCCCCATCTTGAACCCCCCTCCCACCTCCCTCCCCATCCCATCCCTCTGGGTCATCCCAGTGCACCAGCCCTGAGCATCCTGTCTCATGCATTGAACCTGGACTGGCGATTCATTTCACATATGATATTATACATGTTTCAATGCCATTCTCCCAAATCATCCCACCCTCGGAAAGAGGACTGCAGTCAGTTAATAAAATTTGCCATGGAAGTGCCATGGGGACAGTAGCAGCCAGCAAGCAATGTGTTTTTCATCCTTGATGCATGTAGATGACATATGGTTCTTTTATATCCACTGATATGTCTGCGTTTACTTTTAGAGTGAGCAACCTACTCCAGAATAAAAACTATACTGTCATACAACTGGCTGCTTCAAGTGGATCATTTCTGCCTGATCTTGATTAGCCATTACCCACACATATTTACTCAAACCAAATAATATAAGAGAATGAAATTTTGAAGTAGACACATGAAGGATAGGACTGGGTGTAATTATAGCGTATATTGGATGGTTTTGAATTGTTTTGCTGCTCTCCTTTCCTTTAATTATACATTTCCCTCTGTATTCTCAGTTCAGACATCTGGTTAGTCCATTTTCTTTTCCAATCACCAGGTTGATTCCCCAAGTAATTTGAATGTGTTCATCAGAATGAAATGCAGTTAGTGGATTTCTTTATTTCCATATATATATATATTTTTAATTTTTAATGTCTCAGTTATTAAAGATCAACTTAGTATGGAGTCTTAAAATGTTGGGGAAACTGTTTAATTAAGTTTGACAACAATAGTAATATGACAGCATGTTCACGGGGGAGCTGTGTACTCTAATGAAAATAACTAAGGTTGGTTTGAATCCTAATAATGATTAAGCTGTATAGTTCTGCTAGTTACAACTCCTCTCAATTCTCAGGGATCAATAAATTTTGACCTTAGAATGAAAGGAAATTCAGCCTTTATGTGCCTGTCTCATATACCTGACTACCCTAGGAGAAAGTTCATGACAGAAGAGTGAGTCATTTACACAAAGGTTATAGAATACCTTACGAAGCATACTGGGACAGGGATTTCTGACACTGAAAATACAGTGCAGTTTTTCCAGTAGTCATGAATGCTCGTGAGAGTTAGACCATAAAGAAGGCTGAGCACTGAAGAACTGATGCTTTCAAACTGTGGTGCTGGAGAAGACTCTCAAGAGTCTCTTGGACTCCTAGCAGATCAAGCCAGTCAATCCTAAAGGAAATCAACCCTTAATATTCATTGGAAGTCCTGATGTTGAAGCTGAAGCTCCAAAACTCATTGGAAAAGACCTTGATGCTGGGAAATACTGAGGGCAGGAAGAGAAGGGGGTGACAGAGGATGAGATAATTGGATGGCATCATCAACTCAATGGACGTGAGTTTGAGCAAACTCTGAGAGATAGTAAAGGACAGGGAAGCCTGGAGTGCTGCAGTCCATGGGGTCACAGAGTTGGACACACCTGTGTGACTGAACAGCAAAGACATACCTTTTGCATGTAAATAATGGTTTAGAGCTTAAGAGAGACACCTACTGCAGTCAGCAGATTATTAGAGTGATCTTAGCAGTTATAGAGAGACACAAGTGATATACAAGTTACTTATTGGTAAGGTTTTAGACAGGGCTGAGGGTAACAAGTGTTCCTGGGTAGATTCAAATAGTTTACTCACTTATGCTATTGCTAATGAATTGAAAGGTTTTACTATTCCATTTACCATGAGGTGAATTTGTTAACAGATTACAATTTCTATTTATGAAAGTAGATAGAAATATAGAATAATCGGAAATAGTAATAGATAATCAGTAATAGTAAGTGAAAGTGGTACCTCTGGAAGCTAAAAATTTATGGGCAAAGTAGGAGAAGGAATGATTGCAAAGGTCTTGGGACAGCTGTTGACTTTAGAATGTCAGTAACCACTGCATATAGACATCCCTCACTCAGCAAGATGCCTGAGTGAAGATAAAAAGGTAACTGACCATCTCTTATTTTTCTTGAAGCTGGTTGTTCCATTTAGGAATGTGTGAATGTGAATGAAGAAGCAAATAATGATTTGCAATATATATTGCATGGTACAAGAATATCTTTGCTATAAATGGGCATTCTACTTTGCGATCCCATGGACTATAGTCTGCCAGGCTCTTCTGTCCATGGGATTCTCCAGGAGAGAATACTGGAGTGGGTTGCCATGATCTCCTCCAAGGGATCTTTGCAAGCCAGGGATTGAACCCAGGTCTCCCACATTGCAGACGGATTCTTTACTGTCTGATACAAGGGGACCCTTGGATGGATGTATAGTTAGCAGAATATTCCTAAATTTTTGTCAGTAGACTTTATTTTTTAACAGTTTCGTGTTTATAGAAAAACTGAACAGATAGCACTTTGTCCTTCCTTGCAGTTTCTGTTTGAACATCGTGCATTAGTGTGGTACGTTTGCTACAATTATTGAACCAGCCTTTATCATTAACTAAAGTCCATAGTTTACATTAGAGTTCACTCTTTGTGTTGTACAGTTCTGAGTTTTGATAATATGATGTCATGTATACACATTATATTATCATACAGAATATTTTACTGTCCTAAAATTTCCTTATACTTCAATTATTCATCCCTCCTCCCTCCATCCCCCAGATACTGATAATTTATTTATCTTTTCCACTGGCCTTTTTAAAAATGTAACATGTTTGGTATTATACCATATGTAACCTTTTCATACTGGCTTATTGCCCTTAGAAATATGTACTTAAGTTTTCCTCATATCTTTTTATGGCTTGATAACTTGCTTATTTTTATCATTGAGTAATGGGCTTCCTTGGTGGCTCAGACAGTCAAGAATCCGCCTGCAATGCAGGACTCCTGGGTTCAATCCCTGGGTTGGGAAGATCCTCTGGAGGAGGGCTTGGCAATCCACTCCAGTATTCTTGCTGGAGAATCCCCATGGAAAGAGGAGCCTGGAGGGCTACAATCCATTGGGTCACAAAGAGTCAGACACGACTGAGTAGCTAAGCACAATATACCATAGTATGAATATACCATAGTTTGGTTATACATTTACTACTTGAGGTGCATCTAGGGTGCTTCCAGGTTTTGGAAATTATAAATCAAGCTGCCATGAACATCCATATGCAGATTTTTGTGTGTACATTAAGTTTCCATCTCATTTGGTTAACCACTTAGGCACACAATTGCTGGATCACATGGTTAAGACTACACTTAGCTCTGCAAGAAACTGCCAAAAAGTCTTCCAAGTGGCTGTACCATTTTGCATTC
The DNA here is from genome assembly GCF_049115385.1 of Moschus berezovskii. Lineage (NCBI taxonomy): Eukaryota > Metazoa > Chordata > Mammalia > Artiodactyla > Moschidae > Moschus > Moschus berezovskii. Next base: position 10,165,374 of record NC_142467.1, read on the forward strand.
CCACCAGCAATGAGTAAAAGTTCATCAATAAAAGTTCAGCATTTGGTGTTAGCAGTGTTTTGGATTTCAGCTTTTCAAGTATGTGTGGTAATGTCTCATTTTGCTTTTATTTGAAATGATTGCAGCCATGAAATTAAAAGACACCCACTCCTTGGAAGGAAAGTTATGACCAACCTAGATAGCATATTAAAAACCAGAGACATTACTTTGCCAACCAAGGTCCGTCTAGTCAAGGCTATGGTTTTTCCCGTAGTCATGTATGGATGTGAGAGTTGGACTGTGAAGAAAGCTGATCGCCGAAGAATTGATGCTTTTGAACTGTGGTGCTGGAGAAGACTCTTGAGAGTCCCTTGGACTGCAAGGAGTTCCAACCAGTCCATCCTAAAGAGATCAGTCCTGGGTGTTCTTTGGAAGGACTGATGCTAAAGCTGAAACTGCAATACTTTGGCCACAGCATGCGAAGAGCTGACTCACTGGAAAAGACTCTGATGCTGGGAAGGATTGGGGGTGGTAGGAGAAGGGGACGACAGAGAATGAGATGGCTGGATGGCATCACTGACTCGATGGACATGAGTTTGAGTGAACTCCGGGAGTTGGTGATGGACAGGGAGGCCTGGCATGCTGTGATTCATGGGGTCGCAAAGAGTCGGACACGACTGAGCGACTGAACTAACTAAATAATGGTGTACAGTATTAGACAGTTTTCATATGCTTCTTTACTGTCTGTATATATTTTGGGGAAGTTGTCTGTTAAAATATTTTCCCTGCTTTTGGAGTTTTCTCTTTCCCTACTGTTGAGTTTTAAGGGGCTTTTGCATATTTTGGCTGAAGTATTTTCATCAGATATATTTTTTTCCAGTTATTTTCCTCCAGTCTGTGGTTGTCTTCTTGTTCTCTGACAGTTTCCAGAGGAGAAGTTTTTAATTTTAATAAAGTAAAACTGATCAGATTTTTTCTTTCATAAGGTGTGTGTTCAGTGTTGTATCTACAAATTCATTGTTAAACTAATGGATTTCACACCTAGAATTTTTCTCATGTTGCATTTGTTTTTTTATACCTGTGTTCTATATTTAGGTCTATGATTCAGTTTGAGTTGTGTTTAAGTTATTTTGGGGTCTTTTTTTTTTTGGATTGTGGATACCCAGTTATTTCAGCATCAGTTGTATCAGTTGTTCAAAATGTTGTGCTATCTGTTGTGTTACCACTGTTCCTTAGTCAGAAGTCAGTTGACTGTATTTGTGTGCAGCTATTTATGGGCTCTTTATTTCATTCCCCTGACCTATTTGTCTCTTCTTTTCCAAATACCACAATGCCTTCATTGCTGTATTTTTATAGTAGCTCTTAAAGTTGGGGGAGTTAGTCTTCTGACTTTTTTTTTTCAGTGCTGTATTGGCTCTTCTGAGTCTTGCTTTTCCATATAAACTGTGTGATGCATTTGTCAATATACACAGAATTACTTCTGGGATTTTCATTTGGAAGAGATTTTCACCAGTATTGCGTTGAACCAATGAATAAACTTAGAAAGAACTGGCATCTTAACATTTTGAATCTTCTAGTAGTGAACACGAAGTAACTCAATATATGTAAATCCCCTTTGAATTCTTTCATCAGGGCTTTGTAGTTTTTCAGCATATAAACCCTGTACATATTTTACTAGGTTTATGCTTAGAATATATTTATTTTGGTACTGCTGTATTTTTCATTTCACATTTAATTCTGCATTGCTGGTATACAGGAAAGATTTTGCTTTTCTATCTTTACCATGTATGTTTCCTGTGAGCTTGTTAAAATTGATTAAAGAGTTTTTTGATAGATCCTCAGTTTTCTAAATAGATACTCACTCCCTCTGAAACAAAGGAAGCTTTATTTCTTTGTTTTCAAAGTGTTTCTGTGTGTTTCTTTTCATCCTGTATTTCTCTTTTTTCTTTTTCTTTTCCTGTAGTCCTATTATACTAGCTGGAACTTCAATAAAATGTTAAATAGAAACAATGAGAGAGGGCATCTTTGCCTTCTTTCCCATCTTCAGGGGGAAAGACTTTCAGTCTCTCACCACTAAGAATCATTTGAGCTCTAGATGTTTTGTAGGCATTCTTTAACAAGGAAGTAAGTTTCTCTTTACTGCTGTTTTGTTGAGAGTTTTATCATGAGTAGGTGCTGAATTCTGTCAAGTAATTTTTCTGTGTCAGTTGATATAATTATTATTTTTCTCTCTAGCAAGTTGATATAGTGAATTACATTGATTTGTGTGTGTATGTGTTGATTCTTCCTTGATTCCCTGGCATAAATTTGACATGGTCATTGTGTGTAATCCTTTTCTTAAATTTTTTGACTCATTGGCATATATTTTATTTAGGATTTTTTGGTTCTTTGTTGATGAAATTATTGGTTTATAGATTTCTTTCCTTGTACAGTCTCTATCCAGTTAGGTTTTATGACAAGATTGGCCTCATAGAGTGAGGTAGGAATTGTCCCTTCTGCTTTTGTTTCTAAATAAACTGTCTTAGGGAACTAGTAGCAGTCCTGTGGTTAGGATGCCATGCTTCCACTGCAAGAGACATGGGTTTGATTCCTGGTTGGCGAGCTAAGATTCCCAGCCATAATCAAACAAAGCTTTCTTAGCCTTCCGGGACTGCCATAACAAATTGCTATGAATTGAATGGTTTAAAACAACAGAAGTTTATTCTATCACTGTGGGATGCTAAAAGTTCAAATTCAAGTTGTTGGCAAGGCTGTGGTCACTCTGAAACCTCTAGGGGAGGATCCCTCCTTGCTTTATCAGGTTTATTTCATCATAATGATACTGAGATCCTCAATCTCCATTACTTAATGGTCAGTTATTTGAGATTTATTTTGTTCCACTGCTGTGTACTTGATTTTTTAAAATCTTTTTTATTGAACTATAGTTGATTTATAATTTTGTGCTAGTTTAGGTGTATACCAAATTGATTCAGTTTTTCATATTTTTTCCATTACAGGTTATTATAAGATATTGAGTACAGTTCCCTCTGTTATACAGTGGGTCCTTATTTATATTTTATATAGTAATGTGTATCTGTTAATCTGAAAGTCTCCTAATTTATCCCTCTTCTCCTTTTCATTTGGTAACCGTAAGTTTGTGTTCTGTGTCTGAGTCTGTTTCTCTTTTGTGAATAATTTCACTTGTATCATTTTTTAGATTCTGTGTGTGATACCACATGATATTTGTCTTTCTCTTTCTGATTTCACTTCACATGATAATCTCTAGGCCCATCCATACTGATGCAAATGGCAATATTTCCTTCTTTTATGGCTGAGTTTTATATATGTTCATATACACCATTTCTTGATCCATTCATCTGTTCATCTCTTGATGGACACAGGTTGATTCCTTGTCTTAGCTATTTTAAATAGTGCTGCCGTGAACATTGCTGTGCATGTATTTTTTTGAATTAAGACTTTTCATGTTTTCCAGATATATGTCCAGGAATGGCATCGCTGGATAATATGGTTGCTCTGTTTTTTCATTTTTTTAAGGAACATTCACATTGTTTTCCATAGTGGCTGCACCAATTTACATTCCCACCAACCAGTGTAAGGGGTCCCGTTTCTCCAGCATTTATTGCTTGTAGACTTTTGTTCCATTGACTGTGTCATGTTTCCCTGATTCTTTGTGTTCCTTGTAGCTTTCTATTGGTATCTGATTTTGAAGAAGTAGCCACCTCTCCGGTCTTTACAGACTGGCTCTGACAGAGAAGACCTTTACTAAGACCTCACTAGAAATTCTAGGAGTCTCTTTAATCTTTCCTATGGATATGTACTCTCTGGGCTCATTCATTTAGATTCCTATTTAGAGTGGATTTTTCTGCTTTCTCTCTTTCTTTAAGGAGACAATAATCTTTTGCTGTCTATGATATCTCACTGCTTTACCTCTGGCTAGGACTTTTCAGTCACATTTCACTTCTCTTCCTCTTTACCTGTGCAGAAACCTTGAGTTCTGTGCCTTCTGACAGATATGCTGAGCTGTGCTGGGCATAGCAGACTGCCCACCGCTTTTCTTTAATGCTTAGTTGCCTGTATGAAACTGTAAGGGTTCCATCTGTGCTTCAATTGAGACAAGACAAAAACTAGATGCTTGGGTGGCACACCCAAAGGCTAGGGCTTTGGAGGCATTCTCTAGTTCTGTCTCCCACCTGGTGGAGGAACCTTGGGTTCTATGCCTCCTGTCAGTCTCATAGTGCAGTATCAGAATAGTAAACCATCCACCCTTTTGCTTTGTTCTTATCTGCCCTCAAGTGTATATCTGAGTGTACAACATTCTTTCTTTCTGAAGAACTTCTGTTAACATATTTTTTAGCAAGGTTTCTTCAGTTTAGTTCAGGCGCTCAGTCGTGGACACCATGGACACCACGGACAACCCCATGGACACCACGCTTCCCTGTCCATCAGCAACTCCCAGATCTTGCTCAAACTCATGTCCATCAAGTTGGTGATGCAGTCCAACCATCTCATCCTCTGTCATCCCCTTCAACTCCTGTCTTCACTCTTTCCCAGCATCAGGGTCTTTTCCAATGAGTCAGTCTGCATCAGGTGGCCAAAGTACTGGAGCTTCAGCTTCAGCATTAGTCCTTCCAATGAATATTCACGACTGATTTCCTTTAGGATTGTTCTGTTGTTCTGCCTGGTTTAATCTCCTTGCAGTCCAAGGGACTCTCAAGAGTTTTTTCCAACACTATAGTTCAAAAGCATCAATTCTTCAGTGCTCAGCTTTCTTTATAGTCCAACTCTCACATCCATACTTGACTACTGAAAAAATCATAACTTTGACCAGATGGACATTTGTCAGCAAAGTAATGTCTCGGGCTTTTTAATATGCTATCTAGGTTAGTCATAGCTTTTCTTCCAGGGAGCAAGCATCTTTAAATTTCATTGCTGCAGTCAACATCTGCAATGATTTTGGAGCCCAAGAAGATAAAGTTTGTCACTATTTCCATTGTTTCCCCATCTGCTCCGTTCCGTTCCGTTCCGTCGCTCAGTCGTGTCCGACTCTTTGCAACCCCGTGGACTGTAGCCTACCAGGCTTGTCCGTCCTTGGGATTCTCCAGGCAAGAATACTGGAGTGGGTTACCATGAAATCCAACCAGTCCATCCTAAGGGAAATTGGTCACAACTGAGTGACTGCACTGAACTGATGGACCCAGATGCCAGATCTTAGTTTTCTGAATGCTGAGTTGTTTTTTTTTTTAATTTTTAAAATTTATTTATTTTAATTGGAGGCTAATTACTCTACATTATTGTATTGGTTTTGCCAAACATTGACATGAATCTGCCCCGGGTGAACACGTGTTCCTTCACTCTCCTCGTTCACTTTCCTCAGGAGGCTCTTTAGTTCCTCTTCGCTTTCTGCCATAAGGGTGGTGTCATCTGCATGTCTGAGGTTATTTCTCCCGGCAATCTTGATTCCAGCTTGTGCTTCATCCAGCCCAGCGTTCCTCATGATGTACTCTGCATAGAAGTTAAATAAGCAGGGAGACAATATACAGCCTTGACGTACTCCTTTCCGAATTTGGAACCAGTCTGTTATAACATGTCCCATTCTAACTGTTGCTTCTTGAACTGTTACCAGTTTCTCAGGAGGCAGGTAAGATGGTCTGGTATTCCCATCTCTAAGAATTTTCCACAGATTGTTCCAACAGTGACCCAACTCCATAATCTTTTTTATTTGAGAAAGACTTTTTTCTCTTCACTTTTGAATGACAATTATGTTGGATACAGAATTATGTTTTACTGTATTTTTTCTTCAACACTTCAGATATTTCACTCCACCCTCTGCTTGTATGTAAGTTTTCTAAAGATAAGTCCAGTGTAATATATATCTTTGTTTCTTTGTAGGTAATTTATCCCTTCCCCTACACACCTTTGGCTTCTTTCTAGGTTTTTTATTTACCTTTGATGTTCTGTGGTTTGAAAATGGATATGCCTAGTTGTACATTTTTGGTACTTATCCTGCTTAATTTTTTCAGAGCTTCTTGGATCTGTAATTTTTTATCTGTCATATATTTTGGAAAAAGTCTTATTAATTGTTATTTCAGATATCCTCTGCTTCTTTCTGGTGGATGAAATTTCATATACTGAGGCATGAGGAAGTTATTCTAAATTCTACGTAATTTTAATTGAATTTATTTTAACCAGAATTGCCTGTTTTATGGTCTGTCAAAAATACATTGTATATCTGCTTTAACTATTAAAGAAAAGAAAAAAATGGAGTAATGGTGGTTCAGATATCCAGAATGGAGCCAGATGGCCATTATGGATATGGTTTCAGACATGTTCCTGTATCACTGAGAACTTGAACTTTCTGAACTGTATGGACTCAAGGACATCGATGTCTTTCTCAAAATAATATCTGCCAGCATCTGCCATCAGCAACCTTCCAGTCTTACAGTGTCCCCTTGTAACAAGGCTGTCATTTCCAATCCCAGCCAGTCCTTCCTTTTAATAAGCACCCTTACTTCTTGCCAACTCCAGTCCTAATTCTTGGCAAACAACTTACATAATTTTGTGGTTTTTGCCTTTATAAGACTTTCCCATTTTGTTGTAAAATAGACCACAATTCAAGTGCTATTGATTCTATGTCTCCTGGGCTATCATCCTCAGTTTGGATCAAATAAAATCCTTTATACTCTTATTATGGGTTGTTTATTGATATTTGGTATTCTTATTATTCTTGGATATTCTGTTCCTTTTTTTTTCATTCCTTCTCCCTTTGCATTCCAATTTGGGAAGTTTTCATTAGCATATCTTCAAGTGCCCTGAATCTTTCCTCAGTTATGTCCATTTTACTAATGAACTCATCACAGATCATAGGCATTCTTTATTTTCGTTACAGTGTTTTTTTATGTCTAATATTAAAAAAAATTCTTTCATAGCATTGCCATCTCTCAGCTTACATTATACATCTTTTCGTGCATGTTACCCCCTTTTTCTATTAATGTCCTTAATTATGATTACTTATGATTTCATATCTGATAATTCCAAAATTGCCACTGTATCTGTGTCCAGTACTTTTGCTTGTGTTTTATTTTTAGGCTGTATTTTTTCATTGCCTTTTAGCATGACTTTTAATTTTTTGTTGAAACCCAAACATGATGTATCAGCTAATATGTACTTGGTTAAATAGGCCTTTAGTGTGCAGATTTATGTTTATCTGACTGGAGTTAAGCTGTGTATAATGTGTCAGAGGGTTTGGTCTCCTCTGCTGTCCCTATTTTGTCTTCCGTTTGTTTCTGAACTTCCCTAGAAACTATATCTAAACTAGAGCCTGTGGCTTTCAGTTCAGTTCAGTTCAGTTCAGTCGCTCAGTCATGTCTGACTCTTTGCGACCCCATGAATCACAGCACGCCAGGCCTCCCTGTCCATCACCAAATACTGGAGTTCACTCAAACTCATGTCCATCGAGTCGGTGATGCCATCCAGCCATCTCATTCTCTGTCGTCCCCGTCTCCTCCCGCCCCCAACCTTTCCCAGCATCAGAGTCTTTTCCAGTGAGTCAACTCGTCACATGAGGTGGCCAAAGTATTGGAGTTTCAGCTTCAGCATCAGTCCTTCCAATGAACACCCAGGATTGATCTCCTTTAGAATGGACTGGTTGGATCTCCTTGCAGTACAAGGGTCTCTCAAGAGTCTTCTCCAGCACCACAGTTCAAAAGCATCAATTCTTCGGCGATCAGCTTTCTTCACAGTCCAACTCTCACATGCATACATGACCACGGGAAAAACCATAGCCTTGACTAGATGGACCTTGGTTGGAAGAGTAATGTCTCTGCTCTTTAAGATGCTATCTAGGTTGGTCATAACTTTCCTTCCAAGGAGTAAGCGTCTTTTAATTTCATGGCTGCAATCAGCATCCGCAGTGATTTTGGAGCCCAAAAAAATAAAGTCTGACACTGTTTCCACTGTTTTCCCATCTATTTCCCATGAAGTGATGGGACCAGATGCCATGATCTTTGTTTTCTGAATGTTGAGCTTCAAGCCAACCTTTTCACTCTCCTCTTTCACTTTCATCAAGAGGCTTTTGAGTTCCTCTTCACTTTCTGCCATAAGGGTGGTGTCTTCTGCATATCTGAGGTTACTGATATTTCTCCCGGCAATCTTGATTCCAGCTTGTCCTTCTTCCAGCCCAGCGTTCCTCATGATGTACTCTGCATAGAAGTTAAATAAGCAGGGTGACAATATACAACCTTGACGTACACCTTTTCTTATTTGGAACCAGTCTGTTGTTCCATGTCCAGTTCTAACTGTTGCTTCCTAACCTGCATACAGGTTTCTCAAGAGGCAGGTCAGGTGGTCTGGTATTCCCATCTCTTTCAGAATGTTCCACAGTTTATCATGATCCACACAGTCAAAGGCTTTGGCATAGTCAAGGAAGCAGAGATAGATGTTGTTCTGGAACTCTCTTGCTTTTTCCATGATCCAGCAGATGTTGGCAATTGAACTAAAATGGACTGGAATGGGTGAATTTAACTCAGATGACCATTATATCTACTACTATGGGCAGGAATCCCTTAGAAGAAATGGAGTAGCCATCATGGTCAACAAAAGAGTCCGAAATGCAGTACTTGGATGCAATCTCAAAAATGACAGAATGATTTCTGTTCATTTCCAAGGCAAACCATTCAATATTACAGTAATCCAAGTCTATGCCCCAACCAGTAATCCTGAAGAAGCCGAAGTTGAACGGTTCTATGAAGACCTACAAGACCTTTTAGAACTAACACCCAAAAAAGATGTCCATTTCATTCTAGGGGACGGGAATGCAAAAGTAGGAAGTCAAGAAACACCTGGACTAACAGGCAAATTTGGCCTTGGAGCACGGAATGAAGCAGGGCAAAGGCTAATAGAGTTTTGCCAAGAGAACGCACTGGTCATAGCAAACACCCTCTTCCAACAACACAAGAGAAGACTCTACACATGGACATCACCAGATGGTCAACACCGAAATCAAATTGATTATATTCTTTGCAGCCAAAGATGGAGAAGCTGTATACAGTTAGCAAAAACAAGACCAGGAGCTGACTGTGGCTCAGATCATGAACTCCTTATTGCCAAATTCAGACTTAAATTGAAGAAAGTAGGGAAAACTACTAGACCATTCAGATATGACCTCAATCAAATCCCTTATGATTATACAGTGGAAGTGAGAAATAGATTTAAGGGACTAGATCTGATAGAGTGACTGATGAACTCTGGACGGAGGTTCGTGACATTCTACAGGAGACAGGGACCAAGACCATCCCCATGGAGAAGAAATGCAAAAACACACAATGGTTGTCTGAGGAGGCCTTAAATAGCTGTGAAAAGAAGAGAAGCGAAAAGCAAAGGAGAAAAGGAAAAATATAAGCATCTGAATGCAGAGTTCCAAAGAATAGCTAGGAGAGATAAGAAAGCCTTCCTCAGCGATCAATGCAAAGAAATAGAGGAAAACAACAGAATAGGAAAAACAAGAGATCTCTTCAAGAAAATTAGAGATATCAAGGGAACATTTCATGCAAAGATGGGCTCGATAAAGGACAGAAATGGTATGGACCTAACAGAAGCAGAAGATATTAAGAAGGGGTGGCAAGAATACACAGAAGAACTGTACAAAAAAGATCTTCACGACCAAGATAATGACAATGGCGTGATCACTCACCTGGAACCAGACATCTTGGAATGTGAAGTCAAGTGGGCCTTAGAAAGCATCACTCCGAACAAAGCTAGTGGAGGTGATGGAATTCCAATTGAGCTATTTCAAATCCTGAAAGATGATGCTGTGAAAGTGCTGTACTCAATATGCCAGCAAATTTGGAAAACTCAGCAGTGGCTACAGGACTGGAAAAGGTCAGTCTGCATTCCAATCCCTAAGAAAGGGAATGCCAAAGAATGCTCCAACTACCGCACAATTGCACTCATCTCACACGCTAGTAAAGTCATGCTCAAAATTCTCCAAGCCAGGCTTCAGCAATGTGTGAACCGTGAACTTCCAGATGTTCAAGCAGGTTTTAGAAAAGGCAGAGGAACCAGAGATCAATTGCCAACATCTGTTGTGGCTTCCAGTTCTTTGATTTACAGTCCATGTTGTCGTGCTGATGTGGTGATAAGATATTTGAGGGGAATGTCTGTAATCTTATGACTATATCTCCATATTTATTTACAGGACCAGAGTCCCTTGGCTTTGGCGGTCAGAGGAGTTGTTTATCCTTTTATCCTTCTCTTAGGAGATATAGGAAGCCTGGAAGGGAGTCACATTTTGTGTTCCTCTTCCCCTAAATAATTGACGGTTCTGGTAAAGTTGTTTCTCCTCGGGTCAGGCTTTTGTTTCAGAGATAAAAAGCTCTGTGCAGATTTCACAATGGCTTCCTTCCTCCACCTCTTGACTCAAGTGCAGTCTAATCTTGGGGCTTTTGGAGGTAAACCTTGTCAAATGTGAGGGTCCCTGTAAAACTGGCCTTCTTTTAAGTTTGGAAGCTAGTTCACAATCAGCCTCCAGCAATTAATCAATGAATTTTTGTTTTCCCGGCAGTTACAGGCTTCAGCCCCTCCGACTCCAAGTAAGCTGTGATTCATTACATCTCCTTTATCTCCAGTTTTCTGGTTAGACGTTTACCCTCAATTCTCTGATGGATTTAAGCAGAGTGGTTGATTTTGACCTTGTTCAGCTTTTTCCATATGGACAGGAGGGGAGTGAGGGCTCTTGAGCTCTTTATCTGTGTAAAGTGGAAGTCTTTAATCCTTTTTGTTTAGGGAGGCAGAAGGATGCTTATGTCCCAGATAATCTGGAAAATGCGGACTTGACTGTAGCCTTTTCTGTATATAGTTGTGTTTACTGATTAGCACTTATTTTGGCCGTGCTGGCTCTTCCTTGCTGTGCGGCTTTTCTCTAGTTGAGAGGAGCAGGAGCTACTCTGTAGGAGCGGTGCTGGCTTCTCACTCTCGTGACTTGTTGCGGAGCGTGGCTGTAGGGTGGGCGGGCTTCAGTAGGTGTGGCTTGTGAGCTCAACTGTTGGGGTTCCCTGGTCCTCGAGCACAGGCTCAATACTTGTGGTGCCCTGGCTTAGTAACCTCTCTGCGTGTGGGGTCTTCCTGGATCAGGGATCAAACTCACGTCTCCTACATTGGCAGGCAAACTGTTTGCCACTGAGCCACCAGGGAATCCTGACCATAGCGTTTTTTACATGCTTTTAAAATTGTAAAATGATGGGATTGGCTGAAGTTCAGGTATGAAACATGAGCTTGTTGGTGTTTTTCAGTCGCCCAGTTGTGTCTGACTGCAGACTGCAGCACGCCAGGCCTCCCTGTCCCTCACCGTCTCCCGGAGTTTGCCCAAGTTCATGTTCCTTGCATCCGTATGCAGTCTAGCCATCTCATTCTCTGACACGCTCTTCTTCTGGGACTTTCCCAGCTCGATCTTTCCCAGCATCAGGGACTTTTCCAGTGAGTCGTCTGTTCACATCAGATGACCAAATAAGTCATCTGTTCATGTCAGATGATTATGAAAAATGAACTGTTAACTTCTAAATTAAGTGCAGTTTAAAAAAAAAAGCTACTCAATAAAAGAATCATCAGTCTTCTGCTTATTACAGGTAAGAATTTCAGCAATTAAGTTGGCCTTTCTGAGACTGTCTGTTTATCTTTCAGAGTCTTAGCTATCTCAAGGGTTAACATGAAGTTCAAACAAACTGATGAAATAATGACAGATAATATTTACTGGTAGATTAAAAGGTGCTGGTAATTATGTATTTTATTTCCCTTAATGCTCCTCCAAACCCTGCATTGTGTTATTTCAATTTTTTTTTCAAAAATGAGGAAAACAGACATGAGCATATAAATTTTTGTTGTTTAGTTGCTGAGTCATGTCCATCTCTTTGCCACCCCATGGACTGTAGCCTGCCATCCGTGGAATTCTCCAGACAAGAATACTGCAGTGGGTTGCCATTTCCTTTTCCAGGCCATGTTCCCAACCCAGAGATCGACCCTGCGCTTGGATTCTTTACTGTTGAGCCACAGGGAAAGTCCGAACATATAAATAATAAATCTAAGTCACACAGGTGTAAGTGTCAGTGCCTAAACCTGGCAGGTTTTGTAGTAACTAAGAGAAATAGAGATGCATTGGACAGAGTCACTGCTCCAAAAAGTAGAGTGAGTGCCTATATGGATACACACATATGTACAGATGCTTGTGTTGTGGGACAGGACATCACCAGCCTCGTGACAAGCTCATGGTGTTCTTTCTTGACTCTTTAATCAGTGACCGTAATATTTATCTCTCTCTTGTCCACATTCGGTTCCTCAATATTTCTGAGGAATCGGAGCCTTGTAGAGTGCACAGGAAGAATAGTCCCAATCTAAAACTGAAGTGCGATTATATCTGTGGAACTGCACGTTCAGGGCAGATACAGTGGTGCAGCCTGGTTTTCAGGGGCTCTATGTCTGACAGTGGACACCGTGCCTCAGTGGGTGTGTAGTAGGTTCAGGAGCTTCAAGAGCATGGTGGTATCTGCAAGGGCGTCTAAGCATTTTGAGAATGTCTCATTCATGGTGGCTGGAATTCTAAATTCAGTTATGAAGGATCGCAGTATAAATTTACAGCTACTGCTTAGCAGACAAATAAATCAACACTTGCCTCAGGCTTTATTATTTCTTCTGTTTGTTGTTTTTGAAAAATTTATTTTAGTGGTTGTGAAAGATGCCAGATTGAGAAAGACACTGAAAAAGAAATTCACAGTTTATTCACAGATGACTCATTAGCTCTTCAGCTTCTTCAGGAGTCCCATTACCTCTAGGCTTCCCGGACGTGTACTTGTAAGTCTCTTGCTGTACTTTTATATCAGTTTTAATTTGGGACCGTGGTTAGCAGGTGAATGGAAAAATAACTGGCGAGTCACCATGCAGGGTCAGTGACCAGATTCTAAGGTCTGACTTCTTGCAGGCAAGTCACTTAAATTCTGTGTGCCTCAGTCTCTTCATGTGTAAAGGGAGGATAAAGTGAAGATAAATAGCACCACCTGAAAGAGTTGTGAGCATTAAATTACTTAAAATGTGCAGTATTTGCAAAATTGCAATAATACATTTCATATATGAAGTGATCTGTGGATGTCAGCTATTTTACGTATTTAGTTAAGCATATAACTTGTTGCAAAAAATTCATTCAGTTCAGTTCAGTTCAGTCGCTCAGTCGTGTCCGACTCTCTGCGACCCCATGAATCACAGCATGCCAGGCCTCCCTGTCCATCACCAACTCCCGGAGTTCACTCAAACTCATGTCCAGAGTCGGTGATGCCATCCAGCCATCTCATTCTCCGTCGTCCCCTTCTCCTCCCGCCCCCAACCTTTCCCAGCATCAGAGTCTTTTCCAGTGAGTCAACTCACCGCATGAGGTGGCCAAAGTATTGCAGTTTCAGCTTTAGCATCAGTCCCTCCAATGAACACCCAGGATTGATCTCCTTTAGGATGGACTGGTTGGATCTCCTTGCAGTCCAAGGGACTCTCAAGAGTCTTCTCCAGCACCACAGTTCAAAAGCATCAATTCTTCGGCGATCAGCTTTCTTCACAGTCCAACTCTCACATCCATACATGACCACGGGAAAAACCATTGCCTTGACTAGACGGACCTTGGTTGGCAAGTAATGTCTCTGCTTTTTAATATACACATATTTCCATATTTAAATTATCTAATGTTGCTCCTTGATTTCTAGTTCTGCAGTGGCAGTGATTGCACTGGAATTAGTAATCAGTGAGGGTGAATGGACAGTGGCATTCACTGACCTCAGCATAGCACCATCTAGAGCAGCATCACTGGATGGTAACAGATCATTAGTCCCTCCATTGCATTCCCATCCATTCTACCACAGTCTGCTCATTTCACGGAACCATATTTGGTTGACAACTTTTTCAGAGCCATGTTTTCTGTAGTGGCTTCTGAGGCTGTATTCAGCCAGTAATCTTTTTCTCCTATTCGTGGGAGAATGAATCCTGCCGTTCCCTGAAGATTAAAATACCCTACAGAGATTTATTGCTTTGCTGACAGGTTCCTGAAGGAGAAGTGTTGGACTATATATGTCTTTTTCAAGAAAGAAATAGGTTTCAGTTCAAGAAGATCCTGCACAGCTGGACGGTCAACAGTTCAGTCCCTAATCATTGCAATATGATGTAATTCCTATAATTTTTATTTTGTGGTTGTGTTAATTTATAAAGGAGTATCTTCTCAATGTTCTCAGAGTCATGAATAAAATCTTAACATTAGCTAAACATTATGAAAATTACAGGATTTATCCACTTTCTAAAACACCTAGGTCTGAAGTTGAGATATAATTAGGTACAGAATGGTAGAAATATAGATGGCATGGAACTGTGCTCCTAGAATTAAACTTATAAGTAAGATATTGTAGCTCATATATGAAAATGAGTGAATTGAATAAATTTTATAAGGAATGTAAGAGATCAGAGACAGACATAATGTGTATGCACAAATAGTTATTATGTAGTGTGTTTATATCATATCCTATTTACTTCTTTGTATATACTAGATGGTTAACTCTTATTTTACTTATATATTTTGTTCACAGTTTCATCTCCATCTCCAGTGTTGAGCTTAGGTCCTGTCACATGGCAGTACGTAGTACATTTATTCTCCCAACTCTGGCTCTTAGCATTATCTGTGCAAATAGCACATGCTGCTGCTGCTGCTAAGTCACTTCAGTCGTGTCTGACTCTGTGCGACCCCACAGACGGCAGCCCACCAGGCTCCCCCATCCCTGGGATTCTCCAGGTGAGAACACTGGATTGGGTTGCCATTTCTTTCTCCAATGCATGAAAGTGAAAAGTGAAAGTGAAGTCACTCAGTCGTGTCCGACTCTTAGCGACCCCATGAACTGCAGCTTACTAGACTCCTCCATTCATGGGATTTTCCAGTCAAGAGTACTGGAGTGGGGTGCCATTGACTTCATATTAACTGTAATATATAGGCTCGTGCCACAATGTGTGGTTGTATAGAAAATTGAGGCAGAAGATTTGAATCATCATCATCACCATTATTCACTCATTTTTGTTAAATATTTACAAGTTTCCAGGCACTCTTCTAAGCACTCCTTTAACTCATTGAATCATCTCAGCAATTTTATGGGGTAATTACTATTAATGTTCCTATTTATATATGATAGCACTAAAGCATAAAAGAATAAATAAAATTGCCAAAGGTCACTGAGGAACTAAGCAGTGAGCCAGAATTTAAATCAAAAATGTGGAAGAAACTTAAGTGACCATCAAAGATGAATGGATAAAGAAGATGTGGTTGATGCATACAATGGAATGTAACTTAGCTTTAAAAAAGAATGAGATTCTGCATTTTGAGAAATGTGGATGGACCTAGAGAAGATTATGCTTAGTGTAAATAAGTGGGACAGAGAATGAGGAATACTGAATTATATCACTTACATGTGGAACTGGAAAAGTAGCAGAAATGGACTCAGCAGATATGGAAAGCAAACTAGTGGTTACCAGTGGGGAGGAGAGAGAGGGAGGGACATGTTAATAAGCTTATGGCACTAAGAGACACAAACTAGGATGTATGAAGCAGATAATCAACCAACATATTTTGTTCAGCACAAAGAATTATAACCATTATCCTATAATATGTTTTAAGGGAGTATAATCTGTAAAAATACTGAATCACTATGCTGTATCAGTTCAGTTCAGTTGCTCAGTCGTGTCCAACTCTTCGTGACCCCATGGACTGCAGCACACCAGGCCTCCCTGTCCATCACTAACTCCCAGAGTTTACTCAAACTCATGTCCATTGAATCAGTGATGCCATCCAACCATTTCATCCTCTGTCATCCCCTTCTCCCACCTTCAATCTTTCCCAGCATCAGCGTCTTTTCAGATGAGTCAGTTCTTCCCATCAGGTGGCCAAAGTATTATAGTTTCAGCTTCAGCATCAGTCCTTGCAATGAATATTCAGGACTGATTTTCTTTAGGATGGACTGGTTGGATCTCCTTGCTATATACCTGAAGCTAATATAATACTGTAAACCAACTGTAGTTCAATTCATTTATGCGTGACGTGGAAGTGTTAGTGACTCAGTCGTGTCTGACTCTTTGTGACCCCGTGGACTGTAGCCCACCAGGCTTCTCCGTCCATGGGATTCTCCAGGCAAGAATACTGGAGTGGGTTACCATTTCCTTCTCCAGGGGATCTTCCTGACCCAGGGATCGAACCCGGGTCTCCCGCATTGGGGGCAGACGCTTTAACCTCTGAGCCACCAGGGAAGCCATACATACATACAAAAAGTTTGACTCCAAAAAAAAAAGTGATGCCAACTAGTCATAAGGGATTTGATTTAGGTCTTATCTGAATGGTCTAGTGGTTTTCCCTACTTTCTTCAATTTAAGTCTGAATTTGGCAATAGGGAGTTCATGATCTGAGCCACAGTCAGCTCCTGGTCTTGCTTTTGCTAACTGTATACAGCTTCTCCATCTTTGGCTACAAAGAATATAATCAGTGGAAACAGTGTCAGATTTTATTTGGGGGGGGCTCCAAAATCACTGCAGATGCTGATTTCAGCCATGAAATTAAAAGACGCTTACTCCTTGGAAGGAAAGTTATGACCAACCTAGATAGCATCTTAAAAAGCAGAGACATTACTCTTCCAACCAAGGTCCGTCTAGTCAAGGCTATGGTTTTTCCCGTGGTCATGTATGTATGTGAGAGCTGGACTGTGAGGAAAGCTGATCGCCGAAGAATTGATGCTTTTGAACTGTGGTGTTGGAGAAGACTCTTGAGAGTCCCTTGTACCGCAAGGAGATCCAACCAGTCCATTCTAAGGGAGATCGATCCTGGGTGTTCATTGGAAGGACTGATGCTGAAGCTGAAGCTCCAATACTTTGGCCACCTCATGCGACGAGTTGACTCACTGGAAAAGACTCTGATGCTGGGAGGGGTTGGGGACAGGAGGAGACGGGGACGACAGAGAATGAGATGGCTGGATGGCATCACCGACCCTGTGGACATGAGTTTGAGTGAACTCCGGGAGTTGGTGATGGACAGGGAGGCCTGGCGTGCTGTGATTCATGGGGTCACAGAGAGTCGGACACGACTGAGCAACTGAACTGAACTGAAATAGTCCTAGATGGAGAAAGAAATGGCAACCCACTTGAGTATTCCTGCCTGGAGAATTCTGTGAACCTAGGAGTCTGGCAGGCTAGAGTCCACAGGGTCGCAGAGAGGTGGACACGCCTGAGCAACTAACTTTCTTTCTTATATAGTCACAGTGGGCAACAGAGGGTGATGCTACAAGCCTGGCCTCGTAGAGCTGGTGGATGTGCTGAGATGTGAGGGAAAGTAGGAAGTTCTGCAGGCTTCCAGAACTTCACAGGCATCATACTGCCAGGACACTACTGTTAGATTAGGAGATTAAAAGAATAGCTTATCGGTCTTTGAAATTACAAAGAAAAATTGTATAAATTTGCATCCATATAGTTCTGTGGGAAGAGCTATCTACATACAACTATGTATATATAAAACCATTTAAAACTTGCTTTTAAGAAATTTAAAAATACAAAATATTTTCAGGACAATGCTTAGTTTAATATTTAGGTCAATATGCTGTCAGTCACTGTGAAAAATTGTCACCTTGCCAAGGAGATAGTTTTACTAAAAGTTCTATTTTTAACCTAACTTTTTTTAAAGTAGCTTCTGTTCATGGAGACAGATTTTCATATAATCTGATATGGTGGTAACTTAAAGGTATGAACATAGGGTAAGGTGGCACCCTTATCTTTAACTGTGAAAATAATTTAAAAATTATAGTTGATTACAGTATTATTAATTATGTGGTGCTTAGTGTTTTGCATAACATGTTATATTAATATTCTTGAAGCATTTATCTAGGTCCAGCAGACATAACTTTTTAATATTTATTTTCTATTTAGGGCATTGGGTGACACAAAATTAAAATAACTTTTAATGTCATATACTAAGTTACTAGAGGTCCTAAACTTAGTACTTCTACATCTCAGTTTTCTACCAAGTTTTAGTAGGTTTCATGATTTAATTTAGTAGGTTTCTTGTCCCTCATTTTCTCAAAATGCACATATTCAGGTAATAAAGAGATAAAATTTACATACATGGTAGTTTTCCGTACAATCTTATTGCTCATGAAATTTATAAATGACATTTTGAATGGTTTCTGTCTCTTAACTGGTGTTTTGAAAGGATGATTGCCCATAGAGTGTGATTTCTGTGGTCTGACGAGGTTCTTCGGTTGAATTGAAACCCCATCATTTATCATTAGGGTTATTTCTATGGGCTTCCCTGATAGCTCAGTTGGTAAAGAATCTGCCTGTGATGTGGAACACCTGGGTTCGATCCCTGGGTTGGGCAGATCTCCTGGAAAAGGAAAAGACTACCCACTCCAGTATTCTGGCCTCGAAAATGGGGTCACAAAGAACTGGACACAACTGAGCGACTTTCACTTTCACTATTTCTTTGGAGCTTAGTGGATAATCTATTGGTGATACCTCCTATATAAATACTATTTATATGAATTTGTATGAATTTAATTTATAAATTACTCCATTTATTTCAGCTATGGATTTATTTGAAGTTAATCTAGAGGTAGACCTGAGAAGACTGGTTCTTGGAGAATACTAGCTAGGAAGGCGCATGAGGGAGTTTTCTGAGAACACAGGGAAGGGGTTGTGAAGACTGAGGCAGAGACTGGAGTAATGTGGCCGTGAGCAGAGAAAAATCAGGGCTGCAAAATCCATCAAAAACGGGAACAGTCAAGGAGGGACTCTCTGTTAGATTGCCCAGAGGGAATGTAACCCTGTCACCACAGATTTTAGACTCTGACTTCAAGAACTACGAGGGGGAAAAAAAAGTTCTGTTGTTTTGAGCCACCCAGTTTGTGGTGGTTCCTCAAAGCAACCACAGGAAACTGATACACCCAGTCAGACCTTGGACCCTATTCTTGCCTTGCTGACATTCTGGATCTTATATTCTCTGACGATCTATCACAGTTAACAGAGGTAGCGCTGCTGTCTCTGTCGCACAGTCACAGGGGCTCCTATAAGCACCATCACACACATTTTTTATCTTGGGTATGCGGTAATCACATTGATCTAAATAGTAAAGTCATGATCACAGAAACATGAGTAATGTTTAAAACACAAGCCCAGCAGGGAGACAGGGACACTGAAAGAAGGAGTGAAGGGGAAAAGCAGGGGGAGGTCAAAACAGACATTGAGGGGGAAGGGGGGATTTAGAAAAAGACGTGAAGCAGGCTACGACCTCGGTGTGTCATCTGGTTAAACAGGAGAGAGGAAATGGTTGAAATTTAGGGCAAAGCGTGGGTAAAGAACCCGGAATTGGAGATACCTCAGTTTGTCTCAGCTCTCGATTATAAGAGTTGTAATAATTTGGCCACTTTTGCTACTAAGTCCTTTAGTGGTAAAGTTTCCTCATCTGTTAAACTAGAATAATGATTGGCACCCATACTGTTTTTAAAATTCGAGAACATGAATAAGAAAAAAATAGTAAAGTTCCTTTTATGCAGGTAGCGTTTAAAATTTTTTAGCACTTGCTTTTTATTATTATATATTACTTGAGTGAAGTCAGTTTCTTCAGGTTCTGTCCAGAAACCGTCTCACAGATGAATGCTGTGGGAGTAGAATTTTGTGGAATAATGTTCTTGTCTAGCATGCTCACAGAAATGTACTCATAAGCATTGGCTGAAAATAGACCTATCTGTATTAATAAAACTTTCCGAAATAGTTGTTTAAGATATTATAATATGAATTAAATTAGAGATCTCAATTTGAACACAGGTATATCATATAAAATTTAAAGCAAATACTCTTTTCTAATTACTAAATGGAAACTTTGTAATTTGAGAGAGATTATTAAATGCTAACAGAGCTTATGAAGGACTGTGTAATTCAGGGCTGCTATTTTCTAAAGTCTGAATCTCATTCATTTCCTTTGGTCATTTTTACCCGTCTGAAGAAAATTCTTAACCTGTAATTTTATTTTCACAGTTTTTATCAGTTATGCTTTGATACACTAAAGAAGCTATACTGTCAGTTTTCAATCTGCTTTCAATCTTTATTGTTTTATATGATAAATATATTGTTAAAATACAGGAATACATGAAGAGTTATCTTCCATTACTTGTTTTTATTTCCTAGAAAAGAAGGAAAATTGTTGTATATGTGTGAGTGTGTGTGTGTTTCAGAGATAATTTTCCCAATTACTTGAAAATGAACTTAGGCAAATTTAATTGTCAACTCATGGTTAATGCTTTTTAAAAATAACACTGAAAATGTTAAAGTGCATAATTTTATTTTAATGAAAAAGAAGTTATATGTTTACTTTTCTCATTTTGTGGATATCAGGATGACATGAACAGAACACTGTATTCAGGTAAGAATATATTTTTTGTTTCTCACACTTAGTTAGGGAATTTTTCATCTATGGTCTGTTCAAAAACTTGAAAGTTAATTAGATAAGTAGTTATAACATCACATGAATGACTAGATTCTAATTATTAATGCATGTGGCTGGCAAAAAATAATATTCCCTTTAAATGAAAGTCCTAAATAAGCCTGCATTTTAAACTTTTGCTCTTACTGTTGTAGTTTTATTTTGCTTTTGTAAATGGCCTGTCATTTTCTGCACCTGTCTGTTGTCCTTTTTTCTCTTCCTCCAGATCTTGTGGGAAAGAAGGACAGGTTACTGTATTTGTTATGGTAACCATATGTACTATATTGTATATGATAAAATCAATGGCTGAATATAGTAATAAACAAAAAAGTTCTTATGTAACATTCCAGGGGTAGGTGCCGTTCCAGAGTTAGGTGAGCCATGTTCTGTTCCACACAGTCTCTGGGGTTCCAGCTATAAAAGATGTGCCCTCTAGAAAAGTAACTCCCAAAATTGCCCTGAGTTTCAGCCATCAGAAATGAAATGAAAACAGAAAAGGTGAGGGAGTCACAGATCTTTCTCAAACAGTGGTTTGAAATATATTTACTGCACTTCTGTAAGCATTCTGTGGCTTGGAACAGGTCACATGAGCCTCATGAAATTCAAGCTGGGGGAAGACTGGTAATGTGATTTCAAGTGAGCAATTCCTTCCCCAGATTTGTTCCTGCAAAGAGGAAATGTGGACCTGCCACAGTTGGTCTCTAAGCACTAGATGTTCACGAGCACACTTTCCACAGTACTCAGAACACAGCCATGATGGATTTTTAACTCTTTCTTTGCTCCGTATTCTGATATTTAGTTGCTGATTTTTTTAAACAACTGTTTTCCTTTCAATTTTTTTTTAACTTTTATTGTAAGACAGAGTACACTATAATAGTTGGTAATGAATTTGTAAGGCAGGCAGAAAATCATTAAAGATATAGATGACCTGAGCAGCACTTTCAATCCACTTGTTTTAATTGACATTTATGTAATATTCCATCCAATATTTTATTCTGTGAGGGTAGTGCTACCATAAACTAAACCAGATAAAGATATTACATAGAAAGATAACTATCATCCAGAAATTCTCATAAACAGAGAACAAAAAAATTCTAAATAAAATATTTGCAAATGAATCAAAAAATGTAAGAAAAAAATTATACACCAAATGGAATGTATGCTGGGTAAATGAAGCAGTTTCAGCATTAAAAAATAAATCAATGTAATTCACCACAGTAACTGGCTAAAGAGGAAAACTCATAAATTATCAATTGATTTAGAAATAACATTTGACAAAAGCCAATACTCATTCATGATACTCTCAGCAAACTAAGTGGAAACTTCCTCACTTGATCAAAGCAAACAAAAAACTCTGCATCCAGAACACCTATCACTAAGATGATTCTAGATGGTTTGAGACTGGAAACTTTCCTCCTAAAATTAGCATGTCTGTTTAACATTTTGTTGGAAGTTCTAGTTAGTACAATAGGGCAAAAATTTCATAAAGAAGGAAAAATATATGTATACACACACACACACATTCAAAAGGTAGAAATAAAACGGTATTTTCTGAGAGAATGATCAACTATGTGGAAAAATGATTATCTAAAAGAAATCTCCCTCCCGAACCCCGGGGAAACTCATGTACACCCGGGGCGGATTCATGTCAATGTATGACAAAACCAACCAATATAATATTGTAAAATAATTAGTCTCCAATAAAAACAAAAATTAAAAAAAAAAAGAAATCTCTTGGAACTAACAAGTAATTACAGCACAGAAACAGGAAACATATAAGGTTACTATTCAAATACCTTGTTTCCATATAGGTCAGCCATACCCAATCAGAATGTGTAATTTAAAAAGAAATCACTGGGCTTCCCCGGTGTCTCAGTGGTGAAGAATCCACCTTCCAATGCAGGAGACATGAGTTTGTTTCCCTGGTCCAGGAAGATCCCACATGCTGCAGAGCAGCTAAGGCTGCATGCCACAACTGCTCAGCCTATGCTCTAGAGCCCCGGGAGCTGCAACTGCTGAGCCCCCGTGCCCCAACTGCTGAGCCCACGTGCCCCAACTATGGAATCCCACAGGCCTGGAGCCTGTGCTCCACAGTGAGAGGATCCATGGCAATGAGAAAACTGCACACTGCAAATAGAGAGCAGCTACACCTCACCGCAGCTAGAGAAGCGTCTACAGAGCAACACAGACCCCGCGCAGAAAGAAACGGATAAAATTATTTTAAAAAAAAGAAATCATTTACAGTGACACCAGTGTAAATGGAACCTGTGTGTAAATCTAATGAAATATGTACAGGATCTGTCTGCTGGAAAGTACAAAATAGTGATAAAATACATCAAAGGACATCTTTATAAATTGAGTTATTACATGTTCATTATTAGAACAGCTCAATATTTTTAATATATAAATTCTCTGACGCTTGATATGGATTAAAAAATATCTCAGCCAAAGTTCTAGAAAGCTATTTTAGAGGTCTTAACTGATCCTGAGCTTCCTAGGGAAAGGAAAAAGACCTAGAAGAGTCAGCACAGTGTGGTAGTATGGAAACAAAATTGGAGGACACATAGCGTGATTTCAATACTTAATGTAAATCTTTAGTAATCAAGGTAGCATGTTACTAATAATAAAATAGATATACACGTAAATGGAATATCATAAAGAACTCTGATGCAGACATACACAAATATAATTAATTGATTCTTACAAAGGCAGAATGTGAAAGACCTATAATTTTAAAAAACTAAGACATTGATGAAGAAAATTGAAAATGATATAGAGAAAGGGAAAGATTTCCTGTACTCTTGGAGTAGAAGAATTAATGTTGTTAACATGGCCCCAGCTATCAAATTGCCAACGTCTGCTGGATCATGGAGAAAGCAAGAAAGTTCCAGAAAAACATCTATTTCTGCTTCATTGACTATGCCAAAGCCTTTGACTGTGTGGATCACAATAAACTGTGGAAAATTCTTCAAGAGATGGGAATCCTAGACCACCAGACCTGCCTCTTGAGAAACCTGTATGCAGGTCAGGAAGCAACAGTTAGAACTGGACATGGAACAACAGACTGGTTCCAAATAGGAAAAGGAGTACGTCAAGGTTGTATATTGTCACCCTGCTTATTTAACTTCTATGCAGAGTACATAATGAGGAACGCTGGGCTGGAAGAAGCACAAGCTGGAATCAAGATTGCTGGGAGAAATATCAATAACCTCAGATATGCAGATGACACCACCCTTATGGCAGAAAGTGAAGAGGAACTCAAAAGCCTCTTGATGAAAGTAAAAGAGGAGAGTGAAAAGTTTGGCTTGAAGCTCAACATTCAGAAAACGAAGATCATGGCATCTAGTCCCATCACTTCATGGGAAATAGATGGGGAAACAGTGGAAACCGTGTCAGACTTTATTTTTTTGGGCTCCAAAAACACTGTGGATGCTGATTGCAGCCATGAAATTAAAAGACGCTTGCTCCTTGGAAGGAAAGTTATGACCAACCTTGATAGTATATTAAAAAGCAGAGACATTACTTTGCCAACAAAGGTCTGTCTAGTCAAGGCTATGGTTTTTCCCGTGGTCATGTATGGATGTGAGAGTTGGACTGTGAAGAAAGCTGATCGCTTAAGAATTGATGCTTTTGAACTGTGGTGCTGAAGAAGACTCTTGAGAGTCCCTTGGACTGCAAGGAGATCCAAACAGTCCATCCTAAAGGAGATCAATCCTGGGTGTTCCTTGGAGGGACTGATGCTGAAGCTGAAACTCCAATACTTTGGCCACCTCATGTGACGAGTTGACTCACTGGAAAAGACTCTGATGCTGGGAAGGATTGGGGGTGGTAGGAGAAGGGGACGACAGAGAATGAGATAGCTGGATGGCATCACTGACTCGATGGACATGAGTTTGAGTGAACTCCGGGAGTTGGTGATGGACAGGGAGGCCTGGCGTGCTGTGATTCATGGGGTCGCAAAGAGTTGGTCACGACTGAGTGACTGAACTGAACTGAACATGGCCATGCTACCCAAGGCATTTTTTAGATTTAATGCAATAAATCCCTATCAAAATACTCATGGCATTTTTCACAGAACCAGAAAATATAATTTAAAATTCACATGGAACCACAACAGAAAACCCCAAATTGCCAATGCAATCTTGAGATAACAAAGCTGGAGATACCATTAAAGTCCCAGACTTTAAAGTATATATTACAAAGCTACAGTAGTCAAAACAGTATGGTACTGGCACAAACACACAGATACATAGATTGATAGAACAGACTAGAGAGCTCAGAAATAAACAAACCCCCATGCTCACAGTAAATTAACATAACAGAGGAAGCAGTGAACAAAGACCAGTCTCTTCAACAAGTGGTGCTGGGAAAACTGGACAGCTAAATGCAAAAGAATGAAATTAGAACACTTTCTCATACCAAACACAAAAATGAGTGCAAAATGGATTCACCCAAAACCAGGATTACTGTTGTTTAGTCACCAAGTCATGTTTGACTCTTTGTGACCCCATGGACTGCAGCACACCAAGCTTCCCTGTCCTTTACTATCGATGGAGTTTGCTCAAACTCATGTCTGTTGAGTTGGTGATGCCATCCAACCATCTCATCCTCTGTTGCCCCTTCTCCTTTTGCCTTCAATGTTTCCCAGAATCAGGATTTTTTCCAGTGAGTTGGCTCTTTGCATCAGGTGTCCACAGTATTGGAGCTTCAGCATCCTTTCTTCCAGTGAATATTCAGGGTTGATTTACATTAGGATTGACTGGTTGATCTCCTTGCTGTCCAAGGGACTCTCAAGAGTTCTCCAGCACCACAATGAGAAAGCATCAATTCTTTGGTGCTCAGCTTTCTTTATGGTACAACTCTCACATCCATACATGACTACTGGAAAAACCATAGCTTTGACTATATGCACTTTTTTCAACAAAGCAATGTCTCTGCATTTTAATACCTATCTAGGTTTGTCATACCTCTTCTTCAAAGAAGCAAGCGTTTTTTTTTTTGTTTGTTTGTTTTGTTTTTTTTAATTTCATGGCTGCAGGCACTGTCCACAGTGCTTTTGGAGACCAACAAAACAAAATCTGTGACTGTTCCCATATTTTTCCGTATCTATTTTCCATGAAGTGATGGGACTGGATGCTGCTATCTTAGTTTTTTGAATGTTGGGTTTTAATCCATCTTTTTCACTCTCCATTTTCACCTTTATCAAGAGGCTCTTTAGTTCCTCTTTACTTTCTGCCATCATCTGCATATCTGAGAGTGTTGATATTTCTCCCAGCAATCTAAATTCCACCTTGAGATTCAACCAGCATTTTTCATGATTTACCCTGCATAAAAGTTACATAAGCTTTTATGTAAGGGTGACAACAAATAGCCTTGACACACTCCTTTTGTTCCATGTCCAGTTTGAACTGTTTCTTCCTGACCTGCATACATGTTTCTCAGAAGGCAGGTAAAGTGGTCTGGTCTTCCCACCTCTTGAAGAATTTTCCAGTTTGTGGTGATACACATAGTCCAAGTCTTTAGAGTAGTCAATGAAACAAAAGTAGATGTTTTTCTGGAATTTCCTTGCATTTTCTATGATCCAGTGGATGTTGGCAATGTGATCTCTGGTTCCTCTGCCTTTTTAAATCCAGCTTGTATATCTGGAAGTGCATGGTCCACATACTGTTGAAGTCTAGCTTGAAGAATTTTGAGCTTTTCCTTGGTAGCATGTGAAATGAGGGCAATTGTGTGGTAGTTTGAACATTCTTTGGCATTGCCCTTCTTTGGAATTGGGATAAAAACTGACCTTTTCCAGTCCTGTGGCCACTGCTGAGTTTTCCAGATTTGCTGGCATATTGAATGCAGCACTTTCACAGCATCATCTTTTAGGATTTGAAATACCTCAGCTGGAATTCCGTCACCTCCACTAGCTTTATTCGTAGTAATGCTTCCTAAGGCCCCTTTAACTTTACACTCCAGGATGTCTGGCTCCAGGTGAGTGACGACACCATCATAGTTATCCAGATAATTAAGACCTTTTTTGTACACTTCTATGTATTCTGATAAAACTTGGTTCACTGGAGAAGGAAATACAAACCACTTCAATATTCTTGCCTTGAAAACCCCATGAACACTATGAAAAGACCTAGATATAAGACCTGAAACCATAAAATTATTAGAAAAGAAGCAGAGTACTCTTTTATATAAATCATGACAATATTGTTTTTAGATGCGTCTCCAAACACAAGAGAAATAAAAGCAAAAGTAAACAAATTAGACCTTATTAAACTTAAGTGCTTTTTCACAACAAAGAAGCCTATCAACAAAACAAACAGACAACATACTAGAATGGGTGTGTAAATGGAATGACTGATAAGAAATCAATATCCAAAATATATAAACAGCTCATACAATTCAATATTTAAAAAAAAGCTCAATAATTAATTGGCCTTAAAACCTGAATAGACATTTGTCCAGGTAAGACACACAAATGGCTAACAAACATGAAAAGATGCTCAACATTGCTAATTATTCAGTTCAGTTCAGTTCAGTCGCTCAGTCGTGTCCGACTCTCCGCAACCCCATGAATCACAGCACGCCAGGCCTCCCTGTCCACCACCAACTCCCGGAGTACACTCAAATTCATGTCCACAGAGTCGGTGATGCCATCCAGACATCTCATTCTCGGTCGTCCCCTTCTCCTCCTGCCCCCAACCTTTCCCAGCATCAGAGTCTTTTCCAGTGAGTCAACTCATCGCATGAGGTGGCCAAAGTATTGCAGTTTCAGCTTCAGCATCAGTCCTTCCAATGAACACCCAGGATTGATATCCTTTAGAATGGACTGGTTGGATCTCCTTGCAGTATAAGGGACTTTTAAGAGTCTTCTCCAACACCACAGTTCAAAAGCATCGATTCTTCGGCGATCAGCTTTCTTCACAGTCCAACTCTCACATCCATACATGACCACGGGAAAAACCATAGCCTTGACTAAATGGACCTTGGTTGGCAAAGTAATGTCTCTGCTTTTTAATATGCTATCTAGGTTGGTCATAACCTTCCTTCCAAGGAGTAAGCGTCTTTTAATTTCATGGCTGCAATCAGCGTCTGCAGTGATTTTGGAGCCCAAACAAATAAAGTCTGACACTGTTTCCACTGTTTCCCCATCTATTTCCCATGAAGTGATGGGGCCAGATGCCATGATCTTCGTTTTCTGAATGTTGAGCTTCAAGCCAAACTTTTCACTCTCTTCTTTCACTTTCATCAAGAGGCTTTTGGGTTCCTCTTCACTTTCTGCCGTAAGGGTGGTGTCATGTGCATATCTGAGGTTATTGATAATTCTCCCGGCAATCTTGATTCCAGCTGGTGCTTCTTACAGCCCAGCGTTCCTCATGATGTACTGTGCATAGAAGTTAAATAAGCAGGGTGACAATATACAACCTTGACATACTCCTTTTCCTATTTGGAACCAATCTATTCCATGTCCAGTTCTAACTGTTTCTTCCTGACCTGCATACAGGTTTCTCAAGAGGCAGGTCAGGTGGTCTGGTATTCCCATCTCTTTCAGAATTTTCCACAGTTTATTGTGATCCATGCAGTCAAAGGCTTTGGCATAGTCAATGAAGCAGAAATAGATGTTTTTCGGGAACTCTCTTGCTTTCTCCATAATCCAGCGGATGTTGGCAATTTGATCTCTGGTTCCTCTGCCTTTTCTAAAACCTGCATGAACATCTGGGAGTTCACGGTTCACATATTACTGAAACCTGGCTCGGAGAATTTTGAGCATGACTTTACTAGCATGTGAGATGAGTGCAATTGTGAAGTAGTTTGAGTATTCTTTGGTACTCCCTTTCTTTGGGACTGGAATGAAGACTGACCTTTTCCAGTCCTGTGGCCCCTGCTGAGTTTTCCAAATTTGTTGGCATATTGAGTGCAGCACTTTCACAGCATCATTTCTCAGGATTTGAAATAGCTCAACTGGAATTCCATCACCTCCACTAGCTTTGTTCGTAGTGATGCTCTCTAAGGCCCACTTCACTTCACATTCCAAGATGTCTGGCTCCAGGTGAGTGATCACGCCATCGTGATTATCTTCATTGTGAAGATCTTTTTTGTAGAGTTCTTCTGTGTATTCTTGCCATCTCTTCTTAATATCTTCTGCTTCTGTTAGGTCCATACCCTTTTTGTCCTTTATCGAGCCCACTGCAACATAGATGAACCTAAAGAATATTATGCTTCATGAAATAAGTCAGACAAAAGGAAAGCAAATACTGTGTGATATTACTTGTATGTGGAAACTAAAAAATAATGCAAAAGAGTGTGTATGCAGAACGGACTCACAAATACAGGAAAGAAACTAGTGGTGACTGAAGTGGAGCGGCAGGTGTGGAGGGAGAAATTAGAGACACAGGATTAAGAGATTCAAACGACCATACACAAAATAGATAAGCAACAGGATGTATTGTACAGCACAGGAAATCATAGCCATTATTTTGTAATAACTTTTAATGGAGTATAATTTGTAAAAGTACTGAATCAATATGCTGTACACTTGAAATTATTATAATACTGTAATTCAACTCTACTTCAGCAAAGAAGTGATTTTTTTTTAAAAAGGCACAGAAGCAATTTAATGGAGGAAATACAGATTTTTCAATAAATGGTACTAGAAAAATTAGACAATTGTATACAAAATATACCTTACATAATACACAAAAGTTATGATAAATTTAGATAGTAAACCTAAATGTAAAATACAGAGATATTAAAACTTTCAGAAAAAAAAAACATTGGAGAAAAATCTGGTTTGTTTTTGTCAGTAAGTTTTTAGTTTTTAGGCCATGTCACACAGCTGCTGGGATCTTAGTCCCCTGACCAGGGTCCACACCAGTGCCCTCTGCAGTGGAAATGTGGAGTCCTAACCACTGTAAGCCAGGATATCTATCAATAAGCTTTTAGCTACCACACTGAAAGCCTGATTCGTGAAAGAAAAAATAACTTGGACTTTATTAAAATAAAACCACTGTTCTACAAAATATACCGTTAGAATAGGAAAAGACAAGTCACATACTGGAAAAGATATGTCCTTACAAAATCCTGCATGTGATTAGTTTTAGTAACCTTATTGATAATCAGAAAAATCTGGAATTAACCAAGGTGTCCTTCAATAAGTGAATGGATAAACTTTCATAACACATCTCTGATAAAGAATGCATGCCCACAGTACACAAAGAACCCTTATAACTCAACAAAAAATATTGAACAGGCCGTTAAGAAATGGATACAGATCTTACCAGACAGTTCACCAAAGGAAGTATGTAGATGGCATGTAGATATTAAAAAAGATGTTTAACATCATATCTTATCAGGGATTGCAAATTTTACACAAGAATGAAACACTGCTACACACTTGCTAGAATGCTTAAAATCCAAAAATAGACAATGCCAATCCCTGCCAAGGGTACAGAACATCAGAACCTTTCATTTGGTACTGGTGGAAATTAAAAATGATACAGGACTTTGAAACACAGTATGGAAGTTTCTTCCCAAGCAAATCAACATGATCTAACAATCATACCCCTACATTCTTACTAAATTGGTTTGAAAAGTTATGTCTTGCAAAATCCTGCATGTGAATAATAACAGTGACTTTATTCATAATCACAAAAATCTGGAATTAACTAATATGCCCTTCAATAAACGCATGGATAAATTTAATATGTCAGTTCAATAAACTGCTCTTCAGAGATAAAAATAATGACTTGTCAGTCCGTGTGAAGACTTGAATCTAAATTCTAGGTGAAAGAAACTAGGCTACATATTGCATGATTCCAATTACATGACATTTGGAAAAGTAAAACTACATGGATTGTAAAGAGATCAGCTGTTGTAAGGTGTTTGGAGATGGGGCTGAATATGTGAAGTACTTCGAATATTTTAGGAGGTTGAAATTATTTGGTAAGAATGATGCTGGTGAATATATGACATTATGCATCTGTCAAAACCTATAGGACTTTGTAGCACAAAGAGAGAACTTTAATGTGTACTAGTTAAACAAACAAAAAAAAATTGGGAGAACAGAGGACCCCATTTTGTAAAAAGTGACAGAACTTAACAATCTAATTGTAATACAAGTGAGTGAGGCAGTCTCTCTAAATGGGGGCGGGGAGAAAAACATGCTGATCGATACAACTTTGGAAATGAGTTGCAGCTGTAAGACTAAAGGCAAAAGGACTATATGTGAGCACTCTACTTTGGTTGCTAAAGCCATATCCTATGAGGGTAGGGTTAACAATTCTGAAACCAGTACACATATATATTGAACATATGTATACATATATATATATGAACATATATATACATATATAATTGAACAATCAATTAAATAGATGACAGATGCTGGGGTCAGGTGCATTATTGTGGCCATGAGAAGCTAGAGACCATGAAGGGGAAAAGGTTTGAGCAGTCCATGGAGTAACTGCATAGAGTTGGAGACCTCATGTGAACTCATGCTTAATATTATGTAGATACATGTCGATATATACAGAATGTTTACGTGTGAGTGTAAAAATACACACATAACATTTCCCTTTTCTGTCCACTGAAAGAGCCTAGAAGTACTAAATCCCAGTAGCAACCTGTACAACAGTGTCCGATTTTGTTTCTAATATACATAAACTGAATGTATATATGGAATGATATATGTCAGTGAAAGTCACTCAGTCGTGTCTGACTCTTTGCGACCCCATGTACAGTCCATGGAATTCTCCAGGCCAGAACACTGGATTGGGTAGCCTTTCTCTTCTCCAGGGGATCTTCCCAACCTAGGGATCAAACCCAGGTCTCCTGAGTTGCATGTGGATTCCTTACCAGCTGAGCCACAAGGGAAGCCCAAGAATACTGGAGCGGGTAGCCTATCCCTTCTCCATAGAATCTTCCTGACACAGGAATTGAAATGGGGTTTCCTGCGTTGCAGGTGGATTCTTTACCAACTGAGCTGTAGATTTGAGAAAGGAGTACGTCAAGGATGTATATTATCACCCTCGTTATTTAACTTATATGCAGAGTGTATCAGGCCAAATGCCAGGCTGGATGAAGCACAAGCTGGAATCAAGGTTGCCAGGAGAAATACCAATAACCTCCAATATGCAGATGACACCAGAAGGTGTCATATAGCAGAAGGCGAAGAAGAACTAAAGAGCCTCTTAATGAAAGAGGAGAGTGGAAACTGTTGGCTTAAAACTCAGTATTCGGAAAGCTAAGATCATGGCATCTGGACCTATCACTTCATGGCAAATAGATGGCAAAACAATGGAAAAAGTTACTTTATTTTTTGAGGGCTCCAAAATCACTGTAGATGGTGACTGCAGCCATGAAATTAAAGATGCTTGCACCTTGGGAGAAAAGCTATGACCAACCTAGAGAGCATATAAGAAAGCAGTGACATTACTTTGCCAACAAAGGCCCATCTAGAAGAAAGCTGAGCGCAGAGGAATTGATGCTTTTGAATTGATGCTTTTGAATTGTGCTGTTGGAAAAGACACTTGAGAGTCCCTGGACTGCAAGGAGATCCAACCAGTCCATCATAAAGGAGATCAGTCCTGAATATTCATTGGAAAGACTGATGCTGAAGCTGAAACTCCAATACTTTGGCCACCTGATATGAAGAGCTGACTCATTTGAAAAGACCTTGATGCTGAAAAAGTTTGAAGGCATGAGGAGATGGGGATGACGGAGGATGAGATGGTTGGATGGCATCTCCGAATCGATGGAGTTTGAGCAAGCTCTGGGAATTGGTGATGGACAGAGAATTCTGGCGTGCTGCAGTCCATGGGGTCACAGAGAGTCGGACACAACTAAGCAACTGAACTGAACTGAGCTATAGAATGTCTAAAATATATCTATTCATATGTATTATATTTACTGTATATATCTTTAAACTTTTATATTCTTTATTAAAAAATAAGTATCCTTGGAGAGATTATTGACTGCAGATACATAAGATGAGCCAGCAGCATTTTATAATGATAGAAAGGTAAGGAAGTGCTCAGAAAAACAAACCAGTGTTTCAAAAAGACACAGGAGCCAACTGAAAGAGCTCCCAAAACCTAAACTTAAAGCTAATTGAGCAGCAGAATGAATAAAATAATACTGAATTATAAGCTATAGTATAAAATATTTAACTCCATAAATTTAAATAAATCTTTCGATAAAGAAAGAAAGAAAATAGACTATTCTTCCAATTAGAAGAATTCAAAAGAATCTGTGCAGGTACTAAACCCTCAAGGAAGTGGTCTTTATCTCCCTACTCCTTAAAGGGGGTCTATACATAGGCTATGCTTCAAAGAGTACCACATGGCATTGAAGAAAAAATGACTATGCGGCAGAGAAATCTGACAAACACTATTTCAGCCAGGTGGTCAAGTGTGATACCAAATTACAGTGTGTTCATTTGATAAAAGTATGACAAGAATGACATTTGTCCCTAATTACTATCGCAAACATAACCTAACTTCAGTCCTAACCATGAGAGAAAAACATCAGTCAAACTGCAGTTAAGGTTCATTCTAAAAATATATATGATTTGTACTCATTGCTGTCAATGTCATTCATTCATAACAAGGAGTGTCTGAGAAAGTGTCATGGCCAAGGGCAGACGAAGGAGATGGGATCACTAAGTGTAGGGTGGTGTCCTGTGTGGGCCTCTAACAAAATCTTGATAAAGTATAAACTTTACTTAACTATTACCTGTGACAACTACACTATCCTAATGTAAGATTTCATTAATAAGGAAAACTGGATTTTGGTTCTGTCGGAACTCTACAGTTTTCACAAATTTTATGAAAATCTTATATATCATTTTTAAAAGCTTACTAACTTTTAAAAGTCCTGGAAATTTTACTCCATTTTAACTGGTTCTGAGTAACATCATCCTGTGAATCTTTACTGGCCTAAACTGAAAATGCTTTCCACTGAGCAACCAGACTCCTTTACGCAAATATATGCGTGTGTGCTGTGCGTGCTAAGTCAGTTTAGTCATGTCCGACTGTAGCCCGCCAGGCTCCTCTGTCCATGGGATTTTCCAGGAAGAATACTGGAGTGGGTTGCCAGGTGCTTCTCCAGAGGATATTCCCACCCCAGGGATTGAAGCCAAGTCTCTTACTGTTCCTGCATTGGCAGGTGGGTTCTTTACCATTAGTGCCATATTTGAGAGGGAAGCCCTCTCAAATATATCTATATGTATATCTATATCTATATATATATACAGATGAGTAATTAATTCTGTCCTATATGAAGAGCTAGTTTTAAATAATTAATGAAAACCAGGATTATGAATTCCTCCTTTTGGCATTTAATATCTCCTGACTTTTCCCTTTCAGAATACTGTTGTATCAAGGTCTTCCTTGGTGTTTATTGTTTGCCTCGCAAGTAGCAGATTGAATTTTCCACTTTATTCTTATTTTGCTCTGTTATTCTTTGTTGTACCCTTTGATTTCCCTTTGTCTCCTTCACGCAACCAGCCACTTTTTATTTTTATCATGCAATGCAACAACTGCAGAATATAATCAGATCTTAGTTCACTATTGTATTTAAGAGTGTATTTATACTATGCCTTTTCTTAATCTGCGTGAAATACACAAATAAAATCAGTTTAAGGTACAAAGTGTTCTCTTAAAAAGGTGAAAATATTCATGAATCTGTTTCTTGAATTGTGTGTTTGGTAATAGGAATTAATTATTATCTTTTGATACCCTATCTGAGGACTTGCTGGTAGCTCAATTGGTAAAGAATCCACCTGCAATGCAGGAAACTGGGGTTAGGTTTTTGGATCGGAAATATCCCCTGGAAAAGGAAATGACAACCCACTCCAGTATTATTGTCTGGAGAATCTCATGGACAGAGGAGCCTGGCGGGCTACAGTCCATAAAATTGTAAGAGTTGGACACGACTGCCTGTCTAAACCACCACAGCCACCTTATCTGAAACCCAGTTTAGTGAGGTGTAAATGGACCCAGTTGAGTGAGGGGCTTGTGTCACTGTTTTAAAGAATTACATTTTACTTATTATCACTTAGACCTACTGGCAAGTGACAGTTCCGTTCTTTCATAATATCCCAAAGTCCCCCTTATTTTTGAGTCATATCAAGATTAGAATATTTTAAAGATATTTTTCAGTAATGATAATTGTCTTGGCTTTAACTAACACCCAACTAGGAGAAGACTGATCTTAGGTAAAATTAAGTTGTGAGCCATTTCCTTTTCTAATATTCTATTTATGTGTACACAGCATCAAAGTGGTTCCAAATTTAAGTTTTAAAGAAAGATAAATAGGGCTTGTGTCCTAGCTATGACAAAATATGTTCTTGAATACGATGATTTTGTGGAAGCTACTTCTCTGTTCCTCAAATTTCTAGCTGTAAAGTAGAAATAATAATTTTTACCAAATAGCTTTTTTTGTGAGCATTAAATTCAGTAATTTGTGTAAAATATCAGAAGAGCTCCTCTGTACAATCACAGCACTCAAAAATAGCTGTTTCTTAGCTATAGGAATCTTCAATATAATGCCACACAAATGCTCTGATGAAATATCCTACTATGCTATTATAGGCTATTCACACTTTCATACCCATTCACTTACTCTGATGGCACAGCTAGTGAGAAATATGATTATGTCTAAAACTTTGTGATAAATTTCACATGTGAGGCAAGACTTTAGCAGAGGAGTCCTGCATAATGGATACCACCAGTGACTTAAGAAATGCAGACTGAAGTGGGGAAAATGGAAATATCTGAGATAGGACTTACAGAGCACAGCATTGTTTTTACACCTGCCTCTATGCTTATTCTAGCTGCACTAGAATTCACACCTTCTGAGGAACACATAGAAGCCTTGAGTGTGTGTGTGTGTGTGTATGTGTGTGTGTGCGCGTGTGTGTGGAGGTGTGGGAGTTGGAACCTTAGTAGTCATGGATGTGTAGCATTAGATTTGCTGTGGCCAGATAAAAAGGTAAAGAAATGGACTAAGCTTTTTAAATGCAGAAATTATAGGTTCAAAGCAAAGTAAAATTCATTTTGGATAAGAGACAATTGTGTTCTTGCTCAAAAATATTATCTGTTTAATTTGAATTGATTGTTATCAGTAACTCACATTTGCATATTATATTCAGTTTTACTGTCAATCCATGTTATAAACAAGGTCCTAGTATGTTAACTGTTAATAACAATTTAATCCTTCACTGACATCTTTGCCTGAACTTGTAAGCATTATTTTTCTTTATCTGTTTATACTTATCCTCACTATATTGCCTTAGTTTTTGTGCTAGGTAGATATTTACTTTAAAAAAGAATTGTAACTAAACTTTCTCCTGATATTCTCATCAGGCTATTCGGTTTTGTTGTTGTTGTTGCTGTTGTTTGTGGATTTACCAGTATTCTGACTTTTGTATAAATTGTTTATTTCGTTATCTCATGCCATATGTCTTCTTCCTTATGTTACTGATAGTTAAATTGCCTAAAACCTAGATACCTCTCTGAGCTATAGTTCTCTCGGACACCGTTCATTTCAAAGCGTTTGTCTGCCCGAAGCCCATTACCACCTAAACTTTCCTGGATTGTCTTCAGTGCTCACTGCATGATGCTATCCTTCCTGACCCCCTGAATTAGTCTTTTGTGTGGTGTACTGTGTTGCAGTACTCTCAAACCAGAAGCAAATTAGTCCTCAGATTTCTCCTGCTGATTCTTTCTGTCTGTCTTTAAAAATTATCAGATTTATTAGGCATTACTCCTTTCTTTTCTGATGCCAAGCTGGGACTATTTTTAATCAACCTTTTTTTTCTTATTAAGAACTTTGTGAGTATGGCTATAATTGGCATTTATAAAGTTTCCTCCTTCAAAAATTCCTTTGTAGTTTAAATGACCTGTCAGGGATAAATTTGTTACAGCATAATGAGATCTCATTTCCCCTTCTCCAGTATAAAATATGTTGGATTTGGTCAAGATGGGAATCCTATAGGGGAAAAAATGTAAGGTGAGAAATGTAGTTTGATCATTTGTGATCAGGGACAGAATTCTGGCAAGATTGGGGTCAACCTGGATTTGCCACTTGGACAGTGTGACTTCTGAGAGAGACTTCGGTCTGTATCCCCAAGTGGGACAAGGAGGGTTATCCCACATGGCAGAGCCTGAGCTTAAAGTTTAGAGAACTGGCCCGAGGCTCATAAGAGCTGCTTAAGAAAGTGTCTGTAGCCTCTTCCATCAGTGTTTCCTAGCATCTAGTCAAGGGACCTTGGATTTATTTATTCTTTTTTCTTGCATAGGAATTTTAAGTATTTATACTCTGGAGCTTCATAGGTGGCACTAGTGGTAAAGAACCTGCCTGCCAATGCAGGAGACATACAAGTTGGGAGTTCAATCCCTGAGAGGGGGCATGACAACCCACTCCAGTATTCTTGCCTGGAGAATCCCATGGACAGAGGAGCCCAGCGGGCTACAGTTCATAGGGTCACAAAGAGTCAGACACAACCGAAGCAACTGAGCACGCACGCACTTTGGAGCAGGTTGGCTTTGGGAAGGTTAGGATGTTGTTTTTAAGTAAAGACATTGTTTACTATTTCAATAATTCTGTTTCCAGTGCTTGTTGTCTTTAAGATGTTATGAGGAAGACATTTTGCCCTTCTAGGTTCTTCTAGCTGGTCTAAGAATTAGATCGACATGAATTCAATTAACAGAAAAAAAATCAAAAACGTTTAATGTCTATACATGGGAGAAACCCAGGAAAACGGAGTAACTGGACAAAATGGCCAAAACCCTCACTTTAATATCATTTTCACCTAAAGACAAGTGAGGATGTTGGGGCTAGTGGTTTGGAAATTCAGAGAGGGGGAAGACAATTCACGTGACGTGGAGATGGAAAGACAAATGTTTGCAAAACATGTTTTCTGAGTCATACAGAGGCAACGGGAGAGAGTGAAATTTTACCAAACAGACTTTGCTGGGTTCCCCCCTGCCTTTTGCACCTTCAGTTTGCTCAGTCACTCAGCCGTGCCTGACTCTTTGTGACCCCATGAACTGCAGCACGCCAGGGTTCCCTGTTCATCATCAACTCCCAGAGCTTACTCAAACTCATGTCCATTGAGTCGGTGATGCCATCCAACCATCTCATCCTCTGTCATCCCCTTCTCCTCCCACCTTCAATCTTTCCCAGCATCAGGGTCTTTTCAAATGAGTCAGATCTTCTCATCAGATGGCCAAAGTATTGGAGTTTAACTTCAGCATCAGTGCTTCCAATGAATATTCTGGACTGATTTCCTTTAGGATGGACTGGTTGGATCTCCTTGCTGTCCAAGGGACTCTCAAGAGTCTTCTCCAACACCACAGTTCGAAAGCATCAATCCTTCAGTGCTCAGATTTCTTTATGATCCAACTCTCACATCCATACATGACTACTGGAAAAACCTTAGCTTTGACTAGACGGACCTTTGTTGGCAAAATAATGTCTCTGCTTTTTAATATGCTTTCTAGGTTGGTCATAGCTTTTCTTCCAAGAAGCAATCGTCTTTTAATTTCATGGCTGCAGTCACCATCTGCAGTGATTTTGGAGCTCCCCAAAATAAGTCTGTAACTTTTTCCATTGTTTCCCCATCTACTTGCCATGAAGTGATAGGACCAGATACCATGATCTTAGTTTTCTGAATGTTGAGCTTTAAGCCAACTTTTTTACTCTCCTCTTTCACTTTCATCAAAAGACTCTTTAGTTTTTCTTCACTTTCTACCACAAGGGTGGTGACATCTGCATATCTGAGGTTATTGATATTTCTCCTGGAAATCTTGATTCCAGCTTCTGCTTGTTCCAGCCCCAACATTTCTCATGATGTGTTCTGCACATAAGTTAAATAAGCAGGCTGACAATATATACAGTCTTGATGTACTCTTTCCCGATTTGGAACCAGTCTGTTGTTCCATGTTCATACTATAGACACCTCTGGTAAAGGCTCCCTTCCTGAAGCAGATTTTCTATCTACATCCTTTTAGGAGTTAGAAGAAAGGTCAAAGGTTCTTCCTCAGTCTTTTGGACCTTAAAATAATCAGTGTAAATTGATCTTCAAGACACATATAATAAAACTAATAAATATTAAATACAAAGAAAAAATAATGAAGCTCAGGAAAAGCAACAAATAACATATAACATAAAATA
Organism: Moschus berezovskii; assembly: GCF_049115385.1. Classification (NCBI taxonomy): domain Eukaryota; kingdom Metazoa; phylum Chordata; class Mammalia; order Artiodactyla; family Moschidae; genus Moschus; species Moschus berezovskii. Next base: position 10,204,039 of record NC_142467.1, read on the forward strand.
GCCAATAACAAGGTAGCACTAGTGGTAAAGAATTTGCCCTCAGTATTCTTGCCTGGAAGATCACATGAACAGAGGAACCTGGTAGGCTACAGTCTCTGGAGTCTAGAGTCAGACGCAACCGAGCACACACACACAACATACAAGGGAATCCCTATAAAATTATCAGCTGAGTTCTCCGCGGAGAAGGAAATGGCAACCCACTCCAGTGTTCTTGCCTGGAGAATCCCAGGGACAGGGGAGCCTGGTGGGCTTCCGTCTATGGGGTCACACAGAGTCGGACACGACTGAAGTGACTTAGCAGTAGCAGCAGCAGAGTTCTCCGCAGAAACTCTGCGGGTCAGAAGGGAATGGCAGGATACATTTAAAGTGATGAAAGGGTAAAGCCTGCAACCAAGGTGACTACCCAGCAAGGATCTCATTCAGATTTTGATGGAGAAATCAGTAACAACAAACAAGCTTTAACAATAAATGCTAAAGGATGCTATCTAGTCAGGAAACACAAAAGCAGGGAAAAAACCTCTAAAACAAACTCAAAATAATTAAGAAAATGATAATAAGAACATACGTATAATTACCTTAAATGTAAGTGTATTAAATGCTCCAACCAAGAGACCACAGACTGGTTGAATGGGTACAACAAGATCTGTATATACCCTGTCTACAAGAGACCCCCTTCATATCTAGGGACATATACAGACTGAAAGTTCAGTTCAGTCGCTCAGTCGCGTCCGACTCTCTGCAACCCCATGAATCACAGCACGCCAGGCCTCCCTGTCCATCACCAACTCCCGGAGTTCACTCAAACTCATGTCCATCGAGTCGGTGATGCCATCCAGCCATCTCATTCTCTGTCGTCCCCGTCTCCTCCCATCCCCAATCCCTCCTAGCATCAGACTCTTTTCCAGTGAGTCAACTCATCGCATGAGGTGGCCAAAGTGTTGGAGTTTCAGCTTTAGCATCAGTCCTTCCAATGAACACCCAGGATCGATCTCCTTTAGAATGGACTGGTTGGACCTCCTTGCAGTCCAAGGGACTCTCAAGAGTCTTCTCCAGCACCACAGTTCAAAAGCATTAATTCTTCGGCGATCAGCTTTCTTCACAGTCCAACTCTCACATCCATACATTACCACGGGAAAAACCATAGCCTTGACTAGACGGACCTTGGTTGGCAAAGTAATGTCTCTCCTTTTTAATATGCTATCTAGGCTGGTCATAACTTTCCTTCCAAGGAGTAAGCATCTTTTAATTTCCTGGCTGCAATCAGCATCTGCAGTGATTTTAGAGCCCAAAAAAATAAAGTCATGTCCAAATCTGTGCAATCCCGTGGACTGCAGCCTGCCAGGCTCCTCTGTCCATGGGATTCTCCGGGAAAGAATACCAGATTGGGTGGCCAGTTCCTACTCCAGCCAATCAGAGTCACTTCAGTTCAGTTGAGTTGCTCAGCTCTTTGCGACCCCATGGACTACAGCACATCAGGCCTTTCTGTCCATCACCAACTCCCAGAGTTTACTCAAACTCATGTCCATTGAGTGGATGATGCCATCCAACCATCTCATCCTCTGTTGTCCCCTTCTCCTCCTGCCTTCAGTCTTTCCCAGCATCAGGGTCTTTTCAAATGAGTCAGTTCTTCACATCAGGTGCCCAAAATATTGGAGTTTCAGCTTCAGCATCAGTCCTTCCAATGAATATTCAGGACTGATTTCCTTTTGGATGGACTGGTTGGATCTCTTTGCAGTCCAAAGGACTCTCAAGAGTCTTCTCCAACACCACAGTTCAAAAGCATCAATCCTTCAGTTCTCAGTTTTCTTTATAGTCCAACTCTCACATCCATACATGACTACTGGAAAAACAATAGCTTTGACTAGAAGGATCTTTGTCAGCAAAGTTATGTCTCTGCTTTTTAATATGCTGTCTAGGTTGACCATAACTTTCCTTCCAAGGAGCAGGTATCTTTGAATTTCATGGCACCAATCCGAATGGCCATCATCAAAAAATCTATGAAGAATAAATGCATCTTTATTTGAGGAAAGGGAACCCAGTTGCTTGGAATATAAATTTGTATAGCCACTATGAAGAATAGTATGGAAGTTTCTTAAAAAGCTAAAAATGGAGCTACCAAATGACTCAGCAATCTCACATACCCAGAGAAAACTATAATCCAAAAAGATACATACACCCCAATGTTCATTGGAACACTGTTTACAATAGCCAGAACGTGGAAGAAGCAACCTGCATGCCCATCATAAAAGTAATGGATAAAGAAGGTGTGGTGAATATATACACAATGGAATATTACTCAGACATATTCATAAAAAGGAAGTAATTTATGTCATTTCCAGAGATGTGGATGGACCTGGAGACTGTCATACAAAGTGAAGTAAATCAGAAAAACAAATATCATTGATTAACACATCTGTGTGGAATCTAGAAAAATGGCAAAGATAATGTCATTTGCAAAACAGAAATAGAGACACAGACATTGAGAACAAACCTGTAGATACCCAAGGGGAATAGGAGTAGGGTGGGATGAATTGAGAGAGTGGGACTGACATATATATATAAGCTTCTATGTATAAAATAGGTAACTAACAGGCTTCCCTGGTGGCTCAGCTGGTAAAGAATCTGCCTGCAGTGAAGGAGACCTGGGTTCGATCCCTGGGCTGGGAAGAACCCCTGGAGAAGGGAATGGCTATCCACTCCAGTATTCTGGCCTGGAAAATCTCAGGGACTGTATAGTCCATGGGGGCTCAAAGAGTTGGACACGACTCAGTGACTTTCGGAAACTGTCATTCTAAAAAATCATTTACTTTTGCAGAAATGCTTAATTGTTACTGATGTGAAATATCTGTAGAAAACTAGAGGCCTATTTATGGAACCTATGATTATGATTATATGATTATGTAGCAAAAATAAGAATAAAATAAATTCAGTATATCTTTTTGAAAAATACTTACAGTGTAAATATATGTCATTAATGATCCATGAATGTGTGGGCTTTGCAAAATTAGTTTATGAGTGGTCTATAGTTCTCTCTAAAGGAAACACATTAAGAATGATACTAAATATGAAATTTTTCAAGATTTTTGTAACAGAAAGACAAAAACCATCCCTGATTTCGTGTGCTAATTAGTGCCTCTTTTATGGCACGATAAAATGCTTTAATGGTAATGTAGTAGGAAGTTATTTAACTTTTATCAACTCCTAAAACGATGTTTTGCATTGTGTCACTAAAAATAAACATGGTATTTAAGAGCATCAGGCATCTTCATTGCAGCAGCTCAGTATGGGCCTGCCTGAGCAGACACCTGGACTGGAAGGTGGGTTTATATTCTTGTCCTTCACTTTAAAGAAAATTGTTGAGTGTCATTCATTCAGATGTTTCTGTAGAGGTGGCAGATGGAGCATATGAGGTGAGTAAAGGTAGGATGGAAGAACGAGGGAAGAATAAGAAATTTATATTGTAAGGGAGGAAAATAACTTTCCATCTACCCTTCTAGGTTCTTGGCTGCGATGGCCTTGTAATAAAAGACACATTAGAAGAGAAAAATAAACAGAAGTATAATAACCTGCCTACCTCCTGGGTATAGAAAAAAGACTCAGGAAAACGGAGTGACTCCCCAAAATGGCCCAAGACGACATCTTAAATACCGTCTCCAGCTAAAGACAAAAGAAAGCTATTAAGGATGTGGGAGGTCAGTTATCAGAAAAGCACAGTGAAAAAAGGTACAGGTTATTAGGGCAGGTTTCTCCGTGTGTGTGTGTACACGCGCACGTGTGTGCTTGCATGCAGTCATGTTCAACTCTTTCTGACCCCGTGGACCATAGCCCACCAGGCTCCTCTGTCCATGGTATTTCCAGCAATAATACTGGAGCGGGTTGCCATTTCCTCCTCCAAGGCATGTTTAAGTCTTGCTTTTTTACCAATACGGAGTTTCTTGAGATTTTGTCATCATCTTCTTCCTGGTACAGAGAGATACCCCTACAAATGAATATGTCTCTTATAAATGTAAGTGTCTCTTATAAATGTAAGTGTCTCTTGCAAAAGGGCAACTTTTACTAGATTTTCAGAGCTTCTCTTTCGTCTGTGGTTTCTTAAAAACAGGGGCTCTGTGTCAACCTAGAACAGTGGGGTGGGGAAGGAGATAGGAGAGAATTTCAAAAGGGAGGAGATATATGGATATCTCTGGCTGATTCATGTTGAGGTTTGACAGAAAACAGCAAAATTTTGTAAAGCAATTATCCTTCAATATAAAATTAATTAAAAAAAATAGTTAAAAATACTCAGGATGCCAATGAGGCATATTTTGGGTGATGTACTTTGCTGCTATTCCCTTATCCGGTCTTATTAGGGAGAGATTTGGTGACTTCTTTCTCTTCTGTTCCTCCTCAGTCCTACAGCTGTAAGGAACTGAATTCTGACACAGTTGGGCGTAAACTTGGAAATGGATTCTTCCCCAGAGTGTCCAGATAAGGGCTATGCCCAGCTGACCTCTTGACATTGGTCTTGGGACTCCCTGAGCAGGGAGCCCAGACACGTCTGCCCAGACTTCTCACCAGCAGAACTGAATCAGAATTGTTGGAAGTTGTTTTGAGTAGCTAGGTTTGCGGTAGTTAGTTATTCAGCATTAGAAAATGAATCAAGATAACATGAATGGCATCTCCTTGCTCTTGACTTTGACAGTTAAATGTATACCCTGTTTTCTCAGATAACATTTCCCAACTATTCTCATGATTCCCTGGCCTACTTGTGTACTCTGTTAAGAGTTACAAGAGTCCTTGATATTTATGAAGTACTCTCCCGTTGGGGAAATTAACTGATGCGATATACTCTCAGCAAGGGTAGCAAACACTGGTTGTTTTTCTTTTAATGCTCATGATAAGCTTAAAATCTACAAAATTGCTCTTTAACTTGATGGGATATTTTCATCCTTGTAGATAGGATACTGATTTGCATCCTTTTGAAACTCTTCAAATCATAAATGCTCATTATACTTCTTCATTGTTAGCATGATCAAGCCTTATGCATGAACATCTAGCACCTCTTGAAATGGCTATAGTCTTTTGAGCAACTAACTGCTGGAGAAAATGAGGACTGTGTTTCCTTGCATCTTGTTTTCAGAGATGGATGCACTCTTCAATAGCAGATGTCTAACAAGCTGAACAGTTTCAAGGGCTTTGTTGATTGGAAAACATTATCAGTCAGTAAAGCAGGCCCTTCTAAATGTGGATGCAATAATATTTGGAGAAAACCATCTCCCAGTTAAGATTAACAAAGGACTGCATAATAAAAATAAATCTTATTATAAAAAGAAGCAGGATACATTTTTTTTTTTCAATTTGAGGACTAAATGCATTCATCACCATAACAAAAATGACCCAGCAATGTGAAGGACAAAATTTCTTAGTCACTGAGAACTTTAGAAAATGATTGCTTGGAACACTTGAAAAGCACGTACATATTCTATTTGTTATTTTTAATTTAGTAGGTCTGTTTGTCTCTTCTGTTACTTCTCCATTATTTTAGTTTCTAAAATTGTTAAAATAGTGATACAGTTAGATAATTCATGCTTTCTCTAGATTTATAAAGCATAGCTTTATACTATATATTATAATTTAAAGATGCTAAACTTTTTTTTAATTAAAATATAAGGATAAGGATCTGAATTAGAGTTGCTCTATAATTTGGATGCCACAGTTCATATCAATAAAACATTAAATAAATGAGGTCATCATCCTATGAGTGTGTTTATTTAGATTTATTTCAGTTCAGTTCAGTTCAGTTCAGTCGCTCAGTCGTGTCCGACTCTCCACGACCCCATGAATCACAGCACGCCAGGCCTCCCTGTCCATCACCAACTCCCGGAGTACACTCAAACTCATGTCCACAGAGTCGGTGATGCCATCCAGCCATCTCATTCTCCGTCGTCCCCTTCTCCTCCCGCCCCCAACCTTTCCCAGCATCAGAGTCTTTTCCAGTGAGTCAACTCGTCACATGAGGTGGCCAAAGTATTGCAGTTTCAGCTTTAGCATCAGTCCCTCCAAAGAACATCCAGGATTGATCTCCTTTAGAATGGACTGGTTGGATCTCCTTGCAGTATAAGGGACTCTCAAGAGTCTTCTCCAACACCACAGTTCAAAAGCATCGATTCTTCGGCGATCAGCTTTCTTCACAGTCCAACTCTCACATCCATACATGACCACGGGAAAAACCATTTAGCTCCAGCTAATTGGGATTTGCTGTTTTTGTGATATATAGGAAATAACTGGAAAATAATTTGAAAGGAGGAGAAAAATATACTTATAAGTAATAATTTTCATTTGTTTATTTTGACAGTATTTTGTACCATATATTATTATACTCATTTTATAGGTCAGAAGAGTACAGTTTATTTAGGATGTAATCTGCCCTTGATGATTTATCTATCTAATTATGTAGCCAGTATTAAGATCCTGATCTTTGGACTTCTTATCTCAGGACTTATCGAATTATACTTTCATATACTTACAAACAAACTCAAGCAATCCCAATCAAAATTCCTGTTGAATTTTTTTGAGGAACACAATAAACTTACTCTAAGATTTAATCAGAGAGAATAAGAACTGCAAAGAGTCCATTCATTCTAAAGGAAAGAGGGAAGAACTTGTTTTAACACGTTGTAAAATACTATTATTGGATGGATCAATGGAGAAATATAAAAATAGATACAAATATATGTGAATATATATGTGCTTAAGTATGTTTGTTACCTTTATCTATTTTTGTATTTCCCATTAAACTATAACTTAATGAGTTTTTATTGAAACCGGTAGTTTAGTTCCATTATTGCAGGATTCTACCATTTCTTTCTTATTTTTATATTTTAAATTCTTTCAAAACAGTGAGGAGCTTGGCTTTCATTCATATATATATATATATATATATATATATATACACATATATATATATATTGGACTTCCCTGGTGGCTCAAATGGTAAAGTGTCTGCCTACAATGCAGGAGACCCGGGTTCAATCCTTGGGTCAGGAGGATCTCCTGAAGAAGGAAATGGCAACTCCAGTACACTTGCCTGGAAAATGCCATGGACTAAGGAACTTGGCAGACTACTGTCCATGGGTTCACGGAGAGTTGAACACGACTGAGAGACTTCACTTTCATATACATATATGCATATATGTTTAATATATATGATAGGACTAGATGCTATGATCTATCAGTCACAGTGAGTACACCTAGCTTACAGATCCTAGTTTCTCAATATTATTTTCAACTATAAGAATCTAGTGCTCCTAGGAGGAATGGCTAATTTCAGGGCACAGACAGGGTTAAATAGGCACATGTCAAAGCGACAGAGGAAGCTTCTCAAAGGGGCCTCCACTGGCCAAATCTGGGACAGTCTGAGCATCAGAATAAATAAAATTAGCAATATATTATAGACTATGGAATAAAATAAAAATCCATGCATCCATACAGATATAAAAGTGAATAAATAACTAGGGAAGAAGTCTAAGCTGTTTTACCTTTTAATGATTAATAATTCTGGGAAAGACTGAGGGCAGGAGGAGAAGGGGACGACAGAGGATGAGATGGCTGATTCGATGGACATGAATTTGAGTGAAGTCCGCGAGTTGGTGATGGACAGGGAGACCTGGCGTGCTGTGATTCATGGGGTCGCAAAGAGTCGGACATGACTGAGTGACTGAACTGAACTGAGCAGAACTGAATAAAGAAGAATTGTACGGCCAAAGAGAATCATCCAATGATGCTAAAACTGGTGGGAAGAATATTGACTCTGAAAAGGGTAGTGTGAAATCAAAGTATCTCTTCACCAATTAGTTTTCAGTTGTAATGAAGAAACTGATAAATTTATAGTGGAGGATTTGACTTGAGACCTCCTTTCAGAAGAGAATGAAGCTAGCATCAAGATACTGGGACAATATTATGTCTCCTGATTCAAGGCAGTAGGAGGGCACAATGTCACTTCTGTGTTATTCCTGTAAAAGTACAGAACATAACTCCAATCATGAAGAAATAGCAATCAAATCCAAATTAGAACATTTTACAAAAACAAGTAGCCCATACTCTTCAAGACTATCGAGTCAAAACACAGAAAAGTTTAGGAAACACTTTATGTTAAAGAATTGTCGACAGATACAGTTAATTCATATATTCAGACCCATAGAATTGTGGCTGCCCCAGTGGCCCAGGTCATATGGCAAATCTAAACTTTATGCCAGCCTATTATGGGAAACACCTGTGAAGGAATCCTTTTTTTTGGGGGGGGGTTATTTATTTAATATAAATGTATTTATTTTAATTGGAGGCTAATTACTTTAAAATATTGTATTGGTTTTGCATACATTGACATGAATCCATCCCGGTGTACACGTGTTCCCCATCCTGAACCCCCCTCCCACCTCCCTCCCCATCCCATCCCTCTGGGTCATCCCAGTGCACCAGCCCCAAGCATCCTGTATCATGCATCGAACCTGGACTGATGATTCGTTTCACATATGATAATAAGCATGTTTCAATACCTCCTAACATACACCAATTATAATCCTCCAACTCTGCTTCAGTTAGCTTACCTTCCCCTGGAAAATGGGACCTGCTAGCTCTATAAGGAAATCTTCAGCTTACTAGTCAACCATTCTCTTTCTGCTTCCGCTTCTACGACTCTGTAAAACCTACTTTTGCCCCGAATTCCTCAGGAACGCTGCTCCTCTACCTGTGAGGCTCGCTATTGCTCCCATCCATAGATTGCTTTCCCTTGAATGGAGGACGTCAAACTCACTCTTAATTGTAATATTTTTGTCTTTTGATAGTTTGGGGGATGAAATGATGTTCAAAGACAGCTGGTAAAGATTCCAGCGACAGTAGATGCTGGTGAAGATACCTACAGAATCCCTTTGACTCTTCTCCAGCACCTCTGGTAAGTTTCTCTCAAATTGAGCTCTGATAATTTTGCATTCTGAGCCCTTAGAGTGTGTTTTTCCCCAACCTTCTGGGTGGAGAACTGGGGTGTGTGACTGAAATCCCACATTTTCACAGCGTATACATTAGGGAGAGACTCCAGATTTTCGTGACGTTTACAGTTCTCAAGACCTGTTCATAGGCATACAGTAAAGGGAAGTCTGTTTGAATTATGGAGGATAATTTCAAGGGAAAATGATGGCTACCCCTCAATCTAACAAAGCAAGCTGGCAGCCTTTAGGAGACTCATAAAGCCTGGAGGTAAATTCATAGTATAAACCACTGCAAAACATGCGGAAATAAGACAAAAAGTCCAAACTGATTTGACCAATGGCACATCAGAATCTAACGTTACACAAGTCAGACTATTCAAGACCATTATTAGGATATCTGCCTCTATAAATAAATATTCTCATGGAAAGAGTAAGAGATATCTTGATAATGAAAATCGAGTAAACCACATCTCATAAAATGGGTAGGCATGGATTTTGTGTTTAAAAGCTGTTAGGACTCTTCTGCTTAAAAGTTGCTAGAGCTCTTGCTACCTAATTGTAAGACTCCCATGCTAGAATAAGTTGGTCATGGAATGGGGTAGATGGATGCTAGATCACCACCAACCTCAAGAAAATTTCTGTGCAACAAAATACACTGTAGAACATCACAAAATCTCCAACCCAGTGGCACATCCCTATCAGGTATTAATTTGACTCTGAGAAATCCAGACTTAGCTAGAGAAACATGTTCTTCAATTTTCAAAGAAATGAGCAAGGTACAGTCTTCCCTGTTGTACCCTCTTTAGGGTCCATCATCAAATCCTTGACACAGAAATTGTTTTATTTGTCATCAACCAGAATAGTGTGTGTGTGTGTGTATATATATATATATACACATATATAAAAGTTTGCCCTTGAAAGTTTATGGGTTGGTGGGAATCCCTGGGTTTCTGTGGTAAACTGCTACCAGTTATTCCCTTAAGCAACCAAGACGAAATTAAAATTAATAGAAAACCTGTCAAATTTTGGTAGATATGAGAGCTACACTTTGTTCTTTAAGCACCAGTCATTACAGAGCCTATCAATGGCATCCTGGGAAAATTGGCAGAAGCCTGTGCAGGGTGAGAGTTCTTACCAGAGTCAGCTCTTCCAGACCTCTGGAGAACCTAGAAAAGGTGACTTTTCACACTGTCTCTTCCTTTCCAAATTCATACTCTTATGGATTCAACTTGGGGATGCCCATTTGTTGGTTCTTTCTCTCCCAGGAACAGCAGTTTCCTTCGTGTTTGTCTTCTTCCTGTGTTCTGAGAGCTTGGCTTGGTTTTCTCCCTGCCTGGGGCACACAGGTTGTTGGGTTCTTGCATATGCAGGCAACTCAGGCATCAGGTCTGGAGCCCCCAAAATATGGCTGGACAGAAATGTGGGTTGTACTCCATTTGTAGGTAAGATCTTACCAACTGTGGCCAGTTCTGGGGGACTTGTCTGAGTCTGTCTTTTACTGTCTTTGGGAGTGACTCTGGATCTTTGGTGGGTAGTGGGGATGCCTTTTTCCTCCATGTGTTTATTCAGTACCACCAGGTATATTTGTTATTTGTACTAGCTGAAACCTGACAAAATATTGGAAAGGCTTTTCCAAGTAGTTCTATAGTCAGAAGTTTGCCAGATTGGAGGCTAATACTCAGAACCTGATAAGAACTATTTTTTTTTTAAGATAGTGTTTTCTTTTCTGATGTGGACCAATTTTTAAAAGCATTTCTTGAATTGTTGCAATATTGCTTCTGTTTTATGCTTTGGATTTTTTGTTGTTGTTGTTTTGGCTGGGAGGCATGTGGGATGTTAGCTCCCTGACCAGGGTCCGAACCCACATCCTATGAATTGGAAGGCAAAGTCTTAACCACTGGACTGCCAGGGAAGTCCTTGATAAGAGTTTTTTGTTTTAAGTTTTCTCCGCTAAGCTAATTGAAACTGTGGACTCAAAGGGAAAGAAAAACATTCCAGAGACAAACAGCTGTAAAGCTAGAATACAAGAATCTATTGATTTCTGTTTTAATTGAAAATCTTGTCCAAGAATTAAAGAAGCAAAGTGAAGATAATGTAGTTAGATGGGTGGGTCGCCCCCTCAGGAACAGTGCTCCACTGCTTGTGAGGTACCACACTTCCCCAACCATGGGTTGTTTTCTCTTGAATAAAGGACATCAAACAAATGACTTAACTGTATTATTTTTGTCATTTGGCATGGTAACAAAATGCAGTGTGTGATCCCAGATTGGGAGTGGTAAGACATTTAAAGAATATTATCAGGATAACTGACAGTGTTTAAAAATGGATTGTAGATTAGAAAATATTGAATCAATGTTATTCTCTGACTTTGAAAATTTTACTGTAGTTATATAAGATCACTTGTTTGACCTTAGGACATACACAGTGAAATATTTAAGAGTAGAGGAGCACAGTTTCTGCAGCCTCCTCTCAAATTATTCAGAAAAAAATATAAATATGTATTTGCAGTATGTGTGCGTATGTTCATACATGTAGGTTTATATATAATTTAGCAAAAGCAAATTGTAAACAACCAATGCATATTCGTGGATGGCATATGAGATAATTTGAGTTTTATTGCAACTTTGCGAATTTGAAAATTCACAGTTAAGAAATTTCACAATTAAGAAAATCAATAGCTTCCTAACCAAGGATACTACAGACTAAGTTAAGAAATAGATGAGTGACTGGGAAGAGATCTTTCAGCGTCTAAAAAGTAAGTTGGGGATTATTATGCAAAACATTCAACAACCTGTTTCCAAAGGGGAAATTTTAGTAGAAAAATTTGTTAAGTGACATGAGTAAACTCTTTAGAAATAAAGTAAAAAAAAAAATCCAAAAGTATGTGTGTAAAGAAAGCATAAAATAATCATTTGTGAGAAACGTACATGAACACGAGCTATTACTTAAACTGTATAGTTGGTAAAAGATTACTTTTCAAAATGTGTATATCATGTATATATCTGTCCCTTACCTAGCAGTGTATAGATGTTCCCACAGTTTTTATGAAGGATAAACACATGTTTTTTCAAATGTCTGCCAGTCAAACTGTGTGTCTGTCGCTTGAAGAGCAAAATAGATAAAATAGACTGAATGCTCACCATGGGGTATTACTCAATGTTTGAAGGAAGTGGTTTAGTGAAACAGCAACATCTTTGGTAAATATCCATAGCATGCTGATCACTGGAAAAAAGTAAGACATATAATGAGGTATCTGATACAGCAACACTTTGCAAATTAAAGACATACGCATAAAACAGTGATGTCAATTTTGCAAAACAAAATATTAATTAAACACATTAAAGTGGTTACCACAATAAGGGTAGAGTGGGGGAGCGGAATGGAGAGACAGATTTAAAAATCCCTGTATATATGGCCCTGAATCTTATCTAGTTTATGCCGGCATTTTTGTTTTTTACAGAGTTTAGATCAGGTCCTTTTTTGTAGAAAGGCAATTTAGATTTTTCAAAATAATGATCTTGACTCCCAAGTTTCTTTATTTCTTCCCACTGGTTAATAACTTGATCAGTGAGTTTTTAACTAAAATAAAAATACAGTTCATATTATCTTCCAGGTATTATCCTAAGTACTGAGTGAGTACTAACTCAGTTAACCCCATCACAACTTGAGACAGGTTACATCATTACCCCCACTGTGCAGATGAAGAAATCTAGTCAGAGAGGGACGGAGAAACTTGCTCAGTGCCCTGGCATATGCGGTGGTGGAGCTCACATGCAAACTTGGCTGTCTGGCTGCGGAGATTGCATGCTGGCCACTCGACCATCCGGTCTTCTTCACCAGCCATGTCTCTCATATATGTGACAAGCTGTTTCATAATGGCTGTGTTCCTGTCTGAAAACCAGGACGTAGTGTTCCTCTTAAGGAGCTATCTTTGTAGTTGAGACATGTGGTCAGGAAGTGACCTGCGAGAGAGTCTTATAGTGTATAGTTGCTGCAGGCTTGGAGAAAACAGGAAATCAAGGTCAGTCTGAGTAAACAACCATTATTGTTTCATAGCCTTTTGTTTTTAGAGAACCATTCTGTAAGCAGCTTCAATAGCTTGTCTTCAGCTGCCCTCAAGTTTCTAGGATGTGATGCATCAGGGTTAAGGGACTGGTACCCACCCAGTCAAATCTCTGAAAACACTCATTCTCACATAAGGAACACAGGCCTCATGAAATACACTCCTCTGCCATTTCTTCACATAACACAGACTTTGTTCTCAATCAGACATAGACCACCTTTGCTCTTTGTGTGCAAAATATACCTCATAAAGCACATTTTGTAATTATGGGCATTTGAGTTTTTCTAACAAATGCCATGGTTTTACTTTCCTATCAGTCGTTTTTAGTGATTCTGCTGCAGAGATGAATCCAGGAATTTTTGTGACTTCCAGTTTATAAAGTTTCAGTTCAGTTCAGTCGCTCAGCTGTGTCCAACTCTTTGCGACCCCATGGACCGCAGCACACCAGGCCTCCCTGTCCATCACCGACTCCCGGAGTTCACTCAAACTCATGTCCACAGAGTCGGTGATGCCATCCAGCCATCTCATTCTCTGCCGTCCCCTTCTCCTCCTGCCCTCAATCTTCCCCAGCATCATGATCTTTTCAAATGAGTCAGCTCTTCGCATCAGGTAGCCAAAGTATTGGAGTTTCAGCTTCAACGTCAGTCCTTCCAAAGAACACCCAGGACTGATCTCCTTTAGGATGGACTGGTTGGATCTCCTTGCAGTCCAAGGGACTCTCAAGAGCCTTCTCCAACACCACAGTTCAAAAGCATCAATTCTTCGGCACTCAACCTTCTTTATAGTCCAACTCTCACATCCATACATGACTACTGAAAAAACCATAGTTGTTTAGAAGAATCATTTTAAGATATATATTACCAAAATCACAACTTCAAAATTAAGATACAATATGAATATTGACATTTAAAGGTTTATATAAATATATTCATAACAATAATCCAAAATTGAGAAAATTATGTTTTATTTTTGCCTGCCCATTTCCATAATGCTTTATGTATGATGGCAGTATTTCTTTAATTGCTGACGGTATTTAAATACAGGAACCAGAAAGACAATTCAGATCTTCCTCTGGCATGATTTATAAGAAGTTGTTTTAATTAGTAACATCTTAGAAAAGTTGCTTTTAGGTTCACAACTTTTTCTTGGTACATTGTTTGTTTTTTAGGACTTTTTCAAATGTAGTGAAAACTTTTTCAAGGTTTTTTTTTTTTAATTTATAAACTCCATATGTTTTAATGAATTTGCTATCAACTTACTTTTCTGAAGTCTAAATATTTCCTTTCCTAGCTCCCATGGAACCCACTGAAATTGGAAAATGTGTTTGGCATCACCCTTTCAGATACAAGGTACACAATAGGTAGAAGCCATTGCAAGCTGTTGCTGTGTTGTGACAGCCAGCAGTAAGCTAGCACTATAAGGAAGTGATTGACCCTCGTAAAGACAGTTAAAACAAACTCAGTAATAAATTACCATGACCTAACTTCCAGATTCCATTTGATTTTACAAATTTTTTCACGTTAGTCCTTTTTCTGTCCCAGGATCCAGTCTAGAATATGACATTGCGTGTAACACTAATTTTACTGAGAAAAATTGTAGTCAAAGAGTCAAAGTTTTATCCTCATGACCATCGTGCCATTTGTGAACCTTTCCATTTATACAGTCTCTTTACTTGCTTGACTATTGCACAGCGCAAGGTCTGAATCATATGTCAGTCCTTCAGCAAGTCTGCCCTCTGTTTAACAAGGACAAATTCTTATTTGCTTTGCCATAGTAGTGTGCTTTTGTGGTTAGCAGTCACTATCCTTCCAGAACCACTTTGTTCATGTTATACTTATTTCAACCCTGAGCTCTTTGAGGGGACAAAATACTTCAAATTTTTTCAAACTTAAATTCTAATTGTCTAGTGCAGTGGAAGACAAATTATAAGTATTTAATAAAATGTTAAATGGACATAACTGGACTTTTTAGAGACTCCAGGTATTGTTTCCATCTGTATATTCTCCTCCATAACAACAAAAATAAAAATGGACCCTATTATTCATAGAAATCTACTTTTGGTTCATCATTCTTTGCTGCCCATCCCCAACTCACTAAAGCTCATTCAGGCTCATAGGCTTATATATGGGTCTGTGTGTGGTCAGGATGATGGTAAGCATATTTAGAGTAGGTGTGTTTAGATTAGGCACTTCTATCCTTATGCACAACCAATAAATTTTCAAGTTACAAAAATTAGAGACTAATTTTATATAATATACAATAGAGTGTTACATTCTTAAAACGTTAACCTGTAAGTTCTTAAAAGTGAGTTTTTGTTTTCTCTGTATGTCCCAGTGAAATATAGATAATAACTCTCAATACAACTTTTCAAAGGTGACTATATTTAAGAACTTGAAGAAACTGAAATCACGAGCCCATATCTCTGCCTTCAAGCCAGCAATGCTTAAAACAACCAAGGCAGCTATTCACTATTGCATTAATTAATCGTCTTGTCTGTATGTTTTGTTATCCTGAAAGGTGGTTTACTGGCCGTAAATTAAAGGCCCATTCAATTTTATCAGTAGTTTCTCAGAGTTTTAATAAGGCTGATTGGTTTAAATATGTTTCTTCAACTTTAATTATAAATCATTTGGATAACTTATATGTGTGATGTGGGAAAAATATTAAAGTTCCATATGTAAATTCTCGCTCAGCAACAACTTGCATAACAATCAAATTTACATCTTCAGTATGATAACACTTCTAATACCACAGTATATAGATAACTGCTTTAACTATGAAAGTGCTATTTGCCAGCATTTTGGAGATTGTTTCTCTATCAACAAATTTTAAGTAAAGAAGAAAGAATGTTTATGTACCATACCTAGCAGCATGACCAACATTTCTTAAATGAGAAAGATAAAATGTTTTTATTTTGCTCCTAGAATTAGTTCAATGTTAGAAATGCCGTATTTGCAAGATATAACTGAAGATGGGTCTGATCCATATTAACTAAAGTCTTCCTCTTGCTTAAAGCAATGATTTTAACTAATTTTATCCATTTAATTGTGCATGCTTTCCCTATGCCTCCATTTTCTGTTTTGTAACATTTTGAAAATAAACACACCTTTATCCCAAGAATCAAATTTGAACAAGACAAAAAATGTCTTGTGAAATTCATATAACGCAAAAAATTAAAAACTGACTTAAAGAGTGTCCTTTAAATGAATAACCCTAAAATCTTTTTAAATCCTACTTATTAAAATTAAAAATTATTTTCTACTTCAGAATTACTGATCTATATAGATATCAGTCTGGAAGAGTCAAGGAAGCTCCAGTGTGTATCTTTCTCTGTGTGTATGAGTTGCTGTGTGTGTTTGTTTGCTCATTAACAGCTCTTCTACACGGTCAATGTAATAATGAGTCTTTGTAAAGCTGACTTTGACGTGAAGGGTCACTATGCTCTGTTCCCAAAGGAAAAACTTCTCATTGTTCACATTGATTCAGCCTGTAGACTGTAGGTAGTCTGTATTTCTACTCTCAATATTTATAAATATCTTAGGTAAAATGGTAAAAATATTTTCACTGCAAATATGAGGAAAAACTTGGAATGGTTTGAGAACCTTGTGACTTGGGCTTCAGGTTAATGGAGAAGTCTATCGAAGTTTTAGTGATTTCATGATTCCTGTAAAGACAGAAGTTGGCAACAGGTTGAAAATTAACCTTTTGATTGGTAGAGGCTGTTACCTGCCTACCACGTGTTTATTATCCTCTTGTTTCAGATGTGCGTGTGTGTGTGTGTGTGTGCATGCACACGTGTGCCCCTAGTGGTCCCAAACCAGGAATTCTTTACTTATAATCCAACTCTTTGAGTTTAGTTTCCTCTGTACCTCAGTCTCTTCCCATCCTTTGATTTTCATTTATAAAATACAGCTAACAGTTGGGTATGTACTGTCTCTTGACAGGGTTTTTGGAAGAGGCAAATATGCCAATGTGATGTGGAAGCTTTTAAAATAAGTTAATTAAAAAATTTTCATGTTTAACAATATTAACTGTTGAAATAGTTTATATTGGAGTAGTTTTTAAATAGAATGAGAAAATACACTCATAGTCTAAGCTAGTTTAAACTAATTTGAATGAGAGTAAGTCACTTTGAAATGGGTTTGTGCTTCGGCTCAGTTTAATCGTGACACTGCACAAATCTAGGAGCATAAACCACTTTTAACCTGTTTCAAAGTATAGTGGTGGTGATGGAATTCCAGTTGAGCTATTTCAAGTCTTGAAAGATGATGCTGTGAAAGTGCTGCACTCAATATGCCAGCAGATTTGGAAAACTCAGCAGTGGCCACAGGACTGGAAGAGGTCAGTCTTCATTCCAATCCCAAAGAAAGGCAATGCCAAAGAATGCTCAAACTACCGCACAATTGCACTCATCTCACACGCTAGTAAAGTCATGCTCAAAATTCTCCAAGCCAGGCTTCAGCAGTATGTAAACCGTGAACTCCCAGATGTTCAAGCAGGTTTTAGAAAAGGCAGAGGCACCAGAGATCAAATTGCCAACATCCGCTGGATCATGGAGAAAGCAAGAGAGTTTCAGAAAAACATCTATTTCTGCTTCATTGACTATGCCAAAGCCTTTGACTGTGTGGATCACAATAAACTGTGGAACATTCTGAAAGAGATGGGAATCCCAGACCACCTGACCTGCCTCTTGAGAAACCTGTATGCAGGTCAGGAAGCAACAGTTAGAACCGGTCATGGAACAACAGACTGGTTCCAAATAGGAAAAGGAGTGCGTCAAGGTTGTATATTGTCACCTTGCTTATTTAACTTATATGCAGAGTACATCATGAGGAACGCTGGGCTGGAAGAAGCACAAGCTGGAATCAAGATTGCTGGGAGAAATATCAATAACCTCAGATATGCAGATGACACTACCCTTATGGCAGAAAGTGAAGAGGAACTCAAAAGCCTCTTGATGAAAGTGAAAGAGGAGAGTGAAAAGGTTGGCTTGAAGCTCAACATTCAGAAAACAAAGATCATGGCATCTGGTCCCATCACTTCATGGGAAATAGATGGAAAAACAGTGGAAACAGTGTCAGACTTTGTTTTTTTGGGCTCCAAAATCACTGCAGATGCTGATTGCAGCCATGAAATTAAAAGACGCTTGCTCCTTGGAAGGAAAGTTATGACCAACCTTGATAGTATATTAAAAAGCAGAGACATTACTTTGCCGACCAAGGTCCGTCTAGTCAAGGCAATGGTTTTTCCCGTGGTCATGTATGGATGTGAGAGTTGGACTGTGAAGAAAGCTGATCGCCGAAGAATCGATGCTTTTGAACTGTGGTGTTGGAGAATACTCTTGAGAGTCCCTTATACTGCAAGGAGATCCAACCAGTCCATTCTAAAGGAGATCAATCCTGGATGTTCATTGGAGGGACTGATGCTAAAGCTGAAACTCCAATACTTTGGCCACCTCATGAGACGAGTTGACTCACTGGAAAAGACTCTGATGCTGGGAAAGGTTGGGGGCGGGAGGAGAAGGGGACGACGGAGAATGAGATGGCTGGATGGCATCACCGACTCTGTGGACATGAGTTTGAGTGTACTCCGGGAGTTGGTGATGGACAGGGAGGCCTGGCGTGCTGTGATTCATGGGGTCGCGGAGAGTCGGACACGACTGAGCGACTGAACTGAACTGAACTGAACTAAAGTATAGGAAACTGGGTTGTCTCCTCACAGATATCTGCTTTTTTGCAGAGTGGATTGACCACTGGATTAGAGTAACATCTAAATATGGGTATGAAAATTAGGTTTCACAGTGAGGAAGTTAGAGGTGGTTAAGAACGACAATAGTTTTATGAGACACATGTTTGTTAGTTAAGTACTCCAGGCACCTATAATTTAATCTGGGACAAGCCAGACATTTTTTTCAGTCTCAGGTTTGGAAGCTACAGGGTTTATGTGATTTTTGCAGGAGTGGATATAAAGGAGATTATTTATCTACTTGTGGTTGATATGGGAGGTCTGCCATACCCTGTAATTCTTCTCTTAAGCAAGTCCCATATTAGTGCACAAAATACCAAGAAGTATATTCATAAAGATATGTTTTTCCTTCTACCAAGTAATAGTACTGATAATGATAATAGCTAATATGTTTTAAGTACTTTTACTTTTTTAAAAGATCATCATGGATGATATTACATAATTCAATAAACATATGAGTTAGGTACTGTTATCATTGCTGTTTTAAAGATGAGAAAAGTGGGTATTAAATAAGTTAAATAATTTACCCAATATCACAGAGAGTTCCAGAATTGAAACAGAGGTCTTCTGACTCAGCTCATCCATATTCTTAAAAATTATATTCTTACCATCACATATAGATAAGTGGTTACAATATATAGGCGTACCTTGGAAGTACTGTGGGTTAGGCATGACACTGCAATAAATCTAATATATACATTTAATGTTGCAATAAACTAAGTAACACTAATTTTTCAGTTTCTCATTGCCTATAAAAGTTATGAATACATAATATTGTAGCCTATTAAGTGTGAAATAACATTAAGCCTAAAAAATGTACAAATCTTAATTTTAAAATGTTTTATTGCTAAATATTGCTAATCATCATTGAGCCTTCAGTGAATCAAAATCTTTTTGTTGGAGGAGTCTTGCCTCAGTAATGATGGCTGCGGACTGATCAGGGTGGTAGCCGCTGAAGGTTGGGGAGACTATGGCAGTTTCTTAAAATAAAACAACAATAAGTCTCCTATGCTTCAATCAGTTATTCCTTTCGTGAACAATTTCTCTGTAACGTGCAGTTTTATAGCATTTTGTCCTCAGAACTTCTTTCAAAATTAAAGTCAGTTCTTTCAAAATCTATTGCTGCTTTATCACATAAGTTTATGTAGTATTCTAGATCTTTTGTTGTCATTTCAATAGTCTTTATAGCGTCTTCACAGGGAGTAGATCCTATCTCAAGAAACCGCTTTCTTTGCTCATCCATAAAAGCAACTCCTCATCCATTAAGGTTTTATTGTGAGATTGCAGTGATCCAATCACATCTTCAAGGTCCACTTCTGATTCTATTTGCCTTGCTGCTTCTACCACATCTGTAATGACTTCCTTTACTGAAGTCTTGAACTCCTGAAAGTCATTCATGAGAACTGGAATCAGCTTTTTCCAAACTTCTGTTCATGTTGCTATTTTGACATCTTACCTTGCGTCGCCAGTGATGTTCATAGCATCTGGAATGGTGAAGCCTCCTCAGAAGGTTTTCAAATGACTTTGGCCCGATCCATCAGAGGAGTCATGATCTATGGCAGCTATAGCCTTATGAAATGTATTTCTTAAGTCATGAGACTTGAAAGTCAAAATTACTCCTTGATCCACAGGCCACAGAATGGATGTTGTGTTTGCAGGCATGAAAACAACATGAATCTTATTGTACAGCTCCATCAGAGCTCTTGAGTGACCAGGTGCATTTGTGATGAACAGTAATCTTTTGAAATAAATCATTTTTTCTTTTTTTTTAGCTTTAGATATCAATAGTAGACCTAAAATATTTAGTAAATCATGTTGTAAACAGATGTGCTGTCATCCAGGCTGTGTCGTTTCACTGTTAGAGCAGAGGCAGAATACATTTACTAACATCCTTAGGAACCCCAGAAATTTTGGCTTCAGCTTCAAGTCATCAGTTATATTAGTCCATAACAAAAGAGTTAGTCTTCCCTTTAAAACTGTGAAGCCAGGCATTGGCTTCTCTCTCATCATGAAAGTCCTAGAAGGCATCTTCTTCAAACATAGGGTTATTTTATCAACATTGAAAATCTTTTTTTTTTTTTAGTGTAGCCAATATTATTCATTATTTTAGCTTGATCTGAATAACTTGCTTCAATTTCTACACCAATTCATACTGTTTCACCTTGCACTTTGGTGTTAATGGTGATGGCTTTTTTCTTTAAACCTCATAAGTCAGCCTATGCCAGCTTCTAACTTTTCTTCTGCAGGTTTTTTCCTAACCTCTCTTTGCCTTCATATAGTTGAAAGGAGTTAGGGCCTTGCTGTGGACTATGCTTTGGCTTACAGAGATGTTGTGTCTGGTTTGATCTTCTATTCAGACCACTGAAACTTTCCCTATATCAGCAATAAGGTGTTTCAATTTTTTTTTAATCATTTGTTTGTTCACTGGAGTAACACTCTAAATTTTCTTAAGAACTTTCCTTTTGCATTCACAACTTGAGCAACCATTTGTCACAAGAAGCCTAGATTTTGTCTGTCTTGGCTTTTGACATGCCTTCCTTAATAAACTTAATCTTTTTGAGCTTTTGATTTTTTGAGATGTGTGATTCCTCCTTTCACTTGAAATCCTAGAGGTCACTGTATGGTTGGTTATTAGCCTACTTTTGATAATGTGTCTCAGGGAATGCAGAGGCCCAAGCAGAAAGAGAGAGAGGAATGAATGGTTGGTTGATGGAGCAGTCAGAATACACACATTTATTAATTAAGTTTGTTGTCTTATAAAGGCATGGTTCATGGCGCCCCCAACAGTTACAGTTCAGTTCAGTTCAGTCGCTCAGTCATGTCTGACTCTTTGCGACCCCATGAATCACAGCATGCCAGGACTCCCTGTCCATCACCAACTCCCAGAGTTCACTCAAACTCATGTCCATTGAGTCGGTGATGCCATGCAGCCATCTCATTCTCTGTCATCCCTTTCTCCTCCTGCCCCCAATCCCTCCCAGCATCAGAGTCTTTTCAGTGAATCAACTCATCACATGAGGTGGCCAAAGTATTGGAGTCTCAGCTTTAGCATCAGTTCTTCCAATGAACACCCAGGACTGATCTCCTTTAGAATGAACTGGTTGGATCTCCTTGCAGTCCAAGGGACTCTCAAGAGTCTTCTCCAGCACCACAGTTAAAAAGAATCAATTCTTTGGTGCTCAGCTTTCTTCACAGTCCAATTCTCACATCCATACATGACCACTGGAAAAATCATAGCCTTGACTAGACGGACCTTTGTTGGCAAAGTAATGTCTCTGCTTTCTAATATACTATCTAGATTGGTCATAACTTTCCTTCCAAGGAGTAACTGTCTTTTAATTTCATGGCTGCAAACAGCATCCACAGTGATTTTGGAGCCCAAACAAATAAAGTCTGACACTGTTTCCACTGTTTCTCCATCTATTTCCCATGAAGTGATGGGACGAGATGCCATGATCTAAGTTTTCTGAATGTGGTGGTATCAAATATTACTTATCACAGACCACTATATGAAATAAAATAATAATGAAAAGGTTTGAAATATTGCAAGGATTATCAAAATGTGACAGAGACAGAAATTAAGTAAATGCTGTTGGAAAAATAACACTAATAGATTTGCTTGAGCAAAGTGCCGCAAACATTCAATTTGTTTAAAAAAGCAGATCCTGGAAGAGAGCAATAAAGTGAAGTACAATAAAATGAGTTATGCCTTATTAAGTTGAATTATTTGTTAAATGTTTGCTTTGTTTCAAAAAGAATTAGAAACTGTTGAGTTCATGTTACTAATTTTCTTGATAAACTGAGTATAAGAAACCAATATGCATTATCTTCATGAATATGCTTAATCCATTTTTCCAGGAAATGAAAGTTGTATGATTTATTTTCAGTTGAATGTACTTTTATATATCAGATGGTTACTAACTGGAAGTTAAAATTTTATAATTTTAAAAGGCTGTCAGTCATTTGACTAATTAACATAGACTATCAATATTATTTATTACATTGTTATTTATTATACATTAGGTCAGTAAGGTATTATAAAACTTTATGTTCAGAGACAAAGAGTGGTCAAACTAAACTTGTCAGCTTCCAGTATTTTCTTTAAAATTGGAAAAGAATGATCCATGATTTTTTTCTATTTCCTACTCAAATTTTAAAAGCACTCATTTGAAAATTAAAGCTAATTTGCTACATTCATTAAAGCCTCACTTACCTAAAGTGATTTTCACTTGATTATGAATATTATGATTAAACGAGTCTTAGTATGCAAATACCACTTAAGTTCATTTACATACGTTACTTAAATCACAAGTTTTTATAAGCACAGTAAAGTTACACAAAGTATAAAACCTACTAAATAAAGAGTAGGAATCTCCATTCTGCAAACTACATGGATAGAAGTAATTTTCAAATGGCCTATTTGTCCTCTTTTAAAATATGAAAATGCTATTAAAATTTATGACAGTTCTCTTCTCAAAAATGTAAGCATGGCATGTAAAAGATACATGTGTGTAGAATGGAACATATACATATATATTTGTGTAGTATGAAAGATCAGGTATAACATGAAAACATTAATATCTTTAATAACAACTGAAATAATGAGATAAAAGTAACAGTAATAACTGCCAAAGGGGTCATGAGTGCATACTCAGAGTGGGGTTGGGAGGAAGACCATTCTAGGTTCTACTTGCTGGTCAAAGTATTAAATTAACATGGGACACTTTAAGAGGAGAAAATCAAATGAAAGTTTATAACATGTATACAAGAGAGAGACCCAGGAAAACTGAACACTTGACAAAATAGCCATAACCCTCACCTTAAATATCATCTTGAGCTAAAGACGAAAGAGGATGTTGGGGATAGTGGTTTAGGACTTCAAAGGGGAAACAGGCAATCCACATAGAGATGGGAAAGGAAGTATTTGGTGAACGAATGTTTGCTGAGCCAGGTGGGGACAATGAACTCAGAGAGGACTTCGAGCAAACAGACTGTGCTAGGTTGTTCCCTATTTGTCACAACTAGTTCATACTGTCCTTATCTGTGGTGACAACCCCCTTCCTGGAATTGGTGCTCCATCTACATTCTTTCTGGAGAAGGAAATGGCAACCCACTCCAGTAGTCTTGCCTGGAGAATCCTGTGGGCAGGAGAATCAGGTGGGCTGCTGTCCATAATGTCGCACAGAGTCGGACACAACTAAAGCAACTTGGCATGCAGGCATGCACTGGAGAAGGCAATGGCAACACACTCCAGTATTCTTGCCTGGAGAATCCCAGGGACCAAGGAGCCTGGTGGGCTGCCATCTATGGGGTCACACAGAGTCGAACACGACTGAAACAATGTAGCAGCGGCAGCAGCTACATTCTTTCAGACATTTAAGGGGAAGGTCAAAGTTTCTTCCTGAGTCTCTTGGAGCCTTGATTGTTTCCAATTGAAATAATTCTCATACCAATGAGATATTTTTGGAAGGCAAATTTTGCTCCCCTACAGGGGTTATGTACATATGATGAAAATGATACTAAGAATTATGTGTTTTATACTACATAAAGGGCTTCCCAGGTGGCATTAGTGGTAAAGAACCTGCCTACCAAGGCAAGGGGCTAAAAAGACACAGGTTCGATAGCTGGACCTGGAAGATCCCCTGGGGAGGAGCATGGCAACCCACCCAGTATTCTTGCCTGGAGAATCTCCATGGACAGAGGAGCCTGGCAGGCTACATTCCATAGAGTAGCAAAAAGTCGGACACAACTGAAGTAACTTAGCATGTCTTCATGCATACTATATAAAAAGGTTGGTGGTAAGCAACTTGCATGAACTACATCACTATGTCATCACAAAATGTCTTTGAGTCTGATACTGTTATACTCTCTCATTAGTGAATATCAGACTTTGATAATAAGTGGCTTTTGCAGGATTATATGAGTAGGAAGGAACTAAACAGGAGTCTGAAGTGCATGCTCATAACCTCTGTTCTTCGATTGCTTTGACCACAGAGATTAGGTACTGGAAAATTCAAAAATAGACTGCTTCTGTATGTCTGTTATTAAAGTCATTTGTGTGAAAACTCAAGTGTATATTTATTTTTATACCAAATTAGGAACCATGAGGATTCTGATGTAGGAGACAGGAAGAATAATAGAAAAGCAGGCCCCGGCAAGGGCTGCAAAAGAAATTTATAATTATTGATAAACTGGATGCTATAATGCATGAGACTCTGGGAACAAGTCCAGAGGAGACAGTTTATAATCTTGAAAACAAGATATGATCTTGGGGTCAGAAAACCAACACTAGACTGTTTCTAAACTGGTGTCTCAGAGTCACATGTTTTATGTATCTAGGCAGAAAGTGAAGAGGAACTAAAAAGCCTCTTGATGAAAGTGAAAGAGGAGAGTGAAAAAGTTGGCTTGAAGCTCAACATTCAGAAAACAAAGATCATGGCATCTGGTCCCATCACTTCATGGGAAATAGATGGAGAAACGGTGGAAACAGTGTCAGACTTTATTTGTTTGGGCTCCAAAATCACTGCAGATGCTGATTGGAGCCAGGAAATTAAAAGACGCTTACTCCTTGGAAGGAAAGTTATGACCAACCTAGATAGCATATTGAAAAGCAGAGACATTACTTTGCCAACAAAGGTCCGTCTAGTCAAGGCTATGGTTTTTCCAGTGGTCATGTACGGATGTGAGAGTTGGACTGTGAAGAAAGCTGATCACTGAAGAATTGATGCTTTTGAACTGTTTTGTTGGAGAAGACTCTTGAGAGTTCCTTGGACTGCAAGGAAATCCAAACAGTCCATTCTAAAGATTGGTCCTGGTTGTTCATTGGAAGGACTGATGCTAAAGCTGAAACTCCAATACTTTGGCCACCTCATGCGAAGAGTTGACTCATTGGAAAAGACTCTGATTCTGGGAGAGATTGGGGTGGAAGGAGACGGGGAAGACAGAGAATGAGATGGCTGGATTGGCATCATTGACTCAATGAACATGAGTTTGAGGGAACTCCAGGAGTTGGTGATGGACAGGGAGACCTGGCATGCTGTGATTCACGGGGTCGCAAAGAGTCGGACACGACTGAGCAACTGAATTGAACTGAACTGAACTGAGCGGAAAATCTATAGATAAGAATATTAGTCTTAGTTACTGATTTGTTATTGATTACCGTTTTCTAATTATTCAATGGTTAATGATCATTTTGGTTTTTGGCCCTGAAGGCCACATGAGTTATAGTTTATCTCCCTGTTTATTCTTTCATTCATGACTGAAAGTATAATAAAGCTGGCTTGGATTCAGTTTCCACACCTTCACCTTGGAGCAGTGTTGGTCCACTGATCCTCAGTTTTCTCTGAATTCTTTTCTTTTTTTAATTTATTTATTTTAATTTGAGGCTAATTACTTTACAATACTGTAAAGAAGAAGCATGAGTTTAATCAGAAACTAAATGTCTGAGCTTCAAGCCAACCTTTTCACTCTCCTCTTTTACTTTCATCAAGAGGCCTTTGAGTTCCTCTTCACTTTCTGCCATAAGGGTGGTGTCATCTGCATATCTTAGGTTATTGATATTTCTCCCTGCGATCTTGATTCCAGCTTGTGCTTCTTCCAGCCCAGCATTCCTCATGATGTACTCTGCACATAAGTTGAATAAGCAGGGTGACAATATACAGCCTTGACGTAATCCTTTTCCTATTTGGAACCAGTCTGTTGTTCCATGTCCATTTCTATGTATTGCTTCCTGACCTGCATACAGGTTTCTCAAGAGGGAGGTCAGGTGTCTAGTAGTCCCATCTCTTAAAGAATTTTCCACAGTTTATTGTGATCCACACAGTCAAAGGCTTTGGCATAGTCAATGAAGCAGAAATAGATGTTTTTCTGGAACTCTCTTGCTTTTTCCATGACCCAGCAGATGTTGGCAAGTTGATCTTTGGTTCCTCTGCATTTTCTAAAACCAGCTTGAATATCTGGAAGTTCATGGTTCACGTACGGCTGAAGCGTGGCTTGGAGAATTTTGAGCATGACCTTATTAGCATCTGAGATGACTGCAATTGTGAGGTAGTTTGAGCATTCTTTGGCATTGCCTTTCTTTGGGATTGGAATGAAAACTTACCTTTTCCAGTCTTGTGGCCATTGCTGAGTTTTCCAAATTTGTTGGCATATTGAGGGCAGCACTTTCACAGCATCGTCTTTCAGGGTTTGAAATAGCTCAACTGGAATTCCATCACCTCCACTAGCTTTGTTCGTAGTGATGCTTTCTAAGGCCCACTTGACTTCACATTCCAAGATGTCTGGCTCTAGGTGAGTGATCACACCATTGTGATTATCTTGGTTGTGAAGATCTTTTTTGTACAATTCCTCTGTGTATTCTGGTCACCTCTTCTTAATATCTTCTGCTTCTGTTAGGTCCACACCATTTCTGTCCTTTATCGAGCCCATCTTTGCATGAAATGTTCCCTTGATATCTCTAATTTTCTTGAAGAGATCTCTTGTCTTTCCTATTCTGTTGTTTTCCTCTATTGCTTTTCATTGATTGCTGAGGAAGGTTTTCTTATCTCTCCTTGCTGTTCTTTGGAACTCTGCATTCAGATGCCTATATCTTTCCTTTTCTCCTTTGCTTTTCGCTTCTCTTCTTTTCACAGCTTTTCATAAGGCCTCCCCAGACAGCCATTTTGCTTTTTTGCACTTGTTTTCCATGGGGATGGTCTTGGTCCCTGTCTCCTGTAGAATGTCACGAACCTCCGTCCATAGTTCATCAGTCACTTTATCTATCAGATCTTGTCCCTTAAGTCTATCTCTCACTTCCACTATATGATCACAAGGGATTTGATTTAGGTCATATCTGAATGGTCTATTGGT
This sequence comes from Moschus berezovskii, assembly GCF_049115385.1. Taxonomy (NCBI): domain Eukaryota; kingdom Metazoa; phylum Chordata; class Mammalia; order Artiodactyla; family Moschidae; genus Moschus; species Moschus berezovskii. Next base: position 10,231,657 of record NC_142467.1, read on the forward strand.
TTCTCCTATTTTCTTCAATTTAAGTTTGAATTCGGCAATAAGGAGTTCATGATCTGAGCCACAGACAAACTCCTGGTCTTGTTTTTGCTAACTGTATAGAGCTTCTCCATATATATATATATATATATATATATATATATATATATATATAATCAATCTGATTTTGGTGTTGACCACCATCACCATCTGGTGATGTCCATGTGTAAAGTCTTCTCTTGTGTTGTTGGAAGAGGGTGTTTGCTATGACCAGTGCGTTCTCTTGGCAAAACTCTATTAGCCTTTGCCCTGCTTCATTCCGTGCTCCAAGGCCAAATTTGCCTGTTACTCCAGGTGTTTCTTGACTTCCTACAGTTGCATCCCAATCCCCTATAATGAAAAGGACACGTTTTTGGGGAGTTAGTTCTAAAAGGTCTTGTAGGTCTTCATAGAACCATTCAACTTCGGCTTTTTCAGTGTTACTGGTTGGGGCATAGGCTTGGATTACTGTAATATTGAATGGTTTGCCTTGGAAACGAACAGAGATCATTCTGTCATTTTTGAGATTGCATTCAAGTACTGCATTTCAGACTCTTTTGTTGACCATGATGGCTACTCCATTTCCTCTAAGGGATTCCTGCCCACAGTAGTAGATATAATGGTCATCTGAGTTTAATTCACCCATTCCAGTCCAATTTAGTTCACTGATTCCAAGAATGTCTAGGTTCACTCTTGCCATCTCTTGTTTGACCACTTCCATGAAATTAAAAGACGCTTACTTCTTGGAAGGAAAGTTATGACCAACCTAGATAGCATATTAAAAAGCAGAGACATTACTTTGCCAACCAAGGTCCGTCTAGTCAAGGCTATGGTTTTTCCAGTTGTTATGTATGGAAGTGAGAGTTGGACTGTGAAGAAAGCTGAGCCCCAGAGAATTGATGCTTTTGAATTGTGGTGTTGGAGAAGACTCTTGAAAGTCCCTTGGACTGCAAGGAGATCCAACCATTCCATTCTAGCGGAGATCAGTCCTGGGTGTTCATTGGAAGCACTGATGCTAAAGCTGAATCTCCAATACTTTGGCCACCTCATGCGAATATTTGACTCACTGGAAAAGACTCTGATGCTGGGAGGGATTGGGGGCAGGAGGAGAAGGGGACGACAGAGAATGAGATGGCTGGATGGCATCACCGACTCGATGGAGGTGAGTTTGAGTGAACTCTGGGAGTTGGTGATGGACAGGGAGGCCTGGTGTGCTGTGATTCATGGGGTCGCAAAGAGTTGGACACGACTGAGCAACTGAACTGAACTGAACTGAATTTGCCTTGATTCATGGACCTAACATTCCAGGTTCCTATGCAATATTGCTCTTTACAGCATCGGACCTTGCTTCTATCACCAGTCACATCTACAACTGGGTATTGTTTTTGCTTTGGCTCCATCCCTTCATTGTTTCTGGAGTTATTTCTCCACTGATCTCCAGTAGCATACTGGGCACCTACCAACCTGGGGAGTTCCTCATTCAATATACTATCATTTTGCCTTTTGATACTGTTCATGGGGTTCTCAAGGGAAGTATACTGAAGTGGTTTGCCATTCACTTCTCCAGTGGACCACATTCTGTCAAAACTCTCCACCATGACCCGCCCTCTTGGGTGGCCCCACACAGCATGGCTTAGTTTCATTGAGTTAGACAAGGCTGTGGTCCGTGTGATCAGATCGACTAGTTTTCTGTGATTATGATTTCAGCGTTCTGCCCTCTGATGCCGTCTCGCAATACCTACCATCTTATTTGGGTTTCTCTTACCTTGGTTGTGCGGTATCTCTTCACGGCTGCTCTAGCAACGCTCAGCCACCACTACTTACCTTGGACAAGGAGTATCTCCTAATGGCCGCCCCTCATGACCTTTGAATGAAGCTGTCTCCAGGCAATAGAGAAGGTTCCTGAATAGCCTCTTTTAAATAAAGTAAGCTGGTGTAGCACTTGAATTTAGCTTTTATCTCTGTTAAGATGACACCTTTTCTTCAGATACTGAACTGCCTTTAATTTTACAAAAAACTCTACTCACACTATTCAGATTTGTAAAAGAATTCCTTTTATTTTTATGATCAGACCATCAAAATATGATCCAAATTTGAGATTAGAAACATATATTAACTGTTCGTTTTATACATGTATAAATAATACCATTCCTTTTGATGAAAGTTGGCAGAGTATTTATAGTCTTAAAACCAGAACTGGCATATGGGTTCCCTTCGATTTACAATGACCTTGGCAAGGAAGCCCTACATTATATGTTATTGAAAAAATATTGAAAAATCTTAAATGTGTTAAACATTTTCTGGGATTACTAATTGCTGCCATTTTAAGCTTATTGCTATTACCACTAAGGCAACCATAGCTGGAATGGCTCTTCATAAATCTGTACAAACAGTTCATTTTGTACAAGAATGGCATAAAGATGTCGATGTCCTTTGGACCACTCAGCAAAAAATTGATGGAAAGTTGGCCTCCCAAGTGGCCAACCTTCAACAATCTGTTATTTTATTAGGAGATCCATTAGTCACTTTACAAAAACAGGTGAGACCAAGAAGTGATTGAAACTATACTTCCTTTTGTGTAACTGCTTTCAAATACACTAAGACACAATTCAATTGGGATAAAGTTAAACAACACCTATTGAACCAAGGTAATATTTCTATAGATATTCAGGATCTACAACAATATATTAAAAGTTTTTAATAAACATCTTGATATAATTTCTGGATCAGATTTTCTTGATACTCTTTCAGATAATTTTCTTCTCTTAATCCCTTAAAACAGATCAGGACATTTAGATACAAAATTGCTCTGGTTATGGGAGTGCTATTAATTATGTGTTTGTGTTTCTGTATAGTCTGGAGAAAACAATCAAGAAACAACGAAGCCAACAACAGCAACTATCTTTTCTCACCATTTCTCATCACATGCAAAATCAAAAAGTGGGAGATGTAGGAGACAGGAAGAATAAAAGAAAATCAGGCCCCGGCAAGGGCTGCAAAAGAAATTTATAATTATTGATAAATTGGATGCTATAAGCCATGAGAGTCTTGGAACAAGTCCAGAGGGGACAGTTCATAACCTTGAAAACAAGATATGATCCTGGGGTCAGAAAACCGACCTCAGACTGTTTCTCAACTGGCGTCTCAGAGTCAAATGTTTTGCATATCTAGTGGAAAATCTATAGATAAGAATATTAGTTGCTGATTTGTTATTGATTACTGTTTCCTAATTACTCGATGGTTAATGATCATTTTGTTCTTTGGACCTGAAGGCCACATGAGTTATAGTTTAACTCCCCATTTATTCTTCCCTTCACGGCTGAAAGTATAATAAAGCTGGCTTGGATTCAGTTTCAGCACCTTCACCTTGGAGCAGTGTTGGTCCCCTGATCCTCTCTTTTCTCTGAGTTCTTATGTTTCGTTTCTTGTTCTCTTGCCATATTGCGCTTTCGGAAACCCTGCTTGTCAAGCTGGTCTCGACATTCTGATATGTATGTGTACTTGTAAAAATGCAAAAATGAGTCTTTATAGTATCAAAGTGTTAGTTGCTCAATTGTGTCCAACTCTTTGCAACCCATGGATTATAGCCCACCAGGCTCCTCTGTCCTTGGGAGTTCCCAGGCAGAAATACTGGAGTGGGTTGCCATTTCCTCCTCCAGCAGATATTCCCGACCCAGGGATCAACCTGGGTCTCCCACATTGCAGGCAGATTCTTTACTGCCTGAGCCAACAGGGTGCAGTATATGCTTTTTTAATTTGGTATCTTTTGTTCAGTAGAATATTATTAATAATGCATGTTACCAAATGGGATATTAAATATCTGTTTAATTTTATCAGTGATAAAATCACAACAAAAATTGTCATATCTGGCTTTATGTCTTTCTGATGCTTACCAGCTGTTCTCCAATCATGAAAAATGAAACAACTTTATGAATGTCCAGATTTACAAAACAGGTAATTTAGAGTGTGGTTATATGAAATCTCAGAATATTAGTTTCCAGCATGGACCGATTGCTTAAACTTATGTAAACCTGATTTCTGAAGAAGCCACGATGATGAGCTAAAAAAAAAAAAGAGCCAAAATGTATGACAGATATACAAAGTCCATGCCTCTATATTATTAGTGAAAGAGGAGATGGCACTCAGTTTTCCAGAGAGCCCAATCCTGCCCCATCACTGCATGCTCAGCTCTTTAGATGAGTGTCTTTATAAAAGAGAATCAGCACTTAATGTACTAAAGAGCATTTGATGTGTTAATCTCTTATTGGACTTATTTCAGAAAACAAGGAAATTGTAAGTTTTGAAATGGTGCTGTTTAGAAATAGTTTGCAGTTGCTGTTTAAGCCATTCCCACCACCTAAACCTTCCTCCTGTCTATACCAGACTACGGCTTGAAATAGAGAAACAACATTTGAGAGTACCATAGGTTCAGTCCAAAAATTTAGAGATTGCTTTGGCCCATCTTATTTTTTCACAAATGAGAAAAGAAAATAAATCTGTTATTTATACTTTCTTCAGTAAAATAGAAAAATATGTTTGAACTCCAACAGAGACTTCAGTTCAGTTCAGTTCAGTTCAGTCGCTCAGTTGTGTCTGACTCTTTGCGACCCCATGAATCACAGCACGCCATGCCTCCCTGTCCATCACCAACTCCCGGAGTTCACTCAAACTCATGTCCATCGAGTCGGTGATGCCATCCAGCCATCTCATTCTCTGTCATCCCCTTCTCCTCCTGCCCCCAATCCTTGCCAGCATCAGTCTTTTCCAGTAAGTTAACTCTTTGCATGAGGTGGCCAAAGTATTGGAGTTTCAGCTTTAGCATCAGTCCTTCCAATGAACACCCAGGATTGATCTCCTTTAGAATGGACTGGTTAATAAATGCTAAATATAACCTTCAGAAGCAAAGTGAATCTCCATTGAGCTGAATGTTATGGAAAATAGTTAATTACATTTTTAATATAAAAAACGTTAAAATTTTGAGAAAACTTTACCCTGAATATTCAGGGCCCTTGTTGGGATTAAGAACAATGGCAATAATAATGATTGTCTATTAATGCATTAAATAATAATGCATTCTTTAAATGCATAAGAGGGAAAAGTCATCAGATACTTACTACCATTCTCTCAGAAGGTTTTTGAAAGCCTGAATGTGGAAATAAAAGAAAACCTGAATTAAAAAAAAAAAAAGAGTTACTTAATACCTTGCTAGATACTATTAATGCAAAAACTATTTGCATTAATTATTTCTTTCAAATGATATAAAATACCTGTTGGTAGATATTAATGTTCTAATTTAACATATATTAAAATATAGATTTTAAAGGATTAAGAAACTTAATTCACTCTTAAATAGGTACTCCTGAACACCTCTGTTTATTTGGTCACCTCTACATCAAGGAACAAAACAGCAAAAATTCCCTTGTAGTAATTACATTCTAGTTAGTAACACACATGCACCCATAGATGGCTAAATTTATTTAAAATATGCAAAATACCCAGTTACATTTTAATTTCAGATAAATAACAAATAAATTTTAGTATAATTACATCCAAAATATTGCATAGTTAAAGAATATAAAATATTTTGTGTTTTAAATGTGTTCCATATATTACATATTAAAATGCATCTAAATGTGAATTTTGATAAACAACAAATAATGTTATGATTATATCCCAGGCAGTATTTGGACATACTTATATCTCAAAATAAAATGTAACAGGAATCCTCCTTTGTATCTGGTAACGTTAACACTCACACACACACACACACACACACACAAACTGTATTGGAACATGACAAATGCAATCAAGAAAAATATATTCAGTAATTAAAATAGTAAATATCAGGAAGAAGGGGTTATAATTTTAGGTAGGGTAGTTAGGGAAGACTTCACTGAGAAGGTAGTATTTGAGCAAATATCTGCAGGGAATGATAAAAAAAAGCCAAGGTAGATCTATATAAAGAACTTGCTAGCTCAGCTGGTAAAGAATCCACCTGCAATACAGGAGACCCTGGTTCAATTCCTGGGTCAGGAAGATCCTCTGGAGAAGGGATAGGCTACCCACTCCAGTATTCTTGGGCTTCCCTGGTGGCTCCGCTGGTGAAGAGTCTACCTGCAATGCAGGAGACCTGGGTTCGATCCCCCGGTTGGGAAGATCCCCTGGTGAAGGGATTTCTACCCACTCCATTATTCTGGCCTGGAGAATTCTGTGGACAGAGGAGCCGGGTGGGCTACAGTCCATGGGGTCACAAAGAATCAGACATGACTGAGTGACTTTCAACACACACCTTAAAACAGAGATGGGTTTATAATGCAATATACTGTATTACTACAATTTATGTCCTCCATTTCAAGTACCTTCTAGTTGAAAGGAGCAAATGTCTTCATGAAAAATGTAGGCCTCCCACTAAAATGTGCTGTGTACCAGTACTGTAAATAATTTATATAAGGAAAAAGTGAAATCTATAATTATCTGGTAACATGGTAGGAAGACTTTGGAAATCCAGCATGAAAAACTTAACACCTAAGATTGTTAAGTTCTTTTTGTTGTTGTGTTGTTTTTGTAGTTCAGTCACCCAGTCGTGCCTGACTCTGCGGCTCCATGGACAGCAGCATACCAACCATGCCATAGATATATGTAATATATATATAATATTTTATTGAGGTGAAGCTGATTTCCAATATTATTTAATTTGTATAAAATAGTCATTCAAAGTTATTATAGTTTCTACTCTCTTTAAATATTTTTAATAAAACATTATTTGCTCTGTGTTATAAAATATAGCCCTGTAGTGAATTAATTTTGTACATAGTCGTTTGTGTCTCAATTATATTCTTTGCAGCCAAAGATGGAGAAGCTCTATACAGTTAGCAAGAACAAGACCAGGAGCTGACTGTGGCTCAGATCATGAACTTATTGCCAAATTCAGACTTAAATTGAAGAAGATAGGGAAAACCACTAGACCATTCAGATATACTAAATCAAATCCCTTATGATTATACAGTGGAAGTGAGAAATAGATTTAAGGGACTAGATCTGATAGATAGAGTGCCTGATGAACTCTGGACGGAGGTTCGTGACATTGTACAGGAGACAGGGACCAAGACCATCCCCATGGAAAAGAAATGCAAACAAGCAAAATGGCTGTCTGAGGAGGCCTTACAAATAGCTGTGAAAAGAAGAGAAGCGAAAAGCAAAGGAGAAAAGGAACGATATAAGCATCTGAATGCAGAGTTTCAAAGAATAGCAAGGAGAGATAAGAAAGCCTTCCTCAGTGATCAATGCAAAGAAATAGAGGAAAACAACAGAATAGGAAAAACAAGAGACCTCTTCAAGAAAATTAGAGATATCAAGGGAACATTTCATGCAAAGATGGGCTCGATAAAGGACAGAAATGGTATGGACCTAACAGAAGCAGAAGATATTAAGAAGAGGTGGCAAGAATACACAGAAGAACTGTACAAAAAAGATTTTCACAACCAAGATAGTCACGATGGTGTGATCACTCACCTGGAACCAGACATCTTGGAATGTGAAGTCAAGTGGGCCTTAGAAAGCATCATTACGAACAAAGCTAGTGGAGGTGATGGAATCCCAGTTGAGTTATTTCAAATCTTGAAAGATGATGCTGTGAAAGTGTTGCACTCAATATGCCAGCAAATTTGGAAAACTCAGCAGTGGCCACAGGACAGAAAAAGATCAGTCTTCATTCCAATCCCAAAGAAAGGCAATGCCAAAGAATGCTCAAACTACCACACAATTGCACTCATCTCACAGGCTAGCAAAGTCATGCTCAAAATTCTCCAAGCCAGGCTTCAGCAATATGTGAACCGTGAACTTCCAGATGTTCAAGCAGGTTTTAGAAAAGGCAGAGGCACCAGAGATCAAATTGTCAACATCCTCTGGATCATGGAGAAAGCAAGAGAGTTCCAGAAAAATATCTATTTCTGCTTCATTGACTATGTCAAAGCCTTTGACTGTGTGGATCACAATAAACTGTGGAAAATTCTGAAAGAGATGGGAATCCCAGACCACCTGACCTGCCTCTTGAGAAACCTGTATGCAGGTCAGGAAGCAACAGTCAGAACTGTACATGGAACAACAGACTGGTTCCAAATAGGAAAAGGAGTACGTCAAGGCTGTATATTGTCACCTTGCCTATTTAACTTACATGCAGAGCATATCATGAGGAACGCTGGGCTGGAAGAAGCATAAGCTGGAATCAAGATTGCTCGGAGAAATATCAATAACCTCAGATATGCAGATGATACTACCCTTAAAGCAGAAAGTGAAGAGGAACTCAAAAGCCTCTTGATGAAAGTGAAAGAGGAGAGTGAAAAGGTTGGCTTGAAGCTCAACATTCAGAAAACAAAGATCATGGCATCTGGTCCCATCACTTCATGGGAAATAGATGGATAAACAGTGGAAACAGTGTCAGATTTTATTTTTTGGGGGCTCCAAAATCATTTCGGATGCTGATTGCAGCCATGAAATTAAAAGACGCTTACTCCTTGGAAGGAAAGTTATGACCAACCTTGATAGTATATTAAAAAGCAGAGACATTACTTTGCCAACCAGGGTCCGTCTAGTCAAGGCTATGGTTTTTCCCATGGTCATGTATGGATGTGAGAGTTGGACTTTGAAGAAAGCTGATCACTGAAGAATTGATGCTTTTGAACTGTGGTGTTGGAGAAGACTCTTGAGAGTCCCTTGGACTGCAAGGAGATCCAACCAGTCCATCCTAAAGGAGATCAATCCTGGGTGTTCATTGGAAGGACTGATGCTGAAGCTGAAACTGCAATACTTTGGCCACCTCATGTGACGAGTTGACTCACTGGAAAAGACTCTGATGCTGGGAAAGTTTGGGGGTGGGAGAAGCCGGGGATGACAGAGAATGAGAGGGCTGGATGGCATCACTGACTCTGTGGACATGAGTTTGAGTGAACTCCGGGAGTTGGTGATGGACAGGGAGGCCTGGCGTGGTGTGATTCATGGGGTCGTGGAGAGTCGGACACGACTGAGCGACTGAACTGAACTGATACAGTATAGCCCTGTAGTGAATTTATTTTGTACATAGTCGTTTGTGTCTCAATTCCCTACCCTTTCTAAAGGAGATCAATCCTGGATGTTCATTGGAGGGACTGATGCTAAAGCTGAAACTGCAATACTTTGGCCACCTCATGCGACGAGTTGACTCACTGGAAAAGACTCTGATGCTGGGAAAGGTTGGGGGCGGGAGGAGAAGGGGACGACGGAGAATGAGATGGCTGGATGGCATCACCGACTCTGTGGACATGAGTTTGAGTGTACTCCGGGAGTTGGTGATGGACAGGGAGGCCTGGCGTGCTGTGATTCATGGGGTCGCGGAGAGTCGGACACGACTGAGCGACTGAACTGAACTGAACTGAGCTGATCCTGCCCCTCCACTTTTCTCTCCCAACTGGTAACCAGTATTTTGTTTTTTATATCTGTAAATTTGTTTCTTTTTTTGTTACATTCACCAGTAAATAAATTATATTTTATATTCCACGTATCAGTGATAACATTCAATGTTCACCTTCCTTGGTTTGACTTATTTCACAAAGCATAACACCCTCCAGGTCCATGTTGTTGCAAATGGCAAACTTTCATTCTTTTTTTATAGATGAGTACTGTTTCTTTATATATACATACGCGCGCACACTCACACACACACCACCTCCTGTCCTCATTCATCTGTTGATGGACATTTAGGCTGCTTCTATATCTTGCTTATTGTAAATAACACTGCTATGAATATTGCAATGCATGTATTTTTTCAAATTGGTGTTTCTGATTCCTTTGTGCGTATATTCTGAGTGGAATTGCTGGACTATGTGGTAGCTATATTTTTAGCTTTTTGAGGAACCTCCCTTTTACTTTCCACAGTGGCTGCACTAATTTACATTCCAACCAGCAGTATATAAGGATGCTTTTTACTCCACATCCTTCCCAAAGTTTGTTATTTGTAGACTTTTTAATGATGGGCATTCTAATAGGTGTGAGGTGATAAGTCATTGTAGTTTTGGCTTACATTTTTCTGATGATTAGTGATGTACTTTTTTTATGTTCCTGTTGGCTGTTTGTCTTCTTGGAAAAATGTCTGTTCAGGTCTTTTGCCTATTTTTTTTGTTGTTGTTGCTTTTTTTATGTTGAATTGGGTTCACACCTAAGATTTTAGTGAAGAATTCTTGGGAGGTCTTCCATGTCCTCCATAGCTTGCAGTCAAGTAGAGAGCAAGAAAAATCAGAGAAGAGGCATAGACAGCAAAAATTTAATCATAAAATAATTCTATTTTTTCTAATAAGCCTTTTGAGTAGAAATGGAACCTGTAATGGCTTAAAAGAACTAACAAGATGATTTAAGTGACTTAAGCTAAGCTTTAAGTGATTTACTGGAGAATTTAGCTGACTAGATCAATTAAAATTTAAAGTCTGAGTCTTAGTGATGTTAATGTATTGATATATCAATTTTCCACTATAATTTTTCACATGGAATATTCCAAGCAAGAAAATTAGTGTAAATATTACAGACATATATAACTTTGATAAATCATGCAAATTATATACAGCATTCTAAAAGTAACCTACTCTTTTCATAAATATACGGAGAGAATAAAAGTTATTCACCATAAATCTTGAACTATTTAATGAAATCTTAGAACTCCCAGGTGGCGCTAGTGGTAAAGAATTTGCCTGCCAATGCAGTAGACACAAGAGATGCAATTCAATTTCTGGGTTAGGAATATCCCCTGGAGTAGGAAACAGCAACTCATTCCTCTATTCTTGCTTGGAAAATTTCATGGACAGGGAACCCTGGCAGGCTACAGTCCATGGGGTCACAGAAGTCAGACAAAACTGAACAACTGGGCACTCACATACACATCCGGTGTATTTTAAACCTCATGTATATACTAGTTTAATACAATTGGACATTTCTAGGCCAAGAGAAACTAATTTCTGTATCTAAAACTTTGACATCCATCTTGAGGGTACACATCATGGAAGTGGTTGTTCAAGGACATACATGGCCATTTCTTCTGAGAGCCAGACATGAGTCCCATGTATGCAGGTTTGTCAATATTGTCATCCTTAAACGTTAAGAAGAGGAAAGGAGTTCCTATAAGGGAATAACAAAGCTTCTATCTCTTATTTAGTTAAAATTTTCAAAGTTAATAAAAGAATGTTTTAAAGGGAAATATTATTTGTCACAAATATAAAGCTATTGTTGAAATAAATCAATTAAAATAAGTTAAAATTGCTTTAATGTCTTCTAATCCTGAAAATTTTCAAATAACTCAGTGAATTCAGTAGGTTAATTCTTAGAACACAAATACGTAGTAACATAGTCCAAATGAGTAGGTAGGTGGATGTTTGTTAAATGATTTAAGTGGTTTGATTTAAAGTAGTCAATAAGCTAGTTAAAACTATGGGAGGTGGCTAAATATATACACACATCAAATGCATTGTTATCTTAGCACTGCATTTTTCCTAGGTACCTTAAGTGTGTGCATGTAGTATGGAGGCATGAAGGAAAAGTAAGTTTTTTCATTTTTTCAAAAAATAATTTCTTTTCAAATAAAAAATAGAGTGTCATGGAAGATGATCAAGGAAAGAATAAACTTAGGGTATATGTATTCTCTTTCAAATCACTAATATGTTCAGTTATTAGGAAAATTCTTTAAGTATTTAATGAGAATCTGTAACTGTTTTCCTGTAATTTCTATTATTTTTAATGACGACAGAAGATGGGCCCAAGCATACACAGTAGAGTGCAGTGGCTCATTATGTATTCTTTCCACACATATTTGCAGAGTGTTTCCTGCAGAGAAAGAAAAGTAAGACAGTAAAAGAAGAATTTAGAATTTCTTGAAAGAGCATAATTGAATAGATGCCTAGGTTTAAACAGATGCTAATATCAAACAGAGTATTTGCTCTTAAGCTATGAGAATCCATTAGTATGCCTTGCATGTAGATAGTACCCCTGGAGCAAAGGAGAGAGAGAAAGCAATGAATTTATTGGGAAAAAAATTCTATATTTTTGAATTTAAACAAGTGCCTGGAATTACCCTTATTTGACAAGTTTGACACATCCACACTATGTGAATTGAGAGCTCTACCTGTCTGGGTCTGTCTAATCAAGAAGTAGAACCCACACAGTAGATTAAACAGGGGAAATGTAATATACAGATTTGTTAATTATGATTTGATGTGATTGTCTATTGAAAGATAAATTCTGAATTAATGTGTTTGTTTACCAATAATGTTTCTAGAGCAACATTCTACTGGAGTTATTATTTTTAAGAAGTATTATTTCAAGTGCCCCTAGGACTGTTTATCATGAGAAACAAGGTATCTTAGGAACAGTGTTTGAAAAGGGTCAAAATAACTGAGATTCAAGCTCTTCTTTTGTTAGTGTTTCCTTAGGAACTTCTGCAAGTCTCTAAATGTCTTATTCTCCTAAATTTTAAAATGAATTCTTCACCCTAGAGATGTGATAAAAAGCAAATGAGATAATGTAGGTAAAAGCACTTGAAAGTATTAAAATGTTAACAAAAATGAAATTCTATTGACATCATTGATCAAAGTGATCGCTTAGGTTCTCCACCAAAATTGGTAAATGCCTCAGATCCTTCTACCTGTCAAGTAACAATGAGAAGAGAGATACAAAAAATAATTTCCAAAGATTTCTTGCCTACGGATGCGGTAAGTGTTCTCCCAGAAGCATTGCACACCAGTTTCATAGAAGAGACACGGATACATCTCTGCTATTGGGGATAAGGGATTAATATGCAAGAGGGAGGAGCTTGTGGGAGTCACGCTCACTCCTACACTGCCTGTCTGGCTCTGGTGTGGGGATGTGAACTTTTAACAAATGAATCTACAACATTTTTATTCTCCTTTGTTAAATGGGAAGGATGAAAATAGGTTTCCAGGGTGTTGACATAGGTCTGTGAAATTAATTCATTATTTAGATCTAGCAGTGATCAACTTACTCCTGGACACATAAGGACTCATAACTCCAATGATTTTTCCCAATTGCTTCAGAACCTGTTAGAAGCAGACGATAGGTCATTGAAGTCACACGCCTAGTCAGTCCTGAAAGTAGGACAGTCGGTCATTTCATTATGGTTGGTCCTGTTCTTCCTACTGGTTGGATTTTCACATAGTGTTAAAATTTAATTTTATCAATTGCTCTTAACTGTATCATCTAAAAGAAAATCTTATTTTTAGTTTTGTGGTATTTTCCATTTATATATATTTAATATATATACAATATATACTATATATATGTTTTATATATATAAATGTATATATATGTTTTATATATATAAATGTATATGTATGTCTTATATATAAAACATGGAGAGACACAGATTTTTATGTATACATTATATATAAATATATATATTAATATACATTAGTTATATATAATAATATATAATATTAATATATAATATCATATAATATAAATTATAAATATATAATATAAATTTTATATAAATATAATATATAATAAAATTTATAAAATATAAATTATATATAATTATCTATTATATTAATTATATAATATATAATAATTAATATATATATTTAGTTCAGTTCAGTTCAATTCCTCAGTCGTGACCGATTCTTTGTGACCCCATGAATCACAGCCTGCCAGGCCTCCCTGTCCATCACCAACTCCCGGAGTTCACTCAAACTCACGTCCATCGAGTCGGTGATGCCATCCAGCCATCTCATTCTCTGTCGTCGCCGTCTCCTCCTGCCCTCAATCCCTCCCAGCATCAGAGTCTTTTCCAGTGAGTCAACTCGTCGCATGAGGTGGCCAAAGTATTGGAGTTTCAGCTTTAGTATCAGTCCTTCCAATGTATATATAATGTGTATATATATATAAATCTGTGTCTCTCCATGTTTTAATATTCAGAATTTAAACTTCTTTTGTCAATGCTATTATACTTACCTGTATTTTCATTACCTCAGAGTTTTGTTTTTAATTCATTGCAATTAATTTTCTTAATTATTACAAAACAGGGTAAATTTCTTAAGTAATTTGTCATGATTAAAATTCAAGCAACACTTTTCTGAAATAATTACTGATTTACCTTTGAAATAACAAAGCTATGTTTTAAAACATTATTTTGAGAAGATTTACACAGATATCTATGACACTGATATTTGAGACTTCATGAGACAGATATCCATCAGCATTTTTTTCAGATATTCTCCAGATTTTTAAAGTAAAATATACAGAACATTACAGGTAAGTATAAGATCTTTGACTCTACTTTCACTCCCTGCTATTCTTCCCTTTCTATTTCCCTCCATTCTTTACTCAGAGTTAAACATCGCAGGAAGCACCACATTGCACCTAACATATTGGGGAAGTATCAAAAAATAATATCCTCAGTTATCTGAAAAGTCAGGCTGGATTTCCATTTCCATTTCAACTGTAAACATGTATTACAACATATTAATGTAGAACCTTATATGAAAATACCACTGTCTTACAGTAAACCAGATCAAAGAAAAAAAAAAAAAAACTACTAAAGGCTACTGTTCTCAAAAAATTATTTTGTTTCTGAAAATATTTTGAATATTTTAAGAGTGGGTTTTTTAACAGGTAGTGAATTAATTATTTTAAAAAGATTAGTCTTTGGATAATTCTGATATTATAACATTCTTTTCATATATTAAATGAATAGAAAATTTTCATCTACTTTCCTATATCATCCCATGCTTACTGACACTATGCACATTTTTTAATCTCTTGGCAACTCAAGTTATCCTTGAACTTTGAAATGATAGAAACAATTAATTAAAAATAATTAGTCTTGACAACTGAGGTAGAAATACATAGTTAATATTTTTACCTGCATTTTATTATATTTTACCTGCACTCTTGCTCTGATTATCATTGATAGTGGGCTTATGTTATTTATGAAGACCTATGGATCTTGTTTCCTTAGTTAAATAAATGAAAAGCCAAAGAGAGAAAGAAAAAATTAGTGCAAGAGAAATACTTTGTCAGAGGACAGAATCCAGAATATATAAGAACTCATAGAATTTATTAGAAGAAGGTAAACAACCCAATTTTAAATTTGCAAAATATTTGCACAGAAACTTACCAAGTGTACAGCAAGCCAATAAGCTACATAAATAGTGGCTCGACAATATCCCTCATTGTCATCAGGGATATTAAAGTTAAAAGTATAATAAAATATCATTAAAAAATCATTAAAATGAATAAAAATAGGCTTTTTTAAAGTATCAGCAGTTTGTATAATATACTGAAACCCTTAGACTGCTTGTGTGACTACAAATGCTATAAACACTTTGAAAAATTGACTGAATGTCTAGAAGTTAAGCTTATATCCACCATACCATCCATTCTTCTCTTAGGTGCACTTGTAGCAAAGGAAAGAAATACATTACAGGGAATGACTCAGATACAATTATTAGAAGCTTTATACACAACAGATCCAAATTAGAAATAACTTCCAGATGTTCAAGCTGGTTTTAGAAAAGGCAGAGGAACCAGAGATCAAATTGCCAATATCTACTGGATCATTGAAAAAGCAAGAGAGTTCCAGAAAAATATCTATTTCTGCTTCAATGACTATGCCAAAGCCTTTGACTGTGTGGATCACAATAAACTGTGGAAAATTCTTCAAGAGATGGGAATACCAGACCACCTGACCTGTCTCTTGAGAAACCTGTATGCAGGTCAGGAAGCAACAGTTAGAACTGGACATGAAACAACAGACTGGTTCCAAATAGGAAAAGGAGTACGTCAAGGCTGTATATTGTCATCCTGCTTATTTAACTTATATGGAGAAACGCTGGGCTGGAAGAAGCACAGGCTGGAATCGAGACTGCCCAGAGAAATATCAATAACCTCAGATATGCCAATGACACCACCCTTATGGCAGAAAGTGAAGAGGAACTAAAGAGCCTCTTGATGAAAGTGAAAGAGGAGAGTGAAAAAGTTGGCTTAAAGCTAAACATTCCAAAGACTAAGATCATGGCATCTGGTCCCATCACTTCTTGGGAAATAGATGGGGAAACAGTGGAAACAGTGTCAGACTTTATTTGTTTAGGCTCCCAAATCACTGCAGATGCTGATTGCAGCCATGAAATTAAAAGACACTCCTTGGAAGGAAAGTTATGACCAACCTAGATAGCATATTAAAAAGCAGAGACATTACTTTGCCAACCAAGGTCCGTCTAGTCAAGGCTATGGTTTTTCCAGTGGTCATGTATGGATGTGAGAGTTGGACTGTGAGGAAAGCTGATTGCCGAAGAATTGATGCCTTTGAACTGTGGTGTTGGAGAAGACTCTTGAGAGTCCCTTGGACTGCAAGGAGATCCAACCAGTTCATTCTAAAGGAGATCAGTCCTGGGTGTTCATTGGAAGGACTGATGCTAAAGCTGAAACTCCAATACTTTGGCCACCTCATGCAACGAATTGACTCACTGGAAAAGACTCTGATGCTGAGAGGGATTAGGGGCAGGAGGAGAAGGGGACAACAGAGAATGAGATGGCTGGATGGCATCACTGACTCGATGGACACGAGTTTGAGTGAACTCCGGGAGTTGGTGATGGACAGGGAGGCCTGGCGTGCTGTGATTCATGGGGTCGCAAAGAGTCGAACACGTCTGAGCGACTGAACTGTACTGACCTGAAAACCAACCATAGATGAATTCATAAGGACTTTGCGACATTTTCCACAGTTGAATGATATTCTTTAGCAACAAAAGAAGAAACTACTGATATAATATGGATGAATCTAAAACATATTATGCTGAGTGAAATAATCCAGAGAAGAAGAATATATTAACTTGGGTTCCATTTATATAAATTTCTAGAAAGTAAAATTCATCTATTGTGACAAAATGAGATCACTGCTTGCTTGAAGTCAGGAAGAGATTAAATGATGGAATGCAAAGGGAAATGAGGAAACTTTAGGGGTGATCGAGATTCTGAGAAAAAAGATCTGTAGCTACATACATTTCTCAAAGTTCAATCCATTGTAAACTTGAAAGGGTTGTACCTTATTGTAAATAAATTACACAGCAATAAAAATGATATACAGAAAAACATCTGCTTCATTTACTAAGCTAAAGACTTTGTGTGGATCACAAAAAACTTGACAATTCTTCAAGAAATGGGAATATGAGACCTGCTGACCTGCCTCATGAGAAATCTGTATGCAGGTCAAGAAGCAATAGTTGGAACCGGATATGGAACAACGGACTGGTTCCAAATTGGGAAAGGAGTAGGTAAAGGCTGTATATTGTCACCCTGCTTATTTAACTTATGTACAGAGTACATCATGAGAAATGCTGGGTTTGATGAAGCAGAAGCTGGATTCAAGATTGCCGGGAGAAATACCAATAACCTCAGACATGCAGATGACACCACCCTATGGCAGAAAGTGAAGAATAAGGAGCCTCTTGATGAAAGTGAAAGAGAGAGTGAAAAAGTTGGCTTAAAACTCAACGTTCAGAAAACTAAGATCATGGCATCCGGGACCATCCCTTCATGGCAAATAGATGGGGAAAGAACGGAAACAGTGACAGACTTTATTTTGGGGGGGATCCAAAATCACTGCAGGTGGTGACTGCAGCCATGAAATTGAAAGACACTTGCTCCTTGGGAAAACAAACAAACAAACAAAAAACTACTACCGAACTAGGGAGTATATTAAATAGCAGAGACATTACTTTGTCGACAAAGTTCCGTCTAGTCAAAGCGCTATAGTTTTTCCAGTAGTCAAGTAAGGATCGGAGAGTTGGGCCAGAAAGACGGCTGAGCGCCAAAGGATCGATGCTTTTGAACTGTGGTGTTGGAGAAGACTCAAGAGGGTCCCTTGAACTGCAAGGAGATCCAACCAATCCATCTTAAAGGAAATCAGTCCTGAATATTCATTGGAAGTATTGATGCTGAAGCTAAAGCTCCAATATTTTGGCCACCTGATGCGAAGAACTGACTCCTTAGAAAAGACCTTGGTGCTGGGAAAGATGAAAGGCAGGAGGAGAAGGGGACGACAGAGGATGAGATGATTGGATGGCCTCACTGATTGGATGGACATGAGTTTGAGCAAACTCTCAGATACAGTGATGGACAGGGAAGCCTGGCGTGTTGCAGTCCATGGGATTGCAAACATTCGGATGCAATTGAGCAACTGAACTGAATGGACTGAAAAATGGTCAAGAAACCCAACAAAAATGGAAATAGTACTTATATTTTTAACAGGTATAATGCTATTGTGATTTTTCTATTGTTAGCTTTTATAAATTCTGGTTTTCAAGAAATTTTCCCATTTCATTTAGAGTCTTCCCTGATAGTTCAGTTGGTAAAGAATTTGCTTGCAATGCACGAGACCCCAGTTTGATTCCTGGGTCGGGAAGATCTTTTGGGGAAGAGATAGGCTACCCACTCCAGTGTTCTTTGGCTTCACTTGTGGTTCAGCTGGTAAAGAATCCACCTGCAATGAGGGAGACAATTGTTAGCTTTTATAGATTCTGGTTTTCAAGAAATTTTCCCATTTCATTATATTACTAAATTCATTTGCACCGGGTTGTGACTATATTAGTCTACTGTTGTTCTCATGAGCATATGATTTACAGTGAAGTCCACTTTTTTCATTATTAATATTAGGAAAATTGTGTTTTATGTATCTTTTTGATCAATATTTCTAGGGGTTTAGCAATTTTAGTATTTCTAAAGAATCGACATTTACTTTTGGTGATTTGTGTCTATTGTACATCTATTTTTAATTTACTGATTTCTGTTATTTTATTTCTGTTTTCTTCTACTTTCTTCTGACTGATTTCTTAGTCATTTCTAAACTTACTTCCAACTTAAATATCTGAAATTTAATCTCTCTTCTTATATAATAGGTTAGGTTTTAATAAAATATTTTTCTAATATCTTCTATTTTTCTTACCTACTGTACTCTTCCTCTTTGACTTTTTTCTTTTTTTTTATTACATACTGAAAAGTGCTATCCAGTATTCTTGCCTGGAGAATCCCATGGACGGAGGAGCCTGGTAGGCTGAAGTCCATGGGGTCGCGAAGAGTCAGACATGACTGAGCGACTTCACTTCTCACTTTCATGCATTGGAGAAGGACATGGCAACCCACTCCAGTGTTCTTGCCTGGAGAATCCCAGGGACGGCGGAGCCTGGTGGTCTGCTGTCTATGGGGTTGCACAGAGTTGGACATGACTGAAGCAACTTAGCAAAAGCAGCAGAAACTGTTTAAATCATTTTAAAGAAAAAACCAAGACAGGTGATAAAATTTATGTGCTTATAATTTATTCTATTTTGACCTCTCAATTTTTGAATTTCTGTTATCACATTCTACTGATATACTTTATCATCATCATAGTAATGGCAAACCTGAAGTGAATGAATAAATGTGAAATCAGAGATGTCTTTGCTCTTCCACTACAATGTGAACATTTGGTTACAGCCTAATATTTAAGATGGCACTGCAGATAGTGATTGCAGCCATGAAATTAAAAGACGCTTACTCCTTGGAAGGAAGGTTATGACCAACCTAGACAGCATATAAAAAGCAGAGACATTACTTTGTCAACAAAGGTCCGTGTAGTCAAGGCTATGGTTTTCCCAGTAGTCATGTATGGATGTGAGAGTGGGACTGTGAAGAAAGCTGATCACCGAAGAATTGATGCTCTTGAACTGTGGTGTTGGAGAAGACTCTTGAGAGTCCCTTGGACTGGAACGAGAGCCAGCCAGTCCATCCTAAAGGAAATCAGTCCTGGGTGTTCATTGGAAGGACTGATGCTAAAGCTGAAACTCCAATACTTTGGCCACCTAATGCAAAGAGCTTTCTCATTTGAAAAAATCCTGATGCTGGGAAAGATTGAGGGCAGCAGAAGAAGGGGACGACAGAGGATGAGATGGTTGGATGGCATCATTGACTCGATGGACATGGGTTTGGGTGGACTCTGGGAGTTGGTGATGGACAGGGAGCTTCATGGGTGCTGCAGTTCATGGGGTCACAAAGAGTCGGACATGACTGAGCGACTGAATTGAACTGAACTGAATCTTTAAGACTTATAGTAGTAACTCCCTTTATATGTGAATAGTTTTTAAACAATGAAGATATTTTATATAATTTTTATCACCCTGATAAAGTTTTTTTTTTGTTTATTTGTTTTAATTGACTGATGTCCATACTCTTCAGTTTTCCTTAGATCTTACCTCACTTCCTTTTTCTGTTCCAGGATCCCACTCAAGATAGCACTTTGCAGTACGTTGTCATATGTCACTTTCTTCTGAGTTGTGACAATTTCTCAGATTTTACTTGTTTGGGATGAACTTGGCAGCTGAAGGTACACTGGCCAGATGTTTTATAGAATGTCTCTCAGTTGATATTTGCTTGATGTCTTCCTCATGATCAAACTACGTTTATGGGTTTTGGGAAGAACACAGAGGCCAGGTCTCATTTCAAAACATCCTGTCAAGTGTAAACACTATCAATATAACTTAACACTGATGATGTTGACCTTGATTACCTGACTTAGGTAGTCTTAGATTTCTCCACTGTAGCATTACTATCCAGTCCCCTGTTATACGCCATACTCTTTGGATGAAAGTCCCTTTGCACAGCCCACACTTAAAAGGATGGAGAGTTATGCTCTACCTCCTTGAGTATGAAGTATTATGTAAATTTATTCTTGTACCTAAGGAGCTGAGTCTGTTCTCTGCCATTATTGATTTCAGTTCAGTCGCTCAGTAATGTCTGGCTCTTTGTGACCCCATGGACTGCAGCACGCCAGGCTTCCCTGTCCATCACCACCTTCCGAAGCTTGCTGAAATGCATATCCATTGAGTCAGGGAGGCCACCCAACCATCTTATCCTCTGTCACCCCCTTCTCTTCCTACCTTCAATCTTTCCCAGCATCAAGGTCTTTTCCAAGGAGTCAGTTCTTTGTATCAGGTGGGCAGAGTATTGGCGCTTTAGCTTCAGCATCAGTCCCTCCAATGAATATACAGGACTGATTTCCTTTAGGATAAACTGATTTGATCTCTTTGCTGTCCAAGGGACTCTCAAGAGTCTTCTCCAACACCAGTTACTCAGTAATTAATTTTTATCAAAATGAATTCACCCTACTTAAGGTTTTTTATTAAGTATAATTTCCTATTGATATGAATGCTTTTTGATGGAATTTACTCAGAAAGAAGAAAAACTCATATTGATTCATCGTTTCTATACTTGATTACTGAGAACGGTATGGAAATTATCTCAAGCATGCTAAGTTGCTCAGTCATGTCTGACTCTTTGCAGCTCCATGGACTTTAGCCCACCAGGCTCTTCTGTCCTTGGAATTTTCCAGGCAAGAATACTGGAGTGGGTTGCCATTTTCTTCTCCAGGGGATCTTCCGGACCCAAGGATCAAATCCTCATTTCTTACATCTCCTGCAGTGGCAGGCAGGTTCTTTACCAATGGTGCCACCTGGGAAGCCGAAATTATCTTAAAGACCCACATATATTAAATTTTTTCTGATCTACTTTATCACTGGACCATTTGTCAACAAAATCAGAACTGCCTCAGTTGAACTTGCTAACACCACTTGGGAGCTCATTGTTGGCTTGGGTTATGTTGGATTTCAAATTCAGAATTTTAATTATTTTTCTCAAGATTTTTAATTCTCTATGACTCAAGAAAAAGTCATTTTTCCTGTTTTCTGTCATTTACTATTTACACTGAATGATTCTTCAGGGCTTTCTTGATAGTATATCGATAAAGGCTATTTTTTCTTTAATCATATTTTAATATGAATTCTGAGCATAATGTCCAGATGGATTTTATTGCAATTTCTCAGGAATCTCCTCTTCCACTTTGAAAGCTTTTGATTTGATGTTGGCCATTTTTATTCCTTTAATTTTCTAACAGTAATTATGAGGTTTAAGTTTTATCTCTGTGATCCCCTCCAGCAGCTATTTCAAGATTGACCTTCTTTGACTTCTTTATGCTTATGAGACCTTTGAAGTCCTTTTCTTTCTAATTCTTTCTGAATATCATTGAACTTTTGTGTTAAAAGTGAATTACTTATTGTGATAGTCACCTTGATTTCTCCTTTGAACTTTCAAAGCTCTGTTTTTCCAATCTTTTCACTAATAACTTGAATTTATATGATTTTTTTATCATGGTTATAATTTAACTAATGCAAACATATTAAATACTTGTTATTTGGACAGTACAAAAGATTACTTTTCCTACTACATTATTGTCTTCATCAGCATTATAAATCTGTATTGGTCATATTTGATTTATTGCTTTGAAAATAGTGTAGTGAGTGACATTATATACAGCTGTACCTCCAAAAAACAGAAAGGAAATATTTTAACCAGAATATATATTTTATATCATACTTTACTTGAGTATATTTATAATTGGAAAAAATAATTTTATACATATAATATTTTAGAATTCAACATTTTATATAGAGGAATGCACTTTTTTTAACTTTGCCTTCCAGATGCACCCTTATTATCTGCAAAGAATTAGTTATACTATTTGTTCCAAATTGTCTTCTTTCTGCTATAGTAATGGACATATTTTTTATTGTACTTTTTGGGTTCAAAATATACAAAATAGTGAAAAAAAGTAAATACAATTAACTAGCTCATATATGAAGAAAGCGATGGCACTCCACTCCAGTACTCTTGCCTGGAAAGTCCCATGGACGGAGGAACCTGGTAGGCTGCAGACCATGGGGTCGCTAAGATTCGGACACGACTGAGCGACTTCACTTTCCCTTTTCACTTTCATGCATTGGAGAAGGAAATGGCAACCCACTCCATTGTTCTTGCCTGGAGAATCCCAGGGACGGGGAGCCTGGTGGTCTGCCGTGTATGGGGTCACACAGAGTTGGACACGACTGAAGTGACTTAGCAGCAGCAGCTCATATAATTGCAAATATTTTTGATATGAAATAGTAACAATAAAATAAGTTCTAGATTGTTTAGGATAACACTTTGCAAATTTTGGAAATTAAACTCATACTTTTGTTTGGGCTTCCCTGGTGGCTCAGGCTGTAAAGCGTCTGCCTGCAGTGTGGGAGACCCGGGTTCGATCCCTGGATTGGGAAGATCCCCTGGAGAAGGAAATGGCAACCCACTCCAGTACTCTTGCCTGGAAAATTCCATGGACTGAGGAGCCTGGTGGGCTAGAGTCCATGGGGTCGCAAAGAGGCAGACACGCCTGAGCGACTTCACTTCACTTGTTTACCCTCACTATATTATCTTTTACATATCTGTTACATAAACTTTAATATTTTCCTATTGTCCTCCTCTCCATGTATCTATTTCAGTAAATAAAAAACAAAACATTTTACCTCATACACAGCTTTCCAAATTATGATCAAGGAAAGCTGAAGTCCATGGAGCTTTACCCCTGTAGCTCAGTTGGTAAAGAATCTGCCTGCAGTGCAGAAGACGTGGGTTCGATTTCTGGGTCAAGAAGATCACCTGGAGAAGGGAAATGCTACCCACTCCAGTATTCTGGCATGGAGAATCCCATGGACAGAGGAGCCTGGCAGGGTACAGTCCATGGGGTTGCAAGAGTTGGACACGACTTAGTGATTAAACCACCACCATAGACATAGAATACTGCTGTTATTTCAAGGGGTGATCTTAAGCATGGTAAGGGATATTATGCCATTTTAATGATATAGAAGCTTCAACACATCTTTAAAGGCAAGAAATGTAATTTTATTTTTGCTTATACATCATGTTAAAAGGAAGAAAGTTGCTATCTAAGAGTGTATTTCCAAGATGCCTTATGTATGGCAAAAACCACTACAATATTGTAAAGTAATTAGCCTCCAATTAAAATAAATAAATTTTTAAAAAAAGAATAAAGAAAAGAACTCTTGTTAATACAAATGATGGCTAATGGTCACACAAGTGCTTAAGACAGCATTAAAAAGTGATTCAATGATAGAATCATTTTACTTCTGAATTGTATGTACAATAAATATTTACTGAAATATACTTTATACCAGAAAAAACAATGCATTATATTTTCCCAAGGATGACACTGAAATAATTTACAGATAACTTACTAAAGTCATGAAATTAATGAGTGGCACAATAGAAACTTAAATACATATATTCTCACAATGAATATGCAAATATAATGATAATTATTATCTTTCTCATTTATTAACTCTATATTTTTGGTATGCCAAGTGTTTCTTACATATTTTCCTTCATTTGCTGCCTTCAAGAAATCTCAGATTCAAGGTCATTATATCCATTTTATAGGTGAAACAATTGGGCCTCAAAGAAGTTGGTAACTTACTGTATCAGTTTGAGTTGGAATTTAAACTCTGATTTGCCCAAGTGCAAACTGTGTGCTATCACTTCCCTGGCCAATACCTGAAACCTTCATTCTATTAATAAACTGTGGAGAATTCCATGATAGGTAGATTTTTCTTTACATTTCAGAGTAGGGGTTTCCCTGCCCAGGCTAAATATTAAAGGATGGTAAGGTCCATCTAGTCAAGGCTATGGTTTTTCCAGTGGTCATGTATGGATGTGAGAGTTGGACCCTAAAGAAAGTTGAGTGTCAAAGAATTGATGCTTTTGAACTGTGATGTTGGAGAAGACTCTTGAGAGTCCCTTGGACTGCAAGGAGTTCCAACCAGTCCATTCTAAAGGAGATCAGTCCTGGATGTTCATTGGAAGGACCGATGCTAAAGCTGAAACTCCAATACTTTGGCCACCTCATGCGATGAGTTGACTCACTGGAAAAGACTCTGATGCTGGGAGGGATTGGGGGCAGGAGGAGATGGGGACGACAGAGAATGAGATGGCTGGATGGCATCACTGACTCGATGGACATGAGTTTGAGTGAACTCTGGGAGTTGATGAGGAACAGGGAGGCCTGGCGTGCTGTGATTCACGGGGTCGCAGAGAGTCGGTCATGACTGAGTGACTGAACTGAACTGATGACGAAATAACCTTGAAGGTGCTAAAAGATATAGCAAATGTACAGTGACCTGAACATAATGAAACTCTACTTGGAAGGGGGAATAAACAAAGCAACTGCATATTATGAAATTATGAGAGATGCCTTACAGCACTTAGACACTTACTTAGAAAAGTATCTGAAATCATCTTTCTTGATTCCAGTTGTGTAGTAGCATGAGTAACCAGCCACCTTCCAACAAAAAGAAATGTATATAATTGAGTAATTAACTGAGAGACATTGGATAAAGGTAGGGTCAAGTTATTTATGCAATATATCATAATAGATTGCTCTTATCACTTTAGCATTTAATGCTTTTCAGATGTTTATTTATTTTGTTTGTTTGCTTATTTCTTTTTTAGATGTTCATTTATTTGTCTGGTTTATTTATTTTCTGAATTAGCAGTAGATGGTGAAGGTTTGCCTTATATTAAGGCAGATATGGTCTGGAAAAAATAAATAAAACTTTCTCTTAGTTTTCATGATTAAATAGCTCATAAATCAGGCAAGCAAAACCTATCACATGTACCTCCATTATTCTATATAACTGACTAACCCGACAGTCTTTCGTCATCCTCTTTCTTAATATGTGCTGTTTGCTCAGTCGCTCAGTCATGTCCAACTCTCTACAGCCCCGTGGACTGTAACCCACCAGGCTTCTCTGTCCATGGGGATTCTCCAGGCAATAACACTGCAGGGGGTTGCAATGCCCTCCTTCAAGGGATCTTCCCAACCCAGGAATTAAACCAGAAGTCTCCTGCATTACAGGCAGATTCTTTACCAGCTAAGCTACCAGGGAAGCCCATTTTTCCTTAATATAATCTCTATCTAAAATGTCCTTCTGCGTGAAAACCACCGTGGTAAGGATCCTATCACTTCTAACCACCAAAGTAGTTTCTTCATTCATCCAAATCCATTCTGTTTTGCAGCCAGATTAAACCACAGTAAGACCATACTTTCTTCATGCCATTCTCTTATAAACACACATAGATATAACATTAATACATCCTCATATTTTGACAGGAAAGGTTGTGCTATTTAGCTTTAATATTCAGGATAACTTTGAAGTTGTTTCTCAAAATGTCCTGAATTTCCTGTCTCCTAATCTCCATTCATTGCAGTCAATAGGAATTCTTTTTTTTTTTTTGTATATGCAAAATCCACTTTCACCTCTTAGACTTGCTTCCAGTGAGATTCCATTGCTCTTCACTTACCTGTGTCTTACTTATTTCTTAGGCTTCTACCACCCCCACCCATCCCCACTCTCACATCCTTCACCGCTGTCTCCCTTCTCTCTCTGCTATTGTCTGTAACTTGAATTTCATATAGAGATACTTAGTTATAATTGAGTTGGACACGACTGAAGCGACTCAGCAGCAGCAGCAGCAGTATGGATTCATGTTATGCTCCTTTAGAAGGAACAGTCACTTTATTTTGTGGTCTCACTGGTTTCTGTTATCTCATACATCTTCAATTGATTTCCTGGCTGTTGTTTCTGAACACAAACCTATATTAATATAAGAAAGTTCATCTTGAATTACTGTTTGTGGGGAAAATGTTGACAAGTGCTCTGAATGCCTAAACTATTCCAGGATTTCCCATATTTCCTGGTATCAATGTTGTTTAAAGGAATCAAATATCAGCATTCAAATAATGATGACAGTTGTCAGTCATGACTCTAATATGGTCGGTAATTAAAAACTAACACGTCAAGGTTGTATATTGTCACCCTGCTTATTTAACTTCTATGCAGAGTACATCATGAGGCATCCTGGGCTGGAAGAGGCACAAGCTGGAATCAAGATTGCCAGGAGAAATATCAATAACCTCAGATATGCAGATGACACTACCCTTATGGCAGAAAGTGAAGAGGAACTCAAAAGCCTCTTGATGAAAGTGAAAGAGGAGAGTGAAAAGGTTAGCTTGAAGCTCAACATTCAGAAAACGAAGATCATGGCATCTGGTCCCATCACTTCATGGGAAATAGATGAGGAAACAGTGGAAACAGTGTCAGACTTTATTTTGGGGGGCTCCAAAATCACTGCGGATGCTGATTGCAGCCATGAAATTAAAAGACGCTTACTCCTTAGAAGGAAAGTTATGACCAACCTAGATAGCATATTAAAAAGCAGAGACATTACTTTTCCAACAAAGGTCTGTCTAGTCAAGGCTATGGTTTTTCCAGTGGTCATGTATGGATGTGAGAGTTGGACTGTGAAGAAAGCTGATCACTGAAGAATTGATGCTTTTGAACTGTGGTGCTGGAGAAGACTCTTGAGAGTCCCTTGGACTGCAAGGAGGTCCAACCAGTCCATTCTAAAGGAGATCAATCCTGGGTGTTCATTGGAAGGACTGATGTTGAAGCTCAAACTCCAGTACTTTGGCCACCTCATGAGACGAGTTGACTCACTGGAAAAGAGTCTGATGCTGGGAGGGATTGGGAGTGGGAGGAGAAGGGGAAGACAGAGAATGAGATGGCTGGATGGCACTCACCGACTCTGTGGACATGAGTTTGAGTGAACTCCGGGAGTTGGTGATGGACAGGGAGGCTTGGCGTGCTGTGATTCATGGGGTCGCAAAGAGTCGGACACAACTGAGTGACTGAACTGAACTGAACTGAACATAAAAATTATGCTACCTTGTAAAAAATTCTGTTATATGAATGAATTACATGTGAGAGTTTCAAGTAATTTATTACAGTTGTTTATGAGAGAAATCATTAGAATTATCAAGAGAATGAAAATATCACCATACAGTATAAATATATATTTATACTACTAAAGGTATCATTGTTATTTATCACTATATATTTTTGAATAAATAACTATGGCTAGAAAGAATTTACGTATGTACCCACTCACAGGGACTTATCTAGGACATGAATCAGACAGGGCAAATAATGAACACGGTTGGCTGTTTTTCCATTACTCTGAATGAGAAGCCAGGTGAAAAATTCAGTTTTTTTTTAATTGAGTCTCGATGAGCTTAAACGTCTACATGAAAATGTTAAGAACAGTAAAGGGAAACTTTGAATGACTTTCTGATAAGCACATAGTGTTTTTTTCCCTAGCCACATAAGTGGAGGTTATCTGACCTTAGCTTTTCTAGACAAGTCTCCCTCTAACGCCTATTCTCAACCATCTGTTTAATCAGTGTTCACCTTTGGGGATTCTTTTTAAGTTTCTTCACAGAAATGCTTCAGTGATGCCACATGGTTGTTTCCTTGAACTGTGTGAAAAGCAGTCATCATCCAATATTCATGGAGATCCTAACAATGAGAGCCGTGCTGGAAAGAAGGGGCAAAGTTCCACAGATGAGATGTGTCTGTTTTATATCCATTCAGTGCCGGGTTCCTGATGATTACCTATAAATGGTTTTCTTTGTCACTGTCCTGATGCTCAACACACCTGTTTTCAAAAAGCACAAATTTAACAGTGAGTGTACTGTGCAGTGGTCTGACCTCATTTTAGCATGGAAAGTGTATGACTAATAAAAAACTCCCACCCTGCCGCCTAAACACAAAAGGGTTTTGTGTTTCAAGGGTACCAGCATTTAATTAGAAGCCATCTATTGTGAGTATTCTCCAGTTACCTGAATCTTGTTGCTGTTACCGTTCAAAAGAAAATGGCTTTTAAATGTTAGAACATTTATCTGGGTCACAATTAAATATTTAGGAGCAATAGTTCAGAGGGTAAGCGGTGGTTTAGGTTATGTAGGATCATATTTTTCATGCCTAAAATTTGAAGAATTTGGTCACTTGAAATTGAGGTTTTTATTTTGAAATACTTACAAGATAAAGGAAGTTTTTTGGTACTGTTTTTGGTGGTTGGTGGCTTAGTTGCTCAGTTGTGTCTGACTCTTGTGGCCCCATGGACTGTAGCCTGCCATGCTCCTTTGTCCATGGGATTCTCCAGGCAAGAATCCTGGAGTGGGTTGGCATTTCCTTCTCCAGGGGATTTTCCTGACCCAGGAATCGAACCCAGTCTCCCGCATTGCAGGCAGATTCTTTACCAACTGAGCCACCAGGGAAGGCTGATAGTGTTTTTAAGCGTTATTTTTTCTGCTGATTTGAGACAAGACATTCTGTGGACTAAAATGTTATTTTTAATAGGCAAAAAGTTGAATTTTGAAATTTTATCAAGGCAATAGAGACTTTTCAATGAATAAAGACAGTAATTTTAATTGAAAGAAAACGTCTAATTTTTGTGCTTTTGGAGCAATAAAGAAAATATAAAAGAAATCTCAGTGGTAAAATCACTCTTATTTATTTGACTTTTAGGATCCATTGAGTTGCATTAAAAGAACTCTTTACAATTGTTCTTTGTAATGAGAAAGGTAATTTGGAAATATAAATCACTTGTTTTAAGGTAAATACCACTTTAATTCTCCAGGGACATTTTATTCACCATTAATGTCTGTACCTTTGACTTTCTTCTATGATTTCTAAAATATTGTAACCTAAGTGAAAGTGGACTCCCTCAAATAGTAATGAATTTGTTTAGAGCCACATATTATGACATGTGTTCTTTACCTGATGATTCAGTCAATATAATCTTAATGGATGTATAAAGTGGAGTCCATGCTGTCCAAACATCTGTGTGAAAATGAATAGGCCAAGTATATTATATTACTTAAGCAGGGGACCTGGATCTCAGTTGTGCATTGGAAATTCCTGACACTTAAGTTGAGGCAAGTTACTTAATTTTCCAGAGATTTCGTATTTCGTTCATTACCTGGTTGTGGTAAATAATTAAGTAAGATTATGCCTGGGAAATTGTAAACAAAATATAAAGTGATTAATAACTGTTTTTATTATTGTTATTTTCTGTAGGTAAATGGTTAAGAAAGCATGTGTGCTGCAGCACTTCCTATCTAAGGACATGTGATTAGTAGGGAGTTGATTTCATTTCAGTTATTTCCATTATTGTTAATTCCATAAGAGAAGGAGTCCTCAGTCTTGTTCACTGTGGTATCCACAAGGAACACATGCTCAATAAATATTTATCAAATGAGTGAATAATAAGTTAAAAAATTAAAAATATACTCTCAAAGCACTATACATTAAATACAAACAATGAATGTACATTAAATGCAGGACAATATTGAGTCTTTTAAAACACTGAGATAAAGTTAGATCTTTTGCCTGAGCACAATTATTCACAATTAAGAAATATATATATATATTTCCCTACAGAATGAAAAACACAGGAGTAACTTCTGAGGCGTATATGTTTTGTAACATGATATAAGAAAAAGAAATGCAAAAAACCAAAATGGCTGTCTGAGGAGGCCTTACAAATAGCTGTGAAAAGAAGTGAAAAGCAAAGGAGAAAAGGAAAGATATAAGCAGAGTTCCAAAGAATAGCAAGGAGAGATAAGAAGGCCTTCCTCAGCAATCAATGCAAAGAAACAGAGGAAAACAACAGAATAGGAAAGACAAGAGATCTCTTCAAGAAAATTAGAGATACCAAAGGAACATTTCATGCAAAGATGTGCTCGATAAAGGACAGAAATGGTGTGGACCTAACTGAAAAAGAAGATATTAAGAAGAAGAGGCAAGAATACACAGAAGAACTGTACAAAAAAGATCTTCATGACCAAGATAATCACGATGGTATGATCACTCACCTAGAGCCAGACATCTTGTAATGTGAAGTCAAGTGAGCCTTAAAGAGCATCACTACGAACAAAGCTAGTGGAGCTGATGGAATTCCAGTTGAACTATTTCAAATCCTGAAAGATGATGCTGTGAAAGTGCTGCATTCATTAATGACAGCAAATTTGGAAAACTCAGCAGTAGCCACAGGACAGGAAAAGGTCAGTCTTCATCCCAATCACAAAGAAAGGCAATGCCAAAGAATGCTCAAACTACTGAACAACTGCACTCATCTCACACACTGGTAAAGTAATGCTAAAAATTCTCCAAGCCAGACTTCAGCAATACCATGAACCGTGAACTTCCAGATGTTCAAGCTAGTTTTAGAAAAGGCAGAGGAACCAGAGATAAAATTGCCAACATCCTCTGGATCATAGAAAAAGCAAGAGAGTTCCAGAGAAATATCTACTTCTGTTTTATTGATTTTGCCAAAGCCTTTGACTGTGTGGATCACAATAAACTGTGGAAAATTCTGAAAGAGATGGGAATACCAGACCACCTGACCTGCCTCTTGAGAAACCTGTATGCAGGTCAGGAAGCAACAGTCAGAACTGTACATGGAACAGACTGGTTTGAAATTGGAAAAGAAGTATGTCAAGGCTGTATATTGTCACCCTGCTTATTTAACTTATATAGAGAGTGCATCATGAGAAATGCCAGGCTGGATGAAGCACAAGCTGGAATCAAGATTGTCGGAGAAATATCAGTAACCTCAGATATGCAGATCACACGACCTTTATGGCAGAAAGTGAAGAAGAACTAAAGAGCCTCTTGATGAAAGTGAGAGAAGAATTGAAGAAAAAGTTGGCTTAAAGCTCGACATTCAGAAAACTAAGATTATGGCATCCGGTCCCATCACTTCATGGCAAATAGTTGGGGAAACAGTGGCTGACTTTATTTTTCTGGGCTCTAAAATCACTGTGGATGATGATTGCAGCCATGAAATTAAAAGACACTTACTCCTTGGAAGGAAAGTTATGACCAACCTAGACAGCATATTGAAAATCAGAGACATTACTTTGCCAGCAAAGGTCCATCTAATCAAGGCTATGGTTTTCCAGGAAACATGTATGGATGTGAGAGTTGGACTGTGAAGAAAGCTAATCGCTGAAGAATTGATGCTTTTGAACTGTGGTGCTGGAGAAGACTCTTGAGAGTCCCTTGGACTGCAAGGAGATCCAACCAGTCCATCCTAAAGGAGACCAGTCTTGGGTGTTCATTGGAGTGACTGATGTTGAAGCTGAAACTACAATACTCAATACTTTGACTACCTGATGCAGAGAGCTGACTCATTTGAAAAGACCCTGATGCTGGGAAAGATTGAGGGCACGAGGAGAAGGGGACAACAGAGGATGAGATGGCTGGATGGCATCACCGACATGAGTTTGAGTAACCTCCAGGAGTTGGTGATGGACAGAGAGGCCTGGCGTGCTGCGGTTCATGGGGTCGCAAAGAGTCGGACATGACTGATTGACTGAACTGAACTGATAGAAGTAGAGAACAGAAAGATGCAGATTTCCTACCTTAAGTTCCTGTACCCTTCACAGTGCAACTAATTAACCTCCATCAGTAGGTTTCATCCCTTACTAGGCTATGAGACTAGGTTTGTTCCTAAGCCAATGCCTTCCAAGCAGCCTTCAGCTACCTTGTACACTTGAAGTCACTACCAATTTGACCATAACACCTAGTTTTCCCCAGAATTCCCAATTCTTAAGGATTTGACTACTGGTAGGGATCATATTAAGACAACAAGAAGTTCATTTGAGGGGCTTTATCTTGATACTGGGATCACATTTCATTTTCCCCCTTTTGAAAATTTGTGGTCTTAATTGTTTCTCCCAGAAGGCTGGTTTACTGCTAAATTTGGATTTGTAATCTAGAATAACTTTCTCATAATAAGAAAGTGAGCATTGTTCCCACAGCATGATTAATACCTTTGATAGAACTCATTAGAATTTTTGGTCTTATACCTATAATCTGGGGCTCCCCAGGTGGCTCAGTGGTAAAGAATCTGCCTGTCAATGCCAGAGATGTGGTTTGGTCCCTGGGTCAGGAAGATCCCCTGGAGAAGGAAATGGCAACCCACTCCAGCATTCT
Source organism: Moschus berezovskii (assembly GCF_049115385.1). Taxonomy (NCBI): domain Eukaryota; kingdom Metazoa; phylum Chordata; class Mammalia; order Artiodactyla; family Moschidae; genus Moschus; species Moschus berezovskii. The sequence goes on from NC_142467.1 coordinate 10,264,458, forward strand.
TGCCTGGGAAATCCCATGCACAGATGAACATGGCAGACCCCAGTCCTTGGGGTCACAATGAGTTAGGCACAACTTAGCGATTAAACAATAAAATGTAATCTACAATAAATTAATTAGGGAAAATATTTAATGGGTCTAAAAATGAAGATATATAGGTGTAAGAGATGGTCATTAAAAGACTCTATAATTTGGCAACTAATTTCACAGAGGAGCTGAAGTACCTACAAGTGTGAAATGTGATGTGAGGGACTAGCATTCAATAATTTGAAGGAAGGCATTCACTCTTAAAAGTAGAATAAAACAGAAACCCCACATTCCTCTGAAATTATCAAATGTGACTTACATACATTTTCACATAAATGATAGCCATGTCTAATCTGCTGTGTCTGAGGTATTCTATAGAGGTGGGGAGAGTCAAATGTAGACCATCCTATCTTCGAGGGGAGGCGTACGCATTGCTGCAGGGCTTTCCTTTGAAAGAAGGGGATCCTCACTCTGTTTACCAGGGCAATGTAGGATAGAAATGAGCCTTTTTCTTCCTTCCAATCCTCTCACTTTCTCCTATCTGTAAGGGAAGCCATATTTTTTTTCAGGGGAGAAGGTATGATGTTAGGATGAGAACCAGACACCCATTAGGCCATATTAATCAATGAAAAGTTTCCTCTACTCCCCCCCACACACACGCATGCACACACACACATGCACACACACAGAGAGACATACACACACACATGCACTCACAGACACACATACACACGTGCGTACACACACACACACACACACACAGACAAAGAAAAACAATACATAACAACAACAAGAACCTTCTCTGAAAATCTCTGTTCTACCAGGAAGGGCTGAATTTTCCATTAAGCAGTAGTTGCATTGTCTAGCGGAGAAGGCAATGGCAAGCCACTCCAATACTCTTGCCTAGAAAATGCCATGGATGGAGGAGCCTGGTAGGCTGCAGTCTGTGGGGTCGCTAAGGGTCAGACACGACTGAGCGACTTCACTTTCACTTTTCACTTTCACACATCGGAGAAGGAAATGGCAACCCACTCCAGTGTTCTTGCCTGGAGAATCCCAGGGATGGGGGAGCCTGGTGGGCTTCTGTTTATGGGGTCACACAGAGTCGGACACGACTGAAGTGACTTAGCAGCAGCAGCAGCATTGTCTAGGGCATACAGTACTTATAGGGGCCCACAGAAAACGTTTTGACTTCTTTTAAAATTGGAAGAAAATAATAAACTTTAAGTTGAAGGCAATATTTTAACACATAGTACAGTACATTTCCTGGAGTAGGAAATGGCAACCTGCTGTAGTATTCTTGTCTGGAAAATTCCATCAACAGAACAGCCTGGTGGGCTACAGTTTATGATTTTGCAAAAGAATTGAACATGACTGAGACATGAACACATAGTATATTTGTCTTTATATCAGTGCAGTCATAAGTTGTCATAAAGGTCAACTGTCTAGGGCCCACAGAAGTCATAAGGCAACTCTGATTCCAGTTGTGAAGCAAGCAAAGATTTTCCAAATGGCCAGGTGAGCAAATTCCTAACCCCACAAATCCAATGGCAGGTTAGATTCAGGAGTAAGCAGCCGACAATTTCGTTTTGGCCTCAAATCCTAGCCATTGGGGCTTCCCCAGTGGCTTAGCAGTAAAGGTTCCGCCTGCAATTCAGGGGATGAATGAGTTATCCCTCAGTTGTGGTCGGTTCAATCCCTGGGTCAGGAAGATCCCTGGGCAGAGTACATTGCAACACACTCCAAATTTCTTACTGGGAAAATACCATGAACAGAGGAGTCTGGTGGGATACATTTCATAAGATTGCAAAGAGTCAGAACCTACTGCAGTACTCTTGCCTGGACAATCCCATGGATGGAGGAGCCTGGTAGGCTGCAGTCCATGGGGTCGCACAGAGTCAGATACAACTGAAGCGACTGAGCACCTGGCCCTAACTTCTAAGAATGTATAATATTGTTAAGTATAATAATGTGGACTCTTGAGAGTCCCTTGGAAAGCAAGGAGATCAAATCAGTCGGTCTTAAAGGAAAACAACCCTGAATACTCTTTGAGAGAATGATGCTGAAGCTGAAGCTCTAATACTTTGGCCTCCTGATGTGAACATCTGACTCACTGGAAAAGACCTTTGATGCTGGGGAAGATGGAAGGCAGAAGAAGAGGGCAATGGAGGATGAGATGGTTGGATGGCATTGCCAATTCAATGGACATGAATTTGGGCAAACTCTGGGAGATGGTGAGAGGCAGGGAAGCTTTGTGTGCTGCAGTCCATGGGGTCCTGAAGAGTTGAACACAACTTGGTGACTGAACAACAACAAATAATAATGTGACATTATGGTGTCTTCAATTCTGGCCAGATCAAGGATTCACATTCAGTGTGAATGGATTCTAGATCTAATTCTACTTTCTTCTAGAAACGAGGATACTAAATTCATGGATTAAATCCATGACAAAATGTCCCTCTCTCTTCCCTACATCATCCCTTCCCTCACATATATGTGCAGACATATAATGTGGGATTGGAATAGAGACACAAAACTGAGAAGCAACCAGTTGAAGACCGATGAAAGAGAAGTCAAAATCTGCTGGTTAACCAAGAGACAAATAAAATATTTTCCGTAAAATAGAAAATGGCAGGTGTTCAATAGGGTAATTAAGAGAAGCAGTGTCCTCTTCAAAATTCACCTGATTCAAAAATAAAATAATTAAGAATGTGAAACCTGATTGCACACAAGATTTTTGAATAATGTTATGCTTCATAATAATGACCCTGCAAAAAATAACATTCTTGCATAGATTCACATGTAAGAATAACTTAGTACCTGAAGTAAAGGCAGGGAAGACATGGTCTGGATGGCACAAGAAGAGAAATCTAGACGGAGGGACAGTAACCTTAGCCATATCTGTCTAAGTGCCCAGAAATGTGAAGTTAGAAATTAATGCAAAAACCATTTAGAAATTAGTGTGAAAAAGAGAAATTTATGTGAATACTTCCCTGGACCAGTGGTTAATACTCTTAGCTTCCACTCTAGGAGGCACAGATTTGATCCTTCATCGGTGAAGTAAGATCCCATATGCCTCAGGCCACAGCCAAAAAATAAACAGAAAAACCACTAAAGAACACCTAAAGCCTGTAATACAACTATTATGCCTATTTTACTACCGTATTAATCGAAGACTCAATAATTTTATGCTAATCATTGTTTTGTGTGTTTGTGTGTGTGAAGCCTAAAATTAATAATATGACAACCTGAAGTTTGAGTCACAGCATTTTGCCAATCACAAAGAAAACATAAAGAAAACAAAAATCTCACTTTAGCAATCTTTCAAGAATAATTTAAATGAGAAATAAATGCATCTCTTTTTTTATATTTTTAATTTTTATTGGAGGCTAATTATTTTACAATATTATATTGGTTGGTTTTGCCATACATTGACATGAATCCGCCCCGAGTGTACATGAGTTCCCCTTCCTATACCCCCTCCCACCTCCCTCCTCCCCTTATCCTCCCTCTGGGTCATCCCCGCATACCAGCCCCGAGCATCCTGTAACATGCATCGACCCTGAACTGGGAATTTGTTTCACATATGACAACATACATGTTTCAATGCCATTCTCCCAAACCATCCCACCCTCACCCTCTCCCAGAGAGTCCCAAAGACTGTTCTATACATCTGTGTCTCTTTTGCTGTCTCGTATACAGGGTTATCATTTCCATCTTTCTAAATTCCATATATATGCGTTAGTATACTGTATTGGTGTTTTTCTTTCTGGCTTACTTCACTCTGTATAATAGGCTCCAGTTTCATCCACCTCATTAGAACTGATTCAAATGCATTCTTTTTAATGGCTGAGTAAAACTCCATTGTGTATATGTACCAAAGCTTTCTTATCCATTCGTCTGCAGATGGACATCTAGGCTGCTTCCATGTCTTGCTATTATAAACAGTGCTGCGATGCATCTCTTTTTTATTTGTTCCTTCAGTTCCTGATTAGAAAATGTATCATGCGAACTATTATGAATGACTGTCACAGCGCACACACACACACACACACACACACACACCGGTTTCATGTAGACTTTAGTCAGAGCATACACCTATGCATAGGAGTAGTTGGCCTTTGACCTTTGGAGTCAGTAATTCATTCTCGGATTGTATTGCAATTAACTACTGTTGCCCTGCTAAAGTAAAAAAACAGAATAAATATTCAGCAAAAACTTGGTAAATAGTTGAATATTGAATAACTTCCATTGTCTAATATGATCATTGGAAAAATTAGTTTGTTACTACCTGCAATTTTGCCAAAAATAACAAATATCTTGCCTGTGTAACTAGACTTTTTTTTTCCCAGGTACAATTCTGACAGTACCACATACAGTATTAACCTGTAAGCTACCATCTTTTTAAAATCCAGAGCAATTGTAATAGTTTGTCAGTAATCACCACTTAGATTTTCTAAGTAAATGATATTATCTTCAAATGATGACACATTTAAAAAATTCTTTTTAAAATTCCATGTCTCTGTTTTATGAGTGCAACTCTAGAGGTACCTTTCACATTTATAATCGTGGAAAATTTGTAGAGTTTTGTGACAAATGTTAAGCAAGTGAGTGTAGCATGTTTGAGAAAAGAACCAACTTTTCTAGTAAGGTATGTCCAGTTTGGAGCAGGGAGTCAGATATGCATGATTGTGGTTCTGATGTCTTTTTATTTTATTCATCTTGCCATGTTGTTTCTACCATTTGTAGTTTTATATTCTTCTTCTGAAATATTTTTATTTGTGAACTTTTAATTTTCACTAATAAACTTATGTTTGAGTGTAGAGTCTGTTTTGTTTTCCTGTGCATTCCCAGAAAACTTGATGAGACCAACTTTAATATTGTAGATGGTTAAAGTACTGGATAAATATAATTGAGTGCAATTGAGTTGAAATTTAAATGGTTGAGTGGAGGATATGAAGCAGTTCATCATATTAGCTAAGGCCAGACCATTTTTTAAAATCAGTTTCATTTCCAAAGCTCCCTCATTATTTTCTTTTCCTGAAGGGCCCTTTGCAAGAGGTGAAGAGGGGCTAGTGAACCCTTACCAGTCAGAAGACAAGCTTCAGCATCAGGAAGGATAAGCTACTTATTCACCTGAGCAAGCTTTGTGAACCAACAGTACTCAACCTATCAGCAATTCTGTAGATTAGAAATACCTCTTTCTGCTAACACAAAAGGAGACAGGCCACCAGAGCTCCTGGCACAAGCATTCCTATAATTATGACCTTCCTTATTCTGGAAGCTTTTTCAGTTAAGCCTGTGATTTCATATATTTGTTTATTTTCAAATTCATTTGGTTGCAAAGCCTCACTGTATGCAGTGGCTCCAGCAGTGCCTAGGGAATTTAGGGATTGGGAATAATGAGATATTTTCCATGCATGAAGAAAAAAGAGTGTGTTTTCAGTTCCACCAACTATGCATGCTATACTCTGTATTCACATTCTGTTCAGACCAGAGTGTCTGTAGAGCAGTGCTTTGGGCTGTGCTCTTTTCAGTCTGACAAACAGCAATTCGGTACAGCTGGAACTTCTTATTAAGCTGTGGCATGTTGGGGAGTCCAGGGCTAATAGAATTCTCCTAAATGATTGGCTGAAGCATTGGTGTTAGCTTAATTGTACATTTGCCCTTTGACTAAAATTAGGGATTAAGTTTCCTCCCTGGGACCTTCATCTTGAGTTAGTAAGAAGTTAGACTGCACATTCTAATTAGATCTTTTCTATTTTATACTGCCATGGGGTTTTTACCTTGACAACAGCACGCAGTTCCATTATGTTCTCTTTTAGAAATGAGTTTCCCTTTCCTACTTTATTTAAGGCTGCCTCTGTCATATTAACAGTAGCTCACTGGTTGCGATTGTACAGTGGATAGGAGGGTGCCAGTGGTTGAGTTGTGGGCATCCTGCCTAGCACCTTTCACATTCCCTTATTCATTATGTCAGCTTTAACACAGCATGGCTTCGTTCTAACAAAGACAATCCTCTGAGGATCTCACTGCTGGTCAGGTGGCTCATCAATGATGGGGCGCTATGCTTGATCCAGCCCTCTGTAATATTTCACACTTCTCAGCATCACCTGAAAACATCTTTAATTATAGTATTTGTTGGTTTTTTTTTCAAATGCCATTTTTGAACATAAATATCTGTTGCCATAGAATCTAAGAATATATGGTGCAACAACATTAAAGGAATCTAACTAAAAAATCTCAAAAAAAAATGGTCATGGCATTCAAAACCACAGAATATCATGTTCCTCTATAATATATATTTTTCACTGTGAACAATAGAGTCCTGATTATGGAGGATTATTTGTGGAAACTGTACTCCTTTCCTCCTTTTTTTGTTACTCTGTTTATTTTTTGTTGTTGTTATTGTTTTTCTGGATCCTTGGTAACCTGTTCCCAGAAGAAAAAGGATGAAAGCCTCATTCTGCCTTGAGTTATGATCTGCATGTTTACTCGCTCTTACAGTCCTCCAGCTGATCCTTTCTGGTACCTCAGGACTGAATCGTGAGTCCCCTGTACCTGTAACCAAGAAAACGATGCAATCTTTTGGAGCTGGCCCAGGTTTCCTGAATAATGATTAGGTGAAATAAGGGGAATCATTGCCTTTTGAAGAAAAGGTCTTTTTAATTTCCAATTTGTAAAATGTGGAGATGAGAAAACTAAGTGCTGAGAGTGTTTCTGAAGCAGACATTAATGAACCTGTAATAATTTCTTTCCCTAAAGTGAGACTATCACACTTTTACTTCTCCTAGGAAACAGAAAGGAAACTGGCTGCAATCATAGAAGAAAAAAAAAGATTTTGCTTCATTATTAATTAAATTGTACAGCTTTTAACATCTTTTGAATTTGACATTTTTAAAATGCATGGATGTAGCCTATGTCTCATTTACTTTCCAGAGGTTCACTATGACAGTTTCTCTGTGGGAAGCAAAGTGAAATGCATCACTGCTGCTAAAGCCTCTAAGCCCATTCCCAGATGTAGAGCTTATCTTCCAACCAGGCTATGGAACCATTTGCCTTTTGTATTATAATAATCTATATAGAAAATTTTATCTCTTTGAGTTTTAATAACTTGAGTTTATGACTGATATTTGAGACTCTAAAATAGATGCATTTTATGGCCTTCAGGCATGGTTATTATATAGCAAGATGAATAGCAAAATCAAACACTTGTCCACTTGTCATACATTAAAATCAAACATAGTTGAAAGTACTTTAAATACTCAATACTCATCAGAACGAAAGTCAGGAAGCAGTGGAAATTAAAAGCGCATTCCTTTGAATTGTTATTTGTGATTTTAGGGTAAGTCTCTCCTGACTCCCCCACCCCTTTTTATATTAAATGAACTTGCAGTATATTGCTAATATATTAATGGAGGTCTCAAGAATTTACAGTTGGTAAAATATTCATGCAGTACCACCTAGAACGGCAATCTGCTCATACACTGTTTTGTACAATGCTTTCCAATCTATTCAAGAAACTACCATAGCATGTTGACTCTGACTTACAGAATAAAAGAAAAATAACCCAATATCTTCAATACCTTCAGTAATATGAAGTTTTGGTATTAGTATTTTTCCTTTTCAACTGTCAAATGAATATGAAACCTTATCCAATCTTTGCTAAATAACTACAGTCTCAAATAAATGTAATTATGATAGGAAAAATGGCATTTAAGATTTTGTATTTTACTTCAAGTGTATTTATAATTGCTCAAATAATATACATACACAATGTCCTATTTAAAAAGTCAGACCTTCTCAATAAAATGGAAGCTTTGTTGAGTACTCTTGCAATCATATTCTCCTCCTTAGAGATAACCACTAACAGAGCCTACATTTTACATGTCCTGACTTTAGTGTAGTAGTTTAAAAGCACATGTACATCTTTCTTCTTCTTCTTTTTTTTTAAGAGTAGTTCAGTATAGAAATCAGGCAGTGTAAGTACCTCTGGCTTACTTTCCTTTTTCAAAGTTGCTCTGACTATTTAATTTTAATTTAATTTCCACACAAATTTTAAATGAGATAAAAATTTTCAACTGCATGCTGGGGTGTGACTTGAAATTATATTAAATTTATAGATCAATTTGGGAATAACTGACATACAAACAATAATCTTCCAATCAGTAAACACAATATAAATGTCCTTCTATTTTTTTTAAATTTCTTTGTGCATTGTTTTGCAGTTTTCAGTGTATAGGACATTCTTGTAATTTGTCAGGTTTATATTTAATTATGTTGGGCTTTGATCTTATTGTCAATGATGTTGACTGGATTACTCCCTTTAAAAATTCTGATAGCAAAGATCTGTTGGTAACAAATTCTTTCAGTTTTTGTACATTTGAAAAGTTTTTATTTTGCCTTAAGTTTCAGAATGTATTTTTGTTGAGCATACAATGAGCTAGTTGTCTTCACTACTTTATATACATTTGCTTCATTGTTCATGACTACAAACCTTTGTTGTTGTCATTATTGTGTGTGCATGTGTGTGTGTATGCACAATCATTGAGTCATGTCTGACTTTGCAATCCCATAGACTATAGCCCACTAGGCTCCTTTGTCCATGGAAGTTTTCAGGGAGGAATACTGGAGTGGGTTGCCATTTCCTCCTCCAGGGAATATTCTGGACTCAAGGATCAAACTTGGGTCTCTTGTGTCTCCTGAACTGGCAGACAGATTGCTGAACATTGAGCCATCTGAGAAGCCATATATCATTATTGTTCAGTTCAGTTCAGTTGCTCAGTCGTGTCCGACTCTTTGTGACCCCATGAATCACTGCACGCCAGGCCTCCCTGTCCATCACCAACTTCCGGAGTTCCCTCAAACTCATCTCCATTGAGTCGGTGATACCATCCAGCCATCTCATCCTCTTTTGTCCCCTCCTCCACCTGCCCCCAATCCCTCCCAGCATCTTTTCCAATGAGTCAACTTCGAGGTGGCCAAAGTGTTGGAGTTTCAGCTTCAATATCAGTTATTCCAATGAACACCCAGGACTGATCTCCTTTAGGATGGACTGGTTGGACATCCTTGCAGTCCAAGGGACTCTCATGAGTCTTCTCCAACACCACAGTTCAAAAGCATCAATTCTTCAGCACTCAGCTTTCTTCACCATCCAACTCTCACATCCATACATGACCACGGGACAAACCATAGCCTTGACTAGACAGACATTTGTTGGCAAAGTAATATCTCTGCTTTTTAATATGTTATCTAGGCTGGTCATAACTTTCCTTCCAAAGAGTAAGTGTCTTTTAATTTCATGGCTGCAATCAGCATTTGCAGTGATTTTTGGAGCCCCAAAAAATAAAGTCTGACACTGTTTCCACTGTTTCCCCATCTATTTCCCATAAAGTGATGGGACCAGATGCCATGATCTTAGTTTTCTTAATGTTGAGCTTCAAGCTAACCTTTTCACTCTCCTCTTTCACTTTCATCAGAGGCTTTTGAGTTCCTCTTCACTTTCTGCCATAAGGGTGGTGTCATCTGCATATCTGAGGTGATTGATATTTCTCCCAGAAATCTTGATTCCATCTTGTGCTTCTTCCAGCCCAGCGTTCCTCATGATGTAATCTGCATATAAGTTAAATAAGCAAGGTGACAATATACAGCCTTGACGTACTCCTTTTCCTATTTGGAACCAGTCTGTTGTTCCATGTACAGTTCTGACTGTTGCTTCCTGACCTGCATACAGGTTTCTCAAGAGGCAGGTCAGGTGGTCTGGTATTCCCATCTCTTTCAGAATTTTCCACAGTTTATTGTGATCCACACAGTCAAAGGCTTTGGCATTAACGTGTTAGATGAGTGCAATTTTGAGGTAGTTTCAGCATTCTTTGGCATTGCCTTTCTTTGGGATTGGAATGAAGACATCTTTTCCCGTCTGTGGCCACTACTGAGTTTTCCACATTTGCTGGCATATTGAGTGCAGCAGTTTCACTGCATCATCTTTCAGGATTTGAAATAGCTTAACTGGAATCCCATCACCTCCACTAGCTTTGTTCGTAGTGATGTTTTCTGAGGCCCACTTGACTTCACATTCCAGGATGTCTGGCTCTAGGTGAGTGATCACACCATTGTGGTTATCTGGGTCATGAAACTCATTTTTGTACAGTTCTTCTGTGTATTCTTGCCACCTCTTCTTAATATCTTCTGTTTCTGTTAGGTCCGTACCATTTCTGTCCTTTATCGAGCCCATCTTTGCATGAAATGTTCCCTTGGTATTTCTAATTTTCTTGAAGAGATCTCTTGTTTTTCCTATTCTGTTGTTTTCCTCTATTTCTTTGCATTGATCGCTAAGGAAGGCTTTCTTATCTCTCCTTGCCTTTCTTTGGAACTCTGCATTCACATGCTTATATCTTTCCTTTTCTCCTTTGCTTTTCACTTCTCTTCTTTTCACAGCTCTTTTTAAGGCCTCCTCAGACAGCCATTTTGCTTTTTTGCATTTCTTTTCCATGGGGATGGCTTGATCCCTGTCTCCTGTACAATGTCATGAACCTCCGTCCGTAGTTCATCAGGCACTCTATCAGATCTAGTCCCTTAAATCTATTTCTTACTTCCACTGTATAATCGTAGGGGATTTGATTTAGGTCATATCTGAATGGTCTAGTTTTTTCCCCTACTTTCTTCAATTTAAGTCTGAATTTATAAATAAAGAATTCATGATCTGAGCCACAATCAGCTCCTGGTCTTGTTTTTGCTGACTGTATAGAGTTTCTCCATCTTTTGGCTGCAAAGAATATAATCAACCTGATTTTGGTGTTGACCATCTGGTGATGTCCATGTGTAGAATCTTCTCTTGTGTTGTTGGAATAGGGTGTTTGCTATGACCAGTGCGTTCTCTTGGCAAAACTCTATTAGTGTTTGCCAAGCTTCATTCCGTGCTCCAAGGCCAAATTTGCCTGTTACTCCAGGTGTTTCTGGATTTCCTACTTTGCATTCCAGTCCCCTATAATGAAAAGGACATCATTTCTGGGTGTTAATTCTAAAAGGTCTTGTAGGTCATCATAGAACCGTTCAACTTCGGCTTCTTCAGCGTTACTGGTTGGGCACAGGCTTGGATTACAGTGATATTGAATGGTTTGCCTTGGGAATGAACAGAGATCATTCTGTCGTTTTTGAGATTGCATCCAAGTACTGCATTTCGGACTCTTTTGTTGATCATGATGGCTACTCCATTTCTCCTAAGGGATTCCTTTTTATCACTTGTTTTAGGAAATTTATTTATGATGTGCACTGATGTGATTTTTGTATTTCTTATTCTTGAGATTCTTTGAGCTCCCTAGAATTTTGATATTGTAGTCTTTATCAATATTTTTAAGGCCCTTATTTATTTAACAAAACCAATTCTTGTCTGAAATTCACATATGAATGTCACATATGAAGTTATTCCACAGTTCACTGATGCTCTTTATCTTTCAGTCTTTTTCCTTTGCAATTCATGTTGGGTAGTTACAATTTTTATACATAAAAGTTTACCAATCTTTTTTTCTATCAAGTGTATAAGATCACAGAGTAGAAAGACCTGCACTCAACTTCCCTTGTGAGAACTACAAAATTACAATTACAAATTTGTTGCACAACCTTCACCAGGAGAATGTTGGATCCCACCAAAGAAAGATATGCCACATCCATGGGCAAAAGAGAAGCCCCAGCAAGATTGTAAGAAGGGTGAAATTGCATTTAGAATCAAACTCCATACCTGGCAGAGATGCTTGGAAAGCTCAAACAAAACATTGTGCGCACCAGGAGACCCCACAGAGACTGAGCCAGACCTGCCTTTGAGTGTTTGAATGTATCCTGCGGAGGTAAGGGTCAGCAGTGGCCTGCTGCAGGAGCAGGGACTCTGGATGCAGCAGATCTAAGTATGGCATACGTCCTCTTGGAGGAGGTCGCCACTAACCCACCATAGTGCTGCCAGAACTTACACACGACTGTGGAAACAGACTCTTGGAGGGCACAAACAAAACCTTTTGCATACCAGGACCTAGTAGAAAGAAGAGGTGACCCCACAAGAGACTGACCCAGACTTGCCTGTGAGGATCCATGAATCAAGGCAAATTGGAGGTAGTCAAACAGGAGGTGGCAAGAGTGAACATCGACATTTTAGGAATCAGTGAACTAAAATGGACTGGAATGGGTGAATTTAACTCAGATAACCATTATATCTACTACTGTGGGCAAGAATCCCTTAGAAGAAAAGGAGTAGCCATCATAGTCAACAAAAGAGTCCAAAATGCAGTATTTCAATGCAATCTCAAAACGACAGTATGATCTCTGTTCACTTCCAAGGCAAACCATTCAATATCACAGTAATCTAAGTCTATGCCCCAACCAGTAATGCTGAAGAACCTTAATTTATACAGTTCTATGAAGGTCTACAAGAACTTCTAGAACTAACACCAAAAAAAAAGATGTTCTTTTCATTATAGGAAACTGGAATGCAAAAGTAGGAAGTCAAGAGATACCTGGAGTAACAGGCAAGTTTGGCCTTGGAGTGCAAAATGAAATAGGGCAAAGGCTATCAGAGTTTTTTCAAGAGAATTCACTGGTCATAGCAAACACCCTCTTCCAACAACACAAGAGAAGACTCTACACATGGACATCACCAGATGGTCAACATCAAAATAAGATTGATTATATTCTTTGCATCTTCTCTGAAGATGGAGAAGCTCTGCAATCAGAAAAAACAAGACCAGGAGCTGACTGTGGTTCAGAATATGAACTACTTACTGCCAAATTCATACTTAAATTGAATAAAGTAGGGAAAACTACTAGACCATTCAGGTATGAGCTAAATCAAATCCCTTATGATTATACAGTGGAAGTGACAAACAAATCAAGGGACTCAATCTGATAGACAGAGTTCCTGGAGAACTATGAATGGAGGTTCATGACATTGCACAGGAGAGAGGGATAAAGCCAATCCTCAAGAAAAATAAATGCAAAAATGCAAAATGATTATCTGAGGTGGTCTTACCAATATCTGAGAAAAGAAGAGAAGCTAAAGGCAAAGGAAAAAAGGGAAGATATACCCATATGAATGCAGAGTTCCAAAGAATAGCAAAGACAGAAAAGAAAGCATCCCTCAGTGATCAATGGAAAGAGACAGAGGAAAACAACAGAATGGGAAAGACTAGAGATAGCTTCAAGAAAATTTGAGATACCAAGGGAAAATTTCATGAAAAGGTGGACCCAATAAAGGACAGAAATTTATGGACCTAACAGAAGCAAAAAAAGCAAAAGAAGAAAACAGACCTAAGAGAAGCAAAAGAAGAGGCGGCAAGAATACACAGAATATACAAAAAAGTTTTTCATGTCCCAGAAAACCAAGATAGTGTGATCACTCATGTCTAGCCAGACATCCTGGAATGCAAATTTAAGAGGGTGTTAGGAAGCATCACAACAAATGGGGGTGATGGAATTCCAGTTGAGCTATTTCAAATCCTAAAAGATGATGCTGTGAAAGTTCTGCACTCAATATGCCAGCAAATTTGGAAAACTCAGCAGTGGCCACAGGACTGGAAGAGGTCAGTTTTCATGCCAATCCCAAAGAAAGGCAATGCCAAAGAATGCTCAAACTACTGCAAGATTGCACTCATCTCACACGCTATCAAAGTAATACTCAAAATTCTCCAACCCAGGCTTCAACAGTTTCTGAACTGAGAAATTCCAGATGTTCAATCTGGATTGAGAGGAGGCAGAGAAACCAGAGATCAAATTTCCATCATCCTCTGGATCATCTAAAAAACAAGAGAGTTCCAGAAAAATATCTACTTCTGCTTTATTGACTATGCCAAAGCCTTTGACTGTGTGGATCACAATAAACTGTGGAAAAATCTGAAAGAGATGGGATTACCAGACACCTTACCTGATTCCTGAGAAATCTGTATGCAGATCTAGAAGCCACAATTAGACCTGGACATGGAACAACAGACTGGTTCAAAATTGGAAAAGGGTTATATCAAGGCTGTGTATTGTCACCCTGCTAATTTAACTTATATGGAGAGTACATCATGAGAAATGCCAGGCTGAATGAAGCACAAACTGGAATCAAGATTGCTGGAAAAAATATCAATAACCTCAGATATGCAGATGACACCACCTTTATGGCAGAAAAGAAGAATTAAAGAGACTCTTGTTGAAAGTGCAAGAGGAGAGTGAAAAAGTTGGCTTAAAAGTCAACATACAGAAAGCTAAGATGATGGCATCCGGTTCCATCACTTCATGTCAAATAGATGGGGAAACAATGGAAAGAGTGAAAGATTTTATTTCACTGGGCTCCAAAATCACTGCAGATGGTGACTACAACCATTAAATTAAAACACACTTGCTCCTTAGAGGAAAAGCTATGACCCACCTTAGTTAGTTAGTTCAGTCACTCAGCCTTGTCCAAATCTTTGTGAATCCATGGACTGCAGCACACCAGGCCTCCCTGTCCATCACCAACTTCTGGCAGTTTAACCAAACCCATGCCCATAGAGTCTGTGATGCAATCCAACCGTCTCATCTTCTGTTGGCTCCTTCTCCCCTTTCCTTCAATCTTTCCCAGCATCAGGGTCTTTTCAAACGAGTCAGCTCTTCGCATCAGGTGGCCAAAGTATTGGAGTTTCAGCTTCAGCATCAGTCCTTCCAATGAACACTCAGGACTGATTTCCTTTAGGATGGACTGGTTGGATATCCTTGCAGTGCAAGGGACTCTCAAGAGTCTTCTCCAACACCACAGTTCAAAAGCATCAGTTCTTCAGTGCTCAGCTTTCTTTATAGTCCAACTCTCACATCAATATGTTTCCTGGAAAAACCATAGCCTTGACTAGATGGACCTTTGTTGGCGAAGTAATGTCTCTGTTTTTGAATATGCTGTCTAGGTTGGTCATAACTTTTCTTCCAAGGAGTAAGCGTCTTTTCATTTCGTGGCTGCAGTCACCATCTGCAGTGATTTTGGAGCCCAGAAAAATAAAGTCTTCACTGTTCCACTGTTTCTCCATCTATGTGCCATGAAATGATGGGACCAGATGCCATGATCTTTGTTTTCTGAATTTTGAGCTTCAAGTCAGCTTTTTCACTCTCCTCTTAAACTTTCATCAAGAGGCTCTTTAGTTCTTCACTTTCTGCCATAAGTTTGGTGTCATCTGCATATCTGAGGTTATTGATATTTCTCCCAGCAATCTTGATTCCAGCTTGTGCTTCAGCCACCCCAGCGTTTCTCATGATGTACTCTGCATATAAGTTAAATAAGCATGGTAACAATATATAGCCTTGACATACTCCTTTTCCTATTTGGAACCAGTCTGTTGTTCCATGTCCAATTCTCATTGTTGCTTCCTGAACTGCATACAGATTTCTCAAGAGGCAGGTCAGCTGGTCTGGTATTCCCATCTCTTTCAGAATTTTCCACAGTTTTTTGTAATCCACAGAGTCAAAGGCTTTGGCATTGTCAATAAAGCAGAAGTAGTTTTTTTCCTAGAACTCTCTTGCTTTTTCAATGATCCAATTGATGCTGGCAATTTGTCTTTTCTAAATCCAACTTGACCTATCTGTTCAGGTAATGTTGAAGCCTGGCTTGGCAAATTTTGTGCATTGCTTTGCTAGCCTGTGAGATGTTGCAATTGTACAGTAGTTGGAATATTCTTTGGCATTGCCCTTCTTTGGGATTTGAATGAAAACTGACCTTTTCCTGTGCTGTGGCCCCTGCTGAGTTTTTCTAGATTTGCTGGCATACTGAGTGCAGAACTTTCACAGCATCATCTTTTAGGATTTGAAATAGCTCAGCTGGCATTCCATCACCTCCACTAGCTTTGTTCATAGTGATGCTTCCTAAAGTCCATTAGACTTTTTTTTAATTCTAAATTATTAAAAACTTTAACAGTTAAAATTTCACCAAATGAAAAAATATTATAAAATACACAGTTGTAAAAAGCTACATTAAGTTATTTTACAACTGCCTCAGGCTGCAAAAAGAAAAAAAAAACCAATGCCATACCTAAGTTATCCCTCTCTCAAAATAATGCCATTTATGTTATAAACCATGAGCATCCCATCAAAAGACGGGAACTGCTTTTGTTAATTCATATATATATATATGTTAATTCATATATATATATATATATATATATATATGAAAGTGACTGAATCACTTTGCTATACACCTGAAACAAACACAACACTGTAAATGAAATATAGTACAATATAAAATAAAAATAAGTAACAGACCTTTGGGGCTTTACACAGATTTAGAGTTCCTATCAGAGGGATAACAGCACCACAGCCGTACTGAGTCCTCATGAAGGAGGCACACAAATGACTGGATTACAAGAGTTACAGGAATGAGAGCTGCTCACTTCCCAGAAACTACAGCTCACAGAAAGCCAGCAAAGGCACGAGATACAGACCATTTACTTACTCAAGACTTCTCATATTTACTCATTCCAGGAAGTCTTGCTCTAGGTGAGTGATCACACCATCATTGTTATCTACATCTTAAAGATCTTTTTTGTATACAAGATCTTTTATGGCTCATATTTCTTTATGGGACATGAAAATATGTTGCTTAAGATAATCATCTTTGCATTTGAATATTTTAGGAGACTCCACATATTATTTTCTCTTTATGGTTTTCTCTCACATGTTTCTCTGCTGTTTTTAATGCTGATTTTTGTAAATGTAAAGTTTCATTTATTTGTGTCCGAGAAATTGATGAAAGCATTTAATATTTTTCAAGACTTTTTGTAGATTACCTAAGATTTTCTATATAGATCACCATATTATCTACAAATAAACAACTTTTCTAAAGTTTATATTTCTTCAACTTTATTTTTTCCTCTATACCTTCCTTCTTTTTTTGCAAGTATATATAGATATTGGGTGGTGAAAAATTGTACCATTGATTAACAGAGTTTTACTTATTTTCTTAAATCCACTTTTACCCATATGTTTCATTTTGGATATTTTCCATTGTGTTGTCTGCAGTGTCTCATGTGTTGTCAATTCAATCCAGTGTATTATTCATTTAATAAATTTTAAATCTGTGGTAGCTGATTTGAATTTTTTCAGATGCCTTATATGTCACTCATCATCATATTCATCTTTTCCTCTACCTTCTTAAATGCATAGAACATATTTATAAAATCTTTTGTACACATATCTTTGTTTGATTACTCTATTATCTCTATCATTTTGACTCTAATTCTAATAATTGACTTTCTCTTGGTTTGAAAGACATTTTTGCTTGTTTATTTATTTGCATGCCTGGTAACTTTTGATTGGATAATATACTTTGTGATTTTAAATTGTTGGCTCCAGGTTTTTGTTGTATTCTTTGAATTAGTTTGGACATTGTATGGCATGTCCAGACTAAGTAAAAGTTTAAATACTTAGTCATCAGTTAAATAGTTTCTCGGTTTGCCTTTAAACCTTTCTCTAGGTACCATAGTCCTTTTCTGCATGATGTCCAGTGTCTGGAAAACTGCTCTTTCATATATTTTGTACAGCTTCTGGTTTTCATTTTAATGTTGGAGAGTAAACCTAGTCTTTGCTATTTCATTATATAATAGAGAGAGGTATAATTCATTTTTGTTTTAAAATGTTAAAAAAAATGCTCCATTTGTATACAATGGATATTATTTCATGTGAATGCATATTTGTTTAATCACTTAATGGATGACTAATTGATTGCATCTGGATACTGAAATTTAATTATTAACTCATAATTGTTTGATCTCTAGACTACTTATGATATTCCAGAATTTGAAGGAATTTCATGCTTGAGAATGAAGTAGTAATTGTTATGACTTTATGGGTATTCAATTGTTTTTGCATTGTTTAAAATTTTAGTAGCACAATTTTTTTTTAACAGAGCTCCTAGCATCCTCAGCCACCCCAGGCTCACTAGCACAATATGATGGAAAGAACTATAACTACATGCATCCTATTTTCATTTCCTAGAGTCTTCAGAGAGCCCATTATTAAAAGTTGGCATAATTAACACATTGGCTAAGGAGTGGGTTGATTAAATCACTAAATGAGTTGATCAAGGAATGTGTAAAATCTCAATGTATTTAACTTCAATTTGGATTATGAGAATAAAGGGAAATATTATGAAATACGTTTCCTATTTTAATTTGGGCTTTATTTGACTAAGCATATGACACATAGCTGTTGAAGTACAAATTTATTGCCATTTCCTGACACTATTACTTAAGTATTCTTTCTCCTTTTCTGCCTGTAATTTGTGATGTCACAAGGCAAGAGAGAGCCAAAAAAAAAAAAAAAATCTTGTAAGGAGAGAATATTCTGAGAAGCAAGTCACCTCAGAGGTGAAAGGAGGAGAGTTAACTACCTCCTTATTTCCTAATGGCAGCCCTCAGTGACTTCGATATGCATGTGTGCCTGCGTGCTCAGGTGCTTCAGTCCTGCCTCACTCTTGCGACCCCTTGGACTGCAGCCTGCCAGGCTCGTCTGTCCGTGGAGCTTCCAGGCAAGAATACTGGAGCGGGTTGCCATATTTTCCTTTAGGTGATCTTCCAACCCAAGGATCAAATCCGTGTCTCTTGTGTCTTCTACACTGGCAGGCAGGTTCTTACTACTGTGCCACCTGGAAAGCCCCTATGTGCAACTGGTACTTTTTTTTTTTTTTTAATTTCTGAACTTCTTGGCTGGAGTGTTTACTTCGGTTTCAGCTTTTGAGATTTGATATTATATCACATTTCAAAGTTATAGTTCAACTCTTAGGCATTTCTATAAACATTTCTCAAATATACTAAACGGTTAATTTTGGAAGAATAAGTACTGGTGTAAATGAAGGACATATTTTTTAGATGTATTATTTTACGTCCTGCAAGCTTAAGCAATTTTTCCAGTTTCTTCTAGTGAATCAGTAATAAGACTCTAAACACAATTTAGTAATATGGATTCCAGTGTCCCTATTGCTTGATACAGTTTGATACTACAAAGTTTGTCTCAGATTCTGAAAGGAAAGGGATGACTAAGAAATGAAAATAATATTCTATCAGTCAGTTCAATTCAGATGCTCAGTCGTGTCTGACTCTGCGACCCCATGGACTGTAGCACGCCAGGCTTCCCTGTCCATCACCAACTCCTGGAGCTTGCTCAGACTCTTGTCCATCCAGTTGGTGATGCCATCCAACCATCTCATCTTCTGTCATCCTCTGTCTCATCCTCTCATCTAATCTATAGTTACTTAAAAATTTGGTTCACGTTTTTCTTGCTGTTTAAAATATAGAGAGCACAGTATTGACTTGAACATTACAGTTCAGATTTCTTCTGTCAAGACACCCAAGCAAATGAAGGGGATTTACCAGGAAACTTGCTTAATTGAAGGCTTCATAAAGATGATTCATGCAAAACTGTTTTCCATTGCTATAAGCAACTCAATTGAATTCATGAAGAAAGAGGAATTTTGACAAATCTAGTTGTCAGTAAAGCTAAAGGCTTTGAAATACACAGAAAAATCATCTCAGAAAAAATACAAAGAGATCACAGAAACATTATCATTTCAAGGAGTTTTAGATACAAGGCTATTTATTAACTTAGTTGGAACAGCAGATTATGTATCTAAATGCAGTAACACTTCTGGGGATAATTCTAAACAAAATCACTCTCACTTATCTGTGGCTTCCAAACACACTAACCCAAGTACGTGACATAGAACGATATCAATCACTTATTTTGCTCGTGGATCTGGATGCTGCCGAGAATCAGATGGTGCTGTTCAGTAGTGTTCTCAGTCTCTCTTTGTCTAGATAGTCCCCTTCTGTGGTCTTTTACTTGGTCACTGACCTCCTTTCGTCATGATTGAGGCTCCCAGAAGGTATAAGGCACAGTCTATTCTAGCTTCAAAAGTCACCAAGAGTCACTTCTACAGTGTGTTATTTGAGATGGCAGTCATACTCATTCAGATTCAGAGAATGGAATGGTCTAAACATCTTGATGGGAATGGGTCAAAGATATTTACAGACAGAATTTAAGACCAAAAGTTCACATTGAAATTGTTTGGTGTCATGGTATTAGAAAATAAACTATTGCTGTAAGCAAGCATTCACATTTTCCAGGAATCAGAGGAAAGTCTATAAACTTCTGAAAGTTTTATGTTGTGCTTCTGTAGCTAACCTGCCTCTTATCAGCTGAATCACTGAAAGTGTGATTAATGATTCAATAAGACAGAGAAGTTAAAACATGGGAGTTATTTTCCTGAAATTTGCATTTTATATAAAATCTCTGTTCTTACGACAACTTTCTTTAAAAGTTTAGGTCATTATGTCATGATTATGTCATGTGTTTCATAGCATCCCAATGTTTACTAACTGACTATCAGTATACCGATATTTTAGGCTATCTTAATCATAGAGATAAGACAGTATGCAATCATTTGAGAGAGTAAACAAAGCATTTCACATTTCTAGAAAAATTCTTAAAGAGGTGGGAGTACCAAACCACCTTACTTGTCTTCTGAGAAACCTTTATGCAGGTCAAGAAGAAACAAAACCAGACATGGAGAAACTGACTGGTTTAAAATTGAGAAAAGAGTACCACAAGACTATAATGTCACCTGCTTACTTAACTTCTATGAAGGTTACATCATGCAAAATACTGGGCTGGATGAATCAAAAGCTGGAATCAAGATTGCCAGGAGAAACATCAGTAACTTTAGATATATAGATGATGCCCCTCTAATGGCAGAAAATTAAGAAGAACTAAAGAACCTCTTGATGAGGTGAAAGAGAAGAGTGAAAAAGCTGGCTTGAAGCTCAACATTCAAAAAACTAAGATTGTGGCATCCAGTTCCATCACTTCATGACAAATAGAAGGGGAAAAATGGAAACAGTTACAGATTTTATTTTCTAGGGCTCCAAAATCACCATAGTGAGTGACTGCAGCCCTGACAGTAAAAGATGCTTGTTCCTTGGAAGAAAAGCTATGACCAACCTAGACAGCATATTAAAAATCAGAGACATCACTTTGCTGACAAAGGTCCATATAGTCAAAGCTATGGTTTTTCTAGTAGTCATGTACAGATGTAAGAGCTGAATCATAAAGAAGGTTGAGGCCTGAAGAATTGATGCCTTTGAACTGTGGTGCTGGTGAAGACTCTTGAGAGTCCCTTGCACTGCAAGATCAACTAGTCAATCCCAAAGGAAATCAACCCTGAATATTCATTGTAAGGAATGATGCTGAAGCTGAATACTTTCCAATACTTTGGCCACCTGATGGTAAGAGCTGACTCATTGGAAAAGACCCTGATGCTGGGAAAGATTGAGGGTAGGAGGAGAAAAGGGCAACAGAGGATGAGATGGTTAGATAGCATCACTGACTCAATGGACATGAATTTGAGCAAACTCTGGGAGACAGTGGAAGACAGAGGAGCCTGGCATGTGTGGTCCACAGAGTCACAAAGAGTCAAACACGACTTAATGACTAAATAACAGCAACAAAATCTTTTATATGCGCTAGGAAGCCAAAATATTTCTGTGATTTAGTTTACTGTGATAGTGACCTATTTTTGTGGTCTGAAACTGAGTCCACAGTGTCTCCCATATTATAATCTCCCATATGATTCAGTATGATAGCTATTGAATCCACAATATCTGTCAGTATGCCTGTATTTTTCTCTTTTTTTTCTTTGTCTTTCAGTTTGAATAACTTCTGTTGACCTATTTTCTAGTTGACTGAATGATCCCTCAGCTATGTTAAGTCTACAGATGAGTCTATCAAAGCCATTATCTCTTCGTTACTGTGCTTTTAACTTATCGTGTTTTCATTTGATTATTTTTGTTTCCATTCTTCTTTTGAAATTGCCAGTGTAACTCTGCTTATTGTCAATCTTTCCCATTAGATCTTTTAATCTGTTAATTATGGCAACTTTCTATTTCCTATCATTAATTCTGACATCTGTCCTATCTTCTAGTTGGCCTTTGATTTTTACTGTATATCTTAAGAGTGTGTTTTCTCATACATTGTTGTATGTCTTCATAGGTTTTTTTGAAAACCTGCCATATTGTGTACAGCAATAGAAACTCAAGTAAATAGTTTCTAGCCCTGAAAATGGGTACGCATTTCAAGTTTTTGAGTTAATCAACTTGGAATTTTGGCTGGGGTGATGTATTATGACTGCAAAATCGGCTATAAATTCCTATACAATACTGTGTGTTTAGGATGTTTGCTCAACCCTGAGCCTTGATCTTCTTTTTGCTCTGTGCCTCAGAAAAGTTCATTTTTCATGCTCTCCTGTCCTTCATTCTTAGGTTTTTACAATTAGTTATTTTTCAGGGTTTGACTCTTGGCTGTGGAGACTTGAGGGACGTTCTCTGTCTAACCTATGGCATTAGGCAGTCACAGTGTCCTCAGTTTGGGGAAAGTTATCTTCTTAGTTTTCTTTTCCTCCCTTAGTTTGGTTCTGAGCCAGTTCAAGGTCTTCCACTTCCTCAGGAGTAGAATCTCTCCTGGTTGTAAACTTTGTCCACCTCTGTTGCAAATTAAGGCCTTTGTTCCACAGTGGGTATAGAGGAGATGGGTCCATCCCATATAACTGCTCTTACCTTTCTCCATTGCACTACCATGGAAACTTTCTTAGGACTCACTCTGATCTTTTCTGGGAATGCCCAGTGCGATTTGTTTTACTGACTTCAACAGGGCGGAGTCCTCTGATCCCTTCAATCTCAGGGGCATCACAGTGTTCCATGAGTCCCAACACAGGTTTCAGAAGTGATCAAGTTACTCACATAGAATGACTGTTGCAAGTACCCATTTGCATCTGTACCACATGAATCAGTGCTCACCTCTTTTCTTTTTGCAGGTTGCTGTCTCTTACTAGATTCTGGAGCACTGGTTTTTCTGTGAGCTTAGTTTTACAATAGGTTCAAAACAAGTCACAACTGAATGTTTATTTTTGTTCTTTATTATTGTCAGTATGGCAGTAAAACACCTTCAAGCTCTCTATAGCCAGTACATGAAGAGAGAAGTCTCATTTTTTCAGTATTCTATGATTTATTTATTTTTTTACAATACTATATACTGCATTTATTCATTTAAAATAACCTTGATATATATTTTAAATAAGTATCTAGCACAAATGCATCTGCTTAATTTTTCATATAAATTAAAATATAATGCCTATATTTGTTAACTTTGTAATAAGAAAAAGTATAAAGGGATGAACACAACTAATCTTTAGAAGAAAAAGGTGAAAATAGAAAATTCTTCTTATTGAAGTTTGACAAACTAGTATATGTGTATGTGTGTAAATAACAGTATCAGATAAAATACGTATGCTTAGGTTATTTCCACATTCTGTTCAAATTATTTATATGATGACATCTCCTAGGTCTTCTAATAAAGAAACTGGAGAATGAGAGAGAGACATTAAATGAGAGAGGCGGATGAAAAGGGTAAGGTCTGTGCTGAGAGGAAATAATATAAGTTGTGGAAAGGAAAGAATGAGGATAAAGATGCTTAGTGGTTACAGAGTGTAAGAGAGAAATATGAGTGGAGTGAGTGACAGGGAAAGGAAATTTTCACAGTTGTGGATTATTTCTTTAAAAAAAGGAGAAAGAAAGAAAACATTATTTCTGTGTAAGTATATTCTGTCTGCCAGATTGATTTTATTCCTTTGACTGCAGAGACTATCCAGCAGAGGCTGCAGGGTTTAATTTGCGAGTTAAATGCTTATATGTAAATCCACCAAATGTTTAGGGCTCTTTTATAAAGTGTTAATTAGACCAGTAATTTCATCTTTTTACTGTTTTGATTTAATAAATTTTTATGTGATAAAACATACTAATTTTATGGTAAGAAAATCAATAAGAAGATCTTTTTTTAAGTCAGAGCCCAGCAGACTATAGGACATTATGAAGCACTAAGAAAGCACATACACATTGGAGTGGGAGTGGTCTGTCACCACTGTCCATCAGAGAAGAAATTTATTTAAGCCTCTGTTTCCACATAAATCAAATAAGAACACTACCCTGAATTCCTTATTTTTCGAAACTGTGCCCTGTGACACACTGAGACAGGTGCTGATGCAAGGTCAACTGGAAGATGCTCAGGGCTACTTCCTTGTTTGTTGAGTGCTTTTGTTTGTTTGTTTTCAGGTTCCTGTTCATTTTAAGGTAATACTGTTGAACCAAAAGAATTTTAGAATTCTAAATTAATTAATACAAAGGGCATATACACTTTGATATACTTTATTAGTTTGTAGGGTTGCTATAACAAAGTACCACAAATGAAGTGCATTAAAACAACAGAAATTTATTCTCTCACAGTTCTGGAGACCAGAGTATGGAATTAAAGGGTCTGCAGCCCTGTGATTCCTCTGAAGTTTCCAAGGGAGAGTCCCTTCTTGCCTTTTCCTGGTTTCTAGTGTTTGCCAGTAACCCCTGGCATTCTTTGGCTTGCAGATTGTTGCTGTTACTCAGTCACTAAGTCGTGTCTGACTCTGAGACCTCATGGACTGTAGCACGCCAGACTTTCCCACCCTTCACTATGTCCCAGAGTTTGCTCAAACTCATGTCCGTTGTGTCTACGATGCTATCGAACCATCTCATCCTCTGCCACCTCCTTCTCCTTTTGCCTTCAATCTTTCCTAGAATCAGGGTCTTTTCCAATGAGTCAGCTCTTGCCATA
Source organism: Moschus berezovskii (assembly GCF_049115385.1). NCBI lineage: Eukaryota > Metazoa > Chordata > Mammalia > Artiodactyla > Moschidae > Moschus > Moschus berezovskii. Next base: position 10,289,154 of record NC_142467.1, read on the forward strand.
AGGTGACCAAAGTATTGGAGCTTCAGCATGAGTTCTTCCAACGAATATTCAGGGTTGATTTCCTTTAGAATTGACTAATTGATCTCCTTGCTACCCAAGGGACTCACAAGAGTCTTTTCCAGCACCACAGTTTGAAAGCATCAATTCTTAGGTGCTTAGCCTTCTTTATGGTCCAACTTTCATATCCAAATATGACTACTGGAAGAAACATTTGTTGCTGTTGTTCAATCACCCAGTTTAGTGTGACTCTCTGTAATGCCATGAACTGCAGCATGCAAGACTTCCCTGCCCCTCACCATCTCGTGGCGTTTGCCAAAGTTCATGTTCATTGAATCAGTGGTGCCATCTAACCATCTCATCCTCTGTTGCTCTCTTCTCCTTCTGCCTTCAATCTTTCTGAGCATGAGAGTATTTTCAAATGAGCCAGCTCTTCGCATCAGGTGGCCAAAGTATTGGAACTTCAGCTTCAGCATCAGTTCTTCCAATGAATATTCAGGACTGATTTCCTTTAGGATGGACTGGTGTGATCTCCTTGCTTTCCAGAAGACTCTCAAGAGTCTTCTCCAACACCACAATTCAAAAGTATCAATTTTTTTGGTGCTCTGCTTTCTTTATTTTCCAGCTCTCATATCAGTGCATGACTACTGGAAAGACCATAGTCTTGATGATATGGACTTCTGTCAGCAAAGTGATGTCTTTTCTTTTTAACACACTGTCTCAGTTTGTCAAAACTTTCCTGCCAAGAAGCAGTCTTCTAATTTCATGGCTGCAGTCACCATCTGCAATGAGTTTAGAGCCCAGGAAGTGGAAATCTGTCATTGCTTCCACCTTTCCCCTTTCTATTTGCCGTGAAGGGACAGCACTGGATGTCGTGATCATAGTTGTTGTTGTTGTTTTAATATTGCATTTTAAGAAGGCTTTTTCACTCGCCTCCTTCACTCTCAACACGAGGCTCTGTAGTTTCTCTTCACTTTCTGCCATCAGAGTGGTATCATCCATAGATCTGAGAGTGTTGATATTTCCCCCAGCAATCTTGAGTCCAGCTTGTAACTCATCCAGCCTGGCATTTCACATGATGTGCTCTGCATACAAGTTAAATAAGCAGGGTGACAATTACAGCCAGGTCATACCCCTTTCCCAATCCTGAAACCTGTTGTTCCATGTCCAGTTCTGTTTCTTCTTGACCGGCATACAGGTTTCTCAGAAGACAGGTAAGGTGGTCTGGTTTTCCCATCTCTTTAGGAATTTTGAGGAATGCCTCATGTGTTTTCCACAGTGGCTGCCCTATTTAACATCCCTACCAAGTTGTGCCAGGATTCCATTTCTTTAGGCATTCAGCAGCACTTGTTATTTTGTTTGTTGCTTTGTAAAAAAGCCATCCTGATGGATATGAAGTGTTATTTCACTGCAGCTTTAATTTGCATTTCCACTTTCCACGTGGCATAGTTAGTAAAGAACCCACCCACCACTGAAGGAGACATAAGAGGCATGGGTTCGATCCCTGGCTTGGGAAGATCTCCTGGAGGAGGAAATGACAACCCACTCCAGTATTCTTGCCTGAAGAATCCCAAGGACAGGGTAGCCTAGTGGGCTGCAATCCATGGGGTCTCAAAGAGTCGGCCCAACTAAAGTGACTTAACACAACGCACAATGATTAGCAACTCTTCGTGTGCTTACTAACCATTTGTATATTTTCTTTGAAGAACTGTCCATTCAAATTTTCTTCTTTTTATTAGATTGTTTGTCTTTTTTGTTGTTACCTTAACAGACTGAATGTTTGTGCCTCATCTGCAACAATATATGCTGAAGCATAATCCTGTATATGGTGGTATTTGGAGATAAGGCTTTGGGAGATGGTCAGGTCATAAGAGTAGAGTCCTCATTAATGCAATTGCTGCCTTAAAGAAGAAACCCCAGAGAGTTCCAGTGCCCTCTCATCTATGTGAGGACACACAGAAAAGACAGTTATAACACCAGAAAATGGAACCTCACCAGAGATTAAATTTATCAGAATGTTGATCTTGACTTCTGAAGCCTTCAAAATTGTGAGAAATAAATGTTATTTAAGTCACCCAATCTATGGTATTTATATTATAGAAAACTCAATAGACCAAGTAGAGTTACAGAAGTTCAACAGTTCTATAGAAGTATTCTGGATATAAGCCTTTCTCAGAAGTAAGATATGCAAATATTTTTCCTATTCTGTAGTTTGTTTTCTGATTTTCTTGACAATGCCCTTAGGTACACAAAATATTTTATTTTTTATTTATTTGTTTTCTTTCTAAGTCTTTAAGTTTGTGAAGTCCAGTTTATCTGGTATTTTTCCTTTGCTGCTCAGGCTCTTTATTATCATATATAAGAATCAATTGCCAAGCCAATGACAGGAGAATCTACCCATATGATTTCCTCTAAAATTTTTATTTTTTTACCTGTTATATCAACATTTCACTTCAGTTCATTTGCTCAGTTGTTTCCAACTCTTTGTGACCCCATGGACTGCAGCATGCCAGGCTTTCCTGCTCAAACTTATGTCCATCGAGTCAGTGATGCCATCCAAACATTGCATACTCTGTCATCCTCTACTCCTCCCACCTTTGATCTTTCTCAGCATCAGGGTCTTTTCCAATGAGTCAGCTCTTTGCATTAGGTGGCCAAAATACTGGAGTTTCAGTTTCAGCATCAGTCCTTCCAATGAATATTCAGGACTGATTTCCTTTAGGATTCACTGGTTGGATCTTCTTTCAGTCCAAGGGACACTCAGGAGTCTTCTCCAACACCACAGTTCAAAAGCATCAATTCTTCAGCGCTCAGATTTCTTTATAGTACAACTCTAACATCCATACATGACCACTGGAAAAACCATAGCTTTGACTAGATGTACCTTTGTTGGCAAAGTAATGCCTCTGCTTTTTAATATGCTGTCTTGGTTGGGAGACCTCGAAAGAACAGCAAGGAGAGACAAGAGAGCCTTCCTCAGTGATCAGTGCAAAGAAATAGAGGAAAACAGTAGAATGGGAAAGACTAGAGATCTCTTCAAGAAAATTAGAGATACCAAGGGAATATTTCACGCAAAGATGGGCTCAATAAAAGACAGAAATGGTATGGGTCTAACAGAAGCAGAAGATATTAAGAACAGGTGGCAAGAATACACAGAACTGTACAAAAAAGATCTTCACGAACAAGATAATCATGATGGTGTGATCACTCACCTAGAGCCAGACATCCTGGAATGTGAAATCAAGTATGACCCCATGGACTGTATAGTCCATGGAATTCTCCAGGCCAGAGTATTGGAGTGGGCAGCCTTTCCTTTCTCCAGGGGATCTTCACAACCCAGGGATCAACCCAGGGCTCCTGCATTGTAGGTAAATTCTTTACTAGATGAGCCACAAGGGAAGCCTAAGAATACTGGAGTGGGTAGTAGATCTTCCCTACCCAGGAATTGAACTGGGGTCTCCTGCATTACAGGCGGATTCTTTACCAACTCTTAGGAGCAAGTGTCTTTTAATTTCATGGCTGCAGTGATTTTGGAGCCCCAAAATGAAAGTCTGTAACTTTTTCCATTGTTTTGCCATCTATTTGCCATGAAGTGATGAGACCAGATGCCATGATCTTAGTTTTCTGAATGTTGAGTTAAGCCAACTTTTTCACTCTCCTCTTTGACTTTCATCAAGAGGCTCTTTAGTACTTTTTATTGCTTTCTGCCATAAGGGTGGCATCATCTGCATTTTTGAGGTTATTGATATTTCTCCCGAATTTTTGATTCCAGCTTGTGGGTCATCCAGCCCAGCATTCCACATGAAATACTCTGCATAAAGCTTAGTAAGCTGGGTGAGAGTATACAGCATTGACATACTCCTTTCCCAATTTTTAAGTAGTCCATTGTTCCATGTCCAGTTCTAACTGTTGCTTCTTGACCTGCATGCAGATTTCTCAGGAGGCAGGTCAGGTGGTCTGGTATTCCCATCTCTTGAAGAATTTTCCACAGTTTGTTATGATCCACAGTCAAAGGCTTTGGAATAGTAAATAAAGCAGAAGTAGGTGTTTTTCTGGAATTCTCTTGCTTTTTTTATGATCCAATGGATGTTGGCAATTTGATCTCTGGTTCCTCTGCCTTTTCTAAATCCAGCTTAAACATCTGAAATTTCCCATTTCATGTATTGTTGAAGCCTAGCTTGGACAATTTTCAGCATTACTTTGCTAGCATGTGAGATGAGTGAAATAATGCGGTAGTTTGAACATTCTTTGGCATTGCCTTTCTTTGGGATTGGAATGAAATGACCTTTTTCCAGTCTCGTGACCACTGTCACAACAAAGGTTCATTTAGTCAAAACTATGGTTTTTCCAGTAGTCACGTATTGATGTGAGAATCAGTGAACCAGTGAAGTTGCTCAGTTGTGTCCAACTCTGTGACCATATCGACTGTAGCCTACCAGGCTCCTCCATCCATGGAATTTTCCAAGCAAGAGTACTGGAGTGGGTTGCCATTTCCTTCTCCAGGGGATCTTCCCGACCCAGGGATCAAACCCAGGTCTCCTGTATAACAGGCAGACGCTTTACCATCTGAACCACCAGGGAAGCATGGATGTTAGAATTGGACTATAAAGAAAGCTTAGCACTGAAGAATTGATGCTTTTGAACTGTGGTGTTAGAGAAGACTCTTGAGATTCCCTTGGACATGAAGAAGATCAAACCAGTCAATCCTAAATGAAATCAGTCCTGAATGTCCATTGAAAGGACTGATCCTGAGGCTGAAACTCCAATACTTTGGCCAGCTTATGCAAACAACTGACTCTTTGAAAAAGACCCTGATGCTGGGAAAGATTGAAGGCAGGAGGAGAAGGGGATGAGATAGTTGGGTGGCATCAGCAACTCGATGGACATGAGTTTGAGCAAGCTCCGGGAATTGGTGATGGACAGGGAAGCCTGGCATGCTGCCGTCCATGGGGTCACAGAGTCAGACATGACTGAGCGACTGAACTGAACTAACTGACCTCTGTTGTGTTTTCCAGATTTGCTGGCATATCGAGTGCAGCACTCTCACAGCATCATCTTTCAGTATTTGATATAGCTTAGTGTTGGGCAGGGAGTCCTGGCATGCTGTGATTCATGGGGTCACAAAGAGTCAGACACGACTGAGCGACTGAACTGAACTGAACTGGAATTCCATCACCCCTCTAGCTTTGTTCGTAGTGATGCTGCCTAAGGCTATCTTGATTTCCCATTCCAGGTTTTCCGGCTCTAGGTGAGTGACCACACCATCATTGTTATCTGCGTCATTAATATTTTTTGTATAGTTCTGTGTAGTCTTGCCTCGTCTTCTTAATATCTTCTGCTTCTGTTAGGTCCATAGCACTTCTGTTCTTTATTGTGCCTGTCTTTGCATGAAATATTCCCTTTGTACCTCCCATTCTCTTGAAGACATCTCTAGTCCTTCCCATTCTTTTGTTTTCCCCTACTTCTTTGTCTTGATCTCTGAGGAAGGCTCTCTTATCTCTTCTTGCTATTCTTGGAACTCTGCATTCAAATGGGTATATCTTTCCTTTTCTCCTTTGCCTTTTGCTTCTCTTCTTTGCTCAGCTACTTGTAAGGCCTCCTCAGACAACCATTTTGCCTTTTTGCATGTCTTTTTCTTGGGGATGGTTTTGATCACTGCCTCCTATACAATGTCACAAACCTCCATCCACAGTTCTTCAGACACTCTATCAGATTTAATCAGATAAACATCAATATTTAGGTCCTTCATTAATTTTCAGATAAGTGGTCTAGCTTCCATTTTTTTGCCTGTGGAAATCTAGTTTTCCAGCATGATCTCTTCTGGGAAACTTTTCTTTCCCCATTAAATAGACTTGGAAGATTTGATTGACCATAGATGTATCGATTTAATTCTGGGCTGTCAGTTCTAATCTATCAATTTATACAAACATCTTCATACCAGTAACACACTGTTTCAATTACAGTAACTTTGTAGTAAATTTTAAAATTGGAAAGTATGAGTTCTCAAAGTTTGTTCTTGTTTTTCAAGATTATTTTGGTTATATGGGGTTCCTGGCAATTTCTCATAAATCTGAGCATAGCTCAATAGAAAATGGCTTTTCCATTTCTGCATAAAAGCTGTTGAAATTTTGATTGGGTGTGTGTTGAACCAGTAGGTTATTTTGAGTAGTTCAGTCAGTTCAGTCGTTCAGTCATGTCTGACTCTTTGCAGTCCCATGGACAGGCTTCCCTGTTTATCACCAACTCATGGAGATTGCTCAAACCTATGTCCATTGAGTTGGTGATGCCTTTCAACCATCTCAACCTCTGTTGTCCCCTTCTCTTCCTGCCTTCAGTGTTTCCCAGCATCAGGGTCTTTTCTAATGGGTCAGCTGTTCCCATCAGGTCGCGAAAGTATGGAGCTTCAGCTTCAGCATTAATATCTTAATGAAATTAAGATTCCTATCAATGAACATAGGATATCTTTACATTTATTTTGGTTTTCTTTAAAAATTTTTTCAGCCATGCTTTGTAATTTTTAGTGTACAAGTTTTTCATTTCCTTGGTTAAATTAATTCCTGAGTATTTTTGCATTGTATTTTATAAATGCTACTGTAAATGTAAGTGCTCTTATAATTTAGTCTTCAAATTGTCATCACTGCTTTATAAAAACACAACTGATATTTGTGTGCTGATCTTTACCATGAAATTTCACTAAATTTGGTTATAAGCTCAAGCACCTTCCTTTTGGATTCTTTGTAATTGTCTGTATGTAGATTATGTTATCTGTGAATACAGATAATTTACTTTTCTAAATTTTTATTTTTTTTGTCTAACTGCTCAGATGAGAATTTCCAGTGTAATGTCAAACAGCAATGGTGAAAGTAGCATCCTGCTCTTATTCCTGATATCTGGAAAAAAACATTCAGTCTTTCTCCATTGAGCATAATGTTAAGTATGAATTTTTCATGAATGCTTATTATCATGTTCAGGAATTTCCTTTATATTCCTAGTTTTCTGAGTTTTTTCATAAAATATTATATATTATCATATATTCTATTCTACATCAATTAAGATGATAATTTTTTTTGTTCTATTTGATTGATGTATTACATATGTTGATTTTCTTATATTGAGCTACCCTTGCTTTCCTGTGATAAATCTCACTTGATCATGAAGTATGATCTTTTTAATATGCTTTTGGATTTGATGTGCTAATATTTTGATGAGAATTTTTCAGCTATATTCATAAGGGATATTATCCTGTGACTTTTTTTTCTTGTGACTTTTTCAGTTCAGTTCAGTCGCTCAGTCGTGTCCGACTCTTTGCGACCCCATGAATCCCAGCATGCCAGACCTCCCTGTCCATCACCAACTCCCGGAGTTCACTCAGACTCATGTCCATTGAGTCAGTGATGCCATCCAGCCATCTCATTCTCCGTCGTCCCCTTCTCCTCCTGCCCCCAATCTCTCCCAGCATCAGAGTCTTTTCCAGTGAGTCAACTCTTCACATGAGGTGGCCAAAGTATTGCAGTTTCAGCTTTAGCATCAGTCCTTCCAATGAACACCCAGGATTGATCTCCTTTAGAATGAACTGGTTGGATCTCCTTGCAGTATAAGGGACTCTCAAGAGTCTTCTCCAGCACCACAGTTCAAAAGCATCAATTCTTCAGTGATCAGCTTTCTGACTTTTTAGTTTTATTGTCAGGATTGTTAACTTGATAGAATGAGTTTCAATGTGTCTTCATTGACACATTGGTTGTTTAAGAATACGTTGTCCGTCTAGTCAAGGCAATGGTTTTTCCCGTGGTCATGTATGGATGTGAGAGTTGGACTGTGAAGAAAGCTGATCGCCGAAGAATCGATGCTTTTGAACTGTGGTGCTGGAGAAGACTCTTGAGAGTCCCTTATACTGCAAGGAGATCCAACCAGTTCATTCTAAAGGAGATCAATCCTTGGTGTTCATTGGAGGGACTGATGCTAAAGCTGAAACTGCAATACTTTGGCCACCTCATGCGACGAGTTGACTCACTGGAAAAAACTCTGATGCTGGGAAAGGTTGGGGGCGGGAGGAGAAGGGGACGATGGAGAATGAGATGGCTGGATGGCATCACCGACTCTGTGGACATGAGTTTGAGTGAACTCCGGGAGTTGGTGATGGACAGGGAGGCCTGGCGTGCTGTGATTCATGGGGTCGCGGAGAGTCGGACACGACTGAGCGACTGAACTGAACTGAACTGAATTGAACTGTTTAGTATCTACATATGCATGTATTTTCCAGTTTCCTTTTGTTTTTGATTTTTGGTTTCACTCCATTGTGATCAGATAAAATGTTATTGTGATCATATATATGTGATATACCATATCCACAGCAAAAGAACTCTTCTTAAGTTTAAAAAGTGTGAAAATGATATTTTTTGTGAAGACAGTTACAATCTGCTCTCATAAATACTTCCAGGTGTGTAATACAATACTGTTGCCTGTAATCACCATGCATATTAGATCCCCCAAACTTACTTATTTTGAAACTGTACGTATGTGCTCTCGGAACAACAACTTCCCGGTTCCCCCACCTCCCAGCCCCTGGTAACCACCCTCACACTCTCCGTTACTCTGAATTTGGCTTTTTATAATCGGTATGTAAGGGATATCATGTCATACTTACATCTTCTGTTCCATTAATCTGTTGTTAGTCCGTTCATCTGTGCAGCAATGCATGTTACTTTTTAGTCTGACTTCAGAGTCATCCAAAGCAGAGACAAGAACTGCCTGTCATTCGCTCAGGAGTCCCTCCAGATGACTCAGAACAGACTTACACAATAACCTGCGCATGAGGTCTGCTCTGCTTTCTCGAACTGGAGACTAAGCACCCACACTCGAACCACGGGCTGCTGCCCCTTTAAGATCACTGCTGCACCAGGGCCTTGGTGTGGTCAGAGCAGTAAGAACACCCTTTACTTATTGTCCAGAGTTTTGACAAAGCTTGTTTTGACAGTTTACATTTGTTTTTCAATGTTTCTGTGAATGGATGAGAGCTCGGAGCTGCCTACCTCTTCGTTTTGCTGAGATCACTCTGAGGCGTCACAAAATGTATTCTTTAAAAGATATATTTTGCCTCTCCCAGGACTACTTAAAAGCTCATCGGTGAAGTTCCATGACAAATGAAGCCATCCGGCACTACTTTATGCATTAGACACTCTGGAGGCTTGATGGTCAGGGGAATGACAACCTTACATGTTCTCAATACCATCTGGGGTAGCTTCTGGAAGAAACAAGAATTTAGCAGAGCCTTGAAGGTTAGGTATGATTTAGGCAGACGATAGAGGAAGTGGGGAGCGTCCTGATTTAGATGAAGTGCTGTGTTGGCAATATGCATAGAATTCTATAGACAAGGGACTGACTAGTGTCCCTGGAGCAGAAATTTATTTATCGGAAAACAAGTAAAAAATTAAATTAATTTAATGCATGTATAACCTGTGCTTCAGCAACATGACTTCAAAACTCCAGGCTTTTAACAAAGGCTTTGTTTCACCGATATCTTCTGAACTGGAGGATAAAATAAGATCAAATGGGATTCAGGAAGTCAGAAAAGTTATAGACTACAATTCACATGAGTGATTCAATGATTTTGTGCTTCTGTGATTTCCCTTCTTCTGTATAATAACTAGTGCTGCTCTTATCTTCAGTCTTATTACAGTTTGTATGCCATTTGCCTTTCAATTCTTCATCTTCCCTTATTATTTAAAAAATAAAAAGTATTGTACTCATAAATATATGAAATTTTAGAAGAAAAGAAAAATGGTATTTTTATTTTATAAATGTCAAATTATGAATTTTAGAGATAGTAATTCTGTATTTTTCCACAGATGGTAAAGTGTCACTTTCAATAAGATAATCTCTACATGAAAATACAGAATGACCTAAAAGATAATATAAAAGAAGTTGATAACATGTAAATATAAAGACTGGTAAGAAATATTCAGAAGTATATAATGATCTGAAAATTGGAACTTAAGGCCAAAAAATGTTCATGTCTTGCATAGTTGCTGTATATTTTATTTGTATGTTCCTTTAACAAACAGTTAATGTGAATTAGAATTTTATGTAAAAATTGGGCCTAGAATTCAGAACTCCTGGCTGACAATTCCATTTTAGCAGATTTATATCAAGGACAGAAATGGATCTAGGTAAGAAGAGTTTATTACTAACATGGCGATTATCTTTTGACTTGATTTATCAAAATGCCTTCTTTGCAATCTGTATTAGCTTTTTAGGGCTGTTGTAACAAAAATTTACTGAAGACTGGGTGGCAGAAATACTGATAACAGAAGCTTACTGTCTCGCAATTCTGGAAGCTAGAAGTCTGAGAACAAGCAGTCAGCAGTGCTGAGTTCTTCTAAGACCATTCTTCCTGTGTTGAGATGGCTATCTTCTCCCTGAGTCGTCACATGGTCTTCCCTCTGTACACGTTTGTGTGCTAAATTTCTAGTTTTATGAGGACACCAGTGATATTGGATTAGGTCTACTTAATGACCTCATTTTAACCTTATCTCTTTGGAGAGATTTATATCTGTAAATACTTGAAAAGTCTGGTGGTTTTCCCTGCTTTCTTTAATTTAAGCCTGAATTTTACAATGAGTTCATGATCTGAGCCACAGTTAGCTACCAGAATTGATCAAGTATGACATAAATCAAACCCTTACGATTACACAGTGGAAGTGACAAATAGTTTCAAGGGATGAGATCTGATAGAAAGAGTGCCTGAAGAACTATGGAAAGAGGTTCGTGACATTGTACACAAGGCAGTGATCAAGACCATCCCCAAGAAGAAGAAATGCAAAAAGGCAAAATGGTTGCTGACGAGGCCTTAAAAATAGCTGAGAAAAGAAGAGATGCTAAAGGCAAAAGAGAAAAAGAAACATATACCCATCTGAATGCTGAGTTCCAAAGAATAGCAAGGAGAGATAAGAAAGCCTTACTCAGTGATCAATGCAAAGAAATAGAGAAAAACAATAGAATGGGAAAGACTAGAGATCTCTTCAAGAAAATTTGAGATACCAGGGGAACATTTCAAGAAAAGATTGGCCCAATAAAGGACAGAAATTTATGGACCTAACAGAAGCAGAAGATATTAAGAAGAAGTAGCAAGAATACACAGAAGAACTGTACAAAAAAAGATTTTAATTGTGCAGATAACCATGATGGTGTGATCACTCACCTAGAACCAGATATTCTTGGAGTCCTGCAAGGAGATCCAACCAGTCCATTCTAAAGGAGATCCAATCCTGGGTGTTCATTGAAAGGACTCATGCTAAAGCTGAAACTCCAATACTTTGGCCACCTCATGAGAAGAGTTGACTCACTGGAAAAGACTCTGATGCTGGGAGGGATTGGGGGAAAGAGGAGAAGGGGATGACAGAGAATGAGATGGCTGGATGGCATCACCGACTCGATGTACATGAGTTTGAGTGAACTCCGGGAGTTGTTGATGGACAGGAGGCCTGGCGTACTGTGATTCATGGGGTCGCAAAGTGTCGGACATGACTGGGTGACTGAACTGAACTGAACTGAAGTCAAGTGGGCCTTAGGAAACATTAATACAAAGAAAGCTAGTGGATGTGAGGAATTCCAGTTGAGCTATTTCAAGTCCTAAAAGATGATGCTGTGAAAGTGCTGCACTCAACATGCCAGCAAATTTGGAAAACTCAGCAGTGGCCACAAGACTGGAAAAGGTCAGTTTTCATTCCAATCCCAAAGAAAGGCAATGCCAAAGAATGTTCAAACTACTGCACAGTTGCACACATATAACACGTTAGCAAAGTAATGCTCAAAATTCTCCAAGCAAGGCTTCAAAAGTACGTGAAACAAGAACTTCCAGATGTTCAAGTTGGATTTGGAAAAGGGAGAGGAACCAGAGATCAAATTGCCAACATCTGCTGGATCATCAAAAAAGCAAGAGAGTTCCAGAAAAACATCTACTTCTGCTTTATTGACTATGCCAAAGTCTTTGAGTGTGTGGATCACAAAAAACTGTGGAAAATTCTGAAAGAGATGGGAATACCAGACCACCTGACCTGCCTCTTGAGAAATCTGTATGCAGGTCAGGAAGCAACAGTTAGAACCTGACATGGAACAATGGACTGGTTCCAAACTGGGAAAGGAGTGTATCAAGGCTGTATATTGTCACCCTGCTTATTTAACTTATATGTAGATTACATCTTGGGAAATGCAGGGCTGGATGAAGTACAAGCTGGAATCAAGAAATATCAATAACCTCAGATACGCAGATGATACCACACTTATGACAGAAAACGAAGAAGTACTAAAGAGCATCTTGGTGAAAGTGAAAGAAGATAGTGAAAAATCTGGCTTAAAACTTAACTTCAAAAACTAAGATCATGGCAACCGGTCCCATTACTTCATGGCGAATAGACGGGGAAACAATGGAAACAGTGACAGACTTTATTTTGGGGAGTTCCAAAAAAATGGTGACTGAAGCAATGAAATTAAGATGTGTACTCCTTGGCAGAAAAGCTATAACCAACCTAGACAGCATATTAAAAAGCAGAGACATGGCTCCTGTGATTAGCTTGGCCTTTCCCCCAAGACTGCAAGGTGTCTCCTAGAGCTCCAGTAACTGTACAACCACAGCTGGCCAGAGAAGTAAACACAGAGAAGGATGCTAGTGCGCTTCCCTTTTTTCTAAGAAAAGCAAAAGATTTTCCTGATGGCTCCTTCTCTCACTGGTTCTCACTGGGCAAAACCATGCCTCCAATTCACCTTTTCTATGGGGAAAGTAAGAAATCAGGGTGTTATTACTATGATTGGCTTGCATTTTGCCACATTAAACTGAATCAAGATTCTATTTCCAAGCACTAAGGAGAGATGGTTATTGTTAAGATAAAATGTCTGCCAAAAATATTTAACAAAGCAAAGGAAATCTTAACTTAGTCCTATGTGCTTTCTGTGTACATTTGACAATAAGAAATAAACAGCTGTCAAGTCTACTCTAACGTACTAAAATAAACATTGTAAACAAAATGGATCAGAGGAAAGAAAGGGGAGGCAAAATAATACTTAAGCACTTCAATGAGATATTTAAAAAATGGAGAACAAATTATAAATACACTGAATTGCATATAGGCTCATTTAAGTGTTCTTTTCAAAAAAATAGTTACTGAAATTTTTTTAAAACTGACAGTCGAAGGATAGAGGAAAAGAGTTCAAATATTTACTATTTAATATTGTTATTACTTCATATCATATATTAATAGTAATTGCTAATTTGCTAGTAAAAATTCACTATGTAAATAATTGATTGATATATCAAGCATACTGATTAAGAAAAAATATTAAATAAGAAATAATATTTTCTAAATTGTTAGGATTCTGAGCTCTAATATCATAAATTTTATTCAGTAAAATAATAGCACAGAAAATACAAATGAATGACAGCTTTAACCGGCTATACTCCAGGGAGCAAGATTTTTTCTTTCAAAAAAATTAATTACTGGGAGGGGTAAGAATATTCTGACTCAACGTTACAAACATAGTATAATACAAATGTAATTTTGGAATAGCATAATTATTATTTCTGTATGTTTAGGAACAAGAGGATAAAAATTATTAAATGAAAGACTATTTCTTATTAAAATTTAGTATTTTATTGCCAAAAATACTATGAAAGATATTACAGTTTAATGAGGTTATGTTCTATACCAAAGTTCTAGAATTTAGGTTTTGTATTTTGTATTCTTAGTGAATTACTGGACTCTGTTTTAACAAAGAGGTTTTTGTTTTAATCGTACAATTCCTAGAAGACATTAAGTGAGCAGAAGAATCAGTGGATTAAGAAAGGGTTTTGAATAAAAGAAAATGTTTGAATTTTACATACTTGATCTTTCTAAAGAATTTGAGAAAATTTGCGTTATCTCCCTTTCAGTTCAGTTCAGTCGCTCAGTCGTGTCTGGCTCTTTGTGATGCCATGGACTGCAGCACACCAGGCTTACCTGTCCATCATCAACTCCCAGAGTTTATGAAAACTCATGGCCATGGAGTCGGTGATGTCATCCAACCATCCCATCCTCTGTCGTCCCCTTTTCCTCCTGCCCTCAATCTTTCCAAGCATCAGGGTTTTTTCAAATGAATCAGTTCTTCACATCAGGTGGCCAAAGTACTGGAGTTTCAACTTCAGCATCAGTTCCTCCAATGAATATTCAGGACTGATTTCCTTTAGGATGGACAGGTAGGATCTCCTTGCAATCTAAGGGACTCTAAAGATTCTTTTCCAACACCACAGTTCAAAAGCATTAATTCTTCAGCAATCAGCTTTCTTTATAGTCCAAATTTCACACCCATATATGACTACTAGAAAAACCATAGCTTTGACTAGACAGACCTTTGTTTGCAAAGTAATGTCTCTGCTTTTTAATATGCTGTCTGGGTTGGTCATAACTTTTCTTCCAAGGAGCAAGCATCTTTTAATTTCATGGCTGCAATCACCATCTGCAGTGATTTTGGAGCCCCCAAAAATAAAGTCTCTATTTCCATTGTTTCCCCATCTATGTGATGCCATGAATTAGTTTTCTGAATGCTGAGTTTTAAGCCAGGTTTTTCACTCTCCTCTTTCACTTTTATCAAGAGGCTTTTTAGTTCCTCCTCACTTTCTGCCAGAAGTGTGGTGTCATCTGCATATCTGAGGTTATTGATATTTCTCCCGGCAATCTTGATTCCAGTTTTTACTTCCTCCAGCCCAGCATTTCTCATGATGTACTCTGCATATAAGTTAAATAAGAAGAGCGACAATATACAGCCTTGACATACTCCTTTCCCGATTTGGAACAAATCTGTTGTTCCATGTCCAGTTCTAACTGTTGCTTCCTGACCTGCATACAAGTTTCTGACAGGAGGTAAGTCAGGAGGTCTGGAATTCCCATCTCTTGCAGAATTTTCGACAGCTTGTTGTGATCCACACAGTCAAAGGCCTTGCCATAGTCAATAAAGGAGAAGTAGATGTTTTTCTGGAACTCTCTCACTTTTTTTTATGATCCAACAGATGTTGGTAATTTGATCTCTGGTTCCTCTGCCTTTTCTAAATCCAGTTTGAACATCTAGAAGTTCTCAGTTCAGGTACTGTTGAAACCTGGCTTGGAGAATTTTGAGCATTACTTTGCTAGCGTGTGAGATGACTGCAGCTTTGTGGTAGTTTGAGCATTCTTTAGCATTGTCTTTCTTTGGGATGGAAAGAAAGGCATTCTTTGGGATGCCTTTCATTGGAATGAATACTGACCTTTTCCAGTCCTGTGGCCACTGCTGAGTTTTCCAAATTTGCTGGCATATTGAGTGCAGCACACTCACAGCATCATCTTTCAGGATTTGAAATAGCTCAACTGGAATTCCATCACCTCCACTGGCTTTGTTCGTAGTGATCCTTCCTAAGGCCCACTTGACTTCACATTCCAGGATGTCTGGCTCTAGGTGAGTGATCACACCGTCATGATCACCTGGTCCATGAAGATCTTTTTTGTGTAATTCTTCTGTGTATTCTTGCCATCTCTTCTGAAAATCTTCTGCTTCTGTTAGGTCCATACCATTTCTGTCCTTTATCAAGCCCATCTTTGCATGAAATGTGCCCTTTGTATCTCTAATTTTCTTGAAGAGATCTCTTGTGTTTCCCATTCTATTGTTTTCCTCTATTTCTTTGCATTGATCACTGAGGAAGGCTTTCTTAGCTCTCCTTGCTATTCTTTCGATCTCTGTATTCAAATGGTTACATCTTTCCTTTTCTCCTTTGCCTTTTGCTTCTCTTCTTTTTACATATTTGTAAGGCCTCCGCAGACAACCATTTTGCTTTTTTTCATTTCTTTTTCTTGGGTCTGGTCTAGATCACTACCTCTTGTACAGTGTCAAGAACCTCTATCCATAGTTCTTCAGCCACTCTGTCTACCAGATCTAATCCCTTGAATAAGCTCTTTGATTCATCATAATAAAATATTTGAGGAAACATTTATGGTAAATTTTAAGAGTTCTTATCTTTGTATCTAAAATATAATCAATATCTAAAAATATAGTCAATAAGGAATTTTAAGAACAGTGACTTTCCATAGTCCATGGATCAAATTAAGACAGTTAACCATCACACAAGTAATATACTATAAAATGTAGGATTTTAGAGTTGCAAGGTACTGCAAAAATTACTGCAACATCTTCATTTTATAGTGTGAAATCTGGTCTTTTAGATTCAATAATTTATCCAAATCCTTAGAGCTATTAATAAAATCCATGTCAGAAGCTAGCTATGCTGACTACATAAAAGCAAAAGTTCCTCTTGCATTTTTAAGTTTTGGTAACTACCTGGCATTTTCTTTTTCTATAATATCTACACAGAATGTGAACTTTGAATGATATCTGTTAGTTACTTTCACACAGAAGGTCTACTGTGACTTCAGAAGATATATTTTAACACAGTTTATGTACACACAGACACACACATTCTTAACAATTCAGAATAAAAAGTTAGGCAAGTATTGTTTTGAAATAATATTAAATTTTCAATAGATGTTAATTCTCCACATTCTAATGTTATTTTTTATTCTGCTATGTGACTATAGTAAACTTCATTATCTAGACTCGCAGAGGGTATACTTCTTAGTCTATTTGGGACCGTCATAACAAAATGCCACAGAAATTTGTGTCTTACTCTTCTGGAGGCTGAGAAATGCAAGATCATGGCCCTAGCATGGTGTTGTCTGGTAAGGGCTTTTTTCCTGATTCATGGTAGGTGCCTTCTCACGGTGTCCTCACATGTAGGAAAGGGCCAGAGATCTCCATGGGGTCTCATTCATAAGAACATTATCCCATACATGAATAATACTACCTCCTAATTCCATAATCTTCTGGGGTTAAGGCTTCAATATATGAATTTGGGTGAGGAAACAAACATTCAGACCGTACAGTTTGTTTATATGTCAGAGGATTTCAATAGTCTGGATTGCATGGATATATTTCACTAAGTAGTATGTTTTGATTTCCATTTTTGTACATCCTCTGTTGTAACCTTCAATCTTGATTCTTGTGAGATGTATGTGTGTGTATTTCAGGAATCAGAAGTGGTGACTGATGTAATGAAATGATTGACTGTCCAGAAGAATGTATTTTCTCACAGGAACTTAACCTACCATTGCATTTCCATCATTCCAACAAAATCAACCATTCTACTAGACTATAAAGTTTATGTGTTCCTATTGATGTAAGCAAAGTATTTATGCTTTAACAAATTTTTGTTTTTTATTTCTTAATTTAGGTAGATTTTATTTTCAATTTTCGAAAGCTGTTGTAAATTTAACTAAATCCCCCTGCCAAAAGATATGTTAATAATGCTTCCATTCTAAGTCCATTAAACAAATTAGGACTATTAATTTATTTAGGTACCAGTTACTAGATAACCCAAACCTCAATTATAGAGGAGAATGTTATCAATTTATTAGTAATCCAAATTGAAGCTAAATATGTTGCCATTTACTTAGGAAACATGATAAAAATTAGCTTGATGGAAGACTCATTTTAATTAAAGTTGACTAGCTAAAATGGAATTATTCATACATGTTTATTTCTCAAACAAATGTTTCTGATGACATACCATTTTAGCTCATTTTTTAGAGGCATTATTCATCTTTAATATCTATAAATGTATTCTGTTTAGCTATGAGTAAAAAAAAAAACTATGCCTACTATACTATACCAGTGGTCACTGGTCTGTAATATTTGAGATATTGTTGTATTAGAGAAACTACAGAGGATAATGAACAGAAAGAGACTAATATTTAGAAGATGATGCGTAAAAAATAAGTTATTTACAGCTGTCTTAAACAAAATATGAACAAAAAATTATCTCAAATTCTAAATCAGTCATTATGAAGTCAGAATTATTTATTTGGTCAACTCTAAATAAGTATAAACATGAGCACACATAAAAAGGTATGAAATCCAAATATAATACTATGACAAGCATGAATTTTCTGAAGCAAGTAGATAAACTAAGATTCTTATCTTAGTAAGTTGTAACATAAAAATTTATAAAATTGTAATAATTTATGTTTAATGATTTATATTCTTAATGACTATGTCCTGAAAGTTGTTCTGAAATGTTTAATGGATAGTGGTATGGAAAAGTAGAATTATTCTATATTGTTCCAAAGGCAGGTAGTGAAATAAGCATTTCTGAATGATGATCAGATTCTGACTCAAGTGAAGGATAATGTTTATTTATAAAAGATGCTAAAATTTTTATGAAAAAAAGTCATAGCTCTGAAATTTAAACAAACCATAGGGTCATATTCTAGCACACATAAACCACTTAATTGTTTATATGAATTTATCATTTAATTAAAAATCATTCATGTATTTTCAAAAGCATAATGTATAAGTTTCGAATAGGCTATAGTAAAGCCTATTCAAAAAATCTTATTCATGAAGAAAAGATTGAGCAATTTAGGTGCAACAAAAAGCCACAGTATGAAACATGCAAATAAACTTCTAGGCCATATTAGTTAACAGAAATATACTAAAAGTAATGGTTATGCTGAATTAGGGTTAGATAAAGCAATATATTGGCTTCCCCGGTAGCTCAGCTGGTAAAGAATCTTCCTGCAATACAGGAGATTGTTTGATTCCTGGGTCAGGAAGATCCCCTGGAGAAGGGCTAGACTACCTACTCCAGTATTCATGGGCTTCCCTGGTGGCTCAGACAGTAAAGAATCCGCCAGCACTGTGGGAGACCTGAATTTGATCCCTGGGTTGGGAAGATCTCCTGGAGGAGGGCATGGCAACCCACTCCAGTACTGTTGCCTGGAGAGTTCGACTGACAAGAGGAGCCTGGCAGACGAGAGTACTTGGGGTCGCAAAGAGTCAGAACCGGCTGAGCAACTAAGCACACACATCACACGCATAGCACACAAAGAAGCAACGTTGATACACTAGTAAGTCCAGTTCAGTTCAGTTCAGTCGCTCAGTCGTGTCTGACTCTCCGCGACCCCATGAATCACAGCATGCCAGGCCTCCCTGTCCATCACCAACTCCCGGAGTTTACTCAAACTCATGTCCACAGAGTCGGTGATGCCATCCAGCCATCTCATTCTCTGTCATCCCCGTCTCCTCCCGCCCCCAATCCCTCCCAGCATCAGAGTCTTTTCCAGTGAGTCAACTCTTCACATCAGATGGCCAAAGTATTGGAGTTTCAGCTTCAGCATCAGTCCTTCCAATGAACACCCAAGATTGATCTCCTTTAGTATGTCCAAGGTTAGGATAATCAGGGTGGTGAGGGACTAGAAAAAATATCTTATGAGAAGTCACTATATTCATTGAAGAAGATTATGTTAGAAAAGAGAATGCTACAATATATTTGCCAGGGTTAATATTTGGGAAATGTGAAGATGTAGAGACAAAGAATAGCTGTTGGGCTTGGGAACTAGTAACAATTTAGACTGTAAATCTGCACATAGTAGAATCACCAAACTCACAGTTCCCTGAAAGAGTTAAAGGCCTGACACACATTCCTAAGTTGTTTTTACAGGAAGCGGACCCTCCTCCGGATGAAAACTCCTGACCCCAAGAATGTAGACCCTAGACTAGTTGAAACCAGAAGACTGATTATGCTGGAAACCTCACCTTGGTGCCAACCAATCCAAGAATCGGCCATGAGCTCATCACACTCCTCACTCATCACTGCTCCTGAACAGTATAAAACTGTTTGCTACGCCCACAGGTTGGGTCACACAGTCCTGAGGGCATTAGCCCCTTTGTCTGGTAAAGCAATAAAAGCTATACTTTTCTACTTCACCCAAATCTCCCTCTCCACATTCTATTCAGTGCTAGTGATCAGAGGCCAAGTTTCAGCAACAGTAATGCTCAGAAGATTACTGGGATTAATATGATTTGGAAACAAAACTGAATCTGCTTTGGTGTGTAAGGTATATGAGTTTTAATACAATATAGAGATTTGTGTAACCAGCATCACTATCCTCAGGTCACAGAATCATTATATTACCCCGGCAACAAACATTATAGCTTTGTCTTTTCCAGAATAGCATATTAGTAGAATTGTATAGCATGTAACCTTTCAATACTAGCATCACTCACTCAGCATATTGCTTTTGAAATTCATCCAAGATGTTGTCTGTAGGAATCGTTTGTTCCTTTCAAATTCTAAACAGCACTCCATTATGTGGATATTTGTTTATCCACTCACCCTTCGGTGACATCTGGATCATTCTCAGTCTTTGGTAATTACAAATAGAGCCACTATTAATAATTGTGTACAGGTGTTTGTATAAACAAAAGTTTTCATTTATGTAGGACAAATACCTGGAAGTAGGATTGTTGAGTGGTGTAGTACCTATAAGTTTAACTTGTTAAGAAAGTTCCAATCTCTTTTACTGAGTGCTTGTACCATTTTGCATTCCTACCAGCAACATAGGGGCTCATTTGTTCGGTATCCTTGTCAGCACTTTGTCAGCATTTTTCATTTTAGCTCTTCTAGTAGTTGTATAGTGATATCTCTCCTTGGTTTTAATTTGCATTTACTTAAGGGATAATTATCTTGAACATGGTTTTCTATGCTTATCTGCCATCTGTATATTTTCTATGATGTGTTGTCTCAAGTCAGGTTAACTTCTTTTCCAATGGCACTGGGTGTACTTTCATCCTACATTTGAGGCTTTGTTATATGTGACAGGAATACATCATCATTTGTACACCTCTGCATGGCCAGGAAGCTCACAGACCTACTCAGTTCATAAACTTAGATGGTTACTTCTAGGAATCTGACTAGGGAATGTGCCTTGGCATTCAAACCATCTTCTGAGTCAGCATCTGGGTCTCTCAGTGCACATCTGTATGACTCGCTCCAATTATTCCTCCAAATTCTCAGAGACTCTCTGTATTGTCCATAGAAGTATATTTTCTAGTTCTTCAAATATGTAACTCACTTGCTTCAGTCTACTGCAAGGCCTTGCTGTTCTCTGGAACTCTGCATTCAAGTGGGCATATCTTTCCTTTTCTCCTTCGCTTTTCACTTTTCCTCTTTTCACAGCTATTTGTAAGGCCTCCTCAGACAACCATTTCCCCTTTTTGCATTTCTTTTTCTTGGGGATGGTCTTGATTGCTGCCTCCTGTACAATGTCATGAACCTCCATCCATAGTTCAGGCACTCTATTAGATCTAATCCCATGAATCTTTTTCTCACTTCCACTGTATAATCATAAGGGATTCGATTTAGGTCATACTTGAATGATCTAATGGTTTTCCCTACTTTCTTCAATTTAAATCTGAATTTGACAATAAGGGGTTCATAATCTGAGCCACAGTCAGCTCCCAGTCTTGTTTTTGCTGACTGTGTAGAGCTTCTCCATCTTTGGCTGCAAAGAATGTAATGAACCTGATTTTGGTATTGACCATCTAGTTATGTGAGGAGTCTTCTCTAGTGTTGTTGGAAGAGGATGTTTGCTATGACCAGTGCGTTCTCTTGGCAAAATTCTATTAGCCTTTGCCCTGCTTCATTCTGTACTCCAAGGCCAAATTTGCCTGTTACTCCAGGTATTTCTTGACTTCCTACTTTTGCCTTCCAGTCCGGAAAATGAAAAGGACATCTTTTTTGGGTGTTAGTTCTAGAAGGTCTTATAGGTCTTCATAGAACTGTTCAACTTCAGCTTCTTCAGCATTACTGGTTGGGGCATAGACTTGGATTACTGTGATATTGAATGGATTGCCTTGGAAATGAACAGAGATCATTCTGTTGTTTTTGGTGTTGGAGAAGACTCTTGAGAGTGCCTTGGACTGCAAGGAGATCCAGCCAGTCCATCCAATAGGAAATCAGTCTTGAATATTCATTGGAAGGATTGATGCTGAAGCTGAAACTCCAACTTTGGCCCCTTGATGTGAAGAACTGAGTCATTTGAAAAGATCCTGATGCTCGAAAAAATTGAAGGTGGAAGAAGGGGACGACAGAGGATGAGATAGTTGGATGGCATCACCAACTCAGTGGACATGAGTTTGAGTAAACTCCCGGAGTTGTTGATGGACAGGGAAGCCTGGTGTGCCGCAGTCCATGGGGTTGCAAAGAGTCAGACACGACTGAATGACTGAACTGAACTGAACTGCAAGACCACTGGTGAAGGCCCAAAAGTCAAAAATATCCAAACCCCCCTAAATGGGTGTTATTAAGTGTTCCTCCACATTGTTTAGCTATATCTCCATTGGGTAGACTTTCTTTTAACTTTTTCCATCATGGTGTATCATACCATTTCCAAATAACATCATACTTAATTCTGAAACTCTCAGCAGTGAATTTAGTAGGGGCGGTAGGGAAAAAATATCATAGAGTTTAGACATATTACAACAACAAAGCAGGAGAGTCCTAGAAATCTCAGTTTTTGGCACCATGAAAAATGAAGTAATGTGCTACTTTGTATTACTTTGTTTCCCTCTGCTGTACACTATTAAACACATCATTTCCACCTCATCAGTGGCCTCTATTGAATTTCTCTATTCAAAAATTTCTCTACAGTACTTGCAGCATGATACCCATCCTTGGCTTTCAGATGACTTGATGTCTTTGCAAAATGAAGCCCTTTGGACTAAAACTCAATAACAAGTAGTAGTTTTGTTTTGAGCAGTTGTTAAGGCAGCATTGATGTCCCAAACACCAGATGTCTCTTCCAAGTAATGGCTTTCTTGTCTTCCTAGCAACTTAATTCTACATGCTATAATCTGAGTAGCTGGAAAGCAAATTAGGCCATTCAGTTCAGTTCAGTCGCTCAGTTGTGTCCAACTCTTTGCGACCCCATGAATCACAGCACGCCGGGCCTCCCTGTCCATCACCAACTCCCAGAGTTCACTCAAATTCACGGCCATCGAGTCGGTGATGCCATCCAGCCATCTCATTCTCTGTTGTCCCCGTCTCCTCCTGCCCCCAATCCCTCCCAGCATCAGAGTCTTTTCCAGTGAGTCAACTCGTCGCATGAGGTGGCCAAAGTATTGGAGTTTCAGCTTTAGCATCAGTCCTTCCAATGAACACCCAGGATTGATCTCCTTTAGAATGGACTGGTTGGACCTCCTTGCAGTCCAAGGGACTCTCAAGAGTCTTCTCCAGCACCACAGTTCAAAAGCATCAATTCTTCGGCGATCAGCTTTCTTCACAGTCCAACTCTCACATCCATACATGACCACGGGAAAAACCATAGCCTTGACTAGACGGACTTGGGTTGGCAATGTAATGTCTCTGCTTTTTAACCCTTGTAAATCTCTGGATGCTAATTTTTGCTTAGTGCAGCATTAAAAAATAAAAACGTGATGAATAGGTAAAATGAGTCAGCCTTTCTCTTAAGCATGGAATTTGATTTCATCAAAATCAATGCCCCACATGTTTCAGGGCATTTTCTTTTGTAATAAAAAATTATAAATTATTTATTTTCTTAGTGTGAAAGATATTCATGGTTTCCCTGGCCCACTTAATTCCAGTCAGGCTTGCTTACATTTATAAGCCAAAATATTTTTCATTAGGTAGGTGACTATATTTTTTTAATATATATTTTTAATTATTTTTTTTAATTTTTTATTTATTTTAATTGGAGGCTAATTACTTTACATTATTGTATTGGTTTTGCCATACACTGACATGAATATGCCCCGGATGCACATGTGTGCTCCATCTTGAACCTCCTCCCACCTCCCTCCCCATCCCATCCGTCTGGTTCATCCCAGTACAGCAGCCCCGAGCATTCATTTCTCATATGATAACTGGAAGATAATTGGTTTACAATGTTGTGTTGGCTTCTGCCATACAACGGCATGAATCAGCCATAGGGATACCTCTGTCCTCTCCCTCTTGAACCTGCTTCCCAACCCACCCTATCCAATTCATCTAGGTTGTCATGGAGCACCAGGCTGAGCTCCCTGTGCTATACAGCAACATCCCGCTAGCTGTCTATTTCACACATAGTGATGTATGCATTGCAGCGTTTCTCTGTCGATTTGTCCCACCCTTTTCTTCTCCTGCTGTGTCCATAAGATGGTTCTCTACTTCTCTGTCTCTATTCCTGCCCTGAATATAGGTTCATCAGTCATTTTTCTAGATTCCATATATATGCATTAATATACAATATTTACCTCTTTCTGACTTACTTCATGAAGATGGCTAACAAACACATGAAAGGATGTTCATCATCACTCATTATTAGAGAAATGCAAATCAGAGTTACAGTGAGGTCACTTCACACTGGTCAGAATGGCCATCATCAAAAAATCTACAAACAATAAATGCTGGGAGGAGGTGGAGAAAAGGGAACCCTCTTGCTCTGTTGGTGGGATGTACATTGATACAGCCACTATGGAGGACAATACGAAGATTCACTTAAAAACTAGGAATAAGACTGCCATATGACCCAGCAATCTCACTACCCTGATATTTCTTACTTTGAGGAGACAGTTATGATGATACTATCAATCAATGCACTAGCTTACCTTCAGTTGCTATCAAGTCCAATTCTGCCAATTCTGCCATTAAATTCTGTGAACTTAAATATTCCTGTGGCAAAATGACACGTATATATTTAATGACTCCATGAATATCAATGTGTGAAAATTCAAATGCACCTATCGAGTACCAAGATGAATAAAAAGAAGACATCACCAAAGCTATTAAGGCCTAAGGTTCCTGAACTGTTCTTAGGTAAAAATCAGTTACAAATCTTATATAGATATATTTTTAAAATCCTAAAATTGAGATAATCTAAATAAAAACAATCGAGGTTGAAAATTCATTTTCAAAAAACCAAAATTTATGACCTACTTCAGATGATAAAATCATATTTTAGTTATTTTCATATAAAATTTGCTATAAATTATACCTTTAGAAACTATATTGGAATTTTTTTATTTAAAAACTTAATTCTTAAAAATTTTGAGGAATCCTAATGTCTCAAGTTCAGTTCACTTGCTCAGTCATGTCTCTTTGAAACACCATGGACTGCAGCACTCCAGTCTCCCTGTCCATCACCAACTCCTAGTTCAGTTCAGTTCAGTTCAGTCGCTCAGTCGTGTCTGACTCTCCGCAACCCCATGAATCACAGCACGCCAGGCCTCCCTGTCCATCACCAACTCCCGGAGTTCACTCAAACTCATGTCCACAGAGTTGGTGATGCCATCCAGCCATCTCATTCTCTGTCGTTCCCTTCTCCTCCCGCCCCCAACCTTTTCCAGCATCAGAGTCTTTTTCCAGTGAGTCAACTCATCACATGAGGTGGCCAAAGTATTGCATTTTCAGCTTTAGCATCAGTCCTTCTAATGAACACACAGGATTGATCTCTTTTAGAATGGACTGGTTGGATCTCCAAGCAGTTCAAGGGACTCTCAAGAGTCTTCTCCAACACCACAGTTCAAAAGCATCAATTCTTTGGCGATCAGCTTTCTTTACAGTCCAACTCTCACATCCATACATGACCACGGGAAAAACCACAGCCTTGACTAGACGGACCTTTGTTGGCAAAGTAATATCTCTGCTTTTTAATATACTATCTAGGTTGGTCATAACTTTCCTTCCAAGGAGTAAGCGTCTTTTAATTTCATGGCTGCAATCAGCATCTGCAGTGATTTTGGAGCCCAAAAAAATAAAGTCTGACACTGTTTCCACTGTTTTTCCACCTATTTCCCATGAAGTGATGGGACCAGATGCCATGATCTTTGTTTTCTGAATGTTGAGCTTCAAGCCAACCTTTTCACTCTCCTCTTTCACTTTCATCAAGAGGCTTTTGAGTTCCTCTTCACTTTCTGCCATAAGGGTAGTGTCATCTGCATATCTGAGGTTATTGATATATTTCTCCCAGCAATCTTGATTCCAGCTTGTGCTTCTTCCAGCCCAGCGTTCCTCATGATGTACTCTGCATATACGTTAAATAAGCAAGGTGACAATATACAGCCTTGACGTACTCCTTTTCTTATTTGGAATCAGTCTGTTGTTCCATGTACAATTCTGACTGTTGCTTCCTGACCTGCATACAGGTTTCTCAAGAGGCAGGTCAGGTGGTCTGGTATTCCCATCTCTTTCAGAATGTTCCACAGTTTATTGTGATCCACGCAGTCAAAGGCTTTGGCATAGTCAATGAAGCAGAAATAGATGTTTTTCAGGAACTCTCTTGCTTTCTCCATGATCCAGCAGATGTTGGCAATTTGATCTCTGGTGCCTCTGCCTTTTCTAAAACCTGCTTGAGCATCTGGGAGTTCACGGTTTACATATTGCTGAAGCCTGGCTTGGAGAATTTTGAGCGTGACTTTACTAGTGTGTGAGATGAGTGCAATTGTGTGGTAGTTTGAGCATTCTTTGGCATTGCCTTTCTTTGGGATTGGAATGAAGACTGACCTTTTCCAGTCCTGTGGCCACTGCTGAGTTTTCCAAATCTGCTGGCATATTGAGTGCAGCACACTCACAGCATCATCTTTCAAGATTTGAAATAGCTCAACCGGAATTCCATCACCTCCACTAGCTTTGTTCGTAGTGATGCTTTCTAAGGCCCACTTGACTTCACATTCCAAGATGTCTGGCTCTAGGTCAGTGATCACACCATCGTGACTATCTTGGTCGTGAAGATCTTTTTTGTACAGTTCTTCTGTGTATTCTTGCCACCTCTTCTTAATATCTTCTGCTTCTGTTAGGTCCATACCATTTCTGTCCTTTATCGAGCCCATCTTTGCATGAAATGTTCCCTTGGTATCTCTAATCTTCTTGAAGAGATCTCTTGTTTTTCCTATTCTGTTGTTTTCATCTATTTCTTTGCATTGATTACTGAGGAAGGCTTTCTTATCTCTCCTTGCTATTCTTTGGAACTCTGCATTCAGATGCTTATATCTTTCCCTTGCTCCTTTGCTTTTTGCTTCTCTTCTTTTCACAGCTATTTGTATGGCCTCCTCAAACAGCCATTTTGCTTTTTTGCATTTCTTTTCCATGGGGATGGTCTTGGTGCCTGTCTCCTGTACAATGTCAAGAACCTCCGTTCAGAGTTCATCAGGCACTCTATCTGTGAGATCTAGTCCCTTAAATCTATTTCTCACTTCCACTGTATAATCATAAGGGATTTGATTTAGGTCATATCTGAATGGTCTAGTGGAACGTACTCAAATTCATGTCCATCAAGTTGGTGATGCCATCCAAGCATCTCATCTTCTATCATCCTCTTCTCCTCTGCCTTCAATCTTTCCCAGCATCAGGGTCTTTTCAAAGAAGTCAGATGTTCGTGTCAGGTGGCCAAAGTATTGGAATTTCAGCCTCAGCATCTGTCCTTCCAATGAATATTCAGGACTGATTTCATTTAAGATTGACTAGTTGGATCTCATTGCAGTCCAAGGTACTCTCAAGAATCTCCTCCAACACCACAGCTCAAAAGCATCATTTCTTCAGCACTCATGTTTCTTAATAGTCCAACTCTCACATCCATACATGACCACTGGAAGAACCATAGCTTTGACTATGTGGACGTTTATCAGTAATGTCTCTGCTTTTTAATATGCTGTCTAGGTTGGCCATAGCTTTTCTTCCAAGAAGCAAGCATCTTTTAATTTCTAGGCCGCAGTCACCATCTGCAGGGATTTTGGAGCCCAAGAATATAAAGTCTGACACTGTTCCCACTGTTTCCCCGTCTATTTGCCATGAAGTGATGGGACCAGATGCCATGATCTTAGTTTTCTGAATGTTGAGGTTGCCATGCCCTCCTCCGGGGGATCTTCCTGACCCAGGGATCAAACCCCTGTCTCTTACATCTATCTTCATTGGCAAGTGTGTCCTTTACCACTAGCCCCACCAGGGAAGCCATAATGTCTCTAAATAGTGGCTGATTGTTTTATGTCTTCAGTTGGCTTTTGGTGATATTGGCTCTGGGAACTGTTTGCTCTAGGTAAGGTCACAGTTGATCTACATGATGGTACTCCTAATTGCCAATATTTTGCTCACTTCTTTGGCTCATCAACATTTGAGGCAGTTTATTACAGCTGTTCCTGGAAGCATTTCCTTCACTTTAGCTTTAAATTCATGATACTCTTTGTTTTTCTCCTCCTGCAACCACTCCAATCCATTTGTAAAATTTCTCTCCTGAGTTATGCTAATAGACTCCTAAGTTGCCTTTATTCTCCATCCCTGAAATCTATGTGCAATGTAGCAGTCAAAGCGAATCTACTAAAATACTGCAGATTCTGATATTTCTTGTCTAAAAACCCTTCGGCAGCTTCCCACCTCTCTAAAAGTAAGAGCCAGTATCCTTAACATGATCTGTAAGCAGGCGTGTCCTCTAAGTTCCTGTTATTATTCCTTTGACTTCATCTCCTGTAATTCTCTCTCCTCTTCATTATGATCAAACTATAGTGGCTAACTTCCTAGTCCACAAACAAGCCAGGCAAGCTCCTACCTCAGGGCTTCACACTTGCTGTTTTCCTTGAGGATAATTTTCTTTTAACAGATGTTAGCATGGTTTGTTCTCATTCTTCTTCCATAGTGTCACTAAACTGTCATCTCTTCGAAAAAGCCTGCTCTAGGTAACACATTTTTCTCCTATGTTTGATTATCCCCAACTTCCTTCCCCATATCATTTTATTGCTTTGCATTAGCTACTTTAAATTTTTATTCATTTTGCTTATTCATGCGTCTGATCAGTTTTCTATCTAATTTAACAACAGTTTATGTTATGCCAGAATAAAGATTTTCTATACATGGCTACTGGTAGATAATTACTGCCTAGACAATGAGTAATTGGTATATAATATACACATTAGTTAGATGATCCAATTATTTACTTTTCCAGACATGATATATATGCCGTAATTTGTGTGGAAGTGTGCTGGCATGGAGAAATTAATTGTCAGTGAGGGTAAAAGACTTGCATATTATTCCTACTTATCTGTAGCATATTTACTAGTAAAAATAACTGTAATTTTAATGATACTTACAGTTATATGTACACTATATACACACGTTTCAAAGAACTCTTAAATCTGTGACATGATTAAAGCACCAACAAATTTTTTTAAATAAATAACACCCTTCAACACACAGAAAAACTTTATTCCATACACTTTGCTGCACTTTTTAAAGACCGCCTTCCCCTTCTAAAAACATCAAAAGACACTATTTCTTTAACAGTGACGATTTACTCCATTCTAATTTTGAGGAGATTTTCTTTGCTAGTCTATTTTCTTAGTTTATTTGCTACAGTAGTTAATGTTTATAAATATAGCCAACAATTAAGAACATAGGTTTGTTATAGTGATAATCATGGAACTGCAAGTGAAGCAATAAAGAAAATATCAGATTAACTAGGCACACTGATTA
The DNA here is from genome assembly GCF_049115385.1 of Moschus berezovskii. Taxonomy (NCBI): domain Eukaryota; kingdom Metazoa; phylum Chordata; class Mammalia; order Artiodactyla; family Moschidae; genus Moschus; species Moschus berezovskii. The sequence goes on from NC_142467.1 coordinate 10,318,495, forward strand.
GGAATATTAGCAGAAAAAAAAAAAAAGAAACATAGTAGCTCCTGGAAAATTTTAAGATGTGTCGGGATGTAAAGTCCATGACTTCCATATGGCTGTTCTGCAGTAATTAAAGGATTATACTGAATGAGGAATTCCCAGTATGCTACTGGAGATCACTGGGGAAATAACTCCAGGAAGAAAGATGGGACAGAGCCAAAGCAAAACCAATACCCAGGTGTGGATGTGACTGGGGATAGAAGCAAGGTCCGATGCTGTAAAGAGCAATATTGCATAGGAACCTGGAATGTTAGGTCCATGATACTTTTGAACTGTGGTGTTGGAGAAGACTCTTGAGAGTCAAGGAGATCCAACCAGTCCATTCTAAAGGAGATCAATCCTGGGTGTTCATTGGAAGGACTGATGCTAAAACTGAAACTCCAATACTTTGGCCGCCTCATGCGAAGAGTTGACTCACTGGAAAAGACTCATGCTGGGAAGGATTGGGGGCGGGAGAAGGGGACAACAGAGAATGAGATGGATGGATGGCATCACCAACTCTGTGGACATGAGTTTGAGTGAACTCTGGGAGTTGGTGATGGACAGCGAGGCCTGGTGTGCTGTGATTCATGGGGTCGCAAAGAGTCAGACATGACTGAGCGACTGAACTGAACTGAACTGAAACTTCTTTTATATTGTACAGAATATTTTTAGGTAAATATTTGCTTACAAATCATGCAATTTTAATTATACCAGTTATATCCAACTAATATTGTAAATAACTCAAGTATATAAATGTTTAGCTCATGTTTTCTACTCAATAAATGACAAAGAAACCACACATACTTGGTGATAATGCTGTGCACTGCAATATTTCTTATAGCACATGGTACTCTACATAAATTTGTGCATTGGAGCCTCGGAGAATCCCTTTAGATTGCATAAGACAAATATAATAATTCCTGTCTTTACAATAGGATGCTGAGACTTCAATACCTTAAGCAATACAATTCTGCATGGCCTATAGCTGGATAAAAATTCTAATCTGCCTAAATCTGTTTAACATATTCTTGATTGCATTATGTTTGGACTAACAACAAGCTTCCACGTGTTCCACAATTGCTCATAGCACCAGCGGCTTTTGCTTTTTTGTTGTTGTTCTTTAGAAATCACTACCTATATACTTGCTCTTTTGCCATTGTGTCCATTTCTTATTAAGGATAGCTTTGCTTTACTCTAGTTCTGAATTTTATCTACAGTACAGCATTATGATAATGATTTAACATTTCTGAAAGTCCATAGTCAGAAATATTCTTCATTACTTTATGTTTACAAAGTACAAGGGAGATAAACTTTTGATCTGGTACATATAAGTGACTGAAAGGAAAGTGCTAATTATTAATGAACTTGGATTTTTCCTTTTGCTCAGAATTAAATGTCATAAGCCATTTAAATATTAATGTTATGAAAGATACAGTTAATGAAGTTATATTTGCATTTCTCCTTGGACATTAAGGATTATGCTTGCTGTAAATTTCTCATTTTAATGCTCAGATAAAAATCTTTTTATTATCATTTTGCTATCCAAATACTAGCACTCCCTGAGACACTCCCAACACTAAATTAGTTTAACAGGCTCAAGAATTGAAGGAAAAAATACCATAAAAATAGAGAAAGTGTCTATTTTGCTCACTGTTGATTTTATACTCTCTAAACCAGTACATGGTACATGGGATGAACTACATAAAGTTTGACTAATGAATAAATACCAGCTGTATGTTAACAGAGTGGCTTAACTTGGCTTCCCAAGTGGCGCTGATGGTAAAGAGTCCCCATGCCAGTGCAGGAGAAGTTAAGAGACGTGGTTTGATCATGCCGGGGGGCAGAGCATAGTAACTCACTCCAGTATTCTTGCCTGGAGAAAACTATGGACAGAGGAACTTGGCGGGCTACAGTCCAAAGGATCACAAAAAGTTGGACACAACTGAAGCAACTTAGCATGCTATGAGAGATAATAAGATGCTAAGAGAGTCCTTGCTACTGTTTAGTCACTAACTTGTGTCCGACTCTTTTGCAACCCCATGGACTGTAGCCCACCAGGCACTTTTGTCCATGGGATTTCCCAGACAATAATGCTGGAGTGGGTTTCCATTTCTTTCTCTAGGGTATCTTCCAGACCCAGGGATCGAACCTGTGGATTCTTTACCTCTGAGCCACCAGGGAAGGCCCTAAGGGAGCTGAGGGAAGATGAATAAATATCAGTCAAAATCAGAAAAATCTAAAACAAAAATGTATGTAATAATGCACAATCATAGGGCTGAATGTGGGACATTATTGGAAGTGTCTTTTTTAAGAAATAGTTTTGATGCATTTTATGTATTATATAAAGTAGGACAGAAGGAGAATATCAGGCAATGTGTGGTCTTAGAACTAGTTAAAGTAAGGAAAATCACTATATGCAGCCAGAAGAATTTGGAAGTGTTAACACTTATTGTAGTTTATATCCAGAGCTGTTTTCTCCATCCGTGCCAGAATAGTGACTAAAGTCCAAGGTTAGAGAAAAAGTGCCTAGAAACCAAAATTTGGATAGTTTCTAATAAGTGACTTGACCACTTCTGTTACAAGCTGCTTTAAAAGGTGCTAGAACCAGTCCCATCATCGTCATGGTACTAAGTCCCCGAACAGTACAGTGGAATGGCTGGAAGAAAGGAGGCCAGATTTGGGAAAGAGATGTCAGTTGGGAAAGGACTGATGGGCATGGAGATGAGTTCCAGTGGGATCTTCTACATCAAGAAACTCCCTTGTAGAGTCCCACTTTGGGCTTTCCCAAGTACTCATAGAAACATGCCCAAGTGAAAATGCATGCAGAATCCTGCCTTTGTCGGATTTTGAAAGCCAGTCAGTGTTAGTCAAAAAATAGCACCAGTCCCAGAGGATTAACAACTTGCCAAGTTCAAGATTGAAAGCAGGAGGAGAAGGGGACAACAGAGGATGAGATGGCTGGATGGCATCACCGACTCAGTGGACATGAGTTTGAGTGAACTCTGGGAGATGGTGATGGACAGGGAGGCCTGGCATGCTGCAGTCCACGGGGTCGCAAAGAGTCGGACACGACTGAGCGACTGAACTGAACTGAAGTTCGGGTAAGAGCACCTTCTCGCTCTTCCTTCTCCCTCAACATCTGTGGATTTAATTCATTAAAGACAGCTGACTAGAGTCATTCAAAATGCTAACCATGTCTCTATCCAGTTCACTTCCTGTCTCCTGACTTCTAATAGCGTCTGAGGAGCAGAGAAATCGCTGAAAATGGATGCAGTTGAGTCCTAAATAATAGACTAAGATCCTCCTAATAATCTAACTCTAAAAAGTATGGAGTTAAACAGAATGGCAGTCAAGGCATTCATGGGAATTTAAAAGACATCATTGAGTTTCATATGTAACTTTACAAGACTTCTCAGAAAACTGGACAGATGTTTCTCCATTATTTGACCTAAGATTAACGTGTAAATGGAACCTGGGCTCTGCATAAAAGAATTTGTGTTTAAATGTTTCTTTTTCTCACAACAAATAGGTAAGCAGAACATAGATGATAAGCAGATTGATAAAGGGATCTGAGACATTCCTTCTGTAAAACTATTCTTCTTTGTTTCTACATTTTATCTATGATAAAATATACAATAGAAGCATTTTGTGAGTGTCTTAGAGAACTATCTTGTACCTGAGTCCTGTCACATGCTTCAGTGCCTCCGTTTTTGTTTCCCTACTTAATTATATCGTGCCAAGTTAAAATGTTTTACTATTGTACGCAAATATAAACAAAAGTTGTTTTTTAATGTTTAAATGAAATGATGCCTTGGCCTCTAGTGAAGGTTAAATGATGTCACTATGTGCCAAATTTAAAGGTTTCTCAATACATCTTCACTTACATATTTTTTACATTCATCTTCACATAAAGTACGACATTCATATCTTTAAGTTGTTTTACATGTTTTTGTTTTGTAATTTTTGGCAAAACATAAATTAAACTATATCTATTATTTTCAATTGACTTTTTAAAAAAGTGACAACACTGTACATGTGACAGTTTTTTGTGTACATGCATCAGGAGTCCATAATATATATACATCTGTAGGTATACACAACATGTGTGTTTATAATGCAAATAAATTTAAAAATACTTTTAAAAATGTCCTTAATGTTTCACAAGGGGTTCCCAGGTGGCTCTAGTGGTAAAGAACCCGCCTGAGAATGCAGGAGAGATAAGAGATGCTGGTTCAATCCCTGAGTCGGGAAGATCCCCTGGAGAAGGAAATGGCAACCCACTCCAGTGTTCTTACCTGGAGAATTCCATAGACAGAGCAACCTAGCAAGCTACAATCCATAGGGTCACAAAGAGTCAGACATGACTGAAGTGACTTAGCATGCATGCACACAGGCAGTGTGTTGCAGAAGGAATTTACACAATTTGATCATCTTATCTCCCTTCATGATCACGTGGCCTCTGAGTGATACTGATGAGTAAATGTAGGCTCATCAGTTGTGACAAATGTAGAATATACCACTTTGGTGGGGTGTGGAGGCAGGAGGTATGCTGTGGTCTGAATGTGTTGCCCAAAATTCCTATGTTGAAATCATCACCCGCATGGTGAAGTATTTAGATGTGGGACCTTTGGAAGGTCAAGAGGCTTGGCCAATGGGACTCTGCCTGTGAAATTAAATTCCTTATTAAAGAGACCCTAGACTAGCTAGCTAGTCTCTTCTACCATGTGATGCTGCAGTGACGAGATGGCCCTGTACTGGAGGAAACAGACTCTCAGCAGACACTGGGAAGTGCCAGTGTCATCCAGTGGATTTCCCAGCCTCCAAAACTATGAGAAATAAATTTCTGCTATTATTAAATCACCCAGGTTATTATATTTGTTTATAGCAGTCTGTTTGTTCATTTGATTTTTCATTCCACCAAAGTGTTTGGCAGACTAGCAACAAAATTTATTTCCATTTTCTTTTTTGACCACTGACTTATTTTCAGTTGCATTGTTCTTAAATTTCCAAGCATATGATCATACTCTAGAAATATTTTTTTGAATCTATATATTAATTCCTTTGTTCTCAGAGAATATGTTCTATACATAAATTTTCATCCTTTTACTTTCAATAAGGCTTGTTTTTTGCCTTAGACTATAGTATATTATCAGAGAAGGCAATGGCACCCCACTCCAGTACCCTTGCCTGGAGAGTCCCATGGACGGAGGAGCCTGGTGGGCTGCAGTCCATGGGGTCGCTAAGAGTCAGACACGACTGAGCGACTTCACTTTCACTTTTCACTTTCATGCATTGGAGAAGGAAATGGCAACCCACTCCAGTGTTCTTGCCTGGAGAATCTCAGGGACGGCGGAGCCTGGTGGGCTGCCGTCTATGGGGTCGCACAGTCGGACATGACTGAATCGACTTAGCAGCAGCAGCAGCAGCATAGTTTATTATGGTAAAAGTTTTTTGTGTATCTATATAATGTTTTTTCTACTACTGATAAATTTTCTGTTAACTATACAGCCTTTGTGCTAGTTCTGTCCATGCTATTGTTCAAATCTCTTTTATCCTCACTGAATTTTTTCTGAATTTTCATTATCAGTTTCTGAGAACAGTGTCTTAAAATAGTCTCTTATTTTTGAGGATTGTATAGTTCTCATTTTAGTTTTGCCATTTTTTTCTTTTGCATTTTATGAGTATATTGTTTGTTGCATTTAATTGTACATTTAAATTCAGGAAGCAGGACTATTTTCACATTATGAAAATCTCCTCTTTTACTCAAATAGTACTTTTTTCATTCAAATCTGTTCCATCTGATACTATAATACTTTAAGTATTGCATATTATGTTTTTTGAACATATATTTACTTTCAATATTTTTTGTATAACTGTGTAAGATGAATCTCTTATAAGTGTACAGTAAGCTCTGCCTTATTTTCGATCAACTGTGGCCATCTTTGTCTTTTAAATGAGGTTTTTATATTCTTATATCTTACATAATTATTGAAAAAGTATGTTTGAATAAGCAGTGTGTTGCTAAATGTTCAACAATCACCTTTCAAAAACATAAGTATACATATATAATCTATATATTTACATATAACTTATGTTGTAGACTTTATTGATATATATGTAGACGATAATTTTAAGTAACACAAAATTTTAATACTAAGTTATACAAAACAATAAATTTCACAAACCCAATTTTTTCTTATTAAATGCCATCATTGCTGCTGCTGCTGTTGTGAAGTCGCTTCAGTCATGTCCGACTGTTAGACCCCATAGATGGTAGTCCACCAGGCTCTGCCGTCCCTGGGATTCTCCAGGCAAGAACACTGGAGTGGGTTGCCATTTCCTTCTCCAATGCATGAAAGTGAAAAGTGAAAGTGAAGTTGCTCAGTCGTGTCTGACTCTTTGCAGCCCCATGGACTGCAGCCCACCAGGCTCTTCCGTCCATGGCATTTTCCAGGCAAGGGTACTGGAGGGGGTTGCCACTGCCTTCTCCATCATTGCTTTTTACCAAACTATTGTATCTAGAGCGAAACCATAATTGCAAATAATGAACAAGTGTAATTCTAATAATAACATCTATTGATATTTTTAAGACAGAAGTGTAAGAAAAAGCATATGTCTCAACTTCACTCTTCTGTCTATGATAGAAACAGCTTCTTTACTAAATTAAATGGTAGTTTTTTTTTAATGTTGGAAGAAAATTTTCTTAAAGTTTTGTGCTGTTTACAAGGCACTAGTTACAGACAGGATACACTTTTAAGTTTAATTTTGTTATTGTCACTCTTGACAGTCAGGACATCCAAGATGATGAATCAAGCCTTAATTTGTACCATTTGTCACTTTTTGTGATATAAATATGACATAACTGACCATGTTGCAAAGAAAAGTGAAGTTGTAGACCATTTAATAGAACATTTACTCCAATACTTTGGCCACCTCATGGGAAGAGTTGACTCACTGGAAAAGACTCTGATGCTGGGAGGGATTGAGGGCAGGAGGAGACGGGGACGCTAGAGAATGAGATGGCTCGATGGCATCACCAACTCGATGGACATGAGTTTGAGTGAACTTCGGGAGTTGGTGATGGACAGGGAGGCCTGGCGTGCTGTGATTCATGGGGTCACAAAGAGTCGGACACGACTGAGCAACTGAACTGAACTGAACACCAAACATACAATAGGTATAAATAAACTCAAAGTTACAATTAATATTAAAACACAGTAAAATAATCCAGAATTGTGGAGTCTAAGTTAGATAAGACTCTCCCAATGATGTGGAAGTGTTAGTGTGTTCTCCTTGACATTTTCCTGTTTTTATAATGTAAAAGAGAGATTGATTACTGACCTTTTCTTAATGTGACATTTTTTTCCTTCATGTCCTACCATGTTGCATATCGTAAAGAAAATACTGCAAAATTTGAATTTGGGAGTAAGAACTTTATTATACGTCCAGTCAGGTGAAAGAAATTTCCCATGAAATCAGGGCAGTGTGGTCTGTCACAGAACATCATGATCTCCTTGAAAACAGACTTACTATAACTGTATTTTCTCCTCCCTTATTTTTTAAAGATACAATCTTGTTCTGCTAAAATGGCATTAGAGAGATTCAACAGAGACATTTATATTTTTAGGACCAAGTACATTTGTAAGATTGTTTTAGTCTACAAAATAGCTTATTAGCCATTTGTCAGTTGAGCCCCTGTGATTAGATATTTAATTTTATGATGATTACCTTCCTTTCCCAATAAACAAAATAATTAGAGAAAAGAGTGAAGTCACAATCCATTTAATACTCATAAAACCTTCCTGCTGATACAGGTTTAGAATTGGGCAACTGTAGTAGCTATAATCTTGCTTTTAGAGTAATTGCAGTTTTAATGTGATCTCAGAGCAGAACAACCCTAGTAATTAACCACCTTGCTTTTAGAAAACCTTTTTATCAGTATATCTTTGAAGAATAACTAAAAGGAAATAAAATAATGTTCAGCATACTGTGTTTTTTTTTTTCCTGAAGTGGTTTGTCCCAATTAATTTGCTGAATATAGGACATCCAATGAACCAGAGTGTTCATGTTATTTTAAGGCACTAAAAACATAGCTTTGTTTTGTGAACTTTATATTCCTTTCAGCCAAAAGAAAATTATTGTTATCAACCATGTTCATAAAGCTTGTGCTTTTTCGAGTGTTTTATGGAAGATTTTATATTTTACTCTTACTAACCTTGAAAATGAGGCTAATGTGACATTCCCATTTTATTCAGTGCTTCAAAATATATTTCTTTGTGTTTCCTCTGAAAGCAACTGAAGATTACGTTTTGGTCATCACTTATATGACAGTGGATGAATAGGCCACAATAGATGAAACAAAGTGAATGTTCCATCTCTTCCACGTCTGCACCTGGACTTCTTGAGTTATTCCAAAGGCAGTGCTCCTCCTGCCCTCCAAGGATTCTGTGTCATGCGTTCTGTCTAAGGCTACCATTCTGAATCAAGATCCCCAGAGTTAATTACTTTGACTTCAAGTAAGTTAACAAAAGATACTACATTAAGGATTAAAGCGATTATTTTAAGACTTTTTTTTTAATTATAGATCAGGAGATATTCCCCTTGCTATCATATACATTCATAAGTACTTTTAAGACAAGTCAGTAAATAAAATGGTGGAATTCCTACAGAGAATAAATGTGTAATAAAGTATCATAATTCAGTAAAATTAAACACATTATTAATGTATTATTAGTTGCCTTTCAAAATGTCATTTTGTTTTCTCATATTGAGCATCATTTTCTGAGAATACCCTTTGTTGAAATGTTATATGGGAAATGACAAAATAAGTTAACAATTCATCAGATAAAATAAAAACTTTCAAAATGTTGAAAAATGTTTTTACTCCAAAGGGCTCTGTTTATGGTAATATTTAATTTCTTAATTTTATCAAATAGTGAGTATCAGATCTAACCTGCACAGGTATTTTAGCTCTCTGCTGATCACTCAAACAGTTATAGAAATCTGAGCAGTGAATCAAAAAATTCTGTTCCTTTCCACCTATAGCACTGATTTAGGACAGTCAAACAGATTTTTTTCACTGATGCCTCCATCTTTTATATGCTAGGGCATTGACGGTAATGATAACCAGATACAATTCTTTTACTTCTCTTTAGGATTTGAGATGTAGGGATCCTCTGCCCTCTAACAGAGATATTACAAAGTATACTTGCTAGCCAGTCTCTTTTGAGTCATCGTTGACAGGTTCAGGCATGCAAGGATAGAGTAAGCATTGCCACTGGGAAAATGAACAATTTCTTGACCCATAAAAGAGTTATGCAACAGCTTTGTGACCGAGAGAACCAAAAGTATAATCCATGGAACTTATAAAAATCTCTCTCAGAAACAGACTCACAGACTTAGAGAATCAACTTATGGATGCCAGGGTGAAGGACTGGGGGAAGGGATAGTTAGGGAGTGTGGGATGGACATGTACATACTGTTGTATTTTGAATGTATAACCAACAAGGACTTACTGTATCGCACGTGGAATCCTGCTCAGTGTTACGTGGCAGCCTGAATGGGCAGGGGGTTTAGGGGAGGATGGCTACATGAATATGTATATGTGTATGTATATGTGTGGCTGTGTCCCTGTGCTGTTCACCTGAGCATTGTTAATTGGCTCAGCTATACCCCTATACGTGGCAATCCCACCAGTATTCTTGCCTGGAAGATCCCATGGACAGAGGAGCCTGGTAGGTTATAGTCCATGGGGCTGCAGAGTCAGACACGACTGAGCAACTTCACTTTCACTATACCCCTATACAAAATAAAAACTTTTTTTTTTAACCTTGTTTCTTAACTCACAAATTCTTTTTCCTTCCAAGTATCTATAATTTTCACTGTCCAGTACCTAGAAAATCTTTGTTCCCGGCTGGGTTCTCACAAACAACTCAGAACTTCCATCTCACCCCCTGAACTTCATCTGCTTTCATACATTCTGTATGCTAAGAATTTCTAGCTCTTCCTTTGCTCACTCCTGAATTTGAATTTGGCAATAAGTTCAGGATCTGAGCCACAGTCAGCTCCTGGTCTTGTTTTTCCTAACTGTATAGAGCTTCTCCATCTTTGGCTGTAAAGAATATAATCAATCTGAGAGCATCACTATGAACAAAGCTAGTGGAGGTGATGGAATTCCAGTTGAGCTATTTCAAATCCTGAAAGATGACACTGTGAAAGTGCTACACTCAATATGCCAGCAAATTTGGAAAACTCAGCAGTGGCCACAGGACTGGAAGAGGTCAGTCTTCATTCCAATCCCAAAGAAAGGCAATGCCATAGAATGCTCAAACTACCACACGATTGCACTCATTTCACATGCTAGTAAAGTCATGCTCAAAATTCTCCAAGCTGGGCTTTAGCAATATGTGAACTGTGAAATTCCAGATGTTCAAGAAGGTTTTAGAAAAGGCAGAGGAACCAGAGATCAAATTGCCAACATCCGCTGGATCATGGAGAAAGCAAGAGAGTTCCAGAAAAACATCTATTTCTGCTTCATTGACTATGCCAAGGCTTTGACTGCGTGGATCACAATAAACCGTGGAACATTCTGAAAGAGATGGGAATACCAGACCACCTGACCTGCCTCTTGAGAAACCTGTATGCAGGTCAGGAAGCAACAGTTAGAACTGGCCATGGAACAACAGACTGGTTCCAAACAGGAAAATGAGTCCGTCAAGGTTGTATATTGTCACACTGCTTATTTAACTTATATGCAGAGTACATCATGAGGAACGCTAGGCTGGAAGAAGCACAGGCTGGAATCAAGATTGCTGGGAGAAATATCAATAACCTCAGATACGCAGATGACACCACCCTTATGGCAGAAAGCGAAGAGGAACTCAAAAGCCTCTTGATGAAAGTGAAAGAGGAGAGTGAAAAAGTTGACTTGAAGCTCAACATTCAGAAAACGAAGATCATAGCATCTGGTCCCATCACTTCATGGTAAATAGATGGGGAAACAGTGGAAACAGTGTCAGACTTTATTTTTTGGGGCTCCAAAATCACTGTGGATGCTGATTGCAGCCAGGAAATTAAAAGACACTTACTCCTTGGAAGGAAAGTTATGACCAACCTAGATAGCATATTAAAAAGCAGAGACATTACTTTGCCAACAAAGGTCCATCAAAGGCTATGGTTTTTCCCGTGGTCATGTATGGATGTGAGAGTTGGACTGTGAAGGTAGCTGATCGCTGAAGAATTGATGCTTTCGAACTGTGGTGCTGGAGAAGACTCTTGAGAGTCCCTTGGACTGCAAGGAGGTCCAACCAGTCCATTCTAAAGGAGATCAGTCCTGGGTGTTCATTGGAAGGACTGATGCTGAAGCTGAAACTCCAATACTTTGGCCACCTCATGCGACGAGTTGACTCACTGGAAAAGACTCTGATGCTGGGAGGGATTGGGGGTGGGAGGAGACGAGGACGACAGAGAATGAGCTGGCTGGATGGCATCACCGACTCGATGGACATGAGTTTGAGTGAACCCTGGGAGTTGGTGATGGACAGGGAGGCCTGGCGTGCAGTGATTCATGGGGTTGCAAAGAGTCGGACACGACTGAGTGACTGAACTGAACTGAACTGACTTTGCTCACTCAACTTTTCTCTATAGAATACACCAGCTTTTTGTGTTATTTCTCTTCCTCTCACTTTTCTAGCAACCCTCCATCATAGAAGGCCCAATCCCTGTTAGCAAACCTCAAAACAGAAGCAACTGAGTTGAAAGTATAGAAGATAGGATAAAGGAAAATGCATTTGTTAATATACTTTTCTTATGAAGGCCATTTTGGAAGTGGGTAGGGTGTGTGTTCGGAGAAGGCAATGGCAAGCCACTCCAGTACTCTTGCCTAGAAAATCCCATGGATGGAGGAGCCTGGTGGGCTGCAGTCCATGGGGTCGCTACGCGTCAGACACGACTGAGCGACTTCACTTTCGCTTTTCACTTTCACACATTGGAGAAGGAAATGGCAACCCACTCCAGTGTTCTTGCCTGGAGAATCCCAGGGACTGGGGAGCCTGGTGGGCTTCCGTCTATGGGGTCACACAGAGTCGGACACGACTGAAGTGACTTAGCAGCAGCAGCAGCAGGGTGTGTGTTGGTTTTATGGAGTTGTAAATAAAAAAATACAAAGTGAAACTCACTCAGTCATCTGACTCTGCAACATTCTCCAGGCCAGAATGATGGAGTGGGTAGCCTTTCCCTTCTCCAGGGGATCTTCCCAACCCAGGGATCAACCCAGGTCTCCCACACTGCAGGCGCATTCTTCACCAGCTGAGCCACAAGGGAAGCCCAAGAATACTGGAGGGCTTAGCCTATCTATCCCTTCTCCAGTGGCTCTTCCCCATCCAGGAATCAAACCAGGGTCTCCTTCACTGCAGGCAGATCTTTACCAACTGATCTATCAGGGAAGATAAAAGAAGGCTACAAATCTGAGGGATCATGGTAGGAATGACTAATTTTCATACTGCCAAGGAAAAGAGTACTTTGATTAGTGTCCTTTCATCATTATGCAAAATCAAAATTTGGCTTCTAATTTCTGTGAACATACTGGACTTTGGAAACCTTGTTCTCAGTAAAACAAAACATGTAAAACAGTTAATCAGTTACTTTTTGACCTGATAGCACCTGATAGCAACATACCAGAAGGAGGAGAACAAGATTTGAGGCCAAAAGATTTGGCTTTAATTGGGCTTTTTTTTCCATGTTAGCTGTGTAGACTCAAGCTTCTATTAACTGCTCAAGCATTTTTCTTATATATAATGAGATTTCTCATTAACCTTGTAGAGTTACTGTGAAAATTAGACATACTATATATTAAGCACCTAACAGAGTGTCTGACTGTGTACTTGATGGACGACACTAAAATTTCTTTATGCATTTAGTTTTTTGATTAGTTAAATATCTACTTAAGTTTATATGTAATGTTGTTTATGTAATCAGTAATTAATAATGGAAATGTGACTAAGACATGGATGCAATAGTAAAGAATACATTTGTTTATCTTTATTAACTTTACAATGTTTTGCCTTTTGTTATTGGAAGAAATCCCAAATGTCTAATGGAAATCTGAAAAGAAAAAAAATAAAAGGAAAAAGTAAGCTTGTTAGAAATTACTAATCAAACATTGCACAATAACTGCCACTGTTATAGCTCTAAACACATGGTAAAATCTGACACAAGACTTCTTAAATTATGAATGTGATTAAGCCAGTGATCATTATGAGAACATTAATTAATACTGCCACTTTGGGCCACATGATTCAGCTTTGTCTAATAAGTTTCATAGATCAAAAGCTCTCAAATGAGATAACTAGAAATTCCTGAGCAGGTGATCACATGAACATTCAAAGTCAGTGATGCAGTTCAATATGAAATTAAACTCCTTATTTACACACATATCTTTTATTAGACACGTATTTACTCAAATTATGGAAAATATTGAAAAACTTGAATGAAACTATACATGTTATCTGTTTAAAGAATACCTTCATGAATTTTTTGTGGTAAAAATGCTGTTTTCTGAGCTTGAGTAACCAACCAGATTTTCCCCACCAAAATTATCCTTATTGTTTTAAATTAGCAGGATTCTGTTGTTCAGTTCTAATTTTTCAGTGTCATGTTCATTGAATACAATAAAAAATAAACACATTTTTTTAAGATGTTTCTCCAGTTAGTTGGTAAATATTAAACCTATACCTTGAAACAGCTGAAAATATTGAAAATACAGAGATGTTACTGGTGTCAAGTGAAATTCAGAGAGAGAAGACAGCATGAACGTTTTCCAAAATATATTTTCATTTGGGGTAATATATTTGTATTGCCTCACATGGTCTGCATGTCTATCCCACATTAGTTTATGATTAACCTTATGACTAACTATACTTTTAAAAGTATGCTTTGAATAAGTTATCTGGAAAAATAGCTCTATTTGGAAAATGAGTTAAGAGCCTGAGTTAAAGAATAAATAAGGTTCATCTCCTTCACTAGCTGAAGCCCAGGTTCTAAAACTATCTGTGAGCATCAGTAGGTGTTCAGCTAATAATTATTTTAAATGCTAGTATTCTCTATTTTTATTGAAATATAGTTGAGTTGCAATGTTCTGGTAATTTTGCAAACTATTACATTTAGAATATGGAGAAGTAAATGGCAACCCACTGTGGTATTCTTACCGAGAAAATTCCATGGACAGGAGCCTGGCAGGCTACAGTCCACAGGGATGCCAAACATGACTTAGCGACTAAAACACCACATTTAGAATAAATTTTATTAACTTTTAATTATCTTTCAAAATGTAGCATTATCTCTCATTTTAAGCACCTTTTTGAAAAATATCTATGTTCAAATATTAAGGAAATTTTAAAAATTTATAGTCTATCAAATATAACCTCTCAAATGTTGAAGATTTTTTTTTTATCCCAAAGTACTCTGACCATAGGAACATTTACTTTCTTAATTTTAACAGTTTGTATGAGTTGTAGTAATCACCTTCTATATAACCTTATTTAGAACAAGAAAATGCAGAGAAGATATTTGTAAGTAACTTTGGGGTTACTACACTATCAAATCATAATTAAGTTGATCCAGTTTAGAAATAAAAGAAAATACGTATTTGAATTGGTAGTCTTGTAGTCTTAAAGGGAGTTGTTTAAGTATACACACACTATTTCTTTCTTCAAATCACCTGGTGTAGTATTCTGTCTGCAAAGAACAAAAGGGTAAAATGTGTACTTAGGGTGACCCCAGAGAATGATCCTAGCATAGCATCCAAACTCAGTGCCCTCCCAAATGTGTAAATTTTGGATTCAGCTTCTCAATTTCTACAAAATATCCTGTTGCTTTCAATAGAATTGAATTGAATCTATAAATCAATTTGAAGAAATTGATATATGAAGAATGTTCTTTCAAACCACTAACATATTTTTGTTCTTAATTTCTCTCAGTAAGGTCGTTTATATTTTGGTAAATCTGGCTAAGCATATGACATTCTATGACTTTGCTGTCAAGGTAAAAAGAATTTTTTTTTAAATTTTATATTTATATATTGTTAATAATACAGAGATATTAATGTTTTTTTAAGTTTTGACCTCAAACTCTGTAAACCTTAAAGATTTTCTGTGAACTATTATGTTGAATGAAAACAGATTAATACTTTCCAAGTTTATATATTTCTTTTCTTTTTCTCACTGTACTAAGATCTCTATAATGTTGGATAAGGAACTGAAGAGTTGATATCCTTGATTAATGCCTAACTTCAATTGATTTAAATGGTTCAGTAATTTACCAATTATTGAATAAGTTAGCTATAGTATCTTTGAAATGTCCATTTTTAGATTGAGGAAACTTCCTTCTAATCCAAATCTTTTAAGACTTCATTTCTTCTTTTCATGAGTGAATGTTGGATTTTTTCACTGCCTTTTCTGTCTCTAACGAGATGAGTCTTTTATTTTTTCCCTAATGCTGCTCAATTATATAATTGAACTTCAAAAAAACTTAAGCTTGCATTTCTGAGAAAAATACACTTGTTCATAATATATTTTCTTTTTTTTGCATATTACTGACAGCAAGTTGCTAATCGTCTTTTAATTTGAGAAGAGTGGAGGAGGATCTGAATCTTTGTAGCCTGCCATCTGATTATTAGAAAAGAAAATATCTGAAGGACTTCACAAATGAAGTTTATGGCATAAAGATAAATATTTGGAAAAATGGTGTAAGATTCTAATTTATTTCAGTGAAAGAAATTAAATAGTGGGCATTGACAGGGGAGGGGCAAAATGTTGATTTAAAGAAAGGTATTGTTGTCCCTGAGGGAAGATATTATTTTACCAAACCAACTCATTAATCTGCAACTTGGAAAAGCTAGAATCCTTGTTAAATATTAGAATTTATTTATGGAAAATATGAAACATTAATGACAAGACAGATGCTTCTTCTTCAGTGTAGAACTCAGGAGGTACCTTCCCCAAGTTTATTCTGTATCAACAGAAAGCTAGAAATACATCCCTGGATCAGTGAGAGATAGAAAGGGTCTGAGATACTTCACAGGTTGTTTATGACCTAAAGTACTGTAGATGACTATCTAAAGATTTCAACTAAAGAAATATGAAAGCATCTGTGAGAGGACCCGGGGATCTAAGAAGGGTCCTTTTTGGGGTTGGCAGGAGGCACAGTGACCTGCCTGAAAACAAAAGGGCTACACAGAAATGTCAGTCAGAGCCAGCAGTGAAAGAATGTGATGATTGTCTGTTGCCCTTCTCTGTTCAAATTACCCAGTACTTCAAGTGCAAGGAAATAAAAAGGGAGAATAGGAAATATGTCATTCACTGAAAAAAAAAAATTCAGAATTCACTGATTTATTTGCACTGATAAGATTAAGTTTCTGCCACTAAATGAACTAGCGCATTAAGGTCAATATTATATTTAACTATAAAAAAATGACACTAGCTTTATTTAAATACATATTTTCTGAAATGAAAAATTCCTACAAGTGGTAAATAATTAGTTGAATTCTTTGTTTTTATTCAAGTATATGTTTTTTGATCAAGAAAATTATTTTGTTTAACCTCTATTTTGGGTTCATCTATATGTATTTTCTTACTTTGTCACCAAAATTAATATAATTAGCTCTTTTTTTTCTATTAAGTCTTTAAATATGATTGCTCTTCTTTGCTAATATTAAAATATAGGGTCTCAAACTGGGATATTAGTCTTTAATAATTTTCATGACAGCTAAAGCACAGTTTGGCTTAGTGATGTTGCTCAGTCGTGTCCGACTCTTTGTGACCCCAAGGACTGTAGCCCACCAGGTTCCTCCATCCATGGGATTCTCCAGGCAAGAATACTGGAGTGGACTGCCATTTCCTTCTCCAGGGAATCTTCCTGACCTAGGGATCAAACCCAGGTCTCCCGCATTGCGGGCAGATGCTTTTAACCTCTGAGCCACCAGGGAAGCCCAAGGATACCAGCTTATTTTTAGATGTTTTAAAATTATTTGGAGTACTAATTCATATTCTCTGAAAAAAAGATGCTGTATTTGAACCTATGTGGAAATGATTTTTAAATTTTTTTTTCATGTTTTCTACATACTTAGGGGCTTCCCAGATGGCTCAGTGGTAACAAATCTGCCAGCAATGCAGGAGATACGGGTTTGATCCCTGGGTTGGGAGGATCCACTGGAGAAGGAAATAGCAACCCACTCTAGCATTCGTGCCTGGAAAGTCTCATAGGCAGAGGAGCCTGGCGTACTACAGTTCATGGTGTCTTAAGAGTCAGACATGACTAAGCATGCATGCACCACACACTTAAGTGTAATTTTTTCTTCCAAAATAGTGTACATCTGTACTTTCTTAAATTGTTATAAGTCACTTCATTTTTAAAGTTAGTTTGGCTTCCCTGGTATACCTGCAATGCAGGAGACCCAGGTTCGATCCCTGGGTCAAGAAGATCCCCTGGAGAAGGAAATGGCAATCCACTCCAGTATTCTTGCCTGGAGAATCCCATGGAGGGAGGAGCCTGGTGGGCTACAGTCCATGGGGTCACAAAGAGTCAGACATGAATGAGCAACTAACTAACACTTTCCAATATTTTCACTTAATCTCAATCTTTGTTTCAAAGTTTGCTTAACAAACATACTCTTTTACTTTCAGAGAAAGTTAATAATTTAATGGCTATTGTGGAACAGAGTCAATAAAATTATTATAAAGACAGCCAGGATCTATACAAAACAAAATGAAAGAATTGTTCCTTTTTTAAAGAATGAACTAGAGATAACTGTTAACTGTTGAGTCCCTCTTCCTAAACGTTCTGAGCTTCATTAGCAGGAAATACAAGTCCAGAGACACCTCCAATGCACCGTCTAGTGCACTGTATATAGTGCACTAGATAATGGACTGTTTCCTTGTATATCTCAGCAAGCAAGTTGAGTTCTTGGACAGTGAGTTACCAGAGTAATCCTTGATTTCAGGTTTTGTTCTATGTTTTAGTTATAAGCTGCTGTGAAGCACTGGACAGTTCAAACTACCAAGACTATAACCCTCAGGAATAATATTTGGAAAATTAAGTGACTTTAAGAAAGTGTAAAACTGTATAAAGAAGCATCAAGTCAGTCTTCTAGTAGAAAACTAAAAAGGAACAGGAAAGGATAGTTAATACTGGGATTTGTTCCATAAGTTTTATAAATATGTTTATAGCAGTGTTTATTAAACCATTTATGACAATGAAAAAATTGTTCAAGTTTAGAAGATTAACAGATAAAGTGTAAATATTTACTGATAAATATGATTGCATTGAAAAGCTATATTTCTTAACTGTTTTATAATTTATAACTTTTAGAGTAACAAATTAATTTTTATATCCTGCTTTCAGTAATATTTTACTGTATCACCTCCCTTTTCTTACATTTATATTTTGCAAATTGATGGTAACTGATAATTCATTCATATTAATTTTTGTCATGTGTGCATTTGAAAATTATTTAAAAAGAAAAAATAAGCCATCATGCAACACAAAGCAATATGAACAAAATCTTTACATTTGATTCAGGAGATTTTAAAGAAATGAATTCATAGAATAAATTCCTATATCTAAGAATACAATATATAATACCAATTATTTAAAAGCAAGGTCTCTGTAGCTTACTCTGCAATTTATTAGCCTATTGTCAGGAACAGACTAATCCTTTGATATTAATTCATGAAACTTAATTTGAATAATTCACTTGGTAATTTATTCATAAAACAGAAAGATAATAATGATGAGCTCTGCTTAGTGTTTTTCATATGTCATTCAATACTTTGATGTACTTAAAAAGTAACTATGAAAATGGATAAATATTCAAGTTTTTGATCTCTAATACAGATATTTTCAAATCATTTTTAAAACTTTAGAAGACCAGTGACTGTATTCTACATAGATTTTTTTAAGATAAAAGGAAAATAATATGGAACTAAAAAAGGACTCCAGTGCTGTGACTGAACAACAAACAAAGGACTCAGAATTTCCCCTGAGATATGAAGCAAAATCATAATGAAAATAAAAACTATTAGACTTTAAGAAAAGCTGAAAGCTTATATTAGGGTGATGAAACTAATAAAAGGACTCCAGTGCTCTAACTGAACCACAACAAAAAGAAGACTTAGAATTCCTGAATGTATGAAGCAAAACTATAATGAAAATAAAAACTATCAGACTTTTAAGAAAAGTTGAAAGTTTACATTAGGGTGACCTGGTCAGTTATAAAAGTAAATGAAAAGTGATGTGAATCATAAAATAGATAAAGATTTCCATGGTCAACATAGGCATGTAAATATTTCAAACAATAGGATGATAGAACAGACAACTCTCTTTTGCTTGTGTTAATTCAACATCTACAAACAAATCTAGCAATATGATTTATTATATAACTTTTCAAAAATTGAAAGGTACTAGTTAATTATGAAGATACTGAGGTATCTTCAGTCTCTATTATTCTGATAAGACTCTATAAAGACATTTTATTGACTACTTTACAGTTGGCAGTGGACTCACTCTATATGAGACTATTTTTAGCAGTCTTCAAAAGCAAGCCAGAACTTGGCAGGATAAACCTCCCCAAAATGACTTCTTTTGCTTTGGTCCTTGTCTGTGGCGTGTGCTCTACTCCTTTTGAGCCACACATCTCATCACTCAGCCAAGTAAATGCTATGGAAGTTCGGAAATCAGGCCTTCGACAGACTGAGCATTCATTCCACCTTCAAGGAGATTTTTGACAGTCAGCAAACTAAAACCAGCTGACACAGCTGACCCACTCCCTGTTTTTGTAAATAAAGTTTTATTATAATACAATCGCATTCTTTTGTTTGCACATCGTCTACAACTTTTTTTGTTCTATACCAGCAGTTTGAATAGTTACAATGGGACCTATATGGCTTGCAAAGCATATAAAATTTATTATTGGCCTTTTACAGGAAAAGAGCTTCCTTGGTAACTCAGACTGTAAAGCATCTGCCTGCAATGCGGGAGAAACCGGCTCCATCCCTGGGTTGAGAAGATCCCCTGGAGAAGGAAGTGGCAATCCACTCCAGTATTCTTGCATGGGAAATCCCATGGACTGAGGCGCCTCTTAGGCTACAGTCCATGGGGTCGCAAAGGAGTTGGACAACTCCGAGCGACTTCATTTTCACTTTTTATAGAAAAAGTGTTCTGAACTTTTCTGTATAGCACTGAGATAACCTAATTATTACTCCATTAAAACATGGATTAATTTCAAAAACAATGTTGACCAAGAGAAGCTTCACACACACTACACACACACACACACACACACACACACACACACAAAGTAGCCTGACATACTGTGAGATTTTATTTAAAATTTAGTAAAGAGACAAATAAAGGATTTTCTTTGGTGGGAACGGGTTGACTCGGAGGCATTCAGAAGCACTGCCTGTGCAATGGGAATATTCAATTTCTTGCTTTTGTTGGCAGTTACAGAGGCATGTTTATTGTGTAAAAATGTATTGGGCTATATGCATGTGATTTGTGTATTTTTAAATATGTATGTTATACTTCAATTAAAAAAATGAAAAGAGAAAGGAAGTAAATTTTCATAGAAAGAAAGCTTGATTCTACTCTCAATCATACTCACAATGTGAAAATTAGTTGTAAAGGATACATTGTATAAGAACTGACAGCATCATGAACTTGAAGGTGCTTTTCTGTGTCAAGTGCATGAAGGTTGTTAGGGCTGATAATAATCAGTGTGAATACTCCATGCCTCCAGTCCCATTTCACAAAGAGGGTACAGTGGTTAGGGTAATTATGAAGTAATTTTTAGCAAGAAATATCCTCAGCTATATGTGGAAAATCTATAGATGAAGACTAGTGCTATAATTAAGAAACATTAAGGTCATCTTTCTTGCAATTCATGTCTTGTGTTACCAGACAAGCACAGAACCTATGCTTCAAAGAAAAATTTCTATAGTCATCTCTCAGGCAAACAAGAATGGAGAATCTGCAATCAAGCATTTATTCACAGGAGGAGTGACTAGACAAGGGTATGAACTGGAAATAGCCTGTGATCTTAGAGAACACAGTGAAAGGGAGAATGTATAAGTAAGTTCTGGAACCAATGAGAACAAGACAAAATGTTAAATACAGCACATACTGGACGAACAGAGAAAATCAGATTTCCAAAAGCAAACATTCCTCAATTGAGGTCATTAAGAAATTGCCATAGTTTGGGACAGAAAGTGGAGCCAAGAATAGCAGTGCAAAAAAGTGAAAAGTCTTCTATGGTACACTTGTGACTTCTCAGAACAAAACTGGCTAAGGGTACTCAACAGGCTTTAACAGTGATTTGCTTCAATCATTGCTATTAGTCAGTGTCCTACATGGTAAGAGCAAAGTATTTCTGAATACATATTTTAGCTTTGGAAATGTATGTTCATTTTAATACTCGGATCCATGTAACTGTGGCAGCAATTTCTAAATAAGAGATGTAGACAACTAGAGGAGAAAACTACACATCCACATGATAAAGTCAGAAATATTTATAGCCCAGTCAGAGTTTAAGAAATCATGAAAATATCTATGCACAAAAATATTTAATTAGCTCTTACTAGAAGTAATAATTTTTAAGTAATAATTTATTTGACAAAGATATTACATTCTACTGTGTTCCAATTTCTATAGAAAAAGCTGAAGGGAAATACTTTCTGCACAAAAATGCTTGAATAAAGACACAGACATGTAGCACACTGTAGCAGTTCTTAAGGCTTCTCTGTCATCATACAAAACCTAAGGGCTAAAATGAAAAAGACAATTCAAAATTTTGGTGAGGATATAAAGCAAATGGTATCCTTCTGTGTTGAAGCGGGGAATGTAGATTGTCACTTTCTTTTAAATATACATTTAAACTATATTTTTGCAATTACTGACAATTTTCATGAAAATATATGCTCTAAGGGAACATTTCATGCAAAGATGGGCTCAATAAAGGACAGAAATGGTACGGACCTAACAGAAGCAGAAGATATTAAGAAGAGGTGGCAAGAATACACAGAAGAACTGTACACGAAGGAGCTTCATGACCCAGATAATCACAATGGTGTGATCACTCACCTAGAGCCAGACATCCTGGAATGTGAAGTCAAGTGGGCCTTAGAAAGCATCACTATGAACAAAGCCAGTGGAGGTGATGGAATTACAGTTGAGCTATTTCAAATCCTAAAAGATGATGCTGTGAAAGTGCTACACTCAATATGCCAGCAAATTTGGAAAACTCAGCAGTGGCCACAGGACTGGAAAAGGTCAGTCTTCATTCCAACCCCAAAGAAAGGCAATGACAAAGAATATTCAAACTACCGCACAATTGCACTCATCTCACATGCTAGTAAAGTCATGCTCAAAATTCTCCAAGCCAGGCTTCAGGAATATACGTGAACCGTGATATTCCAGATGTTCAAGCTGGTATTTGAAAAGGCAGAGGCACCAGAGATTAAATTGCCTACATCTACTGGATCATGGAAAAAGCAAGAGAGTTCCAGAAAAACATCTATTTCTGCATTATTGACTATGCCAAAGCCTTTGACTGTGTGGATCACAATAAACTGTAGAAAATTCTGAAAGAGAAGAGAATACCAGACCACTTCACCTGCCTCTTAAAAAACTTGTATGCAGGTCAAGAAGCAACAGTTAGAACTGGACATGGAAACAACAGACTGGTTCCAAATAGAAAAAGGAGTACGCAAAGGCTGTATATTGTCACCCTGCTTATTTAACTTATATGCAGAGTACATCATGAGAAACGCTGAGCTAGAAGAAACACAAGCTGGAATCAAGAATGCCTGGAGAAATATCAATAACCTCAGATATGCAGATGACACCACCCTTATGGCAGAAAGTGAAGAGGAACTAAGAAGCCTCTTGATGAAAGTGAAAGAGGAGAGTGAAAAAGTTGGCTTGAAGCTCAACATTCAGAAAACTAAGATCATGGCATCTGGTCCCATCACTTCATGGGAAATAGATGGGGAAACAGTTCTAACAGTGTCAGACTTTATTTTTTTGGGCTCCAAGGTCACTGCAGATGCTGATTGCAGCCATGAAATTAAAAGCTGCTTACTGCTTGGAAGTAAAGTTATGACCAACCTAGATAGCATATTAAAAAGCAGAGATATTACTTTGCCAACAAAGGTCTGTTTTGTCGAGGCTATGGTTTTTCCAGTGGTCATGTATGGAAGTGAGAGTTGGACTGTGAAGAAAGCTGAGCACCAAAGAATTGATGCTTTTGAACTGTGGTGTTGGAGAAGACTCTTGAGAGTCCCTTGGACTGCAAGGGGATCCAACCAATCCATCCTAAAGGAGATCAGTCCTGGGTGTTCATTGAAAGGACTGATGCTAAAGCTGAAACTCCAATAGTTTGGCCACCTCATGCGAAGAGTTGACTCATTGGAAAAATCCTTGATGCTAGGAAGGATTGGGGGAAGGAGGAGAAGGGGACGACAGAGGATGAGGTGGCCTGACGGCATCACTGACTCGATGCACATGAGTTTGGGTGAACTCTGGGAGTTGGTGACGGACAGGGAGGCCTGGCGTGCTGTGATTCATGGGGTCACAAAGAGTCGGACACGACTGAGCGACTGAACTGAACTGAACTGAACTGAAGAGTATATTCATAAGAGCTAACACTGCAGAAACAAAGGCAAAACAATATAGCAGTTGTTCATTAACAAGAGAATAGATAAATGAAGTATGGTTTAACCATACAATGAAATAGTGTTTAGCATTATAAAGGAATGATCATCTGATGGGTGAATTTCAAGATCTGAAGACATAATTTTGAATGAAAGAAGTGAAATAAGAGAAAAAAAGTAAAAATAGTTATTAGTGGCAGAGATTATAAAGTTGCTGCTACTGGATGGACAAGGTTGGGAGACACACTGAGGAAAAATCTAGGGTAATGCAAATAGTCTATATTTTATTTTGCATGGTAGCTACTTCAGTTCAGTTCAGTCAGTCAGTCAGTCATATCCAACTCTTTGTGACTCCATGGACTGCAGCACGCCCGGCTTCCTTGTCCATCACCAACTCCTGGAGCCTGCTCAAATTCATGTCCATCAAGTCAGTGATGTCATCCAACCATCTCATCATCTGTCGTCCCCTTCTCCTCCTGCCTTCAATCTTTCCCAGAATAAGTGTCTTTTCTAGTTAGTCAGTTCTTTGCATCAGGTGGCCAAAGTATTGGAACTTCAGCTTTAGCATCAGACCTTCCAATGAATATTCAGGACTGATTTCCTCTGGGATAAACTGGTGGGATCTCGTTGCAGTCCAAGAGACTCTCAAGAGTCTTCTCCAACATCACAGTTCAAAAGCATCAATTCTTTGACACTTAACTTTCTTTAGGGTCCAACTCTCACATCCATACATGACTACTGGAAAAACCATAGATTAGACAAGACAGACCTTTGCTGGCAAATTAATGTGTCTGCTGTTTAATATGCTATCTAGGTTGGTCATAGCTTTTCTTCCAAGGAGCAAGCATTTTTTAATCTCATGGCTGCAGTCACCATCTGCAGTGATTTTGGTCTCCAAAATCAAGTCTGTCACTGTTTCCACTGATTCCCATCTATTTGCCATGAAATGATGGGACTGGAGGCCATGATCTTAGTTTTTTGAATGTTGAGTTTTAAGCCAACATTTTCACTGTCCTCTTTGACTTTCATCAAGAGGCTCCTCAGTTCCTCTTTGCTTTCTGCCATGAGGGTGGTGTCATCTGCATATCTGAGGTTATTGATATTTTTCCCAGTGATCTTGATTCCAGCTTGTGCTTCATCCAGCACAGCACTTCACATGATGCACTCTGCATATATGTTAAATAAGCACAGTGACAATATACAGCCTTGATATACTCCTTTTCCAGTTGGAACCATTCCATTTTTCCATGTCCAATTCTAACTGTTGCCTCTTGACCTGCATGCAGATTTCTCAGAAGGCAGGTCAGGTGGTCTGGTATTTCCATCTCTTTAAGAATTTTCTACAGTTTGTTGTGATCCATGCAGTCAAAGTCTTTGGCATTTTCAATGAAGCAGATGTTTTTCTGGAACTTGCTTGCTTTTTTGATGATCCAGAAGATGTTGGCAATTTTATCTCTTGTTCCTCTGCGTTTTCTAAATCGAGTTATTAGGTGCTATGCAACTGTCAATTTTATCAACCTCAACACAAGACTTGTGCATTTTATTGCTTGAAGACATGCCATGATTAAAAAAAAACTATAAGTTTTCCACTGTTGGGACTATAAGTGCACTATTTTTTCCTTTTTGGAAAATAGTATGGATCAGTAAAGAAATCTCATTGATTCCTATACCTATATTCATTTATTTTAGGGCTCCCAGAAGATGCCTAGTTCAAGCTTTATGTCTAGTTTCCTTCAGATATGATAACCCTAGAAAGGATGGCTACAATGGAAATATAATCAAATTATTCCCTTTTGGTGAATTGGGAAAAAAAGATTTATTTTTCCTTGAGAGCTGATGGAAGGTTTATTACTTTACTTACTGTTGTTAGCTATTTTAAAGAAATATTACCCTATTTTAGTGTTCAGCAGCCTGTAAAGACTTCAAGGTTGGGGAATAATAATTTTATCAGCCATATTTATTTTCTCAATATAAGTTGGCCATATGCCAGAATTATATCATTCAGGTGTTCTTTATTGGCAGATCGTTTTGATGTATCTGTGTAATCTGTTTAAAGGAAAAGCAGTGTTGCTTATGGACAGAGGGAGAAAGGTGTTTCTGTGAGAGTGCTCTTTTCTGTCTCAGTCATCACGGAAGTTTCTCAGATGATAAATATGTTGAACTTTACCCAGCATGTAACAATCTGACGTTACAAATAATGAGTCAAGCAGGTAATGGATACTGGATGGAGATTTTTTTAAAGTAAAATCCAGTATATCTAGGTGAATTAATGGGATCTAAAAATTATGTTGTATATTAAAGGCTACAAAAATTATAAATACTATCAAACTTGAGCTAATAGATCACTAACTCTAAACTGGTGACGATCTTTGTGAAAAAAGTCTTCAGGTCCCTTTGAAATGGATTTCAACTCTGGCTGAGCTTTAGCGAAACACAGTTCAGTTCAGTCGCTCAGTCATGTCCGACTCTTTGCGACCCCATGAATCACAGCACACCAGGCCTCCCTGTCCATCACCAACTCCCGGAGCTCACTCAAACTCATGTCCACAGAGTCGGTGATGCAATCCAGCCATCTCATTCTCTGTCGTCCCCTTCTCCTGCCCCCAACCTTTCCCAGCATCAGAGTCTTTTCCAGTGAGTCAACTCATCGCATGAGGTGGTCAAAGTATTGCAGTTTCAGCTTCAGCATCAGTCCTTCCAATGAACACCCAGGATCAATCTCCCTTAGAATGGACTGGTTGGATCTCCTTGCGGTACAAGGGACTCTCAAGAGTCTTCTCCAACACCACAGTTCAAAAGCATCAATTCTTTGGCGATCAGCTTTCTTCACAGTCCAACTCTCACATCCATACATGACCACGGGAAAAACCATAGCCTTGACTAGACGGACATTTGTTGGCAAAGTAATGTCTCTGCTTTTTAATATATTATCAAGGTTGGTGATAACTTTCCTTCCAAGGAGTAAGCGTCTTTTAATTTCATGGCTTCAGTCAGCATCCGCAGTGATTTTGGAGCCCAAACAAATAAACTCTGACACTGTTTCCACTGTTTCCCCATCTATTTCCCATGAAGTGATGGGACCAGATGCCATGATCTTTGTTTTCTGAATGTTGAGCTTCAAGCCAACTTTTTCACTCTCCTCTTTCACTTTCATCAAGAGGCTTTTGAGTTCCTCTTCACTTTCTGCCATAAGGGAAGTGTCATCTGCATATCTGAGATTATTGATATTTCTCCCGGTAATCTTGATTCCAGCTTGTGCTTCTTCCAGCCCAGCGTTCCTCATGATGTACTCTGCATATAAGTTAAATAAGCAAGGTGACAATATACAGCCTTGATGCACTCCTTTTCCTATTTGGACCCAGTCTGTTGTTCCACGTACAGTTCTGACTGTTGCTCCCTGAACTGCATACAGGTTTCTCAAGAGGCAGGTCAGGTGGTCAGATATAAGCATCTGAATGCAGAGTTCCAAAGAATAGCAAGGAGAGATAAGAAAGCCTTCCTCAGTGATCAATGCAAAGAAATAGAGGAAAACAACAGAATAGGAAAAACAAGAGATCTCTTCAAGAAAATTAGAGATTCCAAGGGAACATTTCATGCAAAGATGGGCTTTATAAAGGACAGAAATGGTATGGACCTAACAGAAGCAGAAGACATTAAGAAGAGGTGGCAAGAATACACAGAAGAACTGTACAAAAAAGATCTTCACGACCAAGATAGTCACGATAACGTGATCACTGACCTAGAGCCAGACATCTTGGAATGTGAAGTCAAGTGGGCCTTAGAAAGCATCACTACGAACAAAGCTAGTGGAGGTGATGGAATTCCAGTTGAGCTATTTCAAGTCTTGAAAGATGATGCTGTGAAAGTGCTACACTCAATATGCCAGCAAATTTGGAAAACTCAGCAGTGGCCACAGGACTGGAAAAGGTCAGTCTTCATTCCAATCCCAAAGAAAGGCAATGCCAAAGAATGCTCAAACTACCACACAATTGCACTCATCTCACACACTAGTAAAGTCATGCTCAAAATTCTCCAAGCCAGGCTTCAGCAATATGTGAACCATGAACTCCCAGATGTTCAAGCAGGTTTTAGAAAAGGCAGAGGCACCAGAGATCAAATTGCCAACATCCACTGGATGATGGAGAAAGCAAGAGAGTTCCAGAAGAGCATTTATTTCTGCTTCATTGACTATGCCAAAGCCTTTGACTGTGTGGATCACAATAAACTGTGGAAAATTCTGAAAGAGATGGGAATACCAGACCACCTGACCTGCCTCTTGAGCGAAACACAGAGTCTTTGAAAAATTTGGATACATCTAGCTCATTCTACAGTAGCAATTTCAAGGAGCAGAGCCATAGTTAATTTAATCTTAAAAGATCCTCAAGGGACTTGCCTTGTGGTCCAGTGGTTGTGGCTCTGTGCTTTCAATGCAGGGGGCATAGTTTCAATCCCTAGTCTGGGAAGTAGGATTCCATGTGCCACATGGCACAGCCAAGAGGGAAAACAAATTTAAAACAAAGAGTAAAAATCCCCAAGGAGTTGTAATATGCAGTCAGGCTGTAAAACCCTGGATATCTCTGAGGGCCTTTGAACCATCAATTCTGATTCCCAAGGGGATAAATTTAGGACATGGCAATAGTTAGATCTGAAATTTCTGATTGTTATTTAAGATTCCCAGGTCTTGTATTCCTCATATTCAAAATAAAAACATTAAACCTGTTGGCTCCTCTCACTGGTCTTCTCTCTAGATCTACACTTCTTTCACTGACTTTATGTATGTGTGGTCTCCAATGAGAGGTAAATTTGTTTAGCTTCTTTTCAGTCTTCCCTTCATTTTATTACTGACTTAGCTTACTTTTTTGCAAAAATGCTCTCTGTCTTTTGGAAGAGAGGACAAGAAAAGAAAAATTATCAGAAGTAAGTCCTTTCACATAGAGGGTCTGCTTTCAGTTTATCTGTTCTAACTCTAGCAGAGTAAAATAAAATGTCTAAATATACTGAATGTGTCTCTGTTACTCTGCCTGAAACTTACTATTACATTTTGCTTAAGATAGCTCCCGATTAAATTTGGGAATGCTCCCATTTTTGTTTGGGGGTAGTTACCACATAGAAGAGTTAAATGCTGAAGTTATGACTTAAATTCAAAAATATAGCTTACTTCTGTGTTTCCTGGTATTTGCATCATTGACGAACAGTGGCCTTCAAAGGCAGGAATTAAGCAATATCATCTGTAGAGGGCTTGACCACATGTTTGAAGGATATTTCTTATGGCAGCATTGCTGAGAAACTAGTCCTTCTGTAAATCCTTTCATAAGAAAACTGACAGGAGAAGCAAAAGCAAATCAGAGAACCATATTAGTAAGAGAATATGTTAAAACCATGGTAAAAAGAGCCAATAGAAGGAAAAAAAAACTGAATCCACAAGAACTCAAAGACAGACACTTATGTCTTGATCGAAATAGATGTGACCATATTTCTACCAAAAAAAAAAAAAAAGTCAAAAAAGAGCAGAAGTGTGAGGCCATGGATTCCTCACTAGAAATATTCAGTTTGGTAGTATTGCCTATTATGTTCTCAAAGAAATGGCTTTTTAAATAATCCCAATTTTATGTGTATAGTATTTTGGATTTGGATTCCTTCCTTTAAAGGACCATTGTTATAATGTAATAAAACAAAAGCCGAGTAAATCAGATGGCAATGTTATGGTTATCAGTGGGAACTCAGAAAAAAAGCAAATTTAAATATTATAATTTCAATGTGAAATTTTAGGTTAAAAATTGTATTGATTTACTGAGAAAACATTTTTGTTTACATGCTTACTTTTGGTTTTCCTCTATATGTTCATGATTTCTCAGTACTCTCTTACTATTGTTCTAGACCTTGAATATATGAGGACATTTGTCAGGTTTCAAAGCAGTCTCTCCAGGAGGCTCGAACATCAGATATATTCTCTCACTATTCTGTATGTCTGTTTCTAGGAAGAAAGTCTTAAGACTTTATTATTTCATAGGCTTACATAGGAGAGAAAACTAGCATGAAAAAAAAATTCCCTCACCGATGAATCTACTCAGAATCCGTTCCGTTCGTTCAGTCGCTCAGTCGTGTCAGACTCTTTGCGACCCCGTGGACTGTAGCCCACCAGGCTTCTCCGTCCATGGGATTCTCCAGGTGAGAATACTGGAGTGGGTTACCATCTCCTTCTCCAGGGGATCTTCCCGACCCAGGGATTGAACCCGGGTCTCCCTCATTGGAGGCAGACACTTTAACCTCTGAGCCACCAGGGAAGCCCCCTACTCAAAAATGAAAAGCAAATATTTTATCAATATCAACAAAATTATGTAGTTTTACAACAAGTAAATATAATGTTGATTGTATCAAAATTTTCTGTTTATTGCTTTGTTAGAAAATATATAAAAATATTATTATTGATCTGTTGTATTATAAAAGTTTCTGTGTCAACATTAATTTTCTTTACAGTGTAATCAGGTCACAAATCAGTGTTTCCTTCCCTTGGTACTAAAATTAATCTTGTTCATATGCAGTGTGATATTGGTAAGAAAAAGAAACTTGCACAACCATTTTGTAACTCTTTTCCTTTAAATTTGGTTTAATTAACAGCAATAAAAGTAAAAATTCAATTCCCAATTTGCACTAACCACATGTCAAGTGTTCAGTGCCTAGTGGCTTATATCATTGGGTTCTATAGATCTAGGAGTCAATGAACTAAAATGGACAGGTATGGGTTAATTTAATTCAGATGACTACTATATATACTAATGTGGGCAAGATTCCCTTCTAAGAAATGGAGTAGCCCTCAGAGTAAAAGAAAAAAAGAGAGAGAGAGTCTGATACGCAATATTTGGGTACAATCTCAAAAATGATAGAATGATCTCTGTTTGTTTCCAGGTCAAACCATTCAACAACACAGTAATCCAAGTCTATGCCTCAACCACTATTGTTGAAGAAGCTGAAGTTGAACAGTTCTATGAACACTTCTAGAACTAACACCAAAAAAAGATACCTTTTTCAACATAGGGGACTGGAATGCAAGGAAGTCAAGAGATACCCAGAACAACAGGCAAGGTTGGCCTTGGGGTACAAAATGAAGGGCAAAGGCTAACAGTGTTTTGTCAGGAGAACACGCTCGTCATAGGAATCACCCATTTCCAACAATCCAAGAGATGACTCTACAGGTGGACATCACCAGATGGTGATTCAGGCTTAAACTGAAGAAAGTAGAGAAAGCCACTAGGCCATTCGGGTATGACCTAAATGAGATATCTTATGATTATATAGTGGAGGTGATGAAAAGATTCAAGGGATTAAATCTGATAGACACAGAGCCTGAAGAACTATGGACAGAGTTTTGTAACAATTTATAGGAGGTGGTGGCCAAAGCCATCCCAAAGACAAAGAAATGCAAAAAGACAAAGTGGTTGTCTGAAAAGACTTACAAATAGCTGAGAAAAGGGGAGAAGCAAAAGGCAAGGGATAAAGTAACAGATGAATGCAGAGTTCCAGACAATAGCAAAGAGAGATAAGAAGGAATTCTTACATGAACAGTAACAGTTGAATGGGAAAGACCAGAAATCTCTTCAAGAAAATTGAGATATCAAGAGAAGATTTCATGCAAGGATGGGCACAATAAAGGACAGAAACAGTAAGGACCTAACAGAAGCAGAAGAGATTAAGAAGAGGTAGCAAGTATACACAGAAGAAATATACTAAAAGGGTCTTAGTGACTCAGATAACCACAATGGTGCAGTTACTCACCTTGAGCCAGACATCCTGGAGTGTTAAGTCAAGTGGGTCTTAGAAAGCATCACTAGGAACAAAGCTAGTGGAGGTGACAGAATTCCAGCTGAACTATTTGAAATGCTAAAAATGATGCTGTTAAAGTGCTGCAGTCAAAATGCCAGCAGATTTGGAAAACTCAGCAGTGGCCATAGGACTGGAAAAGGTGAGGTTTCCTCCCAATCCCAAAGAAGGGCAATGCCAAGGAATGTTCAGACTACCATGCTAGCAAAGCTATGCTCAAAATCGTTCAAACTAGGTTTCAGCAGTATGTGAACTGAGAACCTCCAGACGTACCAGCTGCTTTTGGAAAAGGCAGAGACACCAGAGATCAAATTGCCAGCATCTGTTACATTATGGTGAAAGCAAGAGAGTTCCAGAAACACGTCTACCTCTGCTTTGTTGGCGCTAAAGCCTTTGACAATGCGGATCACAATAAAACGATGGAGAATTCTTCAGTATATAGGAATACTAGATTACTTTCCCTGCCTCCTGAGACACCTCAGTAGGTGTCCATCCATCTGAGATTTCATCTGCTAATCCTAAACTCCCAGTCCAACCCTCCCCGACATTGCCTTTCCCTTGGGAACCACAAATGTGCTCTCTTTCTCTGTGAGTCTATTTCTGTTTCATACATAAATTCATTTGTGTCATATTTTAGATTCTACACACAAATGATATTGTATGTATTGGTTTTTCTCTTTCTTACTTTACTTAGTATGTTAATCTCTAGATCCATGCATGTTGCTGCAAAAGGCATTTCAATATTTTTGATGGCTGAGTAGTCTTCCATTGTATATATGAACCACATCTTCTTTATCTGTTCATCTGTTAATGGACATTTAGGCTGTTTCCATGTCTAGGCTACTGTGAATAGAGCTGCTATGAACATTGGAGTACATGTCATCATTTTGAATTATAGTTTTGTCTGGATATGTGACCGGAAGTGTGATTGCTAGATCATATGGCAACTATATTTTTAGATTTTTGAAGAACCTCCTTACTCTTTTCCAGAGTGGCTGTACCAATTTATTAATACATTCCCACCAACAGTGTAAGAGAGTTCCCTTTTCTCCACTGTTTCTCTGGCATTTGTTATATATAGCCTTTAATGATGGCCATTCTGACCAGTGTGAGGTGTTACTTCATTGTAGTTTTGATTAAATAAATGACAGTACTCAAGTTGTTCTCATTAACAGAGGAGACTTGGAGTCTTGAGACCAGTGTTTGACTTATGAGTAACTCAGTAACAGGAAAGGAATATTTTCAAAGTAAACTAACTTTTCTGTACATACAAACAAACACATATAAGAAAGCACATATTCAGTAACATAAATTATGTACAGACCTTTTGATTTAATAAAAGGCCTGAAATTTCTCCATATACCAATATGTCTCATCCCACTTCTTGCCATTTAATAACATATTTAGGCTGGTAATTTATTGGATCTGTGATCTTATGAACCCCACCACTAGAGCCTAACTCCAGTGTCATGCAAGGGAGGCTTGTAACCACAGGAAGAGGAGGTAAGTTGATTTGATACAGAAGAGAGGAATAAGGTGGACACGGAAGGATATCTCTTTACTATTTGCCTCAAGACCATAATTCAGTCCCCAAATTAGGGGAATTAAGAGTATAAACTGACTGAACAGTTTTGTGAATAATTCTGAGTAAACCTCTCTAAGCAGAACTGCTTCATTTCCAGTGATAATTGTAGCACAAATTGGTGAGAGGACCATGTAAAGGCAAATGCAGATCTAAAACAAACAAAATATTTTATGCTGTCAAAAGTAACCCCCCTTCCTTTTTCTTTTTCTTTTAGCATTTTCTTTAGAGAAATGGATATTGTAAATATTTTGTCTGTCAAGTTATATGTAATCTTTTTAAAAGCTAAATAAGAGTCTTGCCAGTTTTACTGGCACCCTGTCTCCTTGTCATGATGTGAATTTAGTGTAGATGCTGGGATCCAAATAGTAGTCTGCTGCTGGTGGCAATTTTCCTTTGGATAAAGACAACACATATGTAATAGATCGTATCTGCCTTATCATACAAAGGAGTGAGATTTCCTTTTTTGTTTGTTTGTTTTTGTAGTCTCTTGTGCAGATTGCCTGTGCTTGTATAATGATCTAGTTTAGTCCTTATTTAATAATAAAATTGTCTCATTTATTTTTATGGGGAGGTCATACTGGATTGGCAGGAGATTTTATTTTCTCCAAATCTTCAAACATCAGATTTGCATCATGGCTGAAAAAAAAGCCAGGGTTAAGAAATAGTAGCTGAAGAAAGAAAACAAAATACATTATGGGGTCAAAAAGATGGTGGAATAGTAGGCTCCTGGCTTCGCCTGGTTCCATGGACCCTCAAAATAAATAACTACACATAAATCTGTTCCCTGTGACTGAGAGAAATCCAAAACTAGTTGCGAAACTTCTACACACTGCCCTGGGAAACTAAGAAAATACCCACATCAAAATGGTAAGAAAAGCTAAGACACACTTGCACTAGAAAAACCACACATGGACCACCACGTTAATTAATTTGACTGCAGTAGTCATATAACAAATCATCCTGTTGTACACCTTAAAATATAATACTTTATTATAAATAAGAAAATATATTATCACATGTAGCATAATGTGATGAGAGCTGCTAACAGACTGACCTATAGAAGTATCTACTGTGTCTTTCAGTTCAGTTCAGTTAATTTCAGTTCAGTCGCTCAGTTGTGTCCGACTCTTTGCGACCCCATGAATCACAGCATGCCAGGCCTCCCTGTCCATCACCAACTCCTAGAGTTCACTCAAACTGACCTCCATCGAGTCGGTGATGCCATCCAGCCATCTCATTCTCTGTCGTCCCCTTCTCCTCCTGCCCCCAGTCCCTCCCAGCATTAGAGTCTTTTCCAGTGAGTCAACTCTTCACATGAGGTGGCCAAAATATTGGAGCTTCAGCTTTAGCATCAGTCCTTCCAATGAGGGACCCCTCAAAATAAAAATTCCTCTTAAAGTTGGGTTAGTTTCTGAGTAAGCCTATTAATAATTTCAAATAATTATAATCTAGCAAATATATGAATATGTATTATTTCATAATCAAAAGGGAACCAAAGCTGATATATATCAGTTATACTTATAATAATAATTTTCTGAATCAAAATAAGTTGGATAGATTTCTTCTTTGGTTCCTTAAAATTTAAGAACTCTCTTTCATACAGCTATGACTTATTCCTAGAGAGAAACATAAATATTGTAAAGAAGTGCAGTAAGTCTTTCAGACCACATGGATTAAGTGGTAGCCTAGCAATTAGGATATATTACAATGAGAGTAAATTTTACACAGCCAGATTTGCTTTTTCCCAGTCCTATTCTTTAATTCCGTATCAGATCAGATCAGATCAGTCGCTCAGTCGTGTCCGACTCTCCGCGACCCCATGAATTACAGCACGCCAGGCCTCCCTGTCCATCACCAACTCCCAGAGTACACTCAAACTCATGTCCACAGAGTCGGTGATGCCATCCAGCCATCTTATTCTCCGTCGTCCCCTTCTCCTCCCACCCCCAACCTTTCCCAGCATGAGAGTCTTTTCCAGTGAGTCAACTCGTCGCATGAGTTGGCCAAAGTATTGCAGTTTCAGCTTTAGCATCAGTCCCTCCAATGAACATCCAGGACTGATCTCCTTTAGAATGGACTGGTTGGCAATCAGCCTTCTTCACAGTCCAACTCTCACATCCATACATGACCATGGGAAAAACCATTGCCTTGACTAGACGGACCTTGGTTGGCAAAGTAACGTCTCTGCTTTTTAATATACTATCAAGGTTGGTCATAACTTTCCTTCCAAGGAGCAAGCATCTTTTAATTTCATGGCTGCAATCAGCATCTGCAGTGATTTTGGAGCCCAAAAAAATAAAGTGTGACACCGTTTCCACTGTTTTTCCATCTATTTCCCATGAAGTGACGGGACCGGATGCCATGATCTTTGTTTTCTGAATGTTGAGCTTCAAGCCATATAAACACCATTAAAAGGACATTCACTCTCTGTGACTTGATTATCCGTACATATACACGCAGTAAATATGGCTACAACTATTTTCCTTTTTTCATTCTTTTTCTTTTGCTATTTGTGAAGATGTTAGAAGAAGACGTTGGTAAAAAGATTGCCTGGATATACTTATCAGTTTTGCAATGTACTGGTATTTTCAGGTGTTAATTTCAGGTGCAAGAGATAACATAGCTGAGTAAGCATGAGTTGAGAATGGAAAACAGACTCTTGAGCTGGAATAGCAGGAAAAATCCTGCTGTCATTTTTAAGGTAGGAGAGAGGCAAGCTCAGGATGAATCAACACTGTTGAACGTATTTTTTCCTTCTTGATATGGTTTTGTTCATCTTGTGTACATCTGTAAAACCCTATCCCACTCTTTCCAGGTAGACAGAGAGGCAGATAAATAGACTGACCAACTATAGCCTGACCAAACAGTCATAATATAATTTTACTATTTTTGGATTACGAAGTATAACAGAGTATTTGTCTGCTACAGTCCAGTGATACACAGGGCACATTAAATATAACTATTGACACATTCAGGTAGTGCTAGATAGATCAATTATTTGTAGTTTTATAATTCGTATTGGAAATTGAATTTTAAATGCAAGTACAGTGAAATAATCTGAGTTATAAAAGTAGACAAATTATGTGTAAATTTTTTGTTTTTGTTCATTCTATAAGTATAATACATTTTCAGATAAAGAGAAACAAACTAGATACCTTAAGTCTGATACTTTCCTGGAAAGCATGAAATTACATAAAATCGTTATTTAGTTATGTGACATATAAAATCAACATAACCATGGGACTGATAGCTCATTATATTAAAATTCTTTATAAGTATTTAGGAGAAAATGATTTCTCTTAAAAAACAAACAATACTGTTTTCACCTGACCAAAATTAGCTGTCTGGCTATTGTAGTACCTTCCTGCTAAAAAGCTGTAGTTGTTATGCCAGATAGTCTCACATCACCAGATGGCATTCAGTGTTCTTACTCTCTAAAGAACATGTTGAAATGTGAGTGCAGTACGGTATACAGTTTCCAGAGGCATCATTTAATTGATTGAGTCCCCAATTCATAAAAATGTTGATGAATCAACTTTAGAAATTGGTCAACTTCTAGCCAGATTCTCAATGTGTCATCAAATGGAATAGGCCTAAATAATGAGACATCATTTTTTCCTTGCTTATCTCCTGATTTATGATTTCCTTAATTCTCTCTCTTCCCACAGCTAGCCATAACAAAGCATTCCCTCTCTTGATGTGTTTTTTTTTTTCTTTTTTTTGCCTACTTAAGACCTGGAAAAAATCTGAGATTCCTATCACAAATCATCATAAAAGGTGGTGTTAGTGGCAGGACTTGTATGTCAAAGGAAGAGATGGATATACTGGCAGATATAATACTATGGAGAGAAAGCTGATTGGAAGGATAGGCTTGGTGGTATAGGTCAAACTAGAGTGTAGAGCTCTATCTCTGGAAAATAAAGAAGCAACCTACAGAATCTATATAGTATTCAGTTCAGTTCAGTTCAGTTGCTCAGTCATGTCCGACTCCTTGCGACCCCATGAATCACAGCACGCCAGGCCTCCCTGTCCATCACCAACTCCCGGAGCTCACTCAATCTCATGTCCATCGAGTTGGTGATGCCATCCAGCCATCTTCTTCTCTGTCGTCCCCTTCTCCTCCTGCCCCCAATCCCTCCCAGCATCAGACTATTTTCCAGTGAGTCAACTCGTCACATGAGGTGGCCAAAGTATTGGAGTTTCAGCTTTAGCATCAGTCCTTCCAATGAACACCCAGGATTGATCTCCTTTAGAATGGACTGGTTGGATCTCCTTGCAGTCCAAGGGACTTTCAAGAGTCTTCAGCACCACAGTTCAAAAGCATCAATTCTTTGGAAATCAGCTTTCTTCAGAGTCCAACTCTCACATCCATACATGACCATGGGAAAAACCATAGCCTTGACTAGATGGATCTTGATTGGCAAAGTAATGTCTCTGTTTTTTAATATGCTATCTAGGTTGGTCATAACTTTCCTTCCAAGGAGTAAGCATCTTAAAACTGTAAATTTTTATATTGTGTAAGCAGAATTTCCAAAATGTTTCCCCAATGTTGTCCAGCTCTAGTCCCTAGAATTTGAATATAGTGAGCTGTCACTCCCATGGTTATGTTAATTTTGTATGTTACAGTTGACCTTAATATAGATCAATTATCCAGGTGGCCTGTGTGAGCCCTTAATTCAGTTAAGTCAGGCATGTGACATATGAGAAGGACTTTTCCTACTGTTGATGGCTGGAAGACCAAGGAAGCTACATGTAAAGACTGAAGAACAGCTTCCAGGAATCACATGCAATCACCAGATAATATCAGGCCAGAGACTGTCCCTCTGCTCCACAATCAAAAGGAACGGAACTGTACCAACAACATGAATGGTCTCAGAAGTACTCTTCACAGAGCCTCTAAAGAGGAGCCCCACTTGCTCCACATCTTATTACTGGCCTTGAGAGACTCTAAGCTCACCTGAACTTCTGAACCTACAGAATTGAGAGATAACAAATTAAGCCACTGAGTTCGTTGTAATTTGTTACTTCGAAACAGAAAATAAATACACAACATCATCTGTCAATCTGACATGAATTTTAAGTATGCTAAGGTGTCACTGCTAAAATTTTCATTATAAACTCACTTTTGCTGAGTATAAAGTTGATGGCACATTATTAACAGGCAACTTAGCAATGTGTATAGAAAGCCTAAAAACTGCTCTTTTGGTTTGAAAGAGTGGTTCTCATTTAGGAGTTTATCCTAAAGAAAATATTGTGGATATCGGAAAAGAAAAGTGCAGAAAATGCTGCCTGCATCCCCAAGTGGATCACCGCATTGTGTGATCACTGGTCATCAGTGTACCCCTCACTTCCACTAGATGCCATTCTCTACCACAGCTCACTTCCTCGTGGCTTTGAGACCATCTGCCTAGACCTGCTGCTGCTGCTGCTGCTAAGTCACTTCAGGCGTGTCCGACTCTGTGTGACCCCATAGACGGAAGCCCACCAGGCTCCCCCGTCCCTGGGATTCTCCAGGCAAGAACACTAGAGTGGGTTGCCATTTCCTTCTCCAATGTGTGGAAGTGGAAAGTGAAAAGTGAAAGTGAAGTCGCTCAGTCGTGTCCGACCCTTAGCGACCCCACGGACTGCAGCCTACCAGGCTCCTCCATCCATGGGATTTTCTAGGCAATAGTACTGGAGTGGCTTGCCATTGCCTTCTCCGGCCTAGACCTAGGACAGACCAATTAAAATCCTTCACCAGAACTGTGTAAAGCAATGTGGGTTGTTAACATGTGGATGAAACTAGGAAAATAAGACTCAATATTGTCTATGACCATCTTCTTGTCATGTGGTGGAAATCAGTGTGCATTCGATAAGAAAAAAAAACCTGAAAAAGGGAGGAAACAAAGATGACAGGAGAGGGAATAAAAGAGTTCTGGTACCAAATTCGTGTGGAGGAAGTGGTTCCCCCACACCATCAAACAAGTCTCAGATACCATCAGTTTGTCTGAAAATTCAATTCAGGTCTAACACTAGCTACTTGGAGATAGTGTCTGATTTCACAGATTTAGGTTTCAGTCTAAACAAAACTTCTACACCCCATAGGCACAGGTTACCAGCCCAATCTGTTACCTGTGCCTCTGACCAGTGGAAGTTTCAGTGTAACCCCTTCCGACTTGGGGTGCAATCACAAGCCCAAATTATCACCTGACTGACTGGCTATTTTTTTTGGGGGGTTCTCTTTCCCATGTTTTAGAAATTTATTTTGTTGAAGTATAGTTGATTTGGAATGATTCAGATGATAATTACAGATTACACATTCTTTTTAATACTCTTTTCCATTATGGTTTAGCATAGTATATTCAATATAGTTCCCTGTGTTATGCAGTAAAAGGCCTGATATCTATCAATTCTATGCATACGATTTCTCATCCTCTAACCACAAACTCCCTCTCCATCCCTTCCCTAAACTGCCTTCCCCTTGGCAATCACAAACCTGTTTTCTATTATGTCTCTGCGTCCATTTCTGTTTGATAGAAAAGTTCATTTGTGTCATATTTTAGATTCCACACGTAAGTGATATATCATATGGTATTTGTATTTTTCTGACTTACTTTACATTGTCAATCTCTAGTTCCATCCATGTTGCTGCAAAAGGCATTTCATTCTTTTTTATGTCTGAGTCGCACTCCATTGTGCATATGAACTACATCTTCTTTATCTATTCACCTGTTGATGGACATTTAGGTTGTTTCTATGTCTTGGCTATTGAGAATAGTGCTGCTACGAACACTGGGATGCATGTATCATTATAGTTATCTGGATATATGCCTAGGAGTGAGATTGCTGGAACATATGGTAGTTTTTAGTTTTCTGAAGAACATCCGTACACCTTTCCATAGTGGCTGCACCAATTTATATCCCCACCAACAATGTAGGAGGGTTCCCATTTCTCTACACCCTTTCCAGCATTTGTTATTTGTAGATTTTTTTAACCATGATAATTGTTATCAGTATGAGGTCATAACTTATAGTTTTGATATGCATTTCTTTAATAATTAGTGATGGTCAGCATCTTTTCACATGCCTTAGCCTTCTGCATGTTCTTGGAGAAATGTCTATTTAAGTCTTCTGCCCATTTTTTATTAGATTGTTTATTTGTTGTAGAGTTGTATATTTTGGAAATTAAGCACTTTTCAGTCACATCTTTGCAAATATTTGACCCCATTCTGTAGGTTTCCTTTTTCCTTTTTTATGGTTTCTTTTGCTGTGCAAAAGCTTTTAAGTTTGATTAGGTCCCTTTTGTTTAGCTTTGCTTTTATTTCTATTGCCTTGGGAGACTGACATAAGAAAACATTGATACAACTTATGTTAGAGAATGCTATGCCTATGTTCTCTTCTAGAAGTTTTATGGTATCATGTCTTGTGTTTGTCTTTAAGCCATTTTGAGTTTATTTTTGTGTATGGTGTGAGGGTGTGTTCTAACTTCATTGATTTCTATGTGGCTGTCCAGCTTTTCCAACACCACTTGGCTGAAGAAACTGTCTTTTCTCCATTATAAATTCTTGTCTCCTTTTTTGAAGGTTAACTGACCATGTGTGGGTTTATTTCTGGGGTCTCTATTCTGTCCCATTGAACCATATGTCTGTTTTTGTGCCAATAGCACACTGTTTTGATTCCTGTAGCTTGGTATTTGTTGAAGTCTTAGAGGGTTATACCTCCAGCTTCATTCTTTTTCCTCAGGATTGCTGTTGTAATCCTGGGTCTTTTACTGCTCCAGATAAATTTTAGGACTATTTGTTCTAGTTCTGTGAAAAATGTCAAGGGCAATTTGATAGGGATCACATTTAAAACTGTAGATTGCTTTGGGTAGTACAGCCATTTTAACAATATAAACTCTATATAAACAATATAAACAATCCAAGCGCATGGTGTATCTATCCATTGCTTTCAATCATCTCCAATTTCCTTCATCAGTGATTTATAGTTCTCAGCATGTAAGTCCTTTGCTTCCTGGGTTTGGTTGGTTCTTAAGGTGTTTTTTTTTTTTGGATGCAATTTTAAAATGGATTTTTTTTTTTACATTCACTTTCTGATAGTCCATTTTTAGTATCATGAAATGCAACTGATTTCTGTATGTTAATCTTGTATCCTGCTACCTTGCTTAATTCAGTTAGTTTGATTTTAGATTGGAGGTTCCTGCTACTATCTCTTCAGGTCTGATTAATTTGCTAGAGTGGCTCACAGAACTCAAGAATCCATTCAGTCATAAGGTTACTGATCTATTTTTAAAGGATGTAACTCAGGAACATCCAGACAGAGACTAACTGGGCAAGTTGTGGGGAAAGGGCTTGGAGTTTCCACACTCTCTCCTAGTGTGCCACCTTCCCCAAATTGCTACTCATTCTGAAATTTATTCTTGCTACATCCTTTATCCCATTTCTCATCTTCTCTGTATATTAACATTAAAAACCAATGGTCTAACCCCACTGTATTTTTAAGATTTTTATGGGCCCTTTATGAAATGGTGACTATCCTAAGTAATTTTACCCATGTGAGGAATTTAATTTTATTGATGTGAAGGTGAATTAAAAGGAAAGGACAGGGGTTATTATCAGGTCATTTTGGACATACATAAGACAAAAGATTTACATACATTCTTTTATTCATTCATTTTACTATTATTTCTTATACACCAACTATATGTCATAAACCGTTATGGGAGCTGAAGAATTAATGAGGAAAAGAGACAAACATTTGCATTGTATTAGTTTGCATTCTAGTGAAAGTGTCCAAATAAAAAAGTAATCCAAATAAATATGTACCTATCTACCTATATACAGACATGTGCTTACATAGTTCAGTTCAGTTCAGTCACTCAGTCAAGTCTGACTCTTTGCAAGCCCATGAACTGCAGCACCGCAGGCTTCCCTGTCCATCACCAACTCCCAGAGTCCACCTAAAGCCATGTCCATTGAGTCGCTGATGCCATCCAACCATCTCATCCTCTGTCAGCACCATCTCCTCCTGCCCTCAATCTTTCCCAGCATAAGGGTCTTTTCCACTGAATCAGCTCTTCGCATCAGGTGGCCAGAGTATTGAAGTTTTACCTTCAACACCAGTCCTTCCAAAGAACGCCAAGGACTGATCTCCTTTAGGATGGAATGGTTAGATCTCCGTGCAGTCCAAGGGACCCTCAAGAGTCTTCTCCAACACCGCAGTTCAAAAGCATCAATTCTTCGGCACTCAGCTTTCTCTACTGTCCAACTCTCACATCCATACATGACCACTGGAATAACAATAGCCTTGACTAGATGGACCTTGGTTGGCAAAGTAATGTCTCTGCTTCTTAATAAGCAGTCTAGGTTTGTCATAACTTTCCTTCCAAGGAGTAAGCATCTTTTAATTTCATGGCTGCAGTCACCATCTGCAGTGACTTTGGAGCCCCCCAAAATAAAGTCAGCAACTGTTTACACTGTTTCCCCATCTATTTGCCATGAAGTGATGGGACCAGATGCCATGATCTTAGTTTTCTGAATGTTGAGCTTTAAGCCAACCTTTTCACTCTCCTCTTTCACTTTAATCAAGAGGCTCTTTAGTTCTTCTTCACTTTCTGCTATAAGGCTGATGTCATCTGCATATCTGAGGTTATTGATATTTCTCCCAGCAATCTTGATTCCACCTTCTGCTTCCTCCATCCCAGCATTTCTCATGATGTACTCTGCATATAAGCTAAATAAGCAGGGTGACAATATAGAGCCTTGATGTACTCCTTTTCCTGTTTGGAACCACCAGTCTGTTGTTCCATGTCCAGTTCTAACTGTTGCTTCCTGACCTGCATATAGGTTTCTCAAAAGGCAGGTTAGGTGGTCTGGTATTCCCATCTCTTTCAGAAGTTTCCACTGTTTATTGTGATCCACACAGTCAAAGGCTTTGGCATAGTCATTAAAGCAGAAATAGATATTTTTCTGGGACTCTCTTGCTTTTTCGTTGATCCAGCGAATGTTGGCATTTTGATCTCTTGTTCCTCTGCCTTTTCTAAAACCAGCTGAACAACTGGAAGTTCACGGTTCATGTATTGCTGAAGCCTGACTTGGAGAATTATAAGCATTACTTTACTAGTGTGTGAGATTAGTGCAATTGTGCGGTAGTTTGAGCATTCTTTGGCATTGCCTTTCTTTGGGATTGGAATGAAAAGTGACCTTCGCCAGTCCTGTGGCCACTGCTGAGTTTTCCAAATCTGCTGGCATATCAAGTGCAGCACTTTCACAGTATCATCTTTCAGGATTTGCAATAGCTCAACTGGAATTCCATCACCTCCACTAGCTTTGTTCATAGTGATGCTTTCTAAGGCCCACTTGACTTCACATTCCAGGATGTCTGGCTCTAGGTGAGTGATCACACCATCATGATTATCTGGGTCATGAGATCCTTTTTGTACAGTTCTGTGTATTCTTGCCACCTCTTCTTAATATCTTTTGCTTCTGTTAAGTCCATACCATTTTTGTCCTTTATTGAGCCCATCTTTGCATAAAACGTTCCCTTGGTATCTCTAATTTTGTTGAAGAGGTCTCTAGTCTTTCGCATTCTATTGTTTCCCTCTATTTCTTTGCATTAATCGCTGAGGAAGGCTTTCTTATCTCTCCTTGCTATTCTTTGGAATCCTTCATTCAAATGGGTATATCTTTCCTTTTCCCCTTTACTTTTTGCTTCCCTTCTTTTCACATAGTTACATAAATACACAGTTACAGAAACACAAAAATATAGACATAAATATTTTTATTATATTGCAATGGAACAAGTGCTGTGGTAAAAGCCAAAAAGGGTAAGGGGTATTAAATGCCAACAATAGCAGTAATGGAAAATAAATGAGTTGTTTTTAGAAATCTCACTGAGAAGATGATATATTAACTTGTGCTAATGGGATGTTACAAATGGAAAAGTTTATTACAAAGCTTAGGAATTACGGAAGGTTTTAAAGTAAGGGTTGATTATAATTTCCTGGGACTATTATTATATTTTTATTTCATTTTTATTTTAGACAATATCAAACTCCGTACAACAGTTGAATC
Organism: Moschus berezovskii; assembly: GCF_049115385.1. Taxonomy (NCBI): domain Eukaryota; kingdom Metazoa; phylum Chordata; class Mammalia; order Artiodactyla; family Moschidae; genus Moschus; species Moschus berezovskii. The sequence goes on from NC_142467.1 coordinate 10,362,669, forward strand.
ACTAACCTCAGATTATGATAACAATTCCAATAGTGTAACTAAAATGATAGCTTCAAAAATAGTATTTATATCTTTCTAAAGGATAAAAATAATTTACAGAATACTTAGATTCTCATTAGTCACTCTTGGTAAAGTAAGTAAATTATGCTGATTATGTAAGAATGTTTGTATAGTTGATAATTTGAAATTTGACCAAAAAACAATTCCATTGTGGTTTGAGGCATTTCTTTATGCTTTATTGCATCTGTTGCAGTATAGGAACTGCTTTCAAAAATATACTGATGGAAACATTTATGTTCAATATTGATTTTTTACATGATCTTCCATATCTTTAATAAGAATAATATGAATCTAGTAATACATTTTAAGAGTTCATTTAAGTACGTGATTTATTATACAAATATTGACTGAGCTTTCCATAATTTTGTGACATTGGATCTATTTTCATGTAAAGAAGAAAGTGTTATTTCTCAAATTAATTCCCTTTTAATATGCAGGGCTTTAAAAAAATTAATAGTAAAGGCTTTTTCCTAAATTACAGAGTCATGCTTTGGTGTAAATCAAATTAAAAAATCATTTGGCCATTTGTGTATATTTATAGATAGAATGAAAATCTTTTCCACATATAAATAAGTATATGAAGAAATAATTATATTTTCAGGGCCCATTTAAAATTTAATTACATTTAAATTTTTTATCTTATTTCTGTAATTCCTTATTGTATATTGCCTAGATAATTCCCTCTCTTTATCATTTTTTCCACCTGTGTATAAATTATAATTTTTTCAGGTATGCAAGGCAAATTCATTGTTTAAATTCCCAAAATTAGACTGTGCTAAATTTTTAAAATATTTTCTTAATCTAAACATTATCTACTCATAACAAAATACAGCATTTAAGAGTAGAGTTTTATGACCTTTAACAAAGTGTACATAGGCATGTAAACAACATTTAAATCTGTAAAATTTAATTTGCCTCAAAATGTTTTGGGGACTCTTTAGAGTCAATTCCCCCAAGCCCTCAGTTCAGTTCAGTTTAGTCGCTCAGTCGTGTCTGACTCTTTGCGACCCCATGAATCGCAGCATGTCAGGCCTGCCTGTCCATCACCAACTCCCGGAGTTCACTCAACCTCATGTCCATCGAGTTGGTGATGCCATCCAGCCATCTCATCCTCTGTCGTCCCCTTTTCCTCCTGCCCCCAATCCCTCCCAGCATCAGAGTCTTTTCCAATGAATCAATTCTTCGCATGAGGTGGCCAAAGTATTGGAGTTTCAGCTTTAGCATCAGTTCTTCCAGTGAACACCCAGGATTGATCTCCTTTAGAATGGACTGGTTGGATCTCCCTGCAGTCCAAGGAACTCTCAAGAATCTTCTCCAGCACCACAGTTCAAAAGCATCAATTCTTCGGCACTCAGCTTTCTTCACTGTCCAACTCTCACGTCCCCTGGCCCTTAGCAAATACTATTCTTATTTATATTCCTATAATTTTATCTTTTCTAGAATGCCATATAAGTGGACAAATAGAGTATATAGTCTTAGAGTAAATAGTCTTAGTGTCTGGGTTTTCTAATTTGAATAATGGTTTTAGGTTGATCCATGTTGTTGCATGTACCTTCAACCAGTGATTATTACTGCTAAATTCTACATCAGTATTCTATGACACTTGTTATTGCAGAATACTGTGCCACATTTTGTTTATCCATTTACCTTTTTAAGGACATTTAGCTTCTTTATATGTTTAATATTTTATTAATAATGCTACTATAAATATTTGTGCACAACCTTTGTGGCTATGTTTTAATTTCTTATGTAAATACCTAAGAGTGGAATTGCATGATGTAAATGTTTAACAGCTAGCTTTCTGAAAGACCAAGGAGAAAACTTGGGTTGGTAGTGTTTGCTGATTGCCACAGTGTAAATATTTTTATCACAAATGATTTCACACTACAAATATTACACCCTGAAGGCAGAGTCAAGAATAGATATGCACAGAAAGCTCTCATGAGTTCAATGTGAGCAAGCCCTAGAACACGCATCACAGAACTGCTAGTTTAAAGAGAAACTGCACATTAAGCTATAAGAAACTGTCAAACTCTTTACTAAAGTACTTCTCTGTTCTTATAAATATTTTCACCAGCAATATTGGAGAACTCCACTAACACTTGATAATATTTTTTTTTAATTTTATCCATTGTATAGTGGTATCACACTGTGATTTCAGTTTGTCTTTTTTTCTTCTTAATGTATTTTAAATTGAAGGATAATTACAATATTGTGTTGTTTCTGCCATATATCAACATGGATCAATCATAGGTATATATACGTCCCCTCTCTCTTGAGTCTCCTTCCCACCTCCCACCCCATCCCACATCTTTAGGCTGTCATAGAGCCCCAATTTGAGTTCCCTGAATAATACAGCAAATTCGCACTGGCCATCTATTTTTTAATTAACTGAATGCTAATTACTTTACAATAGTGTGGTGGTTTTTGACATACATCGACATGAAACAGCCACGGGTGAACATGTGTCTCCCATCCCCAAACCCCCTCCCACCTCTCTCCCCATCCCACCCCTCTGGGTTGTCCCAGTGCACCAGCTTTGAGTGCCCTGTTTCATGCATGGAACTTGGACTGGCGATCAATTTCACATATGGTAATAAACATTTTTCAATGCTAGTCTCTCAATTCATCCCACCCTCACCTTCTCCCACAGAGTCCAAAAGTCCATTCTTTATATCTGTATCTATTTTGCTGTCTTTCATATAGGGTCATTGTTACCATCTTTCCAAAGTCCATAAATATACATTAATATACTGTATTTTCTTTCTGGCTTACTTCACTCCATATAATAGGCTCCGGTTTCAACCACCTCATTAGAATGGACTCAAATGTGTAATTTTTAATAGCTGAGTAATATTCCATTATGCATATGTACCACAACTTTCTTATAAATTAATCTGCTGATGGACATCTAGGTTGCTTACATGTCCTAGATATTGTAAACAGTGCTGTGATGAACATTGAGGTACATGTGTCTCTTTCAATTCTGGTTTCCTCAGTGTGTATGCCCAGCAGTGGGATTGCTGGGTCATATGGTAGTTCTATTTCCAGTTTTTAAAGGAATCTCCACCTTGTTCTCTATAGTGGCCCTACTAGTTTGCATTCCCACCAACAGTGTAAGAAGTTTCCCTTTTCCCCACACCCTCTCCAGCATTTATTGTTTGTAGACTTTTTGATGGCAGCCATTCTGACCAATGTAAGATGGTACCTCATTGTGGTTTTGATTTGCATTTCTCTGATAATGCGTGATGTTGAGCATCTTTGCATGTGTTTGTTAGCCATCTGTATGTCTTCTCTGTAGAAATGTCTGTTTAGTTCTTTGGCCCATTTTTTGATTGGGTCATTTATTTTTCTGGTATTGAGCTGCATGGACTGTTTATATATTTTGGAAGTTTATTCTTTGTCAGTTGTTTTGTTTGGTAATATTTTCTCCCATTCTGAAGGCTGTCTCTTCACCTTGCTTATAGTTTCCTTTGTTGTGCAAAAGCTTTTAAGTTTAATTAGGTCCCATTTGTTTATTTTTGCTTTAATTTCCATTACTCTGGGACATGGGTCATAGAGGATCTTGCTATGATTTATGTCAGAGAGTGTTCTAACTAGTTTTCCTCTAAGAGTTTTATAGTTTCTGGTCTTACACTTAGATCTGTAATCCATTGTGAGTTTATTTTTGTGTATGGTGTTAGAAAGTGTTTGTTTCATTCTTTTACAGGTGGTTGACCAGTTTTCCCAGCACCACTTGTTAAAGAGATTGTCTTTTTTTCATTGTATATTTTTGCTCCCTTGTCAAACATAAGGTGTCCATAGGTGCATGGATTCATCTCTGGGCTTTCTATTTTGTTCCATTGATCTATATTTCTGTTTTTGTGCCAGTACCGTACTGTCTGGATGATTGCAGCTTTGTAGTATAGTCTGACGTAACACAGGTTGATTCCACCAGTTCCATTCTTCTTTCTCAAGAATGCTTTTGCTATTATAGGTTTTTTGTGTTTCCATACAAATTGTGAAATTATTTGTTCTAGTTCTGTGAAAAATATCATTAGTAGCTTGATAGGGATTGTATTGAATCTAGAGATTGCTTTGGGTGGTACACTCATTTACACTATATTGATTCTTTCAATCCATGAACATGGTATGTTGGTCCATCTATTTGTGTCATCTTCAATTTCTTTCATCAGTGTTTTTTAGCTTTCTATAGATAGGTCTTTTGTTTCTTTAGGTAAATTTATTCCTGAGTATTTTATTCTTTTTGTTGCAATGGTGAATGGGATTGTTTCCTTAAATTTTCTGTTTTCTCATTATTAGTGTTTAGAAATGCAAGGAATTTTGGTGTATTAATTTTATATTCTGAAACTTTACTATATTCATTGATTAGCTCTAATAATTTTCTGGTGATGTCTTTAGGGCTTTCTATTTAAAGGATCATGTAATCTGTAAACAGTGTTTTACTTCTTTTTCTCCAATCTGGATTCCTTTGATTTCTTTTTCTTCTCTGATTGCTGTGGCTAAAACTTCCAAAACTATGTTGAATAGTAGTGGTGAGGGTGGGCTGTGGGTTTATTGTAAATGGCTTATTATGTTTAGTAATGTTTCTTCTATGCCTGCTTTCTGGAGAGTTTTTATCATTAATTGGTATTGAATTTTGTCAAAGGCTTTCTCTGCAACTATTGAGATAATCATATGGTTTTTATCTCTCAATTTGTTAACATGGTGTATCACATTGATTGATTTGTGAATATTAAAGAATCCTTGCATCCCTGGGATAAAGCCCACTTGGTCACGATGTATGATCTTTTTAATATGTTGTTGGATTGTTTTATTTTAGATATGTTAGTATTTTGTCTTTACTTGATGACTAACAATGGTGAGCATCTTTTCATATCCCTATTAACCATTTGTATATAATTTTGGGTAACTGTACGATCATAATTTTGCTCATTTTAATTAAAATAGTTTGCATTTATTATGAGCTATAAGAATTCTAATGGAGCAGTTCTAAACCCTAAACTTCAGCACTAACCTAAGTCTAATCAATACATAGACTAAGCATAGAATCTCAGCTGATCTGTCTCGACTGACTGATCCCCTAGCCTTCTGCAGACCTGTGAATGAAATATACTTGTTTTGTAATTGTGACATATGAAGTTGTTTATTTTATAGGCTACTTTTCCAGCAACAAATTTATAAAGACGATTCAGCACCAAGAAACGAGATACTTCAATAAACAAGTATTAGCTTTGTAACTGGATAGGAGGTACAAGGAAACTGTTGTGAGAAACTACTGAATGGTTACTTGCATTTGGTGGCTATTTTTTGGTGCCACTACATATGACAGTAGTGAAATTTTTAGTTAAAATATTTCTGAATTTTACAAATTGGAAGGAATAAAAATGTTATTTAATAAATTTGTGCTAATGGACAAGTAAGTTTTGAGGCCAAATACTGGATGAGGTTTGACTTTTATTATCTGATGTGTAAAGTATTACAAGAAAAAATAATGAGTTCTATCTGAAATTAATCAGTGTAAAATAGAAAGTTTATTAGTTTCTGAAATTTTAGCATTAAAAATACTGAAATGCTTCTCATCAAATTAAACTTGTCATGAACACAGCTTTGGGACAACAATGAAATCCAGTATACTGCTATTAAAAGAAAGTCTCAGAGCAAAAACAAAGTAATGCTTTAACTTTATTGTTAAAACCTCTCAAAGAATGTTTTTTTTTTTTTTTTTTGCTAACTAGTCAATTCTTTAAGCTCTTCAAAGAGATTCTAGAAGAACTGAGAGCCTATCTTCCCAATGTACCTATAATTACATAAAGGTTGGAGGAGAGTGGAGAAAGAGAGAGAGATTATAGAAGAAAATTGCACTTGTGGTTTTTGACACAGAGTAAACAGAAATCAAATTTATTGAAATACCACATAATAATGAGAGAGCTGAACCACAGAAGTGTTACAGCTTAGACTAAAAGAGACTATAATTATTTCAGATGTAAAAAACAAAACAAGGGAAACAGAAAAGGAATTTCGTAAGAGGAAAAGCTCTTGCTATTTGAAGTTTTGAACATAGTAAAAACAAAAGTATCTATACAGTAATGAAGTTCAGGATTAAATTAGCAAAGTTGTATAATTAATTATTAATTTATTTCCATATATGTACAAGAAATATAAAACATATAAAATACTATCTATAATAATATCAAAAACATTGTATTCTTCTGAATAAGTATGGCAAGCAAGCATAAGATGTTATACTTAAAAAATGCAAAATATTGAGAAAAACTAGAGGACAATTAAATAAATGAAAGAACATGCCAATCTATAAATTGGAAGATTTACTAATATATCAACATTCTCAAAATTGATCTTCAGATACAAAGCCATTCTAATCTAGATCTCAGCATATTTTCTTCATTGACATTAACAAACTTATGTAAAATGTATATGGAAATATTAAAGGCAAAGAATTGTCAAGGCAGTCTTTAGAAAGGACAACAAAGTTGAACAACTCATACTGTCAAATATCAAACCTACCATAAATAAAACCACACTGTAGAAATAACAAGTTGTAGAACTAGCAATTTCTTTCCTTGGTGTATGCCAGGAAAAAGCACACTTTCGATCACAAAATATCATATATCAAAACTAATAGTGGCACTATTAAAAGCAATAAAGTATGAAATATCCACTATTAACAACAGAAAAGAAATAGAAAGGAAAAGCTGTATTCACAAAATGGAATGCTATGCAGCAACAGAAAAAAATACATTATAACTATATAAAACAATATGGATGAATCTCACAAACATAATGTTGAGTAAAAGAAACACGACAGAAAAGAATACTTTATTGTTGACTCTACTTTGGTACACTTTATAGCCCATAACAGTGTTAGAAACTAGACTAGTGATTTCTTTTTGGAGATGGGGTTGGTGGTCATGTTAAGAGGGTACAACAGGTGAATGGAGTAGCCCACATTCTTGTTGTTAATCTCATTGGTGGCTACATAGTTCTTTTCTCTTTTTAAAAATTTGCTAATTTACATATCTATGAGATGTGCACTTTCTAGTCTATAAAGAAATTACAAAATAGCACATTTGGGAATAGATTTAGGCAGAGATTTGTTGAGTAAAGTTAACAGAAGTGTTTATATTCCCATAAAAAAGTCCAAAAATAGTGCTTCTGAGATATCAAGAGAAGGAGGAAGAGGAGTGTTAGTTGCTCAGCTGTGTCTCACTCTTTGAGATCCCATGAATGATAGCCTGCCAGCCAGATTCTCTGTCCATGGGATTCTCCAGGCAAGAATACTGGAGTGGGTTGCTATTCCCTTCTCTAGAGAACCCAGGGGTCCAACCTGGGTCTTTGCATTACAGGTAGATTTCTATCCATCTAGGCCACCAAGGAAGCCTGAGATATCTAGAACTGCACTTTAAATGGGACATCACTCATGGATTCATTATTTACCTAGGAAAATATTTTTCACATTGTATTCTCAAAAGAAATCTTCAACTAATGTTCACCCTATGTATTGAATTTACGTAAATGATTCTATTATTTCATAACCTAAGAAGCCTCAGTTCAGTTCAGTTCAGTCGCTCAGTCGTGTCCGACTCTTTGCGACCCCGTGAATCACAGCACGCCAGGCCTCCCTGTCCATCACCAACTCCCAGAGTTCACTCAAACTCATGTCCATCGAGTCGGTTATGACATCCAGCCATCTCTAGTGGAACCAATAATTAATAATATAGAAATTGAACAAATAGAAAAGGTAACACAAAATCAAATTCTTCTTTTCAGTGTCTTGCCATGAAAAAGTATATTGCCAAAATCACAAATGATTTGTTATTACATATGATAAATATGTTCAAAATACCTGTTAGTAATCTATAAGATCATTTTAAATTACAGCAGTAAGCTTCTACATAATGAGATTATTAAAGGATTTTAATTGCTTGGGTTGGCAGAAGGTGAGAATGTTACATATAGTTCTTCAGAAAGGCATAGATATGCAAAAGGACCCTCTGTCAGCTCTAGGAATCTGTAATGTGATGCTTTGTTTTGAAAAATACTGGTGACAAATTATTTCCAGCAAACCACTATGCATAAATATGGGTTGACTCTTAAGTAACAAAACTGATTGTTTTATCACTTCTATATTCTTCTGAATGTCATTTGTTATTTTCTAAAAATGTCATATTGCAGCATCCTAACTTTATTCTACACATTTGCTACTGAATCAACAAGTAACTTTGTAAATATTAGATGTTTAATTGTCAAAATATATCTACACATATCTTTATCTACATTTGGTGTATGTATATGTGTCAGAGTAAGATAATCTGTTAATCATAAATAGTGACAGGGATAAGATGTTCAGTTGTTTGTAACATAACATTTTAGCGAGAAATTATCTAGCTAGAAATCTTTTCTACAAGCACCAAGTGGATAAACAGACATAGAACAGAAAAAGAATTAAAAATAATGTTTTGATTATCTCTTGCTGTGTTATAAACTATCCCAATGCTCAGTTGCTTAACACAACCATTTTAGTTGTTTGCTCATGATTAAGAATATTTTTCAGGGTTACATGGAGATATCCTGTCTTTCCTCTATTTGGCAGTAACAGGGATACCTCAGGTAGAACTGGAAAATCCACCCACAAAATGAATTCCCTCATATAGTTGGCAAATTGGTTCTGAGGATGGGTGACACCTCACCTGGGATTTGGATCTGGGTTTCAATCCTTTATAAAAGGACTATCAATTTGGGTAAATAAGTTTTCATAGCACAGTGTTCCTAGGTACCATATTTGTTATTAATATATGTTGGCTGCTTTCCCCCAGCAAGCAAAAGCAGAAGCTCACAGACCTTCTTTCTTAAGACTTAATTTAGTAGCACCAGTATTTCTGGTACTACTTCCTGTTAGTTAAACAAATCATTGCGCCAGGCCGTAATCAAGGAGATCGTTTATACCATTGTGTGTAGACCCAGAAGCATGTCTCCTGGAGGTCAACAAACCAGCATTTTGCTGTAGGTTGAGATACAGCCCTTAATGATTCATGTTTCATTCACCTTCTTTCCAGTATCACCAAAGCACAATCCATTATGGCATCAGCGCAGACATCAGCCTGTGATTTTGTCATCTAAATCAGGTCTAGGTATACAAATGAAGCTCGTCAGGTACAAATTCTCTTGTTCTCATGACCAGTAAATGTAACAAGTAAATAAACACTTTCAAGAAGCCCAAAACATAGTGCTAAGACAATGACAAAGACAACAAAATAGCTATTTTCACACAAAATGGCAGATAATACGAGGTATACAGCAGTTATTGCTCCATTAGGATTCTGAAAAGCAGCCAGTCAACCTTATTTTTTTAATTCGGAACCAATTCTGTTGCCAGGGAATTGTTCTTCAAGGTTCCCAGGTCTAACCTCGGAATGATCCTTCATTTTCTGAAAGAAATGCCCCATGTTTCCAGGTGAATAGCTTTCTTAACCTGTTTTTGTTTTGTTTTTTGCCTATAGAAGTGCTGGAAAAACTCTAAGTGACCTTAGGTATGCCAATGCATTTATAAATACAATATCAAAAGTATGATCCATGAGGAGAAAAAATGATGAGTTGTACTTAATTAAAATTAAATTTCTGCACTATGATAGACAGTGTTAATAAAATGAAAGACAAGCCACAGAATGAGAGAAAATATTTGGAAAACATGTTAAAGAACTTATAAGCAAAATAATTTTAAAAAAAATGGAAAGTTCAAAAATAAGAAAACAACCAACTTAGAAAATGGGAGGATTTCCAGAATTGAGAAAAAAAGAAAATGGATGAAAGTTTTTAGTGGACTGCTTCACCAAACAAAATGTATAGACAATAAATAATCATATGAAAAGATGCTTAAATATTTCACTATTAGGAAATTGCAAATTAGAACAATAGAGAGATACCACTATACCCCTAAGAGAATGGCTAAAAGTGAGAAAAAAAACCTGACAATACCAATTTCAGGCGAGGGTATAGAACAACCTGGTCAGAATAATAAAGGAATATTATGAACAATTTTATGCAAATCAAAAAAAAAAACATAAAATGGATCAATTCCTTAAAGAAAATGAATGATCTGATAGATGAAACACAGCATCAGGAACAAAACCTTGTAAAAATTTTCCTCATATGTATGCAAACATCAACTTGTAAAAGATCATTAGTTTAAATGTACAATCTAAAATAATAAAACTTCTAGAATGAAACATAGGAAAAAGATGTCTAACCCTGAGAAAGGCAAAATTGTGTTAATAGAAGGTGATAAACACAGAACACAAGTCCTCTGTGTTCCAGATATATGGTTCAGTAGCACCCCCTTCGAAGACCCCCCACTGGATGCCTGAAACCACACTGTACCAAACCCTATACATACTGTTTTTCCTATATACATTTTACTTATACAATTCCTGTACACACAGTAAAGTTTAATGTATAGATTAGGCACAATATGAGATTAGGGCTTCCCTATTGGCTCAGATTGTAAAGGATCTTCCTACAATGTGGGAGACCTGGGTTCCATCTCTGAGCTGGGAAGACCCCCTGGAGAAGGGAATGCACCCCACTCCAGTATTCTTGCCTGGAGAATTCTATGGACAGAGGAGTCCGGCAAGCTATAGTCCATGGGGTTGCAAAGAGTCGAGCACGACTGAGTGACTAACACACACACACACACACACACACACACACACACACACGAGATTAACAGTAATAAAATGAAATAATTATAACAACATATTGCAATAACAGTTATGCAAATATAGTCTCTATCAAAATACCAAATGTAATGCCTTTCCCATCTTAACCAAGCCTTTAACACACACCATGGCCTTGACTTGCAGCTTGAGGTGCCAGAACATAACTAGAACGACTTTCATTTTCCTTCTTCACAATTTCAGGCATAGAAGATTCATTCTTAACATAGATGTTAGTACCTCAGCATATGGTTCTTTTTTCCCTCTCCTTATTAAGTCAACAGCTTTCACTTTTCACTTAAAGAAAGCTCTTTACAGCTTCTCTTTGGCATATCCGAATTGGCATCACTATTCTTGCACTTTGGGGCCATTTTTAAGTCAAATAAGAGTTACCTGAACATAGGGCTGTCATAGCGATAACTCAGCAGTCGATCTGGTAACCAAGATGGCAGCTGAGCAGCTGACCAGAGAGCAATGGCAAGCGAGACAACGCGAGATTTCTACACGCTGCTCAAACCAGCTGTGAGATTTCAGTTCAGTTCAGTTCAGTCGCTCAGTCGTGTCGGACTCTCCGCGACCCCATGAATCACAGCACGCCAGGCCTCCCTGTCCATCACCAACTCCCGGAGCTCACTCAAACTCATGTCCACAGAGTCGGTGATGCCATCCAGCCATCTCATTCTCCATCGTCCCCGTCTCCTCCCGCCCCCAACCTTTCCCAGCATCAGAGTCTTTTCCAGTGAGTCAACTCGTCACATGAGGTGGCCAAAGTATTGCAGTTTCAGCTTTAGCATCAGTCCTTCCAATGAACACCCAGGATTGATCTCCCTTAGAATGGACTGGTTGGATCTCCTTGCAGTACAAGGGACTCTCAAGAGTCTTCTCCAACACCACAGTTCAAAAGCATCAATTCTTCGGCGATCAGCTTTCTTCACAGTCCAACTCTCACATCCATACATGACCACGGGAAAAACCATAGCCTTGACTAGACGGCCTTTGTTGGCAAAGTAATGTCTCTGCTTTTTAATATATTATCAAGGTTGGTCATAACTGTCCTTCCAAGGAGTAAGCGTCTTTTAATTTCATGGCTGCAATCAGCATCTGCAGTGATTTTGCAGCCCAAAAAAATAAAGTCTGACACTGCTTCCACTGTTTTTCCATCTATTTCCCATGAAGTGATGGGACCAGATGCCATGATCTTTGTTTTCTGAATGTTGAGCATCAAGCCAACCTTTTCACTCTCCTCTTTCACTTTCATTAAGAGGCTTTTGAGTTCCTCTTCACTTTCTGCCATAAGGGTAGTGTTGATTGAAAACCTAGAAAAATTTCATTTCCGAAATTTCCCACCTGATAATTTCAAACCATAGTTGACCCTGAGTAGCTGAAGCTGCAGAAAACAAAACCGCGACAAGAGGACTACTGTATATGTGATCCCCTCCCCCAACTTTTGCTGGAAATTGTGAGGATATTCGTTTGTATTCAGGAACGTTACTGTCATGAATTGATGTGGGTGTATTTTCATACATTGTGATGGATTAAATTGATCCTTTAGAAATGCATGTCCTTCACATTTGGAAAACATTTTTGAATATATCTTCGATTAATTCTTCCTTTTGATTTCATCTGTTCTTTCTCAAGTTCCCATTAGTTCGATATCTGATTTATTGAGTAATCGTCTTTTACTACTGTATTCTGTACTGTTTTCCTTTTCCCCTTTCTCTCTCTCTCTCTCTTTTTTTTTCCAGAGAGCTTCCTCAACCTTTCTTTGAATTATTTTTTTATATAATTTACAAAATATTTTTCATGTTCTCAAATTATCCTTTTTTCTATAATTTCTAGTTTCTGTTTAATGGATGCTGCTGCTGCTGCTGCTGCTGCTAAGTCACTTCAGTCGTGTCCGACTCTGTGTGACCCCACAGACGGAAGCCCACCAGGCTTCCCGTCCCTGGGATTCTCCAGGCAAGAACACTGGAGTGGGTTGCCATTTCCTTCTTCAATGTGTGAAAAGTGAAAATGAAGTCGCTCAGTCGAGTCCGACCCTTAGCGACCCCACGGACTGCAGCCCACCAGGCTCCTCCATCCATGGGATTTTCTAGGCAAGAGTACTGGAGTGGCTTGCCATTGCCTTCTCCTTAATGGATGCAGTATCTCTTTAACATCTTCCTGGACAAATGTTTAATGGTATTTTGACAGGTGGTTGTTCCCTGTGTAGTCTATGATGCCTTCCAATTTTACTTTCTTACTATTTCCTTTGGTCTTTGTCAGTGTTAGAGATTTCTTTCAGATTCCTTGGTGATCTTGCATTTGTGCTCGTATTTAAGATCATGGTACATGTCTTAATTTCTCTGCACAGTAGAAGGGTGCACAAATTGAAAAGACCGATTTACTATCCGAGGGGCTGTTCTTTAGTGTTAGTGCCCACATGGACGAATCCACACGTACCTGACTAAATTACATGTCAGGCAACAAGGATTTCATTAGCTGTGGTATAAGGGGGATTGAAGACTTAATACACGCGTTCCTTTCATTTCATTCTTTTGGTGTTATAAGACTGCCCCAAAGTTTTATGTTGAGGAAACTGACCCTTTGTTTTACCCTCCCTAGTTAATTTTCTGATTGCAGCCATGAAATTAAAAGACGCTTGCTCCTTGGAAGGAAAGTTGTGACCAACCTTGATAATATATTAAAAAGCAGAGACATTACTTTGCCAACAAAGGTCCGTCTAGTCAAGGCTATGGTTTTTCCCGTGGTCATGTATGGATGTGAGAGTTGGACTGTGAAGAAAGCTGATCGCCGAAGAATCGATGCTTTTGAACTGTGGTGCTGGAGAAGACTCTTGAGAGTCCCTCGGACTGCAAGGAGATCCAACCAGTCCATTCTAAAGGAGATCAATCCTGGGTGTTCATTGGAAGAACTGATGCTAAAGCTGAAACGCCAATACTTTGGCCACCTCATGCGGCGAGTTGACTCACTGGAAAAGACTCTGATGCTGGGAAACGTTGGGGGCGGGAGGAGAAGGGGACGATGGAGAATGAGATGGCTGGATGGCATCACCGACTCTGTGGACATGAGTTTGAGTGTACTCCGGGAGTTGGTGATGGACAGGAAGGCCTGGCGTGCTGTAGTTCATGGGGTCGCCAAGAGTCGGACACGACTGAGCGACTGAACTGACTGAACTGAACTGAATTTTTCTGAAATCTGTCTTCCACTATTTAATGTTATCAACTCCTCTAATGCTTTTTTCCTTCTGAATTTTTATTTGTGTTGACATTGGGAGGAAATAAGTGTAAATATGTATATTCATTCCATCAATTTCAAGTAGGGTCTTGAATTTTCAAACCAAATATTATGAAGAAAAATAAAAATAGCAAAAAAACTTAAATATTAAAAACAAGGTAGAGGAATGGAAAAGGATATAAATATTAAGTTTAGCAAAAATAAGCTTATTTTGAAATCAAATTATAAACTAATTTAGCTCTAAGAAGAGACACTTATTCCTATACTTCATCAAGAACTTAGGATGTTCCAGTGATTCGAGACAGACAAAAAGAGGAAATCAGTCAGGATAAAATAAATTCTAACAAAAGACAAAAATCATATTCACTATTTATAAGTGTCATGAGAATTTTTCTGATGTGGATCTGTTTCTCAAATGATTACCAAAAAGAAATGCTGAAATATTCTCTAGATACTAGAAGGATTTGCAAAAGTGATAACATGCTTGATTTTGAGTGTGTCTAAACTCTGGGAGTTGGCGATGAACAGGGAGGCCTGGCATACTGTGATTCATGGGGTCGCAGAGAGTCAGACATGACTGAGGGACTGAACTGAACTGAACTGAACTGAAAGCCACTCCAGTACTCTTGCCTGGAGAATCCCATGGATGGAGGAGCCTGGTAGGCTGCGGTCCATGGGATCGCTACGAGTTGGACATGACTGAGTGACTTCACTTTCACTTTTCACTTTCACACGTTGGAGAAGGAAATGGTAACCCACTCCAATGTTCTTGCCTGGAGAATCCTAGGGACGGGAGAGCCTGGTGGGCTGCCGTCTATGGGGTCACACAGAGTCAGGCACGACTGAAGTGACTTAGCAGCAGCAGCAGCAAAGCAAATGAAAATGAAAATCTGCCCATACAAACATGTTTTCTAAAAGGCCACTAGACTATTGAAATAGTTCAATTTGGCATTTTCTACAAATATTTATTCATATACATATTTTCAATAACTAATATGTAAATAATATATCAGCAAGATATGGACGTTACAATACGCAATTTTGTACATTTAAGAGAAAGATCACTCTGTATGTCACTCTTCACAAGCTGTATAACTATCTGTATGCATTCGTATTCAGTCATGTCCAACTCTTGTGACCCCTTGGACTATAGCCTGTCAGGCTCCTCTGTCCATGAGATTATTTTAGGCTAAAATACTGGGGTGGGTTGCCATTTCTTCCTTCAAGGGATCTTCCTGACCCAGGGATTGAACCCGTGTCTCCTTTATTTCCTGCGTTGCAGATGAATTCTTTGTCCACTGAGCCATTGGGGAAGCCCACACTAGCATATTACTATAGAATAAGTAAACAATCAGAGTTCACTTTTTTGGAAGGTGATATATTAATTCAGGAAAGTTAATTTTTAACAATTTTAGTTCATTTTTCTCTAATAATGATATATATTTTAATTTTCACATTTTAATTAAAGTCAGTAATAAGAATCTGATTCTTAATTAAATTATCTCTATTACTAATATAATTAAATTCCAACTCTGTATAATAAAACTGTTTTCATTCTTCACTTCATAATATACTTTTTCCCCCTCAGACAAGTGAGTACAGTCACTGTATAAAAAGTAAAGGGAAATTATCTTACTGATTTAAAATTCTTAATTATACATATATGTATATATGCACATAGCATACTCACACACACACATATATATATATGCATGAATACATATAAACAAGCATAACCCACCTAAACTAGTAATTGAATTCAGAAGCATCTACCTTACCATTTCCACTTAGAGGAATATATTTTCATGACCTAATAAAAAAAGAAAATAATTTTTGGTAGATTACTGTTCTTAAACTAGTATGTTAAAGTTCAGTTCAGTTCAGTTCAGTTCAGTCGCTCAGTCGTGTCCGACTCTCCGCGACCCCATGAATCACAGCACGCCAGGCCTCCCTGTCCATCACCAACTCCCGGAGTTCACTCAAACTCATGTCCACAGAGTCCGTGATGCCATCCAGCCATCTCATTCTCCGTCGTCCCCTTCTCCTCCCGCCCCCAACCTTTCCCAGCATCAGAGTCTTTGCCAGTGAGTCAACTCGTCGCATGAGGTGGCCAAAGTATTGCAGTTTCAGCTTTAGCATCAGTCCCTCCAGTGAACATCCAGGATTGATCTCCTCCAGAATGGACTGGTTGGATCTCCTTGCAGTATAAGGGACTCTCAAGAGTCTTCTCCAACACCACAGTTCAAAAGCATCGATTCTTCGGCGGTCAGCCTTCTTCACAGTCCAACTCTCACATCCATACATGACCACGGGAAAAACCATTGCCTTGACTAGACGGACCTTGGTTGGCAAAGTAATGTCTCTGCTTTTTAATATACTATCAAGGTTGGTCATAACTTTCCTTCCAAGGAGCAAGCGTCCTTTAATTTCATGGCTGCAATCAGCATCTGTAGTGATTTTGGAGCCCAAAAAAATAAAGTCTGACACTGTTTCCACTGTTTTTCCATCTATTTCCCATGAAGTGATGGGACCAGATGCCATGATCTTTGTTTTCTGAATGTTGAGCTTCAAGCCAACCTTTTCACTCTCCTCTTTCACTTTCATCAAGAGGCTTTTGAGTTCCTCTTCACTTTCTGCCATAAGGGTAGTGTCATCTGCATATCTGAGGTTATTGATATTTCTCCCGGCAATCTTGATTCCAGCTTGTGCTTCTTCCAGCCCAGCATTCCTCATGATGTACTCTGCATATAAGTTAAATAAGCAAGGTGACAATATACAACCTTGACGTACACCTTTTCCTATTTGGAACCAGTCTGTTGTTCCATGTCCAGTTCTAACAGTTGCTTCCTGACCTGCATACAGGTTTCTCAAGAGGCAGGTCAGGTGGTCTGGGATTCCCATCTCTTTCAGAATGTTCCACAGTTTATTGTGATCCACACAGTCAAAGGCTTTGGCATAGTCAATAAAGCAGAAATAGATGTTTTTCTGAAACTCTCTTGCTTTCTCCATGATCCAGCGGATGTTGGCAATTTGATCTCTGGTGCCTCTGCCTTTTCTAAAACCTGCTTGAACATCTGGGAGTTCACGGTTTACATACTGCTGAAGCCTGGCTTGGAGAATTTTGAGCATGACTTTACTAGCGTGTGAGATGAGTGCAATTGTGCGGTAGTTTGAGCATTCTTTGGCATTGCCTTTCTTTGGGATTGGAAAGTTTTATTTTCCCTAACACAGTCAATGTTTATATATATATGTATGTATATATATACATACATATATATATATGCATATTGTGCCAAATACCCACAAATGGGCTTCCCTGGTGGCTCAGACAGTGAAGAATCCACCTGCAGTGCAGGAGACCTGGATTTAATTCCTGGGTTAGGAAGATCCCCTGAGGAGGTCACGGCAACCCACTCCAGTAATCTTGCCTGGAGAATCCCTATAGACAGGGGAGCCTGGCAGGCTACAGTTCATGGGGTCGCAAAGAGTTGGACACAACTTACAAATATCTCTTAATTCTTTCTCTTTTATTATTTATTCCAGCTTTTCAGATATCCCCTAGATACTCTTCACTAGAAATTGGTCTCTTAATTCTTGATATTTCCACATATGAATTGCTGCTTATTTCCTTTAAATATTCTCTTATCCAGGAATCTCTGAGTCCAGTCAATAAAAAGGGACTAAGTTTGTGTAAAGGCTATAGGAAATGTTGCCCCTTGGAAGGGCCTAAAATCTCTGGAAATAAATGTACAAGACTGATTTTATGGGAGTTAAATTAAGAGGTAAGTAGTGTGGACTAGAGCATAAATTACAGGGTCACATTAGAAGTAACTTTAAATGACTTTAATATGATTCACATATCTGAATGAAAATTAAGTTATTGAGAGATTCCAAGGGCTTGGTCAGTGAATGAAGCATAAGAGAGTCTGTGTTGCTGCTCCCAGCACTGTTCAGAGGAGTAGAAGTGTATGGGTCTTTGCAGCCTGTATGACTTTAACTGAGGGCATTTGGTGGTTGTATAGCAGGTGGTGTAGTGGAAAAGAGTCCACCTGCCAGTGCAGGATACGCATGAGTCATGGGTTCGATCCCTGGGTCAGGAAGACCCCCTGGAGAAGGAAACGACAACCCATTCTAGTATTCTTGTCTGGAAAATTCCATGAACGGAGGAGCCTGGTGGGCTACCTTGCATGGGATCACAAGAGTCAGACATGGCTGAGTGAGCACACACACACATCTTAGTCTACATTAAGATTACCCCACTAAATCTTTTTATTCTGATTCTTTGTTCACTGCATCACCAACTGCAGGGGAAAGAAATTATAATCAAAATAGTTTTCAGTCTTATAAAGACAAAATGGAGGGAAATAGTATTTCAGATAACAGAAAATCTGAGTGCTAGGCTTCAGGAACATCCAGATCCAGTTGACTGTACTTTAATTGGCTCCATGTAGGCGGTCTTACACTATGTGGCAGCAGGAACACTAACTTGCGTTTAGTCATTTAAATACTGAATGGAATGCCTGAGGTCATTTTGCTTTCCCATATTTCTACCAGCAATCCCAGGGCTTATTCTCTTTTGGCTAGCTTGTCCACCTGTTCATCCTTGAACACCATGGCTAGAGCTGGGGGTAGACAGGGAAATATAAAATGCACATTTATTCTAGTACAGTGTATTCTTCATGAGATGAGAGATCTTACCTGTATTAGTACATCATTGTATTCCCAGCATCATAAAACACTGCTTGTCGTTGTATAGGTACTCCATAAATGTTGTTATAAAGAATTTTAAAAAAAGGTTAAAAATTATTGTTCAAGCCTAGGTCAGAGACTCAATCCTGGATCTTCAGAATAAGATTGGTTATTATTATAGTGGAATAAGAAATGGTAGGGTGTTTTCACGGATTCAAAAAAATTGTGGATAGTGGAATTATTCCAGGCTTCACAGAAATGATGTAACAAATGTCCACTAAAGGAAGAAAACCCCTTAGAGATTGTCTGATGCGGGGAGAAAGCACAGATCATTGAAATGAGAACATGTCCATCGATTGTATTTTTTAAAAGTCTTTCATTAAACTGCCAAATTAGGGGTTTCAATTTTTCTTTTATATTATTATTTTTGATATTGGTTCATCCTGAATCAGTTTCCCAATAATGGGGTCACTTGTGAATAGACTAGTTTCAAATATCTAGCATACATATGTATCTCTTCCATCACAGTGCAGACACTCACTGTGATCCTGCAATAATGAGTAGGTAAAGACTAAATTCACTAAATTCTCTATAATGGAATGTCAATCGGAATAAAAGGAGAGAACTTGAGAAAGTTAAGCTCAATATGAGTTACCAAGAATTGAAGTAAAATATTAAAATGTTTTATTAACTCTAAAGATAAACCATCTTTATGACCAGCTTCTCCCTTTGTTTTAAGCTTAAGTAGATTGGCTCAAGAAAGGAAAAATAAGGAAACTGATTTTATCATAATTATTTAAGAAAACATGTGTATTTATATAAATATTAAGGTAAATATAATTGTGGCATAGAAAAATCATGAATATTTTAAAAATCTACATCTGAACTTCATGATACTTGTAAAGTTTAATTCTATTGTCAGTCTAACCCCCAATATGATGGGATTTGGAGGTGGTGCCTTTGGGAGGTAATTAGGTTTAGATGACATCATGAGCTAGTGCCAGTATGTGAGATTCTGGTATTCTTAGAAGAGAAAGATATAGAGCTCTCTTTTTCTAGACGCACACACAAAGGTTATGTGAATACACAGGGAGGCGGCTGCTATCTGCAGTCCAGAGAGATGTATCCCACAAGCCCTCTTTCTGCAAGCCCCTTGGTCTGGAACTTCCCAGACTCAAGAACTGTAATAAATAAATGTCTGCTGTTTAAGCTACCCAGTTTATGGTATTTTATTATAGCAGCCAAGTTGATTAAGATACTCACAAAATGGATACAAGGACTATACAATTCTGATTGTTATGAGCATCCTTTTGTGACCATAAATCAGTACCATGATAAAATCAATATATAAAAAAGGCAATATTGAAATAACAAGCCACATGAAGCAGAACCAACCCTCACCATCAGATAACCAGAAACAGTTACCAGGCAGTGAGTAAGACGGTCAGACACCTTGTCCAGCCCACTCGACCCCCTGATAAATGCAGGTAAAACAGAAGAGAAATCTTTCAAGTAAACTTCAGAATCATGAGACACAGCAAATTATTTTTATCTTAAACCAGCCATTTTAATGGTCAGCTATAAAGCCCATGGACGGAGGAGCCTGGTAGGCTGCAGTCCATGGGGTCGCTAAGAGTTGGACATGACTGAGCAACTTCACTTTCACTTTTCAATTTCCTGCATTGGAGAAGGAATTGGCAACCCACTCCAGTGTTCTTGCCTGGAGAATCCCAGGGACGGCGGAGCCTGGTGGGCTGCTGTCTATGGAGTCGCATAGAGTCGGACACGACTGAAGAGACTTAGCAGCAGCAGCAGCAGCATACAACTGCTAACACTTGAAACAGAAATATTAAACACAGTATTATAACAACTCAAAAGAAGATATGACATTTGTGAACTTAATGGACTTACATATACATCTGCATATGAACAATTTAGTTAGGTGTTAATGCATGAAGAATTTTACATAAATAACATTTTAAAACACTATTTTTATTAATATGTATCACATTTAATTTATTTTAAATTTAACTCAAAAAACAAGGAAAAACAAAAAGAATGATAAATAACAGATCAGTTCAGTTCAGTCGCTCAGTCATGTCTGACTCTTTGTGACCCCATGAATCACAGCACGCCAGGCCTCCCTGTCCGTCACCAACTCCCGGAGTTCACTCATACTCATGTCCATCAAGTCGGTGATGCCATCCAGCCATCTCATTCTCTGTCGTCCCCGTCTCCTCCTGCCCCCAAACCCTCCCAGCATCAGAGTCTTTTCCAGTGAGTCAACTCATCGCATGAGGTGGCCAAGGTATTGGCGTTTCAGCTTTAGCATCAGTCCTTCCATTGAACACCCAGGATTGATCTCCTCTAGAATGGACTGGTTGGATCTCCTTGCAGTCCACGGGACTCTCAAGAGTCTTCTCCAGCACCACAGTTCAAAAGCATCAATTCTTCGGTGATCAGCTTTCTTCACAGTCCAACTCTCACATCCATACATGACCACTGGAAAAACCATAGCCTTGACTAGATGGACCTTTGTTGGCAAAGTAATGTCTCTGCTTTTTAATATGCTATCTAGGTTGGTCATAACTTACCTTCCAAGGAGTAAGCGTCTTTTAATTTCATGGCTGCAATCAGCATCTGCAGTGAGTTTGGAGCCCCCAAAAAATAAAGTCTGATACTGTTTCCACTGTTTCCCCATCTATTTCCCATGAAGCGATGGGACCAGATGCCATGATCTTTGTTTTCTGAATGTTGAGCTTCAAGCCAACCTTTTCACTCTCCTCTTTCACTTTCATCAAGAGGCTTTTGAGTTCCTCTTCACTTTCTGCCATAAGGGTGGTGTCATCTGCATATCTGAGGTTATTGATATTTCTCCCGGCAATCTTGATTCCAGCTTGGAATCTTCCAGCCCAGCGTTCCTCATGATGTACTCTGCATATAAATAGGGTGACAATAAGTAACCTTTACGTACTCCTTTTCTTATTTGGAACCAGTCTAGATGGTGGCCATCTGCAAATCAAGAAGAGAGCTCTCACCAGAATCCAGCCATGCTGGCACCCTAATCTCAGATTTCTAGCTTTCAGAACTGTGAGAAAATAAAGTTCTGTTGTTTAAGCTGCTCAGTCTGTAGCATTTTGTTACAGCAGACCAAGCTGACTAAAATATTACCTTATGCCCATGCAACTCTTGTAGGCTTTAGTGGACAGTGATTTCAAGATTATGTTGGACCAGTGATTTGAAGAGATTTTTATCATTGGGAAACTAGGTTAAGCCTCCTCACCTATCAAATGATTTACAGGAGGATCATAAAGAAAAAATATCACAAATTTCACAAAGTGCTATTGTGATGAATATAGAAGAACATAAAGCTTAATGAACTGCCTTCAGCAGATAGAAGTATTAGGTAAAGCCATTAATTTAATGGGAGATGTTAGCTCATAACCACTTAGTTACTCCTTCCCAAGATTAAAAGTAAAATTGTTATGTATGTTTTTTCATTTTAGATGTAGAATAATATTGAATCTTAAAACATATTTGTAAGCTATCTTGTATGATTAATTTTAAAAATGTAGTCAGCATAGAAGTATCAGACATAATATTTTGTACTTTCAAGGAAGTTAACCTAAATATAAATGATACTTGATACAAGATTTTATTTTTGAGTAATTTTCCAAACCTAAAGTGAATCAACATGTTCAGTATTTAATTTCTAACACATTCAGGCAGTCTGATGACTGTTGTTAATTTGCATTATTCCTCACTTCCCTTATCTTACTCAGTGACGAAAATAAATTATCAGTAATGTTATACATAAAAACATAGGAACACACAATTAATAAAATTAAACACTTCCAGGTTTTTGCTTCTTAAGAGGCATCTATAATGAAAGTTTGAAAAGGCAGGGATATGTTACATTGTATGTGTACAGGTAGTCTCTTAAGGTGATATGTTCATCTTTAAGCACCTTGGATGATTTTAGCTTCCATCAAGTAATTTACTAATGCTGCATTTCCGAAATGCAGCATTATTAGCCCATTACACCAAGACAAGGTTAAGAGTGCTATATTGCATGGTAATACCTGATTTGTTTTTGAGACTCCTGCCCTTAATTAATTGTTGACCTCATTGAGAATTTAACTGACCTATAAAAGAGATTTTTTGTTTTTGTTTTTTGGTGGGAGGGCATGTTACAGAGACATTGTTTTAACATACTAACATGGCTGCCCTAATACATTGTTTTAACCAAAACACAGGTGAGAGCTTAACAATGTAAAAGAACATGTGCTAGCTGAAAAGAAACGAAAAGGAAAATCAAAATCCACTTTGACAGAATGTTAAGAGTTGGCGATGTTTAATGCTCTTTTACTATATGAAGTAGAGTTACGGCCAGCCATCTGCTGCTAAAGGAATCTTCTCACTGCTGTTACATCTGCTGCTGCTGCTGCGTCACTTCAGTCGTGTCCGACTCTGTGTGACCCCATAGACAGAAGCCCACCAGGGTCCCCCGTCCCTGGGATTCTCCAGGCAAGAACACTGGAGTGGGTTGCCATTTCCTTCTCCAATGTGTGAAAGTGAAAAGTGAAAGTGAAGTCGCTCAGTCGTGTCCGACCCTTAGCAACCCCACGGACTGCAGCCCACCAGGCTCCTCCATCCATGGGATTTTCTAGGCAACCCCTACTATTTATATAAGGTTGTTAAATTATCAAAAGTTTTCTGTAATTATGTTTAAAGCACCCTGTCACTTTTTAGTTTACACTGAAAAATAAAGAAGTTCAAAAAAGCCAAGATGGATTTAATACCAGCAGTAAAATCAACTGTAAAATTAAAAGTTCTATAATTGAAATCTTAATATGTTGCAAAGTGAATGGCTGAAGTTCCATTACACTGACTACCAGTAAGGCTTAGAATCTGACTCTAAGAATAAGAGAGAGTCTCAAATAATTTCTTTGACTCAGAAATTAAAATAATTTCTTACAACTCTCTACCACAATAACGCTCTTATTTCCCTTAATAAAAATAGTGACATTATTTGTTTTTAAAAATTTTTGCTATTAACAACAAAATTACATCCAAGCAATCAGCTGAAGTTCTAAGGGAAAATGACAATGCTGAAATAAGAATAAGCTTTACCATTTGAAAAAAATTATTTTTAATTGGAGGATAATTGCTTTACAGTATCACGTTGGTTTCTGGCATATATCAACATGATACCACTATTATTATTGAAATTTTCATGGGTGAGAATTTCAGCATATGTAAACTCCAAAGATAAGTTTGCGAATCATCTGTCTACAAAAAAAAGAAGTCATAGGAAATTACATTTTATTGAATGAATGTCAAGGGTTTTATATTACTGATTTACTATATTTATGTATTCTATAAAATAAATACTATTTTAAAGGATACACTGTAATTCATAAGAAAAGTAATGCAAAAAATAGATGCTTGAAATACATCCAACAGGAAACTTATTCTCACTTTTATCATCCAGTCCTTTTGGCGATGCTTCTAGTGTTATGGACAAACTTGACCTTCTTGGAAATGTGTTGTCCATCGCTTTTCTGTTTCAGTCACAGTAGCTATAAATAGTTGTTTAAGAATATCCTTATCTAAATTTCTGCCATCTACTTTTGCTAATTGCCCAATTGATTAGAAAATTCAGAACTATGAAGGTCCAATAAACACAGCATGAATGTGAACAGACTTTGCATTAGAGTTTAATACAGTAGGAAACGGTTTCTAAAAAAGCGACGTGATCCTAGAAGCAATTTCCACAACTTAATTATTATTCCCAACTGTAATGCCTCGCTGATCAAATAATCATGTTATGCACTGCATAAAGAGCATTAAATCACTGCTCTCACCCACCCTCTCTCCCTCCCTCTCTCACTCCTTTTCTTTCTACCGCTTTGTTCAGATGATGTGAAAAAATAGAGATAGAGATAGACTTGCATCTTTTCGCCTGCAATGCTCAGATTTCTCCTCTTCCCTGCTCTCAGAGTGCCTTTAAACATTGCAGATTACCTTTACTTTTTTTTTTTCATATTTCCTTCCTATGTCTCTTCTTTCTTCTGTCCTTTGGCCAAGGTCCTTAACAGACTCATAAAGTTGTCTTACACCACAGGAAGCAGAGATATTTTAAATTCTGGATAAATCAGAATTTTGCATTTATACTAAGTTCCTTTTATATTTTACTGACTCAGTTAAATATCCATATTGACTCTTCTCTTTACTTTAGGAATCGTCATCCAGTACTTGCTTTACCTCTACTGCCATCATGTTGCCTGCTTGTATATTTGACCCACCCTTTACACCATTGACCCTCACAAATTTAAATTAGTATACATAAATCTTTCCTGTAGTACCTGTTAAAATTCTAATTCAGGATATATCCCTAGCAATTTTGATCCTCCCAGTAGTAAAGAACCCATCTGCCAACGCAAGATACGGAAGAGACACGGGTTCAATCCCTGGGTTGGGAAGATTCCCTGGAGGAGGGCATGGTAACCCACTCCAGTATTCTCGCCTGGAAAATCCCATGGACAGAGGAGCCTTGTGGGCTACCATCCAGAGTCACAAAGAGTCGGACTCGACTGAGGCAACTTAGCACACATGCAAGTGCACAGTCCCTATATCTCAGGCTGTTATGAGTAACGCTTTAAAACTTTCATTTGAATTAGTTCAACTTGATCCTTTGAATTAGGAATGAAGAGAGATCTTCATAACATCTTCTAGTCTCAGGGAAAGATGCATTTATGCCAAAGAAATAAAAAGAGACATTCATATACACTATTAGTTTATATCATTAAATATATATATATACATATATAAATCAAATTGCCAACATTTGTTGGATCATGGAGAAAGCAAGGGAGTCCCAGAAAAACATCTACTTCTTCATTGACCACCCTGAAGCCTTCAACTATGTGGATCACAACAAACTGGAAAATTTTAGAGATGAGAGTACCAGTCCACTGACTCATTGGACATGAGTCTGGGCACACTCTGGGAAATGGTGAAGGACAGGGAAGCCTGGGGTGCTGCATTTCATGGGGTAACAAAGAGTTGGACATGACTTAGCAACTGAACAACGTGTGAATACAATTTTAGACACTTCTGAGCATATTTTCTTGATAAATAATGGATAAAGAGATAAATGAGTAGAAATCAAAATCATGACTCTGAATGGATGAAACAACATAAATCTAATCTGAAGTAGATAGTGGTCTCATAAGGTAAGAATATGTGTAATGAAAATGGGAGAATGCCATTTTTATACTGCAGTTTTTTCTCAATATTTAGGTAGATTCACGGGGTCGCAAGGAGTCGGACATGACTGACTGAACTGAACTGAATAGCATATTACAACAATCAAAACTGTTGATTATTCAGACACCAAAAAATAAACGTAGAGTAGCCAAATGCAATTGGTTATGTAAAGCAGCTGAGATATTAAAAACTTACAACAGCTGTCATTGACTGGGATAAACTATTTATATCTGCTGTCCTGCTTGGCAAATGAGCAAGGCAAATTTTCACAAAATATTTCTTTTCATTTGAGATTTTATTTTTTTGGCATAGCCTTCTGTTGTCTCTGACAGCGTCCATTTAATTTGATAAATGTGTTTTTTGTTCAATGCAAAATAGCTGAAGTAACCTGAAAGGCCTAATGCTCCTTTTGTGCTCTGAATTTACAGAATTGTCTGAAAAACGATGTATGAAGCCAAGTATTTTCTATGTAATTGAAGCTGTCAAAATATAGAATTGGAGGCTATTTGGCTGTTGGAATAAAAGAATGGAGTATGACAGTTGAAAAGTATAATGCATCCTTCTAAATAAATATGCCTCCTTTTGGATATCTTACTGGGCATGAAAATGGAAGCACTCCAATAACTGTGAAAAGTAAACAGTGAAATGTAGCTATAAAATTGATTCAATAACAAATGCTCAAGAGAAAAATTATTGAATATCATATGAGAAATTGTGGCATCTATTATGATACTTAAAATATAGCAGGTTGTGAGAAATGCTATAGTTCATTTTAAATTCCATAATATATATATAGAAGAAAAATTATCTTTGTCATTTGAAAAAGATAATAAGGAGGAAGAATTATAGTGTATTAAGTGATAGTTCTAGCAGATATTCATTCAATTGCTTCTTCAACAAATGTTTATTAAGCACCCACTAGAGTTAGCCTGGCTTCCCTAGTGGCTCAGATGGTAAAAATCTGCCTGCAATGTGGAAGACCTGGGTTCGATCCCTGGGTTGGGAAGACACCCTGGAGCAGAGCATAGTGACCCACTCCATATTCTTGTCCAGAAAATCCCCAAGGACAGAGGAGCCTGGTGGGCTACAGTCTAGGGGGGTGGTAAAGCATCGGACACGACTGAGTGACTAAGCACAGCACAGCATGTGAATTAGCCACTGAAGGGGACATCAAGCAATCAAAAATAACTGGGGTACCGCTTGATTTCTTGAAGAATTCTACCAGGTTAGGAAGAACAGAAAAGTAAAGAGTCAATATTGATATAGGTATCAAATAAATATAGGTAGGTGACAGAGGCAGATTAAATAAGTAATATATTGTCAAAACTAGACATCGAAGGGGCTCAAATTCAGACAGAAGGAACAGGGCTCAGAAAATCTTCTTGCAGGTGATATTTGAGCTAAATTTTGAAGGACAAATAAATACCCCATGAGAACCATCCATTTGAGGGCAAGGCAAGTTAAAAAATAATTCAACATGACTAGCATATAGAGGGCAAATGGCAATAGAATACTCCTTAGTCCCTATTCTGCATTTGACCTTAAAATTTTTGCTTAGTTTATTCAGCATACTCATGTCCTTCTCTGGAAAATGATAAGGAGAAATAAACCCATTAGAGTTTCTTTCAGTTCTAATTTTTCATGCTCTTATTATTTTAAATTGTTGACTAAAAGTTCTACCACAGAGTAAATGCTGTCCCTTTAATTCTTATAAAAATATATAATGCATGGTATATAGTTAAACATTAGCTTATATAAATGTACTACTAATTATATAAATGTATTAATCATATGTATTAAATATATAATTAAACATATTATCTATGTCTGTGTGGAACTCCTAGGCAGAGTTTTAAGTTCTGTGTATATTATCATCAACCTTCTTTCTTTCCATGCCTTTCATTTTTCTCCCACCAGCCAGAACTCGATATTTTCCAGGTGCCTCTTTCAAAATACTTCAGTTTGATGTGCCACTGATACAACTTTCCCCAAATCCTGACCTATCATTATTCCCCTCTACCTTGACATTCATGTCCAGGTCATTACTATATTAATAACTAATTCACACCAAAGAAATATAGCAATTATATTGCTGAAGGTTATCTGTGTTGTGATTTAATAAGGAATTTCTGGAGTAAACAGTTTATTCAGGTATGTATTTGCCAATATTGTAACAATCTCCAGTAACAGGTGGCACAGAATATGTAAAATACCAGGGTCTTTTCACGGATCACCTCTTACATTCCATGGAAATATCCTTTTGTCTAACTGAACAGGAAATAAGTCCTAATGTAATTATGTAATGTAACGATGTCACAGGAAAGAAAGATCTGCAGAAGTCAAAGCATCAGGATTTTGAGGTAAAATATCAAATTTTAGAAGATTTCTGACCCAAAGTAGGTTACTTCCTTTTCAGAGCCTCAATTTCTTTGTCTCAGTTCAGTTCAGTTCAGTTCAGTCGCTCAGTCGTGTCTGACTCTCCGCGACCCCATGAATCACAGCACGCCAGGCCTCTCTATCCGTCACCAACTCCCTGAGTTCACTCAAACTCATGTCACTGAAGTGGAAATTCCAAAACAAACTCTAGATGTATTGTGAGATATACATGAGGAAATGCATTTGAAACCTGTAATACTATACAATGAGGCATTTTAATATTTGGTAGCTGATTGTAACTGTATGAAAATTCAGGAATGCATGAGTATATTGGCACAAAGTCAATTATATATTTCGATTGATCCAATATACCTTCTTGGAAAAATGTTTTGAATGATGAGTAGGCTATAACTTACTTGAGGGTAGTAGAATTTTGCCAGGGTCTGGCCCAGGGATAGCTTCAGTGAGAAGAGTCAGGATGGGTGCTGAGGAGAGAAAAAACCCAGCCTCTTCCCTGGTTGCTCAGTGGTAAAGAGTCTGCCTGCAAATCAGGAGACCCAGATTCAATCCCTGGGTCAGGAAGATCCTCTGGAGGAGATCATGGCAACCCACTCCAGTATCTTGCCTGAAAAATCCCATGGACAGAGGAGCCTGGCGGGCTGCAGTCAGGGGGCCACACGGAGTCGGACATGACTGAGTGGCTGAGAGGCATAAGACACTACGGAGGAACAAGGGCATTTCGGGCCAACCAGGAGGGTGCACAGGGCCAGGAGGACAGAGGGAGTCCAGACCAATTTCTTTCCTGACTCTGTGGAACTGTCCAAGGTGATTATTTGAAGAGAATATAGCAGTGGGATTTTTTTTTTTTAGGACTTGCATGAATTTATAACCAACTAGTATATTACCATCCGCCAGAATACAAACTGAGATTACTATTGAGTTGGCCAAAAAATTCATTCAGATTTTTCCATACAGTGTTAGCATTAAACAGTTCATTATTTGTCGTGATGTGTAATTGTTAATTTTTAACTTTTATAAACACAGGCTTTGCCTATTGTGATGTATAGATAACTTAGTGATTGGTGGGAGGTGAAAAGAACATGAGAAAAATGTTTTCAGAAGGTGGAATACTATTAACGATACTATTACCTTTGTTAACATGAAAAACAGGGAAAATGAACTTGATGATCTAGTTATGAATGTTCCAGACCAAGTGTTAAAGTTGCCATCTGGCTTCTCCTGGTTGCTCATTTTAAAGCATGAAAGAAGTGAGACAGTATTTTTGAAAAGCACAGGTTTTATTTTGGCATAAATGAACCAGGACTTTCAGGACTTGACAATAAAGCCATTCGTCACCCACACAATCTGTTATTAGCAAATGATTCTGAAAAATTAAAAATATTTTTTGAGCTGAGATCAATTTCATGGCATTGTCAGGAAAACATAGTCTCAAGAAGACTAAAGCTGTGACTATATAACTGTCTGTTACACCCACAGAAATATGTATTGGGACTTCAAACAGACAGCAGTTACTCTAAGCATCATAATGTCATGCCCCACTGATCCTCTTTATGAAATGATAGAGCCTGTAAAAATCCTGAGGACTTTCTCCTCATAAACTTACAGGAAACCAACTCTAATGCCCTGGTAGCCCCAGTAAGCAAAGCAAAACCTAAAAGTTAGAGACAATCTGCTCAAACCCAGAAAAGTGAAAACTGAGAACAACCAATCACAACCAACTGCTTAAGTTGTAGTCAATCAAATAAATTGCTTTACTTTGCTTCTGTATCTTCTCTATTAAAAATTTTACTGTAATCCCTGTCAGTAGAGTGCTCCTAACCACTTTCCCCCTGTTGCTTCCTAATTCAAATTCATTCTTGTTCAAATAAACATTATAATGTGTCTCAGTTTACATTTTAACAATGGACTTATCTTGAGGTTTGTGAGTATGGCTTTTGTCTAATGGAATAAACACTATTCATACTCATGGAAAATCTGCAAAAATTTTAAGAGTATATTGACAGAAACATTGCCAGCTTGAACTAAGAGGGCCAGAGGCAAAACAAAATGGGCAAAGTGCATGCTGAAAAAACAGTCCAGCTTCAAATACTGTTTAATGGAAAAGAAATGAGAATTCAAATAGTAGAATCAACAACCTTAAAGGTGGATCCCAGAGCCATCCAGGATCATGCCCAGGTCATAGGATTAATCAACTAATCAAGAAGTTGGCAGTGTGGTCTTGGTTGGATAACAGTTTGCTAAAACATATGTTGTTTATGATCCTCTCTTCTCTTCCTTTTTGAATAAGATGGTCTATAGCAATTATCCTAGGCCATTATCAGTATAGTGTGTTATTTGCATTTTGAGTAGGGGATGAATGGATAATTTTTTTCTATAGCTCACAAGTCTTCAGATTCAAGGGAATTGTCTGGGAATGGCTATCGTGGAGGAACAATACCTGAAAAGACTCCTCCACATCTGGACCTAATTTAGGTAATGAAATGGTGAACTTTAAGCTGAACATGATTCCATAACACATGAGGCTTTCTTCAGGTCATGGGAGAGGAAAGTGTATTTTACATGTGAGAGGACTATATAAGCAGCTTGCAGACTGTGGTAATTAAAAAAAATTTGTCTGCAAACGCATTGCCACTTCTTCCCATCAAAAGGTGGATTCTAACTTTCCTCTTTTTGAATACGACCTGGTCTTAATGACTTGCTTCTAATTAATCAATGTCATGGAAATGATTTATGAATTACATCTGCCTTCAGGTGCGACATCATTTCCACCTTCTCCTCTCCCTCGTGGAATATTTGAACTTTAGACCCACCCATGAAGTTTTAAGGAAGTCATGGCAATGTAGTGAATCCAGATGCAGGTATTTTGACTGGCCCACCCCCCACCTAAGTTCCCAGACAACAGTCAGTGCCAATCAGCAGTCCTGTGATTCACATCATATACTATCTGCCGTTTTGGAGAAATGGAAAGGATGGAACTTGAGAAATTGACTACATAACCAGTTATCCAAAAGGATTATTTGTAGTGAAAGAAGACTATTTCAGACGAAAGATTATTTTAAATGTCAAGGGCATATATCTCCACTTCTAGAGCATCGTGATGGCTTATAAAAATGATCAGCTCATTTCTGGAGAAAAGAAAATAATCTTTTTCTGCATATATCTGAGATTGTTTCAATAGAGTTGCAATCCCACTGCAGTTTTTGAATCCATATTTTGAATATTCATTGAAGAGTCACAAATATATTTTTCAAAAATGTATCTATACCTTTTGCTATTCGAGATTTTATGGTTCATTAAACCAAAATTGTGTTATAAATATGCAACATAAATATTAAGATTGTGGCTTTAGTTAAATACATATGCTCTATATTGCATAAATAAGGAATCAAAGGCTAAGAACATTTATTGATCTGAGGAATATAAACGAGGTATTAAGAACACAATATTAGCATGCAAATGAAGAATCACTATCTTTTCTAATGAAGTGGAGGCTATAAGAGCCTAGAAATAAAGGGAAATTTTATTTATTACTGAAATGGCTTCCTGTAAACCACTGAAGAGTTTGTAAGCTCTTTGATGGAAGAGAAAAAGAAGAAAAAAGAATGAATTTCCCAACTTCTTGTATATGTTAAGATGCTAGTTTATTGTTCAGTTGCAGTATGAAGCTTGCATTTAAACAGTGTCCCATTTTTAACATCACTGTTTCTCCCTTTCTTTCCTGCCTTTTACCTAATTGTGAACTCTCTTTTTTTACTTCATTGTTGCTTTAAGCTTGTTTCAAAATAGGGAAATATATATATGTAAGGTAACCAAAATGATTTGTGTGCCTGTAATTTCGGAGGACAGTTACTTAAGAAGCTTCAAACTCATAAGCTTTTCATTTTCTATTTTTGCTGTTATTGATTATTAATAAAGGGATGATGGGTTTCAGTCACACCGTATTTTTTTGAAGAAAGCAGTAAGTGTACAAGTAGGAAGGAAATTTGACAGGCTTTAAAAAAGATATTCAGATTTCAAGTTATGAGGAAAATGGAAAAATTATTCTAAAGTAAAAAAAGAAAAATTTCAGTAGCCCCCAAATCTCTAAGTGCCCTCTCTCTTCATATTCTAGTTTATGTGCTTGAGGAATTTCAGAAGGATCCACTCTTCCATGTCCCTGTGTATGTAGAACTGTCGTTAACTTGGAGAATCCTACTAGGATGAATTTATTTATCATTATATACTTCTCAGAATGAAAAGCATTTCAGAATCACTAGAATCAGACTCTGTAAAGAAAAGAACATTCAACAAAACTGCTGAACTTAAAGAAAAAAAAAAGCTAATTAGCAAACAGTTGTAAATGGGTTTATTTACTTCAGGAACCCTTGATTTCATCCTGTTGTTCTTTAGCTTCCCTGCACTGATTTCTACACCCATCATATTTCATTTCTCTGAAGTCAGCTTATGCACTTAATGGTCCAGACTGGGCAATCAGTGTTGATTGAAATCAACTGCAAATTGATGCAAGAGGTCCACTGCTGCTCCAAAAGCCAGCTGTGTAAATCTAAGAGAAAGAGAACTGTCAGCTTTTCCCTTAATGATGCATTTTTACATTTCCTTAAGCATACTGCTGTTATAATGACCCAGTGGGCACTTATATCTAGAAAAGAATTCACTGCGTAAACAACAAAGGCTATATCTTCAAATCCCACCACTCTGCCATGATGTTTGACAGAAAAATTCATCACTGGCTTGGTGGCCTCTGAGAAATTATTGAATTTCTTGGGCATAAGAACAAGGTGCACGCACTGTGTTGCTTACTGAGAACATGCTGTTCCCAAGGTAAATGCAGTAGAAACAAAGCCTTTTGTCTTGCTGGGGAAGAGGGAATCTGTTCCTACAGTCTTCCAACCTAGCACACTTCTAATTTCAACTTGATGTTGGTTTTATAAAAGGAAGCTGAGAGCAGTGAGAGACAAGATTTTTTCGTTTCTCTCACGATAGGGTATCTGTGTTTGGCTTTCAGAGTTGAAACCAGGGAACCTGCAGTTTAACCTTCTCCCTTTGTTGCCCTGAGTTGAGTATGATCCATCATCTTCTTCCATGAGAGGGCTTCATTCGCTTTGAATCATTTTTCTACCTCTTTTACCTTTTGCCTACATGAAATTCCTCTCTTCTTGCTACCAAAAAATATATATAAATAAAAGTCACAAAATACTAAATAAACTATAACAGTTATTGGTCTCTGTAGTTTTACTTCAAATTCATAAAAGGTCGTCTTGTGTTTATGTGGCATATTTTTAAATAGATTTTCTATTTTAGAGCCATATTACGTTTACAGCAAAATTTGAGCAGAAGAGATAATTTTCTTCTGCCCTCACAAAGCATAGACTCTCCCACTACCGAAATCCCCAACCAGAGTCATACATCTATTACAACTGATCGACCTACCTTGACACAGTGCTATAATATCCAAAACCCATATTTTACATTAGTGTTTTCTTTGGTGCTGTAGATTCTGTGGCTTTTGAGAAATGTATAATGGTGTATGTCCACAGTATCATAAAGGGCCTTCCCAGGTGGCGCTAGTGGTAAAGAACCTGCCTACCAGTGCAGGAGACATAAGGAGATGAAGTTTCCATCCCTGGGTTGGGAAGATCCCCCGGAGGAGGGCGTGGCAACCACTCCAGTATTCTTGCCTGGAGAATCCCCATGGACAGAGGAGCCTGCAGCCCATAGGATTGCAGAGTCGGACCTGACAGCTTAGCACACAGCACACACATGGTATCATGCAGAATAGTGCCAGCGCATAAAAATGGTTAATGCTCCACCTATTTCCTCTTCATCCTCCCAACACCTGGCAAACATTAATGTTTTTATTTTCTCAATAGTTTTGCCTTTTCCATAGTATCGGAGTCAATCAGAAGCCTTTTCAGATTATCTTCTTTCACTTAGAAATACGCATTTAAGTTTTATCCCTGTCTTTCCAGTTACGCCTCACTGTGTAGTTACTGTCACAAGTTGCGTCTTCACGCATTACTTTCATATTATCATAGACATATAACTGTTGGTTTACGTATTTATCTTCTAAATCATGCAGCAAATAAAAAGTTATAAACCAAAAGTAAGATAATACCAGACTTTATAGTTACCTTACCAAAAGTAAGATAATACCAGACTAAATAGTTACCTTTGCAGAGTTCTTTACTTCTTCATCTACTCTCAAGTAACAGACTAGTATCCTTTTATTTCAGCCTGAAGGACTCCATTTATCATTTCTTCTAGAGCAGGCCTGCTGCTGCTGCTAAGTCACTTCAGTCGTGTCGGACTCTGTGTGACCCCATAGATGGAAGCCCACCAGGCTCCCCCGTCCTTGGGATTCTCCAGGCAAGAACACTGGAGTGGGTTGCCATTTCCTTCTCCAATGTGTGAAAGTGAAAAGTGAACGTGAAGTCGCTCAGTCGCGTCTGACCCTTAGCGACCCCACAGACTGCAGCCTACCAGGCTCCTCCATCCATGGGATTTTCTAGGCAAGAGTACTGGAGTGGCTTGCCATTGCCTTCTCCTAGAGCAGGCCTACTTGTCAAGAGCTCCTTTAGCTTTCTTTCTTTTTTTTAAATCTCAAGATGTCTTAATTTGTCCTTACTTTTTGAAAGATGGTTTGGCTACATACAAAACTCCTCTTTGATAGGTGTTTCCCTCTTTGCCTTCAACTCTTTAAAAATGCCATCTCACCTCTTTTTAGCCTCCATGGCTTCTGATGAGAAATCTGCTGTTTACCTTATTGAAGACTTCTCATACCGATGCGTCATTGTTCTCATCCTTCTTTCAAGAACTCTTTGTTTAAAGGAATTGGGACTCCAAAAGTGTTAATTATACAACAGTTAAATTATATGAATTATGCTAATGTTGGAGAAATGAGTATATCTTTGTTCAAATATATAGAATTATATTTAAGGATAGATGTCTTTTTATTTCGTTATATAGTATACAGTGTAATAAATGTCATGCTGACAAAGTATAATTTAACACCACATTTCTGAAGAGATTAATGAACTCACTATCTCATAAAAACAAATTCATTGTATCTTATCTTGTTTTAATCCACCTGTTCATAGATTCAAGTTCATTTACATGGCCAATATCATGCATATAATATACTTTTTAAACTATTTTCCTGAATATCCAACATATATAAATAGAAATGTAAAATTACATATATGTTTACATATATATATAAGATAATAACGAATATACAAATAAATGTAGCTATATTAAATATACATACTGTCCACACTAATTGTTAAAGAACCCTCCTGTCATTACAGGAGACATAAGAGACACGGGTTCAATCTCTGGGTTGGAAAGATCCCCTAGAAAAGGGCATGGTAACCTGCTTCAGTATTCTTGCCTGTAGAATCCCATGGACAGAGGAGCCTGGTGGACTACAGTCTAAGGTTCACAAAGAGTCGCACATGAGTGAAGTAACTTAGCAATCACTTTCAAACTAAAACCAATTCATATACCTCAATCACATTTTCTTTGCACTTGCTTTACTAATTTAAAAATTATAGGATGAAATAAAATGATACAGTAATCATAAAAGCAAAAAAGTTAAAGTTGCCTTCAAATAAGTTAAACAGGATGAATTCTCTATATTCATAGGAGAGAGCATTTACATTGTGACATTTAAGAACAGGTTTGAGAGCAAGCCAGTTGGTTTCTATGCGTCTTTGGAACTGAAGTACATAAATTCAGGAGTGGTGTAGTAGCAGACTTTGGCTGAGATCACCAAGAAGCAGAAGTCAATGTGAAGAAAGCAAGAAAAAAGCCAAAAGACAGAGAGAAAGTACATCTAAAGTTCCTGATTACTTTCCATCTAGATTCAATATATCTTAGGAATGATTCATCTCTTTCCTTGTATTCCAGAAGATTCGTCTCTGTTCATGTAGTAACTCCCATGTTTTTAATTTAAATCAGTTCAATATGTTCCTCTAATTTGTAAAGAGCATCTTAATAATATATTGTACTTTTCAAATAATAAAATATGACTTTCTCAAGAAAGTCTTGCTTATCTGTGGGCTCTGTGGTTTGACACTCCTGTTTCTGGGGCACTCTCTTCCAGGAAGATTCAGCTCCTTTGAATGATCAACAGTGAGAAAATCTCAGATTTATTTCAGAATCTAAAAAAGCGTTATGATCAAAAATAAAATAACAGCAGGACAACATGTATTTTGAGTAGCTATAGAATTGCTGATGCAGACTCAAAGGCTATTTAGTCTTTGCTGTCCAGTTCAGTAATAAAATGATGAGCCAAGGGAAAAAGCTATGGAAATACACTCTGAGAGTGTATTTGCTATTCCTCTTTCACTGACTTTTATCTCATTAGTAAATCAAGAAGAGTACTGTGTTCGCTCAACATCTAAAAGATACATTCTTGTATATAGTATTTCAATTACATATCTTCTTGAGTTTTCTATGTCATCCCATAGGACTACAAGGTGACCAAGTAAATAGAAGGGAATTTCATACTACTATTATTGATCACAGTATGAAAAGAAAGCAATAAAGACATCAACAATACATGGTGCTGGATGACATCTTTATAGCGTGGCTAATAAAGATGATTTGAAATAGCCCATTGACTTTTTCTGTGCCCAGAACCTCGAGTAAAGATATAATTTAATCTTGCTGTCTGGGTTAAAGGCATTTTCTTTCTTTCTTATTTTTTTTGAGAATTATGACATTATCCATGTTGTTAAAGATAAGGCCTGCCCCAGCTTTCAGTTTCAAAGCTCGGTTATTAAATTTGGCTTCAAAGTGAAATGTGGTGAAGTAAATGGGAGGGATTGAGAGACTGGAGATAAAGCTTGGATCTCTGGTTACAGAACTGAGAGAAATCAACATGTGGAGCCAAAGCAGTATGATAGTATCATTTAGCACATAAGATTTGCCATGCCTAATGGTGTGATTTGGGGGGATATATGTGGAATATCTAACAGAAAAATAAACAGTCACTGGAGAAGAACAACTTTTTTTACTTCCTTGATGAGTGTTTGTCTAAAAGAGGGATATTCAGTTTTCTCCATCAGCTATTTATTTAATACCTGTCCGATACAGATTTTTCTTGGTGACAGGAAGTTTTTCCAATCCATATGATAAAATACTGGAAAATATATGGAAGTACATTTTGTCTAGTATATATTCTATTCTTATAAAGGCATCATAAAAGAAAGAAAAATCACACTCAATACTTAAAAGGATGTTTTAAGAAATAAAAGCATCAGAGGTTAAAGGAGTTCTCTGAAATTATTAAAATAAAAATAATTCAGCATATTTTTAATGCTACTAGGCTTCATTTTCTTGTCATGTAATCTACCTTGAACCAAGAAATCATAATAATAATAAAATAAACCCTATAGGCATACAATACACATTTGTCCCAGAAAAAATTTAAGCAAGCTGAAGCACTCTAGGTTGCTTTGAGAAAACAGATTATTGAGATGAGGATGATAGAGATGATGGACATACAAGGGCAAAATATTTTTGTTTTAGTTGGTTTGACTTTGAGGGGGGCTGAGTAAGAGTCGGCGCCCCTAATTTGTACACTGAGCCGGACAACTCCATTCCACTTTCAGGTTTCTCTTTTACTGTCTCACTACCACACTCACAACTCTTCTGACTTGAGATGCGTGGGTTTTTTTCCTCACACCAAGCAATTCTGAGACATTCGTTGGCTATCTTACAACTTATGCCACTTCTGACACTGTCTATTTAGAGCGCCAGACCCCACAGGTTAAGGATATATTCTCGGGAGACCCACTGCCCACTTCAGAAATCAGCTGCAAGCTGTAGGTCCAGAGAGTGCCCACAGCTTCTGTCTACCTTTGCTACAATCAGAGGTTCCCAAGCTCTCCTGTCCCTTATATTCAGTTCTCACAGAAATCGGGGAAATACTGACTTATACAAGTGACCAGTGAGATGAAGATACATAGGGCAAGGTCTGGGGTAGGGAGTTCCTGAACCTGGGAGTTTCTGTCTCCATGAATTTGGAAATAAAATGCCCTCCTTGTGGGTGGGTGTATTCCACAATCTGGAAGCTCTTTGAATCTTATGCTGTTGGGATTTTTCTGGAGACTTTATTACACAGGCATGAGAGATCATTAAGTATCTTTCTCTCCCTGTCCTCAATTCAGAGAAAACGCTAAGCTTCTAATTGTGGCTTTTGTCTCTCTGGTGACCAGCCACCCTCCAGGAGCCCATCCAGAGTCACCTCTTAGAACAAAAGGAGCTCCTGGTGCTCTCATCACTTCAGTTCAGTTCAGTTCAGTCGCTCAGTCGTGTCTGACTCTCTGCGACCCCATGAATCACAGCATGCCAGGCCTCCCTGTCCATCACCAACTTCCAGAGCTCACTCAAACTCATGTCCACAGATTTGGTGATGCCATCCAGCCATCTTATTCTCTGTTGTCCACTTCTCCTCCCGCCCCCAACCTTTCCCAGCATCAGAGTCTTTTCCAGTGAGTCAACTCGTCGCATGAGGTGGCCAGAGTATTGGAGTTTCAGCCTCAGCATCAGTCCTTCCAATGAATGCCCAGGATTGATCTGCTTTAGAATGGACTGGTTGGATCTCCTTGCAGTCCAAGGGACTCTCAAGAGTCTTCTCCAACACCACAGTTCAAAAGCATCAATTCTTCGGCGATCAGCGTTCTTCACAGTCCAGCTCTCACATCCATACATGACCACAGGAAAAACCATAGCCTTGACTAGACGGACCTTTGTTGGCAAAGTAATGTCTCTGCTTTTTAATATACTATCTAGGTTGGTCATAACTTTCCTTCCAAGGAGTAAGCGTCTTTTAATTTCATGGCTGCAATCAGCATCTGCCGTGATTTTGGAGCCCAAAAAAATAAAGTCTGACACTGTTTCCACTGTTTCCCCATCTATTTCCCATGAAGTGATGGGACCAGATGCCATGATCTTTGTTTTCTGAATGTTGAGCTTCAAGCCAACCTTTTCACTCTCCTCTTTCACTTTCATCAAGAGGCTTTTGAGTTCCTCTTCACTTTCTGCCATAAGGGTAGTGTCATCTGCATATCTGAGGTTATTGATATTTCTCCCAGCAATCTTGATTCCAGCTTGTGCTTCTTCCAGCCCAGCGTTCCTCATGATGTACTCTGCATATAAGTTAAATAAGCAAGGTGACAATATACAGCCTTGACGTACTCCTTTTCCTATTTGGAACCAGTCTGTTGTTCCATGTCCAGTTCTGACTGTTGTTTCCTGACCTGCATACAGGTTTCTCAAGAGGCAGGTCAAGTCGTCTGGGATTCCCATCTCTTTCAGAATGTTCCACAGTTTATTGTGATCCACACAAATAACTAGAAAATCCCATGGATGGAGGAGCCTTGTAGGCTGCAGTCCACTGGGTCGCTAAGAGTCGGACACGACTGAGCGACTTCACTTTCACTTTTCACTTTCATGCATTGGAGAAGGAAATGGCAACCACTCCAGTGTTCTTGCCTGGAGAATCCCAGGGACAGGGGAGCCTGGTGGGCTTCCGTCTATGGGGTCACACAGAGTCGGACATGACTGAAGTGACTTAGGAGCAGCAGCAGCAACACAGTCAAAGGCTTTGGCATAGTCAATGAAGCAGAAATAAATGCTCTTCTGGAACTCTCTTGCTTTCTCCATCATCCAGTGGATGTTGGCAATTTGATCTCTGGTGCCTCTGCCTTTTCTAAAACCTGCTTGAACATCTGGGAGTTCATGGTTCACATATTGCTGAAGCCTGGCTTGGAGAATTTTGAGCATGACTTTACTAGCATGTGAGATGAGTACAATTGTGCGGTAGTTTGAGCATTCTTTAGCATTCCCTTTCTTTGGGATTGGAATGAAGACTGACCTTTTCCAGTCCTGTGGCCACTGCTGAGTTTTCCAAATTTGCTGGCATATTGAGTGCAGCACGTTCACAGCATCACCTTTCAAGATTTGAAATAGCTCAACTGGAATTCCATCACCTTCACTAGCTTTGTTCGTAGTGATGCTTTCTAAGGCCCACTTGACTTCACATTCCAAGATATCTGGCTCTAGGTCAGTGATCACGTTATCGTGACTATCTTGGTCACGAAGATCTTTTTTGTACAGTTCTTCTGTGTATTCTTGCCACGTCTTCTTAGTGTCTTCTGCTTCTGTTAGGTCCATACCATTTCTGTCCTTTATCAAGCCCATCTTTGCATGAAATGTTCCCTTGAAATCTCTAATCTTCTTGAAGAGATCTCTTGTTTTTCCTATTCTATTGTTTTCCTCTATTTCTTTGCATCGATCGCTGAGGAAGGCTTTCTTATCTCTCCTTTCTATTCTTTGGAACTCTGCATTCAGATGCTTATATCTTTCCTTTTCTCCTTTGCTTTTCGCCTCTCTTCTTTTCACAGCTATTTGTAAGGCCTCCTCAGACAGCCATTTCACTCTTTTGCATTTCTTTTCCATGGGGATGGTCTTGATGCCTGTCTCCTGTACAATGTCACGAACCTCCATCCAGAGTTCATCAGACACTCTATCTATCAGATCTATTCCCTTAAATCTATTTCTCACTTCCACTGTATAATCATAAGGGATTTGATTTATGTCATATCTGAATGGTCTAGTGGTTTTCCCTACTTTCTTCAATTTAAGTCTGAATTTGGCAATAAGGAGTTCATGATCTGAGCCACAGTCAGCTCCTGGTCTTTTTTTTTTTTTTTTTGCTAACTGTATAGAGCTTCTCCATCTTTGGCTGCAAAGAATATAATCAATCTGATTTCAGTGTTGACCACCTGGTGATGTCCATGTGTAGCATATTCTCTTGTGTTGTTGGAAGAGGGTGTTTGCTATGACCAGTGCGTTCTCTTGACAAAACTCTATTAGCCTTTGCCCTGCTTCATTCCGTGCTCCAAGGCCAAATTGGCCTGTTACTCCAGGTGTTTCTTGACTTCCTACTTTTGCATTCCAGTCCCCTGTAAGGAAAAGGACATCTTTTTTGGGTGTTAGTTCTAAAAGGTCTTGGAGGTCTTCATAGAACCGTTCAACTTCAGCTTCTTCAGCGTTACTGGTTGGGGCATAGGCCTGGATTACTGTAATATTGAATGGTTTGCCTTGGAAACGAACAGAAATCATTCTGTCGTTTTTAAGATTGCATCCAAGTACTGCATTTCGGACTCTTTTGCTGACCATGATGGCTACTCCATTTCTTCTACGGGATTCCTGCCCACAGGAGTAGATATAATGGTCATCCGAGTTAAATTCACCCATTCCAGTCCATTTTAGGTCACTGATTCCTAGAACGTCAGCGTTCACTCTTGCAAAGTCACTTAGTGATTCACAAAGGCTTCCAGAGCTCTGCGTCGAGAACTGGGAGTGGCGGTCAATGCACATTTCTCACTGTCTCACACACACCGTTATGCACATGCAATACACTGCAGTGACGACGGAGGCAGTGGATACTCTGCTACTTTTCAGCTTAGGGTCGAATCTAAGCATACTCTTGCTTTGCCGAAAATATATTCTGACTTAAATTACGAAAAAATATTAGCAATTCTTAAATTCTAACTCAAGACCTACCTATGTTTCCCAGACACTTTGACCATAGAGCCCTCATCTTTCTTTAAATCCTTCAGTACTTATTGTCCCTATCATTATTTGGTAA
This sequence comes from Moschus berezovskii, assembly GCF_049115385.1. NCBI lineage: Eukaryota > Metazoa > Chordata > Mammalia > Artiodactyla > Moschidae > Moschus > Moschus berezovskii. Next base: position 10,404,720 of record NC_142467.1, read on the forward strand.
TTGTCATAAATTACCTTATGCTGGAACTGACCTTCATTGTGTTTTTCTTTTATTGTCCCCACTTATACAGTGCAATAGAGGACTTCCATGTAATTGCATGGTTTCATATTTATATCATAGTTTATACCTTATGTCTTGCACATCAAATAGTAATTGGTTGATGAATACATAAAATGCTTTCCTTCTTACTTTGTGTGAAATTCTGGCAGGATTGATGACTCTTGAAATCCTTTTCCTCTTTAAGTTTGCAAGATACTAAAGTATCACAGAAGAGTCTTTGTAGGTTTTGATAAATGTTATTTATTCTAATTTTCTACAAAAGCATTTAACCTTGAAGTTAGATTAAATATATGACAAATAAATACAATAAATGGCATACAAATAAATGATAAATTTCACATTTATTGTCTTGTCATATTGAATAGGAGTCAACTTTTGAATTTACATATACTCCCCTGGAATAAGGTATTTTTATTCAGATTCTGTATGTGATTGCTAAGTCGCTTCAGTCCTATCTGACTCTTTGTGACCCTATGGATTGTAGCTTGCAAGACTTCTCAGTCCATGGGATTCTCCAGGTAAGAATACTGGAATGGGTTGCCATGCCCTCTACCATGAGGATCTTCTTGACCCAGGGATCGAAACCACACCTCATGTCTGTTGCATTGGCAGGCTGGGTTCATTACCATTAGTGCCACCCAGCCCCTTAATATTAGTAGAATCCATCTCCTTAATATGACTTCATCTATCAGTACTCCCATGATCTGGTGAATCTACTACATCAATTTTGAAATATTTAGCCCCTACACCACACACCCCCCTAAAAAAAAACAAACAGAAAACTTGTCTAGCATCAGTTCAGTTCAGTTCAGTTCAGTCGCTCAGTTGTGTCCGACTCTTTGTGACCCCATGAATCACAGCACGCCAGGCCTCCCTGTCCATCACCAACTACCGGAGTTCACTCAAATTCATGTCCACAGAGTCGGTGATGCCATCCAGCCACCTCATTCTCTGTCATCCCCTTCTCCTCCCGCCCCCAACCTTTCCCAGAATCAGAGTCTTTTCCAGTGAATCAACTCGTCGCATGAGGTGGCCAAAGTATTGGAGTTTCAGCTTTAGCATCAGTCCCTCCAATGAACACTCAGGATTGTTCTCCTCTAGAATGGACTGGTTGGATCTCCTTGCAGTACAAGGGACTCTCAAGAGTCTTCTCCAACACCACAGTTCAAAAGCATCAATTCTTCGGCGATTAGCCTTCTTCATAGTCCAACTCTCACACATCCATACATGACCACGGGAAAAACCATAGCATAATAACCCATAGTTGCTATGTGGAAAATTAACCTTTAATAAACATTCTTTTCAATGGTAAGGAAGAGAAAAAGATAAGAAAAAAGGAGAGATCAAATGAAGACTAAATTGGAGGAGGAAAGGAGAGAAGAGCTGTTAAATAATTTATTCATGACACTTGTTCGAGGCAGACTTTATGCAGGAAACTATCAGGATAGTTGTAGGGACCATTTTCTTGAGGTTTTGCAGTCAGGGAGAAAGATTGGACTCAACTCTGAATACAGCAAGGAAAAATGGGACTTCATAGCTAAGGAGCTGGGAGTGGGGTTGGGATATGCAGTGGGTAGAAAATTAATTAAGATGAAACATTGAGGGCAAGGGGAGGATTCTAGCAAAAGAGATTTTAAAGGATACTTGCTGAAGGCAGGCTAGGGTGATCAACTATCATCTAGGGGATGGTGGAGGATGAGAAATCTGCTCAGATATCAAGGGTGAGAAGATATCCAGGGTAGGGCATTTTGGCTAAACTGACATCGTAAGATTTCTGTTAAAATTGGACAATAGAGAGATGAACACAGAAGTCTAAAAGTCATGACCTCATTGCCAAAAAGCTCAGAAGAGGCTGATTAGGATTTGGTTAAGCAGAGAATCTTTATCACATGAAAAAAGGAAGGAATACAGATGCAATTATGAAGCTTCTTTACAAATGGCATCCATGAGGTGTGTATAATCTTCCCAGACGATTCTGGAAAAGGAAAAAAAAAAAACAGTCCAAATTAAGTAATTTTAAATTTGAGAGTGTTTGTAGCACCATGATCTTGTGATTTTTGTTTTGCTAGCAAAAATTCCCAATGAACTTGCACCTGCAAAACTGCATGCTGCAAAGCACATTCAGCATGTCATTCTATGACACCAAAGATCAGGAAACATATTTAAGCAATTTTGAAGGTTAAAGATATTATAATTAATTTATAATTATAAGTTTCTTGAAAGGCATAAAAATTTGACTTGAAATTCTGGAAACTGGAAATGTATGCATGTTGCTTTTGTTTTATTTATTTATTTATTTATTATTAAACATTTTAAATTATTTCTGTCAACACATTTGCTTTCCAAAATTGAAAATAATCATAAATTAGAGTTTGTTATTGGAGACTTATTTACCCCTAGAATATAGTTTACTTTTCTTTATATATGTATATGCAAAAATAAAACATTTATCTCTAGTAGGAACTCCATTTCCATGATCCTGGGTCTGTCTTTTATAATAGCTCAAACAACTCGGAAGCAGGGAGCCATTATATTACTGATTCTTTGCCAAGTATCCCGGAAATATTATCATATAGAAGTCCTGGCCTCCAGATTACAAGTGGATTATATGTTCTGTTGTTTTACTTTAGTTTTACTTAACTCACCATTAATTGGTCACTTATCAGGAGAATAGCACCAGACTCACAGTTGACATAAAATTTTGCTTTTCCCGAAGCCCGTGAAATTGGCCTAGCTGGTCTGAATATTTATGGAATATTACAGTATCCCTCTGGATCCTGATTCTATTTTTTTCTGATTCTTCAGTAGCTAATATTTTTTTGAATAGTAGAGGAAGATTAATAACAGATGTGCTGAATATTTTAAATGCAGTAGTATCCAGCATGTTTGTGCATATATGTATTTCCTTTCCTGCATTTGTTTTCAAGTGTTCTTCCTTTCCAGTGCATTGAAATTGATATTTCTATCTGTGAAATATATGACAATCATATGGCACTGTGTTATTTTACCCATTGATCTCTAGTATAAGTGCTGTCAAAACTTAGCATAAAACAGTGAAATCTTTGCCTTGCTGGGACACAGATGGAAATGAATTTTTATTATAAGGGAACAAGAAGACAAACTTTGCTTTCGGTCTTGTATGACTATGTATAATATATGGAATTAGTAGGGAGTTTGCCTTTATATAAATGATAGTATGCTGAGTCACTGCCAGAATAGAAAGTGGGAGATTTTTGTGCCTAAGCCTGTCTTTGGTAAAATCTAATGACATAATCAAACGGAATTATGATCTCATAAAGAGAGATTTCGGTTGCCTTCCAGTCTAATGCATTTTATAAGATTTCAGAGATTTGTTTTAGGCAAATTTCAGGCTATTGACTTCTTAAAAGTAACTGTTAAGGGAGAGAACATGTTAGGACCATACTGTCTGCCTGGTTTGGCGTTGTGTTCACTTATCCTCTCCTGAAATTGCTTGAATAGTGTACTCACACACACCCAAATAAACTAGGGAAGTGAGGAAATATTTGATCGTGTAATGCACACGGGTAGGTATCTTGAGTTGAACTGTGTTTCCCCCAAAATTCATACTGTGAGGTCCTAACCTTCAGTACCTCAAAGTGTGACCTTATCTGGAGATAAGTTCTTAATAAGGGTCATTAGAATGGGCCTCTTTTGGAGTCCTGGACCCAATTCCAACCCTGGGGAGGAGGAGTACCTTCAACCTACAACCAACTCTTTGTAGCAGGATGTCCTACAATTCAACTCAAATCTGACACTATCTGCTGGAGATATGGTCCGATCCCACAGGTTAAGGGTTCAGTCCTACAGACCTGTCCCCTCATCCCCTACATCCGAAGTCAGTCACAAGTCTAGCTTGCCACTGTGCTTCTGACTCACTAGCTATACATGGGGGCTCCCACAAGCCCCTCTTGAGATTCCAGATGCTATGCCCAAATCCAGGTTGTTACCTGTACTTTTGAGCAGCTGCCTATAAATCGGAGGTTTCCACAATTCCCTCCTTCCTTGGGCTTGATTAATTGCTAGAACAGTTCACAGAACTTGGAGAAGCATTTTACTTCCCAGATCACAGGTTTACTATACAAGGATAATAACTCAGGAACGGCCAAATGGAAGCAATGCTCAGGGCCAGGTATGGGGAAAGGGTTGAGGAGTTTCTGTGTCCTCTCCTGAGCACAGCACTCTCAAAATTGTCCTGTGTTCACCAGCATGGAAACCATTCTAAAGCGGGCAGAGGTCGCGTACTTCCAATTAACTATGGAAAAGCATAGCTATGTGTCCATATCTCTTGATTTTTCCTGAGAAATCAGAAATCTAGATTTTTTTTTTAATTCAAAACCTCCTATTTAATGCTTTTTAAGTTATGGAATCTGAGGGAAACTTGCCTGTGATGTTGTTTTGGACTAGTGGCTTCCAGTTTGTCACCTTATGCTACCTATGCTTGAGATCCTCCTTCCCAACACCCCTCAAATTCAGATTTCACCTCTTGTGTACTTCTAGAGTTTGTGGAATTAGTAATGCACGCATCAGCTTCCTGAGAGTCTTGTCAGCTGGTCCTTAAATCGGTGAAACCTTCTTGAACTTTTCTGGTGTGGCAGGTGATAAGTTCATATAAGTACCCAAGCTTGTAATGAAAGTGAAGGAAGGGCTAAGGAGGTAGTAGCACTTAGCCATCTAATTTGATGTCTACGCTGTTCTCATTGACTTCTTATTCATAAAAGGTTTTTGGAAATTTGCCTTATGAATGCCAAAGATTTGACATTACCAGATCCTTAAACTCTCATTAAGATATATCAGGTTATAATGGTTAGAAATGTGAGAGGGGGAACAGCATTGAGATCATCAGAACACTATGAAAATTGAATATTAATGTCACATTATATAAATCATGTATGAATCATTTTCAACCTGAAGGTCTTAACAGAGCTTCAAGATGTTCTTAAGCCACTGTCTACCATCAGAACATCTCTGCTATCCATCTATCTTTTGTTCTTGTCCCTGCAGTGGCCATCATGTATTGAAACATGCAGATTACAACTTACAAGCCTTTTCTTTTGGAAGCCACATTACACAGTATCTTTATAACATGGTGAAGTGAGCTCTGGAATGTATATGTACAATGTATGTATATATACACACTATATATAAAAGAAGTGACTTATGTATGTGTGAGTGTATATATACTAAATATATATATATAATATATATATTAAAGAAGTGACTTGCACACATAATAAACATTAGTTATATTTATTATGAGTATATTCGTCTTTTTAAAGGACTTTTTTTTTAGCTAATTTGTCCCTTAATACCCTTTTATGTGTAATCAAATGGTATGAGGGAACTAGCTAGTTAAATAAATGGAGATTTAGTTGATGAGTTTCTTTGCTTTGTTTTTTATCTTACCATTGAAGCCCTTTACATCCATCTTCTTTAGCTTAAGAACTTTTGGATGTAACCATGATTTATGATCTACAGTGGAACAGTAGCCAGTATCTAAAAACATCTGCACTTGAGCCATCTGTTCATGCCTAAATACCAGATGCTATATATATTGAAAATTTATATTTACTGAAATTGCCTTAATACTTGTACGTGCCTACTTACAACACTGCAGCTGACAAAAAAACCCAGACTTAGAAATGTTCTTGAGTCATGGATGGATTAAACGAATTTTATTATCTCTCTCAGAACATTGAGCATAATGACCTGGCAGATAATAGCGGAATAGAATGGAACTTTATCTAAGCACTTAAAGGTTGTGGCTGGTGAAAACAATTGATTCTATGATTAGGTAAATTTTTCCTCAACAGAAAGCAACAGGGAAGACGCCAGTAGCCATGGAACTGATGGAGCAGTTTATTTTCAACATGTTGATAGGCATTGTGTGGCGGAAGGAAAAGGTACTGTATTAGATGTATTACAAACTCAAAAGACATTTTAAAAAAAAATGGACTGTGCCAGCTCTTAATTGCAGCATGTGCATTCTTAGTTGTGGCACGTGGAATCCAGTCCAGGATTTGACCAGGAATCGAACCCAGGCCCCCTGAACCAGAAGAATGGAGTCTTAGCCACTGAACTTCTAGGAAAGTCCCTCTAAAGACTCTTTATCACAGAAATGACAAGTATTCCTATAGAAAATAAAAAGAACTCTTTAAGCTCCGCCCCCCCCAACTTTTCCCACACGTATTGCATTTTATCTCAGCATTCATTTTTTTCCATTTCCTGAATAACTGTCCTAAGCAATTGACTCCTATGGAGTTGATTTCAGCATTTAAGTCTTATTCCTTAAATTTTAAACGTCTGCTTTGCCCTTGCACTTGAAAAGCTTCTACACAGATAATGAAATTGAGAGAGGAGAAGCAGAAACTATGGAAGAAAAGTATACTGGATAATGACTTCTTAGCTGGCATTGTACACAGAAAGATAACTAACCCTCCACAGAAGAGAATTTGAATTTAAAAGATTCTCAGGAGAACTCTCTGTCAAAATAGATTATACTGAGCATCTGCCATTGGTGCCTGAAACTTGAGATTTATTTCTTTAGTTGGAGAGCTAGCTCCAATTAATCTTTAAATCCCTTAGAAAGAGACTGACTAATGAATATTACACCTTAGAATGTCTCTCTGAAAAGACTAGTGGCCTTAATAATATGAGAAAGCAAATCTGTACTCAACAAAAGAATACATGGAAAAATGTTACACGTAACTATATAACTATATATGTGTATGTGTTTTGCTGTTGTTGTTGTTATACGTTGGAGGAGGCAAAGCTCATGTGTTGCAGCTTTATCTCCTGATTTTACATAAAGTTAAGCTGTATTACCTGAGGCATAGCTTAACCTTTGCAAGGTTGTGGTACAATAAACTCCAAGCCATGGACCAAGACATAGGTTGAGCAACACCCTTTCCTCACTCAATTTACTGTATTGGGTGTACATAGCAGTAGTTAGTTAGTTTAGTCGCTAAGTCGTGTCCGACTCTTGCGACTCCTTGGACAGTAGCCTGCCAGGCTCCTCTGTCCATGCGATTCTCCAGGCAAGAATACTGCAGTGGGTTGCCATTTCCTTCTCCATCTTCCAGAGTAAGGGAGGGTTTATGTATACAGTTGACCCTTGAACAACGCAAGGATTGGGAGTACAACCAAATTCCACGTAACTTTGCAGTTGGCCTTCCATATCTTCCCTGTTCCAAGTCCAAGGATTCAACTAAACTGCGGATGGTGTAGTATTGTATGTATTTGGAGGGGATAGGGAGAGATTGGCGAGTTAGGTCGGATTCTGTTTGGAGGGATGGAGGTGCATATTAAGGACCCCTTTCACAGTCTCCAGGGAAGCCACCCCTCTTACAACCCTGATCAGAAGGACAGGTCGCTGACCTGGGCTTCCAGGGCTGCTCAGAGAACTTGGGAAGGGTCAGTGATCTAAGAACAGAAGGAGGCAAGGGGACTGCTAGCGGTTCTGTTAGGGGAAGGGGAATAAACAGGAAAGAACAACTGAATTTCACTTTGGTGGGGGTGGGATGCTGTCTCTAGGAATGGGTCCTGATTATATCCTCTGAAAGGCAGGGCAGTCATCTCAGAATCTCCTGCAAGCTTCTGTGGCCTTAAGAGATGGATCAGCCCATCTTTGGCTCCTTCTGTTCCCCCCACCTCATTCCTCCCCACCCAGCCACGATTCCGTCTCTTGTTGGACCCACCTGCCAGGGGAACCCATAAGAACCCACCACACTGAGTCCCTCCCTCCAGGGCACCATCATCTCTGGGCTGGACTATCATAGTGCAGTAGCTTCGGAGCAGTTCACTGTTTCCAGGATTTCCCATGAAGTGTGGAATCATTTTATGTGACTTGCATGCTTACTGTCTATAACTCCAGTTAGGGGCCAGTGCAACTCAGCTGTCTGACAGGCATCGCAGAACCCAGATTCCTGATTCCCCTTCCCAACCCTGCTTCTCTTGGGTGTACATACACATGTGATATTATGAGCAGGCACATACTAACATTTTTCTGAATGAATACAGGTTCGAGAATTTTTATTAGGTAGAACAAAAAAGTGAGAGAAAATATCCTAAAGAAATTTAGAAATATTTCATTTTAAAACAGCAGCAGCAAGAAATAAACTTGAAAAATTATTCCAAACGTTATGGGCTAAAAATAAGGAAGGGTAATAAATAAATCTGCTGGTTTTATACATTGAGCAGCGTGCTCAAAAAGGGCCAGGGAAACCACTACTCTATGCATTTTCCTCAACCATGGCACATTTTTTGACATCTTACCTCCTCCCAAGATATTTTACTTCCAGGTGGATAGAGAACAAAACAGCAGATGACCAGGAAAATAATTTTTTTAATCTTTCTTAAGCTGTGTGGCTGAGAAGAAAAAGTTCATATATTTGACTTTCATGTATCTAGGAAAAGATTTTTTCTGAAGTTGAAAGATTCATAAATAAAATGAAATACAGACTATTGTTGTTTTTGTATTTTATTTTTCTACCTAATAAAATGACTACTACTGAAAACATAAATGCACATTATGTGGCTGTTTCTGTCAGGTAAATAAAAACTCTAGAAACCTATATTTTCAATTAGTTCAGTTCAGTTTGGTCACTCAATCATGTCTGACTCTTTGCGACCCCATGGACTGCAGCATGCCAGGTTTCCCTGTCCATCACCAACTACCAGAAGGTGTTCAAATTCATATCCATCGAGTCGGTGATGCCATCCAACCATCTCATCCTCTGTAGTCCCCGTCTTCTCCAGCCTTCAATCTTTCCCAGCATTAGGGTCTTTTCCAATGAGTCAGTTCTTCACATCTGGTGACCAAATTATTGGAGCTTTAGCTTCAGTATCAGTCCTTCCAATGAACACCCAGGACTGATTTGCTCTAGGATGGACTGGTTTGTTCTTCTTGCAGTCCCAGGGCCTCTCAAGAGTCTTCCAGAAACACAGTTCAAAAGCATCAGTTCTTCAGTGCTCAGCCTTCTTTATGGTCCAACTCTCAAATCCATACATGACTACTGGAAAAACCATAGCTTTCACTGTACTGACCTTTATAGGCAAAGTAATATCTCTGTTTTTCAATATGCTATCTAGTTTGGTCATAACTTTTCATCCAAAGAACAAGTGTCTTTTGATTTTGTGGCTGCAGTCATTCACTGCAGTGATTTTTGGAGCCCAAGAAAACAAAGTCTTTCACTGTTTCCATTATTTCTCCATCTATTTGCCATGAAGTGATGGGACTGGAGGCAATGATTTTAGTTTCCTGGATGTTGAGATTTAAGCCAACTGTTTCACTCTCCTCTTTCACTTTCATCAAGAGGCTCTTTAGTTCTTCACTTTCTGCCATAAGGGTGGTGTCATCTGTATTTCTGAGGTTGTTGATATTTCTCCCAGCAATCTTGATTCCAGCTTGTGCTTCATCCACTCCAGCATTTCTCATGATGTACTCTGCATATAAGTTAAATAAGCAGGGTGACAAAAGACAGCCTTGACATTCTCCTTTTGGAACCAGTTCTTTGTTCCATGTCCAGTTCTAATTGTTGCTTCTTGACCTGGATATAGATTTCTCAGGAGGCAGGTAAGGTGGTCTGGCATTCCCATCTCTTGTAAAATTTTCCACAGTTTATTGTGATCCACACAGTCAAAGGCTTTGGCATAGTCAATGAAGCAGAAGTAGATTTTAACTTGAAATATATTGCTTTTCCTATGATCCAAAGGATGTCATCAATTTGATCTCTGGTTCTTCTGACTTTTCTAAATCCAGCTTGAACATCTGGAAGTTCACGGTTCACGTACTGTTAAAGCCTAACCTGGAGAATTTTGAGCATTACTTTGCTAGTGTGTGAGTTGAGTGCAATTGTGGGGTAGTTTGAGCATTCTTTGGCATTGCTTTTCTTTGGGATTGGAATGAAAACTGACCATTTCCAGTCCTGTGGCCACTGCTGAGTTTTCCCAATTTGCTGGCATGTTGAGTGCACCACTTTCACAGCATCATCTTTTAGGATTTGAAATAACTCAGCTGGAATTCCATCACCTCCACTCGATTTGTTCATAGTGATGCTTCCCAAGGGCCCACCTGACTTTGCACTGCAGGATGTCTGGCTCCAGGTGAGTGATCACACCATTGAAGCTGTCTGGGTCTTTAAGATCTTTTTTGTATAGTTTTTCTATATATTCTTGCCACCTCTTCTTGATATCTTCTGCTTCTGTTAGGTCCATACCATGACCTCGTGGTATCTCAAATTTTCTTGAAGAGATCCCCCATCTTTTACATGCTATTATTTTCCTCTATTTCTTTGCATTGATCAATTAGGAAGTCTTTCTTATTTCTCCTTGCAATTCTTTGGAACTCTACATTCAGATGGGGATGTATTTTTCCTTTTCTCCTTTGCCTTTAGCTTCTCTTCTTTTCTCAACTATTTGTAAGTCCTCCTCAGACCACCATTTTGCCTTTTTGCATTTATTTTTCTTGGGGATGGTTTTGATCACCACCTCCAGTACAATGTTATGAACCTCTGTCCATAGTTCTTCAGGTACTTTGTCTATCAAGTATAATCCCTTGAATTTATTTGTCACTTCCACTGTATAATCGTAAGGGATTTGATCTTGGTCTTATCTGAACGGCCTAGTGGTTTTCCCCATTTTCTTCAATGTAAGTCTGAATTTGGCAATATGGAGTTCATGATCCGACCCACAGTCAGCTCCTGGTCTTGTTTTTGCTGACTGTATGGAACTTCTCCAGCTTCAGTTGCAAAGAATATAATCAATCTGATCTTGGTATTGACCATCTGGAGATGTCCATGTGTAGAGTCATCTCTTGTGTTGTTGGAAAAGGGTATTTACTATGACCAGTGCATTCTCTTGGCAAAACTCTGTTAACCTTTGCCCTATTTCATTTTGTACTCCAAGGCAAAACTTGCTTGCTACTCCAGGTATTCCTTGACTTCCTACTTTTGCATTCAAATCCTCTATGATGAAAAGGACATCTTTTTTTAGTGTTAGTTCTTGAAAGTCATCATAGAACCACTTAACTTCAGCTTCTTCTGCCTTAGTAGTTGGGGCATAGACTTTCATTACTTTGATATTGAATGGTTTGCCTTGGAAGTGAACAGAGATCACTCTGTCGTTTTTGAGATTGCACCCAAATACTGCATTTCAGACTCTTTTGTTGACTAATGAGGGCTAGTCCATTTCTTCTAAGGGATTCTTCCTCACAGTCACAGATATAATTTTCATCTGAATTCAAAATGCCTATTCCAGTCCATTTTAGTTCCCTGGTTCCTACAATGTCGACGTTCACTCTTACCATCTCCTGTTTTCCCACTTCCAATTTACCTTGATTCATGGACCTAACATTCCAGTTTCATATGCAATATTGTTCTTTACAATGTCTAACATTACTTCCATCAGCAGTATGTTTCTCAGTGGTATCACAATAAATTTCCTTTCAGTCATTAACACGTAAAGTGGAACTCAGTAATAATTCTGTCTTTTAGCTGTCTCTACTGTCACTGTGATAGCAGCTGAACTTAACACACCATTTGTTTTCAGGAAAATGATGTCCTCTGTGCAACAGACTGACTCAAACTGTGCTTTCCTGCAGTTCCAATGTGTTTGACTTTGTACAGAAATCCCCATTAGTGTACTTGCTTTCAGTATTTCAAGAGTCAGATTTTAGACATTTATAAATTGACCAAAACTAAAACATTTCATCATGTAGAGTAGGACACAGATAAAGACCATAGAAACCTGGTTTCAAATTACTCTGTTGTAGCATCAGACACATGGTGCTGATATTTGTATATCAAGGCGGCACATCTCTGAGATGTTTCTGGGGAAATGACAGTTCCAGGGTGAGAGAAATCTTATTCACATCAAAGAATATGTTACTTCAGATGTCAAAGCCTGTATGGCATTGTCATCAACTGTTAAGTATCAGTAACCCATCTGAGATATTGTGCTGAGAAATGAGATATGCTCTTTGGTAATTTGCACAAGATTTAATGGGGCTTTCCAGGTGGTGCTAATGGTAAAGAACCTGTCTGCCAGTGCGGGAGATGTAAGAGACTTAGGTTCAATCCTAGGTCGGAAAGATTCCCTGGAGGAGGTCATGGCAAACCAATCCAGTATTCTTGCCTGGAGGATCCCACGGACAGAGGAGCCTGGAGGGCTAGACCAGGGTCGCAATGTCAGACATGATGGAAGCAACTTGGCATGCAGGCACAAGATTTAAATTTGTCTTTGGTAAAGGAATCAGTTCCTTGAGATGGCACAAATGTTCAGACACAAACGCACTGGTAATCACACCAGTACACAGGCATGGGTGCTTCTGTAAGAACTTGTTTTTCTGTTTGTCCCAGTAAGGTTAAAGTAGGCAGTCTATTAATGTGTCTTAAAATTCAATCATAGAATTTTCTAAGCAAATCCTGAACATTGTAGCTTCTGTGACTTCATAGTAACAGTGAGATGAAGAATTTGGTTTTTTATTTTTTTCTTCTTCTTCTTTTAACTACAGAGAGTCAATCTGATTGATGAAAGAGAAAGAGGATTGGTACTCACATACTAAAGCATTTATGTCAATGAATGATAATAACAGCATCATTACAACAACCCCTTTAAGTCATTGTTTCCGTTTTCACAGTGTGAGAATAATTAGGGGAAGGCAACCTTACTACCTTTGCAGTCCAAAACCAGAATGAGTCTAGAACAACCTTCATTTTCTTGAGATTTTGGAGTTGACTTTCTAACAACAGATTATCCCCTTTAACCATTTGAAGATTACAAAAGAACAAATTAAACTATGTGTCTTGAGATTTATGGCTCTATTTTCTTTCTAAATGTTATTATTGGTCTCTCTACAGCACTTATTTATCAGATATCACAAACTGGTAGGCAAATGCCTGAATTCAGCACTCACAATTTTTTGTCTTCACCTGCAATAAACCCTTTAAAATAAGCTATTTTCAACTTGGTATTCTTTCATTCATTAACCTAGTTCCTTTAAAGCTATAGACATCTCATCTAGTGAAATGTTTATCAGCTAAGCCACAAGGAAAGCCCGTCTACTATAGCAGTAACTTAAAAATATGAACTAGGTGTGAGGCAGGTTTATGTTCAAATTCAGTCTCTAGTTCTGAATCTGAGGGTTGTTTATGAAGTACTTACCACTTGGTTTCCTTTTAAAAATGAGTATAATGATAATTCTAGCTTTTATATTTGAAGAAATTCAAATTTAAAAGAACAGTAAAAAGCTCTGCACAGCACACTCACAACTCAACCAATAATTGTAAAGCTGATAGTAATAGTCTAAAAATTACTCTAAAAAAAAACCTCTAAAGGGTTTACTAAGTACCATTTGTTATTCTTTACACTTAATTTATAATGACCATTATAAATATGACTTTATGAGGCTGGTGTTATCATCTCCAAAGTGCAGATTGAAATCTAAATTAAATATCCCTTAGGTCACTGTTGAAGGTCACATAGCTAATTACATTAGAACTGGAATTGTAACTAGTTCTATAGAATTTTAGCCAGTTTATAGAGCTTTGGCTCTTTACTATTATATTACATGCCTCTCCACTCTTGTGCCTACTCCTAAACTATTTTTATTTTCTCTATTACTAACTAGAAGCAACAAAATCTGTGAAAATGCTAGAAGTTGTCATTATAATCCCTGTTTAAAAAGGTTAAAATCTAGTGGCAAGACAGATGATGAACAGAATACAGTGGAAACAGAACGAAATACAAGAATGGGTTTGACTATTAACAGCTACAAAATGAAATTTGTCAATATTTTTGAATATTGCAAAAAAAGTGTGGATTCTAACCAAGAATTTCTCCATAAAAAGGAATGAAATATTATATAGAAGTGTTTCAAAGTACAGTGATGACAAAAAGTGGTTACTTTCTTATACCTTATCAAATTAGATCAGCAAATAAACCACTTACATCTACATCATACATTTACACCTGACAAAAAGCTCTATGATGAATGAGGAAAGTAAGATTTAAAAGACTCAGTATCACACCCATGGTCAAATAGGGTTCAAGGCATTAAGTCAGAAATTGAGATAGACAGCTATTTCAACAACCTCAGTGACAAAACTGAGACCTTGAATTAAGTCATCCTTGGGCAGACAAATGGAAAGACAAAATGCCAGAAAAAAAAAAAAAAACTTCAAGAAAGTTTTTAGTATATGTTGTGTGAATATAGGAGGTGAGTCATGTGACCCTTTGCAGTGGTCTTAGATACCTTCATGGCACCTAGGATTTAGAAAACCACTAATTTGAAACTACTCCAAATATGGCTGCTCACAACTATGAGAAAAGTATTCAAGTCGTTTTCAAGAGGTCTGGGGCTTTAGACTGCAAAGAGAAGCCTATGTTCTTAGTTAGTAACCAGTTGGAAAGAAGGTACTATGGACACTACATATGACAAGGATGAGCACACTTTTCCAACTGGTGTAAACATATCTTAAAAAAAAAAAAAAAACAGCTAATCTAACGCACTTGGATGAATTTCTTGAAGTTGAAAGGAACTTAGAGATCCATCTCATCTTTGCTTACTTAAGGAAACCAAAGCACAGATATGACATACCCTTGTGCAGGTTCACGGGGGTGAGTTTCTCTTTAATTAATGAAAGACTCAAGGCTAGGAATAAGATCTCTTCTTCATCACATATTGTGCTGCCTTTGCGATTTGATCAGCAGTACTCGGTCTTACAAAGTTGCTTCAAAGTTTAGACAGACTTCTGTTTCCATCTGGACTACTTAACATGTAGGATTGATTCAGCACTCTGAATGTGTAAGAATATGATGCCCTTATGATTAATACCTTAAGGCTAAGCAGTGATTATTTGGGCATTTGATATAAATCCAAAAGCTGTAGGAATTTCTTGCTGTAACTCAGAAGATCATGAAGGAACAGTGACTGAGGTAAAGTGGATTTTTAGCATAGATTTCACTGCTTACCTTCTGGGTCACCTATGGAAATAAGACCCTAGAGAGTTACTGATTCCTTACTTGCCAGAAAAATGGATGTACAAGAATGGTAGTGTGTGTTTCTCTACTTATCTTGTAATTGAAACCCTGCAGGTCATTAAAACTTATGGTTATTTTGGTAATAGTGTTTATCAATATACAGTTCAACAATGTGGCAAAATATTTGAGCATATATATGTGATGTATATGTTTGTCTTTAATTACATTGTTCATTGTCCTTATCTTAATTATTTCAGACTCACAGCTGATATCATTAGCAGACAAGTGGAAATTTACACTTGAGATTACTGATATCAAGATCTCTATATTTAACATGAGATAGATTTACCAGGCTGGAAGTTTGTCCTTTTCTGAATCAAACTTCTCACTTTAAGATTTTTCTCTTTTTCTGTCACTTCTGCTTTTCCTTTTCCTGCCTTATCTTTATGAAAGCAGAATTAAGGATGCTTTTCTGTTGGCTGGTAGTCACCTTCAAGCATTTCCTCTTTATTTACAACAATAAATATCTAAAATGAAGCAAAATAGTGTTAATTATCATCATAAAGTCACTTAGGACTGAAGAGACATTCATATGAGAACTAAAATGACAATTTATTTGTTCCTAAATCCCTAGAACTTGCCCAGGGCAGTTCTAATTTGTGCATTTTGTCTCAGCATAATTATTTACAGTTCTCGATTTTATTCTTATGGTTTGGAAAATAATTGGTAAGGTTTCTCTAAATGTATGCAATTTAGCAAGGGACCAAAGGAGACCTCTATTGATGGTGCTAAAATATCCAGAGAATTGTCACAGCCTGGTTCATATTGATTTTTCTATCCTTGTTTAAGTGCTTCAAAATGACTTCAGTTGTGTTTCCAGGACTCTGTAGTCCACCTTCCTTACCCACAGCAAAACAAAACAAAATAATAATAATTTGTCTAGTTTTTATCAAAAACATTTTTAAAAATAAATTTGATATAATTTTAGGGGAACCTACAAAAGACAATCAATAGCCAATTAGTGTTTTTATGAAAGTGAAAGAAAGTGAAGTCACTCAGTCCTGTCCGACTCTTTCTGATCCCATAGACTGTAGGCTACAGGTTTCTCCATCCATGGGATTCTCCAGAAAAGAGTACCAGAGTGGGTTGCCATTTCCTTCTCCAGGAGATCTTCCCGACCCAGGGATCTAACACTGGCTTCCCACATTGCAGGCAGATGCTTTACCCTCTGAGCCAGCAGGGAAGCCCTCTACTCTACTTAGATGAATAACTGTTCAGTTAAGTTACTCAGTTGGGTCCAACTCTTTGCAACCCCATGGACTCCAGACATGCCAGGCCTCCCTGTCCATAACCAACTCCTGGAGTTTACCCAAACTCATGTCCATTGCGTTAGTGATGCCGTCCAACCGTCTCATCTTCTATCGTCCCCTTCTCCTCCTGCCCTCAATCTTTCCCATCATTAGGGTCTTTTCCAATGAGTCAGCTCTTCGCATGAGGTGGCCAAAGTTTTGGAGTTTCAGTTTCAACATCAGTCCTTCCGTTGAACATCCAGGACTGATCTCCTTTAGGATGAACTGGTTGGATCTCCTTGCAGTCCAAGGGACTCTCAAGAGTCTTCACCAACACCACAGTTCAAAAGCATCAATTCTTCTGCACTCAGCTTTCTTTATAGTCCAATTTTCACATCCACACATGACTACTGGAAAACCATAGCTTTGACTAGATGGACCTTGGTTGGCAAAGTAATGTCTCTGGCTTTTTAATATGCTGTCTGTGTTGGTCATAACTATTCTTCCAAGGACTAAGTGTCTTTTAATTTCGTGGCTGCTGATACCATCTACAATGATTTTGGAGCACAACAAAATAGTCTCTCACTGTTTCCATTGCTTCCCCATCTATTTTCCATAAACTGATGGGACCAGATGCCATGATTTTAGTTTTCTAAATGGTGAGGTTTTTTCTTTCTTTCTTTTTAAAATTAATTTATTTTATTTTAATTGGAGGCTAATTACAAAGCCAATTTTTCACTCTCCTCTTTGACTTTCATCAGGAGGCTCTTTAGATCTTTGCTTTCTGCCATAAGGTTGGTGTCACATGCATGTCTGAGGTTATTGATGTTTCTCCCAGCAATCTTGATTCCAGCCTGGCATTTCACATGATGTTCTCTGCATAGAAGTTAAATAAGCAGGGTGAGAATATGCAGCCTTGACATACTCCTTTCCCAATTTGGAACCGGTTTGTTTTTCCATGTCCAGTACTACTTGCTGCTTCTTGACCTGCATACAGATTTCTCAGGAGGCAGTTAAGGTGGTCTGGTATTCCCATCTCTTGAAGAATTTTCCACAGTTTGTTGTGATCCACCAGTAGAAGGCTTCGGCATAATCAATAAAGCAGAAGTAGATGTTATTTCTGGAACTCTCTTGCTTTTTTGATGATCCAACAGATGTTGGCAATTTGATCTCTGGTTCCTCTGCCTTTTCTAAATCCAGCTTGATTATCTGGAAGTTCATGGTTCATGCACTATTGAAGCTTGTTGGGGAGAATTTTGAGCATGACTTTACTAGCGTGTGAGATGAGTGCTATTGTGTGGTTGTTTGTGCATTCTTTGGCATTGCCTTTCTTTGGGATTGGAGTGAAAACTGACCTTTTCCAGTCCTGGACCACTGCTGAGTTTTCCAAATTTGCTGGCATATTGAGTGCAGCACTTTCACAGCACCATCTTTTAGGATTTGAAATAGCTCAAGTGGAATTCCATCACCTCCACTATCTCTGTTCATAGTGATGGTTCCTAAAGCCCATTTGACTTTGCATTGCGGGATGTCTGGCTCTAAGTGAGTGATCACACCATCGTGATTATCTGGGTCATGAAGATCTTTTATGTATAGTTCTGCATAGTCTGTTCCCTTAATATCTCTAATTTTCTTGAAGAGATCTCTAGTCTTCCCCATTCTATTGTTCTCCTCTATTTCTGTTCATTGATTACTGAGGAAGGCTTTCTTATCTCTCCGTGCTATTCTTTGGAACTCTGCATTCACATGAATATATTTTTCCTTTTCTTTTTTGACATTGGCTTCTCTTCTTTTCTCAGCTATGTCTAAGGCCTCCACAGACAACCATTTTGCCTTTTTTGCATTTCTTTTTCTTGGGGATGGTCTCAATCACTGCCTCTTGTACAATATCCTGAAGCTCCATCCATAGTTCTTCAGGCACTATTTCTATCAGATCTAATCCCTTGAATCTATCTGTCACTTTGACTGTATAATTGTAAGGGATTTGATTTAGGTCACACCTGAATGGCCTTCACAATAAACTGTGGAAAATTGTGAAAGAGATGGGAATACCAGACCACCTGACCTGCCTCTTGAGAAACCTGTATGCAGATCAGGAAGCAACAGTTAGAATTGGACATGGAACAATAGAGTGGTTCCAAATAGGAAAAGGAGGATGTCAAGGCTGTAAATTATCACCTTGCTTATTTAACTTATAAGCAGAGTACATCATGAGGAACACTGGGCTGGAAGAACACAAGCTGGAATCAAGATTACTGGGAGAAATATCAATAGCCTCAGATATGCAGATGACACCACCCTTATGGCAGAAAGTGAAGAAGACCTAAAGAGCCTCTTGATAAAAGTGAAAGAGTGAAAATGTTGGCTTAAAACTCAACATTCAGAAAACTAAGGTCATGGCATCCAGTCCCATCACTTGATGGAAAATAGATGGGGAAACAGTGGAAACAGTGGCTGCCTTTATATTTCTGGGCTCCAAAAGCATTGCAGATGGTGACTGCAGCCATGACATTAAAAGATGCTTACTCCTCGGAAGGAAAATTATGACCAACCTAGATAGCATATTAAAAAGCAGAGACATTACTTTGCCAACAAAGGTCTTTTTGTTAAGGCTATGGTTTTTCCAGTGGTCGTGTATGGATGTGAGGGTTGGACTATAAAGAAATCTGAGTGCCGAAGAATTGATGCTTTTGAACTGTGGTGCTGGAGAAGACTCTTGAGAGTCCCGTGGACTGCAAGGAGATCCAACCAGTCCATCCTAAAATAAATCAGTCCTGGGTGTTCATTGGAAGGACTGATGCTGAAACTGAAACTCCAGAACTTTGACCACCTAATGCAAAGAGCTGACTCATTGGAAAAGACCCTGATGCTAGGTAAGACTGAGGGCAGGAGGAGAAGGGGACAACAGAGGATGAGATGGTTGATGGCATCACCGAATCAATGGACATGCGTTTGGGTGGACTCTGGGAGTGGGTGATGGACAGGGAGGCCTGGCGTGCTGCAGTCCATGGGGTCACAAAGAGTCAGACACAACTGAGCGACTGAACTGAACTGACTGAATGGCCTAGTGGTTTTGCTACTTTCTTCAGTTAAGTCTGAATTTGGCAATATGGAGTTTATGATCTGAGCCAGCTCCCCGCTTCACTTTTGATGACCTTATAGAACTTCTCCATCTTCTGCTGCAAACAATATAATCAATACAATTTTGATAGTGACCATCTGGTATGGCCATGTGCAGAGTCGTCTACTGTATTGTTGGAATTGTGTGTTCACTATGACCAGTGCATTCTCTTGACAAAACTCTGTTAGCCATTTCCCTGTTTCATTTTGTTCTCCAAGGCCAGACTTGCTTGTTACTCCTGGTTTCTCTTGATTTCCTACTTTTGCATTTGAGTCCTTTATGATGAAAAGTACATCTTTTGTTGTTGTTGTTGCTAGTCTTGTAGGTCATCATAGAACTGTTCAACTTCAGTTTCTTTGGCATTACTAGTCTGGGCATAGACTTAGATTACTGTGATATTGGTTGGTTTGCCTTGGAAACGAATAGAGATCAGTCTGTCATTTTTGAGATTGCACCCAAGTACTGCATTTTGGACTGTTGTTGACTATGAAGGTTATTCCACTCAGCCATTAAAAAGAATACCATTCTTCTAAGGGATTCTTTCCCACAGGCATAGATATAATCGTCATCTGAATTCAACTTGCCTATTTCAGTCCATCTTACCTTACTGGTTCCTAAAATGTCAGTGTTCACTCTTGCTATCTCCTCTTTGACCACTTCCAATTTGCTTTGATTCATGGACCTAACATTCCAGGTTCCTATGCAATATTGTTCTTTACAGCATCAAACTTTTTCCATCACCAGTTACATCCACAACTGGGTGTTGTTTTTCCTTTGGCTCCATCTCTTCATTCTTTCTGGAATTATTTCTCCACTCTTCTCCAGTAACATATTGGGAAATTCTTCTTTCAGTGTCATATTTTTTTTGCCTTTTCATACTGTTCATGGGGTTCTCGAAGCAAGAATACCAAAGTGGTTTGCTGTTCCCTTTTCCAATGGACTACGTTTTTTCAGAATTCTCCACCATGACCCACCCATCTTGGGTGGCTCTACACAGCATGGCTCATAGTTTCATTGAGTTAGACAAGACTGTGGTCCATGTGATCAGTTTGGTTAATTTTCTGTGATTGTAGTTTTCGTTCTGTCTGCCCTCTGATAAATAAAGTAAGAGGCTTATGTAAGCTACCTGATGGGACAAACTGACTGAGGGGGAAGCTGGGTCTTGTTCTGATGGGCACTGCCCTTCTTTGGAATAAAAAATGATGTTTTCCCATCCTGTGGCCACTGCTGAGTTTTCCAAATTTGCTGGCATATCAAGTACAGCACTTTAACACCATCATTTTCTAGGATTTTAAGTAGCTCGGCTGTAATTCAATCATGTTCACTAGCTTTTTTGGAAGTACTGCTTCCAAAGGCCCACTTGAATTTGGACTCGAGGATGTTGGCTACAGGTAAGTGGTTGCTTGGGTCCATAAAGCCTTTTTTGTGTAGTTCTTCTGTGTATTCTTGCCACCTCTTCTTAATCTCTTCAGTTTCTATTAGGTCCTTATCATTTCTGTCTTTTATTGAGCCCATCCTTGTATGACACGCTTCCTTGATATCTCCAATTTCCTTGAAGAGATCTCTAGTCTTACCGTTCTACTCTTTTCCTCTATTTCTTTGCACTGATTCATTTAAGAAGGCCTCTTATACCTCCTTGCTCTTCCCTGGAACTCTGCATACTGTTGGATATATCTTTTCCTTTCCCCCTTGCCTTTTGTTTCTCTTCTTTTCACAGCTACTAGTAAGGCCTCCTCAGACAACCATTTTGCCTTCTTCCATTTCTTTCTTTTTGGGGTGGTTTTAGTCACCACCTCCTGCACAGTGTTAGGAACCTCCATTCCTAATTGTTTAGGCATTCTCTTTACTAGATCTAATCCCTTGAATCTATTCATCACCTCCATTGTATACTCATAAGGGATTTGATTTGGGTCATACCTAAATGGCCTAGTGGTTTTGCCTACTTTCTTCAATTTAAGTCCAAATTTTGCCATAAGGTGCTCATGATAGAAACCACAGTTAGCTCCAGGTCTTGTTTTTACTAACTGTATAGAACTTTTCCTGGAGAAAGTAATGGCTGCCCAATCCAGTATTCTGACCTGGAGTACTCCATTGACAAAGGAGCCTGGCAGAAACAGTCTGTGGGGTCACAAAGTGTCATACACAAATGAAGCAACTTAACACAGCACAGCACATGGAGTGTCTCCATATTGGCTATAAAGCATATAATCAACCTGATTTCAGTATTGACCATCTGGTGATGTCCATGTGTCCAGTAGCCTCTTGGGTTGGTGGAAAAGGGTGTTTGCTATAACCAGTGCATTCTATTGGCAAAACTCTACTCACCTTTGCCCTGCTTCATTTTGTACTCCAAGGCCAAACTTGCCTCTTATTCCAGGTATCTCTTGATTTCCTACTTCTTTATATTTACCATATTGTAGCCTATTAAGTGTGCAATGGCTTATGTCTGAAAAAATAAGGTACATTCCTTAATTCAAAAAATACTTTATTCGTAAAAATTGCTGATCACAATCTGAGCTTTCAGTAAGATGTAATCTTGTTGTAATGGTAACATCAAAGATCCGAGATCACAGAACACTGTAACAAAGATAATAACAGTGAAAAGCTTGAAAGAGTGTGAGTATAACTAAACTGTGACATGGAGAACACAAAGTGAGAAAAAAGCTATTAGCAAAATAGACGTCCTCAATGCAAGGGTTTCCATAAACCTTCGATTTGCAAAAAGCACAATATCTGTAAGCATAATAAAGGGAAAAGCAGCGAGGTTTACCTGTGCAGAACACCTGAGATCTGTGTGGCAATATTACATGATCGGACTTCTGTGAAATCAGAATCCCAGAAGAAAAGCAGAGAGTACAGCAGAAGAAATAGTTTTAAAAGAATGGAAGAGAATTTGCCGAGGTTTAAAATTTTCAACTTTCATACTCTGTTACATTGACTCACAGTGCCCTCTGCTAATTCAATTTACTGAAATTTTATTTCATAGGATAAGAATTCCATTTCCAGTCATAGCTTACATATACTGTAAAAAGCAAAGCTTAAAAACATCAAATATTTAAGTGACTCAATAACATAATAAGCACACACACTTGCAAACTCTAAGAAGTATGCTATATAATCCATAAGTGTAATTTTTGAAAAATATTAGAATTGACTAATGAAATAAATGGTTCTCCATGGCTGGATTAATGAATATAAGGTTAATGTTAATGAAATTAGGGTTAATGTTCTTCTAGAAGTAAAGCCATTGGTTAGGCTATTAATCCTATAATGTGCTTAAGTTAGTGATTTAATTCTACTGATTTGACTTTAAAACCAGATAAGAAACAAGAACAGAAGGTGGCAGGGCTGTCTTTAAAATGTGTTCCGCTAATAATTGTTTGGATCATCCTTTGAATTTATTTCTGCATAATATATACAAAAAGGATCAGATTTTCATGTTCAGTGCTGCAGATATTAAAGTGACACTTTAATTACACTAGATTAATCATGCCCTGGTAACCATGACTTGCTTTATAATTCTTGGATATATATTTCCCCAGTTTTAAATTACAAGAAACAAACAAAAAATCCTACTATTTTAAATATTAAAAGTATTTGCCAGGGGTGGCTTCATATTGGTGTTAGAATGGCATGCCATCTGCAGATTTTCCCCTTAAAATCTTAATATTTAATAACTTTGACAAAATGACAATCTTTTAATTATTGAGTACATTTATTCTGAATTGAACGATGGATTCCTTTCTAATATAGCAGGTATAAAACATGTTTATCTGTGAAAATATTCCTATCACTATAACTTAAGGTATATTTTAGTATAATCAAAGAAAGTTTTCTAGTTTTATAATAGCTAAGTGGGTGAAATGCTATGATTTTAGTGAGGGCTATTTGGAACAGATATGTCCTCTAAATGGATTGTTAAAGCTAAAATAAATACAGGAATGTCAATCTGAATAGTCCTTCTATTCATCCTAAATGGGATAAAAGGGAGGGAAAATGACAAAAACTATAACGCAGTTTGCATTAAGCAAATAATTAGCCATTGCTTTGAAAAATATGCACCTCACTTTCCCTTGATGCTTGCTTAAAAGCAAAATATTTCTACGTTACTCAAAATGGCCATACTTTCTATAAATTTCTGATTACTTCTTTACTAGCATTATGTTTCACTCTGAAAAAAATAACAGTTCTGGTTTTCACATACTTAGCTCTAAACATCTGAAGTGATGAGCACTTCACAAATCTCAAAGAAAAGGTGGCCTAATATTTGGCTCTATGTATGATTTCTTCATTCTCTAATTTCATTCACTGATTTTATGAGTATTCAGTCATAATTCTTCTCCTGACAACCAAGGTTTAAACCAGTTTAAAGCATTGCCTAGAAATAAGATTTACATTGAATTTATTGCACGAATTTTTGAAATCAAATAGGGCAACACAATTGCTGAATCTATCACCTCTCAGAAGCTGTTCATTTCTCTTACCAAAGAGGATATTCAAGAATATTCTGAATATATAAATAATAAGATGATTATTAATGCCTTAAGAAGAGGTGGCAAGAATACACAGAAGAACTGTACAAAAAAGATCTTCATGACCAAGATAATCATGATGGCGTGATCACTCACCTGGAACCAGACATCCTGGAATGTGAAGTCAAGTGGGCCTTAGAAAGCATCACTACGAACAAAGCTAGTGAGGTGATGGAATTCCTCCAATTATTTCAAATCCTGAAAGATGATGCTGTGAAAGTGCTGCACTCAATATGCCAGCAAATTTGGAAAACTCAGCAGTGGCCACAGGACTGGAAAAGGTCAGTCTTCATTCCAATCCCAAAGAAAGGCAATGCCAAGGAATGCTCAAACTATGGCACAATTGCACTCATCTCACACGCTAGTAAAGTCATGCTCAAAATTCTCCAAGCCAGGCTTCAGCAATATGTGAAGTGTGAACTCCCAGATGTTCAAGCAGGTTTTAGAAAAAGCAGAGGAACCAGAGATCAAATTGCCAACATCCACTGGATCATGGAGAAAGCAAGAGAGTTCCAGAAAACCATCTATTTCTGCTTCATTGACTATGCCAAAGCCTTTGACTGTGTGGATCACAATAAACTGTGGAACATTCTGAAAGAGATGGGAATCCCAGACCACCTGACCTGCCTCTTGAGAAACCTGTATGCAGGTCAGGAAGCAACAGTTAGAACTGGCCATGGAAAAACAGACTGGTTCCAAATAGGAAAAGGAGTGCGTCAAGGTTGTATATTGTCACCCTGTTTATTTAATTTATATGCAGAGTAAAAAGCAGAGACATTACTTTGCCAACAAAGGTCCGTCTAGTCAAGGCTATGGTTTTTCCCATGGTCATGTATGGATGTGAGAGTTGGACTGTGAAGAAAGCTGATCGCCGAAGAATTGATGCTTTTGAACTGTGGTGTTGGAGAAGACTCTTGAGAGTCCCTTGTACTGCAAGGAGATCTAACCAGTCCATTCTAAAGGAGATCAATCCTGGGTGTTCACTGGAAAGACTGATGCTAAAGCTGAAACTGCAATATTTTGGCCACCTCATGCGATGAGTTGACTCACTGGAAAAGACTCTGATGCTGGGAAAGTTTGGAGGTGGGAGGAGAAGGGGATGACGGAGAATGAGATGGCTGGATGGCATCACCGACTCTGTGGACATGAGTTTGAGTGAACTCCAGGAGTTGTTGATGGACAGGGAGGCCTGGCGTGCTGTGATTCATGGGGTCGCAGAGAGTCAGACATGACTGAGCGACTGAACTGAACTGAACTGAACATCATGAGGAACGCTGGGCTGGAAGAAGCACAAACTAGAATCACAATTTGCCGGGAGAAATATCAATAACCTCAGATATGCAGATAACACCACCCTTATGGCAGAAAGTGAAGTGGAACTCAAAGGCCTCTTGATGAAAGTGAAAGAGGAGAGTGAAAAGGTTGACTTGAAGCTCAACGTTCAGAAAACAAAGATCATGGCATCTGGTCCCATCACTTCATGGGAAATAGATGGGGAAACAGTGGAAACAGAGTCAGACTTTATTTTGGGGGGCTCCAAAATCACCACAGATGCTGATTGCAGCCAGGAAATTAAAAGATGCTTACTCCTTGGAAGGAAAGGATGGCATCACCGACTCGATGGACATGAGTTTGAGTGAACTCCGGGAGTTGGTGATGGACAGGGAGGCCTGGCGTGCTGTGATTCATGGGGTCCCAAAGAGTCGGATACGACTGAGCGACTGAACTGAACTGAACTGAATGCCTTAAAAATGTCTGAAAATTGAGGGGGAGAAAAAAAACATCCAGACAAGGTTAATTTATAAGGAAATATTCTCATACTGATGTATTGAAGTTCTTGCAGCAAAAGGCTATTCATACAACAGTTGTAACTTTGGATATACAGTAAGCCCCCTACATGCCCACCTTCAGGTTTCAAACTTTCAAATATGGGAAGGTGTGTTCGCATGTCTAATCACGTAAGTTAGATCGAATGTCTGGTGTACACTGTCAGGATTCCCTAGTGGCTCAGAAAGTAAAGCGTCTGCCTGCAATGCAGGACACCTTGGTTCGCTCCCTGGGTCAGGAAGATCCCCTGGAGAAAGAAATGGAGATCCACTTCAGTTCTTGCCTGGAAAATGCCGTGGACGGAGGAGGCTGGATGTGCTACAGTCCATGGGGTCACAAAGAGTCGGACACGACTGAGCGACTTCACTTTCACTTTTCACACTGTTGTGTGCACGCATCCTCCACAAGGGGTTGTGCTGTTGTGCTCCGCAGTGTATAGAGTAGTACACTATCCTTATTTCAGGCTACATCTGCAAGAGGATGGTGGCTTCATTGATCTTGCTGTGTAACACCAGGAGCTTACCAATGAAGACGTGGAGAATGGAGGAAGAAAGAGGCCCAGGTAAGGATGAAGAGAGACAAGAGAAAGAAGCAACTGAAAAACGGAAGAGATTCAAGACAAAATCCCAACCTGTCTTTGCACCACCTTAACCATAGTAATATTTTTTATTCCAACAAATATACTTAATTTATCTACCCTTTTCATCCTCTATCTTCACTCAGCCATGCTTAACCATACCAAGGCTGTATTCTCTTTTATTTGCTCCAGTTATATTCGCAAAATGTCTGCTCAGGTCTGCATGAAACTCCTCATTAGTCTAAAAATGTCTGATTTTTTTACTAATTTTGAGGAGGCACTTGATTTGAGGAGGCTCTGTTAGTTTTTGAGACACAGGACCTTAACCTCAGCACACAAAGGTTGTGGCAGAATGCAGTGCAGTGCTGCCTTGTCATTTGTGGTGAGAAAACAAGAGATACTACCCAGACATCATACATGTCTACCTCAGTTCAGTTCAGTTCAGTTCAGTCGCTCAGTCGTGTCCGACTCTTTGCGACCCCATGAATCACAGCACGCCAGGCCTCCCTGTCCATCACCAACTCCCTAGACAGCATATTAAAAAGCAGAGACATTACTTTGACAACAAAGGTCTGTCTAGTCAATGCTATGGTTTTTCCAGTGGTCATGTGTGAACATGAGAGTTGGACTCTAAGGAAAGCTGAGTGCCAAAGAATTGATGCTTTTGAATTGATTGGCTATACAGTATTGTACTGTAATAGGTTTATATTACTTTCACACAACTACTATATAAAAGGCAAACACATTTAAAAAATAAAGCAAAAACAATAGCTGAAGAATTGATGCTTTTGAACTGTGGTGTTGGAGAAGACTCTGGAGAGTCCCTTGGACTGCAAGGAGATCCAACCAGTCCATCCTAAAGGAGATCTTTGGAGGGACTGATGTTGAAGCTGAAACTCCAATACTTTGGCCACCTGATGCAGAGGGCTGACTCATTGGAAAAGACACTGATGCTGGGAAAGATTGAAGGCAGGAGGAGAAGGGGACGACAGAGAATGAGATGGTTGGAAGGCATCACCAATTCAATGGACATGAGTTTGAGTAAACTCCAGGAGCTGGTGATGGACAGGGAAGCCTGGCGTGCTGCAGTCCATGGGGTCGCAAAGAGTCGGACACGACTGAGCGACTGAACTGAACTGAACTGAACCCAGACATCACTGAATATTTTTTCAAGAGGGTGGAATGAATTGAATCCAGCATGGAGCCAGAATCTGTACCATCAGCGTTCAGTTCAGCTCAGTCGCTCAGTCGTGTCTGACTCATCAGCGTTAGGCATGAATAAAGTTGCAGCCTGATGTTCATCTATTTCTCAGGATCTTTAGGTTCTGCCTTCTCCCACACCCGCCCCCCGCCGCCACCTCCTCCATCAGTAACTCTTCTTTCCTGATCACTCAATGCCTCTCCTGTATGCCAGCTGTTGTACGGTATACTGTACTTTCCAAGATACTGTACTGTGGGATTAAAAAGTTTGCTTTATTTATTTTTATATGTTTGCCTTTTATGTAGTAGTTGTGTGAAAGTAATATAAACCTATTACAGTACAATACTATATAGCCAATTGTGTTAGTTGGGTACCTTGACTAACTTTATCGGACTTTTGAACAAATTAGACTTAGGAACACACTCTTGAAATGGAACACACTCATATATAGGGAACTTACATAGTAGAAATCATTTGCTTTTTATTTGATTGCAAAAGTAAAATGTCTATATTGTTCCGTTCCGTCGTTCAGTCGTGTCCGACTCTTTGCGACCCCGTGGACTGTAGCCTACCAGGCTTCTCCGTCCATGGGATTCTCCAGGCAAGAATACTGGAGTGGGTTACCGTTTCCTTCTCCACGGGATCTTCCCGACCCAGGGATCGAACCCGGGTCTCCCGCATTGGAGGCAGATGTTTTAACCTCTGAGCCACCAGGGAAGCCCCAAAATGTCTATATCGGAAATGTGGAAAACTCATATTAGCTTTAAAAAGTAACAAGAATTAATTGCTATCTTGCCAGAACAATACCAACTTTTAATAATATAATATCATTTTATTTCTTTCATTTTATTGAAATGTCTACTAATCTCTAATTTTAATAAAAATTTCATGATTTGGGGGAAAGTCTTTAAAAATCTAATATGTAAAGAAATTTTAAAAAATGATTTGTAAATGCCACATGATATTTTTATTACATGTATCCATAAAATTCTTAAAAACAAATTTACATAGTTTATATGCCGATTTGTAAATGCCACATGATATTATTATTACATGTATCCATAAAATTCTTAAAACAAATTTACATAGTTTATATGCCGAGTTACCCTATTATATAGACAAAAAACTGGAATAGAGATTAAGTTGTATAACAAAGGTTACAAAGTTAGTATGAAATTGAAGGTGGCTTTGAAGCAAAAGGAAAGACCTTTTCGTTTAGAATAGTCTGAATACCTGAACTGAGTTCCAGCAAACCAACAGCAACAACAGAAATAACTTTCAGAGGTACCCTGTTGCCAGTCAGACGTAATAGTCAGAAAACATATTAATAAAATGGAAATTCTTGAAAAAATGGTAAAAACGTGGAAACTTGGGAAACAGTGGAATACTTATGGAAATTTAAGTGTTTAGGTGCTGCAGAGAAATTTGTTTTCATTGTAAAAAAGAAGTAATATTGTGATTTGATAAAGGTGTTAGCTAAGGCTACAGTGGTAATTGTATTGCAATATATAAACGTATCAAATAAAGCATGTTAAATGATCACAGTGTTGCAAGTCAAGTATTTGCATCTCAATTAAAAAAATAAAATAACGTAAATTCCTTATAGCATAGCTTATTGCCTAATATAAATAAGGCTTTTTATAAAATATTTTTCAAACGAAATCCCAACTTGTCTTTGCACTGCCTTTACTGGAGTAATATTTTTTATTCCAATTAATGTCAGTCTTAATTTTGCCTACCTTTTTCATCAGTTGTCTTCATTCAGCCATGCTTAACCATGCCAAGGCTGTATTCTCTCATATTTCCTCCAGTTATATTCTCAAAATGTCTGCTCAGGTCTGCAGTGAAACTCCTTGTTAGTCTTAAAAATGTCTGATTTTTTTTACTAATTTTCCACAAAGAAAGAAACCATTCTTATATAAATGTTTGCTGATGCATCATGACATTATTCTTTCCAAGGGCATTATTTATGTTTCTGAAAAATTCTAGGTATTCTCATTTTAGTGCTCAGTGTTGAGTACAGCATTGGGTCTTTATTTCCAGCAGTTAAAATGTTTTTTAAACTTCACCTCCATTTTCTTTGTTTTTTAAAAACATTCTTATTTTTATTTGACCCTGAATGATTTACTTTTCAGCCCCCACAAAGGTTCTATAATTGGGCAGAATATCTTATTATTTAAGCTATTTTCTCTTTGTGTCTGCTTAAGCAATGTTGCTTTCATTATTTCTTTTTGATAGTGTCCTTTCTTTCTCTAGGTCTTTTCTGAATCTAAAAAAGCAAGAAAGCTTTTTTGCTTTAGCTAACTATATTTATAGTTGACATCCAGATGTTTTCGTTCTGAGTTCTGCTACAAGTGAAGGAAAATAATAATTGCATTTCACATTTGGATAGTACTGTGGGATTTCAAAATGTTTTTCCTGACACCTTCAAAACAATCTGGATAGAAATGTATATAATTTATACCGTTTCCCTTATGGCTTTACCAGTTTTGTGCTGTAAGTAAGGCCTGGAAGGGTTAGGTCACATATCCATGGCTTCATATAGTTTGGATGAGATATTGTTAGTTCACCTCTAGTGTGCTTTCCTTTCGAACAAATCTGACAACATTTTTTTTAATACACAATATGCAAAGACTTTGATGTATTTGGACTAAATGCATGTCAAGGTTGCTTCCAGCCATAAGATTGCATATATATTACTGCATCTAGAGAAAATGAAGAAAATATGCCAGAAATTATTTATTATTAAAATTTGTTCTCTTTTTTTTTTTCCCTTTGTCTTTCCTTTTTCCTCCTCTGTTCATCTTTTTTTCTCCATTATCAGCCAAGAACCAGGGGAGAAAACTAGGGAACATGAGGTCACACTAGGCATGACCACACTCTACAGACTTCCCTACTTCTATACCTTCTTCCAGTTTTAAATGGCAGCCATGATGTTTTTGGTACACTGATGGGAAAGTTTGTGGGAATCTGGGTCTGCTGTTCTATAGTAATTATAATAGGGTACACTACGCTGGTGGAGAAGGAAATGGCAACCCACTCCAGTACTCTTGCCTGGACAATCCCATGGACAGAGGCACCTGGCGGGCTACAGTCCATGGAGTCGCAAAAAATCTTACACGACTTAGCGCGCACACACACACACTACGCTGGAATCCAGGGCATGGTTTCTCTGGCTATGCTTGCAATTTTTTTCTGTTAGGATATAGCAACTTAAAGTTGGTATAATAGAGTATGTGGCATCATGGAGCTCTTCTCTTTTGAACATATGAGCTGCTGCTGCTGCTAAGTCACATCTGTCGTGTCCGACTCTGTGCGACCCCATAGACGGCAGCCCACCAGGCTCCCCTGTCCCTGGGATTCTCCAGGCAAGAACACTGGAGTGGGTTGCCATTTCTTTTTCCAATGCATGAAAGTGAAAAGTGAAAGTGAAGTCGCTCAGTCGTGTCCTCCTCTTTGCGACCCATGGACTGCAGCCCACCAGGCTCCTCCATCCATGGGATTTTCTAGGCAAGAGTACTGGAGTGGGTTGCCATTGCCTTCTCCATTTGAACGTATGAGAGAAACATCCTAATATTAGATGTCTTTCATGTGGTATGAATAAAATTCAATTTACCTGGTTTTTAGACTCAGTTATTCCCAAAATATTAACAATAGGTAGTATATTTTTGATGATCTCTACAAATACATCACTATGCTCATGTACATGGACTTATAGGTGGTTTTTCTTTCTATAATTTTTAATTAGTGTATTGTTCTGCTATTGTTTTGTTCACATGAACAAGTGTGCATGAGTCAGTCAATGGATTTTTGAGTGATGATAAGCAGAAAGACAGATGGTGAAAGTGACAAATAGTTTAGAGCTATTGTAAGTTGAATAGCATAGGTCAAACTATTTTAAATTGAAGTATTTTGTTCCCAGTACAATTTCAGTCATTTCCAACAAAGCAAGTTCAAATGCCTTTTGTCCTCTGCCAGTTCTACTGAAAAATACATTTCAGTACCACAATTACTGTTTGATGATGTTTAAGAAATATCTACATTGACTTTCTAAAATTTGAGAATGAGAATCAGTTTTGCAACAACTTGGAATCTTTTATGTTAATGAAATTTTGCGTAGATCTTACTTATTGAGCCATATTTGTAATTTTATCTGTAGATTTTTCTAACAAGAAGATGATAGGGGTTCTAAGTGTATAATAAATTTAAATCTCTCCTATTCAGTACATAGGGAACAAAAGAGATCACCTTGAGCTCATGAAGTAGCCATATTTTTAAAAAGTATGAGAAGTGCATGATATACAGGAAGGATTTTAACAGTGTTTGTTATAACCAATCAGTAACTAGAAAAATGAGTCAAACGTGTGTACCAATTTGATCAGCAATATTATAGTTCTTGATTATCAGTATTGTGTGCTAACTGACCATGAGAGGTGAGTAGGCATGGAAACCTCAAACATATTCTGCTTCTAGGTCAAAGAGACCTTGAAAAATCGTAGGCAAACAAAAAAATGCACCAGGACATTGATTTATGATTTACCTTTTCTGAACAATGATCCTGATGATGTTTTACTATCTCTCCTAAATTTTAGACGGTAATCCTGTGATCAAAGCAAACTTGTTCTAGCTAGCTCATGTGCAGAACAAAAATGTAAAAGTTTAAGGACAGATTGGATATGTTCTTACTGTGTCATACTTGACTAACTGGTCAACATTGTTAACCACATCAAAGACGTTTATGAAACAAACATGGAAATTTTTGAAGCAAGTTTTATAAGGCTGAAAAATATTGTCAAATAATCAATGGCCACTGCAAACCCAGACCATCAGAAAGATAGATACATAAATTCCTTATTATTCTACCACATAGGATGTTGTTATCAGCCTGGCCATGATTGAAAACCTAGTGCTAAGTCTGACAGCAACTCGGCCATGATTAAAGACCCAGAGCGAAGTCTGTTAACCAGCCACCAAACCAAACTTTCCTACATGAGAGATATGTTGCAGTTCTACCCCATTTTTTCCTGCTCTGTGATTTCAAAATTATCTCCTTCCATCTATCAACTTCTGTCTAGATCCTGACTACATTCCCATCAGTTTTATATTTTGATAAATAACAGTGGTATGCCATTTCAAAGTTTGTTTCATGTATATACATCCTTTAACTTGCGTGGACTTTATGAATGTGGATAGGGAAAATATCGTTATTGGCTCCTTTTTATAGCTGAACAAAAGCCATGTTCACAGAGAGTAGGAATCTTCAGTGAGATCACATAGCTGATAAGTGATAGAACTAAAACACAAATCTGTGGCTACTGAGTCCAATTGTCGTTATCTTTTCACTGTACTATTAGTTTTCTTATGAAAATAGTGTGGCTTTCTTGTGAAGTGAAGTGAAGTTGCTCAGTCGTGTCCGACTCTTTGCGACCCCATGGACTGTAGCCTACCAGGCTTCTCTGTCCATGGGATTTTCTTATACTTGACCATATATAAAGAATTATATTGCTCAAAATCTAAAATAAGAATATTTTGATTATCATAGAACGTTCTGCTTTCTATGACTTAACACCAATTTGTAGCAAATGTAGGGATGAAGAAATTCATATATTTAACATAGTTTGTTGTTATTAACACAGATATCTAACTGCTCTTGCCAAGCACAGATCCGCTCAGAACCTGCAATTGACTTTTGGCATTATGGTCTTTTAGAAATATTTCTTTTATTAATACATTTAAATCATGTTATCACGTTGCCAATTTTACCTAAGTAAATTAAAAGTGAGTATTTGGGGAAAATAATATGACTCAAGAGAAACACCAGTAAAGTCTTCAGATTATGTATACACCGGAAAAGCAAGAAACATGGACCTGAAGGACAAGATAGCCAAAAATGAAATTGGCAGTTGAAGCTGGAAGGGAAAATGAACTAAAAAGGGACAGATTAGCAGGTGGACTGCATGGTGTTTTGTCGTTAACTATTGTGGTTTGTAGAGCCCCCTTGGTATTTGTCTCAAGGAAACAGCTGTTTGGGGCATTCAGTCTGTTCACTGTTCAGGAAAAAACAAAGTACTGAGAGAAGATGAGGACTGAAGCTGAGCCGTTTTAGCATTCCTATTCTTACCTGCTTCCTTCCCCCGTATCTTCTTTCTTTGGGGCCTGCAAAATTCCAAATGGAATTAGTAATTCAACAAAGAAAACTTGCACACACATGCCCCTAGAGTCCCCTTGGCTTTTGAATTGTATTTTGCACACATTTTGGAGATTTGTACTAATACTTTTAAATAGTGTGAAGGCGGTTGCTGAAGGTGATTCTTCTCTTGGCAACTCTCTTGATCAGATCAAAGTCTAAAACAAAGTCAAGCAGGAAAACACAGGGTTGGGTGTGCAGGGGAAGGTCTGGTTAGTCATTTGGCAGAGAATCAGGAGGGGGAAAGAAATTTTCTTTTCAGATTCTTCAGAGGACCACACAAATAATCATTCTGATTAAAATATTTTCAAATGGTTTGATTTTTTCACAGATTTTTCCAGCTGTTCCACAGTCTTCTAAAAGAATATGCTTGACTAGCATAAGATGATAGATATTATTGACTTGAAAAGAATCCTGTGCTATAAAAAAATTTTATAAAAATATAAAAAGAAATGATTCTATTTGAGCTAAGTCAAGTACGAGTTTATATTTTAAAATAAATGCACTTGTTCATTAAGGAAAATGTGCTGAAAATTGCACCTGTGAAGATCTAGAACTTTAAGTGGCTTCGTACTATTCTAAATGTCTACCTTTCTTGGGAATACAGCATGAAGCATCCATAATGAATTATGGCTTGAAGACATTATTTCTCAATGATAATATATGGGCAAATGTTGATTTTTGAGAAGTATTGAAAGCTACAAATTACAGTCATATCATATAAATAGAACATTGCAAATGTATATCTGAACTGCATAACCATTCATACCTCATACCTAAAATCAAAAATATTAAGCAATAAGTCACCCAATTCTAAATCTGTCTAAAAAAAGAAGGGCTTTTTATTTTCTCTTCATTTCTCTTCTTTGTGTCAAAGACACAATAGCTTACAATTAACTTTGTAGTTTCAGTGCTTAAAAGTGAGTATGGAAGTGTTTGCATTTCTGACATTAGAATTAGTGATGAAATAAATGCATTTAATGATAAAGGCCTCTTCCCTGTATTTTTGATAATTCTTTAATAATCCGTTCTGTATTTAGATCTTATTCCCTGAGGATATAAAGCAACGTGACATTGCTTAAAGCAGCATTCTCAAGCCTACTTTATTTCCTGCTTCTTTCCAGTGATTCATCTCTTCATTATGTAATGGTTTTTATGTGTTTCCATTCTACTCGGCTTTTAAAATGGTATACTATACACTCTTTTTAAAGAACATTAGTAGGTGTGACAAAGTATGGATTCCTTTGTGAAACGAGTCTATAAAATATGGGCTAGAAAAGGTTGAACAGGTTTCCTGACTCCGGATATCTCGGAGTCTGAAATATACAAGTGAGCAATATGATCTCCACGAGAAAGATGTAGCATGCCAGTGTGTGAATCATTCACTGGAATTTTTCTGTGTAGCTAAAAGCAGGAAATGAGAAGCCTGGTCCTGAGGTTTACAGGTCAGTTATTTTGTTTTTGGTGTTTCTGTTGTTTGGTTTACACTTACAGCAGAAAGTGAAGAAGAACTAAAGAGCCCCTTGATGAAAGTGAAAGAGGAGAGTGAAAAAGTTGGCTTAAAGCTCAACATTCAGAAAACTAAGAACACGGCATCCGGTCCCATCACTTCATGGCAAATAGATGGGGAAACAGTGGAAACAGTGGCTGACTTTATTTTGGGGGGTTCCAAAATCACTGCAGATGGTGACTGCAGTCATGAAATTAAAAGACGCTTACTCCTTGGAAGGAAAGTTATGACCAACCTAGACATCATATTAAAAAGCAGAGACATTACTTTGCCAACAAAGGTCCGTCTAGTCAAGGCTATGGTTTTTCCAGTGGTCATGTATGGATGTGAGAGTTGGACTATAAAGAAAGCTGAGCCCCGGAGAATTGATGCTTTTGAACTGTGGTGTTGGAGAAGACTCTTGAGAGTCCCTTGGACTGCAAGGAGATCCAACCAGTCCATCCTAAACGAGATCAGTCCTGGGTGTTCATTGGAAGGACTGATGCTAAAGCTGAAACTCCAGTACTTTGGCCACCTGATGGGAAGAGCTGACTCATTGGAAAAGACCCTGATGCTCGGAAAGATTGAGGGCAGGAGGAGAAGGGGATGACAGAGGATGAGATGGTTGGATGGCACCACCAACTCGATGGACATGAGTTTGGGTAAACTCTGGGAGTTGGTGATGGACAAGGAGGCCTGGCATGCTGTGGTCCATGGGGTCACAAAGAGTCGAACACGACTGAGCAAATGAACTGAACTGAACTGAACTGAACTGAACAGAATCAAAGACAATTTGTTCCCTGAATATATTTTGGTCAGATATAATGTATCTGTAAAACAAAGTAGATTATAAGGATGTAGTTGCTGAGAGTTTAAAAGTGCTCATTACAAGAAAAACAGTGTAAATATGTATGGCGATGGATGCTAACTAGACTCATTGTGGTGATCGTTTTGCACTATACACAAATACCGAATCCCATTGGGCTAAAAATGTGCAGCATTTTAGATCAATTCTACAAATACAAAGAGGGACACAGTTTGTTTTCTCAAGGCAGTCCAGTGAAGACATAAACTGTAAATCACACTTTAGGTAGTATGGATAACACCTAGTTCCAAAATTTTAATTTCATGATAATAATGTAAATTTCAGTAGAATTTATAATATGTTAGTAAATTCCATGATCCTAGAATTTTATAAGTTTGTCATTGTTGATAATGAGAAATCACAAGCTAACTATCCACTTCTGGTGTGTTAATTATTTTGAATAGTACTTCTCTTGAAAATTTTGCTCATAAGTTTTTTCTAAGCAGTGTATCACCTCAGTGATTGTTTTGTAGAGGCAAAGAAAGTGAAACAGTAAAAAGTGATTTTTCATATACAATTCTATTTTCTCTAAACAATTTCTGTCTCTAAATTACAAGGAATGCGTAGTACAGGCTGCAGTATTCATTTTCTAGATCTCAGCCTGGGACTCTACCCCTAGGTGGAGCTCTGGTTTCTTACTGAGCCAGGAATTACTATTACTATTTGATTTGCAGGGAACACAAAGAAGGAAAGAAAAATCACTAGAATGAATTAGTAACTGAAGAAAAGGTAGTCTAAGGAATTCTAAAAGAGCTCTAAGCTATTAGCATCTTCATATTGCATCACGGCGACACTCAGCTGATTGTTATAAATACATTTCTAGTATATCTCTAGAAGCCCTTTAACAGAGGGACTATAAGACTACCTTTTATCTACTTTTTTACTTCAGGGTATCTTACTGAAAATCCTAACCCAAAACACATAAAAGCAATGTTATAAAACAACTAAATATGACACAGGGGAAAACTGAGTAAAGAATGGTGAATCTACAGCTGATTCTAATATTGAATATTGGGTTCTACTTATTATTTCTATTAACATTGAAATTGTAATTGTTTGGTTGGAGATATATGTATCTCTGTGATATTATATTAGATAGTTAAATATTTGTTATGTTATATAGTAACATCTATTAGATGTATGTGATAAATATATTAGATATATTGGATATATAGATATACCTTGTTATATTTGTATTTATATAACATATAAAAGTACATTAAGGATAGATTTTTTACTTGTTTTTGAAACACATTTGACTGCTTTGAAATGAAACTGATATTTTAGCATTTTGATATGGTGAATAGTCAAAAGATTAGTAATGGTATCACCTAGCAGATTTTCAGAAATGCTGAATGCCCACCTCGGATCTACTGAATCAGAATCTACAACTGAACAGTTGCCCATGTGATCTATGCAGATTAAAGATTCAGCTTTTTTAAAGTATTACTTACGAACAAAATGTGCCAAAATCTAGGATATCAGATTTTTTATATGTGTTTGTGACATTTTGTCCAATGTAATAATTACTTGTCTGTTTAAAAAATCCTATGTGATACCACGTTATAGTGTTTTTAGTCCTTTTGTATCAGTAGAATCAAGTTTACTACTCAGTTCAGTTCAGTCACTCAGTCATGTCCGACTCTTTGCGATTCCATGAATCACAGCACGCCAGGCCTCCCTGTCCATCACCAACTCCCGGAGTTCACTCAGACTCAAATCCATCGAGTCGGTGATGCCATCCATCCATCTCATTCTCTGTCGTCCCCTTCTCCTCCTGCCCCCAATCCTTCCCAACATCAGACTCTTTTCCAGTGAGTCAGCTCGTCACATGAGGTGGCCAAAGTATTGGAGCTTCAGCTTCAGCATCAGTCCTTCCAATGAACACCCAGGATTGATCTCCTTTAGGATGGACTCGTTGGATCTCCTTGTAGTCCAAGGGACTCTCAAGAGTCTTCTCCAACATCACAGTTCAAAAGCATCAATTCTTCGACTCTCAGCTTTCTTCACAATTAAGTCATATTTTCCAATATATTCGACTAGCATACAAACTTCCTGAGAACAAACTTAGTCATGCTTATTTATTGAGTATTCCCAGTGTAATAACAAGGGAAAACAAACAAACAAAAAAAAACTGGCTGGGACGTGGCAGAATCCAAGGATAGCAGAAGAGAAAAATGAAGTAACATATCTTGAATAAGGGTGCAAAAAGGGACTGAGAAGATTCATCTGGAGAGCATCTTTAAACTGCTAAACATAGATGCATATGCATTTTATATGGGCTTCTCTGGTTGCTCAGCTGGAAAAGAATCTGCCTGCAATGAAGGAGACCCTGGTTTGATTCCTGGGTCGGGAAGATCCGCTGGTGAAGGGACATGCTACCCACTCCAGTATTCTTGGGCTTTCCTGGTGGCTCAGCCAGTAAAGAATTCACCTGCAGTGGGAATTATTCAGTTCAGTCCTCAGGTTGGCAAGATCCCCTGGAAAATGGAATGGCTGCCCACTCCAGTATTCAGGCCTGGAGAATCCCATGGACAGAGGAGCCTGGCGGGCTACAGTCCATGGGATCGCAAAGAGTCTAACCCCACTGAGCAACTTTCACTTTCACTTTTCACACCCTCAGCAGGAGGTGAATGGGAGCTCCTGTAACAGTTAAGTTTGTTCATGTACGCAAAAAGACCATAAAGGAGTTAGCAGAGATTTCAGAGAACATGGGGCTAATTTCCGGGTAATCCGAGAAACAGTTAATCTTGCTTATTTGTTCTCCCATTGCACAACTACTTAAAAACCCATCCTATGTACTACCTCCTAAAGATACACAGATGACAAATGAGGGCCCTGCCATTAAAGGTGTCAGTGTCTTGCAGTGTGCTACAGCTTCTTAAGACAGACATGATTTAAAATGATGAAATCGTATTTTTGAGAAACAAGTGGTTATGACATTTTAGAGGGAAAGATAAGGAAGGAATTGAATTATACAAGAGCAGCTTAGGTGTTCCCATGTACTGTGGGCTGTGTTCTGAATAGTTCGGTTAAGTATGGATAAATCATGTGTCAGTCTTTCCAGGAAGCTTGAAACAAACATTGGCTATTCTTTTGTTCAGTCAAATATTACTGAAAATACAATCAAAGTGTGACCCTTCTGATCACATAATGAAGCAAAGCCCATAGTAAAAGCCCATTTGCTTCCAGGTACGAAACAGCAGTGAAGTTAATATTTGACTATGTATGATTTGTCACCAGTCATTTGAAATTCAGTTCCAAACTTCATGCGTGGATTACTAAATAATGTCAAAGCTTCCCCGCTGTCTGAAGGTGAAAGTGTTACAATTTTGGTTTCAGAGAGAAGACAGAATTATTGATGTACCAAATATGCAAAACTCTGGCAGAATTCCAGTTTAATTTTTTCCAGGTTCAAACTATGCATTGTTTATGATGCTCAATTTTTGATTCACATATTTAGATGGTGGTTCAGAGCAAGGTAAAAGAAAGCAAGGAATAGTCGATGTCAATTTTGAAATTTTAACAATCCTATGAAACAAGTAAGTCTTCCTTTGAAGTTCTGCCTGTAAGCTTTTCCAAATTAATATTTTTGAGTTTGACTGTCAATGAGTTTCATAAATACAGAGTTGGCATCTTTTTAATATTGTAATGGCTTGTATATTTAAAACATAATCAACATCTTGTTATACTCTGCAAGTACTAAATCATTCTTTTCATTAAATTTAGTTCATATTCTAAAATGAAGTCATTGAATAAATGAATAATAAATTACAGGATGATTTCCAACTTAAATTCATACTACTGATATTTCCAATGCCTTCATGCTCAAAATTCTCCAAGCCAGGCTTCAGCAATGTGTGAACTGTGAACTCCCAGATGTTCAAGCAAGTTTTAGAAAAGGCAGAGGCACCAGAGATCAAATTGCCAACATCCGCTGGATCATGGAGAAAGCAAAAGAGTTCCAGAAAAACATCTATTTCTGCTTCATTGACTATGCCAAAGCCTTTGACTGTAATGGATCACAATAAGCTGTGGAAAATTCTGAAAGAAAAGGGAATAACAGACCACCTGACCTGCCTCTTGAGAAACCTGTATGCAGGTCAGGAAGCAACAGTCAGAACTGTACATGGAACAACAGACTGGTTCCAAATAGGAAAAGGAGTACATCAAGGTTGTATATTGTCACCCTGCTTATTTAACTTATATGCAGAGTACATCATGAGGAACACTGGGCTGGAAGAAGCACGAGCTGGAATCAAGATTGCTGGGAGAAATATCAATAACCTCAGATATGCAGATGACACCACACTTATGGCAGAAAGTGAAGAGGAACTCAAAAGCCTCTTGATGAAAGTGAAAGAGGAGAGTGAAAAGGTTGGCTTGAAGCTCAACATTCAGAAAACAAAGATCATGGAATCTGGTCCCATCACTTCATGGGAAATAGATGGGGTAACAGTGGAAACAGTGTCAGACTTTATTTTTTTGGGCTCCAAAATCACTGCAGATGCTGATTGCAGCCAGGAAATTAAAAGACGTTTACTCCTTGGAAGGAAAGTTATGACCAACCTAGATAGTATATTAAAAAGCAGAGACATTACTTTGCCAACCAAGGTCCGTCTAGTCAAGGCTATGGTTTTTCCCGTGGTCATGTATGGATGTGAGAGTTGGACTGTGAAGAAAGCTGATCGCCGAAGAATTGATGATTTTGAACTGTGGTGTTGGAGAAGACTCTTGAGAGTCCCTTGGACTGCAAGGAGATCCAACCAGTCCATTCTAAAGGAGATCAATCCTGGGTGTTCATTGGAAGGACTGATGCTAAAGCTGAAACTCCAATACTTTGGCCACCTCATGTGACGAGCTGACTCACTGGAAAAGAGTCTGATGTTGGGAAGGATTGGGGGCAGGAGGAGACGGGGACGACAGAGAATGAGATGGCTGGATGGCATCACCGACTCGATGGACATGAGTTTGAGTGAACTCCGGGATTTGGTGATGGACAGGGAGGCCTGGCGTGCAGTGATTCATGGGGTCGCAAAGAGTCGGACACGACTGAGAGACTGAACTGAACTGAAGTGCTTATTTTGTAGCCTGTGTATATATTTCAATTGTTTCAGGATAAACCATTATTATTAAAGGAGTGCTGTATCTCAGCCAGTGATGACATGTCAAATGTATACCGACATGTCTCTAAAGTGAATTTATAGAAAAGAAATAACTACTTTAAAAAATTAGTATGGTCATGATGGCAGAAGTCAGAAATCAGTAAGGGGTGTAATAGGGATTTTTTACAGAGATTTCCTTTCCACGACTGTGGGGTTGTTGTTGCAGTATTGTATACTGAAGCTTGAAATACACAAGATAGACATGAGGAAAGGAAGATCAGCAAGCTGATAACCATAGGCTGACAGTCCCCAATCTTCTTGGTACCAAGGACTGGTTTCATGGAAGACAATTTTTCAATAGACCAGGGGAGGGAGGGTTCCAGGATGCTTTTTATTTCCACTCATTATTACACCAGCTCCTCCTCAGATCATCGGGCATTAGATAGCAAATCCCTGGGATCCCTGCTATAGACAGTAGTAGCTGGAATTCCAAATGAGTGAAAGTCGCTCAGTCGTGTCCGACTCTTTGCAACCCCATTGACTGTAGCCCCCCAGGCTCTCCTCCGTCTTGGGATTCTCCAGGCAAGAACACTGGAGTGGGTTAATTCCAAAGGGATGGACTAAAATCTATACCCATTATGATTGCCTTTGACCTTGGTGGTAAGGTTAGGCAGAAGAAATCAGTGTCCTACTCCAAGGCCCTTCACTGCAAAACTAAATCCACAC
Source organism: Moschus berezovskii (assembly GCF_049115385.1). Classification (NCBI taxonomy): domain Eukaryota; kingdom Metazoa; phylum Chordata; class Mammalia; order Artiodactyla; family Moschidae; genus Moschus; species Moschus berezovskii. The sequence goes on from NC_142467.1 coordinate 10,446,696, forward strand.
CTGGGCCAGAAGTTAAACTGAAAGAAGAATCTAGGTAGGATGGAGCAATTGCGAATCCGCTGCTGTTTCACACCAAGAAGTGAATCAGCAGATGCACAGCATGTGTATCCACCTATGTGTGCACACGTAGGGACACGCCGATGATGGTCACTGCTGCCTCTGTTCTCTGCATCTAGCAAGGATGTCTCTTCTGTTCACTGCTCCCCAAACGGAAACATAAAAGAACTGGATTCTGTGAAGCGGAGTTCAGCCTAGCCAAGCAGACCCATTCCAAAGCCATCACAGTGATATTGACATCTAAAAAGTTTATAAATATATGTCATGTTTCTTTTGGAACAGAGATCTCTTCTACTGATTAAAGTTTAGCTCATGCTTCTTGTAGTTTAGCCAAACCTAGTTATGATTCTGTTAATACCCTCATCACTGATTTCTTTACGTAGGTGGGGGTGGGGGGTAGATGGAGGGAAATAGAATTACGTTTCTGTGTCATTGCAATTAATTTTCTGAAAATGAAATTTGGAATGAATTCCTGGTCTCAATGGCCAAATGCATTTATTAAAATATGTATGGCTAAGTTAATTACCTATGTACAACTCATGATTCAGAAATAATTTCTTTACCTTTATTATTTAACATAGAGTTTATTGTTTAGAAATCATTGTGAAGTCACATGCATTTGTAAGCAATACTGACAGATCCTATGCACACTTGACCCAGTTTCTCCAAAATGCTTCCAGAAACCGTTGTAAAATATCACAATCGGAATGTTGACATTGATACAGTTCACATACTGGGAACTTGTGACCACACAGTCTCCTTAATAAGTTCTCCAGCCTCAGAGCGGTATTGATATCTTGCTCTTGCTCTTCAGCTTCTTTCAAAATCCTCTGTGTGACTTCTTATTTCCTCCATCACCTATGTAATCAATTTTCTCTATTAAGTATCCTCTGATCAAAATTCTTAGGATGGTTTGTGTTTTCTTAATTAGAAACTGTCTTGGGTGTTCCTTTAGGATTTTTCATACCCAAATACTCCCTTCTTTAAGACAAATATTGATTAAGAGTTCTTTTTGATTTACTGTCTTATTTTTGTTGTTGTTGTTTTTCTTCCTAAAGCAATATGAAAGGGTCCCCAGGTGGCTCAGTGATAAAGAATCCATCTGCCAGTGCAGGACACACGGGTTCAATCCCTGGGTTGGGAAGATTCCCTGGAGGAGGAAATGGCAATCCACTCCAGTATTCTTACATAGGAAATCCCATGGATAGAAAAACCTGACAGTCTCCAGTCCATGGGGGTCACAAAAGTGTTGGACACGACTAATCAACTAAGCAACAACTAAGCAATATCATGGGCTTCTCTGGTGACTCAGCAGTAAATGACTTAGCAACTAAACAACGACCAAGCAATATGATAATACTGAGTCACTTAGTACAATGAAGTTGTTTTTGTATCTATTTTCTTCGGACATTCTATATAGTTTTTCCTATTTGAGACATTTGGACAAGAAGAACACGTTTCCCCCTTGCTAGCTCATGAATAAATCCATCAAAAGGATAGCCAAATAACAGTCCCTCTTGTCATGAGCAAATATTTGCTTAAAGTTTATTCTTACCTTCAGGCTTTTGAATTATTTGTTTATTCTTATGTTTTTCTCCATTGTTGTTTTTACTGAGCTAAAATTATTTTCACTAAGTAAAAAAAAAAAAAATCACAATTTAAGTAGAAGGGCGATAAAACAATAGACAGATTATTTCTTAGACATATATACCCATCTACAATTATCGGAACCAAGCTATCTGTACCTATAGCTGATGTCTCTAATGTCATTGATAGTAACGTGAAACCATCTTTACATGCCAAGTTGTGGCTATGCATATATAATATGAGTCCACATATCAAACTTCCAGAGAGAAGCTCAAACGAAGCTATCCTGAAATTATGATTCTAAGCAGAAAAAGAAAACATAATGAACAAAATCAGATGTCAGTTCAAATTAGTATGAATTTTGCCCAGTAATGCAGCACAACATGTCAGAGGAGCCTGGCAAGCGGCAGTCTGTGGGGTAACAGAGTCAGACGTGACTGAGTGATGGCGCCGGTGCCACAGAACCTAGCTGCCAGTGCAAGAGAGGCAAGAGACTCGGGTTCCATCCCTAGATCTGGAAGAGCCCCTGGAGGAGGAAATGGCAACCCACTCCAATATTCTTGCCTGGAGAATCCCATGGACAGAGGACCCTGGTGGGCAATGGTCCACAAGTTCACAGAGTCAGACACAGCTAAAGTGACACAGCACTGGCCCTAGCAATGCAACATGTACTTTAAAATGTTCAAAAAGACATTCAATAAATAGACTAATACTAAAAAAAGTAAAAGGCTCCATTATTCCTGAGTTCCATGTTACTATTGCTAACCTTTTGTAGAAAGGGATTTTCCATAAAAATAATAAATGAAAATTTACGTATACTACCAAGCATAACAAAACTAGTTGTACATATCTTGAAATATATTCCTTACTTACAAAAGTTTCTCCTTTAAGAAGAATGTGCTAGAAAAAAGGAAACTAATCTTTTCATGTATCAAAAACTTATGATATCTGTACATTTTTCTCTTGCATCTTTTCAAATGGAGATTTTCTTAATTATTCCTCTGCTTATTTTTTCCGTTCCTCCCTCTTCTCCCTCTCTTCCTTCCTCCCTTCCCCAAACAGAGAAATAAAATATGTAAGATACTTTCTTTCTTGACCAGGTACAGGAAAAGAATGTGTAAAATAAACCTTCACTCTGCTTTTTTGCTTTAAAAAAAAAATTCTGGAAAATGTGAGTTAAAAGAGGTAGTAAATATTTTGTAACTTTTATTAATTCGTATCTGTTAATAAAATATGATGAACTCAGAGAAATTTTTTCTTTTTGCTAATTAGTAGCCTCTGTAAGCAACTGCTTCTCTTTACTATTCTTGACTTAATTTTCATCTTTCTAAGAACCTAAAAACAAAAAGCTGGTCATCAAAATCCACGAAGTGCAGACCAGTCTAGAAGTATATGTGGGCTCCTATTCTGGGGCCAGTAGTTTGGAGAAGCTTCCTTAGCTGCCTCATAAAATAAATTTTGAGAAATCTTTCTTCTTACTCCAAAGAAATTTCTATTTAAATCTGTACAAACATCTTGGATAAATGTGTCATTTCTCCTCTCTCTCAGGGAAATAAGTTGAAACAGATGAAGAAAATCAGTATAATGTAACCACAGAAGGTGAACGATAAAATCTCTCTAAGAAACTAGGATCTGAAAAAACAAATATTCATATTCACTGTCTGATTTGAAAGCCTATGTTCACTAACTTCTGCTATGTTAAGAAATGTTGTGGCGGAGGGAACAAGATGGTGGAGGAATAGGATGGCGAGATCACTTTCTCCCCCACAAATTCATCAAAAGAACATTTGAACGCTGAGTAAATTCCACAAAACAACTTCTGAATGCTGGCAGAGGACATCAGACACCCAGAAAAGCAGCCCATTGTCTTCAAAAGGAGATAAGAAAATCTTAAAAGATAAAAAGAGAGACAAAAGAGGTAGGGATGGGTCTCTGTCCAGGAAGGGAGGCTTAAAAAAGACAGAAGTTTTCAAACACCAGGAAACACTCTCACTGGCAAGTCTGTGGCGAGCCTTGGAACCTCAGAGGGCCACATAGTTCAGTTCAGTGCAGTCGCTCAGTCATGTCCAACTCTCCGCGACCCCATGAAGCACAGCACGCCAGGCCTCCCTGTCCATCACCAACTCCCGGAGTTCACACCAGGCCTCCCTGTCCATCAACAACTCCAGGTGATGCCATCCAGCCATCTCATCCTCGGTCGTCCCATTCTCCTCCTGCCCCCAACCTTTCCCAGCATCAGAGTCTTTTCCAGTGAGTCAACTCGTTGCATGAGATGGCCAAAGTATTGCAGTTTCAGCTTTAGCATCAGTCCTTCCAATGAATACCCAGGATCGATCTCCCTTAGAATGGACTGGTTGGATCTCCTTGCGGTACAAGGGACTCTCAAGAGTCTTCTCCAACACCACAGTTCAAAAGCATCAATTCTTCAGCAATCAGCTTTCTTCACAGTCCAACTCTCACATCCATACATGACCACGGGAAAAACCATAGCCTTGACTAGACGGACCTTTGTTGGCAAAGTAATGTCTCTGCTTTTTAATATATTATCAAGGTTGGTCATAACTTTCCTTCCAAGGAGTAAGCGTCTTTTAATTTCCTGGCTGCAATCAGCATCTGCAGTGATTTTGGAGCCCAAAAAAATAAAGTCTGACACTGTTTCCACTGTTTTTCCATCTATTTCCCATGAAGTGATGGGACGCAAGAGACGCCGGCCCCGGCAGCGCAGACACCAGAGACGCCGGCCCTGGCACAACCGACAAAGTAAAGAGGCGCGGCCGTGAGGAGCTACCCCACGCCTGAGGCCAGGGCCGGCGGCTGAGAGGAGCTACTCCACGTTCAAGGTCAGGAGGGGCGGCCTTGAGGAGATACCCCTCATCCAAGGTAAGCTACAGCGGCTACACTTTGCTGGAGCGGCTGTGAAGAGATTTTCCACGACCAAGGTAAGAGAAACCCAAATAAGATGGTAGGCATTGCTAGGGGGCATCACAGGGCACACAAACTGAAATCATAATCACAGGAAACTAGTTGATCTGATCACATGGACCACAGCCGAATGTGGTCCACTGGAGAAGGGAATGGCAAACCACTTCAGTATACTTGCCTTGAGAACCCCATGAACAGTAACAAAGGGCAAAATGATAGGATACTGAATGAATTCCCCAGGTCGGTAGGTGCCCAGTATGCTACTGGAGCTCAGTGGAGAAGTAACTCTAGAAGGAATAAAGGGACGGAGCAAAAGCAAAACCAATACCCAGCTGTGGATGTGACCGAAGATAGAAGCAAAGTCCGGTGCTGTAAAGAGCAATATTGCATAGGAACCTGGAATGTTAGGTCCATGAATCAAGGCAAATTGGAAGTGGTCAAACAGGAGATGGCAAGAGTGAACATAGACATTCTAGGAATCAGTGAACTAAAATGGACTGGAATGGGTGAATTTAACTCAGATGACCATTATATCTACTACTGTGGGCAGGAATCCCTTAGAAGAAATGGAGTAGCCATCATGGTCAACAAAAGAGTCCGAAATGCAGTACTTGGATGCAATCTTAAAAACGACAGAATGATTTCTGTTTGTTTCCAAGGCAAACCATTCAATATTACAGTAATCCAGGCCTATGCCCCAACCAGTAACGCTGAATAAGCCGAAGTTGAACAGTTCTATGAAGACCTATGAGACCTTTTAGAACTAACACCCAAAAAAGATGTCCTTTTCATTATAGGGGACTGGAATGCAAAAGTAGGAAGTCAAGAAACACCTGGAGTAACAGGCATATTTGGCCTTGGAGCACGGAATGAAGCAGGGCAAAGGCTAATAGAGTTTTGTCAAGAGAACGCACTGGTCATAGCAAACACCCTCTTCCAACAACACAAGAGGGCCACATAACCAGGAGGAAAAAGAAAGAAAGAATTAAAACCCACAGATTATGTGCCAAATGGTAACTCCCAGCGGAGAAGCAGCACAGACGCCCACATCCGCCATTAGCAAGCGGGGACTGGGCAGGGAAGAGCTGGCTGAACTGCTAAGAGAAAGGACTGGACCTGAATGCTGCGAGAGCAATCTGAGAGAACTAACTGGGGATAGCAGAGCAGACTGGGATAGCTTCCCCCTGCAAAAAAGCAAAAAGCCCTAACCTAAGACTCCGCCAGTCCCACTCACTGAACAAAGGACTGAGCAGAGCTAGCCGGCTGCGGTAGGCCCATCCTCCATCCCCCATCGAGACAGGCAGGGGAGGGCAGCCAGAGCCGGAAGGGGGCAACTGCGGCCCCAGAAAGGCTTCTGATACCAAGTTGCAGGCAGGCTTCGTTGCTAACCAAGACTTCTTGGGTTCAGGCCAGTTGACATCCGCCTGAGAAGGTGCACCAGTTGTATACCCAGAAAACTGAACAGGAGGGACCTGGGAGGTGATAAGTCTCAGCTACCGTGCTTGCCAAACACCTGGTCACCTGAGCTGCTCAGAATGGGGAAGGGCACAAAATGCAGGCCTAACCGAGTCTGCGCCTTTGTGGAGTACCCGAGTACCTGAACTTGAGCAGCTTAGACCTGGGATGTGCACGCAATCCAGCGACGGCCTCAGACAGTTCCCGGCAGAGCAACCTAGAGCCTGTGCAGTGTAGACTGGGACAGCACACGTGCCGTGAGCGGGGGCAAACCCAGTGTGGCCAAGACACTGTGAGCACTCCCCACACAGGCCAGAGATATTTGTCTGCAGCGTTCCTCCCTTCCCAGAACAGGACTGAACAAGTGAGCCTTAAAAAGTGTCCACCACTGCCCCCTAGTGTCGGGGCGTAAATTAGACACTGAAGAGACCAGCAAACAGAAGCTAAAACAGAGGGAACCACCTTGGAAGTGACAGATGGAGAAGTCTAGAGGCAACTGCAAGAATAAGACTGAAAACCAGAGGCAGGAGGCTTAAGTCCAAATCCTGAGAACACCAGAGAACTCCTGACTCCAGGGAACATTAATTGATAGGAGCTCATCAAATGCCTCCATACCTACACTGAAACCAAGCACCACCCAAGGGTCAACAAGCACCAGAGCAAGACATACTACGCAAATTCTCCAGCAACACAGGAACATAGCCCTGAGCTTCAATATACAGGCTGCTCAAAGTCACTCCAAACCCACTGACATCTCATAACTCATTACTGGACACTTCATTGCACTCCAGAGAGAAGAAATTCAGCTCTACCCACCAGAACAACGACACAAACTTCCCTAACCAGGGAACCTTGACAAGTCACCCATCCAACCCCACACACAGCGACGAAACTCCACAATAAAGAGAGGTCCACAAACTGCCAGAAGACGGAAAAGCCATCCCAAACACAGAAATATAAGCAAGATGAAGAGGCAGAGAAATACCCAGCAAATAAAGGAACAGGATAAATGCCCACCAACCCAAACAAAAGAGGAAGAGATAGGGAACCTACCTGATGAAGAATTCCAAATAATGATAGTGAAATTGATCCAAAATCTTGAAAACAAGTTGGAGTTACAGATAAATAACCTGGAGACAAGGATTGAGAAGATGGAAGAAAGGTTCAACAAAGATCTAGAAGAAATAAAAAAGAGTCACTACACAATGAATAATGCAATAGATGAGATCAGAAACACTCTGGAGGGAACAAACAGTAGAACAACAGAGGCAGAAGATAGAATAAGTGAGTTAGAAGATAGAATGGTAGAAATAAATGAATCAGAGAAGAAAAAAATGAATTAAAACAAATGAGGACAATCTCAGAGACCTCTGGGACAATGTCAAATGCCCCAACATCCGAATCATAGGAGTCCCAGAAGAAGAAGACAAGAAGAAAGACCATGAGAAAATACTTGAGGAGATAATAGTTGAAAATTTCCCTAAAATGGGGAAGGAAATAATCACCCAAGTCCAAGAATCCCAGAGAGTCCCAAACAGGATAAACCCAAAACAAAATACCCCAAGATACATAGTAATCAAATTAACAAAGATCAAACACAAAGAACAAATATTAAAAGCAGCAAGGGAAAAGCAACAAATAACACACAAAGGGATCCCCATAAGGATAACAGCTGATCTTTCAATAGAAAGTCTTCAGGCCAGGAGGGAATTGCAGGGCATACTTAAACTGATGAAAGAAAATAAACTACAGTTCAGATTACTGTACCCAGCAAGGATCTCATTCAAATATGAAGGAGAAATCAAAAGCTTTACAGACAAGCAAAAGCTGAGAATTCAGCATCACCAAACCAGCTCTCCAACAAATGCTAAAGGACCTTCTCTAGATAGGTAGCACAGAATGAGTATATAAACTTGAACCCAAAACAATTCAGTAAATGGCAACAGGATCATACTTATCAATAATTAACTTATATGTAAATGGGTTGAATGCTCCAACCAAAAGACAAAGGCTGGCTGAATGGATACAAAAACAAGACCCCTATATATGTTGTCTACAAGAGACCCACCTCAAAATGAGGGACACATACAGATTTAACGTGAAGGGCTGGAAAAGATATTCCACGCAAATAGAGACCAAAAGAAAGCAGGAGTAGCAATACTCATATCAGACAAAATAGACTTTAAAACAAAGGCTGTGAAAAGAGACAAAGAAGGACACTACATAATGATCAAAGGACCAATCCAAGAAGAAGATATAACAATTATAAATATATATGCACCCAACATAGGAGCACCGCAATATGTAAGAAAAATGCTAACAAGTATGAAAGGGGAAATTAACAATAACACAATAATAGTGGGAGACTTTAATACCCCACTCACACCTATGGATAGATCAACTAAACAGAAAATTGACAAGGAAACACAAACTTTAAATGATACAATAGACTTAATTGATACAGTTAGACCTAATTGATATCTATAGGACATTTCACCCCAAAACAATGAATTTCACCTTCTTCTGAAGCGCACCCGGAACCATCTCCAGGATAGATCACATCCTGGGTCATAAATCTAGCCTTGGTAAATTGAAAAAAATTGAAATCATTCCAAGCATCTTTTCTGACCATAATGCAGTAAGATTAGATCTCAATTACGGGAGAAAAACTATTAAAAATTCCAACATATGGAGGCTGAACAACACGCTGCTGAATAATGAATAAATCATAGAAGAAATCAAAAAAGAAATCAAAATATGCATAGAAATGAATGAAAATGAAAACACAACAACCCAAAACCTCTGGGACAGTGTAAAAGCAGTGCTAAGGGGAAAGTTCATAGCAATACAGGCATACCTCAAGAAACCAGAAAAAAGTCAACTAAATAACCTAACTCTACACCTAAAGCAACTAGAAAAGGAAGAAATGAAGAACTCCAGGGCTAGTAGAAGGAGAGAAATCTTAAAAATTAGGGCAGAAATAAATGCAAAAAAAACAAAAGAGACCATAGCAAAAATCAACAAAGCCAAAAGCTGGTTCTTTGAGAGGGTAAATAAAATTGACAAACCACTAGCCAGACTCATCAAGAAACAAAGGGAGAAAAACCAAATCAATAAAATTAGAAATGAAAAGGGAGAGATCACAACAGGCAACACAGAAATACAAAAGATCATAAGAGTCTACTATCATCAATTATATGCCAATAAAATGGACAACTTGGAAGAAATGGACAAATTCTTAGAAAAGTACAACTTTGCAAAACCGAACCAGGAAGAAATAGAAAATCTTAATAGACCCATCACAAGCACGGAAATAGAAGCTGTAATCAGAAATCTTCCAGCAAACAAAAGCCCAAGTCCAGAGAGCTTCACAGCTGAATTCTACCAAAAATTTAGAGAAGAGCTAACATCTATCCTACTCAAACTCTTCCAGAAAATTGCAGAGGAATGTAAACTTCCAAACTCAGTCTATGAGGCCACCATCACCCTAATCCCAAAACCTGGTAAAGATCCCACAAAAAAAGAAAGCTATAGGCCAATATCACTGATGAACATAGATGCAAAAATCCTTAACAAAATTCTAGCAATCAGAATCCAACAACACATTATAAAGATCATACATCATGACCAGTTGGACTTTATCCCAGGGATGCAAGGATTCTTCAATATCCGCAAATCAATCAACATAATACACCACATTAACAATTTGAAAAATAAAAACCATATGATTATCTCAATAGATGCAGAGAAAGCCTTTGACAAAATTCAATATCCATTTATGATAAAAAACCCTCCAGAAGGTGGGAATAGAAGGAACATTCCTCAACATAATAAAAGCTATATATGACAAACCCACAGCAAACATTATCCTCAATGGTGAAAAATTGAAAGCATTTCCCCTAAAGTCAGGAACAAGACAAGGGTGCCCACTCTCACCACTACTATTCAACATAGTTTTGGAAGTTTTGGCCACAGCAATCAGAGCAGAAAAGACATAAAAGGAATTCAAACTGGAAAAGAAGAAGTAAAACTCTCACTGTTTGCAGATGACATGATCCTCTACACAGAAAGCCCTAAAGACTCTACCAGAAAATTACTAGAGCTAATCAATGAATATAGTAAAGTTTCAGAATATAAAATCAACACACAGAAATCCCTTGCATTCCTATACACTAATAATGAGAAAATAGAAAGAGAAATTAAGTAAACAATTCCATTCACTGCTGCAACAAAAAGAATAAAATACTTAGGAATATATCTACCTAAAGAAACAAAAGACCTATATATAGAAAACTATAAAACACTGGTGAAAGAAATCAGAGAGGACACTAATAGATGGAGAAATATACTGTGTTCATGGATTGGAAGAATAAATATTGTGAAAATGAATATATTACCAAAAGTAATTTATAAGTTCAATGAAATCCCTATCAAGCTACCAACAGTATTTTTCACAGAGCTAGAACAAATAATTTCACAATTTGTATGGAAATACAAAAAACCTCGAATAGCCAAAGCAATTTTGAGAAAGAAGAATGGAACTGGGGAATCAACCTGCCAGATTTCAGGCTCTACTACAAAGCCACAATCATCAAGACAGTATGGTACTGGCATAAAGACAGAAATACAGATCAATGGAACAAAATAGAAAGCCCAGAGATAAATCGATTCATCTATGGACACCTTATCTTTGACAAGGGAAGCAAGAATATTCAATGGAGAAAAGACAATCTGTTTAACAAGTGGTGCTGGGAAAACAGGTCAACCACTTGTAAAAGAATGAAACTAGAACACTCCCTAACCCCATACACAAAAATAAACTCAAGATGGATTAAAAATCTAAATGTAAGACAAGAAACTATAAAACTCCTAGAGAACATAGGCAAAACACTCTCTGACATAAATCACAGCAGGATCCTCCATGACCCACCTCCCAGAATATCGGAAATAAAAGCAAAAATAAACAAATGGGACCTAATTAAAATTAAAAGCTTCTGCACAGCAAAGAAAACTATAAGCAAGGTGAAAAGACAGCCTTCAGAATGGGAGAAAATAATAGCAAATGAAGCAACTGACAAAGGATTAATCTCAAAAATATACAAGCAACTTCTGCAACTCAATTCTAGAAAAATAAACGACCCAATCAAAAAATGGGCCAAAGAACTAAACAGACATTTCTCCAAAGAAGACATACATATGGCTAACAAACACATGAAAAGATGCTCAACATCCCTCATAATCAGAGAAACGCAAATCTAAACCACAATAAGGTACCATTTCACGCCAGTTAGAATGGCTGCTATCCAAACGTCTACAAGCAATAAATGCTGGAGAAGGTGTGGAGAAAAGGGAACCCTCTTACACTGTTGGTGGGAATGCAAACTAGTACAGCCACTCTGGAGAACAGTGTGGAGATTCCTTAAAAAACTGGAAATAGAGCTGTCATACGACCCAGCAATCGCACTCCTGGGTATACACACCAAGGAAACCAGAATTGAAAGAGACACATGTACTCCAATGTTCATCGCAGCACTGTTTATAATAGCCAGGACATGGAAGCAACCTAGATGTCCATCTGCAGACGAATGGATAAGAAAGCTGTGGTACATTTACACAATGGAGTATTACTCAGCAATTAAAAAGAATACATTTGAATCAGTTCTAATGAGGTGGATGAAACTGGAGCCTATTATACAGAGTGAAGTAAGCCAAAAAGAAAAACACCAATACAGTATATTAACACATATATATGGAATTTAGAAAGATGATAACGATAACCCTTTATGCGAGACAGCAAAAGAGACACAGATGAATAGAACAGTCTTTTGGACTCTGTGGGAGAGGGCGAGGGTGGGATGATTTGGGAGAATGACATTGAAACATGCATATTATCATATGTGAAATGAATCGCCAGTCCAAGTTCAATGCATGATACAAGATGCTCGGGGCTGGTGTACTGGGATGAACCAGAGGGATGGGATGGGGAGGGAGGAAGAGGGGGGTTCAAGATGGGAAACATATGTACACCCAGGGCAGATTCATATCAATGTATGGCAAAACCAATACAATAATGTAAAGTAAAATATAAATTAATTAATTAAAAAAAAAAGAAATGTTGTGAATTGTCCATAATCCCCTTTTCAAAATGGCAGTTTCTACCAATTTCTTAATGATTTTTTTTCAAGAACAGTTTGAACTGAAGATCTGCATAAAATTGAAGGTGAATAGTTGTTAGTGACTCAATGATGTGATGATATAGTGATGGAGTGTCTATTGATGATTTAGAAATGGCAGAGAAACCAGAGATCAAACTGCCAACATGTTGGATCATTGAAAAAGCAAGAGAGATCCAGAAAAACATCTACTTTTGCTTTACTGTCTATGCCAAAGACTTTGACTGTGTGAATCACAACAAACTGTGGAAAATTCTTCAAGAGAAAGGAATACCAGACCACCTGACCTGCCTCCTGACAAATGTGTATGCAGATCAGGAAGCAACAGTTAGAACTGGACATGGAACAACAGACTGGTTCCAAATAGGAAAAGGAATACGTCAAGGCTGTATATTGTCACCCTGCTTATTTAACTTATATGCAGAGTATATCATGAGAAATGCTGGGCTGGAAGAAGCACAAGCTGGAATCAAGATTGCTGGGAGAAATATCAATAACCTCAGATATGCAGATGATACCACCCTTATGGCAGTAAGTGAAGAAGAACTAAAGAGCCTCTTGATGAAAGTAAAGAGCAGAGTGAAAGAGTTGGCTTAAAACTCAACATCAGAAAACTAAGATCATGGAATCTGGTCCCATCACTTCATGGCAAATAGTTGGGTAAACAATGGAAACAGTGAGAGACTTTTTGGGGGGCCTCCAAAATCACTGCAGATGGTGACTTCAGCCATGAAATTAGAAGATACTTGCTTCTTGGAAGAAAAGTTATGACAAGCCTAGACAGTTTATAAGCAGAGACATTAGTTTGACAACAAAGTTACATCTAGTCAAAGCTATGGTTTTTCCAGTAGTCATGTATGGATGTGAGATCTGGACTAGAAAGAAAGTTGAGTGCAGAAGAATTGATGCCTTTGAACTGTGGTGTTGGAGAAGACTCTTGAGAGTCCCCTGGACTGCAAGGAGATCCAACCAGTCCATCCTAAGGAAAATCAGTCCTGAATATTCATTGGAAGGACTGATGCTAAAGCTGAAACTCCAATACTTTGGCCACCTCATGCAGAGAACTGACTCATTTGAAAAGACCCTGATGCTGGGAAAGTTTGAAGGTGGGAGGAGAAGGGGACAATAAAGGATGAGATGGCTGGATGGCATCACCGACTCGACATACATGAGTTTGAGTGAGCTCCGCGAGTTGGTGATGGACAGAAAAGCCTGGCGTGCTGCAGTCCATGGAGTCACAAAGAGTGGGACAATACTGAGCGACTGAACTGAACTGATCTATTGTTGATACCTCTAAGTGAATAGGCCAAGCTTTCATTAGTAAACATTACCCTATTACCCTCATGACACAAAGCTTCTTTCTGTTGGATTACCAAGATAATTGAAAATTCAATCTGTTGCTAAGTTCACAGAGAACAAGTTACTACATTTAAACTGATCTGGCAAATTGGACATTTTGTTCATACACCACACACACGCACAGGCTTGTGTTATACATACCCACCAACTGAGTTCCAAGTTCCATCATCTTCGTTTTTTTGGTAACAATAATGCCATATTCTCTACTGTCTGAATTTCCATAGGATAATATTAGTTGAAATGTTAGTTTTATTTTTTATTAACTCTGATTCTTCTTTCATCTTTCACAGCATAATAAAGTGAAATTATATTTTAAACACTCATCAATACATAAAATCTAGAGTTTTAAGCATTGAACTTTTTTAAAATGTGTAAAATGTATAGAAAGTTGAGACTAGCATCAAAGGTTTTGAAAGTTATTTGCAATGATATTATCAATGAGGAATTAACATTGAAAAAAAGAGCATTTTAAGAGAATTAACAGAATTGTTAAAACCAAAATTTTCAAACTTTATAAATTTTAATCTGTAAATAAAATTGTAAGTCAAAGATTGCATGTCTACCGCTTTCAGTTCAGATCAGTTCAGTTCAGTCGCTCAGTTGTGTCCGACTCTTTGCAACCCCATGAATCGCAGCAGGCCAGGCCTCCCTGTCCATCACCAACTCCCAGAGTTCACTCAAACTCACGTCCATTTAGTCGGTGATGCCATCCAGCCATCTCATCCTCTGTCATCCCTTCTCCTCCTGCCCTCAATCCCTGCCAGCATCAGGGTCTTTTCCAATGAGTCAACTCTTCACATGAGGTGGCCAATGTGTTGGAATTTCACTTTAGTAAGCTGTAAAAATCCCAATATTTGAAAATATGTATTGGGAGAATTAAGATCACTTAAAATTAAATGTGAATTGGACACATATATTCCCCTTTATTTTTATTTTCTGGTTGTACTTATGGATGTAGTGGGTCATCAAAAAACCTAATATTTTAAATTTTTCATTGTTCAAATCACTATTAAATAATCCTTTAATATTCATAGGAAAGTATATCCATATATTCCCTCAGTGGTATGAATTTTTAAGTTATCTTGTTTTCATTTATTTGGTCTTTCCTCTAAAGAAAAATGTTTAAAAGAACAGGTAAAGCTTTTTTAAAGTATAATATACTTGTAGTAAAATCAATTCAAAGAAATTTAATTCATGCAGATTTTCTTTCAAACTCTTCAGAGTATGTGAAGAAACTATAAATTACACAGATGGAAATATTTTTCTAATTGATAAATTTGTTAAAATTGAGACAAAATCTGGAAACTTTTTAAACTAGCAGCATATTTACAAAAAATGAATATTTAAACTAATTTGTTTTAATTTACCCAGAATAGCACCTATGCCTTGATTAGCTTCTGTCTTACTAAAATGAAAGCATCTTTTCCTAAAAGTAGGCTGATTTCCATGCATTCAATGCATATTGATTTTAATTATTATATCTAAGTTGAATGTGGTTTATTCTTTGGCAACACAGCCATTTATTCACATATAAACAAAATTCTGTTTAGTTACTAAGTACATTTTCCTGCTTAATGTGCTTGGTTTATTTATTACCTGACATTATTATATTCTGGAACTTATGAAAACCACACATCTGTTTTTCCTTTATATTGTTTGTCAATGCGTCCATTCACTGAGTGCTGGTAGTGTGAATAAAATATGTAAACAACAAAATATATTTTTATGGAAAAAGAAGAAACTAATCAAAGAATTCCATAATTACAGCTCTCATATCAATAACTGTTGCCCTGCTGCCTGCCATAGTTTATTTACTGCTGTTATTTGGTGCAGGTATTTTACATATATTGCTCTGTTTAATCCTTACAATGATATAGCATAATAAACATGTTGAAAACATTGTAGGTTTAGTTAAACTGAAGCTCCACGCATTCAAGTGGGAAGTGTGTAGGGAATAGTGGATATAATCCCATTGTTGGCAGAGTCCAAACACACACACACACACACACACCTGCACACATGTCATTTTCACTACATATACATTATGTATCTTTTGGGAAATAAAATCTACTCCAGGTGTTTCGATAAAAGTAATTTAGAAACAATCATTAAGTCTTACACTGTCATTGGACTTGCTTGAGAAGTAAGTGCCATTTGCTGTAAACGTCAGTGCTACCGCACAGGAGCAGGAGGAAACTGCAGTTACTACCGCGGCCACCACAGCATCCTCAGGCTGTGGAACTGGAGATGGGGCCGGGAGCACGTCAACTCCGCACGCCAGCTCTCAGCCACCGCAGCATCCTCAGGCTCGTGGAGCTGGAGATGGGACCGGGAGCACATCAACTCCCCACGCCAGCTCTCACATCCAGCCTTGCTCACCAGCTGATGCAGGAAGGGTTTTGGTCTCAGACTTCTTCCGACTCCCAACTCGAAAAGAATAAATCTCATTGACAGAAGCGATATAAACAGCCAGAATTCTAGACACAGAGGAACTGGGAGATAAAGTTTTTAGCTTTGTGTACTCAGTTATAACCAGGAGAGTGCTGCTGTGGTGACCCAGTGATAAAGGAACTGCCTGCCATTGCAGGAGACACAGGAGACACGGGTTCAATCCCTGGGTCGGGAAGATCCCCTAGAGAAGGAAATGGAAACCCACTCCAGTGCTCTTGGCTGGGAAATCGCATGGACACAGGATCCTGGTGGACTACAGTCCATGGATTCGCAAAAGAGTCAGACATGAGTTAGCAACCAAACAACAACAGCAATAAGTAGGAGAACACAGAAGTGGATGGAAATGCTGAATTATAATGGTCCTTGTGGAGCACAATATGTTATGCATTTTCTTAGGTGACATTTCTAGTCCTAGAGAACAGGGAAGACAAATGTAACATAAATTCTGGTACCTGATTACATGTGCCATTTACGTTGTTGAAATAATTGTGTATAAATAAACATTAAGACTGTATGACAAGGAGAGAATTTGAGACTGGCATACATACAGTGTGTTTGATTCAGGTTTTTTTAATTTCATGCCGAAATATGAAAGAAAACAGTCTTGGCATATACCAATGAAGAAGCAAGAAGACACCCAA
The DNA here is from genome assembly GCF_049115385.1 of Moschus berezovskii. NCBI lineage: Eukaryota > Metazoa > Chordata > Mammalia > Artiodactyla > Moschidae > Moschus > Moschus berezovskii. The sequence continues at coordinate 10,463,341 of NC_142467.1, forward strand.
TTTTTTAGTACATCTCAGATATTTAAATACCAGAACTTATTTATTTTTGAGGAAAGTCTGTGATTCAATTAGCTGAAGAGAGTTGTAAAGCAGAATAATCTATTGGAAATGGTAGGTGTGATAACATTTACCTAAATTTGTTAAGATTCAGCAATGTTTTAATACCTACTTCATTATGGAGCACTGCTAGAGCTGTCATGGGGATGAAGCAATGATGTCTTTATTGTTCAAGAAAGTGTTTTGTGTTTTTGGCTGCTTGATCATGTATAATTTTGGAGTTCATTCAAATGATTGATACAAAACATGCAGAAAAGTCAAATTGTATAGAGAAATTTTCACAAGCTGCTCAGTAAAAAGAAAACTGGACATGGAACAACAGACTGGTTCCAAATAGGAAAAGGTGTACGTCAAGGTTGTATATTGTCACCTTGCTTATTTAACTTATATGCAGAGTACATCATGAGGAACGCTGGGCTGGAAGAAGCACAAGCTGGAATCAAGATTGCTGGGAGAAATATCAATAACCTCAGATATGCAGATGACACTACCCTTATGGCAGAAAGTGAAGAGGAACTCAAAAGCCTCTTGATGAAAGTGAAAGAGGAGAGTGAAAAGGTTGGCTTGAAGCTCAACATTCAGAAAACAAAGATCATGGCATCTGGTCCCATCACTTCATGGGAAATAGATGGAAAAACAGTGGAAACAGTGTCAGACTTTGTTTTTTTGGGCTCCAAAATCACTGCAGATGCTGATTGCAGCCATGAAATTAAAAGACGCTTGCTCCTTGGAAGGAAAGTTATGACCAACCTTGATAGTATATTAAAAAGCAGAGACATTACTTTGCCAATCAAGGTCCGTCTAGTCAAGGCAATGGTTTTTCCCGTGGTCATGTATGGATGTGAGAGTTGGACTGTGAAGAAAGCTGATCGCCGAAGAATCGATGCTTTTGAACTGTGGTGTTGGAGAAGACTCTTGAGAGTCCCTTATACTGCAAGGAGATCCAACCAGTCCATTCTAAATGAGATCAATCCTGGATGTTCATTGGAGGGACTGATGCTAAAGCTGAAACTCCAATACTTTGGCCACCTCATGAGACGAGTTGACTCACTGGAAAAGACTCTGATGCTGGGAAAGGTTGGGGGCGGGAGGAGAAGGGGACGACAGAGAATGAGATGGCTGGATGGCATCACCGACTCTGTGGACATGAGTTTGAGTGTACTCCGGGAGTTGGTGATGGACAGGGAGGCCTGGCGTGCTGTGATTCATGGGGTCGCGGAGAGTCGGACACGACTGAGCGACTGAACTGAACTGAACTGAACTGAATTTACATAGGAAGAATACCTTGAAATTAGATTTCTCTTCTGTTAACAGTGGAAACTATAAGAAAAAGCAACACTAAGTACAAGCTACCAAGAAAGTAATATTGTAACCTATCCTATAATCAGTCAAACTATTATTCAGCTTTCCAAATTAAAAGATTTAGACTGTGTTACCTGTATATTTAGTCTTAGGAAAGTACTTGAAAAAGTATTGTAGGAAAAATTTAAATAATTCAGAGAGAAGACCTCATTACAGAGGAAATGAAGCAAGCAAAAATAAAAAAAGATGAGTAATGAATCTTGAATTATGTGTAGTTTAAATCTAAATGGCTGATAATGATTAACCACTGGAAATTTAGGACCAAAAATGCATTCATATAGAAGGATGTTTGTAAAACTAGATGAAGTCATATTCTTTTAAATTTGAAAGTTATTTACTTGAAGACTTAATAGTAAAAATAATTAGTAGTGATTCTAGTGTAAGGGCTATCTATTAATTTCTCTGGCCTTCACTGCTATCTGAGTGGTAAAGAATTTGCCTGCCAGAGCATGGGACACAGATTTGATCCCTGGTCCAGAAAGATCCCCTGGAGAAGGAAAAGGCAACATACTCCAGTGTCCTTGCCTGGAGAACTCCATGAAGCCTGTGTGCCTCTGGAGACCATGAGGTTGCAAAGGGTCAGACATGATTTAGTGACTGAACAACAACAACATTAATTTCTCTACCCAGTATCCATGATAACAACAACTTGGATTTCCTTTAGGGAACAATTATGACCCTATGAATACAGCTGTGTTGGGAGTAACAACCAAAATACAACATATATTTTCATGGTCAATGAATGGACATTTAACTCCAAATGCATCTGACCACTCTTCTTGGAAATTATGTTTTCAACAAATATATGTACTTAAAGGTCTTCAAAGTGTTCAACAATAGTTAAATCCTTGGCCTTCCCTTGTGGCTCAGTGGTAAAGAATCTGCATGCCAGTGCAGGGGACACAGGTTCAATTCCTGACCCAGACTGATGGCATGTGCCATGGAACACCTAGGCCTGTGTACCACAAATATTGAACCTGTGCTCTAGAGCCCGAGAACCACAACTCCTGAGCCTGTGTGCCACAGTTAATGAAGCCCATGTGCCCTAAAGCTTGTACTCTGCAACAAGAGAAGCCACTTCAATGAGAAGCCTGCACACCACAGAGACCCAGCAGAGGCAAAAATAAATAAATATTTAAAAAAATAAGTAAATCCTATAACATTACCATACAGATATTACCCAATTGTGTCAGCTTTTGAATTCCTGGAGCCATTGTTTCTAACACATACTCGCTTAGCTTTTCTTACTTCCTTTGACTCTGGACCATCCTATGTTTATCCAGTGAATTTATTTTTTGTTTAAATTAGCAAGATGTGGTTGCAGTTGTTGCAATGGAAACAAAGCTCCATCTAGTCAAGGCTATGGTTTTTCCATTAGTCATGTATGGATGTGAGAGTTGGACTCTGAAGAAAGCTGAGTGCCAAAGAATTGATGCTTTTGAACTGTGGTGCTGGAGAAGACTCTTGAGAGTCCCTTGGACTGCAAGGAGATCCAACCAGTCCATCCTAAAGGAAATCAGTCCCGGGTGTTCACTGGAAGGACTGATGCTGAAGCTGAAACTCCAATATTTTGACCACCTGATGCAAAGAGCTGACTCATTTGAAAAGACCCTGATGCTGGGAAAGATTGAGGGCAGGAGGAGAAGGGGACGACAGAGGATGAGATGGTTGGATGGCATCACCGACTCAATGGACATGAGTTTGGGTAAACTCCAGGAGTTGGTGATGGACAGGGAGGCCTGGCATGCTGTGGTTCATGGACGCAACTGAACCGAACTGAACTGATTAACTTATCTTGGAAAAAAGTCAGAAAGCTCAGTAAACAATCATGTATATTACTAGTACATAGCAATTTTTAAGAACAATGTTAACCATACTTTGATTTATGTCTGGAAGTTTTCAAAAAGACAGTTATGAATTCACAGAATATTTTCTTGATTATCCTTAATTCTAACAAATGAATTATCAATCCCTACCACTGAAAATTTTTTAAAGTAAATAATGTTTGTTTCAAATTCTGGGTATTAAAAAAAAATCTAAGTTTAATCATTTTTCAGATCAGTCGCATAAATGAGACAATCAATGAAAAACAATTGCAAGCTATGCAAAAATGTGATTATTTACAGTTAAAAGAATGGATTAATCATTATTATATGACTGGATGGAGGTGTTAACACTACTGTGGTAATCATATTGCATACATATATAAATGTAACATTAATGTGTAGTAAGGAAATATTCTTAAATATTTATTTTATTTCAATCACAGCATTTAAGAAAACTATGAAAATAGCCACCAGACATTTGCTGATACTTAGCTGTGGTCATTGTATTTTAACCCAGAAGTCAAGACCATGGACTTTGGGGTCACATCTATCCAAGACAGATTCTTAGCTAGTTCTTCCACCTTTGAGAACTTTGGCAAATAGCATAATGTTTATAGTCTCCAATGTTCTCTTCTGAATACAAAATAATAATAGAAATAGGAATAGATTTATAAGAATTGACAAGTGACTTAAATGTATATAAAGGGCTTTGTACTGTCCCTGGCATTTTGAAATTTTTTTAAGTTTTTAAGAAAAGTGTTATTTTTATTGAGATTATTGTTGTTGCTATTGCTTAGAGAAATTATAGGCATCCAATTTGATCTTTATTTATGGATTGTACCAGAATTTAAAAATCTACAAAGTGAATATAGATTTTTGACATGATACAACTGTAGGTTTTAATTTAAATTTTCCAATTTGTGTGCAGATTTCTGAAATGTTCTTTTTACCAGTGTGTATCTAAATAAGAACTTATTAGTGAAATCTTAAGCCAGGGGAAAGTATAAATATGAAGATATAAAAAATGACCCTCTTTACTTTGATAAAGCAGTGTGAAGCCATGTCAACAAATCAAAATTGTTTTCCGTAAAGAATCAGAGATGTGTTTATAAAGACCTCACTCTAATATTGTGTGCAGACTGTGTCTTATTGGTCATAAGAGCACCTATTTATCAAATCATGACACAATAAAAAATGTTAGAATGGAATATAAATATCACCATATCCAGTCCAAACCTATAAATTTTTAACTGTTACAATCAGTCGGAATGGTGTGGCATAAGGCTAATAGCATTACAACCGTGGCTCATCACTGCAGGAGAAGAAAAATTACCTTCTTTAATCCAACAATGGTCAAGTTAGTAACCACAGGAACTTCTACTGAAGCATAGTTCCAGAAAAACATATCCCTATGTAGAACCACAAGAATCACTTATCCACTGAATTACATTAATGTGTGGAATATAAACACCATCTTCCAGATGGTATAAAGGCAGTGTTTTCTTCACCATGAAGTTTATTAGTGTCCATCTTTGGATATCTGGTTGAAAATGATAACTAAAGTGGTTTGACCTAAATCTAGAAAACCCAAAGAGAATAGCTAGAGATCAGAGCCAAATGGTCAATATTTTTGTAAAATATCTTATTTCTGAAATGAATTCAGTGATTTCAAGACAGAAAAAACATTGCTAAAATTTGAAATAATGATCTAAAGCAGTAAAATTCCTCAGGATCCTAACTTGTAGTTTTTAGATTCAACATTACTATGGTAATTTTAAGATGATAAAGGAGAAAAAAATTAGAGACATAATGATAGCTTTCAGAGTTCATTAATTTTCAAAATATTGCTATACAGCTTCTTTAGCAGACAAAAGAAAGATGAAATGATTTTAATAAAAGGGAATAGAAATTGATGCAATAGAGTAGCCTGAGCATAAAATGAATGTTATATGACTGAGTTGGTCACATTTAAATGCGTGGGTTTAAAGTAGACCAAGGGTTCTGATAAAAATCTAAGGAAAGTAACCATGGTAGTGTTCAAAAGTGGCACAAAACTTCTGTGAGAAGCAGTATTTATGTTACCGCTTCCTTTCGTCAGATGAAATATGGGTTGAAAATGCCCTGACCTCAGTGATAGCTATCAGGCCTCTGCGAAGCATACTGCTGTGAATATGTGGGGAGAGTCAAAAAAACAAAGCAAACAAACCTGAAAAAAAACCCAAAAAAACCTTAAGCAAACCTGTCACATCTGTGATATTTGGAGGTGAAATGGTTGTAAATGTTCAAACCAGAGCCCTGGAAGACCTGTATCTTTACTTTATTGTGGCCAAGATGTCTAAATGACCTGGTTCTCCATCTGAGAAAAAAAGTAGCTGTTATCATCTTGTTTGAAGGGTTTTGTGACACAATGTATAAAAACAATAACGTTTGTTATTAGATCTGAGCTTAAGACTCATAAAGTACTCATATTTTTGAAGTCATCGCTTAGTGGATACAAGTTTACTGCTTACTTTTATTAAGGTTGTACATACTGCATGTCTATATATGCATGTGTGCTAAGTCACTTCAGTCATGTCCGACTCTTTTCTACCCCATGGACTGCAGCCTGCCAGCTCCTCTGCCATGAGATTCTCCAGGCAAGAATACTAGAGTGGGTTGCCATGCCCTCCTCCAGGGTATCTTCCCAACCTAAGGGATCAAACCCACATCTCCTGTTGCTTCTACCTTGCAGACAGATTCTTTGCCACTGAGCCATCAGGGAAGCCTGAGTCTATATGCAAGATGTAAATTATAAATATTGCATAAATTTAAAATAGACACATAAAACTATGCTAGGAAACATGTTCATTCACAATGCCCCAAGATTGAGTGCATTCATAAATAATTCCTAGAATTTATCTCACTGTTCTTCATTTATGGTCATTTATTCTCTGCCTTTTTTACATTTACACTTCCAACCAGAAAAACTGATACATGGGCAAAACAGATGCTTCTAAGTATCACTTTTTCCCCAACATGTTTTCAGAGGACTCAACGAAGTTTCATAATATAAATAACTCTAAAGCGTTCAAGAGTTAACTCATAACTCATAACCTGTTTGGAAAATGGCCAGTATGAATAATTCTTCAACTTAAAATACTTTTCTTGTATCCTATTACCATTGAAGCACTTAAAGTTATGAATATTTTATATGCAAAGAGTGATTTTTTATGTACAAAATGATGCAGTTAAGTTTCTGATCGCATTTCTAACCTGCCCCAAAGAAGGAAGATTTCAGTTGTAGGAAAATTGCTGATGAGAAAGTAAATTGTCCCTAACATAAAAGAAAAAAAATCTAAGCTCTCAGAATTACCTGAGATCTACCATGGCCACTTAGCTTGCCTACACAACATCGCAGAGTTCTGATTTTTAAAACCGAATATTTAATAACCATCCGCATTTCCCTCAGGTGATTTTCAACTCTTAAGATGTAAACCTAGTAGAAATCCACCATTTTTCCTGTACTTTTCCAACATGCCCTGAAACAAAGCATCATATAATTTATCAAACTTTGATATAAGTACAGAATACATATACCACAAATCCAGTAGCCCTAATGCAAACTTAAAAGAGTTACTTTGCCTGGTTTATTCTTAGTGAAATAATCATAGTGGTAATCTTCTTTTTCTATATTAATGATCAGTTTAATATGTAGACACATGTGAATTAAAGTTAAGAAGAGTGAAGTTTCTAGGACATCTGTAAACCCCAGATATAAAGTACAGACATTTACTCCATCTTTCATTTTGGCAAAACTCAATCTCCATAATTTCTCAAATATTATTTAGAATGACCTCTGGCCATGACAGATTCACTGTAGCTAATTTCTCCTCCCAGTGTAGCAACAACAAAATGAACATGGACAAAAAGATGAAACGTTTTTAAACATTGTATCTCAGATAAAGGAAATAATAGAAAGACGCTCTTTTATCAACCTAACTTTCTGCTTAGAGGTAATTCTAGGTAATGGTACTAGGGTGATTCCTCCACACAAAGCATGTGAGTATTGCTGAGTTGAAAAAAAAAAGATAATCAGCTTTGAGAGCCTGAAACAGAAATTACAAGGGCAGAAAATAAGAGATGGTGTAGCTATGCATATGAAAAACTCCAGGAATCTGCATATGGATATAAGGAGTGAAAGTCACTCAGTGATGTCCGACTCTTTGCAACCCCATGGACTGTAGCCTGCTCTTTGCAAATCCATGGACTGTAGCCTGCCAGGCTCCTCTGTCCATAAAATTCTCTAGGCCAGAATACTGGAGTGGGTAGCCATTCCCTTCTCCAGGAGATCTTCCCAACCCAGGGATCAAACCCAGGTCTCCTGAATTGCAGGCAGATTCTTTACCATCTGTGCCTCCAGGGAAGTCCCTTATGGATATAAGTAAGAAGTCTAGTTATCCACTTCAGGAAGTCAAGGAAAGAAGAGCAGAGAGGATATAACAAAGAATTGAGCCGGAAAAAAAATGAAAGAGTATACGGAAGAAAGAAGGGAAAATTCAAAGAGAACATTATTGATTTTTTACAGTATCTATAAAGTTGATAAATGTATCACTAAATTGATCAAGGAAAAAAGATTATAAATCAACAATATAATGAGGAACTGAGCAGACAGCAGGATAGATTCCACAAGGTTAACATTTTAAGGACATATTATAAACAGTTTTACTCAAACAAATTTGACAAAATTCAAGAATATATTGAAATTGAATTGTGAAAAACACAATTACCAAAACAGACCCAAGAAGAAATAGAAAACATGAATAGTGCCGTATCTATTTAAAAAGATGAATTCTTATAGTATAAACCTACAAAAAAAAAAACTTCCATCACAGATGAATTCACTAGTAAATTATAGGAAATAATATTAATCCTACACAAATTATTTCAGATGATAGAACCGGAAGGAACACTCCCTCAGTAATTATCCATCTTTGAATAAGAGGCGACTGCGGCTTGACAGGGTGCACTCATGCAGTGTTTTAATAAAGGCAATAGACTTGGTAAACATGAAATAAATAACAGACGAACATCACATCCGGCACAGCTAACCTTGGTCCTTCTCAGTTACACAAGACAAAATCACCTTCCTATTTTGAACCATCATGTATACGTGAAACAGCTTAAGGGGATGCACAATCTCAATCGACGAGAACTTTTTTATATAACAAAACCATGCTTCATGATAAGGCTCAATATCAGGAAGCAAGAATACATAAAACAAACAGTACAAAATAGCAATCAGTTAAATGCTGTTAAAAAGGCATAAATTGTCCCCGATCTACTTACTTCATACCCTAACACAGCATTATATTAATCACTTAACAGTACATTTATTTGAAGTTTAATCAAGAGTTAGCACTATCACTTCAGGTTGCCCAGGAGATAAACACAAGTTTGCAGCAGGCAAACTGAGATCAACTGTGTTTGCATACAACTTGCTAACTCATATTATGCGGCCAGCATCACCCTGATATCATAACTATATGAATATATTACAAGGAAAGATAATTATATGCCAATATGCTTCATGAACACAGATGCAGAAATCATTAAAATTTTGTCCAGCTGAGTCTAGCAAAGTATAATCAATATAGCAAATTAGAACCAACTGACATCCTAGAAATTCAAGGATGATATGACATTTGAAAATAAATTAATGCAATTAGCTATATAAATAGCATAAAATAATAAATAATTTTAGATTTTCATCAACTATAACTTAACAGATGCACAGAAATAATCTATAAAGATTTACATGTCTTAAAGATGCCTAAAAGTTTGTAGTGAATAATGTGTGTAAATCTAAAGTAGAAATATTTCATAGACACACAAACAAGTGCAAATACCATTTGTGGTAGAAATGGTGGTATTGTTGTAGAAACTCGTATTTTAGTAAGATTTGCTGTCTAGTTATTAATAGTACAACAGTGTTCACTTCTTATTGTTGATAGTGTTCAATTATTATGTAGACTGCATTAAAGTCATTAAAGACAGAGGCCATTAGACTGAAATAGTTCTGATACCTTCATTGTCTATGTAAGAAGACAGAAGCCAGAGTCAGTGCACTCATTCCCAAGAAAACCAAATTTAAGAGCAACCAGTCACAACAGCCAACTAGCCTTTCCCAAATAAGGTAACTTTAAAAAACTAAGGCCAATCAAAATATTTCCTTACTTTGTTTCCCTGTCTGCTGTATAAAAACCTTTCTCCAGCTCCTCTCAACCTAACCCCTTTCAGTCTGGCATGGCCCGATTCAAAATAAGTGGGTGCTCAAGGAAACTCTAGAAAATTTTAACGTACTTCGGTTGATTGCTTAATAGAAGCTACATTGGGGAAAGCTGGGTGAAGAGCATGTGAAACGTCTCTGTGATACGGTTGCAACTCCTTGTGTGGCTGTAGTTGTTTCAAAGTGAAAAGTTAAAAGGAGAGTATCTTGTCATTGTACCTGCCCATTCCCCCGCTTTGGTCCTTTGTAAAACACTGGGTAATCTGTCTGTTCTGGAGGTCGTACTGTCCACATCAAATTTTGGACTTGGGTTTAAAGCAGGCAGGGGTTGCAGCAGTTCCTGTTAGTGTTGCTCATCGTAAGTTTGTGGGCTTCCCTGGTGGCTCAGCTGGTAAAGAATACCTGCAATGTGGGAGACCTGGGTTCGAACCCTGGGTTGGGAAGAGCCCCTGGAGAAGGGCACGGCTACCTACTCCAGTATTCTGGCCTGGAGAATTCCATGGACTGTATAGTCCATGGGGTCACAAAGAGTTGGATATGACTGAGAAACTTTCACTTTCACATCATAAGTTTGTAATATTTAAACATGATGTGAAATACCTCTAGAGAAAAAGAGAATGCATTCAGAGAACTATTTAGAGAGTAAAGATACTATCAAACACCAAAATATTTTGTCATCACTTTTTCTTTAACAGTATAATTTTTTATAGATATTCATTTTAAGTACAGAATAAAAGAGAATAACTTAAAATATGAATGGTTTACTTTAATATCAATTATTTTTACTTAAAACTCAGAGCTCATTTTAAAAATCTTGGTTACAATTTCAATAAAGCCCTTTAATTATAAAGGAATACATCTATCCCTATCTCTCAAAAATAAAAAATGATATCTGAAAAGCAATATATTTGTATAGCATTTAAATATATATACGGAAGTAGATATCCTATAAAATACCCAAGTTTGATTGTATATTTTTTCATTTCCTTCTTTTGCTGAACACTGAACTTTGGAGGGTTAAGAGAATGACAATGACTTGACTCTTTCAGAATCTGACCTGTGTCTTTGGAACTTATGATTTTTAATGTGTCCACAAATGTCAGCCAGCCCTTGCTATTGTGAATCACATTTATATTTATGCTTAGTCATTAAATGGCCTCTTTTAGTTTGCATCTGTTCAGCCCAAATAATTCTATGTTCAGATATGGGATAGACTAATATTCTTACTATAAATTCAAAATTTTACCTTTCATTCAATGAAAATTCTGTCTCCTTAGACATAAAATGGATAGTCTTATGTTTGCCTTCTATAGCTATACTAGTTACTATATGCATTTAAAAATTTTTTAAATCCCTTGGAAAATTTTTTATATTCAAAAGACCAATATTTTCTATGCAAATTTAGTGGAGTGAGTTCCTACCTAAATAAAAAAATACTTTGACATGACTTTGTAGTGAACAACAGTGTATATGTGCTATGTTGTCCCATATGTGAGCAAAGGTGAGCAGTGTCAATGGTTTAAAGCCTGTAAGATCTGAAAGTGATTATTTTCATATCAAAGATTTTTATTTGTGGCATGTGCATTTTAGCAATTTAGTGTTTACTTCCCAGTGGGCTGCAGTCCATGGGGTCGCTAAGAGCTGGACACGACTGAGCAACTTCACTTTCACTTTTCACTTTCATGCATTGGAGAAGGAAATGGCAATCCACTCCAGTGTTCTTGCTTGGAGAATCCCAGGGATGGGGGAGCCTGTTGGGCTTCCGTCTATGGGGTCAACAGAGTCGGACACGACTGAAGTGACTTAGCAGCAGCAGCAGCAACCAATGATGGAACGCTCATGCTTAGGTTTTAAAATTTTAATTTTCTGCAGTCTAATATTTATTTTTTCACTGTAGACAGGTAAGGAACAAGTTCAATAAAATAGATAATAATCACAAAAGAGCAAGAGGAATCACAGTCAACTCTGGGCCCAATAGTCTCTGGAGCAAATCCCACACTGAATAAGTCAATATATTTGAATGCGATGCTTGATTTAAAAATCATTTTGGGTAAGCCCACAGTATTCTTTAAAATATTATCTCCCATTTTACCAAAAATATACCCATGTGAAAAATATTGACAACTGTTCTTGGACGCTTGGTTTGAATACTAATTATTTGTGGGTTCATTATACAACTGTTTTATATTCTTCAGTATCTTCCTTGGTCTATTAAAGGACTACACTGGATGGTACATGCCACATTCAGGGAATTAGTACAGTTCTTTTTTACTTTTATATCTCAGACAGATCAGCTGCAGATCTCAGAAGAATTTTAAAATCTCTCTCTTACTGTGGTTTCTTGGCAGAACGCTCTTGGGGTGGTATTTGGGAGTAGAGTGCATGAAACTTGTAAATTAAAAAAAGTAATACTCATCTGTTTTCTTTGAAATGGGTATTGTAGAAAAGTAAAGCAATGCAAAATATTTTCCTCTTAAAGTATAAGATGAAAATTTAAGGAGAAATTAATCTTATGAAATAAAATTTTGAGTAGAAGTATAAAGGAAACCGTAACCCACTCCAGTATTCTTGCCTGGAGAATCCCATGGATGGAGAACCCTGGTAGGCTACAGTCCACAGGGTCGCAAAGAGTCGGACACGACTGAGCGACGGAACGGAACGGATAATTTTATAAGAACTTTAATAATAAATTTGAATAATAAAAAGAAATATATTAATGTTCATAATAAATTTTGAATTAACATAATAACAAAAGTTATATAAAATTATACAACCATCATTAAAATTTGTCTTATAATAATTGTGTCTAAATTTAAAATTATATTAAATATTAGTTCAGTGAGAATAGAACTTTGAATATGACTTCCATTTAACATTGTGTACTAGTATACACCATGTATGTATCATTAAAGTTATTTCTGTTTAGTATGGTAAGAACTGAAGATTTACAGAGTTATGGAATTAACTTGACTAATTATCCTGATGATTTACAATAGCATTTTAAAGTTTTAGTTGGTTGACAGTTTAGACTAACCAAACTTAATTGTCAAGTTAGGTCACTTTAGTTAGAAACTTGAAGAATTAAAGATCTTTTAAGTATAAACAGGATGATAAAATTCACTGCAATTTTGTATAAATTATTTATCTTTCTACTTATGCATTTATCTATACTACCTTTATATTAAAAGTTTTTAAATGACTTATTAATTATATATAAAGATGAAGAATTAAAAATTGAGCAGAAAACACTTAAATACATTTTAATCTTATCTTTATCATTTAATCTTATCTTTATCACTTCTGACCTCACTGTGAAGTTGTAGAATTTTTTCTTCAAGGCTGAGCTGTACTAAACTATTAACAGAATCTGAAACCATATGTTTTTATTTGAGGATACTATTTACTTTTATTAAAACTTTAACAGTGATTTTGAAGTAATGATTCTTCTAACGTAGCATTTCTGTGGTGGTTGTTCTTTTATGTGATTTTTCCCTCTACTCAGCCAGAAAAAAAAAAAATTGATTTAACAGTGAAATTAATGTGAACTATTCTTTAGAGAATTTATATTGAGTCTTGCAGATCCCTGGTGACCATTTAGTCACATAATGGTGCTATTTACTCCAAGTAATTCAGTGACTTAAAAGAGCCTGCTGAATTTTAAGTCAATAACTCTGCAAGTAAATACACACATATTTGTGTGTTTACTTTTTAGGCAAAAACAAAAAGTTAAAAAAACAAAAATGGTTGCCTATAGTTGATATAGATGTTTTACAAGTTATATCAAATCGCCAAACAACAGAAATTGAAAAACACTGCTCTCGAACAATTAATTAGGATTTATTTGTGTGTGTTTTCCCAAGGAGAGGTACTCTTTCTGCTCAGCCAGTTGCCTCTATACACTGAGAATCTCTGAACTAACTTTCTGTTATGAATTTCTCAGTCTCTTTGATGCTCACAGCAAGAATTTTGCACTAAATTGCACAAAATAGCAAATCCAGGCAGGGCAGGGCAAAGGAGCTGCAGTCACAGTTCACAACAGCTCTGAAGACTACCACTGCACCTCCTTATTTATCTCTGTCGCTGAAATTCAAAAACTGCTGTGTTGGTTAGGAAAGGCCAAGGAGAATTATCTCCTGATTTATATCATCTGTACTCGTAATAAACTGAGAAATTACACCACAAAAAGCTCCGATAGGTAAGAGAAGCCTGGATATCTCCTCTCAGTAATGAATAATCTGTAAGCTCACATCCTTCTGAGTCACGGCATGCTTATCAAGCAATACTGCCACAGTCACTGTTGAGCCCAGCGCACACCAGCTCCCAGGCAGACAGGATCTAATTGGAGCGCCTTTAGCTAATTTCTTCCACTGATTTTCCACATTTCATAGACTGAGCTGAAAACAGACACACGGCACAGAAAAGCAATCAAATATGCACTCGGAAATCATTTTAATGATACTCAAGGCGCCATGACTGTATGTTCTGGTTTACTGGTAGTCACCTGTTATTCCAGAATCCCACCATGTTCACCAACTCTTGTCCTAGACAAATGCAGAATGATTTAAACATCTACCCAAAAGACAAGATAGCATTTGCAAATATTTGTATTTCCATTGATATTTTCTGAAATGTTTGTAGAGAAGTCATATAGACCTATATTTAAACAAACCACATGGATAGCACACATCCAAGTAGGTGACTGCTCAAAATTATCATATTGTAGGAGTGTGTTGATAGTAGGATTCAGGTCAAATGATGGACTAAATACGTACTATACTATTGCTCAAAACATGGCTTTTCTTCATATTTATCAGTTCCTACAAATTCCCCAAAAGCACTAGCTATAAAAGTAAAGAAAATTATTTATATAAAAAATTAAGTGTTTCTCATCAGCTAGGGCAGCATAAGTCAAGTTACTGAGTTGGCCAAAAAAATACGTTCAAGTTTTGCCATGAACATTCTTATGGAAAAACCCAAACGACCTTTTTGGCCAACCCAATAAAAAAGTATATAAAGACATGATCAAATGACGAGTATCCTTGCCTGACATTCCAACACGGGGTACCCATTAAGATAAACTAATAAGGTTAAACTTACTTTTTAAAAAATTATCTATTCATAGGTCTCACCCACTCTAAGAAACAATTTGTAAGCTGAAAGTAAAAAGTTTTTGGTAATAATTGGCTACAGTGTAACACTTGGATTAAATAAAACAATTACCAAAATTTAATAATTTCATTATAGTCTGTATGAAAAAAGGGTAATGTGGTTTTGGAATCTAAGAGCAGCGTGTGACAGTCTGTCTCTATGGTCACCTGGTAGAACTGATACTTTGAGCAATGTCTCTGTCAGAAGTAGGTCTGTCCCTTCAGTGACGATGGGACCATCAGATCATCACTATCATACCATCATATTTACTTGCTCTATTTCCACACTCACCCTGTGATAAAATGTCCCACGTAGCTTTACCAACTAGCTCTTTATGTTATCTGTCTCTTATGAGTTTCGTTAGGATTTTGTACCTCTAAAACTCATAAGATATATATGATAGATACCCATTTTGTGCTAGTAATACAATCCTTTCTGTTCCGTCGCTCAGTCGTGTCCGACTCTATGCGACCCCGTGGACTGTAGCCTACCAGGCTTCTCCATCCATGGGATTCTCCAGGCAAGAATACTGGAGTGGGTTACCATTTCCTTCTCCAGGGGATCTTCCTGACCCAGGGATCAAACCCAGGTCTCCTGCATTGGAGGCAGAAGCTTTAACCTCTGAGCCACCAGGGAAGCCCTGTGCTACTTCACAGTCCAACTCTCACAGCCATACATTCAGTTCAGTTCAGTTCAGTTCAGTTGCTTAGTCCTGTCCGACTCTTTGTGACCCCATGTATCACAGCACGCCAGGCCTCCCTGTCAGTTTTTTAATTTTTAATTTACTTCTGTATTATTTGAACATTTTGCAATCAGTATTAAAACAGAACAAAAAGTCAGGGTTCTGTATATTTATACACAAAAAGTGATAGTGTCTTGTAGTGTGCGAGACACTATCACTTTTTGTGTATAAATATACAGAACCCTGACTTTTTGTTCTGTTTTAATACTGATTGCAAAATGTTCAAATAATACAGAAGTAAATTAAAAAACTGACAGGGAGGCCTGGCGTGCTGTGATACAAGGGGTCACAAAGAGTCGGACAGGACTAAGCAACTGAACTGAACTGAACTGAACTGAATGTATGGCTGTGAGAGTTGGACTGTGAAGAAAGCTGAGTGCTGAAGAATTGATGCTTTTGAACTGTGGTGTTGGAAAAGACTCTTGAGAGTCCCTTGGACTGCAAGGAGATCCAACCAGTCCATTCTAAAGGAGATCAGTCCTGGGTGTTCATTGGAAGGACTGATGCTAAAGCTGAAACTCCAGTACTTTGGCCACCTGATGCAAGGGAGCTGACTGATGCTGGGAGGGATTGGGGGAGGGAGGAGAAGGGGACGACAGAGGATGAGATGGCTGGATAGCATCACCAACTCAATGCATATGAGTTTGGGTGAACTCCGAGAGTTGGTGATGGATAGGGAGGCCTGGCACGCTGCGGTTCATGGGGTCGCAAAGAGTCGGACACGACTGAGCAACTGAACTGAACTGAAGTACCATCAAAACATAGTACCGTTAATTTCTAACTACATAAACCTTCACATGCATATGAACTCATACTAAAAAATGTGTATACTCTAGGTATTTGTCATACCTATTAGCTGTCTGTTCCTCCTAAAGCAACATAAATATAAATGTGCATGGCATTTTTAACAGCTGCATAACATTTCCTTGTATAAACAATATTACTAACATAAAAATAATAAATGAATATGAAATTTTTATTTTTGTTTTCCCAATTTGGAAGTTTTTCTTTGTAGATTATGTCAGGATTATAATTATAAAAAACTTTGTATTTAGTTTGCAATTATGCATGTTTACATACTCATTGAAGGAAAACTCCATGCTTTTTACTTAGCTTTTGTCTTTATAGATTTGTTTCTATGCCTTGTTTGAAAAAAGAAAAATGAAATAGTGATAATATTTTTTAAATATGTCAAGGGAAATAAACAGATACATAAAACACACATACAAGTTTTTCATTTTAGAGTTTTGTAGGTGAGAAGTCTGGTAAAATTCTCACCAAGCTAACAGCAAAGTGTCAACAGGGCTGTTTTCCCGTCTGGAAGCTGTATGGGGTAATGTATTTCATTATTCATTTAGGTTGTTGGCTGAATTCAGTTCAGTGCTACTGTAGGACTGAAGTCCTTGCTTCCTTGTAGACTGTGAGAGTCATTCCCAGGTTTTAGACGCCACCAACATTCCTCAGCTCATGGTCCTGCTCTTCCACCTTCAAAACCAGTCGCAGTGGGTTGAGTCTCTTATGCTTCAGATCTCTCTTGCCTCTTCTATTAATGCCATCACATCTCTTTGAATGACTATTCTAGTTTCCTCTTTTGCTTCTTTTTTTATTTGATTTTTATTGAAGGATAATTGCTTTGTAGAATTTTGCTGTTTTCTGTCAAACCTCAACATGAATCAGCCATAGGTATACATATGTCCCCTTCCTTTTGAACCTCCCTCCCATCTCCCTCCCCATCCCACCCCTCTAGGTTGATACAGAGCCCCTGTGTAAGTTTCCTGAGCCACACAGCAAATTCCCCTTGCTGTCTATTTTACATACGGTAATGTAAGTTTCCAGGTTACTCTTTCCATACATCTCACCCTCTCCTCCCCGCTCCACATGTTCATCTCTTTTGCTTTTAAGAACCACAATTATACAGGATAAATCTGCTTCAAAGACAACAGATTAACAATCTTAATTCCATCTGACTTTGCTTTGTCACTGGTGTCATGCTGGGGGTGAAGATCATGTGAGCTGCATCCTTTCCTCCACACCCTGCTTACCACCATTCCCAGTGGTTTTGTGCTTCCTGTCCCGGAACCTTTGGCCTTTGTAGATTAGAGATGTTTTTTTTCCAGAGGGAGGATGTTTTCAACAGTTTACAAGACCCTCGTAAAGATGTGAGCCACAGTTACTGCTTGGTTACTGCGAAGAAACAGGTGGGCGGGACAGGGAGCCACCCTGTTGGCTCCCTGAGAGGAGGTTGGCTGCTGTCTCACAGTGAGTGCTTTCACAGGACATTCTTCTGCCTTCTTGCAGGGTTTTGACTGTAAATGGATAAGTACAGCAGGTTTAGTAGGAAAATGTCATTGCCTCAGGCATGTGAGGGCTGAGGGCCTGATCAGGCAGATCTAGCTGAGTTGCTAGATGACAATGATGGTTTAGTCGCTAAGTCGTGTCCGACTTTTATGACCCCGTGGACTGCAGCCTGCCAGGCTCTTCTGTCCATGGGGTTCTCCAGGCAAGAATACTGGAGTGGGTTTCCATTTCCTTCTCCAGGGGGTCTTTCTGACCCAGGAATCAAACCCGGGTCTCCTGCACTGCAGGCAGATTCTTTCCCGACAGCTACAAGGGAAGCCTTAGATGAGAATGAGAGGAGTCAAATTGTGCAGGCTGCTGCAAAAGCTGTTCTTAGATAGGGACACTTTTTTTTAAAAAAGTGAAAACTTAAAAGATAACTAAAACTATTTTCAGGGAAGAGCTGGAGCATCAAGATGTAGCCTGTAATATTTTTGAATAAACATGAATATTAAACTAAATTATAGAGATAATTAATAATATCCAGATATTTCTCAATACATCCTGGGATGCTGTACAGGTAATAAAAATGAAAATGAATAGGCAAATTGCCCAGTCTAGCAAATATATTTGAAGCAACACTGAGGGATTAAGAATAGTTCTATAAATGATATGCTGGTGAATAAGGAAAACACCACTACCAATGGAGAGCAAAACACACACACAAAAAAAACTTTTTTTGGCAATATTCACAGGAAAATCCATTGGTAACAATCAGAGTAAAATTTTATAGGGTTTTTCTGCATCACAGACAATTTACTGGCATCAGTCTAACTAAAGAGAATGATTAAAACAAGCTAAGATAAATTATCTTTCATTTTCTTGGCCAACATTTCTATAACACGTTTCTCTTTCAGTTATTTATCAGTGTGGGAGAAAGCAGTATGCAAGCTTTTCATACTAAAATTCAAAACTTTTTTGGAAGCTTTTTGTAGAAGTATTGGTGAAATAATTTGTCACTGTAAATCATGTTTACAGCTCACATATAGGAAGATAATTTTTCTTTAAATTAAGGATTGTTTTGGAATTTTAAAAAATCTGAGTCAGATGATCAGCCATGGTCATTACTCAGTGATCTATTTACAAAAAAATATGCCATTTTATATCAAATTTAAAGTTTTACTTTGAAAATTGATCCTGCAGTCCTATTCTCACTTTGACAGAAGAGATGATGCATGTCATTTATTAGACTTTCTTCATAAAACTATAAATGTAAGTTGTTTAGTGACTAGGTCATGTCTGACTCTTGTTACCCCATGGACTGCAGCCTGCCAGGCTCCTCTGTGTGTGGAATTTTCCAGGCAAAAATACTGGAGTGCTTTACCATTTCCTTCTTCAGGGGGTCTTCCCAATCCTAGCATCTATCCCATATATCCTGCATTGGCAGGAGCCACCAGGGAAACCCCAAAATGTAAGTAGAAGCACAGATAAAATTAGAATAATGTACTAAGAACTCAGACGACAGAACCCAGCTGCCTCAGGTTGAGCCCTGAAGGCTGGTGTTATGGGCGCAAGAGTTTCTTTCTTTGGTGGAGGAGAATAAAGTAAAAAATAAAAAGAGTTAAAGGAAAACAACTTTGTACTAAGAACCAAGGAAGATAAATAATAAGAACAATGTTTCTCCTCTAGCATGTTTGAAAAAAAATTTTTTTATTAAGAATGTAAGTTTTCTTTTTTTTAAGATGACTTTGGACTAAAAGGTGTATTCTGTTGACACCAACACCTCTCTTGAGACTGAACCAAAGTAATTGCAGTTTTTCCATCTGAGTTAGACACATTCAGGGCATAGATACCAAGAGAGACAGGGATAAGATAAATATAGTGTACATTACAGAACATATATATAATACTATATATACTGAGTCCATTTCATTCCTATTAAATGCATTCAAAGCTAGAAAATAAAGGAGCCTAACAAAAAGCATTTTTTATAATAGAGAAAATGTTAAAAAAACAACAATAGCAACAGTTTTCACATCTCTTCTCATTTCCTCCAACTACTGTCTCTTTCAATGTACCCAGTGTTTATTTGAAAATTAATAGATCAAGTTCCTTCTTTGTAGGGAAAATAAAGCCTTAGTAGCAATACAACCATTATTTCCATTGCATAGAATTGAAGACGATAGCATATTTGTCCCCCCTGAGTTAGCACCACTGTAATTCATTATGAGATATAGACTGTGGCATTTAAAGGGAACTCAGTAGGTTTCAAATGAATTATTATGCAAAGCATAACTTCACAGAACACAACAAAGTGAAACAAAACAAAAAAATATATACGCATAGAGATGAGTCTTGGTGATGTGTGTCTCTATCTGAAAGTCTCAACAGATAATAAAACAATGTCCGAGTAAAGAAGAAATACTAATTCTAATAAAAAAAAAATTTCAGGTTGCAAATTTGGTGATTTGGGGCAAATTTGAAGAGACAGCACTTCGAGGAAACAGCAAGACTGAGGGAGAAAACCCCGTGGCCATACCCTGACAATCAGGCTGACTTGGCGCCTCAGAACCAGAAACTGTGACCCCACATGGAGTCCACAGGAG
The DNA here is from genome assembly GCF_049115385.1 of Moschus berezovskii. Classification (NCBI taxonomy): domain Eukaryota; kingdom Metazoa; phylum Chordata; class Mammalia; order Artiodactyla; family Moschidae; genus Moschus; species Moschus berezovskii. The sequence goes on from NC_142467.1 coordinate 10,483,624, forward strand.
CAGAACCTTAGCCGATACTCACAGCACTCTCAGATCTGGATGACTCAGCCCCAAATTATTTTCTGCTAAAGATCAGAGCCTGAAGGCGAATTTATGGCACTGTGAGGTCATTTATCCAAGCCCCAAAGGGAAAAGAGCTTGATATGCTGATGGGAGGCAGAAGACTGAGTCTCAAAGTGGATGTTCATACAGAAAGCAAACTTGCATCTCCCTTTGTCCTTTGGGGTTTTTAGGAAAGCTGGTGTCAGGAGATAAACACATGTAATTTTTAAGGATTCTGGGATGAAGGAAAGGGCTGTCTGCATACCATGTAAAACTCGAGGAGATAAAAGTATAAAAAGCAAATAAAGCAAAACAAATACATTTTAAAAATTCACTCTCTGCGCGTCACCACCACCTTTTCCTTTTCAACCTGAAATAACGTGGGAGAATATTTCCGAGTAGTTTGCATCCACTGGACCGGGCTGGGAGCAGAAGAGTAGGCATGGAGATGCCTGTCTGTTGGGTAAATGTAGCCGCAGTCACACTGACATGGCGACTGGAGAACAAAGGTGAGGACAGTTTAACTGCTGGTATGCACGTTCCCTGCCCCCCTCATCACCCTCCAAGCCAGGACGAGAGGAGCAAAAGTGAAGGAGAGTGGAAAATACTGAACTGACTGGCTGTCTAACCACTAGACTAGACGGGGAAGCAGGGAGAGGAAGGCGGGGACGGACAGAGAGAACCTGCTTTCACCTTAAGTGGGCACCAGTGTGTTTCAATGAGAGTAGAAATGAGGGTGCAGTACCTAAGGGCATTTAAGAGAAACAAGTCCTTACTTTGGCAGTTCATGTTTGCAGACTGTAAACTTTGGACCTGTTCTGCCAGTGAAAACACCTCAATCCAATAATGGTACATTATTGCACATCTTATATAATGAAACTTCTTGCATGCATTGGAGAAGGAAATGGCAACCCACTCCAGTGTTCTTGCCTGGAGAATCCCAGGGATGGGGGAGCTTGGTGGGCTGCCGTCTATGGGGTCGTACAGAGTCGGACACGACTGAAGCGACTCAGCAGCAGCAGCAGCATTATATGACAGTAGTAGTAAAAAGTTGTTCCTCATGTTTTAATGTTTGGACAAAATAAACTACTCAGCAAGTATGCCTAAAAGAAGGAGAAGGAGACAAAACTGGAAGTAGTTCTTCGTATTTAAATATTGGGATACGGTAACTTAAGAGATGCTGGGAATGGCATCCATGTCAGCTTGAGTAAAGGGAAAAGAAAAACAAAATGTATAGGATAGACCTACCTAGACTTCAGTTATTAACCTTTTAGAGGAAGAGGGATTAAACCGGGTGATTTTTCAAAGTACAATCTAGGACTGTCATTCTATCATTCTATGGTTCTTTGATGTCAGAATGCAATTCGGAGCTTTTGAAATACACTAGAAAACCCAGTATGACTTGCTGTCTCCTGGGCCACAAGCCGACACGAGTCTTATGAAGGAAAGTATCAAGGATGGCATTCGCGAAGAATGCAAAACTCACCCGAAGAAACAGATGAAAGAGGGAATAAGATAATGAAGGATGTATTAGGAAGGGAAGTAAACGGTGGAGAAGCTCAGGCAGAAACAACCTGAATTAAGACGGTGTATGTGTAATAGAGGAGCAGTGCTTATCTGGTTTTATCCGTTTCAGATTCCTGAATTTGAATGTTCATTGACAAGTAGGTTTCGGATACAGAGCAGGAAACTATCAAACTGGTCTCTAGAGGAATTTCTTACCCGAGTACTACAAAGAAAGAAGGTTTATTGAGAATATCTGAAATCCTAGAAATAAATTATGTGTAGGATAAAATACATACACGTATCTGGGGACACTGGGATCATTAATCCTTCAGATAAATATTTACGAACACCTGCTGTGAACTAGGCACAAGGCTGTATTCTGAAATAAATGAGTAAACAAGGAAAACACGGTCTTTCTCCTCTCGAGATATACAGTTACTGCCAATCCTGTGGATCCCCTTGCTTCCCGCCTGCTCTGTGCGCCTCAGTGGGGCTGATGCTCGCAGACAGCATCTCCCCGGCTCTCCCGTCACCGGGCTCCAGGCCTGGTCCGACCACAGAGCGGTACTGGTGGGAGGTCGGAGGGACAGAGAAGCGAGGACAGACTCTTTGTCTTTCTGTTACACCTCTTCACTGGCTCCCGCTTCTTCCAAGTGGCCACTCTCAACAGGGTCCCATAGGAGACCATGATTCACGAGCGCTCCTTTGCATGTGTTCAGGTCTCATCTGGTCATCCAGGATTCTGGGCTCTCAGAGCACCGCGTTTTCCTTTTGTTCATCAACATTCCAGTTGGTGCTAGTATCTGGGTTAGCTCTATTTGTCTTCTTAGCTCTCTCCAAATGTCTATAAATTATGTCATGCCGACTGTTTTCCTGACTTAACCCTAACTAATCCACTGCCTAATAGAATAATTAAATAAGATCACAGAAGACCTAGGCTGCTGAGGACAAATTTATCCATGAGGACTACCATAGTCTTAGGTCGAGGAAATGTCTCTCAAGGCAACTGACATGAATGCTGGGACCTGAAGATCAGCGCATTTCACACCATTAAAAGAAAAAATAAACTTCAGACCTGGCAATAATAGCACCCTCAGAATTACCATTTGTGAGTGTGTGTATGTGGTGAGAACACATAAGATCTACTCTCTGCAAATTTCAGGTAAATGGTAGATTGCTAGCTGTAATTCCCATACTTCACATTAGATTTCTAGAACCTACTCCTCTTAAAAGTAAAAATTTGTTTGTTATGACCAACATCTCCCTATTTCCACCCACCCCTCTCCTCCAGCCCTTGGAAACCAACATTCTCTCTCTTCTCTAAGTTCAGCTTTCTCAGATTCCGCATATAAGTAGCATCATGTAATATTTGTGAGTCTGGTTTATTTCACTTAGCATCGTGTCTCCCAAGTCCATCCATGTTGTCAGAACTGGCAGGATTTTCTTCTTTTTTAAGGGTGAATAATACTTAAATATGGACTCCTCCCGTGGCTCAGTGGTAAAGAATCTGCCAGCAATGCAGAAGACTTGGGTTTAATTCCTTGGTCCAGAAGATCCCCTGAAAAAGGAAATGGCAACCCACTCCAGGGTTCTTGCCTGGAGAATCCCCTGGAGAAAGGAGTCTGATGGGCTACAGCGCATGGGGTCACAAAAGAGTCAGATATGACTGAGTGACTAAAACACCACCACCAATTTTTAAATTTAGTTCTCAGGCTTCAAGAGTTGTGGGCGTGTAAGACTTTGACTGTGTGGATCACAATAAACTGTGGAACATTCTGAAAGAGATGGGAATCCCAGACCACCTGACCTGCCTCTTGAGAAACCTGTATGCAGGTCAGGAAGCAACTGTTAGAACTGGACATGGAACAACAGACTGGTTCCAAATAGGAAAAGGTGTACGTCAAGGTTGTATATTGTCACCTTGCTTATTTAACTTATATGCAGAGTACATCATGAGGAACGCTGGGCTGGAAGAAGCACAAGCTGGAATCAAGATTGCCGGGAGAAATATCAATAACCTCAGATATGCAGATGACACTACCCTTATGGCAGAAAGTGAAGAGGAACTCAAAAGCCTCTTGATGAAAGTGAAAGAGGAGAGTGAAAAGGTTGGCTTGAAGCTCAACATTCAGAAAACAAAGATCATGGCATCTGGTCCCATCACTTCATGGGAAATAGATGGAAAAACAGTGGAAACAGTGTCAGACTTTATTTTTTTGGGCTCCAAGATCACTACAGATGCTGATTGCAGCCATGAAATTAAAAGACGCTTGCTCCTTGGAAGGAAAGTTATGACCAACCTTGATAGTATATTAAAAAGCAGAGACATTACTTTGCCAACCAAGGTCCGTCTAGTCAAGGCAATGGTTTTTCCCGTGGTCATGTATGGATGTGAGAGTTGGACTGTGAAGAAGGCTGACCGCCGAAGAATCAATGCTTTTGAACTGTGGTGTTGGAGAAGACTCTTGAGAGTCCCTTATACTGCAAGGAGATCCAACCAGTCCATTCTGGAGGAGATCAATCCTGGATGTTCATTGGAGGGACTGATGCTAAAGCTGAAACTGCAATACTTTGGCCACCTCATGCGACGAGTTGACTCACTGGAAAAGACTCTGATGCTGGGAAAGGTTGGGGGCGGGAGGAGAAGGGGACGACGGAGAATGAGATGGCTGGATGGCATCACGGACTCTGTGGACATGAGTTTGAGTGAACTCCGGGAGTTGGTGATGGACAGGGAGGCCTGGCGTGCTGTGATTCATGGGGTCGCGGAGAGTCGGACACGACTGAGCGACTGAACTGAACTGAACTGAACTGAAGACAGGACTGGATGAGTGCTTGATACTGGGCAGGTTAAGCGTGTGAAGGGCGTGAACGAAGGGCAGCGGGTGAGGACTGGATGGGTAGGGAGCTCTGCATTCCGTCTCACTGTGGAAGTAAAGAGATGTTGACCCACGGTCGTGTCTGACTCTTTGTGACTCCATGCACTGTAGCCCGCCAGGCTCCTCTGTCCGTGGAATTTTCCAGGCAAGAATACTAGAGCGGGTCGCCATTTCCTACTCCAGAGGATCTTCCCAACTTCTTCCCATAAAATCAATGTTACATTCTTTTCTAAAGTTCATTATTTTTTCATTTTCTTTCCCCCAGATAACCAGATGCTTCACTCTGTCAACTCGCTCAGGTGTTAACTCAAATATCACCTACTCCTTCCTCCTTCATCTCATTTAAATCCCCAACTCCACGTAGAACTACCTATTTATTTTCCTGGTTTTGTTTTTCCGCTTAATGTTTAGCATTAGTAATGAAGCAGATTTTAATTTTACTCTATGTGCATAGCTTCTCTGTTCCCAGCATCAGAACAGTGCCAAAAACATGTAGGAATAGTAAGAATTTGATAAGTATTTCTTTAATTGAATCCAATTAAATTATCTCAACTCTGCTGATCCTTTTCCTTCTGACAATGATTTTATGAGCCATTATCACTAAATATTTAGGCTTTGAAACAATAGAAGACCAGAGTTCACTTTAAGTAGAATCTGCATCAGTTGATTTCTACAGAGACTTTGCTTCCCTCTGAGATGTTCTGCAATATGCTGACTGACAGTCTGACTTGTTTTCCACAGGAGCAGTGTCTGTCTGGCAGCTTTGGCTGCAGCTCTGTCTGTTCCGAAGTTCTCTGCCTACTTCAGGGTTATTTGCTATGTTAAGTGTGAGGGCAAAAGAAAGACACTTCTCTCATGAGGGATTTGAACTGAAAGTGAGTTGCCCTTCTTATATATGGCCTCACATTTTCCGATCAATATTCCCTGGAAGCAATTCTGTATTATCCGTTTGATATACTCTCTGCAGAACAGACCCAGAAACAGAGACGTGTATGCAGACATTGTATTAAGCCGTGTTCTGAAGGACAGAATCTGTGAAGGAATGCATGAGGCAGAGTTGGGAGGAGAGAAGGGAGGAATTGGATGCAGTTGGAACAGAAGGTTCAGACGACCCCAGAGGAGACCTGAGATGAGGATGGCCCTTGAAAGAAGCCGGGCATCAAGGCACAGGGGCCAGCCGTCCCCAGCCCCACAGTAACCATCGCTGGGTTCTGGCCACTCCAGAGGTCCAGTTCAGTTCGGTTGCTCAGTCGTGTCCGACTCTTTGTGACCCCATGGACTGCAGCACACCAGGCCTCCCTGTCCATCACCAACTCCCAGAGCTTATCCAAACTCATGTCCATGGAGTCAGTGATGCCATCCAACCATCTCTTCCTCTGTCATCCCCTTCTCCTCATGCCTTCAATCTTTCCCAGCATCAGGGTCTTTTCCAATGAGTCAATTCTTCGCATGAGGTGGCCAAAGTATTGGAGCTTCAACTTCAGCATCAGTCCCTCCAATGAACACCCAGGACTGATCTCCTTTAGAATGGACTGGTTGGATTCCAAGGGACTCTCAAGAGTCTTCTCCAACACCACAGTTAGAAAGCATCAATTCTTCGTTGCTCAGCTTTCTTCACAGTCCAACTCTCACATCCATACATGACCATGGGAAAAACCATAGCCTTGACTAGACGGACCTTGGTTGGCAAAGTTATGTCTCTGCTTTTTAATATGCTATCTAGGTTGGTCATAACTTTCCTTCCAAGGAGTAAGCGTCTTTTAATTTCATGGCTGCAGTCACTATCTGCAGTGATTTTGGAGCCCCAAAAAATAAAGTCTGACACTGTTTCCCCATCTGTTTGCCATGAGGTAATGGGACCAGATGCCATGGTCTTCGTTTTCTGAATGTTGAGCCTGAAGCCGGCTTTTTCACTCTCCTCTTTCACCTTCATCAAGGGGCTCTTCAGTCCTCTTCACCCTCTGCCGCTCCAGGAGAGGAACTGCCAAGTCTCAGCGCCTCCCCTCCCTTCAAACAAAGGCATCTCGGAGGGAACCACCTTGCTGCTCGTCACCATCATGTCACACTCCTGGATTCTAATGGCATGAGTCTGTTGAGGCGCACCCAACATCCCCCGCAAACTTCACGTGCATTTATGGGGAAAACCAGAAAAGGTAAGTTAAAAGAAATCAGAGGGGCAAGAATGAACAGGATTCTTTCCTTGAAGGTAAATAAAAGAATGAGTATACAACGAATAAGATGGTTCTAGGTGTTATCATAATCATAAGATATAATAGTATCTTATTGCTAGATAGGAGATAATAATAATTGGTTAATACTTGTGTCTCTTCTTAGCAAAAACAAAGTTTCTTTTCTGCTGAAACAGGCAGTTATTAGGCTAGTATGTATTAAATAATTAATAACTATTTTACAATCATTGATGGTAATACTTCTCTTGAGGTTATTACTGTCTTATTGTGCTGGTCATATGCATTCATAATGAAAACTTTAAAAATATTTTAAAAGCTCACAAAAGAAAATAAGAACACAAAACTGCACTGCCCAGATGATGCTTGTTGCCATTCAGTTACAATTCTTTCAAGGTGTAAGCTAGCAATCTTTTCTCAGTTTCTACACACAGTTTATGTACATACATGCATGCATACAACATTTACCCATGCTATTTTTAACATAAGATACATGTTGTTTTATATCAACTGTATTTTGTTTAATATATCATGATCATTCTAATAACTTCAGATTTGCTTATACTGTTCTACTGATTGCACGTTTTTCTTTTACACAGATGCATCTTTATTTCTATATTTCACAAAGTTACCATAATTCATTTCACTGATGAACCACTGCTTTTGATGTAGACAAATAACACTTTAAACGCTTTCATTTTTCCTTAAGCCTTGGGCAGGTTTTTCTAAAAGCCAGTTACTGCAGAATATGTGACAACATATTTTACACGACACATTTATAATTCTTCAATATGTTCCTAAGCATGCAAGGAGGCTTTGAGGCAGAATATATCTTTGAAGGTAATTAACACTAAACTGTTGAACCGCTAAAATACATGATTACTGGTATTGTTTAAATTTTGTTGAATCCAATTTTTCATTATTAAAATAATTCAGCAATTGCTATTGAGTTCCCTGAGAGAGAATATATGCTGCTTCAATCTTTAGTCACATAATTGAGGCTTGTTAGATATAAAGTTACTTTTGCTTTATTTAAATACTTCCTTTAATAAAAATGCACAGTATCATTTAAATATTTAATTCTAGTAGCTTCTTTGAACTGTGTATTGCTATTGAAGGTGCATTAACTGGGGGAAATTAAAGACTTGGTAATGATGCTAAAGCTGAAACTGCAATACTTTGGCCACCTCATGTGACGAGTTGACTCACTGGAAAAGACTCTGATGCTGGGAAAGGTTGGGGGCGGGAGGAGAAGGGGACGACCAAGAATGAGATGGCTGGATGGCATCACCGACTCTGTGGACATGAGTTTGAGTGAACTCCGGGAGTTGGTGGTGGACAGGGAGGCCTGGCGTGCTGTGATTCATGGGGTCGCGGAGAGTCGGACATGACTGAGCGACTGAACTGAACTGAATGCACTAGATAGAAATTTTTAAAGTTCTTTTACAGTGGACTCATTTTGTATAGGAATAAGCTTTGTCGTTGCAAAGGAAATGCACCACCTGCCACAATGAGTGTTATGCCTCTTACTTTTTTAGTACATCTCAGGGCTCTAGTACAGTGGTATAATTTGCATTGTTATAGCTCAGACAAAATGCTAGAACTTGATTCAGAAGATGTCTTCCATACTAGGGTCTGAGGTCACTTAATAGTTACCAGTTAGATACCATGAAATTTTAAAGAAAGCACAGGGTTGGTAAAATCAGGGCAAAAATTAATATATAAGTAGCTAAATCTTTCAGGAAAGAGTTCTTGACTCATTTAATCTAGTGAAAATTGTTGTTTTTTAGTTGCTGAGTCCTGTCCAACTCTTTTGAGAAACCATGGACTGTAGCCACCAGGCTCCTCTGTCCATGGGATTTCCCAGGCAAGAATACTGGAGCGGGTTGCCATTTCCTTCTCCAGAGGATCTTCTTGGCAATCGAACCCACATCTCATGCACTGAAAGACGGGTTCTTAACCACTGGGCCACCAGGGAAGCCCAGTGAAAATTAGAACCTCATATTAAAATATAAATGCAATACAACTTATGAAGTAAGTGTATTAAACTATATAAAGGTAAAGTTGCAACAATAATGATATTCAGCCAAAGCATACAAATTACCTTTCCAACATTCTATGGGAAAATGGGAAGAAACCTAAAAGAAACGGTCTATTGAATAAACCTGATTTTATTAATTATACTTGAGAACAGTTCTTAGTATAAGGTTGAATATTGCACCATAACCATTAAATTTAAGACAATGATGAGGCCAATAAAACAACTATCAAAACATAGTAAAGTATGTCTCTCAATTTTGAGGAAGGTTATTAATAGTATTTCATTCTCTATCTTCCAAATTCCATTTAAAAATCACTGTGGAACATATATGTAAATGGGAATTAAACATCACAAAAGCTCTGACATCTGAAGATAGAAATAGGAAACATAAGATATACAGATAAAGAGAGATAGGATAGAAACAGAGGTGTGCTGAATCGGAGAAGCCCAGCTCTTGGATGGTGCTTTCAAAGTGTGCAGATGGACCCCTTTCAGGAAAAGACGGGGAGACGGGCCATCTTACCCTTTCCCTCTATGTTGAGCCCTGGGTAGGGTGGGAAAGACGCTCGAATGGGAGTGCCTTTGCCTTCATTAATAACTGTTCCCTTGTTCGCTGTGATCTTGTAGGTTTCATGGACACAAATCTCAGTGAAGGTGGGAGGTGGGAGTTGGGGATTCCTTCCCAGTTGTATGAGGCTGTACTAGGGGTGGCGTTTATGGCAAGAGTACCTGTTTTCCTTACGAGTACCTGGCAATTATTTTTCCTCCGAATTTTTTTCTTTGCTGTCTCAAGAGAGACACGTCTGCAGATTTCCAGAGCTCTTTCTCTATGTAATTCCCTCTTTCTTCCTTTTCCATTTGCTATTACTGGTTTTGAGGATTTCAGATATTCAATAAACTGCTTTTATTGTCAGTTTCTTGAGAGAGATCACTAGCGTACAGTCATGAACCTGCCCTGGCTATGCAATTAGTGATGTAATCTCTCCATTAAGCAAGCTCTGCTATCCAAGCAGACAGTATTTAAGAGTCTAGTTATACTCAGAGAGAGAAGGTAACATTGTAATCACAGTTAAATTTCTGAAGTATACTTTTACCTAACTTTGAATGTCCAAGTTTCATATGATACCTGTATTAGTCCAGGGTTTTCCAGAAAAACAAAACCAATGAGATAGGTTTAGAGAGAGACAGAGGTTAATTACCTATAAGGAATTGGCACACACAATTACGGAGGCTGGTGAGTCAAAACTCTGCAGTGTGGACTAGCCGGCTCAAGACACAGTTAAGCCAGCGGTGCAAGTGAAGTCCAAAGGTGGTCTGCTAAAGCTTCATTCAGGTCTGCAACTAATCTGAAGAGGCCCACTCAGGTTATCATCCAAAACCCTCCAAGTTGACACATAAAAGCAGCCATCACAATAACATTTAATGTTAATCCCTTAGGCTTATTAAAATACTGAGAAATAGACAATGTACAGTAAAAAAAACGTTTGATAAGTTAACAAAGACATCTTATAGGATGAAATGACAAGAGGGATTGTGAGGAGGAGAAGGTGTGGATTAAAGAAAATATATTAGAATGGGAAATAGTTGCGAAGTTGAGATAAAGGAAAAAATGGCGTATTTGTCGAATTCTGTTGTTGAACCTTAATCGAGTCCCTACTGTCTCAGAGCCTTACTTGCCTGTGGCACAGAAGAACTGGGAAGCCTTGTGAGCTCTAATGACTGCAGGTACTGAGTCACATGTGAAAACCCTACAGTTACTGTGTGTGATAATTAATTAGCAGTTTAAGTCACACAAGGGCTAAGAGACATTTTTAGCCTTAGCGTTTGGTGTAAACACTGCTAAAGAGAAAGCCATATTATACAGAGCGAGGATTAAATAATTAAACTTTGTTAAAGGAGTTCCTATTCTGCCTACTGCTTCCCTCTGGCTCAGATGATAAAGAAGCCTCCTGCCAATACAGGAGACCCGAGTTTGATCCCTGGGTCAGAAAGATACCCTAGAGAAGGAAATGGCAGTCCATTCCAGTATTCGTGCCCAGGAAATCCCATGGACAGAGAAGCCTGGTGGGCCACAGTCCATGGAGTCACAAAAGAGTTGGACACAGCATGGCAACTAAACAACAATGACAATTCTGCCTCCCAATCCATAGCAATCAGATTGATCTTTTTGTTCGTTTGTTTTTTGAATCTCCCTTATCAGTCTTAAGGCAGGAGCCAAAAAATGAATGTGTTCCTGACTGATTTGTGAGGAATTTTCCCTGGCTACCTTATTTTCTTTTTCTCCCAGGATACTTAGAATATGTAAAATCCCTGTGCTCCCTTGATTCTTATCCTCCACCCTCAAAAATAAGTGCCCTCTCCGGTGATTAGGGACATTTAGTCCCACTCTGCAGTCACACTGTCTGAAACGAGGGACAGAGAACAGGCCCCGGTGTCTCGTGTCTGCCATACACAGCACTCCCCCAGGGAGTCAAGGGTTACTGAGCCACCTCCACAATCACATGGTTCTAACCTCATTCAAACATTCTCTTTACTCTCTGAACATATCATACAATGGCTCCGAATTCATTTGTCATTCTATTCCTTCATTTTTCAGGATGACATGCAGACTATTCTTACCGTTCTCCTACCACAGCTTTATTTCGATGTTTGGAAACAATACAAAGTAATCGTTACAGTGGCTAGATGATGCTGCAATAAATATCAACGAGATCCGTTTTCATTAATCATCCATTCAAATGCACACTTTCAGGCTTTCTGGATGAAGCTATCTCCCACAATATGAAAACATTTAGGGAAGTGTTGGTGAACGTTATGTGCAGCCGTGTGATAACTCATGAACATTTATATGACTCTTTCATTGCCCATCCAAATAAATGCCACATTGAGCATTCAGTATGTTTGAATGTGCAACTCGCACAAAATGTATCCTCTTTCTTCAAACCATAATGTTACACATTGCCTTACCATCGGGCTTTTAATATCATATTAGAGTGTGATTCTGCACATATCATCTTTGGGATTTTGAGCTATGAGCCATGGGATGCTCCTATACACTGCTGTCTGGATCAGTGGACCTGAGCTCCGTTATCCCACTGCAAACAGGAGGGAGAACAGAGGTGCTTGTCACTTACATCAGGGTCTCTTGCTTTGATTCTTTCAGTTAGTAAATCTCAGTGTCATTAGGGTGATCTGAAAATTAAACATTGCAAAGCATTTCCAAAATTAACAATTGGCTGCTTCACACAGCAAGATGAAGAAAATCCACTTCAAACTACAGGTGGTATTTCTTTTTTCTTCACTTCTTTTTATTTTCCTTTAAACCTCCAAGAATTAATTAAACAGTCCATTTTTCTAAAGCCTACCAGAGATACTGGGCTTGCTGAAGTTAGCCATTGTAAGAAGTGTCAGACACAATCTGCCTTTTTTACTATAAAATCCTGAGTTTCTTGAAAGGAATATATTGTTTTTCTTGGAAAAAAGTAGTGAAACTCCAACATTTGTAAGTTAAAATAGCTGTCGTGTGAGTCAACGTTTATGACAGTACAGAATAAACCTAGTGAAACTTGAATCAACTTCATACCCTCAAACTACAGGAAAAACAGGAAGGAGTAAAGGTCCTAAAATTCTTATGAATGCAAAATCAAGGAGTGGCCAAACAGTACAATGCCATTCTCAATCACTTTCTATAGTAGATAATACAGTGTGCCACCCAGACTCCCCCTGCAAAACTTGAGACCCTCATTCCCGCACTTTTTGCCAGCAGCTGTGTCCCTCTCCAGAAATTTCCTTCAGCTCAAGGAAGCATCTAAACTCAGGTTGGTGCCCATCCCCAAATGGTCTCAAGGCAAGGCCACTCTAAACAGCCACCCCAATTCTAGTGCTTCCTATGAAACCAAGGTCCGTCTAGTCAAGGCTATGGTTTTTCCCGTGGTCATGTATGGATGTGAGAGTTGGACTGCAAAGAAAGCTGATCGCCGAAGAATCGATGCTTTTGAACTGTGGTGCTGGAGAAGACTCTTGAGAGTCCCTTGGACTGCAAGGAGATCCAACCAGTCCATTCTAAGGGAGATCAATCCTGGATGTTCATTGGAGGGACTGATACTGAAGCTGAAACTGCAATACTTTGGCCACCTCATGCGACGAGTTGACTTACTGGAAAAGACTCTGATGCTGGGAAAGGTTGGGGGCGGGAGGAGAAGGGGATGACGGAGAATGAGATGGCTGGATGGCATCACCGACTCTGTGGACATGAGTTTGAGTGTACTCCGGGAGTTGGTGATGGACAGGGAGGCCTGGCGTGCTGTGATTCATGGGGTCGCGGAGAGTCAGACACGACTGAGCGACTGAACTGAACTGAACTGAACTCACTGAAGTTCAGTTTCTCTCTTTGTCCAGTTCTAGAGTGTTTATTTCTAAATATTGGTATTGAGAGCACTGCCCAAGACAACTTTTTTTTCCCCCCAACACTTTCCACTTGAAAATCTCCCATTCATGGTCTGTTTTCCAGAGTTCTGACTTAGGGCTTCCCTTGTGGCTCAGCTGGTAAGGAATCTGCCTGCAATGCCAGAGACCTGGGTTTGATCCCTGAGTTGGGAAGATCCCCTGGAGAAGGGAAAAGCTGCCTGCTCCAGTATTCTGGCCTGGAGAATTCCATGGACTGTATAGTCTATGGGGTCACACACACAGAGTTCTGACTTAAAACAATGTGTCAGCAGTGGTCCAGGTTAATAGTGCTTAATATGAGTTGTTGAAGCTGGATGCTCTGGTAGCAAACTGGCAAGGAAGACTCCATCACTGGTAGTAGGCACAGTCCTACAGTTGTAGCAGTGCATTTGTTAAAACCCTCACCTGTGGTGAATTGGTTTGGTATACACTCACAGGTACAGTATCTCAGGCTTTTGCATGGCTGTGGAAAGTATTAGTTAGAAGGAAATCACGCCAGGTGTCTTTTATTGCATGACTTTGATGCATCTGAGAAAACCAATAAAAGGCCGTGGGGGATTAATCACCAATATAAGGTGAAGTATGAAATTCAGAGGGCCTCCTTGGCAGCTTATAAAGGGACTCTTATCTTCTGCAGCTAGAGACAGGGAAAAAAACTGAGTATTCTTCCCTGGAATTAATTACAATAATAGCAGAGAGCCTTCCAGAGAAGGTGGAATTGTGAGTCTTTACTGCAAAGGTTATGCCAGTGATAGATCCCTGGTTGGAAAGACTGAGATCCTGAGGCTCGAGTTGGGGACATTTGGGTTGATGAACTCTTTATATTAACTCCAGATCCCTTAAATCATCTTGACTTGAAGAAGAGGCCTGCTCCTTCCTAATAAGGGCCTGCATACCTCCACTGCTTAGAAATTACTGAGTGATCACCATCCCACAAGGAAACATGAACACCCCTCAGCACCTGGCTGTTAGTTCCCCTTTTAGCTTCCAAGCTGGGGGAGTGCTGGGCAGGTGAAGGGAGACAAGGAATTAGGACCCCCAGGGCATCTCCCAGCAGACTCCTAGTGAGTCTGCAGGACTTGGTGTACACTGAAAGGAGATGGGAGAATCTTACTGAGACTGCATCCTGATGGTCCTGTATCAAAAACAGTAGAACATGAGACTGGATAACAGTTCCTTAATTCATTAAGAAGGGGAGAACTGTCCTGCGATAAAGGGTTTGGCAGCTTGAGAAGATCTCAAAAAACAGTGTCGAATCAATGTTAAGATAGTTCTTGGAAGCTTGGAGACAGTGAAAGCCCATAATAAGTAGAGTGGAAAAGCCAAAACAGCCATGGCAGATGTAGGCAAAAGGGAATTTTAAAAATTAATAAAAATGGCCAAGCTACTGGATTATATATGGCCTGGAAACCCACCAGTTAATCATGTCCTGAGGGAGAGCCTGGGATACCCCTCAGTTACAAAAGCAACAGTGAAACTCTGGTGCCAGACACCATTGTCCTTGAGAAGCTCAAGGACAGCTATTGTCTGTTGGCAGGACTCAGGGCAGTAAAATACTGTCATAGAACCGAACCGTGTTCTCTGCGGATAAGAAGGATGATGTAATCTTGAAAATACAGAGGTCAAAGGTAGCATCTAGCCAGCAGAAGCAGTGTGGGTGCAGCTGCCATGAGTAGTGAAACAGGTATGCCTGTCACAGGTGTCACCTCTCAGAGTTTCCCTTCTGACAGCGTGGAATAATGTTAATACTACTGGTATGAGCCTCTCCCAAACACTCGCTAAGACTGAGACTTGGGACTGGCTCCGTCGTTACCCAACAAGCCGAGGAAATGCAATCCTGAACAGAAGGTGTGACATTGACGTGAGACGTGGCCCAACCCCTCATATTCATACAGGTGGTGATCTGTGAAAGCGGCCTTGGGGAAGAGTATACCTTTGCAGGTGTGATGGGGGCAGAGAGGCGTCAACATGGAATGTGAGTGACCCACTTGGACGCTCCTGTTGCAACTTTCCTCTGAAGTCATTGTGAAGAGACACAAGCAGGAAACCTCTCCTGGGAAGCTGACGATCACCAAGAGGTTAGAACCATCATGAATGGAGGTCTGAACGAAACCACTAGGTAAGCCGCCGAGACTTTCAAAGGTGCCTGCCGAGGGTGAAATGGGGAGGCGACAATGAGTACCGGGTATGGCCCTATGACCAACAGCAATAACAGACGCTGTTTGTTCAACCAACCACTGCCACAGTTCCCCTGCCACAGTCCTGCCAGGACCCCACTTCCTATGAGCTGATCCCAGCCAACAAATGATTATGGCAGAAACACCAGTGCCTTCCAATGGGCTACTCTGTCTTCAGGATTCTCCACAGGCATGACTGAAACTCTCACAGACTTGTACTGAAGGCTGACATTTATTTTCTGACACAGCCCTTCTTCCTCCCCTCTTTCTTCAAGGGGTAAGCCTTGCATAACAGTCTGATGGTGCCCCTGCCTCCTGGTATTCCTCACGGTCCTGTCCTCCAGTACATGTTTTGCATGTCTAATCCTGTCTTAGCTTCTGCTTCTCGGAGGAAAAGAGCTAACACATCTGTGACCCCTAAGAGAAGGGAAATGCTTGAGGTGAGCCTCATGTTCGCATTAGTTGCTGAGTGCATGCCACTTTCTGAATTCAAGTGTAAGGAATTAGAAGCCAAACAGAATACAGTTTGCTGTAACACAAAGTTGAAAACTCTCAAGACCAAGCTAGGAAAGAATATTACTGCGTAAGCCCATCCCTAGGGAGCTCAAGAACAAGATGAACAAATGTTTAGTGAGATAAATAAAGATTTACAGTGTATGGTAGATGGAGATTGACTGGAAGGGGAACAAAGGACATTTCCAGGATGATGGAAATGTTCTTTGCGCTGATTAGAGTGCCAGTTATTGCTTGTAGACTTTACCAATTTCATCAAATTGTACCCTTCATAATAGTCAGTCAGTCAGTCAGTTCAGTCGCTCAGTCGTGTCCGACTCTCCGTGACCCCATGAATCACAGCACGCCAGGCCTCCCTGTCCATTACCAACTCCCGGAGTTCACTCAAACTCATGTCCATCGAGTCAGTGATGCCATCCAGCCATCTCATTCTCTGTCGTCCCCTTCTCCTACCGCCCCCAAACTTTCCCAGCATCAGAGTCTTTTCCATAATAGTACATTTCACCAAATGTCAAGTATTTTGATATATTTATTGATTTACTGATAATGAAATAAAAATGACCCTTGCCAAAGTCCTCAATGGACCATGAGAGTGAATAGCTAACTCATTGTTACGCTTTTATGAACACCTCAATTCTCATATCTAATTGCTCCTTTAAGTAAGTCTTTCTGCTTTGATCAGATAATTATTTAGGGTTGCTGGTTTGATGTTCGAGAGTTTTGAAGTCTATCTTCAAAAGATACAAACATATTAATTTATATTATTATATTTGAAGTGAGGTGAAAGTCTCTCAGTCGTGCCTGACTGTTTAGGACCCATTGGAATTCTCCATGGAATTCTCAGGCCCAGAATACTGAAGTGGATAGCCATTCCCCTCTCCAGAGGATCTTCCCAACCCAAGGATTGAACCCAGGTCTCCTGCATTGCAGGCAAATTCTTTACCAGCTGGGCCACAAGGGAAGCCCATTACTATATATAAATGTTATTAATTTAATGAGTTAATATAGTTAAGGGAAAACTCTCCAAGTTTCAGATTCAGGAAGACGTGTATATTGTGTGAATTCTCTAGAATTACAGGATAGCTACATAGCTGTGAATTCATAAATGTAACTTAAATGGGATAAGCCTGCTAAATAAGAAATGTGCCAATCAGAAAGGGTCAAGATTAAACCAGAAATACTACATAGAAGAAATTTGAAGATAAAAGTTTTGTCAGCCAAGGAATAGACTTATGAAAAGAGAGCTTTGGCCATCAGCCTTCAAATACATTAGCCCACATCCCTATGCTGAGACGAAAAAAAAAAAAAACGACTTTGCTCTTTTACACATAGAGCTTTTGTGTAGTGATGACAAAATTAATATGTCAGAGTCACTAAATTTGGTGGCTAGATGCTGGATCATGAATAATTTACCATAGAAGAGTTGCCACTTTGTGAAGGATTTAAGGTATGGACTGACAAACCCTTCTTTCCTAACAGTAATATTCCCGTTGCTTCACCTGTTTTTATTTTCTGTGATTTTTATATAAAAAAAAATATTGCTAACATTTATTCTGTCTTTAAATCTCGTATCCCTTCAGACTCTACAGACTTTGAAAGTTTGAATCTCTATCCATGACAGATGCAACTCTACCTGCCCAGTATGGATTTATCTCCTGAGTATTCATCTCTTAATGATTTATTATTAAATCTTATATTTTGAGTCAGGTACTAGATCTACCGATGGTAGATTTTATTTTTCTGCTAAATTTTCACTTTCTTCCTAGTAAGGGATTTACCCATCCTCATTATGGACACATAGCATGCAGGTAGGCCCCTACAGTACTAACTCATCGATTTGGGTCTTGGCTACAGTACAAGCTATAGCTAAAGGAATGCGAAAGAATATAGCATACAGAAATATCTGAGGGGAAGCTTAGGAGACATCAAGTGTTCCTGCCAGATGCCTTTCTGAATGTCCCAAATAAGGCCAGCTCCCTGAGGCTGGAATCTAGAATGAGAAAACTTGTGGATCAGAACCACAGAACTTGAGCCAGGCCAAAGACATCCACCATGAGCAAGACCTAAATATATGTTGTCGTGAGCCACTGTGATTTGGGTGGGGTCACTTGTTATTAACAAAGCTTACTAATAAAATTCATATGCTGAATTAGGGAATAATCAAAATGAACTCTTGTGACAGCAAATGTGAACCCATTTTAGGTGATATATCATATAAGAGTGAAGAACAAGACTTCCCAGGTGCCTCAGTTGGTAAAGAATCTACCTGCAATGTGGGAAACCTGGGTTCAGTCCCTGTGTTGGGAAGATCCCCTGGAGAAGGTAATGTCAAACTACTCCAGTATTCTTGCCTGGAAAATTCCATGGACAGAGGAGCCTGGGCCCTGGCAGGCTACAGTCCATGGGTCACAAAGAGTGGGACACAACTGAGTGACTAACACACACACAAACAAAAATAATAAAGCAATTTAAAATTCACACTAATACAAATAAGAAAGATCTTAAATATGGCAACAACTACAATCCAGTTCAGTTCAGTTCAGTTCAGTCGCTCAGTCGCGTCCGACTCTCCACGACCCCATGAATCACAGCACTGCCAGGCCTCCCTGTCCATCACCAACTCCTGGAGTTCACTCAGACTCAAGTCCACAGAGTTGGTGATGCCATCCAGCCATCTCATCCTCGGTCGTCCCCTTCTCCTCCCATCCCCAACCCTTCCCAGCCCACCTCATGCGACGAGCTGACTACCATCCAAGGTTGCTAAAAAATGATTACTTTGTCTTTTGGTTATAATTATTTAAGATTAAGTAACTAGTGTTCTCATCACTTAATGAACACTTTCGGTCTCTTTCTCCAACAAGTGCTCACAAATGAAAGCTGTTCTTCTTTGACATGTCATATAAATCATGGACTGCAATGGGAGAAACACCCTTTTAGGTTCCCCATTGCACATACAAAACATCTGTTCGTATCCTTTGATGCTTATGCCATCAGTAGTATCCTTCTCTACCAACTCTGATGCTGTCATCTGCAGAACACGAATTCAATAGACACGAGTCTGAGTAAACTCCGGGAGTTGGTGATGGACAGTAAGGCCTGGCGTGCTGCAGTCCATGGGGTCGCAAAGACTCAGACACGACTGAGCGACTGGACTGAACTGAACGAAACAGAACGCCTACTCACTCCCGGAAATTAAAGGCCTGCTCAACTCACACAGTCCATACTTACTCCTCTTGTCCTCCTTGGTGACTTCAAATAATCATCTAAATGATCCGCCTGAAACCCTAGTCCTTGTGTTTTTTCTCATCTCTAGCAAAATTTGGTTTCGCCTCAATTTAGTCTCCCATTCCCATAGATATTCTGTATCTTACAATGCCATTAGGTTATTTTCCCCTGAAAATTTTAGTATCTCACTTTTTGAGTACTGGCTCTCACCTTTTGAGCTTTCTCCTGTAGCCCTTTAAAATTATTTCAGTTCAGTTCAGTCACTCAGTCGTGTCTGAATCTCTGCAACCCCATGGACTGCAGCACGCCAGACCTCCCTGTCCATCACCAGCTCCTGGAGTTTACCCAAACCCATGGCCATTGAGTCGGTGATGCCATCCAACCATCTTTTCCTCTGTCGTCCCCTTCTCCTCGTGCCTTCAATCTTTCCCAGCATCAGGGTCTTTTCCAATGAGTCAGTTCTTCGCATCAGGTGGCCAAAGTATTGGAGTTTCAGCTTCAACATCAGTCCTTCCAATGAACACCCAGGACTGATCTCCTTTAGAATGGACTGGTAGGATCTCCTTGCAGTCCAAGGGACTCTCCAGAGTCTTCTCCAACACCACAGTTCAAAAGCATCAATTCTTCTGCGCTCAGCTTTCTTTATAGTCCAACTCTCACATCCATACATGACCACTGGAAAAACCATAGCCTTGACTAGATGGACCACTGTCTTGAAATTTCATCCTCTTGAGTTATAGACTTTACACATCTGTACCCCTTTCTAAAAATGTTTGGAAGTATAGTTGATTGACAGTATTGTGTGGTACCATTCTGCTTTGATTCCCCTTTTTCCCATGTTAGGTTTGGTGGTCCTTTCAACCCTTGTTAATCACTGTCAACTCTCTCCCTTTGCCATTCTTGTCTGGCAAAACCTCAACCCTGGTTGAACGCAAGTATATATATTCTGTGTTTGAAACCTGTATAACTGAGCTCAACTGAAGTAGGATGTAGTCATATAACCATACAGACATGTCTCTCCTTAAATGCATGAGCTAAAGCCTCAAATAGACAAGTAGGATTGCCTAAAAATAATACTACATGTCCTAAATAAGTTGGCTTTCACAGACTTTGAGATATATATATCTCAGAAACTTGTTTTCCTCAAAGACCTGCTTGTACGATCTCTTCATTTAATTTATTGCGCACTGTATAATGACTTCTGGATGACCTGACTTCCCTTGCCTTTAGGGGCTTCCCTGGTGGCTCAGACTGCCAGCAATGCAGGAGACCCAGGTTTGATCCGTGGGTTGGGACGATCCCCTGGAGAAGAGAATGGCTACCCACTCCAGTATTCTTACCTGGGGATTCCCTGGACAGAGGTGGGCGACGGTCCATGGGGACGCAAAGAGTCAGACATGATTGAGCAACTAACACTTTATCTTCTTTTTCAAATAATGGCTGCCGTTGTATTCGTTATTTATGACATATCTGCCTAGCCATTTTCTACTTCCTGGCCATTGTATTTGCTGTTCTCTTAGCCTATAATTCTCTAACTGAGTTCTGTGGATTCCTATATCCCTCTCATTCGGCAAGTTCAGTTTAACCATCATGTCCTCAGAAAGCCCCTGTCTGACCATCTTATTCAAAGAAAAAGTCCTTTATTACCCTCAGTTCCATTGCCCTGGGGACTCCTTCACACACTAATCACAATATGAAATTATCCAATAAATATGTTGGCTAATGAATAAATGAATGAATACCATCTGCAAATCACTTGATAACAGTTTGATTCATTTTACAATCTGTAAAATGAAGATGTTTTAGTACATGTAATAGTCATTTTTTAAATTTGTAAAGTGAGGGTGTATTAGTACATGTGATAGTGTATGGTTTCCAAGGTCTCGTGTAGGATTCTAGCCATTTCTTTAATGAATACCTTAATTGTAAGTTGTGAATAACTATCACAGGATTAAGTGGATAGTTGATGAAAGTGAAAGAGGAGAGTGAAAAGGTTGGCTTGAAGCTCAACATTCAGAAAACAAAGATCATGGCATCTGGTCCCATCACTTCATGGGAAATAGATGGGGAAACAGTGGAAACAGTGTCAGACTTTATTTTTTTGGGCTCCAAAATCACTGCAGATGCTGATTGCAGCCATGAAATTAAAAGACACTTGCTCCATGGAAGGAAAGTTATGACCAACCTTGATAGTATATTAAAAAGCAGAGACATTACTTTGCCAACCAAGGTCCGTCTAGTCAAGGCTATGGTTTTTCCCGTGGTCATGTATGGATGTGAGAGTTGGACTGTGAAAAAAGCCGAGTGTCGAAGAATTGATGCTTTCGAACTGTGGTGTTGGAGAAGACTCTTGAGAGTCCCTTGGACTGCAAGGAGATCCAACCAGTCCATTCTGAAGGAGATCAGTCCTGGGTGTTCATTGGAAGGACTGATGTTGAAGCTGAAACTGCAATACTTTGGCCACCTCATGCGACGAGTTGACTCACTGGAAAAGACTCTGATGCTGGGAAAGGTTGGGGGCGGGAGGAGAAGGGGACGACAGAGAATGAGATGGCTGGCTGGCATCACCAACTCTGTGGACATGAATTTGAGTGAACTCTGGGAGTTGGTGATGGACAGGGAGGCCTGGCGTGCTGTGATTCATGGGGTCGCGGAGAGTTGGACATGACTGAGCGACTGAACTGAACTGAACTGAACACTAGTTGTCCTGGCAGTTTGACCTGTCTTTTTATGCTTGTTCTACCAGTTGTTGTCAGAGAGCTATATGACTAGTTTTAATGCTTCCTGTAAGTGACTTCACCTTCAAAGGGATCGCAACACCCGTGGACAAATCCACTGCCCAAATATCTCTGCTCACCATCGCAGACCTATGACAGGTATCTCTGATATCAAGGACACACATTTAAACTTTTCATAGGTTCTAGGTGTTTCCCCAGGAATTCTATACATCATAAATGTTATAGTCATCGTCCACTCACGTCAGAGAATTCCCCGTAAACATACTATTCTGTCAAAAAGTTTGTGAGTGGATAAATCAATCAGCGTTCTTCTTCCTATCTCTTTCTAAGTCATGCGGTCAAAAGGTCAAGAGTTTTACATTTGGGTCACACAGGAGGAATAAAATCCCCAGATATTTTTGATCTTCCCAGTAGAATTCTAAAACACATTTATTTATTTTTCTAAGGATAGGATCACAATTGTAACTAACAAGTCATCACAATTTGATCAGGTGTGTATTTGTGAGCATGTGGTTAACCGCAGTGCCTCCATTATCCATAACTATTTACACAATGTTTCCTGGTGGAATGTAGGGATATATGATAGTAGTAATGCAGTGTGTGTGTGCTCAGTCGTGTCTGACCCTTTGTGACCCTATGGACTGTGGTAGCTGGCCAGGCTCTTGTGTCCATGGGATTTTTCAGGGAAGAATACTTGGAGTGGGTTGCCATTTCCTCCTCTAGGGAATCTTTCCGACCCAGGGATCAAACTTGTGTCTCCTGTGTCTCCTGCATTGGCAGGCAGATTCTTTACCAATGAGCCACCTGGGAAGCCCCTAGTGGTAATGTAGAAGACAGATCAATTATTTATATTATGAGGCACAGGTCATATGTTAATTAGACTCATTATTTTTCCTTTATTCCCACAGGTGCCCTCTAGGGAATATCTATTGATTCATTCTCCCAGAGCAGTTTTCTCCTCTGATAGGCATTTGTAGACTTGGCATTCGAAATTTTGGTTAATAAGAGCTTTATTTTGTTACTTTACAAAAAAGCTGGCATTGTCTAAAGTTCAATAGATTAGACAGGTTAATCATGAAGTATATATCTTTTAAAAGAATCATTAACTTGAAGTACTCCAACTCAAATACCTGCAGGGGCCAAGAAGTTAAAGTGTAAATGAATTTTAAAATTCTGGAATAAACACAAATTAGAGAGAGATGAAAGAGCTGCTGCTTAACTTCACCTAATTGTTACCATCAGAGTAGGTGAATCTGATATTAACAAGTCTTATGATATTTCTGAAAAGAAATTTGAAGTACTGACAACTAATTGTGTGTGTGCGTCTCTTATTTCAGTCATTCCCCCATTTTGCGGGAAAAGAAAATGCATTTTACAGGATATGTTCATCACCAGCTTGCCAGTTGGAGAAGGCAATGGCAACCTACTCTAGTACTCTTGCCTGGAAAATCCATGGGCGGTGGAGCCTGGTAGGCTGCAGTCCATGGGGTCGAGAAGAGGCGGACACGACTGAGTGACTTCACTTTCACTTTTCACTTTCATGCATTGGAGAAGGAAATAGCAACCCACTCCAGTGTTCTTGCCTGGAGAATCCCAGGGAAGGGGGAGCCTGGCAGGCTGCCATCTATGGGGTCACACAGAGTAGGACAGGACTGAAGCAACTTAGCAGCAGCAGCAGCAGCAGCTTGCCAGTTAATAATTACCTCAATATTATTTTTCTTTAAAATCTTCAAATGACAAATTAAAAATAATTTGAAGTGTCTGCTTTATAAAATCCAATTTACATAGAACTGCTCTGTGTTATAATATGTACCTCAAAGCAATATTTTCCAGACATACTCACTGATAACTATTTTAACTATAAAAACAATTGCATGAATATAGATATCCAGAAAGAGATAGACTTACACAAACGACTTTTTAGCCTTGAACAAGTTATTACTACTATTTCTCTTTTGCTTTTATTGTGATGAATGGAAAGTAATATAAAAAGAAGGTGGGTTCCATTAAAGAAGATATTAAGTGGGTGATTAGATTGGGCAGTTTCAGGAAATACTGATAATAAGAGAAGAAAAGATAAATTGGGTGAATCAGATACAAGAGAGAATTTTAGAAGGTACAAAAAGATTAAGGACATTGCAACCCCAAACAGTAAGTTCCCTAGGTGGTGACACACAAAATTGCCTTTGAAGTGACCACTATTCAATAGCTGAGCAGTTTGAAGTAATATTGAGCCTCATGGTTATTCTCGTCCTGGTAGATAGCTTCTCCCATCACCACTAAGCACAGAAACACAGCAAACGGAGAACACCAAACATATCACTAGGTAATAAGGTAGGGCATCTGGAGCTTGCCAAAACATGTATGGGATGAGTGTCTGTTTATGTTAACATTCCAGAGGTGTGTGCAGGAGGAAATAAAACACCAGGAACTATGTCTATATAACTAAAAGAAATAACCGTTTATAAACAATTAAAATGTGAACTGTGAGCAAAAGAAGTGCTTATTTCCAACTGAGATATGTTTGACAAGTGGAAGTCAAAAGATGTCAGAGAATATTTCAAATGGATATTACAACTTAAAGAATATTTGACTAATAGTACATAAGTATTGTCTCTTCTAAGGACGTTCATGTTTTGAGATTAAGTATTAAAAGCAAAGGATGATGTAAGTGACATGCATCACTTAAATAATGTGTTAAGTGATGGGGAAGAATTGAGAATGGCTATGGTGGAATTTTTCCTGTTGTTCTGGTTATACTAGATTCATGCTTGTATCTGGTATCTAAAGCCAAAACCATTCTTGTGCTGTAAGCCTAGTAAATTTGGTTACTATGAATGAAAATAGTAACAGACAGTGAATATACATATAAAATATGTGAACATTTTATGAATTTTTACATGGGCAAAACAAATTAATATAGAATGAAAATTAAAGATATTTTGTACAGAAACAAAGAGGTTGAGTTGCCAATTGGTGAACAGCTGAATTTTCTCATTAATATGCTTGTTCTTATTGATCATTGATTCATGGGTAAAAGGATTTGTTTGAATAATTCTCACTATATTGCTAGATCATAAATAAGACCTTCAAGTAGCTCATCTGTGATGCTTAATTTTATAGTTGATTAGCCCAAAACACCCAGATATTTGATCCCAGCACTAGTCTAGATGTTGCTGTGATATGTCCCTTAGATGAGGTGGTGGTGGTGGTGGTGGTTGTTTAGTTGCTTAGTTCTGTCCGACTCTTTGCAACCACATGGACTATAGCCCGCCAGGCTCCTCTGTCCATGGAATTCTCCAGGCAAGAATACAATGGGTTGCCATCTCCTTCTCCAGGGGATCTTCCTGACCCAGGTATTGAACCCTTGTCTCTTGTGTCTCCTGCTTGGCAGGCAGATTCTTTACCACTGAGCCACCCGGGAAGCCCATTTTTAGATGAGAGTAACATTTAAATTGGGCATCCCAGGTGGCTCAGTGGTAAAGAATCCGCCTGCCAATGCAAGAAGATGCAATAGTTGGGAAGATCCCCTTGAGAAAGAAATGGTAATCCACTCCAGTATTCTTGCCTGGTAAATATCATGGACAGAGGAGCCTGGTGGCTACAGTCCCCCACTGGCGCTATAGTCCATGGGGCCGCAAAGAGTCAGACATGCCACAAAATAGCAAAGAGTCAGACATGCCACAAAATAGCAACAACGTTTAAATCAATAAACTATGAGTACAGCAAATTACCCTCCATAGTGTGAAACTTAACCAGTAAACTGAAGATTTTAAGGAAAAACAGACCAAGGTTCCCCCAGAGGGATACCTGCCCCCAGATGACCCGACAGTTGAGCTGCAATATCAGTTCTTTCCTCTTTCCTAGACTCCAGCCTGGCAGCTTGTCCTGCAGAGTTAGAAACTGCCAGCTTCCACAATCATGCTATCTATTCCTTAAAATAAATCTCTTTATTTCTGAACATACACACTTTCTATTGTTTATTTTCCTCTGGAGATTCCTGACGACTACAGCAACATTCTCACTATCAAAATGTCACAGGTATTAGTAAGGATCACTTGGAATTTGCAATGGAAAAAAAAAAAAATAACTATACTAGCATTCAAAAAAAAAAAAGAAATACTTAAGTATAAATTTAAATATGTACAAAATGTATATGAGGAAAACTACTAAATTCTGATGAAAGGAATCACAGAAGAATAAAGGAAGAAATGACCCGTATTTATGGATAGGAAGACTCAGTATTGCCAAGATGTCAGTTCTTCTCTGCTTTCAACAGAATCAACACAATTCCAATCAAAATCCCAGCAAGGTATTTTGAGGATATTGACAAACCAGTTATAAAATTTATAGTGGAAAGATTAAAAAACCTAGACCAGCCAACACAAGATTGAAGAACAAAGTTGGAGAAGTGCAGCCACCAGACTTCAAGGCTCACTATGAAGCTTTAGTGATCAAGACAGTGTGACACTGGTAAAAGAATAGACAGACAGGTCAAGGGGACAAATAAAGTACCCACACAAGTGTGTTCAGCAGATCTCTGATAAAGGAGTAAAGCAGCAACATTCAGAAAAGATAGTCATTTCAAAGCAAATAATGCTGAAATGCTAGACAGCAACATGCAAGGATACCTGCTGTATGCTCGTCACAAAAGTTAACTTAAAATAGACAATAGACCTCCGTGTAATTTGGGAAACTATAAAACTTCTAGAAAGTGGCACATGAGAAAATCGAGATGACCTTGGATGTGATGATGACTTTTTAGATACAGCATTAACGATATGATCAGTGTAAGAAACAGTCGATAAGCTGGACTTAATCAAAACTAAAAATTTCTACTCTGTGAAAGTCAAGAGAATGAACTGGAAGAAAATATTGCAAAAGACGTGTGATGAAGGGCTGTTATCTAAAATATGCAGGAACTCTTAAACCCAGCAATTAGAAAATGAACAAACTAATTTTAAAATGGACCGAAGACCTGAACAGACATCTCATCACAGGAGATAAACAGGTGGCAAATAAACATACTGTATGTCACTGGAGAAATGAAATTTAAAACAACAGTGAGATACCACTACATACCTAATAGATGGCCAAAACCCAAAACTCCAAATGCTGGTAAGGGTGTGGGCAACACAACCTCATTCTTTGCTGATGAAATGGAGAATACAGCCACTTGGAAGTCTTACACTTCAGGCTTCTTACAAAGCTAATCATGGTCTTGTTGTTGTCATTTTTTTTTAATTTTTTTAAAATTTTTTCAAAAACAATTTTAGGAATCTTTACTTAAAAACAACCTTATCTTAAAATGGAGTAACTTTGGTTTTACGAACAGCAAGCAAAGTACAGAAGCAAAAATGCATTACAGGAGCGTTAAGTTCTACATTAGGTCACAGCGTCTAATCTGAAATCACACTCATAATATCATTTTTCAGGATATCTGGGAAATAGTTATGTTGTCATTCTTTAGTCAAGAGGTCATGTCCAACTCTTTTGAAATCCCATGGACTATAGCCCACCAGGCTTCTCTGTCCATAGAATTTTCCAGGCAAGAATACTGGAGTGGGTTGCCATTTCCTTCTCCAGGGCATCTTCCTAAACTAGGGGCTGAATCTACATCTCCTGCTTGGCAGGCAGATTCTTTACCACTGAGCCACCATCAGTCTTACCAGCCACAGTACTCCTTGGTATTTACCCAAATGTTTCAAACATGCCTACACACAAACATAAAAGCCTATGCATGTTTGTAGTAGCTTTATGAGTGCCAAAACTTGGAAGCAACCAAAGGCTCTTCAGTAGGCATTTGGATAAATAAACTGTGGTACATGGAGATAATGGAATGTGTGTGTCTGCTAAGTTGCTTCAGTTGTGTCTGACTCTTTGTGACCTATGGACTGTAGCCAGCCACGTTCCTCTGTCCATGGGATTCTCCAGGCAAGAATACTAGAGAGGATTGCCATGCCCTCCTCCAAGGGCTCTTTCCCAACCCAGGAATTGAACCTTCATCTCTTATGTCTCCTGCATTAGCAAGTGGGTTTTTTTTTTTTTTTTTTTTACCACTAGCACCACTGGGGAAGCCCAGATAATGAAATATTCAGTGTTAAAAATATGAGCTTTCAAGCCATGCAAAAATATGGCAGAATCTTTAAAGCATATTATTAAGTGAAAGAAGCAAACGGCTGCATACTTTATCATTGTAACTATATAACTTCCGGGAAAGGCAAACCTGTAGATACCATAAAAAGCACAGTGGTTGCCTGGGGAGGGGGCATGAATAGCCAGAACACAGAGGATTTTTAGAGCAGTGAATCTACCTGTATGACATTACAGTCGTAGATATTATCCCGTCATTATACTGGTGGATATCATTGTACATTTGTCAAAGCAGTTAGACATATAAACCATAGAATGGACAATTCCAAGAGTGAACCCTAATGTCAACTACAGACTATGGGTGACAAGGATGGGTCAGTGTACGTTCATTGACTTTAACAAATGTACCGCTGCGCTGTGGGATGTTGATAGTCAGTGAGGCTGCGCATGTTTGGAGGTAAAGGCGTGTGTGGCTGACCCACCTTGACTCCATTGGTCAGCTCCATGTTAGGCACACAGTCCTAGCCACCCCCTTTTCCTTATGACTGAACTTTTGTCTACTCATAGGGAATGCACCTAAGCCAAACGAGTTCCCTGTCAACTTTTACCCTTGCTTCACCAGGTAGGAAAACTGGAAGAATGTCTTTTGCTAATGCAGATGGTTAACAGTCATGAGACCTCCACGGGGAGGGAAATCCCCTGGCCCCAGCCCCTGTTTATGTGAGTCTCACTGGGTAGTCAGGTTCTGTTTTTCAGGGTCGGTCCCTTTGAAGGCCCCAGTAACTCCTTTTGTTGTAAGGAATGCAGTGGCGAATGTCTCAGGATCCTCTGTATGTAAATTACCCACAATAAACGTCACAGTTTGCACTTTCTGGCGTTGCCTGCTTTGCTTTTTGGTCTCCAAAGTTCCTTCTCAGTTTAGAGGATATTCAGTATCTCCACCTCTCAACCGCATATGTGGGCCGTCTATACCTTGCTACTCAATATCACTGTAAACCTAAAACTGCTCTTCAAAATAGCCTATTTAAAATGTCATGGGCTATTATAAAACCCCACTATGAGATTCCATGTGTCTATTCATTTCTTTTCAGCTGAAGTTGAGGGCACAGCCAGTAATTAAAACATGATTTACATTAAGTTAAAGGATAAAGTTGCATTTTGAAACCAGCTGCCATTACTTGTATTATTTATTCATAGGGTACTGTGTAATTGCAGATTTGTGCTGAATAAAGACATGTGTTCTCTTTATTGACGAACTTACAGTCCAAAGATAGAACGGAAATTTAGGAGCAAATTTAATTTTTCAGGATCATCAAAACCAGCATTCAAATGGAGGGTGGTAACTTCAAAAGATACTTGGGTAGATAAGAGTTTTTACCCAACATACATATTTATGGCTCTTGTCCCTAATAGCACATTGAGAAGAATCAGACTGTCCTCAATTTGGCCATACTGTTGGTCTCTATGTATTTCTAAACTTGGCAAATGATTGTGGATGCATATTTCATAAATCTAATAAGATGAGATAAATGATGTTAAATTATACTCTCAACACTTAATTGTTCAAATATGGAAAGGAGGAATCTCTTGAATTTCACTGAACCATTATCAACCATTCAGAATTGTTCACCTCTATGTAAAAAGGTGCTCTGCTTAACAAATTCAGAAACAGCAGCATTTTACAATTGGAGAGTTCTTTTTTTTCTTGGAGATTTGAATTTGTATTAGGTGTCCCCATAACTAGTTCTCGGTTTGCTTTAGTTTTGCTGTTGATGGATTTGTTTTGTTTTATTTGGGCCATGTGAACATGTTCACCAAACTTGACTCTTAATTCGTGAAATAAACCTACTGTCCTCTTGAAGATTTTCATGTTGTAACTCTCCTATTAGAGAAAACAGCCTGACACTGTGGAAGTTTAGATTAGTATGATCACACTGAGGACTATGTTCCACTGTTTTCCTTTTCTATTTCTTGTTCCAACAGTACTGATCTATTGCAAAGCGCCAGCAATGTATTCCTCCCTGTGTACACATGTCTTTCCTGTGCTTGTTCAACCCTCTGCCTGACTTACCTCTTAGCTTTGCAAACTCCGTTTATGTGTGCCCTTTCCTAGAAAGCTTACCTTCCTTGCTGCCAAAAACTTGAGCACTCTCTGTGCTTCCATCCAGCAGCTTACCTACATACAAGATACATACTTCAAACCCTACTGTTTATTCATGGTGCCTCAGTGTAACTAGGGCTTCCCTGGTAGCTCAGCTGGTAAAGAATCCTCCTGCAATGCAGGAGACCCTGGTTTGATTCCTGGAGCAGGATTATCCCCTGGGGAAGGGACAGGCTACCCACTCCAGTATTCTTGGGCTTCCCTGGTGGCTCAGCTGGTAAAGCATCCCCCTGTAGTGCGGGAGACCTGGGTTCAATCGCTGGGTTGGGAAGATCCCCTGGAGAAAGGAAAGGTTACCCACTCCAGTATTCTGGCCTGGAGAATTCCACGGACTGTATAGTCCATGGGGTTGCAAAGAGTTGGACGCAACTTTTACTTTCACATTGCAACTTATTTGATTTCTTTTTCTCAGTCTGACCCCTCTGAGAGAGTGCTCTTCCTATCTGCTTAGATGCTATATTTTATTCACTTCTGTATTTCCAGGTACTACGCATTTTCTGGTCCATAGGAATTGCTTAAGAAATGTTGGATGAATTTAATTAAATTATACATATTACTCCATCAGCAGCAACAAGTAGTGTTTTATTTGAAATTCAGAATATGTTTGTTTACTGCTTAAACATCAAAAGTTAACTTATCCTAACCATGCATTGCCCACTTCCTCTGCATCCCGGTACCCTTCTCACTTAAGTAAGAAGCTGTTTATTCTTGCAGTTTTTGCTAGTTGACAAGCTAGTGTGATCAAGCTGCATTAATGCAAGCGGGATTTCCCGAGACATCAATAAACTCGAAAGGCTCCCGGTGGGCCACTTGTAGTGTCAATAAAGGTTCATAATTACTTGCTCCTTTGAGCTTTTTAGACCCAACTTCCTTTCACTCTGCTGTGAATAGGAGGCTGGAGGCCTGAGTGGTTCTTAACTTTCTACATCTTAGGCGAAGAATGGCAAACAACGCCCGGGATCCAGAGTTTTTAACCAAAGGTGTTGGCTGTCATCCTTCTTATTTTATGTTGTCAAGGGACTGGAAACTTTTTGCCACTATTGCTCCCTTCCAGCAGACGACTGGAGGTTCTAGGTTCAGGGAGGTGGAAGCCCTAGGGGCCAAGAGTGAATGCCACTGCTCAACCTGAAGGAACAAGAAACTGAATTGAGAGAGGCTCTGGGGGAAGGGCTAGAAGCAGAGTCTGGGTCCTGCTCAGATAAATGGAGGAAATTCTGGCTTCCAGGCACTGTCTCACTTTAGGACTGGCTCCCCCACTCACCTCAACCATACCCACACCACGCAAAAACCAAACCAAGGCAAACTAAGTTGCAAGCTTCTCTCTGGCTGAGGCTAGGGGACCCAAGACTTGGAGAGGGACTCTAACTGAAGACTAGAATCTAGGAAGGAAAAAGTGCTCCAGCCACACAATACAGTAGAAGTCAAACAAACAAAATAACAGTAGAGGGAAAGGGAGGGTGAAAATCAGGCTAAATACAAATTACTAAGACTGAGAGAAAAGCTTGCTGTTCTTCCTTTTCCTTCATCGTCCCTCCCTTCATTTCTTCTCCCTTCTTTCTTCGGGGTGTGTGAATGTGTGTATGCGTGTATGGGTGTGTGTGTGTGTAAGTCTACTTGCGTTTTAAAAAGGAGATTCTGCTTTTCTCAGACTCTGATCTCTCCGCAGGAAAGTTGAAGTGGGATTGGAGTTTCCTTGACTTCTGCGTGAGGAGTTTTCAAATGGCAGCGATCGACCCTCCTAAATATCCATTAAGTCCCCGATGACACCTCTGCCATCACTGGTTCCTCGCCGGATTTTGAGCTGGGCTGGTCATCCACCACCCACCCGGAGTGGGAGATCCGCTCGTGCGCGTGTGTTTGTCATTTCGGGATGGAGCAGCGCCCAGCAGATCAAACGTCCTCCAACCCCCTCCTCCTCCCGCCCCCCATTCCCTCCCCTCTGGAGGCCGTGCGTTTGGCGTGTGTGCGCGCGCGAGGGTGTATATTTAGCAAAGACGCCTGGAAGCGGCTACCCCTCTTGCTAGCCACCCCCAGCTCTCAGATCGCGTCTCCCATCTGTGTCCCCAGCCGCGGGGTCCTCTCCACGCGGAAGCGGACAAGACTATCTAGGTGCGCCCTGATCCCCAGATCGAGCTCAAGCTTTGCTGTCCTGAGAGGACAAGCTGACTTCTTCCTCGGGCGCCGCTCTCTTCCCACGGTGTGCGAGCACTGGTGCGTGCGTGCGTGTGTGTCTCTGTGTGTGTGTGAGCGCGATTGTGTCTGTACACGACTTAGCTCGCGAGCTTGCTTCCTCTCTACGCACCGCGCAGGCAATGCCTGCGACGTTACTCTGCAAGCAGCAGCCGGCGACCGAAGGCAACAGCAGCCTCCGCCCCCTCGGCGCCGTGATTGGCTGGCTTCGCTCATCATTTCCATGCTAGCAAAAAGGGAAGGGCCAGTGACGCCCCCGAACCCCGCTGCAGAAGCGGCCGCCACCTCCGATGCACAAGGTGTCTCTCCTGCAAAGGAACCGAAGCCCCAGGGAGGAGGCGCTGGACCGACCCAGGCAGAGCTGGAGGGAACCGCGCGAGAGAGCGCCCCGCGCAGCGCTCGGGTACCAGCCGGAGCTCGGCCGCAGAGGACCCTCGAGAGCTGCTGGGGAGATCCCGGCTCCACGGTCTTCTCGGCTTTTACAGGTCCTGCCCCCCCGCCCCGCGACTACCTCTCCCCAGAACGGAATCCTTCTATGAAGAGGAGGTGAGCGAGCTGGGGCCACCAGGAGTTTCCCGGGCACCCAAGATGCGCTCCATCAGGAAGAGGTGGACGATCTGCACGATCAGTCTGCTCCTGATCTTTTATAAGACAAAAGAGATGGCACGGACTGAGGAGCACCGGGAGACGCAACTCATCGGGTAAATGCAAAGCTTCATTCTAGGATCTGACAGAAAGTCCAGCCGTGAGTGAGATGAGAATAGAAGCGATCGGGTGAGGCTTGGGGTTGTGCTGGCGGCCGGGTCCGCCGGTGAGCTCTTAGTCTGTGAAGTAAATAACAAAGGATGTTGTTGAGGTGTGTGATTTCTCCACGGCGGGTTCTCAGTAGGAGTTCAACTTGCCTGCGCGGTGATAGTGACAGTTGCGTTGCTGCCGGGGCTCGCAAACCAAAGAAGTCCCCGCAGAGTGTCAACAAAGAACCGACACCCTTGCCCTTTTTAGTCCCAGGGCAGAACTAGGTCCAGACGTCTTTATTGCCCTTCCTTCTTTCTCTGTGCTAGCTCTAAAGGGAGGTACCAGTAGAAGCTGTCTTCCTGAAAGGCTGAAGTTGAAGCCCAGAAAGTAGGAAATGCGTCTCCTATTCACCATTGTTTGTTTGTTTTGGCGTCGAGTAGATCTGTGTATCACCATTTGAATTAGAAACTCCAGGTCAACCAGTGATACTTCCTTCTTTGCTGTCCGTGGGTCAAATACATGGGCGTCATGGTTACAGTTTTGGAAACTGGGTTCTACTACACATCGACTAGATTTCTGCTTTCTCTTTAGTTTGTCTAGATGAGTTCAGAATCTTCCTCCACCCTAGTCAGTTCTCTAAATATCACACTTCCTTCCTCCCTCCCCCCGGCCTCTGTGACTTTGAAGTTTACCCAGGAGGTGGTTGCAACTTTGTGTTGCTTACATAGCTTGGAAGCGTTCTTTTTTTTTTTTCTGAGGATGTGACCCCTGGTTGTCAACTCTGTTCGAAGTCCTGTTTCGGAAATCCTGCCTCATCCGGAGGTGTCTGCTGTCGCTATCGGAAACTCCACACTGGCAGAGATGCCAGCCTGGTTTTTCTTTTCCCTAAAGATGAGGACGAAGATAGAACCCTTGCACGTTGGGGCGGGGAGGCGGGGGCACAGGAAGGCTAAAACGTGTGTGCGTGCGCGCACACACTAAACTTAACGCACTCTATTTCTTAATATTCCTGCTCCTCCCTAAGTAATGGGAATTTAAATGAGCAAAACGCCGGCTTATCTGTACAGAAGACGCCGTTCTTTGATAGAAAATTAACACAGAAGTACAGTCGAAGGGGACTGGAAGAGAATGAAAAAGCCAAAGAGGCATGTGCGGGATGGTTGTTATGCCTCCATAAATCTCCAAATGGGCTATTCGGGGAGGGGGATCCCCGAACTGTGTGAGGTCCTTCACACTGGGAGGGGGTGGCTTGAACCTTCAGCCTGGCTCGAGGGTCAGAGAAGGATTCTGGGGGGTCGGGGCTGAATGGGTGGGCATCCCCGGGTAGACCGGGCTTTGCAGACGGACAAAAGGGTCTTTCGGGAGGTGGTGAACGGGCGCCCGAGGGGGAGGCTGGGCTTGGGGGTGGGGGGTCGAGGCTCTCAGTGATCTTCCGGGTTCGGTGGACTCCGCAGGCGCGCCTTGAGCCCAGACAAAGCGGCCGCGTCCTCGGCCAGGACTCCGAGGGTCGGGGCTTCGGCGGCTGGCCACCCTGCGGCGCGCGAGAGGGAGGAACGGGTGGGGTGCTCCCCCGGGGGGCCCCTTCCCTAGGCCTCCGTAACCCGCCGGCGGGAAGGCGGGGCGCACCCCGAGTCCTGGATGCTCCCTCTTTCCTGGGCGACATGCCTCCTGTGGCCTCTGCCGGCCGGGGGGCGCAGCCCAGGGCCCCCGGGAGGAGGAGGAGGAAGGGGAGGGGGTGAAGGCGGGGGCGGGGGCAAGCAGGCGTCGGCCCTGGCCAGAGGGTCGGGCCAGCCCCGAGGGGCTTCTCTCGCACCTTCTCGGGGCCCAGCCCGCCCCTCCGAGGCGCGGGGCGGGCGCATCCAACAGGAAGAGGGGTGCGCGCGGATCGGGGGTTCTCGGGGACCCTCTCCCCGAGAGAGCTGCCCGCCCGGGTGGAGGAAGCATCCTCTCTTGCAAGAATCAGGCCTCCTTTACAAATAAAATAATAACTTTGCTCCAGTCGGCCCCCGCGCGCCTCCTCCCGGATTGAAACCCGCAATCACGGCCATGCCGGGCGGCGCGCGGCGCGCGGGTCGCGGAAACCTGGGAGCTGGCGCTGCCCTGGGTTCGGGGGGCGCACCGGGAGGACAGCTGGTCCCCCCACCCCACCCTCGCCCCAGCGCTTTCCGCTCTGCTGAAACGTGCCCCTGAAAAGCTGGGGATAGCAGTTGATGATTTCAACTCCCCCAAGTAGTGCTTCTGGTGGCGGGGTTGACTCATCCCAAACAACGGTTCTTCTCATTGACTCTTTCTACCCAAGCCACGTGGAGGGGCTGGTTTCTTTGGAGATGAGTAACCCAGCGTGGCGGTTTGGCCGCCTCAACCCAAGCCAGTTCATCGCCCGAGAGGTAAACAGGAGTCTCCGACCTTTGGGGGCGCCGCTGCGTACCTTGTGAGCGGGCCGTAGATTCGGTGAAGGGCACTTCCATAGTCCTTGGATCTTAGGTCTCCCTTCTGGATTCGGATTTAGCGTCCCTGCTTCCATTTGGCAGCAGCCAGGTAGTTTCTTTCTTTATTCCACCTGCCTGCCTTTTAACACTGGAGGTCCCATCTAGAGTCAGTGTGACCTGGTTCTTCTTATATCCAGGGTCAAGCAGTCATTCCACACAGAGGGAAAAGCAAGAAACAGCCGCTCAGCTTCCCACACCAAGCATCCACATTCACACATCTCCAGAGGAATTCCAGCAGCGTGTTTGTCATAAGTAATGATTGAAGAATAGGTCGAGTGATCTGTTGGCTAGTTAATAAAGTTTAACTGAAAGGGCATTTAGGGGTATAAAGGGGTCTGTTCTTAACTGATATTTTTACTTAATGAGGGAAAATGTCATTTGCCTCTCAGTTGGCATATTCTTTTAGTGACTCTGTGTTCTTTGGATATAATTAGAAATATGCTAACTTAAAGGTCCTACAGATAAAATTATGTGGGTGTACTCATTTAATGAAATAATACATTTGGGAAAACAACAAATTTAATACCAAACAGACATTTGCTTTGTTACTCCTTAAAACTTGCCACATACCTTTTTAACGATGGACTTTAAATGGCGCTTTGACTTACTTTTCTTATTATCTGGAGATCTCCTTTTTCATTTGACTGTGCTCTTTAGATTGTCTCACTAGATTATCTCCAGTATTAGCTCTGCAACTTTTGATAGGATTGCCAGTGGAGATAAGCATTCCTACTTAAGGGTATTTTATCATTGTCAGCAGTGTTTGTTCCGGTTTGTTCTAGGGTAGAACACACTCTGGTAACTCAGGAAACCAGAACCTGCATGTTGCTTCATATGTTATCTTTGGAATTCTAATAAAAGCCATTCGCTGTAAGTTAAGGTAGCGTGTCTCATTGTTTTGCAGTTGTTTTACACTTAGGAAATGAAAACACAAAACTGCCTGCTCTTTCTGTTGAGGCTTAGTTTGATGCAAGTTCTTTTTGTGTAAATAACTTACATTTTCATTTTCAATAGGAAGTTTAACCTAAGAGAACGCATTCCAAAGCCAAGTCAAGAAGAGTTTGCAATGAGGTGGAATACAGGGCTTTTGGGTACCTAATTTCAAGAAACTGAATTAATCCTGCATATTAGATACTGCAGAATTAATAGAATAAATTATAGTGATGCCTGGCAACTCATATTTCAAAGAGAAAAATATTTGTAAAGTCTAGTTAACATAACTACCCACTCCAGTGTTCTTGCCTGGAGAATCCCAGGGACGGGGGAGCCTGGTGGGCTTCCGTCTATGGGGTCACGCAGAGTTGGACACGACTGAAGTGACTTAGCAGTAGCAGTAACATAACTACTGACTAGCTTCTGTCCCTGGTATTACATGGATGGCCATCTAAGTGGGTTTTTTAACTGCGTATAAGCAGGAACTCCTGGAGTGGGTGATGGACAGGGAGGCCTGGCGTGCTGTGATTCATGGGGTCGCAGAGAGTCGGACACGACTGAGCGACTGAACTAAACTGAACTGAACTGAAGCAGGAATACTTTATATGTTGCTTTATTTCTTTTATATGGTGTGTAATTATCCCTTTAGAAGTACATGTTGAATCTTCCTGTATATAGCCCATGCAAGAAATGTTTTCAGTGCAGCTGTTTGGATCTGGGATGAGAAGCTAGGAGGGGGTGGCAACATCCTTCATGCCTTGCATTCACAGGAAGGAAAAGGCTTGTCCAAGACCAAGTACTACCAAGGTCACAAGTGAAAAACCCCCTGGGACTCATTTAACTTTATACAAAGAAGTTTGCTCCAGAGCCTCAGATTGCTGGAAGCCTGGCCTTCTCACACATGAGTTCCACTGACTTCAAGGAGAAGTGTGACTAGTTGTAGACACTTTCATTCAAAATACTTTCCAGCAATAAAAGTCTGAAGTTTGGCTGATCATCAGTTTAGTGAAAAAAAAAAAACAATTCAAAGGGCAGAGTAATGTGACAGCATTTCATTAATATATTAATAAAACTGATTTAAACTTTTAAAGCATTTCTTTAAATCTTTGCAGTTCTGAAAAGGCTCCATACGATACGGTAGGAATCATTCTGCTTTAGGTGCACTGGGATGAACCAGAGAGATGGGATGGGGAGGGAGGTGGGAGGGGGTTCAAGATGGGGAACACATGTACACCTGGGGCAGATTCATGTCAATGTATGGCAAAACCAATACAGTAATGTAAAGTAATTAGCCTCCAATTAAAATAAATAAATTTAAAAAAATGTATCTTTATCTACCTGTCAGTAAAGCAATCTTCCACAGGTATTTAAAATGCCAGCTTACTTCTGCTATAAAAGTTTATTGGTGGAAAAAATAGTTATTTTAATTGTAGCAATCTGTGTTTAGAATTGACAGGCCAATTGAAGATTGGGAAGATACTGACCCCTAGAAATGTTTGTGTCCATACCCTTGGAAGCACATCTCCAAAAGTATGAAGGTTAACTCTGTACAGCCACGTTTTCATTCATATGTAGTTATCATGATTAGACATGTAATATAAAAATTGACTCTGGGCCACTGAGTAGTAATTGCACCCTGTTTCCTTACATCCTAAATGACCTCTATAAAATGACTATTATTAGCCATGCATAGGCATGTGAATGTATCATTTTCATCAGTAGAACAGTTTAAAACATTAATTTTTATAGACTTCTAAATTTTACAGGGAGTAGTTGCATTTAATGCTTTGAGTTGCTTTAAATTGGAACTACATGTTTCAAAAAGAATGCAAACCAAAATACCAAACTATAAGCCTCCAATTACAGAATTCATCTAGCAGCTGTTGCACAGGCAGTGTTTCCATTGATAGTAGGGGAGGATTGCCTACATAATAAACACAGATTTAGACTTTGTGACTGAGCAAATAGCCATGCTGCTTTTTAACTATGTTCTTGGGATTCTTAAAAAAAAAAAAAATTAAGAGGTGACATGTAAAGAACTACAGATTTGAAAGGGCTAGGCCATAGACAGGTGGCTTTTTTTTTTATTCTCTGAGTCTGGATTTACATCAATAAAATGCCAAGAAATAGTCTACTGAACAATGAACGGTTTTGATAAAGGCCCTGAGGGCCTAAATGCCATCATAGGTATCTGTCACTTACAGTCAGTACCCCTGCTGTTGGCATGCCTCATGATATACTTGCCCCCTGCTGTTGATTGGTGGGGGTAGCACAGTTGATTTTTTGATATAACCGAAAATACCAGTAATAATGGCTACTGAATGATACTCTCCCAATTGCAATCTCTTATCTCCCCATCCCAAACAACTATCAGGAAAGCACCTCATTGTTGAGATTTTTTGAGACCAATGTAATTTCAGAATTAGCACTTCAGTTGTTTCATAAATTACTTTCACGTGCAGAGTCCCATTTAATCCTCACAAAGTCGAAGCATATTAGTTAATATTTTTGCAGTTTTCAAGGTAAGGTTCAAGCCACCTCATCACAGAGGATGAGATGGCTGGATGGCATCACCGACTATATGGACATGAGTTTGAGTGAACTCCGGGAGTTGGTGATGGATAGGGAGGCCTGGCTTGCGGTGGTTCATGGGGTCACAAAGAGTCGGACACGACTGAGCGACTGAACTGAACTGAAAGCCACGGTGGCCTGTACAGAGAATACGGTCAGAGGACTGAGGCGCTGGAGAGCGACAGAGTCACAAACGTGCCTGGATCACTGGACAGCCAGCGTCTTACTCCAAAACCAAAGCTCTTTCCCTTATGTCTCATGTCTCCTGTGAAAATAAAATTACTCTCTTAGGAGTCACAGTTACACAGATGCAGGAGAACTGGCCAAACATCCTGTCTCTATTGTTACAGACGTCAGGGAGGGAGGGATTAAAGGGGAGCAGAACTTTGATGAGAATGTTTTTCCTTTAAGTACCGCAAAGGTCTTTTCTTTACATGAAAACAGTTTTATTTAAAAAGAGTGAGTGAAATAATAAGTGTAAATGATTGCCAGATAAAGTCATATTCACCTAATCTTTGTAATACCTTTCATCGTGCTTATACTTCTTCTTCTAACATATAGAAAATGTTGTATCTATAAGCTGTCACCAGTAATCTAAATGAGGTATTATGATATTATACAAAGGGTTTCTTATTTTTACAAAGCTTTTATTGTGTTCTGTTCCAGAGATGGTGAGCTGTGTTTGAGTCGATCCCTTGTCAATAGTTCTGATAAAATCATTCGGAAGGCTGGTTCTTCAATATTCCAGCATTCTGTAGAAGGTTGGAAAATCAATTCCTCTTTGGTCCTAGAAATAAGGTGAGTTTCTTTAATAAGGCATAATGAATTTGATATCATGTTCCAGAATATATTGGACTTAGAAAACTTACATTGAATGCTTGATTTATAGTTGTAAGTGTGAATGCTTGTAAGAGTTGTAAGAGTGGACCAGTGCTTAATGTTGCTCACTGAAAGATGTAAAGTCTTAAAACTGAAATCACTATACAGTCAGAAATATAAGGATGAATATGTGACTTTTTAATATACTGTCTTTATACTAATGAAATAAAACATTCAACAGAACCCTAATATTTAACATACTATTGTCTGAATGGACATATATTTTGAGAATTATCTTTAACTCCTCTAAAGTCTTTAATAAAGTCTTGTGTTTTCTCATACTGGATACAAGTAGAGCCTATTCAATCGCTATTTTTGCCAACAGTTATTAATAAATGTTACTTATTCTATGAGTACTTATTCAATAATTATATCCTAAACAGGTAAAAATTAGCAAAAAAGTTTTCTAGAATAATGGTTTATTCTTTGTAAGATTCTAGTATTTTCACTTAGATAAGCTCTTGAAATCAAATACAGTGCCTATCTATATTCATTATATCTTGTTTTCTTCAGTTATAATTCTCTAACTAAGAAGAAAGTTAGGGCCTTCCTAATTATAGAGGCTCCAATACTTTGGCCACCTCATGCGAAAAGTTGACTCACTGGAAAAGACTCTGATGCTGGGAGGGATTGGGGGCAGGAGGAGAAGGGGACGACAGAGGATGAGATGGCTGGATGGCATCACTGACTCTGTGGACATGAGTTTGAGTGAACTCCGGGAGTTGGTGATGGACAGGGAGGCCTGGCGTGCTGTGATTCATGGGGTCGCAAAGAGTCGGACACCACTGAGAGACTGAACTGAACTGAACTGAATTATAGAGGAAAGAAGATCATTTTCACTATAGTTACTTTGCTGTGTTGGTTGGCATGTTTAAATCAGAGCATTTCAGTACATCAGAACTCTTTAAAAGTTCAAGAGGCCAACCATCCTTTACATAATAAAATGTGGCATTTTTCTAGCATTGGTAAAATGCTGATTACTCAATGACTGCATATTGACATACAGATTTTGTAAGAGTGGTTTAGTGGTTAAGCGGGTAAGCTGGCTGATCTCTCTGGGTTTCTACCTCCTCTCTTCTTTCCTCACATCTATATATAATGTAGAATAAGCCTCTTGAAGAAAGGATCTACTACCTCATCTTCAGTGTACGCATAGCAATTCACAGAGTGCATTGTATCAAAGGCACTCACTACATGTTAAAAAGGTTGGAGAAGGCAATGGCAACGCACTCCAGCACTCTTGCCTGGAGAATCCCATGGAGGGAGGAGCCTGGTGGGCTACAGTTCATGGGCTCGCAAAGAGTCGGACACGACCAAGTGACTTCACGACAATGACTTCACTCCTTGTTAAGATGTAATTGAAAAGAGTGGTTGGAAATTAAAAAGAGATAGGTGCCATGGAAACGCAGGAATTGGTAGACCTCTTTGAAAACTTTCAGTATGACTGGACTGGAAACAGGAATCAAACCATGGCAATGTCAAATGGTGCATCTTTGGTTGTTTTGAGTTGAGGGTGAACTTTGTGTGTTTGAAGGCAGAATATAACAAGGAGATGAGTAGCATCTGACTGATGTAGTATAACTCTGACAGTTTATAAATCGATGTCTTCTGGGTAGAATATTTGCAGCAATCAATATTTATTCCCAGTGGGTAAAAAGAAACTTCAAACAGTTCTAATAAATTAGCAGATTCCTTATAAAAGTACAGATTTCCATATTCTCTTGAGAGATCGAAAAATGTGACAACTCTGGGCCTGTAGTCCTACTACGACTTCCTTGGCTGAAACCAACACTAATCATGGTATCTCCAGTTCGACAGTTTTATACCTTGGCTCTGTTTTCTCATGATACCTACGTAGCTATCTCATGATCCCTACCTTACTATCTCATACTCCAATGCCCACATTTAAATTTAGAAACCCTGTAAGAGATGAGATAATTATGAAGGAAAAGCTACAGGATGTGAAACTAGAAGGGGCCATGAGTACAGTGTGTTTGAGTTTAGAATGGAGTAAGGATTTAATATTTCTTAGACGTAGATCAGAGAGGGAGATACGGGTGATTAAAAAGAAAATATATGATCTACAAGAATGGCCAGAAAGTAAACTTTTAAATTTGAATGATTTGGCGAGAAAGGTGTCAATTACATAAGGTCCTGTAGATCAAGTAAAGGAAAGTAGTGAAAGAAAATAAAATCAGAAATTGAAATAATTAATATAATTATTATATCTAATAATTAATGTAATGAATATATCTAGCCATGCTGAATAATAAATCAGATAAAGTCTAATAAATAAAAATATATAATTAGCAATAGTTTAATCAATAAATCTGGCCATGCCTTCTTAGTATCTGTGAAAAAATGAATACTACATAGGGGCATGAGGCTCCATCTATTGCTGTTTTTCAGATATTCAAGCTAAAAGTATTTAACATAAGTTGACCCAAGCAATTTATTATTACAACTTTACAAATTAATGAGAGTTGCATTCATATCTTTGAGGGTGATTTATTTTCTATTATAATAGCTCATAATGTGAATGAAATGTTAATACTCTTTTCATATGGTTTTCCTTAGCAGGTAAAGAAGTAAACAATTAAACAGTGAGCAAATATTGAATAAGACATACAAAGTTGTTACTTCCTTTCAAGGAAATAATAATTTATAAAACCATTACTGCTCAACATACAGTTTATAAAAATTGTATAATTGCCTATCACAGTAGTGACTAGTATCAATTTGACACCTAATATAAAAAATTGTAGAATAAAAATAGTTAATGGTTTAACTTTCTTTTTAAGTCCAACCTAAAACTAATCTTAAAGTACTTTGGTTATTTTCCTTTGTTTTTCCCCACATCTATAGCATTTATGAAGAACCACATTAAATTTGTGTCAGTGAGTGGGTGTGGGCCTATGTTACAAGTGTTTTCAAAATTCTACTTTGAAGTTTTTGATTAAGACATTACAACTAATCAATTTTGATCTTACATGATTGAACAGTGCTTACAAATCTTTCTCATTTTTGAAATCTCATTAAACTTATAATGCTTTTGTGACATTCCTAATAAATTATTTATCTATTTGCATTAAAATGTGAAACAGTCACTGAGGATAAATTATTTTCCCCTACTTTTGTAGACATGATTTTGTTTCTTATTACTAATTCTTCCAGCCCTATGTACACTCTGCTGCTTGCATATGCACATCAAGAAAAGATTCATATATATTCATCAAACAACTGTACCTCTGGGGAGCTATCTGAGAGAGATGGTTTCCTATATTTGTTCATTGTACTTTGAAAACTCATCGAGATTTAGGGACGTTTATGCATCCCACAGCTAACTTCACAATTAAACTAATTAGCTTGGTTAAAGGCTTGATTTTATTGTTAGTAGCTTGTTCTGTATATTGTAAGCTAAGAAATGACACGTTTAAGATGCATCAGATGTCCTGAGTATATCTGTGAACATTCTACTGAGAAATTATCTAGTCACGTACAACATTTGTGACTTGACTTTTTTTTTCCCATCTTTGGGTGGTTTCTTTTTGTTCCCTCATTTTTCATATGTTGAATAGAAATCTAAATAATTACAATACCAGATATAAATGTACAGAA
Source organism: Moschus berezovskii (assembly GCF_049115385.1). Classification (NCBI taxonomy): domain Eukaryota; kingdom Metazoa; phylum Chordata; class Mammalia; order Artiodactyla; family Moschidae; genus Moschus; species Moschus berezovskii. The sequence goes on from NC_142467.1 coordinate 10,527,046, forward strand.
CTGTATGAGCTCAGCTACTGCTCATCAGGACCAGAATAAGCACATCATGATTAGTCAGCAAATTTGTCTTCAACTCATAGTGTCATTATGTTTCAAAGTTCTTCAATGGATAAAGTTTGTAGGTTGACTAACCATAACAGCAAATTTGTATGTGCTTCGGCTATCAGCAATAATTTGCTGTTGCATGCATTGATTTACTTTAGAAGAAGGTCCACATACAGTTCTACTTGTTCAGTAAGTGACCATTTAGGGTCTCACAGTGCGTTAGTTCTTCAAAGCCAGGCCTCTCTGACTGTGGAACCAGAGCCTTATTATGAGATAAATTTTTTGGAAGGCTCAAGTTTAATACTAAAAGTGCATACTATTAAAACGCATCTTTATGTAAAGTCCACAAGATGGAGTTTTTTTGCTCTAACATAATAAAATATAACAGAATTCATCCTGTATTGCCAAATGCTGAACCAAATATCAAATGGCTACCTGAGGTGTAAATTAAACAGGCTTTTCTTCAAGCTTTTTAGAGACAGTTTTGCCTTTTCATTTGGTTGTGTTCAGAATTTTTTTTTTTTTTAACACTAACTAGAATATCTTTCCTATAACAGCTAGAACCCTAAGCTCAGAACCCTAACAAGCTATAGGTTATGTTTTTGGTTTTTCAGAGCTTTAAGGCACGTTGCCTTGCAGAATTAATCTTTTGAGACAAAAAATTGTGTTTTCTCTGCTCTTTCTATGCATAATGAAACACTTGGCATTTCTTAAACTTTTTTTTTCTTCAGTGAAAACAATTGAATTCATTCAGTGATTTTTGTCGAGTCAAAAAAGTTTGCAAAAACTGATTCCTAATATATGTGTATCACTACCTAATTTGTTTCTCAACGTGTGATGCCTTCCAGCTGTAAGATTTGCCTCACAATACTTACTGATGAAGTCAACAATGTCATTTAGATTAAATTTTAGCTGCCGCAGCACGTGTGCTTGCTGTTGACAGGAAACCTACAGAGAAGAAAGAGTGGCACCTGGCGATAGGTTAGCTATATTTAACATTTCACAAGTGAAAACAATGTTTAGTAAATTAATTCCCCAGGACTCTGCAGCTGCTATTTCAAGTGGTGGGTGACGTTGAAAGGGAAGTTGTAGCTGAAAATTCAGTTGAAAAGTTTCTGTATAGCATCTATTCCTGTCAGTTTCACAGCCTAAACCAGTCTTTCAGTTTAAGCCAACATTGCCTAACAAAATATTATCTTTATGACTAACATTTTAGTCTTAACCAAAAGTGAAAAATATTTTCTGAATCTGTCAGTTTATCGTTAAGACAGTTGCTGAATTTAGGTGTTTGCTTTTCGAATAGGGTTTCAGAAGTTGCATTATGCTTACAAAATAACAGTTAAAGACCTGTAAGGAATCCTTCGGGCTTCCCTGGTGGCTCAGATGTAATCCTTCCATTGTGTAGTTCTTTGAAGTCACACTCAGATAACACAATTCTCTGCTTTAAAAAGCTGGTAATAACTTGACCACATATTAAGAAAGCTTACACTGGTACAGCCTGCATATTCAGTATTAGCTTTTGTTGATTCATACTTCCAAGTCTAGAAATTGGAGTTTTCTATCTCTTTCCGAAGTTTTTTTTTTTTTTTTCTAATGTGCTGTTTTCATTCATGTCAGTTTTATCTTTTGAGCAAAGCATGTATGTTCCCCTTGGTAATACTTAACGTGTTGTTTCAGTTCAGCATAAGTACACGAGTTTTTCAGGCTTCCAATGATGTTCAGTTAATTATATTTAAGCACTAGTTTTCTTATTTCTGGGGCCTCCCCCGTGGCTCAGCAGTAAACAATCTCCCTGAAATGCAGGAGACATGGGTGCGATCCCTGGGTCGGGAAGATCCCTTGGAAGAGCAAATGGCAATCATCTCCAGTATTCTTGCCTGGAAAATCCCATGGACAGAGGAGGTTCATGGGCTACAGTCCTTGGGGTCGCAAAGAGTTGGACATGACTAAGCATCCACTCACTTTCTTTTTTCTGGTTTTCTCTTCAGTGGATTTATAGTCTAAACAATTACACTTAGCAAATCCATATAATTTTTATAGTACATTAAATCTATAATCTAAAAAATACAGCCTACTGGGGAGGAAAAAAAACAACTAACTTTTCTTTACTGTTTCCAAACAAATATCAAGCATTTTCATCAATATTCCACTCATTGTAATTATTTTCAGTCTTTATTGCACCCTACACCAAGAATTTTAGCTCAGATGATTTTCAAAGCACAGGTTTAAGCCCGTAGAATTGAAAAATTTGGTTCAGTGTAGGAAAAAGAATAAGCTGCTGACATCCAAGGTCCACCTCCCCTTTTCAGTTTAAGAAAGCAAATTTTATGGCAACAATTGTTCTGAGTTTTATCTAAGAAGATTACATTTTCATATTTCAATTAGTCTGTGTGAATTGGTGTTTTGTATTCTGTGACTCACTGGAAAAGAGTCTGATGCTGGGAAGAATTGGGGGCGGGAGGAGACAGGGACGACAGAGAATGAGATGGCTGGATGGCATCACTGACTCTGTGGACGTGAGTTTGAGTGAACTCCGGGAGTTGGTGATGGACAGGGAGGCCTGGTGTGCTGTGGTTCATGGGGTCGCAAGGAGTCGGACACGACTGAGCGACTGAACTGAACTGAACTGAAAGTACTTTTACTGCTTCCATTAAAAACAACAACAACACTGTTGAGCCTGTAAGACAGCATTGGAATAATACAAATAATATCATCTGTACTTAATACTTATTTATCACATTAAGCGTTATTTTTTCCTGAACTTTTAGAGTCCACTTTCTAAGTATCAATTTTCCCTAAGAATGAATGAATGAATTGAGGTGTTCTTTAATATAAACTCAGAGATTTAGGGACCTGTGTTGGAAAATGTTTTTGCTGCTAACTTTCTATAACACAGCAAAGATACTGTGATCGGAAAGTCCCTCTTGCCATCGGTTGACAAGCATTTAAGTGTTAACATTATGAGTAAGGGGGTTTTCCCTTTTGGATTTCTAAGCTAAAGAGTCCTTTTTCAAAGTGGGACCTGTAATCTGTTCACCTTAGGCTTGCAAACATACCACAACCTGAGTTACATCTTCAAATACCTACAGCAACTCCTTTAAATTATGTTCAAAGGAAAATGATAAACATCATCTAGTTTGTCAATTTGACCACATCCGTGCAGTCTTTAAAGTCAAGCTTGTCATTTTCACAGGAAATGAAAAAAAAAAATTGTTAAAATACAGGTATCAGGCATTACTTAATTTTTCACCAGAGAAGTAAGTGGGAATTAATATGTACAAAAGCTGATTGCTGCGCTTGGCGCTGTTAACTTCTATGAAGAATCACATGTGCTTAACATAATGAAAGGCTTCTCAATTTTCTGCAATTCATATGCTCCATGGTTGCTGATTTCAACAGCGATTCTCTTCTGATGTAGTCTGTACTTTGTTAAGATGACTATTATGATGCCTTATAATGTTTGTTAATTTTAAATTTTCATTTTATGGCATTTATATACGTTTTCCTGTATAAATTTTACTCCTTATGAACCTGATAATCCAAATATTTGATAAAAATTCAAAAAAATTTCTTTTTTTTTTTCAGAGCTGATGGGCATATTCCTTGTGTGTCAAATCTGGACAAATAAAATATTCAGTGATCTGGTTTCCTAATTAGATCACACATTAAAGTGGGATGTGTTTAAAGCAAACCAAAATAAAAGCAAAGGATTACGGTTTTCTCAGGATATATGCCCAGTAGTGGGATTGCTGAGTCATAGTTTTATTTTTATATTTAGTTTTTTAAGGAACCTCCAGAGTGGTTGTATCAATTTACATTCTCACCAATAGTGCAAGAAGGTTTCCTTTTCTCCATACCCTCCCAGCATTTATTGTTTTTGATGGTTTTTTGATGATGACCATTCTGACCAGTGTGAGGGTCATTTGTCGTGATATGGATGATCCTAGATTCTGTCATACAGATTGAAGGAAGTCAGAAAGAGAAAAACAAGTACCACATATTAACACATGCATATGGAGTCTAGAACAGAACTGATGAACCTACTTGCAGAGCAGGAATAGAGAGCAGACGTAGAGGGCACACTTGTGGAGATGGTGGGGGAAGGAGAGAGTGGGACGAATGGAGAGGGTAGCATTGACATTTGAAATGTCAATTACAGCTTGACTACAGTGTGTAAAAGAGATAGCTGGTGGGAAGCTGTTCTGTTGTACAAGGGGCTCAGCCTGTTGCTCTGTGATGACCCAGGCAGGTGGGAGGGGGGAGGCTGGAGGAAGGCTCAAGAGGGAGGGGCTATATGTACACATAAAACTGATCCATCTCGTGGAGCAGACACTAAAAATTTGCAAAGCATTATATTCCAATTAAGAAATAAATAAAAAGAAAAGGAAAGATTGTTGTTATTCAGTAGCTGTTGTGTTTGATTCTTTGTGACCCCGTGCAACTGTAGCATACTAGGCTCCTCTGTCCTCCACTGTAAGTTTGCTCAAATTCATAACCATTGAGTCGGTGATGCTATCTAACCGTCTCATCCTCTGCTGCCCTCTTCTCCTTCTGCCTTCAGTCTTTCTGAGCATGAGGGTATTTTCAAATGAGCCAGCTCTTCGCATCAGGTGGCCAAAGTGTTGGAGCTTCAGCTTCACCAACAGTCCTTCCAATGAATATTCATGGTTGATTTCCTTTAGGATTGACAGCTTTGATCTGCTTGCTGACTCGGGACTCTCAGGACTCTTCTCCAGCACCACAGTTCAAAAGTGTCAATTCTTCAGCCCTCAGTCTTCTTTTTGGTCCAACTCTAACATCTGTACATGACTACTGGAAAAGGCATAGTTTCCACTCTCTAGATTTGTCATAGGTTTCCTTCCAAGGAGCAAGTGCCTTTTAATTTCATGGCTGCGGTCACCATCCTCAGTGATTTTAGAGCACAAGAAAATAAAGTCTCACTGCTTCCACTTTTCCTCTTTCTATTTGCCATGAAGTAAACAAGGAGATCCAACCAGTCCATTCTAGAGGAGATCAATCCTGGGTGTTCATTGGAGGGACTGACGCTAAAGCTGAAACTGCAATACTTTGGCCACCTCATGTGACGAGTTGACTCACTGGAAAAGACTCTGATGCTGGGAAAGGTTGGGGACGGGAGGAGAAGGGGACAGAGAATGAGATGACTGGATGGCATCACCGACTCTATGGACATGAGTTGGTGATGGACAGGGAGGCCTGATGTACTGTGATTCATGGGGTTGCGGAGAGTCGGACATGACTGAGCGACTGAACTGAACTGAACTGAAAGAGACTAGATGCTATGACCTTCGTTTCTTGATGGTTCACTTTTAAGCCAGCCTTTTCACTCTCCTCTTGCACCTTCATCAAGAGGCTCTTTAGTTCCTCTACTTTCTGTCATTAGAGTGGTGATAAGCAAAGATATGAGTTGTTTTACATCCCTCTTTGCTAGTCATGCTTCTGACTTATAAATAGGATTCAGGGAATTTTCCTTTTGGTGGAGTGTTAGGAAGATAACATATTTTTTGCTCAATAATAAAACTTACAAATAGTGATGAAGCTTAAACAGAAATATCATTAGAGGAAAATGTATCTATCATATCATGAACATTATAATAATGACATTGTTTTGTGTTTTCTGAAACTTCAAGCTTGCAGTTAAGAGCACTTCAGTAAATAATATTCAACTTCCAACTCAGAAGACTGCTTTCTCAGATTGCTTCTAGTGGGTCTCTGATAACTTGAGGATCAAGCAATCTTAGACTTTTGTAAGCCGGGTTCATAGATATTTCTTTGTTAATATATAGTGAAAGTCACTTGGTCGTGTCTGACTCTTTGCGACCTCATGAACTGGGGCCTGCCAGGCTCCTCTGTCCATGAATTACTGGAGACATTTGGGAGGTCCCAATTACTGAACTTTCACACAGTTTAAATTGTAAGCCACTGCTAGAGTTACTTCCTTCTATCTCAGCTTGCAACTTGGCTGTTCCGTGTCTGACTCAACCTCTTTTAGTGCCTTGCTGAAAGGGGTAACCAACATATTTATCCAAGAGCAATAAGCTATTATGTGTAGAATATGACTCTCAGATTATTATAGACCACAGTTTTAGCAGGTGCTATCCCGTGGCCATGTATGGATGTGAGAGTTGGACTGTGAAGAAAGCTGAGCACGGAAGAATTGATGCTTTTGAACTGTGGTGCAGGAGAAGACTCTTGAGAGTCCCTTGGACTGCAAGGGGATCCAACCAGTCCATTCTAAAGGAGATCAATCCTGGGTGTTCATTGGAAGAACTGGTGCTAAAGCTGAAACTGCAATACTTTGGCCACCTCATGCGACGAGTTGACTCACTGGAAAAGACTGATGCTGGGAAAGGTTGGGGGCAGGAGGAGAAGGGGACGACAGAGAATGAGATGGCTGGATGGCATCACCGACTCTATGGACATGAGTTTGAGTGAACTCTGGGAGTTGTTGATGGACAGTGAGGCCTGGCGTGCTGTGATTCATGGGGTCGCAAGGAGTCGGACACGACTGAGCGACTGAACTGAACTGATCCTGTATCATGCCAGGAGTCACCAGCTTTCCAGGCAGCTGTATCTATTTTCTCATTTTCCATCATCTAACTTAGCATAAATGCATATATTTTTGTGTAGCTTCTCACATCTGTTAACCAATTTATTTAGCAGTTGGGGGATAGGCTAAGCTTCCACGGAAAGGAGACTTTAAAATACAGTGGGTCACAGGGAGCTCAGCTGGGTGCTGTGATGACCCAGGGGTGTGGAATGGGTGGGCGGGTGCAAGGGAGGTTCAAGAGGGAGGAGATATGTGTGTACTTATAGCTGATTCACCTTGTTGTAGAGCAGAAGCTACCACAACATTGTAAAGCAAGTATCCTCCGATTAAAACTTTTAAAAAATTCAGTGGGCCAGTCAAACAAGCTGGAAGTTTCTTTCTTTTTCCTATAGGAATATACTTGACCCACTCATATGCTGTTTAAGAAAACTAACTCAGATGATCAAATCCAGCTATACTTGGGTTTGGAAACTTGGACATGTTCTAGCTGAGCATCCGTGTCCCCAAGTAAAACTTATAGGATTTGATTAGGAAAAGAGAGAAGGGAAGACAGAACCCAGGGACAGTGAGTTGTCTCTGCCGTAAAAGGTCCCGCGTTCTATCTGTCCATGTTTTCCTCCAGTTTAGCCATCCTATTTCCTGCATTCTTGAGCTTGGAGGAAAACTTTCATAACTACATATTGCTGTAGTTTTAACATTACTTCAAATAATTACAATGTACACATGATTTGGTAAATGTCAATAATTTGATTGCAACATTCAGTCCTTTAATAGAGTTAACTAAAGTATAATTCCAAACAATTTCAAGTTTCTTCTATGCACCTCAACTTGACAATATTGAGCAAAATAGATGATTATGGATAATTAATAAAGGTTGGCAGAATACTTTCAGGCTCGGGAAAGTCAAATCATGGCAATAGTATTTCATTTAATAAGCTCATTTTCTGTTTGATAGATAGGGGGCCTTTTTCACTCCACAAATAGGTGTGTATAGTGTATATCTACTTACAGACTCATAGAGAAACTATGTGCAAATGACTTTTAAAAAATGCATTTTATTTCCTAAAGTATCAACTTAATTGGTGGGTTTAGTTACCAAATGCGTTCCTTTATAAATGAAATTACCTCATTATTGACCAGAGATGCATTAATGCATCTTCTGTTACCTGAATATTGTTGACCAGAGATGTTTCAGTTTCACTTAGGTAACAAATTGCTTGCCATGGGCATTAATTTCTACGAAAATCCCCCAGTCAGCAACGTGTCACCAGTCTTTGGATGCGTTCTCCTTAATGGGAAACTTTGCTTGTATCTCAAATGCAGGAAGAACATTCTCCGTTTCCTAGATGCCGAACGGGACGTCTCCGTGGTCAAGAGCAGCTTCAAGCCTGGTGACGTCATTCACTATGTGCTGGACAGACGTCGGACACTAAACATTTCTCAGGATCTGCACAGCCTCCTACCTGAAGTTTCACCAATGAAAAACCGCAGATTTAAGACCTGCGCAGTTGTTGGAAACTCTGGCATCCTGCTAGATAGTGCGTGTGGAAAAGAGATCGACAGTCACAACTTCGTAATAAGGTGAGTCTTCTTCTTTTCCTAAAATGTGTGATTTCTTCAAAGACCTTTTACTTAGGACTAGAACCCTGGCAGAAATACGTAAATCTAATATTAATACTAAGAACTACTAAAAGCTGAACCTAGCATTCATCTACAGTATCTTTATCTGTGTAGTATCCAAATTTACTTACCCTGAAATGTCAAGTTAAAATTATTTTATCATTGAAAGCAAAGGTGATCTTTTAGCAATAAGATTCACACCAGCTTGTTTTTTTATTTTTCTGGCCAACTGATAATTTTATTACATATAATACACAGAAAAACTATTTGCTAATAGAAGTAATTACTTATTATAATTTAATTTATATAATTGTTTATTTCTATTACTAAATAGTTTTTCTGTGTATAATTTATAATATATTTATAATGATTCATTTTTATCGGTGAATTAATTCACTAATTGCATTTATAATCCATTTATATTCAATAAATTATTTTACTTATTCACAAAATTATGAACATTACTCTGCAATTATATAACAGATGTAACTTAATTTTACTGTTTTAATAACGATTATTTAGCATATTCTAGGAATATACTGTAGCATATTTTTGATACCTTGGGCCAAATTGATTTCATCATTCTTTATATGTGGTATTTGTGAATGTTAGTATATTTTGATTTTTTAGTTTTCTCGTGGAATTAAACATAGCTATTTGTTTTTCATTGATGTTCAACAGATATTTGATGAATCATGTGTTTGGTTAGCTTTTGATTAACTGAGAGAAAGACATCAGTAGATAGGATTGTAGTGACGACATAGATATTAATCAACATTTTTGATTCTCAGTTACTATTTTTAAATAGATTTGTTGGTTTATTTCTTCAGAAATACTTGCTAAATAAATGCAACATGTATATTACAATATGAAATACTGCAATATAAAGATAGATAGGAAGTATGCTGATTTGCCATGTTGACAAATAGCTTGAAGTCTTGAAGCTATGCGGGAGTCCTGCTTGTGGTAGTATAGATCTTGAAAAAAAATTTTATTGAACTATGGTATGCATGAGACAGGATGCTTGGGGCTGGTGCACTGGGATGAACCAGAGGGATGGGATGGGGAGGGAGGTGGGAAGGGGTTTAGGATGGGGAACACATGTACACCTGGGGCAGATTCATGTCAATGTATGGCAAAACCAATACAATTATGTAAAGTAATTAGCCTCCAATTAAAATAAATAAATTAATTAAAAATTTTTTAAAAATAAATATAATAAGTATTAATCATAAATAGGCCACATTTTTTTTTATAAAACAATAATAGCCATGAAAAATCATAAGAGAACACTCAGGGAATACAATTCATAACAACAAATATTACTATGAACATTTTGTATAACTATCTTACTTTGCTCAGTCACATGCAGAGTTAGTGATTGATTTGACATCAGTTGACCCTTTAAAACCCTGAGCTTTAAAATCGATTGAAGTGAGAGGAAAACCCTATGAACATGTAGGTATACAAACAAAATTGTGTCCAGAGAGGAAATAAAAGTGTTTGATGAGGGAAAGATGGTGGAAATGGAAGCAATGAGCTTGACATTGAAGTCTGTATGAAGTATGGTTGGGAAGAAAAAGTAAGGATTCTAGAATTCCTGAAGAGATTTAAGTCAGAGCTCAGATAAAATGAGGAAGAAAAGATTTTAGAGTATAGAAGAAATTTCAGAAAGTAGGCAATTTGTAAGGATGATTAATACTGGAGGGATACAGGATTCGAAGGTGTCCTGTATCCTTATTAACAAGGACTGACTCCTTATTCCTACGTCTCTAAGCTTCAGCATTGAGATCTACATAACGCACTAGGTTCAACCTCACCTCTGACTCTGAAATTAAGATTGTAATGTCGGCTAACACCTCAACCAGAGCACATAATTATCTCTTCTTCTTTTTGTGGTGAGAATAATTAAGATCTTGTATTTTAGCAACTTTGGAGTGGATAATATGGTATTGTGACTAATCACTAGGTTGAATTAGATCTCCTGAACTTACGTGTTTGTTGCAGATCACTCACTAATGTTTGAGAGCTCCCCAGGTGGCACTGATGGTAAAAAACCCGCCTGCCGGTGCAGGAGACATAAGAGACATGGGTTCAATCCCTTGGTCGGAAAGATCCCCTAGGGGAAAAAATGGTAACCTACTCCATTATTCTTGCCTGGAGAGTCCCATGGACAGAGAAGCCTGGTGGTCCATGGGGTTGCAAAGATTTGGACATGACTGAGCTACTTAACACACGCTGATGTTTGAGCATTTGCAAATGTAGAGTGTTCTTAGGAACTGAACTTCAGAAGTTCTTTATACTTTTCTCAGCTATGATTATTTTAAAAGCTTATTAACAAGAACACAATAGTGGTCAATCCTTAGCATCCCTAAGTGTGTTAAGGTCTTACCAAGAAGTATAAAACACTGGAGATAAGCATTTCAATGAAGGCATAAGATTATTGCCATAATTACTTTTTTTTTTTTTTTTGCTCCCGTTTATACTAGTTTCTGAAACTAGCAGCTGGAATGTTCTACATTAAAATATGTACTAGGAAAGTGTCAGAGAAGGCAATGGTACCCCACTCCAGTACTCTTGCCTGGAAAATCCCATGGACGGAGGAGCCATGGGGTCACTAGGAGTCAGACATGACTGAGCAACTTCACTTTCACTTTTCACTTTCTTGCTTTGGAGAAGGAAATGGCAACCCACTCCAGTGTTCTTGCCTGGAGAATCCCAGGGACGGGGGTGCCTGGTGGGCTGGCGTCTATGGGGTCACACAGAGTTGGACACGACTGAAGCGACTTAGCAGCAGCAGCAGGAAAGCGTAGCCTATGGATGGGTTTCTGATTTTTCCAAGAAAAATTTCGGCAAGAGTACATTTAACATTAGAAACAGGTAATCCCTGCATCAAAACTTGTTTTTTTGGTCATTATATCTAGTTTGGAAACCCATTCCTTTGAGTCTCTTGGACACAAGAGACTTCAGTGACACATCGTTATACCAGACTCCACCCGGCCTAAAACTCTGATCTTCCCCAGGCATGTGGCTCATCATCTGTGTGTATCTTTCCCTTCCCCAGGTGTACGTGACCTTTTTTAGTGTACAAGTGTCTGTTCTACACTAGAACAGCAGAAAGGATTTTTGCTTTAAAACTCAATCGAAACCCTATTCCTTGAAACATTAATAGTTTCCCATCCAGGTCAAACTGGTAAAAGTCACAAATTTTTAACCATCTTTCAAGTTTCCCATCTTCTCAGAGCTATATAGTGTGTACGTGCATTTGCTTAGGTATATAGTTTTAATTGGTTGTTTGCCTGTATCGCCTATTGCTCCCAGTTTGTTTGTTTCTCTTCTTTTCTTGTTGATAGTAAGTTTGTTATGGGAGAGATAACTTATGTCTGCTCTCTTGCCGAGGACACTGTTAGTTCAGTGACCCCTCAAAGCTCAGATTCACCCAGGTCTTATGTTCAATTTGACCTCTGACATGAAGCAAAGCATTCTTTTTAGATAAAATATTCATTCAACATTAGATTTCAAACTTTATCTGTATTTTTTCTGAAAGTGCTTTAGAGAAATGCAATGCTGTCTTTGTTTATGATGTACAGAGTGCATCATCACACGCAAACAGGAATCCCTTGCTCCAAACAGTTGTCCTATTGGGAAGGAGAGCAAGGTGCATGGCATAATTGTCCTGTGAAGTGTATCGGTATTTGGGGAGAATGTTATTTTTAATGTCCCACAATATTTTTAAATAAGCTTCTGAAAACTGTTCATGTTATGTGTCTGCATATGTCGTGATAGCTGTACACAGAATTCACACACACACACATTGTCATGCATTTCTTCTCTTAGAAGAGATACTCCCTCAGGGGCTATTTGTATTAGAAGTTAATCAATTAAATTAAATTCTGGGTTTGCAGGGATATTACACAACATGGGAGTTTGATCAATATCAGGATGCTTAGAGGGGAAAAAAATGAGGGTCAGAAAAATCAAAGCCTTACTCTGATTCTCTAATTACTGACTAAATATTGAACTGATTTGTAAAATCTAGGTTTCACATGCACCTATAAAACAGAAAAATGGGCATAAGAGAAATATTTTTATTTCTTAATGAAAATGCCTAAAATCATGATTCAAATATTAGCATTATGTCCATATGTGCTGCCCTTTAGACCACTAAGCTGTAATTCCTCAATCGGTGAGTGCCATGTTGCAAGAAAGAGGCCAGGACAGAGTGCAAGTGGTCAGTCACTCACTCAAACTGAAAATATCTTGCTTTTCTGGACTTGAAATCCTGTCTGATAGGGAAAGTTCATGAAGGATGATAAAGTTCTTGTGGTGTTAAAGATCTTGTCATATAGCTCCAGATAAGCAAAAATTCAATTTAATCTGGCACCAATGTGTCAGATATAAACCTTCTCTCACCTCGTGAGCATTAGAAACATTGTCCTATTGATACTAAATTCTATATTTTTATATCTGGATGGTCTGACATGCTAAATATTGGAAAGAGAGAGAGAGAAAATCAATGCTTCAAAGGAAGACTATTGCCCAACCTAGAGTCCAAGATTTCAAGCAGAATTCATTGTCTGTGATATTGGATGAAGTTGTATACCTTTCTGTACTTTAGTTTTCTAATTTAGAAACTGATATTATTGTGTGAACTATTTCTCTATTCCTGGAGTGTTACAATTTACCTACTCACAGAACCCAGAGTGATAGAATTGTCTCTGCACAATGTCAGTGCTAAATTTAGCCTACATACTCATCTAAAGGTATGCTGTAAAATTTCAAGAATTTAGAGTTTGGAAGACACTTGGGTCTTTTTTTTTTTTTTTTCCTTTGCTTTGTGTTAGGTATAAAGTTATTTCAACAGTTCATATCTTAGATTAAAGAATGTATCTCTTTAGTGGTCAAAGTTGAATTTTGCAAAATGATATTTAAAGTGCTTTCCAATTGTCCTGCAGTTTTTGGATGCTTTCTCACTTTTTGGATACTTTAGTCCCTTGTGTATTTACCAAAAAAAAAAGTACATTATAATATTTGTATTGCCTATAATCAAGAATTTCATAGACTTAACAAGAGTTTTCTTTTATTTTTTCTGCCCCTTTATTCTTTTAACTGAAGGATAATTGCTTTACAGAATTGTGTGGTTTTCTGTCATCCATCAGCAAGAATCAGCCATAGGTAGTTTCGCATCTCCTCCCTCAGGAACCTTCCTCCCGTCTCTCTCACCATCCCACCAAGAGTGGTTTTTTCTAATGGGAACCAGAAAAGTAAGGTATTTCCTAATACTAACGCTGAAAGGTGCTGAAAGACCATCTTCCCTGGTTCTTCTCTTCCCCCCATCGTGGTGTGGAAGCGATCGTGCATTCTTTACATTTTCTGGGCGTGTGCGGATGGTAGGAAGTCAAGCATCTGCCCGTGCTGGTTTTTCATAGAAGGACAGTGTCCAGCCTCATCTAAAGTAAACTGAGCGCCACAGTATGCTGTCTTTGATGCCATATGGGGGACGCTGAAGTGAAAGTCGCTCAGTTGTGTCTGACTCTTTGCAACCCCACGGACTATACAGTCCGTGTAATTCTCCAGGCCAGAATACTGGAGTGGGTAGCCTTCCAGGGAATCTTCCCAACCCAGGGGTCGAACCCAGGTCTCCCGCTTTGCAGGCGGATTCTTTACCAGCTGAGCCATGAAGGAAGCCCGGAGGGCGTGAGGGAGGAGTTAATAACAGTATAGTTTGCAGCTGACACTTTTTGACCATCAGCTGCCACTCCTCTGTCTCCACGCTGTGCTTAAACAGAGGTACTAGAAGCAATGTGTAAGACATGGTTATGGGACATGGTTAACTAAGAGCTGCGAACCCTTCGTGGTGGTGTTCCGGCTGCCTGGGGCTTCACTTAATTTTGTTTATTGCCTTCTCTCTTTCCACCTTTCATTTATCCCTTCCGTCCTGTCCCTGGCTTCCTCCTCGGATGGAGAACTTTGCTCATTTTTCCTTTGTTAATCATTGTTTTCAACTCCTGCCGTGTTTGACAAGTTCCTTTCTAATTTCCTTTTCATTAATGTTTATTTCCTAAAGACACAGGAACAGCAAGGAAAGATCACTTAAAATATCCCTTTAAATGTATACATATTTATATAAATGAATCTCTGTCATTCAGATTGAGATTCTGAACCATCAGCATGGACATCACTTGGAAGCTTGTTGGAAATACAGAATGTCAAAACTTGCAAAAGACCTGCTAAGTCGGAATGTGCATTTGATCAGCGTGCCTTGGTGCTTCTTTCGTGCATTAAGGTTTGCCATGTACTAGAATTCCCAGTATGGCTACACAGCATGCTCTAGAGAAGCTGGGACTTTCCAGTATATCTGATTTATGTAGCCTGTATCTTCAAGAATCTAGCACCAAATTTGACACATTGAGGCATGTGCTGTTTATTGAATGAACTAATCAATGTAGGATTTGAGAAATTTTTGGTTTGTATTCATGTTTTATTGTATTAAATTTATACACTACTGAATTTCAAAATTAATATATAAGAAGAGTCATGTATAAGGTTATTTATGGTTATTTAAACCTTTGCAATTAAAAAGAAAATATAGAAATATGAGTAGTATAATGAAATATACTAGATGTTGGGAATCAGAAAAGCTGGGCTTCTGACAATTACTAGATTCATTATGTTGTACACCTGAAGCTAATATAATATTGTATATCAACTATAATTTAATAAAAAAAATAAAATGGAAAAAAAAGCCTGAAAATGTGATATTGCACAATTACCTTAATTTCTAAACATTATTATTTCCAGTGTCCAGTGATGATGATAATAATAGACCTATAATTTCAAAGTGATTTTCCAAGTATCAGATGGGAAATATAATAAAGAAATGTATAAACTGTAAATCTAAACTAATGATGAATTAAATGTCATAGTTGAAAGTTAAATTTGTTACTGCATTTTCTAATAGCCATGACCATTGACTGGAAATGCAAATTCTCTCTGTCTTACGTAAACAAGAAGTCAGACCTTCCCCAAATTTGTCAACTTTATCAAATATGTCTATAGTTGATACTGAATAACATTTTAGATAATATGAGGACACAGAAACACTACTCGAGAGTGTCTTTAAAATCTGTGTATACAATTAGAAATAATTGTAGTGAAGAGATGTATTTCTTCAGGAAACCAAAGTATAAGATAAAAATGTCTTACTTTATGATGATCTGCTTCCTAAGAGAAGGGATGCGATGTTTCACAAAATGAAAAGATGGAAGGGCTGACTTCCATTGACTGATCCCAATGCGTTTTTATAACTCAATCAGTGTTTCCTTCTCCACTGGCAGATAATTTATGGGAAACTTTAAATCTTTCTCTTTGACCTTCTATAAATGCTAACTCTTTTATAGCAAAATAGAATCTTTTCTGGGAGAAAAAATTATGCTTGCTTTTCCATGTGTTCACAGAAATGGCCTTATTTATTTTTCCCTTCACTCTCACTGAGAATGTTTGTCATTAACTCAAGTGTTTTAACTACAAACAACTAATTTTTGGTAGTGAGTCTGGTACAGGCATTAGAAAGATTTTTTTTTAATTCTTATTAAGATAACCTCATTATATTTTAGAAATAGCAACATTGATTGTTCAGTATGTTATTCATATTTTTGATCTATGAAATTTTATAGTTTTCAAGAAACTACCATTGTTATTTCTATTGATTTAACCATAAAATTCATATTCTAGGTAGAAATCAGAATTTCTATTCAATTCTAATTAGTTATGGTTTTTAAAACTAACTTAAAACTAAATATGGAATTTTTGTGGATTGTGATGTGAGTTGGGCTTCACTGGTGGCTCAGTTGGTAAAGAATCCACCTGCAATGTAGGAGACCTGCGTTCGATCCCTGGGTTGGGAAGATCCCCTGGAGGAGGGCATTGCAACCCTCTTCAGTATTTTTCTCTGGAGAGTCCGCATGGACAGAGGAGCCTGGTGGGCTATATAGTCCGTGGGATCACAGAGTCAGACATGATTAAGTGATTAATAAGCACATGTGATGTGAGATAAGACTCTTTCTTCCTTATAATCATGTGACTCCTTGGATGAAAAGATTTAATCCAGAAGAAAAAAAAAATTTAATGGAAGTAACGATGAATTGACAAGCTATTTAAAATTTTTTTCTTCTTTTTTAATTTTATTTAATTTTATTTTTTTACTTTTATTTATTTATTTTTTAATTTATTTATTTTAATTGGAGGCTAATTACTTTACATTATTGTATTGGTTTTTCCATACATTGACATGAATCTGCCCCGGGTGTACATGTGTTCCCCATCTTGAATGCCCCTCCCACCTCCCTCCCGATCCCATCCCTCTGGTTCATCCCACTACACCAGCCCCGAGCAGTTTTAAAATGCTTATCTCATTTTCTAAAAATGCAGTATTAAATACAGTTTCAACAAGGATATTTAAAATTCTTAATATTCAGCATAAAGTTATGTTGATATTGGCACTCGTATGAAATGCTTTTAAAAATGAAAACTGATACAACTTTCCCAAAACTCAGGTTGACAATGTCCTCCAAGCCTTAAAAATAGTAGATTGCTTTATTTACCATTTCCAGTTCTAGGAATCTATCCAAATGTGAACATCTATCTAAGTATAAACGCATTTTATAACACAGAGCAAGAGAAGATGAGTAAATCACTGTACCCGTGGATGGTACGTCATTGAGCACACGGAAAAGAGGGACCTCAGGCAGAGATGAGCAAGCACAAAGCCAGTTGCTTTCAATGTCTTAGGAGAGGGCCGTGTTTGGGACTCCCCTGCTATTAGGTCCTTAATGAGGGATGCTGTGGAAGGGGAAATGGCAGGTGTGCTGGCCTTAAGTCATGAAGGATTGTTTCACATGAGGGTTTCACATGATGTCCTATAGTCCAAAAGACGGCCTTGCAGTTTGTTGGTTCGTTTGTTCTTTTTGGGGTTTTGTTCTTCCTACTGTAAGCAGGAGAGAAATATAGAGGTAAAGAAGCATGAGCATATTTGCAAATGAAAAGACCATGATAAAGAATAAATCAAAGATAAGAAAGAGAAAGAGCACTCAATAAGATACTAGAGGAGGTAAATGTGATGAATTACACATCACAGGACAGAGTAAGATGATAGACTTCGATGGGAAGAGTCATACTAATGTAAAATATGGTAGAAATCATCCTTCCCTCACACCAGAGAAGCACTAGCAAATGGACAGTTGACCGTTTCATAGATCTTCAAAATATAGCTTCAGGTGTGGGGTTGAAGCATTTGTTACCTGCCTATTAACTTTCCAAAAACTGAGATCATGGCAAATTGTCCCATCACTTCATGGCAAATAGATGGAGGAAAAAGTAGAAGCAGTGACAGATTTTATTTTCCTGGACTCCAAAACCACTGCAGATGGTGACTGCAGCCATGAAATTTAATGACGCTTGCCCCTTGGAAGAAAAGCTATGTCCAACCTGACAGCATATTAAAAAGCAAAGACATCACTTTGCCAACAAAGGTCCACATAGTCCAAGCTATAGTTTTTCCACTAGTCATGTACAGATGTGAGAGTTGAACAATAAAGAAGGGCTCAGCACCAAAGAATTGATGCTCTGAATTGTGGTGTTGGAGAAGATTCTTGAGAGTCCCTTGGACAGCAAGGAGATCAAACCCGTCAATCCTAAAGGAAATTGACTCTGATTGATGCTAAAGCTGAAACTCCAATACTTTGGTCACCTCATGAGACGAGTTGACTCACTGGAAAAGACTCTGATGCTGGGAAAGGTTGGGGGCGGGAGGAGAAGGGGACGACGGAGAATGAGATGGCTGGATGGCATCACCGACTCTGTGGACATGAGTTTGAGTGTACTCCGGGAGTTGGTGATGGACAGGGAGGCCTGGCGTGCTGTGATTCATGGGGTCGCGGAGAGTCGGACACGACTGAGCGACTGAACTGAACTGAACTAAACTCATTTGAAGGACTGATGTTGAACTGAAGCTCCAATACTTTGGCCACCTGATGCGAAGAACCGATTCATTCGAAAAGACCTTGATGCCGGGAATGATTGAAGGCAAAAGGAGAAGATGGCAAGAGAGGATGAGAAAATACTGAAAATAGTCTAAATATGGAGATAATGAGGGGCAAAGTAAGAGAGTGACAGTGGGGATGCATGGTGGAAGGCAGTTTAAGAAAATCAAAGAATATATGAATTGTATAATTTATGACTCAATGGACGTGAATTTGAGCAAACTCCAGGAGACAGTCAAGGACAGAGGAGCCTGGCCTGTTGCTGTCCCTGGGGTCACAAGGAGTCCAATATGACTTAGAGATGAACAACAACAAATAATTCATGGAAAGGGCAAGTAATAGCGTGAATATGCCATGTTTTAAGATGTAACATATTTTTGGATGGCAGAAAATGGATCTTCAATAACCCAAATTGGTTTCCATTGGTTCCTCTGAGAAAGTTAGGCTTAGGTTCAGTTCAGTTCAGTCACTCAGTCGTGTCTGACTTTTTACGGCCCCATGGACCGCAGCACACCAGGCCTTCCTGTCCATCACCAACTCCAGGAGCTTGCTCAAACTCATGTCCATGGAGTCAGTGATGCCATCCAATCATCTCATCCTCTTTCGTCCCCTTCTCCTCCCACCCTGTCTTTCCCAACATCAGGGTCTTTTCTAATGAGACTTAGGTTCCGTTCCGTCGCTCAGTCATGTCCGACTCTATGAGACCCCGTGGACGGTAGCCCACTAGGCTTCTCCGTCTATGGGATTCTCCAGGCAAGAATACTGGAGTGGGTTACCGTTTCCTTCTCCAGGGAATCTTCCCGACCCAGGGATCGAACCCGGGTCTCCCTCATTGGAGGCAGACGCTTTAACCTCTGAGCCACCAGGGATAACATACCACATTTTCTCATAGATCAGAGAGTCTAAATGACTTTCCTGAGTGTACACAGTAAGTTGAAGAAGGAAACAGTAGAACTTTTCCTCTCATGCTCAGAGTCTAATACTTGATTTTTAAATGATTGGAAACGCTTGTCTTTTTAAATAATTGTTTATTTTCTGGCTGCACAAGCCTTAGTTGTGGCACGTGGGGTCTTCAGTCTTCACTGCAGCATGCAGGTCTTTAAATTACAGCCTGCAGACCCTTAGTTGTGGCATGTGGCATCTAGTTTGCCGACCAAGGTTTGACCCCAGACCCCCCTGCCCTGGGAGCACAGTCTTAGCCACTGGACCACCAGTAAGTCCCTGAAAACATTTATCTTTTTAAATTAGAAATAATAGTGTTGCACGAGAATGTGAAGTTTTTTTTATTGCATGTTTATTCTGAAATGTGGAGACCAGTGAGAAATTATCTTAATTAGGGTATATTTCAAATTTTGATGGCTTAACATGTAAAGCAGAAGAGGGAAGGCCAATTTTAATGTCTGACATTTCCACGAGGTACCAGCAATTCTTCAAAGGCTGGGTTAACAAAACAAATTGAACAACAAATAAAATCACACACACAAAAGCTGTGTAAATGGTAACTATATATGGCAATCATTTTGAAATATGTACAAGTATAAAATAACCATGTGTACCTTAAACATATGCAATGTTATATGTCAATTTTGTCTCACAAATGCTACAAAAAAGCAAAAAATCTTAAATAAACACCAAACCAACCTTATAATGTTTAGCATTTTCTCCAGTTGTCTGTGGATCATCCAATGAGAATTCTTTTCTTCTACTAAGCACTTGCTGTGTGCCAAAAATATGTCAAAATATTCTAGAGACAGATAATAGAGCAGGAGACTCATGACCTTTTCTCTCAGATAATCAAATGTGATAAACCCTTAAATAAGATAAATCTGGTTTCAAGTTCCATCTTTTCCATCCAATTTATTTTCAGTCTTAAGTGATTTATTTACTTCTCTAAACCCCAGTTTCTTTATATGTAATATGATGAAAATAATCTCTTCCCTTTTTCTGTGGGTATAGATAATATGTGTGAAATGGCCTAGAATAAATCCAAATACACATCGGCTATTCAATAAATGTGGATCTTCCTTCCTTTTGATGTATTAGGATTAACATAGCGGTGGTATGCTCATGGTGGTAAAATTATATCTGTGACCCAGGAACACAGAAGATGTAAATATTTGTGCTTAAGCGGTTGTTGTTGCTCAGCTGTACGTAGTCTCTCATGAAGTGCAGTTAAAATGATACTCATCAGAGAGTTCAAAAACTTGGATCCCCTGGCTGGCATTGCCTCTAAATATAGCTGTGTGCCTTTGAACAAATACTGTAAACCATTTGGGGCTTCAGTTTCCTAATATGCCAAAGCTAGCCGTTGAACTAGATGGACTCATAAATTCCTTTCTGGCTCTAAAAGTCTATGACTATCTTCTTATGATTCAATAGGCAACTTTGGAATAGAGCCTGTCAACTTGCATTGTGGTTTGAATTTTTTTCCTTCTGGTTGTCATGTCCTATGAATAAATTTCCTTCTCATCAATCAACTTGTATAAATAGCATTCTCTTCTTAATACTGTATATCCTCTAATCTGGCTTTCTGTTTCCTCTGGTCCAGGAGTATTGCCTTGTCTCGTGATGTATGCGAGCCAATGTTAAGACCTAAAATCATGGGAAGGGTTTTACTTCTCAGCCAAAGAAAAACAAGACTAAGTTTTTGTTCATTTCTTTTTAATTTTGATTGAAATATAGTCGATTTACAGTGCTGTGTTAATTTCAGGTGTATAGGGAAGTGATTCAACTTTACATACATAAACCATTCCCCTTTGATAACTATGTACTGGGCTTAGTTGCTCAGTCGTGTCTGACTCTTTTCTATTCCATGGACTGTAGCCCTTCATAAGCTTGTTATTTATGGATCAAGACTAAGTTTTAATGATTTATACAGATTATTCGAAGTGTGATGAGGTCAGGACCTTGGGAAGTCATCATATGTACAAAATACATGAAGAACTGGTGAATAAAAGTACTATCAAAAGAGAGGAATTGTATCACAGCAGTATCATTTAGTATAGTTTTGGGAAAGGACCCTGACATTTTTCTGGGAGATAAGACCTCCCACTTCTCATATATACTTCACTCAGTTCAGTTCAGTTCAGTCACTCAGTTGTGTCCAACTCTTTACCACCCCATGGACTGCAGGACGCCTGGCTTCCATGTCCATCACCAACTCCTGGAGTTTACTCAAACTCATGTCCGTCGAGTCACTGATGCCATCCAACCATCTCATCCTCTGTCGTCCCCTTCTCCTCCCACCTTCAGTCTTTCCCAACATCAGGGTCTTTTCCAATGAGTGAGTTTTTCGCATCAGGTGGCCAAAGTATTGGTGTTTCAACACTAGTCCTTCCAATGAATATTCAGTACTGATCTCCTTTAGGATGGACTGGTTGGATCTCCTTGCAGTTCAAGGAACTCTCAAGGGTCTTCTCCAACACCACAGTTCAAAAGCATCCATTCTTCTGCACTCAGCTTTCTTTATAGTCCAACTCTCACATCCATATATGACTACTGGAAAAACCATAGCTTTGACTAGACGAACCCTTGTTGGCAAAGTAATGTCTCTGCTTCTTAATATGCTGTCCAGGTTCGTCATAACTTTTCTTCCAAGGAGTAAGCGTCTTTTAATTTCATGGCTGCAGTCACCATCTGCAGTGATTTTGGAGCCCAGAAAACTAAAGTCAGCCACTGTTTCCCATCTATTTGCCATTAAGTGATGGGACCAGTTGCCATGATATTAGTTTTCCGAATGTTGATCTTTAAGCCAACTTTTTCACTCTCCTCTTTCAAGAGGCTGTTTAATTCTTCACTTTCTGGCATAAGGGTGCTGTCATCTGCATATCTGAGGTTATTGATATTTCTCCCGGCAATCTTGATTCCAGCTTGTGCTTCTTCCAGCCCAGCGTTCCTCATGATGTACTCTGCATATAAGTTAAATAAGCAGGGTGACAATATACAACCTTGACGTACTCCTTTCCCTGTTTGGAACCAGTCTGTTGTTCCATGTCCTGTTCTATGTGTTGTTTCTTGACCTGCATACAGATTTCTCAGGAGAAATCTGAAAACTCTTTCAGAATTTCCCATCTATTTCACTGGCATCCACCAAAATTCTTGGACCTACAGCTTGATTTATGCCATTAATGGAATCTTTTTTCAGAATATTAGAATTCAGTTTGGTACCACGTGTTTATAGTGACTCTCTTTGGGGAGACTTGCAAGTGTCCTATATTCGAAAAGTAATTTGCCTTCTGTTCTTATTAGTGTCTGTGTGTGTGCATGTTTCTCCATATAGTGAACACCGGTACCATTTTTAAATTGGAAATGGGAACAATTTAAACTTTGGAAATTATCTTAAAAACCTGAGGTATAGATAAGACGAGTGATAAACAGGGACTTAGGAGATTTGGGGTCATGTTACAGTTCTCTCCCTACCTGAGTGATCTGGAAATATTTTTTTTAAACAAACACATAAAACTACAACTTACAGATTTTGTAGTCTGTTGTTTTTAGTATTCTGTCTTTAGTGCCAAGTGTAGTGTGTGGGGGCGGGGCAAAAATGAATATGTATTTTAGACAATGAATATCATTTGGATGCAGTATTGTACAGTAAGTTTTGGATTCATCATGTTTTAGATACAAAGTTGGATTTAAATCCCAGCTCTGAAGGTTCGTAAACTGAAACTTTTTTCTTCATTTGTAGAATATGATTACTTACTTATACTTAATTATTTGGATGTACTGTAAGTTTGAATAACAGATATGTATAGTATCTGGCATAAGGTAACATATGATAGCTCTTATTATGTTTAGTGAATTATATAAATGATCAGACTGAACAATGTCAAGAGCATGGTGATCCTATAAAGAATTGACAAGGACTTTTCTATTGTGATTAATAATTCTTTAGAAAAGAAGTCCAGAGTTGTGGTCCACAATTATTTTGTAAGTACGGAAATCACGTTTGGCACAAATATATGTCTCCTAAATAACAAATAAGAAGCATTTACTTGAAGTTTTAAATGGAAGCAGTGACTCCATTAATTTATAGTCATATCAGCAAGTATTTCTTCATTCAACTAATAATTATCAAGCAGCCACTAGATGACAAGATCTGAAGGATTTCAGTCGGTATTCGGGATATAGGGATAAATTACATGGTCTATTCTGTTTGAAGTTCACAGTCTGATGGAGGAGACAGTCTGATGGAGAGAGGAATAACAAAATAGAACAGTAACAGTAATAATAACAGTAAAAATGGAACTAAGAACATAGCATTGCTGCCGGGTAGACAAAAGGGAATGCATTATAAAAATGAGTGAAACTGAGTTTTAAGGCTGTTCAACTTGGGACAGGAAACTAGCACCCCTTCCAGGAATGTTGTGTTTGTATGGATATTCTTGCCCCTACTCTTGGCATACACCGTCTCACCGAAGGATTGCATGGATACGCTTTTCATGCTTTTTAACTTCAGTGATTGAGATCGTTAATAACAATCCTCCTTACCTTTTAAACATATACATACACATGCCTTGTCCTTCAGTTTATGTTTTCAACTTTCTGAGGCATGATCTTCTGTATGTAACTTAAGGAAAGCTATTAACATTTGAAATGTATTGTTTGATTCCTTTAATACAAAGGTGTTTCTAATCCATTCATTAATTATCTGCTGAGATTTCAGAGTCTTGGGTAATTTTAATGTATAATAGACTCTTAAGCATATCTCAACATTTTATGTGATGTTTAACAAAAAACCAGAACACTGTCTTGGTTAAAGGAGAACTCAAAGTATCATTTATACAAACCATGGACTGAAACTGAGACTTTAATAGAAGAGAGAGGGGACCCCACCAGTCCGTGAATGCCTAGCAGCATAGTTCCTTCTCTCCACTTAGCATCCCTGTGTATTCTTTTATGGGTGCATTTTGACTTGTGAGTGTTTTTAAAAATCAGAGTGAAAAATTATTTTCGGCCTTTAGAACTCCTCTAGCTTTTCCTTGCTTGTTTTGAATGATGATGGCTTTGCACACAGAAAACACACGTCACCTAGAATAGGTGCGTCGGTGAAACAGATTGCATTTCTTATTGTAATGTAAATAATTCCAACTAAAAAAGTGATTGGTTTTCAATTTTTCTGTATTTTAGTTAGCACACCTTCTGAGAGTTAAACATTTTATCAGCCTCAGAGTTTTCAACGTAACACCTGTTTATTAGTGTGTTTGGTGTTCCTTAATTCACTTCCCCCAAACACATACCGTATCAGCTTTCTAATGAAACATCTTTAATGTATCTAACAGAACGAACACGTTAAAAGTGAAAATTGAAGTGGTTGTATAGAGAATCAGAAGATTTAGTGCAGAGCTCATGAACTGACACCCTTGGGGCACAAACCAAGTGGTAGTTTTGTTTTCTTTGGCATTTATCATCGCCAGCCCACGAGAGCCTGTCCCCTTTAAATGGGGAAATAGCCCAGCAAAATTGCCCATTTTTCAGAGTTATGTTAACCTGTGACCCAGAGGCCTGTGAATTTTCAGGACTTGGTTGAGAGCCTCAGCAGCACTCCTAGAAGACTGAGAGATCAAATAACCATTGTAAATTAAACAGGTTCTCAATTCACATACACAGAGTAAACGACATTATTATTATAGTTAGCTTCACTAATTGCATTAAAGAGATAGCAACCCTATACAAGCAACTAAATGTAATGGAGTTCCATATGTGATAGAATAAAGATAAGGTAAATATTTTAGAGCAGTGCTACAGAAGCAGTCGGTTCTGCCAAAGAAAACATATAAAGCATTGCAACAGCATTAAACCTTTGAGTTTTAAGAAAAGATAGGACGTTTTGAGGTTGGAGTCTAGAGTGTCTTAGAGAGGGAGTAATTTCAGTCAGACATGTTCATCATAAATAAAGAGATAGAGACAGAAAACTATATGGAGTAGTCTGATGCCATTGGGATACAAGACAGGCAAATACGTGGAGAGAAAATTCTGGAAAGTAAGAGTAGGGGGAATTGATGAAAAACTTTGGACTGATGTCACTGAAGGTTTTTGGTTAAGATAGTATTGTGATCAAATCTGCTTATTAATAAGGTGATACCGTCCTTGAAACAGAAGGATCAAGTTGGAGTCCAGGTTTTATAGAACTGGTTAGAGCAGTGTTCTTCAGTACTACTTAATAAATATTACAGCAAGAAATACGACTTACATCATGATATCCTCCTCCTGTTGCTTCCCGGCTGCTGTCATTAATAATACACACATGTAAATCTGAAATAAATTTCCATAAGATGATGTGCATGGAACACGGTCATGTTCTGTAATAATCCCTTTATTCTTCTTCAGTCTTTGAAAATTGCAGATGAATTCACGATTCATCAGTTGTTATAGCTAAGTAATAATTAATTCAGAAATTATTCCAGTGATAGTTCAAACACACATGGTGGTGCCTAAGCTTTGAAAATACTGATAAGAATAAAGAAGAGAGAATGTACTCAGGAGAAATGTTCTGAGATGAGTTTTTAGGGCTTTGTGATGAATCAGATACAGAAGATAAAAGAATTGTGGAGATCAAGTCCTTTTAGTCAGTCAAAATGGACTTTTTGCTAAATGGAGATAGAGAAAGACCCATTTAGAATAAATATGATGTAATTAATGTGAGATTGCCTTGGCCTGCCTTGTGATATTAGCAAATGAATCATTCATTTTTATCCATGCATGGTACGATACTTTTCTGAATGCTTGGTGAGTATCAGAATACCTGACTCTTCTGAACACTATATCAACCATCTTTCCAACACCATGTGTCAAATAGACTATATATACTAAGTAAGAAATCATCTTTTAATCTTGGATTATACTTTCAAAAGAAAAGAAAAGTACATTTGTAGTTTAGAATGACAAGTCAAAATGTTTCTGTCTTCTTTAACAATAAAGATATTACTATGACAAGTTTGCTGGTATTATCACTAAATGTTAGAAAATTCGGGTGTATTTCCCACCACCACTGAAACGGTCATTAGGTACTTAGTTTATTAACACTATGAATTGCACAGAGAAAATGTTATAGTTTTTGTGCCTTGGTTTTCTGGCATGGGTGATTAAAGTATCAGCCATAATATTTCATGAATGCTGTTTCTTTCCTTTTAATGTACAACATAATTTCTAAGAACATAAATTCCATGCTAAATCAGTTTTTCCCTCTGTAAAAAAAATAGTAACTGCTCAGCAACCACTGATAAATGGAGTAGTTCAGTTCCCTGACTAGGACAAGAGGGCTGAAAAATACATCCTAAAAATCTTGCTTGGTTTCCCTTGTCTTAAATATTTCCAGTAATGAATTTTTACCAGAAAAAAGGAATTCCTCAACAGGATTTTTTTGCCAGAATTTTTTCTTTATACCCCTTTCAGAAAAGTTAAAATGATCCTTCACTTTTAATTACAAAGAAAGTATTTAGAGTGTATGCTTAATATTCATTTCATATGCATTTTCAAGAAACTTACATGTATAATCCAAATAAATTTTAGTCTTGCAACTGTATATATTCATTTTGTGAAAAAGAAAACAATCACATGCATGGAAATTCATTTGATTTAAGCACATTATGTTCATTCTTTGGCATCCCTTTCCTTCTCACCCCCCCAGAAAAAAACTAAGTTTTATTGAATAATATCTGTGCAGTTGTAGCAAATTTGCCAAATGGGTGATGCTATTTTGATTTTGACTGAAGTATGGGAATGACATAATCTATTTGTCTGTTACGTGGATCGTTGTCTTCTAGAATGAGTTTGACTTTTTTTTCATTCTGTGATTTCCCTAGAAATGATATGACACTGTTCTTCCCACCCTTGCCAGTAATATAAACAAATCTGGGTTTGTGAAAAGAAACCTCTTTTCTACTTAGTCACTTAGTCCTTTTCATGATATGTGTCATTTGCATTTATTTCTGTCAACTTAGGTATTTTATTCATTGTTAATCAGCAAGCATAACGCACGATGTGTTTTTCTGTGTTCATCTACCATACTGAAAATTCAAATCTTCAACATGATGCTTCATCTCCAACACTTGCACTTTGTCTACTATGTAATATTATACCACATACAAGTCATCTGTTAACCCTAGGCTTCATATTTCAAAGTGAAAGTGAAGTCGCTCCGTCGTGTCCAACTCTTTGCGACCCCAGGGACTGTTGCCTACCAGGCTCCTCCGTCCATGGGATTCTCCAGGCAAGAGTACTGGAGTGGGTTGCCAAGAGATCTTCCCAGATACAGGAGATCTTCCCAACCCAGGGATCAAACCTGGGTCTCCTGCATTGGAGGCAGACGCTTTACCATCTGAGAGAAATGGCATCAATTAGCTATTCAATCCTTTTAGTAGCATTTTAAAAAATCCTTTCTCTCAAGAGACCTGAAGTGTAACTATTGTTTTGCCGTGTTAGATATTTAAAACCCCTTTGTTCAACAACTTCTCAATGTTTGGGGAAGGTCGTGACTGAGTGGCCTTGTAGAATATGCTTAAGACCAAATGGTAAGGCATTCTTCCTTACAGGAAGGTTGGGTGAAAGATGAACATATAGAGATTTTCACTGGTTCTGAAAGAAATCGGTGTATAAATAGTGTCAATTAAAACCCCTGTCCTGCAGTAATTTTTAAATAGTTATGCTTTTATTTTCTATCCACTGTGTCCTTAGCCTTGTTTCTTAACCACTTTGACCTAGTTCCTCATCCCTAAGTGGAGATACTACCACTCATGACCTCAAAGTACTGCAAAATGTACTGGCTTCAGTTCTACTGCCTTCACCTCAGGAAGAGTCAGAGAGGCTCAGAGGTTGCATGTTTTGGCTTCCCCTAGCAATTTTGAGAGGGTAACCACAAAGCCTAGAACAAAACCAGGTATTATAGATTCAATGTTCTCTTGACTCTTCAAGCTCAAAACCAGGATGGGAGCAGATAGGAACCATGTGCTTCCTCTAAGGGCAGGAAAGAAAAGAGGTCATCCCCCATTTCATTGTCAGTTGACAAATGTGGTTCCAAGGTTACGATGGTTTGAGTTAAGGGATTTCAGTGTTAGTACAGCAAAATACACAGTGAGACTGGCTAACAGAAAAAAGGATATGTTTGTAAAATTATGTGATTGGAACTTGTCTGAACACTAACGTGAGAAAGAATAAATAAAGATAAGGCTGTAATCCACTTAGTTGTTATTAACATCCTCCCGTATCACATTGCCTGCTGCTTCACCTCAGTGTCTCGGATGACTAGTTCTGTAGGTAGCACAAAGTTATATAACACATCCTGTGGGATATGTGAACATGTGGCTAATAGAGCATTTTCTTATTGCTATTACTAATAATAAATGTCAGGATCGTATTTTGGCCAGAATACATCATTGCCAACTAGCATAAAGAGTAAGATAGCCAGAAAAAAAAAAATGCTGAGCAATGTGTTGTATTTGCACAATGAACTCTTAAGGCATATCTGTTGAACTTTTGAAAGAGAGACCTTCTAGTTGCTTAGACTGTTCAGCCATAACTTAAGGGAAATGCAGAGAATATTGACAAGTCTAAAAGATATGGCTTGCTGGAGAATTTTAGGTGGTCTTGAGCAATTATCGTGAAATAAACACAGCTTTCCTTAAAAATTAAATGAATTAAAATTAAAATGCATTAAAGAATATTTTATATGGCCGTAAGATAAATGTAAGTGCTTTCAATTCTACATAAAGGACTGTTGAGAGGGCGTCCCATCTAGCTTGAGATCACAGAAGAAATTTCAGAGGTTTAGGGTGGAAATGGAGCTGGCCTCATTTCCAAAGGTTTTTAATCAGTCTTGGAAAATAAACACAAACAAATTGAAAATTGGGCAGCTTTGAATAAGCAGTGAGTTTGGCCACCATACCTAATTCTTAGATATAGTTTCATGTTTTTGATATGTCAAAATAGTCGGTCAGTATAAAAATTTGGGGCTTACCTGGTAGCTCAGATGATAGAGAATCTGCCTGCAATGCATGAAATAAGGTTTCCATCCCTGGGTCAGGAAGATCCTCTGGAAAAGGGAATGGCAACCCACTCCAGTACCCTTGCCTGGGAAATCCCATGGAAAGAGGAGCCTGGTGGGCTACAATGTATAGGGTCAAAAAAGAGTTGGATACAACTGAGCAACTAATACACACACACAAATTTAATTTGGCTAAAGAAGCAGCACTTGAGTGCATTAAATATTCTTGCATACTCAGGTTTTGACTCACAGAAATCCACCATTTAAAAATCGAGCACTCTTCAATTTTACAAGACTAAGAATAATGTGAAATAATGCTTCATAAATGCTTGCTACCCATTCTGGCTACTTTTAATTATTGTAATCCCTGAGAAGATTTATTAAAAAGGAAGATGAAGAATGTGTGATTGCAAACCTATTTATAATCTTGCTCAATCAGCACCATTGCTACTAGTAATGCTGTGAAGTTCACAACAAGTCTACCGAATTGCTGGAGTACAACACAGCTGGTTGGTTATTTTGGCTTCCTTAACGCTTGCCCTGATTATGTGACATTCAGCTAATTATATGACTACATATCTAATCCAACCACAGTGAAGTTAATTTGCTGGCCACATGTGGACATGATATTCATCTTTCCTTCCAGTAAAAACTTAGACATAGGCACTCCAAACAAAAAGAACAAGCAGGCTTGCGGAGCCAGCACAGTCTAGATGTTACGGGGTGTCCTTCTGTCGTGCTATGTTCAGTACTTCCATTTCCATCCTTCGCAAAGCCTGAGTAGGCTGTGCTTGGGTCATAGAAACTGTACAGTGAAGCTCAGGTGGACTGATGATTCTTTGATCGCCTGATGCCCTTTCAGTTTGCATCACAGCCACTTAGTGTTTTTTACCTCCCCAGTTCCCTCTTGATCACCCCTGTTCTCCAGAAATCTTATTATTCTTTTAGTTTCCTTTTGTTTCCAAGGTGGAAAGTCCCGGTCTTTCAGCACCCAACTTTATTGATGACTACCTTATTAACTCTTTAGTAACACCTGGCCAGACAGTCCTGTTTCAGAAACTGAGCTGAGGTTGTTCGGAAAGAGTGGGCATTTGCAAACTTGAGATGTGCAGGGGCTTTTAAACATGTGATAAGAAACAGAAATGAAAAGCAAAAACTAAGTCATTTTTTTTTCCTGAAAAGATAATTCATTGGGATGTTATCTTGGCTCTCTTTAACAGGGTTGGCTCTGATTGATTACTTTTACAATTATAGAGAAAATGACATTTATAGATATTGTTTTTCCTCTGGTAGAGTCCTCTGAAAAGGATGGCTGAGGTATCATTACAGCAGAAAGATCTGTCTGAAGCTATCTCCCCAGACAGGAACGTGTTAACTGTCATGTTCGCAAATGCTGTCTATTTTTTCCCTAAGGAAGGGGAAGTGTCTGTACCCGTGTTGTTCAGAACGTATTTCCACACTTTCCAAATCCATCTGATAATCAGCTTGGTTGGAACTTTAGACTGTTTTTGAAGCTGATGTGGAACGCATTTTAAGACTTCAAAAATAATCATTCCTTAGTCTTCTGTGAGTTACACTGTAAGATGTCCAGTTTGCTTCTGTGAGCATGTAGCTGTTCTTTCCCAGGGCAGTCCCATTGCTAGTATTCTTACTGTGAGAGGAATGAGTAATAACTAATCTCCAACAGTGCATGGATCATGGATGGAGACAGATAAATACTCTATCACATAATCTAGTGGGTTTAATTAAAGTTACACGACTTGAGATTATTTCTAAATAATATGATGTGTTAACTTTGTTTTCTCTCAGTAGCTCAGCCTAGATAACAGAGACTCTGCTTAATTGTGTGAGATGGAAGATATTTGTTGTGTTAGATAAGTGTTGTCAGAGATCTAGGAAGTAATCAGATATATTAATTAAGAGCCATAAGGAATGATATATAAGCCAATAATTTCAATAGAAGAACACACACTTTACTTTCTAATTAAATTTAACTGGTTTGAGAATTTAATTAATGTGGAGAAATGAGCCATGTAGAGAAATGTGAGAAACCATCATAATGCAGTCAAACCTGCAAAAATGCAGCAAGAGGAAATTCGTTTATCTTCCCTTCATGTGAAAGGCTGATGTAAACTATCGAAAAGAAAACAAAAAAATCTGTGCGTGTGAGAGTGTGTTTTCATGAATGTATAGATTCAAATTATTTTTGTTTCCAAATTAGCAAACTCTTGTTTGTTAAAAATCTAATTTTTCACTGATCAACTAATTAAAATGTGCCTTTTTTTTTTTATTTAGCAAGTTAAACTATTGTAAAATTTAAAAGCTGTTTTTTAAGTTTCATCAAATCCAGAACTCTTTGTGACAGAATCGAAGTATCACAAGTGGAAGACAAATTCCAGGTGCTTTCCAAAGCTTTGTTAAATTGCAGAAATCAGGTTACAAGAATAGTATCAGAATCAGGTACTTTGTGAGGCCCAGGAGTTCCGACGTGGAGAACAGGAGTCCTCCTCCACAAAGGGCTCATGTCTGATTAGTAGGGAAGTCAGGCATTTTGAGGATGTCCTCAAAAGGGACAGAAAGATATCTGATCCCTTGGTAGAGGATTTTTCTCTGTTAACATCTCAAAGAGGCATATTAAATGCAGTAACTCCATTTTCTTACTTTTCCTCCCCATTTAAGCCTAGGGAAAGCAATTATAAATAGGTTTGTGGAAAATGTTGCAAGGAGTTATATTTTTCCTTAACTTCAGGATACAGAAAAGCCATCTCCACTTACATATGTTTAGAAACTTGTTGAAATGACTTAAGCTTGACAAGTGGTGCAGGTTAGACCATCAGGTCAAGTGTGTTTTACTTACTTCTAGAACAGCATGTGGCTTAGACTGCCTACTTCATGGCAGAGCTCTTATGAATTTACCATCATAAATCCCCTTATTAGGAATTTATATCATGTGGTTTTCATGAAGATAATAGCAATGCGTATTCTTCAACAGGTTGTATCAGTATAAATGACAATTTGAGCCCCATTATCATCCTTATTGAAGACAGTACTGTATTCCTGAAAATGTGATGACTTGCTGAAAATGTAATTTTACCAGGCATATTATCTTTTTTCCCTAACTGGTTAAAAAAACTAAAAAACAAAAAACATGCTCATTCCACTTTTTCTTTTCATGAATGCCATTTTATAAGTGAATGCTTCATACTTACTTTTCATTTGTCCATTAATTTTTTCCCTCTTCAGGTGTAATCTAGCCCCTGTGGTGGAGTTTGCTGCAGATGTGGGAACTAAATCAGATTTTATTACCATGAATCCGTCAGTTGTACAAAGAGCATTTGGAGGCTTTCGGAATGAGAGTGACAGAGAAAAATTTGTGCATAGACTTTCCATGCTGAATGACAGTGTCCTTTGGATCCCTGCTTTCATGGTCAAAGGAGGAGAGAAGCATGTGGAGTGGGTTAATGCGTTAATCCTTAAGAATAAACTGAAAGTGCGGACTGCCTATCCATCACTGAGACTTATTCATGCTGTCAGAGGGTAAGTGTCTGCAAAGGACCAGTCTGTCCTTGGCACAATGGTCATATACCTACACAGTTTCCCTAGACCGGAAGGAACTTCAGTAATTTATATATATAATATATATATATACTATATAATATATATATGTATATAGTTTCCATTGTTTTATAACGGCTACTCTGCTTACCAACTTGAATTTTATTTACCTACTATTTTATTTTAGCACTTCTCTTCTTTGAAAAGGCAAACATATGATCTTGGCACAAGTAAGTGCCAAGTAAGTAAGAAGTAACTATCTGCTTATAAACAAACTACTGATTTTTATATGTTGCTGCATTAAAGAATAATAAGAATTCATAGTATAATTTGATGAATTTTGGGTAAAAACTATGAACAGAAGTGCTAAATAGCTAGTGGGCAATGTTGTAGAAGCTTAAATGTTAAATGTCTGTAAGAAGTAATTAAATCCCATCTGTAGTTAAGAGGCCAATGAGTGATAAAACTGGCTGAGATAATATGCCTTAATGCTTCCCCACTAAAGTCACAGATGCCACTTTTATGGATTATGTCAATATTTTCCTTTTATTAATACAAGCTCAACAGAAAGACCTCAGAAGTAGACTCTTGTTTCAAAGTGGCAAATAACCAAAAGGCTAAATTCAGTCGTGCATACATATGTATGTAACATGCATAACACAAAGATAAGCAATACTGTATATTTATTAGATATCTACTGAATATCAGATACTGTAGATTCGAAATTAAAGAACGGATCACTGCTTTAGAGGAATGCATAGGCTTTCTGGTAGAAGTAGAGGCCTGTACAGTGAGCTAAGGCATAAACAAATGATAAGGGGGAATATTGTCGGAAGTGTAGAATTTGTTCCTCATGTTAACAAAGAAGTCCTAAAAATCTAGCTTCTGAACTGGACTTGTAATGCAAGAGGTGATTTTTAAGAACTTTAAAGTGACTGTCAAGGGAAAAAAGAAGAAACAGAAGGAAATGTTATTGTATCATTAGAGCAAACTGAGGCAGGAAAATAATTTAGTGCGTGGTAAAATTGTGTAATAATGGAGTCCATTTTGGTGCAATAGGATAAAAAATAACTTTTGTGATCTGGTTCGGAAGAGAATCAGTTTTATCCTTCATGAAACATGATTAGATATGTGAATTTAGGAGATTAAATCTTGTAACTGCAGACTGTATTGACAAGGAGAAGTGCTAGAGATACAAAGACCATGTAGGCTTTTGGTTAATTTACTCATCAAGTGATAAAAATGTAGAGCAAAGTCAGTGGACATCAAGCGATGGGCAAGTTCAGGGTACCAATTAAATACAATGGACAGAAGTCCCAAAAGAAAAGTCTTTCCAAACTCAGAGTTAAAAATAGCATTTGGACTGGGCTAAGGTGTTTTCTGTTTTGGTATTGGGATAATTTCCTTCAGGAATTTGTCATTTCTTTATTTAAATCTTGAGACAGTTTTTATTTTTAATTGTTATTCTGCACACAATTAAATTGCATTTTTTGCAATTAGATCCTGGTTATTCAGCTTTCATTCTCTTGACATTTGGCATGAAGTTTTAACAAAGATAAAATACAGGCATTCAGAAGATAGGTAATTTTTTTAAAGTTACAGATTCCTGTAATTGCAGATTGAGTCTGAAAAATGAAAAAAGATGTGTTCTTAATAGAGAGCAACTTTGTAATGTGCTAGGAACATATCTTTTTATTTTTTAATTTCTTTATTAATCATGTGTATTGCAACTATTTTTTCCAGTCTGTGGTTTGCTTTTCACTCTCTAAATGGTGTCTGTTGATGTACGGGAATTGAATTTTAACAAAATCTGTTCTGTTCTGTTCCGTCGCTCAGTCGTGTCCGACTCTATGCGACCCCGTGGACTGTAGCCTACCAGGCTTCTCCATCCATGGGATTCTCCAGGCAAGAATACTGGAGTGGGTTACTGTTTCTTTCTCCAGGGGATCTTCCCGACCCAGGGATCGAACCCAGGTCTCCCGCATTGGAGGCAGAAGCTTTAACCTCTGAGCCACCAGGGTCTAATTTGGTCTATATTTTTTCCTTCATCTAAAAATTGTGATAAAGAACACATACCAGAAAATCTACCATCTCAACCATTTTAAGTGTACAACTTAGTGGTATTAAGTGCATTCGTTTTGTTGTACAGCTGTCACTACTACCCACGTGCAGAACTCTCTTCCTCTTGCAAACTGAAGCTCTTTATCTGTTAAACAATTGCTCCCCATTCCCTTCTCCCCTCTCACAGGCAGTCACCATGCCGCTACCTGTTTTTGTGATTTGGACAGTCTAACTACCTTAGATAAGTGGAATAACACAGTGTTTGTCTTTTTACGACTGGCTTACTTCACTTAGTGTAATGTCCCTCATTGTTTCTTGTAATTTTTTTAACATTTGTTTTGTCTGACATTGGTATTGTCACTCCTGTTCTTATATTACTGTCTTTTGTATTTTAGTATTTTGTGTGGCTATGTGTGCAGTGAAACATTTGAGTTTCTTTCTCATTTCCTTTGTGTATATTCTAGAGCTATTTTCTTTGTGGTTACCATGGGGATTTCATTTGGAATCTTAAAGTTATGACACTTGTATGTGAATTTATACCAGCTGAACTTCAGTAACACACAAAACGTTTCGTCCCCACTACTTTCCATTGTTGGTGGCACAAAACTAATTTTTATGCATGCTGCTGCTGCTGCTGCTAAGTCACTTCAGTCGTGTCCGACTCTCTGTGACCCCATAGACGGAAGCCCACCAGGCTAGTGTGTCCCAAAACATAAACTAGTATTTTTAATGCATTAGTATCCTAAATTATGTAGAAAACAAGATTTAGAGTAATAAACCAAGGGGACAGTAATCCTAGATTTGACACTAATAACTTTTAATGTACTAATCCCTTAAGTCATATGGAAACAAATGACAGTAGTTACAAACCATTGTTACAATAATACTCTCATAATTGCCCGTGAAAATCTTTATTTCTCCACACATCTTCTGTTTTGATGTGTTAAAGTTGAGTATCATTGACTCATAGAAAAATAAAGAAGTCACTCTGTCCTGTCTTACACACACACACGCACACACACACTCTAACGCATACATACATATACATATATGCTTACATGTACACATCCATATACACATATGCAAACATATCCATATACACACTCGGGTCTCCCAGGTAGCAATAGTGGTAAAGAACCTGACTGCCCACCGGGTGACATAACAAATGCGGACTCTATCCTTGGGTCGGGTCGGGAAGATCCCCTGGAGGAGGGCAGGGCAACCCACTCCATTATCCTTGCCTGGAGAATCCCATGGACAGAGGAGCCTGGTGGGCTACAATCCAAACGGCCTCAAAGAGTTGCACACGACTGAGGTGGCTTAGCATGCACACGTACACACATACCAGTGATATCTTAAGATTAAATACAAGTATTTTTAGGTACTCCTTGATTGTAGGAAACTAATCAGAAAATTCAGGGTTCCGATGAATGAGTGCTTTTCCAATAGACAACTTTTAGTGCCGTTTTATGTTCACAGAAAAATTGAGAAGGTGGTGCAGAGAAGTTGCATATACTCCCTGCCCCCGCACATGCATGGTCTCCGTGGTCAAAATCTTCCACCAGAGACCTACGTTTGTTACAATTAGTGGACCTGAATTTATAGATCATCATCACCCAAAGTCCATAATTTATGCCAGAGTTTACCCTTGATTGTACATTCCATGGTTTTTGACAGATCTTATATGACATGCATCCACCATTATAGTATCATATAAAGTTTCCTTGTCCTCAAAATCATCTGTGCTCAGACTGTTCATCTCTTTCTCCCATTAACGCATAGCAAGCATTGATGTTTTTACTTTCTCCATAGTTTTTTGCCTTTTCCCAAATGTCGTATTGTTAGAACCATAGAGTATGTAGCCTTTTCCTATCGGTTTCTTTCACTTAGTGGTATGCATTTGTTTCCTTCATATCTTTTTACTGCTTGATACCTCATTCCTTTTTCAGGGCTAAATAATGCTTCATTGTTTTGATGTACCAGTTTATTCATTCATCTACTTCTAAGTTTTCGCAATTATGAACGAAGCTACTAAAAACGTCTGTGTGCAGGTTTTTGAGTGGACATCGTTTTCAGTTCACTTGATTGCTGGGTCTTATGCCTGGAGAATCCCACGGACGGAGGAGCCTGGTAGACTGCAATCCATGGGGTTGTGAAGAGTTGGACATGACTGAGCAACTTCACTTTCACTTTTCACTTTCACACATTGGAGAAGGAAATGGCAACTCACTCCTGTATTCTTGCCTGGAGAATCCCAGGGACGGAGGAGCCTGGTGGGCTGCCTTCTATGGGGTCACACAGAGTTGGACACGAATGGAGTGACTTAGCAGCAGCAGCAGCATGATAAGAGTATGTTTGGTGTTGTAAGAAACTGACAAACTGTCTTCCAAAGTGACTATATCATTTTACACTCAACCTGATAATGATTGAGAATTGCTGTTGTTCCACATCCTTCTCTGCATTTGGTGTTTTCAGTTTATATTTGGGTGA
The DNA here is from genome assembly GCF_049115385.1 of Moschus berezovskii. NCBI lineage: Eukaryota > Metazoa > Chordata > Mammalia > Artiodactyla > Moschidae > Moschus > Moschus berezovskii. The sequence continues at coordinate 10,564,406 of NC_142467.1, forward strand.
TTTTGATCATCCTAATAGGTATATAGTGATACCTTCCCTGGTGGCTCAGTTGGTAAAGAATCCGCCTGCTATGCAGGAGACCCCGGTTCGATGCCTGGGTCGGGAAGATCCGCTGGAGAAGGGATAAGCTACCCACTCCAGTATTCTTGGGCTTCCCTTGTGGTTCAGCTGGTAAAGAATCCGCCTGCAATCCCAGAGACCTGGGTTCAATCCCTGGGTTGGGAAGATCCTCTGGAGAAGGGAAAGGCTACCCACTCCAGTATTCTGGCCTGGAGAATTCCATGGACTGTACATAGGGTCGCGAAGAGTCAGACACGACTGAGTGACTTTCACTTTCAATTGTTGTTTTAATTTACATTTGTTTTATAACATATGATGTGAAGCATCCTAGGATATGCTTATTTTCCACCTGCATCTCTTCTTTAGTGAGACGTCTGTTGAAGTCTTTGGCCCATTTTTTTTAGTCAAGTTGGTTTTCTTATTGGAGAGATTTCTTGTGTGTTTTGAATAACTATCCTTTATCAGATATGACTTCTGAAAATATTTTCTCCCAGACAGTGACTTGTCTTTTCATTCTGTTCCCGTTGTCTTAATGAAGTCCAGTTTACCAATTTTTTTTTCATTGATTTTTCTTTTTGTGCTGTATCTAAAAAGTCATCACCAACCCAAAGTTATCTCGATTGTCTTATGAGTCATCATCTAAGAGCTTTATAGTTTTGCATTCTGCGTTTAGATCTATCATCCACTTTTAGTTAATTTTTGTGAAAGGTGTCAAGTTCTTTATCAGGAGTCATTTTTTAATGAGGATGGCCAGTAGTTCCAGCACCATTTCGTTAAAAGACTGTCTTTGCCCTTTTGTATTATTTTTGCTTCTTTTTCAAACATTAGTTGACTAAATTTTGGGGGATCTATTTCTGGGTTCTTTAACTGTTCCATTTGATCTATTTTGTCTATTCTTTGCCGACATCGTATTGTCCTGAATACTGAAGCTTTATGGTAAGTCTTTTTTTTTTTTCCCTCCCAGTTTTATTTATTTATTTTACTTTACAATATTGTATTGTCTTGAAGTCAGGGAGTGTCAGTCCTTTGACTATTCCTCCATCAATATTGTGTTGACTATTCTGGGTTTTTGCATCTCTGCCTAAACTTTGGATTTATTACTTTATTCCCTAGGTTCTAGTTTTTCTCTCTCCATTTACAGACAACAGCAAAGCCCTTAATCAGAGGAATGGTTGAAATAGGGCATTTTCAATCAGTTAGAATCGTGATAGAATCACAAATCTTTAACAACAGTAAATTCATATAGCCTCTTTGTGTTTATTTTAAACATAGAAAGTGCAAAGCTTTTTACTAATTAGTTCATCAGTCCTCTCCATTTATGTTTGTCTTATTCACTTTTCTTCCATAAACATTATACATATAAAATATCTCACCATTTTCTAAGCATTGTACTCCAAAGAACAACAAAGCCAAGCTTCTGACTACTAGTGAAGTCAGTGGTGTGCTTTCTTTTGATTACCGTACTTTAGGTATTTTTGACAAGACTTATTCTGTATTCTCCAGAAAGAACTTCACTTGCTACTTTCATGCTTGCACATCAGCAGCTTTCCCCTCCAGGTGAAGTTCTCAACTGTGGCCTGGGGTATAAAAAGTAGCCCTAAATTTACCTTTCACCTTTCAAGTACATTGGAAATTTATACACATGATGTTTGTGAAAGGTTGTTTCATTTATGGAACTAATGAAATTAGCACATTGATTCATGCAAACGTAGCATTTCAACATAATATTTGTACTCTACAAAGTTACTGAGACTCATAAAGAAAATAAGGAAGTGGGAATACTGATGACACAAAGATTCATATGATATGAAACCACGAGCAAACTCCCCAAAGATATATTCTTTACATGTTTTTTCACATGTCTCTGAAACCCTGTGGTTAATACAGTTCAGGAAAATAGTTTAGAGAGTCTTGTATCCTCTGTGGATTATTAGAGCCTGTTGCGTCTCATGAGAGGTCTTTCATGCAGCCCGTGCATTTTATGAGGCGCGTCATCACAGTGTTAAAATGGAAAGCCTCTTCCAAGTACTACACTTACAAGTAGAAATTTTAAATGACTTGAAAAGCAAAAAAGTCCTTGAATACCCATGAGAATCATTCAGTTTTCATACTGTCAAGTTTCATGATTTAAATTTTTTCCTCTCTGAAAATTATGATGGCTTACCAACTTTAAGCATCAAATTAATTATACGTGTTTTAAAGCTCTGAAAATATAACTATCAATCACAAAATTTGATGATGCTTTTTAGTGTGTGGTCATTCTTCCCAAGCCATGTTAAGTGAAACAGGAGGGGAAAATATCTCTATTTTCTAATTTTGAAACAGTTTTACAAAAAATGAGAGTAGTCTAATGGGGAAAATTTTTAAAAATAAACTATAATTACAAATTAAAGTGAATACATCAATGTTACACTGGTTTGGGATTGCAAGCTGTTCATTTGTATTTATTCTGAAGTTTCACATGTCTAATACTCTTATTACTATGTTGTAATTTCCCTTGTGAAGAATGGAACAATTTTCCTAAGACTTTAAGAGTGAAGAGAGAATTTTGAAACTTTAAAATGACTTGTTGAAACTTTAAAAATGTGATTACAAAATATAAAAATCAAGGTTTCTTCTTTATATATTGATAACAAAATTATTGGTGTATAACCTGAAATCTGAAAAGAATTTAACCCAATAATGTGATTTAGTATGCAATTGAATTATTCAGTAATATATATTAAATATATTTTTGCAAAATATATAATGTTAGGCAAAAAAATTATTTTTATAATTACTATAGTTTGATTCATGATAGTCAAGTGCTGTTTTTAATAATGGGATGATTATACTTTTATTTTCTCATTGTTTTTATCATATTATCGAAGAAAATTAAGCAGTGCCTAAAGTAGCTTCTCAGTTCCACTACCAGCTACAACGGATAATTTCTTAAGAATTCTAGGCAATAAATAAATGAGCATATTTTGAAATTATATTTTGTATGCATAAATATGTTACATGTAAAGTGTTCTAGATTAGAATCATGTGTACTTTCTGCAATTTCTTTTGAGTTTGTACTTTGACGAGTTTACTTTGCAGTTCTCATCTATATTCCCTAGAATGTGCTTAACTTTGTTCAGATATCTGTCTTAAAGTGATTGTGTGTGCTAAGTCACTTCATTTGTGTCTGACTCTTTGCAACCCTATGGACTGTAGCCTTCCCAGCTTCTCTGTCCATGGGATTCTCCAGGCAGGAATACTGGCGTGGGTTGCTGTGCCCTCCTCCAGGGGATCTTCCTGACCCAGGGACTGAACGCACATACCTTATGTCTCCTGCATTGACAAGCAGGTTCTTTACCACTAGCACCACCTGCGAAGCCCCTTAAAGAGATTAATTGATTTAAATTTTAGATTTGTTTATATAAACCGGTTAGGAAAAAGTATTCAAGCATTTCTATTTGAATGCTTTCAGTTCAGTTCAGTTCAGTTCAGTCGCTCAGTCGTGTCCAACTCTCTGCGACCGCATGAATCACAGCACGCCAGGCCTCCCTGTCCATCACCAAATCCCGGAGTTCACTCAAACTCATGTCCATCGAGTCGGGGATGCCATCCAGCCATCTCATTCTCCGTCGTCCCCTTCTCCTCCCGCCCCCAACCTTTCCCAGCATCAGAGTCTTTTCCAGTGCGTCAACTCGTCGCATGAGGTGGCCAAAGTATTGCAGTTTCAGCTTTAGCATCAGTCCTTCCAATGAACATCCAGGATTGATCTCCTTTAGAATGGACTGATTGGATCTCCTTGCGGTACAAGGGACTCTCAAGAGTCTTCTCCAGCACCACAGTTCTAAAGCATCAATTCTTCGGCACTCAGCTTTCTTCACAGTCCAACTCTCACATCCATACATGACCACGGTAAAAACCATAGCCTTGACTAGACAGACCTTGGTTGGCAAAGTAATGTCTCTGCTTTTTAATATACTATCAAAGTTGGTCATAACTTTCCTTCCAAGGAGTAAGCGTCTTTTAATTTCCTGGCTACAATCAGCATCTGCAGTGATTTTGGAGCCCCAAAAAATAAAGTCTGACACTGCTTCCACTGTTTTGCTTCCTGGCAAATATTATGAACTATTATTGAAGTACTTAAAGCAAAAATAAAATATCCCCTTTAATTATTTTATAACTTTTTATGATCCAGTTTTGTTATTTGAATTCTACCATGACAGAAATAAGGCAATTACCCTATTTTGTCAACACATTCTAATTAATAATTTGTTTTAATATACATACTATAATAAGGACTGTACTCATTATGTTGACAGGCTAATACTTTGTATTAATCAGGATAAATACTAAGACTGATGATTCGCTGTGATCATTGAGATTGATAAACATACATAGTGTTTAGTGATGTAAACTTCATAGTTAATAATTCTAACGTTATCCAACAATTTTGTAAACGAGTATCTTCACCAAAATGATTTTTAAGGAAATGATAAATTCAATTCATACATAGTCTTTAAAATTTTATGTGAATTCTTTATGACTTTCTTCCTTAACTTTTAGCTTAGAATATGTATCAACCCTTGTATTTGAGAAATATTCCAAATGATTTTTTTCTTTGAAGGATAATTTTGCAACTACAAAAGAAATGTGCAAGTGTGAGATAAGTTGACTATATGACTGCTTTAAATTTGCTTGGAATTAAGAATTTCTATTTGAAATGCTTGGGATAACCCTCATGACCTACAGCAATGTCGTTCAAATTGGAGTTCACAGATGTATTTCTCAGGTTCTGAGAAAAAATACTTATTCTCTTTAAAACATGTTTTTATATTGATCCAAACTGAGAACACTGGCTTACAGAATTTTTAAAAATTACTTAGGAGTTTGACCTCCAAAGACAATCAAAACAAACCCTTCTTATTCTGACCATAGACAAGACTGTTCACAATCTTGAGCCTCAGATTTATATTCTATAAAATGTGGATATTGACATGCATAATCATTGAGATCCTTTGGGCTTTGAGATTCACTGGTTCTGTTCTTTAGTTTTCTTAGTCACATGAATATTCAAAATGCCACAAACATTTGTACTGAATTTTCATATATATCCTCAGGAATATCCTCTCTATAACCTTAAGGCAGGAATCATTTAACTTTTGATTTTCACAATAACTGAGGTAGCTTTCTAAAATATTCCTGCTTTACAGTCATTTGTCTAGGAATTTAAATATTCTTCATATTTTTCGAGACCAGAATTAATTAAGATCCTCATCAGAATGTTACACACGCACAAACACAGTCATATACACACATAAATATGTATGTGCATATATGAAGATATAAGAGATGATTGTATATGTTTGTTATAGGGCCATTTATCTATTGAACTACTCTTTCTTTGATTTCTGCAGTTATTGTTAAAAAGCATAGATCTTTCTATAAATGCAAATTATGGAAAATTATTTCTGGAGAAGTGTTTTTTCCTTGCATACATGAAAAATAAAAGTAATGTTCATATATGCTATATATACATACTCACAAAATACATTCTTATATAATTTAATATATAATACATTAAAATATATTAATATATTATTAATAACTTACATATATATACTGACTAAATTATTTCTAATACACTGTTTTATACACATATATATAAAGGATAATATACTAATAATACATATATAACAACTTATTCCATGCAGGTTGCTTTGCTAGACCTTGTGTGTGTCAAACAATAATCAATAATACATTGCCTTACATTGCTTAATATACAGCAGTCTCCCATTCTGTATTTATATTGTTGGCATTTATTGTGCCATCTTGAATTGATTATTTCTAGTAATTTCATCTTGTGTTGGAGGACTAAGTTTCCTTCTATTCTGTTACTCAGTTCAGTTCGTCTCAGTTGCCCAGTTGTGTCTGATGCTTTGAAACCCCATGGACTGTAGCACGCCAGGCCTCCCTGTCCATCACCAACTCCTGGAGGTTACTCAAACTCATGTCGGTGATGCCATCCAACCATCTCATCCTCTGTTGTCCCCTTCTCCTCCTGCCCTCAATCTTTCCCAGCATCAGAGTCTTTTCAAATGAGTCAGCTCTTCGCATTAGGTGGCCAAAGTATTGGAGTGTCACCTTCAACATCAGTCCTTCCAATGAACACCCAGGACTGATCTCCTTTAGGATGGACTGCTTGGAACTCCTTACAGTCCAAGGGACTCTCAAGAGTCTTCAACACCACAGTTCAAAAGCATCAATTCTTCGGCACTCAGCTTTCTTTATAGTCCAACTCTCACATCCATACTTGAATACTAGAAAAACCATAAACCATAGCCTTGACTAGATGGACCTTTGTTGGCAAAGTAATGTCCTGCTTTTTAATATGCTGTCTAGGTTGGTCATACCTTTTCTTCCAAGGAGTAAGCATCTTCTAATTTCATGACTGCAGTCATAATCTTCAGTGCTTTTGGAGTACAAAAAGTAGTCACTGTTTCCACTGTTACCCCATCTATTTGCATGAAGTGATAGGACCAGATGCCATGATCTTACTTTTCTGAAATTATGAGCTTTAAGCCAACTTTTTCACTCTTCTCTTTCACTTTCATCAAGAGGTTCTTCAGTTCTTCTTCTCTTTCTGCCATAAGGGTGGTGTCATCTGCATATCTGAGGTTAGAGTATATTTCTCCCGGCAATCTTGATTCCAGCTTGTGCTACCTCCAGTCCAGGGTTTCTCATGATGTACTCTGCACATAAGTTAAATAAGCAGGGTGACAATATACAGCTTTGACGCACTCCTTTCCCTATTTGGAACCAGTCTTTCATTCCATGTCCAGTTCTAACTGTTGCTTCCTGACCTGCATAGAGATTTCTCAAAAGGCAGGTCAGGTGGTCTGATATTCCCATCTCTTTCAGAATTTTCCACAGTTTGTTGTGATCCACACAGTCAAAGGCTTTGGCATTGTCAACAAAGCAGAAATAGATGTTTTTCTCCAACTCTCTTACTTTTTCGATAATCCAACGGATGTGGGCAATTTGATCTCTGGTTCCCTTCAGTTCAGTTCAGTTCAGTCGCTCAGTCGTGTCCAACTCTCTGCGACCGCATGAATCACAGCACGCCAGGCCTCCCTGTCCATCACCAACTCCCGGAGTTCACCCAAAATCATGTCCATAGAGTCGGTGATGCCATCCAGCCATCTCATTCTCTGTCGTCCCCTTCTCCTCCCGCCCCCAACCTTTCCCAGCATCAGTCTTTTCAAGTGAGTCAACTCGTCGCATGAGGTGGCCAAAATATTGCAGTTTCAGCTTTCGCATAAGTCGTTCCAATGAACACCGAGGATTGATCTCCTTTAGAATGGACTGGTTGGATCTCCTTGCAGTCCAAGGGACTCTCAAGAGTCTTCTCCAGCACCACAGTTCAAAAGTATCAATTCTTCGGCGATCAGCCTTCTTCACAGTCCAACTCTCACATCCATACATGACCACGGGAAAAACCATAGCCTTGACTAGACCGACCTTGTTTGGCAAAGTAATGTCTCTGCTTTTTAATATACTATCTAGGTTGGTCATAACTTTCCTTCCAAAGAGTAAATGTCTTTTAATTTTCTGGCTGCAATCAGCATCTGCAGTGATTTTGGAGCCCCAAAAAATAAAGCCTGACACTGTTTCCACTGTTTTTCCATCTATTTCCCATGAAGTGATGGGACCAGATGCCATGATCTTTGTTTTCTGAATGTTGAGCTTCAAGCCAACCTTTTCACTCTCCTCTTTCACTTACATCAAGAGGCTTTTGAGTTCCTCTTCACTTTCTGCCATAAGGGTGGTGTCATCTGCATATCTGAGGTTATTGATATTTCTCCCAGCAATCTTGATTCCAGCTTGTGCTTCTTCCAGCCCAGCGTTCCTCATGATGTACTCTGCATATAAGTTAAATATGCAGGGAGACAATATACAGCCTTGACGTACTCCTTTTCCTATTTGGAAAAGGTATGTTGTTCCATGTACAGTTCTGACTGTTGCTTCCTGACCTGCATACAGGTTTCTCAAGAGGCAGGTCAGGTGGTCTGGTATTTCCATCTCTTTCAGAATTTTCCACAATTTATTGTGATCCACACAGTCAAAGGCTTTGGCATAGTCAATGAAGCAGAAATAGATGTTTTTCTGGAACTCTCTTGCTTTCTCCGTGATCCAACGGATGTTGGCAATTTGATCTCTGGTGCTGGTTCCCTTGCCTTTTCTAAATCCAGCTTGAACATCTGAAAGTTCACGGTTCTTGTACTGTTGAAGCCTGTGTTGGGGAATTTTGAACATTAATTTGCTAGGATGTGAGATGAGTGCAATTCTTCAGTAGTTTGAGCATTCTTTGGTATTGCCTTTCTTTGGGATTGGAATGAAAACTGACCTTTTCTAGTCCTGTGGCCACTTCTGTGTTTTCCAAATTTGTTGGCATATTGAGTGCAGCATTTTCACAGCATCATCTTTCAGGATTTGAAATAGCTCAATTGGAATTCCATCACCTCCACTAGCTTTGTTGGTAGTGATGCTTCCTAAGGCCCACTTGACTTCGCATTCCATGATGTCTGGTTCTAGGTGAGTAATCATACCATCGTGATTATCTAGGTTGTGAAGATCTTTTTTGTATAGTTCTTCTATGTATTTTTGCCACTTCATCTTAATATCTTCTGCTTCTCTTAGATCCATACCATTTCTGTCTTTTATTGTGCCCATCTTTGCATGAAATGTTCCCTTGGTATTTCTAATTTTCTTGAAGAGATCTCTATCTTTCCCATTCTATTGTTTTCCTCTATTTCTTTGCATTATTTTTATTATATTATTACTGTAAGTGTTTAAATAACTTGAACTTTTCTTCTTATTCAGAATATAAGATATATTCTAGTTTATCTATATATTTCATGATCAGTAAACTTATTTCTTCATTTTTTATTAAATAATATTATGTTGAACAATGGGATATCACTTAGTATAGCCTCCCCAGTTTCTCAGAGTTTTGCTGAATCATTAATGTTTTCTTTTAGCATGCAGCCTGTAAACTGTTGTAGCTGAGTATTTAATTCCCAACGCAGTGAGCAGAGTCATACTCCCTCGTTTGTGGATTTTAATAGGAAGGAGCAGCACGCCTTACAGAAATGATATCAAGTCCCATCTCCAGCTTACCCCTCATCTGTGTAGCTCTCTCTGTTATAAACTATTTCATTGGTCAAGTATACTTTTCTATTAAAAGAAGCACGTATTAGTTCCTTTGTTACAATGTATGATTTTTAGTATGGTTCTTACAAATAAACACGTTGTGTTTTCATACATGTTTCAGCATCAATGTCTATTCCAGTAAGACTAACACAAAAATATCGTGTCAAAGACTTTATTTTCTGAACTTATCATTTAGATATTAAAATCTGTCACTTTTAAATAAGTGTAAAGATAAAAGGCTATATAAAATTAGGTTGATCCTCTGCAGGCTAAATTCATGTCAATGACATGTACTTGCAGAGGAAATTGAATCAGACCAGGCTTCCAATAGAATCATTGGTAAAAATATACACTGGCATAGTCAATACTAGACTTCAGGAAACTTGAGTTTACCTCTGTTATACAAGTGGATTATTTGAGAGTATTGAATCAGCTCAAAATTGTATAAGTAAAAGCAATTTTAAAAGACAACTTTGAAAATGGAGACATTCACTCGGAATGCTTTCTGAAAATGACTTCAGTTCAGTCAGTTCACTTCAGTTCAGTCGCTCAGTCGTGTCTGACTCTCCGCGACCCCATGAACCACAGCACGCCAGGCCTGCCTGTCCATCACCAACTCCCAGAGTTCACTCAAACTCATGTCCACAGAGTCGGTGATGCCATCCAGCCATCTCGTTCTCTGTCGTCCCCTTCTCCTCCCACCCCCAACCTTTCCCAGCATCAGAGTCTTTTCCAGTGAGTCAACTCGTCGCATGAGGTGGCCAAAGTATTGCAGTTTCAGCTTTAGCATCAGTCCTTCCAATGAACACCCAGGATTGATCTCCTTTAGAATGGACTGGTTGGATCTCCTTGCAGTACAAGGGACTCTCATGGCTTACTTGTTTAAATTTAGTTTTATGCCAAAAACACTTCCATATGGTTTCCATTTTGACTAATGAGCAACACAGCTGTAATACTTCTTTGTAAAACATGTATCCTTCTTTAATGCTTTTGAGCAGCTGCTGCTGCTGCTGCTGCTAAGTCACTTCAGTCGTGTCCGACTTTGTGTGACCCCATAGACAGCAGCCTACCAGGCTCCCCCGTCCCTGGGATTCTCCAGGCAAGAACACTGGAGTGGGTTGCCATTTCCTTCTCCAATGTGTGAAAGTGAAGTCGCTCAGTCATGTCAGACTTGTAGCGACCCCATGGACCGCAGCCTACCAGGCTCCTCTGTCCACGGGATTTTCTAGGCAAGAGTACTAGAGTGGCTTGCCATTGCCTTCTCCTTTGAGCAGCTAGAAACTGCTTAATGGGTATTTTAAACATCATGATATTTCCATGATGGAATATTTCTTCCCTTACTGGCAACTCTGATATCCACCCTTCTGCATTGCAGGGTTTCTTGATATCTTAATCTAGTTGGCCTTGAGCTGTGGTATTGTTTTCTGGCAGCTTCCATCATTCATATTTTATTGTGGAATGTGACATTATAAATAGCTTATATCTGAGAGGTCATTCATAGGTGTATGGCTCAACAGGACCCTGTGGGATTGCCAGGTTGCCCTCAGCCAGCCTGTTCTCCAGTTCTTGATTCTTCTCATTGAGACTAAAAACTTTTGCAGAGTATCTAGAGTGCTTTTAGGGGAGTAGAGAATCCTTCAAGGCACTCACTGATATTGACGTATCCTGGAGTTTCTCCTTGATAGGCTATTTTTTTTTTATTTTCTCCACCTAGATCATTTTGCTTCTTCACTTTAAAGGTAAGAGCCAGTTGAACACAATTCCTCACTCTTGTCCCTTTTTCTGAAATTAACCTGGATGTCTTTTCTCTTCAGAAGGGATGTATATTTCAATTAGAACAATCATTAGAATGTATGATTATTTTTTATATTGTTCTCTGTCTTTTCATGAGAGAAAAGGTTGATTTGTTCACCCCTTTATATACCTAAGAAAAAGTATGAAAGCCCTGTGTTCATTATGTTAGGGCCTGGGGCCTGGGGCCTGGGTGCAAGGGGATAGAGAATCGCATCATGATAAAGAACCAAGTTGTGCTGAAAAAAGACTCTGAAGTTTTGTTTAAGGGTTCATTATTTAGAGCAAAGAAGCAAAGCAGCTAGCAGAAGGAGGAAATGACTATTTTTAATATGAATCTGGATACCACTGGGAATCACATTAACCATTCAGCTTATTTTGAAATAGAAGGAAATCATGGAAGTAAGGAAGGCTTGAAATTCAAATAATGAGGTTAAAACTAGAATAGCTTGTCTTTCCCACAATTTATTAATTAATCAACTGGTCCACATCAAGAACCATCTTGTGCTCAGTACTCATAAAATTGTGAAAGCAATGTTTACTAAATTTTACCTGCCTAAGTTCTTGTTAGAAAGAGAATATAAGAATAAGTTCTAACTAAAAAGTAAATGGATCATAATAATGACGTGTGACACGGGAACATTCAGACTGAACATCTACAAATTCATCCTGGCCACCTGAGGAATAGTATGTTTGTTCCATAATTTAGTAACTCAATGTTTTCTCTTGATTATTGTCCTTCAAAATCTCTCTATATATATGTATGTATATTTATATTAATATCTATTATTGTTTGATTATGATGCTTTCTAAAAGAAAATGGCTATTTTAAACACTTTAAGGAAGGAAATAAATTTATTTTCATCATTTTTAAAAATTCCTATACTGACACTTAGTATTCAGAACAAAGGTTTTCTCTGCTATTTTAAGAGCTACACAGAAAATTCATGAATTTATTTCAGGGATTGTATTCATTACTTGCTTTTGGTTCTTTTATTTCCTTTCTACTCTGAAGACCCAATCTTGTAATGAGTGGTAGAAAATACATAAATAATATTAGAAATTCCCTTGTTTCTCTGACCTTTAAAGAAAAAAGAACACTGATCACTATGCAAAATATGTCTTGAATTAATCTGCATAAAGTTATTCTAATTTAAGTTCAAGTGATCTAGCAGTGACTACATTCAGAGACTTCTTATATACATTAAAAAATTAGTTGTGAATTTTAAATAAAAGGCAAATACATAATAAATTTTTAAGCAGTATGACTATATATTGTCTAAGTTTGCTGAGGAATGTAACTGAATCAAGTGTCCCATAAATCTTTTAAAATGTACAGTTTCTTGAAAGTGGTAAAGTGTTAGCTGCTCAGTTGTGTCTGACTTTTTGCGACCCCATGGACTGTAGCCTACCAGGCTCCACTGTCCATGGAATTCTCAAGGCGAGAATACTGGAGTGGGTCGCCATTCCCTTCTCCAGGGGATTTTCCCAAACCAGGGATCAAACTGGGTCTCCTGCACTGCAGGCATATTCTTTACCATCTGAACAGTCATTTCCTCCAATTAGTATTGTACTGGGACTCTCACTTCATGGGCCTAAGTGAAGATAAAATCCTAAGGTATTTTCTCCATTTTTACAAACAGTTTTTTTCATATTCTAAGAATTTTAGCCTTCTAATATACTATTATTATCCTCGTCCATAAATTAAAATTTTGTCTGTTTGGTAGAATTTTTGTATATGCCATGAGGATTCCTCATCCCTCAAAAGATTTTAACTTGTGTGCAATTTGAACAGATTTTTATTTCAAGGAAAAATAACTACCTAAATTTAAGATATTCAGGAGAGAGCAGCTTAGATAAGCAGTAAGGTATACATAACTGATAAGTAATTTTTACTTAATGACAAATAAATTGCTAAAATTAAAGGAACCAGTGAAATTGCTCAGTCATGTCCAACTCTGCGACCCCATGCCTTCCAGGCTCCTCCATCCATGGAATTCTCCAAGCAAGAATACTGGAGTGTGTTGCCATTTCCTTCTCCAGGGGATCTTCCCGACCCAGAGTCAAACCCAGGTCTCCCTCATAACAGGCAGACACTTTGCTGTCTGAGCCACCAGGGAAGCCCTAGGATTAAAGGAAAGTGATCATAAAGGCCCAGTGAATATACGTTGGGAGCAGCGGTACTGATATTTCCGTGCTTCTGTCGCTCTTACCCTGTCTGTGTGTTTTTATCCAACTGGATCATGAAGTTAGATCTCTCATTTAAGGTTAGTACAAAAAACTGTCGGTGACAAGTCACTGCTCTGTATTGGATAAATACCTGCTGCATTCTTGCTCTTATGTGAGTGTTCAGCTCAGGACCTTGTTACCACAGTAATGGTATTACTTAGCTATATTCCCTGATTAAATGTTCCTGGAGTATCAGTCAAATACTAGTGTATTAAGAACTCACAATCATTCAGTTCCACCGTGCTTTAACTTTTATCCTCCAAACCATCATCCAACGACCATGTTGGTGGGTGAATGAAATGTGTTACAGAGATTAGGCTGGTGGTTGCTATCCTATCATTAATTCCTTACTAAACATGTAACTGGTTTTATTTCAGGCAGTATACATTTCCACTGTCAACACCAAATTGTTTCACCATAATGGAAGTATGGGTCATATTGCTTGTTCTGTTCTCTAATTACTCATTTAAAGCAGGCTTTTGGAAGAAATATCACCCTTTGATGTCCTTCTAGAGACAGTAAAGTCAGTGGGAGAATCCATTTCTCCTTCTTTAAAAGATAAGCAAAATGTAATAAGGGAATCTGGCAATAAAGTAACCAGGAATTCTTGGATACTTAGCTTGTATATGTTCAATTGGATGACTTATATGTACTGACTTTCCTTGGCCTTTGCATAAAATCAGAGAAATTGGCCAAAATTAATGAAACTGTAGCACCAAGCAACTGAGTTCAGATTTACAGCTTCCTTATTTCAGGTACCCTACGATATCTTTTCAGTTCACACTTGGATGAAATTAAATAGCTAAAATAATCATGTGACATCTGGATATTATTCCATAATTTAAAATGCAAGGGATTCTATATTAATATTTTTTGATGATTTAGTCTAATAGAATCTAGCTTCATTTTTTCCTTTGCTTCAGTGAATCTTACTTAAAGCAAAATTATTACAGCTAAAGTCATGATTTTGCATTTTATTCCATTAAATCATCTTACTCATCTCAACAGAATTTTGTAAACTTTGTAACAGAAATTACTTTACAGCTATATATAAAATTTTCACAATATGAAAACCCGATCTTATATTAAAGTATCTATTTTTCAGTAGAGTTTGGGAAAATTGTACAGTCATTATAAATACTTGGCAGTATCTATTTTAAAATAATAAAAAATTAAAGAAACAGTTGGAGTGGAAAATTGGCAGTTTCTCAAAAACTCTCATCTTTGTTTTTGCTTCATGGTAGTCACCATAAAAAACCAAACAAAAAAAGAAATTGACACTTTGTAGAATTCATAGAGTTGTAATCACATAAGCCATCAGCAGGTCTCTGTTAATAAAAGTCACTAATAGGCAAAGTCAGCACATTTTGTAGTTTATTCAGCTGGAAAATATATTCTTTCTTTTTTCCCTAGAACAGATGCCTACAACAGTATTAACTATTAGTTTCAAAATTAGTAAGCTGATTATTTTATGGAAAATAACACAAAATGTGTTTCAGACAAATATTTTTGTTGTGTTGAAGCATGGCATTCCTATCAGACTGGACAAGAAATGAAATACAAAAGTTTTGATTAAAAAGTTTATGTTAAAGTGGCAAAATACTTTAAATCACATAATTCCACATTTGGAAGATATGAACAGATGTGTTTCTGCACGTTTACCCCTTCACTGATTATAGATGCAACCTATTCCAGGAGCTGACAGGGTCTGAAACTGCAAGGAAAGTAACATAAGCATGGTTTTCTCTAGTGATGGATTCCCCTCCTGCATTAATCCAGAGATTCATATAAGGAAGAGACATGGTCATTCGCAAATGCCAGCCCAAAGAATATGGCAAATGCCTGGAACCTCCAGTGGGATATATGAGCTGAATGGACTCACTGAGCAGAGATGCACAAAACAGTTTCCAAGCAGGATCAAAGGTTAACTAGGAGAGAATAGACCAAGAATTCACAGGAGTGCCTATTCGCTAATTGCCTAATAGCTAAATACTGCATAATAGTCCTCTTTTGAGAGAATTAAATAGAAAGACTTCAATACGTTATGGCTTGATTTTTAATGAAAGACTATTCATTAGAATCCCAGTTTACAAAAAGCGGCAATATCCAAACAGTGATTCACATGCTAAATATTTTTCTAGAAAGGGGTGGAAGATGATAAAAGGAAACAGGTATACAACCTAGTGCTCAGACAGTAAAGAATCTGCCTGCAATGCAGGATATGAACAGGAAACACATCTGTTCATATCTTCCAAATGTGAAATTATGTGATTTAAAGTATTTTGCCACTTTAATGTAAACTGTAATGAAAAATTTTGTATTTCATTTTTTTGCCCAGTCTGATAGGAATGCCATGCTTTTTGCATTACTAAATGCAAAATCAAACCCAGACCCAGGGTTTGATTCCTGGGTCAGGAAGATCCCTGGAGAAGTGAACAGCTACCCACTCCAGTATTCTTGCCTGGAGAATCCCATGGACGGAGGAGCCTGGCAAGCTACAGTCCTTGGGGTCGTAAAGATTCGGACACCACTGAGCAACTAAGCACGCATACAGCTACTAAAAAGAATAAACTGTTTAGAAATAATTCAAGGTGACAGAACAAAATTATATTCAAATAGATTTGTGCATCTCTCTTCTTTCTCCACCGTGATATATGGTGGGCTTGACGTTTCCCTTGCTCTGGGTTTCTCATTTCACTTGGCGTGCACAGGTCCTAAGTCCTTGGACTCTTCACAGCATTCCAGGCACAAAATATGATGAGGAGGCATACTGGGACTGCAGACAGATTACATGGAGGGCAGAGGTTTGCTGGAAAACAGAAGAGGAAGAAGCAATTACCAAAAAAAAAAAAAAATGTGACACACCACTGTTTTCATTCACTTTATTCTTTTGGATCTAAATAATAGGAAATCTTTGTAGATTGGTTTTCTTGTATCATGAAGAAATTGGTGACAGGGAAATCACAAAGACAAACATAGCCTGTCTGGGAAGGAGACCGAAGGCAGACTGAACTATTCAAATGTGACGCTGTCCCAGCAGGCCAGGAGATGATGGAGCCGTGCGGTTTCCTCTCCAGCAGTTAGTGTGCTAGGAAATGACTCTGCATTGCCCAAGCCTGTGACTCACGGTGAAGTGAACTGTGTGGGGAATTTGGCATCCTCACTCAGCGTTCCGGACCTTTTAACACTTAGGTTTGATTGGGGACTTTCTCAACAGGCTGATGGTTGATGATTTTAGGGAACATTTTCATAACTTGTTCTTGATTTTGTTAGAGTAATATATTGAAAACTAGTTTGGTAGTTTCTTTGAAAATCCCCCATATTCTACCCTAAGTTCAGTTCAGTCACTCACTCGTGTCTGATTCTTTGCGACCCCATGGACTGCAGCACACCAGGCTTCCCTGTCTATCGCCAAGTCCCAGAGTTTACTCAGACTCATGTGCATTGAGTCGGTGATGCCATCCAACCATCTCATCCTCTGTCGTCCCCTTCTCCTCCCGCCTTCAATCTTTCCAGCATCAGGGTCTTTTCAAATGAGTCAGCTCTTCCCATCAGGTGGCCAAAGTAGTGGAGTTTCAGCTTCAGCATCAGTCCTTCCAATGAATATTCAGGATTGATTTCCTTTAGGATGGACTGGTTGGATCTCCTTGCAATCCAAGGGACTCTCAAGTGTCTAAAGGAATCTGTAAAATTGCCATGTATTTATATACATACATTAAAGCAACTGTATCCTCTGATTTGAATTTCTTTAAAAATATCACTATAGTCTTCCTTAAAATAAGTAAAAATATTTTAAAATATTAAAGAAGCTGTGAGGAAATGCATAACTGCTGAGAAAACTTTAACTCACTTGAAAAGCATTTCAGATTGTCATTTCATACATCAGAAAATTTTGTTGTGTCTCATTGATAAAACCACACATAATAGAAAAGTTCAGGATCAGGAATAGTTTAAAAAGATTTGAGATGTGGTAAAAATATTTGAAGGATATAATTTTAAATATAGAGATACTTTGTACATAGGTAATTAGTATATATCGAGGGGCTGATTGTTAAATTGAGCTATAAACCCCTCATTTTACAGAGCAGACTGTTGACACCCAGTCTGATCCAGGACTACTTGTAGATATTCAATTAGTGGCAGAGTCCGTATTGCTGATTTCAGCAGCTCACTTTCCAGCAATATCTCTATAGAAGAATATAGCTTTATATTAGCATGACAATATTTGTGCCATTTTATCATTCCTTTTGAATGTATGACTTTTTCACTATAATAAAACTATTAATTTATGTAGCTTTGTACTCTTTGCCAAAATGATATTCAGAAAGTGAATGCATTCCTATTTATATCTTATCACAGATCTTGAACTGTTTCTGACTTGTGTTTCCTGGCCAGAGATAAAAGAATGTTATTTTTCATAGACAAAAAGAGGAAACAACTGAGTAAACTTTGTTAAGCTAGGGATTTATACCGCAAACTTCAGACACAAGTTCTTAAGTAATCCTAAAATTGAATTCCATTTTTTTTCCAACTGTTAAAGAAATAACACAGATCCTGTAGCTGGGTTCTGAAGCATTTCATTAAATTGAACTTCGTGTATCTACCCAGGCTTTCAGCTGACTTCTGCAGAGCAAAATCAAGATCTCTTCTAGAAAACAGAATGATTTTTGTGCGTATTATTTGTAAACCTCAAACCATCTATATTTGAAATATTTTAAGCAAAATTTGAAACCCGTTAAGGAACTGTAAAATTATTTGCCCAGAGAATCAGTGAAATTTGTATCATAACTAAATAATAAATCTTACACATTCTAAGTTGGTGAAAGGCCATAGGAACAAAAAATAATCTTTCTTTTTTTAAAACTAGCTTTGTTCACATGTTTTAAACAATTTTTCTGGGAAGCTTATTGTGCATGACACTGTTTCACAATTGACTGAAAATACCTAGTGACAACCATGTTTTCTATTATATACATTTATTATTCCATACAAAGCAATCATTCATGAAGATATACCTGAGACAACTGTCAGAGAATATATTCTAAGCAGCTGCAATGTTGATGACTTAGACCCGAGTCTCTGGACTCAAGTCTGTATTCATTTGAAATTCAGATTAAGCTAACTGCATTCTTATAGATAAGTAAACAAATGGCTAGTTACACTGGGACTTCTACTTTAGTGTTTAATCTGGCAGGTTTTTTTCTCTAGTGCTCCCAACATAATTTGTCGTTACTGTTTGGACTATAAACTATATTTTGTAAGAAAAATATAGTTTATATATTGTTTCTGGTCAAACAGATTTTTTTATGTATTGTTATGGTGTCTATTTGGCACTCATCTCTTTGCTAATAGTATAAGTAACATAATGTTGAGCTTCCCTGGTGGTGCAGATGGTAAAGAATCCGCTTGCAATGTGGGAGACCTGGGTTCAACGCTTGGTTGGGAAGATCCCCTGGAGAAGGGAAGGGCTAACTGCAGTATTCTGACCTGGAGAATTCCATGGACAGAAGAGCCTGGCAGGCTACAGTCCATGGGGTCGCAAAGAGATGGACACGACTGAGCGGCTTCATACTTCATGCTTCACTAAAATACCTGCTTTCTTTCATTTCTCTTCTAGAAACACCCTACCACTGTTTCTGTTCCTCTTCTTGGTTATGGAGTAGGGATATCAAACTGATGACTCACAATTCGTTTCCAGCCTACTGACCTGTTTAACAACACAGATATTTTCAAATGAAATGTGTTGCCAATATTTAAGATCCTTGAACTATCAAATAAAAATTTTAGTCTTTGTTGATTCTTTAGAACATCTGGCAATGGTTGGTCCTTCGTTTCTTCAAAATGCCTGTGAGCCAGAACTGAACTGTTGCCTTCTGTGTCTAGCTCTTGTTATCCTGTTCTTCATCATTCACAGAGCTCTTTGTCTCTTCCACCCTGACAGTCAGCCTGATTCACTTAACATAGTTTCCAGCTTTATCCAGCTCTTAACCATTAGTTTCACTGTTCTACTTTTGGGGAGAAGAATGAGGTATAAACATATATGGCAATGATTCAAACAGTCTTAGAAATGGAGAAAACTTTTCATATCATCTAACCAAAATTCTCATTAAAAGTATTGACATTTATGCATGTTTGGACAGGTTAGGTGACTTACTAAGGTTTGCATATAAACTGTAGCTTAGTCTCAAATATCCGTCTATCGATACTAAATGTCATGCTCTTTTCACCATCTTAAGAAACTGGTTGTGAAATAGTTGCAGAAAATTACTCAGCGTTTCACCAGTAGAATTTCTTTTCAGGCGGTGTGTGCGAATAAATGTTTAATATCAACTCTCTGGGAAAACAAACCTGGATTATAGCATTTGCTGGTAGTGTAAATACTCCCACCATGTTCAATTTCAAGCTACTGATGAGACATCAACCAGCTTATAAAATTCAAGAAAATTTAGCAATAGCTGTTGTCAATCACTGAGCCATATCCAGCCCTCTAGAATACATGTATGATTCAAGGATCTTGTGTATATTAGAGAAATCCAGGTGATTAACATACATGCTTATTAAACAAAATCCTTTCTATTACACTGGCAACCCTTATCAAAAATGTCAATCTCACTTATGAGAATATTTTCCTTTTATTTTATCTGTTATCATGGCTTAGATAAGCTAATGGAAATTCACTGACAGTACTGATACATATAAAAGCAAAATCAATCACTCTTATATAACTCATCTCTTTGGTTTATTATTCTGACCAAGTATAAGCATGCATAATGGATCATTTATATGATAATTTCTAAAGTGGAGTCTTTGAATGTTATTGACTAAGGAAAAAGTCCTCGAGTTCTTTATCTGCTATTGAGTTTGGAAGTACTCAAGTTCTTTATATGCTACTGAGTTTGGTCTGGCTAAGCATTTTGAATGGCATTCAATTTTATTTTGTTTGTCAGAAATGGATATGTACTATAAGCTTTTTATTATCTAAATATTGTTCTTTTTTCTAAAATGTAAGAAATCCTAATCTTATTAATGATAGCTATGATATGGCAAAATTCTTATGTTCTAGTTTCTCTGTTGTAAATGCTTGAAAGTATTTTGACAAGAGTCAACATTTTCCATTTTATCCCGCTTTTTGACATTAATTCTCACAGGTAAGAGAGTTGTTTACTTACATAATTTGAAATTTCTGACTTCTTAATGACATGAAAACAAAGGTAATATGTAAAAATGATAACTATCTATCTGAGCAAGTAAAATTGTATTGTCATTTCCTTTAGTCACAACTGAAAAATACAGGAAGATAGTTTTGGGTAAAAATATTATAAAGAAAGCAGAAGTAAGTTTTATATAATAATAAATTATTAAAATATATATGTGCACGTTACTGTGCTTTCAATTCTATATTAGATATTCCAGGAGGCTAATGCAGTTTTCTATGGAAATAATTCTTAATGGAGATTAAAACTTATTTGAAAATAGAAAAAAGGTTTATGTGTGAAGTAGCAGTTCAGATTTATAGGAAAAATATTTCGTTTAATCTATTATTTTCTATAACTAGTTATTTATTTCAGAGATTTTTATGTTAAGAAACCGAAATATTGTTTTCTTCTTATTTCATAATAAAAGCTTCTCAGCAAAGAGAATTATAACCAAACCTTTTCCAGTACTTGAAATCATCAGTTCACCATTACTCTCTTTTTATCAGTTTCAGTATTTTAATTGAGGAGGATGATTTTTTGTCAAAAAACTGACTGTATAGGCAAAATAGTGGCTTCCCAGGTGACTTTAGTGGTAAAGAAACCCGCCTGCCAATGCAGGAGAGGTAAGAGATGCAGGTTGAATTTCTTGGCTGGGAAGGTCCCCTGGAGGAGGGCATGGCAACCCACTCCAGTATTCTTGCCTGGAGAATCCCATGGACAGAGGAGCCTAGCAGGCTACAGTCCATAGGGTCTCATAGAGTCGGACATGACTGAAGCAACTTAGCATGCAAGCAAGCATGCACAGGCAAAATAATATAGTGGGTGTTTTATCTAAAAGCATCTTAAATTCATTCAAATGTCGTTCCATTGTAACCGTTGCATCTCCAACATTTTGCTCCTGCTTCCTGGAGATGGCTTGCTCAATGCCATAGAACCAGTAAATGTTATAAACAACAAATATGTGCCATTTGTTCCATTAATTGTTTTTACCGAGATGAAGAAGCAGTAAGAAGCAGCACAGTGTTTGATTTAGGGAAAGCAAGAAACAGTATGTGGAGATGAACAAGTAAATCCTAGTGAAGGTTCCTGAAGCTTACGGGACCTGTGGACACCATTTATTTTTTCTGCAGAGAACACTGGCAAAGTGGGAGAACGTGTGTGCATGTGAGTGTGTGTGCACGCATTGTGGTGTGTGTTGTGCTGTGCTGGAAGAATCACTTGTCACAGTTGGTGACCTCTACCTTCTTCTGTTATTCATAGCTCTTCACTTATCACATAAAGTAAATAATTTCTTTTGCTCAACACGCATGTACACACACATGTTGGAGAGGGTTAGGATTTTGAGTTTGGGGTGGACAATATATAAAGAAAAATACATAAAAGAAAAGTAAAATTGCCTGTGCTTTAATATTGTAGAATTATCCTCAAGACAGAATTTGGATACATAAGACTAACATACAAATTGGCTTATGTTCTCCCCAAATTTGAAGAAAATATTGAAAATAAAGCTGCAGGACTCTACCTCCCTATTTATCCTCTATCTATTAAACTGTCTGTCTATGTATCTATCCTATACCTGCCCTATCTCTTTTTTTTTTTTCTTTGTAAACCAATTCAGCCTTGACTCCCGAAGTACCTCTAACATGATGACTTGGATTTTACAAGTGAAAGCAGGGCTAATAATCAGAATGACCTCTTATTTCCCTCAGGTGTAATGGGTGTGTTTATGTGTGTGTGTGTGTGTGTTTTAGCACTAATGACAAAATTCCCTAAACTTCCATTAGAGCTCCTGTGGGTAAAGTCAATGGTGATAATAACTGACGTGGGAGTGTTTCTGCCTGGAAATCGGAGAGTCAGTCTCCAAAGTACTCCGTTTTAATGTCAGCACAAAACAGTGGCAGTTTTCTCTGATGGATTTTATTCTTTTCCCAATATCAATGTT
Organism: Moschus berezovskii; assembly: GCF_049115385.1. Taxonomy (NCBI): domain Eukaryota; kingdom Metazoa; phylum Chordata; class Mammalia; order Artiodactyla; family Moschidae; genus Moschus; species Moschus berezovskii. The sequence goes on from NC_142467.1 coordinate 10,586,813, forward strand.
ATTTCTGCCAAATTTAAGTAAAAATAAAATCCAGAGATGATAAAATACTTCCTAGAAATTTTTTTCTAATTATGCATAATTCAAGTTTATTGTTCATTTTTATTCCTAAAATTATTTGTCCCCTTCAGAGGTATAGAATGATAACTTTGACAAGTATAAAGTAAACTTGGAATTTAACATTTGCCATAGAAAAGTGAAAGTTTTTTAATTCTAGGTTATACTTAATAAGAGTGCCATATATTTAACTGAGAAAAGCACATTGACCTATTTTCCTATGTTAGATTTTAGAAGTATTCCTACTTCTCTGCATTTTATAAGTTAATGTAACATACCTACTAACTAATCTCAGAATAATACTCACAAAAGTTCTAACATGGAGTGAGTATAGGACTCTCGACACATTTTACTTTTTAGTAATTTTTTCATTTCCAGTTGAATTGATGTAATGCCAATTAAAAATGGCTTGGCCAAATTAATAGCTAAGATTCAGCTCAACCTAGTTTCTAGGGCACAGACTCTGAAGGGAGATTGTTATTTCCCAGTTCCCAGTACAGCTCACTCTTGGGGCCTATTCTTCATGCTCGTCTACGCTTCAGGTTTCACATCTATAAAATGGGGCTGTTAAGAACATCTACTTCATAACATTGCTGAGAGGATCACTTGAGTTATATATAAAGCATGGAGATTAGTGCCTGACATATTGTAAGTACTAAACAAGGCTTGGCTCTAACTAATAGATCCCTGATAAACAGGTTCAATAAATTACCCTTTGGGTTATTAAGAAAAGTTTATTTCTTTTTTATTAAAGTATAGTTGATCTACAATGTGCTATTAATTTCTTCTGTACAGGAAAGTGATTCAATTATATATATATATATTACATATATTTTTATATATAGTATTTATATGAATTCAATTATATATATTTTATATATAACTATGTATATTATGTGTGTGTGTGTGTGTGTGTGTGTGTGCGTTGTTTCTTTATATTCTTTTCCATTGTGGTTTATCAGAGGACCCTGAATGTATTCTCTGTGCCATACAGTCAGACCTGGTTGTTTATTCGCTCTATAAATAATAGTTTACATCTGCTAACCCCAATCCCCTTCTCCATTCCTCCCCCTACCATCTTCGCTTGGCAACCACAAGTCTGTTCTCTGTTTCCATGAGTCTATTTCTGTTTTGTAAGTGGGTTCATTTGAGTCGTAGTTTAGATTCCACATATAAGCAATATCAAGCGCTGTTTGTCTTTCTCATTCTGACTCACCTCGCTTAGTATGATAACGTCTGGGTGCACCTGTGTTGCTACAGATGGCGTTATTTTGTGCTTTTCGTGGCCGAGTAGTGTTCCATTGCATGTGTGCACCACATCTTTATTCATTCATCTGCCGATGGACATTTAGGTTGTTTCCATGTCTTAGCTACTGTAGATAGTGCTGCTTTGAACAGACGGTGCATGCATCCTTTTGGATTAGTTTTGTCCGGATACATGCCCAAGAAAGGGATTGCTGGATCTTATGGTAATTCTGTTAATTTTTTCAGGAGCCCCCATACTGTTCTCCATAACGGCTATACCAATTTGCATTCCCACCAACAGTGTGGGAGGGTACCTTTTTCTCCACATCCTTTCCAGCATTTCTTATTTGTAAAGTTTTTAATGATAGTCATCTGACTGGCATGAGTTGGTACTTCATTGTACTTTTGATTTGCGTTGGGAGTTGGTGATGGACAGGGAGGACTGGCGTGCTGTGATTCATGGGGTCGCAAAGAGTCGGACACGACTGAGCGACTAAACTGAACTGAACTGAATAATTAGTGATGTTGAACATCTTTTATGTGTCTGTTGTCTGTGTGTGTTTCTTTCTGTCTATTTAGATCTTTCTGCCTACTTTTCAGTTGGATTGTTTTTTGTTCTTGAGTTGTTTGAGCTGTTTGTATACAGACTTTGGAAAGTAAGCCCTTGTTGGTTGCATCATTTGAGAATGTTTTCTCCAATTCTGCAAGTTCTCATTTCATTTTGTTTATGGTTTCTTTTGCTGTAAAGAAAAGCTTATTTCTCTCTTCAGATATCCCTCTCTTTACTGCCAACCTCTTCTTTCTGCTGATTTATTTAAATTAATAACAGGTACTTCTAATAAAACATATTGAAATAAATGAAAATCTTTAGCTAAAATAATAGGATACCCTGTAATTATTAATGCATCTTGCGCCTTACCCTGGTATCAGAATGTACTCTACTCCAGATGTCTGTGTTTAGATTCCTCTTCACTTCTACAACTCCCTCAATTTGGTTTGAAGTTAACTGATGTTTATCTTTCCATTCTGGTGAATATTAATAATGGATGAATGTGTCTACTGCATACTAAGAGGGGAAATATGTCTATTCTAAACTTGGCAGGTGAAGCAGATCTGCATTTGTTGTTGGGAAATCTCTCTCATCTTTTCTATGTTATTTCTGAAATACAATTTGGCAACCACAGCATCCATAATGTCTTTTTCCATTTTAAACTTCATCTTAGACCTTTCACGTGAGTGACAATTACAACTTCTGATGCAACATTTAGTAAGAATAAATACGAAGCATACTTCAACTACTAGTAATTTCAATACTGTATGAAACACATTATCCAAAGTTTACCTTCTGTAACATCATACATGTTCTGATTTCAGCTGGCCACATAGGTTGTGACTGAAAAACATTTTTTTTCCAAAGTTAATGATTTTCCCATGTATTTTTCTATTTCTTCACCTAGATAATCGGATTATGTTTGGGGAATATGGCAACATCATTCAAAATAAATAGAGAATCAGGCTTGGCTGTCAGAATATCTAACATTTCCATAAACAATTGACTAACTCCCCGCGCAGTAAACTCTGGAGTGTTTTCTGATACCAATGACCAGTTCTCTAATTCCTTGGACAACAAGTATATGTCTAACAATTGAATTCACTTTTGATAAAATCTATGCAGAGTTAGCATAGGATTCACAATTGCTGTAGCTATACGTGAAAGAATATAAATTGAAAGACTTCTTCCCATTTTTCTTTGTTTTATGCCTTTAATTAATTTAAGAAGGATAGGTTAATTTCATCAAGAGTGATCACTTGAGAATGAGAAAAAAAAATGTAAACATTCAAAAATTCAAAGCCATCAAATTAAATAAGTCACAATAATTCCTTCCAGCAAATATGTTTTGATGCCCCCATTCAGTTCAGTTCAGTCACTGAGTCGTGTCCAATTCTTTATGACCCCATGGACTGAAGCACACCAGGCCTCCCTGTCCATCAACAACTACTGGAGCTTGCTCAAACTCATGTCCATTGAGATAGTGATGCCATCCAACCACCTCATTCTCTGTCGTCCCCTTCTCCTCCCGCCTTCAATCTTTCCCAGCATCAGGGTCTTTTCCAATGAGTCAGTTCTTCGCATCAGTGGCCAAAGTATTGGAGCTTCAGCTTCAGCATCAGTCCTTCCAATGAATATTCAGGATTACTTTCCTTTAGGATGGAATGGTTGGATCTCCTTGCAGTCCAAGGGACTCTCAAGAATCTTGTCCAACACCACAGTCCAAAAGCATCAATTCTTCGGTGTTCAGCTTTCTTTATGGTCCACGTCTCACATCCTTACATGACTGCTAGACGGACCTTTGTTGGTAAAGTAACGTCTCTGCTTTTTAATATGCTGTTGAGGTTGTTCATAGCTTTTCTTCCAAGGAGCAAGTGTCTTTTAATTTCATGGCTGCAGTCACCATCTGCAGTGATTTCGGAGCCTCCAAAAATAAAGTCTGTCACTGTTTCCGTTGTTTCTCCATCTATGCCATGAAGTGATGGGGCCAGGTATCATGATCTTAGTTTTTTGAATGTTGAGTTTTAAGCCTGCTTTTTCACTCTCCTCTTTTTCTTTCATCAAAATGCTCTTAATTCCTCTTCGCTTTCTGCCATAAGGGTGGTGTCATCTGCATATCTGAAGTTATTGCTGTTTCTCCTGGCAATCTTAATTCCAGCTTGTGCTTCATCTAGCCTAGCATTTCTCATGATGTACTCTGCATTTAAGTTAAGTAAGTAGGGCAACAGTATATAGCCTTGATCTATTCCTTTCCCAATTTTGAACCAGGATCCACGTCCAGTTCTAACTGTTGCTTCTTGACCTGTATCCAGATTTCTCAGGAGGCAGGTAAGGTGATGTGGTATTCCCTTCACTTTAAGAATTTTCTACAGTTTTGTGAAATGTCCCCATTAGATACCAAATTACAGGCATTGTCAAGTTTAAGCTCATTTCTCTTTTATGTGAGATAGACCACCATGAGGTTGCTTTGTTTAATATCCAAGTAAAGTTTTAAGAATTGCTGAATCCTAAGCTATTCTATCGGAGAAGGCAATGGCAAGCCACTCCAGTACTCTTGCCTAGAAAATCCCATGGATGGAGGAGCCTGGTAGGCTGCAGTCCATGGGGTCGCTAAGGGTCGGACACGACTGAGCGACTTCACTTTCACTTTTCACTTTCACACATTGGAGAAGGAAATGGCAACCCACTCCAGTGTTCTTGCCTGGAGAATCCCAGGGACGGGGGAGCCTGGTGGGCTTCCGTCTATGGGGTCACACAGAGTCGGACACGACTGAAGTGACTTAGCAGCAGCAGCAGCAGCAGCAAGCTATTCTATCTGGAGAAGGAAACGGTAACCCACTCCAGTATTCTTGCCTGGAGAATCCCATGGATGGAGAAGCCTGGTAGGCTACAGTCCACAGGGTCGCAAAGAGTTGGACACGACTGAGCGACGGAACGGAACGGAACGGAAGCTATTCTATACTCTCTGCATGTGTTGCTAGCTTCTTTCAGTTGTGTCCAACTATTTGCAACCCTGGGACTGTAGCCCAGCAGGCTCCTCTGTTCATTGGGTTCTTCAGGCAAGAATACTGGAGCAGGTTGCCATGCCCTCCTCCAGTGGATCTTCCTGACCCAGGGATCGAACCCAAGTCTCCTGCAGCTGCTGTGTTGCAGGCAGGTTCTTTACAAACTGAGTCATCAGGGAAGTCCCACTACTCTTTCTATGCCCCACAAATTAACAATTGCTCCTTTTGTCACTGTAGGAGTTCATGTTTCATTTCTGTTTATTATTATTTCCTTTTTTGACTCTTGTAATTCTGTTAAAAGTGGACATCAATATTATATTCACCTGCACATTTTGTACATGTCTATATGTTTAGATTACATCTTATACTAATATCCCTTATTATTATATTAGTACTCACTAAGATGATTTCCTAAACTTTAACTTTCTTTTCTAATTTCACCTATTTGTTCATTTTTTTTATTTGAACATATGCTATATGCCAAGTACTTTGCTCCATCTGGAATTCAGACTTGGACTAAAGAAATACAGTTTCTCCTCTTCATGATTATATTAGTACCAGGTAATTACAGGGCAGTGTAACAAGAGCTATGACAAGGGGAGGTAAGGACGCTGTGGGAGGATCACTTCTAAAAGAAATGAGAACGGGAGCTGGATGACAAGAGAAAGACCTGCTAGAGAATTTGGTGCTTCATTTATATTTCAGTGAATTAATGATTTATTTCTTTTTGCCATGCCTGGTTTTCACTGCTGCACGGGCTTTTCTCTAGCTGTGGGAAGCAGAGCCTACCCTCTAGTTGCGATGCACAGGTTCTCATTGCAATGGCTTTTCTTGTCGCGTTGCAAGAGCCCTAGGCCACAGGGGCTTCAGCAGCTGTGGCTCATGGGCTCAGTAGTTGCCACTTCCAGACTCTAGAACCCAGGCTCAATAGTGGTGACACAGGAGATCTTAACTGCTCCTCAGCGTGTGGGATCTTCCCAGATCTGGGATCCAGCTTGTGTCTCCTGCATTTGCAGGCTGATTCTTGACCACTGAGCCTCCCGGGGAAGCCCTGAAGTTGGTGGGTTAATGCAAGGAATGCGGGGTGGGGAGGGGGAGTTTCAGGCAGAGAAAATGACATGTGTAAAGCAGATGGCTTGTTGCAATTCTTTCATTGTATAATATTGCAACACTCATGTAACACTATGTACCAGTCACTATTACAAGTGATTCTTACCCTATGTAAACAATCCACTAAGCTAATTCTGTCGTTTCTTTCATTTTTCAAATAAGGAAACAGAGAAAGTAAGAAGTTTGCTCAAGTTTACACAACTACTCAGAGGCAGAGCCAGAACGCAAGTCATGCAGCTTGTTTTCATAATTTGTACTCTTCAGTGCCTTTTACACTGGAAAGGCATTAAAATCCACTTTTAATTTAGTATGCTAGGTATTCACTTTGCAGTCTAATAAAACCAGTACGATTATTTTAGAGACCAGTTCACCATAGCTAAAATAGTATGAATCACCAAAAAGTCTGTGTGTCATTTAACATGAATCAGAAGTCCGTAACAGAACAAGAATTCACTTCACTTCCACAAAGATCTGCTGTCTTCCTCCACATGCAGTGTTCTCTGCTAGGACCTAGGGACAGCAAATTCATTTAATCTCTGCTCTCCAGGGATTCTCAGTTCTGCCCAGGAAAGTGAGATGTTAACCAAAAACAGTATATCAAACTTACAACAAATGCAACCAAATAGATGCCTGTGTGATATGAGGGCAGAGACTTTGCCGTATTCACCTTTGAGTTCACCACACGGTGTCTAGCATCTGGTTAAACACAGAATGATTGAATGATTATAACAATGTGTTATAAAGGGAAGAATTACTTTCATCAGTGTAAATCAAGACCTGTTTAATTAAAAGGGAGCATTTTGAACTCTGAAGTATGGATTAGATTTCCCTCATCTAAGATGGTTAGATCAACCTCTAAAAAATGTAAAAAAAAAAAATTGCTTGACGCAGGAGATGAACAAAATCATTAGAGTAAAAAATAACTAAGAACAGTGCGAGAATAATTAAGAGAGTGAGACAATGCGCAAAAGAGTTTGACTAGAGTAAGTTTCTAGAAAGCTTCAAATCCTGTAACAAAGAACTTTATTCTTTTGAAAGTAGAGAATCAGCAGAGGTTTGTGAGCAAGAACTGATCAGATCAGAGCAGTATTTTCATAAAATTAGTCTTGTTTTGTGTAACCAGAGCCTATAAGAATATTTTAAAGACTAATTTGTTAAACTGTGCAAATTTCTGATAGTCTAAAGAAGGCCAATAAATATGAGAAGGAAACAGATGTGAAACTTAGCTAAGGGTGTATTGAATTTTTAAAACACTGTAATACGTTTCAGTGCATTAACCTGTATTATCTGAAAGAGAGTGAGTCACACTGAAAATAAGAATAATTTCTTTCACTACATTGATGAGAAGAGCAAATCTTTCCTTTTATTATTATAGTTACTGTGGTCCAAAGCATGTCTGAAAATGAAACATCTGTGATACGGAAATATCTTCAATATTTTTTAAGAATTGGAAAGGCTTCCCTCAGGCATATGTCCCAGATATACAGTAGCACGTTTGAGGTCTAATTGCAAAACTGTGGTGCACCCACAGAGCCTCGAAGGAAAAACTAGTCCATGTGGAATTAACTTTAAAAAAAAAAAGAAAGAAAGCTGAAACCCAAAGTGTGGACTGATTTGTATCAGAGCTCTTGTTTTAAGTGTGAATGAACACAGAACATTTAACTTATCTAGATATGAAGTCTCCACTATTGATAACTGGTATCTGTGTAGACCATTATGAAGTGTTTTTTTTTTAAGCAAAATTAATTGCTGTTTAGAGCGCAAAGATAAATTCTGAGTGTTTCGAGGAATCAATGTTTTAAGCAGAATTTTGGCTCTAGATCCTGAGAGTGTACTCAAATATTTTTTGCTTACATATACTATGTCTCAACTCCTAAGTCACCCATCTACCCCCCTCAAAAAAGTGTAGAAAATTTACCTTGAGTCAGATGAGCATTTTTTAAGTAAAATGATTTTTTTGGGTCGTCCCCTCAGAAATGGTCACATCTGACTTATCTCGGAGCACTCTCAGTTCAGTTCGGTTCAGTCGCTCAGTCGTGTCCGACTCTTTGCGACCCCATGGACTGCAGCATGCCAGGCCTCCCTGTCCATCACCAACTCCCGGAGTTTACTCAAACTCATGTCTGTTGAGTTGGTGATGCCATCCAACCATCTCATCGTCTGTTGTCCCCTTCTTCTCCTGCCCTCATCAGCATCAGGGTCTTTTCCAGTGAGTCAGCTCTTCGCATCAGGAGGCCAAAGTATTGGAGTTTCAGCTTCAACATCAGTCCTTCCAATGAACACCCAGGACTGATCTCCTTTAGAATGGACTGGCTGGATCTCCTTGCAGTCTGCCTAGCTAATAACTGGACTCCACCTCCAGTGGAAGGTTAGGTAACAGAGTAGCAGAGAAGGAAGGAAAAATGGAAACGATGAACCAGATTAGAGATGGGAAAATATGCTGGGGAAGAGTTGTGTGTCTCTGCCTGGGAAGAAGGACAACAGTCATAAGAATAACTGTTTATTGAACTTTAATTTTCTCACTTAATCCTCATAACAGGATAATAGATGGATTTATAATCTCCTTTGAAGAGCACACCTTGCTCTATCCTCGCTCCCAGCAGAGTACCTGGAAGATAGTACACCATCAGAGCTAAGTGGTTACTTAAGGACTGGAGAATAAATGCAAAAAGAGAGAAATATTTCCAAAAGTAATTTATAATGTTAAATTTAAAATATAATTATGTAATGTTACTAATGATCCACTGGTAAAATCAACAACTTCAATTTCAGTTTATATTATTAAAGAGAGTTGTCGATGTACACTCAAAGTCAGTCCTATCCATATTTACAGTAAGATTTATTTTGACAAACAGTGGGTCTAAATTTTAAGAACTAATGTTCTTAATGGCCTTACTGTATTTTAGCATTTCATTCTTGAAACACTACTTATATAGTTACAACCTAAGCAAATATAATAAAAAATAATACTTAGATTTGAGGTCATATGCAGGTTTGGTTATATAAATATATATGACTGTGTACTTAATCCTAGGTAGAAATCATTTGTCTGTATCTCTTTTAAAAATTAATTTTAATTAAAAATTAATTTTCATTTACATTTGTGTCTATATTTTTGTGCTCAGTAGTACATACAGCATAAATAAGAAATAGATAATGTAAATCTTTATCTTTTCGAATTGCACTTTAGAAAGATTAGTTTTGCCTAAAAGAGGATATGTTGCTAGATAGAAACATTGTGGTAATTCTGAAAGGTATGCTCAAGCATTTTAGAGGTCAAGAGCATAAGTGATTTATTATGTCCATTTTCTGTTTAACTTATGACTTTCCTTTCCCTATTATAGATCTATCACTGTCCATATCTTTTGCTTTTCAACCTTTTCTTTATTACTCTAAAATAGAATTAAGGCAAAGAAAAGCTTCAAATAAATGAAAAGATTTATCAAAGCATTTAGGCAGTAGCTGGGAGGAGTTAAGAAAAATGGATGAAACAGGATATATGTGCTTGTTTGCAAAAAGACTAAGGTTTAATTTCTAATCCAGAAGAGGGGAAAAAAAGACAGGAGAGGGCCTAAAGATAATGGCTTTGAAGGGGGAAAAGAGACAGTGCTGGGCAGGAACTCTTGGTTCATAAGCTCTCATCTTTTGCTCAATTAGGGAGTGGTGTGAACTGAAAGGGGCTTCCCTGGTGGCTCAAACGGTAAAGAATCTGCCACAATGCAGGTGACCCAGGTTCATTCCCTGAGTCGGGAAGATCTCTTAGAGAAGGAAATGGCAACCCACTCCAGTGTTCTTGCCTGGAGAATTCCATGGACAGAGGAGCCTGGCAGGCTGCAGTCCATGGGGTTGCAAAGAACTCAACACAAATCAGCAACTTTCACTTTTTCACGTGAACTGAAGCCCTTTACCTCTGCTGACTTGAATTGACACCTGTGGACTAAGCATCTTTCATACCGCATGCAAATTGCTCATCCTCTCTATTAGACTATTGGAGCTATCTACCTAGAGCTGCCACAGGCAAACTGCACGTTTAACCATGAAATATGGCCTTAGATGTCTCTGGAGTCCCTCCAGTGAGAAAAACTAGGACCCAGGCTAGACTTTTGACCCAAAAGGAGTTTTGTTGCAAAGATATGCTTCAGAATCTGAAATTCAACCTATGTCCCCCTCTAACATAGAAAATTTTTTTTTCTTTTTCTCCCTTACAAGTCTCTTTCAGAAAGAAAGAGGTAGCTGCCTTTCAGGCACAAAGTGGGGATGGAAAAACTGAGAGTAATACTTCTTTCTTCATTGTGTTTTAAGTGTATCGGCGCATTAGGGTCTTGCATCGTCCTTAGTTTATGCAGTCCCCAGTTGGTAAGGAACTTGAGCAGTGACGGAAGCCAGGACTCACGTAGTTCTTTCTCGTGAATGGGGGGAACTCATGTTTTGTTATTACAGTCACAGATTTGCTCTGGTTGGCACGGTGTCTCAGAAATAAATTAAGATGCTTTGTTTGTTGTTGTTGTTTGTTAATTTCACTTCATACCTCTGTATAGACAGAAATAAATAGATGTGAGGACTTAAGTTTGAAACTTGAATCACTTAACCAGTGTCTCCCAACAGTGTGCGTGTGGTGTCAGGAAACAGCGCTGCAGCGGGACACAGGAAATCCATGATGATAGAAGACGCTCAGCAGGCTCTCACAGAGCCCCAGGAATTGCTGCCGTGAATGTCCCTGCTATTTAGGGAGTGTAAAAGGGACATCTTGAACTTCTCAGAGTGGCCTGTAGCCACACGTGCAGCTTTGTCACAGAAGCTAGGGAGGGTCTGATTAAAGCTGGGGCCTACCCACTGCGAGAAAACTCTCTGGTATCCCAGCTGCCATTCAGAATGTGAAATCCAGGATACGACCTGTCAAGATGAGCCACTTCAGCATATTGTGGCAATGCAGCTGTCACGGAGATATATAAGTCTCCAGAGAAAAGCATTCGAACCGTTTCCATGGTGGAATGAATACAATGCAGGGCTCCGTCACATTTGAATGTGATTTTTCTTTTTTTTTTCCGACAGGATGGTCTGCACTAAATATGCAGATGGGTGGAAGTGACCCCAGTGCCTCTTATCATCTTTAATTGCTGAGCGTTTTCTGGTGGCAGACTTGTTCAGTATTTCTCTCCATCTGTATTTGAGAGGGTTAGGCAGTGTTTGGAAGCCAGACGGATTTAAAATACACATTGGTGTCCTTCTTGTCAATGAAGACAAAGTTGCTAGATTCCCCCAAGGTGTTTTAAAGAAATGTTTGCAGAACAGATGATTCCATAACCCAGATTTTAAAGAATTATTTCATATTTATTCCTTGATATGGAACTTATTCTAGTCAATGTTTTTTATCAACTTATAGCACTAAAACCAAAACTTATAATAGGGTTTGAAAACTTCTCACTTGTACCATTAATGTCAAGAGAAGTTCAGTGAGTAAGATGAGTGATTATATAAGCATTTTATTAGTAGGGAATTAACATACATGGTCCCTCAAGTGTGTCGAAACAGATGACAGTAAATCAGTTTTAGAGCAAATTTCTTTTCTTTTAGTTTCATTTTTAAAGCTTCTAAAAAGTAGGAAATAGGGTCATTTTCTTGGTAAAACTGACTGAAATGAGTCTTATAACAAAAATGCCAGAGTTTTATCAGGAATTATGCACTTCTACATTGTCAACTGAGGAGAAGGCAATGGCACCCCACTCCAGTACTCTTGCCTGGAAATCCCATGGATGGAGTAGCCTGGTGGGCTGCAGTCCATGGGGTCGCTACCAGTTGGGCACGACTGAGTAACTTCACTTTCACTTTTCACTTTTCTGCATTGGAGAAGGAAATGGCAACCCACTCCAGTGTTCTTGCCTGGAGACTCCCAGAGATGGGGGAGCCTGGTGGGCTGCCGTCTATCGCACAGAGTCAGATACGACTGAAGCGACTTAGCAGCAGCAGCAACATTGTCAACTAACAAACTTCATTCTAATAGCAAAAAGGAAATGAGAGAAACATTTGATGCAACTAATACTAGAGTTCAAAAATCTTGCTGTCTCAAACTATTTTTGATTTTAAGGCAATATTGTCATCTCCGTATTCTGCTAGTTAATGTGCCTATGAGATATCTGTGGGGTTCCTAGGTGGCACTGTCTGGCAGTGCAGCAGACCTTAGAGCTGTGAGTTCAATCCCTGGGTCGGGAAGGTCCCCTGGAGGAGGCCATGGAAACCCACTCCAATATTCTTGCTTGAAAAATCCCATGGACAGAGGAGCCTGGCGGGCTATGGTCCATGGGGTAACAAAGAATCGGACACGACTGAAGTGGTCTAGCATGCACACATGTGAGATATTTGTATGTATATATCTTTGCATAGCAGACTAGTGATGCATATTACACACATGCCTGTATATATGTTTATTTACATGCATATTCCTATGTATTAATGTATAATTGTATTGTAGGTGTAATGTGCACCATTTAAATATATATATATATATAGAATGGCCATACTTAATAGTATACTTGTAGGGAGATTCACATTATTAATTATAGTAAAATGTCCTATTTCCCAATCATAACCTATATTAATTTGTTTCACTCATTTATTTCTTGCTTCAAACAGCTCATTTTATTTAACAAATATGTCCCTGCTTACTGTGTAAAATTGTTGAATAGATAAATGTTTTGTGGTTTGTGTGTATATAAATTCAGGACTTGTTTATTCCAAAATACCTGAACGCCATCACTGAACTATGAGGTAACCTTAAGACCTTCACACATATCATTTCTTCATTGCGCTGTGACAGATTTTTTTCCCCCAAGTACCCATCATATTCTGCAGATGGCTTAGCCATCATCATTGGCAGATTATGAATAATGTTTTAGGTTGAACAGATGTAAGCAATTTACAATTTTTCCCCTTTCTGAACCAGCTTTGTTTTGATAAGTCAATTGGAAATTAAAATTTAAAGTAGAACTTCATTTTTGAAAAGGAATAGTGTTTTCCCACATTGGAATATGTAGTCAGCTCCTAAATATGGACAAGAGACAGTCAACAGGGAAACTGGTCAGAGTATGTGACTAAAATCTGGAAGATCATCACTTAGTATTGCATTGCAGTTCCAGTTTCTTTCTTCTGTAGAACCACATGTAAAAAATAGTTTTAGGTCATTCCAAACTAACCACACTTGTATTACATCTTGAAAAGACGATTTTTAGCTAGTGTAAAAATTGCCTGTTTTTCTCTTTGGTTAAAATATTCTTCAAAGAACCAGAGTTCTGGAAATGCAGAAAGTGCTGATGAAATGTTAAGAGAAAAGGAAATGAACTATCCTTCTGGCAAGGATTTGATTTATTTTGACAAATTATATTTTAAGTAAACTATACAAATTAAAATTATATTTTGACCTTAATATAGTCAAGTTAAATTGAGACTTAACTGGCAGTCCAGTTTCAAGAAAAGCTATTCACAAACTATAAATCAAATATTCTTTTGTAAAAAAAATAATTTTAAAAATCTACCTATTTAGACAGGTCTTAATTCTATAGCTATAAAATGCATATGTATCTATACATTGATCATCCATTTGCAAACAATATAATTTCTTTTTCTTACCATAGTCAGTTGCTGGGCCTAAAAAGCCCTTTTAATGTCTAGAATTCAGTAACTGTCCTGTACTTCCAGAGCCTGTCTCTGACCTGATAGTTCTTGCCATAAGAAGAAAAATTATAATGAATGTTTTTAAATTTCTTTAAGGTCTTTGAGACTAAATTAATTATAAATTGGTCTAGATTAGAGAATTCAGAATACTTAAATGCTTAAGAATTTGGGAGTGCCAATTATCAAAGACACTTACCATATACATTTTGTTTCGTGCTTATTACTACATTTCAAAATCATTTAGGAAGCCTAATGTTAATATAGTGAAATATTTTAGGTAGAATGTGTAGACAATCCTCAAAGCATTTTTAAACTTTGTCCCCTTTTAAAACCCACAAAATCTCATGCCCTTTAATTATATTTGCAATTTCAAAATAAATGGTATGACTTAAACCATAAGTCAAAACAACTATGATGTTTATTAATTTCCTTCTATTTCCACTTCACTCCAAAAATCTGTTTCCCCTTCTTCAGTGAATAATCACTGGTTCTAATGAAGCTGGTTATAGATCTTATTTACAGAGTCTCTCATGTAAGCAGACATTTTTAAGAACTCATTAGGTATATTTTCTTATTTAATTGAGGGACTCTCCAGAATGCCCTGCGTTGGCTCCTTTTGTTCACTTGGAGCCTATAATTTAGTGTTCCTCAGATATATTCCTCAGTCCCTGAGTTCCTGAGTTTGCTTTCATATGCCGTTGTTAGACCAAAGATGAAAAGGCTTGTGTTCATGCCTGTACAAAATGAAGGACCCTCTGGACAGCTCTTACAACCGAGTCTCCACGAATTTTAATGATTTGCAGCCTTTCTGGGATTGGGTTTCATTTATCTTCCATATTTGAAAGGATGAATAGTAAGATAGCAACTGAGACATTTCAGGAATGTTTTATTTGTTAAGCAAAACCATTAGAGATTCAGTGTGAGATTTCTCAATATTTTCAGCCTGATCACTCTTATTCCAGAATGTAAATGTAATTTATTCTCCAGAAGTGCTTACTCCCTTTCTGAACCTGTATATTCCCCAGATTCATCTCTTGCTTTATGCACTCTACGTGTGTTTCATGCATTAATGAAGTTTATAAATGCAACTTAGGTCAGCCTATGAAACAGTATTACATGAATGTATTAACACAAAGAGAAGCAGATGGTCAGGAATACTATATACATGCTTTGTAAGCCAACTCCCACAGATTGCTTATCTTGAGAGTTTTTTTTTTCCCCCCAAGTAGAATCAATCATCAGAGAAGTGATTTGAGATTCTTTATTATGGAAATATTCCTCTTGAACAACAACAACAACAAAAAGGCATTTCAATTACATTTTCATTTTAAAGAGAGTTATGTTTCACCCTCTTGATAAGTTTATTGTTATGAAGTCTGAGGTAATTATCTCCATCAACTTATATTCTTGTTTAAAGTGTGAAAAGAAAGTTTTGTGACTCTCATTCCTGAATTTCTATTATATCAGTATGGCTAAAAGAAAACAAATCTTGGGAAATAAATGTTTGTCTTCGGCGGTGCCTCTAAATTTATGTGAATTTCATGATTGCTATATTCAGTTGAATTGTATAGCTCATATTCTGGATGAAAACCTAATGATTACTTCTTCCTGTCTCTTAAAATTTATCAAGTTTAAAGGAAGTAACTATTGGGGTTTTTGTTTGTTTTATTTTGTTTTGCTAGATGCTTTTTGAGCCCTAGTTGTATAATGCAGGCAATAATTCAATGAGTTCTTTAAACAAAGTAAACTAAACTCAAATTGAGTGTCACTTAGGTGTGTGCACAGGTCATGTCACTGATCTTACCTAATATAATCACATCCATATAATAAGACTTGCCGGGTAGATCCGAGGTAAAGAATCTGCCTGTCAGTGCAGGAGATGTAGGTTCAATCCCTGGGTGGGGAAGATCCCCTGGAGGAGGAAATGGCAACCCACTCCAATACCCTTGCCTGAAAAATCCCATGGAGAGAGGAGCCTGGTGGGCTATAATCCATAGGGTTGCAAAGAGTTGGACACAACTGAGCACATATGCAATATCCTAGAATTTATTTGTATATGAATTCACAGTGGACACTTATTTGTATCATATTCAATTTCCCGATATTCCCAGAAGGTAAGATGTTCTAGTTCAAATTTATAGAACAGGAAACAGAAACAGACATGACACGGAGCAGCTGAATCTCACAAAGCAGATTCCAATTTGAGCAGAGCACACTCAGATAGCTGACTCTATTTTAAGTCCTAGGATTTTCCATAGTACCAAAGTGGCATAGTTGTACAACACAATAAGATCAGTTTCATAGTTGCTTCTGAACTTTTTTTTTCCATTTCTTGTTTTGAGAGAGATGATGTGCTTACATGCTCAGTCATGCATGGCCCTTTGCAACCCCATGGGTTATAGCCTGCCAGGCTCCTCTGTCCATGGGATTCTCCAGGCAAAAATACTTGAAAGGGTTGCCATTTTCTCCTCCAAGGGATCTTCCTGACCCAGGGATCAAACCAGCATCTCCTGTGTCTCCTGCATTGGCAGGAGGACTTTTTGTTTGTTTGTCTGTTCGCCACCTGGGAAGCCCAAATAGAGGATAGATACTGTAATTTTAAATTATTTGTTATTTAGTTCCTGTAGGCTTATAGTTCTCTACCCTTTAATTTTTTGAGTTTTGAATTTATATTAATAACATTAAAGGAAAATAATTTTTTACTTAGGACCTTATCTCCTTCCCAATATGAGGTATAGATGTTCATTATTGCATTTTTTAAAAATATAACAGCTGTATTGCTACATAATTCACATACAAGATAATTCAGTCTTTAAATTATACAATTAAATCACTATAATGACAGATGTGGGCAATTATTGTCACAATCAATTTGGGGACATTTTCTTCACTCCAAAACAGTCAATACTTATTCCACCCTAAACCCCAACTACAGCTCTTGGCAGCCACTCATCCACATCCATGTAGCATGTTTTAGAATTTCATTTTGTTTGTCATGTAATATCCCATTGTACAGATAGATCCACATTTTACTTCTCTGTTAATCAGTTGATGAAAATGTGGGTTGTTTGCACTTTTGGGCTATAATGAATAATACTACTATAAATAACTGTCTGCAAGTTTTCATATGATCAAATGTTTTCTGTTCTCTTAATAATTATGAGAGAGAAACTGAGCCAGGCAGACTCTGGCCAAAATGATAACATGATGGACATGAGTTTGAGTGAATTCTGGGAGTTGATGATGGACAGGGAGGCCTGGCGTGCTGCAGTTCATGGGGTCACAAAGAGTCGGACATGACTGAGCGACTGAACTGAACTGAACTGAATGGTCTTCTATTCAGCAACTATTTAATAGATGTGATTTATAAGTTTAGTGATTCATCCTATAAATATGTTGAAGGAATCAGCCTTAAGTGAGAGTAAAAAAGAAAAGAGAGGAAAATTAGCATTGATTCCATTAGACTGGACTTTCATCAACTGCACTTTGTCGTCTGGAGGGAATAAAATTCCCAAATATTTATTAATATTTGACATAATGAAAAATATTATCTTTCACCCTATTGCCTTCAAAAATTTAAAGATAATAATTTTCAATTATCTCCTAATTAAACTTGTGGAACAGAATTACAGCAATAGTATTTCTAGTGACAGGTAGCTTTAGCATATTAGGCTTCCTTGGTGGCTCAGTGGTAAAAAAAAATCTGCCTCAGTAGTAAAGAATCTTCCAAGTAAAGAATAGAACTTGTGTTCGATCCCTGGGTTGGAAAGATCCCCTGGAGAAGGGAATGGCTATCCACTCCAGTATTCCAGCCTGAAAAATCCCACAGAGAGAGGAGCTTTGCAGGCTACAGTTTCTGGGGGTCTCAAGAATCGGACATCGACATGACTTAGCGACTAAACTAGTACCACCACCACAGGTCATAAATCCTGCTTTGCTGGCATTGTCTCAGCCATATTCCTTCATGGGACTTTTCTCTCAGCCAGAAACCCCTTTCTCAACTCACATGCTCATAGAAAGTTCTTTATTGAGTGATAACCCCATGCAAAGGACAAGCTTGTTTAGTAAATGGTCCATCTCTTCAGCATCACACACTTTATGACAGGAATAAAAATAGAGAATAGTGATCGATATTTGATTACCCTCCCCAAAGGTTATTGTTTTTATACTTTCTGAGAAAGCTTAAAAGAAGTACTTTGAACTTGCTTATGACTGTCTTGATTCTGATTCTCACTGGGTTTTGAGAAGAATTCTGATCTATGGCTGATGTTTAGTTTGTACACTTTGGTAGTAAGCATTTTTCATTATTTAGTGGATTATAGATCACATTATTATTGAATGGATTATAGATTGCATTTGCTGCTACTTACTACTCCTCTTAAAATAGATGTGAGTGCCAGACCTATCTGGAAGTTAATGTAACCGGACTTATTGATGTAAACTGGGCATATCCATTTATAAATAGTCCAAATGAAGCTAAGATCATCAGGCCATTAGAAGAGTTGTTTACATTTTGTTACTAAAGTAAATGGGCTTCTATTGAGAAACTGTGCTTATGTTGGCTGGGGAATGTGGAAGTATAATCTCTAAGTGCCTCCTTAGAATAAATGTTTATGTAAAGGGGAAAATCTCATGGATAAATCACCGCTATCATTTTCACCTGCCAGTATCTAAAGCCATTTTTGAAAAGTGTTAGGATTACCTACTCTGCTTACTCTTAATTCCTCTTTCTTTTCTTATAAGACTCCCTGTCTTATGATAAATGATTTCACTGCTTCCTTTTTATTTTAGGAGGAGAAATGTAAAGTTTCTGTAATTTTTCATTTTCAAAAAGTCTCCTGATCCCTCATGAAAAGGACCATTCACAAAGCGCTTTAGCATTAACCTCATTTAATTCCTTCATCATACTCCAAAAGACTGTCCCCCTTCTGTGTTGCCAATATTTCACCTTTTGGGCCTCACCACTTCCTCATTCTGGCAGGTTAGATTTTACATTCCATTGTCTTTCAGAATTCAGTTGGGTTATAACAGAAACTCATTAAAGCCTGTAGCATTATGTCCACGTTATTATTTTTATTTTTTTACCATAGGTTCCATGTGCCAGTTCAAGATTTTAAGCATCAATGCTTAAAATTGTGATGGATGATTTTATAATTTTTAGATAACAAGTATCATTTTACTGTGATTTGGAGAGTAAATAAAATCATCTCCTCTCTCATTACAACTATTACAGGAAACTAGAAATGTTGTTTTTTCAGCAAGGATGACTTTTATAAAAGAGCTGTGTAACACTGTTGAAGGAAGAGGCCGCATGTCTGTCACATGACACATTATCAAAGTCAGAATAATTAATAGTTAATAGCAGGAAATGGCAACCCACTCCAGTGTTCTTGCCTGGAGAATCCCAGGGACGGGGGAGCCTGGTGGGCTTCCGTCTGTGGGGTCACACAGAGTCGGACATGACTGAAGTGACTTAGCAGCAGCAGCAGCAGCAAGACATAAAGATTGGACAGCTGCTACTAGTGGATAAACACACACTTCCTCAGGCAGAATTCAGGTATTATTCGTGACCTGTTATAAATGAGAGCTTTAAGTGTAGGAGAAGCCATATGTAGAATCTCATTTTACTGGTAAGTAAGCAAGGGCTTCCCTGGTGGCTCAGAGGTTAAAGCGTCTGCCCGCAATGCGGGAGATCCGGGTTCGATCCCTGGGTCGGGAAGATCCCCTGGAGAAGGAAACGGTAACCCACTCCAGTATTCTTGCCTGGAGAATCCCATGGACGGAGAAGCCTGCTAGGCTACAGTACACGGGGTTGCAAAGACTCGGACACGACTGAGCGACAGAACGGAACGGAAGCCAAGGCTGAATAGTTTAAGTGGTCTGCCGAAGACCTCATAGTTTGCTGGAGACAAAACAAAGCCGAGACGCCAACTTTTCCTGCACTTTCCCACTGATGACTGTTGTCACTCGGAGACAGCTGAGGCATGAGTATGCTCCATCTCATTAACACTACAGATCTGTAAAGCGCCAGAAATAATACATTAAGTAGGCACTTACTAAGTACTCCGTGTGTATCCAGCACTGAGTTAAATAGAAAGAGAGTACTGTGAATTATATAATAAAGTTAAGCTTCCCTCTTAGGATACAGTGAACTTATCTTCACAAAGATGCACATTATACCTCCATTTCTTTCTTTGAAAATAGGGTATAAATACCTACGTGGGAATCTTTCTAAGGCAAGGTTCTTTCGTGTTGAGTTTTGTTGTGCAAACGGAATGAGCCTGTAGGTCAGGAGGACCGTTTTCCGTCCCTTCGCTGCCGCCAGCAGTGTAGTGACGCTGGCTTGCACTGCCTTGCGAGAGCTGATCTTGCCATCCCTCCTCCAGCTCAGCGCTCACTGATGTCAGCTTCAGTTCAGTTCAGCCACTCAGTCGCGTCCCACTCTTTGCAGCCCCACGGACTGCAGCACGCCAGGCCTCCCTGTCCATCACAACTCTCCGACTTTACCCAAACTCCTGTCCATTGAGTCGGTGATGCAACCCAACCATCTCATCCTTTATCATCCCCTTCTCTTCCCGTCTTCAATCTTTCCCAGCATCAGGGTCTTTTCCAAGGAGTCAGTTCTTCGCATCAGGTGGCCAAAGTATTGGAGCTTCAGCTTCAGCATCAGTCCTAATGAATATTCAGGACTGGTCTCCTTTAGGATGGACTGGTTGGATCTCCTTGCAGTCCAAGGGACTCTCAAGAGTCTTCTCCAACACCACAGTTCAAAAGCATCAATTATTCGGCACTCAGCTTTCTTTATAGTCCGGCTCTCACATCCATACACGACCACTGGAAAAACCATAGCTTTGACTAGACGTACCCTGCAGAATGATATCAGCTTCAGTTCAGTTCAGTTCAGTCGCTCAGTCGTGTCCGACTCTTTGCGACCCCATGAATCACAGCACAGCAGGCCTCCCTGTCCATCACCAACTCCCGGAGTTCACTCAAAGTCGGTTGCAATTAGCCCTGATGGGAGTATTTACAGCACAGAAAGCGACAGGCGCTACAAAAATGCAACTCTCTCTCCTGTAGCCAGTGTCCGCTTTAAAACATTTACCACCAGATCAGTGTACAACACGAGCATTCACTGAGCGGAACTGGACGAGTTCTGTTTACTCCTTGAGCTATTAACTGCACCTTATGTGAAACAGGGATAGTAATATATCCTACAGCATCTATCACAGGAGTTTAAGAGGAACATGTGAGAGTACTTGGAAACTGTATGAAGTGAAATTAGTAATATCACAATGATAAGAGTTGTGTATTCAGTGATAAAACACGAGACTCTTGGCAAAGCCAACATAGTGTAAGTGGATCTAGAGTTTCCTACCCCTATATCTGAGCTCAACCTGACAGCGTACCCGGTCAGATGAAAAGAAGAGTGAATTCAGAGTTAAAGAATCAGGCCGAAGACTGATCCCTGTAGTGCACATCGAGTAACAGATCGGTACCGAATACAGTGTAGATTGTTAGCCCAGAACAGGAACCCTGTTCCTCTTCACAAGCTCTGAGCCCTCCATGCCTCCGATGAATTGGGCTTATGCAGGTGGATAAAATATTTTCTGTGTGTATACGAAGGGCCTCAGCAGAAAGAACTTTCTGTCTTCTTTTTATCACCTATTCAGTACAGAGCTCTGCATATAAAGGACACACAGAAAAAATTACTGATAAATTTGACCTCTCGAGGTTGCAAATTCCTGCTTTCATTTTAATGACACTTCAAAATACTTTAAGAAGCCTTATTCAAATCTCCATGAAAATCCCTACCCTTTGATTCAGTGTCACTGCCTTTGGCATTTTCGATGTGGTTAAAGAAGTTACATATTGAAACTACGAAATCATCTTCTGACTTCAAACACTTTTGAGAGTGCTTATGTGGAAAAGTAGGTGCTTTATACTGGTCAGCACTTATTTACCTTTGGAAAAAACAAAACCAAAGAAAGCCAAGAAAGTACCCTCCATAAAACACATCACTATTGATACTAGACTGTCAATCACCAAAACACCATACAGTTGTTTATTTTTCCTGATGTGAACTCTATGTTGCAGATTGTCCTGAGGACTTGCTGTTCCAAGATGAAGGCTTTGTAGAAGCTAAGGAATCCTATTCTTTTTTAGTTGAAATTCAAATCATCATAGCCAGATAGATGTGGGCTTGTCATCCTCAAATTCCATGACCTTAATCTGGTTATTTAACCTCCCCAAGCTTTTGTGTCCTCATCTGTGAAATACACGTGCAGGTTTGCGGTGAGGGTTAAAGGAATAAGGCTACATATATGGAGCTCTTAACATTGTCTCTGGCACATTATAAATAATAAATTGTTGTTGCTGTTACTACCTTTTAATAAATCTCTTACTCCTGGGCTTACTCCTGTCTTGCCAAATCACATTAAATATGCTACTCTGTCCTTATGTTTCTTCACATAAGAATTAGATATAAGATCTATCACTTTTTGCTTCTCTGGAATAATAGAATTAATTCATGATGGACTTAATTATTCTCAATGAGTACAGTGAGAACTCAGTGAAGTTCTTTTTTTTTTTTTTTAAGAAATGATCACCAACCCTAGTTTTGCGACAAGCCAAGCTATCTCAACAATCCTAAAAGGTATCATGAAGGTTACCACAAGAGTTTTATGGGAAAAAAAAAAAGTTTTATGCACTTTTAAAATCAAATCATGTTACATAGTATGCTGCAGACCGGGAATACAATGAAAGGACAATTTGAATAGTTGAAAATAAAACATCAGTGATATTCCATTTCAGAATGCCCAGGGATGATTGCTTTGAAGTCTTAAACTTTACAATCTGAACACACATACTCCTCCTTACAATGAACTAAATGACAAGCATGGAAGACATGATTCCAGAATACAATATTCGGATATTATAAAGAATGAGTTTAGGGGAGTGGAGTGTAGAATTGGTAAGATGCAAACATCTTCTACAAAGACGATGAAAACAAATTCTTTTATAATGTCTGAAATTTCTGCAGTTATTTGTACAGCCAGAAGCCATGTTGTTTGCCTTGAACAGAATCTTCCTCTAGAGCCAAACTCACAGCTCAGTTGTGGGAAAGTAAGTATGAGTGGAGAAATACAGAAGAGTCATTGGAACTCAATGCCCAGGCACAGTGGGCTGTGTACTCCACCTCCCATCCCGGAGAGAATAATTTCTGGACTCTTGAATGGATATTTGCTTATAGTATAATATTAAAATAAAACTGTTGGCACAGTGGGAATTCATTCTTTATATGCAAATTCTTCTAGAAATTTTCTTGGTTGATTTCAGGAAGAGTAATATTTTGAGAGGAAAAAAATATGATGTTACTTCTCAACTTTTTTCTTCTTTGCTTAAATATAAATACAAGTTAATATTCCTTATTTGCCAGTGTGTTGAGTGTGAGCTATCATCAGTATGTTAAATACTACTTTGAATGTAATATTTTTTGCTTTTATTTCGAAAACATGGGTTTCTGAAAATAATCATGCATGTTGGCTCCTGAGGTGATTATTATCTAGTTGATTATGAGATAAAATGTAACCTGTTGCGGGCTTTAAAATCAAGAAGCATCTATTAAGTATGTTAGGCAGAATTTTAGACACGGAGACCTAATTGAAATAAAAAGGTGTTTATTTGGAGTTTATTAGGAGACATATATTCGCCCAGGAGACATATATTCAAGAAACACTTGAATTGTGTCCCACACAACTATACAGTGGAGGAGGCTTATGAAGGAAAAAATCTCAAGGTTGCAGTTAGTTATATGAGTGGTGGTGGTTTAGTCACTAAGCCATGTCCGACTCTTGTGACCCCATGGACTGTAGCCCACCAGGGTCCTCTGTCCATGGGATTCTCCAGGCAAGAATACTGGAGTGGGTTGCCATTCCCTTCTCCAGGGGACCTTCCTGACCCAGGGATTGAACCTGCATTTCCTGCATTGCAGGCAGATTCTTTACCAACTGAGCTACGAGGGAAGCCCCTAGTTACATGAGTTGTGTATCAATCATTATAATCGGACCTGGCAAGAAGTAAGGGTGCTTGTTAAGTAAAGCTTGGTTGGAATCCGAAATGGTTGCATAGTTACAGGGAGAGACCTTGAGAGCTGGAGGCTGCAGCTGGCAGGTGCTGTTCGGAACACAACTGGTGGTGAGCTTGGGCCTGGTACGGTTAGTTCAGAGACAGCTGACGTTTTCAGCGGTGCAGAGATGTGTCTAAGACCAGATCCTCCGTATTTTAAGCTTGTGATTACCCGTTATAATGTCGATTGGCCATCAAATGCATTTGCTGTGAATGTATTAAACACTAAAGAAAGTAAAGGGAGCAGAATGGGGAGGAGGAAGCTAGATCTGGAACAAGAGTTTCGTGTGGCTTCAGGGAGCATGCAGTTTCACGGAGAGAGAAGATTTGAAACAGTAATCGAATCTTATAAACAGAGGAAACCCTAAAGCCATACGGTCAGATGGTTTTGTTTCTCAGCTAAGGAAACACCACTGAGATGAAGTGACACATCCAACCCATTTGTAGTTTCAGATGTTGCTGGGAGAAAGTAGGCTGTGGGCACGGGATTGAAGAATGGGTTTTGTGGGCTACGTGGAAGTTCAACTACTGTTACTTACTGTGTGTTGATTCCTGGGTTGGAAAGATCCCCTGGAGGAGGGCATGGCAACCCACTCCAGTATTCTTGCCTGGAGAATCCCATCAACAGAGGAGACTGGCGGGCTACAATCCACAGGATCGCAAGAGTAGGACATGACTTAGTGACTAAACCATCACCACCACTGTGTGCCAAGTTTTATGGTATGTTCTCATGTCCTTCCTACCTCTTTTACTTTATCCTAACAATGTTGTGTTCATCACTGAGTCCTGTCCGACTCTTTGCAACCTTATGGCGTAGCCCACCAGACTCCTCTGTCTGTGGAATTCTCCAGGCTAGAGTACTGGAGTGGGTAGACCCAATGGCACCCCACTCCAGTACTCTTGCCTGGAAAATCCCATGGACAGAGGAGCCTGTTAGGCTGCAGTCCACAGGGTCGCTAAGAGGTGGACGTGACTGAGTGACTTCACTATCAGTTTTCACTTTCATGCATTGGAGGACGAAATGGCAACCCACTCCAGTGTTCTTGCCTGGAGACCCAGGGACAGGGGAGCCTGGTGGGCTGCCGTCTATGGGGTCGCACAGAGTTGGACACGACCGAAGCGACTTAGCAGCAGCAGACCTTCCCTTCTCCGGGGGATCTTCCTGGCGCAAGGATCAAACCCAGATCTGCTGCATTGCAGTTATTACCATCTGAGCTATAACAATGTTATATGTTAAATATTATTAACCAAAGTCTGAAGAAGTAAAGTAGTTTTCCCAAGGACTCATAAGTATTATATTACAGATTCACACCCATAATTTCTGACAATAAATTTGGCCTTCTATAGCACACCAGTGTGGTGAGTAAAGGCATTTCAAGTTGTGTTTGTTTGGAATAAGAAATGGGACTGATATGTTGGAGGAAGAGTAGATAAGATACCTTGCTGGGAAGCAGAAATAACTGTGGAAAGTTTTACATCTATAAAAAGTTACATGGCAAATCCAGGGTGAGCTTGTTTCATACAAGACAGAGTATTAGAATATTAAAGTGGAAAGGAAGGGAGGGAAAGGGGGATTAATAGTCTCTGAAATAAAACTGAGCCTAGCTGATAGAAAATATCCTATGTATGTCTATGAATGGTTGTAATATATATTGATTCAAAACAGCTAGGGAAGCAAAGGATTCAGCACCTGTAGCAGTAATTATCAATTTGTGTTTGGATTATAGATAATATTTTTCTTCTGCATTCATTTCAAAGAAATAGATATGTGGAAACTAGATTATTTGCTGAATTGAAAACACTGCTGAATTTTAAAGCATAATAGAGAAGAATTTGAAATAAAAATTAGAACAGCTTGTACTGAATTGGAGTATGAATAGTTCATTATTTTATCAGTTAATTGCTTTCCATCTTTTTTCCTAATTAGAGTTAAAAACTTAACAGCCTATTTTGGTGAACTTTTCACAAGAAATTTGTAGTTTGTAAATGCCAGCTTGTATATAAGTAAATACTCACAGATTCTTTAAAATTGTACTGTGTTCCTGGACAAATACTGAATCTTGATAGTTTAGGTTGGCCTAGACAATTTCAAGCATAACATTAGAGCTATATTAAACACTCAGGAAACTTTTACTGATTGTATTTGGTTTGGCTCCTTATTTTTTTTTATTTCACAGAATGTTACAGCAATAATTATGACTTTAGTTCTTGACCTGCTTTAGATGATTTTGTTTCATTTTATCTGTTACATATTGATGCCACTTATTAAGGCCTTTTTTCCTGTGATTTCTTTCTAGAAATCAATAAGATGTATTTACTTTCATTATTTCTCAAAAAATGTCAGTGTTTATTTTAAAATTATCCAAATTGTTATAAGCCAAACATCACAAAGGTTATTTATAATATGATCTTGTAATTGCACATAATGTGGCCTTGATGTCCCATACAAATGCTATAGTGTCACGTTTTTTTCTATTTTTCTCCCACTTTAGGAATAAGATAATTCAGCATGACCAATATACTGCCAACTGTTAGTCACTCAGTCATGTCTGACTCTGTGACCCCATGAACTGTAGCCCGCCAGCCTCCTCTGTCCGTGGGATTCTCCAGGCAAGAATACTGGAGTGGGTTGCCATTCCTTTCTCCAAGGGAATCTTCCTGACCCAGGGATTGAACCTGGGTCTCCCGAACCGCAGGCAGATTCTTTATGGTCTGAGCCACCAGGGAAGCCCATATATGGCCAAACTATTTCCAGTAATTGACATTCTCTGATGGAAATTATCTTTTTTTTTTAACTAAACTTACTTCACTCACTTTAAAAATGTACTTTTTAAACTAACCAACTGCCTCAGCTGATATTTGTAACCACACACAAATAATGCTTACAAACTTTCCTGTAATAACCATTTCATCTTAAGAACACCTGCTTTCTCGGAGCGGGGAGAGCTGCGGACTGTGTCAAAGTTTCTTCAGAGCCTCCAGGCTGCAGTTTATGCTCCTTGCACGAAATCCGTCTGTGGTTTCTTCATGATGTTAACAGTATATGCGCTACGGGTTTTGCTCTGCCTTTGGGTTTTGAGAAAATTCTTAGGTGTTCTTCTCTAAAAATTCCTTAATAACCTTCTTTACTGAGAATATGCTTTCTCAGAACACTTGCGTTAACAGAAAGTTCATAACGCATTTCACGTTGCTCACAATATTCAGCACGTGCCCTTTACCCAACAAGAAAAATAAAAAATGTGAAAGATCAATACTGGTTCAAAGAAAAGTGGGGAAAGAAGGAAAAAAAGAAAAACAGGAATAATAATGGCTAAGTATATTTTCCCTGTTTTGGATGTTTGTAGTGAGGTTTGAAAGTCCAATATTTCTTTAACCAAATTAAATAAAACAAAATTTGGGTTTTTGTATTCATTAGTGTAGATATATTTGATCCAGCCAGGAAAATTTCATAAATTACTTTTGAGAAAAGAAAAAGAAAACAATATTATGTAAAAATCTAACGAAAGGATTTAAATATAGCAATTGAACAACCTTACCCTCATATTTGGATAGCCAATAATATATTTCCTTGAATAGGAAATGATAATAAAAACAAAAATTTAAAAATCCAAAATGTATTAAATTCATTTGTAACTAGACAACTTTTGATCTTGTGAGTTTGTACCTTGTTCCTTCATTTGCACTATATTTCTGTCTTGTCTTTTTTTTCCCCCTAACTTGCTCCATTTGAAGTCTCCTTTTCCCAGGCTCTAGGGTTGTATTCCTTCTTCCTTTTGATTTCTGCCCTCGGTGGGTAAGGTTGGTCCAGTGGTTTGTGTTGGCTTCAAGTTGGGGGTGGCTTGTGCCTGCATTCTAGTGGGAGGAGGTGAGTTTATCTTTTTCCCCTCCAATGGACAGGACTGTGTGAGGTGGTGTTTTGGGGTGTCTGTGGGAATCCTGTCTGCTGATGACTGGTTTTGTGTTTTTTTCTTGCTTGATTGGGAGAGGCGTCCTGCACTGTGTGCCATTGGCAGCTGGGCGCTACTGAGCTTTGTATGCAGGTATAGTCCTTCGTGGAAGTTCTCAATAATTAATAGTCCCTGGGATTAGGAGTTCTCTGGCAGTGTAACTAGACAACGTTTTATATCAAAGAAAATCCACATTCTTCCTTAACTTTAGCTGATCCCATATAAGATCATGACTGTGGCAAGAAGGCTGGGATGCCTCCTTTCCTGTTTGAGGTGATGATTAACTTGTGAGTGTGCATGATTTTCAGGTGAACAAAGCTTGGCAACAAAAGTGGATCACACATTTTGGAGTATTGTATTGCCTTTTCAAAAGAATAGTATAAAATACTTAACAGCATTGAAACATGTTTTTCTATCTAATCAAATTTTAAACAGCATAAGCAGTGAACAATTTACAAATATTTGTTGCTTGTGCTGTTGTTCTCCTGTGGATTGAGGCAGTATTCTTAATTAGCTTTAGTAAAATGTGACTTAGAAATTGGAGTTGAATAAGTTTGTAAAGTACAGGCAAAGCATTTATGTTTGGATTTTTAATTGAAATATGAAAGATTTTGAAAACCTGTAGGCATAGTTTCAAATCCTCTTTTTTCTGAGAAAATTGCTTAATCACTGCCCAATTACTGTGCCTTTTGCAGTCATATTTAACCCTTTCTGAGAACATTCTACTCTGCAGGGTCTATAAATGTTTTCTTCTAGTTCTTTTAAATATAAGATTCCACAGTAATATTTACTCACATTCCAGGTGCCTTGGCTATTCATGTGACCTCAAAATAAGCAAGAAAATAAAGGATAAGAAAGATAAATGCATTCAATTGTCTAAATGCATGAGAAATATATTATTTCTTCAGCAGTCTTTTTAATGCCGCTTAACAGTTACTTTTCACATTTCATTTACTTTATACATAGTATGCTTGCTATAGGTTATATTCAGTGCTTCTCTAAATTCTTCTCTTGTATGTATGTTTTTTCTTCCCAGTTACTGGCTGACAAACAAAGTTCCCATCAAAAGACCCAGCACAGGTCTACTCATGTACACACTTGCCACGAGATTCTGTGATGAGATTCACCTGTATGGATTCTGGCCATTCCCTAAGGATCTGAATGGGAAAGCTGTCAAATATCATTACTATGATGACTTAAAATACAGGTACTTTTCCAATGCAAGTCCTCATAGAATGCCGTTAGAATTCAAAACATTAAATGTGCTACATAATAGGGGAGCTCTGAAATTGACAACAGGAAAGTGCATAAGGCAATAAAGCACACCTGAAACATACAAGCAGACTGAATATGCACTTCTTTTCTGAAGATGCTTCCTAAGATTTGAAAAACAGGATCCAATACAAGACTGGGTTGCAGCATCCACCACTTACCTGAAAGATGATTAAAGGACATTCCTGAGAAATCCACTACCAGCTGATGAAATACCTGCAAAGTGCTCTAAAAATTAAGTATTTTGACTTCAAGGGTCCTAGTAAGTGCCACTTCCACTCAGAACACAGTTTGAATGTATGATCAGTAGTGTTTACAAGATCCAACAATGCACTCGTCATTAGTTAATGAAGCAAACATGTTCATCGCTGTCGGGTTGCCACTGCAACGCCAAGCACATGAGAAGAGGAGCCCAGGAACGCAACTCAGCCCTTGGGGAAACTGGACTGTCCTGTCAGCAGAAATCAAGATGGAAACAGTGTGAGCAGTGAAGTCCGTGAGGTTAAACAACTCAAGGAAATGCCTTCAGTCAGGACTCTGAGTCTGATCATGATGAACTTTATGTTTTGTTTCTGTTCTTGTTTGCCTTCTGGAGTCTCTTTTTGTTTGGGTATCGGGGTGCTTTGAAATCCTTTCTGAGATAAATATGAATGAGATAAATAACCTTTAAGTGATCATTTTTAAAGTTCTTATATTTTTTAAACAGTTATCACACAATAACTTTGTAAAAAAAAAGTTTTATTTTGCACAGCTATAAACCTCCCAGTTTTTTTTCCCAATGGTGTAGAAGGTACCAGCTAAACTGTTTCACTCAGTAATCTCGAGCCATTCTAAAGGAAAGACAAACTCTGTGTCATCTGAGATGGTAAAATTAGCAGGAAAAAAAAAATTACTTTTGGTACCAAAGATTATACTGATGTGTCTACACAAGAAACCAGTCTCCTTTCATGAAAATAACATATTATTATATTACGATGCTACTAATGTGAAAATTGTCTCTAGGTATTTTAAAATTTTCCAAACTCAACCTTCATTTTTGTTTGAAGGAAGATTCCATGGCTTTTACATTTCATAATGATTTTGTGGAAGCATTTTGCCCGTTAAAGTAAAGGTTTGACTGATAGGGCTGAAATGTGTTCTCTGATATCCAGTTCTTTGATATCCCACTTGTTAATTCAGATGGAAAGACTGATTTGCTCTGGAGATGATTGTTCAAATTTCTCAGTGCAGAAATAATATGATTACTAGAGTGCTGGTTTCATCACAGAGATAATTTTAAGAGGTTTAGCAATGAGACTGTATGTCAGTATTTCGAACTTCAGATTAATTAAATTGACCAATATTTTTTCTATAGTTAAATTTATTCACATTATCACATTAATGTGTTTCCAGAGAAGCACATGAAATTATTAATAAAGTGATTTTTGAAAATTTTAACATATAACAGAATTGACCAACAGGCCAGTTTCTGGTAATTACTACACTGGTAGATGATTCTGATGGTAAATTGTTTCTTTAGAAAGCAGAAGTGCTACGTTCCCACTTCTACTCTTGGCCTAAAACAACATAGATTACTTCTTGTTTCTTAGGGAAGGCAATCTGCGAAAAGAAGAAATAGCATGAGGAATATATATGTTTTGTTTCTTGGCGAAGAAGGCCTGAAAAAGAATAAATAACATAAAGAATATACACATATATATATATGTTATCAGGAAAAAGGATATTCATAGTAATACAGTTCTCAATATATTAATAACATGTGGTATTCATTTTAAAAATATGATAGAACCTTGGGATATAGAAGATTATATTTTCTGAGAATTTATGTCTCAAATAAAACAAAACAGAATGCACAAAGAAGATACATAGCTAAAAATGGATAGAATATGATGTACTTTTATCACTGAACCTCTTATTATTGGAAGTTTTTAAAGGATTAGGTCCATATTTTGAATGTAAATTTGAAAAGTCTGATTTACCCAACCATTCAAAAGTAGGCAATTACTTAATTTGGACTTGCAGACAAGCTGTTTGAGTAGTCTTTAATTTAAATTCAATAAAAAATTTGAAGTCACAAGTCAATTCTTATAGATAGGATACATCTCAGAACTCATTGAAGGTAAAAAGCGGCATCAAGGTACCTTGCCATTTTGACTGCGCTTTCAACAAATGTGTTTAGACAATTTTAAGCCCACAGCAAAAGCATCCCAGACATTCACTGTCCCGTGCATTGATGTTTATCTCATAAATGCATTGAGTAGTGCCTTTTTAGCTTCATATTGCTTTGTTACCCTACACTTTATGTTTTCTAAATATGTTGCCCAGTTCTGAAAATTCTCAGCATCTAAAAAGGGCTTCAGTATCAACTGAGACTACTTTTGTTCATCTCAGGGAACTTTCAATACTCAAGAATGAATTCAGTTAAAGGCATTTCGTGTTCAAAGAAGACAAACTGTACAAGACCAATCCATTCCCTATTGTAGCACTTTCCATCTCCCCTCCCACCATCCACTATGGCCTTCTTACAGAGGTGGGGCAGGGAGATTACTGAAGGCTGACAGCAAGAATAAGAAAAAGAATTCAGATCTAACCAATCAGGGGGCAAAAGTGATCATGATGAAATCAAATTACAAGTACATACTTGAAATATTTGTGTTTTCTTTTCTTCTGAAACTATGTTCGCAGCTTTAATAGTTTATTTCCTTTTCATGACTTAAACCTGTACCTGGCAATACTCAGGCAGCCGACTGTGAAACACTCCTGTCCCTTCGAGAACATGGTTGTTACTGTGTTGTTGACATGAAGAGGCCATGGAAACATTTTCATCATTATTACCCAGCCTGTTCTATACTTAATATTAAGTTGCTGGAATAAAAAATAATAAATCAGTAACAGATTTTTCTGGGCAGATCTGATGATTGAGCCCACAGGACGGATGAAATGACTGGAAGTTTTTCTGTCTGAAAGAAGGCGCTGGGCATTCAAATGTGTTTATGTATTGTATATCGTATGAAATGTATATCAGTTGCTAATGGGAATTTCTACATATATGCTTATGGAAGCAATTTATTTAAATAATGCTGTAGGTAGTGTACATACCAACTAGTTGCTAAGCTACTACGCAGGAAGAGGGTGAACAAAGTAATTTATTTCTGATTGAGTCAGTCATAATACACACAGTGTGGTATTTGGTTCATAAAAGAGTTGTTTTATGTGGTTATTGTTGGGAGTATCCATAATTGTGGAAGGGGTGTAGGAAGAGTTATGAGTAGTTAGCTGTGACCTCTACCAGTTTGAGAGTTTCCCCATCAGACATGATCAATATACCAATGTTTGACATGTTGAGTGAGAGAGGCTTATCGTTCCTATTTGATGAAAGAAAATCCAAATAAAGCCCACCTAGAAATAGATAATTTATTATATATGTGCTATAGATATATCTACATAGTACAAATAGACATGTGTGATGCATATATACAATGTTATATATGTGAGTCTGTGTGTATACACACTGAATCTGTAATATACACACACTAGGTTTGTGTTATGCTCATGTCTTCAGGGTTTGCGCTGTGAAGCACTCTGGAGATAGGACCTCTTCAGAATAAAGAAGTTCTTTTGAAACTTCAGTTGCTAACCTGCTTTAAAGGGATCTACTTTGTAACTGAATTCTATGTTGTTCATACCTAGAGTTACAATGAGGGTCTAGTATATCCAAATCTTTAAAAAAACTAAAAAAAAAAAAAAAGCCTTCAAACTGGCAATGTATTTGAATTGCAGTTTTCAGATTGTGGCTCCAGAACCATTGTCTCCGCATTTAAGTAGCATCTTTTAATAACTACTGTTTCTTTGTGTAGGCAAAAGCACAAGAGTTTCAAATGTATATAGCAGGGGGGAAAAAAGAGTTTACAGAGATAGTATTGCTGCACAGAATAATTGCTACTGAGTGTTTCTTATATCATTTGTGGAATTGAAAGATGAGGTTTATTCTGTCAAGTTCATTCTGTTCAACACTGTTTCCCTTTTGTTTATGTATAGCAATCAGGTGTTATTGTTTTATCATTTGTAAAACTGTAAAATAAATTAAACCCCATTTTTTTTTCCATTTTTCTCTTATCTCTTACATCTGCGAGGTCTGTTCCACTTTGCACGTCAATGTAAGGTGATACCAGCTTTAACAAGCTTTACCTAGGGTTCCTGTTTTCCCTCCCCATCAGCCCCAGCTATTTGCAGTTTAGCCAGTCATTTCTTTAAAGTGTATACAGAGCAACATGGACAATATCAAAACTCTCATGGACATCCGGGAATCCTGAACAGTTTGTGTGTGTATGGTGCATTGTGTCTGTAGTTGAGGGAATGGAGTGTTGCATGAGCTGCAGTCATTTATATCCAGTTTGTATTCCCAGTGACTGCTGTCAGCGAGCCACTCCAGCTCCATGGCTGAAGAAGCCAGTGGCTCCTTACATGGTGCACGTTCTTATGGCTGCCCTGTGACCTGTGACTGCAAATGCTGTTACACCCACTTGCTCTTGTTTGCAGTTCATCTTCCAAAGGATGATCCTAAAAACCGCATTTTTAAAGCTTTCATGGCTTTCTAGAACTGACTAGTCTGTTTTCAGACTGCATTATTTTCTCCAGAAATTATTTAGTTTCATGAGGTCACTTTTTACCTTCTGTAATTTTAAAATATTTGCTAGAGACCAACAGTGAACCATGAACAAGGGTTGGTGAATATCAATCTTGTTTGTATTTGCATAATTTTTTGTTTCAAAGATCCATATACAGTGGACAATCCCTGTTTATTCTTGGGATATAATCAGACCTCAACATGAGCCCGTGAGATGCGAGCTGCAATATCCCATTTTTATAGATGTGAGATTATGTGATTCGCTAAAGGTCACAAAGCCCAGAAATGAGAAAACAAGGATTTGAATTCAAGTGGTCTGTCTGACTTCAGTGTACACTTTCTTAACCATCAGGTTTTGATGCCAATACTTTTTAACTGGCAAGAAGTTCCCTTGGAAACTTAGTTTGCAAGCAAGTCATTATTTAGTGAGCATAGATTAAAAGCTGAGGTAAGTCTGTCAGTTCAGTCGCTCAGTCATGTCCAACTCTTCGTGGACTATAGGCAGGGTCATATAGGCAGTGTCATAATTTAGACTTGGGAACAGTCTGTACCTTCCAGGGCAGTGTCTCCTGTATGGTTCTCCATGAATACTGTTAATTTTTGCTTCCTATATTTTTTCAAGGAAGTTGGATTACTCATGTTAGAATCTGACTTTATGTATCACAAAATATATTGCACTGCATTTAAAGTCTAATTATGAGATTTCGGATGGCATCACCGACTCTGTGGACATGAGTTTGAGTGTACTCTGGGAGTTGGTGATGGACAGGGAGGCCTGGCGTGCTGTGATTCATGGGGTCGCAGAGAGTCGGACACGACTGAGCGACTGAACTGAACTGAACTGATACAAACATTTTGATTGAATCTGAGTGTTTCCTCTCCATTAACAATTCAACACTAAATATTTACATAAATATCTTGAAGTTGAAATTCTGCGAATGACTCGGTTCATCTGTTTTACATTGACTTTTTTAATATTAGTTTTCTTCTTTTCCTGAGAATGTCCAAATTAAGGAGCAGTTTAATGATTTCCCCTATATACTGGCTTCATCATGCACCAGCCCATAAAAGCAAAAAATAAGATCTCAGATAGAAGAATATCAGCATTGTTCGGCCTGTTCCTAAAAGATAGATTTCAGTCATGGAGGTGCTGAATTTCTGAAATCCCAATCAACAAATTATGAAACGCTAACATAAGTATCTCTCTGTTAAAAATATTTTTGCTTCCGGATTTCTGATTTCTGACTCAGTCCCCAACGTGGAATTTCTCAAGTAAACACAAGCAAACACTCGTCCAGGACTCGCACGACAAAAATGTGCTCGGTGGATGACAACTCTGTATGTCTCTTCCTTGGAGATTCAGAAAATATATTAACATAGGAAAAGATCGGTGAAATCTTTCAATAAAGGAATAAATTTCTGTTGTTTAAAAGCCATACATAATTTGTATGAAAATCCTATTAAATATGAAATTTTGTTCTTCAGAACAGCTTTTTGGATAACACTTCTGAATATAAAGAACAGTACAGAGAGAACAGATTAGAGCTTCGGTTAGAAAGTCCGATGCTTCCTTTACTCAGTGTTTTTTCTTTTCCCATAGGGTAAAGTAGTTTTGAAGAATATTTTCAAATAGGAAAATATTTTAAACATATATTTATTCTCTACACTCTTTATATTAAATTTCACTAACAGCTTTTTGCTTTTCTATAATAGTAACCATACCATGACTACATTCCTAAGAGCAATCCCAAACCTAAACCTTATGACTCATTCCAGACAACACACAAATAAGTTAGCTTTAAAACATTAATAGCACAGGAAGAAAAAAAGCCGGTAATGAGGTGCTAATTTGCATTTTCTAGAACTGCTCAGTGTGTTGCAGTAAGCCGTCTCTCTGCTGTCTGTCGTGCCCAGCTTCCGTCGCTCCAGCCTCCATCCGCACACAGATGGGCTGCCTAAGAACCCATCTGCCGGGGCTGCCAAAATGTAAACACACTCCGCTGGCAGCAGATGTTTTCAGGAAAGAGCACTTCCACCAGAGCTGTTCCGCTTCGGGTTCGATGCGTGTTGATCTCCACAATTGGGCGTAAGGTCGTTATGTCCGAATAGATCATTTGTCTCTCAGGTACAGAGCAATCACAGGGGTGGTGCAGGGTTCAATGTGTGATGTTTACCATGTGCATATATGAAGAAATGTTTCTGAAGACTCTCCCAATAAATCAAGATTTTTCTTTTTTAAAATATGGGCTTTTAGTAAGACCCTATTTGCTGAGCTCTTAAAGGTCAAATGTAGGCTTAGCAAAAGAAAGGTAGGTATACTTTGTACTTTTCTATGGATATCACTGTAATTGTTAGTGTTCTTGTGAGTTCTTAGAATAATCATCTATATTCGTGGTGCTCAGTCCTACTTTTTGTAATCAATACATAGACATTTAATTTATGGGGTTCAGTTCAGTCGCTCAGTTGTGTCCGACTCTCCGCGACCCCATGAATCACAGCACGCCAGGCCTCCCTATCCATCACCAACTCCCGGAGTTCACTCAAACTCATGTCCACAGAGTCAGTGATGCCATCCAGCCATCTCATTCTCGGTCGTCCCCTTCTCCTCCCGCCCC
This sequence comes from Moschus berezovskii, assembly GCF_049115385.1. Taxonomy (NCBI): domain Eukaryota; kingdom Metazoa; phylum Chordata; class Mammalia; order Artiodactyla; family Moschidae; genus Moschus; species Moschus berezovskii. The sequence continues at coordinate 10,623,031 of NC_142467.1, forward strand.
CAACCTTTCCCAGCATCAGAGTCTTTTCCAGTGAGTCAACTCGTCGCATGAGATGGCCAAAGTATTGCAGTTTCAGCTTTAGCATCAGTCCTTCCAGTGAACACCCAGGATCGATCTCCCTTAGAATGGACTGGTTGAATCTCCTTGCGGTACAAGGGACTCTCAAGAGTCTTCTCCAACACCACAGTTCAAAAGCATCAATTCTTCGGCACTCAGCTTTCTTCACAGTCCAACTCTCACATCCATGCATGACCACGGGAAAAACCATAGCCTTGACTAGACGGACCTTGGTTGGCAAAGTAATGTCTTTGCTTTTTAATATATTATCAAGGTTGGTCATAACTTTCCTTCCAAGGAGTAAGTGTCTTTTAATTTCATGGCTGCAATCAGCATCGGCAGTGATTTTGGAGCCCAAAAAAATAAAGTCTGACACTGTTTCCACTGTTTTTCCATCTATTTCCCATGAAGTGATGGGACCAGATGCCATGATCTTTGTTTTCTGAATTTATGGGGTAATTCTATTTAATTCTACAGACACTGATGGCATATTTTCTTATGTGAGTTTATAAACTCTGTTAATATGTCTGTATTTGCAAGTATTATCTAAAATATGCAAGTATTATCTAAAAAGAATTTATCTTATAAAATAGTTACATTTATTCAATGTTTATAAAGTAATACTCCCTACTAGGCATTCCATGAAACATGAGGAATACCTTTCCTCATGGTTATCAAAATTTAGATGAAAGAAACAAACATGAAAATAAACAGTCATATCCTTTAGTGGCAAGGATTCTATTCCCAGAGTGCCCAGAGAGTTAGGGGAATATAGCGGGGGCCAGGCAGAGGACACAGGCTACTTTCTTTGAGTGTGATTTGTAGTCAGGTGGTCAAATCAAGACAAGCAATACTCCACTAACACAGATGATCCAACGAACAGAATCTAGCTGTGGGTTTTGTTTGTTTGGGTTTGTAATCTAGCCAGTCTGAGAAACTATTACCCTAGGAAACTGCCACAGTCAACAAACAGTCCCTGCTCATGGAAATTACACAGCTTCCACCCCAGCTCCTGACCATATTTCCCCAGAATCATTGTTGAATTACAAGTTTAAATAAAGCTGAAATTCATCCTTAAAAAAGCACTTACTACCAAGACTAAGTAACCACAGACCTTTTGAAATTATCCACCACACAAAAGCCTCCACTTCCAAATGTCTCTGTTTCAATATTTACTTTGTTTCCAGCTTGCAGGAATGGCTCATGAAAGAAAGCATCTTGTACTTACTTCCAAGTAATAACTTTTTTAAGCGATTTATTCCTCTCACTTCAGCACATGTTTCCAAATTATTGTGAATTTTAAGATTGATTTTGGGATGATTCCAGAATTTCAAAATCCCATGCGCCTAGACTTTCCAAGATGCAGGATGTGAGCCTTCTAGTATTACCTCTCAGGGAATGACCATGCCTTCTCTCTTAGTGGGCTCCCTTTTTTATGCACTTATCCAAAATGTGTTTCAGTAGGATTTTTCTTGTCTTCTTTAATCTCCACACCTTTAGAGATCTTATCTATTCCGATGCTTTGTAAAACAGAAGATGTATGGACATGTGGAGAAAATAAAATCAAGGACTCTATTCATAGAAAAATGTGCACATGTATGTCATATTCACAGTACAGAAAGAAAGAAAGTGAAGTTGCTTAGTCGTGTCCCACTCTTTGTGACCCCATGGACTGTAGCCTACCACGCTCTTCCGTCCATGGGATTTTCCAGGCAATAGTACTGGAGTGGGTTGCCATTTCCTCCTCCAGGGGATCTTCCCAAGTCAGGGATCGAACCCGGGGCTCCTGCATTGTAGGCAGATGCTTTACCGTCTCAGCCTAGGTTCTTTTAAGAACATAGCTCAAAGGGGTTTTAGTGCAAATGGACAAATGCTCCCAAGAAGCAGAAGTGTGGAACCAGGGTACCACAGACTCAGTATTTGTACCCCTCCAAATTCCTATGTTGAAACTCAATCCCCAGTGTCACAGTATTCAGAGGCTCTCTGGGAGGTAATTAGGTCATGAATGTGGGTTCCTCATGAAAGAGATTAGTGCCCTGAAGAAGGGACACCGGGGAGCTCGCTCACCTCAGCTTTGTATGGGGACACAGCACGGAGATGGATGTCTTTGAACCAGGAAGCAGGGCCTCACCGCAACACCAATCAGCTAGTCGTTTGAATCTAGTTTTTCCAGTCTCCAGAACTGTGAGAAACAAATGCTTGTTGTTTATTATATTTGGTTTCTATTCTATTACAGTCACCTAGTCTATTATATTTGGTTTCCTAGTGTCTCAGATGATAAAGAATCTGCCTACAATGCAGGAGACTTGGGTTCTATCCCTGGGTCAGGAAGATGCTCCTGGAGAAGGGAATGGCCACCCACTCCAGTATTCTTGCCTGAAGAATCCCATGGACAGAGGGCCCTGGTGGGCTACAGTCCATGGGGTCACAAAAGAGTCAGACATGACTGAGTGAAAACACCCACGTAGCATATTGAATGGGCTAAGATGTGGAGAAAGTGCAACAATAAAGGAGAAAAAAAGCGTATAGAAAAGATATGTTTGCAAATTGACTTCTGTGAATACTGAGTGTGTAATCCCACTTGGACTATCTGGGGAAATTTATAGTAAGGATCTCAGGATTCAAGGAATGTAAAGATGAAGCAATTACCCATCAGATCCTGTCTCCCACTGAGTGTTCCTTTATGAGTTGTAAATTCCCTGAACTTCTGAGTTGCACACATGAATTCTCAGCTAGCTCCCACAGGTGAAACATATGCTAGAAAAGCACCCAAGCGGCATGCAGTTCTCCAAACTGCTGGCTGGCTGTAAACTTTACAGAAGAGTTTATACAGGAAGATGTTTTGCAGCTGTAGTTCTATCATGTGTAAACAGTTCCAAGTCATAACTGGTACTCATCATCTCCTTTCTTAGAGCTCCTTCATGCAGCTCGTGTGGGTTTCTTGCCCAAAGGGGTGACCCAGCCTTCAAGGAGTCTGGCACTTGGCTGACTTGTCTGTGGCAGACCTGTGTTCTGTGCTAAGTCACTACAGTTGTGTCTGACAATGTGTGGCGAACCTAAATGGCTGCAATTATCCAGTTCAGTTCAGTACAGTTGCTCAGTCATATCCGACTCTTTGCAACCCCATGAACCGCAGCATGCTAGGCCTCCCTATCCATCACCAACTCCCAGAATCCACCCAAACCCATGTCCACTGAGTCAGTGATACCATCCAACCATCTCATCCTCTGTCATCCCCTTCTCCTCCTGTCCTCCATCTTTCCCAGCATCAGGGTCTTTTCCAATGAGTCAGCTCTTCACAAGAGGTGGCCAAAGCATTGGAGTTTCAGTTTCAACATCAGTCCTTCCAATGAACACCCAGGTTTGATCTCCTTTAGGATGGACTGGTTTGATCTCCTTGCAGTCCGAAGGACTCTTGAGTCTTCTCCAACACCACAGTTCAAAGGCATCAATTCTCCTGTGCTCAGCTTTCTTTATAGTCCAATTCTAACATCCCACTCAGGTTTATTTCTGGGCCCTGAAACACCAAGATACACCCAGGGAATCTTCCTGGTCCCAGACATGCCCTCGTCCTTCCCCATCAAACAGCATGCATTCTGACTCCTTGTCATGATCAGTGTCAATTCCCTGCCAGCATCAGTACCTCTGGCTCATTAGCATGAGCAGCCCAATTTCATGAGGTTAATTTTAGCTTCTGGTTCATTGAGATCTTTACTGTGTTCCCCGGAAGATACATTTCCCCAGTAAAAATCGAAATTTATAAAAGAGTCTAAATTGTGAGCACATGGAACATAGTTTCCAAAGTGGATTGACAAGGGTAGTGGGAAGAGAGCCAATGGTACCTTTATATTGCTCACGGAACTGATATTACAGATATGAGGGACCCAGCACTTTATGTCAGCCATAAGTTTAACAGATAAGGCACATCTTAAAGGACAGTAGACAAAACCTGCATGGTATTGAGGCTCTGAGCTTTCATTTCACTTAACAGTTAAGAGGTAGTCCCCTTATCATATTAGTCTGACACTATGTGGTGATAAGGTGTATAATGAGACAAGTAGATTTGCCATAAAATTGTCTTGTTCACAGGAGGAAATTTGTATGATCTCATTCTGATGAATTTGGTATTTTGTAAGAGCCTAGATTATAAGTACTGTGTGTGGGAAAGCAAATCCATATCCAAAATTATGTCAATGCTGGTAAGATTAAATCGCTGCTTCCTCCGAGGTTGAAAGGGTCTAATTTCAATGTGCCTCCAAGTTGTTCAAACTGAGGGCCAGATTGTTCAAACCAAGGGCTCTGGTTGTTGCCATTGACAGTTTATCCGTTCAGTGTGGTCACAATAGCTAACAGCCAGAGTGAGAAGGAACCCACATTGTTGGGTTCATGCATAGCTCCCTCTCAGCCCTAATGGACAATCTATCCATCAGCCCATTATACAAACATTGTCCTGGCTGAGAAATAAGCTAACTGGCAGGCCATCTTGTCCACCTTCCAGCTGAAATTCTCTTCTGTCATACAGACTTTATGTCTGTCAGACATTAATGTGAGACATACAATAATCCACAAGCCTTGTACCTTATCCCAAATCCTTCAGCATATAATCCTCCCGTTTTCCTTCCCTCTGTCTTCCAATCTTTGTCTAGGTCCCAATTCAGCAAAATGAATGACCAGTGATACTACCCCCAACACTGCTCACTGGGAGGGTCTTTTCTCACCCCTGACCTGTAGAACTGTACCTAACTAACCTGGGTGGAAGTGCAGCAGGTATCCGTTTTCAGCTTACATCAAACTGGAAAGCTGACCCATCTGAGAACCAGACCAGAATTTTCCCTTTGTCCTTTGGTCATAGGGAACTCCCTAGGAGGCCATAGATGTGAGCTAAGGGATAAACAACACTTCATTAGAAGTAATTGATATGGAACTTCCCTGGTGGTCCAGTGGTTACTATTCTGCCCTCCGACTTTAGAAGGGTGTGGGTTTGACCCCTGTTGGGAGAACTAAAATCCTGTATGTCTCATGGCATGGCCAAAAAATAAAAATATATAAAAAAATTTTAAAAGAAGTACTTGGGGTCTTCACTGGTGATCCAGTGGTGAAGAAGACAACTCCTTCCCAATGCAGGGGGCCTGGGTTCAATTCCTGGTCAGAAAACCAGATTCTACATGCTGCAACTAGAGATCCCACATGCCAAAACTAAGGCCCAGCACAGCTAAATAAATAAATATGTATTTTTTAAGAAGATGGAGTGGTTGACGTGGAACAGTCAGCCACCTGGAGAATTCAGATAACATATTAAGTCCAGTAAGAGCACAAGCTGGAATCAAGATTGCTGGGAGAAATATCAATAACCTCAGATATGCAGATGATACCACCCCTATGGCAGAAAGTGAAGAGGAATTCAAAGGCCTCTTGATGAAAGTGAAAGAGGAGAGTGAAAAGGTTGGCTTGAAGCTCAACATTCAGAAAACGAAGATCATGGCATCTGGTCCCATCACTTCATGGGAAATAGATGGGGAAACAGTGGAAACAGTGTCAGACTTTATTTTTTTTGGGCTCCAAAATCACTGCAGATGCTGACTGCAGCCATGAAATTAAAATACGCTTACTCCTTGGAAGGAAAGTTATGACCAGCCTAGATAGCATATTAAAAGCAGAGACATTACTTTGCCAACAAAGGTCCATCTAGTCAAGGCTATGGTTTTTCCCGTGGTCATGTATGGATGTGAGAGTTGGACTGTGAAGAAAGCTGATGGCTGAAGAATTGATGCTTTTGAACTGTGGTGCTGGAGAAGACTCTTGAGAGTCCCTTGGACTGCAAGGAAATCCAACCAGTCCATTCTAAAGGAGATCAATCCTTGGTGTTCATTGGAAGGACTGATGCTAAAGCTGAAACTCCAATACTTTGGCCACCTCATGCAATGAGTTGACTCACTGGAAAAGACTCTGATGCTGGGAGGGATTGGGGGTAGGAGGAGACAGGGACGACAGAGAATGAGATGGCTGGATGGCATCACTGACTCAATGGACATGAGTTTGAGTGAACTCCGGGAGTTGGTGATGGACAAGGAGGCCTGGTGTGCTGTGGTTCATGGGGTCGCAAAGAGTTGGACATGACTGAGCGACTGAACTGAACTGAACTGAACTGAAGAGGTACAGGGGAAATGGTCATTTAAATGACAGTGGGACTGAATGTCTAATTGACAGGTAGTTGAAAAGTATTATGAATGATAAAGAAAAGTACTCCCTGGGAGCTTAGACAGATGCATCTTTTGAAGTCAGAGAAAGCTGAGGACCTAGCCCAAAACTTAATCATCTGAAGAACCCAGCTTCAAAGAAGGTAAAACTCTTCACCAAGAAAACTTATTTTGTCAAAATCAGGTCCCTAGGTGGCAAAACATCTATTTCTGCTTTATTGACTATGCCAAAGCCTTTGACTGTGTGCATAAAAATAAACTGTGGAAAACTCTGAAAGAGATGGGAATACGAGACCACCTGACCTGCCTCTTGAGAAACCTCTATGCACGTCAGCAACAGTTAGAACTAGACATGGAACAACAGACTGGTTGCAAATAGGAAAAGGAGTACGTCAAGGCTGTATATTGTCACCCTGCTTATTTAACTTATATGCAGAGTATATCATGAGGAACGCTGGGCTGGAGGAAGCACAAGCTGAAATGAAATATCAATAACCTCAGATATGCAGATGACACCACCCTTATGGCAGAAAGTGAAGAAGAACTAAAGAGCCTCTTGATGAAAGTGAAAGAGGAGAGTGAAAATGTTGGCTTAAAGCTCAACATTCAGAAAACTAAGATCATGGCATCCAGTCCCATCACTTCATGGCAAATAGATGGGGAAACAGTGGAAACAGTGGCAGACGTTATTTTTGGGGGCTCCAGAATCACTGCAGATGGTGATTGCAGCCATGAAATTAAAAGACACTTACTCCTTGGAAGGAAAGTTATGACCAACCTAGACAGCATATTAAAAAGCAAAGACATTAATTGTGTCAACAAAGGTCTGTCTAGTCAAAGCTATGGTTTTTCCAGTAGTCATGTATGGATGAGAGAGTTGGACCATAAAGAAAGCTGAGTACAGAATTGATGCTTTAAAACTGTGGTGTTGGAGAAGACTCTTGAGAGTCCCTTGGACTGCAAGGAGATCCAACCAGTCCATCCTAAAGGAAATCAGTCCCGAATGTTCATTCGAAGAACTGATGTTGAAGCTGAAACTCCAATACTTTGGCCACCTGATGCTAAGAGCCAACCCATTTGAAAAGACCCTGATTCTGGGAAAGATTGAGGGCAGGAGAAGGGGACGACAGAAGATGAGATGGTTGGATGGCATCGCCAACTCGATGAACATGGGTTTGGGTGAACTCCGGGAGTTGGTGATGGATAGGGAGGCCTGGTGTGCTGCGGTTCATGGGGTCACAAAGAGTTGGACACGACTGAGGGACTGAACTGAACTGAGGTGGCAAAAATATCAGGGACACATAGGTTGACTCCTCCCAAGATACTGAGCTCAAAGATTTTCCTGAACCAGTTTACAGTGTTCAATAGCGACACAGAGCTAATGACTATTGACTTGGAGAGCACAGCTCCACACGGTTCTTCTTTGATAAACTGTGGGAGACTTTCACAGTCAATAACTTTTGTGTTGTGTCTATGCAGGAAGGACTCCCAGGCTGTAGACAAAAGACCTGGCCCGGCCCGGCTCTTGTGCTTATTTACCATGAAATCTCTACTTTTCAAGTTATCTGTAAACCAGAGAAAACAATCACACCCTTGTAAGAATCTGACACCTAGATATGCGAGGATGTGATCGTTAATAGAAAATAATTATACTGATGAGAAGAACGTGTGATGTACCGTGCTCTGAGGGCACTGCTGCTGCTGCTGCTAAGTCACTTCAGTCGTGTCTGACTCTGTGTGACCCCATAGACGGCAGCCCACCAGGCTTCCCCGTCCCTGGGATTCTCCAGGCAAGAACACTGGAGTGGGTTGCCATTTCCTTCTCCAAGGTATGAAAGTGAAAATTGAAAGTGAAGTCGCTCAGTCGTGTCCGAATCTTAGTGACCCCATGGACTGCAGCCTATCAGGCTCCTCCGTCCATGGGATTTTCTAGGCAAGAGTACTGGAGTGGGCACTAGGTATTACAAATGTTGCAAAGGAACCAGTTTCTCATAGTAATCTTATTTGTTACTAGAAACCTTAACATGTATATTAACGCATGTTCATAGCAAAATAGAATATAGGAACCCTTGATTTTTAAGATAATTTTACTACGTGTTTATATTATTAAATAATATACAGTTTATTATGCATGCTTTTAATCTCAGTAAAAGTAGAACCATACTTGATCATTTTACCGATGGATTTTTCTTTCAGCATGATATGTATGGTCTATATTTATGTTGATGCATGTAGGCACTATTTGAGTCATTTTTACTATTATTTAGTATGCTGTTCTATGAACGTAACTTTCAAATAGCCTGTCTGTTGGAATCCTCAAACAATTTTCAGATGACATCCTGCCTCCAGGTTTCCAAAGGCAAGCATGAAATTTCTCTGCATGTGTTAAGATGTATTCCACATGCCCATCTGTAAGCCTCAAGTCAAAACGTTCTGTTAATTGCAGGTTGATCCTCCATGTAAACATTTCCTTTACCACAAACATTTAATTCCACTCACTGCAAAGGAAAAAGGGTGTCTCAAGCAGAAGATGAACTCAGGGTGACTAGGGCCTGACTGTATGAAACAATAGCTATTATGGGTCTAACTGTGGTTTTCCATTACTCTTTCCTCGTCAACCCTTCAAGAACTTGTACCTTTTGGTCTCTTTAGTTGCATTCTTGACACTGAAATTTCATGGGCCAAGCAGTGGTTCTAGTCATACTACATTTTTTCAGCACCATCCTTTTTTCCCCTATATCCTCTGGTCTATCTATTCCATTTAGCTAGAGCCTCCTTCCTAGCAACCACCACATATGGGAATAGAATCTGTATATTATTTGAGCCTCAGCTCAAGCATCAAACTGTACTTCCCATATAAAAGCACCGTCCAAACTTTATTGTTAATTTTTGAATTTGCAAAAATGGTGACAGCTTGGGGACAGAAATTGTTTTGCATCAGTTCTGTGTGTTATGACTGGAGTTCCTCTCAGAACTCTCAGTATCTGGCACTTAGACCTGTGGTACTTTTAGTCAGATGAATTACTTCATTACATGTTTCCTTGATTCCAAGGCATGCATATTTTAATATTCTAACATCTCCAAAGTCAGAGGGTTTTTTTAGCATTGATAGTGTTTATAGATTAATCGTGAGATTTCTCTTGTTTTGCTTTCATTTCACCTAAAATTATAGTTTTACAATTGAAGAGGTATTTGTTTCTACACAAAGATAATAATTAATGATGGAAATGCTTGAAGTTTGAGATTATGTTCTCACTGTAGTGTATGACATTTAATAAATGCTAAGTAAACTAATCATGTGAAAATGAATTCACTGTTAACCATCGATTAGTGCTGATCAGATCCTTTCTGTCACCTTTGTATTCTCAAGAGAAGGTCCTTAACTATTTCTTTCTTGCAACATTATCTTCCATTCCACCAATTGCTGCAACTCAAAATTTGATCAGCTCAAGTTCTCAAAATTTCTTATTGAGAAGCATTATATATTAATATCACTGATCATATCCTTTCTGTCATTATATATTAGGTTATCCACAAATTTTTGCAGCTTGAAAGAGGAACATAAGTTAGCTCTAGTCAGGCAAGAGGCACACTCTTCAGAGAATTTAGCCCTAAAAATGTATAGTTTCCTTCCATATAGAATATGTATAGTTTCCTTCCATATAGAATAAAAAATAGAAACACCACTATGTAGTAAAACAGTTGTAAGGAAGTTGGAAAAGAGTCTGATGCTGGGAGGGATTGGGGGTGGGAGGAGATGGGGACGACAGAGAATGAGATGGCTGGATGGCATCCCTGACTCGATGGACATGAGTTTGAGTGAACTCCGGGAGTTGGTGATGGACAGGGAGGCCTGGCGTGCTGTGATTCATGGGGTCGCAAAGAGTCAGACACCACTGAGCAACTGAACTGAACTGAACTGAAAATAAGTCTCCAAGATGCTGCTGCTAAGTCACTTCACGCCAGGTTCCCCTGTCCCTGGGATTCTCCAAGCAAGAACACTGGAGTGGGCTGAGATGAGTTGATACTTTTTCAATCCATTATCAAATGCTTTAAAAAAAATGTGTTCCTATGAGGCTAGTTCTTCACACTGACTGATCTAGCATTGGCCACAGTTCAGTTCAGTTCAGTTCAGTCGCTCAGTCGTGTCCGACTCTCCGCGACCCCATGAATCACAGCACGCCAGGCCTCCCTATCCATCACCAACTCCCGGAGTTCACTCAAACTCATGTCCACAGAGTTGGTGATGCCATCCAGCCATCTCATTCTCGGTCGCCCCCTTCTCCTCCCGCCCCCAATCTTTCCCAGCATCAGAGTCTTTTCCAGTGAGTCAACTTGTCGCATGAGGTGGCCAAAGTATTACAGTTTCAGCTTCAGCATCAGTCCTTCCAATGAACACCCAGGATTGATCTCCCTTAGAATGCCACAGTACTCAGGCCATAAGCACTCTGTCTGGACCAAAAAAGTTTCACCATGTGTTTAAATCTAAACTCTTTTATTTTCCATTTTGAATAAGAAAAATACTGGAAACCATCTGCAGATGATCAGAATGCAAATCATTTCATGTGAAGGGAAGGGTTTGTGAACTCCTTTGAGGTAGAAACTGCTTATCCACATTGACTCTGTAACTGTGCTGGGACACGGGGGCCCTGGCAGTGCCTTTCTCTGAAATCCAGGCTCTGGGGCTCAGTGGGAGGGGACACCAATCTCCCTGTTCTTCGCCTTCACTGCCAAGCATGCACTCCTTCCCCTTGGTCTCCAGACTTTCCTGAAAAGTCAGGTACCAGGTGGTGGTCAGCTCTGATTCTGGCACTGGGAAGAAGGCCTGGACACATGGAAACAGGCTCCTGCCCGCTTCTTTACCCAACCTCCTGCACCAAGGAGCCTTTCTTGGGATTTGCAGGATGATCATCAGTATGAGAAATACACGCAGGTCATCTGGGTCCAGTTTAGACCTAAAATACAATCCTTTAATCCCAGTGAAAGTGAAAGTCATTCAGTTGTGTCCAACCCCATGAACTATACAGTCCATGGAATTCTCCAGACCAGAATACTGGAGTGGATCGCCTTTCCCTTCTCCAGCGGATCTTCGCAACCCAGGGATTGAACTCAGGTCTCCCGCATTGCAGGTGGATTCTTTACCAGCTGAGCCACCAGGAAATCCTAGTGCCTCACATCGAATGTTCATCCTCCTATTAGTTTTGACAATATGGACAATTCTGTGAAGAAACATGGTAAAACCCTCCTTCCTAACTTGGGGAAAGCTGAAGTTGTGGGGATTAGTCTTGTTTTGAACTCAGGCTCCAAAAGAGAAACTTTCAAATGATACATGTATATCCTAAATGTGCACATCTATGGTATGTCCAAGCAGTGGACATTTTAAAGTGAAAGCACCAATCTTCTCATCTCACTCAGACGCCAAGTCAGTCCTAACAGTGGCCCTGCACTATCTACAGCAATGAACCTCTCACATGTGTGTATGTGTGGTCAGTCACTCAGTGGCGTCTGACACTTGGTAATCAAGCGGCCTGTAGCCCGCCAGGCTCCCCTGTGCAGGGGATTCTCCAGGCCAGAATACTGGAGTGGGTTGCCATTTCCTTCTCCAGGGGATCTTCCCGACCCAGGGATCAAACCCAGGTCTCCTGCACTGGCAGGCAGATGCTTTACCACCGAGCCACCTGGGAAGCCCAACCTCTCAAACTCTTCGCCTCCCTCATTCCATACAGTCACACTGGCCTGCTAACCTCTCCTGCATGTTTCTGCCTCAGAGCCTCTGTACTCCTTACTGTACCTTCTCCTTCGGTTTCCCTCACCTCCTGGATTTCTCCTTGGGGTCATTTCCTCTTCATCTTTGGCTCATTTCCCAAACGTCACAGTCTCAATGGGCATTTCCTAATTACAATGTGTTAATTCATATCCATCTCCCTTTCCTCTTTGGGTTTTTCCCCACCACTCATCACTATCTGATACCTACATCTTACTTGCTACTTACCACCCCTTCCCTTTTCTAGAAGGTTAGTTTTGAGACTTACATCTTGCTTCTATTATTCCCTTCTCAATTCACACCCTTTAGGGCTTCCCACCCTTTGGTGGTCAAGAATCTCCCTGCCAATGCAGGAGACACAGTTCAATCCCTGGGTCTGGAAAATCCTCTGGAGGAGGAAATGGCAGCCCACTCCAGTATTCCTGCCTGGAAAAGCCCGTGGACAGAGGGGACTGGTGGGCTACACTCCTTGGGGTCACGAGAGTTTGACACGACTTAGTGACTGAGCACACTGGCCCATAGTAAGTGCCCAAAACAAATTTCTGAGAAAAAGAAACATTTAAAAAATATTTGAAGATTTATGGTTGCCATGAAGGTTACCATATTTAGGTTGGTAATTCTGATTCCTGAAAAGATTAAAGCAGGAAAACCTCCTAGGTCTAATTCCATAAACCTGTTATTTTATGAATAAAAAATAATTGTTTCCATGAACGCCAGTGTAACACTGAGCATTGATTTTTAAAAGTACCTCAAGCTATAAATTTTATAATGTGGTGCTTACCCTTCACATTTTAATAATTTCTCATATCATAATCACACAGTAAATTCAAGGAAGGTTTCGTTGACTTGTTCACCCTTTTCAGTTCAGTCGCTCAGTCGTGTCTGACTCTTTGCAGCCCCGTGGACTGCAGCACGCCAGGCTTCGCTGCCCATCACCAACTCCCGGAGTTTACCCAAACTCAGGTTCATTCAGTCAGTGATGCCATCCATCCAACCATCTCATCCTCTGTCGTCCCCTTCTCCTCCTGCCTTCAATCTTTCCCTGCATCAGGATCTTTTCACAAGGGTCAGCTCTTCGCATCAGGTGGCCAAAGTATTGGAGTTTCAGCTTCAATATCAGTCCTTCCAATGAACACCCAGGACTGATCTCCTTTAGGATGGACTGGTTGGATCTCCTTGCAGTCCAAGGGGCTCTCAAGAGTCTTCTCCAACACCACAGTTCAAAAGCATCAAATCTTTGGCCCTCAGCCTTCTTTATAGTCCAACTCTCACATCCATACATGACTACTGAAAAAACCATCACTTTGACTAGATGGACTTTTGTTGGCAAAGTAATGTCTCTGCTTTTTAATATGCTGTCTAGGTTGGTCATAGCTTTTCTTCCAAGGAGCAAGCATCTTTTAATTTCATGGCTGCAGTCACCATCTGTAGTGATATTGGAGCCCCCCAAAATAAAGTCTGTCACTGTTTCCATTGCTTCCCCATCTCTTTGCCATGGAGTGATGGGACCAGATGCCATGATCTTAGTTTGCTGAATGTTGAGCTTTAAGCCAACTTTTTCACTCTCCTCTTTCACTTTCATCAAGAGGCTCTTCAGTTCTTAGCTTTCTGCCATAAGGGTGCTGTCATCTGCATAATAAAGGTTATAAAATGCCTTTTCTCTGGCAGGCATTCACAACAGCTTCATGGTATCAGAAGTCAATTTAGCCTAGGACCAATGACCTTCCAAAACGAAACAGTGACAAACAGTATACATAGACTTACTGATCTGACAGAAACTCACTGAGCAAATAAGACAAAATGAAATTTGTTCACCTTTAGCCTTGCCTATTTTTCTTCATTCATAATGTCAGACATGCCTCTTTAAGAATGTCTAAGGCATAGGAGGCTTCTAACTTTTGAAAACAGGCCTTCTACTAAAGAAGAGAACATAGAAAGGAGGGTTCTAGAAAAAAAAAAATTCCTCTTTGTATTTTATTTTTCCCTACTGTAAGACTCACTGTAACTTAAATTCAATTGTGCCACGAAAATTATGTCCATAATTGGATCCAGTTGAAAAAGTTTACTTTTATCTCTATTAGTTGAAAACATATGAAGTTCTTTTCATGGTAAAAAATAAAATCGAGAATAACAAAACTAAGACTAGAAAAGAAACACCGCCAAACCATCACTGCGTGCACAGGAGTTCATCTGTGTAGAAATGCAGCACTCTTCCCTCCAATCTGACAAGCAGACAATACTTAGTTTCAGGAAAGATTCTTTCCAATTTACAAAAATCCTTAAAATACTAAGCTGCAGACAATTTCACTGAGGCTTTCATTCGGGGTAATAGATTCAAACGGACTTACCCAAATCAGTTCTTCAAGCTTGCTTTGCCATTTGCACATGGACTTCATTCATAGGAAGTGGTTGTACAGTAATATACATCAAATGTAAAAGCTGCCCGTCAGATAGCTAGATGTATGGCATTTTAACTGGTACCAGCTAGATTGAGATGCTGCTCCAGTTCAGAGAGTCAATAAATCAGTGTGATACTGTGTCTGGACAGTCAAGATGGCTGTCCTCTTGTTCTCTCTGTGTCACCTGCTTGACCAGCACCTGCTTCATCTACACCCTGCTCACCTCACTGACCTCCCTCCACACTTGCCCCAGGCCCAGCTAGTGACTGTTCTAATCAAAGGGGCTGTGAGGGGCGTGCCCGTCTGTTGGTTTCCCTGGTAACTTTATGAGCCCACTTGATGGCAATTGCCTGGGTAAGTAGCCGTCTCTCCCTGCCTCCAGGAGCAAAATCTGCCTCCAAGTCTTACCTGCTGTCTGCCACACAAGGTGGAGTGCTGCTCCAGGACCTTTCTTCAGACTTGTAAACTGACCCATCCATTAAACTACTGATGTCTCTGTTGCTGACTCAAGGCTTTTTCTTGGGTCTTGAAGCTGGGCAAGCACAGGGTTTAAGGGCTTTAGAGTACAGCCCAACATGCTCCTATGTTCTCCAGAGTGTATGATGCAATTGTGTTTTTCTATTATCTCTTTCTGTTGGAAGGCAATTAGTTCCAAGAGCTAAGCAGTTAGTGGGAAAAAAAATGAAGATGCCCCCACCTACTCCTAATTAAGATTAAGAGAATTCCTTGTCATGTTAAGTGTACTTAGGCATAAAATTACAATCATCATGACATTAAATTCTCATTACTGTATTTCCCCAGTGTGCTCTTTTTACATATATCCGTTGAAATGCTGACTGATAACAATCTTTTTCAATGCCATTTCCTTGTTTACTTTTTCTTCTTACCTCTGCTTCCTGCTTCCCAGCACCAACACCCCATCTCTTCCATTATGAAGTTCAAAACTCAAGAAGCAACTGAAAGCAAACGAAGTCCAGATTATTTCCCCACTAGTTTATATAGAGGCTTCCCTGGTGGCTCAGATGGTAAAGAAGCTGCCTGCAATGCAGGAGACCTGGGTTCAATCCCTGGGTCTGGAAGACCCCCTGGAGAAGGGCATGGCCACCCACTCCAGTATTCGTGCCTGCAGAATCCCATGGACAGAGGAACCTGGTGGGCTACAGTCCATGGAGTCGCAAAGAGTGGGACCCGACTGAGCAAGTAACATTTTTATGTAAGAAGAAAAGCCAAGACAAGAAAGAACTGGTAAAATCAGTCTCATACCGAACAGCTTTCTGAGCGTCTGTTTAAAGTGTGGGGAGAAAAAAAAATAAATAAATAAAGTGTGGGGAGGCCACGGTGACAGCAGAAGAGGCCTGTGCATTGCTGATGGGAGGAGCCTGGTAGCTAGTTACTCCAGAGCCATTCTGTGCAGACCCAGCAGGGGGAATCCAGGAAAGGACCCAGAGGTTTAGACCTGCCCTACCTCCCACCTGCAGCTCAGGTGAGCTCTGAAGCCTGTGAGGGTGGCAGAAGTCCTCCCGAGTAGGCTGAGGCCAGCTTCCTGACAATGTCCTGGGAGCCTGCTGCTTTCTGCTACACGCGGTGCCCTTGAACTCTGCCGCCCTTTGCTCTCTGGAAAGGCTGACTTGCACCGCCTTGGACAATGGAGCCTAAAAGGAGGCCTGCTGGTTTCATTGTCTCTTTTAAAAGTCCCTTCTGAAGGAAGTCAGTCCACAGTATCATTGTGGCTCCCTCTGGGACCATGCTGCAAGGTCAGCCCTGTGAAAGAGTCGTGCACGGAAGACAGCAGAAAAAGATAAGAATATTTGACTTCAAACCTCCTGGTGATTTTCATTAAAAGATAAATCTGCCTCAATCTATTTCGAGCCTGGGTTTTTATAACAATAATAAAAGGGGCAGTGGGAGAAAGACTTCATTTCATCCACCACCTTTTTCCTTGTGCTTGTTCTCTGTCTATAAATGCATTTAGCAAGTCTAAAGGCAATTGGAAAGTGTGAGCACATGGTGGCTTTGCAGGCAGGTGAAATATTGTTCAATCAAGTTAGAAAATTCAAGACCTGACTCTCCCAGAGACAGACAGCAAAAGTCAACTTACTCTCCAGCTTAGTCTCTTCATGTGAAGTGACAACATGATCAAGGGCTGCATTGTGAGCAAACACAATAAGCCGCAGAATGTCACCTACCATTTCAAAGTTATACTTTAGGGCCCCCGAGAGTCTGAGAACAGCTAATTCAGTGCAGAAACCTACCATCAATAGGTGAAGTGTCTCTGATCTCAATGCTTAGTGATTCTTTAGGAACAGACTTCTTGCAGAAGGTCTTCTGCTGTGTAGAGTCAGGTCTGAAAAAATAATATCTCGGTGGTAAAGAATCTGCCTGCCAATGCTAGAGATTTGGGTTCAGTCCCTGGGTCGGGAAGATCCCCTGGAGGAGGGCATGGCAACCCACTCCAGTATTCTCCTCTGGAGAATCCCATGGACAGAGGAGGCTGGCGGCTACAGGTCGTGGGGTCACAAAGAGTCGGATGCGACTGAGCTCAACACAATAGGCCAGCCATTTCCTGGATTGACATTAAAAAAAAAAAAATCTGACAGCATTTAAATATTAATGTGTTTCTAACATTTTAAAAGACTATAAATGTAATATGAATTATGGCTAAAATTAATTGCCACGAAACATTGGATTCCAACTAAATAAATATTTGTTGTTAGGATAATGACATCAATATCATTAAAGTATGGATAGCCTCAAAGTTACCCTGGATAGGTCGGCCAGTAAATACAAACTGACAGTAGAGGCATTCTTACAGCTCCGGACATACTGACTCTTTATTTTCAACATAATAGCTACTCTTGAAGCTTGAAGGCAGGAGGAGAAGGGGACAACAGAGAATGAGATGGTTGGATGGCATCACCGAGTCAATGGACATGAGTTTGAGTAAACTCCGGGAGTTGGTGATGGACAGGGTGACCTCGTGTGCTGCAGTTAATGGGGTTCTGGTATTTTATAGGGATATTTCTTTGAAAGAAAGTCATTGAGGCAACATCATAGGCAACTATAATTTACTTTTTCAAGATTCCAATAATTAGACTCACAAAGTCCTGTAGCTGCTGAAAATTATTAATAATGTTAAAACAAAAATAGAGCATATTCATAGTTTGTTAATAATTATTAAGATCATCTGAAACAGTATATGCTGTGTGGGAAACATACTTTTAAAATCTGACATGTCAGCTCAATATTCCTAAATCCTCATGTGGCACCAGGTGTATCATAGATTAAAGCATTTATCAAGTGAGTGAATGAAGCAATAGTTCCTCTCTCAAGGAGGTTCTAGGCAGGAATATGAAAGAATGGAAGTGCAAGGTACGTTTCATCTTAATGACACAAGTATATTAATGACACAAGACAATGTTGAGGGAGGTGGTATTTCAACCAGGATGAATTTTAAGTCACATATATCTGATTTTAAAGCCTTCTTCTGCTACCAACAGGTTCGGTGACTTTGGGAATATCATTTTCCTTTTTAAGCCTTAGATTGCACATCTGAGAAATGGGTATAACCAAAGCCGGTAGCTTTCCATCATTTTGGTACTTTAAAAGCAAATAAAACTTGAAAGCTAGTGGAAATCAGGGAAGAAATGAAAGAGTGGAAAGTAAACTTCAGTTCAGTTCAGTTGCTCAGTTGTGTATGACACTTTGTGACCCCATGGACTGCAGCTTGCCAGGCTTCCCTTCCCATCACCAATTCCCAGAGCTTGCTCAAACTCATGTCCATGGAGTTGGTCATGCCATCCAACCATCTCATCCTCTGTCATCCCCTTCTCCTTCTGCCCTCAATCTTTCCCAGCATCAGGGTCTTTTCCAGTGAGTCAGCTCTTCCCATCAGGTGGCCAAAATGTTGGAGTTTCAGCTTCAATATCAGTCCTTCTAATGAATGCTCAGGACTGATCTCCTTTAGGATTGAATGGTTGGATCTCCTTGCAGTCCAAGGGACTCTCAAGAGTCTTCTCCAACACCACAGTTCAAAAACATTAATTCTTTGGCACTCAGCTTTCTTTATAGTCCAACTCTCACATCCATACATGACTACTGAAAAAACCACTGTAAACTTAGATTTTAAAATGGATAAAGTTTTATATACATGAAAAAAATGAAGGTTAATTCTAGTTGCAGTTTTTTCAAAAAGTAGGAAAAAAAGTACTTATGTGCAGAAAATAGTTAGGAAGCTATGTGGTAGTATGCGGAAAGACACTGGTAGGTTTGAATAGATTAACAGTGATGATTGGACTGTGCTGTATTGGGCTGAGTCAGGGATAATCCCCATTTCATGGTTTGTGACACACTATGGGGAGGGATACGATTAATTGAAGCGAAGAGCATTAGGAAAGAATCAAATTGAGAAGGTGGTGAGTGAAGGACTCCATGTGTAAGCTGGATTGCTGGAATATTTTGCCTTTAACATGGAGCTGTTAAGAGTCAGTTGAATATATTGAATGTATTGATCTGGAGCCTAGAGGTTTTAGTTAGAGAGGTGATTGGTATTTAGGATGAGAATATGGAAGCATATGCAACTGAGGAAGACATATTCCCCAAGCCCTGCATGATCGGAAAGGTCTGGGTGCCCAAAATATTTCATATAGGATAGGATATTACATAGGATATGATTATGTCCTAATTATGTCCTATTATAGGATGGGATGTTCCATAGGATAATATTATGCCCATATTATAAATATTACATAGGATACACATATGAATTTTATGGAGGGGGAGCTGAAATTAGAACTAGAACCATAAGAGATCTGCTGCTGAAGAAATGCTCAATGTAGTAGTAAAAGTTGAAGCCATAGAGTTTATAAAAATATGAGGGAGAAAGCATAGACAAAGAATGGAAACTTGACAGAAGCCTCAAATTATGTAGCAGAATGGGGGAGAGAAGCTGAAACAGGAAATGAAGGCATGAGTCAGTGGAGAAAACTAAGCTTAACTTCATAGGAACTGAAGGAAGAGAGTTTGAAGAAAAGCCTGTGAACAGTTACAAGACGCAGCCCATGAAATTGGCAATTTTATCACAATTGAAGGCAGTGATGGAGGCTAGAAAATTTGGCAGGAGTTTATAAAGTCTGTAGGTATTTTTCAAAATATTTACTGACTTTTTTCTGAAGGATCCAAAATTTTTCTAATAATCAATATTCTTTTATCTTTGAGTTCAACATGAGAATATAGGAAAGACAAGACATTTTATTTTTAATTTTGCCATTACAGTTTGCACATGAAAATGTGTTACAGATATATATAAGGTTAGTCATCAATGTTAGCCATTCTCTGAATTACATCAAAGTTGTATCTCTATTTCTAGTTATTCTGCTGCCAAGGAGATAACAAATGACTTGTCATACTTATTCCAGTAAATCAGAGACCAAATGGCACTATCACTTTATATGAAGAACATTTGAAATACCTTCCAATTTGCCTAAAATAAGATAGTCACTATTACTGCATTATTCCACAATTTATTTTTAAATAAACTATAGCAAAGAAAAACTGTAGTATGTTAAGTATAACCGCATGCAAAAAAATTGCCTCCAAGCTTATTTAAAGCATTACTTTCTCCTTTATTTTTAAAGGATTTTTTTTTTGGGGGGGAGGGGGGGCTGTGCTATGCAGCTTGTGGGATCTTACTAGAAGGACCACAGAGTAAATCTGTGCCCTTGGCAGTGAAAGCGCAGAATCCTAACCACTGGACTACCAGGGAATTCCCCTCTTTTCTATTTTAAATCAATGCTGACATAGGATTCTGAAAAGGAGAAAAAGTTCTTCCGTATATCCTGGTACCATGTGACTCAGAATAAACAGTTTGTCATTCAGCATCTCCTGTGGGAATCTTAGTTTACAGATGTATAAATGCATATGTATGTGTGTGTAGGTGTTAGTCACTCAGCCGTGTCTGACTGTCTGCAACCCCATGGACTGTAGCCCACCACGTGCATAAGTGGTTCATATATACAAATATAAACCCTATATACACATATATATGTGTGCATGTGTGCTTAGTTGCTCAGTTGTGTCTGACTCTCTGCGACCCCACGGACTATCGCCCACCATGTGCATAAGTTCTTCATGTATACATATATAAACCCTATATAAACATATATATGCATGCATCTGTGCTTAGTTGCTCAGTTGTGTCTGACTTTTTGTGACCCCTTGGACTGTAGCCCACCAGGCTCCTCTGTTCATGGGATTATCCCAGGAAGAATACCAGAATTGTAGCTAGTCCCTTCTCCAGGGCATCTTCCCAACCCAGGGATCAAACCTGGGTCTCCTGCATTGCAGGTGGTTTCTTCACCATCTGCACCACAGGGAAGCCCCAAACATATATATACATCTTTATGAATATATGTATTAATGGTTTTATATATGTGTATGTACATATATATAAATATAAGCAAACAGTTTAAAAAAATAATTTAAACCATAGGTAGAACTGTGATAGAGAAAAAACTGTACTTCATTACCCAGGTCATTACTTTCTGAAGAAAAAGTGTAACCTAAATATAAATGTTAAAAAATGTCACATGAGTTGACCTAATTTCCTCATCCCCATGCTTATCAGTGAATGGATTGTTGTCTGATGAAAAAATAGTGTGAACTTCTACCCTGGGGATTTTGGCAGTAGTTTAGAAGAGCAATGCTGAGGTTAAAAAGAATTTCTTTGAATTTCGAGAATGTTTTAAACAGTAACCACACTCATTCTCACATTCATTTGTAAGTAATTATCAGATTTTTCAGGTTTTAGCATCCACTGGCTTCGACTGTAGCTCAAATTGTCACTCTGCCTGCCTCAGGGTCCGTGCAGAAGTGAACCTACTGGAGAAGCAACTGGAAGTGAGGGCCTGTCTATCGCTATGAGAAGTCAAGTGTTTGACTCCTGGTTCTAGCAATAATTGGAGATGGCAATGGCAACCCACTCCAGTATTTTGCCTATAAAATCTCATGGACAGAGGAGCCTGGCAGGCTACAGTCCATGGGGTTGCAAAGAGGTGGACATGACTGGGCGACTTCCCCTCAACTCTGGCAATATTTCCTTTGTTACCAAGACTTTGCAAATTTTCACATTAATCAATAAAATGTAATGGTATGTTTGTTGCAAACTTGCAGTAATTTTTATACTGGATTTTCTTGGATCACCTTCAACTTGAAGCCTTCCCACATCTCCTATTTAGCTCCTTTCTCTGAACTCGGTGATTATTTGTTGTACTCTACCCTATTTTCTCCATCTTCTTTTCCTTTAAGACAACTGCCAACCTGACCTCTCACCTTTCCCTCACACACATCCCCTGAAATCTGATTAGTTGTGCCTTAGTTATTCTCAGAAATTTCCCTCATTATGCCTCCTCTAAGAGACAAAGTAGCAGACCATAACACTAAGAAAAGATAATAAATAACCCTTTTGGATGGCCCAGCTTTTTGTAGTTAAATGTTCTAACATTGATTTCTAACATATTCTTGAAGACACTAAAGGAACTCCTTTATCTCCATATCTCCATGATACAAACGGCTTCCTTTCCACAATTCCCAGGCACTAGACTGGAACTTTGACTTAGTTTTCTCACCCCTGTCCTGACCTAAGAAAGCCAAGCCTGTCCAGTAAGTTATGAGAACAGAAGGGGGTTATTCAATATATTTCACCAAAGCCACTTAAGGAAAAATTTCTACTTGGTATTAGTGTAGTTCTAAAGGAGGAAACAGACAGAACAGGCTCCATCTTGAAAGCAGGATTCCATCTTGGGCCGGACTGTGGACTTTGAGCTATATGCCCAGTATCTATGGAAATGACATACCAACTGGAAAACCAGGCCCCCCTGCTGGAAGAACCCCAGAGCTCATACCTAGACTCTCCATTGCCTAAAAGAATACCTTAATTATCTTTGTAACCAAATAGAATCATACATTCTATTATGCTTATTGGGGTATGACCACAGGCCTATTGATAATTGTCCACTGTTAACTACCTAGGCTTAAGGCATACGAATCATGGATAACTTTGACTGTGTCTTTCCCTTCCTTTGTTCAGACTAGTTTCAGGGAATCTGGGGAGATGGGTTTGGGCACATACTCTTAGGGAATATAAGGTTTTCACAAAACTCTGGTTTGGGTCCTTGGCTAAGAGGAGACTCTGCCTTGGGCCCACCAGTGAAATAAACTGTACTTCACTATCTGCATTGTCCTTCTGAGTAAGTTTGTTTCCCAGAATGCGGGGCTACAACAATTCAAGGTTGGTGTTGATATTATTATGCTGCTTTCCAATTTTCTCTCCATGGATTTTGTACTCTTTAAACTGCATGCTTGCTCCTTGGAAGAAAAGTTATGACCAAACTAGACAGCATGTTAAAGAGCAGAGACATTACTTTGTCAACAAAGGTTTGTCTAGTCAAGGCTATGGTTTTTCCAGTAGTCATGTATGGATGTGTGAGTTGGACCATAGAGAAAGCTGAGTGCTGAAGAATTGATGCTTTTGAACTATGGTGTTGGAGAAGACTCTTGAAGGTCCCTTGGACTGAAGGAGGTCCAACCAGTCCATTCTAAAGGAGATCAGTCCTGGGTGTTCACTGGAAGGACTGATGCTAAAGCTGAAACTCTAATACTTTGGCCACCTCATGCGAAGAACTGACTCACTGGAAAAGACCCTGATGCTGGGAAAGATTGAAGGCAGGAGGAGAAGGGGACAACACAGGATGAGATGGTTGGATGGCATCACCGACTTGATGGACATGAATTTGAGTATACTCCGGGAGTTGGTGATGGACAAGGAAGCTTGGCGTGCTACAGTCCATGGGGTCTTAGAGATTCAGACATGACTGAGTGACTGAACTGAACTGAAACTGCTTGAAATGTAAAGTATAAAGGAAATAAATTATATTTCATATAGAAAAGCAATAAATGCAAAACTATCATTAAACCCAAGAGGTGGTCCTAAAACAAATGAATTCTAAAACGGTCTGGATGTCTCTGTAAATAATGGAACCATAACTGGGAATGAAAAGAAGGTGTGAGTGTTGTACCACATCTCACTTAATGCATGTGTGACCCTCTCAAGCAAGTAGGTGTGACCCTCTCAAGCAAGCTTTCCACAGTATGACCCTCAGAAACCTTCTTGGCAACATGACACAAAACAAGATGGCAGATAAAAATGGCCCTTCATTGGCTGCCCACTTTCACAGCACTGCTGGTGAAAATAGACTTGCTAAATCACTTCAGGACAGTCATTTAATTCCATCCTGATCAAATTTTACAGGTCTGTGATTCAAATTATTCCACGTTGTCAGCTGCAAGACTTCATCAGGAATGAATTTGTTCTGCTTGGAATCCTTAGTTAGTATTCGAGGAAGACCTCTGTGATTAGCCAAATCAAAACCTTTCAACGGCAGCCATAGCCACATTCAGACTGAATCTCTGCAGCTGACTTTTCAAACAAAACATTATCTTCTCTCTAATCAAGTTCTAAAATACATGATTTTGTTTCTAACTTTCAGTAAATAATTGAACTGTGAGCTAGCTGCAAAATCTGAAGGAGCTAAGTGTCACACACCAACTTCCCCAGGTAAGTGAGATGCCCCCTTCTAAAGCCACTCCTATAAAGCCTCTGGGTCCTCTCATCCTAGTTGGACACTGAAAATGAAATTAGTGAGACCTTTTAGAATCCTTTTGCCAAGGGGAGCAGTTGAGGCCAAGCAACTCAAATTAGCATTAAAAATCCCAACAGGAGCTCAAGAGGGAAGTCTTTGCCGGACCAAACAAAGACACATCCACCCCACTTAGCAGCTGAATCTGCTTTAATTGCCCTGCTTATTGCAGGAAGCTCATTCCCCAGACCCTCCAAGAACCATAGCTTCTCTCCAAAACCTAAAGTACTGGGCACGTTTCCCTAGGTCTTGATGAAGACTCTAAATGCCATCTTGCAGTTAGTCGCCTCAGTCTTTATTTGTTTATTTTTATAAGCTCATTGACTGGCATCTCCCCTAGCTTAAGCATGCATACAAGTAGAAAATTCTGATTTCTTGTTTCATGCATGGTTAGCTGTTTATTATCATTTGCTGGTCGGCTAAGCTCTTTGATCACTGTAGAAGGCAAGTAAGTGCCTCCAGTTTACAGCTGAGTACCTTGGTTGGCACGGAGCTGTGCTGGATGCAGCCTTATTTGAGAGACTGGTGTTTGTTCCCAGTTTTGTGATGCTCTTACTTCTGCTTCAGAAGCGGTAATTAAACAAGACATCTGACCAGTCCTCCTAGATCGCGATAGAACATCTTATGGCCCAGAATCATCTGCCCCAGCCCTGAAGAGAGTACTATTCGCTAACATTGCAGGAGACATATTTTGATGATGATCCTTATGGCAACTCCACTTGTAACTGATATATTTTTTTTCAGAAAACCGTCATATTCTTGGTCTGATTCTTATTGTAACAAACATCTATCAGGTAACTAGATGTCAAAGGTGGTTTCTGACCATCAGAAAGGATAATAATGATACTAGTTAAGCACTGTTTCTTTATTCTTTTTTAAAAAAAATATTTTATTTATTTTTGGCTGTGCTGAATCTTTGTTGCTGTGTGGGCTTTCTCTAGTTTTGGGGAGCAGGGGCTACCCTCTAGCTTTGGTGTGCAGGCTTCTCATTGTGGTGGCTTCTCTTGTTGCCAAGCACAGGCTCCAGGGCGCTTGGGCTTCAGTAGTTGTGTCAAGTGGCCTCAGTAGTTACGGTTTCCGGGGCTTCTGAGCTCAGGAACAGTAGTTGTGGCACACCGGCTCAGCAGCTCTGCGGCATGCGGGATCCTCTTGGACCAAGGATCTATCTGGGGTCTCCTGCACCGGCAGGTGGATTCACCACCACGGAGCCACCAGCCTGCGTGTCTGCCTGCCCAGTCGTGTCCCAGTCTTAGCAACTCCGTCGACTGTGTGGCCTGCCAGGCTCCTCTGTCCATGGAATTATCCAAGGAACCCCAGAAATTTTGAAGAAATAGCAAAATTAAGAACTAAGAGGATCCCCTACCCTCCAAACTAGAGAAAAATTCTGCCAGTTTGGCTATCTGTGTATGTGCAGTGGAGTGGGAAAGAAAGAAAGAAAAAAAAAAAATGAATGTGGTGCTGAACTGAGGCTCTTGCTTCCTGTAGAAAATAAAGGGCATGTTAATTTGTTGTACTCCTGGGCTGTGCACGGGCCCATGAAGAGCCCAGGTGAGTGTATAGTCAGGACAGTCAAGGTGGCGTCCTCTTGTTCTCTGCGTGCCCCCTACTCACCTCACAGACCTCCCGACACACTTGCCCCACACACAGCTAATGCTGCTTCTAATCAAAGAGGCGGTGAGGGGCGAGCCCCTCTGCTGGTTTCCCTGGTAACCCGATGAGCCGGCGTGACGTCATTTCCTCCTTCGCCTGGGCCCTGCCCCTTGCACCCAGAGTGAGCCTGCCGCCATGTTTTGTCTGCTGTTCGCCCGAGGAGTCACTCCAGGACCCTGCTTCAGACATGTAAGCCCCCACCCATTAAACCAACTGGCCCACAACATTTTTTGCACCGGGGACCGGTTTTGTGGAAGACAATTTTCCCACAGACCAGGGGAGCCGGGCGACGGTTTCGGTTTCACACGTCACTATGTTCCTGTCATGTAGCCTGGTTCCTAACAGGCCACAGACTGGCCCTGGGCCTTGGCCCATGGGTGGGGGACCTCTCATTAAACCACTGATGTCTGCCACTGATTCCGGGCTCTTTCTTCAGTCTGGAAGCTGGACAAGCCCAGGCCTTGTAGGTCCACTGGGTACAACCCAACAATGAGATTCCCAAATCTGAGGTGACAGGCACAAACCGTGGAAGTTATATTTGAAAGAGTTGTTGTTTAGGTACTCAGTCCTGTCCGACTCTTTTGCGACCTCATGGACTGTAGCCCAGCAGGCTCCTCTGTCCGTGGGATTTCCCAGGCAAGAATACTAGAGTGGGTTGCCATTTCCTTCTCCAGGGGATCTTCACGACCCACGGATGGAACTTTGGTCTCCTGTGTCTCCCGTGTCTCCTGCATTGGCAGGTGGGTTCATTACAACTGAGCCATCAGAGAAGCCCCATTTGAAAGAGGAGGTGGGTAATTTTGTGTGAACAAGTAGTATGTTAGATTCTCATTTCGTGTTTGTAAAATTAGTGTGGTGAGGTTGCTGGGAAAGTGAATTTTAATTTAGAAATACACAAGAGAAGACTCTACACATGGACATCACCAGATGGTCAACACCGAAATCAGATTGATTATATTATTTCCAGCCAAAGATGGAGAAGCTCTATACAGTCAGTAAAAACAAGACCAGGAGCTGACTGTGGCTCAGATCATGAACTCCATATTGCCAAATTCAGACTGAAATTGAAGAAAGTAGGGAAAACCACTAGACCTTTCAGATGTGACCTAAATCAAATCCCTTATGATTATACAGTGGAAGTAAGAAATAGATTAAAAGGACTAGATCTGATAGATAGAGTGCCTGATGAACTTTGGACGGAGGTTCGTGACATTGTACAGGAGATAGGGACCAAGACCATCCCCATGGAAAAGAAATGCAAAAAAGCAAAATGGCTGTCTGAGGAGGCCTTACAAATAGCTGTGAAAAGAAGAGAAGCAAAAAGCAAAGGAGAAAAGGAAAGATATAAGCATCTGAATGCAGAGTTCCAAACAATAGCAAGGAGACATAAGAAAGCCTTTCTCAGCTATCAATGCAAAGAAATAGAGGAAAACAGCAGAATAGGAAAAACAAGAGATCTCTTCAAGAAAATTAGAGATATCAAGGGAAAATTTCATGCAAAGATAGGCTCGATAAAGGACAGAAGTGGTATGGACCTAACAGAAGCAGAAGATATTAAGAAGAGGTGGCAAGAATACACAGAAGAACTGTAGAACAAAGATCTTCACGACCAAGATAATCATGATGGCATGATCACTCACCTGGAGCCAGACATCTTGGAATGTGAAGTCAAGTGGGCCTTAGAAAGCATCACTACCAACAAAGCTAGTGGAGGTGATGGAATTCCAACTGAGCTATTTCAAATCCTGAAAGATGATGCTGTGAAAGTGTTGCACTCAATATGCCAGCAAATTTGGAAAACTCAGCAGTGGCCACAGGACTGGAAAAGGTCAGTCTTCATTCCAGTCCCAAAGAAAGGCAATGCCAAAGAATGCTCCAACTACCGCACAGTTGCACTCATCTCACACACTAGTAAAGTCATGCTCAAAATTCTCCAAGCCAGGCTTCAGCAATATGTGAACCGTGAACTCCCAGATGTTCAAGCAGGTTTTAGAAAAGGCAGAGGCACCAGAGATCAAATTGCCAACATCCGCTGGATCATGGAGAGAGCAAGAGTTCCAGAAATACATCGATTTCTGCTTCATTGACTATGCCAAAGCTTTTGACTGTGTACATCACAATAAACTGTGGAAAATTCTGAAAGAGATGGTAATACCAGACCACCTGACCTGCCTCTTGAGAAACCTGTATGCAGGTCAGGAAGCAACAGTTAGAACTGGACATGGAACAACAGACTGGTTCCAAATAGGAAAAGGAGTGCGTCAAGGTTGTGTATTGTCTCCCTGCTTATTTCACTTCTGTGCAGAGTACATCATGAGGAACGCTGGGCTGGAAGAAGCACAAGCTGGAATCAAGATTGCTGGGAGAAATATCAATAACCTCAGATATGCAGATGACACCACCCTTATGGCAGAAAGTGAAGAGGAACTCAAAAGCCTCTTGAGGAAAGTGAAAGAGGAGAGTGAAAAGGTTGACTTGAAGCTCAACATTCAGAAAACAAAGGTCATGGCATCTGGTCCCATCACTTCATGGGAAATAGATGAGGAAACAGTGGAAGCAGTGTCAGACTTTATTTTTTGGAGCTCCAAAATCACTGCAGATGTTGATTGCAGCCATGAAATTAAAAGACGCTTACTCCTTGGAAGGAAAGTTATGACGAACCTAGATAGCATATTAAAAAGCAGAGACATTACTTTGCCAACCAAGGTCCATCTAGTCAAGGCTATGGTTTTTCCTATGGTCATGTATGGATGTGAGAGTTGGACTGTGAAGAAAGCTGATTGCCGAAGAATTGATGCTTTTGAACTGTGGTGCTGGAGAAGACTCTTGAGAGTCCCTTGGACTGCAAGGAGATCCAACCAGTCCATTCTAGAGGAGATCAATCCTGGGTGTTCATTGGAAGGACTGATGCCAAAGCTGAAACTCCAATACTTTGGCCACCTCAAGCAATGAGTTGACTCACTGGAAAAGGGTCTGATGCTGGGAGGGATTGGTGGTGGGAGGAGACGGGGATTGCAGAGAATGAGATGGATGGATGGCATCACCAACTCGATGGACATGAGTTTGAATGAGCTCCAGGAGCTGGTGATGAACAGGGAGGCCTGGCGTGCTGTGATTCATGGGGTCGCAAAGAGTCGTACACAACCGAGGACTGAACTGACTGACTGACTGAGTTTGTAGTGGCAAGCAGGGCATCAGAATGAGACATCTAGAAAGCAAATTGGAAATATTGCGTTACCAAGTCCAAGCTTATTCTGCTTGCTGCACAATAGGCCAATGAATCAGGAGAAGGAGTGGTTGGGTAACGAAATGAGGACTTTATTCAGAAAACTAGGAGAGAGATTGAACTCATGTCCTATAGAACCACCTAATCAGGATCTCGGGTCTGGATGCTGGTTTGTTTTATAGAACAAAGATGGGGGAGTAAGGAGGTAAAATAAAAAGGCCATAAATTGTTCAACTTGACTCCCTGAGTGTGAATTTCTTCTTTCCTGCAGCCATTCACAAGTGGGTTCGGTCAGATGTTTCCTGTGAGCTGACCAAATGTATTTTAGTTCTACAGTCACTCATGGGAGGTGCAGGGGCAATGTTCTCAAAAATGGGCCATTATGTTTACTTTCAGCTGTAGGCAGCATAACTTTAGCAATTAACTTCTAGCAAAAGCAATAAAATGCAAAGGTTAAAGTAAAAAACAGATTTGTTCCTTCCTGTTACAGTAGTACTGAGAATTAGGAGAGATCTTTACTAGGAACATAATTTAAGAGTTAAGCATAAAGATGTGTGGTTAAAACCATGAAATGTGATCACTGAACAGGCATTTAATACAAGTGTCAGTCATGTTCCAGTCATTTTTTATTCCCACTTCCTTAATACCTAACACGTTGCTGATTGGACTCATTGGATTAATGTACAAAAGAACAGATGAAGAGAGACAGGGAAGGTAGTCAGATACAGGGGGAGAAGAATTGGGTGCATCATCTGCCAAGAAATTGAAAAGGATTGAAATCTCATTCAGTATCAAAATAATCTTTACATGAAAGGATACAGATTATTTCAGATGTTGTAAACCTGGCTGTGTATTCCTATCACCTAGGGAACTTTACAAAATAATAAAAGAGTGCCTGGTCAGATCACTTAAGTTCAAATCCCTTGCAGTCAATTAAGCTTCTCTCATAGCTCAGTTGGTAAAGAATCCACCTACAATGCAGGTCAACCCCGGTTTGATCCCTGGGTTGGGAAGCTCCCATGGAGAAGGGAAAGGCTACCCACTCCAGTACTCTGGCCTGGAGAATTCCATGGACTGTGTAGTCCATGGGGTCGCAAAAAGTCAGACACGGCTGAGCGACTTTCAGTTTGCAGTGGATTACAAATCAAGATTTTTAAAATACTGTTCCTGATCTGATTCTAGGATTCAACAAGAGATGAGAACTACTCAATTAGATGATGTTTATGATCTCTTAAATCATGAGCATTACAACTTTTAGGAAAACTACTTTTTTTTAATTTCAACTTTCTGAAACCTTCTTGGTCTATACCTTTTTTAAAATGTGTCATTATCCTTCCAGTATCCAGAGTCATTTTGACCCTTTTTTCTCCCTTATCTCCTACATCCCACCAGGTCAGATCCCACTGTTGCTTTCCCACAACTTATCCTTTGTATTGCATTTTGTTTGCTTTAGTGTGGTTCACCTCTACACTTTATCTTGCCATCGTGTCAGTTTGTGATATGATCTCTTACTTGAATTTCTTGACTCTACATTCCATGACTTTTTTCCCCACAAAACTTACCTTCCAAGCACAGGTCAGATGGTGCCACTCCCTGGCTTTTGTGAATTCGTGTTACCTAGAGGATAAGACGGAGAAGGCAATGGCAAGCCACTCCGGTACTCTTGCCTAGAAAATCCCATGGATGGAGGAGCCTGGTAGGCTGCAGTCTGTGGGGTCGCTAAGGGTCGGACACGACTGAGCGACTTCACTTTCACTTTTCACTTTCACACATTGGAGAAGGAAATGGCAACCCACTCCAGTGTTCTTGCCTGGAGAATCCCAGGGACGGGGGACCCTGGTGGGCTTCTGTCTATGGGGTCACACAGAGTCGGACACGACTGAAGTGATGCAGCAGCAGCAGCAGCAGAGGATAAGAATCCAGGCTCCTTAAGCTTGCGTCCAAAGCCCTCCATGGACTAACTTCAGCCTGGCATTCCAGCCTCATCTCCCGCTGCCTCCTCCATTCCTCCCAGGGTTCTAAATTCCAGAAAGCTCTGTGCCCAGGTCTCTCCGTACACATTAATTCCTTTATGTCATCAAGGTTTCTTCTTTCCTTTATCAAAATCTGAAATTCTAAAGAAGAATTAGGCCCCAGACCACTTTCAGTAGTCTTTTTCCTTGCCTGCTGCTGCTGCTAAGTCACTTCAGTCGTGTCCGACTCTGTGTGACCCCATAGATGGAAGCCCACCAGGCTCCCCCATCCCTGGGATTCTCCAGGCAAGAACACTGGAGTGGGTTGCCATTTCCTTCTCCAACGTGTGA
Source organism: Moschus berezovskii (assembly GCF_049115385.1). NCBI lineage: Eukaryota > Metazoa > Chordata > Mammalia > Artiodactyla > Moschidae > Moschus > Moschus berezovskii. Next base: position 10,654,319 of record NC_142467.1, read on the forward strand.
AAGTGGAAAGTGAAAGTGAAGTCGCTCAGTCGTATCCGACCCTTAGCGACCCCACGGACTGCAGCCTACCAGGCTCCTCCATCCATGGGATTTTCTAGGCAAGAGTACCGGAGTGGCTTGCCATTGCCTTCTCCGTTTCCTTGCCTAGTCAGAACTAATTCGTCCTTTGCTCTGCTCTCCTGTCACCTGGCATCTGTATTACAGCACTTAACACATTATGTCTTACTTTATGGTTAATTGCCTTAAACTTTTTTCTCCCACACCAGCTTGTGATCCCTCAGAGGCCAGCTGCCAAGTCTCAGTATCTTCTCCTTCATTTCATCTAGCACTGTGTGTTATAAAGCGTTCTTAATATGGCTTACTTCTCTGACTTGAACTGAATTGACTAGAACTATGGCAAAAGTAATTTTATCTAAAAGTTAAAAAAAAATGCCCTAGTAACCTAGTAAACACTTTTCCATAAGAGACATGCACTGAGCCATAATACAGCTGATACAACTCCATTTTAAACATTTATTATTAATTTACAGTTATGAGAAGAATAAATCCATCAAGGTTTTTTTTTTGTAATTAATTTATTTTTTATTGGAGGCAAATTATTTTACAATATTATATTGGTTGGTTTTGCCATACATTGACATGAATTCGCCCCGGGTTTACATAAGTTCCCCCTCCTGAACCCCCCTCCCACCTCCCTCCTCCCTTTATCCTCCCTCTGGGTCATCCCCGCATGCCAGCCCCGAGCATCCTATAACATGCATTGACCCTGAACTAGTGATTCATTTCACATATGACAACATACGTGTTTCATTGCCATTCTCCCTAATTTGACTTTGTTTATCTGTTAAAACAGAAGCAATTAACAGAACAGATCTGAGAGAAAGTACAGTTCATCTAACGACATTGCCTTTGTTCTTTTGGGACTTAAGGTAAACTGTGTTTGTGAAGTAATCAATCTGGATTTAGCCCATCTCTTTGTTAGCTAATGGATTTCTTTTTCTATTTAATAGTTATCATAATTCTGTTATTTCTGAATAACTATGCGATTAAAGTTTTTGAAAAATGACAGCTCTTGAAGCCTAGCTTTTTCCCCCTTTTGTTTGTAAAATGAAAGTCAAAATTGCTCCCATTGTATTGCCTAGGTTGTACCATACATTAAGGAAATGTTCTACTAGAGAAAATAGGAAGTGACTTTCCTAGTCACATGCTTTCTGCTTAACTAATGACCCATTTAGAGGAGCCCTAATCAATTCTTCCTTCCCTAGGCATATAGGTGATACAATGCATGTATGGAAGCTGTAGTTATAGCCTTCATTTTTAATTTTTCCAATGATTTACAGAAAATCACCTTTCTAACTTGCCTGCAAAAATACTTTTAATGAGGCTCTCTAAAGCCATATTATAATCTGTGTTAAAGAAAAATGTCAAACAATGGCTATTATTTTTCTCTCCATATTAGAGTTTCTGTATTAGTTTGCTAGTTTCTCTGTTGTTTTGTCCAAGGACACTCATGCTGTTTGAATACAATAACTAAAAAGTAACAGCGTTACTGCCTGTGAATGAATATGTACCTCATTTGGTGAATCAAATATTCAAATATATGCTGCCATTTTAGAAGATGGAAATCTATTTTTTTATATGGATTATAACTGATCATAACAAATCATACACAGTTTCTGTTGGTAGGAGAAAGGAATCTTGAAATGTAATGTCTGCAGAAAGGGCATTATTTTTCTGTAGCTAAATGCTGCAAACTGGAGACAACTGAACACTATATGAATAGTCACACTTATTCATAGATCTATTCCTATCAGTTCAGTTCAGTTCAGTTCAGTCGCTCAGTCGTGTCCGACTCTCCGCGACCCCATGAATCACAGCACGCCAGGCCTCCTTGTCCATCACCAACTCCCGGAGTACACTCAAACTCATGTCCACAGAGTCGGTGATGCCATCCAGCCATCTCATTCTCCGTCGTCCCCTTCTCCTCCCGCCCCCAACCTTTCCCAGCATCAGAGTCTTTTCCAGTGAGTCAACTCGTCTCATGAGGTGGCCAAAGTATTGGAGTTTCAGCTTTAGCATCAGTCCCTCCAATGAACATCCAGGATTGATCTCCTTTAGAATGGACTGGTTGGATCTCCTTGCAGTATAAGGGACTCTCAAGAGTCTTCTCCAACACCACAGTTCAAAAGCATCGATTCTTCGGCGATCAGCTTTCTTCACAGTCCAACTCTCACATCCATACATGACCACGGGAAAAACCATTGCCTTGACTAGACGGACCTTGGTCGGCAAAGTAATGTCTCTGCTTTTTAATATACTATCAAGTTTGGTCATAACTTTCCTTCCAAGGAGCAAGCGTCTTTTAATTTCATGGCTGCAATCAGCATCTGCAGTGATTTTGGAGCCCAAAAAAACAAAGTCTGACACTGTTTCCACTGTTTTTCCATCTATTTCCCATAAAGTGATGGGACCAGATGCCATGATCTTTGTTTCCTGAATGTTGAGCTTCAAGCCAACCTTTTCACTCTCCTCTTTCACTTTCATCAAGAGGCTTTTGAGTTCCTCTTCACTTTCTGCCATAAGGGTAGTGTCATCTGCATATCTGAGGTTATTGATATTTCTCCCAGCAATCTTGATTCCAGCTTGTGCTTCTTCCAGCCCAGCGTTCCTCATGATGTACTCTGCATATAAGTTAAATAAGCAAGGTGACAATATACAACCTTGACGCACTCCTTTTCCTATTTGGAACCAGTCTGTTGTTCCATGACCGGTTCTAACTGTTGCTTCCTGACCTGCATACAGGTTTCTCAAGAGGCAGGTCAGGTGGTCTGGGATTCCCATCTCTTTCAGAATGTTCCACAGTTTATTGTGATCCACACAGTCAAAGGCTTTGGCATAGTCAATGAAGCAGAAATAGATGTTTTTCTGAAACTCTCTTGCTTTCTCCATGATCCAGCGGATGTTGGCAATTTGATCTCTGGTGCCTCTGCCTTTTCTAAAACCTGCTTGAACATCTGGGAGTTCACGGTTTACATACTGCTGAAGCCTGGCTTGGAGAATTTTGAGCATGACTTTACTAGCGTGTGAGATGAGTGCAATTGTGCGGTAGTTTGAGCATTCTTTGGCATTGCCTTTCTTTGGGATTGGAATGAAGACTGACCTCTTCCAGTCCTGTGGCCACTGCTGAGTTTTCCAAATCTGCTGGCATATTGAGTGCAGCACTTTCACAGCATCATCTTTCAAGACTTGAAATAGCTCAACTGGAATTCCATCACCACCACTAGCTTTGTTCGTAGTGATGCTTTCTAAGGCCCACTTGACTTCACATTCCAAGATGTCTGGCTCTAGGTCAGTGATCACATTATCGTGACTATCTTGGTCGTGAAGATCTTTTTTGTACAGTTCTTCTGTGTATTCCTGCCACCTCTTCTTAATATCTTCTGCTTCTGTTAGGTCCATACCATTTCTATCCTTTATCGAGCCCATCTTTGCATGAAAAGTTCCTTTGGAATCTCTAATTTTCTTGAAGAGGTCTCTTGTTTTTCCTATTCTGTTGTTTTCCTCTATTTCTTTGCATTGATCACTGAGGAAGGCTTTCTTATCTCTCCTTGCTATTCTTTGGAACTCTGCATTCAGATGCTTATATCTTTCCTTTTCTCCTTTGCTTTTCGCCTCTCTTCTTTTTACAGCTATTTGTAAGGCCTCCTCAGACAGCCATTTCGCTCTTTTGCATTTCTTTTCCATGGGGATGGTCTTGGTCCCTGTCTCCTGTACAATGTCACGAACCTCCGTCCAGAGTTCATCAGGCACTCTATCAATCAGATCTAGTCCCTTAAATCTATTTCTCACTTCCACTGCATAATCATAAGGGATTTGATTGAGGTCATATCTGAATGGTCTAGTGGTTTTCCCTACTTTCTTCAATTTAAGTCTGAACTTCGCAATAAGGAGTTCATGATCTGAGCCACAGTCAGCTCCTGGTCTTGTTTTCGCTAACTGTATACAGCTTCTCCATCTTTGGTTGCAAAGAATATAATCAATCTGATTTCGGTGTTGACCATCTGGTGATGTCCATGTGTAGAGTCTTCTCTTGTGTTGTTGGAAGAGGGTGTTTGCTATGACCAGTGCATTCTCTTGACAAAACTCTATTAGCCTTTGCCCTGCTTCATTCCGTGCTCCAAGGCCAAATTTGCCAGTTACTCCAGGTGTTTCTTGACTTCCTACTTTTGCATTCCAGTCCCCTATAATGAAAAGGACATCTTTTTTGGGTGTTAGTTCTAAAAGGTCTTGTAGGTCTTCATAGAACCGATTAACTTCGGCTTCTTCAGCATTACTGGTTGGGGCATAGGCCTGGATTACTGTAATATTGAATGGTTTGCCTTGGAAACGAACAGAAATCATCCTGTCATTTTTAAGATTGCATCCAAGTACTGCATTTCGGACTCTTTTGTTGACCATGATGGCTACTCCATTTCTTCTAAGGGATTCCTGCCCACAGTAGTAGATATAATGGTCATCCGAGTTAAATTCACCCATTCCAGTCCATTTTAGTTCACTGATTCCTAGAATGTCGACATTCACTCTTGCCATCTCCTGTTTGACCACTTCCAATTTGCCTTGATTCATGGACCTAACATTCCAGGTTCCTATGCAATATTGCTCTTTACAGCACCGGACCTTGTTTCTATCATTGGTCACATCCACAACTGGGTATTGGTTTTGCTTTTGCTCCATCCCTTTATTCCTTCTATAGTTATTTCTCCACTGAGCTCCAGTAGCATACTGGGCACCTACCGACCTGGGGAATTCCTCATTCAGTATCCTATCATTTTGCCCTTTGTTACTGTTCACGGGGTTCTCAAGGCAAGTATACTGAAGTGGTTTGCCATTCCCTTCTCCAGGGGACCACATTCGGCTGTGGTCCATGTGATTAGATCAGCTATTTTCCTGTGATTATGATTTCAGTTTGTCTGCCCTCTGGTGCCCCCTAGCAATACCTACCGTCTTATTTCGGTTTCCCTTACCTTGGTCGTGGAAAATCTCTTCACAGCCGCTCCAGCAAAGTGCAGCTGCTGTACCTTACCTTGGACGAGGGGTATCTCCTCAAGGCCCCCCCTCCTGACCTTGAACGCGGAGTAGCTCCTCTCGGCCCTCCTGCGCCCGCGCAGCCACCGCCTGTTGGACGTGGGGTAGCTCCTCTCGGCCGCCGGCCCTGGCCTCAGGCGTGGGGTAGCTCCTCACGGCCGAAAAAGTCTTAAATTTAATATTAAACAAAATAATGTAACATTGGTAATATTTGTCTGTGTTTGGGTGGGAAGTGAAGAGAAGTGAAAGTCGCTCAATCGTGTCCGACTCTTTGAGACCCCATAGTCCATGGGATTCTCCAGGCCAGAATACTGGAGTGGGTAGCCGTTCCCTTCTCCCAGGGAACTTCCCAACCCAGAGATCGAACCCACGTCTCCCGCATTGCAGGCAGATTCTTTACCGCCTGAGCCAACGTAGAGGGGAGGTAAGGGAGTTCTTTATTTGTAGCTTGCTTGTCTATTACTGTCCCAAGTAGCTACAAAAGTGAAAGTTGTATCAAGGACCCTTCTCTTAGTCTGTTTGAAGTCTGCTCACACATCTGTCTTTCCTATATAGTCACCTATTTCTTCATTAATAGCCTCTTTACCTTATTAAGGAACCATTTTCATGATCATCCTAATGGAAAACAACACCTTTTCTCTACCATATCACTTTCTTTTATTTCTCTTCCTACCATTTATCATTATCTATTGCATTATATATTTTAAATTTTACATATTTTATTGACCCACCCAAGTTATATAAGAGTAAGGCTTTTTTTTTTAAGTCATGTTCACCACTGAATGCCTTGTGTCTTGAACAGTATCTGACACAGTGCAGGTGCTATTTAAATTTATATGGAGTTTTGCAAAGACCTACTGTATTGCACAGGGAACTCCACTTAATGTTATATGGTAGCTTGGATGGGAGGTGAGTTTGGGGGAAATGGAAGCGTTTGTATATGAGTCCTCTTGTTGTCCACTTGACACTATCACAACATTGTTAATTGTCTATACGCCCATATCAAATAAAATACTTTAAAAAAAAGAAAATATATTTGAGATTTTGATTGAATAAACACGTTATTACTTTCAACCCTGAAAAAAAAAAATAGTCACACATTCAACTAATTTGATAAACTCTAAAAAATTTCAACTCCCAAAAAGAAGATGGCTAATAGTCCAAGAAAATGTTTTTAATATATAAGGAACATTAATATTAGAGATGATAGTAAGGGTTATGCAACACCTCTGCATGATTGTTAAATTCAGAAGAATACGGGTGCCTATTATGGCCATTTTTTGCACTAGATTCTGGAGATATAAAATGTTTAAAATATATTGTTTCTTCTTGTGAAGAATATAATTCCTCAAAAAAATCATAATCAAATTAAGAAGTAAGGTAAATGCATCGACCCTGAACTGGCGATGCATTTACCTTACTTCTTAATTTGATTATGATTTTTTTGAGGAATTATATTCTTCACAAGAAGAAACAATATATTTTAAAATCTCCAGAATCTAGTGCAAAAAATGGCCATAATAGGCACCCGTATTCTTCTGAATTTAACAATCATGCAGAGGTGTTGCATAACCCTTACTATCATCTCTTTATGACCCAGAGGGAGGATAACGGGAGGAGGGAGGTGGGAGGGGGGTTCGGGAGGGGAACTCATGTACACCCAGGACGGATTCATGTCATTGTATGGCAAAACCAACCAATATAATATTGTAAAATAATTAGCCTCCAATAAAAATAATAATTAGAAAAAAAAATTAAATGTAAAAAAGAAAAAGAAGTAAGGTAAAAAACTCAGTCCTCTGATTAAAGAAAAAAATAAAAGAGAACTGTAAGGTAGGGTGATGGTACAGTCAGAGGTATGAATGCCTGTTTTGGTAGAGTTATCAGAGAAACATAACAGTAGGCAAGGCTAAGCTGGAGCTTAACATATAGTTTCCTCTTCTGAAACTCTTTCTGAGAGAATTAAAAAGAAAAAAGGATAATTTTCAAGTTACTGTGAAGACCACTGATGTTGAAAATGAATCTTGCCTATCCTCACTGAGAGTTGATCCAGGTATTTAAAACCTTCACTTAAAATTAATGAGTCCATCCACAGAGAAGCAGTTGTAATTCTGATCAATATCATAACATAGAGTAGATTTCTATATGACCACCACTTAACCATTCACAGTTTTAAAAAATTTCTCAGCTGAAAATGAGTATGTTAGTCAATAAAGTTATTGCTAATATATAATGAGCAACCTAGACAACATATTAAAAAACAGAGACATCACTTTGTCAACAAAGGTCTGTCTATAGAGTCAAGGTTATGGTTTTTCCAGTGGTCATGTATGGATGTGAAAGTTGGGCTATGAAGAAAGCTGAGCACCAAAGAATTAATGCTTTTGAGCTATGGTGTTGGAGAAGACTCTTGAGAGTCCCTTGAACTGCAAGGAGATCCAACCAGTCTATCCTAAATGAAATCAGTCCTGAATATACATTGTAAGGATTGATGCTGAAACTGAAACTCCAATACTTTGGCCACCTGATGGGAAGGATGCTGGGAAAGATTGAAGGTGGAAGGAGAAGGGGACGACAGAGGGTGAAATGGTTGGATGGCATCACCAGCTCCATGGACATGAGTTTGAGCAAGCTCTGGGAGTTGGTGATGGACAGGGAGGCCTGGTGTGCTGCAGTCCATGGGATCACAAAAAGTTGAACACAACTGAGCCACTGAGCTGAACTGAATGAGCAAGGGTTCAAGTTGCCATCTGCCCAATATATTACTGGCTATGCTTTCAACCAATTAAGTTCAATTTATCTTTTCCTACTTAATCCAGACTGTGACCATGACTGCCACAGCAAGCAAATAGATAGCCAGACACCAGAGATTCTATTTTTTTTTTTTATTAATCTACTGTGAATCCCTAGGAAAAAATAATAGTACCCATGTGTTCTATTTATTGTGCAAGGGAAAGAGGAGAACAGCCTTCTCCCCTGTAAGATGATTCTGCATTAAAATCAGGACACAAATTCTTTTGTGAGAGAAGTGTATTACTATGGCCCCATCTTTGCCTTAGTACTGCATCTTGGCTAAACAATGCCTGTTTAATTTTAAAACACTTAAAATAATGAAAGCATGTATTAGAATTTTGTTGTTGTTCTTTATGATGAAAATAACTAGTCTCTGAAATTTTCTCCATTCAGGCAATTTTGGGTATCCAATAGACAGTATACGTTTTAATAAAGAGGATCAGTTCAGTTCAGTTGCTCAGTCATGTCCGACTCTTTGCGACCCCATGAATCACAGCACGCCAGGCCTCTCTGTCCATCACCAACTCCGGGAGTTCACTCAAACTCATGTCCATCAAGTCGGTGATGCCATCCAGCCATCTCATTCTCTGTCGTCCCCTTCTCCTCCCACCCCCAATCCCTCCCAGCATCAGAGTCTTTCCAGTGAGTCAATTCATTGCATGAAGTGGCCAAAGTATTGGAGTTTCAGCTTCAGCATCAGTCCTTCCAATGAACACCCAGGACTGATCTCCTTTAGAATGGACTGGTCGGATCTCCTTGCAGTCCAAGGGACTCTCAAGAGTCTTCTCCAGAACCACAGTTCAAAAGCATCAATTCTTGGGCGATCAGCTTTCTTCACAGTCCAACTCTCACATCCATACATGACCACGGGAAAAACCATAGCCTTGACTAGACGGACCTTTGTTGGCAAAGTAATGTCTCTGCTTTTTAATATGCTATCTAGGTTGGTCATAACTTTTTTCCAGGGAGTAAGCGTCTTTTAATTTCATGGCTGCAATCAGCATCTGCAGTGATTTTGGAGCCCAAAAATTAAAGTCTGACACTGTTTCCACTGTTTTTCCTTCTATTTCCCATGAAGTGATGGGACCAGATACCATGATCTTTGTTTTCTGAATGTTGAGTTTCAAGCCAACCTTTTCACTCTCCTCTTTTACTTTCATCAAGAAGCTTTTGAGTTCCTCTTCACTTTCTGCCATAAGGGTAGTGTCATCTGCATATCTGAGGTTATTGATATTTCTCCCGTCAATCTTGATTCCAGCTTGTGCTTCTTCCAGCCCAGCATTCCTCATAATGTACTCTGCATATAAGTTAAATAAGCAAGGTGACAATATACAGCCTTGACATACTCCTTTTCCTATTTGGAACCAGTCTGTTGTTCCATGTCTAGTTCTAACGTTGCTTCCTGACCTGCATATAGGTTTCTCAAGAGTCAGGTCAGGTGATCTGTTATTCCCAGCTCTTTCAGAATTTTCCACAGTTTATTGTGATGCACACAGTCAAAGGCTTTGGCATAGTCTTCTGTCGTTTTTGAGATTGCATCCAAGTACTGAATTTCGGATTCTTTTGTTGACTATGATAGCTACTCCATTTCTTCCAAGGGATTCTTGCCCACAGTAGTAGATATAATGGTCATCTGTTTTAAATTCACCCATTCCAGTCCATTTTAGTTCACTGATTCCTAGAATGTCGACGTTCACTCTTGCCATCTCCTGTTTGACCACTTCCAATTTGCCTTGATTCATGGACCTAACATTCTAGGTTCCTATGCAGTATTGCTCTTTACAGCATTGGACCTTGCTTCTATCACCAGTCACATCCACAACTGGGTATTGTTTTTGCTTTGGCTCCTTCCCTTCATTCTTTCTGGATTTATTTCTCCAATTATCTCCAGGAGCATATTGGACACCTACCGACCTGGGAAGTTCCTCATAATAATGAGGATAGATGATTGATTTCCAGAACTTATGGTCACTATTTTATATTGACAATGGGAATTCATTAAGGATTTTAATCAGGATAATAAGTGAAGTGAAAATGAAGGTGTTCAGTTGTGTCTGACTCTTCACGACCCCATGGACTGTAGCCTACGAGGCTCCTCTGTCCATTGGGTTCTCCAGGCAAGAATACTGGAGTGGGTTGCCATTTCCTTCTCCAGGGGATCTTCCTGATGCAGGGACTGAACCAGGGTCTCCCGCATTGCAGGTAGACGCTTTACCGTTTGAGCCACCAGGGAAGCCTAATCAGGATAATAAGGTTAAGACTAAATCAGCCATGGCCAAATAAAGGGAAGATGAGCCAAGTTTAGAGTGCAGCAATCCACCTGGTAAGAACAAAAGTTTGGATTAGGAGATTGGTAGTAAAAAATTGAGAAGCATAATGGATTTGAGGTAGATTCAATAGGAATTTGAAATTGATTGAGCAGGATAAAGAAAGGCAGAAAGAGAAATCAAGAATACCTGCGTGACTGACTTGAGGAAAGCCGAGAGAAAACTGGTTTGAAGCAAGAAACAAAATTTTAAATTTTGAAGTTGCCAAACATTAGTTGTCTTAGAGTCATTCAAATGGGAGTAATTAGTCCATAACTAATAAATGGCTCTAGAACTCAGCTGTGATAAATATACAAGTTAGAAAATAAATATGACATTATGTGAAACCTTGGAAAATACTTAAGTGATCTGAATAGAAAGCATCTAACCGGATGAGAGATTGCCTGCAACATAACCCCAGAGAATACCCTCACACAAGTATAAAAACAGAAAGTAGAATTGCTTTAGATTATTTTGGAGTGGAGTGTAAAAGAAATTCAAGAGAAAGGAATTTTTTTTTTTTTAAACTGGGCATGTTCAACAGCATCATAAGCTATTGGGAGGTCAAGTTAATATGGCTTTGAAAATGTGCATTATATTCATCAACAAGAAGACAGTAAGCATGGAATTTCAGGGTCCACAGGGACCTGAACAGTGGAGATAAAGGCAGACGGAGGAAGGGTCATGTAATAGAGTCCCGGCCCCTCTGTGAAATTTGTAAGGGGAAAAAGAGAAGGTTGCCGAGAGGAGATGTTGGCACATCGTGTGTTATTTTGGATTAAAAAGACTAGGGCATGTCCCCTAGAAATGAGACACTAAAGAGAAGAGGTGGGGTGGTAATAGTCTTCTGATAATGTTCCTGGATTCACATTCTAAGTCTGGATAATGCTGCATAATCTGCTCCCCTTTGAAACATTCATTGTATATAATGGTATTTTAATAAAGCCATTATGAATTTTGTGGCCAACCTATTGGGTTTTATGTATTCCAGAATTTCCCCACACGAATTTGATCAAAGAGCTTTTTTTTTCTAACGGAATACCTGTTAATTATCTAAAGAAACAGAATTCCTTAAGAGCTTTGTGGTAAGATAGAGTTCCTGAGGGGAAAGAAAGTAATGAGATTCTGTGCTCAAGTGGAGGTATTCATCTTAGCAGTAGTATGAACCCTCCTAACGTGACAAGATGTTAAAAAAAAAAAAGTATGATATGCTAGGATTATAAGCTTGATGGATATGTTGATAGCTACTGTTTCTCTCAAAAGTTTAAGATGATATCATAGCAACACACACAGAAACATACAAACTGAATAAAACACATGCAAACCCACACAGATGTACACAAACATATGCAGCATGTATATAAACTCACAAACACTAGCTCTTAAATACATACGAATCAAAAAGTGGTGATAACATAGAGCTCAGATATAGTAGAATTGTATTTTATGAAAAGGAGAAGAGTTGTGAAACAACACGGGCACTCGAGCGGCGAGCGGCGGCTGTGCGGGCGCTGTAGCTATCCCATGTCCAAGGTCAGGAGCGGAGGCTGAGATGAACTACCCCATGTACAAGGTTAGGGGCAGCAACCGAGAGGAGATACCCCAGGCCCACGGTAAGGAGCGGCGACTATGCTTTGCTGGAGCAGCCGTGAAGCGATAACCCACGTCCAAGGTAAGAGAAATGCCAGTAAGACACTAGGCACTGAGAGAGGGCATCAGAGGGCAGACAGGCTGAAACCACAATCACAGAAAACTAGCCAATCTGATCACATGGACCACAGCCTTGTCTAACTCAATGTAACTATGAGCCATGCCATGTGGGGCCACCCAAGACGGACGGGTCATGGTGGAGAGTTCTCACAAAATGTGGTCCACTGGAGAAGGGAATGGCAAACCACCTTACTATCCTTGCCTTGAGAAGCCCATGAACTGTATGAAAAGGCAGAAAGACAGACAGCTAAAGATGAACTCCCCAGGTTGGCAGGTGCCGAATATGCTATGGGAGATCAGTGGAGAAACAACTCCAGAAAGAATGAAGGGACAGAGCCAAAGCAAAAACAACACCCAGTTGTGGATGTGACTGATGACAGAAGCAAGGTCCGATGCTGTAAAGGGCAACATTGCATAGAAACCTGGAATGTTAGGTCCATGAATCAAGGCAAATTGGAAATGGTCAAACAGGAGATGGCAAGAGTGAACGTCGACATTCTAGAAATCAGCGAACTAAAATGGACTGGTGAATTTAACTCAGATGACCATTATATCTACTACTGTGGGAAGGAAACCCTTAGAAGAAATGGAGTAGCCATCATAGTCAACAAAAGAGTCTGAAGTGTAGTACTTGGATGCAATCTCGAAAACGACAGAATGATCTCTGTTCGTTTCCAAGGCAAACCATTCAATATCACAATAATCCAAGTCACTGCAATACTTTGGCCACCTCATGCGACAAGTTGACTCACTGGAAAAGACTCTGATGCTGGGAAAGGTTGGGGGCGGGAGGAGAAGGGGACGACAGAGAATGAGATGGCTGGATGGCATCACCGACTCTGTGGACATGAGTTTGAGTGAACTCCGGGAGTTGGTGATAGACAGGGAGGCCTGGCGTGCTGTGATTCATGGGGTCGCGGAGAGTCGGACACGACTGAGCGACTGAACTGAACTAAACTGATGCCCCTACCAGTAATGCTGAAGAAGCTGAAGTTGAATGGTTCTATGAAGATTTACAAGACCTTTTAGAACTAACACCCTCTAAAATAGATGTCTTTCATTATAGGGGACTGGAATGCAAAAGTTGGAAGTCAAGAAGCACCTGGAGTAACAGGCAAATTTGGCCTTGCAACACAAAATGAAGCAGGGCAAAGGCTAATAGAGTTTTGCCAAGAGAATGCACTGATCATAGCAAACACCCTCTTCCAACGACACAAGAGAAGACTCTACACATGGACATCACCAGATGGCCAACACCAAAATCAGGTTGATTATATTCTTTGTAGCCAAAGATGGAGAAGCTCTATACAGTCAGCAAAAAAACAAGACCAGGAGCTGACTGGCTCAGATCATGAACTCCATATGCCAAATTCAGACTTAAATTGAAGAAAGAGGGGAAACCCACTAGACCATTCAGGTATGAACTAAATCAAATCCCTTATGATTATACAGTGGAAGTGAGAAATAGATTTAAGGGACTAGGTCTGATAGACAGTGCCTGATGAACTATGGACAGAGGTTCATGACATAATATAGGAGAAAGGGAACAAGATCATCCCCAAGAGAAAGAAATGCAAAAAAGCAAGATGGCTGTCTGAGGAGGCCTTACAAATAGCTGTGAAAAGAAGAGAAGCAAAAGCAAAGGAGAAAAGGAAAGATACACCCATTTGAATGCAGAGTTCCAAGGAACAGCAAGGAGAGATAAGAAAGCCTTCCTCAGTGATCAGTGTAAAGAAACAGAGGAAAATAATAGAATGGAAAAGACTAGAGATCTCTTCATAAAAATTAGAGATACCAAGGGAACATTTCATGCAAAGATGGGTTCAATAAAGAACAGAATGGTAGGAAACTAACAAAAGCAGAAGATATTAAGAAGAGGTGGCAAGAATGCACAGAAGAACTGTACAAAAAAAGATCTTCATGACGCAGATAATCATGATGGTGTGATCACTCACCTATAGCCAGACATCTTGGAATATGAAGTCAAGTGGGCCTTAGGAAGCATCACTACAAACAAAGCTAGTGGAGGTGATGGAATTCCAGTTGATCTACTTCAAATCCTAAAAGATGATGCTGTGAAAGTGCTGCATTCAATATGTCAGCAAATTTGGAAAACTCAACTGTGGCCACAGGACTGGAAAATGTCAATTTTCATTCCAATCCCAAAGAAAGGCAATGCCAAAGAATGCTCAAACCAGCACACAATTGCCCACATCTAACACGTGAAGAAAGCTGATCACCGAAGAATTGATGCTTTTGAAATGTGGTGTTGGAGAAGCCTCTTGAGAGTCCCTTGTACCGCAAGGAGATCCAACCAGTCCATTCTAAGGGAGGTCGATCCTGGGTGTTCATTGGAAGGACTGATGCTAAAGCTGAAACTGCGTAATTTGGCCACCTCATGCGACGAGTTGACTCACTGGAAAAGACTCTGATGCTGGGAAAGGTTGGGGGCAGGAGGAGAAGGGGATGACGGAGAATGAGATGGCTGGATGGCATCACCGACTCTGTGGACATGAGTTTGTGTGAACTCCGGGAGTTGGTGATAGACAGGGAGGCCTGGCGTGCCGTGATTCATGGGGTCGCAAAGAGTCGGTCACGACTGAGCGACTGAACTGAACTGAACACGCTAGCAAAGTCATGCTCAAAATTCTCCAAGTCAGGCTTTAGCAATACGTGAACTGTGAACTTCCAGATGTTCAAGCTGGTTTTAGAAAAGGCAGAGGAACCAGAAATCAAATTGCCAACATCCACTAGTTCATTGAAAAAGCAAGAGAGTTCCAGAACAACATCTATTTCTGCTTTATTGACTATGCCAAAGCCTTTGACTGTTTGGATCACAATAAAATGTGGAAAATTCTGAAAGAGATGGAAATACCAGACCACCTGACTTTCCTCTTGAGAAACCTATATGCAGGTTAGGAAGCAACAGTTAGAACTGGACATGGAACAACAGACTAGTTCCAAATAGGAAAAGGAGTACGTCAAGGCTGTATATTGTCACCTTGCTTATTTAACGTATATGCAGAGTCCATCATGAAAAATGCTGGGCTGGAGGAAGCACAAGTTGGAATCAAGATTGCTGGAAGAAATATCAATAACCTCAGATATGCAGATGACACTTCCCTTATGGCAGAAAGTGAAGAACTAAAAACCTCTTGATAAAAGTGAAAGAAGAGAGTGAAAAAGTTGACTTAAAGCTCAAAATTCAGAAAACTAAGATCATGGCATCTGGTTCTATCACTTCATGGCAAATAGATGGGGAAACAGTGGCAACAGTGGCTGACTTTATTTATTTATTTATTGCTAACAAAATTCCATTTAGTCAAAAAAGGTCCGTCTAGTCAAGGCTATGGTTTTTTCAGTAGTCATCTATGGATGTGAGAGTTGGACTGCAAAGAAAGCTGAGCACCGAAGAATTGACCCTTTTAAACTGTGGGGTTGGAGAAGACTCTTGAGAGTTCCTTGAACTACAAGGAGATCCAACCAGTCCATCCTAAAGGAGATGAGTCCTGGGTGTTCATTGGAAGGACTGATGTTGAAGCTGAAACTCCAATACTTTGCCCACCTGATTGGAAGAGCAGACTCATTTGAAAAGACCCTGATACTGGGAAAGATTGAAGGCAAGAGGAAAAGGGGACAGCAGAGGATGAGATGGTTGGATGGCATCACCGACTCAATGGACATGAGTTGGGTAAACTCCAGGAGTTGGTGATGGATAGTGAGGCCTGGCGTGCTGCAGTCATGTGGTCACAAAGAGTCAGACACGACTGAGGGACTGAACTGAACTGAATGAAACAGTTGCTGAAACCAGTGTCAGAGAAAGCTGAGTAGAGTTTCTCAGTATCACAGGGGTCCAGGTAAAGAAGAAATAATCCTTTATGTTGACACTCGTTTACTTATAGTACTTAACAGCAACTTAAACAATCTCTTTTGAGATTTTCCCAGTGGTCCAGTGGCTATAACTCCACACTCTCAATGCAGTGGCCAGGGGTTTGATCCTTGGTCAAGGAACTAGATCTCACATGTTGCAACTAAAGATTTTGTGTGCCAAAACTGAGACCCAGCACAGCCAAAAAAAAAGCAAAACAAATAACAGCAGAAAATACCCAACCTCTCTGTAGAGAAAGAGAATGCATAATTGGGACTGCTCCAAGATTAAGGTTTCCCAGGTGGCGCTGGTAGTGTTTAGTCACTAAGCCATGTCTGACTCTGCCACCCTGTAGGCTATAGCCCACCAGGCTCCTCTGTCCATGGGATTTCCCAGGCAAGAGTACTGGATTGCCCTTTCCTTTTCCATGGAGTCTTCCCATCCCAGGGGTCAAACTTAAGTCTTCTGCATTGGCAGGTGAATTCTTTACTGCTGGGCTGCCAGGGAAGCCATCATATATGATACTACCAGCAATATCATTGTGTCTATACACACAGTTGTTTATATGCTTTGTTTTCTTTAGTTTTTATTTTATTTATAACCATTTTTATTAAAATATACAAATTTTGCAATGTAGTGTTAATTTCAGGTATAAAGCAAAATATTCTATATGTATAGGCCAGAATACTGGAGGGGATCTTCCCAACCCAGCGGTTGAACCCAGGTCTCCCGACTTGCAGACAGATTCTTTACCAGCTGAGCCTCCAGGGAAGCCCATGAATACTGGAGTTGGTAGCCTATCCCTTCTCCAGTGGATCTTCCCAACCCAGGAATGGAACTGGGGTCTCCTGCATTGCAGGTGGATTCCTTACCAGCTGAGCTATTTGGGAAATTTCAGTTCAGTTCAGTCGCTCAGTAGTGTCCGACTCTCCGCGACCCCATGAATCACAGCACGCCAGGCCGCCCTGTCCATCACCAACTCCCGGAGTTCACTCAAACTCATGTCCACAGAGTCAGTGATGCCATCCAGCCATCTCATTCTCCGTCGTCCCCTTCTCCTCCCGCCCCCAACCTTTCCCAGCATCAGTCTTTTCCAGTGAGTCAACTCTCTGCATGAGGTGGCCAAAGTATTGGAGTTTCAGCTTTAGCATAAGTCCTTCCAATGAACACCCAGGATTGATCTCCTTTAGAATGGACTGGTTGAATCTCCTTGCAGTCCAAGGGACTCTCAAGAGTCTTCTCCAGCACCACAGTTCAAAAGCATCAATTCTTCGGCGATCAGCTTTCTTCACAGTCCAACTCTCACATCCATATGGGAAAAACCATAAGCATCTGAATGAAGAGTTCCAAAGAATAGCAAGGAGAGATAAGAAAGCCTTCCTCAGTGATCAATGCAAAGAAATAGAGGAAAACAACAGAATGGGAAAGACTAGAGATCTCTTCCAGAAAATTAGAGATACCAAGGGAATATTTCATGAGAAGATGGGTTCAATAAAGGACAGAAATGGTACGTAACTAACAGAAGTAGGAGATAGTAAGAAGAGGTGGCAATAATACATAGGAGAACTGAACAAAAAGGAGCTTCACGACCTAGATAATCACGATGATGTGATCACTCACCTAGAGCCAGACATCCTGGAATGTGAAGTCAAGTGGACTTTAGGAAGCATCACTACGAACAAACCTAGTGGAGGTGATGGAATTCCAGTGGAGCTATTTCAAATCCTGAAAGATGATGCTGTGAAAGTGCTGCACTCAATATGACAGCAAATTTGGAAAACTCAGCAGTGGCCACAGGACTGGAAAAGGTCAGTTTTCATTCCAATCCCAAAGAATGGCAAAGCCAAAGAATGCTCAAACTACTGCACAATTGCACACATCTAACACGTTAGCAAAGTAATGCTCAAAATTCTCCAAACCAGGCTTCAGCAATACGTGAACCATGAACTTCCAGATGTTCAAGCTGGTTTTAGAAAAGGCAAAGGCACCAGAGATCAAATTGCCAACATCCGCTGGATCATGGGGAAAGCAAGACAGTTTCAGAAAAGCATCTATTTCTGCTTCATCGACTATGCCAAAGCCTTTGCCTGTGTGGATCACAATAAACTGTGGAAAATTCTGAAAGAGATGGGAATACCAGACCACCTGACCTGACTCTTGAGAAACCTATATACAGGTCCAGAAGCAACAGTTAGAACTGGGCATGGAACAACAGACTGGTCCAAATAGGAAAAGGAGTATGTCAAGGCTGTATATTATCACCCTGCTTGTTTAATGTATATGCAGAGTATATCATGAGAAATGCTGGGCTGGAGGAAGCACAAGCTGGAATCAGGATTGCTGGGGGAAATATCAATAACCTTAGATATGCAGATGACACCACCCTTATGGCAGAAAGTGAAGAAGAACTAAAAAGCCTCTTGATGAAAGTGAAAGAGGAGAGTGAAAAGGTTGGCTTGAAGCTCACCATTCAGAAAACAAAGATCATGGCATCTGGTCCCATCACTTCATGGGAAATAGATGGGGAAACATTGGAAACAGTGTCAGACTTTATTTTTTTGGGCTCCAAAATCACTGCAGATTGTGGTTTCAGCCATGAAATTAAAAGACGCTTACTCCTTGGAAGGAAAGTTATGACCAACCTAGATAGTATATTAAAAAGCAGAGACATTACTTTGCCAACAAAGGTCCGTCTAGTCAAGGCTATGGTTTTTCCAATAGTCATGTATGGATGTGAGAGTGGGACTGTGAAGAAAGCTGATCACTGAAAAATTGATGCTTTTGAACTGTGGTGCTGGAGAAGACTCTTGAGAGTCCCTTGGACTGCAAGGAGATCCAGCCAGTCCACCCTAAAGGAGATCAGTCCTGGGTGTTCATTGGAAGGACTGATGCTCAAGCTGAAACTCCAATACTTTGCCCACCTCATGTGAAGAGCTGACTGATTTGAAAAGACTGATGCTGGGAGGGATTGGGGGCAGGAGGAGAAGGGGACAACAGAGGATGAGTTGGCTGGATGGCATCACCTACTCGATGGACATGAGTTTGAGTGAACTCCAGGAGTTGGTGATGGACAGGGAGGCTTGATGTGCTGTGATTCATGGGGTCTCAGAGAGTCGGACACTACTGAGTGACTGAACTGAACTTAACTGATATATATATATATTCATTTTCAGATTCTTTCCCATTATAGGTTGTTTCAAGTTATTGAATAAGTTCTCTGTGCTATGCAGTGTGTCCTTGTTTATTTTATGTATAGTGGGGTACATCTGCTAAAACCTGACTCCATATTTATCTTTCTCCATCCTCATCCCTGTTTTCCTCTTTGGTTTTTTTTTTTGTTGTTGTTGTTGTTCTCTATATCTGTAAGTCTATTTCTGTTTTTTTAAATAGGAGGGAGCATAAAGGGAGGAGGGAGGTGGGAGGGAGGTTCAGGAGGGAGAACTCATGTACACCCGGGGCGAATTCATGTCAATATATGGCAAAACCAACCAATATAATATTGTAAAATAATTTGCCTCCAATAAAAAATTAATTAATTAAAAAAATAAAATAAGTTCATTTGTATCACATTTTTAGATTCCACATAAAAGCAATATCATATGATATTTGTCTTTCTCTCTCTGACATACTTCAACTAATATGATAATATCAAGGTCCATGCCTGTTGCTGCAAATAGCATTATTTCATTCTCTTGTATCATTGAGTAGCATTCCATTGTGCGTGCATGTGTGTGTGTGTATACCTCATCTTCCTCATCCATTCTTCTGCCAATGGGCACTTAGGTTGCTTCCATGAATTGGTTTTTGTAAATAATGTTGCTACTAACGTTGGGATGCATGTATCATTTCAAATTAGAGTTTTCTGTGGACGTACACCCATTGAGTAGATTGCTGGGTCACATGAAAACTCTGTATTTAGTTCCTCAGGGACCCTCCATACTGCTTTCCATAGTGTTTATGCCAGTTTACATTGCTGTTAACAGTGGAGGAGGGTTCCTGTTTCTCCATGCCCTCTCCAGCTTTTATTATCTGCAGACTTTTGAACGATGGCCATTCTAGATTGGTGTAAAGCGATACCTCATTATAGTTTGATTTGCATTTCTCTAATAGTCAATGATATGGCGCTGTTTTTTCAGATGCCTCTCGGCTGTCTGTATGTTTTCTTTGGATAAATGTCTGTCTGTGTCTTCAGTCCATTTTCTGATTGAATTGTTCATTTGTATGCCATTAAGCTGTGTGAGTCTTTTGGAAAATAATCTCTTATAGGTTGCATTATTAACAAATATTTCTCCCATTTTGTAGATGGTCTTTTTAAAAAATTGGTTTCCTTTACTCTGAAAAAAGCTTTTAAATTTAATTAGGTACCATTAGTTTATTTTTGCTTTTGTTTCCACTACTCTAGGAGACAGATCAAAAATAAAAAACACTGCTGTGATTTATGTGAAAGAGTGTTCTGCCTATGTTTTCCTCTAGGAGTTTTATAATATCCGGTCATACATTTAAATCTTTAATGAATTTTGAGTTTATTTTTTATATGGTATTAGATAATGTTCTAGTTTCATTTTTTTATATGTAGCAGTCCAGTTTTTCCCAGCAGCACTATTGAAGAGACTGTCTTCTCCCCCATTGTCTATTCTTGCTCCCTTTTTCATAGATTAATTGACTATAAGTGCATGCGTTTACTTCTGGGCTTTCTTTCCTGTTTCAGTGACCTGTGTATCCGTTTTTGTGCTCGTCTCATCCTGTTTTGGTTGCTGAAAGTCTGTTCAGTAAGTCTGTAGTATAGTCAAAATTCAGGAGTGTGATTCCTCCAGCTCTGTTCTAGTTCTGTGAAAAATGCCATTGGCCAATTGGGGCTTGTATTGAATCTGTAGATTGACTTGGGCAGTATGATCATTTTGACAATGCTGATTCTCCTAACCCAAGAAAACAGTGTATCTTTCCATCTGTTTGTGGGGTCTTCAATTTCTTTTGTCAGAGTTGTAAAGTTTTCATAGTACAGACTTCTGCCTTGTTAGGCTTCTTCCTAAGTATTTTATTCTTTTTCATGCAATAGTAAATGGGAATGTTTCATTAATTACTCTTTGACATTTTCTTGTTAGTATACAGAATTGCCACAGGTTTCTGAGTATTAATTTTGTATCCAGCAACTTTACTGAAGTGTTATCCCTTAACTGCTTATTGTGGATACAGATGATTTTACTACTTTTGTCTTTTACCTTTCCTGCTAGCTTTAAGTGTGGATGACTTACTACCTTTATTGTACATTTGCCTTTACCAGTGAGTTTTCCATTTCATAATTTTCTTGTTTCTAGTTGTGGCCTTTTCTGTCTAGAGAAGTTCTTTCAGCATTTGTTGTAAAGTTGATTTTGTAGTGCTGGATTCTTTTAGCTTTCACTTGTCTGCGAAGCTTTTGATTTCTGCAAATCTGAACAAGAGCCTTATTGGGTAGAATATTCTTGGTTGTAGTTTTTTTCTCTTGCATCACTTGAAGTTTATTGTGCCACTGCCTTCTGGCCTGCAGAGTTTCTGCTGAAAAATCAGCTGTTGACCTTATGAGAGTTCATTTGTATGTCATTTATTGCTTTTCCCTTGCTGCTTTCAGTATTCTCTCTTTATCTTTTAACCTTGGTCATTTCAACTATAATGTGTCTTGATGCATTCCTCTATGAGTTCATCCTGTATGGAACTCTCTCTGCCTCCTGGACTTGGGTGATTGCTTCCTTTCCCAGGTTAAGGACATTTTCAGCTATTATCACTTCAAAAATATTCCCAGCCCATGTGTCTCTCTCTTCTCCTTTTGGGACCCCTACTATGTGAATATTGGTGCGTTTGATGTTGTCCCAGATATCTCTTAAATTGTCCTCACTTCTTTGTATTCTTGTTTTCTTTATTTGGTGGCAGTGATTTCCACTACTTGGCAGTGATTTTCCTGCCTCATTTAGTCTACTGTTGACTACTTCTGTGCATTTCTCATTTCAGCTATTATATTCTTCAATTTTGTTTAGTTGTTTGTTATATTTTCTAACTCGTTTTTAAAACTTCTTATACTTTTATTTTCTGTGCATCCATTCTCCTCCTGAGTTCTTCGATCATCTGTACAGTCATTACCTTGAACACTTTCTTGTAGAGTCTCCACCTCCTTGTCACTTAGTGCTTCTACAGTTTTATTTCTCTGTCACTTCATTTAATTTAAACTGATATTTATATTTTTATGTACATGGCAAGTTAGTTATGGTTCTCAACTTTGAAGCAATAGCCTTGTATAGGAGACATCCTGTATGTCTCAGCAGTACTTTCCCCTCTCATCACCCAAGGACCAGGGTCTAGCTGGTCAGGGTTGGGCCTGACCAGTGTTGCAGACTTGGTCTGCAGGCTCTGAGACTCTAGTTTTCTTTCTCTGGTGTTTGCCCCCTGGTAGTGAGACTGGTGTGGAGCCTTGTGCAGTCTTCAAGGTTGGGGGCGAGTGGTCGGGGCGGGGGCCTGGCCACTGATGGGTGGAGCTGCATCTTGGCTTTCTTGTAGGCAGGGCCGTTACTACGGACATGTCCAGAGGCAGCTGTGGACCCAGGAGGTCTTTAGGCAGACTGCCTGCTGATGTTTGGGGCTTGTCCCTGACAAGTTTGTTGTTTGGATGGAGGCCTCTCAGCTCTGAGGTTTAAAGCATGTTGGGTAGGGTCAAGTGTTGATGCCAAGATATCAGTCCCCAGGGGACTGATTCATGCAGATGAATGCTTTTGATCTGTTGGACACCAATGTCTATGTCCCCAGGGACAACCATATACCCCTACCTTGCCAGGAGACCCTTCTAGACCAGCAGGCAGGTCTATCTCAGGCTCTTATCAAATTACTGTTTTTGTGTCCTTGGTCCCAGCACACATGAGATTCTGTGGATGTTCTTCAAAAGTCAAGTCTCTATTTCCCCTGATCTTCTTCCCTGCAATCAAGTCCTGCAGGCCTTCAAAGCCAAAAGCTCTAGGGGGTTTCTCTTCCTGTGCCTGACACCCAGTCAGGTTGGCCTGACATGGGGCTAAGTACTTTCACTCCTGAGGGAGAATGTCTGTAATATAATCTTTCTCCGGGTTATGGGTCACCCACTGGGAGGGTTTGGGATATCACGAGTCCACCCGTCCTGTGTATCTTGCTGTGGTTCCGTATGTCCCTAGTTGTAGAAGGTCTTTTCTGGTACATCCCAGTCTATTTCCTCCATGGCTCTCTGCAGTTAGCTGTGATTTTGGTGCACTTGTGAGGGGAGCTGAGTCTAGGGACCTTCTACTCCATCATCTTGGCCAGTCTTCTTCCTCTTGCTCATCTACTTCTCTATATATTTCCCACACTAAACACCCCTAAAAACCCTCCCCGGAAAATTTCTTTTTATCCGTTACCATCTTATTTTTGAAGGTTTCCTGTCTTTCAAAAATAAAATTATAATACTCTTTCAAAAAGAATGTTCAAAATTTAAACGTGTATAGTTTTCTCTCAGTAATTTATTCTAAATATTGTAAAAATAGCCTTTGAAGACAGAGATTCCTAAACTTTTACCCATATGATTTGCAACATAAGCTAAATCCATAGGTAGTATTTCTTTTTTTTTTTTCACTTTTTGGAGTTGATGGACTGTGGTTGAAGGATAGTTATTCCTAGAGTAAAAAAATGCGATATGGTTGCCAGTGAGGAGTGTAAAAAGCTGTGCAGTTTATTCCAGGACAGCTCTATTACAAGCAGTTATGCTCCAAGCTTTAGTAACGTTTTGCTGAAAACAGGCACCATGGGAGGACAAAGGATTTGCAGATGGAGAATGGCAGTTACATTTTAGCATCCCAGAGTGAGGACAGTTGTTCACCTTTGTGGGTAGCTGCCTCTGTGGCATAAACTTGCATGTGATCCCCATGAAAGGATATCCCCTCACTCACCTTAAGCTGTGTAATTCAGAAACACACTGACCAGACAGATGAGGATGAGGGAAAAATGGTTGTTTCCTTTAATCAAATTTCTGATTACCACTGGCTTAGAAGCATGCCTTTAGATAATATGTTTAGAGTTGAACAGAAATATTTGGGTGGAACTAATCTGGATTAATCTACCTGGATAGGTGTCTGTTTTTCATCTTGGGGTGGCTATGCATGCCAGGAAGGAGCCATAATTTGGGGGTCCTTTGCTGGGGAAAGATGGTCATTCTCTGATCTACTTGCACATCCTTTAAGAAATATCTTCCTTTAGAAAACGAAAATGTGATTTTGATATAATACTTCCCAGAAATTCTGGGACTAATTCTAGCCAAGAGGAAGATAGGGATCTTCCCTTTTGGTGCTTTTCCAAGAGCATTTAATTCTCGAAATAATTATTTTATATGATTTTCTCTTTAAAAATATATTTCTGTCATTCATGTAGTTAGGATATCAGTAGTTCCTCTGAATATTTTCAGAATGGTTGTGCAGAAAATGATGGCATTCAGTTCAGTTCAGTTCAGTCCCTCAGTCGTATCCGACTCTTTGTGACCCCATGAATCACAGCACGCCAGGCCTCCCTGTCCATCACCAACTCCCGGAGTTCACTCAAACTCATGTCCATCGAGTTGGTGATGCAGCTTAATTATAGAATTATATAAAGGAATGTATTAGACCTGGTTAAAAGTTCTAAAAACTATACATTAAAGTTTCCCATTTTCATGATGCAGAAAAATCCCCTTTCTCAGAAGTTCTATTGATGATTAATTTCCCTCTAACCTTCAACAAGGAAGTAGACTTTAAATTAATTAAAACTTTAAAAGCTTGTTAATTTCTGGAGTGTATGCTCACTGTTTATGGAACAAAAGGTGCAAACTCGACTTTGCCAAATGGCTTTGTTTGTATTATGCATCTTCCTGGTTCATTAACCCCATTTTATGTGTCAGCATTACACTTCCTTTCTTGCTCATATATGCCTGCCGTCTGAGTGGTCAGAGTTAAAAGAATGCAGGGTAGTGGGCCAAACTTTAGAAAATGACTTCATTTTCTATTTACTCAATTCTTCTAAAGCTGCAGGTGGTCATTAATAACAATGACAGCACTACCTCCTTAATAGAAGTATATTAGGTGAATCAGAAGCAAATTTCCCTCACAGTCCAACTGTAGATTTTTCTTGGAATCTACCAACTTTGGCATTTTTCTTTAAGAGATTTTCTGGTTGGCTGGTCACAGAACATTGAAATAATAAAAATCCAAAGCTATCTAATATTAAAAGAATATTGACTACTTAGGAAAATCTATGTTTAAAATGTTACCCCAGAAGCCATATTAATAATACCCCAACTGCTTTTTATTCATAGAAAATGGCATCATTTTACCTCTTGGATGTCATGTTTTGGACAAAAGCTAATAATTTTATTAAGACTCAGATTCAAATTGGGGGAGAAGTGGGAAAAATACATTTTTTTGGTTTCAAATATGTGAGTCATTTTTAGGCAAATGTTCTGTCTCTGTAAACATCAGACTTACTACATGAATGATAATGATGCTAATATATATGAAGCACCCATTATGTGTCAAGAATAGGGTTAAGTGTTTATGTGGATTATGTCATTAAACTGTTCTACATGGCCAATAAGTCAGGCATTGTTACATGTAAGGAGAATTAGACTCGGAGAACTTCAGTGACTTATCCAAAGTCACATGGCTACCAAGTGTCAGAGACAGAATTCAAATGCGCAGAAGTCTGATGTCAGATTGCACTCAACCGGTCTCTTATACTATAACCCTTCTCAGTGTCTTAATAGGAAAAAAAAACTCTTCTATTGGAGAAAAGCAAACTAGAAAAAGCAATTCTGTTTCTCTGTCTCTGCTAATTGTTTTGGGGTATAAACACAACCCCAAATTTTTAATTATACATGCAGAATCAGCTGGTAATCATCTTTATTTTTACTATAAGAGAGAGGTTTGTGTTGATTATGGACTAGCTTTTTTTGTTATCTGAGAAATTTAATTGCATATGCCACTTAAACTGTAGACAGTATATTAAGGAGAAATATTTACTATGGTTTTCAAGACAACTACTTTCCAAAAAAAAAAAAAAATGGAAGGAGATAAATATATATCCAGGTCCAATTTCCAATGCTATAGCTGTATGTTGTTTATGATGTGATGAAGATCAAACACCATTGGAAATAGTCATCCCACTGAGGAAAACTCACCTTTAGAATGGAAGAATTTGTGTACTGCTAATGCTGATTTAAGACTTACAAACATGAAAAGGAATCCCCATAGTGTCTGATCTAATCTTGACATGAACAGTATCCAAGAGATCTATTGTCAGTCACAGCTCAAAGCTGCTGCCTTGGGAAGAAAAAATGCTTTGATAACTCATTGTGTCAAAGAAAAGGATTTTACTGTGTGAAATATTGATTAAAACTTTAAAATAAAATTGGTATTTTCTGAAAGAACCTTGTAAGGTAACAAAGAAAATAACAAAGAAAATCCAAAGGGTGCTTTTAAGATTGTTTTCAGAAGAGTTGATCTTTAAAGAAAATCTTGTAGAAAAGAATGTACATTACCTTTTAATAGCTACATCAATATAATTTTTCCACTAACAATGACAATATGCTTTCTTCACATTGCTATTATTACTTTTAATTTTAAGGTCAAAGGGCATTCATTGTGCCTTTTAGTTGATAAAATAAATGCATTCCAGTCATAGGCTTCAGAATATTATTTCTCAAAGTACAAGCAAGTCAAGGAAAAGTCAATAGTGCAAATAGATATTTTGCTGTCAAAGAAGAGTTAGGAGTCTATGTAGGCTTTCCAACTGTATAACATATTTATAAAATATTGTGATGCTATCACAACAATGTTGGGGGGAAGCTTCTATTCGATTAGGGGATGTAGGAAACGTGATGTCAGTAAAGACAATAATTGCAAACAAACTTGGACAATAGGAGCCTAATGATGATTACACAATTTAAGGGGATATTGAGAAAGGTTTAAATCATGAAAAGTAACCCTTGATAAACTTTATCATTTCAGGGAAAGTGAGGTTGGAGTGGGAATAAGACAAGAAATGAAATTGAAAGGAGGAAGTTGCATCTCAGCTAAATTACTGTAAGCCCTTCAGAGTGAAGTGAGAGCAAAACTTGTGGGTCAGGCTTCTTTGTGTGTCTCCTTCCAATGACTTCATTTAGTCCATCCACACTTACCAGGCACCAACTCTGACAACTGCTCTAAAAATGTAAGTTTAGAAAACATGGCTTCTATTTTTTGATAAAGAGATTTCTGATGAAGCATTAAAGTACATAAAGGTTGTCTAAAGATAACATTGTGTTTGAAGAGGAAATGTGATAAGATGAGGCAAATTATCTTGGTACAGTGCCTAGAAAATAGTAAATCATCCAGAAATATCCACTGACATAGTATCAGGACCTCAGGGGGTACTGAGACATGGGCTGGGGCCCCGTTACTTCTCAGATGTTTACTTAAGTGTGTGACTGGGTGTGGGGCCTGCTTCTCGTTGGGGAAAGGAAAAAGTGAGGAGCAGACTCCAGCCCTTGTGTGAGAAGTACTGCTAAACACAGAGTTTAGCTCTTGCAATATGAATCATATGACTTAAGAGAAGGGAGGTGTTTCTCAGGCATTCTTAGATGCAGCACAGGGAAGATGATGAGGAAGACAGGAAGACGCCTGGGCTGGCGCTCTGAATTCGGATCCTGAGTTCAAATCCTGTGCCTGCCACTTGGGCAGGCTGTCTAGACTCTGAATCTTCGTTTCTCCTCCATGAAAGAGACCTATGATTGTACGTCCTTCACTGGGTTGTTGAACAGACGAAGAAAGCACATTTTTAGTGCTAGAGTTGTACTTGGAGCATGGTACATGTTCACAAGCTTGTGAAATGGTTCGAGTTTGTAATATCCAGGGAAATCAGATGGCTCTCAAATTTTTTAACCTGGTATATTTGCAACCACAACTCTTAATTTTTTCTTAAAACCACACAGGCTCAATTCAAGCTTATCCCGATAGGTTGATCCTTCTTTCGTCCTTTTTTCAGGGCTGTGGACCCAGCGTTAGTTTCTCTACTTACAAAATAAACAGAAGAAATGATACACTAAGCCCACTCATTGAAGAACAGTCCCCATGCTTTCCGTTTTTCTTTTCCACCCCTGTTGAAATGAATGTGCTTAAAAGCTCCAGAAAATTAAGATGAAACTGTAAAGATTTTTCTTTGTTTCCCTTAAGATCTTTTCCTAGGCATTTCACACATCATTCTGCAGAGGCATGGTGTACTCTGGAGGGGGAAACAAATACTATCAGAATACTCGTCTCTTCTTGACTTGTCCTTTCAGATTATTTGTCCTTCACATCGTTTGATATTGCATAGCCAGACAAATTCAATTATTGCCCTGACGCTGAGCTCTGTGACTAATACTTATGCCTTTGGGGTTTGGTCAGAAACATTAGACCTGTATGAGGTATAATATAAAGTGGGGCATATTTACGAGCTGTGACCTTTATCATACATGGCGTCAATAAACAATTTAAACACGAATACCCTGGGAGAAGGTCAGGTTAAGGATAAAAGCTGGTCTCAAAAGTCTTTGAGTGGTATTTAATTGAATCGGCTGCTTTACCTTAAAAATTATGGAAAATTTACCCTTTTCCCACAGGCCAGTGTATGTCCATTCCTTGCAGTCCACGAATGTAGCTGTAGTACAGATGTGCTTAGAGGTGCCTCGAAAACCAAGGTGTTTGACCATGTTGCTACCTGACAGGGACACTTTCTGATGTAGTAGAAAAAATATCTTTTGTGTTAAGATAATTGAGTGGGCAATATATATAAATGTGTATTATTAATATTTCAACCTCTAACTTTCCTTATTTCCACCATTTCTTAGAATGTATTATTGGTACAACTAAATCACCCGTAGACTTGATTGTCCCTTGCACCTTATTTACTCTTCCTGGAGCTGTCCACACTGGAAGTCTAGCTGTTCATCACCAGCTGTGTGTATTTCACATCAGTTTGACGTCGTGCCCAGTTGCCCCAGTAAGTTACAAACTTAAATGCTTAAAGCAGCCAGGCAAACCAAATGAATACTTCAAGCAGGTGTTAGATGCATACTGTATGTATTGAAATATATTCCAGGGACCCATGTAATACAACATGGAATTAATATTATTCTGGAAATTGAAACCTATAATTTTTTGACAGTTAAGGTCTATTTTGCTTAGATCAGTTGGTTTGCTTAGATTTGAATGAGAAACACTTAAGCCTGGATGTTTCAACCATGTCAAAATTCTCTCAAACCACTCTCCACGTGGAACTGTAGCCTGGACCCAAGCGAAACTTATTTACATGGCCCATATTGAAAATCTATGGTTATGGGGCTGAATTTTGACCTCGTTTGATTCTTGGAATGTTACTTATCAGAAATGGCCTCTGTGTCCTCTTGAGGCTGCAGCAGTCTGATTGTGGTGGATCCTCATTAATACTTCAAAACGTCATGTCTTTGCCTCGTCTGTGGAGGCTGCAATGTGCTCTCTTAGAGTAGATGGAGAACACACTGCGGCCTTCACATTAGAGCTATAGGAAAAAGACTAAAGCATAAGACCCACAGAGGTTCTTCAGATGCTCATCACCATGGTGAGTCAGAGGCAGTCTCAGTGAACCTCCTTTAAGGGTCTTGATGCTGCTTATTGCTCACTAGATCACCCTTGAATTCATGGATTTTTTTTCTACTTCAATATTCTATTTAAGCCTATTTTCCCAGAAGAAAAAAAAAATTGAAAGACTATGCTGCTGCTGCTAAGTCACTTCAGTCGTGTCCGACTCTGTGTGACCCCATCGACGGCAGCCCACCAGGCTCCACCGTCCCTGGGTTTATCCAGGCAAGAACACTGGAGTGGGTTGCCATTTCCTTCTCCCATGCATGAAAGTGAAAAGTGAAAGTGAAGTCGCTCAGTCGTGTCCGACTCTTTGCGACCCCATGGACTGCAGCCTATCAGGCTCCTCCGTCCATGGGATTTTCCAGGCAAGAGTACAGGAGTGGGTTGCCATTGCCTTCTCCGTGAAGGACTATACATTTTGTTATTACATATTCTGGACAGTTGTAATAAATAGATAAATAATACAAAGAAATAAATATTACTACAAGCAGTCATAATAATCTTGAAACATATTTCAGGTAATATCAAGCACATATTTTATTCAGTTCAAATTTTCAATTATAAATGTAGCGTCACAAATCATTTCTTTGTAGAGAAGAAAACTTTTGAGACATTCTAGTAGGTACTTAACTTACTGTAGTATCATGAGGCTTAACTCCTGCTCAGTTACAATGTGTGTGCGCACGCGTGTGTGTTTTCATTTTTTTAAATTTTTATTTACTTGACTGGGTCTTAGTTGTGGCATGCGGGAATCTAGTTCCCTGACCAGGGATCAAACCCATGTATGCCCGCTGCATTGGGACTGTGGAATCTTAGCCACTGGAGCACCAGGAGAATTCCTACAGTGTGTTAAAGAGAAGTCACTGGCCTCAAAACAATGTCTCTGTTCCCAACTTCTGAGAGTCCTGCAGTGGCACCCTGAACACCAGGGTTTCATGATGGTGCGCAGCAGAATCTCCTCTAAGTAAATCATTTTTGCAGAGCCTAGGAATTTACCAACAATTTTATTTTGAAGTGCATGACAGAATTTACAGAACCTTTGGAAATATAATGATATATTGGTGAAGTTTTAGAACAGTAGACAGAAGTGACAAATATTTATTTTCTGTTCAACCAGTGCATTTGAAATACTTCTATCCTTTGTGTATGGTGAATGAAACTCACCCTAAACCAGCATGTCAGCATCAGTCTGGTGCCCTGATCCCAAGCAATTCAATAAATGAACTGTTGCTCTAGAGAGGAAGAGTGGTCTTATTCCAGGCGACCTTGTGGAGTCCCAGGCCAGCCAAGGAGTGATCTGACCTCATTTGCACACATCCTGGGACTTGTTGGGACATGTGTATTACCCCACTGACCTGATAGGAGCATAGAGGGCCAGAAGGCACATGGAAAGGGAAAAATAAGTCCCACGTCTTCCCCCTTCCCAGTTCAGGCTCCATGTACTCACCTCAACAGTAGGATAGCACCACTGCTCATCTTCTCCCTCAACTTCCCGTCACCTCCCCCACCATGTTGCAGCACTGGATGACTGCAGAATTTCCAGAAATGCAACCAAAAAGCCATAGGAGGGGCTCTGTTTGTCATGTTCTAAGTGTTACATGGGTCCCCAAAGATGGAGACCTAACTCAAATTGTCTGTCCAATTTTTTTTTCTTTTGTTGTTTGTTCTGTTCAAGTGTAGTTGATTTGCAATGTTGTGTTAGTTTCTGGTGTAAATAGTAGTGCTATACAGTAGGCCCTTGCTGTTTATCTATTTTATATACAGTAGGGTGTATCTGTTAATCCCAAACACCTAATTTATCCCTCCCTCCCTCATCCTTCCCCTCGGGTAACCATAAGTTTGTTTGTTTATTCAGTACTGGTCACTGGTCACCGTGTATTGCTTAAAAGCACATCTGCTTGGGTAAACCTAAGATGGTCAGAAAAGCCAGGTTTCACTGTGTCTTTCACCAACGGCCTCATTCTAACTGATTTCTGTGCTCCTCCCCCTAGCCAGCGTCAGGGACTGTCCTTCTCAGTCTAGGTTCGTCTGTAGACTGTCTGAACTGTTCCTCATCACCGCAAGAACCCACCCTCACATCATCCTGAGTTTCCTCCCCACACACTGGTGCTGGCAAGAGCCTCACATTCCAGAGTGCTGGCTCTCTTCCTCTCCTCTCCAAATATTATGAGAATTGTCCTTTTCCTATGTCTGGTTCACGACAGTTAAGAATCTAAGTTATACTGCATTTTTGTGACTTGTGTCAGCTTAGGGAGGTTGGGTGATTTAATGAGATAAGCTAAGATTTCAGGCTAAGGTAGACTTAGTTTCAAGTGCCTGTTTCCTGTGTGATGTTGATCAACTTACTGAACCTTGGTTTGCTTATCAGTAACACGAGGAGAACACACCTATTTAAGTGATTAAGCGTCGGCATGTGGCTGTTTATTTTTGAGGTTAATATTCATTAGTGATAGGAGAGTCAGTATGAAAGCAGCTCTTTTGGAATCTGATAACAGAAGACTAAACCCCTATGAGAAGGCGCGGTTGTGTAAGAGGTTGCTTTTCGAGAGGAAGTAGAGAAGACCAAACTGTCTGTTTGCAGGTTAGCGGCACATTTTCCACTACACCCCTCCCTTCACTTCCCTTGAACACTAGAAATAAAGTTGCTTTGAATCAAAGAGTGTGGGCAGACTAGGCTTTAAAAGAATTTCGGCTGTCATCAGGAAGTCCTCCAGTTCCACCATAGGCATTCCACTGAACTGCCTTGATGTCTGAAAAAATCCCACCTGTGAGGTTACTATTTTGAGTAAATTGTGGTAGATTCCAGCTTTCAACCCAGATGTGCTGTGGAGATGGGTAAAATGTTAAGCTGTGATCATGACATGTCTTTTAGATGGATTAGCTGTTACAGAACATAAGGCAAAACCTCTGGGCCTCCCTGATGGCTCAGATGGTAAACAATCTCCCTGCAATGTGGGAGACCCGGGTTCTATCCCTGGGTTGAGAAGATCCCCTGGAGAAGGAAATGGCAACCCACTCCAGTATCCTCACCTGGAAAATACCAGGGACAGAGGAGCCTGGTGGGCTGCTGTCCATAGGGTCTCACGACTGAAGTGACTTAGCATGCATGCATGCATTGGAGAAGGAAATGGCAACCCACTCCAGTATTCTTGCCTGGAGAATTCCAGGGACAGAGGAACGTGGCAGGCTAGAGTCCATGGGGTTGCAGAGTCGGACAGGACTGAGTGACTAAGACTTTTACTTTCACGCTGTGATGAAGGATAAAGAATGTTTGCACACTCAGTTCTTGCCCAAGAAAGCAAAACCCAGTGGAAAAGTTTGCATAAACTATAATTTGGAGACCTTATCACGACCAGTGATCAGGAAGGACAGGGTCAAACTAGGGACAAAGAGCCTTACTTTAGGTCTTGATCATAAATATCCTCCTCCAGGATATTTCTTCTCCTGGAGATTTTTTAAATTATGTTTTTTAATCTAGGTGAATAACTAGGAAGAAAATGTTGTTGAAGGTAATGTATTCAATGGGCTTCCCTTGTGGCTCAGCAGTAAAGAATCCTCCTGCCAATGCAGAAGACATGGGTTCAATCCCTGGTCCAGAAAGATCCCCTGGAGAAGGAAATGGCAACCCACTCCGGTATTTTTGCCTGAGAATCCCCATGGACAGAGGAGCCTGGCAGGCTACAGTCCATGGGGTTGCAGAGTAGGACTGAATTTAGTGACTGAACAACCATGACAAAAGTGTATTCAATAAAGTAGATGTAAAAATACACACCTGTGTCTAATATTTCTGAGCACTAGCTCTATGTCTATTTCTCCGCTCTGCGGTGGTTAAAGAATTCATGTTTTCTAGCCCAAGAAGCCGGAGAAGGCAATGGCAAGCCACTCTAGTACTCTTGCCTAGAAAATCCCATGGATGGAGGAGCCTGGTGGGCTGAAGTCCATGGGGTCACTAAGGGTCGGACACGACTGAGCGACTTCACTTTCACGCATTGGAGAAGGAAATGGCAACCCACTCCAGTGTTCTTGTCTGGAGAATCCCAGGGACGGGGGAGCCTGGTGGGCTTCTGTCTATGGGGTCACACAGAGTCGGACACGACTGAAGTGACTTAGCAGCAGCAGCAGCAACAGCCCAAGAAGCACAACATTCTGGTGGTAGAAGCCAACACATGCAAGACAAACTAAATTGTAGGTGAATGTCTGTCTCTTCAAGACCCCAGTCAAATGTCTCATCTATCGAGTCTTAACTGACTCAAATTCAAAGCAATTTAATCACTTAGCTGTCGAAACTCTATCTCTTGCACAGGCCTTCATCCTTGTACTTAAGACACAGTGTTGCAATCAATATGTTTTTATGGGTATCTTCTTAACTAGGCTGTAAACTTCTTTAAAGCAAAGGGTTAGCTTTTGTTCAACTCTGTAACTTTAGTACCAAACACAGAGTTTGCTTGGTAATGGGCACTCAAATGTTTTCTGAATGAATATCATAATCATGTTGTGAACTTTCTTTGAAGAGAGCATAAGGAGGCAAAGCATTTACTCTAGCTGAGAGGAAAGCCTCACGGAGAAAATGACCTTCACTTGGGTTTTGAAGGATGAGATAAATTATGCTAGTATACACTCAGACTTTTTTGGAACAGACTGGTTCCAAATAGGAAAAGGAGTACATCAAGGCTGTATATTGTCACCCTGCTTGTTTATCATGAGAAACGCTGGGCTGGAGGAAGCACAAGCTGAAATCAAGATTGCTGGGAGAAATATCAATAACCTCAGATATGCAGATGACACCACCCTTATGGCAGAAAGTGAAGAACTAAAGAGCCTCGTGATGAAAGTGAAAGAGGAGAGTGAAAAAGTTGGCTTAAAGCTCAACATTCAGAAAACTAAGATCATGGCATCCAGTCCCATCACTTCATGGCAAATAGATGGGGAAACAGTAGAAACAATGGATGACTTTATTTTGGGGGGCTCCAAAATCACTGCAGATGGTGATTGCAGCCATGAAATTAAAAGATGCTTACTCCTCGGAAGGAAAGTTATGACCAACCTAGATAGCACATTAAAAAGCTGAGACATTACTTTGTCAACAAAGGTCTGTCTAGTCAAGGCTATGGTTTTTCCAGTGATCATGTATGGATGTGAGAGTTGGACTATAAAGAAAGCTGAGCACTGAAGAATTGATGCTTTTGAACTGTGGTGTTGGAGAAGACTCTTGAGAGTCCCTTGGACTGAAAGGGGAATCCTAAACAAGATCAGTCCTGGGTGTTCATTGGAAGGACTGATGTTGAAGTTGAAGCTCCAATACTTGGGCCACCTGATGCGAAGAGCGGACTCATTGGAAATGACCCTGATGCTGGGAAAGATTGAGGGCAGGAGGACAAGGGGACGAGAGACGATGAGATGGTTGGATGGCACCACTGACTCAATGGACATGGATTTGGGTAAACTCTGGGAGTTGGCGATGGCCAGGGAGGCATGGCGTGCTGCAGTTCATGGGGTTGCAAAGAGTCGGACACGACTGAGCAACTGAACTGACTGACTGACACTCAGATAAAGCTCAACAGATTTCTAAGCTGATTCTAAATGCATTCAACTAACTTGCTTAGCGTGTCCAAAGACAACCTAAAGACAGCTTGTCAGAATAGGCTAGACACTGCTTAGGGAAATATGCCGAATCTCCAAGAAGCAAAAGTATTTATTTTTCCAGCAGTTTAAGCAAGACTATATGGGGGGAAAAAAAACAACTAAGAATTCATTTCAATGAACTTCTTCAGTGAACACCACACTTGACATGGTTGCTCGGCCTTTTCCCTAGATTTCAGGGCACACAGCTGGAGCTGGCATGGGGACATGATGCGACTAATCCTTTAATAGCCCACCGAAGGTGAGCTGACTAGCCTGCAGCACTGTGGCACACGGTTGACAGAACTTGTCACACTCTGGGTCCTCTTGACGTGGAACTTGTCACTGGTTCTTTCTCTCCCTTCCTGCCTGGAGGGGGCAAATCTTCCTTCTGATATTTTCCTAAATATTTCCATGCTGAGAGCCATGATGTGTAAGGAGATCTTGCTAAAATTAGTTTAGAGACATGTCAGGGTATTATTATGGTCAATTTGACCTGGGGTGGTCCAAGGAAACTAGATCTCATGTGAAATAAGTTAAAACAAATTTTACTGTACAGAAGAGAGAATGAGATGGTTGGATGGTATCATGGACTCAATGGGCATAAGTGTGAACAAACTCTGGGAGATGGTGAAGGACAGGGAACCCTAGCAAGCTGCGGTTCATGGGGTCGCAATGAGTCGGTCATGACTTAGCGACTGAACAACAAGTGTATGTCATGGTAGTTTTGTGATATGTGACTAGAGAAATGACCAATCTTGGTGTGTGTCTTGAAGAGTAGCCAGTCAAAGGTCTCTGAGAATCAGTTCATAGGAGGAAGATTTTGAAAATCATAAATTTAACTGCACTAAAGATACCTTTTGATAATTTTCATGGGGTTCTCAAGGCAAGTATACTGAAGTGGTTTGCCATTCCCTTCTCCAGTGGACCACATTCTGTCAGACCTCTCCACCATGACCCGTCCGTCTTGGGTGGCCCCACACGGCATGGCTTAGCTTCATTGAGTTAGATAGGACTGTGGTCCATATGATCAGATCAACTAGTTTTTTGTGATTATGATTTCAATGTGTCTCCCCTCTAATGCCCCCTCCCAATACCTACCCTCTTATTTGGGTTTCACTTACCTTGGTCGTGGAGTATCTCTTCACAGCTGCTCCAGCAAAGTGCAGCTGCTGTACCTTACCTTGGACGAGGGGTATCTCCTCAAGGCCGCCCCTCCTGACCTTGAGTGTGGAGTAGCTCCTCTCGGCCCTCCTGTGCCCAAGCAGCCACCGCCTCTTGGACGTGGGACAGCTCCTCTCGGCCACTGCCCTAACCTTGGGCGTGGGGTAGCTCCTCTTGGCCACGATTCTGCACATGGCTGGTTGCGCCCTCGCGTCTGCGCCGCCGGAGCCGGCGTCTCTCGCGTCTTGCATCATGGTCAACAAAAGAGTCCGAAATGCAGTACTTGGATGCAATCCTAAAAATGACAGAATGATTTCTGTTCGTTTCCAAGGCAAACCATTCAATATTACAGTAATCCAAGTCTATCCCCAACTAGTAATGCTGAAGAAGCCGAAGTTGAACAGTTCTATGAAGACCTACAAGACCTTTTACAACTAACACCCAAAAAAGATGTCCTTTTCATTATAGGGGACTGGAATGCAAAAGTAGAAAGTCAAGAAACACCTGGAGTAACAGGCAAATTTGGCCTTGGAGCACGGAATGAAGCAGGGCAAAGGCTAATAGAGTTTTGCCAAGAGAACGCACTGGTCATAGCAAACACCCTCTTCCAACAACACAAGAGAAGACTCTACACATGGACATCACCAGATGGTCAATACCGAAATCATATTGATTATATTCTTTGCAGTCAAAGAGGGAGAAGCTCTATACAGTTAGCAAAAACAAGACCAGGAGCTGACTGTGGCTCAGATCATGAACTCCTTATTGCCAAATTCAGACTTAAATTGAAGAAAGTAGGGAAAACCACTAGACCATTCAGATATGACCTCAATCAAATCCCTTATGATTATACAGTGGAAGTAAGAAATAGATTTAAGGGTCTAGATCTGATAGATAGAGTGCCTGATGAACTCTGGACGGAGGTTCATGACATTGTACAGGAGACAGGGACCAAGACCATCCCCAGGGAAAAGAAATGCAAAAAAGCAAAATGGCTGTCTGAGGAGGCCTTACAAATAGCTGTGAAAAGAAGAGAAGCGAAAAGTAAAGCAGGAAAGGAAAGATATAAGCATCTGAATGCAGAGTTCCAGAGAATAGCAAGGAGAGATAAGAAAGCCTTCCTCAGCAATCAATGCAAAGAAATAGAGGAAAACAACAGAATAGGAAAAACAAGAGATCTCTTCAAGAAAATTAGAGATATCAAGGGAACATTTCATGCAAAGATGGGCTCGATAAAGGACAGAAATGGTATGGACCTAACAGAAGCAGAGGATATTAAGAAGAGGTGGCAAGAATACACAGAAGAACTGTACAAAAAAGATGTTCACGACGAAGATAATCATGATGGCGTGATCACTCACCTGGAACCAGACATCTTGGAATGTGAAGTCAAGTGGGCCTTAGAGAGCATCACTACAAACAAAGCTAGTGGAGGTGATGGAATTCCAATTGAGCTATTTCAAATCCTGAAAGATGATGCTGTGAAAGTGCTGCACTCAATATGCCAGCAAATTTGGAAAACTCAGCAATGGCCACAGGACTGGAAAAGATCAGTCTTCATTCCAATCCCAAAGAAAGGCAATGCCAAAGAATTCTCCAACTACCGCACAATTGCACTCATCTCACACGCTAGTAAAGTCATGCTCAAAATTCTCCAAGCTAGGCTTCAGCAATATGTGAATCGTGAACTTCCAGATGTTCAAACAGGTTTTAGAAAAGGCAGAGAAACCAGAGATCAAATTGCCAACATCCGCTGGATCATGGAGAAAGCAAGAGAGTTCCAGAAAAACATCTATTTCTGCTTCATTGACTATGCCAAGGCCTTTGACTGTGTTGATCACAATAAACTGTGGAACATTCTGAAAGAGGTGGGAATCCCAGACCACCTGACCTGCCTCTTGAGAAACCTGTATGCAGGTCAGGAAGCAACAGTCAGAACCGGACATGGAACAACAGACTGGTTCCAAATAGGAAAAGGAGTACATCAAGGTTGTATATTGTCACCCTGCTTATTTAACTTCTGTGCAGAGTACATCATGAGGAACACTGGGCTGGAAGAAGCACAAGCTGGAATCAAGATTGCCGGGAGAAATATCAATAACCTCAGATATGCAGATGACACCACCCTTATGGCAGAAAGTGAAGAGGAACTCAAAAGCCTCTTGATGAAAGTGAAAGAGGAGAGTGAAAAGATTGGCTTGAAGCTTAACATTCAGAAAACGAAGATCATGGCATCTGGTCCCATCACTTCTTGGGAAATAGATGGGGAAACAGTGGAAACAGTGTCAGACTTTATTTTATTGGGCTCCAAAATCACTGCAGATGCTGATTGCAGCCATGAAATTAAAAGACGCTTACTCCTTGGAAGGAAAGTTATGACCAGCCTAGATAGCATATTAAAAAGCAGAGACATTACTTTGCCAACCAAGGTCCATCTAGTCAAGGCTATGGTTTTTCCTGTGGTCATGTACGGATGTGAGAGTTGGACTGTGAAGAAAGCTGATCACTGAAGAATTGATGCTTTTGAACTGTGGTGCTGGGGAAGACTCTTGAGAGTCTCTTGGACTGCAAGGAGATCCAACCAGTCCATTCTAAAGGAGATCAATCCTGGGTGTTCTTTGAAAGGACTTATGCTAAAACTGAAACTCCAATACTTTGGCCACCTCATGCGATGAGTTGACTCACTGGAAAAGACTCGATTCTGGGAGCGATTAGGGGTAGGAGGAGACGGGGACGACAGAGAATGAGGTGGCTGGATGGCATCACCGACTCGATGGGCATGAGTTTGAGTGAACTCTGGGAGTTGGTGATGGACAGGGAGGCCTGGCGTGTTGTGGTTCATGGGGTCGCTAAGAGTCTGACATGAGTGAGCGACTGAACTGAACTGAACTGAACTGAAAGATACCATTTCACTTTGCTCAGTTGAAAGAAATTAAGATTTATTCCAATGGTGATAGTAGACGTGAGTACATTTTAACTTGTTTTCCAAGATGTGCTACATCTTGAAAAGTTGCATTAGGTACACCATGAAAGGCATAGCCATCAATAGTTTAAACATTCACATGAAGAGAGACTATAATTTCACTATACTGTTTATCTGACCACATCTAAATTATTTGTTCTCTTGTTACACATATGATGTTTTAAAAGGATCAAAGATCAAATGCACTGAGGAGGACGTGTCTGGAACTGAGCCGTGTCTGTATACTAAGACACAGATGGGGCCAGATAACATAGTCAAGAATAGTGAACCTAGAGAAAAGAATAACGGTGACGATGGTGGTCAACTATAAAGATCACAACCATAGCTGAAGAACTCTCATGCTTTAGATGAAGTAAAACTTCTGTTTTGCTCCAGAAGACCCAGCTATGGTGAAAGGGTGGGAGTTACAGGAAAATAGGCTTCATCTCAAAGTGCAAAGATCATGTGTGAAGATATCTAATCAACAGCAAGAAGGAATACCTTTAAAGATATCAGCAGAATTGTTTAAACAGAGGCTGACAATAATTAATCATAAATGTTGAAAGAGATTTGGGCATTAGGTGGAAATTTGGACCAAATGACCTAATGATTATTCCATATCTATAAAATTAACCAAGCAGATAATTAGATGAATTACAAGGCCATAATAATAAACATGGAATGATATCAGGCAGAAATTGACCATCGTCAAGTGAAATTGAAGAGAAAGCTCAGAGAGAGATACAGAAACATATAGAACCGTAATTTATACTAAAAGAAAACAATAGATCATTAATAAAAGGTAAATTGCTTTCAGTTCAGTTC
Source organism: Moschus berezovskii (assembly GCF_049115385.1). Classification (NCBI taxonomy): domain Eukaryota; kingdom Metazoa; phylum Chordata; class Mammalia; order Artiodactyla; family Moschidae; genus Moschus; species Moschus berezovskii. The sequence goes on from NC_142467.1 coordinate 10,694,279, forward strand.
AGTTCAGTTGCTCAGTCGTGTCCGACTCTCCGTGACCCCATGAATGACAGCACGCCAGTCCTCCCTGTCCATCACCAAATCCCGGAGTTCACTCAAACTCACGTCCACAGATTCGGTGATGCCATCCAGCCATCTCATTCTCGGTCGTCCCTTTCTCCTCCCGCCCCCAACCTTTGCCAGCATCAGAGTCTTTTCCAGTGAGTCAACTCTTTGCATGAGGTGGCCAAAGTATTGCAGTTTCAGCTTTAGCATCAGTCCTTCCAATGAACACCCAGGATTGATCTCCTTTAGAATGGACTGGTTGGGTCTCCTTGCAGTACAAGGGACTCTCAAGAGTCTTCTCCAAAACCACAGTTCAAAAGCATCAATTCTTCGGCGATCAGCTTTCTTCACAGTCCAACTCTCACATCCGTACATGACCACGGGAAAAACCATAGCCTTGACTAGACGGACCTTGGTTGGCAAAGTAATGCCTCTGCTTTTTAATATACTATCAAGGTTGGTCATAACTTTCCTTCCAAGGAGTAAGCGTCTTTTAATTTCATGGCTGCAATCAGCATCCGAAGTGATTTTGGAGCCCAAGAAAATAAAGTCTGACACTGTCTCCACTGTTTTTCCATCTATTTCCCATGAAGTGATGGGACCAGATGCCATGATCTGTGTTTTCTGAATGTTGAGCTTCAAGCCAACCTTTTCACTCTCCTCTTTCACTTTCATCAAGAGGCTTTTGAGTTCCTCTTCACTTTCTGCCATAAGGGTAGTGTCATCTGCATATCTGAGATTATTGATATTTCTCCCGGCAATCTTGATTCCAGCTTGTGCTTCTTCCAGCCCAGCGTTCCTCATGATGTACTCTGCATAGAAGTTAAATAAGCAAGGTGACAATATACAGCCTTGATGTACTCCTTTTCCTATTAAGTAATCTAACTTACTGTATGAATAAAAGCAAGATTGGATCACTACCTATTGGCACATTAAAAACATGCTTCCAGGGAATTCCCTAGCAGATCAGTGGTTATGAATAGATGCTTTTGATGTGAGAGCCCAGGTTCAATCCCTGTTTGGGGAATTAAGATTCCACAGCTGGCGTGGCACAGCTCTGCCCTCCACCCCAAATGATTCCAAAATATTTAAACACTAAATGTTAGCAGTAGCACTATAAAAATTCTAGCAAGATGTGTTTAAAAAATCTTTATACTAAGAGAGGACTTTATAAATTTCAAAAGCGCAAAGCATGGGGGGAACTTGCTTAACTGTATTAGATAAAATTAAGAATTTGTATCAAAAATGCATTAGATCTGATAGATTGTCTGACGAACTATGGATGGAGGTTCGTACATTGTACAGGAGGCAGTGATCAAGACCATCCACAAGAAAAAGAAACACAAAACAGCAAAATGGCTGTCTGAGAAGGCCTAACAAATAGCTGAGAAAACAATAGAAGCTAAAGGCAAAGGAGAAAAGGAAAGATATACCCATATGAATGCAGAGTTTCAAGGAAGAGCAAGGAGAGATAAAAAAAAAAAAACTTCCTCAGTGATCAATGCAAAGAAATAGAGGAAAACAGTAGAATGAGAAAGACTAGAGATTTCTTCAAAAAAAATTAGAGATAAAGAGTCTGATGCTGGGCGGGATTGGGGGTGGGAGGAGACGGGAACGACAGAGAATGAGATGGCTGGATGGCATCACCGACTCGATGGACATGAGTTTGAGTGAACTCTGGGAGTTGGTGATGGACAGGGAGGCCTGGCGTGCTGTGATTCATGGGATCACAAAGAGTCAGACACGACTGAGCGACTGAACTGAAGGGAACATTTCATGCAAAGATGGACTCAATAAAGGACAGAAATAATAGGGACCTAACAGAAGCAGAAGATGTTAAGAAGAGGTGGCAAGAATACACAGAAGAACTGTACAAAAGAGATCTTCATGACCAAGATAATCACGATGGTGTGATCACTCACCTAGAGCCAGACACCCTGGAATGCAAAGTCAAATAGGCATTAGGAAACATCATACTGAACAAATCGAGTGGAGGTGATGGAATTCCAGTTGAGCTATTTCAAATCCTAAAACGTGATGCTGGGAAAGTGCTGCACCCAATATGCTAGTAAATCTGTAAAACTCAGAAGTGACCACAGGACTGGAAAAGGTCGGTTTTCTTTTTTTTTTTTTTTAATTGGAGGCTAATTATTTTACAATATTATATTGGTTGGTTTTGCCATACATTGACATGAATCCGCCCTGGGTGTACATGAGTTCCCCCTCCCGAACCCCCCTCCCACCTCCCTCCTCCCCTTGTCCTCCCTCTGGGTCATCCCCACACACCAGCCCCGAGCATCCTGTAACATGCATCGACCCTGAACTGGTGATTCGTTTCACATATGATAATATACATGTTTCAATGCCATTTTTCATTTTAATCCCAAAGAAGGACAATGCCAAAGAATGTTCAAACTACCGCATGATTGCATTCATCTCACACACTAGCAAAGTAATGCTCAATATTCTCCAAGCCAAGCTTCAACAGTCCGTGAACCATGAACTTCCAGAAGTTCAAGCTGGATTTAGAAAATGCAGAGGAATCAGAGATCAAATTGACAACATCTGTTGGATCATGGAAAAGTCAAGAGAGTTCCAGAAAAACATCTACTACTACTTTAATGATTACACCAAAGCCTTTGATTGTGTAGAGCACAATAAAGTGTGTAAAACACTTCAAGAGGTGGAAATATCAGATCACCTTACCTGCCTTCTGAGAAATCTATATGCAGGTCAAGAAGCAACAGTTAGAACCAGACATGGAACAACAGACTGGTTCCAAATTAGGAAAGGAGTATGTCAAGGCTGTATATTGTCACCCTCTTTATTTAACTTATTTGCAGAGTACATCATGTGAAATACTGGGATGGATGAAGCACAAGCTGGAATTAAGATTGCCGGGAGAAATATCAATAATCTCAGATGTGAAGAACTAAAGAGCCTCTTGATGAAAGTGAACGAGGAGAGTAAAAATGCTGGCTCAAAACTCAACATTCTAACAACTAAGATCATGACATCCGGTCCCATCATTTCATGTTAAATAGATGGGGAAACAATGGAAACAGTGACAGACTTTATTTTCATGGGCTCCAAAATCACTGCAGATGATGACTGCAGCCAAGTAATTAAGAGATGCTTGCTCCATCACTTCATGGGAAATAGATGGAAAAACAGTGGAAACAGTGTCAGACTTTGTTTTTTTGGGCTCCAAAATCACTGCAGGTGCTGATTGCAGCCATGAAATTAAAAGATGCTTGCTCCTTGGAAGGAAAGTTATGACCAACCTTGATAGTATATTAAAAAGCAGAGACATTACTTTGCCAACCAAGGTCCGTCTAGTCAAGGCAATGGTTTTTCCCGTGGTCATGTATGGATGTGAGAGTTGGACTGTGAAGAAGGCTGATCGCTGAAGAATCGATGCTTTTGAACTGTGGTGTTGGAGAAGACTCTTGAGAGTCCCTTATACTGCAAGGAGATCCAACCAGTCCATTCTAAAGGAGATCAATCCTGGATGTTCTTTGGAGGGACTGATGCTAAAGCTGAAACTGCAATACTTTGGCCACCTCATGCGACGAGTTGACTCACTGGAAAAGACTCTGATGCTGGGAAGGGTTGGGGGTGGGAGGAGAAGGGGACGAGCGAGAATGAGATGGCTGGATGGCATCACCGACTCTGTGGACATGAGTTTGAGTGTACTCCGGGATTTGGTGATGGACAGGGAGGCCTGGCGTGCTGTGATTCATGGGGTCGCGGAGAGTCGGACACGACTGAGCGACTGAACTGAACTGAACTGCTCCTTGGAAGAAAACCTATGATCAACCTAGACAGAATATTAAAACCAGAGACATTACTTTGCCAACAAAGGTCTATCTTGTCAAAGCTATGGTTTTTCCAGTAGTCATGTATGGATGTGAGATTTGAACCATAAAGGAACCTGAGCACTAAAGAACTGATGCTTTAGAACTGTGGTGTTGGAGAAGACACTTGAGAGTCCCTTGGACTGCAAGGAGATCCAACCAATCTTAAAGGAAATCAATGCTGAATATTCATTGGAAGGACTGATGTTGAAGCTGAAACTCCAATACTTTGGCCACCTGATATGAAGAACTGACTCTTTGGAAAAGACCCTGATGCTGGGAAAGATTGAAGATGGGAGGAGAACGGGACGACAGAGGATGAGATGGTTGGTGACATCACCGACTCAATGGACGTGAGTTTGAGCAAACTCCGGGAGTTGGTGATGGACAGGGAGGCCTGGCGTGCTGCAGTCCATGGGGTCGCAAAGAGTCAGACACAACTGAGCGACTGAACCGAACTGATTCAAAGTGGACTCTGAACAAAATTGTTGTTATTGTCGTTTAGTCACTAAGTGTTGTCCGACTCTTTGCCACCACATGGATTGAAGCATGTCAGGGTTCCCTGTCCCTCACTATCTCCCAGAATTTGTTCAAATTCATGTCCGTCGAGTCAGTGCTGACATCTAATCATCTCATCCTCTGTTGCCCCCTTCTCCTCCTGCCCTCAGTCCTTCCCAGTAATGGGGTGTTTTCCAGTGAGTCGACTCTTCATATCAGGTGGCCAAAGTATTGCAGCTTCAGCTTCAGCGTCAGTCCTTTCAATGAATACTCAGGGATGATTTCCCCTAGGACTGACCAGTTTGATCTTAATGTTCAGGGGACTCTCAAGGGTATTCCCTAGCACCACAGTTCAAAAGCATCAGTTCTTTGTGCTCAGCCTTCTTTATGGTCCAAATCTCATATCTGTACGTGACTACTGGAAAAACCATAGCTTTGGTTATATAGACCTTTGTTAGCAAAGCGATGTTTCTGCTTTTTAATATGCTGTGTAGGTTTGTAACAGCTTTTCTTCCAAGGAGGAAGCATCTTTTAATTTCAAGGCTGCAGTCACCATCCACAGTGATTTTGGAGCCCAAGAAATTAAAATCTGTCACTTTTTCACCATCTATTTGCCATGAAGTGATGGGACCAGATGCCATGTCTAAGTTTTTTGAATGTTGAATTTTAAGCTGGCTTTTTCACTCTCCTTTTTCACCCTCATCAAGAGGCTCTTTAGTTCTTCTTCACTTTCTGTCATTAAAGTGGTATCATCTGCATATCTGAAGTTATTCAGCTACCTCCCTGCAAACTTGATTCCAGCTTGTAGTTCACTCAGCCTGGTATTTTGCATGATGTACTCTGCGAAAAAGCAGGGTGACAATACACAGCCTTGATGTACCTTCTTTCCTAATTTTGAACTACTCTTTTGTTTCATGTGTGGCTTTAGCTGTTGCTTTTTTATCCCACATACAGGGTTCTCAGGAGACAGGTAAGGTGGTCTGGTATTCCCACCTCTTTAAAAATTTTCCATAGTTTGTTGTGATCTACATATTTAAAGGCTTTAGTGTAGTCAATGAAGCTATTTTTCTGTAATTTCCTAAACTTTTCTGTGATCCAAAAGATATTGGCAATTTGATCTCTGGTTCCTCTGCCTTTTCTGAATCCAGCTTGTACATCTGGAAGTTCTTGATTCACAAACTACTGAAGCCTACTTTGAAGAATTTTGAGCATTACCTTGCCAGTATGTGAAATGGGTGCAAATGGACAGTAGTTGGAACATTGTTTGGTGTTGACCTTCTTTAGGATTGTAATGAAAAGTGACCTTTTCCAGTCCTTGGACCTCTGCTGAGTTTTCTAAATTTGCTGGCATATTGAGTGAAGCACTTTAACAGGATCATCTTTTAGGATTTGAAATAGCCCAGCTGGGATTCCATCACCTCCAATTGTTTGTAGTAATACTTCCTAAGGCCCAACTGACTTCACACGCCAGGATGTCATACTCCACGTACAAATTTAGTACATATAAAACAGAATAGGAAAAGATATTGAAGTCCACAAATGGCAGAGCAACAAAAGCTAGAATTCCCCAAAATCAACAGGTCAGCACCAATAGAAAAATTGACAGGTTGAAGTTGGCAAAGTCAGTAAGAATTTTACAGAGTAGAAAATCAAAAAAGCTAAGAAACATAAGGCAGTACTCAGAATCATTAGTGAACCAATAATTATAAATGTAAAGACAATGAGATATACCTAGTAATGGCTAAAAATTTAGACAGCGGGATAACATAAAATGTTGACATAGAATCTGCTGCTGCTGAGAATAGATTATAAACTCACAGTGGAGAGATTCTGCTCTTCCCCAATAAAATAAAATTATCTATGCCTTATTGTTCAGGCATTCTACTTCTTGAAGTATGGTTCTAAGAAATTCTCACACATGTCTTCAGACAGATACTTACATCAAGGTTCACAGCAGGGATACTTATAGTAACAGGGAGCTTGAGGAAACCAGAGACTGCACTGCTAGAAGGGTAGAAAAGAAAGTCAATGCACACCGTAAAATATTGTGTATGAAATGCTAAGTCCTGAAGTCCTGGACTAGAGGGACACAAAGAAGTATGAATGTTCTCAAAACATAATATTTAATGATAAAAATGATGATAGAGATTACCATAGAGAGTAGAATACCATTTAAGTGTGTTAAAAATACAAGCATGCATTTACCAAGACACACACACGTCAAATACACATTAAATATATTAGTAGAATGACTACTGGATAAATAGGAATAGAAGGACAGTAGGGGGAATAAATGGGTATAAATAGATAAGGAAAACAAAGAGAGTCTGTATGGATCATTGGTGATAATGTACCATGAACTGAGCATAATCAACACTCTGCATCTGAGTACCGGAAAATAAAACAAAATCATACTTTGTTTTCAGGGAACCTAGAAACTGATAACAACTCCCACCCTTTAGTCAGATCTCCTAGGGAGATAAAGGACTTCATTTTCCCGTTCTCCCAAGGCAGTTCTCAAGCCTTTACTTTATGATACATGTTTTGTGAAGGAATTTCTTTCAACTTATGGTGTACATGCATATATGAAAGAACAGCAAAGGAGAATTATCTCTGAGTTTTTCACTTTGAAACCGTTTTCAACTATGCACTAAAATATTTCAATCATTTTTTAAAGGTTTCACTTTTTAATGGAAGAAAAGTTTAATTTGAAGATAATATGAAACTGTTATAATAGCTTATTAAACATAAAGGATAAAAGAACTAGTGAAGCTTTAAAATGGTAATTAAAAGAGCTGATGTGTGTCTAATGCATTTATTCAGTGTCTTCTAGCAGTAAGTCATGATGATGTTAAAAATTTTGCCTATATGTTCAAGTTACGATTATGGCAAAAATTTCTGTCTCCAGCAACTGTCAAAGTCCTGTGCTATCACTGCACCTGAGCCACAAAAAGTAGTAAATGCACTCAGAACACAGATACTCTGCCTGCAGCAGCCCAATCCGCCTCTTTACAGGGGTTGCCTGGAGCCTGTGTGGCCGCCCCAGAATTGTGGGGGAGGCTGGAAGATGGGGGGTGAGACATGACTTCTGCATAAAGTGAAATTAAAAGTAACATAAATTACCCAATAGTCCTCTGTATGTAGATATTCTGTTTCAGGGTGCTTTCAAGTTTACAGAGGAATTTACAGATGTTTGCTAATTACTGACTCCCAAGTAACTGCCTGTTAGATGGTGGAATAGTATCATCCTGATTTTGCAGGGGAAGAAACTGGATCTACAAAGACATTTTCATCCACATGCTAAAAGTCACATAAGTTCCTATGCTAAAATGTGATTTGAACACTTTTGCTAGTTCCAAATAAGAATCGTTTTTTCTAACATGATTAAAATTTCCCTTAGACTGCAAACAGCTTCCTCAAATTATTTCCCGGTTTGAATAAGAAGTTACATTTCCCTAATGTCTGCCATTAGAGAAAGATATCCCAGAAAGAGGGGCAAAGGCTGGATGGAATTATCGAACATTGTGGTAAATGCATGATCTGACATAATAGTTTGAAGCTGGATTTATATTGATTTGGTTGTATTTTATGTTTGTTCAGTGATCCATGTAGAGAGATAAAACTGTTTTAAATAAAATACAAAATAATAGGATGATGTTAATAGACTGATTAAACCATATACTCACTGCCTTGTCTATAACTTTTAAGTACATGATTCTGTTAGACAACAGTGTAGAAAGAGAAAAAAAAAACCTAAATAATCCTAAAAATAAATATAAAATCTATGTAAACATATAAACATTATTCTAGGAGCATATTTTCATATCATGGAGATTTTGACCGAAAAAAAGTATCATTATATTATGAGTCCGTAGGGTGGAGATTTGTCTGTAGAGAGGGAATTCTAGGTCACTGAAAGGAGAAAGAAGAGACCCATTAATTTATTGAGTAGGAGTAGAGTGTCAGAATTCCCTGCTCAGAAAATCCTCTCTTCAACAATTTCCATAATTTATGATTAATTTGGTCTTTTACCACTGCAAATAGCCCAGGGAGTGTGTGCAGGCCAGGCTGGAGGTAAGTGGAAGGGGAAATTAGTGTATAAACTATTCACAATTTGGTGTCAATCATATTAATTAAATTGGGGTTTTACAAATTGTAGATGTTGACTCAATAATGAGTCTCCACAAGCAACTTTTTTTTTTTTTTTTAAGAAAAAGACCATGGCCCTTTGATACAAATAAAATGCTATCAGCAGAAGAATGTACACAAACATATATTAGGTTTTTTAATTTCTTAACTAAGTTCCAAATGAATGTCTCGTATGACACTGTTCACCTTAGAATTCCAATTATCTGTAGAAACTATTAGCTTCATTTGATGATTTATACAAATCTCCAAATATAGCAGTTTCTAACCACTGCCAAAATTAAAACATCATTTCTACTCTGGAATATTTTAAATATAGAAATAGTTGTGCTTGTATAATGTAATGTGACATGGTAGAAGACAGAGTTCGGAGTTATACAAAAATGAAAATCATGGCCTCATTTTTTACATTTCAGTTTCTTCACCTTTGAGTTTGCGCCTTAAAGAGTCAGCAAGGGAAGAAACTGGATTTCCATGCCAGTACCTGTGTCTCCCAGGGTTTTGAGTTGGGCTGAAGTCAATAGCCAGGGCTGGAACCCCTTTTCTGTCGCCTAATAGTTTAGGTCATCTAACAGTTTATTACTGAGAAGGCAATGGCAAGCCACTCCAGTACTCTTGCCTAGAAAATCCCATGGATGGAGGAGCCTGGTAGGCTGCAGTCCGTGGGGTCGCTAAGGGTCGGACACGACTGAGTGACTTCACTTTCACTTTTCACTTTCACACATTGGAGAAGGAAATGGCAACCCACTCCAGTGTTCTTGCCTGGAGAATCCCAGGGACGGGGGAGCCTGGTGGGCTTCCGTTTATGGGGTCACACAGAGTTGGACACGACTGGGGTAACTTAGCGGCAGCAGCAACAGTTTATTTAAAAAACTAAGATCATGGCATCTGGTCCCATCACTCCATGGCAAATAGATGGGGAAACAATGAAAACAGTGACAGATTTTATTTTCTTGGGCTCCAAAGTCATTGCAGATGGTGGCTGCAGCCACAAAACTAAAAGATGCTTGCTCCTTAGAATAAAAACTTTGACAAACATAGCGTACTATAAAGCAAAGACATTATTTTGCCAACAAAGGTCCATCTAGTCAAAGACATGGAGAAGGAAATGGCAACCCACTCCAATGTTCTTGCCTGGAAAATTTCAGGATGGATGGAGAAGCCCGGTGTGCTTTACAGTTCATGGGGTCACAAAGAGTTGGACACAACTGAGTGACTAACACTTTCACTTTCATGTATGGATGTGAAAGAAAGCTGAGCACCAAAGAATGGATGCCTTGGTATTGGAGAAAACTCTTGAGGGTCCCCTGGACTGCAGGTAGATCCAACCAGTCCATCCTAAAGGAGATAAGTCCTGAATATTCATTGGAAGGATTGGTGCTGAAGCTGAAGTTCCAATACTTTGACTACCTGATGTGAAGAACTGACTCATTGGGAAAAACCCTGATGCTGGGAAAGATTGAAGGCAGAAGGGGAAGGGGACGACAGAGGATGAGATGGTTGGTGGCATCACCGACTTAATGGACATGAGTTTGAGTAAATTCTGGAGTTGGTGATGGACCCGGAAGCATAGTGTGTTGCAGTCCAGGGGGTCACAAAGAGTCGGACACAACTGAGCGACTGAACTGAACTGAACTGAAGAGTCAATATCCTCTCAGTTTTAATGCCCTCAAAATCACCAATCCATATTCCACATCAGAAACTTGTTGGCAATTTTCTATTCTTTTTTTAAAATTTTCTATTGGCTATTAAACATGAAATATATATTATCATCTAAAGTCCCAATATCTAGAGGCTAATTAAATTTACAAAGTTTTAAAATAAAAAAAGTGGAATGAGCTTGAAGAACTGAGGTCAGAAGAAAAGTCAGTTCAGTTCAGTCAGTCAGTCGTGTCCCACTCTTTGCAACCCCATGGACCACAGCAGGCCAGGCCTCCTTGTCCATCACCAACTCGCAGAGTTTACTCAAATTCATGTCCATTGAGTAGGTGATGCCATCCAACCATCTCATCCTCTGTCATCCCCTTCTCCTCCCACCTTCAATCTTTCCCAGCATCAGGGTCTTTTCCAATGAGTCAGTTCTTTGCATCAGGTGGTCACAGTATTGGAGTTTCAGCTTCAGCACCAATCCTTCCAGTGAATATTCAGGACTGATCTCCTTTAGGATGGACTGGTTGGATCTCCTTGCAGTCCAAGGGACTCTCAACAGTCTTCTGCAACACCACAGTTCAAAAGCATTAATTCTTCAGCACTCAGCTTTCTTTATAGTCCAACTCTCACATCCACACATGACTACTGGAAAAACCATAGCCTTGAATAGATGGATTAGAAATTAGAAAATTAGACATCCATAAATTAAAATCTAGGAACATTTTTCAAGGTGATATTTATTTCATACTTTGAGTTTCATTGGAAAACCAAAGTAAAACTCTCACAATCACATCAAAGTTTTTGTGATTTTCCCTACCCCATCATTGAATATTTTCATCACATAATAATTTTAATGGCCCTAATTATGGGGCTGAGATGATTTGATTTATGTTTAATCTCCTAGTATAATTATATATGGTACCCTGTTTACTTTTAAACTTGTTCTGTGTTGGATGATAAAATTGTATTAATACCCTAACCATAACTTGTAATACAAGGCAATGGCTATATTTCACTTATAGATATATTGTATGAGGGAGAAATGGGGGAACATCTATAATTGATCAGAATGGTAAAAGCTAAATAACAGTGAAATTTAATATTCAACGACATGCAATAAGATTAGTTCCTTACCCATATTCAAAGGTACACCTAATTATTTATTTTGATAAAATGCTTACTCAATTTTGGGTCAGGTCTACAACCAGAAAGGAAAATAGTGAATTCTGGGCCAAATTTAGTTGGTCAAATAAACTTGATAATTACCTCCTTTCTCAACTGTAAATCTAACGAGTTGTTCAACAAAAGTGCAATTAGTGCAACTGCATACGTGTCCTTCTTTTATAGGGACATCGGCTTCACTTTCTTGCTGAATCACCTTTAATTCAAGGTTATCTTTATAATTTGATCTCTCCATTATGGCAAAATTACTCTTACCAAGAACATCAGCCCCTTCCCTTGATACCAAAAGGATACTTTTGATATATATCAATGATTGGAACCTTGCTACTAAGAATTATAAATTGCTATGACTGAGAAATTAAAGTCTTAAAATCTAATTACCTCAATTTGTTGTAAGTACATTAAATTATTATGAAAGGACTTGCATTGAAATCTCTAAGTACCAAGTCTTCTCTTTATAGCTAAAGAATAAGTTGCTGCTTTTCCTATCATGCCTTAGGGATATATTTTAGTGTATAGAAATCTATCAAAAGAGATTAGAAATAAGAGTTTATTTTCTATTTTCCAATCTTTAACCTTTAACAAGTATTTGGCCACAATTTTGCCAGCTTGAATGATGGTAGTTCAGGCTAATATTTCAGTAATTTCATTTGTTGAATGTTAATAACCATCTTCATTTTTCCTGATTTGAATTTAGAAGTTTTTTAATCCTCAGTCTGTGACAATGGGGCATTTACTTCATATTCAGATACAGAAAATTCTCTTTATATTACAAATAGGAACAAAAAACTTGACATAATAAAGTAACGATGTATGTATAATTCCTAATTCATACCCTAATGCTCTACTTTCATATAATTAAAATTATTTGCCTTAATTACCTTATTTCCTCAATCTTTGAGGTTATAATCCATGTAGAGAGAACAGCTTCTTAATGTTATTAAATGGAATGAGCACATCATCATTTTAATAACAAATTAGCATAATGACAACATTTTAAGCTTTTTTACAACTGAGCAAAATTGTGAACTAAAATTGCCTTCATTTGCTTCTCCTCTATCCAAACAAAACCACAGAAGCAGTGTTTCCCTTGACTTGCTATGTAGGGACAGTTGGACCACACTGGCATCCTATCGGTTAGAATCCCCACTCCTCCTTTCTGTGGTCCCTCTCTGCTCTCATCACAGCACAGATTCTACACCCTGAGATGGTTTGACTGTAGATTCCTCTGTGATGGCTGTGCGAGGGCTCCATGTCCCTACACTGGAGATAACCATACACTCAAAGGTTTGAACCATGTATCCGACTTCCTTTAGAGCCTCTGAAAATCAGTTTGATAGTGAGTGAGCTGGGATATTATCCTAATACAATGCCTGTGTTCATTACCTCCCTTTCTGATTTGCTTCCTCAACACTACATACTGTCTTCCACATGTGGGAATTTGAAGTTGTATATATTTTAGATAAATAATGCGTGTGTTTTTTTTTGATAAATGGTAATATGACTGTTTATTTTCCCTTTTAATTTTATTTTTGTTATTGTGGTCTGTGAATTTTGCTGAATGATACAAATAAGATAGAGTATAAAGAACACTGATTTGTTTGACTGTTTCTACTCTATTTAATTCACCATTTCTAGCTAAGCTATTAACTCATTCTCTCCAAGTTGAGCTATTATAATTCAGTATCTCATTAAAGTTACAAGACCATAAAAGTTAAAACTGGTAAACTTTAAATACCAAGAAAATCCCTTCCTGAAAAGTCCAACTATGATAAAGCAAATTATTGAAGTAAAAATATAATTTAGAACATATTATAGTTTTCTAAAAAGTGACATACAATTTTGTGTATTACATATTTGGTTTCCTGAAAATAAATTTGTTTCTCTTGAAAATTAGTTCTATATTTGGAGTAACTAAATTCTTTTCCAAGTTTTTATGTAAGCCATATATTTTGTCTCTGAAGTTCTCAAAAATAATTTGGTTTCAGAAGCAATTTATGAAATATTTATTAAATTATGGCCCACTTCCATCTTTGGCATGCTGTACTCTTCCGTTTTTGCATTTAAATTCTCAGATAATTGAGAATATGCAATAACAAGAAAATGAGTTATTTAAGACCAATCTGTACTAACATAAACAAACTTTCAGTATTCATTGTAAGCATAAAAATACTCAGAAATCTTGCTGAGCTCAGTTCCTAATGGGATCTTAAAGCTTATTTTCTTAACCATATTCCAACAACTTTTAAATGACATTTTTAGGTGCCACATTGCCTTGGTGTTTTATATCAATTAACATAGCTGTTTCTAAAATTTACTTTATTTATGAATTCATGAGTCTAGTGACTCTGTGTATATTCTATCTTCACATTACCAAATGAATTTTGAATAAAGTTTTAAATTATTTTCATTCTTCTTTAATTAAATGATCTCTACTATAAATAGTAAATTTGCATAAATTCTATATGCATGCAAAACAAAGCAATACTCAAAGTAATTACTCAGTACTCAAAATTTTTGGCAATTTCTTTATTACTTTTTGCTGAGAACTAATGTCCAATACATCAAAGTAAATTGCAAATATTAACTCAGAAGATATATACATTCATATGTTTTTATAAAATTATACCTAAAATGAATCATTAAACTTTGAATAAGTATTGAAGGTATAATAAATTATATTGTCAGAAAGTTAGATATATATTGAGTTCACTAATAGGGACAAAAATTACAAATGAATAAAAGAGAAGCAAAACAAAGTATAAAAAGCTAAAAAAATAGAGATTCTAAGACTTAACTGTGAAGATATGGGAAATGTATTAATATTTCTTGAAATCCATGCTTTTTAAAAATTGTATAATTTATAAGCACATGTATCAAATTGTGTTTTACCAATATAATGTTAATTTATATATCTCTGCATTAATTAGTCAAACATTTGTTAAAACACAATCTGTATGCCTTCCACTTTGGGGGGTGTCAGACATGCAACGAGGAACCAATAATCTAATGAGGTGGAAACTTTGAATAAACAAGTGCTTCCATTCTTGTAGAGTAGAAATAAATACTGCCTGTCTAACATTTAATGTTTCTTTAGATCTCAGCCTACATGCCACTTTGTCCAGAAACTATTCTGAGCAATATTCCTTACCCACAGCTAGCCGCATCTAGGCATTTTCCTAACTCCCTTTTCTTTCTTTCTTATATTACTTGCCACACATTATTGTAAATACTTGTGTTAAAGTTGAACTCTGATTCCCGAGTCTGGTTTAGAATCAGCTAAGCTTTGGGAGGGTGGATACAAAGCCAGCTTGCTTACAATTATATCCCTGTGCCTAGCACATTTCTCGATACATGGTGTATGTCTAATACATACCGGTTGAATGCATGCAAAATGGAAGAGAGAAAGAAAAGAGAAATGAAGAAGGAAACGGAAAAGACGGACTGAGGGAGGAAGAGTGACCAGTTTTACGTTGGAAACCTTTCTTAAGGACAGTTGTGGATAAAATTCTCCATTTCTCTTCATATCCGTCAAATAATAACAATAGTCGGGGATCATAACAAAACTAAAATTCAGGAAAAACTATCATTCACTTCAAATTTAATATATCGGGATGAGGGTAATGTGGAGACACACAGAAACGTAAGATCTGATTCTACTTTCAGTCTATCAATAAATACTAGCCAGAACTATAATCCTTTGGAAAGTCTAAAAAAGACTCAGTCACTACCATCATAGCTAAAGATGTCTATGTTTATCAGTCAAATATTTGCTTGAGCAATCAAGAAGCAGGAAGATTTCAAAACTTTTTCTACCTGAAGAGACTATGGGATACTATGTAAAAAAATCTGGGCATTACTTTTTGATATAATATGTCTAATGTTCAGTTCAGTTCAGTTCAGTCGCTCAGTCTTGTCCAACTCTTTGCGACCCCATGAATCACAGCATGCCAGGCCTCCCTGTCCATCACCAACTCCCGGAGTTCACTCAAACTCACGTCCACAGAGTCGGTGATGCCATCCAGCCATCTCATTCTCTGTCATCCCCTTCTCCTCCTCCACCCCCCAATCCTTCCCAGCATCAGAGTCTTTTCCAGTGAGTCCACTCGTCGCCTGAGGTGGCCAAAGTATTGCAGTTTCAGCTTTAGCATCAGTCCTTCCAATGAACACCCAGGATTGATCTCCTTTAGAATGGACTGGTTGGATCTCCTTGCAGTCCAAGGAATAAAACATACCCAAGTCAGTAGTAAAATATTTACGAATTTCAAAGTGCAATGGTCATTTAAAATTAAAACCACGCTTTCTTTTTATCGTTTTTAATTTTTGTCTTTGGAAATGTACTTTCAAAGTTTTCTACAGTGAACATATATTACATTTATACTTCAGTTCAGTTCAGTTCAGTTCAGTCGCTCAGTCGTGTCCGACTAAGATAAATATGGATGTTAACAAGTGAAAATTGTGGAACTGTACTGAGCATAAAATTACATAGCAACGTGTCACACGAGTGTTTGTATTCGAATATTTACAACCTGGGACTTTCCACCTGGTGTTAGTGGTAAAGAAAGAACCCACCTGCAAGTGCAGGTTAGGCTTTAAGAGACATGAGTTCGGGAAGATCCCCTGAAGGAGGACATGGCAACCCACTCCAGTATTCTTGCCTGGAGAATTTAATGGACAGAGGAGCCTGGCAGGCTGCGGTCCATGGGGCCTCACAGAGTCAGACACAACTGAAGTGACTTAGCATGCGTGCACACATACACACATACCCACACCTTGCCCACTAATTATCTTTACCAAGGATGGCATAGTATGTGCTGAATTATGTCCTCTTCAAAACAGATTATGATGATTTGACCTTTTCAATTGACTGAATATGGAATTGTCACATTCCTGTCCTTTTTGCTTCTACGGCTTTTTTTAACTTTACTGCATTTTCTTCCGAAAATCATAGTTACAATTAAAAATTGGAATAATTGGGTCCAAAGTATATATATTTTCCAGGTTTTTGAATTATATTGATACACACTGTCTAGATAGGTTGCCCATTTCATTACTTCCATGGCAAAATTTATTATTATAATTCTTGGAAATAGTTGCTAATTTGATAATAAATGACCAGTAGCTTAGTTATTTTCATCTGTATCGGGGACCAGCCTCGATACGGCCCTGGGTATCCTTGGAATGAACGGCGTCGGCGTCAGCGAGAGAGAGAAAGAGAGAGAGAGAGAAAAAGAGGGGGGCTGATGATTCCTTGGTTTACACAGGAAACCAATAAAACCCCAGCACGGGGTTTGCTCTGTTTACGTAGGCCGCAGGCGCCCTCTCGAATCACTGGAGGCACCCCACCAGGGCACCCCCTCGAGTGGGTCTTAGAAGCCCAGGCAGATAAATAAACGCAGAGGGCCCAGCGCTCCAAGGATCTCAACCAGAAAAAGGAGAATAGAGAAAAGGATGGAAAAAGAGAAAGAACGACATGGGGAGACCAAGCTTCAGTGAGCAAGGCCCAAAACTTTATTTTCCAGTGCTGCTTTTGTACCCTAAGCTGTGCACATAAAAAATAGAGAAAGAGAGGTATAGAGTCACGCCAAAATCACGCGGGGTCAGCAGTCTTGACCCTTATCAGGATCAGGGCTCATTTTCGTATGTCTTGTGATATACAAAAGTTTTGGGTGGTTTACATCATCTTCTGGCCAGGTGGCCTGCTAACAGTTTATGGCCCTCTCTCCTAACAAAGGTTAGTTAGCTAGAAAAAGTCTTATATTCTTTTAAGGTGATTTTCCTAAAGTCAGGTGCTAGACACATGACAAAGTTACATTCCTATAAGGCACAGGTGTAGTGAGCTACAAGAAAGGAATTTATTAACTTAAGATCTGATGTGGTTAAATCAAAGGCTACTATTTATATTCTCTATATGTGATTAATATATTTCCAAGGATACAATAGATAGAGGAAACTTTGCAGCAAGCATTGATTCAACAATGAAATCTTTTCTAGTACTATTCTAATGATTTTAACTTCTTCAACAGATTCCTGTATTTTAGAATATTAGGCTTTCTGTCCTTGCATGGCTGGGAGGCTATAAACAGTCACACTCATAGTTGTAAGAGCCCGGACAAACTTGTCATGCAAGTTAGAAAGCTATCAGAGGGGCTTGGATTGGAACACTCCTATTAAGCCGAGGAGAACTTTTAAACTACAGCTCTGAATTAATGTTTTCAGAGAAAGGTGGTTGGGGGAAGCCCCCGTAAGTATTAGAGGACTTGGTAAGAGGCGTAAGATAGTAAGGCAGTCAGACTCCGGTTTTCTTTGGGGTAGATGCTCAGGTAAGTCCAGGGGGTTCCTCGAATCCTGATTAGCCTTTGCCCGTCAGGCCTCTTCCCCAATTGACCTTTGCCACGGGTAGGATTTCCCTCGCTGGCTCCTGGCACATCTGGACTTTTGTTTGTTAATAGCATTTCTAAATATTATTTTATGTATCGATTAGGGGATTTTTGGGGTACTATTTGCATTATTTTTATTCATATAATATATACATCTGTGCTTTATCACTTTGTGTATTACCTGTTTAAAATATATTTGTAAGTCAAAACTAATTTATCATCTTTTAATCAGTAATACTTAAACCCATTATATAAAAATATATTGAAATATTAATTTCACCCAGTAGAAAGATTTTGATACTAACTTGACAAATCAATATATCTGAATTACAAACAAACTACTTGGATCATATTAACAGGCCAAATTTTAATCGTGAGTCTATGCTCAAACTATATCATTCTGCTTTTATCTACCATAGTTTGGGAAAATAAAACATGAAGTTAACAAGTTACAACCTTTACCAATAAATCGGTTATTTTGCTGCAAGATAAGGTGACCATTTATGGTGCTAAAAAGATTTGCTTTCAAGCTCTTAAGATGCTTCTTTTGAAATAGTGTCATTGTGATTATGGCAGTAAATGGTTCAAAGTCCACCTAATACATTCAGAGTTCAACAAATTCTCTGCATTTTCAGTCTGACCCACATCATATTTATCGGGCTGTAATGACTGTGGATCACAACAAATTCAGGATGCTCTGGAAAAGCAAACCCTCTCCTATTAATAATGCAGAAGATGGACATTAAAGTAGTGTCAGTATGCTATTTTATGATGTGATAAAAAATGTTAAAAGTACATAACTGTACAACTGCAAGGGTACATTTAGGCATAAGAGTGTTTTAAGTATTAAAGAGAAACAGGAATAAAATTAAGACCAACATGGCTTTTGTGCAGGTAAAAAGGCACGATCCATGTTATCAGGCACAGTAACTGTATGTATATGTATGTGGGCGTGTGTGTACATGTAGTGTAATGTGTTGAGTTTGTGTCTATGTGCATGCTTGGATATGAATGCGTCCTCATGCATGTGCTATATGAGTTTATGTGTATTTGTGTGTGTGTGTGTGTAAAGGCGGCATCCAGATTTCATGGCTCACAGTTGAAGGTGCTAATGACATGTTCAGAAATTGAAAGGATGGATGATGAGGGTTTGAAGTCAGGGGGTGACTACTTTCTAAGAACAGAGAGGGGAGTGGCAAACCTAAGTATGTAGCATGATCAGTGAATCCTGCAAGGTTCTAGACTAGTTTGTAACACAGTGCCCATTTCTTTCATGGAAATTGTATATTTAAACAAAACAATTGATTTTTGAGAGATGTCTGTGTTAGTTTCCTACCGCCAAGATACAAATTATGTATTACCTCACAGTTGCGATGACTTAGGGGTCCAGACACAGCTTAGCTGAGTTCTCTGCTCAGGGACTCACAAGCCTACATTTTAAGCATTAGCCAGTCTACTTTCATATCAGTAAACTTTATCAGAAAAGAATTTACTTCCAAGAGTATTCAGGATGTTGGCAAAATCTATCTCCTTATCATTACGGTCTCAGGGTACCTGTTTTACAGCTGAGGTTTGACCAGGGTGACTCTCAGCTCACAGAGGTACCTGCAGACCCATGCCACATGGCCTTCTCTAAAGATAGCTTGCGTGGGTGCTAAGTCACTTCAGTCTGACTGTCTCTTTGCAACCCTATGAACTGTAGCCCGTAAGGCTCCTCTGTCCATGGATATTAGCATCTTAAGGATAGCAGGGGAAACTTTTCTAACCTCAGGAAGGGCTGCTCATTCAAGGGCTTTTATCTGATTAATTAGGCCCACCACAGGTAATCAATCTTTTGATTAAAAATCAACTGATTTGGGACTTTAATAATATCTTCAAAGTCCACTTACCTTTGCCATACAAGCAGCCTAATTAGCAGTGACATCCACCATATTCACAGTTCCCACCCATACTCCAGGGTGGGATTATACAAATGTACCCCAGGGGGCAGGAATCTTGAGGGCCAGCTTAGATTTCTGCTTGCCATAGCATCAGAGCTACTTTAATTTCCTAGACAGTTTTTTGTAGTTGTTGTCAGCCGCCCAGTCACGTCAGACTCTCTGTGACCCCATGGGCTACAGCATTCCAGGCCTCCCTGTCCCTCACCATCTCCCAGAGGTTGCCCAAGTACATTTTCATTGTGTCAGTGATACCATCCCACCATCTCATCCTCTGATGCCCTCTTCTCCTTCTGCCCTCAATCTTTCCCAGCATCAGGGACTTTTCCAATGTGTCCATCTGTTCTCATCAGATGACCAAAATACTGGAGCTTCAGCTTCAGCATATATAGTTTACCCCCACCCAGTTCCTGCCTCCAAGGAATTGATTAATTAAGTTACCAAGACTATAATTTAAGAACTGTTTGCAAACAGTTCTAATGTGAATTAGATCTCTTTCTAGCACTCTTACTTTTGCCTCCATTCACTATTATCCATTCCATTGCTTCATTCCTTGATTTATGCATAGTTCCGAGACTGACAAACTACTGCACGGATTGCTGGTTTCGGCTTCCTCTCTTCTCCCAAAGCCCACTCATTATGCCTGTATGCTGTGTCCCACAGAAGCAACACGGAAGATGAGAGTAAATACTTGTCCCACAGACAGACCTGAGTCTGATTCCTCCTACTTTTTAGTAAAACATGGGTTTTAGTAAACCATTTCACTTTTCACTTGAGTCTCAGTATCTTCACCCATCAAAAGAAATCACAATATTTACTTTCATTATAGCTAGAAGGAGAAAATATATAATGTATTCTACACCTCGGAAAATACACGGCATGCAAGAAGTGCTCAATAAAAGAACAGTCCTTCTCTTGAGTATACGCGTCTTTTGGCTGTCACTCTAGGTTTTAAACAGCTCAAAGTTTGCATAATAATAGCTTCTATTTACCAATAACATTTATGCTGTAGATCATATATTAAGTATATTCTTCACAATGATCTCATTTAATGCTGTATTAGTTTCCTATAGCTGCTGTAGCAAATTATAATAAATTAGTTGGCTTAAAACAGAAATTTATACTCTCTGGTTCTGGTGGGCAGAAGTCCAACATCAACAGGTCAGCACTCGCTTGAGAGACTCTAGGGGGCATACATTCCATGCCCTTCCAAGTTCGATTGCTCCAGGTGTTCGTTGGCTTGTGGTCACCTCATTCCAATCTTTCTTTCCATTGTTGCATAGCTGGCCTTTTTTTTTTTTAAAAAAAATCATTTTAACTAAGAAATATTGCTTTGTAGTTTTGTGTTGGTTTCTGCCGAACCTCAACATGAATCAGTCATAGGTATACCTGTGTTCCCTCCCTCTTGAAACTCCCTCCCACTTCCATCACCATCCCACCCATCTAGGTTGTTACAGAGCCCAGGTTTGAGTTCCCTGAGTCACAAAGCAGATTCCCGTTGGCTATCTATTTTACATGTGGTAATACATGTTTCCATGTTACTTTCCCCATAAATCCCACCCTCTCCTTCCTCCTCTTTGCCCCTCCGTGTCCATAAGTCCGATCTCTCATGTCTGTGTCACCATTGTCGCCCTGCGAATAATTCTATCTTTCTAGATCCTATATATATGTGTTAGCATGTGATACTTGTTTTTCTCTTTTTTACTTACTTCACTTTGTATAATAGTCTCTAGGTTCGAATACCTCATTAGAACTGACTCAGATGCACTCCTTCTCATGACTGAGTAATATTCCACTGTATATATGTACCACCCTTTCTCATCCATTCGTCTCTTGAAGGACATCTAGGTTGTGTGCACGTCCAAGCTATTGTAAATAGTGTTGCAATGGTCATTGGGGTGCATGTACTTTTTCAATTTTGGTTTCCTCAAGGTGTATGCCTAGGAGTGGGATTGCTGGGTCATATGGTGGTTTTATTCCTAGCTTTTTAAGGAATCTCCATACTGTCTTGCATAGTGTCTGTATCAGTTTACATCCCCACCAACAGTGCAAGAGCATTCCCTTTTCTCCACACCCTCTCCAGCATTTGTTTGCAAACTTTTTGATGATGGCCATTCTGACCAGAGTGAGGTGATATCTCATTGTTGTTTTGATATTCATGCTCTGATAATGAGAAATGATGAGAATCTTTTCATGTGTTCATTACCCATCTGTATGTCTTCTTTGGAGAAATGTCTGTATAGGCCTTTTGCCCACTTTCTGATTGGGTTGTTTGTTTTTTCTGGTATTGACTTGTGTGAGCTGCTTGTATATTTTGGAAATTAATCCTTTTCCAGTTGTTTCAATTGCCATTTTTTTTCTTTCATTCTGAGGATTGTCTTTTCACCTTGTTTATAGTTTCCTTTGCTGTGCAAAAGCTTTTAAGTTTAATCAGGTCTCACTTGTTTATTTTTGTTTTTGTTTCCATTACTCTAAGAGGTGTGTCATAGAGGATCTTTCTGTGATTTATGTCATAGAGTGTTCTGCGTATGTTTTCCTCTAAGAGTTATATAGTTTTTGGCCTTACATTTAGGTGTTTAATCCATTTTGAGTTTGTGGTAGGAAGTGTTTTAATTTCATTATTTTATATGTAGCTGTCCAGTTTTCCCAGTAGAACTTATTGAAAAGACTATCTTTGCTCTATTTTATATTCTTGCCTCTTTTGTCAAAAATGAGGTACCCATAGGTGCATGGATTTATCTCTGGGCTTTCTATCTTGTTCCATTGGTCTATATTTCTGTTTTTGTGCCAGTACCATACTGTTTTGATAAATGTAGCTTTATAGTATAGTCTTAAGTCAGGAAAGTTGATTCCTCCAGCTCCATTCTTTTTTCTCAAGACTTCTTTGGCTATTTGGGGTCTTTTGTGTTTCCATATGAATTGTGAGGGGTTTTTTTGTTTGTTTTTGTTCCAGTTCTGTGAAAAAATGCCATTGGTAATTTGATAGGGATTGCACTGAATCTGTTGATTGCATTTGGTAGTATAGTCATTTTCACAGTATTGATTCTCCAGCCCCAAAATGTGGAAAACTGAAAACATTTCCTCTAAAATCAGCAATAGGACAAGGGTGCCCACTCTCACCACTATTATTCAGCATAGCTTTGGAAGTCCTAGCTATGGCAGTCAGAGAAGAAAAAGAAATAAGAGGAATCCAGATTGTAAAAGAAGAAGTAAAGCCTAACTGTTTGCAGATTACATGATACTATACACAGAAAACCCTAAAGATACTATCAGAAAATTCCTAGTTCTAATCAGTGAATTTAGCAAAGTCATAATAGAGAATCAAGACACAGAGATCACTTGCATTCCTATACACTAACAATGAAAAATCAGAAAGAGAAATTAAGGGCCCACTCACCATTGCAACAACAATAACAAAAAATATATAGGAATAAACCTACCCAAGGAGACAAAAGAGCTGTATACAGAAAGAATAAGACACTGATGAAAGAAATCTTCTGTGCCTTTTTTCTGTATGCCTCCTATAAGGACAGTTGTCATTAGATTTAGAACCCACCGAGATAAATCCAGGCCTATATCTTCCTCTTAAGCTCTGTAAGTTGACTACATCTGCAAAGATCCTTCATTTTCTTAAATAAAGTATTCATAGGTGCTGGTGATTAGAACAAGGACATATCTTTGGGTATCTTTTGGGGGGAGGGAGGCACTCTTTAGCTCACTACTAACATCCAGACAGAATTAGTGTTAAATCATAGAAGAAGGAACTACATTTAAGAGATATGTAAGTACAGTGTCAGATTTTATTTTTTTGGGCTCCAAAATCACTGCAGATGCTGATTGTAGCCAGGAAATTAAGACGCTTACTCCTTGGAAGGAAAGTTATGACCAACCTAGATAGCATATTGAAAAGCAGAGACATTATTTTGCCAACAAAGGTCCATCTAGTCAAGGCTATGGTTTTTCCCGTGGTCATGTATGGATGTGAGAGTTGGACTGTGAAGAAAGCTGATCGCCCAAGAATTGATGCTTTTGAAATGTGGTGCTGGAGAAGACTCTTGAGAGTCCCTTGGACTGCAAGGAGATCCAACTAGTCCATTCTAAAGGAGATCAATCCTGGGTGTTCATTGAAAGGACTGATGCTAAAGCTGAAACTCCAATACTTTGGCCACCTCATGTGACAAGTTGACTCACTGGAAAAGAGTCTGATGCTAGGAAGGATTGGGGGTGGGAGGAGAAGGGGACGACAGAGAATGAGATGGCTGGATGGCATCACCAACTCGATGGACATGAGTTTGAGTGAACTCCGGAAGTTGGTGATGGACAGGGAGGCCTGGCGTGCTGTGATTCAAGGGGTCGCAAAGAGTTGGACACGACCGAGCGACTGAAGTGAACTGAACTGAAGTACTTCTCCTGTGATCACATGGACAATTAGTAGTGGGGCTGGAGGTGGCTACATATACACTTCTGATTCTTGGCCTGTGGCATGAACCCATTGCTGCACATTGTTCTGGCCAAAGTCCTAGACCTCCTGGGAAATCTTAACTGGGGGACACATCTATTAGTAAAAGAAGAAAGTTTTACTCTTTATTTTTTCCTTATAGGAGCTTAATGTGACTTTCTGAAACTGTCAGAATCATTTCTTCTAGTGAGAATTAACCTGAGTGTGGGAGTGAGACTTGAATTGCTTTAAATTTGAAGATGTCAAAGTGAAGGTCGAGTAGATGCCTATCTTGGTTCTTTAATTAGAAGATCTCAGAGTTCTGTACTAAGATTTTTAAAGCAGGGTGAATCACTTCACCTTTGTGCTGTGATCTTTGATGCTTTGTTGCTGACCCTGCTCACCACAAATTACAGTGATCAGAGACAATTTGGAAAAGAAAGTAAGTTTGGGAGTTTTGAAGAAACACCTTGTCTCCCCAGTTTCCCCATCATTCCATTTTTGTCTCACCTTTCCAACTAACATGGACTTCTTCCACCTACATATGATTGTTCATTATGATAAGTGGTTGTGTCGCAACTTATCCATGTAGTTTTAAAATCAGAACAAATTTCTTTCCCCATAGGAGTATTATCAGATCATCTGAAAAGAGCCTTCCTAGTCTCAGCAACTAGAATTCCTTTTACATACTTACACTTTATATATATATATAATTCAATGTATAAGAAGTCCCACTTTTATAATGGAAAAGTCTTAGGCTATGAAACATGAAAATATGTGTTCTAGTTTTGGTTCTGCATTAATTAATTGTGTGACCTCAACTGAAAGCCAAGATAACATTTGTGTATTTGCATTATTTGCAAAACAGATCATTTCTTGACTCAAAGCATTGCTGTAAGTAAAATATGTTATAATTTAAAATCTGTAAAAAATATTTTGGAACTTTTTCTCAGTCATTTTTCTACAGTTATCCTGGTTTATTTTAAACCTTGGCATCCTCTGCTAATGACATTGGGGTACATGACTGAGATTTCGGAAGGACCATAATATTGTTCATGAAATATAAATTTGACTCCACTAAAACACTTAGTTCTATAATGCAGTTCTACAAATTACAAGTGTTTTTGGAAACTTAATCCAGCCTCATTTTCCCCCAGTCCTTAATTTCCAGATGTGTTACAATACTTACTCTATGTGAAACCTCATCTGCCAGCCCTAGGGAGCTTTAATTCTCAGGCATTTACTTCAATAGATAAGTGATTAAATAGTAACCAAGTGCATAGGCCTTTCCAAGAGACAGTCAAGATGTTTGAAGGAGAATGCAAGGCGACTGAAAAGTATTTAAACTCAAAAGATTAGTGGAGCTGTCCAGGGACCAAAGGGACTTCTGTTGAGTGGAGGGGATAAAGATTGGCCTGCTGTTTTCCACAGATAGTTTGCATTTAAGCCATAAAGTAATTAAATGTTTTAATTTTGATCCCCATGGTGCCTCTCCTTTTCAGAGCTCAGCAGGGAGGGTGAACTTAATTGGCATCATTTGGAAGGTTGGAGGGCCTAAGGTTGAGGCAAGTCTTTGTTTGTAGTTGAAAACTGACATTTTGTTTTAATATGTTGCTATACTTATCTATTCTGTTCCTTTTCTAGTTTATTAAGCAGAAAGATTGTGCTTCACATACCTTTAAAATGCAGCCTGAAGTCTTCAAAGGTTAGGGTGAAAATGTGTCTGTCATCTGAGAGGTTAACACTTCCTGCACCCAGGTAGTTGCCCAAACTCAGCATGTTTTTGTTTCTGACCTGATTTTGTACCCAGAGAAGGTATTACATTATTTGTATTGTTTCACTTTACCCTAGAACATGTTCATATGTATATCCTATATGGTCTTGTCTTCTTGATTTTCTAGTTCACTAGAATCCCAGGGACTGGGCAGCCTGGTGGGCTGCTGTCTATGGGGTTGCACAGAGTCGGATACGACTGAAACGACTCAACAGCAGCCTTTGAGTTAGGCTCATGTGCCTGCAATAACTGAACAACAGCATAGATTGTTTTTCAGTTGATACAATAAGGATAGAGAAATGTAAAAGAAGATATTTAAAAATAGACTTACTTATCACCAAGACATCATCCCAAAACAGTGCATGGTATGATTAATATGCTCTCTATATTTAAATACTCAGTAACTGGATGACTGTGCATTTTAATTTCCTGTCATGTAATGCAGTATGGCACCTCTGATTCTGTCCTTGGCTCTATACCTTGAGGATATGATGATGTCCATGGAATGGGTTAGATTTAATGTTTAGATGAGAATATTTATATTTCAGCTAAAACACCTGTTTTTCTATTCGTATTGCGGTTAAAGGTGTGTTGGACTAAACAACTAAAGATCTAGATTTAAATATAT
Organism: Moschus berezovskii; assembly: GCF_049115385.1. Taxonomy (NCBI): domain Eukaryota; kingdom Metazoa; phylum Chordata; class Mammalia; order Artiodactyla; family Moschidae; genus Moschus; species Moschus berezovskii. The sequence goes on from NC_142467.1 coordinate 10,720,811, forward strand.
GACTCATTTGTCTCAGACGCAAAATAAAGATCTTAGTGGCTTTCTATCTATTTTACAGAATAGTTATATAAACCAAAAGCGAGAACGTATATTGTCTAGTTCAAACTCCAAAGATGCTATGTATCCAAATGTGAGAGATTATTTTCAGGCTAGATAAGAAGCACCTACATGAGCATTTCTGGTAACCAGGAAGAAATGTGTGACAGTTGATAAAAAAATAAGTATTGAAATCTTTATCTTTCATGTGGGACTGAATAGGAGAATAAGCCTTTAAGCAGTGTGTTGAAATGTTGATCCATTGTTTGTTAACACAAAACTGAGTATACAATCAAATTGTTTATTGTTTTCTAAACAATAAGATCACGATGGATGCTATTATTTAAAGCAAAGTGATAAATGTTTAATAAATTCAAGGTTTTACCACATTCATTAATATTTCAACCAACTCTTTCATCAGTTCACTGTCCTGCATAATTATTCTTGTATCATTTACTAATTTATGAAAAACTGTGCATTGCTTTGACCCAAGTGTGAATGAATATTAAACAGTTAAACATAATAAAGATTTCTGCTAGTTTTCTTGTTTCAAGAGTAAACAGTCTTTAGGAATATTTTTAAATGGGAAGTCAAAAAGTGATGGAAATATTAACAAGCTAAAGTGAGAGAGAAATTAAATGTATAATATATTATTTTATAAGTGCAAGAAGTAGGAGTGTAGGAAAATCTGAAAATTATTGCAACTAGCAATGTTCCAAGTCAAAGAGGCTAAAGGGAAAAATTGTGTGGAGGGGGCATCATCGTATGACAAAACTAAAATGTCTAGGGATATTCAATGAAACTATGAGCCATACCGTGCAAGGCCACCAAGATGACAATTCATGGTGGAGAGTTCTGACAAAATGTGGTTCACTGGAGAAGGGAACGGCAAACCACTTCAGCATTCTTGCCTTGAGAACCCCATGAACAGTATGAAAAGGCAAAAAGATAGGAAACTGAAAGATGAGCCCCCAAGATCAGTACGTGTTGAGTATGCTACTGGGGAAGAGCGGAGAAATAGCTCCAGAAAGAATGAAGAGGCTGAGCCAAAGCAGAAATGATGCCCAGTTGGAATGTGCCTGGTGGTGAAAGCAAAGTCCAGTGCTATAAGAACAATAGGGCTTCCCTCATAGCTCAGTAGGTAAAGAATCTGCCCGCAACCAGCAGACCTGGGTTCGATTCCTAGGATGGAAAGATCCCTGGAGAAGGAAATGGGAACTCAGTTCAGTATTCTTGCCTGGAGAATTCCATGGGCAGAGGAGCCTGGAAGGCTACAGTCCATGGGGTTGCAAGAGTTGGAAATGACTTAGCGACTAAACCACCATAAAAACAATATTGCATAGGAACCTGCAATGTTAGGTATAAGGAATAAGGTAAATTGGATATGGTCAAAGAGGAGATAGCAAAGTGAACATCAACATTTTAGCAATCAGTGAACCAAAACGGATGGAAATGGGTAAATTCAATTCAGATGACTGTCATATGTACTACTGTGGGCAAGAACATTTAGAAGAAAAGGAGTATACCTTATAGTCAACAAAAAAGCGTGAAATGCAGTACTTTGGTGCAATCTCAAAAATGACAGAATGAACTCGGTTAGAATCCAAGGCAAACCACTCAACATCACAGTAATGCTAGTCTATGCCCCAAACACTAATGCCAAGGAAGCTGAAGTTGAACAGTTCTATGAAGACCTACAGACCTTCTACAAGTAACACCAAAGAAGATGTCCTTTTCATAATAGGGGGCTGGAATGCAAAACCAGGAAGCCAAGAAATACCTGGAGTAACAGTCAAGTTTGGCCTTGGAGTAAGAAATGAAGCAGGGCAAAGGCTAACGGAGTTTGCCAAGAGAATGCACTGGCTATGGCAAACACCCTCTTTCAACAACACAAGAGACAGCTCCATATATGGACATCATCAAATTGATTATATTCTTTGCAGCTGAAGATAGAGAAGCTCTATGCAGTCAGTAAAAACAAGACTGGGAGCTGACTGTGGCTCAGACCATGAGCTTCTTACTGCAAAATTCAGACCTAAATTGAAGAAAGTAGGGAAAACCAGTAGACCATTCAGGGATGACCTAAATCAAATTCTGGTCAATTATACGGTGGAGGTGACAAGTAGATTTAAGGAATTAGGTCTGATAGAGTGCCTGAAAAATTATGGATGGAAGTTCCTAACATTGTACAGGAGCGGGTGACCAAAAGCATCCCAGAGAAAAAGAAATTCAGCAAGGCAAAATGGCTGTCTGAGGAGGCCTTACAAATAGCTGAGAAAAGAAGAGAAGTGAAAGGCAAAGAAGAAGGGGAAAGATATACCCATCTGAGTGCAGAGTTCCAGAGAATAGCAAGGACAGATTAGAAAGCCTTCCTGAGCGATCAATGCAGAGAAATAGAGGAAAACAATAGAATGGGAAAGAATAGAGACCTCTGCAAGAAAATTAGAGATACCAAGGGAACATTTCATGCAAAGATGGGCACAGTAAAGGACAGAAATTGTAAGGACCTAACAGAAGCAGAAGATATTAAGAAGAGGTGGCAAGAATATACAGAAGAACTGTACAGAAAAGGTCTTAATGACCTGGATAACCGCAATGGTGAGGTCACTGACCTAGAGCCAGATATCCTGGAGTGTGATTGGGAAGCTTTACTATGAACAAAGGTAGAGTAAGTGATGGAATTCCAGCTGAGCTATTTCAAATCCTACAAGTTGATGTTGTTAAAGTGCTGCACTCAATATGCCAGCAAATTTGGAATACTCAGCAGTGGCCTCAGGACTAGAAAAGGTCAGTTTTAATTACAATCCCAAAGAAAGGCAATGGCAAGGAATGTTCAAACTACCGTACAATTGCACTCATTTTACTTCACATGCTAGGAAGGTAGTGCTCAAAATCTTTCAAGCTAGGCTTCATCAGTACGTGCACCAAGAACTTCCAGATGTACAAGCTGAATTTAGAAAAGGAAGAGGAACCAGACATCAAATTGCCAATGTTTGTTGGATCATAGAAAAAGCAAGAGAATTCCAGAAAAATATCTACTTTGTTAACTACACTGAAGCCTTTGTGTTAATTACAACAAACTGTGGAAAATTCTTAAAGAGATGGGGATACCAAGCCACCTTCCCTGCCTCTGGGAAACTTGTACTCAGGTCAAGAAGCAACAGTTAGAACCAGATATGAAAGAACGGACTACTTCAAAGTTGGGAAAGGTGTACATCAAGGCTGTTTATTGTCACTCTGCTTATTTAATTTATATGCAGAGTACATCACACGAAATGCTGGGCTGGATGAAGCACAAGCTGTATTCAAGATTGCCAGGAGAAATATCAACAACCTCAGATATACAGATGATACCACCCTTATGGCAGAAAGCAAAGAGAAACTAAAGAGTCTCTCAATGAAGGTGAAAGAAGAGAGTAAAATAGCTGGCTTAAAACTTAAATGCAATAAACTAAGATCATGGCATCTGGTCCCATCACTTCATGGTAAACCGATGGGGAAAAAATGGAAAGAGAGGCAAGTTTATTTTCTTGGGCTCCAAAATCACTGTGGATGGTGCTGCAGCCATGAAATTTAAGATGCTTGCTCCTTGGAATAAAAGTTATTACAAACCTTGACAGCATATTCAAAAGCAGAGACATCACTTTGCCAACAAAAGTCTGTATAGTCAAAACCATGGTTTTCCAGCAGTCATATACAGATGAGAGAGTTGGACCTTAATGAAGGCTGAATGCTGAAGAATTGATGCTTTCGAAATGTGGTTCTGAATAATACTCTTGAGAGTCTCTTACAGCAAGGAGATCAAACCAGTCTGTCCTAGCGGATATCAACCCTGAATATTCATTGGAAGAATTGTTGCTGAAGCTGAAGCTCCAATACTTTGGCCACCAGATGCAAAGAACTGACTCATTGGAAAAGACCCTGATGCTTGAAAAGACTGAGGGCAGGAAAAGGGGATAACAGAGGATGAGATGATTGGATGGCATTACTGACTTAATGAACATGTGTTTGAGCAAAGTCTTGGAGACAGTGAGGAACAGAGAAGCCTGGATTGCAGAGTCTGACATGACTGAGCAATTGAACAACAACTAAACTTCTAGGTAAAGCACAGTACAGCTGAATCAAGAGGCTCAAACAATATTGTTAGAAATTTTCCCCTCTCCATATCTTGTCCCTGCTTTAATTTGTGTTGGCTTTATTCTCAGGGAGGAAATCGTTTTGGTTCCATCATGGCTACTGGCAGGCCAAGACTTACTTCCAAAATCTAGCATACTTAGCCAGTTTGCTTTTCTACCAATAGTTCAGGCAAAAGCTTCAAGGTCAATACCCATTAGCTGTGGTTGATCAAGCCTGGTGGTTTACATGTTTGCTTCTGAACCAATCACTGTGGGCAGAGCAGGGTGGGAATCTCATGGGCAAGTTTTGAATGATATGCCTGGTTCCAAAAAGGGAGCAGAGTCAGGCTCATTGAAGCTACCTGACCAGAGAGTCAAGGAAATGAGCAGCTACACAAAGAGAGGTAATCAATGCCAGGGAGGCAAAATCGATGTGTCCTCTGCAGACAGTAGTACATGAGTGAGAATGCATTCAGAGAATGTAATGAAGGGTTTGAGAGAAGAGAGTTGTGAAAGGAAGGACTGAAGCACAGCAGGAAAGCACTGCTCTTTGCAGGAGGACATCGAATCCTCCATAAAATTAATGATCTTGGATAGTGGATCACTGTAGAATGGATATTATCAGTTACTTGCAACATACTCAGAGCAGAGATGATAAAAGAGCAACTGAAACATCAACATAGCTGAAATCTGAGTGTGTCATTTCTCGGGAAGAGCATTTTAAGACTTCTGTTTGAGGAACTTCCAGGTCAAAACTAATCTCTTATAGTACTGTTTGTGAGGAGAGGCATAGTCACGTCATCCCAAACCATTAGTGGCACTAAGGAAGCTAGAAGTAAATATGACCAGAAGTGTAGTGACATATTTGAAAGAACGGGTTCTGGAGTCAAGCTGTCTTTGCTTAGCTCTTCTCTTTGCTGTTTTTAGGACTTTGGGAAAGCTACTTAAGGTAATCGTTCCTTAGTTTGTACATTTAAGGTATGTATGTAATATTAAAACCTACTTACCAGGATATGTCCAGAACTGTGAAAGTTCTGAAAATTTGATGCACTCTCAAGCTGACAAGGAGAAGGCAATGGCAAGCCACTCCACTCCAGTACTATTGCCTAGAAAATCCCATGGATGGAGGAGCCTAGTTGGCTGTAGTCCATGGGGTCGCTGAGCGATTGAGCGACTTCACTTTCACTGTTCACTTTCACACATTGGAGAAGGAAATGGCAACCCACTCCAGTGTTCTTGCCTGGAGAATCCCAGGGACAGGGGATCCTGGTGGGCTTCCGTCTATAGGGTCGTACAGAGTCAGACACGACTGAAGTGACTTAGCAAGCTGACAAATTATCCTGCCAGAGTTTTATGGATATGGATGCTGATATAAAACAAGAATCTCCCAAGTCAGAGCCAAAGAGCTTGATGATTCATGACACATGCCATTTCTTCTTTCCGTCAACGCCCCGCAAAGTGACATGGAGGGGCCTAGGTGGATGCTACACATATCGTGGATTTATATCATGGCTGAGGACCACTGAGCATTTTGAGGACCACTGAGTTTTGTACAATCTGCTGCAAGCAAACCTGTCTGATCTTTGTCTTGGAGGAAGATATGATCTTTATAGTACTGAAGAAAAAACCAATTCTTTTCTCGGTAGGGAGACACAATACATACTCAGTTCAGTTCAGTTGCTCAGTCATGTCAGACACTTTATAATCACATGGACTGCAGCACTCCAGGCTTCCCTGTCCATCACCAACTCCAAAGCATGTTAAAACTCATGTCCATGGAGTCAGTGATGCCATCCAACCATCTCATCCTCTGTTGTCCCCTTCTCCTCCTGCCGTCAATCTTTCCAAGCATCAGGGTCTTTTCCAATGAATCAGCTGTTTGCATCAGGTGTCCAAAGTATTGGAACTTCAGTTGCAGCATCAGTCCTTCCAATGAATATTCAGAACTGATTTCCTTTAGGATTGACTGGTTTGGTCTCCTTGCAATCCAAGGGACTCTCAAGAGTCCTCTCCAACACCACAGTTCAAAAGCATCAACTTTTCGGTGCTCACTTTTCTTTCTAGCCCAACTCTCACATCCATACATGACTACTGGAAAAGCCATAGCTTTTACTAGATGGACCATTGCCAGCAAAGTAGTGTCTCTGCTTTTTAACATACTGTCTAGGTTTATCATAGCTTTTCTTCCAAAAAGCAAGCATCTTTAATTTGCAAAGTAATAGAGGGACACAATAGAATTGGAAAGACTAGAGATCTTTTCAAGAAAATTAGAGGTATAAAGGGAACATTTCATGTAAAGATGGGCACAATAAAGGACAGAAATGGTATGGACCTAAAAAAAAGCAGAAGATATTAAGAAGAGGTGCAAGAATACAGAGAAGAATCATACAAAAAATACCTTAATGACCCAAATAACCACTATGTTTTGATCACTCACCTAGAGTCAGACATCCTGAAAAGTGAAGGTAAGTGGGCCTTAGGAAGCATCACTGTGAACAAAGCAAGTGGAGGTGATGGAATTCCAGTTGAGCTATTTCAGATCCTAAAAGACGATGCTATGAAAGTGCTGCACTCAATATGCCAGCAAACTTGGAAAACTCAGCAGTGGCCACAAGACTGGAAAAAGTCAGCTTTCATTCCAATCCCAAAGAAAGGCAATGCCAAAGAATGTACCAACTGCCACACAATTGCACTCATCTCACATACTAGCAAATTAATGCTCAAAATTCTCCAAGCCAGGCTTCAACAGTACATGAACTGAGAACTTCCAGATGTTCAAGCTGGATTTAGAAAAGACAAGGACCCAGAGGTCAAATTGCCAGCATCTGTTGGATCATAGAAAAAGCAAGAGAATTCCAGAAAAACATCTACTTCTGCTTCGTTGACTACACCAAACCTTTGACTGTGTGAATTACAACAAACTGGGAAGAACCTTAAAGAGATGGGAATACCAGACTACCTTACCTGCATCCTGAGAATTATGTATGCAGGTCAAGAAGCAACAATTAGAACTGGACATGGAACAATGGGAAAGGAGTACATCAAGGCTGTATGTTGTTTCCCTGCTTATTTATCTTATATGCGTGTACATCATGAGAAATGCTGGAATGGATGAAGCCCAAGCTGCAATCAAGATTTCCAGGAGAAATATCAATAACCTCAGACATGCAGGTAACACCACCTTTATGGCAGAAAGCAAAGAGAAACTAAAGAGCCTTTTGATGAAAGTGAAAGAGGAGAGTAAGTAAGCTGGCTTAAAACTCAGTATTCAAAAAATGAAGATCATGGCATCTGGTCCCATCACTTCACGGCAAATAGGGAAACAATGGAAACAATGACAGACTTTATCTTCTTGGGCTCCAGAATCACTGCAGATGGTGACTGCAGCCAAGAAATTAAGACAGTATCTATATTCCAAACTTTTCCCTATACAACACTTTTGAGAGTGTAAAAAGGACAAAGGACAACTATTATCTGTAGATGCAGGAAGCGAAGAAACACACGAGACCCATAACGAATCCTCTCCCAAGAGTTAATAGATGTATTATTCGTACAATTATTAAATGCATTTAAAAGCTATTATTGTAATTGCATATTTTATTCCATCATTTTAGCTCTCAGATATATGATTCGTAATCATATCTGATTAGTCTAATTCTTGTAAAAAAACAAGCAACAATTGTATCGAAGGTTCCAAACATCTAGACACAGATTGTGTCTCACAGTAAGTCCCTAGACAATCACCATTTTATTTATTTATTTGTCCTGTTCTTAATATGCCTCAACTCAGACTTGGAAATATTCCAGTTTTCATTTTTTTCCCATGCTGACTATACTTTTAAGTAAGACTTTATTATTAACAAAATAGTTTCATTTCCTCAATAGTTATGGAAGAAATATTACACATTATAAAATAATAATGACAGCCACAACACTAATCCAGAAAACAATAAAAACCCACATTATCTCTGCTTAATACTTTTTGTTAATGCTTTTCTCTTAACATCATGGGGAATTGCTTTACACAGTTAAATTACAAAGTTAAAGATAGAAAAATTGAGAAATGTAACCAACAGGCGAAAGCTAAAAATTATCTTGGGAAGAAGTGAAGTTGTAAACTTGAAGACGAAAAATCAGAAAAGAAAAAAAAAGTCAATGATAAGATAAAGGAGGATATACACCTGAAGTAAAATAGCTTTCATTAGTTAACTATAATTTATGATTCATTAGGTGTTTTTTTTTTCACTAGTAAAACTAAGTTTTCAAAATCCAATATGTGTAGTCATAGAATATACCTGGAAAGAAGAGGGTACACCACAGTGCAGAGGTGGTTAGAAGCGCAAGTAAACTCAAAGAACCCGTCAACACACTCACGAAGGGATAGTCCTCTAGCTGCCAGTGAAATGGTTTGAATTTTCTGCCAGAAGACCAGATGCTGCTCTTTTATAATCAAGACAAAATTAAATTAAGTAAAGTCCTGCAGTATTTACTTTTATGGGTAGAATAGTGTGAAATCCATAGAGAAAAATAGAGACCTGTTTGTAAAAGAAGAAAGTTAATCCCCCAAATTTGTTTAAAGATAATTAAGATTATATATATTGGAGAAGTAAATGGCAACCCACTCCAGTGTTCTTGCCTGGAGAATTCCAGGGACAGGGGAGCCTGGTGGGCTGCCGTCTATGTGGTCACACAGAGTTGGACACAACTGAAGTGACTTAGCAGCAGCAGCAAGATTATATTTATTGTGTGTGTGTGTGTAAAATCTATTGCCAAATAACAATACCTCATAATTGTACAGTTCTTTATTGTTTTCACTAGAATTTTAAATTGAATAATTAAAACAAGTTGTCTCTATCAATACCATTATTTTGCTTTCATTTTTAAGAAGTTGAAGGTCAGAAAAGGTAAGTAATAAGTGACCCCTAACTCTAACTTTCTTAGAACCAAACTGAAAATTAGAAGATTCCAATTTATCTTGAGGATTAAGGAATATGATCTGCACTGGAAGCTTTCTTTAACTCTGTTCAACATTTGGTAAAAGGAAGAATTTTGTTAGAAAATGGCTCTTTCTTGGCTCATCTCTTATATCCTAGCCAATGCATTACTTAAGTATTTAAAAGATCTTATTCTTGACCACTTTTATGTCATGCATATGATAGAATATGATTTATTTTAAAGAGCAATATTTTTATATTTTGGTAATAATTCCATGATTCCATTTTACCATGGCTATATAGATTAAAATAGCAATAAAATCGTTGATCATAATCAAGTGTATGAATTTCCTAAATATTTGGGAAAAGGTATTTACAATTTCTTTTAATCCTTTTAAATAATTTAAAACAATCCACAATTACTGAACTTACGTTTATATTTTGGGGGGAGATAGAGAAAAATGAAAGCTGTATTGGAGAGCGTTTCAGTTCCGTTCAGTTCTGTTCAGTCGCTCAGTCGTGTCTGACTCTTTGCGATCACATGAACCGCAGCACACCAGGCCTCCCTGTCCATCACCAACTCCCAGAGTTTACTCAAACTCATGTCCATTGAGTCTGTGATGCCATCCAACCATCTCATCCTCTGCCGTCCCCTTCTCCTCCCACCTTCAGTCTTTCCCAGCATCAGGGTCTTTCCCAATGAGTCAGCTCTTCCCATCAGGTGGCCAAAGTTTTGGAGTTTCAGCTTCAGCATCAGTCCTTCCAATGAATATTCAGGACTGATTTCCTTTAGGATGGACTGCTTGCATCTCCTTGTTGTCCAAGGGACCTTCAAGAGTCTTCTCCAACACCACCATTCAAAAGCATCAATTCTTCAGTGCTCAACTTTCTTTATAGTTCAAGTCTCACATCCATACCTGACTACTGGAAAAACCATAGCCTTGACTAGATGGACCTTTGTTGGCAGAGTAATGTCTGCTTTTTAATATGCTGTCTAGGTTGGTCATAGCTTTCCTTCCAAGGAGTAAGCGTCTTTTAATTTCATGGCTGCAGTCACCATCTGCAGTGATTTTGAAGCCCAAGAAAATAAAATCTGCCACTATTTCCACTGTTTCTCCATCTATTTGCCATGAAGTGATGGGACCAGATGCCATGATATTTGTTTTCTGAATGTTGAGCTTTAAAATACCAAAAAAGTGGCAATCTCTCTCCAAGCAAATTTTAAAACATGTCAGGTATTTGGTGGTTGAATCTTCCCAATTCAACTTCCTTGTCCAAGAAAACAGATGAAGAAAGCAGATGACTTTTAGAAGCCAGTTTCATGGCGGCAAACAGAAGTCAAAAGTCCCAGAGCAGATTGAACAGAAGCAGATTTGGAGAACGGCTATGGTTACAGGTGTGAGGCCCTCAGAGTGAGACCCCAGTAGGAGTGAACCAATCTGTGTGCAGACTCTTGATGACCACCCCGGGATGCCCAGTGGGACCACATTTGTTGAATCAGTTGCTGAGGATAGTATCCTGATATCACAGATGAGACAAAACCTGAATCAATTCCCCTTTTTCACAAAATAAAGACTGGATCTTCCATCATTCCCAAAAGAATCCAGAAAATATAACCGTAAACTCAACGTGTCTGTGTGCTCAGTTGTGTCCAACTCTTTGTGACCCCCTGAACTGTAGCCCACCAGGCTGCTCTGTTCATGGAATTTTCCAGGCAAGAATAACTGGAGTCAATATAAGGGTAAAAAAATTGGTGTCTCTGGTACATAGCAATAATGTGGAGATTGAAAATTCATTTCCAGTTGCTGCCCCAGATTTTCATCAGATAAACAAGTAATCATGTTCGGGTGTAATTCTTCCTTACATCTGTCTGTGCACCATGTGGATCACAAGCCTTCATATTGCTTTGAGTAATCATGTTTGTTTATTCATTCACCACCTATCCATTAATTAACTCATACAGAAGACAATTACAAAATGCATATTAGATGTTATTGTGGGCTCGTTCATTGATGACTGAAGTAGAAGTCCTTCGCTCATGGAGAATATAGTCGGTAAACATAATGAGTAGTCCTCCTTGTAAGGTGCTCTTTTCACTCCATTTCTTCTTTTCTCTTCTCAGTCTCTTAAAAACTGTCCTCTCTGCTCTAGGATAAGGTCTGTGCTCACACGACCACAGTTGTTAAGTGCTTGATGTCTAAACTTATCTTGGGGATAATCTAGTTGCATTTTAACTGGAACCATATAGAGGTGATTATTTAACCAGAGATTTGAGATATAGTAGTATCCTGGTGCAGGATAGTTGTGGCTCCTGTAATCCAGGTTGCTGGATGTTTGCTGTCCCTACTTGACTCTTGAGCCTATCTAATTGAGGCTTAAGTTTCATATTGCTGCTCATACTTTGTAGAACCGTGCCTGGCAATGTTCGTTACAACAAACTGAACTGAAATTAAATGCTAAAATGACTACCTACCTAGTATAGGTTCTATCCAAACCATAAACCACTTAGAAATATATTGAGAATTAGAATTTTAATTTATTTTCTGGTTTGGGTACCTTGAAAACAAAATCTTAGGCTAAGAATTATGGTTTACATGTATATAACAACAGGTATTTCTTTTGGTTTGATTTCCTGAATTGTCTTGTGTATTTTATAACAGATAATTTTGACTCTAGAATTCTATTTTGTAGTATACCATTCTCTCAGATACAATGAACAGACACACTAAAAAAAATGCAAGTTTTAAATTATTTGATTGCAGTAAGTTATCATTTTCCTTCATCAACAATTCTTTGTCAAAAGTTTACTGGTATGTAAAAGTCAAAATGCATCTGTGTACATATTAGAGGCACTCTAAAAAAATTGCCAGGATGGCTACCATTATCCAAAAGCACCTTGTATAACAACTTAACTTTATTTTGTATATCTTTTGTTCTTATGACCTCTTTTTTACTCCCCATCTTTCTATATGTTACCTGAAATCTATCAGTGAAATAATGCCATGAAAACAAGACTACAAAATTTCTCTTGGAGAAACTGGAACTTCAGGTGGAAAATTGGTTGGCAGACAAAAAAAAAATAAGAGCCCTAATTCCACTTGCTTCTCCAAGACTTTCATAAATTTCAAAATTAATTTTCACAAGAAAACTGAAATAATTTCTCTATAGTTTAATCAGTGGGGCTAAAACAAAAGAGAGTCATTCACTTACTTATTTGTTAAACATTTTTTAACACTTATTTTTTCAGGGACTATTATTGTAGGTGCAGGGGATATGATAGCAGACAAACAAAAAATAGTGCTTGCATTCACAGCACATATATTTTGGAAGAGGAGAGGTTAACTAAACAATTAATAAAAAATCCATCTTTCACAGTGATGTGAAGTTCTGAGAAGTGCCTATAACAGGAGGACTTGAGATATTGAGCTTAAATGACAAATATGAGTGAATCACACAAAAAAGAGGTATTCTACTTTCTCTTTAGAAACATCACAGTCACAGCAGATTTACAAATGTTTCCACTAATAGCCCCTTATGCAAAGGAACATTAATTTACATTGCAGGGACCTGGGAACACAGCCAAAAGCTCTTCTCCAAAAGGAAGTTCTCAGTGCCTTAACCTACTTTAGACTAGGACAACCTCACATTTCAATTCGACCTGGGTCATCCTAGTTTAGGCCTATTGTCCTGGCTTAAATTTTCAATAGTTCATCAGTTTACCTTCAGAAGTGTTCTTGTTAGGACAATAAATTATACTGTCAACACTTTTTTACACTCATATTTTATCCTAAATATCATAGAAACTTTTCATTGTATGCTAAAATAAGCCTGTGTTATTTTATATACTAACAGGCAATGAGAAAGTTAATGCTTAAGGGGAAATTATTGTTCTTAGACAGACATTTGAATAAAACAATTTCAATAGACTATTTAAGTACATAATTTAAAACTGGTTTAAATAATGACAAATAGTATAGCCTCTTCCTTGATGGCTCCAAGAGAGAAAAAATAGATAAAAACAATTGACCATAATCACAAGAATTCTAGAAACAGAAAACAGAGGAGATGAGGTAGCTACACAGATATCCATGACAAGGTAATGTGAGTTATTGTTGTCACTAATTTTTAAGAATAGCATCTTTGTGTATTTTTCTTAATTTCTCCCTCATTTCATGGGCTTGCCTGGTGGCTCAGTGATTAAAAAAAAACAAAAAAAAAACTGCCTGCAAAGTAGGAGATCTGAGCTCTCAGTCCTTGGTTTGGGAAGATCCTCTGGAGAAGGGAATGGCAACCCACTCAAGTATTCTTGCTTCAGGAATCCCATGGAAAGAGGAGTCTGGTGGCTGCAGTCAGCGTGATTGCAGAGTCAGACACAACCTAGTGACTGAACAACAGCAACAAGCTTTTCAGTCACTGGTTTATTCTCTTGTGTTTTCATTCAGCAATGTATTGAGTGGCCACTCTACCACTATACTATAATATGAATATACTATAATATGAATATAAATTATCAGGTACAATATATATAAATTATCAGGTACAACCCCTAGTATAATGCTTCTCAGGTGGCTCTGAAATATACTCTGATATGGGAATCCATGAGATACTGGGCACCATTTTTTTCAATTAAAAAATATGGAGCAGGTTTCATATGAATGAAGAAATTATTTTTAACAAACTAGGAAAAGTAAACATATAATAAATATATATAATTATGTATAACATAGAAAATGGCAACCCACTCTAGCATTCTTGCCTGGGAAATCCCATGGACTGAGGAGCCTGGCAAGCTACAGTCCATGGGGTCACAAAGAGACATGACTGAAGCAACTAAGCATGCATGCATATATATTAGAAAATTATTACATATGATTACCCTAAATTCTGATACCAAAATATGACAAGAAAAGCCCTAAGCTGGACAACTGGAGACTTGTTACTATAAGATGTAGATTTTTGAGTTAAACCCAATACTATAGACTTAGTCTAAAAATATTCTATTAATTCATGAAAAACATGCAAAGTGTATTTCTGAAATGTAATAATGTTAATTTTTTAAAAAAATTATTAATATACTTAATTATATTGGTAGGGAAAATAGAATTATCATATTTTTCATTATTAAAGAATTGATATAATGCAAACTACCTCCAGATGAAAGAAAACCAAAAATCCTGCAAACACTCACATACATTCCCTTCATTAACAACCCCTTAAAGCAGAAGGCCTGCTAAATGAACACAAGAATTTAAAGAAGTTATACAAATTATCATCTTTTCATCAAAAATGGCATCAGGAATTGAGTGCTTAAGTGTATCAGTCACAAGGCAAATGATTTATATTCATAATTTAATTTTAAAATTGAATGTAAAACATTTAGAGTCCATGTTTTGCTATTTCCAATTTTCAATAACAAAGTTAGAATGGTAGAGACAAAATTTAAACTTAGTCTTCAAAGCAATAATTCATTAACAGTTTACTATATTGAGTTAAATCTGTAAGAAATTGAAATTAGATACTGAAGATGAATATTTATGAAATAATATTAAAACTGAGAATATTCCTTCAAAATATGATAGTGAAAAGATTTCTGCTAAATAATACTCAAAGTAAGAAGATAAACAACTTAAAGAGCAGATAAAACAAACTGAGGAAAATATTGTGTTTACTTCTTAAAGTCACTACTTTTAACATTTAAACATTCTCAAATATTAATGTATGAGTTCCATATTCCATTAGAAACATTTTAACAATTAGGAAATAAACTGGGTGATACAGTTGCAGACATATTTAGCTTCACTGGAAGCCTAAAATATGCAAATTAAACAAAAATATATATTATTTTTGCATATAAAATATTCTATGGAAGAATGAAGTGAAACAAGTGAAATATTTCTCTCATATGTCACTCATAAGAATATATATTTGTTGTCTTTTTGGAGGTAAGTTTGGTAATACATATCAAGTATCTGAAACAATTTCTTCATTGTTTACCTAGCGATTCCACTTTAACTTATCTGTCCTAGTGAAATAATCTGAAATGTACTCGGACTGTATATAAGTACAACGATTCCGGTGTTATTTATGACAATATAAAAATGAAAATAATCTAAGTGCCCCTCAAAATACAGAAAGATAAAATGTTTGCAAAGAAGAAATAAAGAGCCTCTTGATAAAAGTGAAAGAGGAGAGTGAAAAAGTTGGCTTAAAACTCAGCATTCAGAAAACTAAGATCATGGCATCTGGTCCCATCACTTCATGGCAAATAGATGGGGAAAAGATGTAAACAATGACAGACTATTTTGCGGGGCTCCAAAATCACTGAAGATGGTGACTGCAGCCATGAAATTAAAAGACACTCACTCCTAGGAAGGAAAGTTATGGCCAATCTAGACAGCATATTAAAAAGCAGAGACATTACTTTGCCGACAAAGGTCCATCTAGTCAAAGCTATGGATTTTCCAGTAGCTGTGTATGAATGTGAGAGTTGGACCGTAAAGAAAGCTGAGCTTTCTTGATGTTTTTGAACTATGGTGTTGGATAAAAACTAGAGAGTCCGCTGAACTTCAAGGAGATCAAACGTTGTCAATCCTAAAGGAAATCAGTCCTGAATATTCATTGGAAGGACTGATGCTAAAGCTGATGTCCAACACTTTGGCCACCTGATGCAAAGAACTGTCTCATTGGAAAAGACCCTGATGCTGGGAAAGATTGAGGGCAGGAGGAGGGGACGACAGAGGATGAGATGGTTGGATGGCATCACTGACTCGATGAACATGCTGTGCTGTTCTTAGTCACTCAGTCAGGTCCAACTCTTTTTGAACCACTGGACTGTGGCCCACCAGGCTCCTCTGTGGGGATTCTCCAGGCAAGAATACTGGAGTGGGTTGCCATGCCCTCCTCCAGGGGATCTTCCCAAGCCAGGGATCAAACCCAGGTCTCTCACATCGCAGGCAGATTCTTTACCATCTGAGTCTCCAGGGAAGCCCCAGTGGACATGAGTTTCACTAGGCTCAGGGAGTTGGTGATGGACAGGGAAGCCTGAGCTGTTGCAGTCCATGGGGTTGCAAAGAGTTGGATACAACTGAGAGACTGAACTGAACTGAAAATGTTTGTTGTTTTCCCATAAGCCAGAATGCTCTGTAACCTTCAAAAACCTGTTGCAAGATTATATAATACCTTAGGAACACAATTGTTTTTATTAGGTGAAAATAAACATAATCAAAAGTTGTACAAAATCATTATTTGTGGACACAATTACATGGTTTGTACAGGGTAGTCATAATTTTGAGGAAGGAAAAACCTATACACTCATACTTATTGACTCCGTAGTGGAAGCAACTGTGACAATTCTGATATTGGCCATTTCTAAAAGTAGGTTTCAGAGTAATTTTACATTCCTCTTTATACTTTTCTAAATTTCTTATATGTTATTATACTGAAGTAATTTCATGATCAGAGAAGCAATTTTATAATTAGAGAAATTCTAAAATACACATACTAGGACATCATATCTGTCAAATGATTAATAAGAGCACCATGTCTATGCCATTTAGCTACTCAAAGTTTTTATTTTAATAGTATACACAGATAAAAGTGACACAGAAGTACTAAGAGGACTGATTTTTAAGTTACTTGAAGAATTTTGCATCACTTTTCTTTGTGACTGTTACTGCTGGTTTGCCATTAGATACAAAGAGGCACCAATGATTAGCTGTCAAAAAATCTTTATATTTCTTTTCCAGGAACACTTCAAAAAGAGCATTGCTCACCAAGATTAGACACAGCCACCAAATTTGTTACTTCTTGTCAATGAGATGTGTAAAGCAAAATAATTGTTTTCCTCTTGTCTCTACAACTTGGCCTACGTTAAAGAAAAAAATGAAAATTGCCATAAGCACAGAGATAAACACTGTATATGAGCATCTAATAAAGACATATATCCTTCCAGAATTCAGCTCTCAATAAAATTCTAGTGTGTAGGATGTGTTTTATTAAATGGCCACATGAAGTGTGAGAACATTTGAGAGCAAACCTTTACAGCGTTTCTCACAGCTAGCCGATTTACAGACCACTGAAGGAGGAAGGAAATTGGGTAACAGTTTATGTCTTTAAAAGCCATCAGCTCTGTATAGATATTATCCTCAAGTAAAGGAAATAGCATCTGAGTAGCTTACACGGAACCCAGTTTTTCGTTTTTCACTGGGCAGTTGGCCTTTCTTAAATGGAGAGAACTTAAGAGAAATTTCTCTATGTTCCTTTCTGGGTTGTCTACAAAATAACTTTGGTTTAATACTGTAAAAGAAGAGCTGGCACAGAACTAATCTAAATGACAAATCTGCATTTCCAGTGTAGTCACGTTTAATCAACAGTTTATGTGAAAGAATGCATATTAGAGATGTGAGAAGAATCTCTGAGCATGCAGAGAAAGGCCGAGTGTTTGCCAGACAGTATGATAAACCCTATGGCGCACACAAGAGACGTACAAGCCATGCCTCCTGCCTTCTGTGAGATTACATTTCACCTGAGATGATGCGAATTTACTGAATGCTCTCTCTCTTCCTGGAGCCGAACTAAGCACTTCACAAGATTAGCTCACTTAATCTTTAATAATATCTTGAAATACATATTATCCTTGTCTTACAAATGAAACTGCCAAATTCCAAGAGGTTAGGTATTTTGCCTAAAATGGTATATTGATTAAGTGGCAGATCTGGGATGTGAAACTCTGTCAGATTTCAAAATCAGTGGTTTTAACACTGTGCTTACCTACCTCACCCAAATAATTTGAACAAGATTCCACAGTGACTTACTGCCTAAGGCTGGTCTTTACCAGTACTACTGCTTTGCTAAAATATAAGGCATTTTTTAAAAATGCATATTATATTAAATGCTATCTGAGACAGTTCTATTCCCTCTGGTTAGAGACATGGATTTATTGAATCTCATATAATTTATGTGCTGCTGCTGCTGCTAAGTTGCTTCAGTCGTGTCTGACTCTGTGCGACCCCATAGACAATAGCCTACCAGGCTCCCCCGTCCCTGGGATTCTCCAGGCAAGAACACTGGAGTGGGTTGCCATTTCCTTCTGCAATGCATGAAAGTGAAAAGTGAAAGTGAAGTCACTTTAGCGACCCCATGGACTACAGCCTACCAGGCTCCTCCATCCATGGGATTTTCCAGGCAAAAGTACTGGAGTGGGTTGCCATTGCCTTCTCCAATTTATATGCATTAAATATCAAATCTCATTTATATGAAATTAGTGAACTCCATATATGCACAATTTGAGGTTTTTTTGTATATTATGACCTGGTATCCTACGATTTTTTAGGTTGTATAGCCTTTGACTTTGTGGATCACAACAAACTGTGGAAAATTTTGAAAGAGATGTGAATACCAGACCACCTGACCTACCTCTTGAGAAATCTGTATGAAGGTCAGGAAACAACAGTTAAAGCTGGATATGGAACAACAGATTGGTTCCAAATAGGAAAAGGAGCATGTCAAGGCTATATATTGTCACCCTGCTTATTTAACTTATATGCAGAGCACATCATGAGAAACGCTGGACTGGATGAAGCACAAGCTGGAATCAAGATTGCCAGGAGAAATATCAATAACCTCAGATATGCATATGACAACACCCTTATGGCAGAAAGTGAAGAAGAACTAAAGAGCCTCTTGATAAAGTGAAAGAGGAGAATGAAAAATTTGGCTTAAAGCTCAACATTCAGAAAACAAAGGTCATGGCATCTGGTTCCATCACTTCATGGCAAATAGATGGGGAAACAGTGGAAACAGACTTTACTTTTGGGGGTTCCAGAATCACTGCAGGTGGTGACTGTAGCCATGAAATTAAAAGACACTTATTCCTTGGAAGGAAAATTATGACCAACCTAGATAACATATTAAAAAGCAGAGACATTACTTTGCCAACAAAGGTCCATCTAGTAAAGGCTATGGTGTCTCCAGCAGTCATGTATGGATGTGAGAGTTGGACTATAAAGAAAGCTGAGCACTGAAGAATTGATGCTTTTGAATGGTGGGGTTGGAGAAGACTCTTGAGAGTCCCCTGGGTATCAAGGAGATCCAACCAGTCCATCCTAGAGGAGATCAGTTCTGGGTGTTCATTGAAAAGACTGATGTTGAAGCTGACACTCCAGTACTTTGGCCACCTGATGCAAAGAACTGACTCATTGGAAAAGACCCTGATGCTGGAAAAGATTGAAGACAGGAGGAGAAAGGAATGACAGAGGATGAGATGGTTGGATGGCATCACTGACTCAATGGACATGAGTTTGAGTAAACTCCGGGAGTTGGTGATAGACAGGGAGGCCTGGCATGCTGCAGTCCATGGGGTCGGAAAGAGTCGGACACAACTGAGCAAGTGAACTGAACTGAACTGAACCGAAGCTCTTCTTCACTATTAGTCAAGACTTGAACCAAAATTGTTTCAGTATCTATCTTTCCCCTCATGCATCATTGTCACCCCTAAGGTCAGCTAATTGTTACCTGCTGAGTCTCAAAATTCATCTACAGAAAATCATAATCTATATAATTTAGGTGAATTATTATGTATGGAATTATTATTATGCCCCTAATTAAGTTCCTATTGTCAGTTTTAAATGACTAAATTTCTTTCTTTTTCTGATGAATTACATTTTTAGGATTTAATGGCATTTTTCTGCTATTTAATATGTTACAATTTGCAACCCTTTGCTAAAGTAATTCCTGGAAAGGAATTTATTTTTTAATTATAGGAATGTAAACCATACAGAGTTTTGGGTAAATCACAACAGAAAATTTCATTACACCTGTTCCAATATTCTAGCAGTACTTAGGAGAATTTTGATTATGTTTGGCATTTATTCACCAAGGGTAATGTTTAGTACTTCAGCATATTCTGTAGGGCAAAGCAATGACTTTATGATAAAATGCCAAACTTATACTAGACCCTTTATAACTCAGGGTGGTGATCCAATTAAGAGAACTACACTGGTTTCAGATCTTAGAGTTTACATTCCCTGTTCCTCTCCAAAATGGGTAATGGAAGTAGCTCTCAACTGTTCTCAAAAGGAGAGCTATAAGTATTAATAAACATCAAACATCAAACTTGCCGGTTAACTGAGAAGAAACGTGACTTCTTTCCACAAAAATATTTGACTGGCTGGGGCAACAGAATAAGCTACAGTACGGTCTGGGAGTCATTTATAAGTTTTCCAGCATGGTTGTTTGGAAGCAGTTAGTACAATGCCATCAGCCATTTTACACTCATATCCTAATCAACCAAAATGTATTTGATGCATTTGACAATGACAGAAACTCTGTCATGAAGATAAAATCACACTTCATTTAAGAAAAAAGAAACAACTCTGTATGGAAACATGAGATAGCATTCATTTTGGAAATGGAGAGGGCTCTTTTCATTTACTTAAATAGGCTTTGAAACAATTTTATTTAAAATTCATATCTGTGGCAAGTGTAGTAATTTCCAGCCAGCATAGTCAGTTGTTCAATGCAGGCACTACATAAATCTTCTCAACAACATAAACACACTGCCTCAGAGCGATCTCACGAATTGAATAGCTTGTTTCCTGGAGAGAGGAAAGTATAGAGCAAAATTAATAGTACAGCTACTGTATCTCAATGGGGTACTACCCTCAAGCCTGAATCGCTGCAGAAGGAGAGATGTTAGCAGAGCTGATTTTAGTGAGTATGAGAGCGTAAACGCCTGTGAACTCAAGAGAGAGGAGGAGAGTTGATTTGCAAGCGTGTTGTTAATTAGCCAGCTTCACAGAAATGAAAGTCATGTAAAAGGCTAATTAAGTGAAATTGATGTGCATGATCTTAGTCTTTATTTTGAATACAGCTGAATCAATCTCTGAGCCAGAGAATCCAGCTCCAGAAACGCATTTCTGTGGGACTGATAAAAGAGGTTGATTTTAGCTGTCCTTATAGGTGTGTTCTTCATGTGCTGGTGGTTTGCCAAGCCCAGCCATCCGTGTCAATTCTTTCTTAGGAAACATCTGCTTTATGTAAGATTGTCAGACACATTGAAAGTATGAAATATTTAATACTGACCTCATTTTAGTATCTGTCTAATTATAACTCCCCATGGCCTCACTGCATTGCTGAAAATGCTATGAGCTACCATTTCACCCAAAGTTGAAAAACCTAGAGTACGGTATAGGACTTTGCTGTACACCTTTAAAATTTATGTCTTCATGTTTCTTCTAATTGATTTAAAGCTGCACATTGTCTACTTAATTTTGCACATATGAAAGATGTATTTGAGAATCCACAAGGTAAGAAATCCTTCTAAGAAAACTTGAAAAGATTGCATATTGTTTTAGTGTGACCAAATCAGCTTCCAGCAAGTTTAACTTCATATAAATCAGAGAAATGAATAAAAGAAGAATGGATAATGCTTAATATCTTTAATAATTTATACATCTCAATTTTTCCAGATAACAGAGTAAAATCCAAAGGAAGTTCCAAGGAAGTTGGGAAGAACTATTTGAAAAAAAATTTTTAAATAAAAACGGTGACTGTTAATTGAGTATTTTCTATAGGCTAGTGATAATGTTAAGCACACAAAGACATTATCTTACTAAATCTTGATTAAAAAAACTTCTGTGAAATTATAAGTCCAATTTTAAGACAAATTGGAGAGTGGGAGAATTTAAGTAATTATGTATGATCACAGAGTCAGTAAAAAAACAAAAAAAAAAAGACTTCAAACTCAAGTCTTTCTCCAAAGCCCATGGTTTCAGCCATAAAAATCTAGGCTGTAAAATATAAGAACTTTTGTTTCCAAGGGCATTTTCCTAAAAGACTCTCATTTGGGGAATTTCTTAATCCCATCTCTTTAGCAAAGTCCAGGCTACTGACATATATGTACACCCTGGTACAAAGTATTTGATATTTTAGCCACTGCTGTTTCTTTTTCATGAAATTTAACTAATAGTTATTACATTATTATTACATATTTGCATCCTAAAGATAGGTGACTAGATAAAGTACTGCTGCTGCTGCTGCTGCTAAGTCGCTTCAGTCATGTCCAACTCTGTGTGGCCCCATAGACGGAAGCCCACCAAGCTCCCCCGTCCCTGGGATTCTCCAGGCAAGAACACTGGAGTGGGTTGCCATTTCCTTCTCCAATGCATGAAGGTGAAAAGTGAAAGTGAAGGCGCTCAGTCGTGTCCGACTAGATATAGTACTAGAAATGCTGAAATACCCTTTTGTATCTTTTCATTAATAAGAACTTGAGAATTTAGTCTGTATTTTATTAGCTTTAACTAATATATATATAATAACATATATATTTAACTAATATATAACTAATATAGTATATATATAATATATACCTTCTTGTCAAGCTTAATAATTGACAAAAGGATTTCTTATAAGATCAGAATTTATACACTTTCTCAGTGGAGGCTAAGCTGTGTTTAACTGTGGCAACTTGTCTGGCAGATTAACTGAGATAGATAGGCCAGAAGTACTTTTTGCATGAGGTACAAAGAATCCTTCAGAAGAATTTACCTTAAGAGGGACAACTCATAATTGTGCACAATGAGAAAGACTCTTGTAAGAGAGAAGGGTAATTCAAAGCACTGCGTGGTATTTGTCTCTCCAATATGTCCTCTGATCCATCTGTTATGGGCTCAGGACTGAACCCCAGAAATAGTAGGGCTGAAGTATAAAGGCTGTTAAAAAAAAAAAAAAATTCTTCTAAAAGCTCAGGAAGATATTGAGGAGACATCATACACAACAAAGAGTGTAACACGCTCACAAATATAGTTCCTGTGTGCTGACTGCTCTGATGTGTGTCCAAGTTGAGTGCCGTTTTGACACACCGAGGGGACATCTATGTGGGGGCAGTCACAGGACCCAGTGCCCAGACGCTTTAAAAGGAACCTCAGGAGTAGATGCGTCTGGTGTCTGTAATTTGGTAGCAGCAGGAATTAATATCAGTGGTGACAGGTGGCACCAGGTACGGAATCGCATAGGACCCCTTGGCACAGAAGGCAGATCCCTGACAGAGGATACTCTCAACTACGACACTGCTGAGAAAGCTCCTTAAATGCATAGAGCGATTTATTAAATGGGGTCAGAGCAGAAAAGAAGGGAAAAGGAAAGAGTGTGCACTTTCTTTTAAAAACTATTAAAGTAGATTTGCAGTGTTGTATTAATTTCTACTGTACAGCAAAGTGATCCAGATAACTTTGTCTCTCTTTGTATTCATGTGCTTTATTTATAGTCATCTTACTAATTACATGTCTTCGATTTTATTGTTTAGAATATCTCGCATTAGGTCCAGGTGTGAATTTTAAAGGGTCACTGCCTCAGAGGATCGTGTAAATGTTGGCCTTGTCTTTACTGGCCCCACCTCACTCTGGACCATGGAAGGCCTCCTTGCCATGCTCCTTTAACTGGAATGCTTTTGAAGTTTTACCATTAAATATGATGATTACTTAATTCTACCATTAAATTGATATAGGTTTTTGAAAGGCCCCCATTTAAGAAGGGTATCTTGCCTTTTCTGTTTGCTATTAGTTTTTTAAATTAATGTTAAATCCATACAATTGCTTTTCCTGTGTTGTATATTTTTGCTTTCTAAATCCACTCAGCATAGTATGTTACATTAATAGATGTCTGTGATGTCCAGCCATTGTTCCATTCTTGAGCTAACCTCCTTTTCTGCAGAGCTCAATGTAAATACCGCTTTTGATCTGTCAGGCAAAAACAACGTTTTCCTCCCTCCTCTAAATTGCTACCACACTGTATTTACTGTTTCTACATATTTTAGTACATTCTACCTTGCATTTCACTTAGATATGTGCATGTTGTTTCTCCACTGCAATTCTTAGTCATAATGAGAAGAAGCAGATTCTAAGCCAGGGAACTTGAAATGGACTCATCAAGGTCTTCCACTTAAAAAATATTTCTAAGACTCAGTTTCCTGTTATATAAAGACCATGACGCATACCTTCTCTGCCTTACAGACATTTTAAGTATCTAAAGGAGATATATTGAGAATGTGTGTGTGTGTGTGTGTGTGTGTGTACTCAGTTCTGTCTGACTTTGCAATCCCATGGAGTGCAGAGTGCCAGGCTCCTCTGTCCGTGAGATTTTCCAGAATACTGGACTGGATTGTCATTTCCTCCTCCAGGGGATGTACCTGACCCAGGGATTAAAGCCACATCTCTTGTGTCTCCTGCATTGGCAGATGGATTTTTTTACCACTGTGCCACCTGGGAAGCCCTTATATTGAGAATGGTATTCTGTAAGTGGAAAAAGCTTCATAGAGATCATTTTTATTATTGATCAGTAAGCTTCAAAGCTCATAAAAATTTCACTCAGTATTGGCTCTACCTGGAGATAAAAATTACCTTGAAAAGTTCTTCAGATTTCTATTTAATACCATGTGGTGACTGTGGCTCACCACACAGCGTTTGAATGCCATATACTCCCTGCAAGAGTTGGCAGATACAACTAGTGCAAACAGATCACCGTTCTGATTTAATCTCAAAGATTATTATTTTTTTTTTTTTTTAGATTCTACTGAGAAAATGATCTTGAAAAAGAGAATCAATGAAAGGGGTGAAAGAAGTTTCCAAATTCTAAAAATTTCCCACTATATATAAATATACCCAAAACAAATTTTGGATAACAGCGCATCAAATATTACAAAAATTTCCTGGTGTAGTAAACCCCGAATATTCTGAAACTTTCCCAGTATCACCTCTGTCCAATGCATTGTACTGCCAAAAGTGGACCATAGGGCCAGCCCAAATTCAGAGTGGGGAAATAGACTCCGTCTCCTGGGCAGAACTGCACATTTATACTGCAAAGGACGCGAACATACGGAGGAAAGAAAGTAGGGGGCATTTTTGCAAACTACTGCACCTGTCCATAGCAAAATTCTGTAATTCAGATATTAGATATGGTGACAAAAAAGTCAAAAGCCAAGGAGGCTTCACCTCATCCTCATTTCATTGTTAAGAGAGTGACAGCCGCAGGGTTCCAGCACCCAGTAGGCAGTTGTAAGAGGAGCCTTGGTGAGAATAGTCCTCTCTTCCTAACCTCCCATGTACGAAAGTGAAAGTGAAGTTGCCCAGTCATGTCCGATTCTTAGCGAACCCATGGACTGTAGCCCACCAGGCTCCTCCATCCATGGGATTCTCCAGGCGAGAATACTGGAGTGGGGTGCCATTTCCTTCTCCAGGGGATCTTCCTGATCCAGGGATCAAACCCGGGTTTCCATAATTGCAGGCAGATGATTTACCGTCTGAGCCACCAGCGAAGTCCTTCTCCCATGTGTAGTGAGGTGAATGTGACTAGATTTTTTTCTCCCTGGTTTGTGGGAGACAAGGAAGGGATAAGTAAGTCGAGAGTCAAGACTTGCTATTCAGTCACATAGGAAGAGGTAAGCTCCAGAAAGTGAAAGTGAAGTCGCTCAGTCGTGTGTCCGACTCTGACCCCATGGACTGTAGCCCACCAGGCACCTCTGTCCATGGGATTTTCCAGGCAAGAGTACTGGAGTGGATTGCCATTTCCTTCTCCAGGGGATCTTCCCAACCCAGGGATCGAACCCGGGTCTCCCTCATTGTAGACAGACGCTTTACCGTCTGAGCCACCAGGGAAGTCCTAAGCTCCAGAAGCTGGGGCTAAAGTTCGGAATGAAGATAATGTTGTTTACACACATAGAGGCCTATACCATTAATAAGTTAGAAACCTACCAGGCCCTGACTAGATATAAGAAACAATTCATATGATCTCTAGCTCCAGACTAGCTAAAACGATTGACATAGAGATCAACAGAGAAGGAAAAGATAGCACACAGATTCTATTGTTCTGAGCTGCTTCCCTGGTGGCTCGTATGGTAAAGCTTCTGCCTGCAGTGCAGGAGACCCGGGTTTGATCCCTGGGTTGGGAAGATCCCCTGGAGAAGGAAATGGTGACTCACTCCAATATTCTTGCCTGAAGAATCCCATGGACAGAGGAGTCTGGCAGGCTACAGTCCATGGGGTCACAAAGAGTCCAACATGACTGAGCGACTTTCTATTCTCCTTCCTCTTCCCTCCCACTCCCTACACACACACCATGAGGTCAAGTACACTACTCCATATATGCAGGGGGAGAGAGATTTTCATCTTGAAGTGGAGAAGTTTTGGAGTGGGACAGGTCCCTGAAAACTGAACATTTACTCAAAAGAGACGTAAGTGACCAAGTTATCTGGAAAGGAGATGCACATATCAGAAGAGATTGAGACATCACAGTTTGGCAACTTAAAAAAAAAAAAAATCTACTACCCAGTGATTGGGGAGTTAAAATAATATTAGATACATAAAATATAAAATGTCAGGTTTCTTTGCATGTCAGAGAAGAAGTAAGGGACAGTTCTTGATTTTGTGAAGGCTCTGTTCAAGAGAATGAAACAAAATACGTAATTTTTGCTGTGAACACTTACTGAAGACTCCAAGGTCTCAAAACTGCTACATCGTCAGCTTTGTTGTAAATTTGCCTCTAATATGTGCCTGTATGCTGCTTAGTTGCTTCAGTCATGTCCTGAGAACCCATGGACTGTGGCCCACCAGGCTCCTCTGTCCATGGGATTTTCCAGGCAAGAGTACTGGAGTGGGTTGCCATGCCCTCCTCCAGGGGATCTTCCCAACCCAAGGATTGAACCTGTGTCTTGTATGTCTCCTGCACTGGCAGGGAGGTTCTTTACCACTAGTGCCACCTGGGAAGCTCTTCTAAATACAAGAAGTTTTGGACTTCCCTGGTGGTGCAGCGGTTTGGAATCCGCCTGCCAATGGAGGGGACATGGGCTTGATCCCTGGTCCAGAAGATTCCACATGCTGCAGGGCATCTAAGCCTGTGTGTCACAACTACTGAGCCCATACCCTAGAGCCCGTGCTCTGCAAACAGAGAGGCCACCGCCTGGAGAAGCCCGTGCACGCAGTAAAGGCCCAGTGCAGCCAAAAATAAATAACAATAAAATTAAAAAATAAACTGCTTTAAAAATAAATAAATACAAGACGCATTTCTGAATGTACTTCTCTCTTTTTCTACAGAAGTATTTCTATAATAGGTCAAGGAATACTTGTACCAATCAGGTGGCAAAGCAAAGATATATTAAGGAGTTTGGAACAGAACATGTTCCTGCAGGTAAAGTGGCTATTTACTTCCTTTTCTTCTGAGTTCACATAGACAGGACTGCTTGATAAGTTTTGAAGGGAAATTATCTCACACATGTCTTCAAAAGCCTTGAAGACTGAAGTGTTATATGCTGGCAGCAAAGCCAGGTGAATGGGGTGGCTGAAGTCCGCAGGATAGAGAAAGCTGAGAGTTTCCTGAAGCTGTTAAAGAAACATCTCTGCCTCTCTCCACTGAGTTACCTTTTTCCCAGCTTCTCAAATCCAAACATGACGTCAGCTCTGCAAGAGGTCTCTGATGCGCATGGTAGATTTCTCCACAGCTCTCCACGGCGTCTCCCTGTGACCCTCAGGACCTAGTAGAACATTCAGCTTCCCTGTTCTACTTTGGTGAGCCCCTTCTTCCTCAAAACCTGGTCAGTCTTTCATGATCTGAGAGGCCAAACTGTGTTGATGACAAACTTTGTGAGCTGAGTTTAACCTGCTGAATGCTCATGTCTGGTCTTAAACATGAAATAGGGTCATCTGTCACTAGACTGCCTTCATCATTCCCAAAGAAGGCTTGCATTGTTTCAGTCAAACCTATACTGAAAAAAAGCTTTCATGACTCTAGTTTACTATGATTTAATAATTAACAAACCATTATTCATTCTTTACCTAAGTCATTTGATTTTCCTTTTTGTATGCAAAAAGACTTTATCCACTTGAATTTCATTCTCTGTGTTTCTTGATACTAACGTGTCAAGATTTTAATTGTGGTTTGACATCATTATTTTGTATTCAAACATTTATATGAAATGCTCCTGTTTAAAGCTCAGTAAATTTAAATTTAAAATTGCAATTGTCCTTATTTAGTTGCCACTTAATTAGTTTTTAAGAATTGCAGTTTATAATTCAGTTCAGTTCAGTCGATTAGTCATGTCCAATTCTTTGCGACCCCATGAATCGCAGCACTCCAGGCCTCCCCGGCCATCACCAACTCCTGGAGTTCACTCAAACTCATGTCCATTGAGTCGGTGATGCCATCCAGCTATCTCATTCTCTGTTGTCCCCTTCTCCTACTGCTCCCAATCCCTCCCAGCATCTGAGTCTTTTCCAATGAGTCAATTCTTCACATGAGGTGGCCAAAGTATTGGAGTTTCAGCTTTAGCATCAGTAATTATGCATGCTAAAAATGACAAGTTTTCATAGTTTCCTGATTGACCAACAAAGCAACTCTTCCTAAACATTTCATCTTTTTTCCCCCTCACTAAACTATGAAAACTACTCAACTATTTGAAATTTATTTTTCAACATTTATTAAAATATAATCTGAGATTCCAACCTTCCAGGATGTCACGAGCTCCCTCTAAAAGTTTCAGAGAGATGAGAAGATAGCTGTATATCATTTATGGAGTGTTTCATACTACTCCTTCTTAAAACTGCAATTTATGGCAATTTGCTCATGAAATTTCAACATTCTTCTTTGGTAGTCAAAGACTATATTTAGAAAAACATATAAAAGTTGAGTCTGTCTTATGTAAGAAACCAGTTTTTGTGACCGAAGAAATATTTTCTAAGATATATTCCATGTGTTCTACAGCCATGACATGATCTTTTCAAAGAAAGAAAAAGAGAAAAAAGGAGAAGGTCTATGAAAGTGCAGAGAGAATGCACAGTAAATCAGCAGATTCACACGCATATCCATGAGACCGTGAGTCCCTTGGCAGTAAGGAAACATCCTATCTTGTAATTCTTTTATGAATATATTTAGCCAGAAATTTCCTACCAAACTCTCCTTTTATATAAAATTTTTAGTACCCCAAAGAAATACTATTCCAAGAGATAAACATTGTAAATTTTGGTTTTTAAGGTTCTTCTAGCTTTAATAGATGACATGTGTCTCTGAAAGCTCTACTTTCTCCAAAAAGTGGATTTCATAGTCTGGAAGCTTCTGGATGAAGAGGTTCATCCAATCTGGCATTCTTTCTCCTTTTTGCCTGCACAGAAGCAATCCCTGCTTTGGAGATGCTCCAGTCACTAGGAGGAATGAGTCACGTATACACTCATCTTCTTGGCCTCTGGTTAGGTCATCTCCCTAAAACATGCTCCCTCTTCTGTGCAAGGCTCACATCCAAGTCCCAGGTCAGCACATTCTCCCAAGGTCCATGCTGCTGCTGCTGCTGCTAAGTCGCATCAGTTGTGTCCAACTCTGTGCGACCCCATAGATGGCAGCCCAACAGGCTCCTCTGTCCCTGGGATTCTTCAGCAAGAATATTGGAGTGGGTTGCCATTTCCTTCCCCAAAGTCTGGCAATCTTCAGTTCTACTCAGGTGCTAGGTAGGAGGGCAGAGCTTGGGACCCTTCACCCACCACCACCCCAACCTAGATAGAGCTGAATTTGAGTTCTGCAAGAGAAAAAGCCTTCTGCTTTAAGAAGCTAAAAAGGTCTGCTCTTTGGTAACCTTCCACAGGTCCACGGATGGTTCAGCTGGAAACAGGAAGGACAGCTTAAAGGGACCACTAGAACTGAGAAGGTGGCCCATAATCAGCCCACTGGTCTGGTGCAATAGCCACGAAAGGAGCCATTGTCACGGGCTGGAAGAAGGGCTTCTCTCCCGCGGGACTGACGTCCTATCCCAGGCTGCACAGACACGCGGCACCTGAACACTCTCTCACCCCATCCTGCTGTTCATCCAGCCACCTTGGAATCCTCTCTCCCTCAGATATACTCTTCAAGGAGACACAGTTTACTGGCTACTACCTACATTAAAGACACTATTTTGTTTAGAGTTAACACGTAATAAAAGTTTGACCCCCTTATTCAGTAAAATTTAATCTAAGAAAAATACACCAGAGCCTCTTGAAAACCTTCCATTTTTAAGTAACCTAGTGAAAACTAGGTTAAATAATAAAGGAAATAGAATAAATGAATGAAGTGTTTTTAAAAATACATTCTAAGTGAGGCTTAATTTGGAAGCTCAACAATGTTATGAAATACCAGTTTCTTTTCCTTCTCTCTTTTAAAAAACGTGTTCAACTTTTTTTTTTAATTGAAGTATACTTAATTTACAATGTTCTGTTAGTTTCAGGTATACAGAAAAGTGACTCAGTTATACATACATATGTATCTATTTTTTAAGATTTTTTCCCCTTATAAAAGAGATGGGAATACCAGACCACCTGACCTGCCTCTTGAGAAACCTGTATGCAGGTCAGGAAGCAACAGTCAGAACTGTACATGGAACAACAAACTGGTTCCAAATAGGAAAAGGAGTGCGTCAAGGTTGTATATTGTCACCCTGCTTATTTAACTTATATGCAGAGTACATCATGAGGAACGCTGGGCTGGAAGAAGCACAAGCTGGAATCAAGATTGCTGGGAGAAATATCAATAATCTCAGATATGCAGATGACACTACCCTTATGGCAGAAAGTGAAGAGGAACTAAAAAGCCTCTTGATGAAAGTGAAAGAGGAGAGTGAAAAAGTTGGCTTGAAGCTCAACATTCAGAAAACAAAGATCACGGCATCTGGTCCCATCACTTCATGGGAAATAGATGGAAAAACAGTGGAAACAGTGTCAGACTTTATTTTTTTGGGCTCCAAAATCACTGCGGATGCTGATTGCAGCCATGAAATTAAGAGATGCTTACTCCTTGGAAGGAAAGTTATGACCAACCTTGATAATATATTAAAAAGCAGAGACATTACTTTGCCAACCAAGGTCCGTCTAGTCAAGGCTATGGTTTTTCCCGTGGTCATGTGAGAGTTGGATTGTGAAGAAAGCTGATCGCCGAAGAACTGATGCTTTTGAACTGTGGTGTTGGAGAAGACTCTTGAGAGTCCCTTGTACCACAAGGAGATCCAACAGGTCCATTCTAAGGGAGATCGATCCTGGGTGTTCATTGGAAGGACTGATGCTAAAGCTGAAACGCCAATACTTTGGCCACCTCATGAGACGAGTTGACTCACTGGAAAAGACTCTGATGCTGGGAAAGGTTGGGGGTGGGAGGAGAAGGGGACGACAGAGAATGAGATGGGTGGATGGCATCACCGACTCTGTGGACATGAGTTTGAGTGTACTCCGGGAGTTGGTGATGGACAGGGAGGCCTGGCGTGCTGTGATTCATGGGGCCGCGGAGAGGCGGACATGACTGAGCGACTGAACTGAACTGAACTGAACTGAGGTTATTACACAGTACTGAGTAGAGCTATACAGTAATATACAGTAGGTCCCTGTTGGTTATCTATTTCATATACAGTAGTCTGTATACATTAATCCTAAACTGCTAATTTATCCCTCCCTTCTTTTCCTTTTGGTAACCGTGAGTTTATTTTCTATGTCTGTGGGCTTACAGACATAGAAACTAGGTTTGTTTCTGTTCTGTATATAAGTTCATTTGTATCATTTTTTTTTTTAGATTCCACACATAGATGAAATCTTATGATATTTGTCTTTCTCTGTCTGACTTGCTTCATTTAGTATGATAATCTCTAGGTCCATCCATGTTACTGCAAATATATTGAGCATCTTTCCACGTGCCTGATGGCCATCTGTATATATCCCCTTTAGAGAAATTTCTGTGTACATCTTCTGCCCACTTTTTGATTGGGTTGTTTGTTTTTTTATATTGAGCTATATGAGCCATTTTTGTATTTTAATCCCTTGTCAGTGACATCATTTGCAAATATCATCTCCCCTTCTGTAGACTGTCTTTTCATTTTGTTTATGGTTTCCTTTGCTGTGTAAAGCTTTTGAATTTAATTAGGTCCAATTTGTTTAGTTTTTATTTTCATTACTCTAGGAGGGGGATCAAAAAAGATACTGCTGCAATTTATGTCAAAGTGTTCTTTCTACGTTTTCCTTTATAAGTTTTATAGGAACCAGTCTTATAGTTAGGTCTTTAATCCATTTTGAGTTTATGTTTTGTTTGGTGTTAGAGATGGTTCTAATTTCATTGTTAGTTTTCCCAGCACAACTTATTGAAGAGATTGTCTTTTCTCCATTGTATATTCTTGCCTCCTTTGTCATAATTTAATGACTATAAGTGTGTGCGTTTATTTCTGAGCTTTTTATCCTGTTCCTGATATGTGCCAGCACAACTTATTGAAGAGATTGTCTTTTCTCCATTGTATATTCTTGCCTCCTTTGTCATAATTTAATGACTATAAGTGTGCGCGTTAATTTCTGAGCTTTTTATCCTGTTCCTGATATGTGCCAGTACCAGACTGATTTGATCACTATAGCTTTCTAGTATAGACTTTTACTCAGGAAACACAATTCCTTCAGCTCTGTTTTTCTTTCTCAAGATCTCTTTGACTATTTAGGGTCTTTTGTGTTTCCATACAAATAAAATTTTTTTTGGTTCTAGTTCTGTGAAAAATGCCATTGGTAGTTTGATAAGGATTGCACTAAATCTGTAAATTGGCTAGAGTAGTATAGTCTTTTTTAACATTATTAATTCTTCCAATCCAAGAACATGGTATGTCTTCCCATCTGTTTATATCATCTTCTATTTCTTTCATCAGCATCTTACAGCAATTTTCAGAGCACATGTCTTTTGTCTCTATAGGTAGGTTTATGCCTAGTTATTTTATTCTTTTTCATGTGATGCTAAATGGGATTGTATTCTTAATTTCTCTTTCTGGCCTTTGATTGTTAGTGTATAGAAATGCAAGAGATTTCTGTGTATTGATTTTGTATCCTGCAACTTTACTAAACGATGAGCTCTAGTAGTTTTCTGGTAGCATCTTTAGGATTTGCTATGTATAGCATCATGTTACCTGCAAACAGTGATGGTTTTACTCCTTTTTCAATTTGAGTTTCTTTTATTTCTTTTCCTTCTTGTATTACTGTGGCTAGGATATTAAAAATTCTGTTGAATAAAAAATGGTGAGAATGGACATCCTCATCATTATTTTCTTTTTGTCTCAAGTCGTATGTGTTCCATCATAAGATACTCACTTCGTAGTAAGTGATTTGTGATTGTTTCAGAAACCACAGGCTTTATCATTATATTAAGCAGGATTAGTAAGAAACTCAATTATCCTGAAGATCATACACTAGTCTTAAGCTTTATTTTGATAGATTCAAACAGGATGTTTCACAACACCACAAAGCTGAAATACTGAATGCCTTCAGTTCAGTTGCTCAGTCGTGTCTGACTCTGCGACCCTATGAATCACAGCACGCCAGGCCTCCCTGTCCATCACCAACTCCTGGAGTTCACTCAAACTCATGTCCATCAAGTCGGTGATGCCATCCAGCCATCTCATTCTCTGTCGTCCCCTTCTCCTCCCCAACCCCCAATCCCTCCCAGCATCAGAGTCTTTTCCAGTGAGTCAACTCTTCGCCTGAGGTGGCCAAAGTATTGGAGCTTCAGCTTTAGCATCAGTCCTTCCAATGAACACCCAGGACTGATCTCCTTTAGAATGGACTTGTTAGATCTCCTTGCAGTCCAAGGGAGTCTCAAGAGTCTTCTCCAGCACCACAGTTCAAAAGCACCAATTCTTCAGCGATCAGGCTTCTTCACAGACCAACTCTCACATCCATACATGACCACTGGAAAAACCATAGCCTTGACTACACGGACCTTGGTTGGCAAAGTAATGCCTTAGGTCACAATAACTAATTACAGCTAACAAGGTAAGGATTGGGCTGAATGGTTGAGAATCAGTCTACCTCAGGCAATGTAGGCAATGCCATTTGAATCACACAGTCAGCTTCTTTCAGATGGGTAAAGGGCGGTAGGAGCTTCAGAGGCAACCACAGTTGTCAACACACACATATATACACACACTTAAAATTCATATGTCATGAAAAATGAAAACAAACCCAAGAGAATTATATAAGCATTTCACTGGATAAGCCAAGCCTCAGAATGTCTACCACATGGAGTTCCTTTCTACCCCAGTGAAGTCGTCTGCCCCACATTCAGAATGTGCTGAAAGTATAACCTGTATGAGTTGCTTTATACCATGGTAACGTTGGATCTCCTTGCAGTACAAGGGACTCTCAAGAGTCTTCTCCAACACCACAGTTCAAAAGCATCAGTTCTTCGGCGATCAGCTTTCTTCACAGTCCAACTCTCACATCCATACATGACCACGGGAAAAACCATAGCCTTGACTAGATGGACCTTTGTTGGCAAAGTAATGTCTCTGCTTTTTAATATACTATCAAGGTTGGTCATAACTTTCCTTCCAAGGAGTAAGCGTCTTTTAATTTCATGGCTGCAATCAGCATCCGCAATGATTTTGGAGCCCAAAAAATTAAAGTCTGACACTGTTTCCACTGTTTTTCCATCTATTTCCCATGAAGTGATGGGACCAGATGCCGTGATCTTTGTTTTCTGAATGTTGAGCTTCAAGCCAAGTTTTTCACTCTCCTCTTTCACTTTCATCAAGAGGCTTTTGAGTTCCTCTTCACTTTCTGCCATAAGGGTAGTGTCATCTGCATATCTGAGATTATTGATATTTCTCCCAGCAATCTTGATTCCAGCTTGTGCTTCTTCCAGCCCAGCGTTCCTCATGATGTACTCTGCATATAAGTTAAATAAGCAGGGTGACAATATACAGCCTTGACGCACTCCTTTTCCTATTTGGAACCAGTTTGTTGTTCCATGTACAGTTCTGACTGTTGCTTCCTGACCTGCATACAGGTTTCTCAAGAGGCAGGTCAGGTGGTCTGGTATTCCCATCTCTTTCAGAATGTTCCACAGTTTATTGTGATCCACACAGTCAAAGGCTTTGGCATAGTCAATGAAGCAGAAATAGATGTTCTTCTGGAACTCTCTTGAGAGTCCCTTGGACTGCAAGGAGATCCAACCAGTCCATTCTGAAGGAGATCAATCCTGGTTGTTCATTGGAAGGACTGATGGTAAAGCTGAAACTGCAATACTTTGGCCACCTCATGTGACGAGTTGACTCACTGGAAAAGACTCTGATGCTGGGAAAGGTTGGGGGCGGGAGGAGAAGGGGACGACCGAGAATGAGATGGCTGGATGGCATCACCGACTCTGTGGACATGAGTTTGAGTGAACTCCGGGAGTTGGTGATGGACAGGGAGGCCTGGCGTGCTGTAATTCATGGGGTCACAAAGAGTCGGACACAACTGAGCGACTGAACTGAACTGAACACGCCCTATACATGGGCCTCTTGTCCCAAAGCAGCAACTGCGCAGGTATGAAAAATGAGGAGAGCCAGTGGGACGCTCCGCTTCCCTTGGCTGTTCATATACACGGTTTCCTGTTGGAGCTGAGACGCTTAAGACTGCAAACGAGCTAGAGATGGAGCTGTGAGTTCTCGCGGGACGTCAAAGTCGCGAGTGACAAGAAGCTATGAGACAGAGGATGCATAAGGTTAGAGAGGGACGTCTGGCCTTAATGAGAGATCAGAACGTACAAGAGAAAAGACACAGCAATGTGGGAGAAGGGGGCATAGCAAGGGGCCACATTTTAAGGCTCCCCGTTCCTGAAGGCTTTCAGTTCGTTTCCGTGAGCGCAATTCCACTTCTCATCTGAAATCCCTGCTGCTGTTGTTGCTCTCCTATGTTCTTTCACGGCCACCCACCCCTTACATGTGGTATTTCAAATGAGTTTCTGTTCCAGGTAAATACTATAAGCAAACTGAAAGATATATTATGAAAGGATTATTTGTTTACCCTAATAATTCTCTATGGGGTTCTTTGAAAAAAAAATTTTTTTGCATTCCTGTTACCTTAAAATTTATTTTTAAAATTTACTTGACATGTCCACGAGTAATTGCTTAGAAAGAGATGGACCATAGTACATAGTTTTATAATGTATTGTTTTAGATTGACTACCAGAATTGTGAAGAAGGAAAATGTACCACCTTCTTCCCCAAATATATTGGTCTTTGTTAATATGAACTAGAGAGCACAGCAAAGCCCTGGGCTGAAGATACCTGTAGGCTGGGGATATGTGACTCCTACTTAAATACAAGCTGATTGACTCCCTGGTTGAGTCAGAGAAAGTTGATATGACTATTCCCAACATGTTAAACTGGGTTGCTGATCTTCTTATCCACTTGTTATTGAGTAAATATGAGCTCTATTTCTCATTTACAAACTATTTTAAAAATTCCTTTACATGTAAATAACTATTGACACTTTCAAATGATTATTATTAAATTTAAGAATTGAAACAAGTTTAAAACTCTTCATACTACTGTGATCTATGAAGGCACAATTACATTCTGAAAATGAACTGTAAAATTCTTTGATACTCTTTTTTTCTGAAAATAAAATGTAAACTTCGTAAGGTCATCTGTCTTGCCAGGAGAAAAGACCATTGATACACTGCTCTGGGTCGGTATGGAAATTTGCCTTGAAGCAGGAGTTCCATGCTCCTAATTGACCTGCCAGTTTGAAATCTTTTCTTGGCAACTGTTTCTTCCAGCAGAGTTGAAAATACTGTCCATCTTGAGCTCAGTTGGCATATATAGTCTGAAGCAATATGGTGTTCAAAATAAAACCCCTAGGATGAGAGGAAAAGTTATGAATTTTTAATGAAAGAAAAAATAATCTATAACTGTTAGATTCAAACCATTAGATTTAAAATATCCTCTCCTATCTCTGAATTATTATTGACAAGGAAATGCTATCGGTTGCCTACATTTTTTAGAGAATAAAATTTTCATTTTCTATGAGAATCATAAACCCTTGATCAATTAGTATAAGTTAACTTGTAAGATTTTTGATGTAGAAAAAGAGTAGGCCCAAAATAGTGCTTCAGGCTGACTCTCTGAGACACCATGAGAAGTTTCAAAACTATATATTGAAAGCCTCTTGGCTCTTCTGATGAGACAGGTACTTTGGGTAGGGGTGCAATATTCATTCATTCATCCTTGCAGGTAAATCACCTTGATTTTCCTTAAGGACTAACCTACACCAATCTTAGACCTAGTAGTTTTGATAGTATCAACACCATCCTTAATCTAGTAGTGGACGTGGGATTTGTAGGTGACTAATCAGTCAAGGCTATGGTTTTTCCAGTGGTCATGTATGAATGTGAGAGTTGGACTGTGAAGAAAGCTGATCACCAAAGAATTGATGCTTTTGAACTGTGGTGTTGGAGAAGACTCTTGAGAGTCCCTTGGACTGCAAGGGGATCCAACTAGTCCATCCTAAAGGAAATCAGTCCTGGGTGTTCATTGGAAGGACTGATGCTAATGCTGAAACTCCAATACTTTGGCCACCTCATGTGACGAGTTGACTCACTGGAAAAGACTCTGATGCTGGGAGGGATTGGGGGCAGGAGGAGAAGGGGATGGCAGAGAATGAGATGGCTGGATGGCATCATCGACTCTGTGGACATGAGTCTGAGTGAACTCCGGGAATTGGTGATGGACAGGGAGGCCTGGCAAAGAGTCGGACATGACTGAACTGAACTGAACTGAAAGTCATTTGTGAACTGAATCAGAGAATCCATGCCTCTGGTAACAGTGATTGGGTCAGGGAAGAATATATGATCTACCAAGAGCCAGGAATACACACTGTTAGAATCTTTTCTAAGATTATTCAAAGGGAACATTTTCCTCCTACAGCCCCTCCCTTCGCCCCTCTCTCTTTCTTTCCTTCCTTCTCTTTATGTTATTGTTATTTTGGTTTTGGATTTGAGCTGTAGAGACATAAGCCTAAACTGCTGGCATACATACCACTACCTAAAAAGGAGCTTCCTTGATAACAGACATAAGACAGAGCAAGGCAAACCAAGAAGTGAAAAAAACTTGAATTAGTGATGTTGTTCAAGGCTCTAGGTTCATCCATGCATAAAGTCAGTTCTACTTTTGAATGTTTATTTTATGTAAGCCAGTTTTTTCTGTGCTTAATATAGCTTGAGTATGTATTTTTGAACTTGCAAATTTAAAAGCTCAGTTTACATCAGCTACAAACAGGGCATATGATATTCTAATGAAAACTAAAAATATATTAGGTATTCTTATGACCATGCTTTTTAAACTTTAGCATCATGGACATTAGTATCTGATATCATATCCAGAAATAAAAATGAATTTATAAGTTACCGAGCAGAACTGATCCAACTGCCATAAACGTTCTCCATTGGATTAACAGTTTCTGATGAACCACTGAGAACCTATTTGGCCCTGGAGGCAGAATAGCAACAGCAATTAGGTATCCACGAAACTAATGCCAAGAAGCCCCAGTAGCTGCAAGATAACAGATAAACTCTCACCATCGCATTCATTAGCTACTGTAGTGAGTGCCAAGGCAGAGGGAGAAAGATGATTGACTAATTCTCCATCATTTTTAGTCTGCCAATTACATGTACAAAAGCAAAATAAATAATAGATCTGTTTTTTGTAAAATGCATCAGTACTTCAAGAGCCTCACCTTAAGTTGTGTGAAACATATATACTTTAGGCAGAAATAACCTTTGAGTTACTCTGCCTTGAAACCAGCTGTATTTGAGCGAGATCTGGAACACCCATTCAAAGGCACATGATTGAAAACACTTTCCACTCAGATGAACCATTAGCATTAATGAAAACCTATAAATCTTCTGTACATTTCAAATGAAAACCACCACAAATGCTTAACCAATGGTCTTGACAGGATATGCTTTGTGGAGTCTGTGATGGGAACTTAAATTTGGGAAAAAGCGTAGAAAGAAAATGTTAGTCATCATGCACGCAATTATAGGTCGGTGACTTAATGCTAGAGTATTTAGTGGGAAGGGGGGACAGTCAAGTGATATTTATTTGGTCAAATTCTGGAACAACAACAACAAAAAATATGAGTCTGTTTAACATGTTCCAACCCACAGTGGACACTGAACTAAGCTACATCAACCACAAGAACCTCCGGGAAAAATCTATGATGGTGTTGTTGCCAAAGTCTGAGCAACACCAGAGTCTAGCAGATTGAAGATCACTCATTTCTGTTTGTAAGAACAAGAAAAGTTCCTGCCTCCATTCATTAGCTGTGGATTAATTCTCTCTCAGTTCTGTTTGTAGTATTCTTAACGCGATGCCCCACTGCCAGCATAGAAAGCTTTTGGAGTAACTTCTAGTAAAACAGACAAAGCATCTGTATAGATCTTCTTTAATATCTATAGTCTTGAATTACAGAAAATAAAATCATCTAAGAATTCATTTCATTGGATTTCTAATCCAGGAGCAAAATGGGAGAGAAACTCTCAAACATCTGTGAGCAATAGAAAAATACACACCATTAGATCAAGAAAAGTCCCAGTTGACTGGAATGCTTGGCAGATATGATGCTTTCTTGGGATTGGTAAGATGTATTTGAACACATTTCCATTTTATCAAAGTCTCTGGAGAGAAGATAATTTTTTAAAAAAATATCCTTGAGGTCTCACAGTTTGTACTATTTGCTGAGAGTTAGCAAAATCTGATGGCTGATACATTTAGATAGGACTAGGCATCTAACATCTGAAATAGGATTATATCGCTAAGTATACTGTTGACTTATATTTTCTTTTTCAATGTGTACAAAGCTATTTAGTGAAGAGATCAATTGAGTTCTAAATTTATTAATTGAAAAATTATTATTTATGTCCCCGTTGTATGCAAGATATTGTGGTAGATACTTTTAGGGCATATGAAGATAACTGCAAACTAGCATGGCTCTAAATTTATATTCTAGTTGGAAAACATGACCTGGACACTGCAAATATTGGCAATGATTGCTTCAGTGGCTGGAGACACTGCTAGCATTTGAAAGGAGGAACAGCGATACCAATGACTTCAATGCTGAGAAAATTCCGCATCTCTACAGATATTTGAGTGTCCAAATGGAAATATAGTTTAAAGGTCTATTTATAGTCATATGAATCTGGGCTTCTTTTATAAATATACACCAAGATTTTTTGCATGAATTTGGTTTATGTTAAATTTTCTATTTTTAATATGCAAACCAAGGGCTGTACTTTATTTCCTTAACTTTACCAGGAATGGTTCATCCTTTCAGAAATAACATTCCCAAAGGCAAAATAGTATCTGAGCTGCCAAAACCACATATTTTCAACCATATATTTGCACCTTTTGTATCCACAGGAGAGAGATAGTATAGGATATATACATTTGTATCCTTGTTTGAAAGTGTCCAGTAGCATGAAAAATCCTACAGTTGTTAGAAGAATACTCCAAATTTTGTTTTATTAGCACTGCCCATAAATCAAATTTTGACTCATATGTCAAGATTTTTATTTTCTGAATGAAGTAAAAAATAAAAAAATACCAAAATGACAAATTTTCAAGGAAATTGGGCAAGACTGAGTGATACTTTCTAATTTTCTCCAGATCAGCTTGTGATTTGTCTTGCAGTTTATCCTTTATTCAGTTAAAATTATTTCTCATCTTTCTGTTTTCTAATATATCTTAACTAATTTTCTGTCTGTGAACGTATACCCTAACACTTATTTTTGTGTTAGTATCTAATAATATCTCTTCTGTTTGATTTTCCTACAATTTATGTACAAAATGTTTCTGATTTTTGTTTCTCTAAAATCAAATATTTATCGATTATAAATAGGTGAAATAATCCAACTACTTCATTAAACCATCTATTGTGATTGTGCCTAAAAATTTACATATTAAAATATACATCATTGCATTTATTTTTTATTTATCTTTTAGCAAGATAAAATTATATTTCATATTAAATTTTTACAATTAGGTGCATAAGCATATTGCTTTCTTTTGTGAATTCTGTATTGGGACAGTAAAGAGATCATCATATAACACTTGTGAAACAGGGCATTGGATTTGAAAGGACTGAGATCCACTAATTTAGGGTTTTAATGAAAGTTAAATGTGATGATATGTGTAAAATGTCTACCAAAATAATTGATGTGCAGTGTATGCTCAATAAATATAAAATCTCATGAGATGAGATGATCCCTCCTGACTCTAGCAGGAAAGATCTCAAAGACCACACTGATGGAAGTGCATTTCAAACAGAATTTTTTAAAAAAGAAACAAAGAAAAACAAATAGAATGTGAATCATGATTCAGTTCAGTTCAGTTCAGTCGCTCAGTCGTGTCCGACTCTTTGCGACCCCAGGAATCACAGCACGTTGGCACAAATAGAGGCAGAAGGTATACTCAGTGGGGAAATGTTTGAGCAAAGGTGTGAAGATTCAAAACCAAAAGTTATAGCGTGTTCAGGGAGAGGCCGAGCATTAAGGTTTTAGTCAGTGAGTGTCTATATATGAAAAACTATGAAATATTAGGCCAACCGTCCCAAGGAAACATCAAGACAAGAAAAAAGAGAGGAACGTCTGAGTGTCAAAAGTTAGATGAAAATAAGAAAAAGCTGTTAAGAGGAAAATTTAAAGTGAGGATGGGGGGAAAGATTACAGAAGTTTCTTCCTTGAAAGAGAGTAGAACAAGGTAAGCTTTATCCACAAAGAGCTGGTGACTTACCCATAGACAGAAGGCATTACAGAAAGACATGAAAAGTTTAAAAGATAGTGTCATGGGAGTTAAAGAGAAGAATCATGCTGAAAAGATCTCAAGAGCTGTTGCTTAGAATATAGACCACCGATTCTAAGCAGTGTACAAGGGCTTAGGGACGAATTATGATGAGGGCTTCCCTGATAGCTCAGTTGGTAAAGAATCTGTCTGCAATGCAGGAGACCCTGGTTTGATTCCTGGGTCAGGAAGATCCCCTGGAGAAGGGAAAGGCTACCCGCTCCAGTATTCTTTGGCTTTCCTTGTGGCTCAGCTGGTAAAGAATCTGCCCACAATGCAGGAGACCTGGGTTTGATCTCTGGGTTGGGAAGATCTCCTGGAGAAGGGAAATGCTACCCACTCCAGTATTCTGGCCTGGAGAATTCCATGGACTATACAATCCATGGGGTCACAGAGAGTTGGACACGACTGAGTGATTTTCACTTCACTTCACTTCTCAGTATGCTAAAATCTTGAATTCCTTAATCTCCTTTGGCAATTTTTGACTGAAATGCCAGGTGAAAAAAGAAAGCAAAAAAAAAAAAAGTTCAGTGACTGGACCAACAGGTTTTAATGAGAATAAATTTGGAAGAGGTTTGTCCAAGTTGGATATTGTCAGTTCACAGGTAAAAGTGAAAGTGTTAGTCATTCAGTATGTCAAACTCTTTGCAGTCCCATAAATTGTAGCACACTAGGCTCCATGGCATTCTCCCAGCAAGATTACTGAAGTGGGTAGCCAACCCCTTCTGCAAGGGATTTCCTGACCTAGGGATTGAACCCAGGTCGCCTGTATTTCAGGCAGATTCTTTACCATCTGAGCTAGAAGGGAAGCCCCAGTTCACAGGTGAATTATAGGCCAAAAGAAGCAAGGGCCTTCTCTAACTCCATCTTCTTCAAAAAAATATGGATCAAGAGTTCTCTGAAAAGGGGGAAGGAGGAAAGCATATTTTCTTTCCAAGAATACACCTGACCAGTCCTCTCATTTAGTTAGAGGAACAGTAAAGATAAAAATCATCACAGCTTCAATTCCAGGGACTATACTGTGATAATTAATTCTAAGGCCTAAAATGTCCTTTGAGCTCCTTGGAGACGTTATACATATATATATATATACAGAATGTGTGTATAAAAATATATATGTAGAAATATGATTGCTAATGAAGTTTGCTTTAATTATATGGCATCTATATGTGATCTGCCTGTTAACTGGAACTAGAAAAAAAAACCTGTGTATTACAATAATTAATACTCTAATAACAACTGTAAACAATTTTATAGGACCTTGCTGTTTCACATTTTTACAATACCAGTAATATCTTCAGGTAGTTTCTTTTTAAAAATAATTAAATTTTAAATTGAAGAATTCCAGGTAACTTAGCCTGAATTAATCCTCTGAGATAAGAAAGCACAAAGACCTGGCTAATATTACAGAAGTACAGAGGGGAAAAGTCCAGAAGACAAAATAAAAATAGCAATTTATTTTAATTCTTTAATTGCAATAAAAACAAAATAGCAAGTAATATCCTAATAAATTATCCTGACATAGGCTAGCGGTTTCACAAATGTTAACTCATCTGATTTGCATACCAATCCTGGAGGCTCAGCTGGTAAAGAATCTGCCTGGGATGCAGGAGACCTGGGTTTGATCCCTGGGTTGGGAAGATCCCCTGGAGAAGGGAAAGGATACCCACTTCAGTATTCTGGCCTGGAGAATTCCATGGGCTGTACAGTCCATGGGGTCGCAAAGAGTCGGACACGATTCACTTTGACTTTTTTTTCCAGCTTTACAAGGAGAAAACTTGGCCTTGGGTTGATTAGAGTCTAATAATGTAACTTAGAGAACTTGCCAACATGAGCTCAGAACCTGGGTGTGTCTGCCCATAAAGGTCAAGTTCTTTTCACAGGACTGGTCTGGAAGGAGACAAGAAGGTTATTTGTAGAAGACATTGTTATCCTTAATTAGAGAACCAATTGGAGTGAGGCCATTCTGGAAAGTGCTCAATTCTGTCTAACTCTTTGAGGCCCTTTGGACTGTAGTCTGTCAGTCTCCTTTGCCCTTGGAATTTTCCAGAAAGAATATTGGAGTGGGGTGCCATTTACTACTACAGGGGATCTTTCCGACCCAGGAATCCAGCCCATGTCTCTTGAGTCTCCTGACAGGCGGATTCTTTACCACTAGCAACACCTGGGAAGCCCACATTCAGTAAAAGACAGTGGCAAAAATCATATCACATAACTGGTAGCTTTGCTAATTAGTGAGATTCATAAAGTGGAGAGATACAAACAGTAGAAGGGCTTCAGATGCATATTTGCCAAAATGAAAGACAAGTAGCCTCTGTACCAAACGAAACACAGCTTAGATACTGGTACCTTAATAAAAAGAGGAGTTTCATTTGATGAAAAGGTTTGAAAAGGAAATGGATTGATTCCATTCAGAGTGGCAGCTAACAGAGTGGCTTTGGGGGAAATCATTCCTAAGTGCATTGGGCTGCTTCTTGCTTGCAGGACAGAAATTACTGACTATTGGTTAAAATGCCATGTGAATTAATTTTCAGCCTCATTTATCCTCTGGCTGAGCATAAAAGCAATTTCAAAGGGAGAAAAATGGCCCCAATATGTGTTGCCACAAATCTTCTGAGAGATGAAAAATGTTAGCAACTAGCATAATTTAATTTCAGATTCAAACAACTATCACTATTAAAGTTAACAGTTCTGGGTGTGTACATTTTCAGATTCATAAAAATGTGTATTGTTTAATATTACATTTGAATTATTTCTTTTAGTATCTAATTTGCCTACAATTCCTCTGGAACAAGACAATATAAGCATTGAATCTACCCTCTGGAAATCTCACTAGGGCCTTAGCTGGATGATCTCATTAATTCTCTTTTCTAATTAATGAATCTCCCCTCTACTGTAGGAATAGTTGTTTACTGATTTTTTTTCTATGACACCCCTGGATTAAGTGACAGTTTGTCTTATTACTTAAAATAATTTCACTCTATAAGATGATTCTTATGAAAGTTAAAGAATATCTAAAATTTCTGAGGAAGCAGGTATACTTATTTCAGCAACTAAAAATGGGTGAAAAGTGACATGGCAGTGACATCCTTTGCATATTTCATGTACCCTTCTAA
The DNA here is from genome assembly GCF_049115385.1 of Moschus berezovskii. NCBI lineage: Eukaryota > Metazoa > Chordata > Mammalia > Artiodactyla > Moschidae > Moschus > Moschus berezovskii. Next base: position 10,765,635 of record NC_142467.1, read on the forward strand.
TAGTGAAGTAAATTAGGATACATCCATTTCAGGGTGATTTCATGGCAGTCACCGAAGAACCTGCTGCTCAATTTTTTATTTGATCTAAGTTAGACTCAGATGACTAATTCTTTTAATCTCAACTTAACCTCACAGAACAAAAGCCTAATTCTGTTGGGCTAGTAAAACACTTTACGTGAACTTTTGTTCTTCACAACCTGTTCTGCACTGCAGTGATGGAAAAGACTGAAAAACTTTTAACTGTCAAATTAGGATGAAAAACAGGAATAAAATTATTTACGTTGTGTGCGCCTGTACCTCCAAGTTTGTTTCTGTAGTGCTCTTCTTCTTTTTTTCTTTTTAATGAGGACTACAAATTGTTTTCAGTTTTTATTATTACAGTCTTTGGACAATCTGAGAGGTAACTGTAATATTCCCCAAAATTAATGTGTGGCTCCAGAGAAAGTAATTTAACTATTCAATTATTGGACATTAAAAAAGAGATTCTGTTGTGTACTGATTGAGATGAAAGTAATCATAGCACCGCATTTCTTTTGGACAAGTTTACTTATTTATTTTCCGAAGGAACACATTGTACAGCACACCCTGGGTCTCTGTGTTTAAAAGCCCTGGTTAAATACTAAGATGCCAAAATGATAAGCAACACATAAACTACTGAAGTCTTCTTGCTTATGTTAGTGACAGACCGAAGGGAAATGCCTGATTCACAAAACGCAAATAGAGAGGTAGCTTCTGCCTCAAAGACCAGGCTTAACTCTGTCTCCTCACCCGACATCATAACAGACTGTTGGTCTGTGTAGAAAAATGCTTCAAACGCACTCTCGTGATAAAAAAAAATAAAACTAACAGAAGCCTCTATTTAGTCATTTGACTATATAAATCTTCAAAGGGAGATTTTATAATCTCACATTTCCAATTTTATAAACAGAGGATATTGGGTATGACAAACTTTTCCTGATATCCCAGATCATGAAGGTGATGGTTCCTATGTCTAACAGACATAGTCACTCAGTAATGTATCAAATTCAGTTTTTCTGTCTTCTTTGCTATAAAGCTATGAGTTGTTCATTCTCACACATTCATTCTTTCTTTAGCTAGATTCCTTATAACTTAAAAAAATGATTTGGACACGAAGATTTTAAAAATAAAAATAAATTAGTTCGAGCCAAGAAATAAAGACACGATGGTTTCTCTCAGTCATGCTCTATGGTTCTAGACTGACTCTTCGGAAATATTTCTCTAACAAAGATGAATGGGAAATGGATTCTTCTCTTCTTTAACAATAGAGAAAAACGGGCAATATTCGTGAAATAACGGTGTTTGGGATACTGGAATTAGGCAACAAAAGTGAATTCTCCCTCAGACACAAGAAACAAATGACATGAGTTTTTTTAAAAAAATTTATTGGAGAATAGTTGATTCACAATGGTATGTCAGTTTCAGGTGTACAGTAAAGTGAATCAGTTATTGTATACAAACATCCACTCTTTTTTAGATTCTTTTCCCATACTGGCCACTACAGAGTATTGAGTTCTTTGTGCTATAAGTAGGTCCTTAATAGTTTAAGGGCTTCCCTGATAGCTCAGTTGGTAAAGAACTCACCTGCAATGCAGGAGACCCTGGAAAAAGGATAGGCTCCCCACTCGAGTATTCTTGGGCTTTCATTGTGGCTCAGCTGCTAAAGAATCCACCTGCAATGCAGATCTGGGTTTGATTGCTGGGTTGGGAAGATCCCCTGGAGAAGGGAAAGGCTACCCACTCCAGTATTCTGGCCTGGAGAATTCCATGGACTGTATAGTCCACGGGGTTACAAACATTCGGACAGGACTGAGTGACTTTCACTCACTTATCTGTTTTTTATACAGTAGTATATATATGTCGCTCTGAATATCCCATTTATTCCCCCACTACTCAATACATTTAAGAGAGCTCTATTATACAGTTGTAATAAAAGCCCTTGAAATCCTTCTATAATATTTAAATTTGCATCAGCCATTATTTATTCTGATAGCTGATGTGTGTTGAATAGTTACCAATATAAGTCTTCAATGGGTAATAATTTTGGAGGAACCTAAAAAGGTCCACTTAGTATTGAATAATGTACCATGATTATTAACCTGGTGTGAATAAAAGCAGAGCGGGACTTCCCTTCACAGGTCTAGCTGACATAATGCTTTTAATAGATAATAATTAGACTAATTGATGACAATCTTTGGACTTTACATAGTATGATCCAATGATGCAGAAAGATGTCCTCCCAGGGAAAATCATCAGGGTGATCGGGTAATAATGCTGAGAAAGATACAGTGGCTGAGAGGAGTTCTAATATTCACAGTGTTAGCAGCAATGCTTTTGTGCCACTAATGGCCTTCGGCTCACAGGTCCTGTTCAAACCTTGAGCTGAAGAGCCAGGAAATTCTGCTTTCTTAGAGTGTCTTCACCCAACATGCCTCTCTTCATTACCTTATTCATTCCACAAATATCAATTGAGGGTCCTCTGTATGCCCGGTACTATGCTGGATAATAGGGATAAAATAGTGAACAAAACCAGACCTAGATTCTGAAAACTAAAATTAACCTTCTTTACCTTGAAAAATGCTATCTATAAAATTAAATAGACGAGTAATTAGTAATGATTTCAGATTGTTGACTGCTTCAAATACTACATGTTTCTGCCTGGGGAGAGCAGGCATGGGGAAGGAATTGTACCACTGTGAGGTGCTTCAAGGAGAAAGCTAATCCATGATCTGCCTCCCGGTAGATTCCTGTGGGTGTGGGATAAATAAATGACTATCTCTCCTTATTTTACTCAGCCTAATGCTAACTGTGTGGATCACAATAGACTGTGGAAAATTCTGAAAGAGATGGGAATACCAGGCCACCTGACCTGCCTCTTGAGAAATCTGTATGCAGGTCAGGAAGCAACAGTTAGAACTGGACACGGAACAACAGACTGGTTCCAAATAGGAAAAGGAGTACGTCAAGGGTGTATATTGTCACCTTGCTTATTTAACTTATATGCAGAGTACATCATGAGGAACGCCGGGCTGGAAGAAGCACAAGCTGGAATCAAGATTGCTGGGAGAAATATCAATAACCTCAGATATGCAGATGACACTACCCTTATGGCAGAAAGTGAAGAGGAACTCAAAAGCCTCTTGATGAAAGTGAAAGAGGAGAGTGAAAAAGTTGGCTTGAAGCTCAACATTCAGAAAACAAAGATCATGGCATCTGGTCCCATCACTTCATCAGAAATAGATGGGGAAACAGTGGAAACAGTGTCAGACTTTAATTTTTGGGGTCCAAAATCACTGTGGATGCTGATTGCAGCCATAAAATTAAAAGACGCTTACTCCTTGGAAGGAAAGTTATGATCAACCTAGATAGCATATTAAAAAGCAGAGACATTACTTTGCCAACCAAGGTCCATCTAGTCAAGGCTATGGCTTTTCCAGTGGTCATGTATGGATGTGAGAGTTGGACTGTGAAGAAAGCTGATCGCTGAATTGATGCTTTTGAACTGTGGTGCTGGAGAAGACTCTTGAGAGTCCCTTGTACTTCAAGGAGATCCAACCAGTCCATCCTAGAGGAGATCAGTTCTGGGTGTTCATTGAAAAGACTGATGTTGAAGCTGACACTCCAATACTTTGGCCACCTCATGTGACGAGTTGACTCACTGGAAACAACTCTGATGCTGGGAGGGATTGGGGGCGGGAGGAGAAGGGGACGACAGAGAATGAGATGGCTGGATGGCATTACCGACTCGATGGACATGAGTTTGAGTGAACTCCAGGAGTTGGTGATGGACAGGGAGGCCTGGCGTGCTGTGGTTCATGGGGTCACAAAGAGTCGAACATGACTGAGCGAATGAACAGAACTGAACTGAATGCTAAAATATAAATAAAATATATATGTTAAGAAATCAGCTTTTTGTCATAACAAACTGAAAAGAAGCTTTTCATTTTGATAGTTTACTATATTTGCTTTAGGCAGCAAAACTTTACCAAATTTTATGGCATTGTAACAAAAATTAGCCTAGTTGTGTTGGCTGTTGCAATCATAAATTTTAACGATATATATTTTGAAAAAATGTGTATAGCTTGGAAGTAAAACTTCATAAAGTGGTGCCAAATAATACTTACTCATTAAATACACCACTCATAATAAAAGCATATGTTTATCACTATGGTATTATAATGAGAACCTATTCTTAACAGTTTATCCAGGTTTAGGATATGTAGAAAGCTACATAAATGTCATTTTGATTATGTACACGAATAGTGGAAAGTGCTGAGAAAGAAGTATTTCTTTCCTACTCAGTTGTATCACTATACTATAGCTTCTGTAAAGACACGGTCTGGGGATTCTGTCCTAGCTGAACCCTCTGGCTTTATTTATTGTCTGCTGGTTTTTTCTGGCAGTTGTGTAATTTGAGGACTTGCTTCTTATTAAACAGCCTCTAGGTTGAGTCATGGTGACAGACTGAAGAAGAGCACACTTAAAAAACATCTCTACTCCCAAGGAAGTTAGAGTCTGAGAGTCTAGTGGGACAGTATCACAACTCTTTGGGTCTTAACTGATTAGAAAATGGTACACATGAAGAGAAATGGAAAGATTTATGTTCATCACTCTTTTGTTTGTGGTTCTCAACTTCACCCTAATGGATAATAGCGTGGTCTTTGATATGGGGAACAGGTAGACTACAGTTATTTTTCTTAGATTTTGTTCATACCAGTGAATCATGATCACGAAAGTAAAACTTTTCAATAAAGATACCTAACTGAATTCAGTGTAGCTATCTTGACTGCAGAATCTCATTAGAATTCACAATTGTACTGAAAGAAACTGCTGAATATCTTGAAGCACATGATCTCTGACACAATGAAACATGGCTCTGGTGACAAGGAACAGTGTTTAAATCATGGTCCATGATGTGAAAATATCACCCAAATTTACCTAAGGTCCTTCATGTGACCAGCCTCATTAGTTTAATGAAACTTGACCCATCAGAACAATTGTCTACATGAACGAGAGAGAACTTGCTTAATTCTCTGGCAGTTCCACTGGGTTTTACATTAATTAGTCAAGATCCATATAATTGCATATTTCATAATTGATTCTGACAAAACATTCATACAGGTACAGGCAAAATATTGTCTTTGGAACTTCACAGATCATTAGATACATCTTCAAAAAAAGGACTTGTAGTCAAATCACCTGCTTCCTTGAAAACAAGGGTGATGTCATATTGACCAATCATCCGGGTTCCCAGAGAAATTATACTAATGGCATCAAGTTAATACAAATTTAAGTTTTAAACTGAAAATCAGATAGAGAAAAAGATTTGGTCTTATATTTTTAGATGATATGAATAACTATGAACCAAAAGTAGTATATAGTCTTATACATGTAATAAATAAATTGTCTGACTACCAGGCCAGACTGAAAAATGTGATGTTCTGTTATAGACTTACTCTTTTTTTTTTTAGCTCTGAGGAACACCTGCTTTGGTGGTGGAGAGGGAGGCTTCTGCTTTGTGCATATGTGTACCTGACACAATGGAAATTAAATAACCATATTTTAACAGCAAACTGAGAGCCTATGCAGTGGACTCGCTGGCTGTCTCATAAAGAAAATCAGGCTATAATAATAAAGAGCTTGAATGCATGTCAAAGGGAGGTTTACAGTAGAAGTTCTGTCAATGAACTATGTATTTAATTCAGTCACATTTTTAGTCCTCTGTTCTTGCATGCGTGCATGCTCAGTCACTGAGACATGTCTGACTCTTTGCAACCCCATGGACTGTAGTCCACCACACCCCTTTGTTTATGGGATTCTCCAGGCAAAAATACTGGAGTAGGCTGCCATTTCCTCCTTCAGGGGATCTTCCTGACCCAGGGATCAAACTGGGTCTCTTGTGTCTCCTTTGTTGGCAGGTGGATTCTTTACTGCTGTACCACCTGGGACACCTGAATAAATAATATCAAACATCAGTCTTGAGACTTTATCTAGCATGATAACACAGTAAAAGAAATGAGAAGTATGACTATCAGACAGGAAAAAACTATATAAATATTGTCAGACAACATGTTTTCGTACATAGAAAATCAAGAAAAAAGATAAAATATATAAATAGTAGGTATATAAGTTAATAAACAAATTAGAGTTTTCCATATATTAGCATAGGAAACTTAAAATAATAAATCTTTTCCATAGTACAATATATAAAATAAAAGAATAAACTTAACAAGAACTGTGCAAACCTATATGATGAAAACTATAAATCATTGCAGAAGGGTATAAAACCAAAGTAAATGTGAAATAATATATTACTTCTGAGTGATAAAATCTAAGATCATAAATACATTAATTTTCATCAAAATAAACTGTGAACTTAATGTACTCTAATAAAAATTCAAGAAGATTTGGAAAAGAATGATAAGGTGAGATATGCCGTGTGTGTGTGTGCTAAGTTGCTTCAGTGGTGTCCGGTTATTTGCGACCCTATGGACTGCAGACCACCGGGCTTCTCTGTCCATGGGATTTTCCAGGCAAGAATACTGGAGTGGGTTGCCGTGCCCTTCTCCAAGGGATTTTGCTGAGCCAGAGATCAAACCGTGTCTTGTGTGGATCCACTCTTGAATGCAGATTCTTCACCGCTGAGCCTCCAGGGAAGTTCAAGATATGCCATGCTATTTACCGAAATGTACTCTAGAGCTACAGTAGTTAAGTGGGAGGCTACCAGCTCAGGAATGGATAGAAAGTTCAAGGAAACAGAAGAGAATCCAAAAATAATCTTTAAGTTAATTTTCATAATTTTGAAAAAGTTGATTCTAACAATTTTTGCCAGTTTTCTCACTACTTTTATGAAAGAGACTATTTTCAGAGTTTCTTACCCTACCATTTTCGCAGACAGAACTCCTTTAATGCAATTAAAAATTAGTTTTATAAATGTTGGTTGTATCTACAGAAATCAATAGAGTAGTGATTTAAAAGTTCTAAATGCCATATATACTCTAGAAAATATTCATGCATTTAGTTAGATCACGGCATCCGGTCCCCTCATTTCATGGCAAATAGATAGGGAAACAGTGGTAACAGTGAGACACTTTATTTCCTTGGGCTCCAAAATCACTGCAGATGGTGACGCAGCCATGAAATTAAAAGACGCTTGCTCTTTGGAAGAAAAGTTATGACCAACCTAGACAGCATATTAAAAAGCAGAGACATTACTTTGCCAACAGATGTCCGTCTAGTCAAAGCTGTGGTTTTTCCAGTAGTCAGTAGCTGAACACCAAAGAATTGATGTTTTTGAACTGTGGAGTTGGAGAAGACTCTTAAGAGTCCCTTGGACTGCAAGGAGATCCAACCAGTCCATCCTAAAGGAAATCAGTTGTGAATATTCATTGGAAAGACTGATGCTGAAGCTGAAACTCCAATACTTTGACTACCTGATGCAAAGAATTGACTCATCTGAAAAGACACTGATGCTGGGAAAGATTGAGGGCAGGAGGAGAAGGAGACGACAGAGGATGAGATGTTTGGATGGCATCACCGACTCAATGGACATGAGTTTGAGTAAACTCCAGGTGATGGACAGGGAGGCCTGGTGTCCTGCAGTCCAAGGGGTCACAGTCAGACACAACTGAGCTACTGCACTGAACTGAACTGATATTTTACCTCAGTATTTCTGGATTCCTTGTAGGTTTTCTGTATTTCAGCATTAATTTCTCTTATTCAGTGTATTTATAAAATATTCACAAAAAAACATTTATTTCACCTTAACTTGCTTCTTTGTTGGCTTAATACAATATTGTATATGAAACGCATTAGAAAATGTATATGTACTACAAAGTTGATGTTACTAACACATTTCAGAGTGTTTTCTGCTCGACATAAGTATTAAATATCAGATAACACTTTTCTGAAGAGAAGGACCATGATGCCCAACTCTCAAGCAAAAAAAAAAAGGATTCACTTCAGCTGCATTTTGATGGTAGCAATTCCGAATGGGTGATGCATTAGTTACATTTATCATAAAACTAATGTCTGTGGAGGACTGTTTTAGCAACTAAAAAAAGAAATGGGAAGTAGAAGAGGATCTATAATATCTTCTCATATCTTTATCATTGTTCAGATATTTATTATTTAATAACATAAAATGGAATTACATGAAAGATTTCAGTATCCTTCAAATTCTCTTTTACAAGAGAGTGAGACAGAGGGAAAAAGAGAAAAAAATTTTGAGAAAATGTCTAAATATATTTTGGGGGATCAAATATTGTATCATGTGATATCATGACCTAATTAGTAAATTTTACTTTGCAAAATTTAAACATTACTTTATGAAAAAAATCATCTAGAATATTTTATACTTTTTCCTGTCATAAAATTATCTAAAACATTGTGAAACAGGAACCCTAAAATTAGTTACCGAGGAAATAGACTATAATTGTTCCACAGACATTATTAGAAGCTATTAAGTAATTTTTAGTTTGCAATTATCTATCCCATATAAAATGTTCAAGATAAAGGTAAACCCAATACAGCGAATCTGTTGATTTTGGCCACGTTAATAATCAGTGTGAATCGCTAAACATGAAAGCAATTTGATTAAAAATTTGGAAAGAAAGGAATTGACCATATATTCATGATTGATATCTACTAGTTTTAATAAGCAAAAAAAAAATTTGGTGATTTTAATTTTCTTCTTAATTAAAACAAAATTACATCTACCATTTTCCTTGATGTGCCTTATAATCATCTAGGAATATTATATTCCATTCCAAAATTAAGTAAGGTAAAGTTTCTAAAAAGGTAATGGCACATTGCTAATGTTAAGTCACTTCAGTCGTGTCCGACTCTTTGTGAACCCATAGACAGCAGCCCACCAGGCTCCCCTGTCCCTGGGATTCTCCAGGCAAGAATACTGGAATGGGTTGCCATTTCCTTCTCCAATGTGACATTAGAGGCAGCAAAAACGGGCTCAAAATCCCAATAGTGAATTGAGACACAGAATGAATGACAGACCTTTGGTTTAAAGAGCATTTACTCAAATAAAGAGAACATTAATATTAAGATGTTGTTGCAATATTTAAAAGAGGGTGTGAAGAGTAGTGCAGGCAACCTAGGCTGACAGTCCATGTATCTGCGTTCTCGACCTAACTTTTAATTGTGTGTGATCATGTGTGATTTAATTGTGTGTGATTGTGTGATTTGGGGAAAATCATTTAACACCTTTGTAAAATTAGTCAGCTCAAATTATGGAGTATATTATAATGATGAAGACTTAAGCAGAATAGTCGTACAACTGTAATGGTGGTAGCGTTTTTTAAGTTTTATTCTGCTTTGCCTCATCATTTAAAACGTCTTCCAGGGCTAAGGTCTCTGACATAAATCTGCAAGCATGACAACCATAATTAACTAAGGTATTTAATGTGAAATTTAAAGAAGTTGTGAAGAAAAAAGTAAAGAAATACCTACTTTCAGAACATATCTTCTTGCTTCTCAGCAGATCTTCTTCTCAATCATACCAAACATAATTTCCATTTTAACTATCACTTCTTTCTACAGAACCACAAGGAGAACTTAAAAGGACAACCAAGTGAACAGTTTTTATGAACTTACTTACTGAAACTTCTGGTTCTGTTACTAATCAGAAGATGAATTTTCCTTTGGTTTGCAGGGATGTTGATTTCTAATAAGACATCTGTCTAGTAAGAGGGGCTTCCCTGGTGGCTCAGATTGTAAAGAATCTGCCTGCCATGTAGGAGACCTGGGTTTGATCCCTGGGTTGGGAAGATCCCCTGGAGAAGGGCATTGCAACACACTCCAGTATTCTTGCCTAGAGAATCCCATGGACAGAGAAGCTTTGTGAGCTACAGTCCATAGGGTCGCACAGAGTTGGACATGACTAAAGCTACTTAGCATGCACGCACGCGTATAGTAAGAGGCTCAGGTGGCTTCACAGGGTTAGGTTCTTGGAACACCTAAGGGGCTTCCATGCTTCTTTCTCCTCAAGGGCAAAAACGTAGTTTTCGTTGTTAGTGTGCTGGAGCTAACTGATACTGGCAGAGGAGAACCGAGTGTGCCTATCTCTTTCCAAATCTGGGTTCAGTAGCATCGTGCATTAGAGCTAAAATTCAGCCATTGTGGGCGCATTGACAGGAAGGAAATCAGTGAACAACTACTAATTAGGGCATTTGGGTGGAGAGAGAGGAATTGTGCTGGGGAAGCCCAGCTGTTACAAATTTTCCTGGCTAAAGGGTAAAGAATCTGCCTGCAATGCGGGGAGACCTGGGTTCGATCCCTGGGTCAGGAAGCTCCCCTGGCAAAGGAAGTGGCAACCCACTTCAGTATTCTTGCCTGGAGAATTCCATGGACAGAGGAGCCTGGTGGGCTACAGTACATGGGGTCACAAAGAGTCGGACATGACTGAGCCACTTTCACTTTTCTCTATTGGCCAAACACAGGTAAACTCTGGTCCTGAGGAGAAATGACCTATGTTAAACTTGTTGAGGAAGAAAGACACACAGTTGTCCTGGTTTTGAAACTAAAATCTCCTACCCAGGAACCTCAAGGCAAGTTGACTCTCTAGCTGCTACATTCTCAAAAGGAAGCATTTCTTACTTTACCTCTAAAGCTAAGTGACAGCGGAGAGACTCTTAAGAGGCTGAATTCTGAGAAGGCGACAGACCGGTTAAACCCTGAGGTCCATCAAATGCTCTTGCCCTTGTGGAATCCTAATCAGTGAGGGGCATCGAGAAGAGAAGAGAAAGGTGACAGTTTCCTTTTTTGCTCTCCCTTGCCCTCCTCCTGGCGAACACGGGGTAACTCAGCAGTTTCCCTGCCTCTTCGGCTTGTCCTCGGGACTTTAATTGGCACCATATGGGGATTTAGGGTAAGATGAGAGAATAGAAGAGATAGAAGTTAATTGACTTAGTTCATTTTTAATTGATTGTTAAGTCTATAACTTTATAATTACATTATTTTTGAAGGACTTTTAAACTTGCCGTAGGGTTTATCATTGCAGTAACTACAATTCTCATATTCTGTGTCTTGTGAACACAGTATTAGATTTTCTAAAGTAGTCCCCACCCTCATCATAGGAAGAAGAACTTTCTTTAAACTAGAGGAACATCTTTTGTAAGTGATGCTAATGTGCAATGGGAGGATTCAAAATCACAAGACCAGATAATGTATATTTTTATCCTAAATTTTCATTTTTCCCCACAAGCTGCCTCATGATAAGGGTATTAAAATTAAAATAACTCAGAAAATCATACTTTTAATTAAAGCAGCATAAAATAGGGTTTAAAAATCTGTTCTCTTTCAGTTGTTTTCTGTCCCTGTTGGCCAAATGGAAGCTATTGTCATTGCGTGTACCCTTAGGAAAGATGGGAAAAACGGAACCTCACAACGTCACAGCAGGTAAGACATTTCAGACCTAAAGGCCCTTCATTGAAAACAGCCTACATCCAGTTCTCTGATGCTTAACATTTGAGGGTTGTGCGATGGATGTGAAATCAAATTGGGTAAAAAAAAATAGGAAACTAAAAGAATGGACGAGGAAGAAGGAATGAGTCAATTAATAATCTTGCACTAACCACATTCACTGACTCAAAAAGGAAGAAATGTTTACAAAGCTATCATGTAAGATCTCACAGTAGCAACCAAAGGAAGTGTGTGGAACATCTGCGCCCTGGTAGATATTACCCTCAAAGAGTCATTATTCTGAGTGGCTGATACAGAATTCAAATTTGACAGGTATTGAATAAGGTATAATCATTTTTTAAAATTCTCTCCTGTTAAAACTTGGAGATGTTTACCAAATTTCTTACAGCCATCTGACTCTAAGCATAATTCTAAAAGGGATTTATCTCACAGTTAGATATCTTTGCTTGCAGTAACTTCTGGATTCACCCTTGGAATCCTGGTGATGGATTTTTTTATAGGTTTTATTTTAGTTATATGTAATGGACATAGTGGTCTGAGTTCTAAAATGGTTTGGAACTTTTGGAAAAACCGATTAAAGAGAAAGATTATTTGTGTACACAGATAACACTCAAGGGAGGTGAACGGGAGATGTGGTGTTCCCAAAAGGTAAAACAGCCGGTCCTGAGAACCCTGAGAAGTGCCCAGAGATGCTGTGGAGTGAGAGTCTTGGTCACTCTGAGAAAACAATTTTGTCATGAAAGGCAGAGGAACTTAAGGAACAAAGAGCCCAGGCAGAAAACGCTGTGTTTCCCTAGATAGCAGCTGAATGCAAAGAAACAGAAACGGTTCTGGAGGAAAAGTATCATTGTGACCTAACTCAAAACACACAGGACGAACACTTGGGTTTCTGGGACGGGCTGGGGATACCTGGTTGAAACGGAGTGATGCTTTAGCTCCAGTCAGCTGACCTGAGACGTTTTACATCCCCGTATAGGGGTGGGAGGAGAAGGGGACGACGGAGAATGAGATGGCTGGATGGCATCACCGACTCTGTGGACATGAGTTTGAGTGTACTCCGGGAGTTGGTGATGGACAGGGAGGCCTGGCGTGCTGTGATTCATGGGGTCGCGGAGAGTCGGACACGACTGAGCGACTGAACTGATGGTATCACTGACTCTGTGGACATGAGTCTGAGTGAACTGCGGGAGTTGGTGATGGACAGGGAGGCCTGGCGTGCTGTGATTCATGGGGTCGCAGAGAGTCGGACACGACTGAGCGACTGAACTGAACTGAACTGAACTGATAATTTCACTTGCTACCGCTGAGTTTGTAACCCAGGATTACGTTGTATCGCAGCAGTTTGCCCGCTGTGTGCTGACTGTGTGTGCAGCGCGGCAGTAAGCATCGTGGTCTAGATGAACAAGGAAGTAACCGCAGCCCCAGGAAGTTATGAATCCAGGGGGTGGAAGCGACGGAAGCTTCAGGTGGGAGCCCGCACTTGCCCCAGTGCCCGTGTGAGCTTCCTGAGTGACTGCAGACGTTATGGAGATGCAGTTACGATCTGTTTAATTTGGGTTTAGCGAGATGTATATATCTCTGGTTTGCAGTCATTTCCATTTATAGTTAAGTGACTGCTCATCCCAGTGTCAGAATGACTTCCAGAACCTACCACCACTGTGCCAATTCCTTTGTGTCCTGAAAGGGCAAAGCCCAATGTAAAATTCATAACCTTCACTACCAGTGATGTCTAAATACTAATTGAAGAATAAGCTTCATCATGACAAACCATATTTAATCTTAATTACTACCCAAGCCACCTTGAGATACCTAAAATTTTAGAGTTCTTATATGAAAGGAACCTAGGGATTTCTCCAAATTTTAGGATACTTTTCCAAATTAAAAAATATACATATATATATAAATGTATGAACATATATATATAGTGACTCTATATGTCAAACAGCCCTTTAAAGGTAAAAAAAACTAAATTATCCATCTCTTGTCTCTAAGGAAAATAATATTACAAACTGTTGGCAAATAAAGAGATATTCAAAACGTGTGCATCCAAAAAAGTAAAGGAAAACATTGTATCATAAGAGTGTGAGTTAATTAATGAAAATATGTTGATCTCCTCCCCCTGCATTTTGTGCTGTTTTGGGTTGTAAGGCACAAGTCTCAGATCCCTCTTTTGGAAGAGGCGCCCTCCTTTTCCAGCTGCTGGGAGCAGTGGTTGCCATCAGTTCATAGTTCCTTTCCAGGAACTGCCCTGTCTGAAGGTAGCTGCCCTCCCCAAGAGGGCAGCCCACATCCCAAACCAGCTGGCTAGTCGGGTACCCGTCTCCCTGGCCCTCACCTGACCCAATTCCAGCACCAGAGCTCCATGTTGCGGTTGCTGGGGTCCCTGTTGTGAATGAAGAACGTTTTAGACTTTCCCTCTCTTACTAATCCTACCGCCCCCGCCCCCCTGACCTCACAGCAGCTCCTCCTTAGGATACTCCTCACAACTTTCCTACACAATCGTTTCAAGGTAATTTCATTTCAGGCAGTGATACGTTTCATGTCTTTGTTTGTCATTTTAAAAATTTTGCTTCCCATTCTGAGTAAATGTTTCACCTAACGTGTCTGTGGTCAGAGTGTGACCACCAACTCCTGCAGTGGTATTCCTTGCCCACAGGGTCTTTCTTGGTATCACCTGACTTTGCATTCCCTGTATTTAAAATTGTTCGAGACCATTTTCTAATTTCCATAGTCAAGTGTATCCGATCATCCCCCAGCTCTCTGTATAGTTTCTTTACCTTTTCATTCAGGTAAACAAGAGGACACATTTTACCTGATTGTCATGCCTTTTTATTCCTCTTTAATCTATAGGAGTTCTCCTGCTCTTATTTCTTTCATGGCATGGATATTTTCGAAAGGTTTAGGCCAATTGCATCATAAGCTAGCCCACAATCTAGATTTCTTTGATTGTTTAGGACAGTTGTATGGTAGAATGTTTCACAGTCTGTATTTGATTGTTCTCGCGTGTTTAAATTTATCTTAACTTTTTTGAGAATACTCAGCCATGAAATTAAAAGACGCTTGCTCCTTGGAAGGAAAGTTATGACCAACCTTGATAGTATATTAAAAAGCAGAGACATTACTTTGCCGACCAAGGTCCGTCTAGTCAAGGCAATGGTTTTTCCCGTGGTCATGTATGGATGTGAGAGTTGGACTGTGAAGAAAGCTGATCGCCGAAGAATCGATGCTTTTGAACTGTGGTGTTGGAGAAGACTCTTGAGAGTCCCTTATACTGCAAGGAGATCCAACCAGTCCATTCTGAAGGAGATCAATCCTGGATGTTCATTGGAGGGACTGATGCTAAAGCTGAAACTCCAATACTTTGGCCACCTCATGAGACGAGTTGACTCACTGGAAAAGACTCTGATGCTGGGAAAGGTTGGGGGCGGGAGGAGAAGGGGACGACGGAGAATGAGATGGCTTGATGGCATCACCGACTCTGTGGACATGAGTTTGAGTGTACTCCGGGAGTTGGTGATGGACAGGGAGGCCTGGCGTGCTGTGATTCATGGGGTCGCGGAGAGTCGGACACGACTGAGCGACTGAACTGAACTGAACTGAACTAGAGGATGATAGGAATTTTCCATAGCACCACATCACTGCAAATCTAAAGTCATTTTGCCTATTTGTCTCCTTGTTTGTGAGACGATGTAAAATTAGATTGCTGTTATCTGCTGAGCATTGTCGGAGTTTTCCCCTTTGTGACTGATTAGCGATTCGTGTGGTATACCTTGAAACCACGTGGATAACCTTGCACTGAATATTGTATTCACAAGTTCTTGGCAAATGCTTAACTACTTATTAAGTAAGCTAGACAGGGAATTATTCTAAGAAATACAAATGACAAAGCGGGACCTTATATGGTGTCCTTTAATAAAATGAGCAGAGCCAGGGGACTCCTGTCTTGGCAGCCCTGGGGTTTACTGACTGAGAGGTCCCTGTGCCAGCATCTGCCATGGTTGAGGAGCTGTGCAAGTGATCCGTCTACCACTGGCCATTATATCCTACGCTTTAGCCTAAATAAATCACTAGCTCCAGGTTTGTGCATTGTTCTCGGGCTGAATCTGCTTCTTACCACTTAATTGTGTGCATCCACAGCTTCCAGGAAATTCTTCTGTGCTTCTATTATTTGTGGTGACAGCATCACAGCATGTTTCTGAAGTGTACCAGCTGCCCAAGGGCTTTCGTGACAGTTGGGGTCACTTTTGTCTGCTTGAAGCATCACATCCCACTTGCCTGGCTTGACAATCCCCCCACTGAAGATTGATTGATTGATGATTGATTGATACTAATTAGAAGTTTGACCATCTTGGAAATGGATTCTCAGGGAACAGCGTACCATTCTCTCTACCAGGTGGTGACAGCTGTCTTAGATGCTGCTGCTTCTCAGCAAGGGAACCACAACTGTGCCAGGGACCCATGCCTTTTCACTGAACTTTCTCATTCTGCTGCCTGTGTGGCTCCTGCTATCACTGTTCTTAGTTCTTGGTGCATAACGGTTCTGAAATTATAACAGATACACTGATACACAACCCTTGTTTCTCAAGGGTTGATTCTTATCTCCATCTATCACTGGTTCCGGATCCCTTTCCAAAAGTTCAGTATTCCAAACTAATTATTTCTGGACAATATTTTAAGTCAAGAGCTTATTTCCTACTGTTCTGTGTCAATGTTATGTTAGCAAAACATTACAGATATTCAGCATTTCCCTCTTCACATGAAGCAGATAGCCTCTAATTGGTCTGATGCGCTGATAAGGCTAATACTCTCGAGCCACCCATTTAACATGAGAAAACATGGCTTTTTCTTCTTCAGAAATTTTAGGGGTTTCCTTAATAGAAGTTTTGAACAACTTTGCTATCAATGAGTAGTAAATGAGTACATAATGCAATATTTCCTTTCACCCTGTATCCTATCATCAATCTGCCTATAAGCAATGGAGAATAGTATGATGTTATTTCTTATTCAACAACTGAAAATGTACGCCATCATTTTTTGTAGCAATATGTTGGAGAAAATATCTCTTTTCCCTCAACTACTCCTTCTTTATCCCTTAATCCTTTTACCTTGGTTTATTCATATCTTTCAGAAAAAGGCAGCGAGCAGTTAATATATTTAGAATGCTTTCCAGGATTTCTAAAAGTGAGGCGATAAACATATTCCCACACATATTCTCTGACTCACTTTCCTTCACAGGTACAGTTGTGTCTCCCAGTAAGGCTATGTAACACATTTTAAACTCTAAAGACAAGCTGAATATCCGTGCCAAATTGGCCTTTGACCTGGAGGCACACAATGAAGGGTAATGGAGTGATCATTCTGCCTTGACCTTTCGTCAGAATGCCATAGCTGAGTTGAAAAGTGACTCATGATGGCTCAACATTGCCTGTGTGAGGGACTAATTTACTACCTTTCTTAGGTATCATTTCCTGGGTTATGAAGAAGTAAGGCAAACTTAAAATTTCTCATAAAGAATCAAGTCAATTGTACCAACTCTGCTCTTTTTGTGCTTAATATCAATGTATAAACCCTTCAGTTCAGTTCAGTCGCTCAGTCGTGTCTGACTCTTTGCGACCCCATGAATCACAGCACGCCAGGCCTCCCTGTCTATCACCAGCTCCCGGAGTTCACTCAAACTCATGTCCACAGAGTCGGTGATGCCATCCAGCCATCTCATTCTCTGTCGTTCCCTTCTCCTCCCGCCCCCAATCCTTCCCAGCAGCAGAGCCTTTTCTAATGAGTTACCTCGTTGCAATAGGTGGCCAAAGTATTGGAGTTTCAGCTTCAGCATCAGTCCTTCCAATGAACACCCAGGATTGATCTCCTTTGTTGGCAAAGTAATGTCTCTGCTTTTTAATATACTATCTAGGTTGGTCATAACTTTCCTTCCAAGGAGTAAGCATAAACCCTAGAGGACTTTAAACATATATGAATGTCTTCTCTTTTTTATCAGCCTATATTATCCTCAATCATTATATTAGTTAGAATTCTCCAGAGCCGCAGAACCAATAGGAGATATAGGTAGATAGATAGATATACTATATATGTACAAATTCACATGTGGTCACATATATAATATGCATACTATATTATTCATATAATATGCATGATATATAATATAAATAATATGCATATTCTAAAATATGGAATATGTAAGATAATATGTAATAAATAGCCAATGGGAATTTGCTGTATGACTCAGGGAACTCAAACCAGGGCTCGATAACAACCTAGAGGGTGGGATTAGAATGGAGGTGGGAGGGAGATTCAAGCGAGAGGGGACATGGCTCAACCTATAGCTGATTCATGGTGATATTTGATAGAAACCAATGTATTACTCTGGGTTTGGAAGATCCCCTGGAGAAGGAAATGGCAACCCACTCCAGTATCCTTGCTTGGTAAATCTCATGGACGGTGCAGCCTGGTGGGCTGCACTCCATGGGGTCGCAAAGAGTCGGGCACGACTGAGCAACTAATACTTAATGCATTACTCTAAAGCAATTATCCTTCAATTGAAAATAAATGAACGTTTAAAATGGGGGGGGAAGGAAGAGGTTCACTATAGGGATTTGCCGCACGTGATTATGGGGACTGTGAAGTCCCAATAGCTGCAGGTGAGTCAGCGAGATGCAGTCAGTGGAGCCAGGGCTGTTATTTCTAGTCTTGAGCCCAAAGACATGAGACCTTCGAGCATCGATGTAGTTCCAGCCTGAAGACCTGGCTTGAGATCTTGAAAGAGATAGTATTTCAGGCTGAGTCTGAGAGCAGGAAGAGGCTGGTGTCCCAAAGTGAAGGCGGTCAGAGAGGAAGACGTCCCTCTTATTCAGGGAAGTTAAGTTAGTTCTCAGTCTTGTATGACTCTTTGTGACCCTGCAGACTGTAGCCCTCCAGGCTCCTCCATACTTGGAAGTTTCCAGGCAGGAATACCGGAGTGGGTTGCCATTTCCTTCTCCAGGGGATCTTCCTGATCCCAGGGAATGTAACCGATGTCTGCAGCATTGCAAACAGACTATTATCTGAGCCACCAGGGAAGCCTTTTACCATCTGAGCCTTCAAGGAAGGCCCTTTTGTTCCCTCCAAGCAATAGGTCGGATGTGGCCCACCCACATTGAGAAGGGTGATTTACCTAACTCAGTCTACTAAATGATATCCTCATCCAAAAGTACCTTCACAGGCACACTAGAGTAATGTCTGCTCACACATCCGGGCCCTCGTGGACCAGTCAAGTTGACACTTAAAGCCATCTCTCCTCCCTAAGTGTAGTTTGCTTTTCAAATGTCTGCTTTTCAAGCATGCCCTTTATTTTCACTGGGGACACAACATATCACTCTCACCACTGAACTTTATGTGGCAGGTGACTGACTCCTTTGGGTGGCGGCAACTCAATTCAACCATCTCATGTAAAAATAGTGCTGCTGTCAGGAGCTATAATTTTGGTTATTTTGGTCAGATGCAACTTATTTATTTTTTCCAGAGAGGATTCTGTATTTTAGAGATAAGGGAAATATAGGAAAACCATAGCTCCAGTTATTTAACGCATGCCATACATTTCTATTCCTGAGCAATATATTCACATATATCCATTATATTCCTGAGCAGGGATCTATCACAACTTTAATGTGTGACACTGGAGGCAAAAGTTTCTTTCTGAGAAAGGCTTTGCAGATATCCAAGCCCTTCATTTATGTTAAAGACAAAGAGTTTGAAGTGTGAAGAAATGAAATGTCTTACTCATGGGTGGGGTAGTAGAGAATTGAAAGTAAAAATTGTCCCCTGATTCTCAGGTCTATGGCACAGTCCAGTCTGTTATATTTTCTCCTGTGCTGTGGCACCTAAGGAAATATCAGACAGAGATGCAATAAATTTCACACTCCTCTGGGTAATCCCAAACCACCTTTCCTTCCATAGTTAATGCTTTGCATTATTCTCACCTAAATCGTTAAGGGGAAATATCAGCAAACTAAGCCAACGTTCCAATAAACAGTTGTTGAGTGAGTATAACCACCAATACAATAAACAGAGTGGCCAGTACAGGCAGAATACTTCTCACCATGTATAATAAATAGGAGCTTCTGCTGAAGAATATTTCAAAGTTATATTGCTATTATCTCCAGGAAAGAAATGCAAAAGGAACCCATAAAAGGGATATATTATAACCCCAAATGAATAGCTGTGCCTGCTTGAGCAGTATCTTCTTCCTTGCAGACATAGTTACGTAGGAGCCAGCCCTAATGGAAAAGAAAATAGAACAATAATAAAAAGTTCAAACTTCAGAGTCTTGTCAGAGGTCCACTTTATATCATAGTAAATTTGTTTTAAACTTGATAGGAAAAAAGAAATCAGAGAATACAACGAGGAAAAAAATTTTCACTTTCAGGATCTAGTTCACACTATTTTTCTTATGCCTATTTATTTGAAAAAGAGCAACAGCTGTGAAGATGCAGGATGAATAGACGGCTAAGTGATCAGCAAAGCGCACACAGGGTTTCCCCTCACTTGAATTCTGCTTGCTCTGCTCTAAGGACCCAAAGTGCACTCAGTGTAAGTGGCAGCTTTTCCGCCTGTCATATCTAAGGAGAGAGTCACTTTTTGATGGCTCTTGCTTTCGTGAATGCTGGCTTCAAGATAAGTGAAAGCTAAAGAGTTGGAAGAGAGCAGAGGCTGATGAATGAAGTGTGGGGATGATGCTCACAGTCTCTGGGTCTGCAGTTGACCTCTTGGAATTGCTTCAGGCAGTCAAGTGCGGACTATATCCAGACCAGGAGAAAGGAGGGGAAAAAGTGAGATGCTTAAAATTCCAACATGGTAAATTTTAAATGGTCTTTCTCTAATTGTGCCATTATGTTAGATTGCTTGCATATACTTCATTCTCTAAGAACTTTGACTTCTAGTGTCAAGACTAAAGAGTTGAGAGCAATATGACCATGAAACTGGAAAACTACCTTCTAAATTTTAACTCCCTATCAGTCCCACTTAACCATGATGATGTGGTCACTCACTTAGAGCCGAACATCCTGGCCTGTGAAGTCCAGTGGGCCTTAGGAAGCATCATTACGAACAAAGCTAGCGGAGGTGATGGAATACCAGCTGAGCTATTTCAAATCCTAAAAGATGATGCTGTGAAAGTGCTGCACTCAACATGCCAACAAATTTGAAAAACTCAGCAGTGGTCACAGGACTGGAAAAGGTCAGTTTTCATTCAAATCCTAAAGAAAGGCAATGACAAAGAATGTTCATACTACTGCACAATTGCACTCATTTCACATGCTAGCAAGATCATGCTCAAAATCCTTCAAGTCAGCCTTCAAAGGTATGGGAACTGAGAAGTTCCAGATGTTCAAGCTGGATTTAGAAAAAAGCAGAGGAACCAGAGATTAAATTGCCAACTTCTGCTGGATCATAGAAAAAAGCAAGAGAATTCCAGAAAAACATCTACTTCTGCTTCATTCAGTTCAGTTCAGTTCAGTTCAGTCTCTCAGTCGTGTCTGACTCTTGGCGACCCCATGAATTACAGCACACCAGGCCTCCCTGTCCATCACCAAACTATGCGAAAACCTTTGACTGTGTGGATTACAACAAACTGCAGAAAATTCCTAAAGAGATGGGAATACCAGACCACCTTACCTGCCTTCTGAAAAACCTGTATGCAGGTCAAGAAGTTACAGCTTTAACTGGACATAGAACAATAGCCTGCTTCCAAATTGGGAAAGGAGTACATCAAGGCTGTATCTTGTCACCCTGCTTATTTATCTTATATGCAGAGTACATCATGAGAAACGCTGGGCTGGATGAAGCACAAGCTGGAATCACGATTGCTGGGAGAAATATCAACAACTTCAGTTATGCAGATGACACTACCCTTATGGCAGAAAGTGAAGAGGAACTATAGAGCCTCTTGATGAAAGTGAAAGAGCAGAGTGAAAAAGCTGGCTTAAAACTCAACATTCAAACATCTAACATCATGGCATTTGGTCCTATCACTTCATGGCAAATAGGTGGGGAAAATGTGGAAAGAGTGTCAGATTTCGTTTTCTTGGGCTCTAAAATCACTGTGGACAGTGACTGCAGCCATGGAATTAAAAGGTGCTTGCTTTTTGGAAGAATAGCTATGACAAACCTAGCCAGTGTATTAAAAAGCAGAGACATCACTCTGCCAACGAAGGTCCATCTAGTCATTCACCCAGAGAGAGAGTATGCCAATGTTGAATCAGAGACCAATAGGAGTACATATTAATGATTTCTCCTTTAAAAAATACATTCATAAGTATCGTTTTTTGTTGTTTTTTTTTTTAAGGAGATTCTTAAGGCAGGATGGTCTGCCCAAACTGGAATCTTAAGCTCATGTGCCGCTAGTTCAATAGTAACTGAGGAAATGATCCCCTGTATTCAGAATTATATTTACATACAAGCTGAACATCCTATTAAGTCAAATAAAAAGAAACTAGTATATATACAAAGGAGACCTGAACAGTTTACTGAATTTGTCTCTAATAAATTAAGGTAAATTCATCTGCCTGGCATTCAAGACTGGTACCCTAATTTGCACAGGTCTTCCCATGTACCTATTCTAGGCTCCAATTAAATCTATCCACTGCTATTGCTTCCTGCATTTATCTTAAGCTATTAAGTTTTGTTTGGGTTTTTCCTTTCAATCTAAGCTCTCCAATCTTTATTTTCAAAATCCTATTCATTTTTCAAGCTACATTTCAAAATACAATATTTCATAAAGATAGCTTTATATTTTCCCCCTTTAATTTAAAAGTCAAAATATATATCCTCTCATCCTTTAACTTCTATTCCATTAAGATGAGAAAAGGAACAGCAGAATAGATGGGGAAGATTCTTAGGAAAAGATCTGAAGTTAAATAATTTTTCTAAAAGACATTAACATTCAAGTCTTTGTATAATTTTTTTCCCAAGTCACTTATTCTTTCAGTGATTTTCTGACTGTTTATTTTGAGCCAAATCCTGTGCTAGAACCTGTAAATGAAAAGATGGATTAGGACATAGTGGGTATCCTCAAAAGTTTAACATCTAATGGTCAAGAGGGATTTGAACATTGACAGATTAAAAAAGCAGAGAAAATGGTTAAAGAGAAGCCGGGCAGTAGCAGATCATGTGAAATTTCCGTAAGTATCCACATATCTAATTTATTCAAATTCATACTGTTGAGAACAGTGAGGATTATTTGTCACATTATCCATTACTGAAGATACACTGTAGACAGCCAGAGTGAAAACTAAACACAGCAACTGACAAACATGAAGCCTTATTTGTCGCCCTGGGCATGTTTAAATTTCCTCCCCAGTTTCATTTGCTTCAGTTTTTCACATTTCATGGTTCACTTAGCTCCTATGAGTCAGATGAAACATTTAAAAATCTATTCTTATCTACTTATTTGCATATATGTTTATTCTATAAGTTTGGAATTCTCAGATTAAATTTCCGACCACAATATTGAAGTCCCATGACAGAGCATAAACATTTTCAACAATTTCCTCTATAATCCAACCTCTAAAATTATTTTTTATGCTTAGTACACAAAATGTCCAAGTGTACAAAAACTAGACAGATGTATGCTTAGAAAATAATAAAAGTTAATAGGGGCTCAAAAACCATCTAGAAAACTAAAAGGCAGTAATTTCTCATTTTCCCAAAAGGGCAAAAATATGTAAAAACTTATTATGGGATTACAGAAGGCTCAACACTGGAGAACTGGAATACTGGCTTTATTTTCTGAATGAATATTGATTGACTGTGTGGACCTGAATTAAATAATCAACCTCTCAGTGCTGTCTATTGCTGTGCTAAGTCACTTCAGTCGTGTCTGACTCTTTGCTTGACCGCGAGCCAGAGCCTGCTAGGCTCCTCTGTCCATGGGATTCTCCATTACGCATCTGTACTACAGAACTTAATCATTTTTTCTGTCTTAAGTTTAGTGGAATATTACATCATTTGAAAGGACAGTGTTTTGACAAATTTTTCAAAATTTGAAACACATTTTCAAGTATCAAAAACTGAGTAAAAATGATAAACTAACAGTATAATGTTGTAAATTAAAATATGCATATATATGAAAAGAAATCACCTTTCCTGTTTTGGCAACTTATTCCAAAAATTGTAGAATGTTAAAAATTAAATATAAAGTGAACCTCCTTATGGTAAGACTGCAGAGAGAGTTTGTCAGCTTCCACACAATCTTAGTTTTCCATATCTGGTCTTCCCACCGTGGCTAACAGAGCTGTGAAGGGCCTAATTTTCAGAGATCCTCTTATTATGGTCCTCCCCAACACCTGGAGATTATAATAGAATGAAGATCCCTTCCTAAAAGAAAAAAGGTGCTTATTAATCAATTAATTAATTTTCATTATTTATAGTTGCCATACAGTCGAGTAATCACGAAAGTGGAGATAGGGACTTTGAAATGGTTCCAGTGCTTTCAAAGCCAATTTTTTTCAAAGACATGTGTTGATAATGCGGCAGCCACAGTGCTTTAGGAACTTGAATTATAGGCCTGCTTGAAAAGTACAGTTTACCCTGCTCAGTATCCCAAGTCAGGGAAAGGATTTGCTTTAATTCTAGGACTTTCTTCAGAGCCCCTGGGTCAGAAAAGTTTGTTGCAGTAGAGTTGATTTCTATACTGCTCAGAAACAGTCTTAGCAGGAATATTAGCAGGAAAATATGAAGGCAAATAACTAGATGGATAGATGGAGAAATAGATATAGATAGATGATGGATGGATGGCAGATGAATATATATTGATAATTTTCATAGCTTCAGTTAAAAAGTAATAAGCATATTGATGTTTTTACAATATGATTTAGTCATTGAATGGTACTATGCGACAATGGTGATAAGTCATGATTTAAATCTTATCATAGCTATAAACGTCACCTAACAGGATTATATTGTGATGGCATTTGAATAAGTACAATCTGGCTAGTCAAAGACATCTCAAAGAACTTGTTAACATAGGTCAAATTTCTAAAAATCATTACAAAGACAAACTTTACCCAACCATCTTTTTGCTTGAGTTTTGGAATGCATATAAAAATCAAGTACGCAGACAAAGAGGAGAATGGTGACAACCCGGGGCTGGGTGTGGCAGGGAATGAAGAGTTGCTGTTCAGGGCATATAAGATTTCAGTTATGCAAGATGAATACTTTCTAGAAATCTGCTGTACAGCCTGAGACTCTGATTAACAGTCCTGTATTGTTCACATAAAAATATGCTATAAATTAGATCTTATCTTTAGTGTTCTTACCACACAGACACACATGCAGAGAGAGAGAGTCAGATACTGGATAAGTAAACTAAACACACAGTTTACTGGATAAGTAAACTAAACAAACAAAAATAATAGTTATTATTAGGAAATTTAGGGAAAGTGTGTACAAATGTAAGCCAAGCCCCACACACTTCGGTATATACTCTGTTCCCTTGTTTTTAAAAGGAAAGTCCTCCAATGTGATGGTTCGTATGTTTCATAATGTTTTAATTAAATTCAACGTTGTGTCACCAGGTCACACCTGAATGAAAATCCATTTACTCTGTCCTTACTATAAATACATGGTGGTAGAGAGGACACTTCCATCCTCAAAAGACGACCACATTGTAATCTCCAGAACCTGTGACTGTGTTGTCTTATGTGGCAAAGGGACTTTGCAGGTAAGATTAAACTGAGGATTTTGTGGTGGGAAAATTATCCTGGATTATCTGTACAGACCGACTGTAATCCCAGAGGCCCATGTAGAGGAACATAGAAGAGTCAGAGTTAAAGGAGACATGCTGACACTTCAGAGTAGGGGGAGAAAGATGAGATTTGAAGTTGCTTCACTGCTGGCTTTGGAGATAGAGAAAGGGGCCAAGGAGTGCAGCCAGCCTCTAGGAACCTGGAAAAGGCAAGAAACACATTCTCCTCTAGAGACTCCAGAAGGAATGAAACTTTTCTGATCCCTTATTTTAACCCTGTAAAATCCACTTTGGACTTCTGACCTCTAGAACTAGAAGATAATTTTAAGTCATTAAATATATAGCAGCAATAGGCATTTCATACAGACAACTTCATAAGTCAACACTTTACCTCTTAGGATTTTAAAGTGCTTTGATGTAGAAAATAAGGAAATATCTAAGGTGCACTCAATATTGCAGTGATTTGCTTGTCTGAGATTTAGTTGGAGGCCAGAGCTAGTACCTATGTGACTGGCAAACCCTAGAAAGGAACTTCAGCTCTAGGCTTCTTTTGAATCAGAGTCACTTTCATATAAAATGAAACAAATCCAACACAAGAAAAGAAGCATGTGAGGATAATTAAATTTCAATTTCTTTCCTGCCAATGATTTTTTAATGATTTTTTAAAAATTCACAGTTATGCTCTAAAGAGTTTTGCCATGTGCTCTTGGTCAAAAAAGGACTTCTCAAGATGACATTTGGCTATTTCTTGTAGTCTTTCCATCTGTGTCATACATAGCAAATGTGCTCACTGTACAAGTCAAAACAAGATTTTTTTCCATTTGACAGTACTGAAGTTCAATTTTCACTCTAAAAATTAAGCTGTTCTTTGTGTTTCACATTTAGTATAATTGATAATAGTCACTGGAAAGTTTTAGAAGTCAGATGCGCCCTGATAGTTTGGTTAACACAGCTGAAAAAAGTTTTGCTTGCCTCTTCCGCAAATTGAGACAACAGTCAGATCAGATCAGATCAGTCGCTCAGTCGTGTCCGACTCTCCGCGACCCCATGAATCACACCACGCCAGGCCTCCCTGTCCATCACCAACTCCCGGAGTTCACTCAAACTCATGTCCACAGAGTCGGTGATGCCATCCAGCCATCTCATTCTCTGTCGTCCCCTTCTCCTCCCACCCCCAACCTTTCCCAGCATCAGAGTCTTTTCCAGTGAGTCAACTCGTCGCATGAGGTGGCCAAAGTATTGCAGTTTCATCTTTAGCATCAGTCCCTCCAATGAACATCCAGGATTGATCTCCTTTAGAATGGACTGGTTGGATCTCCTTGCAGTCCAAGGGACTCTCAAGAGTCTTCTCCAACACCACAGTTCAAAAGCATCTATTCTTCGGCGATCAGCTTTCTTCACAGTCCAACTCTCACATCCATACATGACCACGGGAAAAACCATAGCCTTGAATAGACGGACCTTGGTTGGCAAAGTAATGTCTCTGCTTTTTAATATACTATCAAGGTTGGTCATAACTTTCCTTCCAAAGAGTAAGCGTCTTTTAATTTTATGGCTGCAATGGGCATCTGCAGTGATTTTGGAGCCCCCAAAAATAAAGTCTGACACTGTTTCCACTGTTTTTCCATCTATTTCCCATGAAGTGATGGGACCAGATGCCATGATCTTTGTTTTCTGAATGTTGAGCTTCAAGCCAACCTTTTCACTCTCCTCTTTCACTTTCATCAAGAGGCTTTTGAGTTCCTCTTCACTTTCTGCCATAAGGGTAGTGTCATCTGCATATCTGAGATTATTGATATTTCTCCCAGCAATCTTGATTCCAGCTTGTGCTTCTTCCAGCCCAGCGTTCCTCATGATGTACTCTGCATAGAAATTAAATAAGCAAGGTGACAATATGCAACCTTGATGTACACCTTTTCCTATTTGGAACCAGTCTGTTGTTCCATTTCCAGTTCTAACTGTTGCTTCCTGACCTGCATACAGGTTTCTCAAGAGGCAGGTCAGGTGGTCTGGTATTCCCATCTCTTTCAGAATGTTCCACAGTTTATTGTGATCCACACAGTCAAAGGCTTTGGCATAGTCAATGAAGCAGAAATAGATGTGTTTCTGAAACTCTCTTGCTTTCTCCATGATCCAGCGGATGTTGGCAATTTGATCTCTGGTGCCTCTGCCTTTTCTAAAACCTGCTTGAACATCTGGGAGTTCACTGTTTACATACAGGGACCAAGACCATCCCCATGGAAAAGAAATGCAGAAGAGCGAAATGGCTGTCTGAGGAGGCCTTACAAATAGCTGTGAAAAGAAGAGAGGTGAAAAGCAAAGGAGAAAAGGAAAGATATAAGCATCTGAATGCAGAGTTCCAAAGAATAGCAAGGAGAGATAAGAAAGACTTCCTCAGTGATCAATGCAAAGAAATAGAGAAAAACAACAGAATAGGAAAAACAAGAGACCTCTTCAAGAAAATTAGAGATTCCAAAGGAACATTTCATGCAAAGATGGGCTTGATAAAGGACAGAAATGGTATGGACCTAACAGAAGCAGAAGATATTAAGAAGAGGTGGCAAGAATACACAGAAGAACTGTACAGAAAAGATCTTCACGACCAAGATAGTCACGATAATGTGATCACTGACCTAGAGCCAGACATCTTGGAATGTGAAGTCAAGTGGGCCTTAGAAAGCATCACTACTAACAAAGCTAGTGGAGGTGATGGAATTCCAGGTGAGCTATTTCAAGTCTTGAAAGATGATGCTGTGAAAGTGCTGCACTCAATATGCCAGCAGATTTGGAAAACTCAGCAGTGGCCACAGGACTGGAAGAGGTCAGTCTTCATTCCAATCCCAAAGAAAGGCAATGCCAAAGAATGCTCAAACTACCGCACAATTGCACTCATCTCACACGCTAGTAAAGTCATGCTCAAAATTCTCCAAGCCAGGCTTCAGCAATATGTAAACCGTGAACTCCCAGATGTTCAAGCAGGTTTTAGAAAAGGCAGAGACAACAGTAGCAGTCACATATTTGAGGTTCATAAACAGCCAAAATATGTTCTAGGAAATATTTAAGGAGTAGAAAATAAAATAAATAAACACATAAGTTACAATGAAAAATCACCAACATTTGCCATCTGCTACTGCTGCTAAGTCACTTCAGTTGTGTCCGACTCTATGTGTGTGACCCCATAGACGGCAGCCCAGCAGGCTCCCCCGTCCCTGGGATTCTCCAGGCAAGAACACTAGAGTGGGTTGCCATTTCCTTCTCCAATGTGTGAAAGTGAAAAGTGAAAGTGAAGTCGTTCAGTCATGTCTGACTTGTAGCAACCCCATGGACTGCAGCCTACCAGGCTCCTCCATCCATGGGATTTTCTAGGCAAGAGTACTTGAGTGGCTTGCCATTGCCTTCTCCGCTTTGCCATCTAGAAGGAGATTATTGATAATTGTTAGAAAAAGAATGAAATCTCTGCTCATTTAAAATAAGTACAAATTTACTCATCTGGAGCATATGCCATAATTCAAACCAAGTTAACAAAGCATGTGCCTTGTGGAATCTATAAGCCTTGGATTTTAATAAACATGTAATTATAAACCACAAGGGAAGCCCAGGAATACTGGAGTGGGTAGCCTATTCCTTCTCCAGTGGCTCTTCCTGACCCAGGAATCGAACCAGGGTCTCCTGTATTGCAGGCGGATTCTTTACCAACCGAGCTATCAGGGAAGCCATAAACAATAAAGTGACCTTCAATAAATTTATCATCTTTATGTAATTAGATATTTCTAGAACATTTCAACTATTAATGGTTCATTGAAAATGTCCTTTCAGAATTCATTCTCTAGTAATATTCATGACCTTTTGCTGCCTATTAAAATGAAGTCAGATTAACGTAGAAAACATTAGGCCAGTCCACTGAAAATTCTTGAAGGTGATGACTCAAGCAGGTGGTTTCATTACACCATTACAAAAATAGAAAAATAATAACACTTTTGTAAATACTCTTTCCTGTGGCTTCAAAGTATTTCACAAATGTTGCCTAGTATTTTCAAATGCAAAGAAACTATTGAAAGAGCAAACATTATTGAAGATGAAGGAAGAGGCGAATAAACTCTCAACAGAGATGATGAGTGTGATCACAGCTTTAAAAAAGGTGACAATCACTTTTGTAGATTCATGAGCTGACATCTTCCTGCTTCAACTTTTATCTCTGAAATGTATTCAACACTGTCTCTTGTAAACGAGCAAACAAACGGGCAGACAAATAGAAAATGTTCTCTTCGGCCCTTTGGAAAAGCAGGAAGCCTGTTCGTCACCCCTAAGCTTCAACCAGCTGCTTCTCTGTGTGCCAGCTAAGAGCAAGGCTCTCATAATCAAGAGTGTAGCCTAAAGAAATGATGCTCATGGAAAGCAAAAAAAAAAAAAACTCTAAAGCTGCGACATTATTGAGAAACTGCAATGTGGGACTTGTGGCCTTTTTTTTGGTCTCTCTTTTATGCCCGCTGCTTGCTTGCATACTCAATCCTATCTAGGGACGGCAGGCATCTGAGTTGACTTTATGTAGCTTCTAATAGATACTGAACAAGCTAGTTTTATCATAACAGACAGCAGCTACAAAAGTATAAATGCAGACTCTTAAATTTTCATCTTTTTCTCTCTGCTCAGCCATCTTACTATTTCTGCCTTCTAGACTCTCTGTGTTAAGGCTGTCATTAACCTCTTTCAGCCTCCTTCACTGCCTATCATTTGGACAGAAGAAAACATTTCTCTTCTTTATTTTACATTATCCCTAATTTGGCATTCTCAACAATAGCTATAGAACACGTCAATAAGAAGTCTTTTTACACTGTGTTGTATTATAGTATGTCTTTATCGACTCTAAGCTTTGCGGGGGAAAAGTATACAACCCTTGGTTCATTACTTAAGCTCAATACTGCAACTGAGATAGTGTTTATGAAAAGCTGTTTGAAGCAGACTGAGTGGAAGATTACCCAATAACATCTGTTTCTCTATGATCTTACAAAACTACATTATAATCCGTGATACTGCTATTATTTCAAAATTACACTGCTTCTCCTTGAAATGGGAAGGTGGCTATTATCAGATTCTGAGATCAAGACCAAAAGTTTCAATGGCAAGTCTGAGACTTAAACTGCCATCCCTAAAATGGAGTCCTTTAGCAACAGCCATCCACTTTAGAATGTTCTGAGAAATGACTGTTCCAAGTTTTAATTGTAATAATGGGGGAGGGAGACTAATTTTAGCAACAAAGAAATTTATTATAAACTCACTTATTGGAATGCATTTGGAGAGCTTCGGGGGCTTGGGGAAGATCTTTAGGAAACTCACAGAGACTCGGGCAGAAGCTGCAAGAGATGAGAACAAACAAAATCTTCCTGCGGTAAGAGTTTTCTCAGGCTGCTGCTGCTAGTGGCATCAGCAGGGGGTAACTGAAGCCACACTGAATATGCTTGTCTCCAACATGGCCTCGGCAAGGCTGTTAGAAACGCACTTGTTCTTTCAATCATTCCTTCAGAATGCAAAGTTTAAAAATAGTTGTCTAATGGACTAGACCTGGTTAACATAACATAACATAACATACATTTGACTTTTAAGATCTCCCTTTAGGGAGATCAAAGTGAGGAAGGAATTAAGATGTGACATTATCGTGGGTCTCAGGAGAAACAGAGTCAATAAGATATGTTTATATCTACAGTTGGCTCTTGAACAATGGCAGGGAAGGGTGCCACAAACCCACACAACTGAATATCCGCACTAGCTTTACAGTCAGCCGTCTGTCTCCGTGATTCTGCATCCTCAGATTCAGTCAAACACAGATTGCACAGTGCTACTGTATTTACTGTTGAAGAAAATTCACTTGTAAGTGGACCTGCACAATTCAAACCTGGACTGTACAACAGTCAACTGTATATGTGAAGATAAATATATGAACTAGCACATGTGATTATGGAGGCTGAGAAGTCCCACAATATGCTGTCTGCAAGCTGTAAATACAAGAAAGTCAGTGGTGTAATTCCAGGTTAGGTCTGAAGGCCAGAGAACCACAGAAGCTGATGGTGTAAATTCTAGTTCAAGGGCAGGAGAAAATTGATGCCCCAGCTCAAGCAGGCAGGCAGGAAGCAAAAGAGCTGAATTCCCTCTTTCTCATACTTTTGTTCTATTCAGACCCACCACAAATTATATGATGCTCATTCACACTGGGGCAGTCTACTTTACGAAGCCCTCTGTTGTTGTTCAGTCACGAAGCCGTGTCCAACTCTTTGCGACCACATGGATTCTGGCACGTGAGGCCTCCCTGTCCCTCACCATTTCCTGGAGTTCACCCAAGTTCATGTCCATTGAATCGATCATGCTTTCTGACCATCTCATCCACTGACCTCTTCTCCTCCTGCCTTCAATTATTCCCAGCATCAGGGTCTTTTCCAGTGAGTCGGCTTGTCACATCAGATGGCCAAAGTGGAGCTTCAGCAACCGATTAAACACTAATTTTTTCTAGAAACATCCTCACCCATCCATACCCAGAAATAATATTTAATGTGGGCATCCCTGGCCCAGTAAAGTGGCATATAAAGTGATTAACTATTGCAATGTGAAACCACAAAGATGTCAAAGGTTTTACTATAGTGCTGCTGCTGCTGCTGCTGCTAAGTCGCTTCAGTCGTGTCTGACTCTGTGCGACCCCATAGACGGCAGCCCACCAGGCTCTGCTGTCCCTGGGATTCTCCAGGCAAGAATACTGGAGTGGGTTGCCATTTCCTTCTCCAGTGCATGAAAGTGAAAAGTGAAAGTGAAGTCGCTCAGTCGTGTCCGACTCGTAGCGACCCCATCGACTGCAGCCTACCAGGCTCCTCCATCCATGGTGAGGCTCCCTTAAATCTTGACCCATATGATTTCTGACTCTTACTAAAATATATCTCTATTCTCAGGACTTTAATATTTTAGGTTTTGCCACATCCAAATTACAAAATATATACAGTAGGAACAGTAGTGTGGATAATAGTTTAATTTCAGATATTTTTATTACTTTTCCACATTAAAATAGAAGATACCTTTAATATTTAGGAGTTTCACTTAGAAATTTTTTTTAATCTTAGGGATGTCAAAACTCTCTGAATCCAACATGTCTACAAGAAGTTTTCAGCACGTACATATGCAAATTAAAAAAAGGTTTACAAGTTATAAAGCTAATTTATAAAAACCTGCTTAGCTCATTGTGGAAAACAACACTGTTTTAAGAGTAATAATTAAGCTAAACTACTTAACAACAACTAAACTTTAATGACACTTCAAGGATGTTTGTTGGAAAAAGCTTATTCAATTAGAGAAAACTGAGTACATTATCAAGGATTTTGTGGAGAAAATATTTCCCATATTCAGCAAAAAGAAGCTGAGTACAAGAAAGAAGTAACATCAGGCCAAGGAGACTAAGATGTATACGTGTGTGAGACTGCAGTATTTGAAATGTAATTGGTTTGATCCAAGAAGTAAAATATGGTAAGGGAACGCGGAGGAATATGACATGCCGGTATACAGTAAGCAGGAAAAAGCTGCTCCTTTAGTCGATAAGTCTCACCATGGGCCCAGAACGATTATTGGAAAAGGATATAAATGCAAGGGTTAGAAACAGTCCTTCCTACACAAGTACAGTATAATTAGAACCTGGAAGACTTTGTTTCATGTTTATTATGACATCAGCATTATTTTCTATACACAGTTATTGTTCATTAAGAGTTTCTTTGCAAATAAGTAGATGCAGACTTCCCTGGTGATGCAGTAGCTGAGACTCTCCGCTTCCAAATCAGGGGAACTGGGTTTGATCTCTGGGCTCCCACAGGCCACATATCACAACTAAAGCTCCCACATGCCACAAGTAAGACCCAGTGGCTGCCTAATAAATAAATAATTTTTTTAAATAGGTAAGAAAAATAACTGACCAGTTAATTAAGACCTTTATAGCATCCTAAAATATCATCAAATGTCCTCATGTAACAAATTAAAACCACTTGCTTTTTATTATTATTTTTGGTCTCTCTCATCTCAAATAGGTGGAAAATCAAACATATTTCACTATGAGTCTTAGTATTCTGGAAAAAACAAAGTGCGAGATAACCACCTAAAGTTTCATATTTAAAATATTATCCATACAAATATAAATCTAGGATTCTCCTGATTTTGATTCATGCTAGGAAAAGATTTTGCCTTACCTTGCAAAGTCCAGATAATGATATTAAAAAATATATATATATATATAGTCATAAAGATTACCATTAAGGAGAATTAATGAATAATTTGTAAACACACTACTCTGAGAAAACACAGCTTATACCACAACACAGATGTTAGATTTCAGCCTTTTCTCAGTATCCTCGGATGTGTATCTTTGCATTGTATATAACCTATAGAACCATGGATGGCCGCTAGTGTTAGTCACTCAGTTGTGTCCAGCTCTTTGTGACCCCATGGACTGTAGCCCACAAGGTTCCTCTGTCCATGTGGGTTGTCATTTCCTTCTCCAGGGGGTCTTTCCATCTCAGGGATTGAAGCCTGGTCTCCTGAATTGAGGGCAGACTCTTTACCAACTGAGTCACAAAGAAAGATTGGAAATACACTAATGCATAATGAAAAGTTCAACACTCTGGACATCTTGTTTTATAAAGAAATAATAAAAATAGTTCCTCTTTAAATACACTGTCATTGTAAGAGGTGTTTCAGTAGTCACTGTATACATATAACATTTATTTCTCAAAAAATTCTGATAATAGTAAGCTTTCCTAGCTTGCTAAAAGAAATTATGTTTATCCTTTTCTTCTTCAAGGTCATAATTATCTTACACAAAGATATTTAGAGATATCCAGAGATTTCTAGTGATCCACATATATAATTTTGACCTATATTTGATTTAATTTCTAAATTAATTTTTGAGGCATCAGTATATATTGCCATTTTACCCTGTTCCTGCATTTCTGTGTATCTATGTCAGAGGGACTGTCCCAGATTGTAAATGCATGAAGCAGAAGAACTAGAAATTATATATATATACATATATTCTTAGGGGCTTCCCAGGTGGCTCTAGTGGTAAAGAACCTACTTACCAATACAGGATACTTAAGAGACACAGGTTGGGTCCCTGGGTCAGGAAGGTCCCCTGGAGGAGGACATGGCCACCCACTCCAGTATTTTTGCCTGGAGAATCCCCATTATCAGAGGAGCCTGATGGGCTATAGACCACAGGTTCACAAAGAGTCAGACAAGACTGAAGCAACTTAGCACACATGGCGCATATATTCTTAATTCATCAGCCTGGGTATCTAACTTTCTTGCATATTCAGTCCTTCTATTATACTTATATAGATACCTTGTTCATTACCAAAATCAAACTAATTAATTAGCAAAGTGTCTTATTTGTTGATCATCAGCATACATTATCTCCACAGATTTAGGGAGAACATTAATTTTCTCTTGGGTTATCTCTCAATCTATACAGATTCAGGGCCAAGCCCCAAGCATCTCTTAATTATTGCTTAGGTTCCTTCTCCAGGCTTTCCTATTATTTCCTGTCCCTTTGTCCTCCTCACTATCATCCCTTAGCCCACATCCTGATGTTATCCTTAGAAGAACGTGGGAAGTGAAAACCATAAAGATCCTCTTGTGGAAAACTCTCAAAATATTTTCTTGCTTATATGAACAGATTGTCATTTGATTATTCTAAACAACAAAACATTTTTCAGCCAGAGGTGGGTAGGGAAGGTGGGTAAGGGGGCTAGAAAGCATTGTCCGACTTATCAAATAAACCTCTGCAGAGATCATAGCCTTCTCCTGGTGAAAGGGCTTGCATAACTTGAAGCTATGAACTATGGACAGGTTATGGTGAAGAGTTCTGACAAAATGTGGTCCACTGGAGGAAGAAATGGCACACTACTCCACTATTATTGCCTGGAGAACCCCACAGAGAGTATGAAAGGCAGAAAGCTGTAATACTGGAAGATGAGCAGCCCCCACCCCCAAGTCAGAAGGTGTCTAATACTCTACTGGGGAAGGGTGAAGAACCGTTACGAATAGCTCCAGAAAGAAGGAAGTGGCTTGGCCAAAATGGAAATGACAGTTGTGGATGTGTCTGGTGGTGAAAGTAAAGTCCAGTGCTGTAAAGAACAATATTGCATAGGAATCTGAAATGTTAGGTCCATGAATCAAGGTAAATTTGACATGGTCAAGCAGGAGATGGCAAGAGTGAATATTGACATCCTAGGAATCAGTGAACCAAAATGGACAGGAATGGGCAAATATATTAATATCAACTACTATGGGCAAGATTCCCTTAGAAGAAATGGAGTAGCCCTCATTGTCTATGAAAGAGTTTGAAATGCAGTACTTGGATACAATCTCAAAAATGACAGAATGATCACAGTTTGTTTCCAAGGCAAATCATTCAATATCACAGTGATCCAAGTCTATGCCCCAACCATTGTTGCCAAAGAAGCTGAAGTTGACTGGTTCCATGAAGACCTAAAACATCTTCTAGAACTAATACCAATAAAAAAGATGTCATTTTCATCATAGTGGATTGGAATGAAAAACTAGGAAGTCAAGAGATTACAGGAGTAACAGGCAAGTTTGGCTTGGAGTACAAAAGGAATCAGGGCAAAGGCTGATAGAGTTTTGTGAAGAAAACACACTGGTCATAGAAAACAACCTTTTTCAACAACCCAAGAGATGCTTCTACACATGGACATCACCAGATGGTCAAAACTGAAATCAGATTTTGTTTTTGTAGCCAAAGTTGGAAAAGCTCTATACAGTCAGCAAAAACAAGACCTAGAGCTAAGTGTGCCTCAGATTATGAACTCCTTATTGTAAATTTGAGGCTTAAATTGAAGAAAGTAGGGAAAACCACTAGGCTTAAATTGAAGAAAGTAGGGAAAACCACTAGGTAAGATCCAAATCAAATCTCTTATGATTGTACAGTGGAGGTGACGATAGATTCACGGATTAGATCAGATAGACAGAGTGCCGGAAGAACTATGGATAGAGGTTTGGAACATTTTACAAGAGGCAGGGATCAAACCAACCCAAACAAAAAGAAATTCAAGAAGGCAAAGTGGTCATCTAAGGAGGCTTTACAAATAACTGAGAAAAGAAGAGAAGGGAAAGGCAAGGGAGGAAGGGAAAGATATATCCATCTGAATGCAGAGTTTCAGAGGACAGCAAGGAGAGAGAAGAAGGCCTTATTAAATGAACACTGCAAAAAAAAAAAAAAATAGAGGAAACCAATCGAAAGGGAAAGACTAGAGCTCTCTTCAAGGAAATTTGAGCTATCAAGGGAACATTACACCAAGGATGGTCACAATAAAAGACAGAAATGGTAAAGACCTAACAGAAACAGAAGAGATTAAGGAAAGGGGGCAAGAATAAACAAAAGAACCATAAAAAAAAGATCTTAATGACCCAGATAACCACCATGGTGTGGTTACTCACCTAGAGCCAGACATCCTGGAGTGTGAAGTCAAGTGGGCCTTAGGAAGCATTGCTATGAACAAAGCTAGTGGAGGTGATGGAATTCCAGCTGAGCTTCACCCAATATATCAGCAAATTTTGAAAACTCAACAGAGGCCACAGAACTGAAAAAGTTGTTTTCATTCCAATCCCAAGGAAAGGCAATGCCAAAGAGTGTCCAAACTACCATAAAATTGTACACATTTCATGCTAGCAAAGTAATGCTCAAAATCCTTCAAGCTAGGAATGAGTAATATGTGAATTGAGAAATTCCAGATGCACAAGTGTGGTTTCAAAGAGACAGAGGAACCAGAGATCAAATTGTCAATATCTGTTGGTTCATAGAAAAAGCAAGAGAATTCCAGAAAAACATCTAATTCTGCTTCATTGACTACACTAAGGCCTTGACTGTGTAGATCACAACAAACTGTGGAAAATTCTTAAAGAGATAGGAACACCAGACCACCTGACCTGCCTCCTGAGAAATCTGTATGTGGGTCAAGACGCAACAGTTAGAATCAAACATGGAACAACAGACTGGTTCAAAACTGGAAAAAGAATACAATAAGTCTGCATATTGTCACCCTGCTTATTTAACGTCTATGCAGAGTACGTCATGCAAAATGCTGGGTTGGAGGAATCAAAAGCTGGAATCAGGATTGCTGGGAGAAATGTCAACAACCTCAGATATGCAGATGATACCATCCTTATGGAAGAAAGTGAAGAGGAACTAAAGAGCCTCTTGATGAGAGTGAAAAAGGAAAATGAAAAAGCTGGCTTGAAACTCAACATAAAAACCTAAGATAATAGCATCCAGTCTCATCATTTCATTGCAAAGAAATGGGGAAAAAGTGGAAGCAATGACAGATTTTATTTTCTTGGTCTCTGAAGTCTCTGTTGACAGTGACTGCAGCCATGAGGTTAAAAGATGCTTGCTTCTTGGAAAGAAAGCTATTACAAACCTAAATGTGTATTAAAAAGCAGAGGCATCACTTTGCCAACAAAATCTAATATAGTCAAAGTTATGGTTTTTCCAGAAGTTGTTTATGGATGGATTTGAGAGCCCCAAAGAACTGATGCTTTCAAATTGTAGTGCTGAAGACTCTTTAGAGTCCCTTGGACAGCAAGGAGATCAAACCAGTCAATCTTAAAGGAAATCAACCCTATATATTCACTGGAAAGAATGATGCTGAAGCTGAAGCTCTAATACTTTGGCCATCTGATGCGAAGAGTTGACTCATTGGAAAAGACCTTGATGCTGGGAAAGACTGAAGGCAGGAGGAGATGGGGGTGGTGAGAATGAGATGGTTGGATGGCATCACTGACTCAATAGACATGAATTTGAGCCAATTCTGGGAGATAGTGAAAGACAGAGAAGCCTGGCGTGCTGCAGTCCACGGGGCTGCAAAGAATTGAACAAAACTGAGTAACTGAACAACAACAATCAAATGAAATGAAAAAAAACGGAATTCTTACATGTAGCATGTTTAGACTAGTCAATTTTTATGAACCAAAATTCTCCATGATCTGCAGCAGCGTTGCAAGTTATATCATCTGGAATAAAGTATATTGCTTGAAAAGTAGAACTTTACTTACAAAAGGTTCCTGTCAGACTTCAAACAGCTCTTTTACACTGCACACACATTCAGCCAGGTAAGACATAAAAATCAGGCCTACTCATTACAAAGAAGAAGAAGAAAAAACCTGAACTATTATCATCAATGCTGAACTGTGAACTCCTAAAAAGCAAGTTTTGGATTTTTTCCACCTAATGCAGTGTCAAATTGCTGCCAGAAATATCCTGATCTCAGGATTTTTATTGCTGGTGATGATGTATGAAGTGGAAAGAACATAGCTTGATTTTCTAATAAGTGGTTAGGCTTGCACTACTGACTACATTATTGAAAAAATAAAAAGAACTTGGTAACTGAGTGACTATGATAGGAAAGTCACTGATGGGGAAGAAAACTGGAACAGAGGTGTCAGCATTATAGAGTCACGTTTTTGGAAAGATTGTGCATTAAATCTAAGAAAGCAGGTTACATTGAATTTTTTAGTGAGTTACTATTACCATACTTTTGAATAAAAGGTAGTGTTTTCCTTAAAATGCTTCCAATGGAAGCATTGGAACTGTAGTTAATATTTTTAAACAAGAAGCAAGTTATCAAGAAGTATAAATCTCCATAGTCAATTTTCTTGCTGTAAAACACAATTAAGCTTCAATTACAACAATGCTTTAGAGCTAAGGAATGATATATCATATGGGCTTGGGAAGTACAGATATAAGAAAATACATTGTTATCTTAAAAATAAGCTGCTATTTAGACTAATTGAAACGTCCTTGAGTTTCAATTCAATTCAGTTCAGTCACTCAGTCGTGGCTGACTCTTTGTGACCCCATGGACTGCGGAACGCCAGGCTTCCCTGTCCATCACCAACTCCCAGAGCTTGATCAAACTCATGTCCACTGAGTCAGTGAGGATGAGATGCCATCCAACCATCTCACCCTCTGTAGTCCCCTTCTCCTCCCACCTTCAGTCTTTCCCAGCATCAGGGACTTTTCAAATGAGTCAGTTTTCACAACAGGTGGCAAACTATTGGAGTTTCTGCTTCAGCATCAGTCCTTCCAATGAACATTCAGGACTGATTTCCTTTAGGATTAGCTGGTTGGATCTCTGCAGTCCAAGGGACTCTCAAGAGTCTTCTCCAACACCACAGTTCAAAAGCATCAATTCTTTGGCACTTAGCTTTCTTTATAGTCCAACTCTCACATCCATATACGACTACTGGAAAAGCCGTAGCCTTGACTAGACGAAACTTTGTTGGCAAAGTAATGTCTCTGCTTTTTAATATGCTGTCGAGGTTGTTCATAGGTTTTCTTCCAAGGAGCAAGCATCTTTTAATATCATGGCCACAGACATCATCTGCAGTGATTTTGGAGCCCCCAAAATTAAGTCTCACAGTGTTTCTATTGTTTCCCCATCTACTTGCCAGGAAGTGATTGGACCAGATGCCATGATCTTAGTTTTCTGAACATTGAGTTTTAAACCAACTCTTTCACTCTCTTCTTTCACTTTCAACAAGAGGTTCTTTAGTTCTTTGCTTTCTGCCATAAAGATGTGCCATCTGCATATCTGAGATTATTGTTATTTCTCCTGGCAATCTTGATTCCAGCTTGTGCTTCATCCAGCCTGGCATTTCTCAGATGTACTCTGCATATAAGCTAAATAAGCAGGGTGACAATACTCAGCCTTGACATACTCCTTTCCTGATTTGGAACCAGTCTGTTGTTCCATGTCCGGTTGTAACTGTTGCTTCTTGACCTGCATACAGATTTCTTAGGAGGCAGGTAGGGTGGTCTGGTATCCCCATCTCTTTCAGAATTTTCCACAATTTGTTGTAATCTACACAGTCAAAGACTTTGGTGTAGTCAATAAAGGAGAAGCAGATGTTTTTCTGGAACTCTCTTGCTTTTGATGATCCAAAGGATGTTGGCAATTTGATCTCTGATTCCTCTGCCTTTTCCAAATCCAGCTTGAACATCTGGAAGTTCTCAGTTCACGTACTGTTGAAGCCTGGCTTGGAGAATTTTGAACATTACTTTGCTAGCATATGAGATGAGTTCAATTGTGCAGTAGTGTGAACATTCTTTGGCATTGCCTTTCTTTGGGATTGGAATGAAGATTGACCTTTTCCAGTCCTGTAGCCACTGCTGAGTTTTCCAAATTTGCTGACATATTGAGTGCAGCACTTTCACAACATCATCTTTTAGGATTTGAAATACTTTAACTGGAATTCCATTACTCCACTATCTTTGTTCGTAGTGATGCTTCCTGAGGCCCACTTGACTTCCCACTCCAGGATGTCCTGGATCACTCTAGGTGAGTGATCATGCCATCATGGTAATGTGGTTCATTAAGGTCTTTTTTGTACAGTTCTTCTGTGTCTTCTTCCACCTCTTCTTGATATCTTCTGCTTCTGTTAGGTTCATACAACTTCTGTGCTTTATTGTGCCCATCTTTGTATGAAATTTTCCCTTGGTATCACTATTTCTCTTGAAGAGATCTCTAGTCTTTCCCATTCTATTGGTTTCCTCTATCTCTTTGCACTGATTACTGAGGAAGGCTTTCTTATCTCTCTGTGCTATTCTTTGGAACCCTGCATTCAAATGGATCTTTCCTTTTCTCCTTTGCCTTTCACTTCTCTTCTTTTCATAGCTATTTGTAAAGCCTCCTCAGACACCCATTTTGCCTTTTTGCATTGTTTTTCTTGGGGATGGTCTTGATCCCTGTCTCCTGTACAATGTCACGAACCTCCATCCATAGATCTTCAGGCACTCTGCCTATCAGGTCTAATCCCTTGAATCTATTTCTCACTTCCATTGTATAATTGTAAGGGATTTGATTTAGGTCATATCTGAATGGTCTAGTGGTTTTCCCCACTTTCTTCAATTTCAGTCTGAATTTGGCAATAAGGAGTTCATGATCTGAGCCACAGTCAGCCCCCTGCCTTGTTTTTGCTGACTGTATAGAGCTTCTCCATCTTCAGCTGCATAGAATATAATCAATCTGATTTTGGTGTTGCCCATCTGGTTATGTCCATGTGCAGAGTTGTCTCTTGTGTTGTTGGAAGAGGGTGTTTGCTACAACCAGTGCGTTCTCTTGGCAAAACTCTATTAGCCTTTGCCCTGGTTCATTCTGTACTCCAAGACCAAATTTATTGCTTGTTACTCCAGGTATCTCATGACTTCCTACTTTTGCATTCCAGTCCCCTATAATGAAAAGGACATCTTTTTTGGGTGTTAGTTCTAAAAGGTCTTGTAGGTCTTCATAGAACCATTCAACTTCGGCTTCCTCAGCATTAGTGGTGGAGGCATAGACTTGGATTATTGTGATATTGAATGGTTTGTTTTGGAAAAGAACAGAGATCATTCTGTCAGAAACAAATGGAGATCATTCATCCTTGAATTTACATATAA
Source organism: Moschus berezovskii (assembly GCF_049115385.1). Classification (NCBI taxonomy): domain Eukaryota; kingdom Metazoa; phylum Chordata; class Mammalia; order Artiodactyla; family Moschidae; genus Moschus; species Moschus berezovskii. The sequence goes on from NC_142467.1 coordinate 10,807,295, forward strand.
TAAAATTATGTAATATGCAAAATTTGATAATGGTCTGAGTCTTTTCTGAATCCCTGGTGGCTTTGATGGTAGAATCTGCCTGCAATGCAGGAGACATAGGTTCAATCCCTGGGTTGGGAAGATCCCCTGGAGTAGGAAATGGCAACCCACTCCAGTATTCTTGCCTGGAGAATCCCCAGGACAGAGGAGCCTGACAGGCTACAGTCCATGGGGTCTCAAAGAGTCAGGCACCACAGACTGACACTTTCACATTGAGTCTCATTGTTAATTGTTAACAGCCTCATCAAAGTTTTTGTTTTGACACAAAACAATTCAAATTGAAACTGAAAATTGTGTGCTTTACTGCTGAGGTGTATCAATAGGGATTGGTTTCTCCAGGGATAAGAACTTGGTTAGAGGGCAAATGGTGATTAAAAAAGAAAAGAGAGAGAGAAAGCAGTGATGGTCTTTTCAGTAATGCTGTGATATACAGAGCAGCCCCGCCCCACTCCAATAAGGAGAGCTCATTAGACAAGAGGCAAGGAGACCATCTCCCACAAGAGCAATTTCCACCTCCACCACTCATCCGATCTTAAATGGAAAGTAAGTGAACTCTGGCAGACCCTACTCAATTCAAGGCAAGAATGCCCTTCTCCCTCCCGTTTGCTTGAGATGTCCTCCAACGTGTGCACTCTAAACTAATTTTCATGTTTGTCTATTGAGTTGCATCTATCATTGTTAATTGTTAACAGCCTCATTGTTAATTCCTGGGGACTAAAAACAGTAATAGAAAAACAAGATAGTCAGAGCATGTTAGAAAAAAACAGGTGAATCTATTCATGGTATGCTTTTCACAGAGCCATTTAAAAATAAATTATGTTGGATCATTATGTATTATCAATATCATATAATTATTATCAATTATAATTATACATGTACACATACTATATTATCTTATAGGATCCTATTTAACATATTCATACTAGAACTTCTGTTATACATTTGAAATACCACTCTACATATTTCACAGATTTCATTTTTGTCTCCTGTTTCACACTGATTTTTCCCTGTAGTAAATGGCGGCACTCTAATTACAGCATCAGATTTAAATTAAGATAGGAAAACCAACAGTGTTCTTTAAAATTATCTTTCCCTAGGTTACCTTGAAGTCTCATGTCATATGTCCATCTCGGGTTGCTCTACTTTCCCTCAAGGACCCAGGCTGATGGAACAGCCTTAGTCTATGCATGTGGAAGGCAGGGCAGAGGAGCCGTGGATGAACCATCACATGACTCTTTATTGTCCTTCCTGAAAATAGGATGCTTCCCTTCTGCTCACATCTCATTGCACAAAGCAAACCTGATGGCTAGGCCTGATGTCTATGCACTAGACCCACTATTTGATGGGGAAATCTGTGATTATTTTGCCAGTAACATAGATAATCCTAACACTAAAAATGAAGTCCTCAAACAGTACTGGCTTTGCCTACTAATCTGTTATTCACTGGAAAATTGTCTTTCCTTATCTTTATACCAAAACTCTTCCTGCTCAGATCATCTCAGCAGTGGCATGTCTAATGGACACTTTTCTGTTCTTATGGTTTACCTTATCAGAAACATTTAAGTTTTTCACTCATTTCTCCCTTTTTCCTTTTAACATTGAAGACTATATGATCTCTCCCTACACAAAATATGCTTCTTTACATCTTATTTGAAAGCATTTGAATTCCGTCAGGTTCTTCTAGACAGAGATCAGGGCTTTATTCTTTAAAACGTTCTTTTCCTTGTCTTTTATACTAATCCATAATAAACTATTATTTATTTTTGAAACAACTTTATTGAGATGTGGTTTTTCCAGTAGTCATGTATGGATGTGAGAGTTGTACTATAAAGAAAGCTGAGCGCCGAAGAATTGATGCTTTTGAACTGTGGTGTTGGAGAAGACTCTTGAGAGTCCCTTGGACTGCAAGGAGATCCAATCAGTCCATCCTAAAGGAAATCAGTCCTGAATATTCATTGGAAGGATTGATGTTGAAGCTGAAACCCCAATACTTTGCCCACCTGATGGAAAGAACTGACTCATCTGAAAAGACCCTGATGCTGGGAAAGATTGAAGGTGGGAGGAGAAGGGGACGACAGAGGATGAGATGGTTGGATGGCATCACTGACTCAATGGACATGAGTTTGAGTCAACTCCAGGAGTTGGTGACGGACAGGGAGGCCTGCCGTTCTGCAGTCTATGGGGTCACAAAGAGTCAGACACAACTGAGCGACTAAATTGAACTGAACTGATACATCTTAGAGTATTGCTTATATAATTAAATCTTCCTAGAATTCTCTTTAATCTGAGGTAGGAAATAGATAGGCCCCTGGCTGGACACCTGGTATTTGTCAAATGGAATAAAATTTAAGCTTTGTTCTCACCCGTACACTAGTGATAAGCTAGTGGGAAAGCTGAGCTCTGCTAAAGCAAAGAGATAAGATGCCCACTCCTGACATCAAGAAAGACTTCTCTGTCTGCACATGCGCAGGAAGGTTTCTTGGGGATTGAATGGAGGGGACCCCCACTCTATAAGTGTGGACATGTACCCATAGGCCTCTATGGTGGGAAGCAGCTTAGAAAATTGTTGTGCACACATCTTGGGGAGGATCCATGGAGCAGTCGAGTGTGAAGAAAGAAACAAGATAATTGGTCAAAGGTGAACAAAGTCCCAGAAGTGATTCACATCACCTGATTAAGTGGCTTATATCACCTTCTTCCTGTGCTCCTCCTTGTTCGGGATGCCAGCACTCCTTGCCAGGTGTGTGTCTCTGCCTAGTTTCTATTTCTTAAAACTTCATTATTATTTTTTACATTTTATTTTTGATTTTAGGATAGCTGCTTTACAATATTGTGATGGGTTTTGTCATACATCAGTGTGAAACAGCCATAGGCACACATATGTCCCCTCCCTCTAATACCCCACCACCTCCCTTCCACTTCCAGCCCTCTAGGTTGTCAGAGAACCCTGGCTTTGAGTTCGCTGCATCATACAGTGAACTCCCACTGGCTATCGATTTTACATATGGCAAGTGTATATTTCAATGTTGTTCTTCAAAACCATCCCACCCTCTCCTTCCCCCACTGTGTCCAAAAGTCTGTTCTTCATGTCTGCATCTTCTTTGCTGTTCCGCATGTAAGATAGATTCCATAAATATGTGTTGCTGCTGCTGCTGCTAAGTCACTTCAGTTGTGTCCGACTCTATGTGACCCCATAGACGGAAGCCCACCAGGTTCCCCCGTCCCTGGGATTCTCCAGGCAAGAACACTGGAGTGGGTTGTCATTTCCTTCTCCAATATGTGAAAGTGAAAAGTGAAAGTGAAGTCGCCCAGTCGTGTCCGACCCCCAGCAACCCCAAGGACTGCAACCTACCAGGCTCCTCCATCCAAAATATGTGTTACTATACAGTATTTGTCTTCTGCCTCACTTTGCTCTGTATGATAGGCTCTAGGTCCATCCACCTCATTAGAATGGACTCAAATGCATTCCTTTTTATAGCTGAGTAACAGAAGCAGAAGATATTAAGAAGAGGTGGCAAGAATACACAGAAGAACTGTACAAAAAAGATCTTCACGACCAAGATAGTCACGATAACGTGATCACTGACCTAGAGCCAGACATCTTGGAATGTGAAGTCAAGTGGGCCTTAGAAAGCATCACTATGAACAAAGCTAGTGGAGGTGACGGAATTCCAGTTGAGCTATTTCAAATCTTGAAAGATGATGCTATGAAAGTGCTGCACTCAATATGAAAGCAAATTTGGAAAACTCAGCAGTGGCCACAGGACTGGAAAAGGTCCGTCTTCATTCCAATCCTAAAGAAAGGCAGTGCCAAAGAATGCTCAAACTACCGCACAATTGCACTCATCTCACACGCTAGTAAAGTCTGCTCAAAATTCTCCAAGTTAGGCTTCAGCAATATGTGAACTGTGAACTCCCAGATGTTCAAGCAGGTTTTAGAAAAGGCAGAGGCACCAGAGATCAAATTGCCAACATCCGCTGGATCATGGAGAAAGTGAGAGAGTTCCAGAAAAACATCGATTGCTGCTTCATTGACTATGCCAAAGCCTTTGACTGTGTGGATCACAATAAACTGTGGAAAATTCTGAAAGAGATGGGAATACCAGACCACCTGACCTGCCCCTTGAGAAACCTGTATGCAGGTCAGGAAGCAACAGTCAGAACTGTACATGGAAAAACAGACTGGTTCCAAATAGGAAAAGGAGTGCGTTAAGGCTGTATACTGTCACCTTGCTTATTTAACTTATATGCAGAGTACATCATGAGGAATGCTGGGCTGGAAGAAGCACAAGCTGGAATCAAGATTGCTGGGAGAAATATCAATAACCTCAGATATGCAGATAACACCACCCTTATGGCAGAAAGTGAAGAGGAACTCAAAAGCCTCTTGATGAAAGTGAAAGGAGAGTGAAAAAGTTGGCTTGAAGCTCAACATTCAGAAAACAAAGATCATGGCATCTGGTCCCATCACTTCATGGGAAATAGATGGAAAAACAGTGGAAACAGTGTCAGACTTTATTTTTTTGGGCTCCAAAATCACTGCAGATGCTGATTGCAGCCATGAAATTAAAAGACGCTTACTCCTTGAAAGGAAAGTTATGACCAACCTAGACAGCATATTAAAAAGCAGAGACATAATTTTGCCAACCAAGGTCCGTCTAGTCAAGGCAATGGTTTTTCCCGTGGTCATGTACGGATGTGAGAGTTGGACTGTGAAGAAAGCTGATCGCCGAAGAATCGATGCTTTTGAACTGTGGTGTTGTAGAAGACTCTTGAGAGTCCCTTGGACTGCAAGGTGATCCAACCAGTCCATTCTAAAGGAGATCAATCCTGGGTGTTCATTGGAAGGACTGATGCTAAAGCTGAAACTGCAATACTTTGGCCACCTCATGCGATGAGTTGACTCACTGGAAAAGGCTCTGATGCTGGGAAAGGTTGGAGTCAGGAGGAGAAGGGGACGACAGATTATGAGATGGCTGGATGGCATCATGGACTCTGTGGACATGAGTTTGAGTGAACTCTGGGAGTTGGTGATGGACAGGGAGGCCTGGCGTGCTGTGATTCATGGGGTCGCGGAGAGTCAGACACGACTGAGCGACTGAACTGGACTGAACTGAATATTCCATTACGTGTATGTACCACAACTTCCTTATCCATTCATCTGTCGATGGACAGATTGCTTCCACGTCCCAGCTATTGTAAATAGTGCTTGCTGTCAATGTTGGGGTACATGTATCTTTTTCAGTTATGATTTGCTCAGGCTATATGCTTAGCCGTGGGGTTGCTGGGTCATATGGTACTTTTATTACTAGTTTTTTAAGGAATCTCCACACTGTTCTCCATAGTGGCTGTATCAGTGTGCCTTCCCACCAACAGTGTAAGAGGGTTCCCTTTCCTCCATACCCTCTCCAGCATTTATTGTTTTTAGATTTTTGGGTGCTGGCCATTCTGACGGGTATGAGATGATATTTCACTGTAGCTTTGTTTCTCATTTCTGTAACAGTGAGCAGTGCTCAGCATCTTTTCATGCATTTATTAGCCATCTGCATGACTTCTTTGGGTAAATGTCTGTTTAGGTCTTTGGCCCACCGTGCCTAGCTTCTGTCTTACTGCATGCCTCCTCATTAGAGAGGATGCCCCCACCCTTTCTCTCTGGGTGTATATCTCTACCCTGCTTCTGACTGTGATAAATGCACTCTTTCCCGAGTGCGCTCCCATACATAGTGCCGTGTCTCTAATAATAAACTTTCTACCTGTTTTTACAGTTTTTGCCTCCTTGAAACAGCCTTGCTTTCAAACAGGGACAAGAGTTGGGGCCACTTTGCTTCTAGCCTCTAGCCCCTGGTGGTCTAGTGGCTAGGACTCTTGGTTTTCATCCAGGTTACCCAGGTTTAATTCCTGGGCAGGGGAATAAGATCTCTCTTCAGGACTGCTCACTACTTTCCTTCCAAGACCAAATCTGCCTTCTTATGCCAAATGTTTATATCTGCTTGGTTCTAGAGAAAAATCACTTCCTTGGAGAGCCCTCTATAACACAGTGGTCAAAATTTATAGTTAAGGTATGGTTTATATTTTCCTGTTATCATCCCTCATAGTATCCTGAATTCTTCTTTTTTAATTTCAGAGAGACCACTTCTGGGACTTCTCCTGCTAAATCCTTTAAAGTTCCTGTGTTCGTTCATTCAGAATTTGCTCACTCACTGAAGGAAAAAAAAAGGAATCACTTCGAGAGTGCGTGCTGAAAAGAGCTGAGGGTAAGTAAAGATTTATTTAAATATAAAAATATATATAATCTCATTCCATCCTACAACAACCTAGATGTGTAGACAAAAGCTTTTCAATTTTGCAGTTTAATAAATGAAGGTGCAGAGTTGGAGTAATGTCACTGGGATTTAAAACAATATGTGAGTGGCTTAAAAAGCTCTTTCATTAAACTGTACTGCCAAATGTGGTGAAATTGCTGCAAATCTGTTCAATGTTATGCATTGAGCCTTTTATCCCACGTAATTCAATTTCAGTGACCTGCCATGTTTTATGAATAGTGAGAGAATTATCTTAAAAGAAAGGATATATTACGAAGTAAGAGACCTTATATTTTAAAAGTACACATAATACGCATACACACATATTTTATGACTTTTAACACAGATATTAGGTGACTACAAACCCACACAGAGTATACAAATATAAGGAATCTGTAAATGAAAATCAAAGATTAAATCCATGTAGCATATGACAAAAATTGTAGGTATTTTGTCAACACAATATAAAACATTCTGAAAGTAAATTTATCATGATTTTTACCATAAAACAAATAAACAATTCTATGGAAGGAAGTTTTGTGTTATTTATCTATTCAAAAGTATGCATTGGTAAATGTGCTTAGTGATAACGGTAAAGAAACGACATTGGGAAGCCGCTTTTCTTCTGGGAAACTGATGAGTAAACTATAATTCTTTTGGTCGGAGGGCCTGGAAAGCACTTCTCTGTTTTGGTTTATTCCTCACAGTTTTCCTGTGAGACTAAGCTCAAATAGCCTGACTTTGATATAGACCTTAGCTGCTTTTACTTCTTTGAACTGCATCCTCAATCCCTACTGACGGTTTCTGAAATTCCCAAATAAACTATTATAATCAAATCTTTATCTTAGAATCAGTTTCAAGAGAAAACCATTCTAAGATACCTAGTTTTGCTATCTTGCTAAAGTAATACTGTAGCCTGCCAGGCTCCCTCTGTCCATGGATTTTTCCAGGCAAGAATACTGGAGTGGGTTGCCATTTCCTACTCCAGGGGATCTTCTTGACCCAGGGGTCAAACCACATGTCTTGTGTCTCCTGCAATGGCAGCTGGATTCTTTACCACTAGCAGCACCTGGGAAGCCCCCAGTACAGTCCAAAATAAGATCGATTATCTGGCTGTTGCACAGAATGTAACTGTAGCCCTCTATATTAATGACCTCATGTTAATCAGAAATGAGAAGCAAAAAGTAATAAGTATTCTTCATGCCTTAGAAAGACTCATAGAAAGATGTGAGAAATTAAATATGAAAATTCAGGAACATGCTATTGGTTAAAATTTTAGTCAGTGGCCTGGGAATGTCAGTATATACCCTCTAAAATATAAAGCAAATCATTACGGTATGTCCTTCCTGTTACTAAGAAAGGACATCAGTGTTTGATGACTTTCTTCAGGATTTTGGAGGCAATGCACACATTGATTCAGCCCATTTATCAACTGGCTTGTTGGCTAATACAGGAAATTCCATCTAGCTATGTAGCTTTGACTTTAAGCTGAGAGATCCCATTTAAATCTAAACATTTCAGAAGGACAATTATCTCACAAAAAGTAATTTCAAATTCCTGAAGGTAGAGATTCTACATATTAATCACACTGTTGGCTTTATTCTTGTACATAAGCATTTCACTGAAGATATAAAGCGGGAGGATTTTAGGAGGGGATATTAGAAATCATGATAGAGAGTCACCCATAGATGAATATAAACAACTAGAAAAAGTGAGTCAGGGTTCAATTCAGGTCAAACACAAACATACACTGAACTCAGCGTGGATGGTTACACTGTCCCCTCAGCAGACCTCACCAGTGTCATGTGAGAAGAGGGAAAAACAAAGAATGAAGATACCCCAGCCGGGGCTTCCTTAGTGGCTCAGTGTGAAAACTCTGCCTGTCAGTGCAGGGGCATGGGTTCAGTCCCTGATCTGGGAAGATCCCTGCATTCCTCGGAGCAACTAAACCCGTGAACAACTGCTGAGCTTGTGCTCTGGAGACTGTGTTCTGGACCAAGCAAAGCTGCTGCGATGAGAAGCCCACAGAACTAGGGAGTAACCGTTGCTCACCTCAACCAGAGATGAGCCCTCACAGCAGTAAAGACCAAGCACAGCCAAAAGTAAATAAATAAAAACCCTGGACTCTTAAAAAAAAAAGAGAGATTACCCAAGCGAGATACTGGCAGTGTGGGACTGGAGGAGAAACAGCGGTGTGGAAAGTAGGGAGAGTGAAGTTGGAGTGACTTGAGTGAAACTTAACTGTGTATCATATTAGTACCATTGCCACAGGGGGGAAAAATGTAGTTTTTGAGCACAACTCGGACCGTTTAAATATTCTTTTAGGTTAAAATCTGCAAATAAATCTTTTTTTTTTGAAAGCTCTTTATTTTTTTAATATATATATATTTAATTTATTTATTTTAATTGGAGGCTAATTACTTTACATTATTGTATTGGTTTTGCCATACCTGATATATTATCAGTAAACATATTGTTTAGTAAAAAAGAAATATATATTGGTATCATAATTTTGAAATAATTACATTCAAATTGAAAGCTTGAGCAAATGAAATGTTACTAATGTTAGTGACAGATTTTACATGTAAGAGAAAAGGGGGCAAAATTATAGAAACAACAAAGTTAAGAATTCAGCCATGTTAAATTTTAAACTTGTAAACATGAACTTCTGATTCTTAGGTCACTGGAAGATCAAGACACTCTAGTAGCAATAAGTTCCTCTAAAACTCAGAAACTCAGATCTTGGTTTCCATATACCCTGCTAAAAGAAACCGGGGCTCTTGGACATGTTTCAAGATCAAACGTGAGAGCACAAAATGTGAGCCTAGGACTTTTGTTGTGCAAGAAAATAAGAAAACCTAATGGGAAAGTTGTCAAAAGGACATAAAATCAGATTGAAAGGGTTCTCACTGGCTGATTAACACATAACAAGTGACTGCAACTAAAGGTAAAGCAATGAATAAACAAAAGTCTGCGAATTCTTTGTGATACTACAAAAGAAGAAATATAAGAAAAATTTATATAATATAATAACATATGGCAAAAATAGTTATATTACTATTTAAATATTAAATGTGAAATCATTATGTTGACTATATTCAGGGAAGAAATGATTTCTAAAATACACAAATCAGTTTTCTGATAAATATGAGGGATTCTACTCTTAACTTTTACTTTGCTAAAAATAGAAACTTAAAAACTTTGCTACCTAAATTATACAATGTTTCACAGGTACTCACAGGAGAAATTCAAATTTATTTATATGTTTCCTACTGGTATAAATACTAGTTAATAAAAACCCATAACTATAAAGGAAGATGAATTAAATACATATTTAATTTGTGAAATATTTTCAATGGAAATTATAATCTCTTTAATAATATCATATTTACAATAATTATAATCACATTAACACATAATTTAAAGTAAAAATAAGAAAATACCATTGATACTCTTTTAAGAAATGAAAGTACCATACATCTGTTTGAAGCGGATTCCAGAAGGAAGCAAAGAGTCTTCATTCTTGCTGACTTTGTTTACTTCTAATAAACAGTATTAAAAGATGCTTAAATTCATGGGCAAATTAGAAAGCTCTTCTGTTCTGGGATGAAGAGATCATAAATGCATGGCATGACGTGAAAGACAGCATCAGTGCTCACAGAGTTTATTTGGCTGTAAAAGTCAGGATGGTGGTTTTGAAATAACTGTGTGACTGGGTGGTCACTTAGGAAGCTGCAAATATGACATTTACAGTCTTTGCTAAGAAACTGCAAGCTTTCTGCATGAGAATGTTTTGACTTTCTGGGAGAATTGTCTTTTTCAAAAATAACAGTGCTTTCTGATTATGATAGCTTCATAAAATCCCTGCTTCTATAAATTCTTATAAAAATAAAATGCACATATTTACATCTGTAATTTCACTAACTTCCATTATTCAAAAGTGATTACTGTTTCTTTCCCTTATATTTACAGAGATTGATAAGCATAGACAGAAGCAATCACAGAAAGAGTGTCCTTATTATAGCTCTATGTTAAATGAGAGCAAATTCTTGGTAGTTCTGAATATATGTAGCAAAAGGTGCCAGTTGACAGAGATAATTCAAAGAATTTAGGAATTTAGACATGGCGGTACACATAATAACATTTTAATTCGAAAGGGATGTGGAACTCCATCCTAAGTAGCAAAGTAATTTAGACCTATCCATTGATGGCATGTTTCAGAAAGCAAAGGGAAGACCATGGTGTGTGTGTGTGTGTGTGTGTGTGTGTGTGTGTACACATATACACATACTTGTGCTTTGAGGGAGTGAGAATTCATCCTCCAGTAATCCCCCTGGAATTGTTGTTTCTTTTGTGTGGGTAATAGGCAAGGTTTTGCCTGATGTTTTGAAATGCCTGGACCTATGGGTACAAGTAGATATGGTTACAAAGGATACTGTTTACACAAATAATTCACAAGAAATGCACTTCTAAAAATATAAAACTGTTTTCCTTCAGAAATTGAGGAACACTTTTAAGCAACATATTAAATGTTTAATTCTCTCTAAGAATCTAATTTGCTTAGCCGGTGGAGTGTCCTTTAGGAAACGAGTTTTCATGTCCATGTTTCTTATTCTTGGAATTGTGTTCATTTATTTCATGGTTATTTATTAACCCTATCTGTGTGCTAGACATCATGCTTGGAGTTGAATACAAATGAACCAGGCAAAAAGCTTGCCCACATGCAGTATTCATTTCTGTGTTGGTGGTGAGAGGGAAGGAAACATCAACTAAATAAATAAACACATAAGCTAATTTTAGAGTGGGATTCAGTTCAGTTGCTCAGTCATGTCCGACTCTTTGAGACCCCATGGGTTACAGCACATCATGCCTCCCTGTCTATCACCAACTCCTGGAGTTTACTCAAACTCATGTCCATCGCGTCAGTGATACCATCCAACCACCTCATCCTCTGTCCCTTTCTCATCCTGCCTTCAAACTTTCCCAGCATCAGGATCCTTTCCAGTGAGTCACTTCTTCGCATAAAGTGGCCACAGTATTGGAGCTTCAGCTTCAGCATCAGTCCTTCCAATGAATATTCAGGACTGATTTCCTTTAGGATAGACTGGTTGGATCTCCTTGCTGTCCAAGGGACTTTCAAGAGTCTTCTCCAACACCACAGTTCAAAAGCATCAGTTCTTTGGCACTCAGTTTTCTTTAGACCAACTTTCATATCCATACATGACTACTGGAAAAACCATAGTTTTGACTAGATTGAACTTTGTTGGCAAAGTAATGTCTCTGCTTTTTAATATGCTGTCTAGGTTGGTGATAACTTTTCTTCCAAGGAGCATTGTCTTTTAATTTCACGGCTGCAGTCTCCATCTTGAGTGATTTTGGAGCCCAAGAAAGTAAAGCCTGCCACTGTTTCCATTACTGCCTCATCTATTTGCCATGAGGTGATGGGACCAGATGCCATGATCTTAGTTTTTTGAATGTTGAGTGGGATTAAGCAAATGAAATAAACAAGACATGATAATAAGGAATAACTGGACTGAATTAGAAGTAAAAATGGGAGACCTCTTTGGGACAGTGACATTTAAGTTGGTCCTAACTCAAATGCAGTACTTGGATGCAATCTTAAAAACAACAGAATGATTTCTGTTTGTTTCCAAGGCAAACCATTCAATATTACAGTAATCCAGGCCTATGCCCCAACCAGTAACGCTGAAGAAGCCAAAGTTGAATGGTTCTGTGAAGACCTACAAGACCCAAAAAAGATGTCCTTTTCATTATAGGGGACTGGAATGCAAAGGTAGGAAGTCAAGAAACACCTGGAGTAACAGGCAAATTTGGCCTTGGAGCACGGAATGAAGCAGGGCAAAGGTTAATAGAGTTCTGTCAAGAGAACGCACTGGTCATAGCAAACACCCTGTTCCAACAACACAAGAGAAGACTCTACACATGGACATCACCCGATGGTCAACACCGAAATCAGATTGATTATATTCTTTGCAGCCAAAGATGGAAAAGCTGTATACAGTTAGCAAAAACAAGACCAGGAGCTGACTGTGGCTCAGATCATGAACTCCTTATTGCCAAGTTCAGACTTAAATTGAAGAAAGTAGGGAAAACCACTAGACCATTCAGATATGACCTCAATCAAATCCCTTATGATTATACAGTGGAAGTGAGAAATAGATTTAAGGGACTAGATCTGATAGAGTGCCTGATGAACTCTGTACAGAAGTTCGTGACATTGTACAGGAGACAGGAACCAAGACCATCCCCATGGAAAAGAAAAATGGGTGTCTGAGGAGGCCTTACAAATAGCTGTGAAAAGAAGAGAAGCGAAAAGCAAAGGAGAAAAGGAAAGATATAAGCATCTGAATGCAGAATTCCAAAGAATAGCAAGGAGAGATAAGAAAGCCTTCCTCAGTGATCAATGCAAGGGAAAAGAGGAAAACAACAGAATAGGAAAAACAAGAGATCTCTTCAAGAAAGTTAGAGATTCCAAGGGAACATTTCATGCAAAGATGGGCCCGATAAAGGACAGAAATGGTAAGGACCTAACAGAAGCAGAAGATGTTAAGAAGGAGGTGGCAAGAATACACAGAAGAACTGTACAAAAAAGATCTTCATGACCAAGATAGTCACGATAATGTGATCACTGACCTAGAGCCAGACATCTTGGAATGTGAAGTCAAGTGGGCCTTAGAAAGCATCACTACTAACAAAGCTAGTGGAGGTGATGGAATTCCAGTTGAGCTATTTCAAATCTTGAAAGATGATGCTGTGAAAGTGGTGCACTCAATATGCCAGCAAATTTGGAAAACTCACCAGTGGCCACAGGACTGGAAAAGGTCAGTCTCATTCCAATCCCAAAGAAAGGCAATGCCAAAGAATGCTCAAACTACCGCACAATTGCACTCATCTCACACGCTAGTAAAGTTATGCTCAAAATTCTCCAAGCCAGGCTTCAGCAATATGTGAACCGTGAACTCCCAGATGTTCAAGCAGGTTTTAGAAAAGGCAGAGGCACCAGAGATCAAATTGCCAACATCCGCTGGATCATGGAGAAAGCAAGAGAGTTCCAGAAAAACATCTATTTCTGCCTCATTGACTATGCCAAAGCCTTTGACTGTGTGGATCACAATAAATTGTGGAAAATTCTAAAAGAGATGGGCATACCAGACCACCTGACCTGCCTCTTGAGAAACCTGTATGCAGGTCAGGAAGCAACAGTCAGAACTGTACATGGAACAACAGACTGGTTCCAAATAGGAAAAGGAGTGCGTCAAGGCTGTATACTGTCACCTTGCTTATTTAACTTCTATGCAGAGTACATCATGAGAAACGCTGGGCTGGAAGAAGCACAAGCTGGAATCAAGATTGCTGGGAGAAATATCAATAACCTCAGATATGCAGATGACACTACCCTTATGGCAGAAAGTGAAGAGGAACTCAAAAGCCTCTTGATGAAAGTGAAAGAGGAGAGTGAAAAGGTTGGCTTGAAGCTCAACATTCAGAAAACAAAGATCATGGCATCTGGTCCCATCACTTCATGGGAAATAGATGAAAAAACAGTGGAAACAGTGTCAGACTTTATTTTTTTTTGGGCTCCAAAATCACTGCAGATGCTGATTGAAGCCATGAAATTAAAAGACGCTTACTCCGTGGAAGGAAAGTTATGACCAACCTTGATAGTATTTTAAAAAGCAGAGACATTACTTTGCCAACAAAGGTCCGTCTAGTCAAGGCTATGGGTTTTCCTAGTGGTCATGTATGGATGTGAGAGTTGGACTGTGAAGAAAGCTGATCGGCGAAGAATTGATGCTTTTGAACTGTGGTGTTAGAGAAGACTCTTGAGAATCCCTTGGACTGCAAGGAGATCCAACCAGTCCATTCTAAAGGAGATCAATCCTGGGTGTTCATTGGAAGGACTGATGCTAAAGCTGAAACTCCAATACTGTGGCTACCTCATGCGGCGAGTTGACTCACTGGAAAAGACTCTGATGCTGGGAAAGGTTGGGGGCGGGAGGAGAAGGTGATGACAGAGAATGAGATGGCTGGATGGCATCACCGACTCTGTGGACATGAGTTTGAGTGAACTCCGGGAGTTGGTGTTGGACAGGGAGGCCTGGCGTGCTGTGATTCATGGGGTCGCAGAGAGTCGGACACGACTGAGCGACTGAACTGAACTGAACATTAAGTAACCATTTTTCTGTACAGTTTAGTTCAGCTCAGTCGCTCAGTCGTGTCCGACTCTTTGCGACCCCATGGACTGCAGCATGCCAGGCCTCCCTGTCCATCACCAACTCCCAGAGTTGACTTAAACTCAGGTCCATTGAGTCTTTGATGCCATTCAACCATCTCACCCTCTGTCGTCCCCTTCTCCTCCCCCTTCTCCTCCTGCCCTCAATCTTTCCCAGCATCAGGGTCTTTTCAAGTGAGTCAGCTCTTCCCATCAGGTGGCCAAAGTATTGGAGTTTCAGAATCAGCATCAGTCCTTCCAATGAACATTCAGGACTGATTTCCGTTAGGATGGACTGGTTGAATCTCCTTGCAGTCTAAGGGACTCTCAAGAGTCTTCACCACCACAGTTCAAAAGCATTGATTCTTCAGCTTATGTTCTATTTAATTTGCTAAGTTCTGTTTTTCATATAACGCTGCTTTTCTTTTGTTAGTTGTTGTCTACTGAATCCTTTTCCACCCTTCAATTTCATCCTCCTTGTATTTTTATAATATGGAAGTTCCTCTTTTAATAAGCAGTTATATTTATATAATTCCAGTCTTTTGTTCTATAAACAATATGCTTATTCCATCTGCCTTCATTGCTGATATTAATACTAGTGTGTATTTGGTCTCAATTTGCAGTCTTATATATATGCCATGCTGCTTTTGCATTGTTTTCCTTTTACCCTTTTTTAAATCATAACTTCGTTCTCTCCCTCATTATTCATTATTAAGTGATAAACTCTAACTTCATTGGTTAGCCTAACTATTGAACAAACTAACTAACGTTATATGTTTTCTGATGAAGGTCAAAGTCAGCACATACAAGTATTTTACCTCCTCCCCACGCTTCTCCTTTACCCATCTTTTCCTTCTTATAAATTGATTCTATTTGCATTTAGCAACTTGGTTTGCCAATTAGTTTTTACCGTTTCTTCTCGCTTCCCACTCTTTCTGTGTTCATTTTATTCCTTGCTGAAATATATCTTTTAACAGCCTTTCTCCTTAACTTCCCACAACTACTAAGCTCCTAGTCATGTTTTGCTTAAACAAGTATTTATTTTGTTTTCACTTTTGAGCAAAATATTAGGTAGATAGAGAATTCTAGGTTTATAATGAAGTTACCTTTCCATTTAAAATATATAATTATATTGTATTCAGATAGTTTTATTATAGATGAGGTGTACTATAGTCAATATTTTTAAAAAATTATTTGTAACCATTCTCTTTTCTTTGGTGATTCTGAGATTTTTCTATTTGTCCTTTGTATTAAGTAGCTTTATTAGAATGTATAAAATATTGTTGTTGTTCAGTTGCTAAGTCATGCCTGACTCTGTGACCCCATGAACCGCAGCATGCCAGGCCAGGCTTCCCTGTCCATCACCAACTTGCAGAACTTGCTCAAACTCATGTCCATCGAGTTGGTTATGCCATCCAACCATCTCATCCTCTGTCATCCCCTTCTCCTCCTGTCTTCAATCTTTCCCAGCATCAGGGTCTTTCCAAAGAGTCAGTTCTTCACATCAGGGGGCCAAAGTATTGGAACTTCAGCTTTAGCATCAGTCCTTCCAGTTAATATCCAGGGTTGATTTCCTTTAGGATGGACTGGTTTGATCTCCTTTCTGTCCAAGGGATGCTCAAGAGTCTTCTCCAGCAATTCGAAAGTATCAATTCTTCGGCACTCAGCCTTCATTATGGTCCAGCTCTCACATCTGTACATGAGTCCTGGAAAAACCGTAGCTTTGACTATATGTGCCTTTGTCAGCAAAGTGATGTCTGTGCTTTTGAATGCCTTATCTAGGTCTGTCATTGCTTCCTTTTCAAGGAGCAGAAGGCTTTTAATTTCATGGCTGCACTCACCATCCAGTGTTGTTTCCATTGTTTCCCCTTCTATTTTCCATGAAGTGATGGGACCAAATGCCATGATCTTCATCTTTTGAATGTTGCATTTTAAACCAGCTTTTTCACTCTCCTCTTTCACCTTCAGCAAGAGGCTTTTTAGTTCCTCTTCACTTTCTGCCATTATAGTGGTATCATCTGCATATCTGAAGTTGTTAATATTTCTCCTGGCAATCTTGATTCTAGCTTTTGATTCATTCAGCCCAGCATTTCGCATGATGTACATTGCAAAAATGTTAAATAAGCAGGGTGACAATATGCAGCTATAAAGCTGTCAAGGCTATATGAAGTATATCTTTTAGTTTTTATTCTGTGTGTTTTATTATTTGTTAATTTAATACACACGGTTTTCTTCAATTCCCAAAAGTTTTAGCCATTATAACTTTGAATTGCATCTCTCCC
This sequence comes from Moschus berezovskii, assembly GCF_049115385.1. Lineage (NCBI taxonomy): Eukaryota > Metazoa > Chordata > Mammalia > Artiodactyla > Moschidae > Moschus > Moschus berezovskii. Next base: position 10,824,151 of record NC_142467.1, read on the forward strand.
CACTTGCCTCTCTGAGCTGCCCATATAAATTCAATAACATACTTGTTTTCTCTCTTTGTTCTGGAACTCTGAGTGATTTTCTGTTTTACATTTCTAATTATATGTTTTGATGCGCTTAGTTTACTGTGGAGCTTTTCTATTAAATTTACTATATCAACTACTTTATTTTAATTTCAATATTTTAATTAATTTTTAGATTCGCCTGTTATTGATTGATGACTCCATGCTTTTATTCCATAATTCATTTGCGTGTGAGACTCCAAGATACCCACTAGCAGATTTTACATAAAAGCATCATGTGCCACCTCTACACAGGGCTCACACACCTGCCTTCCATGCTTCCCCATGCTCTTTACAACTTCTTGTGTTCTTCAAGATGGTGATAAGAGCAATTTTTGAAGCCAGATATTAAAGATGGGGCAACACATATAAGTCCAGGTCACTGAACAATTACATGTGTCAAAGTCAGTGCCACACTCAAATTCCCATCCTGTACCGTTATGTGAGAAAGAACTAAATGTCCTGTCCTTTAAGTCAGCAAATCTTAATTTGAAAATTAGTCATGCATTGGAATATTTCTGTTTCCTACTAGATCAGCCCCCTTTGTGCAGTATTTTCTGAGGTCATCTCAGCCCAGCCCCAGGGATCCAAAGCTCAGGAAAAGATCATCCAAATGTGTCTGGAACTCTGGACAACAGCATCTCTATCTTAAAAACCAGCAAACGGCTTAGCCAGGATCCAAGCGGTGCTGTGGCCTCTTTTTACTCCCTCCACCACATAGAAACAGTCTGTTTCTCCTACAAGTGGACTAAACTTTATCAACTACATTCTATGATTCATGCATGAGCTGTGAGGCCTTCTGTTCATATTCAAGGGTGGAAATTCTAGACTCAGTTCCTGTTTCTGAGCCTAGAATCTCTTGGACTGTGGAGCTTCATTTCCTGTTGTGAATTCCAAAATATTTCTTTTTCATGTATTTTTTTCAGCACTGTGATATGGTTTTACCTTTATAAACCATTTCTATGTATTCATAGAAATGAGAGCAGTTATCCTGTGTACTTTATCTAACACCATGACTTCTATAACTTGTCCTTAACAGTGAAATCCATGCACAAATATATATATATATATATATATAAAGATGTTTATTTTAGGAAACTTTACAAAATCTCAGAAACTAAATAAATGTTTAACAATAGGGTTTGATTAAATAAATTGCACTATTCCACAAAATAGAATACGTACAGTCCATAGAAACGATGTTAAAACTATTGACTAAGCTGAACACAGATTAATTTTTAAATTTAAAAATAGCTGTTGATACTACAGATCATATATATATTTATGCATTTGCAGGTTTGAGTGCAAGTGTGTGCATATACAATATGTTACAGCGACAGGACATCAAGTTATTTTAAATGTGTAGGCTCTGAATTTGCATTTTCCAAAATTTTTTATGATGACTATTTTTTAATCTCAGAAGACAGGATAAAAAGCTAAACTTTTAAAGGTAATATTGGTCTTTTGTAGTGAAAATAGGGGGCGTCCCAGGCAGCTCCGTGGTAAAGAATCTGCCTGCTAATGCAGGAGACGTGAGTTTGATCCCCGGGTTATAAAGACCCCTTGGAGGGGGAAATGGCAACCCATTCCAGTATTCTTGCCTGGGAAATTCCATGCACAAGGGAGCCTGGCAGTCTACAGTCCACAGGGTCACAAAGAGCTGGACATGACTGAGTGGCTGAGCGTGCACACAATGAAAACAGGGTTGGTGTGAACTGACATTTACCTAAAAACTTACAATCAAGACATCATTCAGCTTCTGATCAGTCCATACTATGGTTTCTGGTGCAAAAAAACAATATCTATGCTTATTTACAACAGTCTATTGGGCTTCCCTGGTGGCTCAGAGGTTAAAGCGTCTGCCTCCAATGCGGGAGACCCGGGTTCGATCCCTGGGTCGGGAAGATCCCCTGGAGAAGGAAACGGTAACCCACTCCAGTATTCTTGCCTGGAGAATCCCATGGACGGAGAAGCCTGGTAGGCTACAGTCCACGGGGTCGCATAGAGTCGGACACGACTGAGCGACAGAATGGAATGGATTTGCAAACAGGACTGAATCTGGGATCTTGAGCCTGCTGCTTCATCTGTCTTGTGTTTGACAAACAGACGGATCTTCCATTATGCCCCAAGGGCCAGAAAACATAGACTCTTTCAAGCAAAGCAGTACATTATTTAACTTCCTTGTGGTTCCATTAATGACCTGATAGATCAGCACGGCAATGTAATTTGTAAAGTGCACTAAGTTAACGATGGTATGAAAAATTCAATAAATATAAAGGGAAGAAACACATTGAGCAAAGAACCAGTAGAGAAAAAAAATTGCCAACACACATTCCTTACAAAGCTCTATGGGAAATAATGAGGTAAATGGGAGTAGTGGAGAGAAGTATCAAGAAAGAATGAATTTGAATCTCTGAAGATGCCTTTTGATTGTGCGGATGTTTAGAAAGAATAATATAAAAATTTTTGTTGTGAACTATATCTTAAGAACGTATATTTAAAACAAAATCTAGAGGGCTCATGCAACTAAAAAAAAATCACTAGATTCAATTTCTTTTAAAGCATTTTATATAATATAAGCTCCTTGAGCACTGGGCAAATAGTTATCATTTTTGTTTTCCAATGTATCAGCCCAATGCCCTCCATGTAATAAGTGAGCATCACATCATTGACGAATTGAATAGAATTGACTGAAATTTCCAAAAGTAAAAGAGTGATAAAAGCAATTATATACATGTGAAAAATGACAAGGCAGAATTCCGAAAAGCTATTCCTTATCTGATAGAAATAATGTGTCCTTTACTTTTTCTACATGGAAACCACCCTTTAAAACCCTTTGGGTTTAAACCTTTTGGGTTTTAGGAGATTTATCTTTGCTTTTAATTTCTTCCTGTGCCATTTACTTACACCTTCCCTTTTAAGATCTAAGAACAGTAGGAGCAGAAATGGGTATAAAATGAGTATTTTTTCCAAAGTGAAGCATTTTAAAACTCAAAATTTATAAATAATTAATGCATCTTCATATAGAATTTAACTGCTGCAAACAAGAGCTGGTCTACCCAATGAGGCTGACTTTTTCCTAAGCCTGGAAGGCAATGAAAGCTTTAAGCTTTTTGGATGAAGAAAAGAAAGAAAGGAAGCAAGCCTCCAAGTAGGGGGCAGCTATGTTTATAAACCCCGAAGCTCAGCCAATAGACATTTTTGTATAAAACAAGGCCTACTAACCGTGGACACATAAACCTAAATCATGTCAGTCGCCAACTTCGATGGTGAGACAACAGCTGTAATGTTGAGTCTGACTCCAACAACAACCCCGGCAGGTTTTCATGTTGCTGCAGCTCATACACATATGTATCCACTCTGCAAGGGAGAGTAACAAAGAAAGCATGCTGCTAGGGTACACAGACAAAAGAAAAAATAAACAGAAACCAAAATCTAGGTCTCCAGTCAGGAAAGTGGCTTGTTAAAGGTCCCTTCCTGATATCCATCGTACAAAATATCATCCCTCACTGCTTCTGAATTTTCTTGAATTAACTCAACATTTTGGACAGTGTTTGCTTTTTTTTTTTTTAAAGTAAAGTATTGGTGACAAACTACTGAATAGGTTGGTTAAGTCCAAGGTGATTTCTTTTTACACTGTATTTGTTAATGTCTGCAAAAGATAGACATTTTTCATACAGCCTATATATTTTAAACTTTATATCGTTTTATTTTTAGTATTCCCCCATGAAATATCTAGTTCTTCCCCACTGTTATTAACTGAGATACCTCAAAAATCTGAAGAACTGCATTTCAGGAGTGATCTCTACTTTTTTGATAGTTGAAACCTGTATTTAAGCCCAACTTCTGTAATCTATAGAAAAAATAACATCTTAAGTCCCATGACCCACTTTTTTAAGACCACATCCCATCAGAAGATAAATTAATCAAATGGACAGGGAGGCCTGGAGTGCTGTGATTCATGGGGTCGCAGAGAGTCGGACACGACTGAGCGACTGAACTGAACTGAACTGAATACCAGAGAAGTTACTGTCCTCACAATCATAGTTGTGATTTCCAACCAATATCTCACAACCTCAAGTCACTTTCCATCCGAAAAGCTATTTTTAATAATATTCCCATCACTTCCGCATTTTAATTTCTTCAAGATGACTGACCCATTGACCTCTTCACTTTCTCAGAGTCCATCAGTGCTGTGGTTTTCATCTCTCTTACTGTCCAGCTTAGATCCCATTGTCAATCATTTTAATCCTCACTTGCAAATACTCCCAATTGCCTTGTCTTCCAGTTTTTGCTCTTGCATGCACTTGGCAAAACCTAAATCTAGTTATACCCAACTATAACATAAACAGCATAATGCCTAGATAATGGTCATTCCCCATTGCCTTTCAAACAGAAGTCCATTTATTATTATTGTTATTATTATTATCACCATACTATTCATGAGCAAGTGATTTAGGAAAGGCTGACTCAGCCCCCAGATGTAGGTTCTGATTAGACTAAGCCACCGTGTTTCCCCATTCCTCCTTCTAGGCAGTGGCTGAAGCTTGAAAATAGGACAGAATTTTGTCCAATGAAAGAAAGTTTTCTAAGTGGTTTCCAGAAACAGTTCCTTTACCCTTTAAAAGAAATAATATTGCTATGGTCCATCGTTTTTTTTTTTTGCTTAGATTGTCTGCTTATGGCTCCTAGAACTGTGGCAGGCATTTTCCAACCATGAGGAAAGCTACTCATAGAAAATGCCAACATTTTGAGACTGGACAGAGGAAGTTGAATGAACTTTTGTTACCATAAACCAGTGATTTAATCAACCTTGTGCAACGTTGGGACTTTTTACTGAGAAAATATATCTTCCTTACTTTTTTTTTTGGAAGTTTGTCTTGTTTGTGGTCAAACGGATTCTGAGAATCCTGAGATACTGTTAAGTAACCACATATCTGGATCCCCTTTCAAACTGTGATCAGTAACTTTGAATAGACCTTATAAACTACTGAGAACGGAGCAATATGATATCCTTCCTAGAAATTTTGCTGTTCTACTGGCTCAAATTGCTATATTATACCATCTCACCTCCCCCCTTTTCAACTATTTCCTTATCATTTTCTTAGCTCCATCCTTACTGATCATTTTCCCAATATCAAATGTGAAATCTCTCCTTTTTTGTTAATTTTTTGATCCCATCAGTGTTTACATCCAACTTCTTTCCTCTTGTTATGTCTAAACAAAACGTTGTGCTCCCATAAAGTATTAAGTCTTCCCCTTGAATTCAAGATCCCCATCATGCTTGCTTTCTAAAAGATTTGATTCCTTCTCTGGGTTCCATGTCTTCACCAGGTTTTCTCTGTTGTAACTACTTCATCTCAAATTCAGGCTTAAACTTACATTTTCTGGCTTTCATCTCCATCATTCGAATGAGACTAATCGAGTAAGGCCACTGATAAATTTCATGTCTCTAAACTCAGTATATACTTTTGTGTCATGTTATGAAAACGTTCAGCAGGATCTGACCACTTCATCTTTCCTAAAATATTTTCCATTTTCCTTTCTCAGCCATGGTGTCACTGACTCATGCTCTTTCTCCTTTATATTCTTTTTTAAAAATTCTCATGTGTATCTTTCTCCACTAAACTGCTGAAGTTTCTCTGAGCTTAGTCCAGACTAAGCTCCATCTGTTCATGCTCCCTAGGTGACTGGTGACCCCACCCAACTCCAGAGCTTTTTTCCAAAATCAAATATTACTTGCACAGAAACATGCCCACGTTTTATGCAGTCTTTAATAACTCAAGAGTACATATAACAGAATTCTTCACAAAGTTTGTACACTGAGGTTCCTCAGACAGTGATCTTATGACTTTTCTTCTCTAAATCTATAAGATCTCCCTAGGTAATTTCATTTTTCATCCCATGAAAAATGTTATCTTTAAGCACATTATATGATGTACATTATATAATGCACATTTTTGTCTCCATCCAGGAGTCATGGATTTAGATATCATTGTACTTCAGAAATGTGTTAGTCGCTCAGTCGTGTCCAACCTTTTGCAACCCCATGGCCTGTATGTAGTCCACCAGGTTCCTCTGTCCATGGGATTCTCCAGACAAGATACTGGAGTGGGTTGCCATTCCCTTCTCCAGGGGATCTTTCTGACCCAAGGATTGAACCTGGGTCTCCTGCATTGCAGACATATTCTTTACCATCTGAGCCACCATGGAAGCCCTTCATTTTGGCAATACTCAAATGCATATTTTACTGCCTCTGGTTCCTGACCCAGACCCACCTGCCTGTTTGAGATCCTTACTTACCCATCTCCTTGAAATCTTAAAGTTAACATAAGCAAAATGAAAATACCGATTTGTTGGTCATCCTCCCAAAATAGTTACTTCAAGCCTCAGTTCAGTTCAGTTGCTCAGTTGTGTCTGATTCTTTGCAAACCCATGGACAGCAGCACGCCAGGCCTTCCTGTCCCTCACCAACTCCTGGAGTTTACTCAAACTCATGTCCATTGAGTTGGTGATGCCATCCAACCATCTCATCTTCTGTTGTCCCCTTCTCCTCCCACCTTCAATCTTTCCCAGCATCAGGGTCTTTTCAAATGAGTCAGTTCTTTGCATCAGGTGACCAAAATATTGCAGTTTCAGGATGGACTGGTTGGATCTCCTTTCAGTCCAAGGGACTCTCAAGAATCTTCTCCACCACGGTTCAAAAGCATCAGTTTGGCACACAGCTTTCTTTATGGTCAAACTCTCACATCCATACATGACCACTAGAAAAACCATAGCCTTGACTAGACGGACCTTTGTTGGCAAAGTAATGTCTCTGCTTTTTATATGCTGTCTAGGTTGGTCATAACTTTCCTTCCAAAGAGTAAGCGTCTTTTAACTTCAAGCCTCACCTCTTGTTAATTTCCCCTATCTCAGAATACTACAATTGACCCAATCACTAAGGCAAAAAACCTGGGAGTCATTTTGTCGTCACCCTTTTATCTCCATCATCTAATCTAGCAATAGGTCCAGCTGGTTTGAAAGTCTAAATTGTATCAAACATCCTTTACCGAATCCATTTCACCTCTCACCAACTCAGACCCCATAACCACCTACTTATTTCAAAAGCCTCCTAACTAGTTTCTCTGATTTTCTCTTAGCTCACTGCAGTCTAGTTTCTGTCTAAGAGCCAAAGGGATCTTTTTAAACAGAAATTAGATTAGACAACATCTCTACTTTAAAACCTTTCCGTAGCTTCCCATTTGCATTTCAGTTATAATAAAACCCAAACTTCTCGCCAGGCCTTTATAGCTCTGCAAAATCTGGCCCATGTTGGCTTTCTAACTTTGCACTAGTCTCTTCTAACTCACTAAACCCCAGGCAGCCTGGTGTTCTCTGTTTCTATAATGGTCCAAATTAGTTTCCATTCACGGAACTTGAGATTGCCATTCCCTGGAATGCTTTCCCACTGGTTTTTCACACATCTGTTTCTTTTCATTCCTCTAGGTCCCTTTTTAAATGTACCCTCTTTGGGATGCATTTCTTAAATTCCATGCTAAGTAGTTTACCCTGTCCCTACCAAAACTTTTCTAGCACAACTTCTTTCTCAGGATCTATCACAATCAGTAACCATTTTACCCACACTTGTGTCCTGGTTTCTTGTCTGTTTCCCTTGCTGTGCTTGCTTAGTCGCTCAGTGGAGTCCAGCTCTTTGCGCCCCCCCATGGACTGTAGCCTGCCAGGCTTCTCTGTCCATGGGATTCTCCAGGCAAGAATGCTAGAGTGGGGAGTCATGGCCTCCTCCAGGGGACCTTCCCAACCCAGGTTACCTGCATTGCAGGCAGATTCTTTACCCTTTACTGTCTGAGCCTGTCTCCCTTATTGGAGCATAAACTCTATGTGAGGGAAGAGCCTATCAGTCTTTTCACCTTTAGGCAGAGTGACTAGCACATAGTAAGTGCTTAACACAATTTTGTAGAATTAGTGACTAAACATAAAGACTCAATAACGTTATTCACGGCCTAAAGAGAAACATGAGGTGACAAATATTTTACAGAAGACCTTTAGAGCTCTCCCAGAAAAATCCTGGGATACCTTCTTGTTTGTAAGGCTTTCATGCAACATTAAAATTATTTTAGTACTCAGAATTACTTATATTTAAGTCATGTCTCATTTCAAAAAGAAACTTCAAAACCCTGAGGCACCTTCTCAAAATAAATATAGTAAAACTTTTAAACTGAATAAAAACTAAGGAGATTGCTTCAAAGTGGAAATAATATATAATAGCACTGACTGTTACTATTATTGAGAATTGTAACTATTAGAATTGACTTCATGTAGATACTATGTTCGGAGAAGGCAATGGCAGTCCAGTACTCTTGCCTAGAAAATCCCTTGGATGGAGGAGCCTGGTAGGCTGCAGTTCATGGGGTCGCTATGGGTTGGACACGACTGAGTGACTTCACTTTCACTTTTCACTTTCACGCATTGGAGAAGGAAATGGCAACCCACTCCAGTGTTCTTGCCTGGAGAATCCCAGGGACGGGGGAGCCTGGTGAGCTGCCGTCTATGGGGTCACACAGAGTCGGACACGACTGAAGCAACTTAGCAGCAGCAGCAGCAGATAATAACTACTTGCATTCTCTTATTAATAAATTGTTGTCACACTATGCTTATAATATGGTATTATTCTCCCAGTGTTTCATAATAGGGACACTAAGGTTTATAAAGTCATACCCAAGGCCACACAGCTAAGTGGCGTATGGAAACCACTGAGGTCTGAGTGCCGAACCTGTCATGTTATGTTTGTCACTCTGCTATGCTGCTTTTATAGGAAGCAGAATACAATAAAAAACAAGTGTGGCTGACTCTATACATCCACTTGCATGCACTTTTTGCTTGCTTTTCTGGAAATTAAGGCTGTAAAGCTAAAGACTACAATCCCCAGACTGCTTTGCAACACCAAGCATAAGTTTGGCAATAGAATGAAGCAAAATGAGTCAGCCTCTGTGTAGGGAGATCTGATCTTCTGGCATGTATAAGCAGAGAGAGCTGTTATTCTGGGGCAGCTGTAGCAGTTTCTGTTTTCAAGTGCCTAGTGTTACAAGTGTTAGGTGACAAGCCATGGGAGCAGTAATGTTTCTCTGGGAACTATTTTTTTCCCTGGCTCTTTTGGGGTTTTTATGAACTCACTGTTGCTAATTAAATTATTTAAAACACATTGTTCTGCACATAAGCACTGCATTTGATTCAGTAATTGTTACCAGATCACAAACAGGAACTAAAATATGGACTTGACTTAATGGAGAAAGTGGAAAGAGGAAAAGTCAAGTCTTAGATACTTGACACTGTAAAACTGGTCACACTTTATATACAAGAGAAAATATTTGGTCAGATCATTATCTGATGAATTGGTTGAGGCAAACTATCCTCTTACTGATGCTAAATGTTGGGAGCAGTGGGGACTGATCAGAATGTTGGCTGGTGCTAACTCTATAGCCACCTTTAGGAAAAGTCTACAAGAGCCGGATGAACCCAGATGGGAAGTTGACAGCTTGGGAGCACAGAGAGGGGGAAAGGCCACTTTAGTAAGAGAAACACTCTCTCCCTACAGTGAAACATCTATATTGCCGGAGAATCCTCCAATTTGGCAACTTAGAAGGCCAAGCAAACAAACATATATTTTACACCCTAAACAGAAGCCATTGCAAAGGCAGCAAAGCAGCAATAAAACTGGTAGGCAGCCAGGCAAATGGAACAGTACGAAGGCAAAAATGAGATAAGGATTTGGCCTTTCCCCAACCAGGTAGCCCAGCTGGTAAAGAATCTGCCTGCAGTGCAGGAGACACTGGTTAAATTCCTGGGTTGGGAAGGTCTACTGGAGAAGGGATAGGCTACCCACTCCAGTATCCTTGGGCTTCCCTGGTAGCTTAGCTGGTAAAAAATCTTCCTGTCCAATCCCTGAATTGGGAAGATCTCCTGGAGAAGGGAAAGGCTATCCACTCCAGTATTCTGGCCTGGAGAATGTCATGGACAGAGGAGTCTGGCAGGCTACAGTACATGGGGTCACAAAGAGTTGGCCACAACTGAGTGACTCTCATATGTCAAATATATTAAATTACCTCAAGGGAATGGCCATTAAGTTAAGGGAGGAAGAGCGAGCAGAATGTAAAGGCTAGTCAGTAAAGAGGCTATTCAAAGTTAAAAGGCTACTCAGTAAAGAGAAAATTCAAGGTTAAAAAACTTGGACTAGGTAATATCTTTGAAAGTGAAAGCTGCTCAGTCATGTCCTACTCTTTGTGACTCCGTGGACTACAAGGTCCATGGAATTTTCCATGCCAGAACACTGGAGTGGGTAGCCTTTCCCTTCTCCAGGGGCTCTTCCCAACACAGGGATGAAACCCAGGTCTCCCGCGATGTAGGCGGATTCTTTACCAGCCGAGCCACCAGGGAAGCCCTAGGTAATATCTTTGGTTATAGTTATATCTGTAGGATACTGACTGACACAGGCAATCTGCTAACATTCTGACAGTACAGTAAGTGATCAAACACCCAGTCTGGATTGTAAAGTCTTGCGACTGTCATTGCGCCACTAAAAAAGGTATGAAACAACTTCCAGTCTCCACAAACATACGGTCATAGGCAATTGCTTTTGAAAAGTACAACAGCCTGAAGTACCAGAGCTGAGCAGCATCTCAGGGAGCAGAGCCAGGGGCCATAGAAGAGAATGCGACCAAGACCGGCTGACCCAGAGCCTCTACTCTGCCGCTCGTTCAAGGAGTCCTTACTGTTCTTACCAGCTCGGTTTGAAAGCTATTATGGGTATTACTTCTCTGTGTTTTCTTCATCCTCTTTCCAAGTGGAAGATTTCATTACGGTTCATCTATATTTTTTCCATTATTGTGCATATTTTGGGGATAATTTATCTTTTAGCATAATAATTACCAGACAAGCAGGAATTGCATGTGGTCCTAATGGTGAAGTTACCTGTCATCAAGATTACACATCTTGAACTTTGAGCTGCATGCATGCAGCAACTAGAAGAGAATCTGGGATGTCTCCGTTGGATTAGGAGTGGTTCTATTCAAGATAAGCGTTAGTCACTCAGTTGTACCCGACTCTACGTAATCCAATGGACTGTAGCTGACCAGGCTCCTCTGCCCATGGAACTCTTCAGGGAAGAATACTGGAGTAGATTGCCATTCCCTTCTCCAGGGGATCTTCCTGACCCAGGGATCGAACCTGGCACTCCTGCATTGCAGGCAGATTCTTTACCATCTGAGCCACCAGGGAAGCCCTTCTGCCTCATTGTGTCTCCTGTTTGAGTTTGCAATGAATCCTGAAAAAAAAAAACAAAAAACTCAAACACATTTTCTAGTGTCTGTACTATACCCGTACCGAACACTGAAACAATTCTGACCAATGAGTAAAATTAAAGTGTGCTAAGGACTTCTGCTAAAGCTGAAACTGCAATACTTTGGCCACCTCATGCGACGAGTTGACTCACTGGAAAAGACTCTGATGCTGGGAAAGGTTGGGGGCGGGAGGAGAAGGGGACGACGGAGAATGAGATGGCTGGATGGCATCACCTACTCTGTGGACATGAGTTTGAGTGTACTCCGGGAGTTGGTGATGGACAGGGAGGCCTGGCGTGCTGTGATTCATGGGGTCGCGGAGAGTCGGACACGACTGAGCGACTGAACTGAACTGAACTGACTGAAGGACTTCTGGGAATTTTTTTCTTATGACACAGATAATCTCTAAAGATGGCCATCATAAATTCCTTCCTTTTCTTTACATGCTTGTTCCTTCACATATCAAGCGGTGAAGTCTAATTCCTTTTTTCATGACTCTGGGATTGCCTTAGTGACTGATTTGACTGAGGGGATATAGCAGGAGTGACGGTCAGGAATTTCTGAAATGAGGTCATATGAAGCCTTTTAGTTGGACAAAGTTTAGTGACGACATGCTACAGTAATGTAGAAAATAGAAAATGGTCCTAATGAATAAATAAATCGGGCAAATGAGATTTCCAGGCAGAATGTTGAACATGCTGATTGGTTTCTGTTAGATGCCTAAGATATAGAGAAAGAATGAGCTAAAAAAGAAAATATTCAGTGTTTTATAGACAAATTTAGAGGGAAGAGAGGTAGGATTTACTGGGCTCAAAAATAGAACTGTTTATCATCTCCAGTCTTTGCAAGAAGCAAGAGGCTTCTCAAAATAAGAAATGTCCTTAGGGCAAAACTCAGATCCAGAATATTTCCAATAACACAGAGGAGGATAAAGATTGGTTCAATGGTGTCTTTAGAGCTCCCTTTACTGATACTTCGGAAACATTTCTGGTAGGGCCTCAACAAAGACAGAAAGACTGCTATGATATCAAAGTGTCTTATAGACTTTGCTAACTAGAAAATAGGATTCCTAATAATAATATTAACCCTGGAGAAGGAAACGGTAACCCACTCCAGTATTCTTGCCTGGAGAATCCCATGGACAGAGAAGCCTGGTAGGCTACAGTCCATGGGGTCGCAGAGTCGGACACGACTGAGCGACGGAACGAACGAATAATATTAAGGACATAATTCCATAGCATCAAGTCTTTCAGCTTAAAATAAAAGAAAAAAAAAAAACTGTGGGGATGGCTTTTGTCTAATGGAGTAAATCCCCAATAAAATTGGACTAAAAGGGATAGAAGCAATTCAAACTAAAAGAGAGCCCTTGGGGTCTCCAACCTTCTAAAGGCAGAAAGTAGGCTGAGAAAGCTACTCAGCAGCAAACACAGGCCAGTTCTAAAAGAAAAGGGAAGCGTTAGAGAGCAGGGTCAAAACCTGGAAGGCAGGCCCAAGTGACCCAGAGACTCTTGCTTGGGAAGCAGGACTCAGCCCAATCGAGGAACAGGTAGATTTCAGACTTCTCGTGGATGAGCGACTGCAAGTGTGCCTCCTGTGAGACTCCACCCTCTTAAAACTGGAGTTGCTGTTTGCTTTGCAAATTTCCTACCTTTGTAACAACACTGTAATATGAGCATGTTGAACAGATAACTTACTAAGTTTACTGAGCAGATAACTTATCTCTTTAGTTCAAAGATCTTCCATTAGAGAGAAAATCATTCTCGAGAAACTGCATTTGAGAAATTGGACCCTCATCATCCCAAGCTCATCCTTTAAAGGATGACTGCTACACTGTAAACTGGTGTCATAATGGAATAAAATTTGGGGCATATTGGAGAGGAATCAGTCTATTCTACATGCAGGACAAACATGAATATTGATAGCCAGGAATGTGGTGGGCAGTCTTCAGAAATGTTCACCACAGATCCCTTGTCTCCATGCCTGAACATGCTGTAATTTCCTTCCCTTGAATCTGAGTACACCTTAGTTCTTTTCTTGACCACTAGAATATGTGTCAGAAGCAATACTCAAAAACATCTGAGACCAGGTTATTAAAAGTCTTCGCTTTGGTCATTTTCATCAATTACTCTCGGGATATTCCGTCTCAGAACCCAGCTGCCAGGCTATGAGAAAGTGTAGGCATTTCAGCTGAGTTCCCAGCCAACAGGCAGCATCAACTCAGCCCCATGATGAGTCACCGTGGACTCTGTGTCCAGGGAACCCTTTGGTTGTCCCCAGCACCAGGTTGTCTGACTGCAATCACTCGGGAGATCCCACGTGGCACAGTCAGTTGAGCCTAGGTAATATACAGAGGCATATGTGATGATAATAAATTGTTTCAAGCTGCTCAGTTTGGAGGAGGCTTCATGTGAAATAATAGACGGCAGGAACATCTGTTATCAGGACCGACCATCTTTCTTCTGGTCTTTTCCTCCTTCCTTTTGCAAACAAAGGCATGACGCCTGCAGCTGGAACAATCATCTTAAACCCATGAAGGAAATACCGAAACATTTTTAGAAATCTTGGCCCTGAATTCCTTGATCTATAAATGAAGTGCTGGCAACCATGAACTTCCTGACTTCAAGATATTAGGAAAAAGAATGTCCTATCTAGGTATTTAGCCACACACAATCATATAAACTGACACTCCAGGGAGATGAATATGCAAAATGATACCATAAAGTGTTGTACTTTACTAAACTGGGGATACTAGTTCAGCTCTGAGTGTTGCGGGTTAACAAAAACGATCAGTCATATAGTTAGAAAATTACCTATAAAATAAAAAAATCAAACTAGTCGTTCAATGGAAGCCCAAACATTTCTGATACAGAGTAAATATCTCTCATCCGTTCCGTTCTGTCGCTCAGTCGTGTCCGACTGTTTGCGACCCCGTGGACTGTAGCCTACCAGGCTTCTCCGTCCATGGGATTCTCCAGGCAAGAATACTGGAGTGGGTTACCGTTTTCTTCTCCAGGGGATCTTCCCGACCCAGGGATCGAACCCGGGTCTCCCGCATTGGAGGCAGACGCTTTAACCTCTGAGCCACCAGGGAAGCCCAAATATCTCTCATAGATCCTTGTTAAAAAAAAGATATGGTGTTAGGCAGTATACAACTTACTCATTGTTAACAAGTTAAATATGATCTTATCTTTTACAGCTATATATTTTTATAACATCTCTCTCATAATGCCAGACAGTCCAAAGCAATTCTACAAAATGAAGAACAATTAAGTCCAGTTTTACAGTTGTTGGCAGTCTGAATTAATCCAAGAATAAAATTCAGAATATAAAGGGGTTGTTAGGGATTTCTACTAACAATCTTTATCAAAGCTTTGATACTAAGCTGTTGATAAACCAATCTGATCAAATCCACCAGGGTAAGTATTGAGTATAATTAAAGATAAGTCACAGATGCTGATTTGGAGAGAGTGAACCTTTTCTTATGGAAACCGAAGAGACTAATTTGGATATGCACCTGGATGAAGGGTGATTAAATCTGGAGATCGGCTGAGGCAGTAATGCAGTAACAGAGTAAGACTTTTCTCTTAGAACATTTCTGTTCACAATAAAATGGCAAACTGATACACTAATGATCAGGCCCATAGAGTAGTATTGTTGTTCAGTTGCTCAATGTCGATTTGGATATAGGAGGTGAGGGAAACGCTAAGGTTGATTTTCCCTCTGTTCTTTGGACTAGCAACAGAGTGACGCTGAGTGATATCTATGGCACCCTTTTAGCAAATGATGGAATTTCACAGCATAGATATGAAGCAATAAAATCATAGTGTGACCTTATTTTCCTACCTTTTGTTTCCCTGTGCCTCCTCAAATTTATCTTTTTACTGTATATACATTTATAAACTATCTTTCTTTGGAAACAAACAGATTTACATTAATAAATTTCCTAAACTCATATTCAGTAGGCCATTCTGCTACTTTACAGCTGTTTGACTTGGAGCAAATTCTTCAGTTTTTCTAAGGATCAGTATACTCATCTGCAAAATGAAGACAATAATATGGAAGTTATTATGAAGACTGAATGAATTAACAAATCTAAAGCATTTAGCACATTAGCATTGTTAGTCTGAACTATTAGTTATATGTGGAGAATAAGAAACTGTGGAAAAAGAAATATGGAAGATAACTTAAGCTGAGGAAAATGATGGAACCAAAATCCAGTACAAATCTGTTCTACTCTGAAGCTAATCACGATGTGGTTAATCTTCAGAGGATCTCAATCTGAGGTTACAACAGACTCATTGTGGAGCTTCTCACTGTACAGGTATTTAGGCCACTCCGTATGTCCATATAACACGAAATCTTGAGGGTGGGATTGACACATGTCACATATATTTATTAAAGATTTCCATAGCCCAGGAACTGTCACACTTTATGCAGAAAAGAAATCTTGCTTTTGAACACTTCTATGAAGAGTTCCGAGTTCCTGCTAGTAATTTTGACTTTCAGGTCCCCAGATATATTTGATTTTTATATCATGCACATCATAAACGAGTTAAAAGTAAATAAAACTGTGAAAAAAAAAGTAAAAAAAAAATGTTAAGTACCTTGACAGGCAACTAGTTCAGGAGCAACAAACATTGGACCCTGTGGATGCTGCTGCTGCTAAGTCACTTCAGTCGTGTCCGACTCTGTGTGACCCCATAGACGGCAGCCCACCAGGCTCCCCCGTCCCTGGGATTCTCCAGGCAAGAACACTGGAGTGGGTTGCCATTTCCTTCTCCAATGTGTGAAAAGTGAAAGTGAAATCGCTCAGTCATGTCTGACTTTGTCAAAGTCTATTTTACCATAGAGCTGAGAAAGAAAAAGAAAAAAACAGCTCTAAACTATGGCAATTTGTGAAATTAAATTCACTTATCTATATCTTGAAAATAGAACATTGAAATCCATTACAAAAGATTAGCCAGAGAATTGGGATGGTTACATTTTTAGAGACCAGTTTGCCATATTCCAAGAAAGAATTATCAGCAGAAAAATGACAGTTCATCTTCTCTGAAAGACTACACCTATTAATTTTACCTTAGATTTTAGGGTTTGTTCAATCCAGGCATGGTGTAACGCAAATTTGACAAACCAAGGGCAAATAAAAGGTCACATGTGTCTTGCTTAGAAGTTAAGTGTCTGCAGGCTTCTTGTACCTCCCTGTCTGCACTGGTGCTTGTCTACCTAAAATTTAGCTCAATTATCCACAAGAAGCTATTAGCCCATGAGAAGCCTACTGGGTAAAATAAAAGTGGAGTTTTAGGGCGGGAGATCAGACCCTGCGTAGATGAACAGTAACAATAGCATCAGTGGGAAATAAACAGAAGACAAGCAGGTAAGAGCTAAAGTCTGAAGCTGAAAGATTGCCATCCTTCCCATTTGGAGTTAAAGGATTTAAAACAAAATGAAACCACCACTACCACCAAAACAGTCTAATCACTATAAACAATCTTCTTAGGCCAGGGGGTGGGCAGAGCTAAAGGATAAAGTAAGTTCCTAATCCTTTTAGAATAATTAAAATAGGTGTGGGGCCAGGTTGCCCTAAAAGGACCCTGGCAGATTAAGAGGATTAACCATCACAGATGTTTGCTTACTTTGCTTCAAGAGCCTATTTGAGAAAAACTGAGAAATTTTGACTTATCCCTGATGACATGTCATGAGTACTGAAGGAACCTGTATAACCAGAATGGAGAAAAATCCAAGTGAAAACACATATATTTAGAGTTAGATGAAAAATAGAGCTGGAAACCTGGCTAGAGACCCTATGCTGCTGCTGCTAAGTTGCTTCAGTCGTGTCCGACTCTGTGCGACCCCATAGACGGAAGCCCACCAGGCTCCCCCGTCCCTGGGATTCTCCAATGCAGGAAAGTGAAAAGTGAAAGTGAAGTCGCTCAGTCGTGTCCGACCCTTAGCGACCCCACGGACTGCAGCCCACCAGGCTCCTCCATCCATGGGATTTTCTAGGCAATAGTACTGGAGTGGCTTGCCATTGCCTTCTCTGAGAGACCCTATACTGTGTCTTTATAATAGGATCCGGTAATGAAATACACAGCATCCATGGTTTTTCAAACAGTCAGACATAAAGGTTTGGGGAAAGATCCCTCTTCCATCTTCTTCCCTTCTACCTTTACCTTTTGCCTTGTATCATGCTATTAATAAGGGCAGGCAAAACATATTGGAAACTGTAGATTTATAAAACATTCAACTTCTGATGTAGGGACAAATGCGAAATTAAAGGAGTAATCAAACATCTATCTTAGTAAACATCTATCAAGCATAGCATCTGTACTGAGAATCATTTTTGCTGGATTCTTATAAGTCACTGAAGATAAAGCTGTTTATGAATGCCATCCTTAAAAACGCTGGGAAAGCTTAAGGAGTATCAGGGAAAAAAACATTCCTATCACACGTTTATGAAATGGATTGTTTTACTATATTCATCCCTTCAACAGTTTTTCTTACAAGTTCTTTTACCTTCCAACATGAAAGAAACAAACTATTTTTCCTTTACTGTTTTACTTTAAAAAGTAAATTAGGTAAACCTACGTTGAATAAGCAAAAATGAACAGAACTGCAACTAAAATAGCAAAAAAGAAGGAAAAGAGAACAGATGATAAAAGGCAGTAGATTATTTCCTTGGTAAACAACTAAACTCCAGAACTAGAGAGGAGCTGACAAGGTGTAGGTTGAGAATTCAAGCCAAGGATTTGATTTCATAGTAGTGTTTACTTACCTAATAATTATGGGAAATCAGGCAAAAAGAAGTGATGCGATTTTCCAGCGACATGCTGTGGCCGGTCAGGCTTCCAGATCAAGGGTAGAACATCTCTAAGTTACTCCAAACCTGTTCTTTCTCTCCACTCACTCCCCTCCTGAGCCATGAATGCAATTACACCAGTTTCCACTGATCTCTAACTCTTAGGTCAGGCTCGTTCTAATAAAACAGCCAAAGGAAGTACAAAAGGGAAAGGAGAGTGGCTAATATGTTTTCAAACACCAGCTGATTTACAATGTGCATTTAGTTTTGTAGGTGGAAATCCTAACCATATCATCGCCACGCTTGCTACCCATCTAATGAAAATTTATGCACACTGTGTGCTAAATAAAATTTGGTGTACTATCTGGCACTTTCATCAAAGTAACTTCTTATGATGATTAAAACAGTAGATTTGCAATACAAGAATGACTATATGAAAGTAATGAAATATGAGCATTTTTAACAAACATGTCAGAATTTCATACTCAGATAAAAGATATCCTTTTTAAAGTAGTAACCTAAAGAAACTGTGTATTTCTAATAAAGTTGCTGTCACATATTAAAACATTTGGTAACATCCCCTTTAACGCCAACTTAGAGATCATGTATGAAGATTATCATTATCTTAATAGCTAGTTTTCTTATTTTCTGACAGATTTGATTCTTACTTCCATTTAGTTTTAATGCAAAAATCAGTTTATAAATAACAACAATTATTAAATGAATTAACACCATTTCTAAGACACTACAGTAAATGATTTTCAAATATCACAAAATGTTAGGTATGATCTGGTTTTAATAACATTTTTAAGTGATGAAGCTTCATATAATAAATCTGGAGGCTCGGTTTCTTTCGGAAATTAAAACTGAAGTATTTATTGACACTGTGTAAATAGTTCCTCATGATAACTATTAGTGGAAGCTGAACAAAGGCTGATCCCTTTAGAAGAGGAAATACATTTTCTCTTTAGTCTCTGTTTACATAATATACAGAAGTATACTGACATCGGGGGGACTCGGCTCACTGTGGGAGGCCAGTTAGGAGATGGCTGGATGGCATCACGGACTCGATGGACACGAGTTTGAGTGAACTCCGGGAGTTGGTGATGGACAGGGAGGCCTGGTGTGCTGTGATTCATGGGGTCACAGAGTCGGACACGACTGAGTGACTGAACTGAACTGAACTTGGCATTTTAAGTGGTCAGATACTCCAAGTTACCTCATTGCTAGAGGATTACCTGTCCTTGCCTTGCTGACCTCTCGAGAGGCTTCAGGGGTTGTTTTGGCCAAGAAAATGTAGATGGAAATGAAATACACCAATTTAGGGCAGACGCTTATGAACTAGCATGCAGTTCACCACATCTGGACATTTAGCTACAAGGCAATATTCCAGGCTGAGGTTTCTTCATCAGCTCGGCCCTGGAGAAAACACTATGAAGAGCAGAATCATAGTCCATAACAAATGGGCAGTTTGAGTGAGAGATAAATCTCTGCTGTAACCCAGTGTGATCTGGGGACCATCTGTTACTACAGTATCAACTAGCCTGTCCTGACACACACATTTGAATTACCTTCATGGCCCCTCTAGGCAAAGGAGTCCGTGACCCATACTTTTCCTGTCAGTTCTCCTCTAGTTTTTAGAATGAGAAAAACTGAAGCTCAGCAGGGTTAATTACAGGTTCAGAAGATCATGAGGTCAGTGTTGGTGTCTAGTCTGACTCCAGAGTCTATGCACATACTTCAATTCCTTCCTCTTCTACGTCATAACGTGATGGGATCGTTTTCACTGGTACTTCTCTCACAATACTGTAAACAAATTAAATGGCTTTGAAAGTCACTGGTTTCTGAAATATCTAATCAATGTGGTATCAAAATTTAACAAGGAAGTTGTTAAAATACAATACCTTTTTGACAGTTTAAAGAAATCATATAAAATACATATGCTAATATATAAATCTATAGCTTTGGGTTTACTGTATAAACACATTTTGTTTATACCACATTCAAAGAATTTTAAATTGTATTTATTGTTTTACATACAACACAGACATTTTTATTGTTTAAAAAACCCAA
The DNA here is from genome assembly GCF_049115385.1 of Moschus berezovskii. NCBI lineage: Eukaryota > Metazoa > Chordata > Mammalia > Artiodactyla > Moschidae > Moschus > Moschus berezovskii. The sequence continues at coordinate 10,844,416 of NC_142467.1, forward strand.
ACTCAAGATAAATTTGGCTTCTTTTCCCCACAAAAATGGGAAATACATCTTGGTAAAGTTACACACCAGTTGGTTGTTGGGATTTATAGTTCCAGGAAAAAAAAAACAAAATCCTTAACCAGCCAAAAAATAAATTATATATATATATACACATATATAAATAAAATTAACTGATTACTACATAGTTTACAATAATAAGGTAAACAAGAAAGAGAAACTGATCAGAAAACACACTGCTTTAAAGTAATTTTCAGATTTCTATTATAAATGTACAATTTACTCCCAACAACTCTGAGCTCATTAAGAGCACTTCTACACAGAGAAAAACTAATAAATGATACACATTTATTGCAACAGCAAATTGAAGGTTATCATAATATATGTACTTAAATACCCCCCCATTGATAAAGTGGCTTTTTATTCCTTAAACACAGACATTCTGCTCTTCATTGTAGAAGATGACGTTTTCTCATCAAAAGGCACATTCTTATCTGCAAGAAAAAAAAATTCTATAAATGCTTATCCTGGAACAAATTTAAACACACTTTAAAATACCCCAAAGACTTGGGGTGCCAGAAGATAATGAGAGTATTTAATCTGAGGAAATTATAATGAAGGGCACTAATAAAACACATAGTTACTTTGTCTACACTAATTATATCAGATACTATTCTTTAAATTACACTTCTAACTTTTTCAAAGGAATTTTATACATAACTAGTGTGGGTACCATGAACAACTTTGACAAGTATACAATGTAATTATTTATTTATAGTTTCTGTAAACACAATTCTTAACAGATTCTATTTCTAAACCTTCAGAAAGTAGCATTAATTGAAGTTGCAGGCCTGGAAGTATAGTCAATGAATCAAAAAATGCTTTTAATATTTATAATATAGTTATAAAAATTTTCCATACAGAAGATAAGGTTTTCTATAAATTATATGATGTGGTAAATGTGTCTATTTTATTACCTTATTGACTAGTTTATGGTAATATGAGGTTATATTTTCATCACACATATTTTTATACACTTTAATTCTAATTATACATCAGGCTTTACTGCTACTTAATCTAAACCACAGATGCTAAGGAACTTCTGCTAATAAGAGCCATTACAACCGAAAGCATTTAATCCAACCAAAAGTAAAGGTATGCAGATTTTACTAACAATAAGTTGTCCTTTATAATCATCATTAACATATAGAGCATCACTGGAGATACCTATGAGAATGAGTAATACTCTTTTCCAACTTACTGTTTTATCTAAATCATAATAAGCAATCTACAATAAATCTCTAAATGAGTATGTTATTATAAGCTAAGGAAATTCCAATGTATTTTGAGGGTAAATTTAAGCTTTTTAAAAAAATACATATTGAAGGTTAATAAAAAACCTGCTACTCATGAACAATAATTGTCCAGAATTCATGCATTCATTCAGGGGCCCCTGCAAAGCCAATTCTCTCTTGTCAGTTGCCAAGTTTAACCTTCAGAAAATACTTTGAATAGTCAGACTGACATATTTTAATTTTAATTGTCTGCTCAACATCTATTATCTCCTCTTTGCTAATAAAAATACTGATGTATTTTTGTGACTAAAGGAGGGTGACAATATGCTGGGAGGAGGGAAGGTTCTGAGCAATTCTGATTTCCTGATAAAAGGACAGATGTGACTTGGGTTCTTGCCTCTCACTGTCTTCTTTTCCGGTATACAGATGCAATGGCTGAAAGTTGGAGCAGCCACATAACCAGGATAAAGCTTGAGGAAAACCACACAGATGTAGACCCTGTCATCAAACTGCCCTTGAACAGATGCCAGCAGCCAACTTCTGCGGCTTCTCATGACATGAGAAAAACTTGTGAGTCTCTGTGATTCTAGATTCTCCACTAACTACTAGAAGTAGAGAACAGAATGGTGGTTACCAGGGACTGAGGGAAGAGGGAAATGAGGAATTGCTACTCAAAGGATATGGAGTTTCAGTTATGCAAGATGAATATGTTCCAGAGATGTTCTTGCTATATAACAATGAACCTAAGGTTAACAATACTGCATTCTCTGCCTAAACATTTTAGAGCAGATCTCATTTTAAGCATTCTTACACATGCTTTTCTATGAAGTAAAGCAAATGTGTAGTAATAATACATTTTATGGAAATCTCAGTTTGGGTATTTTTCAAGCTTCAAGAAAGTTCTGTCTCTAAACATTATGCAATGATACAATATAAAAAAAAGACATTTTCAAGGATAACCTAAGAACTCAGAAAATCCTCAACTATCAAAACAGCTATTAAACCAAATCAAGTTGGAAAGGAAAAACTGTCCTAGTGTAGTCAAGAATATTCTTATTCCTGCTTCATTTAAATACATTTTCAAATATTAGATTCCTGGAGTTTTTTTTTTTTTTCCTCCTTGGTCCTTTTTAAGGTCTTTGGATTTTAAAGAATGAACACTATCTGAGAATGCTCGGGAAGGTTAATGTCTTAATAATTGTGTTTAGGACTTTTTGTTCATAAACTTGAGATCCTTGTCCCTTTACTGTCCTGCGACCCCACTCATATAAGTCAGCCTTATGGGTGGCAAGCTCTGCCTGCATTGCCCATCCAGCCCAGCATATACCTTAGAGAGTCCGCGACCCAGACTATCACAGCAGAACACAAATCCTGAACCAAAGCAGTAAGTAAGCATTTTATTAAACAGATCAACTATCGTATGAACAGAAACTTGTGATTCAGCTATTCTATAAGTTTCCATTTGACAGTATTATTTTAGATTAGTCTAACACTTGTGTCTGTGAGTTTGAGTGAACTCCGGGAGTTGGTGATGGACAGGGAGGCCTGGCGTGCTGTGATTCATGGGGTCGCGGAGAGTCGGACACGACTGAGCGACTGAACTGAACTGAACTGAACTGAACACTTGTTCTACCTCTGTACTGTCTAAAACAATAGCAATCTGGCAATTAAAGTTAAAATTTCAGTAAGTTAAAACCCAATACAACTAAAAATTGACATGAGTTTGGGTAAACTCCGGAAGTTGGCAATGGACAGGGAGGCCTGGTGTGCTGCATGCAGTTCAAGGGGTTGCAAAGAGTCGGAAATGACTGAGCGACTGAACTGAACTGAAAATTAAAAATTCAGTTCCTGGGTCACACTAGTCAAATTTCAAATTTCTGAAAAGCCACATAAGGCTAGTGTGGCTACCAAATTAGACAGGGCACCTCTAAGACCACGTCAAGAGATGAGAAAATAGAATTACCAAACAGTGTTTAGTGCTATATAATCATTTAATAATATACACATTTTTCATGTTCCTTACCAATAAAGACATTGCAATGAAAACTGGAGCAAGGCAAAATTTCCTTCTAAGGCTTAATGTCCACAGAAAAGTAAAACATTCAGAAAACCCCCCTAAAACCTACACAAACATTCTCTTTAGCTACCTGTTTAAATAATAACAAAGACAGCATAGTTCCCTTAAAGTGGAGAAGGTACAGACTATCTACTAGTAACACACACTGCTGTTGCTGCTGCTGCTGCTAAGTCACTTCAGTTGTGTCCGACTCTGTGTGACCCCATAGACGGAAGCCCACCAGGCTCCCCCATCCCTGGGATTCTCCAGGCAAGAACACTGGAGTGGGTTGCCATTTCCCTCTCCAATGTGTGAAACTGAAAAGTGAAAGTGAAGTCGCTCAGTCGTGTCTGACCCTTAGCGACCCCACGGACTGCAGCCTGGACATCCTCAAATACCAAGTTTTATCTAAAATAAGCATCAGTACTTTGACGGATTCCTATACATACTCTATTTACTTTGAATAACCCTAAGTGTTTATTCTGATAAAATGTTATGCTCCACATTGAAAGTAGTGATTTAGAAATTAGAATTATTTTCAAATTGATAACTGTTTGAATAAGATCTTAAATGAGAGCTTCTGGTCAACACACTTATATCAGATCTGTTTCCTGATTCTGATATGCTCAAAAAATATTCTGTGGTCAAGTAACACTGAGCACAAATGTAATGAACACATGTAATACAGTATTAAATTTAATGATGCAGAAGAGAGGAGCTAAGAAGAGTATTCTAAAATTATATATGAGTTGACTCACTGGAAAAGAGTCTGATGCTAGGAGGGATTGGGGGTGGGAGGAGACGGGGACGACAGAGAATGAGATGGCTGGATGGCATCACTGACTCGATGGACATGAGTTTGAGTGAACTCCGGGAGTTGGTGATGGACAGGGAGGCCTGGTGTGCTGTGATTCATGGTGTCGCAAAGAGTCGGACACGACTGAGCAACTGAACTGAACTGAAAATTACATACATGGCAGAAATTACTAGAATAGCTTTGAAGTGACAGAAGTACTAGCTCTTAAAAGCTGCCAACCAAGATTGTCAAAATGTCCTTTAGTGTACACCATTATAAAATAATAATAATAACTTTACTCTTCAGCAGAAATCAAACGGAATAACAAGGTATTATTTCCACGTGTTTTTTGTTATGAAGTAATGTTTAAAACTACATTTTTGAGACTGGTTATGAGTATTTATTTCCAACATGCTTGTAAGAAAATGAAAGGTAAGTTTTGGTTAATGCATAGTGGTCCTGATTTCTCATCACATTTCTATCAGAGAGCGCTAAAATGTCCTACACAATTGTTAAAACATTGGTATGTAGTTTACAGCTTTATAATTCCTTTGTGTAAAATGTTTTACTAACCAAAAGAAATTATGTCTAATATACAAACAGACGTAACAGGAAAACAATAGCAAATTCAAGAGAAATTATATTAACAGATTGAGCTATTTTTTCCCACATATGTACAAATTTTCCCAATTTGACTGTATTAACCTCAAAGCTTAAATTACTAGACCTAGTGGTAATGACAGTTAACTCCCTAATATCCATTCAACCCCAGATGATAATTCTGAACTAATTATGGTATTTTCATTTTTCTTGCCAGGGTTCAATTTAGCAATGATCACATAACCAATGATATGAAAAACAAAAATAGAATTCTGTTAAACAGAGTTTCTGGGGAAACTTCTCATTCCTAAGAAAAGAGACACAAGATAGTTTGTCCCTAACTTTCACTGAAAATTACAGTTTAGGACATGATTAGAGGAACTGCTGGCACAATCCTATTATCGGTCTAAAAATGAAGCTCACACATGAAGACAGAATTAGGAGGGTCAGGGGGAACAGAAGCCAGAGCCCTGATGTACTGTCCCTGGAGTTGGCCCTGCCTGATCTATCTTATTACATGAAAAAATAAACTTCTCTCAGGAAATTTAAACTATATAGTAGCAGTTCCATATGGTTCAATCTAATGCAAAGAAATGGTAAAACTTATTACTCCAAATTTTAACCACCAACAACAATCATTATTAAAATCTCGATATATTAAAAGCCACATCCTTTTGACTACAAAAGGCTAGGTTCATACTGTGATTAAATCATAAGTAAAGAAATTAATCTACCTCTCTGAAAATGACTTCTTGTTATTTTGTAGATAGAGTTTGGAAAATAAAGGTGAAGGAATTTTAGAAAGCACTTAAACAATGAAGGAAGCATCAGTAAGAGATGCTCCAGCAGGAATCACCAGTAGTTCTACTGCGGACTAACATGATTCTGTGTTGCAACTAACAAAGCAGGCAAATAATATTTATATTGCTCATTTTAGGGGTCCCATGTGATCGCTTCTCAGCCTTTTCACTAAGATCAAGTATAGGGGTCCCCACGTGAAAAACGATCAATAGCACTGTGTGCTAGTATAGAAGACAGAATGAACAGACTTTAGAATTATTTTCTTTATGGGTATAAATCATATAAGTACTTTAAAAATGGAATGAGGATTGCAGTAGGAAGAGAAGCCTAGGTTATTTAAACTCTCCGAGCCTCAGTTTTCCTATCTTTAAAGTGAAAGCAATAGAAACTACTTTGCAAGAGAGTCTCGATGAATTCGTCGAATATGTAAGGAGCTTGGTACAGCGTCTGGTACGTCCTGCAGTGAGGCAGGCATTTACTATTACGTGACTACTATAACTGTACCTATTATAGTTCTGCTACTCCACTCTCTGCAGTTTTCCTCCTGGCTCAGTGACAGGATCCATGCCTGATCTTATCCCTCTGAAGACATTCTCTCTACCACCATCATTCATGCCCTTGGATTTTCTACCATTTATATGACTGCTCTGGGAAGCCCTTGGTAAAATCCTCTCTGAGAATCCACAAAGACCTTGTCATACACTCTCCATATAAGTGTTGATTTTTCCCTTTAACTGAGAGTGACGAGTGGCATTAACCACGATTATCAGCTGTTACTTTAAAGTGAGTCACAATGGGATCTATACAGAACAGTCCCCAACTTAGGACAGTTTGACTTAACAAGTCTTTGATTTTATGATGATGTGAAAGCAATATGGATTCAGTTGAAACCATACTCTGGATTTTGAATTGAAGATGATCCAACAAGATCTTTTCTCAGGCTCCTTTGTGATGCTGGGCAGTGGCAGGGAACCACGGTTCCCAGTCAGCCATGAGATCATGAGGGTAAACAAATGACATACTTCAAAACATTCTGTACTCACACAACCAAACTTTAAGTGTAGTATTCAACAAATTACATGCAACACTCAACACTTCACTATACAATAGGCTTTGTGTGAGATGAGTCTGCTTAACTAGAGGCGAATATCAGTGCTCTGGCTAATACAAGTGCCCTAAGCATGGTTAAGGTGGGCTACGCTAAATGCCGACATTCAGGTTAGGTGTATTAAATGCATCTTCAATTTATGATATTGCCAACTTATGATAGCTTTGTCTGGACATAACTCAATAGTAAGTTGAAGGAGATCTGTTCTTCTTTTCCATGAGATAAACTGGAAATGTTGAATAAATTGATGGCATAATGCATGTTTAATATCTGACACCAACACTGGAGGGGGCTTCCCAGGTGGCTCAGTGGATAAAGAATCTGCCTGCAATGCAGGAGTCACAGGAGATGTGGGTTCGATTCCTGGGTCGGGAAGATCCTGGAGGAGGGCATAGCACCCTACTCCAGGTATTCTTGTCTGGAGAATCCCATGGATTCTGGCGGACTATAGAGGAGCCTGGCGGGCTACAGTCCCATAGTATCAAAAAGAGTCGGACACAACTGAAGCAACTGAGCATGCATGCATGTGCCAACACTGGACAACCAGAGAAAAGTCCTACCTACTGAATCTACTTCAAATGAAGTAACAGAGTTTTTACTCTATATCTCATCAGAAAATAATCTCTATGTTACAGAAGGTAACAGAAATACAAACTCACCTCTACCTACATGTTTTTGAAACTTCTGTCCAGTAGGAGAAAAGAAATGAGTCTACCTTCCTCAAAGTGAGAGACAGAAAGAGATCCATGTGTGCATAGACTTTGGGAAAAAAAAAAAATCACAGCAGATATCTAAAATCAGTGTAGGTATTATTTAACATTGTTTGAAGAAGAAAATAAAGGAGAAAAAAAAAAAAACTAGCCTTTGCTTCTTGGCACCCTGAAGTATCCATCCATCCATCTCACTGCTCACTTCAAAAGGTACAAAAGCAGGTTGGGCCTAGAGAAGAGCCCTTCTTCTGGTTTTAGCAAGGCAGAAAAATGATAATCAGGAATCCTAACTCTAGCTCAGATGTCTCTGTTCTTTATTCCTGGCCTATGGATGCATATCTACTGTTAACTGCATGAGGCTGGGCATTTGATCCATTTTTGTTCACCACCATCCCTAGAGCTTAGTGGAGTGCTTCAGGATAAACGGCAGACATTGTATCATCACTTTTAATGAAGAGATGAATCCATCCAATCTATTACGTCTTCCAGGATATCACAGGCACCTCCAATATTCATGGTTAAAACTGACCTCACACCCTTTGACAAAAATCCCACGCCTATAAATTTACCCTGAACATACACCTCCAACAATACAAAAATAAGTATGTGCAGGGTTATTCACTTCAGTGTAACTTGTAACTGCAAAATAATTGAATAAAAATGGCCTAAACACAAAAGTATAGGCAACTGATTCAATAAACCATGATGCATACACAACACGGAGTACTGCACAGCTGTGAAAAATAAAATCCCTGTGGACTTACACAGCAGGACGCACAGGACTACTGTTACGTGCAACCAAAAAATATAAACATATATCAACTATAGGCTACATCTTGTGTAAGAAAGAGATACGTTAAGAAATATATATTCCAACCAACTTTCATCAGAAGAATCACAGAGGACCAACAAGAAAGTAATGAAATTGACCATCTGCAATGGGTGAGGTGGGAAGAACTCTGGAAGGGATCAAGAGAGCAGTACTCCTCTGAGTCTATCCTAGAGTGAGCGGGTATGTATTCTTAAAATTTTCTGGTACAGTTTTTACTTTTGGAGGCATGCTAGTTATTTTCAAATAAAACAAAACAATAAAGATGGGAAAGGCAGAAAAAAAATTCTAGAACATAAGCAAACAAAAGACTTCAATTGTATTTTAAAGGTCTACTATAAACACCGAAAAGGGAGAAGAAAAGAACTAAGCCAAATCACTTATAATACCTGACTACCCTCAGTTCTGGGCAGGATGAGGCTGGAAGGAAAAAACTGCAAACAAATCCTACACTCTTAGTAGTACGCTTGTCTACTGTATACACAAAGTGATTCTGACACGGTATTAGGTTTATTTTAAGATTGAGCAGTAAGTAAATGTGTTGATGTTGCTGGGAGCCAGGATGTTGCTGGAAGTCATTCTTAACACAGTGAACAAGAAAAATGTCATTATGGAAAAGGAAGAAAGCAAGAAAGAACCCAGTGGGGATAGACTGGAATGGAAGAATGGGAGGTGTGAAGTAACAGTATATAAAGTATGCTGCTGCTGCTGCTAAGTCACTTCAGTCATGTTCGACTCTGTGTGATCCCATAGACGGAAGCCCACCAGGCTCCCCTGTCCCTGGGATTCTCCAGGCAAGAACACTGGAGTGGGTTGCCATTTCCTTCTCCAATGTGTGAAAGTGAAAAGTGAAAATGAAGTCGCTCAGTCGTGTCCGACCCTTAGCGACCCCACAGACTGCAGCCTACCAGGCTGCTCCATCCATGGGATTATAAAGTATGCACATATATGCAAATATGCATGTATATTGGAGCAAGAAATGCAACCCACTCCAGTGTTCTTGCCTGGAAAATTTCATGGATAGAAGAGCATGGTGGGCTACAGTCCATGGGGTCACAAAAAGTCGGACACGACTAAGTGTGTGCACACACATACACTCATGCATGTAGAAGGGCACATATGTGTGTGTTTAAGTGTTATATATACATACAGAGAATTGTCTGCTGAAGGATGTCTGGTAGCAAAGAGCTCAGCTAGTACCCAAAGGAACAAGGGCTCCTTTGAGAAATGGCCGATTCCATGGCTGGTGCAGATACAAAATGAACCTGGAACACCTTGTTAGGCCAGGATGTAAGGAAATTCTTTAAAAATAAAATGGGAGCAAGTCAAAGGGGCACAGAAATCAGCTTGAATAGGCTGCCACTGGCAACTACATCAATGAATTGTAAACCTTCAAAGAAAGAGAAAATGATGAATCCTTACAGTCAATAAGATAGACAATAGTAGTGTAGTGTGAAGTCGCTCAGTCATGTCTAACTCTTTGCGACCCGACCCCATGGACTGTAGCCTACAAGGTTCCTCCGTCCATGGGATTTTCCAGGCAAGAGTACTGGAGTGGGTTGCCACTGATAGATATATAGACAGATAAAGAAGAAACAAGGATAAGCTCTTGCTAACAGTACATGTCAGTGCTAAATATGGAGGAAATGTTGAAGTTGGAAAATCATGATTATGCAACTATCATGGTGAAGATTAAATCAGGCAAGAATAATGACAAGTGGGTAGTAAATCTCTGGGGAAATTTTGATGAGAAGCAGAATACTGCATGATTTTAAAATGCCTTTTTAGTAGTTGCAAAGGGGACGAAAAGTACATATTGGAAAATTGGACAAAATTTGAAGAGGTACATCACAATTACCACTGCTACTGAAGGACAGATGAACACTATGTGTCTGCGGATAAGGATGTCCCGAAAAGGATGTAGAAAGATCTATGGAGCATTTCCACCAAGAATGCATACTCTGAATCTGATAATGAGGAAATATCAGAAAATCACTTATATATAAAATGAGAGGGGTGCATTCTTCTGTATCATTATGACTGGGAAAGAGAGAACATAAGAGAACAAATGAAATAAACTGTTAAAGATAGGTGACTCTAGATTAAAAGTTTAGGGTACTTTTTGTACTATTTTTAGGCTCTTTGAAGAAAAAAATACAACAACATAGAAATATATAAAAGGAAAAGTAAAAAATGAAAATGAAATGTCAGTCCCCAAATCTCACCTATTCTCTACTGGAAGGTAAGTTTTACAAAGTCAGGATATTTAAAATTTTTCTTTTCTGTTTTGTTGCTTTAATGTGTCCCGAGCCCCTAGACTAGTGCCAAGCATTAAAAAATTGCTGTATGAACTAGCTGCTATATCACTGATTTATTGGATAGATGAGGCTTAGATGATAAAGAATCCACCTGCAATGTGGAAGACCTGGGTTCGATCCCTGGGTTGGGAAGATCCCCCGTAGGAGGGCATGGCAACCCACTCCAGTATTCTTGCCTGGAGAATCCCATGGAGAGAGGAGCCTGGTAGGCTACAGTCCATGGGGTCGCAAAGAGTCAGACACGACTGAGCGACTAAGCATAGCACACAAACACACTGAATGATGTGCTGTCCTCCTTACTTAATCCAGACATATGCATAAGCTTTTCCCAAGTCAAGTAAATGGTATCGTAACATTAAGAAATTCAAGCTTATTTCATTATCAATCATCATTGATAATTATCATAATCATTATTCCTGAAACTTGCATCTCCATTATTATTGGGTTGTTTGTTTGGCCTGAATGAATGTCTTGGCCGATCCAGTATTTCCATTTCTCTATCCTTTACCTTCTAAACAGAATACTTAAATCCTGTTGACAATATCTTTCAAAGCCTCTTGAATAATTCATTCCACTCTATTTCTCTTTTTTAAAAAAACAAATAATTTATTTGGCTACTCCAGGTCTTTATTGTGGCATGTGGGGTCTATTCCCTTACCAGGGATTGAACATAGGCTCCCCTGTACTGGGAGGGTGGAGTCTTAACTGCTGGACCATCAGTGATGCATGTATACCATCTAACTGATCTTTTTGCTGGTCCCCTTGCTGTTTATCATAATCTTCCTCCAATTTATGAACAGTTATCTTCAAAATATAGTTTCATTATGTTTTCCCTGTCTTAAAATTTTCCAAGTGGCTTTTTGCAACCTGTAGAATAATTTGTAACTGATTTAATACAGATCACAATCTGCCTTCTAATTTATTGTTCTGCCTTTTGCATTCAAAGCTCAAAAATCATTCATTCACCCACTCACTTCTTTCATACATACTAATATAGTATAAACATCTTTCAGTTTCCTGAATATACTTTACTCTTTTGCTTCTGATTCTCTGTGACTGCAGCTCTCTCGCCAACTCCAGCCCCTCTAGTCACCCTTCATTTAGCTAATTTTTATTCATGTTTCAAGTCTCAATTTACCTGCCACTTCCAAGAGGTTTTTCTGGATCATTCGTTTCTGTGACCCCACTATATATTCCCACATCATCCTATCCTTCCTCTTTCTCTGTTTCTGTAACTCTGACTAATGTTTAGCTCCCTGACGGAATGCAAGCTTCATGAAGAGGGGTATACGGAAGATAATGGGAGAGAGGCCTGTGACGAGGTGAGGCGCAGTAAGAGACGGCTGTGGGTGACGACATCTCAGGGAAACTCTCGCCTTCTTATACCCTTCCCACCTTCCCTGCTTCTGCCCTCCTTGATCTCTCCTAGGCCACTTTTCCCACTAGGACAAGAGGTCTCATCTTTAACACACATCTGATTAAATGATTATATACAATCTGGCCAAATAGCATCAGTAACAATAGCAGGGTAACAACAAACTCCTTTTAAAAAAAAAACAACAAAGAAAACTGGCACCTTCCCAGGACTTGCCTCAGCCGATCGCCACGTGTAACATGCTGCACGTATAAATACACACGCACATACAACAGTCTGCATTCTAGACATTTTCTGCTGCTCACTTTCTGAGTAAACTATCATCTGTCACAACTACTAACTCTGGATAGTTGTTGCTGACTGTAACCACCTTTGTCTTGAGTCAAGCACACTTGAAATGGACAAGCTGGGCTTCAAGTTCAGTTCCTCTTTGGAAACAACCCTGACTTTCTAAGTCAACAACTTCCTTTTCTGTCTTCCCTTTCTGGGTTTGTGCAGAAGACGTACCTCACATGCACTGAGCTTTTTAAAACATGACAAATACTACACTTTTAAAATATATTAAAAACTTTGCAGAAGATTAAAAGTAAATAATTATACAAAAAGTGCGACTCTGCCCCCCAGTCCTACTCAGTGAGCACCTTCTGTAGGGTGAGCCCAAGAGGAGAGAAAAGGTGAGCGTTTGCTCAGGCTCAGTTCCCACAGGATTTCGAAATGAGTCTTCCTGTCGTTCTAGTATGCAGAGGTGAGTATCTGTTACACACAATGGCTCCTAAACGCAGCTGCGCAACTTCAGCTCACCCGAGCAGTCAATAACTGGTAACATTAGACTTAATGGGAACTGTACAGTACTTTATAGCCCATTTAAGGGCTTTTCAGGGGGGATATTTGAATGTTCTAAATAAACCCTAGAATGTTCTAAATAAATACATTTTAATGTATTTTACTCATGTTTATTTTCACTAAGATACAGGAATGCTAATGAGCAAATACAGTTGTTTGGGTCACACTTATACATCTAGACTCTACTACTACTATGGCACTTTATGAATATATTTTTATTGAATGCATTAATTACCAGCACCTAACAGCTCATATGTATTTGAGTTAATAATCCCATTTTTACTGAGTCTTTTTTTAGCCCCCAGATTTCTACACTCTTTCTGTACCTGCCTCTGGAAGCTGGTTTTGCTTTGCCCAAATAACTCCCCCTCTATTCCAACACGGCCGTCCCTACGGAGTGGAGACTATCGCTTCCCTCCCTCATGCCATCTGCACTGAAACCAGCCTATATCCATGCAACTCTGTTTATCCAAACCTTTTAGGAAGGGTCTTCACTCAGCGAGAACAGATATGAGAACAGGCATCATAGCCACAGTATCAGACCGCTGCCCATTAGCCCCACAATGTTGCCAAGAACGCTGATTACAAACAGAGTGACAGAAACTAAACCCAGAATGTTTCCAGAATGCAAAAAGAAAATCAAGTTTACTAATCTCCCTCCACACAACGAAGTTTACTAATCTCCCTCTACACCTTCCAGAACCCTCCCCGGCCGCCCCATATGCACACACACACACAGAGGATTATCTTCATGCAGCAGCACAAAGGAAGGAAGCTCCACAAGGAGACCGACAGTAACCATTTCTCCTGGGGATGGTATTCTATCGAACACAGCTATTTTAGCAAAGCAAAGCAAATGTGAGCTGTTGGTTGGGTAGCACAAAATACTTCATTAAACAGAACCCAAAATTCATCATTTAGGATAAAAACTGTTAAAAGAAATTCAGCTTTAAACTGTTCAACACTTACCTTCGAGGATGACTGGCATCAAACAATGTGTTATCCTCCTCCTCATCGTCTTGCTCTAAAGGCGTCAATTCCATGTTCTCTATGTTAGTGTCCAAAACCCCGTATCTCCTAGTCTTTCGGTTTCTTCTTCTCATCCTATTAAATAGAAAATATTAGTGAATAAAAATTATTTCTAAGTGTGGTATGATTTTAATTTTATAATTATTTGTAAATTACTCCTTGGAAGGAAAGTTATGACCAACCTAGACAGCATATTAAAAAGCACAGACATTATTTTGCCAACCAAGGTCCGTCTAGTCAAGGTTATGGTTTTTCCCGTGGTCATGTATGGATGTGAGAGTTGGACTGTGAAGAAGACTGATCGCCGAAGAATTGATGCTTTTGAACTGTGGTGCTGGAGAAGACTCTTGAGAGTCCCTTGGACTGCAAGGAGATCCAACCAGTCCATTCTAAAGGAGATCAGTCCTGGGTGTTCATTAGAAGGACTGATGCTAAAGCTGAAACTGCAATACTTTGGCCACCTCATGCGACGAGTTGACGAGTTGACTCACTGGAAAAGAGTCTGATGCTGGGAGGGATTGGGGGCGGGAGGAGACGGGGACGACAGAGAATGAGATGGCTGGATGGCATCACTGACTCTATGGACATGAGTGTGAGTGAACTCCGGGAGTTGGTGATGGACAGGGAGGCCTGGCGTGCTGTGGTTCATGGGGTCGCAGAGAGTCGGACACGACTGAGCGACTGAACTGAACCGAACCGCAGCACTCCAGGCCTCCCTGTCCATCACCAACTCCCGGAGTCCACCCAAACCCATGTCTATCGAGTCGATGATGACATCCAACCATCTCATCCTCTGTCGTCCCCTTCTCCTCCTGCCCTCAATCTTTCCCAGCATCAGGGTCTTTCCCAGTGAGTCAGCTGTTAGCATCAGGTGGCCAAAGTACTGGAGTTTCAGCTTCAGCATCAGTCCTCCCAATGAACAGGTAGGACTGATCTCCTCTAGGATGGACGGGCTGGATCTCCCTGCAGTCCAAGGGACTTGGGGAGTTACAGTGCACCATCGGTCACAGTGGTAGAGAATCCGCCTGCCAATGCAGGAGATACGAGAGACACAGATTAGATCCCTGAGACTGGACGATCCCCCAGAGTAGGAAATGGCAACCCACTCCAGTATTCTTGCCTGGATAATCCTATGGTCAGAGGAGCCTCATGAGCTACAGTCCGTGGGGTTGAAAGGCGTCAGACATAACTGAGCTCAGACTGAGTACACTCAATGGTCCTTTGGATCCACAGGATTTAATAACATTAAAAAAAGCATTCCTTTGATTTTAAAAACTGAAAACTTAAGAATGAGTTAAGAATACTCAGGGTTTTACATTCTTCTCTTCTGTTTTGCCAGTCTGTTGCTCAAGTTTCTAAATCATATGGCTTTCCAAACATTCTTGCAGTTTCAGCCATGTGAAATTACTTTTGGAAATAAACTAGATTTTTCCAGGTCATTAAATTGTCAATATGTTAATAAGCAGGCCATCATCAGTCACAGGATACCTCGGGAAGTCTTTACAAAGGAAATGGTATGAACGTCGATCTTAAAGACTTTTGATAATTATCTCAGCTGACATTCTTCTCCATTTCCAAGGTCATCATCATTCCTTGAATAATTTCCCAATCTTTCAATGAGTGGATAACCTAATCAGCCCAATAATGCTATTTTTCTCTTTCTGTGTAAAATGTAAACATCTGACTGCATTGCTATGAAGGCTTTATTATTTATTCTAGCTTCTACTGTCTTTTAACATATATAAATGCTACCTTCTGAATGTGAATCCAAGCTATTTGATAAGAACCTATTTTACATGCAAAGAGAGTGCACTCTTTGGCACCAAATAAATGAAGGAATGCAGTTCAATTAAAATAAATTTTGTATTTTAGAAAATGTTACTAATTCACCTAAGAATAAGTCAAATTAAAAAAACAACTACATATTGTAAAATAGAATTTAAACTTAAAATGAGACTCCCCTAAGAATATCTTTCCTAAGTCCAGAGATATTTGCAATAATGGCTATGTGGTCATGGCAGCATTATGGCCATAAAAACATCAAATACAATACATCCATATGCAGTGATTTTTTTTTTTTTTTGGTCCTCAGGAAAAGCCAGAAACACTTATGAAGCCTTAATATTGGGCTGATTCAAGGGACCATCTCCTTAAGATATTAATAAACATTAAGTGTAAAATATATACATATAAAAAATGTATTGAAATCTTAAGTAATAGGCTATTTCTAATATTCAGTGTACATTATTTTTGAACAAAAGAGTAAAGGAGGATTTAAAATTCATGCAATTTTAACAGCTGTGGTTCTCTCCATAAATTATTATTTTCATTAAGCTCACGATGCCCAAACTTGTCTATATATGTTAATAATTACATATATAGCATTATATATGTGTACATTATTTTACCAGATTAAATGCATATTGCAATCTGAAAACAAATTTTGTTGGGTTTTAAAAAATGGAACTTTAAATGTGTAGAGAGGAAAATATGTAAGCCTAAGAAAGCAAAAGAAAGTAGCAGTATGGTTTATACTACTGAATTATATTCCTTTATCGCACGGCAATCACAGGAAAATGTTCTTGATCAGATACCCTCTAGATATTCAAGTTATTATTCAAATAGCTGTCTCAAATGAACGCAGATTCTTCAATGTTGCATTATACTCAGGTTGGTAAGAATCATTTCTGTTTAAATAACATGTAAAAGCTACAGTAGAAAAATAAAGCTAAAGTACTAAAGTAAGGCTGATAAAGTTTTATGTAAAAATGTATGATGCCACATAAAATAAACACAACAGAATAAAACTCCACGTCGTTTTGCTACTCTGTGAAAGGAAGACAAGCAATCAATGTAAGCTGCTACAACCGCTGCACTGACCTCATTTTCCTGTTTTAACTGAATGACTGTAGGATATTATTAAGTAATTTCTTCTATTTACCATTCAAAACTAGACTGAGGAATACAGTATTTAATGGATATTATATATATATATATATATATATATATATATATATATATACACTCTCCTATGTGATCAGGTACAATGATAAAGGTGAGCGAATCTTAATAAAGGTACAACAAATGATGGACAGGGAGGCCTGGCGTGCTGTGATTCATGTGGTCGCAAAGAGTCGGACATGACTCAGTGACTGAACTGAACTCAACTGAATGATACAAAATTTGCCTTGAGTATTTTGGGGCAAAAAGATGAATTAGTGACCAAGAATGATTTTTGAAACTCATTTTTTTTTTTGCACTGAGACATACTAAATAAAAATTGGTGAGCCACAATTTCAGTTGTCTATGACAACACAGTATACAACATACAGCAAAAATTATTTTATCTGAAATTTCTCTCATCTTCATTTCCCATTCTTTTTTCTCCTTGCCCCCACCCCATCTCTAGCCTTGTCAGACCTAACCTCTTGTAGATTATAGTTTCAGAGTTCATATATTACAAGAGTATGGCATGGGGGAGATTTTAGAAAATACCATGAACACCCCCACCAAAAATATTACAATTGAAATTGCAGATACAAAAAGAATTCACTAAAAATAATTACTATTTCCTGGGTGTGCATATAAGTCAGGCAATTGAGGTAAGCAGCTTACAAGCACTATCTGAGGTAATCCTCACCACAAGCCTTCAAGTATCCTTATTCTAAACACAGAAAGTCAGACCTTAGAAAAAATTAAATTTGGGACCATAAATAGTAGAGCAAATGATCAAGCAATTTTATTCCCAAGTCTGGGTTCTTAAACATTAGGCTGTACTGTCTTCCTATATGATTCAAAGTAATTTTAACCAAGGTCCAAAGTTAGCTACCAGTCTTCTGATCCCTAACACAATCATCTTACATTATACCAGACTGGATATATTGTTTTAAGAGAACTGCATCTGGTTCATCCTTTCCTGGTAAAAAGTAAGAACTTGGTAGTTACTACCAATAACAAGTGCATTTATGTTCTTCTGGTTAGGCCATTTCTTAGTTTTGAACACTGCAACAGTTACTGGTTTTTGCTTATCCTGCAGGAAACTTCTACCTTAACAGAACCATGATTTTGCTCAGACAGCAACTGATCCCAGTCCTGTTGTTGTTTAGTTGCTTAGTCTTGTCAAACTCTTTTGCAACCACATGGACTGTAGCCACACCAGGCCCTTCTTTCCCAGGACTTAATTCACCTCTCCTTCTGTGGAATCTGACTCCTAAACTAAGGGACAAAGAGACTGGAAACTGCTGCACACCTTCACAGTGGATCACCTCTGTGATGTTTCAGTGTCTGCTCTCCTAAACTGACTTAGTCTCTACCTGTGCATCTCCAGTTGCTCTGACTATTTTGTTGTTCAGTCACTCAGCTGTGTCTGACTCTTTGTGACCCCATGGACTGCGGCACACCAGGCTTCCCTTCCTTCACTATCTCTCAGAGTTTGTTCAAACTCATGTCCATCGAGTCAGTGATGCCATCCAACCACCTCATCCTCTGTCGTCCCCTTCTCCTCCTTCCTTCAATCTTTCCCACCATCAGGGTCTTTTCTGATGAGTCAGCTCTTCCCATCAGGTGGCCAAAGTATCAGAGGTTCAGCTTCAGCATCAGTCCTTCCAATGAATATTTACGAATGATTTCCTTTAAGATGGACAGGTTGATCTCCTTAAAGTCCAAGGGACTCTCAAGAGTCTTCTCCAACACCACAGTTCAAAAGCATCAATTCTTCGGTGCTCAGCCTTCTTTATGGTCCAATTGTCACATCCATATATAACTACTAGAAAAACCATAGCTTTGACTAGATGGACCTTTGTCAGAATGTCTCTGCTTTTTAAAATGCTCTCTAGGTTTGTCATAGCTTTTCTTCTAAGGAACAAATGTCCTATAATTTCATGGCTGCAGTCACCATCTGCAGTGATTATGGAGCCCAAGAAAATACAAGTCTCTCACTGTTTCCCCATCTATTTGCCATGGAGTGATGGAACTGGATACCATGATCTTAGTTTTTGGAATGTTGAATTTTAAGCCAGCTTTTTCACTCTCCTCTTTCACCTTCATCAAGAGGCTCTTTAGTTCCTCTATACTTTCTGCCATAAGGGTGTGCCATCGGCATATCTGAGGTTATTGACATTTCTCTCACCAATCTCGATTCCAGCTTGTGATTCAACATTTTGCCTAACGTACTCTGCATATAAGTTAAATAAGCAGGGTGACAATATACAGCCTTGACATAATCCTTTCCCAATTTTGAACCAGTCTGTTGTTCCATGTCCGATTCTAACTGTTGCATCTTGACTTTCTGAGATCTCAATATTCTTCCAAGAAATCCCCTTTAGTTTAAGTTAGCCAGGGTCACTCTATGTGTTTAATTAAAATAGTAACTAATAGAAGTAGTAATCTAATATTCCTTTAATATTGGAAGGAAGTGTTAAAAAGGAAAAATACACTGGAGATGGAAAATGTTATACCTTTTAAAAATCTAATAAAATAACT
This sequence comes from Moschus berezovskii, assembly GCF_049115385.1. Taxonomy (NCBI): domain Eukaryota; kingdom Metazoa; phylum Chordata; class Mammalia; order Artiodactyla; family Moschidae; genus Moschus; species Moschus berezovskii. The sequence goes on from NC_142467.1 coordinate 10,863,654, forward strand.
GTTTTCCCTACCCGAACATTTCTCAGTCTAGTCAAACCCAGTTCATTTAGTTAATGCCTGAATGCAAACACTGTACTTAGTCTTAGCTAAATAATGATTTGTAAATAGCCTTTGTTCTGAGGTTTTTGAGTCTTCCCTAGACCCACACTGATTCCTGATTAAGAACCAAGAATGCTCATATATTAGGCAACTGCTTACCCAGTGCCTACCACATTTTGTACATAATGTTCAGCACTGGGTATATAATAGAGAATAAGACATACAACGAGTCTCTTTTCATAAAGACTATATACTAATCTTAGGAAGCCTACTCTATTCCTTCTATATATATATTTCAATTTCAACAAGGAGAATCTAATTTTTCTTTGGAATATTTCTAGACTCAGAGGGGAAGTTACTTCTAGTTGCACGTTCATAATAACTGACTTAGATAAAAAACAATATGGAAGTTTTATGGAGTTCAAGTACTTTACAAGTAAAATATTCTCAGTGTTTTCTCATGAGTTAATGAAAGGATGATTTTTGGCCCATTCTTCCCTGTTGGCACAAATAAATAATGGTGCTGTGTTGCCACACCTATTTTGGAAGTGGAGAGTCAAAATGGATATTCACCAAAATAAGTGATTTTCATAATCTGGAAGCAAAAAGAATGAGTTCTGTTTGGAATATTGCCCAGACATTGTTAGCATCAATCAAGTTGGACATCAGGTGGCCAGCTATATTTAGGAGTTGGCCTGAATGAATATACTAGATGCTGGTTAGAGTTCAACTTTTCTTAGCCACAGATTCCGAATTTTGCTGTTAACAGACAATGTTATTGAGTCATCCAATAGAATCAGACTGAAAAGCCTATAAGCTTTACAGAAATGAAGATGGAAAATCCACGGCAAGAAATATTTATGTTAAGATTACAAATGAGGTAAAAGCAAAGTGAAAAAAAATCATCCCCAAAAAGTTATCATCAAACTCATCATTTATTTTGTGTATGAAATAATACTTAGGGTAGTCCAATGCTATATGGGAAACATACAGCATTAAATAACAATGACATGGTGAGAAGAATAATTACTGCTCAATTTTCTTCTAATATTTTTCTCATATCAAGAAGAAAGTTTCAGTTTGCTGGTTATATGCCTGTAACACCTCATGAGCATTTTCTAGCTTTCTCTTTAATAAAAAGCGGGCCTGGATTTGCTGGGTTTTGTGAATCAATACTATGCAGCTCAAATAATGTTTCCACCAGTGATTTTAAAACATTTGATCTTAATATTGCTTTACATTCTTAAAAATTATTTAGGACCCTGAATAGCTTATAATTATATGGATTATAAATATCAATTCTTAATATATTAATTAAACCTATGAAAATTTTAAATACCATTTGCTTTTTAAAATTATAATAAATCCACTACAGATTAACATAGCTTTTTGTGAAAAATATATTGTTAAAAAGAAAACCAACAAAGGTGAAAAAATGGCATAGATTTAGATTTTTTTCAAATCTTGTTAATGTCTGGCTTAAATAGACAGAACGAGATAGAAAATGAAAAGAGAGAAATTAGAAAAATAGAAAACTGCTAGATTTTCACATCTGCTTCAGCCTTCAATCATTTACTATGTGTTGTCTAGTTGAAGGATATGAAGAAAATCCAGGTACAGTAGATATTAGCTTGGGAAATGGAGGTACATTTTAATAGCTTTTCAGATTCTGGTGTTAACTTTTTTTTTGATAGAACACCAAAACTCAACAAGAGGTAGTTTCTTATGAGTTAGCTGCACTGTGGAATTTGAAACTACATCAATGAACTTCTTGGGTCCTATAAACTTATAAGGGAATGTATTATTTTGAAAATAGTTTCAATCTTGCAGACCTGAACAGGTCTCAGAAAACCCTCCCACCCTCCAGGGTTTCCTGGGTCACATGTCTAGAACCACTGGTTTACGCTGTACTTTTTCAGTTATTATTTAAGCCAAGAAATGTTGGCTTAAATAATGTTTTTCACTCACAAAATAATAAACAGATATGTTTAAAAGGAAACTTTAAGTAAATCCATTTAAAGAAATATGAAATGGACATGGGGAACAAGATGGCGGAGGAATAGGACGGCGAGACCACTCTCTCCCACAAATTCATCAAAAGAACTTTTGAACGCGAGTAAAGTCCACAAAACAACTTCTGAATGCTGGCAGAGGACATCAGGCACCCAGAAAAGCAGCCCATTGTCTTCGAAAGGAGGTAGGAAAAAACATAAAAGATAAAAAGCGAAACAAAAGAAGTAAGGACGGAGCTCCGTCCCGGGAAGGGAGGCTTTAAAAAGAGAGAAGTTTCCAAACACCAGGAAACATTCTCACTGGCGAATCGGTGGCGAGCCTTGGAAGCTCAGAGGGCCACATAACCCTCTTTTTTTTTTAAGATTTTTTTAAAACCCACAGATTACCCGCCAAACGGTAACTCCCAGTGGAGAAGCAGCGGAGACGCCTGCATACGCCATTAGCAGCGGGGGCTGGGCAGGGAGGAGCCGGCTGAACTGCTCAGAGAGAGGACTGGGCTTGAATGCCGCAAGAACAATTTGAGAGAACTGGGGAGAGCAAAGCAGACTGTGGGATAGCTTCCCCACGAAAAGGCGGAAAGCTCTAACCTATGACTCGGCCAGCCCCGCTCACAGAATAAAGGACTGAGCAGAGTGAGCCGGCTGCGGCTGGCCCATCCCCCATACCCCGCCGAGACAGGCAGGGAGCGCAGCCAGAGCCGGAGCGGGCAACTGCGGCCCCAGAGAGGCATCTGATACAAACTGCACACAGGCTTGTTGCTAATCAGGACTTCTTGGGCTCGGGCCGGTCGATATCCCCCTGAGAAGGTGCGCCGGTTGTACACCCAGAAAACTGAGTGGCGGGGACTGGGGAGGCGATAAGTCGCAGAGACCGTGCTCGCCAAACACCTGGTCCCCTGAGCTGCTCGGACTGGGGAAGGCACAAAACGCAGGCCCAACCAAGTCTGCGCCTTTGTGGAGTACCTGAGAACCTGAACTTGAGCCGCTCAGACCTGGGAAGTGCATACAACCCGGTGCCGGCCTCGGACAGTTCCCGGCAGAGCAACCTAGAGCCTGTGCAGTGTAGATTGGGACAGCATACGTGCTGTGAGCGGGGGCAAACCCAGTGTGGCCGAGACGCTGCGAGCACTCCCCACAGACGCCAGAGATAATCGACTGCAGCGTTCCTCCCTTCCCAGAACAGGACTGAACAACTGAGCCTTAAAAAGTGTCCACCCACCCCCTAGTATCAGGGCGGAAATTAGACACTGAAGACACCAGCAGACAGAAGCTAAAACAGAGGGAACCACCTTGGAAATGACAGATAGAGACGTCTAGAGACTACTCCAAGAATAAGACCAAAAACCAGAGGCAAGAGGCTTAAGCCCGAATCCTGAGAACACCAGAGAAGTCCTGACTCCAGGGAACATTAATCGATAGGAGCTCATCAAACGTCTCCATACCTACGCTAAACCCAAGGGTCAACAAGTTCCAGAGCAAGACATACCACGCCAATTCTCCAGTAACACAGGAAACTAGCCCTGAGCTTCAATATACAGGCTGCCCAAAGTCACTCCAAACCCACTGACATCTCATAACTCATTACTGGACACTTCATTGCACTCCAGAGAAAACAAATCCAGCTCCACCCACCAGAACACTGACACAGGCTTCCATAACCAGGGAACCTTGACAAGTCACCTGTCCAACCCTACACACAGCAAGGAAACTACATAATAAAGAGAACTCCACAAACGGCCAGAAGAGGGAAAGGCCACCCCAAGCAAAGCATTATAAGCAAGATGAAGAAGCAGAGAAATACCCAGCAAGTAAAGGAACAAGATAAATGCCCACCAACACAAACAAAAGAGGAAGATATAGGGAATCTACATGAAAAAGAATTTCGAATTTTGGTGGTGAAAATGATTCAAAATCTTGAAAGCAAAATGGAGTTACAGATAAATAACCTGGAGAAAAGGATTGAGAAGATGGAAGAAAGGTTTAATAAGGACTTAGAGGAAATAAAAAAGAGCCAATATACAATTAATAATACAATAGATGAGATCAGAAACACTCTGGAGGGAACAGACAGTAGAATAACAGAGGCAGAAGACAGGATAAGCGAGCTAGAAGATAGAATTGTAGAAATAAATGAAACAGAGAGGAAAAAAGAAAAACAAATTAAAAGAAATGAGAACAATATTAGAGACCTCTGGGACAATGTTAAACGCTCCAACATTCGAATCATAGGAATCCCAGAAGAAGAAGACAAAAAAAAAGACCATGAGAGAATACTTGAGGAGATAATAGTTGAAAACTTCCCTAAAATAGGGAAAGAAATAATCACCCAAGTCCAAGAAACCCAGAGAGTCCCCAACAGGATAAACCCAAGGCGAAATACTCCTAGACACATATTAATCAAATTAACAAAGATCAAACACAACAAATATTAAAAGCAGCAAGGGAAAAACAGCAAATAACACACAAGGGGATTCCCATAAGGATAACAGCTGATCTTTCAACAGAAACTCTTCAGGCCAGGAGGGAATGGCAAGACATACTTAAAGTGATGAAAGAAAATAACCTACAGCCCAGACTACTGTACCCAGCAAGGATCTCATTCAAATATGAAGGAGAAATCAAAAGCTTTACAGACAAGCAAAAGCTGAGAGAATTCAGCATTACCAAACCAGCTCTCCAACAAATGCTAAAGGATCTTTTCCAGACAGGAAACACAGAAAGGGTGTATAAACTTGAACCCAAAGCAATAAAGAAAATGGCTACGGGATCGTACTTATCAATAATTACCTTAAACGTAAATGGGTTGAATGCCCCAACCAAAAGACAAAGGCTGGCTGAATGGATACAAAAACAAGACCCCCATATATGTTGTCTGCAAGAGACCCACCTCAAAACGAGGGACACATACAGACTGAAAGTGAAGGGCTGGAAAAAGATATTCCATGCAAATAGAGACCAAAAGAAAGCAGGAGTAGCAATACTCATATCAGATAAAATAGACTTTAAAACAAAGGCTGTGAAAAGAGACAAAGAAGGAAACTACATAATGATCAAAGGATCAATCCAAGATGAAGATATAACAATTATAAATATTTATGCACCCAACATAGGAGCACCGCAATATGTAAGACAATTACTAACAAGTATGAAAGGGGAAATTAACAATAATGCAATAATAGTGGGAGATTTTAATACCCCACTTACATCTATGGATAGATCAACTAAACAGAAAATTAACAAGGATACACAATCTTTAAATGATACAATAGACCAGTTAGACCTAATTGATATCTATAGGACATTTCACCCCAAAACAATGAATTTCACCTTTTTCTCAAGTGCACATGGAACCTTTTCCAGGATAGATCACATCCTGGGCCATAAATCTAGCCTTGGTAAATTCAAAAAAGTTGAAATCATTCCATGCATCTTTTCTGACCACAATGCAGTAAAATTAGATTTCAATTATGGGAGAAAAACTATTAAACATGCCAACATATGGAGGCTGAACAACACGCTGCTGAACAACGAACAAATCATAGAAGAAATCAAAAGAGAAATCAAAATATGCATAGAAATGAATGAAAATGAAAACACAACAACCCAAAACCTCTGGGACACTGTAAAAGCAGTGCTAAGGGGGAAGTTCATAGCAATACAGGCACACCTCAAGAAACAAGAAAAAAGTCAACTAAATAACCTAACTCTACATCTAAAGCAACTAGAAAAGGAAGAAATGAAGAACCCCAGGGTCAGTAGAAGGAAAGAAATTGTAAAAATTAGGGCAGAGATAAATGCAAAAGAAACAAAAGAGACCATAGCAAAAATCAACAAAGCCAAAAGCTGGTTCTTTGAGAAGGTAAATAAAATTGACAAACCACTAGCCAGACTTATCAAGAAACGAAGAAGAACCAAATCAATAAAATTAGAAATGAAAATGGAGAGATCACAACTGACAACACAGAAATACAAAGGATTATTAGAGAATACTATCAGGAATAATATGGCAATAAAATGAATAACCTGGAAGAAATGGACAAATTCCTAGAAAAATACAACTTTCCAAAACTGAACCAGGAAGAAATAGAAAATCTGAACAGACCCATCACAAGCACGGAAATTGAAAATGTAATCAAAAATCTCCCAGCAAACAAAAGCCCAGGTCCAGACGGCTTCACAGCTGAATTCTACCAAAAATTTATAGAAGAGCTAACACCTATTCTACTCAAACTCTTCCAGAAAGTTGCTGAGGAAGGGAAACTTCCAAACTCATTCTATGAGGCCACCATCACCCTAATCCCAAAACCTGGTAAAGACCCCACAAAAAAAGAAAACTACAGGCCAATATCACTGATGAACATAGAAGAAAAAATCCTTAACAAAATTCTAGCAATCAGAATCCAACAGCATATTAAGAAGATCATACATCATGACCAAGTGGGCTTTATCCCAGGAATGCAAGCATTCTTCAATATCCGCAAATCAGTCAACGTAATACACATTAACAAACTGAAAAATAAAAATCATATGATTATCTCAATAGATGCAGAGAAAGCCTTCGACAAAATTCAACATCCATTTCTGATAAAAACCCTCCAGAAAGTGGGAATAGAAGGGACATACCTCAACATAATAAAAGCTATATATGACAAACCCACAGCAAACATTATCCTCAATGGTGAAAAACTGAAAGCATTTCCCCTAAAGTCAGGAACAAGACAAGGGTGCCCACTCTCACCACTACTATTCAACATAGTTCTGCAAGTTTTGGCTACAGCAATCAGAGCAGAAAAAGACATAAAAGGAATACAAATTGGAAAAGAAGAAGTAAAACTTTCACTGTTCACTGATGACATGATCCTCTACACAGAAAACCCTAGAGACTCTACCAGAAAACTACTAGAGCTAATCAATGATTACAGTAACGTTGCAGGATATAAAATCAACACACAGAAATCCCTTGCATTCCTATACACTAATAATGAGAAAACAGAAAGAGAAATTAAGGAAACTATTCCATTCACTGTTGCAACGAAAAGAATTAAATACTTAGGAATATATCTACCTAAGGAAACAAAAGACTTGTACATAGAAAACTATAAAACACTACTGAAAGCAATCAAAGAGGACACTAATAGATGGAGAAATACACCATGTTCATGGATTGGAAGAATAAATATTGTAAAAATGAGTATACTACCCAAAATAATTTATACATTCAATGCAATCCCTATCAAGCTACCAAAGATATTTTTCACAGAACTAGAACAAATAATCTCACAATTTGTATGGAAATACAAAAAACCTCGAATAGCCAAAGCAATCTTGAGGAAGAAAAATGGAACTGGAGGAATTAACCTGCCGGACTTCAGGCTCTACTACAAAGCCACAGTCATCAAGACAGTATGGTACTGGCATAAAGACAGAAATATAGATCAATGGAACAAAACAGAAAGCCCAGAGATAAATCCACGCATCTATGGACACCTCATCTTTGACAAAGGAGGCAAGAATATAAAATGGAGAAAAGACAGTCTCTTTAACAAGTGGTGCTGGGAAAACTGGTCAGCCACTTGTAAAAGAATGAAACTAGAACACTTCCTAACACCATACACCAAAATAAACTCAAAATGGATTAGAGAGCTAAATGTAAGACCAGAAACTATAAAACTCCTAGAGGAGAACGTAGGCAAAACACTCTCCGACATAAATTACAGCAGGATCCTCCAAGACCCACCTCCCAGAATATTGGAAATAAAAGCAAAAATAAACAAATGGGACCTAATTAAAATCAAAAGCTTCTGCACAGCAAAGGAAACTATAAGTAAGGTGAAAAGACAGCCTTCAGAATGGGAGAAAATAATAGCAAATGAAGCAACTGATAAAGGATTAATCTCCAAATTATACAAGCAGCTCCTGCAGCTCAATTCCAGAAAAATAAATGACCCAATCAAAAAATGGGCCAAAGAACTAAACAGACATCTCTCCAAAGAAGACATACAGATGGCTAACAAACACATGAAAAAATGCTCAACATCCCTCATAATCAGAGAGATGCAAATCAAAACCACAATGAGATACCATTTCACACCAGTCAGAATGGCTGCTATCCAAAAGTCTACATGCAATAAATGCTGGAGAGGATGTGGAGAGAAAGGAACCCTCTTACACTGTTGGTGGGAATGCAAACTAGTACAGCCACTATGGAGAACAGTGTGGAGATTCCTCAAAACACTGGAAATAGAACTGCCATATGATCCAGCAATCGCACTCCTGGGCATACACACCGAGGAAACCAGAATTGAAAGAGACACATGTACTCCAATGTTCATTGCAGCACTGTTTATAATAGCCAAGACATGGAAGCAACCTAGATGTCCATCTGCAGACGAATGGATAAGAAAGCTTTGGTACATATACACAATGGAGTATTTTTCAGCCATTAAAAAGAATACATTTGAATCAGTTCTAATGAGGTGGATGAAACTGGAGCCTATTATACAGAGTGAAGTAAGCCAGAAAGAAAAACAGCAATACAGTATACTAACACATATATATGGAATTTAGAAAGATGCAAATGATAACCCTGTATACGAGACAGCAAAAGAGACACAGATGTATAGAACAGTCTTTGGGACTCTATGGGAGAGGGTGAGGGTGGGATGATTTGGGAGAATGGCATTGAAACACGTATGTTGTCATATGTGAAACGAATCACTAGTTCAGGGTCAATGCATGTTATAGGATGCTCGGGGCTGGCATGCGGGGATGACCCAGAGGGAGGATAAAGGGAGGAGGGAGGTGGGAGGGGGGTTCAGGAGGGGGAACTTATGTAAACCCGGGGCAAATTCATATCAATGTATGGCAAAACCAACCAATATAATATTGTAAAATAATTTGCCTCCAATAAAAAATAAATTAATTACATAAAAAAAAAAGAAATATGAAATGGTTGAGGGTAGGCAGTTATAGGAAAAAAAAAAAGAAAGTGAAATAATTTGGAGAACAAACCAGTGCATTCCTACACAACTACCTCTACTGCATTAAATAGGAAGAAACGACCTAGTGCTTCCTTAGCTCTTCTCTTGGCTGACTTCTTCTAACAGTGAGTTCTTAGCTCTGCATGTCGGCTCTCCAGAGAGGTGGTCCCCAACTCAGTTAAAGAGCCTTTATTATGATTTTTCCAAATCGGTTTCATTACATAGTTGGAATGTTATAATACCATGATTCATGCCATAAAATAACATTACTTCTATAACAATAGAATGTATCAAGTGGAAGTTACTTACAATATAAAATATCACTAATTGATCTACGTAATTCCTTTTCTACTCGATAAAGCATTAAAGGGAGTAAGAAAATAAGTGATAGTCATTTACTTATTCATAACCTGGTACAATGTAAGGACCTGATTTACTTAATCAAAAGGTTGATCACAGATTTGGACACAGACATCATAGAAAAAAGATTCAAACAAAGCAAATGATGGATTGCACAACCAGTGATGATCATTATATATCGTAGGACATCACTTTATTCTCCTAGGTCAGTTTTATCGTATGTAAAGTGAAAGATGTCATTTAAGTGTCCGTATTTGTAACAAATCTGAAATTTAAGTAATTCTCTAATCTAACATTCTATAGTAAGAATAAGTTCAAAAAACTATTCATTTGTAACTTTACGCTTCTGAATGACTTAGAATTATTTACAGATGAATTCATTTTAGAAAAGTTTTTTGGAAGATAAAAAAAGTAAATCTATCCATTTACTAACTTAAATTTTGTAAAGTTAAAATCATGTATAGTTGTTAAGATATTAAACATACTCTCCAGCATTATAACGGGATCATATTTAAGACATTTTTTTTTCCTTTGCTGCATAGGTATCAGTTTTCCATCTTATCAAGAAATCGGTAACATTTCACACCATTTCATTTCAGTTCAGTTCAGTCGATCAGTCGTGTCCGACTCTTTGCGACCCCATGGAGTGCAGCACGCCAGGCCTCCGTCCATCAGCAACTCCCGGAGTTTATGCAAACTCATGTCCATTATTAGTGTCCTGCAAAATGAATGCTATATGTTTCTATTGGGGACTCTAACAACGATTGAACCATACGAAGTTGTCAGTTTTCCAGGTGCAGAAAAGGTGGAAAGTAAGAAACTTCATAAAGGACAGCAGATGGTGGCGAGTTAAAAGTCAACAGCAGGAAACTGCTGTTAAAAGAACTTCATTTTTACATTTTATAGAATAAATCATCCTTAAAGATCATTCTGCATTACTATCGATCTGCTCAAGTAAATATTGAAATAGAGGCTCGGTGCCACTCCAGTGTTCCTGCCTGGAGAATCCCAGGGACGGGGGACCCTGGTGGGCTTCTGTCCATGGGGTCCCACAGAGTCGGACACGACTGAAGTGACGCCGCAGCAGCAGCTAATTCATAGTTCACACACGAAAGGGAGGCAGCAGGGACTTGGTCTGAACGCTCGCCGAGGTCCCCGTCCCCGTGGCACGCTCTGCAGGCGCCCTGACAGCGCGGGCGGCAGGAGGCCTGCGGCCCGGCGCGCCGCGGGCCTGCCGGGGCCTCACCTGACCGTCCTGACGACGAAGTACACCAGCACGGCGCCGCTCACCACCATCAGCACGGTCAGGGCGCGCTGCGTCATGGGCCTGTCGCCGGGCTCGGGGCTCACGGCCAGGACGCCGCCCGCCGGGCCCGCCTCCCCGCCGGGGTCGCCGGCGGCCGCGCTACCGTTACCACCCCCGGCGCCCCGCGCGCCCGCCGCTTCCGGGGCCGGAGCGCGGCCCGCGGCGGCCCGGGCGGCGGAGGGCCCGGGCGACGGAGGGGCCCCGGGGGCGGGCGCGGCCCGCGCCGCCGGCGGCCGCCCCGCGGAGGGCCCGCCCAGCTCGGGCAGCAGCAGCGACAGCAGGAGCGCCGAGGCCAGGGCGCGGCTGAGGCGGCAGCTGCAGAGCGGCGGCCGCATGGTGCGCGGCCGGCCCCCTCAGCGCGCGCGAGCTCCGGCGCCCGGCGCGCTGGCTGCAGGCGGGACCATGGGCGAGCTGACGGAAGAGACGGAGCAGAGACGCGGCCTGAACCCCGCGCGGAGACCCGGCCGGCGTAGGTGGCCGCTGCCGTCGCCAACCGGAAGTTCGCACATCGCAGCGGCTCCTGCTGCTAGGGACGCTCGCCGTTGCTAACCTCCCGGGCCGGCGCGTTCCGTGACGTCAGGCGCCCCGCGCACTGCCGGAGGGCGAGGGGAGGGACCCTGCGGCTGGCTCCCCGGAGGGAAAGCAAGCCGGAAGAGAGTTGTGTCCAGGGTGCAGCAACGCTTTGCAGGAAGAAACCAGTAGAGAGTGGAAGCTCATCCATCATTTGAGTTCGCTGGTGCAAAACTGCAGAAACACAGCCAGTCATTTATTAAAAACCACCTTGACGTTTACCTCCGCTCAGATACACGTTTTACTAGACAGGGCGGTTGGCTCACTAGAAAGAAAGGAAACAGAGTTGTGTCAAGTGTGCAGCAACTCTTTGCAGGAAGAAACCGGGAAAAGTTGGAAGCTCATACTTTGGGTTTTTGGTGCAGAACTGCATACACACAGCCAATCATTTATTAAAGACCGCCTTGACGTTTCCCTCAGCTCAGGTACACATTTTATTGGGTAATTTTTCCTGCCTGTAGGTCCTTGACCTCTCTTTCCTTAGAGCGTTACGTTAGAGAACTGGTGACTGTACCAATAATTGGTACAGGTATTGGTAACTGGTAATTGATTCCCTGCATTTTGGGAATGTAAATCTTTTTAAAAGTTCTTTCCCGTTTTACAACCCAGGACTGTCTTTCTTAAGGAACTAGGAGTCATCCTTTTAAAATGTCAGAGAAGGAGACAACACCTGTAATCTCCCCGTTTCCTTGGAAGTATAGAAGCCTAAGTTAGGCAGGCGCTTTGTTTCCAATTGTAAAACTGCCTCCGGTCACGAGGCTTAGAGAAATTTTTCTTTTCGTTTGTGAAGGCTTCCCTAATAGCTCAGATGGTAAAGCATCCGCCTGCAGTGCAGGAGACCCGGATTCAACCCCTGCGTTGGGGAAATCTGAAGAAGGAAATGGCAACCCACTCAAATATCCTTGCCTGGAAAATCCCATGGACAGAGGAGCCTGGTGGCCTACAGTTCAGTTCAGTTCAGTTCAGTTCAGTCGCTCAGTCGTGTCCGACTCTTTGCGACCCCAGGAATCACAGCACGCCGGGCCTCCCTGTCCATCACCAACTCCCGGAGTTCACTCAAACTCATGTCCACAGAGTCGGTGATGCCATCCAGCCATCTCAGTACATAGGGTCAAAAAGAGTCGGAATTTCCTTTGGGTAAACAGAGCTGACCTGAGAGTTTTCCTATTTTTAAAGTATCTTAAGCTTTCTGTTGAGTTGAGTTCAGACAGAGTCCTGGGCCCTCTTTTCTGTTGTGATCGTCTTGAACAAGTCTCTGCCTGTTTAACTTTGACATCAGTAATATGGGACTTTGGGGTTAGCAGATACAAACAAAAACAACAGACCAGAAATCGAAGTTAGTATCTGTTCTTTTAGAAACTTACTCATTCAACAAAGTTTTTAGACTTCCTACTCGTTCAGAACTGTATTTGAGTATTGAACAGTAGACAAGATATCATCCTTGCTCTCATAGCCCTTAGGGTCAAATGGAAATAACACAGTAGTCACATTCATTCTTATTTTGAAGTGCGTGTTATAAATGACAACCACAGAGCCTATAATAAAAATTGTGTAAAGGACTACTGTAGGTAGGGTGGTCAGTATAGTGTCTTCTAGCTGCTTGTGGGTAATAGGCTCATTCAGTTGCTCCTGCCATGTAGAACTGCAGGGACTAGGCATCTTTTTGGTTCCAGCATGAGAAAGACCATTGGGGACACACACTAATTTTAGTTTCCAACCTGGACATTTATCAGTAATGAAGTGGCTCCTTGGGTTTCTTCTCTCCTTTATCCACAATCTTATTCAGAGCCTTACATGGAGGAAGGTTAGTATTTAATGCTACTTCTTTCCACTCCTCAAAAAAATCCAATATTCGACACACTAAAAAACAAAACAAAAGCACCATCTTTCCTTCCTTACAATATCTCGTTTTACATTGTGTTCCTCATCATGATTAATGGCGTTATTCTTTACTCAGGTGTTCAGATGTAAAATCTTGGAGTCATCATTTATCCTTAGCTTTCCACCTGCAACAATGCTTACTGGTTATGGCAATGTACTAAACAATTCTAAAATAGCAGAGTTAAACTAATGATTCCAAATGATTAGAGCATTCTAATCATTCTAGGGTTTCTGCAGCTATCTACTCAAATCAGAATCAGAAATGGAATTTGTTAAAAAATGTTGGTTCTAGGTCACTATTCCAGAAATTCTGAGCCAGAATTTTAGGGATTGGGAACATGGATTCTGTATGCATTTCTACTAAACTCTCAGGGTAATTTTTATTTGCACTAACATTTAGGAATCTCTCTATTCCCTCACCACCCATAGCCAAATGTTATCAACTTTTCCCCATTTCCCTAATGTCTCTGTCATTGATCAACTCTTTTCTGTTCCCTGCTTCTGACGAATAATTATTTTTAAATTGCTTGAGATCTTAAGCAGGCAGAGAAACTGCAAATCATTGTGATTTTTGCATAATACTGTATTATTTGTAAACTGTCATGAAACTATTTTTAGTTCTATCACAGGAACTAGGAACCAGTTTCCTTTGAGAAAATATTGTATTTTGCTTGTATAATATAAAATGACAATTTGAGGCACACATGCCTATTTAAAAGACAGAATGCCCAACTAATTGGTGTTTTGAATTTTTTTCTACTAGTAATAATACTACTTGTTCATTTACATGTTTTTGTCTTACAAACAAGTTGTATCAATCAGGAGAGATTTAAAAACATAAAAGAGAAGAAAAGTTATACTTACTTAAATTAACCTACATACTAGGAAAAGACCCCTATTATTCTGATTTATCAGGGAACACCCCAGCTGACAGAACAGCAGTCTTCCATGGAAATGTGTAAAATACCACTGGCCTATTAAGTAAAATCTAATCCTCCTTCCCTGATCCCGTATTGAATAATAATATTGCATACTAATTAAGTGTCTGTTGTGTACCAGATCTCATGTTATGAAATGGTAAACAATTCTCTTTGTTTAGTCCTTATCAGAAAAAAACAAAAAACACTAAGTCATTATTGTTCCTAATTTACAATTAAGAAACCACGATAAAGGATAATCAAGTTGGTGAAAATCAGCATGAGTAAAAGCGATAGAGCAGGGCAATAAACTCAGGCACTGTAGCCGTGGGGGTCAATATTGCCTCTTACATTTTGTCTTCTCCTAGTTGTAGGTGTCCGTGATTTGAGTCTAGCTTATTGTCTCAATCAGCTATTGTTAGAATAATGCTGCGTAACCACTTTGAAAAATAACATCAGTGGCATACAGCAAATACTTTTCATGTGTTTTTGGTCAAGGTGAGAGTTACAAAGTTAAGCTGGCCTGACGGATAAGTTGAAAAGGGTGGGGGATAGGCATAAAGAGAAATGAGCAGCCATGTGTGTCTTTTTGTTTTTAAACGGTGACTGGTTACCCAGAGTCCTGCCTGATGGCCTTGACACATGTCTCACTCTAGAGAGGGATGTCACATGGCTGCTTCTAGCTTCTGGTAATCTGAGAATTTTGGTATGAAAATGGGCATATTCTAATCCCTATAGAAATTTATGTTAGTAAGGAAAAAGAAGACAACTCATATTGATAGGGGTTTCATTTATATTGATGTGTGTGTGTGTAAAAGTCGCTCAGTTGTGTCTGATTCCTTGCGACCCCATGGACTGCAGTCTGCCAGATTTCTCTGTCCATGGAATTCTCCAGGCAAGAATACTGTAGTGGGTTGCTGTACCCTTCTCCAGGGGATCTGCCCAACCCAGGGATCGAACCCATGTCTCCCACATTGCAGGCAGATTCTTTACTGTCTGAGCTATTTATATTGATAAACATATCAATTTTAGCTCAGTCTAGTAGAGAACAAGGCTCAAATAAGTGTTCTCTGGTGGCAAAATTTCCTTGCTTGTCCATTAAGGAAGAAGGGATGTAGGAGGCTGTCTCAACTGTAATGGTCATTCATAGTGACATCTGATAGAAGGAGTCTCTTATACTTTTAAATGGCAGGATACTGCCACATCAGGTGGATTGTGTATGCCCTGAGGTCCAAAAGGAAAAAGTTCAATAGTCAGGAAAAGGGAATATGAACTGATCACAAAATCAGGAAGTGAAGAGAATGTACTAAAAATCTTGAAGGTGAAGGAAGAGTTGGAATTGCAGAGGACAACTAAAGAGCAATAGTTCAAGAATAAGAAGGAACAGTATTGTCGGGCTAGACACTGCATAACCAAGTGGGAATCTGAATAAATGTTAAGGTTAAATATCTAAAACACACAAACACCGACTATATAAATGGGCTGTAGTTCCCGAGAGGAAAGAAACAAGGTGAGTATCTCTGGAGCTCTGCCTGTGGAAAATTTCCCAGCTATAGTGCATGAACCTGGAGTTCAGTCAGAATATGGGAGTCTCTCTTATCTGAAGAGGCAGAGATCAGAGTTCTGGGCTTGTAATGGTTGGGGTCTGTGGGCCAAGGTGTTAAGAAAAAGTCTGTGAAGGTCATGAAATTCATATAGAGGTTCCCCACACATCTTGACTGAGAGCTGGACAGTACTACCAGACATGGCCACATGAAGTTAAGAAACTTGCTGTTACAGAGGTGAGACCAGAACAGAGACATTAGATATTAAACAGTGCTGGGGACTTTGGAATTAGGGCCCAGACATACTGAATAGATCTCTCTAGCACCTCCTAACAAAGTAGAAATCAAGTGGAATCACTGCTTTATGATAAAGACCACACCCAGAGAAAGGCCCCCTTTATACCCACTTAACAAAGCTTGGAAACCAAGCCCTAACAAGATTCTTAGAGGAGAAAGAGTTTGAGATTGGATCTCACTAGTTTAATAAGGGGCTTCCCAGTAGTGCTAGTGGTAAAGAATCTACCTGCCAATGCAGCAGACACAACAGACGCGGGTTTGATCGCTGAGTTGGGAAGATCCTGTAGAGTAGGAAATGGCAATCCATTCCAGTATTCTTGCCTGGAAAATCCCATGAACAGAGGAGCCTGGCAGGCTGAAGTCCATGGGGTCACAGAGTCGAACATGACTGAGCACACAGCACACAATGTACAGGGACTTGCAAATAGATAAACAGAAATTATGCAGTCTCAAAAAAGGAGATATAGAAAGATTCAAGAAAAGAACAAAACACTTGGAACTTACATGGCAGTATTATACAGTTTAATATATATGCACTGGAGCTCGAAAAGAAAAAGCAATGTAATGAGGAAATAAAATATTTTGGTAAATGATTAAAAAACTGATTTACAGTTCCAAGAAGATCAGAGAGTAGTAAGCAAGATAAATACCAATAATAGCACATATAGGCATATCAGCGGAGAAGGCAATGGCAAGCCACTCCGGTACTACTGCCTAAAAAATCCCATGGATGGAGGAGCCTGGTGGGCTGCAGTCCGTGGGGTTGCTAAGGGTCGGACATGACTGAGCGACTTCGCTTTCACTTTTACACATTGGAGAAGGAGATGGCAACCCACTCCAGTGTTCTTGCCTGGAGAATCCCAGGGACGGGGGAGCCTGGTGGGCTTCCGTCTATGGGGTCACACAGAGTTGGACACGACTGAAGTGACTTAGCAGCAGCAGCAGCATAGGCATATCAGAGTCATACAGAGTCACAGATATCAGGGTCCAAATTAGAACATCTTGAAATGAACCAAAGAGAAAGATGCATTACACACCAAAGAAAAATAATGCACATGAAGGCATAGTTCTCATCTGAAACAATGGAGACCAGAAGCAGTAGCATCTTTCAGGTGCTAAAAGAAATTAAAAAGTTATTAGCCTTGAATTCTATATCCAGTTATCTTCTAAAAAAAAAGTCAAAACAAAGATGTTTTCAGGCAAGTGAAAGCTGAGGAAACTCATTTCCAACAGACTAAACCACAGGATGTTCTTCAGGCTGAATGAAAGTGGTTCAGTTCAGTTCAGTTCAGTCGCTCAGTCGTGTCCGACTCTCTGCGACCCCATGAATCACAGCACGCCAGGCCTCCCTGTCCATCACCAACTCCCGGAGTTCACTCAAACTCATGTCCACAGAGTCGGTGATGCCATCCAGCCATCTCATTCTCGGTCGTCCCCTTCTCCTCCCGCCCCCAACCTTTCCCAGCATCAGAGTCTTTTCCAGTGAGTCAACTCGTCGCATGAGGTGGCCAAAGTATTGCAGTTTCAGGTTTAGCATCAGTCCTTCCAGTGAACACCCAGGATCGATCTCCCTTAGAATGGACTGGTTGGATCTCCTTGCGGTACAAGGGACTCTCAAGAGTCTTCTCCAGCACCACAGTTCAAAAGCATCAATTCTTCGGCGATCAGCTTTCTTCACAGTCCAACTCTCACATCCATACATGACCACGGGAAAAACCATAGCCTTGACTATACGGACCTTTGTTGGCAAAGTAATGTCTCTGCTTTTTAATATATTATCAAGGTTGATCATAACTTTCCTTCCAAGGAGTAAGCGTTTTTTAATTTCCTGGCTGCAATCAGCATCTGCAGTGATTTTGGAGCCCAATGAAAGTGGTACAAGATGGAAAATTTTATTTACAGAAAGTAGAGAATGGAAATCAGAAATGGAAAATCACTGTGTAAATATAAAAACATATTTTTATTTCTCCCTAATTTTCTTAAAAAGAATGAAGTGCCATGTTTATGATATTTGTACATATAAAAACATGGCAATAGAACATAAAGGTAAAGACAAGGGAGGTGAAGCAAATGAAAATATACTCTTTCCCATTTGTGAAATATGATATGTGACATGTGAAGTTTGAAATGTCAGGTGTGAAAAGGGATTCATGAGGTAGGAAGCTCCTAAGGTTAGAAGTGGGATGTTTATAAATAGAATCATGTTCTCCTAAGGCTATTACATTTGTTAAGTATGAGATGCAAAATGTTAAGTGTGAAATAGGGTTTATGAAGTAGTAACTGCAATACTTTGGCCACCTCATGCGACGAGTTGACTCGCTGGAAAAGACTGATGCTGGGAAAGGTTGGGGGCGGGAGGAGAAGGGGACGACAGAGAATGAGATGGCTGGATGGCATCACCTACTCTGTGGACATGAGTTTGAGTGAACTCCGGGAGTTGGTGATGGACAGGGAGGCCTGGCGTGCTGTGATTCATGGGGTCGCAAGGAGTCGGACACGACTGAGCGACTGAACTGAACTGAACTGAACTACTAAGGGTAGGAGTGAAAATTGAAGTGACCCAATATTGTTGCTAAATAGGCATTGTAACAATTATAATACAGATAAATATTCTTAGAGCAACCAGCAAAAAATAATGAATAGAAGTTATATCTATAAAAGATAATATAAATAGTACCAAATAAAAATATATCTTTGTCATTTATTTCTTACAATAGACCATGAAAATTGCATTTTTAAAAAAATAATAAATGCGATACATTGATATCACTGAGGTTTAGAAACTTATAAAGACAGAATAATTCTACCACCCTACGAGTGTCATTTCAATATTCCAGTATTGTATATGTGCCTGTGTGTATATATGTATTCAGTTCAGTTCTGTCACTCAGTCGTGTCCAGCTCTTTGTGACCCCATGGACTGCAGCATGCCAGGCTTGCCTGTTCATCACCAACTCCCGGAACTCGCTCAAACTCATGTCCATCGAGTTGGTGATGCTACCCAACCATTTAATCCTCTGTCGTCCCCTTCTCCTTCTGCCTTCAATCTTTGCTTATATATTTAGAACAATGCTTGCATGCTCAGTTGCTCAGACCCTTTTCTACCCTATGGACTGTAGCCTGCCAGGCTTCTCTGCCCATGGAGTTTTCCAGGCAAGAATACTGGAGCATGTTGCCATTTCCTACTCCAGGGGATCTTCCTAACCCAGGGATCAAACCTGCATCTCCTGTATTGGCAGCTGGATTCTTTACCACTGAGCCACCTGTGAAGCCCAATCAGAACAATAGACTATATGTAATTTATATTCTATTTTTATATTTATGTCATAAATGATATTTTGTCACAAAGGTATCTATAAACATGAATTTTAGTGATTTCTTTTTTGTATTTACTATATTGGACAATTTCCCTGTAGCTAGAACTCTGTTATTACTAATGTTGTAATAACATTTGTCGTGTCCAATTCTTTGTGAGATGACCCCATGGAATACAGTATGCCAGGCTCCCCTGTCCTTCATTGTTGCCCAGATTTTTCACTTGAGTTCCTTTTCACTTTATGCCATTAGAGTGGTATCATCTGCATATCTGTATTTATTAAAAATACCACTAAAGTATTATTTTGATTAAATATTTTCTGCGTCTTTGCCCATGAATTATTTCTTAAGGGAATGTGTGTTGATGCTCTCATTTTAGGGTATTAGGTATACAGAGTCTCTCTGCCTTGAAGATTAAAAAAATATTTTCTTGTGTCACTTGTTTAAAAAGCCAAAGTGGTTAGAGCTGAGACAGTACTAACTGATGATTGGTTTCACAGACTGTATTGAGCACCCAACCCAATGAATAATATTAATAGCTGTGGAAAGTAAACCCAATACTGTTGTCTAAATACAGGTAAGTACACAGGAGGGCAATGTTTGAGACCAGAGCCACTGTGAAGTAGGGCTATAATACCTTTGTCTCCCATTCTTTGCATCATCATTTGGGAGATGGTTAGGCTGCAGAGAGGAGGGTCATACTAGTTCACATTTCATCCTATGCAGCAATTTAGTATTCCTGCGATGAGAGATGAGTGCAATTGTGCAGTAGTTTGAGCATTCTTTGGCATTGCCTTTCTTTGGGATTGGAATGAAAACTGACCTTTTCCAGTCCTGTGGCCACTGCTGAGTTTTCCAAATTTGCTGGCATATTGAGTGCAGCACTTTCACAGCATCATCTTCCAGGATTTGAAATAGCTCAACTGGAATTCCATCACCTCCACTAACGTTGTTCATAGTGATGCTTTCTAAGGCCCACTTGACTTCACATTCCAGGATGTCTGGCTCTAGGTGAGTGATCACACCATCGTGATTATCTGGGTCGTGAAGATCTTTTTTATACAGTTCTTCTGTGTATTCTTGCCACCTCTTCTTAATATCTTCTGCTTCTGTTAGGTCCCTACCATTTCTCTCCTTTATCAAGCTCATCTTTGCATGAAATATTCCCTTGGTATCTCTGATTTTCTTAAAGAGATCTCTAGTCTTTCCTGTGCTGTTGCTTTCCTCTATTTCTTTGCATTGATCACTGAGGAAGGCTTTCTTATCTCTCCTTGCTATTCTTTGAAACTCTGCATTCAGATGCTTATATCTTTCCTTTTCTCCTTTGCTTTTCACACAATTGCCCTCATCTCACACGCTAGTAAAGTAATGCTCAAAATTCTCCAAACCAGGCTTTAGCAATACGTGAACCGTGAACTTCCAGATGTTCAAGCTGGTTTTAGAAAAGGCAGAGGAACCAGAGATCAAATTGCCAACATCTGTTGGATCATGGAAAAAGCAAGAGAGTTCCAGAAAAACATCTATTTCTGCTTCATTGACTATGCCAAAGCCTTTGACTGTGTGGATCACAATAAACTGTGGAAAATTCTGAAAGAGATGGGAATACCAGACCACCTGACCTGCCTCTTGAGAAACCTGTATGCAAGTCAGGAAGCAACAGTCAGAACTGAACATGGAAAAACAGACTGGTTCCAAATAGGAAAAAGAGTACGTCAAGGTTGTATATTGTCACCCTGCTTATTTAACTTATATGCAGAGTACATCATGAGGAACGCCGGGCTGGAAGAAGTACAAGCTGGAATCAAGATTGCCGGGAGAAATATCAATAACCTCAGATATGCAGATGACATCACTCTCACGCAGAAAGTGAAGAGGAACTAAAGAGCCTCTTGATGAAAGAGGAGAGTGAAAAAGTTGGCTTAAAGCTCAACATTCAGAAAACTAAGATCATGGTATTTGGTCCCATCACGTCATGGAAAATAGATGGAAAAACAGTGGAAACAGTTGTAGACCTTGTTTTTTGGGGCTCCAAAATCACTGCAAATGGTGATTACAGCCATGAAATTAAAAGATGCTTACTCCTTGGAAGGAAAGTCATGACCAACCTAGATAGTATATTAAAAAGCAGAGACATTACTTTGCCAACAAAGGTCCGTCTAGTCAAGGCTATGGTTTTTCCCGTGGTCATGTATGGATGTGAGAGTTGGACTGTGAAGAAAGCTGATCGCTGAAGAATTGATGCTTTTGAACTGTGGTG
This sequence comes from Moschus berezovskii, assembly GCF_049115385.1. Lineage (NCBI taxonomy): Eukaryota > Metazoa > Chordata > Mammalia > Artiodactyla > Moschidae > Moschus > Moschus berezovskii. The sequence goes on from NC_142467.1 coordinate 10,885,132, forward strand.
CTGGAGAAGACTCTTGAGAGTCCCTTGGACTGCAAGGAGATCCAACCAGTCCATTCTAAAGGAGATGGATCCTGGGTGTTCATTGGAAGGACTGATGCTAAAGCTGAAACTCCAATACTTTGGCCACCTCATGCGACGAGTTGACTCATTGGAAAAGAGTCTGATGCTGGGAGGGATTGGTGGCAGGAGGAGAAGGGGACGACAGAGAATGAAATGGCTGGATGGCATCACTGACTCGATGGACATGAATTTGAGTGAACTCCGGGAGTTGGTGATGGACAGGGAGGCCTGGCGTGCTGTGATTCATGGGGTCCCAAATAGTCGGACACGACTGAGTGACTGAACTGACTAAACTCAGGTGAGGGATAGTGTATTGGCAGTGAACCTAAAAGTATCAGTTTTGAGGGGGGAAAAGGAATGAGATTATTATGTGAAATAAAGCAGTTTTGACTGGTTTATATGTGCACTGCACAGCAGAATCTTCCTTAGCATGAGTGTTACCAAGTGGGTAAAAAGCTGCACTTATGGGGCAGTGGGAATTTACTGAGGCATGAACGGTCATTGGGATCAAAGGGTCATGAGGTTTCTAATCTGTAAGTGATATGTCCGCAACTATCTTCCCTAGAGCCTCTTCTGCGCAATATAGTCTTTGGTTGTTGATATTAGCAGGTCAGAGGAGGGAATGCAGTTTATGTCTTAAAGGTGACAAACAGGATGGACACTCAGAAAAGAAACCGGTTTCACCAAGGCGATTAAATATGTATACCTTGTAAACAGATCTTGCCATTATTTGATAGAGCTAGAACCCAATTTGGAATTTGCTGGAGACACTATACTTGTGTGTTTCATTCCAGAAAGAGCATATGATATCAGGATAGCCATCGTTATATTTTAAAGTGGGTCTTTAATTTGGAAAGATATACTTAATGCCATTCACGAGAGAAAAATGCTTCCTCATGATCCATTGCTTCCATATGATGAAAACCTACTAGTTTTTATTAATAAACATTTTTATGTAAATAGCTTAAACTATTATACATTAAAAATTATTAAAATTTTTGGATATCTTAAAATATTTGAGCATAGTAAATTTATATGGTTCAAAATTCAAAATGTGTAAAAAGATATTTAGTGAAAAATTGTCTTCCATCCCTACTCACCAGATAAACAGCTCCTCTTTCAAATCCTAGAACTATCTTCAGTTTTTCATGCAACTTCCAGAGATAAACATATGTATAGAAGTTATATAAAAGCGTAATTTTTAACACAAACGAGATGGTAGTGTTCTTTACATACAGTCTGGTACTTTGCTTTTTTGTTGGTATTATTTTTTAAAATACCTTAGCAGTCATTCCATATCAGTATATTATGAGATTTACCATAATGTTTTATTCACTTCTGAACTGTGAATTTTTTGTGAGCCCTAGGGTTTTTTGCCTTCTTTGGTCCCTTTCTTCACGAATAATGGTGATAGTAATAATAGCAATAATTCTATTTTATGACTTCGTGTTCGTACCAACTATATGTTGATATAAAGATGAATATAATCAAGACTGGAATGATTATTTATTAGTATTCTTGAAATTTAAATTAACGTATTTTCATGGGTTCCTAAGTGTACTGTGAGCCTTAGGCTCACAAATTGAAAGATAGGTCAGCGCTGGTTTTATTACTACAAAGTTTTCCATAGTGAAGTGAAATGAAAGTTGCTCAGTCGTGTCTGACTGTACGACCCCATGGACTGTAGCCTGCTAGGCTCCTGTGTCTATGAATTTCTCCAGGCAAGAATGCTGGAGTGGGTAGCCATTCCCTTCTCCAGGGGGGTCTTCCTGACCCAGGGATCAAATCTGGGTCTCCTGCATTGCAGGCAGATTCTTTACTGTCTGAGCTAGCCAAGAACCCGTCAAAGTTTTCCTTAATAAGCACATTATTTTAATCAAGTCCTCACTGATGGATTGTTAGGTTGTTTGAAAAGTTATGATTTTTTTAATAGTGAATAGAGTTTAAAAATTGTAGGAGAACAAAAAGATGCACCCAAACACAAAGAGTATTTACATACCTATTTAGAATAATACTACCTTCTAAACTAAAATTATTTTATTTTCCTGAATATTTTTCAGTCAGTTCAGTTCAGTCACTCAGTTGTGTCCGACTCTTTGCGACCCCATGAATCACAGCACGTCAGGCCTCCCTGTCCATCACCAACTCCTGGAGTTCACTCAAACTCATGTCCACAGAGTCGGTGATGCCCTCCAGCCATCTCATTCTCTGTTGTCCCCGTCTCCTCCCGCCCCCAATCCCTCCCAGCATCAGAGTCTTTTCTAGTGAGTCAACTCGTTGCATGAGGTGGCCAAAGTATTGGAGTTTCAGCTTTAGCATCAGTCCTTCCAATGAACACCCAGGATTGATCTCCTTTAGAATGGACTGGTTGGATCTCCTTGCAGTCCAAGCGACTCTCAGGAGTCTTCTCCAGCTTAGCTAGTAGCAAAACAAATTGCCACCTAGTGCTAGTACAATGTGTGCATGCTAAATCCTGTCTAGCTGTTTTGCAGCCTGCCACGACGCTACACTGTCCATGGAATTTCCCAGGCAAGAATACTGGAGTGGGTTGCCATTTCCTTCTCCAGGGGATCTTCCCGACCCCGGGATTGAACCGCGTCTTCTGCTTCTCTTGCATCTCCTGCCCTGGCAGACAGATTGTTTACTACTGAAGCACCTACAGTATCATTTATTGTCTCTTGCATGATTTTTATTTTCTTTTTCTCTCTATGTGGGCTTCTCTGGTGGCAAGGAGGTAAAGAATCCGCCTGTCAATGCGGAAGATGTAGGTTTGATCTCTGGATAGGGAAGATCCATTGAAGAAGGAAATGGCAACCCACTCCAGTATTCTTGCCTGGGAAAGTCCATGGACAGGGGAGTCTGGTGGGTTACAGTCCATAGGGTTGCAAAGAGTTGGACACGACTTAGCGACTAAACAATAACAACAACTCTCTCTGTGTACACCATCCCCTTCTCTTGGCCTCCTCCTTTCGTTCAGCTGAATATTACTGTTCTCTTCACAGTTCTTCCTTCTTTCCTGTTAGTTATTTAAGTTTGTCCTAAATGCATTTATTTATATTTAAACACTTTCTTAGAGTTAAAAAATGAAGAAATGGCCAGAATTTACCCCAATATTGTTAATATTTGAAATGAGCATGCATGGAATTTCCCTGGACTGAATTTATAAATAGCCTAACACAAAAATTAATTCATATGCTGCAAAATGTCTTCTAAACTAAATTATCAAGTTGTCTTATATCCTTGACTCCCACAAGTTGATCAGCTGCTTGTGTCTTTTCTTTATCCCCTCCTTTATACCTATCTCTTGACAGATTCACTGGTTAGGGATATATATTGACTATCTTAACAGTAACATAAGCTCTCATAGCATATTTAGCTCAGTATGGCTTCTCTCAGTGAGATATTTTCCTAATTACTTTTATATTTGTAGGCCAGGGATTAAAACTAAATGAGGCTGGGGATGGGTAGGTAGATGCTTATGTAATCAACTAGAGAATGACGGTGCTGTCTAAAAGCAAATGTTGTTACCTACTTTTAGTCAGTTTTCATTGTATAAGATTAGAAGGCATAAATTGATTTCTTTTCTGAAAGTAAACCATAAATTCATATATTTAATGATATAACTTTTCCATTAGTGAATAAAATAAAGATATCAAACTAACAAACAGTATTTAGTCAGTTCAGTTCAGTTCAGTCGCTCAGTTGGGTCCGACTTTCCGCGACCCCATGAATCACAGCACGCCAGGCCTCCCTGTCCATCACCAACTCCCGGAGTTCACTCAAACTCACGTCCACAGAGTCGGTGATGCCATCCAGCCATCTCATTCTCGGTCGTCCCCTTCTCCTCCCGCCCCCAACCTTTCCCAGCATCAGAGTCTTTTCCAGTGAGTCAACTCGTCGCATAGGGTGGCCAAAGTATTGGAGTTTCAGCTTTAGCATCAGTCCTTCCAATGAACACCCAGGATCCATCTCCTTTAGAATGGACTGGTTGGATCTCCTTGCAGTCCAAGGGACTCTCAAGAGTCTTCTCCAACACCACAGTTCAAAAGCATCAATTCTTCGGTGATCAGCTTTCTTCACAGTCCAACTCTCACATCCATACATGACCACGGGAAAAACCATAGCCTTGACTAGACGGACCTTTGTTGGCAAAGTAATGTCTCTGCTTTTTAATATACTATCAAGGTTGGTCATAACTTTCCTTCCAAGGAGTAAGCATCTTTTAATTTCATGGCTGCAATCAGCATCTTCAGTGATTTTGGAGCCCCCAAAAATAAAGTCTGACACTGTTTCCACTGTTTTTCCATCTATTTCCCATGAAGTTATTTAGTCAGTACTGCGTACCAAATCAAATATATGTGTAAGCTGTAAAACTCATTGGTAGGCAGTATAAAACTTTTGTCTAAACTGTTCGAGGACAGGAATTTGTATCTGACTTGGGATTTAACAAGTGTGCCTGCATGTGGTTGGTGTTTAGTAAATATAGATGAATATACAGAATGAATTTAAAAAGTAAGACTTCTTATTTTGAATAGTAGTAATAATGTTTCTTTTATTCATACATCACAGCTTGCTGAGGAATAAAGATGAAAGATGTAGTGCAAATTCTTCCTGTTAATCAAATTCCATTATGTGAAGGAAAAAAATGAACACTAAATAGACTTTCATGTATCTATAGAGCCTTAGAATTCTTGCATACTTACAAAGAATTAAGTGTAATCCCCTATATTTTGTTGAAGAGAAAAGGAATGTCTATAGAGGTTGTATAATTTTTTTAGTGGGCAAAATTACCAAAGGCAAGTCTGAAATTCAAATCTTCTGATTTTTAAAATTGGGCCCCTTTGTACTACATGATGTTTTCCACTTTGTCACTAGTGTTATCCCTCAGCAAACAATTGGATAATAAGGATTTTTTTTATATAATAAGGATTTACTTCCTACATCTATAAGGGGTTCAGATTTTTATAAGTTAGAACTTCTGTTAGGAAAAAATTTTTTAAATTAAATTAATATTTTTTCCTTATTGTAAATGGAGTTACTATAACTCTTGGATACACACAACAAAGTTTGATTTTATGAGTAAGATATCATTAAAAGTCAGTTAAGCCGTAATGAAATTTGTAGCTGGGCTGAAGACCACTTTTGCCATAGTTAATATTCACAGCAGTGAATGATTCTTCCTGTTATATCAAATAAACTTATCTTTAAAGTTGAAAATGATGTAGCATCTCCATAATGTTCATCTCAAAGGATGGCAGGGTGTCAAAGGATGATAAGAAACATTGAGTAAATATCTAAATTTGCTGTAAAGAAAATAAGAATTCTCCTTTAAAAATTATCATCAAATATATTTTTATATGTTTTGCTGCAGTGCTAATAAGGATTACCTATTATGCTAATAAGGATATGCTCATAATTAATTGATTATTATTAATTAATTGTGGATATTTAGTAAGGTTATCCATACTCATGATCACCATCAGCAATCAGCATAGGCATACCGAGAAAGGAAGTCTGAGTAGATCATCAAGGAAGTATTTTCTTTCCCACAAACACTGTTGCAACTTCCTAATTTTGATTTTGTAGAAAGGGTACAGTACAATAAACTGTGATGGCAACCTACCTGTATCCTCAGGAATGCTCCCAGTATGTGTATAAATCTGCTGAGCAGGTCCTGAAGGTGGAAATGAAAGTGAAAATCACTCAATCATATCCGACTCTTTGCTACCCCATGGACTGTAGCCTGCCTGGTTCCTCTGTCCATGGAATTCCCCAGGCCAGAATACCAGAGTGGGTAGCCTTCCCTTCTCCAGGGGATCGTCCCAACCCAGGGATCAAACCCAGGTCTCCCACATTACAGGTGATTCTTTATGGGCTGAGCTACCAAGGAAACCCCCTAAAGGTGGAGGGAGAGGAAATTAGCCTAAAACTTCTAAATGGAGCCAGGTGGTACATCCACACAGCTTTTCATATCAAATAAATGATCACAAGCCACAAGCTCATGATGCAGTTGAAATATTTATCCAGCATCACTCTCCTGCTTATGTATTCGGTCTGCTTATTTATTTAATTCTTGGCTAGGTTTTACTTATGTTTCTAAGGAAGACATTTACCTTACACTTGACTTACTGCACTGCAGCCTCAAGAAAGACCTTTGAAAACTTACAGGATATGTACAGGACTATTCAGCATCCACTGGGTCACAGGAAAAGCAGGAGAGTTCCAGAAAAACATCTGCTTCATTGACTATGCCAAAGCCTTTGACTGTGTGGATCACAACAAACTGGAAAATTCTTCAAGAGATGGGAATACCAGACCACCTGACCTGCCTCCTGAGAAATCTGTGTGCAGGTCAAGAAGCAACAGTTAGAACCAGACATGGAACAACAGACTAGTCCAAATCAGGAAAGGAGTATGTCAAGGCTGTATATTGTCACCCTGCTTATTTAACCCTTATGGCAGAAAGCAAAGAGTAACTAAAGAGCCTCTTGATGAAAGTGAAAGAGGAGAGTGAAAAAGCTGGCTTAAAACTCAACATTCAAAAAACTAAGATCATGGCATCTGGTCCTATTACTTCATGGCAAATAAATGGGGAAAAAAATGGAAATAGTGAGAAACTTTATTTTCTTGGCTCCAAAATCACTGCATATGGTGACTGCAACCATGAAATTAAAAGATGCTTGCTCCTTGGAAGAAAAGATATGACCAACCTAGGAAGCATATTAAAAAGCAGAGTCATTACTTTGCCAAAATAGGTCCCTCTAGTCAAAGCTATGGTTTTTCCAGCAGTCATGTATGGATGTGAGAGTTGGACCACAAAGAAAGCTGAACACTGAAGAATTGATGCTTTTGAACTGTGATGATGCAGAACACTCTTGAGAGTCCCTTAGACTGCAAGGAGAGCCAACCAGTCCATCCTAAAGGAAATCAGTCCTGAATATTCATTGGAAGGACTGAGGCTGAAGCTGAAGCTCCAATACTTTGGCCACCTGATGTGAAGAACTGACTCATCTGAAAAGACACTGATGCTGGGAAAGATTGAGGGCAGGAGGAGAAGGGGAGGACAGAGGATGAGATGGTTGGATGGCATCACCAACTCGATGGACATAAGTTTGCGCAAGCTCCTGGAGTTGGTGATGGACAGGGAGGCCTGGTGTGCTGCAGTCCATGAGGTCTCAAAGAGTCGTACACGACTGAATGACTGAACTCAACTGATTGATTAAAATTTTCATGTATCTTACTGGGTCTGTATGAGAAAACATCACTAAATTAAATGAAGACAGTTATAGGAAGTACAAACTGGGAATTCCATTACTTAGTATCTGCACAGTTCCTATCTTTTTTTAGAACAAATGACTTTGTTCAGCTTGAATTACTGGAGGATGCTAATAAATAGAACAGTTCTAAAAACATACACTGAACTTCCTGTCGTGTAAAAACTTCATATTCTCTCACAGCAAAAGAAACTGATGAAAAGCCAGTTCTGTACTTTACAGTTAAAGCAAATACAGCAGAGGGAAAAGGAAGGAAAACAAGTATCCAAGAATGATGTCAATCTTGAGATACTGATCTAATTATTATCTTGCTTATAACCAAGGGAAAAATGCTTTGCATTCATGGATGTATCGATCAGAGCTTATGGAAGAGAACTTTTAAAGTAGACCTTATGCTTTAGTGTGATCCGTTCATGTGTTCATTCATTCATCCTTCGAATTGATCAAACCTGTATGAGCACTAAATGAACATCTTCAGCATCCCCTCCTTGAGAGATGGTCACACTCACACTCCCATGGTCATCGGGCAGGCTGACCCCACTTTTCATCCACGGCTGGTAAGCTTGAGGTAGGCACCTGACCCAAGGGAAGCCATTCAGAATTCATTACAATGAATTTGGAACTAGCACTAAGATTGCAGTCATACCTGGGAATGTTTGTTGAATGATTAAAATGTAAAAACTCACTCAGGTTTTCTCCCATGTCATCTAGGGTGTAGCTGAAGCTGATATAAACCAAGATGTGGAGTGGATAGTGACAGTAAGTTTTGTTTTGTTTTTTTGCTTTTCTAGGCTTGTTTGCTTTCATTCATTTTGTTGTTTTGTTTTTCTTTTAAATAACAAACTGCATTTTAGTTTCCAGTTGTGTGCTCTTACATTTTCCCTTACTTGTTTTCTTATACTGATATGCTGTCCTTTACTTGCTTTTCAAACAATCTCAAATAATATTAGCTCCATGGATGAGCGATTGTGTTAATACAATTAATTATATATTGTAACCAATATATTAGTATTGATATTGATATTATAAGCAAGACATCGTCCCAACTTTGAGGCCTTCACAGTGAAATGAAGGAACTAATGTAGCAACATAGACTCAGTAAAACTAAAGTTGTACTACATTTTAAAAACAGAGGAATTAACTGTGTGAAAATAAATGATAACTATGCTGTTGCACAACATTCAGTTAAAAATTTACAGATGGTTAAATAAAATGCATTTCTGATCTCTTCATTCAATGTGATTAAATAACTAATAAAACTATTTCTTGTAATGTAATCTGCATTTGCTAACTTCAGCTGCATTGCTGGACTTTATTTGATGCGAATTTGCATACTTCTCTACAAGACTCTGTAAAGAAAAGCAGTAAATAATAATGTACGTGGACCACAAAGAGTCAGACATGACTGAGCGACCGAGAACACACATGGCAGTTACATATAACAAGGGTGCGGAATCGCCAATGCCATAGTAAAAAGGAAACCATAAACTAAGTTACTGCATGAATTCAGGACCTTAATTTTATTTTCTTAAATCTAAATTCCACATGTATAGTATAGATTTCCCCTTAGAATAGTTTCCCCAAACAGATTAAAACAAGAATGCCTAATTGTGTGAAATGCTTCTGTGTTATATATTGACAAATCCGAGTGTAAGGTAATTTTACACAAAAATATTGCCTTCACAGAATACTTTTAACAAAGCAGGACAATATTATATGATTCAAATTTTTGTGTTTCTAAAATTCTCTGTTCTTAAGAGTTTTAAATTGAAAGATAAATTTTTTAAATGAGATGCGAACAAGAATGCCTATGAGAGTAAATGCAGCTTCCAGTTAAGCTAGGTTTTCAAATATTTTGAATATTTGAATTTTCAAATATTTAATATCTGAGATAACCACTAAGAATTTTATTTTTTGTAAAGCACAATGAGTTTAAAGTTCTTTGTAAAACATAGTGATGAAAAGTCTTTCCCAGAAATACTATATATATTAGTGAAAAGTGATATGAAGGAGGAAATACTTCAGTCAATACTTTCAGGGAAATTTAATCTCATTCTGGAAAAGAATCTTGCAGAACTATACTTTGGAGTGACAGATCTTAAGTGTCTGCAAACTTCAGATTCTTGGCATATTAAAATTAGAGCTAAGTGTTAAAATTTCATCTGAGGTCACTAGAGAGAGATCTTCTGTTAAAGGTAAAAGTATATGTCTAGGGAATACATTAGGAGAATTTTAGAATTAGAATTTAGTTCACTCAGTAATAAAAATGCCAATGCAGAGGACTGTTCATCAGAAAAGATACAAGAAATAGTGGAAAATATATATGTGAAAAATATATATTTATCAAATGATTTCAATTTTTAAACGTTCACTTGTAAAACTGATTTATTAAAGTACAAAGAAGATATATTAGTTTAAGAACTGTACAAAGTTGGTGCTGGTTTTCTATTTCCCTGATAAGCCAAAAGATAATTTTTTGTAATAAATACGGAGAGAAAGTCTAGAGCTGACATTGGGACAATAGTCTCTTGGGACTTGAACGCTTGGGAACAGCCAGTGAGCCCCAAGTCACCCCCACTTCCCCTGCTGTGTCTGTGAGTTTGTCATAGTCAGGAAACTCCCATTCTCCCCCATCTCTCTCTTCCACCATGTTCAGGAAAAGAAATACTTTGATTTTAGAGGTAGCGCTGTTGGAGAGGAAGTTAAATTGTTAGCAGCCAGTCTGAAAGCATCTGAGGTTTTCTCTCTGGATCCTCTGCTCACCTCCATGTTCATTCTGCTCATCCTGATGTAGTCTTCGCTTTGGTTCTTCTCCAAAGGGAGCACACCAGGTTTAAATTCTTCCTTGAGCCTCTTCCTCCCTTCGAATCTAAGACATTCTCTAGCATATCTTCACTAATTAGTCTTTAGACGACTTATGTCTCTGGCTCAAGTTTTATCAATTTGACTGCAAATTTATAAATATAAACACACGTGATCTGTGTCCTATGTAATATACTAAAGTTTCCCACAATTCTGAAAATTCATTATGTGATGTTTAAAGTCTCTATCATCCAGATGACTCTACAGAAAACTATAGATTTGTTGCAAGCATTCATTACAATAAATAAATTTCTTTTTTTCCTGTTTTTGATTTTTGGAATAGAGAACATTGATAAGCTCTTTGTGTTGATGGACTTCCCTGGTGGCTCAAATGGTAAAGTGCCACGATGCAGGAGACCTGGGTTCGATCCCTGGGTCAGCAAAATCCCCTGGAGAAGGAAATGGCAACCCACTCCAGTATTCTTGCCTGGAAAATCCCATGGACAGAGGAGTGTGGTAGGCTACAGCGCAGAAAGAGTCAGACACGACTGAGCGACTGAACTGAACTGAAGGACTGGATCAGGCATATTTTGTAAAGCACCCCAGGTTATTATAATGTGCAGTCAAATTTGGGAACCACTAAAATCTGACTTAAAATTCAACATTCAAAAAAATAAGATCATGGCATCCAGTTTCGTCACTTCATTGAAAATAGAAGGGGAAAAAATGTAAACAGTTACAGACCTAATTTTCTTGGGCTCCAAAATCACTGCAGTGACTGCAGTCATGAAATTAAAAGAGGTGAAGCTCCAATACTTTGGCCACCTGATGCAAAGAACTGACTCATTGTAAAAGACCATGATGCTTGGAAAGATTGAAGGCAGCTGGACAAGGGATGACTGAGGATAAGATGGTTGGGTGACATCACCAACTCAATGGACATGAGTTTGAGCAAACCCCGGGAGATAATGAATGACAGGGAATCTGGACATGCTGCAGTCCATGGGGTCACAAAGAGCTGAGCATGACTTAGCAACTGAACAACAGCACCACATTTTGTATTAAGTTCTTATATTGTTAGTGCCCTGTGAGAGTTTTAAAATTATTTCCTAAATATCAATTCCACCTTTTGAGGGGATAGCAAGTGAAGGTAGTTGAATACAGAGATATCATAGATACCCTCTGCCTTGGGCACTCGACATCCACCAAATCACAGAGTGCCCAAAGGTAGCGCATTCCTACATTATTCTCCACCTCCCAGAATTTACTCAAGAAAAAACAAACAAACAAAAAAACCCAAAAAACACCATAAAGTTAACACAGCTATAAAAGAAAGAATATGCTATGACCTAGACAACTCAGAATTAATAGAGGCGCTAGTTCAGTAATTTAAAATAAACATAATAAATACCCTCAGAAAACAATGTTGATAGCATGAAGGAGGAACAGGAAATCATAAAGAAGAATGAAGTGGAAACACTAAATACTAAAAAACAAAAGCAAAACCTCTCGCCTCATTCTGTTCTTTTCCATCACTGTCAATATTTCTCTGGAAAGTTATGTATATAATGGATCATATTTTCAGTTCTACCTTATTTAGAAATTGCCTTCCTTCCATCTTTCCTTCCACTTCCAACTTTGATGTTTGCTTTGTCTTCACTAATGGCTTTAATCAAATTAATTATTCACTGTTGCTTCATGTGTATCGGTTCAGTATAATGAAGAAAAAAGAAAATGAAAGACAGTGTCTACTAGGCATTATGTCTTTATGTCTGCCCTTTAATCCTAAGTGGCGGTAGCAACCCCTCCCTCTGTAGTGACAACCCAGAATGCATCTGGAGATTCTCAGATGTCCCACAGGGTACAAATTCTGCCTCAGTTCACAACCAGTGGTAAACACGCTTCTGGCTTCTCTTACCATAGATTCATTTTGCCTGTTGCTGAATTTCACGTGATTCGGATTAAATGGTATGCGTTTTGTCTAATCAACTTATTGCTGTCCTTGAGTGTGGATCTGTTTATGCTGTTAGCATGGATGTTTTAGCTATAGTTCCGAGTTTAATCTCTACTGTTGTATTCAGCTGAATTTCATTTTTCTTTAGGAAAATTTATTTAGAGGATTGGCTTTTTAAAAATTCTAGTTTATAATAATTTAACAAATATGTTTTATTACATTGAAATAAGACAATATTGACATTGAAATAAGACAATATTGACATGTCATGGCAAATATTGGCAATATTGACGTTCAGTTCAGTTCAGTTGCTCAATTGTATCTGACTCTTTGTGACCCCATGAATCACAGCACGCCAGGCCTCCCTGTCCATCACCAACTCCCGGAGTCTAGTCAAATTCATGTCCATTGAGTCGGTGATGCTATCCAGCCATCTCATCCTCTGTTGTCCCCTTCTCCTCCTGCCTTCAATCTTTCCCAGCATTAGGGTCTTTTCCAATGAGTCAGCTCTTCACATGAGGTGGCCAAAGTATTGGAGTTTCAGCTTTAGCATCAGTCCTTCCAATGAACACCCAGTTACTTCATGGCAAATAGATGGGGAAACCGGAAACAGTGGCAGACTTTATTTTTGGGGGCTCCAAAATCACTGCAGATGCTGACTGCAGCCATGAAAAAGTTATGACCAACCTAGACAGCATATTAAAAAGCAGAGACATTACTTTGCCAACAAAGGTTCATCTAGTCAAGGCTATGGTTTTTCTATTAGTCACGTATGGATGTGAGAATTGGACTATAAAGAAAATTGAGCACCGAAGAATTGATGGTTTTGAACTGTGGTGTTGGAAAAGACTCTTGAGAGTCCCTTGGACAGCAAGGAGATCCAACCAGTCCATCCTAAAAGCAATCAGCCCTGAGTGTTCATTGGAAGGACTGATGCTGAAGCTGAAACTCCAATAGTTTGGCCACCTGATGCGAAGAGTTGACTCATTGGAAAAGACCCTGATGCTGAGAAAGATTGAGGGAGGGAAGGGAAGGGGATGACATAGGATGAGATGGTTGGATGGCATCACTGACTCAATGGACATAAGTCTGAGTAAACTCTGGGAGTTGGTGATGGACAAGGAAGCTTGATGTGCTACAGTCCATGGGGTCGCAAAGAGTTAGGCACGACTGAGTGACTGAACTGAGCTGACTGACATTACAGTTACTATTTGGAAATTGTATTGAGTTTTTTGTGGCTAAAGACACTGATTTGATAAATAATGTTTGTCAATTTTAAAAGAATATATATTCAGGATATGGTATAAAATTCTAGAAGTATTAAGGGTGACCCTTAAGTCTTTTGTATCATTAGTTTGTCTCCTCAGCCCTCTGCATTCCAAGGTACAGTGGTTATCGTCTCCTAACATGAATTCTTTTTGCAGGAAGGAAGGAAGGGTGACACTGTCTTTGTTTCTAATACTTTCGTTTTGCCTATTTTGCTGCTCTGTTAAAAGAATGTATGTTTATAAATGTTCATAGTATTGTGGCTTTTCAACACTCTGACCTATTCACATTCGTCCCGTTAAAACCAGATAAGACTTTTTTTCCTTGAGTACTGTGTCATCTAATATAAAACTGCCATCGTACAATATTTTTTGTTTGCCTTTGTTATACTTTTGCCTATTATTTACTTGCTCATTTTTTGTTTTTCTAAATTACATGTACCTAGATTTCTTTTCCTCTTTTTTTGTTAATTGTACATTAAATTTTTAAAATCTTAATTTATGCTTATTGTAATAACCTTTGACTTGTCTTATTTACCCTAGCTGATTTTACATTTTGTGTTTATTAGGCTTTCTTAAGAGTTCTTTTCTTGTCTTTTATTAATTTTGCTAAAATGAAACTTCTTTTCATTTTTCCCTTTCATGATTTGAATGTTTTTGTGTCAAATTTCTGTTCTCCTTCTGGTGTCCCTCCCTGGTGGCTCAGCTGCTAAAGAATCTGTCCTCAATGCAGGAGGCCTGGGTTTGATCCCTGGTTGGGATGATCCCCTGGAGAAGGGAAAGGCTGCCCACTCCAGTATTCTGGCCTGGAGAATTCCATGGACTGTATAGTCCATGAGGTCGCAAAGTTGGACATGACTGAGCGAATTTCACTTTCACAGTGTCCCTAATTTTTAAGAAACATAAATAGCTACAGATTTTGAGACATCTGATGCTTTCCTGATCTCCCATTGTTTGTATATAATCTGCTTTTCTATATGTAATTTTCTTTTAAATATCAATTTCATTTGTTATACATGTCCTGAATGTTATTTTATAGTTCAATGCTGGGATATTTTGTATGCCATTGCCACATGTGATTATTTAAAAAGTAGTTATTATGATTATTTTCAATTTTATAAACTTCTCAGGATCTCATAAATTCATATATTTTGAATATTTTGAATGTTGAAATTTTGTCTTATTATCCCACTGTAGCTGTGAAACAATGATTTCGGCCTGAGCCCTTATGTGCAAGAAGTTCTAGATGACGCGGTCTTCAGGGGGAAAAGAGGAAAGCTGTAAAAATGAATACTTTTACTTGTGGTGCCCTGAAAACCTGTCAGTTTATTTTGGGAGATAGACACGTAGCCGAACTATTCAAATCCAGACTTATCAGTGACGAATAGTGATTAACGGGGTAGAGAATGAGGACAGAAGAAAGAGCGTGAGCCAAAGAATAAGGGGAGTTGTGAGAGTGATTGGCATATGCACAGGCCCAGTGACGGTGGCGTCACTGCAAAGCCAAACGGCTCGGAACTCAGCGGCAAGGGACACAGCTAGAGATAATAATATGTGAATGAGAGGATTTGGAGTATGGACTATCTGGTTGGCAATTAAAATAATTGAAATATTTTACTCAAGGAAAACTATGAAAAGGTTTACATTTATAAATGATAACTCAGGTAGTGAAAGATGATTTAGAGAAAGCTGAGATTACAAAGTATTGAGCAAGTCGTACTGGACAAGGAAATGGAAGTAGGGAATTTATTCATTTTGGGTAGCTTTTTATCTGGAGTGCAGGTATTGTTAGAGATAGGGTTCCCAGGTTGCTCAGTGGTAAGGAATCTGGCTGCGAAGCAGGGGATGCAGGTTTGTTCCCTGCGTCAGGAAGATCCTCTGGAGAAGGAAATGCAACCCACTCCAGTATTCTTGCCTGGGAAATCCCATGGACAGAGGAGCCTTGTGGGCTATGGTTCATGGAGTCACAGAAAAGTAGGACACAACTTAGCAACTAAACAACAACAACATTATTGGAGATGACATGGTCAGAGCTGTCTCTTAGATTTCAAATATGAGTGACTGGTGGATGCTTAAGTCATTAAGCTTTAAGCAAGGTGGAAAAGCACATTCCATTGCATATAAAATTTGGGAAAGCAGTGGAATATTACAGTTAGATAGGCTTGAATTAAATCACTCTACTTATCTTTACTTTTTTTTTACTTTATGCATGCTACTTAATCATTCTCATTATTAGTTGTGTTCAACTAATACATGTACAGTAAAACATGTAGAGTAATTCTCGAGAATTTTTGTGGAGATTAAAAAAAAAACAAGAAAAAACAGTTAATGTATGAAATGGATTGCTCATTTTATAAGATTTTCACTAGATTGGCCAAAAGGTTCATTTGTTTTTTTTTTTCTGATGGCTCTAGTGACACTTAGTTGTCTTTACATTCATTTGAAACAATTGTTTTTTATATTGTATTATGACAGCTGTCATAGCAGCATACATTAAAAAAAATCAAAATTGCTGAATTTTTGTGTAGCCATTTTAATATTGAACAAGAAAGGAAAAAAGCAACATTTTCAGCATATAATGCTTTATTATTTTAAGAAAGGTAAAAATGCAACTGAAATGTAAAAAAGATTTGTGCAGTGCTTGGAGGAGGTCCTGTGACTGATTGAATGTTTCAAAAATGATTTGGGAATTTTTGCACGGGAAATATCTTGCTGGATGATACTCCATGGTTGGGTAGACGAGTGGAAGTTACAGTGATCAAATCAAGACATTTATTGAGAACAGTCAGTGTTATACCAATCGGAGATAGCTAACATACTCAAAATATCTGAATCAGAGTTTGAAAGGCATTTGCACCCCCTTGGTTATGTTCACCACTTTGATGTTTAAGTGAAAAAAACAAAAAAACCTTCTCGACCGTATTTCCGCTTAAGATTCTCTACTAAAACGCAACAAAAATATTCCGTTTTTAAAACAAATTGTGATGGACAATGAAAATGAAAAGTGGATACTGTACGTAATGTGGAATGGAAGAGATCGTGGAGCAAGCAAAAGGAACCACCTCCAGCCGCACCAAAAGCGAGTCTTTATCCGAAGAAGGTGACACTGCATTTGGTGGGGTTGGAAGTGAGTCCTCAATTACGATCTCCTTCTGGAAAACCAGATGATTACTTCCAACATGTACCGCTCTCAGTTAGACCAACTGAAGGCAACATTTGACAAAAATCATCCAGAATTAATCAACAGAGAATGCATAATCTTCCCTCAGGATAACGTAAGACCGCGTGTTTCTTTTCTTTTTTTTAATTTATTTTTTTTAAAGTAATTAATTTATTTCTTATTGGAGGCAAATTATTTTATAATATTATATTGGTTGGTTTTGCCATATATTGACATGAATTCGCCCCGGGTTTACATAAGTTCCCCCTCCTGAACCCCCCTCCTACCTCCCTCCTCCCTTTATCCCCCCTCTGGGTCATCCTCGCATGCCAGCCCCGAGCATCCTATAACATGCATTGACCCTGAACTAGTGATTCGTTTCACACATGACAACATACGTGTTTCAATGCCATTCTCCCAAATCATCCCACCCTCACCCTCTTTGATGACCAGGCAAAAGCTGTTCAAGCTCGGCTGGGAAGTTCTGATTCGTCTGTCTATCCACCAGATATTGCACCTTCAAATGTCTATTTATTTTAGTCTTTACAAAATTCTCTTAAATGGGAAAAATTTCAATTCCATGGAAGACTATAAAAGCCACCTGGAACAGTTCTTTGCTCAAAAGGATAAAAAGTTTGGGGAAGATGGAATTATGAATTTGCCTGAAAAATGGCAAAAGTGAGTGGAACAAAATGGTAAATATGCTGCTCAGTAAAGCTCCTGGTGAAAATGACAAAAATGTGTCTTTTATTTTTACTTTAAAACCAAAGGAACTCTTTGGCAAACCCAATATTATTGTTGTTGTTACTATTTTTGTCAATAACATACTTGAAATTTCTGTTGGTGAACTATATAGATGTTCAGAATTTGGTAAGTGAATTAAAATGAGCTTTGTGCTTAGGAGAAAGTTCAACATTGGAGAAATAATTTTGCATTTTTGATATCATGAAAGGGCCTGTAGAAAAACCATAACAGGAACAAAGATCTTGCTCAATCTCTGCACAAGAGAACAGATGAAACACTATTGCTAAACCAGTCGGGTAAATAAGAGTGATAAGAAGGAAAATCAAAATAGCGCTGCCAGTTAAACTGAAGAAGAGAGAATGTCCAAAAAGACAGATATCACAAAGAAATAGCGGCAGTCAGAAAAATAGTCTATTTGATCATTCAGAGGTCAATTTTAGATAGTTTCTCTGGAGGACTAGAAGAGAAAAATAATAGTACAATGGATTCAAGGCAGTGAAAGGCATAAGCATGAAAAAAGAGGATGATTACTCTTGAGAGTCTCTGTCAGAAAAGGGGAAATAATGGAAACTGAAATACATTAAATATTTCCTCTATTTTCTAAGTGGAAAGGACTGACCATGTTCGAAGCCAAGGGAAAAGTGATAGTCAAGGGGGCAGGTTATCAGGTGTATACATCTTTCTGAGGCTCTCATAAATGTGACAGAAACCTTAGAATACTCGTGCAGCTTTATATTTCGCTTTAGCTTATTCTCTCTCATCATTCCTTTTGCCTCACCCATCCTGTATCCATGTATGTTTCAAATGCATGCACCTTTCATAGAGGTTTTATTTTTTTTTCTGCTACAAGCACACATTCTTTAGAATATGTTATAATTCAAATGTGACCTTTGAGGACAAAAGGAGTCAGGAACTCCTGTAGGTCACAGAAGCAGATTAGAAGACAGTGGATGTAATACACAATTATCATCTGTTTTCTGAGGCTCAATACTAACAGAGTGGGCTAAATAGCAATTACTGTCCTTGAGAACATTGGACTTGTCAAACGTAGCATCTAAAAAAGAAAAAAACAGACAAAATCAGTGTTTTCTTTGGTTTGTTTATTCAATGGCCAGTAGTTACAATATAGGATTAATTTTATTTTTATGGTTCTAAGTAGAATGAAAATCCCAGTGAATAAACAGATGTTCATTAATTACAGTGATGTTTGTGAAAGCTCCATTTAATTCTAGATGGGCAAAATTACTGTGCGTATAGTATAAGCAGAGATATAAACTGTGATTGTATTATTGGACATTTTTATTATGATTTTGTCCTCGCTGGTCCTTATGTTTTTTAATACTATAGGCACAGCTAATTTAGAGGGTACAAAACTGCATTTACCAGTATTGAGCTGCAATGATGTAAAACGTTTTGATTCAATAGTCATGTCATATTTGGTCAGTAGCCAGCTATCGCCATTAGAGAGAAGTGAAACACCTACTCAAAGTGCCAAGTTGGTAAACGAAACAAATCAAAAGAAGATGGAGTGATCCATAATGAGCAGGGAAAAATCAATAAGATTAAAAAAAAAAAGAGCCTATCTCTTAAAATAAATGAAGAAGAAACTGGCTGATGTTTGAACTACATTTGTTCCATGTAAATAGTCACTCGGAGCAGTGAAGTTTAGCACAAAAATACTTTTGGTTTGTTCGAATTCTCCCTGATTGTGAGCCTATTCTAAAATTGTATACAGTAATTTTACCTGGTAATACATTGAAAAAATGTATGTCTTATTTAAAAAATCATGTTTATAGAAGTAAACTTAAAGTAAGGTCTACATTCTGCAAAACCCTCTCTGTGCAATAATAAGCCACACGCCTGATTGTCATTCTAGACATGACTCCTACTAGTCTAATCAGATTGAATAAAGAACAGTATGTGAATAGTGTGTAGGTTGGCCTTGAGGCTAACTTAATTCAATATTCTGTCTTGAGGCATATAGAAAACGTCTTAAGAAAACATCAAAGAGGAATTCATAAGTCCTTGAAGAGCTTAACTATTTCATGAATCATAGGAGGATAAATGGGAACTTTTGACAAAAGTGGAGACGGTGTAGGTACAGCTGCTCTGATAGTACCCTGTTGAGTTTCTCCTGTGAAGAAAACTGTCTCAGCTTCTGATTAATAGTAGGCTTTCTAGTAAATCCATTGCTTTAACTGGAGAACACACCAAAGTAGGAGAATTCAGGATTTTAGGGGGGCATTCAGAACATCACTTCACAACTCAAATATAGTATTGCTTAATGTCTCCCAATGATGACTCATCCTTATAAGACAAAATCAGGAGGATATCCAGTGCCTCTAAAATCAAAAGGCAAGGGTCATCCTTTCTAATCATGGAGCTTTTGGGAAGGGTAAGGAAAGAATGGGTTTTCATCTTCCTCTACTATCCAAATGACTTTATTAATTCAAATCTTTGCATTCCAAGTCAAGGACTCTGTGGTAAGCAGCCTTAAAGATCTCGCCTAATGCCTCCTGATATCCAAATCCATTCTGTCAATTGACTAGGGATGGGTTATTTGATGAATCAGATGTGGCAAAAGGGCTGGGATGTCACTTCTGAGCTTATCACGCACAGCTTCCAACTAGGTTTCTCTTCCTCTATTTCCCTCCCTCCCTTCCATCCCTCTTTCCCTCCCCTTTTCTCTCTCTCTCCACTGGAATTGGTGTAGCCTTATTGAGAGGCCCTCATGGGGAGACACTGAAATCTCTTACTAACGGCCATAGCAGTGAGCTTGGAAGCAGATTCTCCAGGCCCGGTGAGCCTGTTGAGATGCAGACCAGCCAACAGCTTAACTGCAAACTCGAGAGACCCTCAGCCAAAAGCACACGGCTAAGGATTCCTGACCCTCAGAAACTATAAGCTTTTTGTCTTAAGCCGCTAAATTTTGCAGTAATTTGTTATGCAACAGTAGATAGTGTAGGCTGTTTCCATCTACACTGGGATAAACCTTTCCATTTATGAAGCGATTAAAAAAAAAAAGTGATGTCAAAAATTCTGTCACTTTATGAATGTCACTGAGGGAGTGTAGCCATACCCTTTCAGTAACCATGATCCAGGAGATTTAACAGAAAAAAAAAGGCTCTATTCTTGTTTTCAGAATTTTAGTCTTCTTATTTAGCTCATGGTGTTTGGCACACATGGCAGGCACTGAAGTTAGGGACGATTTCTATAAACATTGTAAAGGTTTTCACAATCTACAACTATTCATATTTATTATCATTCACTCTTCAAGTAATGCTTGCTTCATGTAGTAATCTACTGGATTGTTGAAGAGATAAAATGAATAAATATATGTAAAAATTCAAAAAATTATCTTTTTATTAAAAGAAATTCAAATGGTCCCTGGATTTTTATAATTACTATACATGAGCTCCTCCTGTGTTACCTCGTTCTCCTCATCCTGACAAATAGGGGTCTCAACTGTCCACCTGCCACTGTGATCCTTCCTTGTAATCCAGATTGTATTGGCCCAGAATTGTTCTCCTGGATTCTTACCATGATATTCTTCCTTAAATTATTGCAT
Source organism: Moschus berezovskii (assembly GCF_049115385.1). Classification (NCBI taxonomy): domain Eukaryota; kingdom Metazoa; phylum Chordata; class Mammalia; order Artiodactyla; family Moschidae; genus Moschus; species Moschus berezovskii. Next base: position 10,905,959 of record NC_142467.1, read on the forward strand.
TTAATATTTAATATTAAATCTGAATTAAACTCAAGATTTTGGGCCTATCCTTCAATCAGGATCAATTTAGTGGAAAATATTCCAATTTAAATATAGCCTGCCTCTAACTAAGATCATTTCAAAGCATTTTAACCACAAAGAGGAAATGTCAATAGTTATCAGTCCTTTTATGAAAAAGGAAGCACTAATTGACTTAAGATCTAGAGTGTCAATTAACCCGAGGGTGATAGAGAAGATATATTAGCAAATTAGATTTGAATGTGAACTCTGTCGTGTAAGCATAAAGAATATAGCACCAGTACACATTTTGAATTACTGTATATTCTTTTTTTAAAAAATAGATTTTTCTTATTGTAAAAATTTAACAATATTTTAACATTATAATGATTCAATCAAAGTGTTAAGGAAGCAAAGTTATAAAGGAACTAAAATCTCTATATTGAACTTGGAAATAATCTTCCTAGTGTTTGGTCTGTACATATGTTATATTCTATCCAATCTAAGGTACCATCAATTGTAGGATGCTTCTTTATGTTATTAAGAAAGATAAAATATACTATGTTAAAACTATGATATGCTAGTTTATGGTATACTAGTTTAACATACTAGTTGAATCTATGATAAAATCCTTGCCTATGACATATTTTTATTTTTATGTATTGAAAGGGATTTTTAGACATTTATCAAATACTTTAACCACTTATCAGATTTGTATATGCAGAAAAAAATATAAGTAAACAAATGGATTAAGATACTCCTAAAATGTTTTAAATGAAATTGTATCTTATTTTTTTGTCTCAGAGTAGTCAATGTACATGTTTTACCCCATAATATCTTTTGCAATTTCAAAAGTAAGATTATACAGTGTTTCTTATAAGGTGTCTATTATCTCCTTATAAGTTATTGACACCCATTCTGCAAAATTTGATCAGCACATACAGGCAACTGTAAATAAGTCAATTTTGCTATCTCATAAAAAATGACAAGATCCATTCCAATTTCAGAGGTGTTAGGACATCAAAACAATGTATCATTTGTGTACAGACAGGAAATATGAAATAATGCCAGGGAATTCAACAGAAAGAACCTAATAGATAACTACTTAGAAAAATGTAAGAGAGAAAAAAAAGCAAATAGGTAGGTAAGACACCTAAAATGTTTTGTAAACTCCGTTCTTGACAGCTAGTAATCTAGTATTCATGGGCTTCCCCAGTGTCTCAGTGGTAAAGAATCTGCCTGCAGTGCAGAACATGAGTTTGATCCCTGGGTCAGGAGGATCCCCTGGAGAGGGAAATGGCACCCACTGCAGTATTCTTGCCTGGGAAATCTCATGGACAGTGGAGCCTGGTGGTCTATAGTGCATCGTTTGCAAAGAGTCAGACACAGCTTAGTGACTAAACAAAAGCTCAATCTGGTATGCTTATATCAGCTTTTCTATTTGGAAGAGCAGGCTAACTTAAAGTATGATGGTTCACTATCAAGCTCCATATTATTCATTGCTGTTGTTGCTGTTCAGTCTATCAGTAGAGTCCAACTCTTTGTGATCCCACAGATCCCAGCACTCCAAGTTTCCCTGTCCTTCACTAGCTCCCAGAGTTTTCTCAAACTCGTATCCATCGAGTCAGTGATGCCATCTAACAATCTCATCCTCTGTCACCCTTCTCCTCCTGCCCTTAATCTTTCCCAGCATCAAGGTCTTTTACAATGAGTTGGCTTTACAGATCAGGAGGACAAAGTATTGGAGCTTCAGCTTCAGAATAAGTCCTTTCAAAGAATATTCTGGCTGATTTCCTTTAGGATTAACACCTTTGATCTCCTTGCTGTCTGAGGGACTCTCAGCAGTCTTCTGCAGCACCACAGTTTGAAACCATCAATTCTTCGGTGCTCAACCTTTATGGTCCAACTCTCACATTGTACATGACTACTGGAAAAACCATAGCTCTGACTAGATTGACCTTTGTTGGCAAAGTGATGTCTCTGCTTTTTAATACCTTGGTTAGGTTTTTCATAGCTTTTCTTCCAAGGAGCAAGTGTCTTTTAATTACATAGCTGCATTCACCGTCTGCAATGATTTTGGAGCCCAAGAAAATAAAATATATCACTGTTTTCATTTTACCCCATTTGTTTGCCATGAAGTGATGGGACCAGATGCCGTGATCTTAGTTTTCTGAATGTTGAGTTTTAAGCCAGCTTTTTCAATCTCTTCTTTCTCTTTCATCACGAGGCTCTTTTGTTCTTCGATTTCTGTCCTAAGTGTGGTGCCATCTGCATATCTGAGGTTATTGATACTTCTCCCAGCAATCTTGATTTCAGCTTGTGCTTCATCCATCCCAGGGTTTCTCATGATGTACTCTGTATATAAGTTAAATAAGCAGGGTGACAAATACAGCCTTGACATACTCCTTTCCCAATTTGGAACCAGTCTGTTCCATGTCCAGTTCTAACTGTTGCTTCTTGACCTGAATACCGGTTTCTCAGGAGGCAGGTAAGGTGGTCTAGTATTCCCATCTCTTTCAAAATTTTCCACAGTTTGATGTGATCCACATAGTCAAAGACTTTGGCATAGTCAATAAAGCAGAAGTAGATGTTTTCTGGAACTCCCTCGCTTTTTCGATGATCCAGCCGATATTGGCAGTTTGATCTCTGGTTTCCTGCCTTTTCTAAATCCAGCTTGAACACCTGGAAGTTCACGGTTCACATACTGTTGAAGCCTGGCTTGGAGAATTTTGAGCATTAGTTTGCTAGTGTGTGAGATGAGTGCAACTGTGAGGTAGTTTGAGCATTCTTTGGCATTGCCTTTCTTTGGGATTGGAATGAACACTAACCTTTTCCAGTCCTGTGGCCACTGCTGAGTTTTCCAAATATTGAGTGCAGCTCATTCACAGTATCATCTTTTAGGATTTGAAATAGCTCAATTGGAATTCCATCACCTCCACTAGCTTTGTTTGTTTGTTTGCTTCCTAAGGCCCACTCGACTTCACATTCCAGGATGCCTGGCTCTAGGTGAGTGATCACACGATCGTGGTTATCTGGGTCGTGAAGATCTTTTTTCTATAATTCTTCTGTGTATTCTTGCCACCTCTTCTTAATATCTTCGCTTCTGTTAGGTCCCTACCATTTCTGTCCTTTATTGTGCCCATCTTTGCATGATATGTTCCCTTGGTATTTCTAATTTTCTTGACAAGATCTCTATTCTTTCCCATTCTATTGTTTTCCTCTATTTCTTTGCATTGATCATTGAGGAAGGCTTTCTTATGTCTCCTTGCTATTCTTTGGAACTCTGCATTCAAATGGGTATATCTTTCCTTTTCTCCTTTGCCTTTAGCTTCTCTTCTTTTCACAGCTATTTGTAAAGCTTCCTCAGACATCCATTTTGCCTTTTTGCATTTCTTTTTCTTGGGGATGGTCTTGATCACTGCTTCCTGTACAATGTCATGAACCTCCATCCATAGTTCATTAGGCACTCTATCAGATCTAATCCCTTAATCTATTTCTCACTTCCACTGTATAATTGTTAGGGATTTTATTAAAGTCGTACCTGAATGGTCTAGTGGTTTTCCGTACTCTCTTCAATTTCAGTCTGAATTTGGCAATAAGGAGTCATGATCGGAGCCACAGTCAGCTCCTGGTCTTGTTCTTTCTGACTGTATAGAGCTTCTCCATCTTTGACTGCAAAGAGTATAATCAATCTGATTTCAGTATTGACCATCTGGTGATGTCCATGTGTGAAGTCTTCTCTTGTGTTGTTGGAAGAGGGTTAGGTTTAGGGTTGTATCTAGCAATTGGCATGTATATTGGAACATTTACTTTGCCTTTTACTATTAAATATTTGTGGGAACCTTGCTTACATATACATTCACACACCCTGTTTTAAAAATCAGGAAGTATTACTAAAATGAGCTGCACATGTTTCCTAGACTAACATTCTTATTGCCATCATTTTAGCTACAGACCTTTTCAACTTCTGTGCATTCCTTTGATAGTATGACTTCCTGTGGAAATCCCTGTGGAGACCCTAGTGTCTTCTTCAGGAGTTATTCTATGCCCTATCTCTGTGTAGAAGAAGAAAGACTTTCTATTAAATTAGACATTCGTGTGTGTATCATTTTAAATTTCTTTCTTTCATAAAGGGATGTCCTTTCTCCCCCTCGCCTAAACTGTTAGGTCCTGTTTGGCTTTGGTTTAAGCCACAGAACATAACACATACACTGGAGGTTTGTCTGGAGAAGGAAATGGCAACCCACTCCAGTACTCTTGCCTGGAAAATCCCACAGACAGAGGAGCCTGGTAGGCTACAGTCCATGGGGTCTCAGGGAGGGGACACGACTGAGTGACTTCACTTCACTCACTTCATACTTTCTCACTGGAGAAGGAAATGGCAACCCACTCCAGCATTCTTGCCTGGAGAATCCCACAGACAGAGGAGCCTGGCAGGCCATGGTCCATGGGGTTGCAGAGAGTTGGACATGACTGGGATGACTAAGCATGCACAGAGGCTTGTCAGGGAGAATGACCTCAAACTCACTACTGCTCAGTAGTTCAAAATCTTTGTGGAAATCATATCTACAAAAGATTTCCAAAAAAATTAAGTAGTCCATCCATTTTTCTTGCTCAGAGATTCTTAAACTTGGATAAGGAGGCTTTTAAGAGCACTTTATAATTGCACATAACCTTTTGTATATGAATTTTAACGTCTGTCTGTTATTTTCACCAGGTGTTCAGAGTGGTCTATAATAAAGAATTGCTTAAGAATCATCAAAATGTTGATATTTTCAAAGCTATAATTGGATTAGTTAGTATAAAAAGACCAGTCAGAATGGCTGCTATCCAAAAGTCTACAAGCAATAAATGCTGGAGAGGGTGTGGAGAGAAGGGAACCCTCTTACACTGTTGGTGGGAATGCAAACTAGTACAGCCACTATGGAGAACAGTGTGGAGATTCCTCAAAAAACTGGACATAGAACTGCCATATGATCCAGCAATCGCACTCCTGGGCATACACACCGAGGAAACCAGAATTGAAAGAGACACATGTTACTCCAATGTTCATTGTAGCACTGTTTATAATAGCCAGGACATGGAAGCAACCTAGATATCCATCTGCAGACAAATGGATAAGAAAGCTTTGGTACATATACACAGTGGAGTATTACTCAGCCATTGAAAAGAATGGATTTGAATCAGTTCTAATGAGGTGGATGAAACTAGAATCTATTATACAGAGTGAAGTAAGCCAGAAAGAAAAACACCAATACAGTATACTAACGCATATATATGGAATTTAGAAAGATGCAAATGATAACCCTGTACACGAGACAGCAAGAGACACACATGTATAGAACAGTCTTTGGGACTCTGTGGGAGAGGGTGAGGGTGGGATGATTTGGGAGAATGGCATTGAAACATGTATATTATCATATGTGAAATGAATCACCAGCCCAGGTTCAATGCATGATACAGGATGCTCAGGGCTGGTGCACGCGAATGGCCCAGAGGGAGGATAAGGGGAGGAGGGAGGTGGGAGGGGGGTTCAGGAAGGGGAGCTCATGTACACCCTGGGTGGATTCATGTCGATGTATGGCAAAACCAACCAATATAATATGGTAAAATAATTAGCCTCCAATAAAAAATTTTGAAAAATCACATTTCTAGGAACTTCAAAAAATTAAATAAATAAAAAGACCAGGCTGCATTCTGTATACCTGGACTTCAGTATTCCAGAAGTACTGTATGTAATTAATTATCCTTAAATTGAGTATTAAATTTTCATTTATATTTTAAAAACAATACCAGAAATGTATCATACCACTTTGTCTAGTGAAGATATTTATCTTTGGCATCTGTATAAGCAATAAATGTGATTCTTTGAAACTGACCTTTCTTCCTATTTTGGAAGCAATGGCTCAAAGAGCTGGATGTCTTTCCTCTTGCTTTACTGTTATTGGCAGTGCACTGCCCACTTACATGCTCTGTATTAGCTATTGTGCTCCAAGGCATACATTTTGCATAATTCTTAAATTTGTTCCATTGTCTCTACCTTTATTTACCTTTGCCACAAATTCCTCACTTCTTTTTGATCTGTATTTTGTTGTACTATGTTTTTTTATAAGTTGTCCTAAATCGTTTCCAATATACTGGGTGTACAAACATAGATGAATAAATAAATAATACTAGTGACTGAGGCAGCGTATAAATCTTTTTGTTTATTTTATAGATTTTTCACAGTCCAGCGTTTTAAAGTGCTTTCAGAGATGTTTCTTTAATAACATTTTGTAGGTTTTGTTGTAAATATTATTATTAAATATTAAAATCTACTAATGTATCCTTAATAAAGTAAAAAGAGCTTAAGTGGCCAACATTGAAAAATAAGTCCAGAGTATTTTAACCTGAATTGTAAAGTTGGGAAGCTCATTTATCCCCCTTAAGTTGTAAAACTATGTTTTAGACATCATTGCTTTTGGTAGATTTATTTCTTTCAGTAACTTGTTCAGAAAATCTAACAAAACTGAATACTTTTCAGAACATGTCTACTCTGTTTTCCTCTGATAAACATGAGTTTGTGCTTTGGGATATATTTTAGTGCACACACGTGTACTATTTTGTGTGTTTGTGTGTCTGTGTAACTAAGCTTTGTCTTTTAGTAAAATTAGTCACTAATAGTCTCTATTTTTCTTCCTTTGGTTTTATACTTGCATTTGTAAAAAGGTAGCAGTACATACTGCTTCTTTGTTGCTGTTTGTCAAATATGGGTTGCGGACTACTGTTTTCTTGTATTGTGGTGGGATTTACTGATGACTGGAAGAAAAGTAAAAAAGGAAATTGATTTTTCTTCTTATGTTCTGAGTAGGACTCCCCAGTCTACAATGCAATCTACAGAACAATCTTCTGAACATTATATTTAGTGGGTAAGGCAAAGCCCAAGCCTGAGGCATAGCATATCTAATAAGCAAACCCTAAAGATCACTTGTAAACCATTTCTTCCCAGTCACATATTAATTGTGCTGTAATGGAGAAGGAAACGGTAACCCACTCCGGTATTCTTGCCTGGAGAATCCCATGGATGGAGAAGCCTGGTAGGCTATAGTCCACGGGGTCGCAAAGAGTCAGATACGACTGAGCGACGGAACGGAACGGAATGGAAACACTGAGGCTTAGCTTAGAGAAAAGAATGGGAATCCTATTCCCATTATATAAAACTTCAGCAGTGACAGGTTAGATAAAATTTTTAAAGCAGCATAAAATACAAGCATATGTATTTTTTTTAAAGAAAATTAGAGATACCAAGGGAAAATTTCATGCAAATATGGGCACAACAAAGGACAAAAGTGGTATGGACCTCACAGAAGCAGAAGATATTAAGAAGAGGTGGCAAGATACACAGGAGAGCTAAACAAAAAATATCTTAATGACCCAGCTAACCATGAAGGTGTGATCCCTCACCTAAAGCCAGATATTCTTGAGTGTGAAGTCAAGTGGGTTTTGGGAACATCACTACAAACAAAGGTAGTGGAGGTGATGGAATTCCAGCTGAGCTATTTCAAATCCTAAAAGATGATGCTGTGAAAGTGCTGCACTCAATATGTCAGCAAATTTGGAAAACTCAGCAATCACCACAGGACTGGAAAAGGTCACTTTTCATTCCAATCCCAAAGAAAGACAATGACAAAGAATGTTCAGACTACCTCACAATTGCACTCATCACACACTCTAGCAAAGTAATGCTCAAAATCTCCAAGCTAGGCTTCAACAGTAAGTGAACTAGGAACTTCCAGATATAAAAGCTGGATTTAGAAAAGGCAGAGTAACCAGAGATCAAATTGCCAACATCCTTTGGATCATAGAAAAAGCAAGAGAATTTCAGAAAAAAACTTCTACTTCTTCACTGATCATGCCAAGACCCTTGCTGTGTGGATCACAATAAACTGTGACGAATTCTTAAAGAGATGGGAGTACCAGACCACCTTACCTGCCTTCTCAGGAATCTGTATGCAGGTCAAAAAGCAATAGTTAGAACCGAACATGGAACAATGGACTGGTTCCAAATTGGGAAAAAGAGTGTCAAGGCTGTTTATTATCACACTGCTTATTTAACTTATATGCAGTGTACATCATTTGAAATTCCTAACTGTATGAAACCCAAGCTGGAATCAAGATTTCAGGGAGATATCCAATGGGAATTTGCTGTATATCTTAGGGAACTCAAACAGGAGCTCTAACCTATCTCATACCAACCTACATTGGTAGGTTTGCGGGGTTACAGTCCATGGAGTCTCATGGAGTCAGACATGACTGACTAAACCACCACCAACCAATGTAGGCCCAGGCCAGGTTCAGTGCCTGGTACATGGAAAGTGCTCAGTAAATACTTGTAATCTTGAATATTTGATGACACTCTTACAAAAAAGAAAGGCCATGCATGGTGAGTGTGTGATTCAGAAACAGCTGTCAGGGAAGGAAAAACGAAGTGCCCAGGTTGCCAGAAACCAATTCTGTTGGATCATAAGGAAATGGCTGTGTGGTAGCTGCTACTCAGAGAGCTGATATTCGTGGCTCCCTTTCACATAGGGCTGATCTAGCACTGTGCTACACAATGCCATCATTGCTCTACTCAGCTTTTGCTAGACGTATCAGAGCTAGGCTGACTCTTACAGAAAGAAAAGGAAAAGTGAGACAGTGTCACTTTCTTCACAAGTCTGTGGTGAAATGCTGAAGTATAAAGACTTCACTCTCAATTCACAAAACGAAAAATCTGCGGTAAATTTTTTAAGGGCTGCTAACGTAGCTGAGGGACAAACTCTCCAAGTAGACATCAACTAGGCAGGGAAAATGGAACAAAGACACTTCAGGCTGAAGAGTTTTGCTGACTTGAGAGTGACTATTTGAAGGAATAGATAGCTACTTGGAGCCATATTCTTTCTACCTTAGGAGAAACTCAGTGTTATTGTATAAAGTAATCTCCAAAATAAAGTAAGAACTATAGAGGTATGCATTTAGGGATATGGAATCAAATCAAAGAAGGTAAAAGTATACTTCTAGGTTCTTCTACTAATTCCCTTTGAGAGTGTTTGGCAATTAATCCCTTTGATTAATTTCTTCTTGTCTCTGATTTACTATTTAGCCTGTCAGGATTTGGCCTGAGAAATAGAATAATTATGTGTGATGTAGAGATTTGTTGTAGAGGTTTTCACCTTACACAGTTGTGGCTGGTGCAGAAGTCTATACAAGGCTGTTTCCTGTGGATCTGTACCAGGCTTCAGATCTCAAAAGGTCAGACAGTCCAACAGTCTGGGAGAAAATGTGAATGTGTGGTAGGGAAGAGCTGAGAAAATTTGGAACCTGAGAGGAAAGCCTGTAACCATGAACCTGTGCTTTATTACTTCCAAATCTACAATGCACATAACCTATAAGATAAGATGGTACCATTTGCCTTAGCGTGTGTGTTCAGTCATTCAGTCGTGTCTGACTCTTTGCAACCACGTGGACTGTAACCCACCAGGTTGCTCTGTCCATGGAATCTCCAGGAAAGAATACTAGACAGGGTTGCCATTTCCTTCTCTAGAGGATCTTCCCAGTCCAGGGATTGAACTGGCGTCTCTCTGTGTCTTCTGCATTGGCAGGTGGGTTCTTTACCACCGTGCCACCTGGGAAACCTAATTTGCCATAGAAGTGAATACAGAACTCAAAGTTCACGGTTAACCCAAAGTTCTTCAGTAATAGCATTTTATCAGATTACATCCACTCTCTTCACACACACTCTTCAACTCTCTACAGAGCATTTAAAAATGCCTTAAAAGAGTTTTTAAAAGACTACTGTATCTTCATTTGAAATCGATCCACATTATCTTCAAGAAGCAGAATCCTTTCTGAGGGTAATTTCAGACTAGAGTGCTTTACCAAGAGGGTGATTCTCAATACAATGAAATCAAATATTTCTCTTGCATTTTTAGGATCTGTCTGCAGCAGTGGTAAAGTTTTTTAAAAAAAGATTCATTGGTCATTTAATAAGATGACTCTTCCCATCCCTTCTTCAGAATTCGTGCTGTATTTTGTAGCTATCTCTACAACAGTTACATCTACCAGGTTAATCCCTGACACATGAAGACCTTCCATTCACAGTCATTCGGATGACCTGTTGCAATGCTGTGCTGTTCAGGAATTTAGTGCCTCAACACAATGCCTGGTTGAGCAATGTAGTTTTCGTGCACAGTGTAATGCTATTTTTATTCTCCCTTTAGGGAGGAATGTTGGAGGCTGACTCTTTAAAAATAACTAGTTTAGAATGAAGCAGCCATATGGCTGATTACAAAGATGCTTTTTATTTTAGTTCAGTTTTGATTAAGTTAGAATCTGATACTATAAGTACTTCCATAAAACAACAGAACAAAGCTTAGGCATTTCAGTCTTAGCATTCATATTTGTATATAAATGTTGATATTCTAAAGATAATATGAAAGATCAAGCATTGCATACCTTTAAAGTTCTTGATAATTAAGAAGTTTTTCATATTTACATAATGGCTTACTATAGTACTTATTTATATTTTTCATATTTATATAATGCCTTACTATACTATTTACTCCAAAATGATTTGAAGTTTAGGGAAAAATCTGAAAAAGAATCAACGTATAAAATTATTCCTTAAGAAAGAAAGTTCCTCCAAGATAGTTTATCTACTGCAGGTGAAACTGGAATTAAGCCATATATATGCCTAGAAATTCACATTTTTAGGTTCAGTTCACATTAATAAGGATATTACATAAAGGGATTTTTGGTCACGAGAAAAAGTCAATTTTCATTATTCTTTCTCTCAAAGAACCAGTGTTGTCTTCCTAGTAATTTATTGTCTTTTCTTTCATAATGTTTTCTCACAATATTAAAGATGTAGAAATCAGAAAAGTAGGGTGAAATCAAAGGAATATGAGATCTATGTACATTGCTGCAATGATTTTTAATTTGTTCAAATGTTTTTCTGTGAAGTTTGCAGAAAGCCTTTTTCTAAATCATGAATACCAGAATAAAGTGTATCAACTTGCTACAGTAAATTTTATATAGAAAAAGTTGGTATTAATTTCAAAATTTGTATTGAGAAGTTGCCTTTTGAAAGCCATTGCATTATGTCCAAATCTTGAAATATAATTGTTATCCTACTTTTGTAAGTATCATAATGTCACAATATTATGTACATAGGTCTGTCACATAGTATATGGTCTTGATTTTGAATTACTAACTATATAATTTGATTTTTAGACACTGAATATAATTTAACTCTCCAATTCGTATTTTTATGTGAAGCAAAAAAAAAAAAAAATATATATGTGCAGGTTAAGAAAAATTTGAAGAGATTTCAGTTACATTTAGAAACATTTTCCCTGAAAGTTTTTCAGTAACTTTGGTACTCCAGGTATCAGGTTTGTACTTGAATCGTCAATTATATTTGACATTGGAAGTTTACTTGAAAAGCCTGTAGAGAAAGGTAACCTTGACCCTTTCTGGAAAGCCCTAGTCTGTGTCAGTCAACCAGTTAGTCTATAAGTCAATCAGCCAGCAGCCAGAGATCAGTCAGTCAGTCAACCAATTAATTTACACTCAGTTGTTACAAGGTAGGACATTTTGGAACTGAAAAGAAAGTGCAAACTTCCTCAGCACTGCAAACACATGATTCAGTCCTCTGTCTAGGCTGCTATATGGGAGGGCAAAGAATCACTTGATAGCTGAGAAGTTTTCATCTGGGGATAAAATGGTGATCCGTGATTTGCTTGACTTCAGTAAGTAAGTCACCTCTCCTCATCATTACATTCAAATCATTCTGGGATACCACATAATTTTAGGCAAGACAGTAGGCTATAATGGACACAGCACTAGGTTTAAAACTTAATTCAGCTTCCAGTTCATTTTATGGCTTTTATCAAATCTAATTTTTGATCCATGGATTGTTTACTTAGAGTGTTGGCTTAAATAACTCCTCTACCTTATAATTCTAGAGTTTCATGATCTTTGCTTTATTTGTATCAATCTATAGAATAGGCATTCTCAATAATTTCCCTCAGCTTTTCAGTGTACTATAAGCTCCTTTCATTGTATCAACACAAACTGACATTGTATACCATTTCATTTTGTCAAGCCAACTTTGCAAACTTTTTAGTGGTGTCAGTCAAATAGATGATTAAGTTGAATGGATGGTGGTATAGAATTGGGAACCTCTTGCTACAAGTAAAAGGTGACATAGGATAGGATTAATCCAATGCTGAAGAAAAGTAATTTCCTTAAGAGGGCGGGTATAGGCCTGTCATATTAACAGACCAAACAATTACTGGAAGAGCAGCACAGTGCTCAGTGTGAAAATTAGAGAGTAAGATAACTGAATAATGGTTTCCTAGATACCATGACAATTTGTTACACTTTAGTAGTGATTGTGGGCTTCCCTGGTGGCTCAGAGGGTAAAGCGTCTGCCTGCAATGCGGGACACCTGGGTTGGATCCCTGGGTTGGGGAGATCCCCTGGAGAAGGACATGGCAACCCACTCCAGCACTCTTGCCTGGAAAATCCCATTTGGAGGAGCCTGATGGTCTGTAGTCCATGGGGTTGCAAAAAGAGTTGGACATAACAGAGCGACTTTAATTTCTTTCTTTCTTTCACTTTTTAAAGCATTGTTTGTCTTATCATTATAATTGCCTTTTTAAAATGTTGTATTGGGTCTTTTAAACTTTGCCAGTGTGCTACTAAATAATTCAGATGAAGGTTGGATGATGGAGCTGATCTACAGTAGATTCAACTCAAATTAGATGGAACCTTTTGAATCCAGTCATGAAATTTAAAAAACCACATCTAGAGACAGACCGTTTTAAGTCCTCTATGACTTAGTACAAGATGCTTTTCTGAAGCACGTGGCTATGTTTTGATATGGTCCCTAACTTGAGGAATGTATACTGCAAGTTGCTATGCTGAATAAATACTCAACATGCAGTCATATTCACATTTTGAGATTTTTTTTCTTGATAATTAAATATTTCCCCAGCTAATGAAATTCTTAAACCAAAAGCTGTTGTGTTTTAAAAACATGTGAGGTTAAGAATAAGTATGAAAAATTGCCTTGGCTCAGAAATGGAAAAAATGAAAAGCATGGATCAAATTATGTAGCACCTCTTTGACAGTTTGACATGAGGCCAGAGGCAAGAGTTTGCACTAAACGTTGTTTTTAAAATGCAACCTTTAGTGTTATTTGGTTTTCTCCTCAAGCAAACTAAGATGTGGACTTTAATAATCCCTTCTGACAATTGTATAAAAATGGACTGCCATGCTTAATTGATGATGGGCGTCCTCATCTGCCACCCCCAGGCATTTTCTGTATGTTATTGATATGGAGTTCACAGCCTCTATCCATCAGATCTTTGACTGCATCTGTGTTATTAACCTTTGGGTTGATCTGACAGTGGCATCGGCCTGCCTAACTGGCTGTCATGTCAGCTTGGCAGTTGGGCTTTGCATGTTTCCTTTCACATTCACTTTGTCTCCAAAGATCATCTGAAGATAGGAACAAAGCCAATTACTTTTTGATTTCTAGATTGTCCAAATTTTCTCCTGATGTAATGTCAGGAGGAAATAAAATCCTAAAATATATGAGAACCTGATGCACTGGTATTGAGTCAAACGTCCTTGTGCCATAGAGATCCGCGTTCTGATCTCAGTTCCAAATCTTTGCGACTTCTTGGTAAGTTACTTAATTTCTCTGGGCCTCATTGCTATTGCGGTTCAGTCACCACTCAGTTCTGTCCGACTCTTTGTGACCCCATGGACTGCAGAACACCAGGCCTCCCTGTCCTTCACCATCTCCCAGAGCCTGCTCAAACTCATGTCCATGGAGTCGGTGATGCCATCCAACTATCTCATCTTCTGTCGTCCCCTTCTCCTCCTGACTTCCATCTTTCCCAGCATCAGGGTCTTTTCCATTGAGTCAGCTCTTCACATCGAGTAGCCAAAGTATTGGAGCTTCAGCTTCAGCATCAGTCCTTCCAATGAATATTCAGGACTGATTTCCTTTAGGATTGACTGGTTTGATTTCCTTGCAGTCCAAAGGACTCTCAAGAGTCTTCTCCAACACCACAGTCCAAAAGCATCCACTGGTATTTGGAAATAGAGACAATGAATTTCCCTCCAGGATTTATTCTCCTTGTATTTTATTAGTTTATAGATAAACTCTACCTGTCAGGGACAGATCTATCTTTTGGAAATGTTAAGGATACAAGAATATGAAATAAATGAATGTGTTGTTAATTTCCTCTCCCTTAGAGTCTTGGAAGAAGCATATGTGAGGGGCTCTAAAAGTTACATCACATTAACTTCACAGTAAGTCTACCTTGACTGGTTCTGCCACATACACACGTTTTAGCAGGACTTCTGCTCTTCCAGCTAGGGATGACATTTCTAAACTTGCCTTGTACATGAGTGAGATCATCTGACTAAGCTCTGGCTCACAGGAGAACACAAACAACACAGGTTCTGTCCATAAAATAGCCAACTTATAAACCCACCCTCTTTTTTTTTCTTTTCCCACTGGCTGGAAAAGGCAATACCAGTGCAATAGTTGGGAAATGGCACCATTTTGGACTCAAGAAATGGAAGCTCTACCTTGAATCTGGCAGAGCCATCTTGGGATAACCCATTCTGGATCACCCTATATGTCTCAGTTCAGTTCAGTTGCTCAGTCGTGTCTGACTCTTTGCAACACCGTGAACCACAGCACGCTAGGCCTCCCTGTCCATCACCAACTCCCAGAGCCCACCCAAACCCATGTCCACTGAGTCGGTGATGCCATCCAACCATCTCATCCTCTGTTGTCCCCTTCTCCTCCTGCCCTCAATCTTTCCCAGCATCAGGGTCTTTTCAAATGAGTCAGCTCTCCACATCAGATGGCCAAAGTACTGGAGTTTCAGCTTCAACATCAGTCCCTCCAATGAACACTCAAGACTGTATATGTCTAAATATTGTTTAAAAAAGAAGTAAACTTGTATCTTTTTTTTAAGTCAATGTATATTTGGATCTCTTTGCTAAAATAGCTTAGTCTATATCCTAACAAATAAACACACCTACATTTCTAGTATTTTTATGCTGTTGTTTAGTCGCTAAGTGGTGTCCAGCTCTTTGTGACCCCACGCACTGTAGTCTGCCAGGCTCCTCTGTCCATGGGATTTCCCAAGCAAGAATACTGGAGTGGCTTACCATTTCCTTCTCCAGGGGATCTTCCTGACTCAGGGGTTGAACCCAGGTCTCCTGCATTGCAGGCAAATATTTTACCACTGAGCCACCAAAGAAAGTATTTTTATGAAGGTTAAATTATATAAGCCATGTAAATGCTTCCAGGTGGTACTGTGCAAATACTCTCTTTGAAGATGGAATTTTCAAATTATCTACTTTTGTTTGGACAGAGAAGTAATCCTAAAATCAACAGAGAAGTTAAACCTTAGTGTTAACAGTTTTAAAATATCGATTTATTTTTCTTAATAATAAATGTTTCACTGGTTTAGAACTTACAGGGCAAAAGTACTGCTGACTATCATCCCATCCTATTTTTGTATTTATTGTCCTTTATGTATATTTGGATGAGATAATAATGTATATAAAGTTTATAGGATATATAATAGGTGCTCAATATATATTGAAATAGACTATTTCTCTCCTTTTCTCATATTCCACATTAGATATCAAATATAATGACTTTCAAGATCACACATATTCACCCACTGGCTTCCCTATTCTTTGAGAACTTGCACCTTCTCCCCACATTCTAACCATGTGATAAAAGGGAACTACTGGGATCTTACCTCTTTCTTCACAGACATTAGTGGACTTGTGCATACTTCCCTGGTATTTCTAAAATACTAGTAGGAGAGAGGCACTCTTTTTCTATGTGGCTCTGCTGTTTTGGAAATGTGGAAATTAAAGCTTTCTGCAGTTTCATCTCCTATCACACAGGAAGAGTTGTGGTAATAATTGATCCATTTGTTCTCAATGCACAAGACAGGTTTCACTGGAGCTTTTATTATAATTTGAGCCCATGAAGCAAAGTATTTCTCCTTAATTGAGGTGAATTAAGGTGAGTTTCTTTCACTTGCTGTGAAAATAATCACTGAATAAGGAGGAGCCTCTTTGCTGCAATGCCATGTCTCCTGTGAGCTGTTGGAACGAAAATCAGTATGCCTGAAGTCTCTACTGATTTTCATCATCCGTTCTCTCAAACTGGCAAGTGCCCTGCCTTATACTAAGAGGACCGTTCTCTGGGACACATGCCTGCCCTCAAGCGGTTTACCATAAGGAAGAAATGATATGAACCAATAAATAGCTAAAATGACAATACAAGCTTTAAGTAAATGTGAAAAGCAATAAAGAAAAAAAAAAAGATATAACAAGACAGCCCATCTTATCAAAAGTAATTTCCTGTAGAACTTGAGGTTCAGAGCAATAAGCAAAAGCAAAGCGTATCATAAATCATTAAGATCGGATTTGTTTAAAACCTCTGTGGGATAGTCCCTGAAGTCTTGCCCTCCCTGTTTCTTCAGCCTGAATGAGGTAAACAGAGCTACTTCAGCAGACACACAACCAAACAGGACCCGGTGGGGTCATCCCGGGACAGGCTTTTCCCCCCACATCCTGCTGTAGCTAGATAACATTATTTGATGCAGGTTTCCTGAGTTGTTTTACAGATGTGAAAAACCCTCGCCAGATGGAAGATGTTGACTGCTTGATGATCTTGAGGGTGAGTACAGAGCCCCAAGCCTCCTGGGCCCACTGACCGATAATATTAACCCCAGTAACACCGCCCTCTTACTTCACCATCGGCCAATCAGAGAACTGTGCACGATCTGATCGCAAACCCTGTGACCGCCTACCCTTGATCTGGCTTTTAAAAACGCTCCGCTGAAACCCTTGTGAAGCTTGGGGTTTTTGCGAGGGGAGGGCATGAACCACATGTCTCCTTGCCTGGCCTCACTCTGAGTAAGTCTCATGAACTTGCACTAACAGCCAAACCGAAAAATCTGCAAACATATGAAGCCTCTAAAGGCTCTTCACCCCTTCTCCCTCCGCCACTTCCATTGCTCCTGCCCTCTCTGAGTATCCTGTCTTCCTTAGATTTCCCTTGAGAACATTCCTACACATGGACTCTGCACGTGTCTGCGGTTCTACACAGTAGCCCAGCAGGATGTAGCACAATGTTCATCTCCAGAAGCATAGAGGTTCTAAAGTTTTTTTTAAATTAACAGTGCTGCAGAGTATTCAGTAAAATATAATTAAGCTTCACATTTCCTCTCTTTGGCTGTAGTTTCTATTTATCGTTCCAGGCCCTACTGGGAATGATGGGGAGATTCTCCTGAACCACAGTAGATTTGTCTGGATATTTGTTTGCATACCTTCTGAAAGCCTTTCCATAAGTTCTGAACTCCATTTCCTATATGTCAGCTGCTCATAGAGTTTCCCTCATAGGTCAGATCTGTAACACCCACTTCCTTTATTCTCTTAAAAATGAACTGGTCAACCAAAACCACATTATTGACTGACTTAGAATATTTATCACCGTGATCACTGTGATTCATTTGCTAACCTTGATTATTTAGCTGTCTTGACTGTAAACAGTGGCTTGAAAAAGCAAGAATTCTTTTGGTTGGTACTGTATGGACTGTTTGCTGTATGGCCTGGGCATACATGACATAGAAAGGCAGAGTTACATTTTGGCAAAAAATCAGAGCCCTTGGAATAGAAACGGTGTAGTCAGACTTACATGGGTTTAAGCTTGGACCTACCATTTATTGGCTATATCACCTTAATCAAGTTATTTACTATGACACCACCCTTATGGCAGAAAGTGAAGAAGAACTAAAGAGCCTCTTGATGAAAGTGAAAGAGGAGAGTGAAGAAGTTGGCTTAAGGCTCGACATTCAGAAAACTAAGATCATGGTCCCATCACTTCATGGCAAATAGATGGGGAAACAGTGGAAACAGTAGCTGACTTTATTTTTCTGGGCTCCAAAATCACTGCAGATGGTGATTGCAGCCATGAAATTAAAAGACACTTATTCCTTGGAAGGAAAGTTATGACCAACCAAGACAGCATGTTGAAAAGCAGAGACATTACTTTGTCAACCAAGGTCCGTCTAGTCAAGGCTATGGTTTTTCCAGTGGTGATGTATGATGTGAGAGCTGAACCTTAAAGAAAGCTGAGCACTGAAGAATTGATGCTTTTGAACTGTGCTGTTGGAAAAGACTCTTGAGAGTCCCTTGGACTTCAACCAACCAATCCATCCTAAAGGAGATCAGTCCTGGGTGTTCACTGAAAGGACTGATGTTGAAGCTGAAACTCCAATACTTTGGCCACCTGATGCGAAGAGCTGACTCATTGGAAAAGACCCTGATGCTGGGAAAGATTGAGGGCACAGGAAAAGGGGATGACAGAACATGAGATGGCTGGATGGTATCACCGACTCAATGGACATGGGTTTGGGTGGACTCCGAGAGTTGGTGATGGACAGGGAGGCCAGGCGTCTTGTGGTTCCTGGGGTCGCAAAGAGTCAGACACGACTAAGCGACTGAACTGGACTGAAGAAGAGACCATAGCAGATTGCTCTCATCTACCTGAATTCCATGAGGATCCAGAGTCTTGGTACCAGCCGAGGCCCCTTGTGCCCATCTGCCTCCTTGTGGAGTCCAGAGGAATTTGAGTGTATCTCTCCTGGTTCTAAGATGTTCTGTTATTGGTTGATGGTCCTAAGTTTTATTTGGTGGGGGAAGATGTTATCCTTGAAACTTGGTTCAAGAAGAGATCCCTGGGTTGTTCAGTTTAGACACTTAGCAGGTTATCCTCAGTGTGAAAGGCACTGGGACTATTTCGTTTGGATACTGAGTGGTTGATTATCCTCAGTTTAGAGACTGGGAAGTCTTTGCTGAGTTAAATGTGAGTAAGGTGGGATGGGTTGTTAGGGGAAAGTCTGACCTGTTGTTTTTTCCTTGAATTGGCTACCTTAATAGAGTTTGTCAAAATAAAACAATCTCATGAGAACTTCTGAGCTCCAAAGAAGGGACTCACTCCTCCTGGCTGGCAAGGGCTCTCTCGGGCAATTGAGAAACTTGGAGGAGTGGTGGAGGCAAGACCTCCCAGGGCGAAACTGTCCCTATAGGAAAAAACCACTTGCATAATTAACAAACTGCTCAACTGGGGACCCACATAAGAATTGGCCATTCCACAATCTGAGCACCCATGGAAGTCTTATACTCCACTGGGAGACCCCAGACACAAAGAAGGGGCTAAAACAGCTCTGGGGCAAAAACCAGAGACGTTAAGCTTCCAAGGAGCACACACTGGCCCACCACATGATCACCAGTAGCAATTTTATCTCAACAAACTGACTTAAAAATGGAAAATAAAGAATTGAAAATAAAAGGAATAACAGATTTTCAGCCTCTCACCCATTCCCTAGCTGGATAACTGTACATACAAACTTACTTAATTGGAAATGAAAATAAATCTCACCCTAAAATTTTAGGGGGCTCTTTCATTGCATATGCAGTTAAGTTGCATTAAGATTATAAGCTGGCTTACTAAAAATATATTTTCAAACTTTAAACAAAGGTCTTCTAGGGAGAAACTTGGCATTTGTCTGTATCTTTGAGATGTAAATGTTCTACCTGATCTTCCTAGGATGAGTTCTGTGTTTGTTTGTTTACATTTCTTTGAAAACTTGGCCTTTGCTATACTATTTTTGAGAGTAATCTCTAGGGTTTAGGTTACATCCTCTCCCACCCTCTTATGAGAAGACCTTTTGCATCTTAGTGACTTAAATCACTATTAATATGTTTATTTCATTAATGGCCAAATAATAGATCATTTTAAAATTGGAGAAACTAACAAATTATTGAATCTAGAGCACTCTTGTTATAAACAGCTGTTTTATTGGTACCTATAAAACAAAAATCAGATTAAAGGTGAAAAAACTACATCTAATATTTAACCTGAAACTGAAGCTCCAATACTTTGGTCACCTGAGAAGAAGAGCCTACTCACTGGAAAAATTTCCCTGATGCTGGGAAAGACTGGAGGCACAAAGAGAAGGGGACGACAGAGGATGAGATGGTTGGATGGCATCACTGACTCAGTGGACATGAATTTGAGCAAACTCCAGGAGGTAGTGAAAGACAGGGAAGTCTGGTGTGCTGCAGTCCATGGGGCTGCAAAGAGTCAGGTAGGACTTAGCTACTGAACAACAACAATGTTTAACCTAAGAACTTCTGTTCTTTAAAGCAAGTGAGGAAAACTGGTTTGGGAAGATTCAAATGTGGTCTTTACTTCCCCTCAGAGGGTCTTTCAGATGCTAATAATGTCACTGAAATAATTAATGTCAACAGAAAAACTTGTAAGGAAAATCTAGCCACTATTTTCAAGGTAGAAAAATTCAAGAGAAATTATCTCAAATGAATAAAGAAATCTTTAGATGGTCATTTAAAATTGGATAAGTAAACTGGACATTTATGTAATTAAAACAAGATTTGATATTACTGTACTACCTAAAGTTAAATGGGCCAAAAGGGACCTCTACTGGTCCCCAATATTAAAAGCCAAACAAGTCAGTTCTGTTTACCCTGGTTTTAAAATTATATGTAAAGGAATACAAGAATTTACACTGAGATATCTGACCAGCAATTATTTGGGACAAGGTTAAGCCAAAGAGCCTGACCTTCTTGGCTCAGCCTCACTCTGAGGATTCCAGAGTTTTTTGTGTAAAAGTAGGTGAAATGGACAGGAAACGAAAGAAAAAAAAAACACAAAACCCTTCTCTAAGACCAAGCTTGTTGATTGAATCCTAATGAAATCAAAGTTAAAGGTATAAAAGTTGACAGGATTGAGATAAAGCATATAAAATTGATATATTTAAATGGACTTTATATTAGATGGTTACATTTCTTGATAAATTATATTGTGGGATAGAGATGTTTCACTGGAGAATAATAGTTCCCCTGTGTGGTATTATAAGACTAGAGATATAGATCTCCACTAAGGAAATATTAACTAAATGTACTGACCAAATAGGGTTATCTGGGCCACACAAATAAGTAAAACTGGGAACTAAATGCAAGGGTTAAAGATAAAAATAAAATTAAAATTGTGATTTTGCTTTGGGTTCAATTTGTGAACTGAGAAGAGTCTTTGCTAAATGCCTTATAAAACCTTTGAAGGCATGATAAATTAAACTCTATGGACTATAGAACTCATAAAATAAATTTTAGTTAAAAATCTTGTCACTGATTTCAGTATCTTTAGGTAATAGAACTGGTCTTTGGGGAACTAAAAGCAACTGCCTTTCTCTTGCAAATCTCTAGAAACCAAAATGTAATTTACAACCTTATGGACAGTAGCCCAACAGGTTCCTCTGTCCCTGGGATTCTCTAGACAAGAATACTGGAGTGGGTTGCCATGCCCTCCTCCAAGGGATCTTCCCGGCCCAGGGATTGAACCTGAGTCTCTTACTTCTACCTGCATTGGCAGGTGGGTTCTTTACCACTAGCATCACTAAGAAACCCCAAATACAGATTGCAAAGACCTGAGGCTGGCACTAATCAGCTCCACCAGACAAGACCTGACACCAAGGGGAAAAGGTGGTGGTTTTAAAATTTAAACAGTTGGGAATGCTCCCTCAGCCAAATCTTAAAGACATAGTCTTATATCTATATCATATATATATATATATATATGTAAGTTAGTCACACAATTGTGTCCGACTCTTTGCAATCCCATATACTGTAGCCCACCAGGCTCCTCTGTCCATGGAATTCTCCAGGCAAGAGTACTGGAGTGGTTTGCCGTTTCCTTCTCCATATATATATAGTTGGGGGAATTTGTAATTTCCTCAGTTCTCTCTTGATGTAGCAA
This sequence comes from Moschus berezovskii, assembly GCF_049115385.1. NCBI lineage: Eukaryota > Metazoa > Chordata > Mammalia > Artiodactyla > Moschidae > Moschus > Moschus berezovskii. The sequence goes on from NC_142467.1 coordinate 10,927,869, forward strand.
AAATATGAAGCAAAGGATGGGTCAGCATTACAGCTCAGTTTTACTTGGCAAGCAAAGGAAATTACATCCTGGAGGCATGAAGGTGGGCCGACCCAAAAGAAGCGAAGGGAAGGGAAGAGAAGCCAGAGGCTCAGTTTTGGCTCCTCCTTTTGTATGTTTATTTTTCTCCATCCCCTGAGCCTGCCCTCCATTAATTGGGCTAACCAGGAGGTCCGTTTGCTTCACCTGAGGTTCTCACTCTGGTCCTCGGAATTTCCTTTATTTTCGGGGCTTTTCCCTTCGTTGTCTTTTAGCCACCGCCATTCTGGACTCCGTTTTCCTATTCTAACTACCTAACATATATCTTATATATATAATATATATCTTACGTATATATAAGATTATAATCTTAGTCATCTGAGCAAACAGCCTTCATGTATCCCAACTCTTTGTAAGCTAGTAAGTTTATATTGCATTAATAATACCTGGTTCATAACTAAGCTTTTAAGTGAAGCTGTGAGACCTCTAGTTTGCCTGTTTATGTTGGTGTACACTTTATGCATATGAGATATCTCTACCTTTGGAAAGTATTGTCAATAGTAAATTTATAATGAGCTCTATTTAATTTGAAAAGAAAGTGCTTACATTTAAAGAAACTGGCCAATGTTACTTCCAGGTTTACATGAACTGGGAAATATTCATTATTAAGTTGCTAGCTGGTATTAATGTTTAAGTTTATCTTTCCCTGGTGGCTCAGAGGTTAAAGCATCTGCCTCCAATGCGGGAGACCCGGGTTCGATCCCTGGGTCGGGAAGATCCCCTGGAGAAGGAAACGGTAACCCACTCCAGTATTCTTGCCTGGAGAATCCCATGGACAGAGAAGCCTGATAGGCTACAGTCCACGGGGTAGCAAAGAGTCGGACACGACTGAGCGACGGAACGGAACGGAATTAATATAGACATGTCATTGAATCATCAAAATTAAATGTAATCCTTTACTTCAGTTTAATAAATAAGACCCCATTGTATCTGTTGCAAGGAAAAGGACTCGATATGATGAAACTTTAAAGTAACTGAGATAAGAGCTTTTGGGTAAACCCTTTATTTTAGAAATGTCTACTTAAGATAGTCTTTCCTGATATTTGGTAACTTGAAGTTCTAGAGCTATGCTTATTTAAGTTAATTGATGAAAGTTTATTAAATAGTTAGAAGATACTGAGACATCATTGACTAAATAGAGTCCTAAAGTTACTTAGCACTATTAATGAAAATGTTTGGTGTCACCCTGAGATGGTCTCAGATATTCAACTGCTTTTAGAAATTATCACTTATGTTTATGCTCACCAGTCTATAGAATGCCTATGTAAAGGATGGTTCATAATTGCTTACTTCTTAGCTTTTACTAAAAATTAAGGTTTTAAGAGCTGAGGATTATAATTTAAAAATGTAATTAAAGCTAGTGGACTAGCTAACATTTCAGTAGACCGTAAGCAGTACAATGTCTGTTTTCAGTAAGGAATTTATGAGGAATGGAATTACATTTTATTGAGTGAAAAAGTGAGCTGTTTGATTTCATTTAGGTGGAAAATAAGAATAGGCTGGATACAGACAGTGAAAGAAACCCTGAGGAGGAAAAAAGTTTTATGCACAGTCAGGATTAACAAACTTTAGATCGAAGTTAACTGAGTAAATGGATTTTGTTAGGTAAGCTAATGCAAGACTGGAATTTGACTTCTCTTTCTGTTGAAAATGCTCCTTTTTGATAACAAATGGTGAGAGTTTCTGTGCTCTTAAGTAATCTGTATTTATTTTCTTTTAATTGTTTTTTGACTTTGGTTAAATGAATAAAGCATTGTTTCAGTGACTTTTGCTCCTGTTGTGTTTTAAAATCTTTTTAATATTTCTAACAAACTTCCCAAATATCATAATATAACTAAAGCTCTTTTAGACTCCAATTGACTCTGCGGTGCTTCAAAGAAACATCTTTCAGACATCTCAGAAATGTTAAGCTAAGTTTATTTGGTACTTTTATTTCAAAAACGTTGTCCAGTGATTGAATGTGAACTTTAGGTTGTAATGTATGGATAAATGACATTAATATGGATATTTCAAAATTTATATGGACTCCCTAATATCTGAGATGTCTTGATACAATACTATCAGTCATCTCTATTGGTTATCCTAAAATGTTATATGTTGCAGAAATATCCACATTTCCTGCTAATTTCATTGTACTCAAATCTTTAACTATGCTATTTTAAGTTTTATACTTTATAAACTCCATTCAGTTCAGTCGCTCAGTTGTGTCCAAATCTTTGTGACCCTGTGGACTGCAGCATGTTAGGCCTGCCCGTCCATCATCACTCCCAGAGCCTACTCAGACTCATGTCTGTTGAGTCGGTGATGCCATCCAATCATCTCATCCTTTGTCATCCGCTTCTCCTCCTGCCCTGAATCTTTCCCAACATCAGGGTCTTTTCCGATGAATCGGTTCTTTTTTTAAATTTTTAAATTTATTTTAATTGGAGGCTAATTACTTTATATTATTGTATTGGTTTTGCCATACATTGACATGAATCTGCCCCGGGTGTACGTGTGTTCCCCATCTTGAACCTCCCTCCCACCTCCCTTCCCATCCCATCCATCCCTCTGGTTCATCCCAGTGCACCAGCCCCAAGCATCCTGTATCATGCATTGACCTGGACTGGCGATTCGTTTCTCATATGATAATATACATGTTTCAATGCCATTCTCCCAAATCACCCCACCCTCGCCCTCTCCCACAGAGTCCAAAAGACTGTTCTATACACCTGTGTCTCTTTTGCTGTCTCGTATACAGGGTTATCGTTACCATCTTTCAGGTGGCCAAGGTATTGGAGTTTCAGCTTCAGCATCATTCCTTCTAATGAATATTCAGGACTGATTACCTTTAAGATGGACTGGTTGGATCTCCTTGCTGTCCAAGGGACTGTCAATAGTCTTCTCCAACACCACAGTTCAAAAGTATCAATTCTTTGGTGCTCAGCTTTCTTGCCATACATTGACATGAATTCGCCCCAGGTGTACATGCTCTCACATCCATACTTTACTGCTGGAAAAACCATAGCTTTCTAGAGGGAACTTTGTTGGCAAAGTAATGTCTCAGCTTTTTAATATGCTGTCTAGGTTGGTCATATCTTTTCTTTCAAGGAGAAAGCATCTTTTAATTTCATGGCTAAAGTCACCATCTGCAGTGATTTTGGAGCCCCCCAAAATAAAGTCTCTCACTGTTTCCATAGTTTCCCCGTCTATTTGCCATGAAGTAATGGGGCCAGAAGATGTACAGAAGAATTGTACAAAAAAGATCTTCACGACGAAGATAATCATGATGGTGTGATCACTCACCTGGAACCAGACATCTTGGAATGTGAAATCAAGTGGGCCTTAGAGAGCATCACTAAGAACAAAGCTAGTGGAGGTGATGGAATTCCAATTGAGCTATTTCAAATCCTGAAAGATGATACTGTGAAAGTGCTGCACTCAATATGCCAGCAAATTTGGAAAACTCAGCAATGGCCACAGGACTGGAAAACGTCAGCCTTCATTCCAATCCCAAAGAAAGGCAATGCCAAAGAATGCTCAAACTACCGCACAATTGCACTCATCTCACACGCTAGTAAAGTCATGCTCAAAATTCTCCAAGGTAGGCTTCAGCAATATGTGAATCGTGAACTTCCAGATGTTCAAGCAGGTTTTAGAAAAGGCAGAGGAACCAGAGATCAAATTGCCAACGTCTGCTGGATCATGGAGAAAGCAAGAGAGTTCCAGAAAAACATCTATTTCTGCTTCATTGACTATGCCAAAGCCTTTGACTGTGTGGATCACAATAAACTGTGGAACATTCTGAAAGAGATGGGAATCCCAGACCACCTGACCTGCCTCTTGAGAAACCTGTATGCAGGTCAGGAAGCAACAATTAGAACTGTACATGGAACAACAGACTGGTTCCAAATAGGAAAAAGAGTACATCAAGGTTGTATATTGTGACCCTGCTATTTAACTTCTTTGCAGAGTACATCATGAGGAATGCTGGGCTGGAAGAAGTACAAGCTGGAATCAAGATTGCCGGGAGAAATATCAATAACCTCAGATATGTAGATGACACCACCCTTAAGGCCGAAAGTGAAGAGGAACTCAAAGGCCTTTTGATGAAAGTGAAAGAGGAGAGTGAAAAAGTTGGCTTGAAGCTCAACATTCAGAAAACAAAGATCATGGCATCTGGTCCCATCACTTCATGGGAAATAGATGGAAAAACAGTAGAAACAGTGTCAGACTTTACTTTTGGGGGCTCCAAAATCACTGCAGATGCTGATTGCAGCCATGAAATTAAAAGACGCTTGCTCCTTGGAAGGAAAGTTATGACCAGCCTAGATAGCATATTAAAAAGCAGAGACATTACTTTGCCAACAAAGGTCCATCTATTCAAGGCTATGGTTTTTCCACTGGTCATGTATGGATGTGAGAGTTGGACTGTGAAGAAAGCTGAGCACCGAAGAATGGATGCTTTTGAACTGTGGTGCTGGAGAAGACTCTTGAGAGTCCCTTGGACTGCAAGGAAATCCAACCAGTCCATTCTAAAAGAGATCAATCCTGGGTGTTCATTGGAAGGACTTATGCTAAAGCTGAAACTCCAATACTTTGGCCCCCTCATGCGACGAATTGACTCACTGGAAAAGAGTCTGATGCTAGGAGGGATTGGGGGTAGGAGGAGACTGGGACGGCAGAGAATGAGATGGCTGGATGGCATCACTGACTCGACGGACATGAGTTTGAGTGAACTCCGGGAGTTGGTGATGGACAGGGAGGCCTGGCGTGCTGTGGTTCATGGGGTCGCAAAGAGTCGGACACGACTAAGCGACTGAACTGAACTGAACTGATGGGGCCAGATGCCATGTTCTTAGTTTTCTGAATGTTGAGTTTTAAGACAAGTTTTTCACTCTCCTCTTTCACTTTCATCAAGAGGCTTTTAATTCTTCTTCACTTTTCGCCGTAAGGGTGGTGTCATCTGCATATTTGAGGTTATTGATATTTCTCCCAGCAATCTTGATTCCAGCCTGTGCTTCATTCAGCCTGGCATTTCTCATGATATACTCTGCATATAAGTTAAATAAGCAGGGTGACATCATACAGCCTTGATGTGCTCCTTTCCCAATTTGGATCCAGTCTGTTGTTTCATGTCCAGTTCTAACTGTTGCTTCTTGAGCTGCATACAGATTTTTCAGGAGGCAGGTCAGGTGGCCTGGTATTCCCATCTCTTGAAGGATTTTCCACAGTTTGTTGTGATCCACATAGTCAAAGGCTTTGGCATAGTCAATAAAGCAAAAGTAGATTTTTTTTTTCTGGAACTCTCTTGATTTTTTGATGATCCAGCAGATTGTTGGCAATTTGTGTTCTGGTTCCTCTGACTTTTCTAAAACCAGCTTGAATATCTGGAATTTCATAGTTCATGTACTGTTGAAGCCTGGCTTGGAGAATTTTGAGCATAAATTTACTAGCGTGTGAGATGAGTGCAATTGTGCAGTAGTGTGAACATTCTTTGACTTTGCTTTTCTTTGGAATTGGAATGAAAACTGACCTTTTCCAGTCCTATGTCCACTGCTGAGTTTTCCAGATTTGCTGGCATATTGAGTGCAGCTCTTTCACAGCATCGTCTTTTACGATGTGCAATAGATCAGTTGGAATTCCATTGCCCCCACTAGCTTTTTTCTGAACTGGGTAACAAATGACAAACTCTAATGGAAAATCTGATCACTTCATGTGGATCAATGGAAATCAATTAATGGGACTGATAATTTGATGGATATGATGTATAACTTTGACATTGGAAAATATACTAGCTTGAGTCTTTTCCAGTAAGCCTTTTTTTTTTTAATTTGTTTATTTTAATTGGAGGCTAACAGTTTATAATAGCCAGGACATGGAAGCAACCTAGATGTCCATCTGCAGACGAGTGTATAAGAAAGCAGTGGTACATATACACAATGGAGTATTACTCAGCAGTTAAAAAGAATACATTTGAATCAGTTCTAATGAGGTGGATGAAACTGGAGCCTATTTTAAGAGTGAAGTAAACCAGAAAGAAAAACACCAATACAGCATACTAACGCATATATATGGAGTTTAGAAAGATGATAACGATAACCCTGTACATGAGACAGCAAAAGAGACACAGATGTATAGAACAGTCTTTTGGACTCTGTGGGAGAGGGTGAGGGTGGGATGATTTGGGAGAATGGCATTGAAACGTATATTATCATATGTGAAATGAATCGCCAGTCCAGGTTTGATGCATGATCCAGTAAGCCTTTTTCTCTTATGCTGTGACCTACCACAAATGAATAAAGTATGCCTTTGGAAACAAAGATGAAACACTTATCTTTTTCTCTCTACCTGGTTAATTCTGCCAATAGCATATGCTTGTCTCAAAGATTAAGCCATGCTTAGTGTGTACAGCTTATGCATGAAACTGCAGATAGCTCATTAAGTCACTTATAGCTCCTTTGGTGCTCAGTCACTGCAACTAGATTATAGCTAGTTATACTAATCATTGTTTTAATTTGTGCTTTGTTTCCATCCAGAGAATTTTTAACCATCCACCAATGGGCCTAACCTGAAAATTAACACCTGGAGTGGCATATCAACAAGCACTTTTATCTGATCTGGGATGAGCAGTGCCTTGGGACAAAAAAAAAATTGGTCATGAAATGTCTCCCAGATATTGCTGAAATTTCTGACCATGGGGAGGGACTAAGATGTGGAATATTTCCTGCCATATTAATAAACATGGATTTCACATTCTTCAGCGAGTCCAGTCCTCCAATGCGTAAAGGCACTCAGGAAGGAGAAGAGCACCTGTGATCTGGCAGCCATCAGACTGCAACCACCACCTACACTGAGCCCTGAGGAACTCGGGATGCAGCATACTGGCCCCAGAGAGCTGAGATGGATATGTCAAGAACAATTTCACTGAGCCCAAACTCTTGTGTCTTCCCATGTATAGAAAAGTTCCAAATTCCTTAAATTGAGATATCTGGTTTCCTTTAATTAACAATAATCTTTCGATGTTCAGACTACCTACCCTTTGTTATAAAATTTCTATATAATATGTCTCCTCCCCTAGCCTCCTTGGAGCAGTTTTCTCAGGGTCACTTGAGATGTTGTCTCCTGGGCTTGAAGTCCTAAATATTTCCATTGAATGAAACATAGCTCTCAACTTTTCAGCTGTGACTATTTTGTAAGTTGACATCATTCATAAAATGTATACCAGGTCTACAGTGAACACTCAGTGAAGAGTGACCATTAGCTGTGATTGAGATGACAATGAATACACATAAACAACAAACAAATATATGATTGTATGATTGCAATTATTTTTGATATTGTAAAAATAATTTAGCAAATTAAAGGAACCATTTGGGGGCTTAGTTTGCAAACTTCAGTTCAGTTCAGTTCAGTTGCTCAGTATTCCTCTAAAGAAAAAAGATGAGAACAAGATTCATCCTTAGATAATTTTAAACTAAAGTTATTCTAATATTTAATTCAGTAACCAATTATTGAGTTTAGAGTAAAGTTATTCTAAAATTTAATCTGTTAAACAGTTATTGGATATTGTCTCTGCACCAGGGGACTTCCCAGGGGGCTCAGTGAAAAGTAATTCACCTGCAGTGCAGGAGTGGTGAGTTTGATCCTGGGGTCTGAAGATCCCCTGGAGAAAGAAATGGCAACCCATTCCATTATTCTTGCCTGGGAAATCCCATGGACAGAGGAGCCTAGTAGGCTACAGTCCATGGGGTTGCAAAGAGTTGGACGTAACTTAGCAACTAAAATAACAGTGACATTGAGCTAGGAAATATGAAAGGATCAGAAATACAAAATTAAGTATAGTCTAGTGAGATAAGTATGCTGATTGATCATGTTCATGACAAAACCTGAATGAAAAAGGGAAACATACTAGATAGTTATTCAGATATGAAATGATAAGTGTATGACATTTTCTTATTTGCTTACATGTGATTTATTTCATTTCCACTTTCATGTTTTAATAGTTGTGGTTTTTCAACATATACTTGACTTTCTACAATAGGAGAAACATCTTAATTTCCAACCAGATTTAGTTTGTGTATTTTTCAATGCAGCATTCATGATCTTATTATTAAACTAAGATAAATAATCTGTGGAGTTTATTGTGTTTGATCATGATTGCTTACCTATCCAAAATAAAAGCTGGCAAAATTTGCTTGTATATAGATAACTAATTTTGCTCAATTGTCTAAAAATAGTATCCATATGGATTATTTTCATTCCTTACTGATTTCCTCATCCTATAAATTATCTTTATCCAGCATTTCCATTGTCTCTTTTCTATCGTCTATATATTTAACTACCTTGGTGAGCCCAACTATTCAATTATTGGGAGATAACATTTTTTGATTTAAAAAGGGCATCCAATTTTGTATAAATATTTTGGTTCTTGATGTGCAAGATGTAAGGGCAAAAACAAATTAAAAGCAAAAATGTTTGGTTCTCCCTGTGAAAAATAAGGGAAGAGATATCTTACCTTCACTTTCCTTAGATATTTGGTTTAGAAAACTTATCATTATAAATACTTTCTCAGTCTCTTTGAAATGTATGTATATCTTTTTAAGCTTAAAGAGTACTTTGTCCCTTTTACAATTTGGTAATATCTTTCTGTAGGACCTGGGCACCATCTCTCTGAAACACAGTCATCAAGGGAGAAAGCACCCTTATCTCCTAGTTTCCGTGAGAGCCCAGTGATGACCAAACTGCAAAACTGCCGCCTGTCACAGAGGTAAGAATTTAATTTGCCTTCGGGTGAATCCAATTAACAAATATAATTGGTCACCTCAATTAGGTGAATTTAGAATGAACTATGTGTGATAGTCATGCTGTTAAGTCCTCTTACTTGAATAATAGTTATTGTTTACCTTGGGAACACATTTGGAATGGGTTATGTCTGCTTGGCTATATAGAAAGGTGAGATTTCTTTCAGCCTTTAGAATCTCTTAGTTCTCTTAGGGGGGGTTACCTGTGAGACTCATCATGTTCTGGCTTAATACTCATTCAAAAATAAGATTATTTTCTCTCATTTCTGCCTTTGTGAAGCCATTTTTCTGGCTTGGCAGAGATTTTTTTAAAAAAATCTTATTCCCCCAACAAACGTAAATACATTCACTCATTGCTCAGCAGCTATTTAAAAGTAAACAAAACTCTGTATATGTGTAAGGATATGTTAGACTCAATATTTTGATACTGTTTTTTATAAGTGAAAAACAATAGAATATCATTAGTTTCATGTGTTATAAGCTAAGTTATATGTGTTAGAGAAATATGTGGAAGAATACACAGCAGACTGCTAATATCAGCTAATTAGTTGGGGAGAGAATCTTACGTTTTGTCTTATGTATCCGTTCTCATATTTTTTAACTTATTGCAGTAAGTTTGTGTTATTTTTTTTTTCTATTACAAATTATAAATTAATTTTCAAAAAGATGCTAATTGCACTTGCAACCTAAACATCGTTAATTAAAGCAGGGACAATTCCCCTTGTACATTTTTTTAATGTCCAACTTTTAGTGTAGTGCTATATAAATATTTGTAAAATGAAAACATGTATTAATGAATGGATAACCATAGCCAGAGAAGATTTTTGAGGGAATAGTGAAGACGTGAAGAAGTTATACTGAAATAGTTAACAGAAGTTTGGGGGTTAAAACAATAACAACAACAACACACAACAGAAGCAGTATATAAATAAATAACTTTTTGGAAAAATTTGGCCAATAAAAGACTTGGTAAAGTGACTTATTTTGTTCAAAAGAGATCCTTTTGTATTTGTGCGTTCTCAGAGCGTATTGGCATGCTTATTAATATCCTTGTTAGTGGCAGAGAGGCTGAAGATAGAAAAGGAGACAGGATAACTAAAAGCTGGAGGTCACTGAGAAAGCAGGAGGAGGTCCTGGTGTTGACTTGGTTCATCCTGAACTCCCTGAGTTCTTCTGTTATAACAAAAACGGAGGAACCATCACAGAGGCAAGTCTGCTAGAGGATGTATTGGAAGACTTGGAGGATCTTGGCTGAGGATGACTTTTCTCTCTCTGCAAGGCCAGGAAATGCGATATGATGCATCAGTTTTTAATGCTGCAGTTGCTCTAGTGAGTCCAGTATTTGTACAAACAAAAGTGGTACCTTATATGCAATGCAGGAGACCCCAGTTCGATTCCTGGGTCGAAATGATCCACTGGAGAAGGGATAGCCTACCCACATCAGTATTTTGGGGCTTCCCTTGTGACTCAGCTGGTAAAGAATCCACCCGCAATGTGGGAGACCTGGGTTCAGTCCCTGGATCAGGAAGATCCCCTGGAGAAGGGAAAGGCTACCTACTCCAGTATTCTGGCCTGGAGAATTCCATGGACTGTATAGTCCATGAGGTCGCAAAGAGTTGGACAGGACTGAGATACTTTCACTTTCACTTTGCATGCTTTCAAAGCTACAAGTTTTAGTGGTCATTTGCATATTCAGCTACTAATTCTGAAGAATGGTCATTGTGTCTGAGTGCTTAAGGGCAGATGCTTTTTCATCCTTAGTTGCTGCTGCTGCTGCTGCTAAGTCACTTCAGTCGTGTCCGACTCTGTGCGACCCCACAGACGGCAGCCGACCAGGCTCTGCCGTCCCTGGGGTTCTCCAGGCAAGAACACTGGAGTCCTTAGTTACATATTGCCAAATAAACTCTCCCCACGTGGACCACCCTGCAGTTGATCACAGGTCATCAGTCCATCTTCTCCTTTCCTCTTGGTGTGTTCCTCTCTGGGGTCCTTGGTTCCTTTCTTCAGTCAGGACCACCAAAGGGCTTGAAAGAGAAGGTAATAAATTCCAGATCCCTTTGTTCCCGTAAATTTTAAGATTCTTAGTTGCGAGAGAATTCAGAGAGGAAGCAAAGAGGTTGAAAAAGTAAAGTGAGCATTTATTTAAACAAGAATAAGCTCTCAGAGGGAGAGCAGGCACACAGGTGAGGAGCTGCTGCCCTGGGTTTCTTTGGCAAGCTGGTTATGAGGGGCATACAAATGGAGGGGTAGAATGTTCACTGGGGAGGGAGGAATTTGGGGGTCATCTTCCCCGATTTTCATCCCTAATCCATCTTCCCAAGGGGAGAAGGGATTTTTGTCCTTATTTAGCTTGGATCAGAAGTGTCAAGGCATTGGTGCATGATGGGTACTTAGCTGTAAGGCTAATCTTATTCTATTGAGAGCATAATGAGCAAAAGGTTATATTCCGAGGCAGGGGATTTAAGGCAAAACCACGTTGTTGGGATGCATGGCCTTGCCTGGCCTGAATTAGTAGCTGAGTATGCACATTTCTTTGTCTGCTTTCAGGACATTTATCACCAAAAATGCGTGTTCTTCTGTCAGTCTGGAGGTTCTGCTTTTGTTTGTCTGCCTGTGGGCCCCAGCTGTTTACAAGATGTGTGATTTTCTGCTACCTGGCACCTGCCCTTATTTCTCTGCTCGTATCTAGCTACCTCCCTGTTATAACACCTTTTGTTCCAGAGACTCTGTGTCAATTGGGGTTTGGTTAAGAAATCAGAAGTAATTCCAGGTATTTCAAAGAGTAAATATTTTGATAAAGGGGATTGAAAAGAATTAGAAGGTTTGGGATGGGAAAGATTAGGGAAGCTGCTCTACCATTTAGGAAATCAGGAAATGCTAAAATTATAAGAAACCACTGCCATTGATTTCACTGCCTACTGTACTATAACAGGTAATTCTTTGTAGGACACTGGGAAGCTGCTAGAAAAAACCTTGTTTCGGAAGCCTTAGTAATTGCCAGCCACAGCCACGAGAATAATAATTGCTTTTGCTTTTTTGTATTCCTTCTAGATTTAGACCAGTTCCTCTCATTGGCAAAATCTAACTTAGGGCTATAATGATAAGAATTCTTAAAAAAGCAGTTCCTAGACTTCCAGCTAGTATTATAAAAGGAAAACATAGAAGAGGGGGGAAATGGCCTGAGTAGCCCACCCAATTTCACAATCCAGCACATTTCTCAGCTGCATCACCATATCCTTTCCCAGGGAACAGTTCCCACTTGACCTACAGTAAAAGATGCTAGCTATGTGTTCTTGCTAATTCGGGTGAGACCCTAGCAGAAACTATGCCAGAAAGTTGAAGTTAGTCCAGCACTAAAGGGCTAGGTTGATTTGCCTCTTATGGTCATTATCACAGGTCTTTTATCAGTAGCCCCAAGGGCATAGCAAATTAGTGCGAGAGTCACTTATAGAGTTGCCAAACAGACATTTAGTAATATTTCTATACTTCCCTTAACTCCCACCAAGTTGTTTGAAAACCAAAACAGGGAAAAAAAGAAGTACCACTTTCAAAAGATCACTAAACACTTGCATTCAGAATAAGTTTTACTTCTCAGTCTATGAGGCAACTGTGTTGCATGTAATAATTTAGTAAAGATGATTTGTAAGAAAGTTCAAGAAAAAATTTTATAAATGAAATTGCTTTGAAGATTTTAACTTAAAGCAACGTTGTGGACTACCTTTGGTAAAGAAAGTAGAAAATTAGGAAAGTTTAAGCAGGATGCAAAGACTACAATCACAGTATGTTCACATAGGTTATTATACTGAGTAATCCACAAGGAACCATTACAGTTAAACTTAGTAAGGAGATTTGTAAAAGCTGAGAATACCGTAATAAAATCAGTGAGCTTCATGTAACCATGATCAAACCTTTCAGTTTTATGAAATGTCAATAATTTCTTATTTCTAGTTTTAAATCTGAATGTCTTAGCCTGTCACTTATTTTTTTCACAAGAATATTGGCAAGCATATCAAACAACTATCTTGCTTTGTAGAAGCCTCATTTTATTTCTGTTTAGGGAAAAGTCCAGACTCTGGGAAGAAGATAGTGGTCATAACAGGGCCATTAGATGATGAAATTGAGACTAATAGAAAAAGAAATGGAAGACTTAAAATATATTCTTTAGTTTTAGGAGAACCTGGAATTTGAAGGTCATGCTTGGCAATGCTTAAATTTCAGCCTTAGTTAAATACACAGTTTAAGACCTCCTTAAACACATACAGCTTTTAAAACATGAGAATTTCACAACAAAATATCTGAGTTTCTCACTGCTTTTATTCTCATAGTTGAATAAATTTTCTGTATTTTTGTACTCTAAATCAAAGAAATGTGAAAATCTGGCTTTTATTAAAACATTATAGGGCGCATGGCTGAGAAAGGACACATGGCAAAGGGCACCCATAAAGATGGCGCCTGACGGATGTCAGGAGGGCGCAGCCCCAGATAATCACAGAAAATTGTGATTAGCCCCTGAATACTTCCCCTTGCATGAACAGTGCATGATCACCCTAGACCTCTGTTGTGACGTCAGCGCGTGACGACCTGACCTTTAATATGATTGGAGCCGACCGCAGGAAGTCCCTTGCAAAACCCCCAGCTTGCCTTTATATATGGAGGGCTTGTAACAATAAAGCGGAACTGGCTTGACAGAACCCCCGCTGCGTCTGAGTGTCCTTCTCCCAGCGAGGAGGGCTGCGGGGCAGGTGGCCCGCTCACCCTTCCCCTGGGGTTTCTTCCCCATCGCTCCGGCGCAGGGAGGCAAAACGGGCTCCACATCCGAGGCTGAGGATTCGCCAACGCCTTGCTCTCCCTCGTGGCGCCACCGGGGAGAAGCAAGGGGACCCTACATCTGGCGCTATGACTCGGATTCCCTAGGAGAAAGAGAGCCCTCATCGCACAGTCTTGAAAGAGAGACAACGAAAAGGTTCCACGAGCCTCTGTGTGATGCTCCCATTGAGGAGTGCAACCCCAATGCAAGTGTATTAAGGGTGAAAAGAAACCTTCAAGGGTGGGCGCTATAATCCTTCTCCCTCACTCTCTCTCTCTCTCTCACTCAGGCGGTTCAGTGAAAGGCAATCGAATTGAGGCTACCTGCCCAGGGCACTCCCTGGGGGAAGCCAAAGACCGCTCGAGCTGAGAACTTAGTAACGGGAGCCCAATTGGGTGAACCCCCCTTTTTGTTTCCCTTTCTTTCTCTCACTTCTTGCCAAGAGTGAGGCCAGAACCCCTGTGGGCACGGGACAGGCACTTAAAAGCCGATAGGGCGCCCGCCACTTGAAGACTCCCGTGACAGGATAAGGGGGTCACGGAACGGGCTAGAGGCCCCTAGGGCGCCCGCCCCCATCAAGAAAATTTCCGTGCATTGACGAAGGCACACGGTTCCATAAGCATCACACAGGCCCAATCACTCGGCCACCACCGCTCCCCATAGGACCTTTCTCAGTGGACACTCTCGGCAAACGTGCCTTCCTCTGTCTGCTCATCATGGTGACTGCCATTAGCAAAACCGATGAGCCCGCTCTGAAGGCCCTGAAGTACATGCTTAAAAGTAGAGGACTCGAAATCTCCGACACCCAGGCCATTAAAATCTGGGGGCCTATTACCAGATTGACCCCATGGATAGATTTGGCCAACCTATTCTCATGGGATACCTGGGAAAGGGTCCAAACCCTAGCTAGAAAAAGGGAAATCCAAGACAGAGAGGAGCCACCCTTGGGGTTCTACCCAACAGTCTCCGCCCTTAAGACCTGTTTCGCCCCTGAAAAGGGACAGGTAGACAAGGGAGAAACCACCACCCATAATGCCAAGAGGCAATGGGAACAATTTGACGATGAACTGGCCACCATAAATTCCGGGGAGAAAGAAGGAAAAACCACTATAGCCAATAATTTATGGCCTCCCTCGAGGGAAGAAAAAAGGTCCAACCAGGCTGAAGACTTCCTTAGCACTCCCAGTGCCCCAGAGGCTCCAACTTATAAGTCTAACTTGTATCCTCCTCTGGCCCCCCCTTTCAAGGGAGGACTCAATAACCCCCCCACCCCCGGAGACTGGAGGAATCCCCATGGAGAGGGAGGACCTACCCTGAAGAACCTTGGGGGACACCATCACCATTTAATGCAGACTCAATACAGGCCTTCCCCGTAAATGTAAACCCCAGGGGGAACCGGCCGCAAGCCTGGTACCCTTGGGAAGCCCAAGACCTAAAAGATCTCAAGAAGGCGGTGGCAGAGGATGGTCCCAGTTCTCCATGGTCGGAGACTGTTCTCCATGGGCGGAGACTATTCTCCAGGGTCTAGCTCAATCTTGCACTACCCAAGATTGGAAAATGCTATGTAAGGCGGTACTCCCCAGTAACACCTACATTAAGTGGTGTGCCCTTTTCAAGGAGGAATGTCATGCCCAAGCAGAAAGAAACCAGGCTGCTAACCCCGTCATCCCTGTAACTTTCGGGATGTTATCTGGGACGGCAGATCAATGGGGCACGGGACCCCAACGGGCCACTATCCCTGCTCCTTATACAGACCAGATGCAAGCCATATGCCTAGCCGCCTGGAGCAAATTAGATGAAGGTCCCAGCGAACCCCCCATATCCGGCATTACCCCCAAAAATAACGAGGACCTCTCCACCTTCATAGATAGAGTGGAAAAAAGCATGCAAAGAAAATTCCCTCCAGGTCCCTTAAGAGATCAGTTTGTCAAAATGCTGGTATGGGAAGGGATGAATTCTGACCACAAGGTGGCCTGCGCAGGGCAGAAAGATCGATCCATGGAACGATGGGTAGTAGCCACCAAAGATATTGGGACACAGCACCACCAAACTCAAGCAATGGTGGCTGCAATGGAGGCTCAAACCAAGGCTATAGCTGACGCCCTCGCCTCTGTCTTCAGCAAGGTGTCCATGGCCCAAGATGCCTCCCCTGAAGGGACCCTCAAAAATCAAAAGACAGGCAATTGTTTTCAATGTGGAAAGGAAGGGCACTTTAAAAAGGACTGCCCCCCGAGGCCGGGGAGAATTGGAAATAGGGGGCCACCTACAACCCCCTGTCCGCCTTGTAAGAAGGGATACCACTGGAAAATAGATTGTAGGTCCAAATTTGATAAAGACGGGAAACCTTTAAATGAGGGGCACTCCCCAGCCCCGTCATCCCAAGGGGAAGCCCCAAGCCCTCCTCCCGGGGTATGCCAGCCTGAGGTTACTGAACTCTCCCAAGAGATGTCTGATAGATTAGAAAAGCCCTTCCCCGGGTGCAATTCTACCAGAAGGCCCCCTTACCAACTAATGGGCATTAATAAGCCCCGACCTACCAGGCAAGAGATCAAATCGACTGTCCCTATAGTACCAGGGCTGAAACCAAAAGTGGATATAACAATAGGAGGAAAAAGATTTAGATGTCTAGTAGACACCGGGGCAGACAGAACTATACTGAGGCAAGAAGAGTTTCCTCCCACGTGGCCCATGGCCGAGGGACCTCAACTGGCGGGCGTCAGGGGCGTTGCATCTTCCAAGGAATCCTCCAATTGGCTCAAATGGGAGGATCCTGATGGCTCCGAGGGCCTAGTCAAGCCCCTAATCACCACAGGACTCAATGCCAACCTATTAGGGCAAGACATTCTAGAGCAAGCCAACGCCTATATAACCACTGACTATCTGGGTTTTTACCAAGATTTATTAGATGAAGAAGAATATCAACAACAATTCCAACCTCCCGGAATCCCCAACTACCGGGGGGATCCAGAATTTGAAAAGATAAGGGAGAACAACTGACTCGGTGGAAGCCTCACCCCCAATCCTAAGGGCCACTGCTCCCTCGGTGCCTCCTATCATTTGGATTTGGATGCCAGGACCCCCTATATGGGTGGAGCAGTGGCCACTTCCCCTTCCCAAACTCCAGGCATTACAATCTTTAGTAAAGGAACAACTTAAATTGGGACGTATCTGGCCATCTAACAGCCCTTGGAATACACCATCTTTGTTATCAAAAAGGCCTCTGGAAAATGGCGCCTCTTGCAAGACCTCAGAAAGGTTAATGAAAGGATGAAAATTCAAGGGACACCCCTAAGAGGGATGCCCTGGGTCCCTGCCATTCCCGTCGCCCTGCACCTCCTGATAATAGATATTAAAGATTGTTTCTTTTCAATACCTCTGGACCCACCAGATTATGAGAAATTTGCCTTTTCGGTACCTTCTGTTAATTATGAAGGTCCAGACAAACGATATGAATGGGTTGTCCTACCTCAAGGGATGGCTAACAGTCCATCCTTCTATCAACAATATGTGGCTAATCTTACTCAGCCCGTCCGACTGCTATCTAACATCTTATTATACTTATATATGGATGATATAATTCTTGGGGCGCCCAATACCACCGAGCTCACACGGGCCTCCAAACTACTATTTGATTGTCTCGCCCGGGGGCAACTCATAATCTCTCCTGACAAAATCCAGCATGTCTCGCCTTTCAAAGCCCTGGGGACCCAACTTACCCTTGAGATGGTCTCCCCCCTTAAGCCACAGATAACTATCAAAGAAACTCATTCCTTGGTTGAGCTCCAAAGCCTTCTGGGGGAAATCAACTGGCTACGGCCCTGGATCCCCATATCCACAGGGGACCTAATACCCCTCTTTAATTTGCTAAAGGACAAACTACCCCCCCAAAAAATCACCCTGTCCCCGCCCCATAAACAGGTTATTAAAAGGATTCAACAGTCTCTCGATACTGCTCAACTCTCTCACTATGACCCCACTCGAGAGCTTCAATTATGGATCTTAGCCTCCCCAGAGACACTCCTGTCCGTGCTAATACAAACAGACAAACCCTTACAATGGATCCATGTCTCTCTGGGGGGAGGACCCCGAGTCTACACCTGCCTAGACCAGATGGCTGATTTGATACAAAAGGGAAGGGACACTTCAATCAGGTGCTTTGCCCGTGAACCCTATAAGATTGTTGTCCCCTACAGATTAGCTGACTTCCAATGGATCCAGAGAAACAACAACCGAATGGCCTTAGCTTTTGAAGGGTTCTTGGGAAAGATGGACTGTCACTATGGGCCTCACAAATGGGTTGCTGCCTTTTGCCAGTTACCCTGGAGGGCACCTCAATTATTTCCTTCCAAGCCCATAGTAGATGCTTCCAACGTCTTCACAGACGGAGGAAAGCACGGCGCAGCCATTGTCATCTTTAAACCCTCCTCAGCCCCTACCGGCACCCCCTCACCGACACCATTGCCCATGCCAGGGCTTAGTGCAAAACAAAGAACTCTTCGCCATCATTCTGGAGCTCTCTAAGGTCCCAGGTCCCATGAATCTTTTTACCAACAATCTCTATGTGAAAAGTCTGCTCCCTGGGCTTCCCCAATCTCATATTTGGTTAGATGATAATCCTATTACCCCCGCCCCCTTATGATACAGGCACACATGCTCCTCCAGGCGAGGGATCAACCTATCTATTTACATCACCTCAGAGGCCACCAAAACCTGCCTGGGATGCTATCATTAGGAAATTCTATGGCAGACCAGCTGGCATCTACCCATGTATACACACTCCAACAGGCACAGGATCTCCACGACCTAACCCATATTAATTGGAGAGGCCTACACCAAAGGTTCCCACAAATACCTATCAAGGATCTAAAGAGGATCATGCATACCTGCCAGTCCTGTATCCCATTCTTGCAGGTTCCTCCATTAAAATCACCAGGACTTAACCCTCGAGGACTAAAACCTAACATAATATGGCAAACAGATGTCACTCACTACGCCCCCTTTGGTAAACTAAATCTTTGTATCTGTAGATACATATTCCCATGCCTGCTGGGCCACCGCCCATACAGGAGAGAAGGCACAACATACCAAGGGTCACTTTCTCCAATGTTTTGCTACTCTGGGCCTCCCAGCCCAAATGAAAACAGACAATGGCCCTTGATTCATAAGCAACTATTTGCAAGATTTTTTTAAACAATGGAATATCCAACACACTACAGGCATACCCCATAATCCTCAAGGACAGGCTATAATAGAACGCCAAAATAAAACTTTAAAGCTGCAACTACAAAAACAAAAAGGGGGAATAAATCGTCATCAGCAGTCAGGAATAGCTCTCTTTACTCTAAATATTTTAAATTTTTCAAAAAATGAACCACTCACTCCATTCCAGAGACACTGGTCCAACCAAGAGCCAAGACCAGAGATAACAGTTAGATGGAAAGATCCCCTTACAGGGTTATGGAGAGGGCCAGACCCACTCTTAACATCAGGAAGAGGGTTTGGATGCGTGTTTCCCACAGGGGAAACAAGACCCATCAGGATACCAGTGAGGAATCTTAAATATCTACATGATAACAACCAATCAGCCCAAGAACCATGAAAGTTCATGAGGCCGCCTTCTACTTTTGATCTCTTACAGATTGGCAACTAAGAGGCCTTGTAAAGGCTTAGATGAACTCTCCCCTTGCCACCTGCAAATCCCAGGATCGTCGGCCTAACTGTGACCTGCCCTCGGACCCCATAGCTGACTTCACGCGAACAACCAAATGACCATTGTGTTTGTATTAGCTGCACTATTAAGTGTGCTCTTTGCTATAGGCCTTGCATCTGTTGCCCCAGAGGAAGTGGCCTCCTACACTCCGCTTCTCTCTGGTGCTGGGATATCTTGTTGCGGCTTACTATCGATAGCTTATTCTTTTGTAACGACCTATCACTCTCGATTTCTGACCCGCCCACTGGCATAACGGTTTAACCATGATCCTCCTGTGCCTTACCCTGTTGCCACTCCCCGGGCTTGTCCATTCTTTGTGCTACTGCATGACCTCTATGCCATGCACCATGCGCATCAACAACAAACAGACCAAGTCCTTACTTACTGTTGCTGCTGCTGCTAAGTCGCTTCAGTCGTGTCCGACTCTGTTCGACCCCATAGACGGCAGCCAACCAGGCTCCGCCGTCCCTGGGATTCTCCAGGCAAGAACACTGGAGTGGGTTGCCATTTCCCTCTCCAATGTGTGAAAGTGAAAAGTGAAAGTGAAGTCGCTCAGTCGTGTCTGACTAGTAGCGACCCCATGGACTGCAGCCTACCAGGCTCCTCTGTCCATGCGATTTTCTAGGCAAGAGTACTGGAGTGGCTTGCCATTGCCTTCTCCGCCTTACTTACTGTTAAGGTGCAAAAGACAGGGAGCCAAACGAGCAACTGCTATAAGCCAAATGGGAAAAACATATGTTTTTACCCCCACACTCACATCGGGTACTCAGACGGAGGTGGGATACAAGATATTAACAGACATAAGGCACAACAGCAATACATAAATAATATAATTACCCAACTAAAGGCGACTCCCGAACCTTACAAACGCATAGACCTACTCACTCAGCTGAGGCCTTTCCTGCACCCACCCTGCCCCGACGATCTACCTGTCACCCACCTCCTCAACTCCTTCCTATTTTTTCAGAGTTCACAAAAAAAGCCTTCCGAGGCATGCTGGATATGCATGTCACTAACCCCCTCACCGCATATCGCAGTCCCTTTGCCCAACACCTGGGTATCAGCAGGCAATTACACTCTCAAAACCAACAATACCACTGAAAGTATCACACAGCTTATTGGGCCAATTGCTGACGATGTCTTACTTGCCGCCTCTTCAGATCTAACTTGCCTTCTTAATACCTCATCCTCTAATGCTTCCTATTATAATGACACCCACTCTTGCACCTCATGGGTCCCATGGAACAGTACAAGCAACTGCATCAGCCCTGGGATCTTTCTCCTCTGTGGGACCTATGCCTATTCCTGCCTCCCTCTGGACCCCACAGGGTACATCTTGGTTTTCTTAGCCCCAGGACTAATCTTCATCAATGAAGGGGATATGGATCAGATCGTTGACCATCATGAGGGGTTACCAACAAAGCCTCCTCACAGAGAATGGTGGGCTATCGTCGCTCCTATCCTAATTGGGACTGGCATAGCGATGGCCCTAGGTGGTGGGATCGGGGGCATTTCAACTTCTGCTCATTTTTATTACAAATTGTCTCAGGAACTTAATGAAGACATGGAACAAGTGGTAGAGTCCCTTGTGTCCGTCCAGAGATAGATTAATTCACTGGCCGCAGTAGCCCTACAAAATAGATGGGCCCTTGACCTCACCACTGTGGAAAAGGGGGGAACCTGTCTCTTCTTGGGGGAAGACTGTTCTTACTTTGTTAATGGAATGGGCATAGTCCAGGGAAAGGTAAAAGAGTTAAGAGATAGAATTGAACACCGGAAAAAGGAATTGCAAAACTTTTACAACCCCCAAGGCCTATGGCATCAATTCCTCCCCTGTCTGCTCCCCTTCCTGGGACCAATAATGATCATTATTATACTTCTTTTAGTTGGACCCTGCCTTGTCAACCTTTTCCAGAAGTTCCTGCAGGAGCGGATTCAGACCATTTCCTGGGAACAAGTGAAGACAATCCTTCTCGCTCAAATATGGGGGACAGACCCAAAGTCCCAAAAGACCCCTAGCGACAGTCTGCCAATAGGCTACAAGCCTAAGATGGGGGGGACTCCAACTTCCCCAACGAGCCAATCTACTCACCCGGGACATAAAGGGCCCAAGAACCTCAACACACCATGGGTGTAGGGCCCAATGGTGCTTGCGCAAGGCCCTTTACTAGTCCTACCCCTGTCCGATACAATATACCTCCATCCAATGCCATCCTGAAGATCGGTTATAGGCCAAGCCCCTCGTCACAAAGCCTAAGTCCGGCCAGCCCTCCAAAAGACCTTCAGCCAGGTCTTAAGCCGCCGGGGCCTATGCTTGACTGGGTAGCCAATGACCGGTAAGATCCCCAGAGGGGGACAACCTAAGACAGGCACAGTCACTGAGTCTCTGGCGAGGCCATGCGGGCGGCCCCCGATGGCTCCCAAGAGAGACCCCATAAATAAATAAAAAGGGGGATATATAGGGCGCCCGGCTGAGAAAGGATACATGGCAAAGGCGCACCCATAAAGATGGCGCCTGATGGATGTCAGAAGGGTGCAGCCCCAGATAATCACAAAAAATTGTGATTGGCCCCTGAACACTTCCCCTTGCGTGAACAGTGCATGATCACCCTAGACCTCTGTTGTGATGTCAGCACGTGACGACCTGACCCTTAATGTGATTGGAGCTGACCGCAGAAAGTCCCTTGCAAAACCCCCACGCTTGTCTTTATATATGGAGGGCTTGTAACAATAAAGCGGAACTGGCTTGACAGAACCCCCGCTGCATCTGAGTGTCCTTCTCCCGGCGAGGAGGGCTGCGGGGCGGGCTGCCAGCTCACCCTTCCCCTGGGGTTTCTTCCCCATTGCTCCCGCGCGGGGAGGCAAAACGGGCTCCACATCCGAGGCCGAGGATTCGCCAATGCCTTGCTCTACCCCGCGGCGCCACCGGGGGAGAAGCAAGGGGACCCCACAGGCTACGGTCCATAGAGTCACAGTCAGACATGACTGAAGCAACTTAACATGCAAGCACTCAAATGTACATGGACCACACTTTGGGGGAGCAAGGTATTAGAGGCTAGAATTCATCATGAAAGTTTCAAAGGCAGGATTACCAGGGTATTTGGTGACTGATTGTAGGTAAGAAGGGCACAGTTGACACAAATAATAATTAGTGTAAGATCAAGTAAACTTGTCATAAAAATAACAAAAGTGAGGTACAAAGCATATCATTGAAAATTACAAACTGATATTTGTACAAATAGTAAGGATGGAGATAAAGGTTTCGAACTGATCATCCTCTGATTAATATCTGGTAACCCAAGAGAAGATGTTCTAGTTCTCTTTTATAAAAAGAATGAAGAAAGAAACAGCATATAAGCATTTCAAAATGGCATATATGCATTCCTGAAAAACCTTACATTCTGCAAAAGTGTCCAGTCAAACCTGTTAAACTCTTTACAACTTCGTAAACAGAACACTAACATAAGGAGAAATAATCTTCATTTTAAAAAACATTGACAGATTTTTAAAAAAGCAAACTCCTAATAAATTAATAAATTGTACTGTAAAAATAAGATTTTTAAAATAAACCAAAAAAGGGAAAACAACCTGATGGAAGATATATCAGGAGTGTGGAGTTACACAGACAGAGAAAAACTACAAAGATGGAAACGAATTAGTCATAAAGACAAAGTTCAGTTTAGTTCAGTTCAGTCACTCAGTCGTGTCTGACTCTCCGCGACCCCATGAATCACAGCACTCCAGGCCTCCCTGTCCATCACCAACTCCCGGAGTTCACTCAAACTCATGTCCACAGAGTCGGTGATGCCATCTAGCCATCTCATTCTCTGTCGTCCCCTTCTCCTCCCGCCCCCAACCTTTCCCAGCATCAGAGTCTTTTCCAGTGAGTCAACCCGTCGCATGAGGTGGCCAAGCAATTGGCCAAACTCTGGGAGGGTAGGGAAGGACCGGGGAGCCTGGCATACTGCAGTCCATGGGGTCATAGAGTCAGACACAACTGAGCATGCACACACAATCTAATGACACAGGTTCTTTAAAGCAGAGAATCTTACCTGGCTGTGGTCAGAGGGACACATGCATATGAAGAGTTGTCAGAGTGATACAACGTTGCTGGTTTTGAAGAGGAGTCAGTCAATCAGTTCAGTCGCTCAGTCGTGTCCGACTCTCCGCGACCCCATGAATCACAGCACGCCAGGCCTCCCTGTCCATCACCAACTCCCGGAGTTCACTCAAACTCATGTCCATCAAGTCGGTGATGCCATCCAGCCATCTCATTCTCTGTCGTCCCCTTCTCCTTCCACCCCCAATCCTTCCCAGCATCAGAGTCTTTTCCAGTGAGTCAACTCATCGCATGAGGTGGCCAAAGTATTGCAGTTTCAGCTTTAGCTTCAGTCCTTCCAATGAACACCCAGGATTGATCTCCCTTAGAATGGACTGGTTGGATCTCCTTGAGGTATAAGGGACTCTCAAGAGTCTTCTCCAACACCACAGTTAAAAAACATCAATTCTTCGGTGCTCAGCTTTCTTCACAGTCCAACTCTCACATCCATACATGACCACAGGAAAAATCATCGCCTTGACTAGACGGACCTTAAGGGGATTCAAAAAGGACATGTTGTGCATCCTCTAGAAACTGGAAAAGGCAAGGAAGGACACAAATTCTCCTCTAGAATCTCCAGAAAGGAATCCAGTTCTGCAGACGCCTGCATCCTAGCTTAGTGAGATACAGGATCCCTGTCAGACCACTGCAGCAGCTCGCACTGCTACTATTACTCTGACTGCTGCTACTACGACCATTGTAGATCTGTAAGACCGTAAATGTGTGTTGCTGTAAAGCCACTAACTCTGTGGTAGTTTATTAAGCAGTTATAGAAAACTCATATGACATGTGTCTGTGTTTTGCATTTTTTATATGCCATTAGTGATAGTACAGAATATGTATATGCTAGAAAAAAAATCATATGTCCTTCAATGTGAATTTCACATCACATTAACTTCATATGAATTTATACTAATAGCATACAGAACCATCTGCATTACAGAGACACGAAAGTGAAAGGAAGTCAAAGTGAAGTCGCTCAGTCATGTTCGACTCTCTGTGACCCCATGGACTGTAGCCTACCACGCCCCTCCGTCCATGGGATTTTCCAAGCGAGAATACTGGAGTGGGTTGCCATTTCCTTCTCCAGGGGATCTTCCCGACCCAGGGATCGAACCTGGGTTTCCCACTCTAAAGGCAGACTCTTTGCAGCCTGAGCCACCAGGGAAGCCCAATGTGCTATTATGTGAGGCTAAAACAAATGTATTTGTGTTTGTGTGAGGCAGCTGCTGTTTGCAAAGTGGACCAGTAATGATTCCAAAGACAGCCTGATGCTGAAATATTTTCAGTCATGATCCCACTCTATCTCTGATTTTCGATTTGAATTGTTTTCCAATCACTTAACATCTTAAGTCCCCTGAAGTAGGAGGTAATGTCACCCCTCTCAATATTCTTGCCTGGAAAATTCCATGGACAGAAGGGTCTGGTGGGCTTCAGTCTGTGGGTTTGCAGAGAGTTGGACATGACTGAGCGACTGGTCACATACACACACAACACATACAACAGCTTACGTGTCCAAAGAATTTTACTTCAAAATTCCAATTATTTGAATTTTTTATCTTTGTGTTTTCATATTTATTTTTAAACTTTTCTTTTTTCCCTACATTTAAAGATTTTAAACTTTTGAATCTTTTTCTTTATGCTGTCTTTTAAATTTGTTAGAGACTGTGTATCTATTGTGAACTGATTAGGTTTAAATCAGTTATTTTTCTGAGTAAGGCAATGCATCCCAGGAAAACAAGTAATAAAACTATCAACATTCCTTAGCATTTCCATATGCATTTAGGCAGAAATTTCCTGGCCATAAAATTCTTCAGATAAACTAAACTCATTAAGTCTGAACAAACTTACTCTGATTTATATCATAGACCTGTAAGTAACAATAAATGCACTCTGCATTCCAGTGTGGCACAATTTATGGAAATATTTTATTTAAAAATAATAAATGGGAGTTTTTCTTTTATGTAAACAATTAAAGGATTCATCCATTGGCAGCTCCAATTTGTCTCCAAAACTGAGGATTAAAAGTAAAGCAGTCTGCTAGAAGAGGGTTACTAAAAGATACATAAATTACAAGACAATTGATTTTAACCAACTGTGCATGAAGTACATTTATTCATTCTGGCTATTTTTAAAAAACAGGTGAAAAGACATGTATAGTTTTGTGGTATTTCATTTAGATTCTTCTTTTGCTTCTTCTTAATGTGTAATTTTATTATTTTATACTTTGTCATACTTGTTAGTTAAATATAAAGCATAAATAACATTTATTACTTAAAGACTTTTCAGCATAATAATCTTAAGAAATACTTTCAAATAATATTTGACATTAAGTTGAACACAAACAACCCTCTCTGACTTATAGAAACTATGATAGTGGAGTGCAGACTGAATTACAAAGAACAAAATGCCTCCCCAGAAGCCATGAAGGATTAAGAAATATCTCAGTTTGTGGCATTCAATTTGGTATTATGTTACTCTGCCCAAGGTTTCTTTTGAAAAAAAAAAAAAAAATTAATCCTTCATTTCATGACCACCAATATCTGTAGGAGTTGCTGTATTAGATGGTCAATAGCAGACATATTTAAAGGTTGAAAAATGATATTGAGTTTGAGTATTTTATATATACTGACAATTTTCTTCAATAAAATGTCTCTTTGTACTTACATTTCATAAATGAAGGCTTTTGCTTCAAAATCCAAAGTATTCTCTTAGGTCATATTTAAGGAAGCAAAGGTTTTTAGCTATAAACAGTCACAGCTTTAAAACAGATGTTTTTCAAAGTTCACTTGTAGTTTGGTTTGTTGCTACCAGGAATATATTTTCATACGTATTTAACATTCCGTTCAGTTCAGTTCAGTCACTCAGTCATGTCTGACTCTTTGCGACCCCATGGACTGCAGAACACCAAACTTTCCTGTCCATCACAAACTCCCAGAGCTTTCTCAAAGTCATGTCCATTGGTTCGGTGATAACATCCAACCATCTTTTCCTCTGTTGTCCCCTTCTCCTCCATCCTTCAATCTTTCCCAGAATCAGGGTCTTTTCAAATGAGTCAGTTCTTCACATCAAGTGGCCAGAGTATTGGAGTTTCAGCTTCAGCATCAGTCCTTCCAATGAATATTCAGGACTGATTTCCTTTAGGGTTGACTGGTTTGATCTCTGACAAATAGATTCAAGGGATTAGGTATTTAACATTAGACATCATTATCAGCTTCCAAGAAGAGTCTGAATAAAAACTAAGGATATCAAAGCATAAGATAAACTATACTTTCAATGGTAAAATATATTCAGTTCAATTCAGTTCAGTTCAGTCGCTCAGTCGTGTCCAACTCTTTGCGATCCCATGGACTGCAGCACGCTAGGCCTCCCTGTCCATCACCAACTCCCAGAGTTTACTCAAATTCATGTCCACTGAGTCGGTGATGCCATCCAACAATCTCATCCTCTGTTGTCCCCTTCTCCTTCCTCCTTCAATCGGAATTATAATTTAGTATTACAGAATTCATTTATGTATTCCTTCCCTCCACCTTCCCACATGTTACAAAAAGTAGTAACAAAAAGTTATATCCATGAAAAAATAACAGTTTTTGAATAAAAAACATCTAGGTTTGAACTAGAATTCATTTTTGGCAAATTCCTTGCCATCTCTGAGCTCTATTCACCATTTCATAACGCAGGGATAATATCGGTGTGCCATTTTGGGGAGACAGTTCTCCATAATTTTTTTCACATTTTGTGCAGGGTCAGAATTTTCTGAAGAAAAAAAACTTTGTTAAAAGATGATTAATAGCAAAGATGCCTTGAAAGCTTAAGATGGTGAACTGCTCCAAATATATTTGGACCTGCCTCCCCTAAGACTGTTTGCTGTTGTTCCAGCTTTGGAAGGCTGAGGACTTTCTACTCCCCTCCCAGGAAAGATTTGTTTACGTTCTAGCTTGAAGGTCTTTCTTTCTCTTTGAGGGAAGGAGGGACAGATGTTTTAACTGCCCTGTATAACTTCCAAGTATCACAAATCATGCTTCCTCCTCAGCGGTACAAACTCATTGCAGGCATGAGGTCGTATCAGGCTCTCACCACGTTGCCCAGTGAAGGTTGGGGTTTGGAGAACCAGCCCTAAATGCTCTGTGCATAATGAAGATCTGTTCTCACATCCAGAGGCTTTATGTATCCCATTAAGCACGAAATATAAATATATAACTTAAACAGTCATGTGTCTTGTTTCCTAAGAAACTAAAATTTATTCAACAGCAATATGGCCAACCCAAGGATAAGGCATGTTTTGGTGACCCCTGAGAGCTTACATAAACCCCTTTCCTTATGGTTAATTTAGAGATAGGTTAAATACGGCCAAAGAGATTAAAGTTGAGGCCAAGTTGATAGTCGTTCTGTGAAAGATTTTCCTCCTAAGAGGGAAAGAACGCTGTACTAAGAGAATCCCTTTCCCTCTAAATTACTTTTATTTTGGAGCTTGTTGTATGAGGATGTGATACTTGGAGATTCAGCAGAAGTGAGACTATTTGAAACAAGTCTAAAGAAGGAAACCACAGGATGAAAGAGCAGAAGAATGCCAAATAAATGAGCAAAAGAACAAAAGAATGTTCTAGGGGACATCTTTAAGCTGCTGAATCAATCCTGAACTCATTTCTTTTTATTTTTAAAAAATATATAGTAGTAACAGCTCCTTACAATGCAAACAGATTTTTGTTGTGAAAACATTCTAAGTAATATAAGAATCTTAACTCAAGGACTTATGAAGATTAAATAAAATGAGGGATCAATTAATTAGAATATATGTATTCTAATATATACATTTGTATGTATATGTTGCTACTGCTGCTAATGGACAATATCTCAGGTCCAAGAATCCATTTGTCTGTTGTGTAAGTGCCTGTATCATATGGGCTTCCTGGTGGCCCAGTGGTAAATATTCTGCCTGCCACTGCAGGAGTATCAGGAAACGTGGGTTTGATCCCTAGGTCAGGAAGATTCCCTGGAGAAGGAAATGGTAAATTGCTGCAGTATTCTTGCCTGGATAATCCAGTGGACAAAGGGACCTGATGGTGCTGTAAAGAGTCGGACACGACTGAGCATGCATGTTCTTGCTTCTTGCTATGTCATATAACTCATGTATCATAAGTCAGGGAGCATTTGTGAAAGAGGGGTCACTGAAGCCCAAGGACAGAAATAAAGGGGCATAGTTGTCAATGACAGGAACATTAGAGTAAAATAAAAAATAAATAAAAATTTAATTAGAGCAATTGTTCTTGAGTAGAACCCTTTATATTAAGTTATTTAGAATTCCAAAATATGTTTTTTGTTTGACTTTTTGATATCAGTATTAACTGAAATAGAATTTAAAACTGAGAAATTAAAATCTATTTATTGATTATCTCATTTTGATGTTAGGATACTTTATTTAAAAACATATTTTTATATCAAACTACTTTCCAAATTACAAAAAAGAGAAAAAAAATCTTTGCTTAGATTTTTTTGCAAATTGCTTTACTATCTGGCTTCTTATATCTGCTTCTGCTTTCAAAGTGTTGTGCTATATAAATTTGATTGAAATGTAGTGAAGTTTTGACTTGACACAGATATGCAGTTCAAAAAAGAAGGTGTATTAGAATACTCTTTTTAAGATAATTGTGGTTTGTTTTTTTTGTAACTACACCAAAATCCAAAATTTGGCAATTGATGGTTTCTTAAAAGTTGATTGTAACATAGAATCTCTACCTGGTAAATATTTCACAGCAGTAAGTATGAAATACTTTGATCTGTCTTACAGTTTAACTACTCTTTGTTGTTTTTGTTTAGTCACGAAGTCGTGTCTGACCCTTTTGAGACCCCCATGGACTGTAACCCACCTGGGATCCTCTGTCCATGGGATTTCCCAGGCAAGAACACTGAAGTGGGTTGCCATTTTCTTCTCCAGGGGATCCTCCTGATCAAGAGATTGAACTCATGTCTCTTCATTAGCAGGCAGATTCTTCACCACTGAGCCACCATCGAACCCTTAATTACTCTTTACCCATGAATAATCTTGTAATAGCATTGACTGTTTAGAAAGTATTCATCAACTGAGTATTGTACATCTTCTAAAAGTTGACAAATTCGTGTCACATTTATTAACATCATGGATGTTCTTATCAGAATATTATTTAGGTATTGGGAAACTGTCTAGTTCATAACAACACACCTGCTTTTTCCAAAATTCCGATTTTTCCTTGAAAGCTTGAAATTTATCATTGCAGCAAATATTGTCAGTTGCTTTCCTTAAAATGAAGTCCACTTCATTAAGTTTTGAAAAAAATGTCTGTCAAAACATGTCTGAATAATTATAGTATGTCTTATCAGTTGTGTTTTCAAGTAAAAATGGTGTTTCATTAAAAAGACAGCTAGTTGAGTTTATATTTAAAACAATTGCACAAGTGCTTTTACTTGAGAAAGCCATCATACTTCAGAATGTAGAAGTGTTTTCTCTACAACTGCCATTTCATCATATAGGTGATAAAAAGATGAATGCAAAAGTCTGGTTTAATTAAATTAAAACTTTACTGCTTCATTAAGAATACTGTTATGTAAAATTCAATTTTTTTTTGGATACTGTATGATTTTATTTTTATTTTTACTTTATATTATTGTATTGGTTTTGCCATACATTGACATGATTTAAAAATTATGAGTGCCTGGCAATAAAGAATATAATAAGTATGACACTATGGGTATAATTTGATCTTGTTATTTTAATTTGTGTTAAGGTGATAGCATTTTTACCATCATTGTTTTTGTATCATCAATGTGCTTGTCAACCCAGGGAATAAAGCAAATTCTGTCTTAGTATTTTTATGGAATAATTTTAACCTCATTGACTCCTGACAGTGTCTTATGGACTTCTTTTTGGTTCTATATATCATACTTTGAGAACAACCGAATTCTCAAAGGGTGGGAGAAAAATATATCAGTGTATTTCACATCTCTCTAAATTCTGATAGAATTAGCACCTGACATCCACTCATTAAAAAAGAAAGCTGTTTATTTGGGTTCATCAACTGTCTGTCCCAATAATCTGCAGTTCTTGTTCCCAGTGGGACCTTGTTGTGCTCTAGGCTTTTTCTGTTAAGTATAGTTGGAATCGGTGTGATCTTAGTGAATCTTTGATTCATGATATCTGGGTCTCTTGCTGTAGATGAAGGGAAAAACCAAATTTTTAGGTTTTGGTTTTTATAAAGTCATCCAAATGGAGTATTTACTGCAGCAGATTCAGATTGTTACCAGAGCTTCATTTTTTTCATTTCTTTTGGTCATCTTTTCTGTTATTTCTTTTCTGTCATCATATGCATGAAACTGTTGCATATTTTTCCTTCTCGCCAAAGGCTGTTACATTAGAAGCAAGCAGGCTTGTATTTGCATTATTTACTCTAAGCATCTGCTTTATAGAGACAGGCAATAATTCTTGTTGACTCGACTATTTTATCTTGCTTAGTGAGATGAAGCTCAGTAATACTGAAAGCTAAAACAGTTTTGTGGTCAGCAGTCGCTGATTGGTTTTGTTGTTGTTTGGTCGCTAAGTTGTGTGTGACTCTGCGACCCCATGAACTGCAGCGCTAGGCTCCCCTGTCCTCCACTGTCTACTGGGGCTTGCTTGAATTCATGGCCGTTGAGTTGATGATGCCATCTAACCATCTCATCCTCTGCTGCCCCCTTCTCCTGTTGCCTTCAATCTACAAAATCATTATTTTTATGCACTTTTCATAGTACTCTCAGTTCATTCAATTCAGTTCAGTTCAGTTCAGTCCAGTCGCTCAGTCGTGTCCGACTCTCCACGACCCCATGAATCACAGCACCCCAGGCCTCTCTGTCCATCACCAACTCCCGGAGTTCACTTAAACTCATGTCCATCGAGTAGGTGATGCCATCCAGCCATCTCATTCTCTGTCATCCCCTTCTCCTCCTGCCCCCAATCCCTCCCAGCATCAGAGTCTTTTCCAGTGAGTCAACTCGTCGCATGAGGTGGCCAAAGTATTGGAGTTTCAGCTTTAGCATCAGTCCTTCCAATGAACACCCAGGATTGATCTCCTTTAGAATGGACTGGTTGGATCTCCTTGCGGTACAAGGGACTCTCAAGAGTCTTCTCCAACACCACAGTTCAAGAGCATTAACCAGTGGCATTTTTTTCTTTTTTTTAATACCAAGCTGAGAAAATCACACACAAACCTGTAGAAACTCTGCTTGGTATGGCAAGTGAAGATAGAATTTAATTTCTAGAGGCCAGAGAATGCCTTTTTGTCCAAAACACAAGGCTCTTTACCGATATATGAAAATTGGTTTGGATTCCAAATATCAATGTGGTGTTAATTGTTATACTGATTTTAATCTTTATTTCATTTTTGATAATTAAATCTATTTTATTTTCTCTTATGCACTATTTTTATTGATCTAATTGTACTTTATTATTTAATGAAGTATAGCTGACTGACAATGTAGTGATAATTTCTATATATGTATATATATATATGTATACACACATAAGATGTGAAATGAAATGAAAGTCACTCAGTCGTGTCCAACTCTTTTTTTTTTTTAGCTCTTATTTTATTTTATTTTTTTATTTTTATTTATTTATTTTTTAATTTATTATTTTTTTTAATTTTACAATATTATATTGGTTGGTTTTGCCATACATTGACATGAATTCGCCCCAGGTGTACATGAGTTCCCCCTCCTAAACCCCCCTCTCACCTCCCTCCTCCCTTAATCCTCCCTCTGGGTCATCCCCCCACACCAGCCCCGAGTTTCCTGTAACATGCATTGACCCTAAACTGCTGATTCGCTTCACACATGACAACATACATGTTTCAATGTCATTCTCTCAAATCATCCCACCCTTACCCTCTCCCACAAAGTCCCAAAGACTGTTCGATACAACTGTGTCTCTTTTGCTGTCTCGTATACAAGGTTATATTTCCATCTTTCTAAATTCCATATATATGTGTTAGTATACTGTATTGGTGCGTTTCTTTCTGTCTTACTTCACTCTGTATAATAGGCTCCAATTTCATCCATCTCATTAGAACTGATTAAAATGCATTCTTTTTAATGGCTGAGTAATACTCCATTGTGTATATGTACCGAAGCTTTCTTATCCATTCGTCTGCAGATGGACATCTAGGTTGCTTCCATGTCCTGGCTATTATAAAGGGTGCTGCGATGAACACTGGAGTACATGTGTCTCTTTCAATTCTGGTTTCCTCGGTGTGTATGCCCAGAAGTGCGATTGCTGGATCATATGGCAGTTCTATTTCCAGTTTTTTGAGGAATCTCCACACTGTTCTCCATAGTGGCTGTACTAGTTTGCATTCCCACCAACAGTGTAAGAGGGTTCCCTTCTCTCCACACCCTCTCCAGCATTTATTGCATGTAGACTTTTGGATAGCAGCCATTCTGACTGGTGTGAAATGGTATCTCATTGTGGTTTTGATTTGCATTTCTCTGATTATGAGGGATGTTGAGCATTTTTTCATGTGTTTGTTAGCCATCTTTATGTCTTCTTTGGAGAAATGTCTGTTTAGTTCTTTGGCCCATTTTTTGATTGGGTCATTTATTTTTCTGGAATTGAGCTGCAGGAGCTGCTTATATATTTTGGAGATTAATCCTTTATCAGTTGCTTCATTTGCTATTATTTTCTCCCATTCTGAAGGCTGTTTTTTCACCTTACTTATAGTTTCCTTTGCTGTGCAGAAGCTTTTGATTTTAATTAGATCCCATTTGTTTATTTTTGCTTTTATTTCCAATATTCTGGGAGGTGGGTCTTGGAGGATCCTGCTGTGATTTATGTCGGAGAGTGTTTTGCCTACATTCTCCTCTAGGAGTTTTATAGTTTCTGGTCTTACATTTAGCTCTCTAATCCATTTTGAGTTTATTTTGGTATATGGTGTTAGGAAGTGTTCTAGTTTCATTCTTTTACAAGTGGCTGACCAGTTTTCCCAGCACCACTTGTTAAAGAGACTGTTTTTCTCCATTGTACAATCTTGCCTCCTTTGTCAAAGATGAGGTGTCCATAGGTGCGTGGATTTATCTCTGGGCTTTCTACTTTGTTCCATTGATCTATATTTCTGTCTTTATGCCAGTACCATACTGTCTTGATGACTGTGGCTTTGTAGTAGAGCCTGAAGTCTGGCAGGTTAATTCCCCCAGTTCCATTCTTCTTCCTCAAGATTGCTTTGGCTATTCGAGGTTTTTTGTATTTCCATACAAATTGTGAGATTATTTGTTCTAGTTCTTTGAAAAATATCATTGGTAGCTTGATAGGGATTTCATTGAATGTATAAATTACTTTGGGTAGTATACTCATTTTCACAATATTTATTCTTCCAATCCACGAACACGATATATTTCTCCATCTATTAGTGTCCTCTTTGATTACTTTTACTAGTGTTTTATAGTTTTCTATGTACAAGTCTTTTGTTTCCTTAGGTAGATATATTCCTAAGTATTTAATTCTTTTCGTTGCAACAGTGAATGGAATAGTTTCCTTAATTTCTCTTTCTATTTTCTCATTATTAGTGTATAGGAATGCAAGGGATTTCTGTGTGTTGATTTTATATCCTGCAACTCTACTGTAATCACTGATTAGCTCTAGTAGTTTTCTGGTAGAGTCTTTAGGATTTTCTGTGTAGAGGATCATGTCATCAGCGAACAGTGAAAGCTTTACTTCTTCTTTTCCAATTTGTATTCCTTTTATGTCTTTTTCTGCTCTGATTGCTGTAGGCAAAACTTCCAGAACTATTTTGAAGAGTAGTGGTGAGAGTGGGCACCCTTGTCTTGTTCCTGACTTTAGGGGAAATGCTTTCAGTTTTTCACCATTGAGGATAATGTTTGCTGTGGGTTTGTCATATATAGCTTTTATTATGTTGAGGTATGTCCCTTCTATTCCCACTTTCTGGAGGGTTTTTTATCATAAATGGATGTTGAATTTTGTCGAAGGCTTTCTCTGCATCTATTGAGATAATCATATGATTTTTATTTTTCAGTTTGTTAATGTGGTGTATTATGTTGATTGATTTGCGGATATTGAAGAATCCTTGCATTTCTGGGATAAAGCCCACTTGCTCATGATGTATGATCTTCTTAATGTGTTGTTGGATTCTGATTGCTAGAATTTTGTTAAGGATTTTTGCATCTATGTTCATCAGTAATATTGGCCTGTAGTTTTCTTTTTTTGTGGGGTCTTTACCAGGTTTTGGGATTAGGGTGATGGTGGCCTCATGGAATAAGTTTGGAAGTTTCCCTTCCTCAGCTATTTTCTGGAAGAGTTTGAGTAGAATAGGTATTAGCTCTTCTCTAAATTTTTGGTAGAATTCAGCTGTGAAGCCATCTGGACCTGGGCTTTTGTTTGCTGGGAGATTTTTGATTACAGTTTCAATTTCCGTGCTTGTGATGGGTCTGTTCAGATTTTCTATTTCTTCCTGGTTCAGTTTTGGCAAGGTGTACTTTTCTAGGAATTTGTCCATTTCTTCCAGGTTATTCATTTTATTGCCATATAATTGCTGATAATATTCTCTAATAATCCTTTGTATTTCTTTGTTGTCAGTTGTGATCTCTCCATTTTCATTTCTAATTTTATTGATTTGGTTCTTCTCCCTTTGTTTCTTGATGAGTCTGGCTAGTGGTTTGTCAATTTTATTTACCTTCTCAAAGAACCAGCTTTTGGCTTTGTTGATTTTTGCTATGGTCTCTTTTGTTTCTTTTGCATTTATCTCTGCCCTAATTTTTACGATTTCTTTCCTTCTACTGACCCTGGGGTTCTTCATTTCTTCCTTTTCTAGTTGCTTTAGATGTAGAGTTAGTTTATTTAGTTGACTTTTTTCTTGTTTCTTGAGGTGTGCCTGTATTGCTATGAACTTCCCCCTTAGCACTGCTTTTACAGTGTCCCAGAGGTTTTGGGTTGTTGTGTTTTCATTTTCATTCATTTCTATGCATATTTTGATTTCTCTTTTGATTTCTTCTATGATTTGTTCATTATTCAGCAGCATGTTGTTCAGTCTCCATATGTTGGCATTTTTTAATAGTTATTCTCCTGTAATTGAGATCTAATCTTACTGCGTTGTGGTCAGAAAAGATGCTTGGAATGATTTCAATTTTTTTGAATTTACCTAGGCTAGATTTCGGAGAAGGCAATGGCAAGCCACTCCAGTACTATTGCCTAGAAAATCCCATGGATGGAGGAGCCTGGTAGGCTGCAGTCCGTGGGGTCGCTAAGGGTCGGACACGACTGAGCGACTTCACTTTCACTTTTCACTTTCACACATTGGAGAAGGAAATGGCAACCCACTCCAGTGTTCTTTCCTGGAGAATCCCAGGGACGGGGGAGCCTGGTGGGCTTCCGTGAATGGGGTCACACAGAGTTGGACACGACTGAAGTGACTCAGTAGCAGCAGCAGGCTAGATTTATGACCCAGGATGTGATCTATCCTGGCAAAGGTTCCGTGTGCGCTTGAGAAAAACGTGAAATTCATTGTTTTG
Organism: Moschus berezovskii; assembly: GCF_049115385.1. Classification (NCBI taxonomy): domain Eukaryota; kingdom Metazoa; phylum Chordata; class Mammalia; order Artiodactyla; family Moschidae; genus Moschus; species Moschus berezovskii. The sequence continues at coordinate 10,963,871 of NC_142467.1, forward strand.
GGGTGAAATGTCCTATAGATATCTATTAGGTCTAACTGGTCTATTGTATCATTTAAAGATTGTGTTTCCTTGTTAATTTTCTGTTTAGTTGATCTATCCATAGATGTAAGTGGGATGTTAAAATCTCCCACTATTATTGTGTTATTGTTAATTTCCCCTTTCATACTTGTTAGTAATTGCCTTACATATTGTGGTGCTCCTATGTTGGGTGCATAAATATTTATAATTGTTATATCTTCTTCTTGGATTGATCCTTTGATCATTATGTAGTTTCCTTCTTTGTCTCTTTTCACAGCCTTTGTTTTAAAGTCTATTTTATCTGATATGAGTATTGCTACTCCTGCTTTCTTTTGGTCTCTATTTGCATGGAATATCTTTTTCCAGCCCTTCACTTTCAGTCTGTATGCGTCCCTCGTTTTGAGGTGGGTCTCTTGTAGACAACATATATAGGGGTTTTTGTTTTTGTATCCATTCAGCCAGCCTTTGTCTTTTGGTTGGGACATTCAACCCATATACGTTTAAGGTAATTATTGATAAGTACGATCCCGTAGCCATTTTCTTTATTGCTTTGGGTTCAAGTTTATACACTCTTTCTGTGTTTCCTGTCTAGAGAAGATCCTTTAGCATTTGTTGGAGAGCTGGTTTGGTGATGCTGAATTCCCTCAGCTTTTGCTTGTCTGTAAAGCTTTTGATTTCTCCTTCATATTTGAATGAGATCCTTGCTGGGTATAGTAATCTGGGCTGTAGGTTATTTTCTTTCATCACTTTAAGTATGTCTTGCCATTCCCTTCTGGCCTGAAGAGTTTCTGTTGAAAGATGAGCTGTTATCCTTATGGGAATCCCCTTGTGTGTTATTTGCTGTTTTTCCCTTGCTGCTTTTAATATTTGTTCTTTGTTAATTTGATTAATATGTGTCTTGGAGTATTTCGCCTTGGGTTTATCCTGTTGGGGACTCTCTGGGTTTCTTGGACTTGGTTGATTATTTCTTTCCCTATTTTAGGGAAGTTTTCAACTATTATCTCCTCAAGTATTCTCTCATGGTCTTTCTTTTTGTCTTCTTCTGGGACTCCTATGATTCGAATGTTGGAGCGTTTAACATTGTCCCAGAGGTCTCTAATATTGTCCTCATTTCTTTTAATTCGTTTTTCTTTTTTCCTCTCTGTTTCATTTATTTCTACAATTCTATCTTCTAGTTCGCTTATCCTGTCTTCTGCCTCTGTTATTCTACTGTTTATTCCCTCCAGAGTGTTTCTGATCTCATCTATTGCATTATTCATTGTATATTGACTCTTTTTAATTTATTCTAAGTCCTTATTAAATCTTTCTTCCATCTTCTCAATCCTTTTCTCCAGGTTATTTATCTGTAACTCCATTTTGCTTTCAAGATTTTGAATCATTTTCACCATCAAAATTCGAAATTCTTTATCAGGTAGATTCCCTTTATCTTCTTCTTTTGTTTGTGTTGGTGGGCAATTATCTGGTTCCTTTACTTTCTGGGTATTTCTCTGCCTCTTCATCTTGCTTATATTGCTTTGCTTGGGGTGGCCTTTCCCTCTTCTTGAAGTTTGTGGAGTTCTCTTTATTGAGTAGTTTCTTCGCTGTGTGTGGAGTTGGATGGGTGACTTGTCCGGGTTCCCTGGTTAGGGAAGCATGTGTCGGTGTTCTGGTGGGTGGAGCTGGATTTCTTCTCTCTCCTTTTGAAGACAATGGGCTGCTTTTCTGTGTGCCTGATGTCCTCTGCTAGTATTCAGAAGTTGTTTTGTGGACTTTACTCCGCATTCAAATGTTCTTTTGACGAATTTGTGGGGGAGAGAGTGGTCTCGCCGTCTTATCCCTCCGCCACCTTGTTCCTTCGTCCCCAAAACGCTGGATTCTTATATTCCACTTGGTCGTGGAGTATCTCTTCACAGCTGCTCCAGCAAGGTGCACCCGCTGTACCTTACTTTGGTCGAGGGGTATCACCTCAAGGCCGCCCCTCCTGCTTTGAATGTGGATCAGCTCCTCTCGGCCCTCTGGTGCCCAAGCAGCCACCACCTCCTGGACGTGGTACAGCTCCTCTCGGCCATTGCCCTAACCCTGGGCGCGGGGTAGCTCCTCTCAGCCACGATTCTGCACGTGGTCGGTTGCGCTGGAGCCGGGCGTCTCTCGCGTCTGCGCCCGTGTCCAACTCTTTGTGACCCCATGGGCTACACAGTCCATGGAATTTTCTAGGCCAGAATAATGAAGTGGGTAGCCTTTCCCTTCTCCAGAGGATCTTTCTGACCCAGGAACTGAACCGGGGTCTCCTGCATTGGAGGTGGATTCTCTACCAAATGAGCTATCAGGGAAGCCCATATATACATAGAGATATATCTATATGTATAACTTAATCACTTTGTTGTGCAGAAAAGTGATTCAATTATACATATATATATATATATATATAAATTTGTTAAAAATATTTTTTCCATTTTGATTTATCATAGGATATTGAATATAGTTCTCTGTGCTGTACAGTAGGGTATTATTTTTTATCCATTCTATATAATAGCTTACATCTGCTAAACCTAAGCTTCCACTAACCTTCCACTCCATTCTTTTCCCAGCCCTCTCCACCTTAACAACAACAAATCTATTCTGTATGTCCCGGAGTCTGTTTCTGTTTCACTGATAGGTTTATTTTTGTCACATTTTAGATTCCACATATTAGTGATATCATGTGGTATTTGTCTTTCGCATTTTGACTTAACTTCACTTGGTATGATAATCTCTACTTGCATCCATGTTGCTGCAAATAGCATTATTTCATTCATTTTTATGACTGAGTAATAGTTCATTGTATATATGTACCATATATTCTTTATCCTTTCATCTGTTGATGGCATTTAGCTTGCTTCCGTGTCTTGGCTATTGTGAATAGTTCTGCTGTGAGTATAGGGGTGCATATATCTTTTTGAATTAGAGTTTTGACTGGATATATGTCCAGCAGTAAGATTGCTGAATCATATAATAATTCTATTTTTAGTTTTCTGTGGAACCTCCATACTGTTTTCCACAGTGACTACACCAACTTAGATTCCCACCAACATGGTATGAGGGTTCCATTTTCTCTACATCCTGATTAGCAATTGTTCCTTGTAGAGTTTTTAATGATGGCCATTCTGATATGTGCAAGGTGGTACCTTGTTATACTTTTAATTTGCATTTCTCTAATAATTAGAGATGTTGAGCATCTTCTCATGTGCCTATTGGCTATTTGTATTTCATGTTTGGAGAAACATCTTTTTAGGTCTTCTGTCCATTTTTAGATTGGGGTGTTGGTTTTTTGTTGTCAAGTTGTATGGGCTGTTTGTATATTTTGAAAATTAAGCCCTTGTAAGTTCCATGATTTGCAAATATTTTCTCCAATTCTGAGGGTCATCTTTTCATTTTTATGGTTTCTTTTGCTGTGCAAAAGCTTGTAAAATTGATTAGTCCCTTTTGCTTAATTTTGCTTTTATTTCTATTACTTGGCAGACTGACCTAAGCAAACATTGATACAATTTTTGTCAGAGAATGTTTTGCCTATGATCTCTTCTAGTAGTTTTATAGTGTCTATAAAGAAGGGGAAACTATAAGGTACAATTTATCTAAATTCCACATGTAATCAAGGTCATTGACATTAGAGTTCATCTGAAGTGCATGTCATCATCAAAGTTTTGATGGCAAATTTCAACAGGACAGGTCTGTCCTATGTTTAAGTCTAGGTCATTTTGAGTTTTTCTGTATGGTGAGACTATGTCTCTTAATACTATTGATTTAAAAGTGGCTGTCCAACTGCCATAGCACCACTTGCTCAAGAGATGTTATTTCTCCAATTTTATACTCTTGCCTTCTTTGTCAAAAATTAATTGACTATAGGTGTGTGGGTTTACTTCTGGGCTCTCTACTCTGTTCCATTGATCCATATGACTGTTTTTATGCCAATACCACACTGTCTTGATTACTGTGGCTTTGTAGTGTTGTCTGAAGTATAGAAGGGCTATGCCTCCTGCTTTATTCTTTTTCCTCATGATTCTGGGTCTTATTTGGCTCCACAGAACATTTAGAGTTATTTGTTCTAGTTCTGTGAAAAACATCATGGGTAATTTGACAGGGATTAAATATGGTTTCACTGGTAGCTCGGGGCTTCCCAGGTGGCACTCGTGGTAAAAAAAAAAACAACTGGGCCTGCCAATGCAGGAGACATAAGAGATGTGACCCCAGGGTTCGATCCAAGGGTTCATCCCTGGGTCAGGAAGATCCTCTGGAGGAGGGCATAGCAACCCAACTCCAGTATTCTTGCCTGAAGAATCTCAAGGACAGAGGAGCCTGGCAGGCTACAGTCCATGGGGTCACAAAGAGTCGAACACAACTGAGCAACTTAGGACTCATGCTTCACTGGTAGCTCAGTAGTAAAGAATCTGTCTGACAATGCAGGAGATGCAGGTTCAATCCCTGGGTCAGAAGAGGAAGGAGGAGGACATGACAACACACTCCGGTATTCTTGTCTGGGAAATCTCATGGACAAAGGAGACTGGCAGGCTGTGGTCATGGGATCACAAAAGACTTGGATATGACTTAGTGACTAAACAACGACAGGACATTAAATCTGTGTGCAGTTTTGAGAAGTGTTGCCATTTTAACAATATTAATCCTTCCAGTTCCAGATCATGGGATATCTTTCATTTCTGTGGATCACCTTTAATTTCCTTGTAATTTTAAAGTAGGGGAAACTACAAGGTACAATTTATCCAAATTCCATATGTTATCAAGGTCAAGGATGTTGGAGATCATCTGAAGTGTTATGCCATCATCAAAGATTGATGGCAAACTTCCAGCAGGACAGATCTGGATATCTTGGGAAAACTGTCTCATCAGATGTTGTCTGTTTCAATTTCAGGAAATCTTTGCTTTTGCATTACCAGATGATGTTCAGGTCCAGTTAGAATTTGGTGCTTTCTTTAGGTGTGTCATGTGCACCAAGTGTCTATTCCTTAGAATTTGGCAGCACAAAGATTTGGTTACGTGCACCTGATAAGGTCCTCTCCAATGAGTTTGAGGAGAGTTATTCCGGACATGTCTTTTCCAATAGATAAAAGTTCCAGGTTGCAAAGTCTGATGCTTAAAGTCTTCCTTTTCCAATAATATACTATAAAAAGGTCAATCTACCCAAACATGGTTATTTTAAATAAAAGGAATTAGGGATTTGCAATATTGGAATATTTAACTTATATGCAGAGTACATGATGAGAAATGCTGGTCTGGATGAAACACAAGCTGGAATCAAGATTGCCAGGAGAAATATCAATAACCTCAAATATGCAGATGACACCACACTTATGGAAGAAAGCGAAGAAGAACTAAAGAGTCTCTTGATGAAAGTGAAAGAGGAGAGTGAAAAAGTTGGCTTCAACATTCAGAAAACTGAGATCATGGCATCTGGTCCCATCACTTTATGGCCAATAGATGGGGAAACAGTGGACACAGTGAGAGACTTTATTTTTTTGGTCTCCCAAATCACTGCAGATGGTGATTGCAGCCATGAAATTAAAAGATGCTTGCTCCTTGGAAGAAAAATTATGACCAACCTAGACAGCATATTAAAAAGCAGAGACATTATTTTGTCAACAAAAGTCCATCTAGTCAAAGCTATGGTTTTTCCAGTAGTCATGTATGGATGTGACAGTTGGACTATAAAGAAAGCTGAGTGCCAAAAAACTGATGGTTTTGAACTGTGGTGTTGAAGACTCTTAAGAGTCCCTTGGACTGCAAGGAGATCCAACCAGTCCATCCTAAAGGAAATCAACCCTGAATATGCATTGGAAGGACTGATGCTGAAGCTGAAACTCTGATATTTTGGCCACCTGATGTGAAGAACTGACTCATTTGAAAAGACCCTGATGCTGGGAAAGACTGGGGGCAGCAGGAGAAGGGGATGACAGAAGATGAGATGGTTGGATGGCATCACAACCTAATGGACATGAGTTTGTGTGAACTCCAGGAGTTGGTGATGGACAGGGAAGCCTGGCGTGCTGCAGTCCATGGGGTCACAAAGAGTCAGACTGAGCAACTGAACTGAACTGAATATTGGAATAGCCCTCCTCATGTCAATTGTTTGTCAAGGGAACCAGAACCCAAGTGCCTTACGTGTCTGTGACTATCTCAAAGGGTGAGAGCTGATAAGTTCCAAAAGTGATGATTCTGAGATTTAGAAAGACCAACAGCAATGCTTTCAGCTGAGGTATCTGTGGGAGTAGGGAACTCTAGAAATTTTGCCAATGGAATCTTAGTAATTCCATTAGTGCGTTTGACAAAACCATAGGATTGAGGGTGGTATGTGCAGCGAAAGTGTTGTAAAACTAGCCAAACAACACAGACTTCTCAAAGCACCTGGATAGTAAAATGGATACCTTGGCCACTAGGAAGTTCAAAAGGAACTGGGAAGGGATAATGTTTTCCAAAAGGACTTTAGCAACAGTGGAGGCAAGTAGCCTGTCTGCAAGGGAAGGCTTCATTCTAGTGTGGAAACATATAGACTGTGACTGAAGAATATGTATATCCCTGAGACAAAGGACACCGTATGGAAAACCATTTGCCAGACTTTGGTCTATTATGCAGCTGAAAATGTCCAGGAGCGGTACAAACAGGCTTCCCTGGGTTGAACTTTAGATGAATGGGATAAGTGAGGAAGGAATTTTTACAGCCTGGTTAATGTTTCCCCACCAATATTGCTCCATGAGTGCTATCATTTTGTTAGTAGACCAGTGGCTTAATGCATGTGCAGTGGTGAGGAGTGAGAATTTTAGAATCTCCAGTAATATTGGGTTGTCACTTGATCCAAACCAAAGCTTTCTCTTTTTATCAAACCAAAAGTTAATTGAATTTCCAGGCTCTTTTTCCTTTTTGGGGGCCAACTTTTAGGCTTCTCTAGCCAGTTTTTCTAAATTTTCATTTGGAGAATAATCCTTTGGATGATGACAGAGGTCTGGCTACTGCTGTCCCTTTTAATGGCAGCATTCCTTATGAATCAGCAAGGTGATTTCCTTTAGCTTTCTGAAAGTCAGCTTTAAAATGCTTCAGAATCTTAGCATCCCAGGTAAAAGTATTTTTTTCTAATAATTCCCAAACATAGAGGCTATTTAAATTTTTTTCCACTGAAAATAAGGAAGTATTACAGAGTCCAAGCTGGATCTGCTTGCTGCACAACAGACCCATGATTCCTGGAGATGAGCTGTTGAGGCAAGGAAGAGCCAGGCAGGAAGCTGGCTGACTGAGAAGCTGGCAGGCTAGTGCCTCAAAATAGCCATCTTATTGGGGTCTGAAAGCCAGGTTCTTTTCTAGATAAGAGATGGGCAGGGTGGGGTGAGGTGGGGATGGTGGGGGTGGTGGGAGGTGAGGAAGCAAAGTGAAAAGGCCATTAATCTTGTGAGCATCTCGTAGAATGGCAAGCCTCAGACAGGAGTTAATTTTTCCTTCCTTCCATCTTCAGGTGGGCACGGTCCTGAACAAAGGCACTTTAGTTTAACAGTAAGGCAAAGGGGCAGGAGTCTCTGAGTCAAGTCATTCCATATGATTATCATAACACAAGCAACCAAAAACAAGTCAAAGGAACAGTTTCAACATGGAGTTAGAATTAGCTACTTCTCTGCAACAGAAGCACCTTGCTTCCACAGCATTCCAAAATTATGAGCCAGTAAGATTGCTGTGAGAAATATCAATAACCTCAGATATTCAGATGATACCACCCTTATGGTAGAAAGTGAAGAGGAACTAAAAAGCCTCTTGATGAAAGTGAAAGAGGAGAGTGAAAAGGTTGGCTTAAAACTCAACATTCAGAAAACAAAGATCATGGCATCTGGTCCCATCACTTCATGGGAAATAGATGGAAAAACAGTGGAAACAGTGTCAAACTTTATTTTGGGGGGCTCCAATATCACTGCAGATGCTGATTGCAGCCATGAAATTAAAAGACACTTACTCCTTGGAAGGAAAGTTATGACCAACCTAGACAGCATATTAAAAAGCAGAGACATTACTTTGCCAACCAAGGTCCGTCTAGTCAAGGCTATGGTTTTTCCCGTGGTCATGTATGAATGTGAGAGTTGGACAGAGAAGAAAGCTTATCGCCAAAGAATTGATGCTTTTGAACTGTGGTGCTGGAGAAGACTCTTGAGAGTCCCTTGGACTGCAAGGAGATCCAACCAGTCCATTCTAAAGGAGATCAATCCTGGGTGTTCATTGGAAGGACTGATGCTAAAGCTGAAACTGCAATACTTTGGCCACCTCATGCGAAGAGTTGACTCACTGGAAAAGACTCTGATGCTGGGAAAGGTTGGGGGTGGGAGGAGAAGGAGACGACAGAGAATGAGATGGCTGGATGGCATCACCGACTCAATGGACATGAGTTTGAGTGAACTCCGGGAGTTGGTGATGGACAGGGAAACCTGGCGTGCTGTGATTCATGGGGTCGCAGAGAGTCGGACACGACTGAGCGACTGAACTGGACTGAACTGAACTGATGAAAGCGTATTTACTACTAGAATAAATATTGGCATTTTTGACCTTGGTAAAGTACCAGCCCAGAGAAGGAAATGGCAACCCACTCCAACACTCTTGCCTTGAGAATTCCATGTTTGGAGGAGCTTGCTAGGCTACAGTCCATGGGGTCACAAAGAGTCTGACATGACTGAACGACTTCACTTTCTTTCTTTCTATGGTTCCTTTTTGAGAAGGAATGGCAACCCACTCCTGTGTTCTGGCATGGAGAATCCCATGGACAGAGGGGCCTGGTGGGCTATAGTATATGGGTTTGCAAAGAGTTGGACATGACTAAGCTGAAACTCCAGTACTTTGGTCACCTCAGGCGAAGAATTGACTCACTGGAAAAGACTCTGATGCTGGGAGGGATTGAGGGCAGGAGGAGAAGGGGATGACATAGAATGAGATGGCTGGATGGCATCACCGATTCGATGGACATGAGTTTGAGTGAACTCCAGGAGTTGGTGATGGATAGGGAGGCCTGGTGTGCTGTGATTCATGGGGTTGCAAAGAGTCGGACACGACTGAGCGACTGAACTGAACTGAACTGAACTGAGGCAACACATACACAAAGTACCAGCCCATGTAAAGGCATATATTTCATCCTCTTGGGTGATAGTAGCCACAGGTAAAGATGCTGCCTCAACATCAAAAGAAGTTACAGTAAATAGCCAGCACAATATTTGTGGTTGTCCCCTTTGAAATAGGAACCATTACTGAACCATGAGAAGTCAAAATTATCCAGGAGAATTTCCCATAGATCGTCATGTGGAGTCAGGAGGTGGTCGATCGCTGTTAGTCAGTCACAGGGGACTTCAGTCTTGATGAAGGAGAGAACAGTGGGGTTAACATTTTTGCAGTGGACAAGAGTTATGTGAGAGGCAGTTAACATAAGGACTTCAGAGAGGTAAGTTCGCTGACTGAGAAGCGTTGAGTGTGATGAGAATTCAGTAGAGCTTCTAGTGGATGGGGTACAAAAATGGTTAAAGGAGATGCAATAATGATTCTCTTGGTCTTGTCTTGTAAGTAGCTCAGTTGTGTCCAATTCTTGCAACCCCATGGGACAGTAGCCAGCCAGGGTCCTCTGTCTATGGGAATTTCCAGGCAAGAATACTGGAGTGGGCTTCCATTTCCTTCTCCAGGGAATCTTCCTGAGCTGGGAATCAAACCTGGGTCTCCTGCATTGCAGGCCGATTCTTTACCAACTGAACTACAAGGGAAGCCCCTTGGTAGCCCCTTGATTTTCTTGGTGACATTAACCAAAATGGCAGAGGAATTAATGGGCCTAAGCGAGGAGGGGCTGTAATATCCAGTGGGTCAACAGTGGCCCCTGTGCTTTTGAATGGGTACCCCACATTTATTCCCTTCCTTTTCATATAACAAAAAGGAAAAAGGAAATCTGATCATTGGGATCTGATCATCAAGTTGTTGTTAAGTCACTCAGTCCTGTCCAACTCTTTGCAACCCCAAGGACTACAGCATGCCAAGATTCCCTATCCTTCACCATCTCCCGGAGTTTGCTAAAACTCATGTCCATTGAGTCGGTGATGCCATCCAACCATCTCATCCTCTGTCGTCCCCTTCTCCTCTTGTCATCAGTATTTCCCAGCATCAGGGCCTTTTCCAGTGAGTCAGTTCTTCGCATCAGGTGGCCATGATTTTAGTTTTTGAATGTTGAGTTTTAAGCCAGCTTTCTTGCTCTCTTCTTTCACATTCATTAAGAGGCTCTTTAGTTCCTCTTTGCTTTCTGCCATTTAGCGTGGTATCATCCACATATCTGAGGTTGTTGATATTTCTCCCGGCAATCTTGATTCCAGTTTGTGCTTCATCCAGCTTGGCATTTCTCATGATGTACTCTGCATATAAGTTAAATAAGCAGAGTGACAATATGCAGCCTTAATGTACTCCTTTCCTAGTTCTGAATCAGTTCACTGTTTCATTTCTGGTTCTAACCATTGCTTCTTAAACCGCACACAAGTTTCTCAGGAGGCCAGTAAAGTGGTCTAGCATTTCCATCTCTTTAAGAATTTTCCATTGTTCGTTGTGATCCACACAGTTAAAGGCTTTATCGTAGTCAAAAAAGCAGAAGTAGATGTTTTACTGGAATTCTCTTGCTTTTTCTATGATCCAACATATGTTTGCAATTTGATCTCTGGTTACTTATCAAACTCTTCTTTCAGGTCTTGAAAGCCTTGTTGTTTGATTTTCCTCATAAAACTGGATCGGGTGTTACAGTTTAGTAAAAGGTATAGAGATTTAGGCATAAGACAGAAATTTGGAGTTCAGTCGGCAATTAGCAGTTAGATCAAGAAAACCTTGCTGTTGGTGCTTAGTTTTAGATTTTGAAAAACTGAAGACATCATGAATCCAGACATCTATCTGGATCTATCTAGGTATCAGCTCTTGCTCTGATATCAGATGCCTTATAGCAAATCTGGATTTGGGCATCTCTGATTTTTCTTTTTAAGGCTAGAAGTTTTAGCAAGGAGATGCTGACTCCTGTGAGGAGGTTTGAAGTGGAAAACAAAGTAGCAAATCATCCACATCTTGCAACAAAATAGGACCCCTAGGGAACTTTTTATCATTTCGTTCAAACTTCAGGATTTGTGAGAAATAGAAAGGTCTCTCAGTAAAACCCTGAGGAATTACTGTCCAGGAGAATTGTTTATCTTCCCAAGTGAAGGCAAAAAGATATTGGTTAACTTCATCAACTGGAATTCTAAAGAATGTATAGCATAAATCATTTACAGTAAATAATTTGCAACCAATGGGCATGGGAAAGGATTTTAGTATATATGAAGGTTAGAAACAATAGTTTCAAGGCATAACAGTGCTGTTTGTTGCCTAGAGGTCGTAGACAAACTTCCACTTGTTCTCACTGGTAAACTGGGAATGTTACAAGGGCTAGTACTAGGGATAATGAGTCCTTGAACTTTGTAATCTTCTATTATGTGCTTATTATATTATGGGCTTTATTCATCAAAGGGCTTCTTTACTTATGTTAGTGCTCATGCTCAGTCACTGAGTTGTGTCTGACTCTTTGCGACCCCAATGAACTGGCCCTCCAGGCTCCTCTGTCCATGGAATTTTCCAGGCAAGAATACTGGAGTGGGTTACCATTTTCTGCTCCAGGGGATCTTTCCAACCCAGGGATTGAATCTGTGTCTCCTGTATTGGCAGGCGGATTCTTTACCACTGAGCCACCTGATAAGTCCTTTCTTTACTTATGTGCTTAGTTGTTCAGTCGTGTCCAACTCTTTCTGGCCCCATGGAGGAGGATTCTTTCTAACCCTATGGAGGAGGATTCTTTACTGTCTAAATCATCAGACAGTAATGGGAAAGGAAGCCCTTTAGTTATAAATCAATTAATTCTGGGAAGAAGTTTTGTGGGATCTATATGAATCTTGATGGGAAATACACTTTGTGTTTTGCCAAACCGATTCTTGGGATGGAAGATCCCCTGGAGAAGGAAATGGCAGCCCACACTAGTCTTCTTGTCTGGGAACTCCCATGGTCAGAGGAGCCTGGAGGGCTGCAGTCCATGGGGCTGCAAAAGAGTAGAATAGGACTCAGCAACTAAACAGCAACAGTTTAAACTAAACAGCAAATCAGTTGGAGATTTTGTTCACAAGGGAGATGAGAATGGATTTGATAGGGATAAATGATGAGTGTTTATAGAAAAAAAAAGTCAAAGTTTCACTTAATTCATTCAAAGTTTGTTACTTTGATGATTAGTGTCAAATTCTAGACTTATTTCCCATTTTGGGAAGAAGAAATTTCAGCATGATACTTCTTTAAGGTGTCTCAGCCTAATAAATGGATAACAGCAGATAAACCAAGGAGAAAAGGGTTTGCATTTATCAGAGGGGCTAAAGAAAAAGTAATCTGTCCATGCAAAGAAACTACTTGAAATTCTTTGGAGAGTCTCACTATCTGAGCTGCTTTAACATGTATCAGTAGGGGCTCCTTTTGGTAGTGGCAATGAGCACTGAGAGTGTGGCTCTGGTGTCCATTAGTACTGGAAGAGAATCATCCTCAATCTGAAAAAATGTTGGTTGAGAAGAATAATTGGGAAGAGCTCTGTTACTTCGTAGGACCCCGCAACACTGAGAGTTGGAAGAACATTGGAAAGCCTGATTATAAAGCTGAAGTCACCTAAAATGCTTAAAATTGTAACAATCTCTTTTCCAATAGCCTGGCTCTTTGCATTAGTAACAGAAAGTCAGGGGGTTTTATTTTCACTTAGGAGGATTCATTTGTTGGAGTCGAAGATGAAGAATTTTGGCATTATTCTTTTTAGATGACTCGTCTAGTGTTGGAAAGAGTTGGCTAGCCCAATGAGCTACATCTGGAGGTGACATAATTTTCCATTCCATCCTGGTTCTTTTTACTAGAAGGGAAAGGTTCTGGTTCAGTTCGTTAGTATATGTAGAATTAAAAGCTACCTGGGTGGATCATCTGAGGAAAAGTCCAGAATTTAAAAATAATCTGACATTAGTTGTTAGTTGGGGGAACAATGGAAACAGTGGCAGACTTTTTTTGGGGGGGCTCCAAAATCACTGCAGATGGTGACTGCAGCCATGAAATTAAAAGACACTTCCACCTTGGAAGGAAAGTTATGACCAACCTAGACAGCATATTAAAAAGTAGAGACATTACTTTGCCAACAAAGGTTCATCTAGTCAAGGCTATGGTTTTTCCAGCAGTCATGTATGGGTATGAGAGTTGGACTATAAAGAAGGCTGATCACCGAAGAATTGATGCTTTTGAACTGTGGTATTGGAGAGGACTCTTGAGAGTCCCTTGGACTGCAAGGAGATCCAACCAGTCCATCCTAAAGGAGATCAGTCCTGGTGTTCATTGGAAGGACTGATATTGAAGCTGAAATGCCAATACTTTGGCCACCTGATGCAAAGAACTGACTCATTGGAAAAGACCCTGATGCTGGGAAAGATTGAGGGCAGGAGGAGAAGGGGACGACAGAGGATGAGATGGTTGGAGGGTATCACCCACTCAACGTACATGAATTTGGGTAAACTCTAGGAGTTGGTGATGGACAGGGAGGCCTGGTGTGCTGCGCTTCATAGGGTTGCAAAGAGTCGGACACGACTGAGCGACTGCACTGAACTGAACTGACGTTACTTGTAGTCATGAACAGACGTCAGGTTTTTGTGCTCAAGTCGAAATTTTGTTCTAGTCAATGGTCTTTGGAAAAGCTCTAGGAATTACTCAAAGATGTCACTTAGGATTGCCTGAGTCTGATTACGCAATAAATTAGTGGGCTTGCCTCCCATTTGTGATACTAAAAACCTTTCAAGATTTTCCTAATTAACATTTCTCACCCAGTTTTGGGCTTGGTCTTCATTGATAAGCATATGAACTAACTGATTTGACCTAGAGAAACCAGGTTGATACATTTCAATGACTATATTAAATTCCTTAGCAAATCTGTGAGGATCTTTGATTACTTTGGGAAAACATTTGACTGTGGTTCGCAGTTCAGCTTTAGCCCAGGACACATAAGAAATTAAGGGTTTAGCATCTGGATCACCGGAAGGCTTACTTTAAAGGGACAGGTTCTGGCAAATTTAGAGGAAAAGGTATTGGGCAGAGTTTTAACCAAAAAGGGGAATTTCAGCAAGGTAATTTTTATGGTGATCTGCTGGTATAGAAGAGACAGGAGTTTTAAAAGGGAAAGATGAATATGGCACCAAGGATGCAGTCTAACCACAAGGAGCTTTAGGAGAGAGACAAGATGGCACCAGAGGTAGAGCTTGAGACTAAAAAGCCAAGGAAGAAGAACCTGAGTCTTCAAGGGCCATTTTATCCTAAATTTTAAATAGTTTGTTTTTCTCAGTTGATCTTAAAATTTTACTTTTCAAAGAGGTAATTTTAGACTCATGGTAACTTTTGCCAGCCTCAAAGTACTAATCAAAATAGGCATACCAGTCAATTCTGGAAAGTTTTGAGTTGTTTACTATGATTCAGTTTTAAGGAAATTAAGTTTGGGGATTTCAAAAGTTTCCCATAATGGCCATTGATATTCTAAATTTGTTTTGGTCTGCTTGGTCCATTTTGTTGCAAATGCACATGAGAAAGGACAGTGGTTTTTAAACATAAAATAGGTGGTATTGTGGGTCTCCTCACAAACTTAAATACCTGGGATCCCACTTCTTAGAGGTTTTCCTCTAGAGTAAAGAGCAATTTCCAAGCAGTTCAAAAGCTCAATTCAAGCAGCTTGCGAGCTAATACTACCCAATTCTAAGGTAACAGCCAAGACAAAGGCTTTTCTAGCCGGTTTATGGAGAACAACCCCTATTTCAAAAGAATGGGTGCAGAGCTGAACTGCCACATGCTTCACTGCTTCAGCGAAGCAGCCCCTGTTCTGGAGAGAACAGGCCACTGATTTCTCAGCCAGCTTTGCTTGAAACAGTGATCCCAAGGTCAGACTGACTTGCCAAATGGGAACTTGCATACAGAATAAGACCTGAACCCGAAAGATGAAACCTTAAAATTGATCCCAAATAAAGCCTGAAGAGTTTCAAAACCAAAGAGAGCGTGAGCTTGGATCCAGGAAAATACATACCTTCAAGCTCCAGGGTCAGTGATAAAAGTACCGAGTGACAATGGAATCAATTATGGGAACTGCACCTCTTTGCTCCCTAGGTTCAGAGCTTTTGGGGGTCTTCTCTGGTTCCTCTACAGGCCATAGAAATGTTTACCTGAACAGACAGCCTAATATTTCTGCAGAAAATATGGATTTATTCAGGATCAGCAGAGAATTACATTTCAAGGTCTGCAACTGTGTTGAGCCACAGGCAAGTCTCCACACAGCAAAGAAAGGAGAACACTATTACGGAGAAGGAAAGGAAGTTGGGAGGGTTACAGTTAACAAAGAGTTCAAGGTTTTGCATTGGTTAAATGCTGCCAGGAAAGGAGAGGAGTATTTCTTTTTCCTGTTGGACTCCGCTATCATTGCGGGATATGATATCTCCTCCTCTGGTCTCTGGATTCTATCTAATTGAAGTTTCTGTTTATTTTTTTTTACAAAAGGGTTTCAGGAAGTATCTTGATTTATCCAGTGTTTATGTGTGAGAAGTCTGAAAAATGTTATACCAGGAAGGTGGGGACCTGTTGCCATTACTGCAGGTTAGGAAAGGGTATTTGCTCTGTGTGAATCGTGTGTGCCCACATGTTTAGACTGAAAGAGCTGTACAATGGCATCTGTCATGTGGCACACTCTGACTCATATTATGGTGGCTCAATATGAGAAGAAAGGACTGTCTTCTCAGCTACTTGTTCAGATTATTTCTTCTAGGCAAGTTAGTGGAATGGTTTCAAGTCAACACTCAGGATCATCTATGTTAGGGAATGATCATTATCAACACTAAATGAATACAAGTGTGCCGTGGAAACACAGTTGTCCATTGGGATCCACAGGGGATTGTTTCCAGGACTCTCCTGACACTGAAATTCGAGGGTGTGCCTGTCTCTTTCATATTGTAAGATGGTGTTATTATATATTGAACATAGTTGGTCCTCTACATCTGTAGGTTTCACACCACAGAGTCAACCAATCCAGATCCGAAACTGTCTTCCTGATATTTCTATGTCATTATAACTTTGGGGTATTGCTTACCTTTCAAAAAATTTTTTTTTATTGAAGGCTAATTACTTTACAATATTATATTGGTTGGTTTTGCCTTACATTGACATGAATCCGCCCCGGGTGTACATGAGTTCCCCCTCCTGAACCCCCCTCCCACCTCCCTCCTCCCTTTATCCTCCCTCTGGGTCATCCCCGCACACCAGCCCCGAGCATCCTGTAACATGCATCACCCTGAACTAGTGATTCATTTCACATATGACAACATACATGTTTCAATGCCATTCTCCCAAATCATCCCACCCTCACCCTCTCCCACAGAGTCCCAAAGACTGTTCTATATATCTGTGTCTCTTTTGCTGTCTCGTACACAGTTTTATCATTTGAATCTTTCTAAATTCCATATATATGCGTTAGTATACTGTTTTGGTGTTTTTCTTTCTGGCTTACTTCACTCTGTGTAATAGGCTCCAGTTTCATCCACCTCATTAGAACTGATTCAAATGCATTCTTTTCAATGTCTGAGTAATACTCCATTGTGTATATGTACCAAAGCTTTCTTATCCATTCATCTGCAGATGGATATCTAGGTTGTTTCCATGTCGTGGCTATTATAAACAGTGCTGCAATGAACACTGGAGTACATGTGTCTCTTTCAATTCTGGTTTCCTCGGTGTGTATGCCCAGGAGTGCGATCGCTGGATCATATGGCAGTTCTATTTGCAGTTTTTTGAGGAATCTCCACACTGTTCTCCATAGTGGCTGTACTAGTTTGCATTCCCACCAACAGTGTAAGAGGGTTCCCTTTTCTCCACACCCTCTCCAGCATTTATTGCTTGTAGACTTTTGGATAGCAGCCATTCTGACTGGTGCGAAATGGTATCTCATTGTGGTTTTGATTTGCATTTCTCTGATTATGCGGGATGTTGAGCATCCTTTCATGTGTTTGTTAGCCATCTTTATGTCTTCTGTGGAGAAATGTCTGTTTAGTTCTTTGGCCCATTTTTTGATTGGGTCATTTATTTTTCTGGAATTGAGCTGCAGGAGCTGCTTGTATATTTTGGAGATTAATCCTTTATCAGTTGCTTCATTTGCTATTATTTTCTCCCATTCTGAAGGTTGAATTTTCACCTTACTTATAGTTTCCTTTGCTGTGCAGAAAATACTCCAAGACACATATTAATCAAATTAACAAAGACCAAACACAAAGAACAAATATTAAAAGCAGCAAGGGAAAAGCAGCAAATGACACACAAGGGGATTCCCATAAGGATAACAGCTGATCTTTCAACAGAAACTCTTCAGGCCAGGAGGGAATGGCAAGACGTACTTAAAGTGATGAAAGAAAATAACCTACAGCCCAGATTACTGTACCCAGCAAGGATCTCATTCAAATATGAAGGAGAAAATCAAAAGCTTTACAGACAAGCAAAAGCTGAGAGAATTCAGCATCACCAAACCAGCTCGCCAACAAATGCTAAAGGATCTTCTCTAGACAGGAAACACAGAAAGGGTGTATAGACTCGAACCCAAAGCAATAAAGAAAATGGCTACGGGATCATACTTATCAATAATCACCTTAAACGTAAATGGGTTGAATGTCCCAATCAAAAGACAAAAGCTGGCTGAATGGATACAAAAACAAGACCCCCATATATGTTGTCTGCAAGAGACCCACCTCAAATTGAGGGACACATACAGACTGAAAGTGAAGGGCTGGAAAAAGATATTCCAAGCAAATAGAGACCAAAAGAAAGCAGGAGTAGCAATACTCATATCAGATAAAATAGACTTTAAAACAAAGGCTGTGAAAAGAGACAAAGAAGGAAACTACATAATGATCAAAGGATCAATCCAAGAAGAAGATATAAAAATTATAAATATTTATGCACCCAACATAGGAGCACCGCAACATGTAAGACAATTACCAACAAGTATGAAAGGGGAAATCAACAACAATGCAATAATAGTAGGAGATTTTAATACCCCACTTATATCTATGGATAGATCAACTAAACAGAAAATTAACAAGGAAACACAAACTTTAAATGATACAATAGACCAGTTAGACCTAATAGATATGTATAGGACATTTCACCCCAAAACAATGAATTTCACCTTTTTCTCAAGCGCACACGGAACCTTTTCCAGGCTAGATCACATCCTGGGCCATAAATCTAGCCTTGGTAAATTCAAAAAAATTGAAATCATTCCAATCATCTTTTCTGACCACAATGCAATAAGATTAGATCTCAATTACAGGAGAAAAACTGTTAAAAAATGCCAACATATGGAGGCTGAACAACACGCTGCTGAATAATGAACAAATCATAGAAGAAATCAAAAGAGAAATCAAAATATGCATAGAAATGAATGAAAATGAAAACATAACAACCCAAAATGTCTGGGACACTGTAAAAGCAGTGCTAAGGGGGAAGTTCATAGGAATACAGGCACACCTCAAGAAACAAGAAAAAAGTCAACTAAATAACCTAACTCTACATCTAAAGCAACTAGAAAAAGAAGAAATGAAGAACCCCAGGGTCAATAGAAGGAAAGAAATCATAAAAATTAGGGCAGAGATAAATGCAAAGGAAACAAAAGAGACCATAGCAAAAATCAACAAAGCCAAAAGCTGGTTCTTTGAGAAGGTAAATAAAATTGACAAACCACTAGCCAGACTCATCAAGAAACAAAGGGAGAAGAACCAAATCAATAAAATTAGAAATGAAAATGGAGAGATCACAACCGACAACACAGAAATACAAAGGACTATTAGAGAATACTATCAGCAATTATACGGCAATAAAATGAATAACCTGGAAGAAATGGACAAATTCCTAGAAAAGTACAACTTTCCAAAACTGAACCAAGAAGAAATAGAAAACCTGAATAGACCCATCACAAGGACGGAACTAGAGGCTGTAATCAGAAATCTTCCAGTAAACAAAAGCCCAGGTCCAGACGGCTTCACAGCTGAATTCTACCAAAAATTTAGAGAAGAGCTAACACCTATTCTACTCAAACTCTTCCAGAAAGTTGCTGAGGAAGGGAAACTTCCAAACTCATTCTATGAGGCCACCATCACCCTAATCCCAAAACCTGGTAGTTCAGTTCAGTTCAGTCGCTCAGTTGTGTTCGACTCTCTGCGATCCCATGAATCACAGCAGGGCAGGCCTCCCTGTCCATCACCAACTCCTGGAGTTCACTCAAACTCATGTCCACAGAGTCCGTGATGCCATCCAGCCATCTCATTCTCTGTCGTCCCCTTCTCCTCCCACCCCCAACCTTTCCCAGCATCAGAGTCTTTTCCAGTGAGTCAACTCTTCGCATGAGGTGGCCAAAGTATTGCAGTTTCAGCTTTAGCATCAGTCCTTCCAATGAACACCCAGGATTGATCTCCTTTAGCATGGACTGGTTGGATCTCCTTGCAGTCCAAGGGACTCTCAAGAGTCTTCTCCAGCACCACAGTTCAAAAGCATCAATTCTTCGGCGATCAGCTTTCTTCACAGTCCAACTCTCACATCCATACATGACCACGGGAAAAACCATAGCCTTGACTAGACGGACCTTGGTTGGCAAAGTGATGTCTCTGCTTTTTAATATACTATCATGGTTGTTCATAACTTTCCTTCCAAGGAGTAAGTGTCTTTTAATTTCATGGCTGCAATCAGCATCTGCAGTGATTTTGGAGCCCCCAAAAGTAAAGTCTGACACTGTTTCCACTATTTCTCCATCTAGTTCCCATGAAGTGATGGGACCAGATGCCATGATCTTTGTTTTCTGAATGTTGAGCTTCAAGCCAATCTTTTCACTCTCCTCTTTCACTTTCATCAAGAGGCTCTTTAGTTCCTCTTCACCCTCTGCCATAAGGGTAGTGTCATCTGCATATCTGAGGTTATTGATATTTCTCCCAGCAATCTTGATTCCAGCTTGTGCTTCTTCCAGCCCAACGTTCCTCATGATGTACTCTGCATAGAAGTTAAATAAGCAAGGTGACAATATACAACCTTGACGTACTCCTTTTCCTATTTGGAACCAGTCTGTTGTTCCATGTACAGTTCTGACTGTTGCTTCCTGACCTGCATACAGGTTTCTCAAGAGGCAGGTCAGGTGGTCCGGTATGCCCAGCTCTTTCAGAATTTCCCACAGTTTATTGTGATCCACACAGTCAAAGGCTTTGGCATAGTCAATGAAGCAGCAATAGATGTTTTTCTGGAACTCTCTTGCTTTCTCCATGATCCAGCGGATGTTGGCAATTTGATCTTTGGTGCCTCTGCCTTTTCTAAAACCTGGTTGAACATCTGGGAGTTCATGGTTCACATATTGCTGAATCCTGGCTTGGAGAATTTTGAGCATGACTTTACTAGCGTGTGAGATGAGTGCAATTGTGCAGTAGTTTGAGCATTCTTTGGCATTCCCTTTCTTTGGGATTGGAATGAAGACTAACCTTTTCCAGTCCTGTGGCCACTGCTGAGTTTTCCAAAACCTGGTAAAGACACCACAAAAAAAGAAAACTACAGGCCAATATCACTGATGAACATAGATGCAAAAATCCTTAACAAAATTCTAGCAATCCGAATCCAACAACACATTAAGAAGATCATACATCATGACCAAGTGGGCTTTATCCCAGGAATGCAAGGATTCTTCAATATCCGCAAATCAATCAATGTAATACACCACATTAAGAAACTGAAAAATAAAAATCATATGATTATCTCAATAGATGCAGAGAAAGCCTTCCGCAAAATTCAACATCCATTTATGATAAAAACCCTCCAGGAAGTGGGAATAGAAGGGACATACCTCAACATAATAAAAGCTATATATGACAAACCCACAGCAAACATTATCCTCAATGATGAAAAACTGAAAGCATTTCCCCAAAAGTCAGGAACAAGACAAGGGTGCCCACTCTCACCACTACTATTCAACATAGTTTTGGAAGTTTTGGCTACAGCAATCAGAGCAGAAAAAGACATAAAAGGAATACAAATTGGAAAAGAAGAAGTAAAACTTTCACTGTTCGCTGATGACATGATCCTCTACACAGAAAACCCTAAAGACTCTACCAGAAAACTTCTAGAGTTAATCAATGAATACAGTAAAATTGCAGGATATAAAATCAACACACAGAAATCCCTTGCATTCCTATACACTGATAATGAGAAAATAGAAAGGGAAATTAAAGAAACTATTCCATTCAATGTTGCAACGAAAAGAATTAAATACTTAGGAATATATCTACCTAAGGAAACAAAAGACTTGTACATAGAAAGCTATAAAACACTAGTGAAAGTAATCAAAGAGGACACTAATAGATGGAGAAACATACCATGTTTGTGGATTAGAAGAAAAAATATTGTAAAAATGCGTATACTACCCAAAGTAATTTATACATTCAATAAAATCCCTATCAAGCTACCAACGATATTTTTCACAGAACTAGAACAAATAATCTCACAATTTGTATGGAAATACAAAAAATCTCGAATAGCCAAAGCAATCTTGAAGAAGAAGAATAGAACTGGGGGAATCAACCTGCCGGACTTCAGGCTCTACTACAAAGCCACAGTCATCAAGACAGTATGGTACTGGCATAAAGACAGAAATTTGGATCAATGGAACAAAATAGAAAGCCCAGATATAAATCCTTGCACCTATGGACACCTTATCTTTGACAAAGTAGGCAAGAATATAAAATGGAGAAAAGACAGTCTCTTTAACAAGTGGTGCTGGGAAAACTGGTCAGCCACTTGTAAAAAAATGAAACTAGAACACTTCCTAACACCATACACCAAAATAAACTCAAAATGGATTAGAGAGCTAAATCTAAGACCAGATTCTATAAAACTCCTAGAGGAGAACGTAGGCAAAACACTCTCTGACATAAATCACAGCAGGATCCTCCAAGACCCACCTCCCAGAATATTGGAAATAAAAGCAAAAATAAACAATTGGGACCTAATTAAAACCTTTCAAATTTATATAAGCTGTGCCAGCAATTTTATTATTGATGGTGATCAAGTTTGAAGCATGCCCTTTTCTCTTATACTTTGTATAAACATTATTTTAGGATAAAGAATATCTTGAAATTTTAAGTTAGCAGTTGTAACTGCTTAGCTCTTTGAATCAGGATTTTAATTTATATTTATGCAATCAAAATAAGCAAAAAGAAAGACATTAGATGATAGGCTAATGTCCAGTGCGTGCATACATGCTAATTCGCTTCAGTCGTGTCTGACTCTTTGCAACCCATGGACTCTAGCCCGCCAGGCTCCTCTGTCCATGGGATTCTCCAGGCAAGAACACTGGAGTGGGTTGCTATGCCCTCCTCCAGGGGACCCTATTTACCCAGGGATCGAGCACGTGTTTCTTATATCTCCTGCAGTGGCAGGTGGATTCTTTACCACTAGCACCAATTGGAAAACCCCTAATGTACAGTAGCAACCATCATTTAATAATCTTTGTGTTTAACTTTTTAAGTCTAAACAGCTTCAATTTTCTTATTGACTGAAATGATGAATGTTATAAATATTATTTTAAAAATAAATCTATAATTATTAATAGCCATGTTTCTGTTTTTACTTATTGAGATTTTATGTAAGATTTTAAGAAAAGTGCTCATTTGCTAACAACACTTAAGACTACTATGCTCAGTTATTAATTGAGAAAGTGAATCTGACAAAGAGTTAGCACGAGAGTGGGTTGGAATTCTAAGAAAAATCTAATTTTGGACATTTAGGGTTTGATGTAGTGACATTAGCCTACATTGTAAAATGTATTTGTAGGTTATCATTATAGTTTTCCAAGGAGAGTTAGTATGGAAAAGTCACCAAAGTTAAAAAGGAAGGAGAATACAAAGAGCTAAGCTTAAGTCTTGAAGGCATCTCACAATTGAGAGAAATACATAGAGGAGAAATTGTGTAGCATATATTGAAAAGTTTATCTCATAAAAATCCAGTTTGAAATACAGAGAGTGCATTTACTTTCATGCTGCAAAGCAAATATTATTACAGTTATGCCCTAGTTTGAAATCCCTAATTCAGAACACCACTGATGCTCTTTCCATTGGGAGATGTATTCTATTTCTCTACCTCTTTGAATATGGCCTTGGGTCTTGCTTTGATTAATGAATGTGTTAGAAATGGCACATTTCTGTTCTGTGCATCTTCTGAGCCAGTCATTAGACCTTGTACTCTCTTGTGGTGTGTATATCACATGTGAGGAAGCTCAGCCTGACTAGTCGCCTTGAGGATCAAAGATACCTAGAGAGAAGCCCAGGTATTCTAAACGTTGCAGATGAACCCTACCTCAGCCAACTTCTCAGCTAGATGCAGCAGCATGAAGGAGCACAGTTTAAAACAGCACAGGAATTACCCTCTCATACCAAATATTTGTGAAAAATAGCATAATGTTGTTTCAAACTACAGGATTTGAGATGGCTTCTTATGTAGCAAAGTGTAACTGATACACTTGTCAAAACAGGTTCTGTTTGTGTGTCTTTTTGTTTCTCTGTTTCTAAACTACATTCAACAAGGCCCTTAGAATTTGTGGCTAGATTTAATTTCATTTGGTTGATATTAGTGTAGTTGAATGTAAACAATGACTGAAAATACAGGCTTAAATGCTTTACTGGAAAGCATTTTAGGATGATTGAAACAAGTTTTGTGGCAGGTTATCTATTTCAATACTAGCAATATCATTTTATTCACATTAATGTTAAAAAGAATAGAATCTGAGAATTAAATAATAAGTATCTCTGTGACACAAACTGTGGAAAATTCTTAAAAGAGATGGAAATACCAGACCAGCTGACCTGCCTCCTGAGAAATCTGTATGCAGAGCAGGTCAAGAAGCAACAGTTAGAACCGGACACGGAACAGACTGGTTCCAAATTGGGAAAGGAGTAGGTCAAGGCTGTATATTGTCACCATGCTTATTTAACTTATATGCAGGGTACATCCTGAGACATGCAGGGCTGGATGAAGCACAAGCTGGAATCAAGTTGCTGGGAGAAATATCAATAGCCTCAGATACACAGATGACACCACCCTTATGGCAGAAAGCAAAGAGGAACTAAAGAGCCTCCTGATGAAAGTGAAAGAGGGGACTGAAAAAGCTGGCTTAAAACTCAACATTCGAAAAACTAAGACCATGGCATCCAGTCCCATCACTTCATGGCAAATAGATGGGGAAACAATGGAAACAGTAAGAGGCTTTCTTTTCTTGGGCTCCAAAATCAATGCAAATGGTGACTGCAACCATGAAATTAAAAGATGCTTGCTCATTGGAAGAAAAACTATAACCAACCTAGACAGCATATTAAAAAGCAGAGATATTACATTGCCAACAAATGTCCATCTACTCAAGCTATGATTTTTCTAGTAGTCATGTGTGGATGTGTGAGTTCGACTACAAAGAAAGCTGAGTGCTGAAGAATTAATGCTTTTGAACTGTGGTGTTGGAGAAGACTCTTGAGAGTCCCTTGGACCGCATGGAGATCAAAGATGTCAATCCTAAAGGAAATCAGCCCTGAATATTCATTGGAAGGACTGATGCTGAAGCTGAAACTCCAATACTTTGGCCACCTGATACAAAGAACTGACTCATCTGAAAAGACCCTGATGTTGGGAAAGATTGACGGCAGTAGGAGAAGGGGACAACAGAGGATGAGATGGTTGGATGGCATCATTGACTCAATGGACAAGAGTTTGAGTGAGCTCCAGGAGTTGGTGATTGACAGGCAAGCCTGGAGTACTTACTGCAGTCCATGGGGTTTCAAAGAGTTGGACACAACTGAGCAACTGAACTGAACTGATGACACTGAAAGCCACAAACTAAACCCATGAGTACTGAATGAATTGATGAAAACTGTATAAATAAGAAAATAACTAAGATGCATCATCTATTTGCATTCATCAAATAATATCATACTAATGTGGTAAGAACTGTTTGCCACAGACTTCTGGTGTGGCATTTTATTCATTCACTGCTGTCAAGATAATCAGTCATCTTTTGACATATGTGACAGGTCAAGTAAGGAAGGAAAATATACTTGCCAAAATACTTACATTATTGAAGTGTAGGGAGATTTGCTCATAAAGAGATGACACCAGAAACCCTTAATGTTGTCCATTTGAAAAATTATATGTCAATCAGAAACTTTGATTTTACTGCCTCTGTTTGTTACAAAGCTTGGTATGTGATTTTATTTGTGTGGCAAAAATCATTCTTTCATTTCATTTGGAGAATCATTGTATAATACATGTAGTACATTTAAAACTTTCACTTTTATTAGAATTTTCACTTAAAAGTTCAGGGAAATTAGAATAATGACTAAACGAATTGTGTGGAGTTGCAATACACAATTATTATTAGTTTCCTTGAACTTCTTAGAAATGGCTTATACACTATTGAAAAGTTAACTATTTAAGGTCTATTTTTTTGTCTTATGTGATATATTTAAAGACACCAGCTGTTTCAAAATTATAGTTGTCAATGGCAAAGAATGAAGAATGAAAATAAATTTTTGAAAAACATATGCAAAGAATTTTTCTCAAAAATTAATTTAGATTCATACCGGAAATAAAAGTCAGTTTTGTTTATAGAAGTTGCTTAGCCCAAATTTCTAACATTTTGTCACTTCTTCATGTATGTTTTACAGCCATATTTACTTGTATCTAAGTATGAGTAGATAAAAATATTAATGCAGTCATTCAGGTTTTTTCTACAAAGAAAAAAGAATGGAAGAGATTTATTATACCTCAGTTCAGTCGCTCAGTCGTGTCTGACTCTCTGCAACCCCATGAATCACAGCACGCCAGGCCTCCCTGTCCATCACCAACTCCCGGAGTTCACTCAAACTCATGTCCATCGAGTCGGTGATGCCATCCAGCCATCTCATTCTCTGTCGTCCCCTTCTTCTCCCACCCCCAACTTTTCTTTAAGGCATACCTAATATTCTTGCCTGCTATGAGAATGGTACTATGTTTATTTTTGTACCAATGTAATTCACATAAGCAAATCAGAATTTCTTCAGCATTGGAAAACCACTGATTCTATTTTTTTTTTTTTTGGTTGTAAAGTTTTATTTTATTTATTTATTTTTTTAATTTTTATTTTTATTGGAGGCTAATTATTTTACAATATCATATTGGTTGGTTTTGCCATACATTGACATGAATCCGTAAAGACCAAGAGCTATATTTTCTCTCACTTTACAAAATTTTGTTAGACAATAATATGCTGTGTGAGAAATCTCAGATGTTTTTCTCAAATTGACATAGCAAAGAACTTTTATTCATGTAATCAATAGTTTACATTCTTAATGTCAATGAGGTTGCAGTTAATCAGTGATGTAAACTGTACTCCACATCACATATGTTTAGTGAAGTGAAGTGAAGTGAAGTTGCTCAGTCATGTCTGACTCTTTGCGACCCCATGGACTGTAGCCTGCACCAGGCTCTTGCATCCATGGGATTTTCCAGGCAAGAATACTGGAGTGTGTTGCCATTTCCTTCCCCAGGGATCTTCCCAACCCAGGGATTGAACCCAGGTCTCCCGCATTGCAGGTAGACTCTTTACCAGCTGAGCCAACAGGGAAGCCTGTGGTAAAGAAACCACCTGCCAGTGCAGATGTAGGAGACTTGGGTTCGATCCCTGGGCGGGGAAGATCCCCTGGAGAAGGAAATGGCAACCCACTCCAGTATTCTTGCCTGGAGAATCCCATAGACAGAGAAGCCTGGCGGGCTACAGTCCATGGAGTCACAAAGAGTCGGGCACGGCTGAAGCAACTTAGCACACACATTACATTTATATGCTCACTATTTAAACACCTAGGAATTAAATCTTTCACTTTCATTCAGATATTTTTTGACGAGTAGACAGAAGGAAGCAGTTAAGATTACAATGGGCTATGTTTTACAAATAATAACAATAAAAAAGAAAATTTATTTAATCAGCAAGGATTTATTTATATTCTAATGTCAGTTAAGTTCCACAGAACAACATTTTTAGTTTTATTTTTGCTGTGTCATGTGAGATCTTAGCTCCCCAAGCCAGGGATTGAACCCGTGCCCCCTGCAATGGAAACACAGAGTCTTAACCACTGTCCGTCCGTTCCGTCGCTCAGTCGTGTCTGACTCTTTGCGACCCCGTGGACTGTAGCCTAGCAGGCTTCTCCGTCCATGGGATTCTCCAGGCAAGAATACTGGAGTGGGTTACCGTTTCCTTCTCCAGGGGATCTTCCCGACCCAGGGATCGAACCCGGGTCTCCCGCATTGGAGGCAGACGCTTTAACCTCTGAGCCACCAGGGAAGCCCCTTAACCACTGTACTGCCAGGGAAATGCCAATATTTTTATGATATGCAAAACTTTCTAAATCCTCCTCACTACTTTGAAAACATAATTCTGAAAAACCCACCAACATCTTTGCTTTTTAGCTAACCAATATAAAAGGTTAAAGTAATAATTCGTTTCTGTCAGAGTAAAGATATATTTTAGCTGCTTTTCTTATATAAAAAAAAGAAGCAACTTTCCTTTCTTTGATATATGCATCTTTTTAAATATCTCCATCTGTGTCTCCTTCCACAGTATAGCAATTAAATTTTTGTTTTCTTACACACCATAAATGCAGATGTAATATCCTGGTTACTAAAAATGACAGAAGTGATGTCATTCCTGTTTGAACTCATTTGAGTACAGATTTTCTCACTACAAACGGGCAACAACAATTCCTTCTTGAGGAAAAGAGGAAATAAGATCTATTACAAAATATTTTCTTGTTGAATAATGATCTTTGCTGTGCACAGTCCTAACAGTCATGTGACTCGAAAGAAAGAGAGCCTGAAATTGTAATTTAGTAATATAAGGGATACCTGTTAGAAGATACTCACTAATTTTACTTCATCCTGAAATGCAACCAGTATCAAGTAATATTTATGGGCTCAGGATTATACACGCATACACACTTTTTATTTTTTCCTGTGTGTATACATATACATGTGTGTCTAAAATTATTGTATATAATCAATACATATATTTATAGGCTATATTGTGCTGCTTGACCAACGACTATAAAACCTATTAGATCTAAACATTTTTTTTTAGTTTTTAATTCTGTGTATCATCAGTTTGGGCTGAACTCAGTAAGAAAGTTCTCAAGATGGTTTAACTTTGGTCTTCTCATACATTTGCAGCCAGCTACTGGTCTGGTGGGTGGCTCTGCTTTTAAGGTTTAATTGACTATTGGCTGGGGTGGCAAAAGCAAGTGGGTTTATGGATCTCTCATCATATAGTGGCTAGTTCAGGTTTGTTTCTGTGATGGTGACAAATTTCAAGAATGAAGAGAAAGTAAGCCCAAGTGCTTAACTACTGTTCAAGCCTCTGCTTGTGACCCATGTGCCAGAGCAAGTCATGTGGTCAATTACAAGGTCTGTGCAGAGGAGTTTTGCAAGAGGAAGAGATCCAGAGAGTCAGGGAGACAAGAACAAATTAGTGGTAATTATCACACCAGTTTACGATAGCATGGTGCTTTGAAGGTATGCCTGGCTGCGTGTGCCTGTCTATCTATCTACCTGTCTATTTATTTATCTATAAATCAGTAGAATAAATGACTAACTCAGCTCCTGCATTTAATGGCACAACCACTGACTCATGATTGGCCATTTCACTGAAGCTAAGTGTGTGATTTGAAAGAAATGGTGTTGTCAGAGCAACATGGTGGGCTATGAGCTCTTTAGCTAGCACCTTCTATGTTCTGAACTCTTCCTTTCTAATTACTAATGCATCTACTTGTTTTCAGTCTGGAAATACATGTGCTTTTGCTAGTTGCAGTGACAAAGGGATCCTGAGGTGGCCTCCAGTGATTCCCACTTTTGAGTTCATGCCTTGTGTAATCCCCTTGCCTGTGACTTGCATTTAACATGTAGACTATAGGGAAAAGGATGTCATCCCTTTGATTACACAACATTTTTAAAGACTGTCTTGCTAGCAGTCTTGCTTCCACTCTACTGCTAGCCTTGAATATGTAAACTGCCTAAGGAAAAAAAAAGATAGGGGCCATGTGGTATGGGAGTATGGGTGACCTCTTTCTCGGAGCTAAGAGTAGTCTCTCGCTGACACCCAATAAGAATCCAGGGCCAGCAGTTTGGAAGTTGATTCAGCCCCAGTCAAGTCTCCAGATGAAAATAAAGCCCAGGTGGACACCCTGAGTGCAGCCTGTGAGTGACCCTGTCAGGGGATCCAGTCAGGCTGTGCCTAGACAAAGAAATTATAAGATTATAGAAGTGAGTTTGTTTTAAACCACTAAGTTTTGGTAATTGATCAGACATCAATAGGAAATGAATACAATGGCAAATGTCTTCATTAGTTAACATCCACACATCCACATTAAAAGAATGTTTAAAAGTTGGCCTTGTTTTTCTTAAACTTATCCAAATAAAGCAACTGCTTTATGTTTTGTAATTAGATGGAATTGTATAATTTTCATGCTTTACACATTTTCCAGACTCAAGATATTTACATACAGTATACCTCAGATCAAGGTAAAAGTTCTATTTAACTAGCTTTGGGAATAAAAGACTTAATCAAAACAATTTGAAAATTATTGCTTCCTATGTTCAGCTCTTAGCCTTGACATGATGTATATTGTTATAACCTTATTTTTACCCAAATAGTAGGAAATAATCACTTTCATTTTTATTGTATAAAGTACTGTGAATTTACAGTGGCTAATCAAGTTAATTATGTATTTAACCTGAAACTGTTTAAAGTATATGCAAAGTTTTTCATGTTTCACATCAAAAATGTGCTTTCCTTTTGTTCAAAGATGGAAGTCAGTGAAACAAAGGGCTAGAACCTGTTTTTGTTACTTGTAGGCCATAGGAAAAGAAAATTTTAATAGTAAGAGCTCATATTTTAAGGTTCCTTACAGAAGAATATTTGATCATTTTAGAATATTTGATCATTTGATCATGATACAAATATATCAATTACAAGTAACAAGTTTTATCTTTTTCTATTATATAATTATTTTAACAAAAAACTTACTAACATATTTTATTTATTTTCATCTTCTGTAAATATGGGCTTATTTTATATTGTGTGAAATGAATATCATATGGTAAAAGATCATTTTGATGTGATTTTGGCATAGAAGTATTCTACTGCTAAAATTAATGCTACAACGGTACTGTAAATGAGTTAGAAGCCCAGTGGAACTGCAAGGGAAATATTTGGAAGAAAAAGGCAACAGTATTATTAGGATTATTATTATAAGCACTTCCAGTTATTTTCCCTTCAAGACTTTTTTTTTTAACTTTCTCTCATATGTTAACATGCCTATTTGAAATGAAAGTTCAGAATCAAGTCGTTTTATGCCATACAGTAGAGTAGCAGAGGCAAAACAGATTTCTGTTCCCTTTCAGTTATTGTAAGGTGAGGGGTAGCATGAGTGAGTGGAGGAACAGTGCAGGTAATGAGTGTGTTAGGAATATGTGGGTAACAAGCAAGACTTGATTTTTGTTTTTACTCAGCAGATATAATTTTATTGTTAGTTAGTACAACATGGTATTTCTCTTTTAAAAGTGTGCAGTGTGGTGGCTTAATATATGTATCAGTTCAGTTCAGTCACTCAGTCATGTCTGACTCTTTGCAACCCCATGGACTGCAGCATGCCAGGCCTCCCAGTCCATCACCAACTCCCAGACTTTACTCAAACTCATGTCCACTGAGTCGGTGAGGCCATCCAACCATTTCATCCCCTGTCGTCCCCTTATCCTCCCTCCTTCAATCTTTCCCAGCATCAGTCTTTTCCAGTGAGTCAACTCGTCGCATGAGGTGGCCAAAGTATTGGAGTTTCAGCTTTAGCATCAGTCCTTCCAATGAACACACAGGACTGATCTCCTTTAGAATGGACTGGTTGGATCTCCTTGCAGTCCAAGGGACTCTCAAGAGTCTTCTCCAGCACCACACTTCAAAAGCATTCTTCAGTGCTCAACTTTCTTTACAGTCCAACTCTCACATCCATACATGACCACTGGAAAAACCATAGCCTTGAATAGATGGACCTTTGTTGGCAAAGTAATGTCTTTGCTTTTTAATATGCTGTCTATGTTTCTCATAACTTTCCTTCCAAGGAGTAAGCATCTTTTAATTTCATGGCTGCAATCAGCATCTGCAGTGATTTTGGAGCCCCCAAAATAAATTCTACCACTGTTTCCACAGTTTCCCCATCTATTTCCCATGAGGTGATGGGACAAGATGCCATGATTTTAGTTTTCTGAATGTTGAGCTTTAAGCCAACTTTTTCACTCTCCTCTTTCATCAAGAGGGTTTTTAGTTCTTCTTCACTTTCTGCCATAAGGGTGGTGTCATCTGCATATCTGAGGTTATTGATATTTCTCCTGGCAATCCTGATTCCAGCTTGTGCTTCATCCAGCGCAGCGTTTCTCATGATGTACTCTGCACATAAGTTAAATAAGCAAGGTGACAATATACAGCTTAGACGTAGTCCTTTTCCTATTTGGAAATAGTCGTTATTCCATGTCCAGTTCTAACTGTTCCTTCTTGACCTGCATACAGATTTTTCAAGAGGCAGGTCAGGTGGTCTGGTATGCCCATCTCTTTCAGAATTTTCCACAGTTTGTTGTAATCCACACAGTCAATGGCTTTGGTATAGTCAATAATGCAGAAATATATGCTTTTCTGGAACTCTCTTGCTTTTTCGATGATCTAGCAGATGTTGGCAATTTGATCTCTGGTTCCTCTGCCTTTTCTAAAACCTGCTTGAACATCTGGAAGTTCATGGTTCATGTATTGCTAAAGCCTGGCTTGGAGAATTTTGAGCATGACTTTACTAGCGTGTGAGATGAGTGCAATTGTGCAGTACTTTGAGCATTTTTTGGCATTGCCTTTCTTTGGGATTGGAATGAAAACTGACCTTTTCCAGTCCTGTGGCCACTGCTGAGTTTTCCAAATTTGTAGGCATATTGAGTGCAGCACTTTCATAGCATCATCTTTTAGGATTTGAAATAGCTCAACTGGGATTCCATCACCTCCACTAGCTTTGTTCGTAGTGATGCTTCCTAAAGCCCACTTGACTTTACACTCCAGGATGTCTGGCTCTAGGTGGGTGATTATACCATCCTGGTTATCTGGGTTGTGAAGATCATTTTTGTACAGTTCTGTGTATTCTTGCCACCTCTTAATATCTTCTGCTTCTGTTAGGTCCATTCTGTCCTTTATTGAGGCCATCTTTGCATGAAATGTTCCCTTGGTATCTCTAATCTCCTTGAAGAGATCTCTAGTCTTTCCCATTCTCTTGTTTTTCACTCTTTCTTTGCACTGATTTCTTATCTCTCCTTGCTATTCTTTGGAACTCTGCATTCAGATGCTTATATCTTTCCTTTTCTCCTTTGCTTTTTGCCTCTCTTCTTTTCGCAGCTATTTGTAAGGCCTCCCCAGACAGCCATTTTGCTTTTTTGGAATTTCCTTTTCTTGGGGATGGTCTTGCTCCCTGTCTCCTGTACAATGTCATGAACTTCCATCCATAGTTCATCAGGCACTCTATCATTCTAGTCCCTTAAATCTATTTCTTATTTTCACTGTATAATCGTAAGGGATTTGATTTAGGTCATACCCGAATGACCTAGTGGTATTCCCTACTTTCTTCAA
This sequence comes from Moschus berezovskii, assembly GCF_049115385.1. NCBI lineage: Eukaryota > Metazoa > Chordata > Mammalia > Artiodactyla > Moschidae > Moschus > Moschus berezovskii. The sequence continues at coordinate 10,996,695 of NC_142467.1, forward strand.
TTTCAGTCTGATTTTGTCAATAAGGAGTTCATGATCTGAACATGATCTACACAGTCAGCTCTCAGTCTTGTTTTTGCTGACTGTATAGAGCTTCTCCATCTTTGGCTGCAAAGAATGTAATTAATCTCCTTTCGGTATTGACCATCTGGTGATGTCCATATGTAGAGTCATCTCTTGAGTTGTTTTAAGAGTATTTTTCCTACTACCAGTGCGTTCTCTTGGCAAAACTCTGTTGGCCTTTGCCCTACTTCATTCTGTACTCCAAACCAAACTTGTCTGTTACTCCAGGTACCTCCTGACTTCCTACTTTTGTATTCCAGTCCCCTGTGATGTAAAGGGCATCTTTTTTTGGTTTTAGTTCCAGAAGGTCTTGTAGGTCATCAGTTCAGTTCAGTTCAGTTCAGTTCAGTCGCTCAGTCGTGTCCGACTCTCCGCGACCCCATGAATCACAGCACGCCAGGCCTCCCTGTCCATTACCAACTCCCGGAGTACATTCAAACTCATGTCCACAGAGTCGGTGATGCCATCCAGCCATCTCATTCTCCGTCGTCCCCTTCTCCTCCCGCCCCCAACCTTTCCCAGCATCAGAGTCTTTTCCAGTGAGTCAACTCGTCGCATGAGGTGGAGAACCATCTAATTTCAGCTTTTAATATATTTATTTATTTTTTATTGGAGGCTAATTATTTTACAATATTATATTGGTTGGTTTTGCCATACATTGACATGAATCCGCCCCGGGTGTACATGAGTTCCCCCTCCTGAACCCCCCTCCCACCTCCCTCCTCCCTTTATCCTCCCTCTGGGTCATCCCCACACACCAGCCCCAAGCATCCTGTAATTTCAGCTTCTTCAGCATTATTGGTTGAAGCATACACTTGGATTATTGTGATATTGAATGGTTTGCCTTGGAAACCATTTGGTCATTTATGAGATTGCACCCAAGTACATCATTTTGGACTCTTTTGTTAACCCTGAGGGCTACTCCATTTCTTCTAAGGGATTCTTACCCACAGTAGTAGATATAGTGGTCATCTGAATTAAATTCACCCATTTCAGTCCATTTTGGTTCACTGATTCCTAAAATATCAATGTTCACTCTTGCCATCTCCTGTTTGGCCACTGCCAATTTTCCTTGTTTCATGGACCTAACATTCCAGGTTCCTATGCAATATTGCTCTTTTTAGCATCGGACTTTACTTCCATCACTAGTCACATCCACAGCTTGGCATTGTTTTTGCTTTGGCTCTATCTCTGCATTCTTTCTGGAGTTATTTCTCCTCTGATCTCCAGTAGCATATTGGGCACCTACCAACCTGGGAGTTCATCTGTCAGGGTCATATATTTTTGCCTTCTCATCCTTTTCATGGGGTTCTCAGGGCAAGAACACTGAAGTCGTTTGCCATTCCCTTCTCCAGTGGACCATGTTTTGTCAGAACTCTCCACCATGACCTGTCTGTCTTGTGTGGTCCTACACGGCATGGCTCATAGTTTCATTGAGTTAGACAAGGCTGTGGTCCATGTGGTCAGTTTGATTATGTTTTATGTACATTGGCAAATTAATATAGCAATATTTATTTTTAATACTTTTTTCTTTTAACTTTTACGATAAAGTTAAAGTGATTAATATTCCACTATGACAGTAGTAGAATATGCAATTTTTGACTATGTATCTACTTAGAGTTTTTATTCATATGTTTTCATATTGTTACTCTAGTGTCTTTTGTTTTAGTTTGTAGAACTTCCTTTGGAATTTCCTGTAAGTTCGGTCTAGTGGTGATGAACTCCCTCAATCTTTGTTTGTCTGGGAATATATCAAAAGGACTTCTTTGCCTTCACCAGGCAATACTCTTCTTGGTTAGCATTTTTGTTTTCTGTGAGCACTTTAAATATATCATCCTACTCCCTCCTCTTCTTCCTGGTGTCTTCTGAGAAATATACTGATTTCCTTGGAGTCAGCAGGGCTCATTCCTTTTATGTAATGAGTCTCTTTTCTCTTACTGCCTTCAAAATTCTTTTTTTTCTTTTAAAATATTCAACAATTTGATTATAACATGTCCCGGCATAATCTTCTTTGGGTCGCTCTTCCTTGGTCTTTGAACTTCATGTATCTGTGTGTGCACATCCTTCCTAAGATTTGGGAAGTTTCAGCCTGTTTCTTTAAATATGCTTTCTACCGTTTTCTCTATCTCCTCTAGTTCTTGGATTCACATAATATAAACTTGCCCTTTTGATAGTATTTTATAGGTCCCATATGCTTTCTTCACTTATTTCACACTTTTTTTGGGGGGGTTTTGTTCCTCTAACTAGCTAATTTCTAATGGCTTGTCACTGAGTTCATCTATTATTCCTTCTACAGAATTGAGTATGCTTTTTAAGTGATCTGGTCAAGAAGCAACAGTTAGAACTGGACGTGGAACAACAGACTGGTTCCAAATAGGAAAAGGAGTATGTCAAGGCTGTATATTGTCACCCTGCTTATTTAACTTATATGCAGAGTACATCATGAGGAATGATGGGCTGGAAGAAGCACAGGCTGGAATCAAGATTGCCGGGAGAAATATCAATAACCTCAGATGTGCAGATGACACCACCCTTATGGCAGAAAGTGAAGAGGAACTCAAAAGCCTCTTGATGAAAGTGAAAGAGGAGAGTGAAAATGTTGACTTGAAGCTCAACATTCAGAAAACAAAGATCATGGCATCTGGTCCCATCACTTCATGGGAAATCTATGGAGAAACAGTGGAAACAGTGTCAGACTTTATTTTTTTGGGCTCCAAAATCACTGTGGATGCTGATTGCAGCCATGAAATTAAAAGACGCTTACTCCTTGGAAGGAAAGTTATAAGCAACCTAGATAGCATATTAAAAAGTAGAGACCCTACTTTGCCAACAGAGGTCCATCTATTCAAGGCTATGGTTTTTCCCTTGGTCATGTATGGATGTGAGAGTTGGACTGTGAAGAAAGCTGATCGCCAAAGAATTGATGCTTTTGAAGTGTGGTGTTGGAGAAGACTCTTGAGAGTCCTCTGGACTTCAAGGAGATCCAACCAGTCCATAATAAAGGAAATCAGTCCTTTATGTTCATTGGAAAGACTGATGCTAAAGCTGAAGCTCCAATACTTTGGCCACCTCATGCGACGAGTTGACTCACTGGAAAAGACTCTGATGCTGGGAGGGATTGGTGGCAGGAGGAGAAGGGGACGACAGAGAATGAGATGGCTGGATGAAATCACCGACTCGATGGACATGAGTTTGAGTGAACTCTGGGAGTTGGTGATGGACAGGGAAGCCTGGCGTGCTGTGATTCATGGGGTCGCAAAGAGTTGGACACGACTGAGTGACTGAACTGAACTGAAAATTATTCAGTTTTGTTATTGTATGCTTATGCTACAGATTTTTTGATTGTTTTTTATTGTTCTATTTATTAGATTTCTCACTTATTTTCATTCATTGTTTTCTTGATTTTGTTTACTTATACATCTAGATTATATGGCATCTCTGAGCTTCTTTAAGATGTTTATTCTGAATTCTTTGTCAGGTTGCTTGTAGATATCTATTTCACTGGGGTCATTTACTGAAGCTTCATAACTTCCTTTATTAGTGTCCTGTTTGCCTTACTCTTTGTGATCTGTGTAGCCTTATGTTGGTGTCTGTGAATTTGAAAGAGCAAACACCTCTTCTGGTCTTTACAGGCTGGCTGTAGCAGGTGAAGATCTCCTGTTAGATCCCTTGCTGATAGTATTATCTCTAGGATTACATTTGAGCAGGATTGGAAGCAGTCTCATGGTTGCTGCTAGGTCCACATTAGTGTCTACATTTGAAAGGGCTGTTACAAAGGTGTTGGGTAGACATGGATACTTTGGTGGACAAGTCTTCCAATAAGACAGGTACCAATCCAAGTGTGCACTCCAGGGTCTCAGATATTGGTTCTGTTACCAGGTGGGTGGGTGGGTGGGTGTGGCTCCCTACACATTTCTGGGATGGCTCCTGAGAAGTCACTGGGCAGGTCTCTGGATGGACCAGATTGGCCCTGGACCATGGTCTAGAGGGGCTGTAGCTCTCACAGGGTTGCCTCAGCATCCAGTGTAAAGACTGAGGTTGGTGGGTCTGACCTCAGTGGTCTGATCTCCAAGGGCACAGATCAGCATGACTCCAAGTGGAACCCTGGGCAAACAAGATTGCTGTCTGACTGCAACTATGAGGGTCTAGAGCTAGGTTAAAGGCTACTTAAAGCTACATAGTACGGGAGGGGCTTACCTCTGGGGTTCAGATGGCAGCGTCTCCTGGAAAATCCCTAGGTGTACATGAGTATTCTTAGTCTTTGGTCAATAGAAGCCAAGATACAGGGTTGTTCAGGATTGCCAGTTGGACCGAGGTCAGAAAGCCTGCCTCAGCATGGAAAGATATGTCTGCTGAATAGACCTTGAGTGGGTATGAGGGTATGACTGGTGGCCAAGAGTGGTGGCATCAGACCTCAGGCCACTTCTGCGTCTGTCACTGGGACCAAGGCTGGAGAGCTTGGGCTTGTTACCTGTGGCATGGGTGGGTGAGTATGACTCCAGGAGGTCTCCTAGCAGCTGGTGCTGATGGCAGAGCCAAGACCAAACAGGTCTATAACTGATTCTACGGAGCTGTTTCTGGGGCTGTATCTGAAACCACAGTCAGCGATCCTATTACCTGGGCATGGGTCTGCCTTCTCAAAAGGCCCTCAGTCTCAGGACCCACTGGGTTTCACGTTCTCCTACCTGGAACCGAAAGCTCCCACAAAGTCATTTTGGCAGTGGATAAGCTGTCAAACTTTTGTTACTGAGAGAAGATACCGATGGGAGACTGTCCATTGTGCTGCCTTTCTGATGTAACTCAACATACAAGCTTTTAGTTGGAGGTGATGGTCACTCAGAATGTGACAGATAGTTGCAGGAGTGCCCACTTTCTTGGTACTGTTCAAGAACATGGTTTAAAGGTTGTCTTGTTGAAGTAGAGAAGAAGAGGGAGAAGGTAGGCAAGTAGACATTATGGTATTTCTTGGAAACTAAGCTACCTACAAAATAAGCACAATGATGAATAACATCAAATTGTTGTTGTGGCAGGAGAGAGTCTTCATGGGGGTGAGTAAGAATCAGCCATTGTCAGTTTGCATTTCTCCAAAGCCTATAGAACTTATTAGAGAGAGGAAAATTCATGATTATATTGCATATACCATTCCACATTTTCATGCATTTTTCTAGGTCATTTACTTGAAGATAGATTTCAGCAAAAGCAAATATACCTTATTTCATTTAGGATGCCAAGTTGGTATGACATTTTTGAAATTGAGACAGTATTGGTGGAATAACACAATTCAATACTTGATATATATAATTTTCTTAAGCCAAAGAAATTTAAAGTTTAAATATTACAAAGTCCCTTGTAGAAAAAAAAGGCAAAAAATAAAACCATGGAGAATATAAAAATACATTATTCAAGTTTCAAGGAGTGATGATAAATTAAACCACTTGAAATTTCACTTAAAAATGCTACAAAACTAAAATGGTTATGCATTTGAGCAAAACAAATAGTAACATTTTAAACTGGCAGTATATTTATTAAAATATTGCGTATCAATGATGCCATAATAATGTTTTTTGAAATAGTCTCTTTCAGATGAATATAAATCAACATATAAGTAGTTTAAGTTTAGTTATCATAGAATATATTGGAAAGAAAGATAATTTAGAAATGATCTAATGGAATTTTCTCAGTTTCATTGAATAAACTGAGACCAAAGATAAACAATGACTCAGCCTAAAATACGAATTGTGGTAGTCAGAACGAGAATACTTATCACCTGATCTGAATTCTATGCTCTTAGTCTGAATTATGCAGCAGTAATTATTTAATACACCTTATCATGACAAAATTGCATATTTTATAACTCTAAATGTAATAGCTACATATCAGGTTAAATATTTACATTTTTGTGAGCATGTTGAAGATAACGTGTTTATAATTGTGGATCTGTATATGTTTATTATAACTGTAGACCTCTGTGTATTTTGTGATGGCTAGAAAGTTCGTTTAGAAATGAACTTTCTGGTCAAGCCAATACAAAGATGTTTTATAAACAGTGGATCTCTGTTTATAACAAATAGACTGATAAAATCTCTTTGATTCATTACATAAGTTTACTAGTGTTAATATTTAAAATATTTACTCAAATAATGAGTAATACTGTTTGAGTACTTCTTTTATTCATTTCATAACTTATCTCATGAGATCCTATATATAATTGATGTCAAGACAACTAGATGGATTAGTAGTAATTGGCTAATGACAATCAGTTATTGGTAATGATATCTAAAATTTCTTGACAGATATTATCTTGGGAAAAATGTCTCTAATTGTATAATAATCCATCGTGACTCTCTTACCCATTATTTTTTCTGAATAAATTGAATGAGGATTTCTAAAACTTATGTAACAACTTTTGTTAGAATATATCTCAAGATGATAATGTTTTGTTAGTATTGGAGACAGAATCTAGAAATATTTTAGAGAAAGAAACTGAATTTGATTAAATAAAATTTAATAGAAGTAAGTATAAGGCTCTGTCTTTGCACTGCAAAAAAAGGAATAAATACTAGTGCCATAATTTATGCAAAAATATAGATATTTTAGGCAGTCATTAATTATTTCACTATGAGGCATTTAGCTCATGGCAAAGAATCTGCCTGCAGTGCAGAAAACCCAGGTTCAATCCCTGTGTCAGGAAGAACCCCTGGAGAAGGAAAAGAACCCACTGCAGGGAAGAATGATCTTGCCTGAAGGATCCCATGGACAGAGGGGCCTGGCGGGCTACAGTCCATGGGACTGCAGAGTCAGACACTACGAAGTGACCAACATATGGGGGTATTTGTGAATTATTGCTCCAGGATTTTTGCCAAGTCCTCAATTAAGTAAAGAATAGTAAACGAAAGCTGCAGAATATTGAGAGATGTACCAGTAAAGAAGTTTTTCAATTTAAGATAAATTGCTTAATAAGGTGTTATTCACAATTTCATCAGCTTTAAGCCATCAGTTTCTTTAAACTGTTTCATATATACATTCACAAGTAGAAGAGACTGCCGCCTCCTGCCCACCATCTTAGGTGATGTAAAGAAAAAGGTCTAGATCATAGAAAATTTCTTTAGTCTTCCACAAACCCATTTATCAGTTGTTTGCCTTCCAAAGGTAATAACCAGAGATGATCCTCAATCACAACTTTGACTATTCAATTTGTAAGGAGGGCATCCTCTATCATCTATAGAGATTTTATAAAGCAGAAACATGCAAAATCCTCACATCATATAATAGTATTGAAAGTCAAAGAGCATCTCGCATATTTGTAATTTATACTAATCGTCTCATTGGAAGGGGGCAGCCTGAGCCTTATATTGCCATATTCTCCTAGTAAAGTAAATAGAAATAATTTATATGAGTTGATAGTGATGTTCATCCTTTTTTTTGTCTGTAAGTTCACAATTATTTCCAGGTATTAAACTTAAGGAGAAACCTCAGCAAGAACACAGTCAGGGGATAACGATGAGACAGAAGGGTATGTTGAAATAATGTAGCATGAAAAATAATTGAAGGATAGAAGTTTTGTCTGAGCGTCTGTCTGTGTGATGGTAGCTGCCCTTGAACGCATTTTTATACAACTTTAACAGTGGAATTAAGGGAGTTATGATCTATAATTATAAAGTATAGTGAAGGAGAAACAGCTCACAAAATGAAGGACCTGTGCAACAGAAATCTGTATATGACATGAGTAATCTCTGGGCTTGAACGTTCATTTCTGATCGTGGAAATGGTTTATGCAGAGGCTTGAAAGTCATTTGTCAGGATGTCGGTTCTTTAAGAATAGAGGTCCCTTCCATTTAAGCTCAGAAAGTATGATTTTGTGTGTTTCTTGGTACCACTGTTCATCGGTGTCTAACACAGAACTTATTTTGCACTGGATTGTAATCTTATATATTACGAGGTAAATATAACCATCTGTGAAACTTAAGATAAAAGAAACCTCAAAAGTAATCTTGTGTTGCTTTATTCAAATTATGCATAAGACTCTCTTCTGTGTTTCTTTTTAACCTATGCATGTGTTGATCTTGGGGCTTTTCCCAGGTGGCACTAGTGGTAAAGAACCCCACGCCTGCCAACGCAGGAGACAGAGGAGATGTGGGTTCCATCCCAGGGTCGGGAAGATCGGCTGGAGGAGGGCATGGCAACCCACTCCAGTGTTCTTGCCTGGAGAATCCCATGGACAGAGGAGCCTGGTGGGCCATGGTCCATTGGGTCGCAAAGAACTGGACACGACTGAGTGACTCAGCACAGCTCATGTGTTGATATTATTGTGCAGAGAAGAGGCGAGCAGACTCACGTTTTATCAGCAGTAAACTCACCGTTCTCTCTGGTGTCTCAGAAGTTTCTCCATATTTGAAGTTACTTCCTAATGATATCAGGCTCAAGTTTTCTCATTTTAACTTAATCCATTCCATACGTTAATCATCTCAGTGAAATGCACAATAATTCCTGTCCTTTCTCTTCTTATACTTTTCTGATATCGGTAGGCTTCCCTGATGGCTCAGCTGGTAAAGAATCCGCCTGCAGTGTGGGAGACCTGGGTTCGATCCCTGAGTTGGGAAGATCCCCTGGAGAAGGGAAAGGCTACCCACTCCAGTGTTCTGGCCTGGAGAATTCCATGGACTGTACAGTCCATGAGGTCGCAAAGAGTCGGACAGGACTGAGTCCCTTTCACTTATCATCTTACCTTTTAGTGTCTTTTGCACGGTTATAGAGACTTCGATTCTTTAATCTTCTTTCATCAGTCAAAACCTATATTCCCTGAATCATCTCTTACACTTCTCTGAACTCCCCTCACAAGTCTTTTATCTACAGTGCCCTGGCACTGAGATGTCTAAAGACAAGTCTTTAATAACAAGTGAGAATGAATAAGTGTGGCAAGCCTGGTCTCGAGGCTCTGTACATTGGGAAATAAACAGACTTAGTGTATCTCTGTGCTATATTTTTCTATACAACAGAAAAGGACTTAAGTTTCTTTCAAATGTCCTGGTTAGAGGGAGAAACTATAATGGTAAGAGACAGAATTTTTCTTTTTTCTTTTTCTTTTCTGAATCTAGTTCCCTGTGTTGTATTCCTTGTCAAAGTATTATTCATGCTTTCTGCTTTAACTTGAAAATCAGTGTTTAAATTTATTCAATTTCTAGTTTCCCTTTTCCTTTTGTTTAGCGCTATAATGTTAAACTATAACTTGGATTCAAACATTTCATAAGATGATAGCCAAATATATCCACTACATTGTGAAATGTTTCAGAATGAAACAGGTAAGTGTCTTAAAGGAGTAAAATTTAATTACCTCCTGAATATTAAGCACATTTGAAAGTAGCTACTTCAATTTTTAAATTTGCTTTTTTTTTTTTTGGAGTTTATAACTAGAAGAAGAAGAGATGAAGTTTTTTTCCCCCTTCCTTATATTTCTTTTAAACTAGCCTCTGAATATCAGTTCTGATTTCTACAATTTTCATCACTCACACATCCTAGAGCTATTATTACATTTGATTAGGTGCTTTATTCTTCTCTGCCCCAGAGTCAAGCTCTTTCTATACTTTGAATCTAGGTCTCCAGTAGACATTAATGTCTTTGCTTGAAGCCTGACCTCTCCTTTCACTGACCGTTTTTTTCCTTCTTCAACATTGTCATTTTATGATCTCTAAGCCAAAAGGGAAAGTCACCAAACCATTAAATCAATGGAGAATTGAAAACTCAGAATTCTTCTTTAACTACCACCTCAGAATATAATAGTTAGATTTCTTGTCCATTAGACTTTGACTTGGTAATCAATTCCTACCTTGAAACTGAAACCTACATAGTTTCTGTAGTGATGGAATTGATTTGCAATATGCTGAAATGAATGTAGTTAATAATATGGACATGAGTCACCTCATTAGTATTTCAAATGACTTAACTAACTTCAGGGAATGATAGCAATCATGAATTGAAGCAGAATTTTATGTATTATTATTTTTTAACACAAGAAGAGACAATTTAAGTAATTCTTTCAAGACAGATGATTCCTGGTTGTTATTTTTATAATTCAAGTTACGTGAATAGCAATATAAACTTGTTTTGAAAACTTGCAACCAGCTTCAGCTCTGACATCACAGTCTATCATTAAAGCTATAGATATATTTTGTAATTTACTGCACACACACAAATACATGCTGCTGCTGCTGCTAAGTCGCTTCAGTCGTGTCCGTCTCTGTGTGACCCCATAGACGGCAGCCCACCAGGCTCGCCCGTCCCTGGGATTATCCAGGCAAGAATACTGGAGTGGGTTGCCATTTCCTTCTCCATACAGGGTTAAAAAAATTCAAACAAGCAGTGCATGGATCCGGTAATTATGATTAATATGTTGTTTGGAATTAAAGTTGTATCCTTGTAATTGTCACATCTCCGTGGGAATAGAAATACAAACTTGCAATTAGGTGATTGGCCTGATTATGAGAGCTTCATTGGCTTGGATTGTGTAGAGAGAATCTTTTTTTTTTTTCCCTCAAACAACTATAGCATGATAAGATATAAGCACAACTATACCATGTGCTCAAATAACTAAACATGATAATGCTATAGTTGTTTTCTCAAGCTACTATAGCATTGAGCAGCCATAATGGCTTTGATGTTACCTAAAATTAACAAACGTATACAAACTGAATCATCAAAGCATGCTAAAACTATTTTATAACTGTGAGACATCATTTTTGAAATAAAAATGTTTGTACTATTTTAGTAAAATAAACTAATAAAAATTCTAATAAGTTAGGTATATTGAACTAAAGCCTCCACCAGTTAGGTGAATCTGTAATAGGTTTGTCATTATTAGCACTGAGCAGTTTCAACTCTGATGTATATCCTAATGTATATTACTGTGGGGCATATAGACAGAGGTCAATAAGAGAATTTTTCTTTTTAATCTAAAATAACTTATGGGAGGAAAACCCTCTAAGTAAAAGAGCTGTAAGCAATTAATTGGTCACTATAAATTATTTTTATGAACGCTTAATGTAGTTATTTAACAACATACTATTGTCATTTTCTTTCTTTCACGCTGTTCTCTATGTTCCTGAGACTGGAAATCAGAATTTCAAAAGATAAGGTCATCTAATTCATATTGTGATATAGCAAACCAAAGTATTCATTGAAGATCACTTAGGCAGTCTTAGTAATTTGCAGTGAAACAGAAAGGTTCTGGGCACAATTTCCTATACTTAATAAAATGGGTTTTAAATAACAGTAATAATTCATATAAAATCTTAAACATGTTGAAATATTTAAGAGAATAAACTACATCAAGTACTTTAGAAAGCTCATTTACACCGATTTCCAATGTTATTTAGGAATTAATTTTATATTCCCCAAATGCTGTTTAGATATCTAATTTCCTGTTGCTATATAGCTGAATTTGAATATCATGCAAGTGTCTGTCTGTGTATTGACTCAAACTACATTTCCTGCAAATAAGAGAAGCTCCATGATCTATAGCAAATTGGATTATATGAAAACATGGAGGATGAAATTAAAATATGTAAGCTATTTTCCTTGTCACATTACCAAGGGGTAGTGTTATCATTTTCAAGGAACCACAAAAGGATCGCCTTTAGAAAATTGAAAAGGATCACCTTTGAAAAAGGGGAAGGATAAAGTCTTATTTACTGTATTTATACAGTGTCGACAGGTGTTCTGGGTGAGATAGATACCACCTCACCCCTTGTCAAAAACTACTTATACTGTGAAAATTGTTTACTGTTATTTTATAGCAGAAATCTGGCTCAAAATAATGCCTTGTGTCATACTCTACTCTTTGAAAACAACATTAAGAGACATACCGTTAAAACATACAGATGTGCTTGGACATCTATTTAGGTTAAAAGGTCACCTCAGGAAAAGATAATCATTTTCTATTATTGCTGAAACTACTTTGCACTTCCCTGAACTATGTGGAAGGACACAGGGTCTTATTAGAAGATTAGTTTACATTATAGTCTGACAAGAATGACTTGTAAAGTGTAATTCATGCCCTGAAACAACACACTAAAGATAATTTCTCCCCTGTGTAGTCTGTAGTAATGAAAATAACCAAGAAACTACATCACAGACTTTATAGGTCCGTAAACATATACAAAATCAGGTCACCCTATGCCACCATTGTCATTCGCCATTCGTATATACTACATTTATTCAATTTATTCAGAACCATACTTGTACTAATGGAGAAGGCAATGGCAACCCACTCCAGTACTCTTGCCTGGATAATCCCAGGGACCGGGAAGCCTGGAGGGCTGCCATCTATGGGGTCGCACAGTGTCGGACACGACTGAAGTATCTTAGCATAACATAGCATACTTGTACTAAAGAGGGAATAGGATCAACTATTTAATTTACAGAAATATTTCCACCTTTCCTAAGTGAGCAAAGTATCAAATGATAGGAAGAGAGAATATCAATTAAATATGCTGTGTGAATTTAATCTATAATTTATATATTGATCTAGTCAGTGTAAGAAAAATTTTGTCCAGCTAATGAACTCAAGGCCAAGCAATTTAGATATATTAAAATATTTAAGTACATATCAAAATTGTCTAAAAATAATAGATTAGGCAACCTATAGTCTTTAGAGTCAAGTCAGGGTTTAAATATGAAATGATGCCTAGGGGTACATTTATTATTATAATTTATTTAATTATCACTGTATGAATCATAGGAAATATGAAAGAGGAAACTTGCAGTATCTGAATTGATTCTGCTATATAATGACTCATTCTTATTGTTTCTGTTTGGTTGCTAAGTTGTGTCTGACTCTCTTGTGACTCCGTGGACTGTAGCTCGCCAGGCTCCTCTGTCCATGGGTGATTTCCCATGCAAGAACACTGGAGTGGGTTGCCATTTCCTACTCCAGGGGATCTTCCTTACCCAGGGATCGAACCCACCTCACCTGCATTGACAGGCAGATTCTTTACCACTGAGCTACCTGGGAAGATGACTGATTACTTATTGTAGAATTATTTGCTGTATTAGTCAATGAATTGAAATGTAGTAACTTTTAAAGTATATTATTAGTGAAGAAAGCAAGAGTGGTTGAGTCATGTCCGACTCTTTGCCACCCCATGGACTGTATTTTACAGGCCTTTTCCCTTCTCCAGGGGATCTTCCCAACTCAGGGATTGATCCCAGGTCTCCTGCATTGCAGGCGGATGCTTTACCAGCCCAGCCACAAGGGAAGCCCAAGAATATTGGGGTAGGTAACATATCCATTCTCCAGGGGATCTTCCCAACCCTGGAATCAAACCAGGGTCTCCTGCATTGCGGGCAGATTCTTTACCAGCTGAGCTATGAGGGAAGCCCAGATGTTTTGGGAACCTGGCTCTCTGCTCTAGACCCCAGAGGCTAAGGTATCTAAAGTTGATGCCAACTCCTTGCTCTTCCTGGAGAAGTGCCTATTTGGTGAGATTCCTCCCTGCTGTCTGCTGTCACACTGGAGAACAGCAGAGAAAGTTTCTCTGCATCTCTTACTTGTCTTAATACAGTTCTTTGTATCCCCTGTTGCAGAAAAGGTGTTCAGATAGTTTGTAGGTTTTTTTCTAAGCCCATATTATTAGTATATAATACTAATGTTGTATATTATTAAACAGAGTATTCCTTAACTAAGAAAGATATTATTATTTGCACATTATTTATTACAAAGATGGTAACTACATTTAGTGGTTTCTGATATTATTATTAGTAGTAATTAATGACAATATAGATACCATTTAAATGTATTTTAAAACATCCTAGATATTTTTCAAAACCCTGTTCAAATTCCATCTTATTAATAATATTTCTCTGGCCCATCCTCAGAAAGATTTAGTTATTCTTCTGCTTCTTATTCAGGTTTCTCTGTATATTTCTCATTAAATTAATTAATTAAAATTAATTTCTAATTTAATTTAATCATTAATTTACACGTAGACTCCCTCTTGAAGTGTTGAACTTATAGAAATTATCTGTACATCATCTTTATATGGGGGATAAATTATCAGCTACTTTGGACAAGACTTCTTGAAATAAAATATAATATGGGAAAGCCCTGGATAAGAAGTTACACTGGAAAAAGTCAAACTGATGACTGGCAACAGAGATAAACTTTGAGGTGAAAAAGTAATGTACTTTAAGCTCTTTTCAAGGGGCTGGAGATGTTTGCATGCACCTTGCCTCACATGATCATAAGAAAGGCCTCCCTGACTTTCCAGGTCTTAGGAGACATGCAGTGGGAATACAGTCTAGAGTGAAGCGCTCTTGTGACTGGAAGCTGGCGGCCTGTGTGCTGATTGCAAAGGGACGGCTTGGGAGATGGGAGAGGTCTTCCTTCTGGTGCTTCAGCAGAGGGCTCAGGAGCTTGCCTGATCAACTGGAAAAAAGCGTGTGGCCCCCTCCATTTCTGTTTGCCAGTGCCTGAGGGAATCCAGCAGTATGACGTGAATGAGTACTGTGGGAACGCTAAATTGTGAACAATCAAGAGAAAAGTATCAATAGTTCTCAAAGTAACTAGAGGGATAAAAACCTAGCCAAAAACCTAGATAAGCGGAATCTGCTGAGGCAGAAGTGATGATGAGTAAGAGGATAATGTCCAGAAAAAATTATTAATAGTGTTCCAAGAAAGCCACTTGTAATTAACTTTTCCTCAAAATCCTTCAGAAATCAGAAAGCATGATTTCTAAATTGAAAGAAGTCACTATACGAACAAATAGGCTTCCCACGTGGCTCAGTGGTAAAGAATCTGCCTGCCAATGCAGGAGATGCAAGGGATGCAGCTTGGATCCTAAAGTCGGGCAGATCCTCTGGAGAAGGAAATGGCAACCTACTCCAATATTCTTGCCGGGAATATTCCCATGGCACAAAGGAGCCTGGGAGGCTACAGTCTATGTGGCTGCAAAGATTCAGATGACAGTAGCTAAACAACAACATTAGACCATTCAGGTATGACCTGAATCAAATCCCTTACAATTATACAGTGGAGGTGAGAAGTAGATTTAAGGGACTAGATCTGATAGTCAGAGTGCCTGAAGAACTATGGATGGAGGTTCATGACATTGTACAGGAGACAAGGATCAAGACCATCCCCAAGAAAAAGAAATGCAAAAAAGTAAAATGGCTGTCTGAGGAGGCTTTACAAATATCTGTGCAAAGAAAAGAAGTGAAAAGCAAAGGAGAAAAGGAAAGAAATACCCATTTGAATGCAGAATTCCAAAGAAGAACAAGAAGAGATAAGAAAGCCTTCCTCAGTGATCAGTGCAAAGAAATAGAGGAAAGCAATAGAATAGGAAAGACTAGAGATCTCTTCAAGAAAATCAGAGATACCAAGGCAACATTTCATGCAAAGATGGGCTCAATAAAGGACAGAAATGGTATGGACCTAACAGAAGCAGAAGATATTAAGAAGAGGTGGCAAGAATACACAGAAGAACTGTACAAAAAAGATCATCACAACCCAGATAATCACGATGGTGTGATCACTCCCCTAGAGCCAGACATTCTGGAATGTGAAGTCAAGTGGGTCTTTGGAGACATCACTACGAACAAATCTAGTGGAGGTGATGGAATTCCAGTTAACGTATTTCAAATCCTAAAAGATGTTGCTGTGAAAATACTGCACTCAATATACCAGCAAATTTGGAAAACCCAGCAGTGGCCACAGGACTGGAAAAAATCAGTTTTCATTCCAATCCCAAAGAAAGGCAATGCCAAAAAATGCTCAAACTACCAGACAATTGCACTCATCTCACAGGCTAGTAAAGTAATGCTCAAAATTCTCCAAGTCAGACTTCAACAGTAGGTGAACTGTGAAATTCCAAATGTTCAAGCTGGTTTTAGAAAAGGCAGAGGAACCAGAGATCAAATTGCCAACATCCGCTGGATCATGGGGAAAGCAAGAGAGTTCCAGAAAAACATCTATTTCAGCTTTATTGACTATGCCAAAACCTTTGACTGTGTGGATCACAGTAGACTGTGGAAAATTCTGAAAGAGATGGGAATACCAGACCACCTGACCTGCCTCTTGAGAAACCTGTATGCAGGTCAGGAAGCAACAGTCAGAACTGTACATGGAACAACAGACTGGTTCCAAATAGGAATAGGAATATGTCAAGGCTGTATATTGTGACCCTGCTTATTTAACTTATATGCAGAGAACATCATGGGAAACTCTGGGCTGGAAGAAGCACAAGCTGGAATCAAGATTGCTGGGAGAAATATCAGTAACCTCAGATATGCAGATGACACCACCTTTATGGCAGAAATTAAAGAGGAACTAAAGAGTCTGTTGATGAAAGTGAACGAGAAGAGTGAAAAAGTTGGCTTAAAGCTCAACATTCAGTAAACTAAGATCATGGCATCCGGTCCCATCACTTCATGGCAAATAGATGGGGAAACAGTGGTAGACTATTTTTTGGTCTCCAAAATCACTGAAGATGGTGATTGCAGCCATGAAATTAAAAGACGCTTACTTCTTGGAAGGAAAGTTATAACCAACTTAGATAGCATGTTAAAAAGCAGAGACATTACTTTGCCAACAAAGTGTTTAGTCAAGGCTATGGTTTTTCCAGTTGTCATGTATGGATGTGAGAGTTGGACGGTGAAGAAAGCTGAGTGCTGAAGAATTGATGCTTTTGAACTGTGGTGTTGGAGAAGACTCTTGAGAGTCCCTTGGATTGCAAGGAGATCCAACCTGTCCATCCTAAAGGAGATCTGTCCTGGGTGTTCATTTGAAGGACTGATGTTGAAGCTGAAATTCCAATACTTTGGCCCTCTAATGAGAGGAGCTGACTCATTTGAAAAGACTCTGATGCTGGGAAAGACTGAAGTCGGGAGGAGAAGGGGAGGACAGAGGATGAGATGGATGAATGGCATAACTGACTCAATGGACATGAGTTCGAGTAAAATTGCTGAGTTGGTGATGGACAGGGAGGCCTGGCGTGCTGCAGTCCATGGGGCTGCAAAGAGTCAGATACGACTGAATGACTTAACTGAACTGACTGAAACCACACCAATATGTAAACAAACAAAAATAAGACTAAGATCACTATTGAGGAAGAAATGTCACCAATATGAAAGAAATATGAAAATCATGTGTCAAGAATTCTGGAGCAGAAGTTTTCAATTCTTGGTTGTTTTCAGATTATTGAGCAGTCAATGGGGTACGTGTGTGCTGAGATATTGATTCCCCACAAGCTGTGAAGGCCTCTAGTGGCCAAGGTGCCCAGGTTGCTACCATGGGCAGAGTACTTCATTGGTCAGTGATGCTGTAAAAATGAAATGAAAGATTTTGGGAGCTCCGATTCAGAAGCTAAACCCAAAGGAGTCACGTATGAAATACTGAAGCTCTAAAAAGAGAGTAAGAAAGAAAAGGAATAGTAAAGGAAAACAGTTCCATCAAAATCAAGTGGACTGTTCATTTGAAAATCTCACTGAGGTGTAGGGAGTATAAAGGAAGCAACACAAACAGTATGCCTTCATATACCCAGTTCGAGGAAAGTACTGGAGAATGTGCTGCAGCCAAATGCAATTTGAAGCAGAAAAATATAGAAAATGCAGAAGTAGGAAGAAAATTTTAAAATTATTATTAGGATATTAATTAAATTAAAATTATAAATTAGTATTGCTATTAGGGTTAATATTAGGATTATGTACATTAATGTTAGGAATGGGCTTCCCTGGTGGCTCAGAAAGTAAAGAATCCACCTGCAATGCACAAGACTTGGGTTTGATCCCTGGGTTGGAAGGATCCCCTGGAGAAGGGCATGGCAACCCCCTCCAGTATTCTTGCCTGGAGAATCCCCATGGACCGAGGAACCTGGCGGGCTACAGTCCACGGGGTAACAAAGAGTTGGACACGACTGAGTGACTAAGCACAGCACAGCACAATATTAAGAATATGTAATAACATATAAATATATAATTCTGTTGCTTGGATTATAAGGATTATGTAAACAACAGAAATATTGGGAGACATTGCTCCTCTAAAAATTCTTGAGTTTAAGGAGGAGTATAGTGAGAAGAAAGGAAAAAAACAAACTCTTTTTGTTGGCATGGGAGAAGGAAGTGAATAAGTTAAATATTTTTGTGTTGGATTCACTGTTATCATTAATTTAAAAGGGGAACACATGTACACCTGGGGCGGATTCATGTCAGTGTATGGCAAAACCAACCAATATAATATTGTAAAGTAATTAGCCTCCAATAAAATATAAAAAAATAAAAATTTTTAAGATTCAAAAAATAAAAATAAATAAATAAATATGAAACTGGTGAAGTAGAATGGCTTCAGATGGGAGTTATAACAATTTGTTTTAGTACCACTCCAGGAAGGAAGGTTCCTTCCTTACCTGCCCCGTTCCTTTTTTATCCACTAGTCTTATATTCCTGGGATTGCACTCACGATTGGTATTAGCATGTAAACTTTTGCCTTAAGTGCTGTCTTCTAAGGAATTCAGATTAAATTTGAAAATAAACTCTACTGACACCAAAAAAATTGTGGAACGTTCAAATTAATAGCTTAGAAAGCAAAGGGGATGAAGAAAATCAAACATAATCCAAAAAAAAAATATAGATACAGGCAGTAAGTGCCAGCAAAAAAGTAACATAAGTGTTAAGTGCACAGTGATAGAGAAGGGTGCAAAACAACATAATGTTTTTAAAGGTATTGATTTTCCTATTAAACAATTCAGGGTTTATGATTGTGTTAATTACACAAAGTTCAGCAGCAAAGGTTTTATTACAAATGTCTAAATCCTAGTAACAGAGTATAAATAAGGGAGTGGATGAAGATATTTCAGGCGGTTGTAACTGACAAGAAGAAAGAATCATAATGAAAATAGGTAAAATTGAATTCAAATTAAAAGTATTAATTGGGACTGTTAATTAAAGAGGCCATTAGACTGGTTCTAATATCTTAGCAGTGTACTTAAGCAAATAAAAACATAAGCCTTTAATTCCTCAAGGTTAAGAAATGAAAACTTAGAGAAATGAATTTCAAACGGCCAAGGAGGCTTTCCCAAATATAGCATTTGCTTCAGCCATAGCCTAGCAAATAACGTCCTTGCTTTGCTTTTAACTCTTTTACACAAGCCTCTCCTTCGAGCTGCAGTCAGTTCCCTACTGCTTCAGGTTTGGCACTGCCTGATTTGAGTTTATTTTTGCTTAAACAAAGCCTTAAAATGTTTAATACGCCTCAGTTGATTTTTAACAGAACCAAAGAAAATATAATGAAATAACAATAGTTACAGAAAACATGCCATATTTGTTACAGTTTGTGATGTCAATCTGCAACTCTCCTACATAGAACTTGAAACCTAAACCTAAACAGTATGCTGCTAAACAAGCAATGGATCACTGAGAAAAAGCAAAGAAGATAATAATAAAATACTCCGAGACAAATAAAAATGAACACACAAAGATCCCAAATCAATGGGATACAGCAAAAATAATTCTAAAAGAAAAGTTAATAGTGATACAAGCCTACAGCAGGAAACAAACAAAATCTCAAATAAACAACCTAACCTTCCACCTAAATAAAGTGGGAAAAAAAATAAAAAAAAGAACAAACAAGCCCAAAGTTAGAAGGAAAGAAATCATAAAGAAAAGAGCAGAAATAAATGAAACAAACAAACAAAAAAAGAAAAGCTCAATTAAAGTAAGAGCTGGTTTTTTGAGAAGAAAAAGAAAAGTGATAAGCCGTTAGATCAGGGAATAAAAGAGAGAGAGGGCTCAAATCAATAAAATAAGAAATGAAAAAGAAGTTACAACCAGCACCACAGAAACACAAAGAATCATAAGCCATTATTATGAACAATATTTGCTGATAAAATGGGCATCATGGAAGAAAAGAACAAGTTCCCAGGAATGTACAATCTTTTAAGACTGAATCAGTAAGAAATAGAGAATATGAACAGATTAATGAAACAGTAATGAAACAGAATTACTAATTTAAAACATCCCCATTAAAATAAAGAAGCAGATGAATTCACAGGTGAACTCTACCAAACGTTTATAGAAGAGTTAGTCTCTGTCCTTCTCAAACAATTTTAAAAGGTTATAGAGGAAGGAACACTTCTGAACTTATTTCACAGGGTGAGAATCAGCCTGATGTCAAAACTAGACAAAGATATCAGTTCAGTTCAGTCGCTCAGTTGTGTCCAATTCTTTGTGACCCCATAGACTGTAGCACGAAAGTCTTCCCTGTCCATCACCAGCTCTCAGATTTTGCTCAAACTCATGTCCATCAAGTCAGTGATGCCATCCAACCATCTTAGCCTCTGTCGTCCCTTTCTGCTCCTGCCTTCAATCCAGCATCAGAGTTGTTTCCAATGAGTCAGTTCTTCCAACAGGTGGTAAAAGTAATGGAGTTTCAGCTTCAGCATCAATCCTTCCAATGAATATTCGGGATAGATTTCCTTTCAGTTCAGTTCAGTTCAGTACTCAGTCATGTCTGACTCTTTGTGACCCCATGAATCACAGCACACCAGGCCTCCCTGTCCATCACCAACTCCCAGAGTTCACTCAAACTCACGTCCTTCGAATCAGTGATTTCATCCAGCCATCTCATTCTCTGTCGTCCCCTTCTCCTCCTGCCCCCAATCCCTCCCAGCATCAGTCTTTTCCACTGAGTCAACTCTTCGCATGAGGTGGCCAAATTATTGGAGCTTCAGCTTTAGCATCAGTCCTTCCAGTGAACACCCAGGACTGATCTCCTTTATTATGGACTGGTTGGATCTCCTTGCAGTCCAAGGAACTCTTCGAGAGTCTTCTCCAGCACCACAGTTCAAAAGCATCAATTCTTTGGCGATCAGCTTTCTTCACAGTCCAACTCTCACATCCATACATGACCACTGGGAAAACCATAGCCTTGACATTTGGACCTTTGTTGGCAGAGTGATGTCTCTGTTTTTTAATATGATGTCGAGTTTGGTCACATGTTTTCTTCCAAGGAGCAAGCATCTTTTACTTTCATGGCTGCAGTCATCATCTGCAGTGATTTAGGAGCTCCTAAAAATGAAGTCTTTCCATTGTTTCTCCATCTATTTGCCAAAAAATGATGAGACTAGATGCCATGACTTAGAATCTTGAGTTTTAAGCCAGCATTTTCACTCTCCTCTTTCACTTTCATCAAGAGGCTCTTTAGTTCCTTTTTGCTTTCTGCCATAAGGGTGGTGTCATCTGCATTTCTGAGGTTATTGATATTTCTCCCGGCAATCTTGATTCCAGCTTGTGCTTCATCCAACTTGGCATTTCAAGTGATGTACTCTGTATAAAAAGTTAAATAAGCAGGGTGACAATATACAGCCTTGACGTACTCCTTTCCCAATTTCGAACCAGTCTGTTGTTTCATGTCAGATTCTAACTGTTGCTTCTTGACACGGATACAGATTTCTCAGGAGGCAGGTAAGGTGGTCTGGTATTCCCATCTCTTTCATAATTTCCCACAGTTTGCTGTGATCCACAGAGTCAAAGTGTTTGGCGTGGTCAATGACGCAGAAATAGATGTTTTTCTGAAACTCTCTTGCTTTTCCTAGATTCAAACGGATGTTGGCAATTTGATCTTGGGTTCCTCTGCCTTTTCAAAATCCAGTTTGAACATCTGGAAGTTCTAAGTTCACATATTGTTGAAGCCTGGCTTGGAGAATTTTGAGAATTACTTTGCTAGCCTATGAGATGAGTGCAGTTGTGCAGTAGCTTGAGCATTCTTTGGCATTGCCTTTCTGGGATTGGAATAAAAACTGACCTTTTCCAGTCCTGTGGCCACTGCTGAGTTTTCCAAATATGCTGGCATATTGAGTGCAGCACTTTCACAGCATCATCTTTTAGGATTTGAAATAGCTCAACTGTAATTCCATCACCTCCACTAGCTTTGTTGGTAGTGATACTTCCTAAGGCCCACTTGACTATTGCATTCCAGAAAGTCTGGCTCTAGCTGAGTGATCACACCATCATGGTAATCTGGGTCATAGAAATATTTTGTTGTATAGTTCTTCTGTGTATTCTTGCCACCTCTTCTTAATATCTTCTGCTTCTGTTAGGTCCATACCATTTCTGTCCATTATTGAGCCCATATTTGCAATAAATGTTCCCTTGGTATCTCTGATTTTCTTGAAGAGATCTCTAGTATTTTCCATTCTATTGTTTTCCTCTATTTCTTAGCATTGATTGCTGAGGAAGGCTTATTTATCTCTCCTTGCTATTCTTTGGAACTCT
The DNA here is from genome assembly GCF_049115385.1 of Moschus berezovskii. Taxonomy (NCBI): domain Eukaryota; kingdom Metazoa; phylum Chordata; class Mammalia; order Artiodactyla; family Moschidae; genus Moschus; species Moschus berezovskii. Next base: position 11,019,012 of record NC_142467.1, read on the forward strand.
GCATTCAGATGGGTATATCATTCCTTTTCTCTTTTGCTTTTCACTTCTCTTCTTTTCTCAGCTATTTGTAAGGCCTCCTCAGACAATTGTTTTGCCTTTTTGCATTTCTTTTTCTTGGGGATTTTCTCGATCACTGACTCCTATAAAATGTCACAAACCTCCGTCCATAGTACTTCATGGACTCTGTCTATCAGATCTAACCTCTTGAATCTATTTCTCACTTCCACTGTATAATCATAAGGAATTTGATTTAGGTCTTACCTGAATGGTCTAGTGGTTTTCCCTACTTTCTTCAATTTAAGTCTGAGTTTTACAATAAGGATTTCATGATCTGAGTCACAGTCAGCTCCCAGTCTTGTTTTTTCTGACTGTATAGAGCTTCTCCATCTTCAGCTGCAATGGATATAATCAATCTGATTTCAGGATTGACCATCTGATGATGTCCGTGGGTAAAGTCTTCTCTTGTGTTGTTGGAAGAGGGTGTTTGCTATGACCAGTGCTTTCTCTTGGCAAAACTCTGTTAGCCTTTATCCTGCTTCATTTTGTACTGCAAGGCCAAATTTACCTGTTACTCCAGGTATCTCTTGACTTCTTAATTTTCCATTTCAGTCTCCTATGATGAAAAAGACAACATTTTGGGGGGTTGGGGTTTTAGTTCTAGAACATCTTGTAGGTCTTCATATCATTGTTCAGCTTCCAGCTCCTTCAGCATTAGTTTTGGCATAGACTTCCATTACTGTGATATTGAATGGTTTGCCTTGGAGATGAACAGAGATCATTCTGTCATTTTTGAGATTGCATCCAAGTACTGCATTTTGTACTCTTTTGTTGACTATGCGGGCTATTCCATTTCTTCTAAGGAATTCTTGCCAACAGTAGTAGATATAACAGTCATCTGAATTAAATTCATCCATTCCAGTCCATTTTATTTCACTGATTCCTAAAATTTCAATGTTCAATTTTGCCCTATCCTGTTTTACCACTTCAAATTTACCTTGATTTATGGACCTAATGTTCCAGGTTCCTATGCAATATTGTTCTTTACAGCATCGGACTTTACTTCCATCACCAGTCAAATCCATAACTGGGTGTTGTTTTTGCTTTGACTCTGCTCTTCATTCTTTCTGAAGTTATTTCTCCACTCTTCTCCAGTAGCATATTGGGCTCCTACAGACCTGGGGAGTTAATCTTTCAGTGTCATATACTTTTGCCTTTTCATCCTGTTCACAGGGTTTTCAAGGCAGGAATACTGAAGTGGTTTGCCATTCCCTTCTCCAGTGAACCTCATTTTTTCAGAACTCCCCACCATGACCCATCTGTCTTGGGTGGCCCTATGTGGCATGACTCATAATTTCATTGATTTAGACAAGGCTGTGGTCCATATGCGGAGAAGGCAATGGCAAGCCACTCCAGTACTTTTGCCTGGAAAATCCCATGGATGGAGGAGCCTGGTAGGCTGCAGTCCATGTGGTCGCTAAGGGTCGGACACGACTGAGCGACTTCACTTTCACTTTTCACTTTCCACTTTCACATATTGGAGAAGGAAACGGCAACCCACTCCAGTGTTCTTGCCTGGAGAATCCCAGGGACAGGGGAGCCTGGTGGGCTTCCATCTATGGGGTCACACAGAGTCGGACACGACTGAAGTGACTTAGCAGTAGCAGCAGTGGTCCATATGATCAGTTTGATTCGTTTTCTGGGATTGTGGTTTTCATTCTGTCTTCCCTCTGATAGATAAGCCTAAGAGGCTCATGAAAGCTTCCTGATGGTCAAATATATCACACACACAGAAAAATTACAGATCAATGTCACAGATGAACATAAAGAAAAAATCCTCAACAAAACATTAGTAAACAAAATTCAGCAATATATTGAAAAGACCATATACCATGATCAAGTGGGATTTATCCTGGAGATTCAAGGATGGTTCAATAAATGCAAATCAATTAATGTGACATAGCAAAGTAACAGGTTGAAGAATTAAAGTCATATGATCATCTCAATAGATGCAGAAAAAGCTCTTGACAAAAATACAACATCAATTTATGGTAAAAACTTTCAACAAAGTGGATATTAAATTATCATACCTTAACAAAATAAAGGCGATATGTGCCAGACTCACATTTAACATACTCAACAGTGAAAAGTTAAAAATGTTTCCTCTAAGATTAGGAATGAGACAAGAATAGCCTCTCTCATCACTTTTAATCAACAAAATATTGAAAGTCCTAGTTACAGCAAGATAAGAAAATCAATAAAAGGCATTCAAATTGTAAAGGGAGAAGTAAAATTGTCACTGTTTGCAGTTAGCATAATACTATATATAGAAAATCCTGAAGATGTCACCCCAAATCTATTAGTACTCATCAATGAATGAAGTAATGTTGCAGGCTATAAAATTAGTTTTCCTAAGTCTGTTGCATTTCTATATTCTAACAATGAACTATCAGAGAAATTGAGGGGGGAATTTCCAATTATAATCACATCAAAGAGAATAAAATACTAGGAATAAATCTAACTAAGGAGGTAAAAGACCTGTAGCTGGAAAATTATAAGATAGTGATAAGAGAAATTGAAGATGATACAAACAGATGGGAAAATATAGAGTGCTCATGGATTGGAAGAAATGATATTGTCAAAATGACTATACCACCCAAGAAAATCTTTACCTTAAATGCAACCACTATCAAAATACTAATTCATTTTTCATAAAACCAAGGCAAATAATTCTAAACTTTGTATGGAAATGCAAAAGACTCTGAGTAGTCAAGAATACTTGAGAAAGAAGAACAAAATTGAATATATATCATTCCTTCATTTCAAACTATTCTACAAAGCTTACATGAATCAAAACAGTATGGTTCTGGTGCAAAAGACACATAGATCAACAAAATAGTACAGAAATGAACTCATGCTTACATGTACAATTAATCTGTGACAGAGGAAGCAAGAAAATACAATTGTGAAAAGACAGCTTCTTCAATAAATGGTGTGGAAAAACTTGACAACTATATGTAAAAGAATCAAACTGGATGACTTTCTCATACCACACATGAAAATAAATTCAAAATGGATTAAAGACCTAAACATAAATGTAAAACCTCAGTCCATAAAACTTCTAGAAGAAAACATGTTTCTTTGACATTAGCCTAAGTGATCTATTTTTGGACATGTCTTTTAAGCAAAGGAAATGAAAGACTATAAACAGATGGGGCTACATCAAACTAGAAAGGTTTTGCAAGGTGAAACAAACTATCAAAAGAAACAAAAAGCCACTTGCTGAATGAGAAACCATATCTGAAAACTGTATATCATATAAGGGGTTAGTATCCAAAACATACAAAGAACTCAAACAGTTCAACATAAACAAAAGCAAACAACCTACTTTAAAAATGGCAGAGGATCTGAATACAAATTTTTTTCAAAGAAGAGATACAGATGACTGACGGTAAAAAAAAAAAACAAACAAAAAAAACACTCGACTTCACCGATCATTAGGGAAATTCAAACTCAAACCACACTAAGACATCACCTCACATTGTCAAAATGGCTATTATCAAAGAGACACAATTAAGGATTGGTGAGGATGTGGAAAAAAGGGAACCCTTGTGCATCATTTCTAGGAATGTAAATTGGTGCAATCACTATGGAAAAAAGTATGGAAGTTCCTCAGAAGTTAAAAGTAGAACTACCAAATGATCCAGAAATTCCACTCCTGGGTATTTATAAGAAAAAAGGAAAACACTAATTTGAAAAGGCATATGCAACCCTATGTTCAGACCTTTGTCAGCAAAGTGATGTTTCTGCTTTGTAATACCCTGTCTAGGCTTGTCATAGCTTTCCTTCTAAGCAGTAAGTGTCTTTTAATTTCATGACTGCAGCTACTGTTCTCAGTGATTTTGGAGCCCAAGAAAAGAAAATCTGTCACTGTTTCCGCTTTTTCCCCTTCTATTTGCCATGAAGTGATGGGACCAGTTGACATGATCTTAGCTTTGGGTGAGGGTCTAATTACTGGGAAGTTAACTCATGGCACAAGTTAGCTTCAGCTGAAGAAACAGCTGAAGAGATTTCCAAATCAGGGAGAGATTTCGAAAGAACTGTTGCAAATTCTCTGCTCTCTTCTTTCATTGACTGCCATTGGCTAATTCTAACCATAAATCATCTGGTCAGAAAGCCCATATGAACCAATCCATAGGTGTTAACTTCCTAATGTATACAGCAGGGAAAAGACGGGTGGAGAACAGATTAAGATAGTGTATGGAGTACAGTTCAGTTCAGTTCAGTCACTTAGTCGTGTCCGACTCTTTGTAACCCCATGAATCACAGCACGCCAGGCCTCCCTGTCCATCACCAACCCCCGGAGTTCACTCAAACCCACCTCCATCAAGTTGGTGATGCCATCCAGCCATCTCATTCTCTGTCGTGTACAGGGGGAGTCAAATGAACAATAACCATTGAATGGTCTTAAGAAGAGGAGAGAGATAATCAGATGTGCACTTTAAAAAGGTGAGTAGTTGTAAAAAAAAAATTTTTTTTAATAGCCAAAGCAGATTTCACCATTAATGACGTCAGTGTTTTTCTAGGTATGAGAAGATGCAAGAATTGGAACTCATAAAACCTTTTTCTGAAAAGATCTAACTATCTGAAGGCCTGTTCTGCCAGTTTTTTTTTTTTTTTTCAGAACACAGAGTGCCTCATTCCTGATTTTCACCCTGAACTTCTTTCAGGGGGTGTTGAAGGTCAGCAGCTTGCAATTACTGCTCCTGTAATGCATTTTTGCTTCTCTACTTTGCTTGCTGCTCGTAAAACCAAAGTTACTCCATTTTAAGATAAGGTTGTTTTTAAGTAAAGATTCCTAAAATTGTTTTTGAAAAAAAAAAAAAAGGAAAAAAAAAAAAGGTGAGTAGTGTGTCAACAATTTTTGCAACATTAGTACTTCTGTTAATAACCCTGGTAAGAGTTTAATTCCTAAGATTTCAGCCTGACTAGCAATAGGGAGAAAAACAAAAAGGTAGTGATTCTTAGCCTCCAGGTATGTGAGATCAATACTAGGAAGAAACCTGGTTCTGTTAACATTGTTACCCAGAATTTCAGCTAGGATTATATTTAGGGACATATATAGGATGACCATATGTCTGGTTTGTCTGGGACAGCTGTTTTACACTCAGAAGTGTTCTTTAGACTCAAAATATATGGTCACCTTTAGAAAATCCCTAAATAACCATGAGTTAAACTAAATATGGGTTCCATTCTGAGTCATCAGAAAATAAAACTAAATTAGATATTTAAACATGACAGAATTGAATATAAAATTGCTTTGATTAGGATGTCATAGAGATAGCAATTCCAACTCCTTAGAGCTAGGTATTCAAAGGGAAGAGATTAAAGTTATTACCATTCAGTAGCTTGGGGAAGGGACCCCATGAAGTTGAAAAACAAGATATCTGAGGAGGCAGCATTGAGCAGTAAGTGCTATTGTCTCTGAGGGCCTGTGATATGGCGGATTCTTCAAGTGGTGAGAGGAATGCAAAGTGTATTCAGTTACTGGACCCACTAGGACAAACTGTCTGCCAGATGTCAAAATTTTGGGCTGCACAGACACAGGAAGTAGACAGAAAGCTCAAAGGAAGCAAGCAGCATCCAGCCTTGCAGTCTCACTCTAGATCCCCTACTGGCAGAGCATAACTGCTAGTATGGGCTTGCAAAACAGAAATGGCGTTTGCAGTCCTAAGCCCAGAACTACAAACTCATTTACTGATCACTTACTGGCACATTGGAAAATGCTTATGTTGAAAAGCAGAGGTTATATGTTTGATGTGATTTTAAAATCTGGGCCTATGTAGTTGAGGATATCAGAGTATCAGAGCCATTAACTACATTTTTGCTTCAAAATCTATCTTAAAAGTAATACATATTTTACATATTAGCACAGATGTTATGGGTGCAAGTATGTATTTTCTGTACGAGCCTTTGAAGACATTTCTTTCACTAATTTACTCAATCTGTTTTTGCATACGTGAAATAAATTAGCCTAAGTATAGCAGGCATATCTATGTTAAATGTTTTTACAGATTTAAAACTTCCTTGGCTCAGTTTTTATTGCAGATGTACATATATACACACATAGAAATGCCTTGAGGCATAAGAAGCACATTAATGAGCTGATTGAATTTTCAGCCTCCTTTGCAAGCACGGCCATGTTTCTTACTTTGCATGTCCTTCAGGCCTCATCAGAGCAGGAAGTTCCAAGTGACTTCAAAGGGTTTTCTGCACTCAGATCAGCTCTATGGGCATGTAGGGAGATGAGAAATGAACCGACACCAAAGGTGCAATGAAAGGTAAAAAGCCTAGCCTTGCCACAGCTCTTGAGCCGAGCAGCAGGCTAAGTTACTGCACCTGAGTATAGGAATCTCAAGGGTTCGTGAAGGAAAAGGTGGTAAGCATTTAAGGTAGAAAATAAATCTGAGTTTCTTCATTGGATTTAGGGAAAATTTTCCTCTGAGTAACATAGGTAACATTTAATTTTTATTATTATGGGAATCTGTCAGCTTTCTTGTTCAGAGAAGGAAATAACAGATAAATGTAAATCATCAAAAGTAAAAACAAAATACCGTATGTAGTTACAGTTGTCTACCTCTAGGGATTCCACATATACTATATGGATGAAAATAGGTCCTTCTGAATCTGATACTATTTTTGTTTATTTGTTTACAGTGCTAAGAGTTCTAGAGATATTGAGGAATTAAAGGCAGATTCAGAAACATATAGGAGAAATCTTTGTATCCATTTATATCAGCCTTTTTCTTCTCTGAAAGACTGGCCTTGGGGATGGGAAGAAAGAACAGGTAGTAAATGCAAACTAGGTACTACATACTCTAGTAGCAATGTTAGTTGCTCAGCTGTGTCTGACTCTTTGCGACCCCAGGAACTGTAGCCTGCAAGGCTCCTCTGTTAATGAAATTCTCCAGGAAAGAATACTGGAGTGGGTTGTCATTCCCTTCTCCAGGGGATTTTCCCAACCCAGGGATCAAACCCGGGTCTCCTGTATTGCAGGCAGACTCTTTACCACCTGAGCCACCAGGGAAGCCGCATGTCCTCTAACACAAATTCATATAACTCCTTATAAATAAGCAAGTATAAAATTTAGCAGTGTTTATATGAATATGAATTTTAAAAAGATAATGTCACAAAGTGAAGTGTTCTATTTGTAGGTAGGTTATACATATATTTGATAAAAATCACGAGATTTGAATTTTTGATAACAATTCTGAAATAATTCTAATTTGATATTAATCTGAAATTCCTTTTCTGGAATTAGAATTTTTACTCTCTATCAATTCAAATATTTGAACTTATAGATTTAAACTTTTCCTTTATTTTCTGAGGCTTTTCTCTCTGTCAATTTCACAGTTAGGAGTTCCTAGAGCTCATAAGGCTGCTGCTGCTGCTAAGTTGCTTCAGTCGTGTCCGACTCTGTGCGACCCCATAGACGGAAGCCCACCAGGCTCTCCCATCCCTGGGATTCTCCAGGCAAGAACACTGGAGTGGGTTTCCATTTCCTTCTCCAATGCATGAAAGGGAAAAGTGAAAGTGAAGTCACTTAGTCTTGTCCAACTTGTAGCGACCCCATGGACTGTAGCCTACCAGGGTCCTCCTTCCCTGGGATTTTCCAGGCAAGCGTATTGGAGTGGGTCGCCATTGCCTTCTCTGGAACTTATAATGATATTACCTTAATTAATAATGGCATGGGATTAGGAGTCATCAGAGACTTTTCAGAAAGCTGTAATAAGAAGGAAGTTTTTTTTCTTCTTTTAGCTGAATGACACAAGATAGCTGCTGAAGGTGAACACTTAAGAGCAGCCGTACCTTATTCTTTATGCTTATCATTGACCATGATTCCTAAAGGAATATCATTTCTTCTGGAATTGTGCCTTAGTGTATTGAAAATAAAGACTGAGTAAGTTATTTTCTCAACAAAATACATTAAAATGATTAATTCTTCAGTCATGTTTAAAACTATTGCTTATAAAACAAAATTACCTGGACACATTGTTTTCAAACAGACCTTTTTTCCATCAGTCTCTCTCATCATCAAAATATTTTCTCCATAAATGCCCTGGTTGTCACTCTGTTCAGTTTGTGCATTCTACACCTGACTCGCCTTCATGTTATCAACATCCACTTTTTCTAGAGATTAGAATATGACTAGTAGCTGGGAATGAAATTATGTGGTTGGAAGAAGAGATTTTCTCTAATTGGGGGAAGATTTCCTCCTGCACAGTGTTCAGGTTTTTTCCTTTATTTCTGGGATTTGGCTCCTTGGTACCATTTGACGTTTGCCCCTGGCAATTTCCCAAGGGCCCCCACTGCAGCTTCTGCTGCCACCGCTGTCTCCAGGCATCATTTCTTGAGACATCCTCCACCGATTTCATATGAAACTCTTTGTAAAGGGCATCTGCTTTTCAGTGCTCAAAATCCACATCTTTTTTTTTTTTTTTCTTCACTCCAAAATCCACATCTTTAGTTCTGATCCCTCTTATTTGTGCTTCATTATTTCTGCTTTCCCCATAAATTTAGCCTCTGAAAATGTGAAGGAACAGTGCAAAAGCCCAACTGTATGGCTCAAGATTGTGTTTCCAACATCTAAGAAAGTTATTTTAAGGAAAAAGTGTGAAATTGCTCTCCAGTTTCACTATCTATGGGTTTATTGTTCATACACTAGTAAAAATAAGAAAGCAAATAAAGAAAAAAATAAAATAAAAAGGAAATTACTCTTACTGGAGTGTGCACAGAGAGGACAAGAAATCAGTGGGATGAGTGCCAGCAACTTGGGAAACAGCAGGAGCCAGGTCCATCTCCCTTGGGGTCAGTGTCCAAACGTTACTTGTTAGCAGTCTTGGTGAAATCACTGACAGAATTAGCAGTGCTGTCAATAACCTTCAGACCTATTAGCAAAAACTGCCCCTTCAACCCAGACTGGCAAGAATTTCAGTGACTCACTTCTGGATCATTTTGAAAACTAGAAGTAACTAGGTCTTCCCAGGGAGCTCGGATGGTAAAGAATCTGTCTGCAAGGAAGGAAACATGGATTTGATCCCTGGGTGAGGAAGATCCCCTGGAGGAGGGCATGGCAACCAACTCCAGTGTTATTTCCTGGAGAATTCATGGACAGAGGAGCTTGGCAGGTTACAGTCCGTGGGGTTGCAAAAAGTTGGACATGACTGAGCGACTAACACACCCTTCAGTCTTTCACACAGAAGTAACCAGGGAAAATGATGACTGTGATACAAATCATACATTCAGTTCAGTTTAGTTCACTCGCTCAGTCGTGTCCGACTCTGCGACCCCATGAAGCACAGCACACCAGGCCTCCCTGTCCATCACCAGCTCCCGAAGTTCACCCAAACCCATGTCCATCGAGTTGGTGATGCCATCCAACCATCTCATCCTCTGTCGTACCCTTCTCCTTCTGCCCTCAATCTTTCCCAGCATCAGGGTCTTTTCAAATGAGTCCCTCTTCACATTAGGGGGCCAAAGTATTGGAGTTTCAGCTTCAACATCAGTCCCTCCAATGAAAACCCAGGATTGATCTTCAGGGTGGACTGGTTGGGTCTCCTTGCACTCCAAGGGACTCTCAAGGGTCTTCTCCATCACCATAATTCAAAAGCATCAATTCTTCTGTGCTCAGCTTTCTTTATAGTCCAGCTCTCACATCCATACATGACCACGGGAAAAACCATAGCCTTGACTCGACGGACCTTTGTTGGCAAAGTAATGTCTCTGCTTTTTAATATGCTGTCTAGGTGGGTCATAACTTTCCTTCCAAGAAGCAAGCGTCTTTTAATTTCATGGCTGCAATCATGATCTGCAGTGATTTTGGAGCCCCAGAATATAAAATCAGCCACTCTTTCCACTGTTTCCCCATCTATTTACCATGAAGTGATGGGACCGGATGCCATGATCTTAGTTTTCTGAATATTGAGCTTTAAGCCAATTTTCTCACTCTCCTCTTTCACTTTCACTTTCATCAAGAGGCTCTTTAGTTGTTCTTCACTTTCTGCCATAAGGGTGGTGTCATCTGCATATCTGAGGTTATTGATATTTCTCCCGGCAATCTTGATTCCAGCTTGAGGCCCAGATTTTGGAAAAGACTTGCAGAAATGGTAGGAGACTGATTGACTTTTTAAGGATTCTTATATAAGGTGCAGAAAGACAGTGAAAATAGTACTATATGTAACATTTACTCTGGCTCCACATTTCCTTCTTATCTGGTGTACCTGTGAGATGCAGACCACATAAACCTTGGAGTCTGTCATTCTTGCTGTTCTTGACTTTCTTGCTGTGATGGTAAATGGATGCTCAGCAAGATTTCATTTGTCTGGGAGGATTCAAACAAATGTCTCAAGTTACTAATTTATTCATCCAAACGCCTCACCGTATGTAATCTTTGCTTCATGTTGTAATGGGTAACACTAGCCATTTCCTCATAGTCTTAACCTAAACTTGCTTTTATTACCATAGATATTCCTTCTTAATTTCCAAGTCCATTTGGCACTATCCTCTCAGTATTCCAGGCAAAAGAAATTTTTATTGAAGTGCATTTGATTTACGGTATTACATTAGTTTCAGGTGTGCAACAAAGTGATTTAATGTTTTTATAGATTATATTATACTCCAGGCAAAAATTTTAGAGTCACCTTTGATGGTACATTATTGTGATTTTCCATCTCACGTGTATGAATTTATAATTCATCTAACAGTAAATTATATCATCACAAATCACTCACATCTAAATCTTAACTCTCACAACCAGCACATTCATTAGAAACTAATTGTATTCATTACTAGGTTGTAACATGTGCATGCTTGTGTGCTAAGTCACTTCAGCTGTGTCTGTACAGCCCTAAGGACTGCAGCCTGCCAGTCTGCTTTGTCCATGGGATTCTCCAGGCAAGAATGCTAGAGTGGGCTGCCATACCTCAGAGGATCTTCCCAACCCAGGAATCGAACCTGCGTCTCTTACATCTCCTGCAATAGCTTCTTAACAGCCTCCTTATTTCTGTTTTTTCCCCTTTTAAACTCTTTCTATATGTTCAGTTCAGTCGCTCAGTTGTGTCCAACTCTTTGCGACCCCATGAATCACAGCACGCCAGGCCTCCTTGTCCATCATCAACTCCCGGAGTTCACTCAAACTCACCTCCATCGAGTCGGTGATGCCATCCAGCCATCTCATTCTCTGTCATCTCCTTCTCCTCCTGCCCGCAACCTTTCCCAGCATCAGAGTCTTTTCCAGTGAGTCAACTCTTCTCATGAGGTGGCCACAGTATTGGAGCTTCAGCTTTAGCATCAATCCTTCCAATGAACACCCAGCTAGCTTAATCTTCCCTAAACTAATTTAATGTTGACATAAAACAGGAGGAAAATATTTCAGTTCCCTACTAAAAACCTCTAATATCTTTATATTATCTAACATATTAAATATAAATTGTCTGATTTGTGCAATTTTTAAATAATCTGTTCCTAACTTATTGTTTTCAATTTAGTCCCTTACATAGAAAGTCTTTTAGTAACGTAATCAATATAGGAAATATATAGTACTGATTTGATAAATCCTGTCTTCCCAATGAAAATGTAAACTTCACAAAAGTAAGGATAGTATCTAATATCTTTCATAAAACCTATAATAGTAATAAAAAGTTTCAAAATAAGCAATTATAGATTTGTAAATTAACTTAAAAAATAAAGTCAGTTTCTAAATATCACTGAAAGCTGTTTCAAATCAATTAAAATCTTATCAAAGGAAATAAAATTTCAAGTTAAAGTATACGACCTAAGAATTATTATATCATCCCTATTATAACATTCTTTGCCCATAAATGAGAAAATTAGCTCACCATGTTTTCTGAAAGACAAATGCTTTTAAATCATAAATTGTTTAGAGACTACTTTTCAGAGCTCTGTCTACTGTCATTTAATATGGAAATTGCTTTCTGTGTTTCACAATAGTTGTGGAAATTCAAATGCATAGTTTATAAATGGATAATGGTTCACTTCTTTGTTACTTCATATGCCACGCTCCCTTACAAAGTTGAACACTATTTATAATTTAATAAAACTCAAATGATATTACCGTTTTGGTTATTTATGACACATTTTCTTCAATCTACTTTTAAAAATATTTTTTCTTAATGCATAGCAACTTCTGCTTACCTAAGAACCAGCTTACATTTCACCTTTCAATGTCACAGTACTGTCACTACTTCTGAGGTTTACTCATACATTTCCAGCTTTCATGTTGTATTGTGTAGAGGATGCGTGCCTACTAAGTCACTTCAGTCATGTCCGACTCTTTGCGACTCCATGGACTGTAGCCCGCCAGGCTCCTCTGTCCATGGGATTCTCCAGGCAAGAACACTGGAGTGGGTTGCCATGCCCTCCTCAAGGAGAACTTCCCAACCCAGTGATCGAACTCGTGTCTCTTATGTCTCCTGCACTGACAGATGGGTTCTTGACCACTAGCACCACCTGAGGATAATTCTTTCAAAAGACACTGTGGAATGTTAAATTCATTTCTTTTAACACTGAGATGTATTTGTTTCTCTTCCCTACTATGTAAATATTGCTTTGTTGACACCTAATACTAATGTGTCAGAGACCAAATTCATTATTTTCACCCAACAAATTTCTCCTTTCTCAAATACCCTCAAAGTTCATAATGGCACTTTCCCCTCTTGCTTCTTTAGATAATTTGATGAATAATTGTCTTCTCTGAATATATTAAAAGTGAGTGAGATTATATAAAGATGCAGACGTAGAGATAGAGATATTTCAGACATGAGAAAATTCCAGCTGTTTCTACATTTAATTTCGATTGAATTAGCTGATGTCTGGTTATTAATTTGGCATTAAAATCTGTGTTGGCAGAAATCTTGGAACCTGAGATCTCCTCCAACTATACTAAGTGGTGACCAGAAGTTCCTTAATCTCTGACTGACCATTCCCTCAACTGTATAATTATGTCATTGAAGTATCTCTCAGAGATCCTTTGAACAGTGAAACTGGCCATAATTCAGCGGGTGATGGGAAGTCTGTGAGGTGCATCTTCATGGCTGAATAATCTTGAATAAGCCATATTGGGACTCACACTAACAGTGCTGCCCATAAATAGAGGATTGTCTCACAAGTTTATGGAGTCCCTGTAGCTCAAATGGTAAAGAATCTGTCTGCATGCTGGAGATGTAGGTCCGATCCCTGGATTGGAAAGATCCTCTGGAGAAGGAAATGGCAATCCACTCCAATCTTCTTGCCTGGAGAATCCCATGGACAGAGGAGCCTGGCAAGCTACAGTCTGTGGGTGGCAAAGAGTCGGACACGACTGAGTGACTAACACTACTGCTACTCGCATGTTGCATGTAAATTTCGTATCGATGAACTAAAGGAATAGCAGTTTTTAATTATAGCTCTCTGAGGTCTACTTATGACATTTATTATGTAAATACGGACGATCATAATCAGCATTTCTCCTCACAAGCATCTGAATTTCCTGAATTCAATCTCCTTTTTACTAGTGTGGGATAGGAAATCCATTTCAGCCTCTGAAAATGGAATGAGTTTAGGAATGGGGAAAGAAGCTACTTTCTTTTGGCAAGGTCCCCTGAGCTAAGACGCCAGCTTCATTTTTCTTCATTTCCCAGTGTTAATTTGGTTCAGCTTTTGTTTTCTGCCAGTGCACTGTCATTTAAAATCCAGAAAACAAGAAAAGAAATTGCATCTTTGTAATTCAATATGTTTAGAACTTGGAGAATGCTAGACTTCTGAGGGTTTGGCAGCTTATTCATTTCTATTATGATATACTCATTGGGATAAAAACAGCATTTTTCATTTAGAGACTATTGAACATATCTCTGTAAAATTTTCCATACAGTGTTAAATGTAATACCTATCTGACTTGGTCGTTTGGATCAGAAATTCATAGCTGTCATGTTTCATTCTCTCTGTGGATATTTTTGTAAAAGAAAAAAAATCTACCAACATATATATGCCTAAACAGAAGAAATGATTCTATTTTTATATCTTTCTATTGAATTTAGAATATATAAATACATAATCATTTTGGAATGGATTTTACAATAGATTTTATGGGGTTCCTATAAAAGGAGATACTATTAGTAAAATTATGTTCTGCACAAGACTATTTGGTGTTTGAAAAGTTATTATAGTAATGTTTCTGTTAATGATCTGTTTGGTTTACTGCCATTTAAGAATAAGAACCTATTTTGGGCTTTTATTTCAGTTGCATGACATTTCCTTCAGAGACAGAGTTGTTTAAAAGAATTTTCTGAAATAATAAGCCTTTTTGAAGAAATAGCAATATTTAAATACATTTTGAAAAAGGAAAGATTTGGAAAATAGGAACAGGTGACAGCTTCAATGCTTACTGCCCTGAGGTCCTTATCCTAACTGCCACCTAACAACTTTATCTCTCCCATGCCCCACGCAATTGAAGCTGAGGCTTAGCAGCTGGAAGCAAGGCCTTAGGCTTAACTGGAGTTCTAAAGAAGAGAATATGGCTGTTTCCCCCCACTGAACTTGCTATCACTTTTGGAAAAGTAGAGGGATGTTTAGGCTAAAGATCTAAAGGACCAGATGGCCTCAAGGTAGAAGCCGACCTGAAGATATCCATGAATCCCATCCCCTACAAGGTGAGGAGCTGTATATTTCTTCCAGGTATGCTTCAAAGAAGACTGGCTTGTCCATCTACACTTGAGGTGTGCTGGGAGACAGTAACCCTGGTGTGTTGAATTCTCTGTACTCCTGAAAATTAGAGCAGCAGGGAATTGAAAAGTTGACTGTTGCCTCTCTCAGGCCAAGAATGCAATGTTTTGCATCTCTCCACAGATCACTATCACCTTACTCCAGTATTTGGACTATGTCTTAAGGAGCAGACAAGAGAAAATGTTTGTAGTTGCTAAGAAGGCCCAGAGATAGAACAGAGAAAGAGAGGAAATTTAATCCAATAAAACTGCTCTTAGAAGGAAGATACTTTAAGCAAAAGCAACAGTTTTAATTTAACTTAAACACAATTTCAATTTAAAAAGGAATTTTAAACCTGTGGTTTTGATCAGATTTGAAAAGTTCACAGACCATGTTTCTCCAGTTATTTTTCTATCCTATTATGTCTCTCCTCCTCTGATGCAAACCCAATTATATGAATGGCAGGCCATTAGCTCTTTGATTCTTTTCTGTCTTTTCCTGGATATTTATTTTTATGCTGTCTTCTACTTCACAAGTCTTCTCTTTTGTTTGGTATTCTGTTTTTAACCCCACATTTTTCTTTCTTTCTTTCTTTCTTTTTGGCCATACCACGGCTTACAGGATTTTAGTTCCCTCACCAAGGATTGAATCCCCCAGGGCCACAGCAGTGGAAGTGTCAAGTCTTAACCACTGGACTGCCAGGGAAGGCCTTTAACCCCATTTTAAATTAATTTAAATTAATTTGTTATTTCTTAAATTTAGAATCTCTCTGATTTTCTATTTTTATACATTCCTAATTTTTTGGTACACATTTTTATATTTTCCCCTCTTTAAAAAATTAGTTTTTAAATTCATTTTTGTCAAAATACAGTTGAATTGCCATGTTATATTACTTTTTGCTGTGCAGCAAAATGAAGCGGTTATACATTTACATGTGTGCTCAGTGGTGAAGTCGTGTCTCACTCTTTGTGACTCCATGGACTGCAGCCTGCCAGACTCCCCTGCCCATAAGATTTTCCAGACAAGAATCCTGGAGTGGGTTTTTTTCCTACTCTAGGGGATCTTCCCGACCCAGGGGTTGAACCCGTGCCTCCTGCATTTCCTACAAAGCAAGTTAATTCTTTACCATTGTGCCACCTGGGAAGCCTCCAAATCACACTTCACCCTATCCCATGTATATGGAGTTGACCAAAAGGTTTGGTCATCGTACAGAAAAACCCGAATGAACTTTTTGGCCAATGCAATACACACATACTTGCATATATATATATATATATATATATACATATACACCACATTTTCATTATCCATTCCTCTATCAATAGACATTTATGTTACTTCCATGCCTTGGCTGTTGTAAATAGTGCTGCAGTGAGCGTTGGGGTGCATGTATTTTTTTCAAATTATGGTTTTCTCTTGATCAGTTCAGTCACTCAGTCATGTCCGACTCTCTGCGACCCCATGAATCACAGCATGCCAGGCCTCCCTGTCCACTACCAACTCCCAGAGTTCACTCAAACTCATGTCCATCGAGTCGGTGATGCCATCCAGCCATCTCATTCTCCGTCGTCCCCTTCTCCTCCCGCCCCCAACCTTTCCCAGCATCAGAGTCTTTTCCAGTGAGTCAACTCATGGCATGAGGTGGCCAAAGTATTGCAGTTTCAGCTTTAGCATCAGTCCTTTCAATGAACACCCAGGATTGATTTCCTTTAGAATGGACTGGTTGGATCTCCTTGCAGTCCAAGGGAGTCTCAAGAGTCTTCTCCAGCACCACAGTTCAAAAGCATCAGTTCTTCGGCGATCAGTTTTCTTCACAGTTTCTCTTGATAAATGACCATTAATGGGATTTCTGGGTCATATGGCAACTCTATTTTTACTTTTTAAGGAATCACCTCCAACGTGGCTCAGTGCAAAGAAACCATGTGCCTGTGTAGGAGATGTAAGAGATGTGGTTTCGAGTCCTGGGTCGAGAT
Organism: Moschus berezovskii; assembly: GCF_049115385.1. Taxonomy (NCBI): domain Eukaryota; kingdom Metazoa; phylum Chordata; class Mammalia; order Artiodactyla; family Moschidae; genus Moschus; species Moschus berezovskii. The sequence goes on from NC_142467.1 coordinate 11,035,739, forward strand.
GAGCCTCTGGAGAAGGAGATGGCAATCCACTCCAGTTTTCTTGCTTGAAAAATCCCATGGACAGAGGAGCCTGGAGGGCTGCAGTGCATGAGGTCTCAGAGTTGGCCATGACTGAAAGACTGAGCACACATGCGCATACATACTACTTTCTGTAGTGACTGTAACTGTTCACATTCCCACCAACAGTAAAGAAGGGTTCCCTTTTCTCCAGCATTGCTTGTTTGTGGATTTTTTGATGCTGGCCATTCTGACTGATGTGAGGTGATACCTCATGATAGTTTTGATTTACATTTCTTCAACGGTTAGTGATACTGAGCCTCTTTTCAGGTGCCTCTTGACTATCTGAATGTCTTGTTTGGAGAACTGTCTACTTAGATATTCTACCCATTTTTTAATTGGGCTGTTTATTATTATTTTTTTTATATTGAGCTGCATGAGTTGTTTGTACGTTTTTGAGATTAATCTCTTGTAAGTTTCTCCATTGGCAAATGTTTTCTCCCATTCTGAGGGTTGCCTTTCATTTTGTTTATTTTTTATTTGTGATCAGCAAACTTTTTATGTGAATAGCAAAATAATAAGTATTTTGAGTTTTCCAGGCCATACAGTCTCTGTCGTAATTACTTAGTTACACGACTGAGCTGCAAAAGCATTCACTAGAGAAACGTTAACAAATGAGCATGTCTTTGTTCCAATAAAATGTTATTTATAAAAGCAGATGGTGGGCTACATTTAACCTGGATGTCATAAATTACGGATACCTACTTTAGACCCTAAATATGTGTTTCTCCACGTATTCTTAGCCTTGTCGCATGATTTGAAGAAATGACTAATGCTTCAAAGAGGCAAGTACAACAGAATGTTAAGCTCATTTTTCTACAAATTTCTTTTCTACAGGGTCTTTCTCCTACAGTTATTAGGTCACTTTGTAGCCTTGAATAACAATTATTTATCCCCCTGGTTCCAGGAGACCACCATAAGTTCTGAGTTTATTTATGTTGTTTACTACATTTCCTACTGTTATTAATCAACAAATATCTCAAAATTAAAATGGCAGAAAATATCGAACTCTTGTCAGCACTTCTGTCTTCTCTCTAGGATCTTTGCTGTGTAAAATTGTGGCTTTCTTATTTGTACTCTGTTACCTTTAAAAAGTTGCTTTTGATATATATTACAAGTTTTATACTTTTTCTGGAAGGGTCAAGTTGGTCTAATACAAGCTAATCCATCATAGTGGGAAGGAGAAGTCCCCAAAGGAAAATTTTTAAAAAGTCATTTGTAGGTTTTTAATAAATCAGCAAAACATAAAAGTGGAAAACTGGTAACAATGAAATGACAAATAAAGCAAACATTGAATAGGGACATAGAGCTTATATCAAGTATGTCAAGTATTAAATATTATACTATATACAGAGAACTACTCAATCTTTATAATGTGAAATAAATTCTAAGTAGCAGAATGAATATCATGTTTTTGATAGTAAGAGTAATGTGATGAAGTTGTCAATTCTCTCTGATTTGTATTATAAATTTAATGTAATTTCCAGTGAGATCATAGCAATTAATTTTTAGTTGTGTAAAATGACCATGAATTCTATTTGAAAAATAAAATCTTATGAATACCCAGGACAACTACAACAAAGAAAAATGGCAGTTTGACCTTATAAAAGAATAAAACAATATAAAATCAGAATTTTTAAAAAAGGTTTTTTATTTAAGAATAGAAAGTCCAAGAGGGAAACCAAGTGGAAAACAGATTCCACTGTATGCATAGTTGAAATTTTACATTTGGCTGTGGTATATTTTAAATTTGTGGGAACACAATGGCTGATTTAATAACCTGTTGACCCAACTGTCATCTAAATAGGAGAAAATAAAGATTATCTCTTACTACTCAAGCAAGAAGGAAATAGCAACCCACTCCAGTATTGTTGCCTAGAGAATCCCGTGGACAGAGGAGCCTGGTGGTCTGCTGTCCATAGGGTCACACAGAGTCGGACACGACTGAAGCGACTTAGCATGCATGCAGGCACTGGAGAAGGAAATGGCAACCCACTCCAGTGTTCTTGCCTGGAGAATCCCAGGGACAGAGGAGCCTGGTGGGCTGCTGTCTATGGGCTCACACAGAGTTGGACACGACTGAAGTGACTTAGCAGCAGCAGCATGCTACTCAAAAATATATTTTAGATGAACCAAAACATAAATGTAAAAATTAAACATTTTATAACGTAAGAGATTAAAGGAACATCCTTTTGGTTAGGAAGAATTTTAGCCATGTCAGAAAAAGGAACTATGGAAAAAAGATGTATTTGACTATATGTATTTTTAAAAAATATGCTACATCACAGAATACACCAAAAAATTAACATGCCTAGTATTGATTAGGATTAATATTTTCAACTCAGTTAACCTCTGTAGTGTAGTGTGGTCACAATTCTGGAGATAGGCAATTATACATAGTAAGTGGTCAGTTTTCATTACAATTCCAAAGAAATACAATACCAAGAATGTTCAAACTACTGCACAATTGCACTCATCTCACATGCTAGTAATGTAATGCTCAAAATTCTCCAGGCAAGGCTTCAACAGTAGGTGAACCATGAATTTTCAGACGGGCAAGCTGGATTTAGGAAAGGCAGAGGAACCAGAGATCAAATTTCCAACATCCATTGGATCATTGAAAAAGCAAAAGAGTGCCAGAAAAACATCTATTTCTGCTTTATTGACTATGCCAAAGCCTTTGACTGTGTGGATGAAAACAAACTGTGGAAAATTCTGAGAGATGGGAATATGCAGGTCAGTAAGCAACAGTTAGAAATGGACATGGAACAACACACTGGTTCCAAATAGGAAAAGGAGTATGTCAAGACTGTATATTGTCACCCTGCTTATTTAACTTATATGCAGAGAGCATCATGAGAAATGCTGGGCTGGGTGAAGCACAAGCTGGAATCAAGATTGCCAGGAGAAATAGCAATAACCTCTGATATGCAGATGACACCACCCTTATGGCAGAAAGTGAAGAAGAACTAAAGAGCCTCTTGATGAAGGTGAAAGAGCAGAGTGGAAAAGTTTGCTTAAAACTCAACATTCAGAAAACTAAGATCATGGCATCTGGTCCCATCACTTCATGGTAAATAGATGGGGAAACAGTGGAAACAATGATAGACTTTATTTTTTGGGACTCCAAAATCACACAGATGGTGACTGTAGGCATGAAATTAAAAGACGCTTACTCCTTGGAAGAAAAGGTATGACCAACCTAGACAGCATACTAAAAAGCAGAGACATTACTTGGCCAACAAAGGTCCATCTAGTCAAAGCTATGGTTTTTCCAGTAGTCATGTGTGGATATGAGAGTTGGACTATAAAGAAAGCTGAGCGCCAAAGAATTAATGCTTTTGAACTATGGTGTTGGAGAAGACTCTTGAGAGTCCCTTGGACTGCAAGGAGATCCAACCAGTCCATCCTAAAGGAGATCAGTCATGAATGTTCATTGGAGGGACTGATGTTGAAGCTGAAACTCCAATACTTTGGCCACCTGATGGGAAGAACCAACTCATGTGAAAAATCCTTGATGCTGGGAATGATTGAAGGCAGGAGAAGTGGGTGACAGTGCACGAGATGGTTGGACGCATCACCAACTCAATGGACATGAGTTTGAGTAAACTCTGTGTATTACTGATGGACAGGGAGGCCTGGCGTGCTGCAGTCCATGGGTTCACAAAGAATTGGACATGACTGATCGACTCAACTGAACTGAAGTGTTTTATTGATATTACAAAATATGATACATTCAACATATATTTTTCTCATTAGCAACACTGATAACAGCAAAAGAAAGTACTATAATAAATTGCTAGTAGAAATATAAATTGTATAGTACTTAGAATTCTATGGAAAAATCCATTAAAATAAAAATATACATATACAACATTTCTCCCATGACTATATCGCGTGGAAAGAAAAGTCTCACTCATACAGTTATAAGGATGTTTACCATAAATGTGTTGTGGCAAAAAGTAAAATTTATGGAAGCTGATCTGTAAGAAGATGGTTGAGTAAAACATGGTATATCCAAACTGGAGAATATGAAGATATTAAAAATAATACAGAAAAGTTTTTCATCTTGATCTACTAAGTAAAAACTGTAACATGCATTGAGGTAGGTATATTATGGTCTCATTTCTGTAAACATATAAAGTTTCAAATTATACCTCTAAATATAGTGCTTTATGTGATTTTATTAGCATGGAGAAAAATAGAGATGAATATACGTCAATTTCTTTGAATAAAGATGAGGTAAGGTGAGAATAGCAGAATAGCATGAAAATGTGTACATTGCCATTTGTGAAATAGATACCCAGTGGGAAGTTGCTGTTCACTCAGGGATCACCATCCAATGCTCTATTACAACCCAGAGGAGTGGGATGGAGTGGGAGGTGGGAGGGAGGTTCAAGGAGGAAGAGACATATGGATACCTGTGGCTGATTCAAGTTGATGTATGGCAGAAACCTACACAATGTTGTAAAGCAATTGTCCTCCAATTAAAAATAAATAAATTATAACATTGTGTTGGCCTCTGCCACGCATCAACATGAGACAGCCACAGGTATACATACGTCCCCTCTGTCCTGATCTCCCCTCTCATTTCTCTCCCTACCCCACCCCTTTAGGGGTGTCACAGAACACCAGGCTGAGCTCCCTGTTTTGCAGAGCAAATTCTCACTTGATATCTATTTTACACACGGTAATGTATGTGTTTCCATGATATTCTCTCAATTCATCCCTCCCTTTCCTTCCCCTACTGTGTCCTAAGTCTGTTCTCTCTGTCTGCATCTCCACTGCTGCCCTGCAAATAGGTTCATCTGTACCATCTTTCTAGATTCCATAGGCATGTGTTAATATACAATGTCTGTCTTTCTCTTTCACCTTACTTCACTTTGTATCACAGGCTCTAGGTTCATCTACCTCATTAGGACTGACTTGAATGCATTCTTTTTTATAGTTGAATAATATTCCATTGTACATACTTACCACAATTTCAGTATCCGTGCATCTGTTGATGGATATCTAGGTTGTTTCTATGTTCCAGCTATTATAAAAAGTGCTGTGATGAACATTAGGGTATATTCATCTCTTGTTTTATGTTTCTGAAAAAATGAGTCTGAAAAATAAAGATGTACTGAAAAAATTTTTTAAAAAAATGGAAGGACATTGACACTAGCTGAATGGAGCTTAAGGAGATTATGTTGAGTGAAATAAGCTGCCACAAAAGGCAAATATTGTAGGATTCCAGTTATATGAGGTCTTTAGAGTAGTTAAATGATAGGAAAAAAGTAGAATGGAGGTTGCCAGAGACTGGGGCAAGGGCAGATAGGTAGCTGTTTAATGGATGTAGAGTTTCTTTTTGAGAAATGATTAAGTTGTCAAGTTCAGTGCATAATGACATGAATATACTTAACACAACTGAACTGTATACTTACAATGGTTAAGGTTGTAAATTTTAGCTTTGTATTGCTTCTCTACTATTTAAAATGAGGCTCCTTTGGGATGGACATGTACGCTCAGCTGTATTTAAAGTGAGTAATCTGTTCCAGTTGAGCTATTTCAAATCTTGAAAGATGATGCTGTGAAAGTGCTGCAATTAATATGCCAGCAAATTTGGAAAACTCAGCAGTGGCCACAGGATTGGAAAAGGTCAGTCTTCATTTGAATCCCAAAGAAAGGCAATGCCAAAGAATGCTCAAACTACTGCACAATTGCACTCATCTCACACGCTAGTAAAGTCATGCTCAAAATTCTCCAAGCCAGGCTTCAGCAATATGTGAACTGTGAACTCCCAGATGTTCAAGCAGATTTTCAAAAAGGCAGAGGCACCAGAGATCAAATTGCCAACATCCGCTGGATCATGGAGAAAGCAAGAGAGTTCCAGAAAAACATCTATTGCTGCTTCATTGACTATGCCAAAGCCTTTGACTGTGTGGATCACAATAAACTGTGGAACATTCTGAAAGAGATGGGAATCCCAGACCACCTGACCTGCCTCTTGAGAAACCTGTATGCAGGTCAGGAAGCAACAGTCAGAACTGTACATGGAACAACAGACTGGTTCCAAATAGGAAAAGGAGTGCGTCAAGGCTGTATATTGTCACCCTGCTTATTTAACTTATATGCAGAGTACATCATGAGGAACGCTGGGCTGGAAGAAGCACAAGCTGGAATCAAGATTGCAGGGAGAAATATCAATAACCTCAGATATGCAGATGACATTACCCTTATGGCAGAAAGTGAAGAGGAACTCAAAAGCCTCTTGATGAAAGTGAAAAGGTTGGCTTGAAGTTCAAGATTCAGAAAACAAAGATCATGGCATCTGGTCCCATCACTTCATGGGAAATAGATGGAAAAACAGTGGAAACAGTGTCAGACTTTATTTTTTTGGGCTCCAAAATCACTGCAGATGCTGATTGTAGCCAGGAAATTAAAAGACGCTTACTCCTTGGAAGGAAAGTTATGACCAACCTTGATAGTATATTAAAAAGCAGAGACATTACTTTGCCAACCAAGGTCCGTCTAGTCAAGGCAATGGTTTTTCCCGTGGTCATGTATGGATGTGAGAGTTGGACTGTGAAGAAAGCTGATCACCGAAGAATTGATGCTTTTGAACTGTGGTGTTGGAGAAGACTCTTGAGAGTCCCTTGGACTGCAAGGAGATCCAACCAGTCCATTTTAAGGGAGATCGATCCTGGGTGTTCACTGGAAGGACTGATGCTAAACCTGAAACTGCAATCCTTTGGCCACCTCATGCGACGAGTTGACTCACTAGAAAAGACTCTGATGCTGGGAAAGGTTGGGGGCGGGAGGAGAAGGGGACGACCGAGAATGAGATGGCTGGATGGCATCACCGACTCTGTGGACATGAGTTTGAGTGAACTCCAGGAGTTGGTGATGGACAAGGAGGCCTGGCATGCTGTGATTCATGGGGTCGCAGAGAGTCGGACATGACTGAGTGACTGAACTGAACTGAACTGAACTGAACTGAACTGAATCTTCTGTATAGCACAGGGAACTCAGCTCAATGTTTTGTGGTAGCCTGGATGGGAGGAGAGTTTGTGCAAGAATGGATACATCTATATGTATGGCTGAGTCACTTCACTGTTCACCTGAATCTACCACAATATTGTTAATTGGCTATACTCCAATATAAAATAAAATGTTTTAAATAATAAAAATAAATTAATTTAAAATAGAAACATGACTTGTTCACTGCTACACTATCAGTGGATAATACATAAGAGACACTAATAAATACTTGAATGAATTAAAAAAATAAAATGATGTGAGGGGATGTGATCTGGAAACAAAATTCAATAATGAAGTCTAAGAGATTTTTGATATCAATGATAATTAAAACAGCTTGAAGGAATATGGATGAGAGCTCTCAGCATACACTGGGAGGCATAAGTCCATGTGCGATGCCTGAAAGGGGATTTTGAATAATAATCAGAACTAGGTATGGACCACACTCATTATGAGTTCTTTAAAGCCTTGCTTCCTAAAGTGGGGTTTATACTTCTCAGCATTACCTGGGAATTTGTTAGAGAGGCAGACACTTGACATAGCCCAAAATTATTGAATCAGAATCTTCATTTTTACCAAGCTCCCCAAAAGATTGGTATGCACATGAATGTTTGAGGAGCAGTGCCTTTTGGATGATGGCACACTAAATTCAGAACCCATGGCATATCTTTCTGATTTAAGTATGTACAAGTACACATAGAAAAGTGTGACAAGCTCTGATTTTAAAAGTCTCCATAATAAAGTACATTTTGGTGAATACAGCAGCAGTAAATAATCCCAACAATAACTTTGTGACAGGTTTTGGTGGGGAGCACACCAATAATTAATGAATTACTGTGTAGCCTAATATTCAACATTAAGCTATTGGTCTCAGTTCTCTAAATTACAAGATGGAATTGGAAATTTTTTAAAAATGGATTTTATTGAAGTATAGTTGATTTACAGTATTACTTTCTACTGTACAGCAAAGTGGTTCAGTTATACACACACACACACACACACATATATATACATATTCTTTCTTGTATTCTCTCCCATGGTGGTTTATCACAGGATGTCAAGTATAGTTCCCTGTGCTATTCACTAGTACCTCATTGCTATTCATCTGATACTTTACATCTGTTAACCCCGACATCCCACTCCATGCCTCTTCCACCCCTCTTCCTCTTGTCAACCACAAGTGTATTTTCTCAAACTGTGAGTGTGTTTCTAGCTTATGGATAATCTCATTTGTGTCATATTTTAGATTCCACATGTAAGCAATATCATATGGTATTTGTGCTTCTCTTTCTGATTTACTTCACTTAGTATGCTATTCTCTAGGTTCAGCTGTGTTGCTGCAAATTGCGTTCCCCTTTTTTATGGCTGAGTAGTATTCCATTGTACAGTATCCCACATTTCCTTTATCCACTCATCTGCTGATGGATGTTTAGGTTGTTTCCGTGTCTTGGCTGCTGCACATGTATCTTTTCAAAGTATAATTTTCTCTGGATATATGCCCAGGAGTGAGATTGTATAGCAACTCCATTTTTAGTGTTTTGAGGAAACTTCATATTATTTTCTATAGTGGTTACACCAATTTACATTCCCACCAACAGTGTAGGGGTGTCCCCTTTTCCTCACACTCTCTCCAACATTCATTATGTGTAGATTATTTAATGATGACAATTTAGACTGATGTGAGGTGGTATCTTATTGTAGTTTTGATTTGCATTTCTCTGATAATTTGTGATACTGAGCAGCTTTTCATGTGCCCATTAGACATCTATATGTTTTCTTTGGAGAAATGTCTTTTTAGGTCTTCTGACCTTTTTTTTTTTTTATTGGATTGTTTGCTTTTTTGCTACTGAGTTGTATGAGCTGTTTGTATATTTTGGAAATTAAGCCCTTGTTATTTGTATCATTTGCAGATATTTTCCCCCTGTCTGTAGATTGTCTTTTTGTTTTGTTTGTGGTTTCCTTTGCTGTGAAAAAGCTCTCAAGCTTGATTAGTTCCCATTTATTTTTGCATTTATTTCTATTGCCGTGGGTAACTGACCTAAGAAATTATTGGTATGATTTATGTCAGAGATGGTTTTGTTTATGTTTTCTTCTAAGAGTTTTATGATATCATGTCTTTATATTTATGTCTTTCAGTCATTTTGAGTTTTTGTATATGGTGAGAGGCTGTGTTCTAACCTCACTGATTTATATACCTCTGTCCAACTTTTCCAATATCATTTGCTGAAGAGGCTGTTACAAGATGGAATCTTAATAAGTAGAACTTGTTTCATTCAACTTTCATTATAACCAAAAATACATCCAAAATAATTTGAATATAAAAAAAATAATATAAAGGCTTTGTTATTTTCATTGGGATTTTAATTAAATACACATATATTTTTTTACCTCTTTTTGTGCTTTAATGTTTTTCACATTGGATTTCCAAGAGAATCATGAAAGAATTTTACCCAGTCAAGAAAACTGAAGGCCTAAAATATTATGTACCAATGCATTGGTACAGACCTATGGTTTCTTGAAAACTCAGAGATACTCTCTCCTACCTTTTATGATTTCTATTAATCTTATAATGCTTTTCAAAAAAAGTTTATAATCTTTATTATTTATAAATGGAATATTAAATAAATTATATACACTATAAACTGGATTACTTCAACAGAAATAATATACCTGAAAGATGAAATAATATGATAGGTGATTTTATGTGTGCACCAATTAAAAAAAAGTCACATTACAAAATTTCTTAGTAGTAAATAAATAATTTGTGATTTTTAAACTTATCAGTTAGCTAATAACAATGATAGTCTCACTGTAAAGATGTCTGTTGTATAAACATTTTTTTCTTTGTTTTTCCTATCAGTATTCTCATCTCATAGCTAATTGACACCAAATATTTCAAATATTAAGTTAAAGATTAATCAAAAGCTGCAATCATTTAATAGACCCACATGAGATGTGAGCATGCTCTTAGCAGTTTAAAAAGAGCGGATTTACCACATAAATAGCTATAGCAGAGGCAGTTATGTGGCTGATCAAGAAAGAAGCAAAAGGAAGAAAATAGCAACAAGAACCATCACTGAAATAGCTGTTAATGAAAATGCAAGTGGAATATTAAGGTAGACATTCATATTAGCAAAAGAAATAGTTAACTTGAAAACTCATATGTAAGACAAGAGAAGGAAGAGAATCTATTCAGATTCTATTTTCTGAACCAGTAATATAGATGGTGAAATGAAAGAACAGGGGAGTGTAATTTAAACAGTTTTAAGAATATTATCAGAAACAGTACAAGTAAGGAATAAGAAAGTACAGAATAAAAATGAGGGCAAAACTTCCATATACATTAAGAAAGGTGTTAAAGAAATACACAGCACAAATCGAAAAACATTTTTTTCAGTCTTAGTTTTAAATAAAGCATATGTCACAAAGGTATTTAATGAACAATGGAAAAATAGGTTTCTACTTACATGCAGTGCTATATCTACTTTTCAAAACACAAAGGCTTTATTGCCTTTATAATTACAAAAATCAATCTAGGTTGATCCATCATTTTTACCTTCAATCCAGTAGGATGGAGGATGTTACAGGAAGGGAAGAAACTTGTTTTCATTTAAGGAGACTGTTCCAGTGGTCATGTATAGATGTGAGATTTGGACTGTGAAGAAAGCTGATCGCCGAAGAATTGATGCTTTTGAACTGTGGTGTTGGAGAAAACTCTTGAGAGTCCCTTGGACTGCAAGGAGATCTAACCAGTCCATTTGGGGGCAGTGTAATGTGTTAGTCAGGAGAAGACAATGGCAAAGAGTCGGACACGACTGAGTGACTGAACTGAACTGAACTGAAATGAACAGAAGTTGTACTCTTCTTTCAAATAAATTTCATTGACTAGAACTTAATCACATGGTAACATCACGCTATAAGAGAGACAGCCACATGTGGTTTTATTTGTATAGTCATATGTCTATCTAATATTAGAGGTCTTTATGACCATAGAAAAAAGAGAATAGATTCTGAGCTAAATCTAGCAAAATGTTATTGGGGGCAGTGTAATGTGTTAGTCAGGAGAAGACAATGGCAACCCACTCCAGTACTCTTCCCTGGAAAATCCCATGGACGGAGGAGCCTGGTAGGCTGCAGTCCATGCGGTCACAAAGAGTTGGACAGGACTGAGTGACTTCACTTTCACCTTCATGCATTGGAGAAGGCAATGGCAACACACTCCAGTGTTCTTGCCTTGAGAATCCCAGGGACAGAGGAGCCTGGTAGGCTGCTGTCTATGGGATCGCACAGAGTTGGACACGACTGAAGTGACTTAGCAACAGCAGCAGCATCAATGTGTTAGTTGCTTAGCCTTGTCCAACCCTTGCGACCCCACGGACTGTAGCCTGACAGGCTCCCCTGTCCATGGAGTTCTCCAGGCAAGAGTACTGGAGTGGGTTGCCATTTCCTTCTCTAGTTATTAGGGGAGAGAATGCAAATCTCAATTAGCATATGAAGAAGTGAATGAAGTGAAGTCCCTCAGTCATGTCTGACTCTTTGAGACCCCATGGACTGTACTCTGTAGACTGTAACTAGGCTTCTTCATCCATGGAATTTTCCAGGCAAAAACACTGGAGTGGGTTGCCATTTCCTTCTCCAGAAGATCTTCCCGACCCAGGGATTTAACCAGGGTCTCCCTCATTGTAGGCAGATGCTTTACTGTCTGAGCCACCAGGGAAGTAGAAACTAATATTTAAATAAGGTTATCTCTTATAACCATATTCAGTTCAGTTCAGTCGCTCAGTCGTGTCCGACTCTCTGCGAACTCACGAACTGCAGCACGCCAGGCCTCCCTGTCCATCACCAACTCCCGGAGCTCACTCAAACTCATGTCCATCGAGTCGGTGATGCTATCCAGCCATCTCATCCTCTGTCATCTCCTTCTCCTCCATCCCCCAATCCCTCCCAGCATTAGGGTCTTTTCCAGTGAGTCAATTCTTCACATGCGGTGGCCAAAGTATCGGAGTTTCAGCTTCAACATCATTCCTTCCAGTGAACATACAGGACTGATCTCCTTTAGAATGGACTGGTTGGATGTACTTGCGTCCAAGGGACTCTCAAGAGTCTTCAAAACCACAGTTCAAAAGCATCAACTCTTTGGCGCTCAGCTTTCTTCACCATCCAACTCTCACACCCATACATGACTACTGGAAAAACCATAGCCTTGACTAGATGAACCTGTCTTGGCAAAGTAATGTCTCTGCTTTATAATATGCTATCTAGGTTGGTCATAACTTCCCTTCCAAGGAGTAAGCGTCTTTTAATTTCATGGCTGCAATCAGCATCCGCAGTGATTTTGGAGCCCCCCAAAATAAAGTCTGACACTGTTTCCACTGTTCTTCCATCTATTTCCCATGAAGTGATGGGACCAGATGCCATGATCTTAGATTTCTGAATGTTGAGCTTTAAGCCAACTTTTCACTTTCATCAAGAGGCTTTTTAGTTCCTCTTCACTTTCTGCCATAAGGTTACTGTCATCTGCATATCTGAGGTTATTGATATTTCTCCTGGCAATCTTCATTCCAGCTTGTGTTTCTTCCAGCCCAGTGTTCCTCATGATGTACTCTGCATATAAGTTAAATAAGCAGGGTGACAATATACAACCTTGATGTACTCCTTTTCGTTTGGAGACAGTCTGTTCCATGTCCAGTTCTAACTGCTGCTTCCTGACCTGCATACAGGTTTCTCAAGAGATAGGTCAGATGGTCTGGTATTCCCATCTCTTTCAGAATTTTTCACAGTTTATTGTGATCCACACAGTCAAAAGTTTTCGCATAGTCAATAAAGCAGAAATAGATGTTTTTCTGAAACTCTTTTGCTTTTTCTATGATCCAGCGGATGTTGGCAATTTGATCTGTTGTTCCTCTGCCTTTCCTAAAGCCAGCTTGAACATCTGGAAGTTCAGGTTCACATACTGTTGAAGCCTGGCTTGGAGAATTTTGAGCGTCACTTTACTAGCATGTGAGATGAGTGCAGTTGTGTGATAGTTCAAGCATTCTTTGGCATTGCCTTTCTTTGAAGAGTGATAAAATCAGCACTAGACCTTCAATTGCTTGTTTTCCTATTGCTAATTTTGTTTTTCATAAATTAGACTCAGTGCTAAGTAGCTTTAAGGAACAGATTTGGAATTGGAATATTAAATTTTTTCCCCTTTATAATGGTTTGCCAACCAACCTAGATAGTATTTTAAAAAGCAGAGACATTACTTTGCCAACAAAGGTCTGTCTAGTCAAGGCTATGGTTTTTCCAGTGGTCATGTATGGATGTGAGTGTTGGACTGTGAAGAAACCTGATCACCGAAGAATTGATGCTTTTGAACTGTGGTGATGGAGAAGACTCTTGAGAGTCCCTTGGACTGCAAGGAGATCCAACCAGTCCATTCTAAAGATCAATCCTGGGTGTTCATTGGAAGGACTGATGCCAAAGCTGAAACTCCAATACTTAGGCCACCTCATGCAACGAGTTGACTCACTGGAAAAGACTCTGATGCTGGGAGGGATTGGGGGCAGGAGGAGAAAGGGACGACGGAGAATGAGATGGCTGGATGGCATCACCGACTCGATGGACATGAGTTTGAGTGAACTCCGGGAGTTGGTGATGGACAGGGAGGCCTGGCGTGCTGTGATTCATGGGGTCGCAAAGAGTCGGACATGACTGAGTGACTGAACTGAACTGAATGTGAATATAAGAACTTGTTACTCATATTAGCCAATTTGTATGTTTTCTTTAATTCTATAAAACTTTTGAATAGTCTAAGTTTCAGCTCTTCTACCATCATGGTATAGTAAAATTATTAGTCTTTAAAAAATAGATCTTTTGATTATTTATAAAAGCATGAAAATTGCTGCCTTCTAGAGGGGAATATATAAGTTATGAAAAAAGAATAAAGCTACCAATTTACTGGATACCTCATTTTTTATAGTCAAATTGATCACATTGAAAAGGAGGTGATAACACTTCATGTTTGCACACACACATTTCTTTTAATTTATCCCTCTAAAGTTATACCATTATATCAAATACATGCCCTAACTTTATTCATTTTTACTGGATTCTACTTAAGTTAGAAAAGAGCTAGAAAAGACCTAAAATCAGCCCTTATTTCTCACTGTTTTTCTGCAGTTTTGCGAGAACAATGCCAGCGGAAAGAATTATCTTGGCTTGCTGTTGTGCTCCTTCTGTTCTGTTCTGTTCAGTCTCTCAGTCGTGTCCGACTCTTTGTGACCCCGTGGACTGTAGCCTACAAGGCTTCTCCATCCATGGGATTCTCCAGGCAGGAATACTGGAGTGGGTGTGCTCCTTAGAGCATGGCAAAACCCAATCAGAGATAAAACTGGCAACTGTCCATCTGGAGTGGATTAAATAGTCAAAGAATTTTGATCAATTAAATATGTACAGATTTTTGTATGTCAGTAATAACTCAATATAGTGGTTTTTAAAAAAAGAAAAAAAGGTGCAACAATCTTATTCTGAAAAGATCCTAACCCTCTTTGAGCAAACCACATCTCTTTCTGCACTTTTCCCCTCTTTATTTTATTTACTTACTCTTTAAGCTGAACTAGTAAAGTCTAGTTTTCTTCACACCTTTAAAAAAAGCAATTGCAGACTGCACAGATCTACCATGAGGTTTATAATATCTACTGTTGACTATTGATTTATATATGTTTGTTTATAAGCCTTATTTCTTAGATTAAAGCTCCTATTTCATTATATCACTGCTAAAATGAAATTGTATTCCATATAATGCAAAAGATAATTGAGTCATTAATTGTAACTAATATCTGGGCATAAATGTTATATCAATTCTTATAAGAGAGGATCAAATATTTACAGAGAGAAATGGAATTCAGAAGGAGTCATGCATGGTGCATACTCCAGGGAAGGAAATCCTATGTGAGATAGAAGTGATATCTTGGGCACTTATTTGATGCTTGAGTTGTTGACATAGAATGACATTTAAGCAGGCATACCAAATTTTATGGAAAACCTTGCTTTACCTACAATTCTGTATAGAACATTTCCATACGGTTGAAATAATATACATGCCACTTTTTTTTTTACTCAAACTACACCAGCAGATGAATTTTTCTGTAGATCCATGTGAGCCCAATTTCTGAGCCATGTACTGTAGATTCTAGTTCATGCAAAGAACACAGTTTTTTAGATTATCTAAGTCCTGATGGGGGCTTCCCATGTGGTTCAGTGATAAAGTATCCTCCTGACAGTGCAGGAGATGTGGGTTTGATCTCTGGGTCGGGAAGATCCCCTGGAGAAGGAAATGGCATCCCACCCCAGAAATCCCATGGATAGAGGAGCCTAGCAGGCTACAGTCCATGGGGTCACATAAGAGCTGGGACACGACTTAGTTACTAAACAACAACAAAGTCCTTATGCACAGATAAGATGATACAGGACTCCTTGGGGTTTATAAAAGAAAATGGAAAATATAGATTTACCTTAGCATGCTTAATTAAGCGCATGAAATGAGAAAAAGAATTACTTAAATAATTTTCTACCCAGGAAACAACTGAGTTTGATAATGCTTTAGATCCTGTGATTTTTTTAAATCATAAATTTAGCTCCCTGTCTTGTACACATCATTTTTTATTTAAAATGTTGTTGAGGGCTTCTCTGGTGGCTGCATGGTAAAGACTCTGCCTGCCAGTGCAGGAGACACGGGTTCACTTCCTGGTTTGGGAAGATCCCACATACTGCGGAGCTACTAAGCCTGCGCACCACAAGTATTGAGCCTCTGTTCTAGAGCCTGGGAGCCCACATGCCACACGTGACACGACGACTGAAACCCACATGCCCTAGTACCCATGCTCTGTAATGAGAGAAGTCCCCGCAGTGAGAGAGTTGCCCCTGTGCACCACAACTAGAGGAAAGCCCTAGCAGCAACAGAGACCCAGCACGGCCCACAGTAAGATACATAAACAAAAGGTAATTGAACCCATTTCTTTATTTTGTAAAGTGAAATATCAGCACATAAACTTAGATCCCTCTACCTTTAAAAGAATTTTTTAAAAAATAATCTTGCGGAATAGTATTAAAATTTCAAATTTTTTCTTTATTTTTTAAACTTTCTGTAAAATTTTATCCATGAAGAAAAATAATGATTCAAAGATCAATTTTTACAGAATGTGGCAAATAAGACACATTTGAGTCAATGTCAGGAAAATATATGAAATGTATTAAAGAGAAGACATCTGTTTGGTGAGGGCCACATGACCCAATGACAGGAATATAATTAGAGCTGTGGAGTCCAAAACTCAATTCTTGAAGTTCCCAGATTTCTGACCGAAGTCGGATTTAATAGAGCAAAGTGGTCAGGAAGAACTCTGGAACACAATTGAAAGTGAAAGTCCTGTCCAACTCTTTGTGACCCAATGGATTGTGGTCAGTGGAATTCTCCAGGCCAGAATACTGGAATGGGTAGCCTTTCCGTTCTCTAGGGGATCTTCCCAACCCAGGGATCGAACACAGGTCTGCCACATTGCTGGCAGATTCTTTACCAGCTGAGCCACAAGGGAAGCCCCAAATATCTATACTTAAATCCAAGTCTTCCTTTTACAGGGGCTTCCCTGGTAGCTCGGAGAAGGCAATGGCACCCCACTCCAGTACTCTTGCCTGGAAAATCCCATAGACAGAGGAGCCTGGTGGGCTGCAGTTCATGGGGTCGCTAAGAGTCGAACATGACTGAGCGACTTCACTTTCACTTTTCATTTTCATGCATTGGAGAAGGAAATGGCAACCCACTCCAGTGTTCTTGCCTGGAGAACCCCAGGGAAGGGGGAGCCTGGTGGGCTGCCGTCTATGGGGTCACACAGAGTTGGACACGACTGAAGTGACTTAGCAGCATGCAGTAGCCCTGGTAGCTCAGCTAACAAATATGCCTGCAATACTAAAGACCCATGTTCAATTCCTGGCTCAGGAAGATCTGCTGGAGAAGGAAATGGCAACCTACTCCAGTATTCTGGCCTGGAGAATCCTGTGGACAGAGGAGCCTGGCAGGCTACAGGCCATGGGGTTGCAAAGGGTTGGACATGACTGAGGAACTTTGACTTTCACTTCTTCCTTTTATTAATTATTTGACCATCAGCAACTTTATTTAGCTTCTTTGTACCTCATTTCCCTCTTGTGTAATCAAGAGTTAGGAGGATGACTGATTAAATGACTTGCTGCTGCTCTTCATCTAGTTTTTAAGCTTGCGACTAATTTCCAGGCGAGTCAGTAGTTAAGAATCCACCTGCCAATGCGGGAGATGCAGGTTCAAACCCTAGGTCAGGTAGATCCCCTGGAGTAGGAAATGGCAACCAACTCCAGTATTCTTGCATGGGAAATTCCAAGGACAGAGGAGCCTGGTGGGTTGTAGTCCATGGGATGTCAAAGAGTCAGACATGACTGAGCACGCACACACACATATACAGTGCTTAGATGAATGCCTAGAATCTAGAGTTTACCACTGTCTTTCTTATTTTCACCACTGAACTACTGCCATCATGTTTTAAAATAGTAAAGACATACAGCATTCAAAACAAATGTTGAACTGTGGTTGGGAGGTATTGTGAAATAATTTAGTTAGGATCTTTCTCTTTAGATGGGATTTTTAAAACTACTTAAAAAGTATGAAAACTCTCTTGTTAGAATCCCCATAGTCCTAGTATTGGAAGAGAGGAGAAATATCAGGTTTCATCATATATTCCTTAAAATGCATTGGTTCGTTTTCAAGAGCTTGAAGAGACAGAGTCCAGGGGGTCATTTGCAGGAGAGAGGGCTTCCTTGGTAGCTCAGATGGTAAAGAATCTGCCTGCCATACAGGAGACCTGGGTTGGATTCCTGGGTTGGGAAGATCCTCTGGAGAAAGAAATGGCAACCCACTTCTGTATTCTTGCCTGGAGAATTCCAAGGATAGAGGAGCCTGGTGGGCTACAGTCCACGGGGTTGCAAAGAGTCAGACAGGACTTAGCGACTAACACACACAGGAGCATCAGCGAACTTGGTACACTGGACCTAAGGAAAAGTGCTGGCCTCTGAGCGGCCCTGAAAAAGTGATCTGTACTCTACTTACTAGACAGCATATTTAACTTTTGTGAAAATGCTGCTAGATAGAGTTTGGTGTCCAAAGAAATATGAAGAAAAAGGCAGGACAGACTGTTCTATTCCAGTTTATATCCACCACTCTGCTGTTAAGATGACACAGTGAGGCAAGGGGTAAGAAGCCGCATGACCTTTGCCCAGGTGGTTGAGATTTGAGTCAGACACAGGAAGTCAAAAGAATAGGTAGAGAGCCATTAAAAATTTAAGTCATTCCACCAATTCTCAGTTTTGTTTACTGCTACAATTTCTAATCCTAGATCACGGGCTGATACAAAGCAGGTGCTCAATAGTATCAGTAAATAAATGAATGAAGCTCTCTTGGCAGTTGAACTAGTAGATCAATCATTACAAACTGCTAAAAAGGAACTTTCACTTCCTCCTTCTATTAATTATTTGACCATCAACAACTTTATTTAGCTTCTTTGTATCTCAGTTCCCTCTTGTGTAAATAAGAGTTAGGAGGATGAATGATTAAATGATCGTGAGATCATATTTCTTACAAATGATAAATTTCTCTTGCAATTTTAAGATGTTTTTGACAATTTAATTGGAATTTATGCTGCAGCACTTAAATATTTTTCAAATATTATATTTAAAAACTATTTTTCAGCTTGATAATTTTTCAGTTTATCAGAAAGTGCAGACTTAACCTCTTTCTTTCTTGTTTTACGCTGGTTGTGATTAAGATCACATTAAACGTTGAAAGAAGACAGTTTTTAAAGAATATGTGTAAGTAATGTTCAAGAAAGAATACTTTGTGAAACAAATAATTGAATTTTCTTTTTACATTTTTTGCCAAATATTTGGATCATATTATAGTCTTTAAAATGTGTCTTTGCACTTTTCCTTTTTTTTCTCTGAAGACTGGTGTCTCTGCCATAGTAAACTAGGCAAAACTTTGAGATTATCAGATTAAAAAATCTACAAAAATGAATGCTGTTCAGGGAAATGGGGCTGTGCTTTTTCTTTGGAGCCTATCCAGGATTAGTTAACACGAAGAAAATGAGACAATATTTCTGTTATTCACACATACCACATTTGCCACAAACAGTAAAGGAAAGCTTCACATTGGCAACAACAACAGAATTTGGCCTGGCATTTCCAGTCCTGATGCTCTCAGCTGCATGGTACAGCCCCCAACGAAGTGAGCAGCTATTGTTGTCTCTTGCCAAGACCAGAATTTTGAACTGTAACCAGGAAGAAGTGTTTTCCCCATTTATATGCACACTGATAATTAGGCTCCAGGAAATGAAGTGCATAGAATGGAAATTGAGGTTTTGTTTTTTAATGTGAACTTGTTCAATACCAGCTCTCACTCTTCTGACAGACGGATTCTTCTTGGCAGATGATTATGCAGACTGCTCCTTTCGTGCTTGTCTACATGAAATGTGTTCTATAAACACGCTGAAGCATCTGCTTCTCTGAGCCTTCAGTGCTTGGGAATGTATTAGCACCATGATGACTTGGATGACAGGATTACAAAGTGTCTGAGAGTAGAAGCTGGGGAATACTCGAGTGAGTACCTTGGTGCTTTCAAGGGCCCTGGTAGGTAATAATGCGGGTCCCTTGACATTTTAAAAGGAAGAGAAATGAACTCACAGATAATAGAGGAAAATCCAAACGAGCAAATTGTAAATAGTTTTAAATAAGTGTTTTAACAGATACCCCAAAATTAATGCATTTGGAAAGCAGTGCTCAGGCACCTTTAAAATGCATGGCAAGCGCTCACAGGAGTATCCTGCCTATCACGATCTAATTTTCAGGGTCATGTTTTCTCACGATTTAGCAGTTTGTAATGATTGCTCTAATAGTTCAACTGCCAAGAGACCTCCCTCTTTATATTTCTGCAGTCAGGGATATAAGACAGTAGTCCTTTTGCAGTCAAATGTCAGTGGAAGTTTTCTTGAGGAACTACTATTACTGTTACTGCTACTTACACACACACACAAACCCTTGTTTTAGGAGAAAAAGGGAAACAGTATTAACTGAACTCTGGGTAATTTGTGTTCATTAAACATTTCTGGGCATTCCCTTGGGTGGTCTGAGAGAGCTGCATTACACATTCACTGGATCTTTGAGAGGCTCACCCATGCTCTGGTCTGCCACCTCACCTAAAACCCTGAAAGCTAGTCTTCCAGAAGGCATTATTAAAACTTCAGTGATTTCTTTCTTATCAACTGATATTTCAGAGGATTTTGTAGAAGAAAAGGGTGAAGGGAATGAAGATGAAAGCTTTTGACATCCATTCAATAAGGGTTTTGTAAAGAGATACAGGACACTAAGGGGAGGAATTCCAGTGGTCATGTATGGTTGAGAGAGTTGGACCGTTAAGAAAGCTGAGCAGTGAAGAATTGATGCTTTTGAACTGTGGTGTTGGAGAAGACTCTTGAGAGTCCCTTGGACTGCAAGGAGATCAAACCAGTCAATCCTAAAGGAAATAAGTTCTAAAAATTCCTTGGAAGGACTTATGCTGGAGCTGAAACTCCAATACTTTGGCCACCTGATGCAAACAACTGACTCATTGGAAAAGACCCTGATCCTGGGAAAGATGGAAGGTGAGAGGAGAAGGGGACGACAGAGGATGAGATGGCTGGATGATATCACCGACTCAATGCATAAACTCCGGGAGTTGGTGAAGGACAGGGAGGCCTGGCATGCTGCAGTCTATGGGGTCACAAAGAGTCAAACATAAATGAGTGACTGAACTGAACTGAAGGGAAAGGAAAAAGATTAAGGACTATATTCTTTGGATTCTGAATGTGTGATTTACTGTCTGAAAATTAGATTTTTTTTTTTTTTTTGCTTGAAACAGACTATAACCTTCTATTTACTCTAATTAAAGCTCTACATCACAAAAGGATGATATATGATTATAGATGTTTCTGAATTAGTGGACAGCAAGTACCTTGAACCATGTAGAAAAGAGTGGAAGAATGTGTGTTTGTGTGTGTGTAAAATTATCATTTAACTCAAAATGTGAGACCAGCTCCTATGCAAAGCAAGGACAATCAATCCATGAGAAATACTCAAAATACAACTGTAGCCACATACTGGGCACTTTTGGGGTAAATTAGGGATTTTGATGCTTCCAATTAATCACTACACATTTAAGCAGGCCAACTCAGATTCTTTGGTTTGTGACAACTAAACCAGCATTATATCTATCTAGATGTTTGGCTTGTAGGTGTAAAGCATCATTGTTATAGACCAGTTATTGAAATCGAATTCAGTTAGAATCTAGCTTCTTAATTTGGTGGATCCATATTTGAGAGACAATAAGAAAAGTATTTGAGGATATAAAGAATGAACTCATTTACTTCTAGTATTCTATTACTACATGATCAGATTCTCTTTGATAGTCAAGTTGGTAGAACAGAAATCGTCATTTATTCACTTAATATGTATTGAGGCAATGTTTTGTGTGCAGCAGATATAACAAAGAACAAAGCAAACAGATTTCTTTATGTAGCCAATATTCTACTTTGAGTGAGACTAGATAGGTACAGATAATAAACACAGAAATAAACAATGAAAGTATATGTGTGATGGATCTGAGAGAATGATACCTAAGATGGGGATGCATGTCTTATACTGTTGCGTTTAAGTGGATACCAAATTCTCAACATGAAGTAACCCTGCAAGATTTGAGTGAAGATAATTCCACATGGAGAGAACAGAAACACTCTACTGTGAGGATATTCTGGGGTTCCAGTTTTCCAATACTTTGGCCACCTGATGCGAAGAGCCAACTCATTGGAAAAGATGCTGATGCTGGGAAAGATTGAAGGCAGGAGGAGAAGGGGATGACAGAGGAGGAGATGATTGGGTGGTATCATCGATGCTATGGACATGAGTTTGTGCACACTCAGGCAGATAGTGAAGGACAGGGAAGCCTGGTGTGCTGCAGTCCATGGGGTCACAAAAAGAGTCGGACATGACTGAATGACTGAACAGCAATTGTCTACTTTTATGAAATAAACAATGCCAAAACTTAGTGGCTTGAAGTACAGATTTTAATTTGCTCATGACTTTGTGGATGAAGAAGACAGGATGGGCTCTGTTGTGCACACTTCTGTTTTACGTGCTATCACCCATGGTGACTCAGTAGCGCTGGGAGGTCTATTCCCATTTCTGATAGATTTGTACTGGCTGATTCCTAGAAGCTGAGCTGGGGCTGTTGGTTCAGAGCTCAATTCTTCCTCAGGGGGTCTCCCGAAGAGCTTGCTCAGCTTCCTCACAGCATGATAACCAGCATCTAGGAGTGAGTGTTCCTAGAGACAGGAAGTGGAGGTGTCCTGTCTCTTAACATGCCACTTCTGTCATACTCAAAGTAGTCATAGAGCACACAGACTCAAGAAAAGTGGGTGCAGACTATAACTGTTAACTGTAGGAGAAATGCAAAGAGTGTATGATCATCTTTAATCTGTCACAGTTAGCCTTTTGTCCAAAAATTATTTACATTGTGCCCATATGCAAATACATTCACCTCCCCAAACCCAAATTTTGTATCCCAATATGGTATACTTTGGCCACCTCATGAGACAGGTTGACTCACTGGAAAAGACTCTGATGCTGGGAAGGATTGGGGGTGGGAGGAGAAGGGGACGACAGAGAATGAGATGGCTGGATGGCATCACAGACTCGATGGACATAAATTTGAGTGAACTCTGGGAGTCGGTGATGGACAGGGAGGCCTGGCGTGCTGTGGTTCATGGGGTTGCTGAGAGTCGGACACGACTGAGCGACTGAACTGAACTGAACTGATGGTGTCAGGTTCAAGACAGGCTCCAGGATTTCATATTGTAAATCAGGTTTAGGTGTTGAGGAACCTTCTCACATGGAACAGCGAGTTGGTTCTGACTGCTGGCTGGGAGCTTAGCCAGGTTAGTCCTCCTCAGGAGGCGGCTGTGGCTTTCTCACAGAATGGTGGCTGACTTCCAAGACTGAGTCTCCCAAGAAACATGGAGTGGAAGCTGCCAGTCTTTACAGGCCTGGATCAGAAACTGGCACAGCAAAACTTCTAATATATTCCATCAGTCCAAGCAGTCCCAAAGCCTATCCAATTTGATGGGAGGAGCATCAGGGGATTCATGACTCTTTATTTGTGTATCTGGTGTTCTCATAGGTCAGAAAGATGAATACTCAGGCAATATCCCATACTGTCGTTTTTGTGATTCTCATTTAGAATTAAATCTTTTCAAAAACTCAGAAAATATATATAGTGCTATAAATGGTATCTTTGAGTAGGTACTAAAAGATATCTCTGAAAACTGTAAAATCACTTTAAGATTGATTAATTAATCTGAGTGTCAGTCATCCTAATGGCACAGAGGTCTTGCTTCTAGAGTGCAGAGAGAGAAGGGCAAGTGCATTAACCCCAAGGAGTCAGGAGCAGAAGGGGCAATAGAGCAAATAAAACCTCGGCACTCAATGGAGAGCTGAAAATAGAGGGATTCAGCTTAAACATCCATTGGGTGGATAGTAAGGCTAAAAATATAGGCTTGAGGTCACATTCAGGTGGGACACAGCAGGAAGTAAGAACAAGGGGAGGGCAATAAGGAACTATTGCTTATTGTCATAAGTAGGAATGTGGTACCGCCTTCTGAATATTCCCTTCAAATCCCACTAGGAATGTTTAGTTAGACTTGTTTTTAAAGTAGCATGGTCAGAGCCAAAAGAAACAATGAATGATTTTCTTCCTCTGGACATTAAAAGTAGATAATTATATATTGCTGGCAGTAGCACATTTCTTCAAATATTATGTGGGAAAAGTAGATAACCAAAGTCCAGATTTTTCACCCGTACTTTTTGGAATACAAGAGGAACTGATCTGATACATTAGAGGATATTCTTTAAAGTTTGCTTGTGATAACTCTGATTGTTTTCTTGTCTACAGAAGTATAAGACTGGAAAGAAAGAAACACAGGCAACCAGACACAATAGAAGAATCTATTTTTGAAAATTAGTATGACCAAGATTATTATTATTTGTCTTCTTTGCAAGGGCAGAAAAGGATTTAGTTGGTTCATGGGGTCACAAAGAGTCGGACACGACTGAGCAACTGAACTGAACTGAACTCCTTCTTATCCTTCCAGACAACTACTTTTATTTTCTTTAGAAAGTGTTCCTCGATGTCTTATCATTACTTTAAAAAAAAAAAATTTGTTTACTTATCTGGCTGCCGGGTCTCAGCTGAGGCATGTGGGATCCAGTTCCCCGGCCAGGATGAACCCCAGGGGAACCCCGTTTTGCTGCAAACAGAATGCAGAGTCTTAGCCTCTGGACCATCAGGGAAGTCCCCCATACCTTCTAATCTGAGTTAGAGATTTTCTATGTTCCATTAATCATTCTGTGTCTAATATTATACCTTTCATAATGTACTTAAAGAATTGTACTTAATTGTTTTTTCCCAATAAAAAATGTGCATATAATAGCTGTTTCTTACTGTCATAGATCTGCTCTGTCCAATATGGTAGCCATATCTGGCTATTATTTATTAATAGATTTAAATATAGAGTGTTTAAATGTGCATTAAATTAAAATTCAGTCCCTGAGATGCATCAACTACACTTCTGGGGCACAGTAGCCATATGTGGCTAATGGCAACCATATTGGAATGTTTAGATGTAGAACATGCCCATGTTCATAGCAATTCTGTCAGAGTGCTGCTCAAGATGTTTAATAATTTTTATGGAATAAAGGAAAAATGCCTATGGCTTAACATTATTATAGTTATTTGGTCCTCATGTGGGAAATTATACATGTATACACAGTTTATATATACTAAACTTGGATTTTCTTGGTATGATATTAATAGCTATTCATGAAAGATAAATTAAAACTTATACATACTAAATAGAAACATTTTAATTCACAGAAATGATTAATGGTCACACAGGTAAATTCTATTTGTTCTTAAAATTATTTGGACAGTCTGGCTTGGTTAATGTCTGAGGTAAACTAATCTTAAACTCTTTCATGGGCCATTTTGAGGACCCATACTGAGGAAAATGGAGTGGGTAAGAGGGTAGATCTGTATAAATCATCATTCCAAACCTTAATTTAATTCCCACTGAAAGATGCCTTAATATTTTTTGATATCGGTTAGCTTACGGTATGGGCTTCCCATGCGGTGCTACTGATAAAGAACTCACCTGCCAGTGCAGGCATTATAAGAGATGTGGATTTGATCCCTGGGTCTGGACGATCCCCTGAAAGAGGGCATTTCAACCCACTCCAGTATTTTTGCCTGGAAAATCCCATGGACAGAGGAACGTGACAGGCTACAATCCAGGGGGTTGCAAAGAGTTGGACATGACTGGGCTACTAACTCTTAAGGTATAACATACTTTCAAGAAGCAATCAGAGAGACAGTAATATAATGAAAACTGCTCAGTTTCCAAAATTGCTTTTCAGACACGAAGGGGTCTGAGTCATGTTAAACAAGCATAGGAATCAGCAACTAAATGAAATAATTTTCTAAGGCCCTATTTTTAGATGTTTGGAAAACTACAGAGATGATCTTATAAGTTGTTCTCTTCATTGACCCATATAAAAAGATAACAGTGATGAAACAGCTGAAGGAGTGTGCTCATTAGTCCTTAGTGAGACCTGTGCTCTTGCTTAGTGACTGTCTAGATTTATGCATTTTGCTTATTCAGCTGGAAAAGCATATCAGACTCTTAATCCTAAATGAAGAGGAGAGAGAAAACCCCTATGCTTTGGAAAATATGAGAGAAAGAAAATTAAATATTGACTGAAGAAGAAAATTTCTAATTGGATGGGAAAAGTTAATTCATTATGGAATAGAAAATGAGGCCATATCTCAAAGTGGTCTCAGATACACAAGCATTTATTAGTCATATTTTTCCATTATGGATTGCTACATATGACAGGGTAAATTTTTCATTTTTCCTATATACGTGTTCCTATATTACATGCTTTCTCATCTCTGCTGTTATTTTATAAATAGACTAAGTAGAGCATACTCCTGGTTATATGCATCCAAAGTATCTGTTTCTAACTGTAATGATTATCAAAGCAGAGTTTATTACTTTTGCTTGCACTTGCCTGAAACTCATATATCCAGATCTTTATTTTACCTTGTGTCTTCTTAACCTTTATTTTCAAAATTTCACATTTTATAGCCTGACTCCTTATGCAATACTCTTTCAAATCTGCCTCTATAAACTTTAGGCCCTCCCTCCTGAGCTACAAAGTAGTTTTTAGCTGTACTGAAGTATTTTATTCCTTGCTTAGATGATCTGATGTGAGTATTTGTGTGTTGGAATAATAAGAGGAACTTCCAGAGTGAAAAACAAGCAAAACAAAACACGCACTGGAGTTCATCCTAACATAAAATATAAGTCTTATCTTTTGAGAACAGCAATAATTGTAGTAGGAATAAAAAACAAGAGCTTTATTTCTATTCTTTGAATCAAAATTGTTATATATTAAGATTTTCATTTTCTGTGTTAAAATTTTTAATCTACCTGGGCACCATAATATCTCCAATTTTGTCATTATTTTTAGTCAACTTGCATAATTATGGAATATTCTCCATTATTGACTTCACTGGTGACACAGCTGTACAGAATCCACCTGCAATTCAGGAGACTTGGGTTTGATCCCTGGGTTGGGAAGATCCCCCGGCATGGGAAATGACAACCTGCTCTAGTGTTCTTGCCTGGGAAAACCCCATGGACAGAGGAGCCTGGTGGGCTACAGTTCATGGGGTTACAAAGAGTCAACTGAGTATGCGCACACATACTCCATTATCAGGTATAGAATTTTGGAATTTGACCTGGTTCCTTCCTACTTGCTGCTTGAGACTGAATCCGATTCTGCAGTTAGCACAGATGTGATAAAATTTTTAATTGACTTTAGCCATCAAATATGATTTTAAACATCGATGAACTGAATCTACCATAAAACCTTTTTGCTGTAGTGGTAGTCAGCTTGCAGGCTTCATGAAAAAATTCTCAAGGTCATTTTCTACTATTGGACATTTGAGAGCACAGGTAATTGGACTTTTGGATAGTGAACAGTTACTTTTTGGAAATATAGGAGGCCTTTTTACTAGAGAGGGAACCTATGAAGTTGTCAGTATTTGGGAACAACAGGAGCTCTTGAATCTATTTTCAAACTGCAGTTTCAGTGACCTTTCTGAAGCACAAATAAAATGTGAGCATATCACTCCTCTACTTAAAAACGTTCATGGATTCTATAACCCCTAAAGTAAATTCCAAATTCCTCAGCATAGTTTTCAAGTTTAAAATGTGTTTCCTCATTATCTCTTCAACTAAATATCCTACCACTCCCTGACACTTGTTTGTTCTTCTTTCCATAACAAGCAGCTTGGAGTTTTCCAAATAACCATACTGGTTCATTCTTAGGCCCTGCATGTATGCTTTCCCACTGCCTTAGCAACTCACCCACCATGTCTTCTTCCCATCCCCAAACATGCACTTAGCTTTGTTGTTTTGTTTGATTTACAAATATCTGTTCAATCATTTTTATACCTTTGTGGTGAATTATCTGACCACTGTCTCCTCTACATACAAAACTAAACAACTGGAATTGTCCCCTTTTGAACCTGGAATAAATAAAGAGGAAGGAAAAACAGGCATTTTAATCAGCAAAGTAATGTCTCTGCTTTTTAATATGCTGTGTAGATTGTTCATAGCTTTCTTCCCAGGAGCAAGCATCTTTTAATTTCATGGCTGCAGTCACCATCTGCAATGATTTTGGAGCCCGAAAAATTAAAGTTCTATCACTTCATAGCAAATAGATGGGGGGAACAATGGAAACAGTGACAGACTTTATTTTCTTGGGCTTCAAAATCACTGCAGATGGTCACTGCAGCCCTGAAATTAAAAGATGCTTGCTTCTTGGAAGAAAAGCTGTGACCAACTGGATAGCATATTAAAAAGCAGAGACTAATTTACCGACAATGTCCGTCTAGTCAAAGCTATGGTTTCTCCAGTAGTCATGTATGGATGTGAGAGTTGGACTATAAAGAAAGCTGAGTGCTGAAGAACTGATGTTTTTGAACTGTGGTGTTGCAAAAGACTCTTGAGAGTCCCTTGGACAGCAAGGAGATCAAACCAGTCAATCCTAAAGGAAATCAGTCCTGAATTTTCATTGGAAGTTCTGATGCTGAAGCTGAAACTCCAATATTTTCACCACCTGATGCGAACTAACTCATTAGAAAAGACTCTGATGCTGGGAAAGATTGAAAGCAGGAAGAAAAGGGGACGACAGAGAATGAGATGGTTGGATAGCATCACTCACTCAATGGACATGAGTTTGAGCATGTTCCAGGAGCTGGTGATGGACAGGGATGCGTGGCATGCTGCAGTCCATGGGGTCACAAAGGGTCAGACACGACTGAATGGAACTGAGAATTTTGTATAATTTTGTAATAAAAATTTTTGTTTTTAAAGGATAAAAGTCACTGGTAAAGTATATATTTAATCATTAAATGTGTTTGCATAGGACATTAATTTTTAAACTTCATTATCAATATCAAAATGCTAATACTAAAAACGTGAGCACTAAAGCAGCATAACTAAAGGGTGCTGCTGCTAAGTCACTTCAGTCGTGTCCGACTCCGTGCGACCCCATAGACGGCAGCCCACCAGGCTCCCCCGTCCCTGGGATTCTCCAGGCAAGAACACTGGAGTGGGTTGCCATTTCCTTCTCCAATGTGTGAAAGTGAAAAGTGAAAGTGAAGTTGCTTAGTCATGTCCGACTCATAGAGATCCCATGGACTGCAGCCTACCAGGCTCCTCCATCCATGGGATTTTCTAGGCAAGAGTACTGGAGTGGCGTGCCATTGCCTTCTCCAAACTAAAGGGTACATACGGTCAAATTTATAGCAAAGGACTGTTATCTTAATTCATTATGATTTTTGTGGAATGAATTCACGTATTTCTTTAAATTATATATTTTATATTTACATTATGGGGATATTTTGGAAGTGGAAAACATAATTTTGATCCTTAAGAATGTTACAGTTTGGCACGATGGCTTCACAATACAGGGAAATAGCACATTTTGGAGGCAAAAATTCTAGGGATGAAATCTTGACTCAGACAATTCCTAGTTCTATTTTGAGCATGTTGTCCTTTCTTAAGGCTCAGAGTCTTCACCTGAAAAAAAAAATCATGATAAAATTCCCGACCTACCAGGGTTTTTGTTGTATTTCTTCTCATCGTCTTTTGTAGGCCTCCCTGTGTTGACCTGTAATCCAAACAAGAGAGCTGATTCCATAAATGTCTGTTCTCGTCTGCTCTTTTTCTCTCTCTCCACATTTGCACACATGATCCCACTACTCACACCATCTTTATTACTACATATTCACTGATGAATCCCAAGGGTACGTCACCAGGCTGGACTGTGAAACTTCCGAGTCTGAAACTTCTTTCCCACCACACATAGTCACTTGGTTCCCACAGGTGCCTCATACTGAAACTGCATAATTCAGTTCCTAATTTTCTGCTGTGCTTCACTGTCAAGCTTTCTCTCAATACTACCAATACTGATAACATTTGTCATCACTTTACCAGGAAAATCTCTCCAAATGGGACTTTATCCCTGACACTTTTCTTAACTCTCCTCGTGCAACAGACATGTGTGGAATGTGAAGATGCCATCCACCGGTATAGTCATGCTTGGAAACGAGAAATCAGACTATCACGCTTCAGGTTAAAGCTTCCAAAATATCCTGCTTCCCAGAGTATATTTATTCTCTTAGTTGGACATGATAAGGCCACATATGAGCCAGTACCTACTTACATCAACGGTCCTAGACATTTTTCCTCTCTATTTTGCAATCCAGCAACATGAAGGTTTTAGAATTAATCTGTTTTTTTGTTTTTTTTTTTAATATATGGACTTCCTTAGTGGCTCAGTTGGTAAAGATTCTATCTGCAATGCAGAGGACCTGGGTTTAATCCCTGGGTTGGAAAGATCCCCTGGAGAAGGAAATGGCAACCCACTCTAGTATTCTTGCCTGGAGAATTCCAGGAACGTAGGAGCCTGGAGTTATTACAGATGCTGATTCATACTGCTACACGTGCCTGAGGTTTTCCTTCTTCTTAGAATATCTTTCAAGTCTTCTCTGGGATTAGGTCAAAGCATCTTTTCACTCAGAAGTGCTTCCCTGGATCTCTAGGTTGAGTTTAGCTCTCCTCTTCTTTAGCACCTATCACATCTTAATGGAATTATTTCCTTATATACCTACTGTCATCCAATGTTCAACATGCATTGTTGTGGTATTTGAAAGGCAGCTTTTTGTCTTTTATTTTATGTCCACTCAGCATCTAGCAAACTACCCACCAGTATTTGGTGGCACTAGGCTCTTCAGTCGTTGGCAGCATTTAGACTCTGA
Organism: Moschus berezovskii; assembly: GCF_049115385.1. Lineage (NCBI taxonomy): Eukaryota > Metazoa > Chordata > Mammalia > Artiodactyla > Moschidae > Moschus > Moschus berezovskii. Next base: position 11,066,349 of record NC_142467.1, read on the forward strand.
AAAATGATTGTTAGAAGCAGCTGGGGTGACGGACTTTATCCAACTCTATCACAATTAATTACTTTCAAAAATCACCCCATTAAATATATCTGCTTAGTAAAAAATAGTTGCTACTAGACAATGGTAGATTTTAGATAAATTCCTTAGCCTACAACTTCCAACCAGAATGTCACTTAAGCCCTTTGGATCTGCAAATTGTGGATATGTCACTGAACATTGATTATGATAATTACTTAAAACCAAAACGATTCAGTTGCTTTTTAATAAAATGGTTAGCTGCTTTTATTATAATTATCACACTGAGATTTACCATTGTTCTATCACAAATTACTTTTAGTTGCAAAATTTTAAAGGCAAGAAATAGATATTATCAAAATGGTAAAAAATTATCCCACAATTATCTATTTGAGGTAACTTAATTTCTGAAGATACTTCCTCTTAAATAATGGTCCACTACCGACAGAATGCTGTACTGTTTACAGATATGATAGTAAGACCAAAATGGAACAAAAATGGACCAAAAAGAAAAAAAAAAAAAGTAATGTAACAAGCTTACAACTCTAAACTTAAATTACTTTCTGCTAACCTTGCCATTTATATAAACAAATGGCATTTATGTAAATATGAATAATCATATTTTGTTTAATTAAAATTTTTCTAGACAAAAATTTAATAAACATCCATTGCCAAAATCTCAAATAGCTGTTTAAGTTCATATTATTTGAGTCAAAATCTATTTTGGGTCAATATGTCTAAGTGTAAACAGGGGATAAAAATAGCCTCTTTTTTTTGTTGTTGCTTTTTAATGTTTCATCAAAGAAAAATTTTCAGTGCCTCAATACTTACCAATGGGTTATTTGCTCTGCAAAGGAAAAGTATCTTTAAAAGCCTGCCACAGTTTTTTTTTAATAGTCCTAAATGGACTAACAACTTGCATTGAGTCCATTGTCAGCTACTGTTAACAAGATACCTATTTGAAGAAGGACAAGGCTCAACCAAGGGTGTGATTCATGGACTTTAATTCTCCAATTATAAGAAGGTATCAAATAGAATCACTAAATCAATTACTTGAGAAAAAAAGAACATTTAACAACAAGAAGGAACAAAGAAAGGAAGTAATTATTATAGTCCTATAGCACTTACCTTGATTATAAAGAACAATTTATTAGCTATTATGAGACAGCGTGCCTTGTTTACCTCACCCTTAATGGGGACATCTTAATATGTTCTGAATTTCTGCCAAAGAACACAATCCCAATATACTGAAACAAGTGACTATTTACTGATATAGATGAGTCTATTTAAGGCACATTTATTTGGCTTCAACAAGCAAATCATTAGAGTTGATCGCAAAAATCATAATCAAAATGTTTATTCATAGTTTTGATTATTTCTTTCTGAAAATGTTAGTTCCTAGTTAAACTTTTAGATATAAGATTCATCAACAATGATGCTTTTTAAAACCTAGGCTTAAACATATTAAAAATGAAGATGAGACCACTTAAAAAAACAGACAAGAAATTATACTATACACCATGGAATGATTTCAAACTTACTTGATTTCTAAAAAATGAAAACACATGATTTAAAATGTCAAGCTTTGGGTAGATGAACTAGCATCCCATAATCTGTCATCCAAAATACATTATTTAGGAAGTTTGTGAAGGCAGACAAGCTAAAATCATGCTTAATAAGTGAAAAGGTTTACACTAAAGTTAAAGTTAATGTCATGAACTGAAAGTGACATGGTTAAGATGTATATGTGGGCTATGGCTTTTTATTTAGTGCTGTGAAAATGGCTTCATATTTTCAAACTCTGCTGTCAATTTTTGTTAAAATCACCTGGACAGTTAAATCAAATTGATGAGAATTTATGTAAACAGTATTAATGAAGGAAAAAGAAAGTTATTGAGCAAAATATGCAGGGTGATATTATGTGGAGGGAGACAATAAATGTGTATGCATACAGAATGTGAAATAAAGGAAACTTTCATATTACATGCATATATACTATGAATTAAAGGAAATTTTCATATTGCATGTCCATTGTTTTTAATTTTATAAAATCTTCAACATAAATTGCCTCTGAAATTAGAAAAAAAGTCTTTTTTTTAAAAGTAAGGTCTATATATATGTAAGTAATGAAGCTCACTTAGTGAGATTTCCTTGATACCTTCTCTAAAATTCACCCATTTTACATATTCCTCCTTCCTTGATTCAACTTTTTCTCCTTGGAATCATGCATCATCTCCTTTGAAACATGCAAAATAAGATATTTTGCCTTTTTATCATGTTTATTTTCTGACTTCTCATTAAGAATATAACTCCAGGAAGGTAGAGATTTTTATCTGCTTGTTCACTACTGAATATCTGGAACCAAAACTTTAACCTATAATAAGAGGATGCTTAATGAATGAATGGGCTTCCCTGGTGGCTCAGTGGTAAAGAATCTGCCTGCAGTTCACGAGATGCAGGTTCAATCCCTGGGTCAGGAAGATCCCCTTGAGAAAGAAATGGCAACCCACTCCAGTATTCTTACCTGGGAAATCCCATGGACAGAGGTGCCTGGTGGGCTATAGACCATGGAGTTGTAAAAGAGTCAGACATCATTTTATGTCTAAACAACAAATGAATGTATATATAACGTTTTATTCATTAATGCATTCAAAATACATATATGTGTATACTAATATCAGAGAAGGCAATGGCAAGCCACTCCAGTACTCTTGCCTAGAAAATCCCAATAATACATACATATTTATATTACACAGAGGTTCATGGCTTCCTACTTTTGTCTAATTCACTGTCTGCTTTTAAAGAAGGGAAAAAAGAATACCAAAAACAAAAATTTCCAAACCTCATGAAGAATGCTGTTTATGTAAATAACGTCTATTTTTATAACACATGACAACGCTGAGAGAGTACTCTGTGAGAGCATTTGAAAAGTAATCTCTGAAACCATGCAAGAACAAATGAGGCATTTGATATATTTATGATTGTAGGCATAACCGTTGCTACCAAGTACACATATATCTGATTTTTCAAAATGCGTTTCATTTCTATTACAGTCTTTGAAAATAAAGCGCCTTTCCATGATGCTCTGTTTGTATCCTGCTGAGGACAAATGTATATCTAGAATCAAAGATATGTCAGACATAGGGAAAGTTGCCCTTTGTCAGAATCATAAGACTTTTGAATTTAAACTATGAAGTCGGTTGATTCACAAGTACTCTTTATTTGCCTACAGAGTTATAAGTCTGCAACGAAGTTTGTGGTTCTTGAAGTCAGAATCACAGGCTGATTGTTATATACGTATATCAAGAAGAGCTACCTAGTTTTCTGTCCTTGCTGAAGCCTATAATTTGAACAGTTTAGTGAAAATTTATTCAGAACCAACTATGTACAAGATACTGTGGTAAATCCTAGGGAGGAATACAGAGATGAGCACCACACGGTTCTTCCCAGTGATACATTACCGCCATCCACAACAGCTGCTATGTTTAAAGCGCCCTTCATATACCAGACACTGTATCTTGAAATATCCCTTTTGGACAATGTATTGTAATCATTTTACCTTTTTAGAAGAATTTGAGTTTCAGATAGGTTAAGTAGTCACTTCAAAATTACTTGATGTTAATCATCTCTTGTATATGCTCAATCGTGTCCAACTCTTTGTGACTCCATGGACTGTAGCCTGCCAGCCTCCTCTGTCTATAAGATTTTCCAGGCAAGAATATTTGGTTGGGTTGCCATTTCCTTCTCCAATCACCTCTTGGAGTATATGCCTATTTCTATGAGAACTGCTTCCTCACCTATAACAGAGATGATTTACACTTGCATGTTTATGTGCGATCCTTTTGTTGGACTAGGAATAGACACCAGAATTCATCTAGACTATTGTTGTTTTCTTAGGAGTTTGAAATTGGGATTGAGTGAGTCCAGTTCATTTGACCAGACTCCTTAAAGTCACCTAAAATAAAGTCAGGATCTGTTGACTGACACTTTATCTGCAAGGAGAAGTAGAAAGTGCCTGTCTGTAAGGAGAAGAAAGAAGCAAGTTTGTAAAGAAAAAGAGAGGTGAGCTACCTTTTAAGAGTACTTTAATTTCCTTTGGTTAAAGTAAGTTACATTTGATTATTGGCGACTTTCTTATTTTGAGAAAGTTCTAAGATTAAGTTCAAAATCATTGACAGCTATGTGGTAGTACTTTGCTAGTATTTAAATCAAGCTTCCAAATTAGTGTGGTATTGCTTTTATGGAAATGGCAACCCACTCCAGTGTTCTTGCCTGGAGAATCCCAGGGACGGGGGAGCCTTGTGGGCTGCCATCTATGGGGTCGCAGAGTTGGACATGACTGAAGTGACTTAGCAGCAGCAGCAGCTTTTATGTCAAAGTATTAAAAATTTTAATGAGAAGTTAATTAATGTGCCCACTCACTTTTCTCTGTGCTGATACATGTTCATCGTGACTGCCAGTTTCCTTTATACATTTTAAATGCTTCATAAAGTCATTCATGAACACTGAAGAAACCATTATATATCAAATTTGGATCCTTTTTTGAGGGTATAATTTTAATATTATGTCATTTTTAGTTCAACACTATCATATATGTAACCTATCATTTATCTTATAAGAAAATAAAATTTTACAATACTGAACCGAAGGATCTATAGAAATTATTGACTAAAAGATAATATTGATACATTTAGAAGGTATAAATAGCCATATGTTTATGTCAACTGGGAGATTTAATGCACACGAATGTTTTCAAATTTCACTTCTGTTACAGACGATTCTCACAGTACATATGGGAGAAAGTGTTCCATTTAAAACACTACCGCTCCTTCTTGTTGCTTACTACAGCTGCTGCTACTAACATCACTATTACCGCCACCAAATCCACCACCAAATCCCCCACCACTACTGTGACTAACACTTGCAGTCATATTCATCTGTGACTGCACTGTTACAAAAATTAGCTCAGAGCTCCGGACGCCAAATCAGACATTAGTTCATACTGCTCATATTTAAAGTTGGTACCCTATTATCTTGGGTTTGGGCAAGTCACTAAAACTGTTGAAAGACATTTTTCTTATTAGTATAATTTCAGAACTTTTATAAAATTTAAATGAGATGAAGCACATGAAAGTGCTTTCTGAAATGTACACCATTATACACATTTAATTGTTTATGCTATGCTCTAAGTAAATGCTTACCATTAGGGTTATTAACTTTAATTAATAGTATAAAAAGTTACACTCTTGGTAATTGGGAAGTTATAATTTGTCCTGCAGTAATCAATTATGAATAGAAATTTCTACTGTTTCTATTTTCCAGTGTATTTACTTTTCACTCACTAAAATGATCAGGTAATCATCCTGAAAATATATGGACTAACTACACTATTATTTCAGTAACTTTTATACATGTGTGGCACATTTGAATTGCCATCTCCACCAGTATACCCAAAGTTGCCATTTGGTATAACGAATTCCTGAATTTCTTCAATATGTTTCACATCTATCCACATGAAATGAAAAATTCTGTTCTGTAATTAATGATGCAATATAATCCTTTTAAATAAGGATTTTTTCAGCCTGTATAACTAATGACAGAGTCACCTAAATGACCAGTTGGCATCATTAAATTTACCAACTACTGTGCTATCATCAATTCCAATTAAATCCTAAATATGTCTCTCACCAATCTGTAAACACATTTTCTAATTGGGAAGTACCATCATGAGTAAATTTAATGGTGCCAAGTTTTAAGAGATTTAGTAGTTTAGTGAGAAATCATCTGGCTTTGAAAATACTCCTTTTTCTATCCCTGACTTTTATTGCAGTTGGGAATACCCATTTGATAAAGATCATTAGAGAAACATACACTAACTTCATACAAAGCAAGTTCACTAGATTTGGCAGTGATCATAGATATATTTTTGTGTTAGCAGAGCAACTGAATTCAAGTTCAGTTCAGTTGCTCAGTCGTGTCCGACTCTTTTTGTGTTAGCAGAGCAACTGAATTCAAGTCATGAAACCCCAAAAGGAGATATTGGATAGTCAGCACGAGTAGGTCAGACAAATGAAATTATCAAGGGTTTGATCCTGGATAATTTTTTTTCCCATAAGTCCGTGAAAAAGTTTGGACAGCCATCTGGCCTTTTCTAATTTTCTTGTTTCCTTTAAGCATGTGGAATACTGTCAAATATGTAGGAGAGGTTTGTTGAAGAAATGAATAAATGAATCACAGACCTAGCTTGGTGACAGTATCATTTTCTTGTTTGAACATCTTTGAAAGCTGAGGATTGTCAATAAAAATAATAGCATCTAATACTTATTGAGCTAATTATGTCCTGAGGGCTGTAAGAATGTTTTGCATGGTGTATACTTTGACACTCACAATAATAAAAAATGGAATCAGCCAAGATTTTATTTAGACAGAAACCAGACACCATTATATCAAAATGGAAGGAATCAAGGTCTTCAGAACAATTTAAGTGTTAGAGATGTGATGGTTTCCAGGAATGACTCCAAGCCTGTAACTCAACCAGACCATTAAAGTAGCCACCACTTTGCCACAACTGCCTCCAACAGCCTTAGAGCTGCAGACATTTCCACATTTTTACTAACCAGCAGAAAACAGCTAAAGCAGATGGAAGATAACCTCTGTTCCATTTATGATTTCCAAATCTCAGAGAAATATATTTAGTGACTAATTTTTTCATCCAGAAGTTCAGCTGCAAGGAAGTCTAGAAAAGTTGTTTTTAGCTTTATATTTTTTTCTGTGTGGGAAGGAATGAGGGAAAATAGGTAGGAAAAGATTCTGAGTGCCACTACATGTGTTCTTCACAGACTTTATTATTCGAATTTCTGGGCACAGAAATTATGAACCCGGTAGTTTAGGTAAGTTGCTCAGGATGATAGAAATAGCATGCAGTAAAGCAGGGGTTCCAATCTAGGTATATTCATAGATTAAAATGCTAGGATAGGCAGTAGAAAGAGCAATATGAGAATTTCAAAATTTCAAGGGCTTATATTAACAAATGGTAAGATGTCTTCGTTATTTTAGAACAGCCACAGCCTGTAGTATTTAGGTCACAGTGCAGAGGAAAAAAGAACAGCTCATGGACCATAGTCATACAGATTGTGATGCAAGTCACAAATGCCCTATACAGAAATGCTATTTTTGGTGAGGAATACTTAAGTTGTGAAGAAAAGAAGGGGCTCTTGATTAGAAAAATAGATGATTTTCCATTTGACCAGGATAATTATTTTTCACCCTTCGTATATTTAACAAGACATATTATCATCTTAACTGTTAAAACTAGGCTACATGTCTTTTATTGTTCTTGTGCCAATCAAAAAACATAAAGAAATGTAAGCTACTTGCTTATTGCTATCCCTGTGCCTTACGAACTAAGCTCCTTGAGGGCAGAGACTCTGCTTTGATAATAAAATAGCACAAACACTGGCACAAAATATAATGATAATAGAAACTGATCTGTATTTTAAATGGATATATTTTGTAGGCAATGTACTGATAAATTTTATGTGTATTATCACATTTATTTCTGATGATAACTATAAATAAAGTAGAATAATTTTCATGATTTTACATAGAGGAAAATTTGAGACTTTGAGAGGACATGAAGCTCAAGGTCATGACTAAAGTGTCTTAGAACTGGCATTTGAATTGAAAGCAGTTTGACATTAGAATGCTTACTTTTAATATGATGCTGAAACTGCATTCTATCAACTTTAAGAAGCATGAAAATTATGACACAAATATGAAGCATTTTATTTTGCTTTATGAAAGTTTTAATCATGAAAATTTATTATTTATTCAAAGAAGAGAAGTTGATTAGCTCCAAAAAAGATGGATAATGGCATCTGTGTAGACAAAATGAATGAAAACAATTATTTGCATAATATAGAAGATGAAAACAAAGTAGCATGGAAAACAGTTACTTTCTTTTTTACATTTAACTATGTTGGTCACCATATTAGAAATTTAAATATGTATTATTTCCCCTAATCTTCCCAAAAGAACTGTTGAATAAATTGATGCTGAGTTAGACATAATCAGTTCAGTCACTCAGTCGTGTCCAACTCTTTGAGACCCTATGGACTGCAGCACGCCAGGCCTTCCTGTCCATCACCAACTCCTGGATATAACCCAAAGTCATGTCCGTTGAGTTGGTGATGCCACCCAACCATCTCATCCTCTGCCGTCCCCTTCTCTTCCCACCTTCAACCTTTCCCAGCAACAGAGTCTTTTCAAATGAGTCAGTTCTTCGCATCAGGTGGCCAAAGTATTGGAGTTTCAGTTTCAACATCAGTCCTTCCAATGAATATTCAGGATTAAGTTCCTTTAGGATAGACTGGTTAGATCTCCTTGCAGTCCAAGTGACTCTCAAGAGTCTTCTCCAACACCACAGTTCAAAAGCATCAATTCTTTGGTGCTCAGCTTTCTTTATAGTCCGACTCTCACATCCATACATGACTACTGGTAAAACCATAGCCTTGACTAGACAGCCTTTGTTGGCAAAGTAATATCTCTGCTTTTTAATATGCTGTCTAGGTTGGTCATGACTTTTCTTCCAAGGGACAAGCATCTTTTAATTTCATGGCTGCAGTCACCATCTTCAGTGATTTTGGAAACCAAAAAAATCAAGTCTGTCACTGTTTCCACTGTTTCCCTGTCTATTTGCCATGAAGTGATGGGACCAGATGAAATGATCTTAGTTTTCTGAATATTGGTCGTTAAGCCAACTTTTTCACTCTCTTCTTTCACTGTCATCACAAGGCTCTTTAGTTCTTCACTTTCTGCCATAAGGGTGGTGTCATCTGCATATCTGAGGTTATTGATATTTCTCCTGGCAATCTTGATTCAAGCTTGTGCTTCATCCAGCCCAGCATTTCTCATGCTGGAGTGGTGGCTGCGTGTCACTGGAGCTGCCATGAGGAGATACCCCATGTCCAAGGTCAGAGAAGCCCCAGCAAGATGGTAGGATAGATGAATTCACATTTAGAATCAAACCCCTTTCCTGCCAGAGACGTTCAGAGGGCTTAAATAAACCTTGTGCACACCAGGACACAGGGACCCCACAGAAACTGAGACAGAACTGTGTCTGACCATCTCCTGTGGAGGTACGGGTCAGCAGTGGACTGCTGCAGGAGCAGGGGCTCTGGGTATAGCAGACCTGGGTATGGCATAAGCCCTCTTGGAGGAGGTAGCCATTATCCCCATCATAGAGCTGCCAGAACTTACTCAGGACTGGGAAATAGACTCTTGGAGGGCACAAACAGAACCTTGTGTACACCAGGACCCAGGAGAAAGGAGCAGTGACCCCACAAGAGAATGAACCAGATTTGACCAGGAGTGTCCAGGAGTCTCTAGCAGAGGTGTGGGTCGGTGGTGGCCTGCTACAGGGTTGGGGTCATTGAGTGTAGCAGTGCATGCATGGGATCTTTTGAAGGAGGTTGCCATTATTTTCATTACCTCCACCATATTTTGGCCCCAGGTAAATAGCAGGAAGGGAGCACAACTCCACCCATTAACAGAAAATTGAATTAAAGATTTACTGATCATGGCGCTGTCCATCAGAACAAGACCCAGTTCCCCTCAGTCAGTTTCTCCCATCAGGATGCTTCCTTAAACTTCTTATCCTCCATCAGAGGGCAGACAGACTGAAAACCATGATCACATGGACCACAGCCTTGTCTAACTCAATGAAACTGTGAGCCATGCTGTGTACGGCCACCCAAGATGGTCGGGTCATGGTGGAGAGTTCAGACAAAACATGGTCCACTGGAGAAGGGACCACTCCAGTATTCTTGCCTTGAGAACCCCATGAACAGGATGAAAAGGGAAAAAGATAAGACAATGAAAGATGAACTCCCTAGGTCAGTAGGTGCCCAATAGGCTAATACAGATCAGTGGAGAAATAACTCCAGAAAGAATGAAGACGGAGCCAAAGCAAAAATAACACCCAGTTGTGGATGTGACCGGTGATAGAAGCAAGGTCTGAAGCTGTAAAGAGCAATATTGCATAGGAATCTGGAATGTTAGGTCCATGAATCAAGCAAATTGGAAGTGGTCAAACAGGAGATGGCAAGAGTGAATGTAGACACTCTAGGAATCAGTGAACTAAAGTGGACTGGAATGGGTGAATTTAACTCAGATGACCATTATATCTGCTACTGTGGGCAGGACTCCCTTAGAAGAAATGGAGTAGCCATAATAGTCAACAAGAGTCTGAAATGCAGTACTTGGATGCAATCTCAAAAATGACAGAATGATCTCTGTTTGTTTCCAAGGTAAACCATTCAATATCACAGTAATCCAAGTCTGTGCCCCGACCGGTTAATGCTGAAGAAGCTGAAGTTAAGCGGTTCTATGAAGACCTACAAGAGCTTCCAGAACTAGCACCCCCAAAAATGTCCTTTTCATTATAGGGGACTGGAAAGCAAAAGTCAGAAGTCAAGAAACACCTGGAGTAACAGGCAAATTTGGTCTTGGAGTACAGAATGAAGCAGGCAAAGTCTAATAGAGTTTTGCCAAGAGAACGCACTGGTCAGAGCAAACACCCTCTTCCAACAATACAAGAGAAGACTCTACACATGGACATCACCAGATGGTCAACACCGAAATCAGATTGATTATATTCTTTGCAGCCAAAGATGGAGAAACTATATACAGTCAGCAGAAACAAGAACTGGAACTAACTGTGGCTCAGATCATGAACTCCTTATTGCCAAATTCAGACTTAAATTGAAGAAAGTAGGGAAAACCACTAGACCATTCAGATATGACCTAAATCAAATCCCTTATGATTATACAGTGGAAGTGAGAAAGAGATTCAAGGGATTATATCTGATAGACAGAGTGCCTGATGAACTATGGGCAGAGGTTTGTAACATTGTACAGGAGACAGGCATCAAGACCATCCCCAAGAAAAAGAAATGCAAAAAAGTGAAATGGCTGTCTGAGGAGGGCTTACAAACAGCTGTGAAAAGAAGAGAAGTGAAAAGCAGAGGAGAAAAGGAAAGATATACCCAGCTGAATGCAGAGTTCCAAAGAATAGCAAGGAGAGATAAGAAAGCTTTCTTCAGTGATCAGTGCGAAGAAATAGAGGAAAAAAAATTGAATGGCAAAGAATAGAGATCTCTTTAAGAAAATTAGAGATACCAAGGGAACATTTCATGCAAAGATGGGCACAATAAAGGACATAAATGGTATGGACCTAACAGAAGCAGAAGATATTAAGAAGAGGTGCCAAGAATACACAGAAGAACTATACAAAAAGATCTTCATGACCCAGATAATCACAATGGTGTGATCACTCACCTAGAGCGAGACATCCTGGAATGCAGAGTTGAGTGGGCCTTAGGAAGCATCACTATGAACAAAGCTACTGGAGGTGATGGAATTCCAGTTGAGCTATTTCAAATCCTAAAAGATGATGTTGTGAAAGTGCTGCACTCAATATGCTAGCAAATTTGGAAAACTCAGCAGTGGCCACAGGACTGAAAAAGGTGTTTTCATTCCAATCCCAAAGAAAGACAATGCCAAAGAATGCTCAAACTACTGCACAATTGAACTCATCTCACACACTAGTAAAGTAATGCTCAAAATTCTCCAAGCCAGGCTTCAGCAGTACGTGAAACATGAACTTCCAGATGTTCAAGCTGGTTTTAGAAAAGGCAGAGGAACCAGAGATCAAATTGCCATTACCTGTTGGATCATCGGAAAAGCAAGAGAGTTTCACGAAAACATCTATTTCTGCTTTTTTGACTATGCCGAAGCCTTTGTGTGGATCACAATAAACTGTGGACAATTCTGAAAGAGACAGGAATACCAGACCACCTGACCTGCCTCTTGAGAAACCTGTATGCAGGTCAGGAAGCAACAGTTAGACCTGGACATGGAAGAGCAGACTGGTTCCAAATTGGGAAAGGAGTATGTCAAGGCTGTGTATTGTCACCCTGCTTATTTAACTTATATGCAGAGTACATCATGAGAAACAATAGACATAATAATGAGTCTAAAAGAACAGATTTTTAAAAAGATGACATTGTTATTTTAATCACAATGTATACCATACTAGTTTTGGAGGTATAAGTTACCTTTGCATACAGAATGCAAATGGACTAGGTAATTTCACTTTGTAACCAAAATGTTCCATAACAAATGAATAAAGTTAGTAAATTCAAGAAATAATAATGATTTCTGTTGGATGAAGAACCATATTTTATGAAATATACTAGCACTGGTTTTGATTCATAAATAAATTCCACTCTTGTAAATGTAAATTTACATTGCTGTAAATTTACAGCTTCTTTTGAAATCAGTCATTATATAATGAAATCAAACTAACTGGATCTTTGGATTATTTTGGTAGCATTTTACCACAATGATATTGAAAATTTTAATTTTTAAAATTGATTTAATATAATTAGAGATATTAAAATTAGAATTTAGTTTCATCAATTGATAAGATATATGGAAACAGAAATACAGAAAGATTTATGTTCTTAATTCAATATATATCTAGCATACAAACTTAGGGTGAAAAAGGGAGACGAAATTTTTTTACTGAAAATTTTATAATAAAGTAGAGATAATGTTTAAATCCAGGGACATAGTTGATAGTTTACGCATAATATGTAGCCATGTCTATTCAGATATCTTGTGGCTGATTTGAAGATTCCATAAATATTCATTTTTTTAGTGTTAAAAATTCAGAATCTATTAAAACTATCTGTGGTAGAATTCCCAAAAACTTTCTGTAGCTTTTAATATTAAAATATCCTAAAATTTAGACTTTAATGCTGTTCTAATTACACATACAAACTGTCCAACTATTGCATAACAGAAATGCTATAATACAAACCACTTCTTGACAGATGCTAAGCTTCAGAAATTTTTTTTCCCCTGCTATTGTTGGTTTCTAAAGGAGATCGATCCTGGGTGTTCTTTGGAAGGACTGGTGCTAAAACTGAAACTCCAATACTTTGGCCACCTCATGCGACGAGTTGACTCACTGGAAAAGACTCTGATGCTGGGAAGGATTGGGGGCTGGAGGAGAAGGGGACGACGGAGAATGAGATGGCTGAATGGCATCACCGACTCTATGGACATGAGTTTGAGTGAACTCCGGGAGTTGGTGATGGACAGGGAGGCCTGGCGTGCTGTGATTCATGGGGTCGCAGAAAGTCAGACACGACTGAGCGACTGAACTGAACTGATTTGTTGGTTTCACAAAGCAGTGTACACTGTTTTGCTCAGACTAAATACTCTCACTGTTATATTTTGTAAAAATAAAGCATAGTGCCAAGTTCTAACACCTGGTTTTATAGTTAGTCCCTTCTTAAAACAACATAATACTACAGCTCTTACTCTTAAAAAAATATCTGTCATGAATATAGAAAACTCTGTGACCCCCTTTGTAAATAGACTTTGAGTTACTAATAGCCTAACTTTGGCTTATATAAGGACTCTCAGTTTCACGTGGTCCCATAAGACTGGCAGGTATTGGTAATGTAAATAAGGGAAACGGCCAGGTATTGGAGAGTATGGGGAAAGAGGAATAGGTATGGGTGGCCTAGCAAATTGAAGAGCTAATTCTTTGCTTTAAAGGGTGCACCATCATTCTACTTCTGTCAGTTTTGTTATTGAACTTGGAAATACATATTATCTGTGAACTTCCTTGATTTTTCTAATACTGAATAGAACACACAAGGGATACCTGTGAGCCACTAGCTGGAAAGCTTTGGCTTATATCCCATCAGTGAATGAAAAAGATACAAACAGTAGATACTCATTGTCATCTCCAATCCACAGCTTGGAAACTAGAGGCAAAGAGGAACATGGAATGGGCAATAGGAAACACAGTCACTTTCGTATTTCACCGTGTTAGCTTGCTTTGTTATTTTTTAAAATTAATTAATTAATTTTAATTGTGGGATAATTACAATAGTATGGTGGTTTTTGCCATACATCGACATGAATCAGCCACAGATGTACATGTGTCCCCCCATCCTGAATCCCCTCCCACCTCCCTCCCCATCCCATCCCTCTAGATTGTCCCGGAGCACCGGCTTTGAGTGCCTTGCTTCATGCATAGAACTTGCACTGGTCATCTGTTTTACATATGGTAATATACATGTTTCAATGCTATTCTCTCAAATCATTCCACCCTTGCCTTTTCCCACAGAGTCCAAAAGTCTGTTCTTTACATCTGTGTCCCTTTTTCGGTCTTGCATATAGGATCGTCATTACCATCTTTCTAAATTCCACGTATATGCATTAATACACTGTATTGGTGTTTCTCCTTCTGACTTCACTCTTATAATAGGCTCCAGTTTCATCCACCTCATTTATAACAGTAATATTCCATTTTGTTTATGTACCACAACTTCCTTATTCATTCACCTGCTGATGGACATCTAGGTTGCTTCCACGTCCTGGCTGTTGTAAACTGTGCTGCGATGAACATTGGGGTACACGTGTCTCTTTCAATTCTGGTTTCCTTGGTGTATATGCCCAGCAGGGGGATTACTGGGTCATTGGCAGTTCTATTTCCAGTTTTTTAAGGAATTGCCACACTGTTCTCCATAGTGGCTGTACCAGTTTGTGTTGCCACCAACAGTGTAAGAGGGTTCCCTTTCCTCCGCACCCTCTCCAGCATTTATTGTCTGTAGACCTTTTGATGGCAGCCAGTCTGGTCAATATGAGATGATACCTCATTGTGGTTTTGATTTGCCTTTCTCTGATAATGACTGATGTTGAGCATCTTTTCATGTGTTTGTTAGCCATCTGTATGTCTTCTTTGGAGAAATGTATTTTTAGTTCTTTGGTCCACTTTTTGATTGGGTTGTTCATTTTTCTGGTATTGAGCTAGGATGCTTTGGTATTTTATTGAACTCTTCAGTTAAATTAAAATCTCAGAGAATGTACTTTTTAAAAAAAATAGGTTAAAGCCTAGGCATCTTGCAAGGACTAGTCATTTCAGCTCTTTTAAAGCGATTATTGTTCATGTAGTTGAACTTTTAACTAATAATGGTTATTTCAGTGTGGGGTCAAGCTATGTAAATTATCTGGAGACTCTTCTTCTGAAAGTATGTATATATCCAGAACCCATCACTGTTATGTACTTCTATGGAATGGAAACACATATTTTACCTTATATTAGTAGGAGGGAAAATTTATTATAACACCACTAAGAAAACACTTATTGATAGTGGATACTACTGAATACAAATAATTAGCCAAAAATGGACTCAAAATATTATTTTCATAATGCATTATCATTGAACTTGATTATATATACTTTTTCTCAAGACTATAAAAAGAATGCCAAAAGAAAAAAACTCATACAGAATTGAAATTTTTCTTCATACATTTAGGTATGATAAGTACAAATGGTACGAAAAATAATACCCAATGTCAATGTTTAATACTATAGTCCTCTTTATTGATAACACTTCAAAAAAGCATGAAAACAGTACATGCTTTGTGATTACAGAAAGGTCACATAGACCTGATTTTTGTCTATCATTTATCTGTCATGATGATGAGGTAAAACACCATGGGACTATACCAGACAGACTTGAGACTTTATAAACCTCATTGAAGCTTTATACTTATGAAGCTCCTACTTTATAAGTTCATCAATAAATTGATGTGGTTAGAACTGGAATGTAGCATTTATTAGAATTAGTTTTAAGTTCATTACCATTTTATGTTATTAAAGGATAAAACATAATAATTCAGAAATTGTTGGCCAAATAATAAATTATCTTTCTTTTCAATTTCTTTCCTAGTTGTGACATGTGATCTAATGCTTTATGTGGCTATTTGAAAATGATGTAGCATTATTGATTTCTAAAAACATTTTATCTCTGGGATCATAAAGCAAACACATATACATATTTCAGGGTGGTTGGCTATTAAGTTGAGCATAATTTTTTACAAGCTGGATATAAACTGAGACCAAGCACCCCTGCTAAATCATATATGTTTATCAGGCAGTATGCTACTGTTTCAATACATGATCTGTGGAGCCTGGGAAAACAGCAGTCATGGAGCCAACAACAGAGTGGTCTCCAAAGCCTTTACTCATGTATTACTATCAGTGAATTGCTTTAGCCCATTCACAGACACAAACACATTTATCAATTTTTATTTATGTATGTATATATTTGTGTATCTCCACCAGTATACAAATATATTATAAACCATATATAAAATTAGGAATTTTATGCAAAATGATTATGCAATACATGAAATAACATTTCCTTGAATTAATTTAATTAGGTTAAAGAACTTTCTTCCTCCAATTAGATATGATGATTTATGTGTCATCTTGTAAAACTTGTTTGTTATTTTCTGGTACAATTTTTCAAAGATTTAGTCCAAATTTAGGTACTTCCACATCTGGTTTTAATGGCTGTCATAACTAAAAAGATTATTTCACAAAAATAGATGCAAATGGAAGAAATGTATCCTGTGTTGTGCATGCTAAATAAATTTTATTCTATCCTTCATTACTGCAAAAATGTTTGTCAAAATCTGGTTAATACTTTCCTTGAAATTAAATTGTAGGGCTTATCATTTGAAGGCAATTAATTTAATTTTTTAAAGAAATTGGTTGAAAACTTAATGATGCTCAATCTTTGGGCTTCCCTGGTAACTCAACTGGTAAAGAATCCGCCTGCAGTGCAGGAGACCCTGGTTCAATTCCTGGGTCAGGAAGATCTGCTGGAGAAGGGATAGGCTACCCACTCCATTATTCTTGGACTTCCCTGGTGGCTCAGCTGGTAAAGAATCCACCTTTAATAAGGGAGACCTGGGTCTGATCCCTGGGTTGGGAAGATCCCATGGAGAAGGGAAAGGCTACCCACTCTAGTATCCTGGCCACAGACTCTATAGTCCAGAGATTGCAAAGAGCTGTACATGAGTGAGTCACTTTCACTTTCAATCTTTGAAGATTTGTTATACAAGATAGAATATTTTGTTTCTATTTTTCTGGGTTTGATGATTGAAGAGACTTGCAACTAATATAAAATATTTTCAAGAATAGAATTATGTAATGATTGAAATATGTCCAAATAGGTTTCTTCAAGTCTCCCCTATACCTCATGGCAAGCACAACTGAAACACTTGGATATTATCTATTAAAAAAAGCATAAGACTTTTGAGGGTAGAGACACATGGACTGGTTTAGAAACTTGAGGAACAATGCAATACAGAGTTATTGACCTTTATTTTCTTTTGGCCTCAAATATTTAAGACTTAACTTGGAAGAAGCTGACAATCTATAAATACCAATGAGTCCAGACAACCTCTCTGCCAAAAGCCTACTCTTTTTAGCAAAGGGATCAGGAAAGCATCAAGCTAGCAAGACAGAAACTTTTAGATGTAAAGAGCCCTACTTCAGTTCGACACCACAGAAAACATTGTTTTACCACCCCCATTCATACCACGCAAAGAAAAATGGGAAGCCTAGATCTGTACCTTGTGAGACTAACATGTCCAACAACTCCATAATGCAGGTAAAAAGAAGTGCGAGCACAGAGCTAGAGTTTCAGTCATGCAGTTATGATGTCATTCCCATATATGGTCTCTGGAGAATTTGCGGGGGCCCTAGTCCCCAGGGGGATCCCTCGTGGCAGTAACAAGTTGTGATAGTGGAGGTCGTAGAAAGTGAAGAACAGCCGTGTAAGCTAATAATATTGAGATGTCCCTCAACAGTGTCAGAAGAGACCATGTGGGACATTAGAGTACCTTTTTGTCCTTGCAACAGTAACACTGAGACCCTGCACTGAATAAACATATCTGACTGTATGCAAGTCAACAAGCAACAGTTAGAACCCAAATGGAATAACGGACTGCTTCAAAATTGGAGGAGTACGTCAAGGCTGTATATTGCCAACCTGCTTATTTAACTTATATGCAGAGTACATCATGTGAAATGCCAGGCTCGATGAAGCACAAGCTGGAATCAAGATTGCTGGGAGAAATCAATAACCTCAGATATGCAGATGACACCACCTTTATAGCAAAAAGCAAAGAGGAATTGAAGAGTCTCTTGATGAAGGTAAAACAGGAGAATGAAAAACCTGGTTTAACATTCAGAATTCAAAAACTAAGATCACGGCACCTGGTCACATCACTTCATGGCAAATACACGGGGAAACAATGGAAACAGTGACAGACTTTACTTTCTTGGGCTCCAAAATCACTACAGATGGTGACTGCAGCCATGAAATTAAAAGATGCATGCTCCTTGGGAAAAAAGCTATGGAAAAACTAAATAGCATATTAAAAGGCAGAGATATTACTTTGCTGACAAAAGACCATATAGTCAAAACTGTTTTTCCAAGAGTCATGTGTGGATGTGAGAGTTGGGCCATAAAGAAGGCTGTCAGTCAGTTCAGTCGCTCAGTTGTGTCAGGCTGTTTGTGGGTCAATGGACTGCAGCATGCCAGGCTACCCTGTCCACCACCAACTCCTGGAGCTTGCTCAAACTCATGTCCATTGATGGTGATGCCATCCAACCATCTCATTCTCTGTTGTGCTCTTCTCCTCCTGCCCTCAATCTTTCCCAGCATCAGGGTCTTTTCCAATGAGTCCATTCCTCACATCAGGTGGCCAAAGTATTGGAGTTTCAGCTTCACCATCAGTCCTTCCAATGAATACTCAGGACTGATCTCCTTTAGGATGGAACTTTAGGATTGACTGGTTTGAACTCTGTGCTGTCCAAGGGACTCTCAGCAGTCTTCTCCAGCACCGCAGTTTGAAAGCATCAGTTCTTCAGCACTGAGCTTTCTTTTTAGTCCAACTCTCACACCCGTACATTCTACTGGAAAAACCAAAGCTTTGACAAGATGGAACATAGTTGGCAAAATGATGTCTCTGTCTAGGTTGGTCATAGCTTTTCTTCCAAGAAACAGTTCAGTTCAGTTCAGTTCAGTCGCTGAGTCGTGTCCGACTCTCCGCGACCCCACGAATCACAGCACGCCAGGCCTCCCTGTCCATCACCAACTCCCGGAGTACACTCAAACTCATGTCCACAGAGTCGGTGATGCCATCCAGCCATCTCATTCTCCGTTGTCCCCTTCTCCTCCCGCCCCCAACCTTTCCCAGCATCAGAGTCTTTTCCAGTGAGTCAACTCGCCGCATAAGGTGGCCAAAGTATTGCAGTTTCAGCTTTAGCATCAGTCCCTCCAATGAAAACCCAGGATTGATCTCCTTTAGAATGGACTGGTTGGATCTCCTTGCAGTATAAGGGACTCTCAAGAGTCTCCTCCAACACCACAGTTCAAAAGCATTGATTCTTCGGCGATCAGCTTTCTTCACAGTCCAACTCTCACATCCATACATGACCACGGGAAAAACCATTGCCTTGACTAGACGGACCTTGGTTGGCAAAGTAACGTCTCTGCTTTTTAAAATACTATCAAGGTTGGTCATAACTTTCCTTCCAAGGAGCAAGCGTCTTTGAATTTCATGGCTGCAATCAGCATCTGCAGTGATTTTGGAGCCCAAAAAAATAAAGTCTGACACTGTTTCCACTGTTTTTCCATCTATTTCCCATGAAGTGATGGGACCAGATGCCATGATCTTTGTTTTCTGAATGTTGAGCTTCAAGCCAACCTTTTCACTCTCCTCTTTCACTTTCATCAAGAGGCTTTTGAGTTCCTCTTCACTTTCTGCCATAAGGGTAGTGTCATCTGCATATCTGAGGTTATTGATATTTCTCCCAGCAATCTTGATTCAAGCTTGTGCTTCTTCCAGCCCAGCGTTCCTCATGATGTACTCTGCATATAAGTTAAATAAGCAAGGTGACAATATACAACCTTGACGTACACCTTTTCCTATTTGGAACCAGTCTGTTGTTCCATGTCCAGTTCTAACTTTTGCTTCCTGACCTGCATACAGGTTTCTCAAGAGGCAGGTCAGGTGGTCTGGGATTCCCATCTCTTTCAGAATGTTCCACAGTTTATTGTGATCAACACAGTCAAAGGCTTTGGCATAGTCAATGAAGCAGAAATAGATGTTTTTCTGAAACTCTCTTGCTTTCTCCATGATCCAGTGGATGTTTGCAATTTGATCTCTGGTGCCTCTGCCTTTTCTAAAACCTGCTTGAACATCTGGGAGTTCACGGTTTACATACTGCTGAAGTCTGGCTTGGAGAATTTTGAGCATGACTTTACTCGCGTGTGAGATGAGTGCAATTGTGCGGTAGTTTGAGCATTCTTTGGCATTGCCTTTCTTTGGGATTGGAATGAAGACTGACCTCTTCCAGTCCTGTGGCCACTGCTGAGTTTTCCAAATCTGCTGGCATATTGAGTGCAGCACTTTCACAGCATCATCTTTCAAGACTTGAAATAGCTCACCTGGAATTCCATCACCTCCACTAGCTTTGTTAGTAGTGATGCTTTCTAAGGCCCACTTGACTTCACATTCCAAGATGTCTGGCTCTAGGTCAGTGATCACGTTATTGTGACTATCTTGGTCGTGAAGATCTTTTTTGTACAGTTCTTCTGTGTATTCCTGCCACCTCTTCTTAATATCTTCTGCTTCTGTCAGGTCCATACCATTTCTGTCCTTTATCGAGCCCATCTTTGCATGAAATGTTCCCTTGGAATCTCTAATTTTCTTGAAGAGCTCTCTTGTTTTTCCTATTCTGTTGTTTTCCTCTATTTCTTTGCATTGATCACTGAGGAAGTCTTTCTTATCTCTCCTTGCTATTCTTTGGAACTCTGCATTCAGATGTTTATATCTTTCCTTTTCTCCTTTGCTTTTCGCCTCTCTTCTTTCACAGCTATTTGTAAGGCCTCCTCAGACAGCCATTTTGCTCTTTTGCATTTCTTTTCCATGGGGATGGTCTTGGTCCCTGTCTCCTGTACAATGTCACGAACCTCCGTCCAGAGTTCATCAGGCACTCTATCAATCAGATCTAGTCCCTTAAATCTATTTCTCACTTCCACTGTATAATCATAAGGGATTTGATTGAGGTCATATCTGAATGGTCTAGTGGTTTTCCCTACTTTCTTCAATTTAAGTCTGAATTTGGCAATAAGGAGTTCATGATCTGAGCCACAGTCAGCTCCTGGTCTTGTTTTCGCTAACTGTATACAGCTTCTCCATCTTTGGTTGCAACGAATATAATCAATCTGATTTCGGTGTTGACCATCTGGTGATGTCCATGTGTAGAGTTTTCTCTTGTGTTGTTGGAAGACGGTGTTTGCTATGACCAGTGCATTCTCTTGACAAAACTCTATTAGCCTTTGCCCTGCTTCATTCCGTGCTCCAAGGCCAAATTTGCCTGTTACTCCAGGTGTTTCTTGACTTCCTACTTTTGCATTCCAGTCCCCTATAATGAAGAGGACATCTTTTTTGGGTGTTAGTTCTAAAAGGTCTTGTAGGTCTTCATAGAACTGATTAACTTCGGCTTCTTCAGCATTACTGGTTGGGGCATAGGCCTGGATTACTGTAATTTTGAATGGTTTGCCTTGGAAACGAACAGAAATCATTCTGTCATTTTTAAGATTGCATCCAAGTACTGCATTTCGGACTCTTTTGTTGACCATGATGGCTACTCCATTTCTTCTAAGGGATTCCTGCCCACAGTAGTAGATATAATGGTCATCCGAGTTAAATTCACCCACTCCAGTCCATTTTAATTCACTGATTCCTAGAATGTCGACGTTCACTCTTGCCATCTCCTGTTTGACCACTTCCAATTTGCCTTGATTCATGAACCTAACATTCCAGGTTCCTATGCAATATTGCTCTTTACAGCACCGGACCTTGCTTCTATCACTGGTCACATCCACAACTGGGTATTGGTTTTGCTTTTGCTCCATCCCTTTATTTCTTCTATAGTTACTTCTCCACTGATCTCCAGTAGCATACTGGGCACCTACCGACCTGGGGAATTCCTCATTCAATATCCTATCATTTTACCCTTTGTTACTGTTCATGGGGTTCTCAAGGCAAGCATACTGAAGTGGTTTGCCATTCCCTTCTCCAGTGGACCACATTCGGCTGTGGTCCATGTGATCAGATCGGCTAGTTTCCTGTGTTTATGATTTCAGTTTGCCCTCTGATGCTCCCTAGCAATACCTACCGTCTTATTTGGGTTTCTCTTACCTTGGTCGTGGAAAATCTCTTCACAGCCGCTCAAGCAACGTGCAGCCGCTGTACCTTACCTTGGACGAGGGGTATCTCCTCAAGGCCGCCCCTCCTGACCTTGAACGTGGAGTAGCTCCTCTCGGCCCTCCTGCGCCGGCACAGCCACCGCCTGTTGGACCTGCGGTAGCTCCTCTCGGCCGCCGGCCCTGGCCTCAGGCGTGGGGTAGCTCCTCACGGCCGCACCTCTTTGTGTGGTTCGTTGCGCCGGGGCCGGCGTCTCTCGCGTAGCGTCTGTGCCGCCGGGGCCGGCGTCTGTCGCGTCGCGTCTACGCCGCCGGGGCCGGCGTCTCTCGCAAGCATCTTTTAATTTCATGACTGCAGTCACCATCTACAGTGGTTTTGGAGACCAAGAAAATTAAGCCTGTTACTGTTTCCATTGTTTCTCAATCTATTTGCCATGGAATGATGGGACTGGATACCTTGATCTTAGTTTTTGAAATGTTCAGGTTTAAGCCAGCTTTCCCCCCTCTCTTCTTTCACTTTCATCAAGAGGCTTTTTAGTTCCTCTTCACTTTGTCCATAAAGGTGGTGTCATGTGCGTATCTGAGGTTATTGATATTTCTCCCAGCAATCTTGATTCCAGTTTGTGCTTCATCCAGCCCAGCATTTTGCAAGATGTACTCTGCATACAAGTTAAATAAGCAAGGTGACAATGAACAGCCTTGACATACTCCTTTCCCAATTTGGAATCAGTCTGTTTCTCCAGGTCTGGTTCTGACTCTTGCTTCTTGACCTGCATACAGATTTCTCAGGAAGTAGGTAAACTGGACTGGTGTTCGCATCTCTTTAAGAATTTTCCACAGCTTATTGTTATCCACGGAGTCAAGGCTTTGGTGTAGTCAATAAAGCAGAAGTATATTTTTTCTGCAACTCTCTTGCTTTTTCTGTGATCCAGGTATGTTGGCAATTAGATCTCTGGTTCCTCTGCCTTTTCTAAATCCAGCATAAACGTCTGAAAGTTCACGGTTCAGGCTGCTGTAGCCTGAGTTGGAGTATTTTGAGCATTACTTTGTTAGAGTGTGAGATGAGTGCAATTGTGCAGCAGTTTGAATATTGTTTGGCATTTGTGTTTCTTTGGGATTGGAATGAAAACTGACACTTTCCAGTCACATGCCACTGCTGAGTTTTCCAGATTTGCTGGCATATTGAGTGCAGCACTTTCACAGCATCATCTTTCAGGATTTGAAATAGCTCACCTGGAATTCCATCACAACTACCTTTGTTGGTACGGATGCTCCTAAGGCCCACTTGACTCTGCATTCCAGGATGCTTGGCTCTAGGTGAGTGATCACACCATTGTGATTATCTGGGTCGTGAAGATCTTTTTGGTACAGTTCTTCTTTGTATTCTTCCCACCTCTTCTAAATATCTTCTGCTTCTGTTAAGTGCATAACATTTCTGTCCTTTATTGTGCCTATCTTTGCATGAAATATTACTTTGGTATCTCTAATTTTATTGAAGAAGAAAAAGAAGGCTGGGCACCAAACAATTGATCCTTTTGAATTGTGGTATTGTATAAGAATCTTGAAAGTTCCTTGGACTGCATGGAGATCAAAGCAGTCAATCCTAAAGAAAATCAATCCTGAACATTCACCGGATGGACTGAATCTGAGCCTGAACCTCCAATACTTTGGCTACCTGATGGA
The DNA here is from genome assembly GCF_049115385.1 of Moschus berezovskii. Lineage (NCBI taxonomy): Eukaryota > Metazoa > Chordata > Mammalia > Artiodactyla > Moschidae > Moschus > Moschus berezovskii. Next base: position 11,090,204 of record NC_142467.1, read on the forward strand.
AAGAGCTGACCCAATGGAAAAGTCCCTGATGTTGTGACCTAACAGAAGCAGAAGATATTAAGAAGAGGTGGCAAGAATACATAGAAAGATCTTCATGACACAGATAACCACAATGGTGTGAGCACTCACCTAGAGCCAGACATCCTGGAATGCAAAAGTCAAATGGGCCTTAGGAAGCATCACTATGAACAGAGCTAGTAGAGGTAATGGAATTCCAGCTGAGTTATTTCAAATCCTAAAAGATGATGCTGTGAAAGTGCTGCACTTAACATGCCAGCAAATCTGGAAAACTCAGCAATGGCCACAGGACTGGAAAAGGTTATTTTTCATTCCAATCCCAAAGAAGGGCAATGCCAAAGAATGTTAAACTACCACACAATTGCATTCATTTCACTGGCTAGCAAAGTAATGCTCAAAATTATCCAGGCAAGGCTTTAACAGTACATGAACCGTGAAATTCCAAATGTTCAAGCTGGATTTTCAAAAAGCAGAGGAACCACAGGTCAAATTGCCAACCTCTGCTGGATCATAGAAAAAGCAAGAGAGTTGCAGAAAAACATCTACTTTTGCTTTATTGACTATGCCAAAGCCTTTGATTGTGTGGATCACAACAAATTGTGGAAAATTCTTCAAGAGATGGGAATACCAGACCACCTGACCTGCCTCCTGAGAAACCTGTATACAGGTCAAGAAGCAACAGTTAGAACTGGACATGGAAAAACAGACTGGTTCCAAATTGGGAAAGGAGAATGTAAAGGCTGTGTAGTGTCACCCTGTTTATTTAACTTATATGCAGATTACATCATGCATAACTCTGGACTGGATGAAGCACAAGCTAGAATCAAGATTGCTGGAAGAATTATCAATAACCTCAGATATGCAGATGACACCAGCCTTATGTCAGAAAACAAGAATTGAAGAGCCTCTTGATGAAAGTGAAATAGGAGAGTGAAAAAGTTGGTTTAGAACTCAGAATTTGGAAAACCAAGAACATGGCATCCGGTCCCATCACTTCATGGCAAATAGACGGAGAGAGAATGGAAACAGTGAGAGAATTTACTCTCTTGGGCTCCAAAATCACTGAGATGGTGACTGCAGCCATGAAATTAAAAGATGCTTGCTCCTTGGAAGAAAAACTATGACCTACCTAGACAGCATGTTAAAAAGCAGAGGCATTACTTTACCAACAAAGGTCCGTCTAGTCAAAACTATGGTTTTTCCAATAGTCATGCATGGGTGTGAGAGTTGGGCTATAAAAAAGATTAAAAAAAGCACTGAGGACTTGATTCTTTTAAATTGTGGTGTTGGAGAAGACTTTCGAGAGTCCCTTGGACTGCAAGGAGATCCAACCAGTCCATCCTAAAGGAGATCAGTCCTGGGTGTTCATTGGAAGGACTGATGTTGAAGCTGAAACTCCAATACTTTGGCCACCTGATGCGAAGAACTGACTCGTTTGAAAAGACCCTGATGATGGAAAAGACTGAGGCCAGGAGGAGGAAGGGATGACAAAATATGAGATGGTTGGATGGCATCACTGACTCAATGGATATGGGTTTGGGTGAACTCCGGGAGTTGGTGAGGGAGGCCTGGCATGCTGTAGGTCATGGGGTCACAGAGAGTCAGACACAACTGAATGACTGAACTGAACTAACATATAAAAATTTGTGGACTATAGCTACAGTAGTATAAAAGGAAAATTTATAGCAGTCTATGACCAACCTAGATAGCATATTAAAGAGCAGAGACATTACTTTGCCAACAAAAGTCCGTCTAGTCAAGGCTATGGTTTTTCCAGTGGTCATGTATGGATGTGAGAGTTGGTCTGTGAAGAAAGCTGATCGCCAAAGAATTGATGCTTTTGAACTGTGGTGCTGGAGAAGACTCTTGAGTATCCCTTGAACTGCAAGGAGATCAAACCAGTCCATTCTGAAGGAGATCAATCCTGGGTGCTCATTGGAAGGACTGATGCTAAAGCTGAAACTCCAATACTTTGGCCACCTCATGCGACGAGTTGACTCACTGGAAAAGACTCTGATGCTGGGAAGGATTGGTGGTGGGAGGAGAAGGGGACGACAGAGAATGAGATGGCTGGATGGCATCACCGACTCAATGGACATGAGTTTGAGTGAACTCCGGGAGTTGGTGATGGACAGGGAGGCCTGGCGTGCTGTGATTCATAGGGTTGCAAAGAGTCAGTCACGACTGAGTGACTGAACTGAACCCATGTTCACATTAGGAAAGAGGAAAATTCTCATATCAAAAACCTAAATTTTCACGTTAAGAGAGAAGAAAAAAATAATCCCAAGGCAAAGAGAAGTAACAAAGATAAGAGAAATAAGTAAAATTAAAAACTTCAAAACAATAGAGAGGACTTTTGAAATGAGGAACTTGTTCTTTGAAAAGATCAATGAAATTGATCTGTCAAAGCAGGACAGAGGAAAGACAGAAGGAGAAACAAACACAGATTCTATTATCAGGAATAGTATAGGGGCAATCTGGCAAATCCAAGATCAAGGCACTAGCAGTTTTATTGTCTGATAAGAATCTGTTTTCTGGTTCACAGACAGCTGTCTTTTCACTGTAGCTGCACATGGTGGAAGAAATGAGATCTCTTTCTAGAGACTCATTTATAGGGTCACTAATCCCATTCACCAAGGCTCTGCCCTCCTGAATCTAAACATCGCAAGGGCCGCAACTCCTAATACTATCACATTGGAGATTAGAATTTCAACATATGAATTATGAGGGGACACAAACATTTAAATCATCAATGAAAAGTGACTATGATTACATCAGCTATGATTCTCTCTGTTCCCTTTTCATGGACTTTTCCCTTTCTTTGACAACTTGGAAGAAGTAGACCAACTGCTTGAAAGTTATAAACTACCAATATTAACCCAATAGGAAATAGATATTTTGAATAGGTGTGTAACTATTAAGCCCAAGTAGAGCAAGTGGCTTCTGCAAACTGAAATGTGAAAGTCCTAGTGAGAAGGCCACGTGAAAGGATGATGTAAAATTTAGCTGAAGAATTCAGCCAGCCTAAGCCAGTATCACCATGAGAGAGCTGGAGGAACACATATAACTGTGCTGATTTCTTCATCTCCTGATAGTCCTCATTGGCCAAGCCCAACAGAAAGCTAGAGAACAAGGCAACCAGTGATGAATACATACAGGTCTGCTTCTTCTGGCAGAAAAGTGAAAGCAAAAGTTGCTTAGTCGTGTCTGACTCTTTGCAAACCCATGAACTGTACCCTGCCAGGCTCCTCTGTCCATGGAATTCTTCAGGCCAGAATACTGGAGTGGGTAGCTGTTCCCTTCTCCAGGGGATCATCCCAAATCAGGGATCAAACCCAGGTCTCCCACATTGCAGGCAGATTCTTTACCATCTGAGTCACCAGTGAAGCTTATGTAAGGACAAATTTAGATATTTAGTACACTTAACTGAGATAAAAAGGTATTTCTTATTTATTTCTAAGCTTTGTTCCTATTGCCATATGTATTGGTATCTTATTCATACTCTAGCATATGAACTTATTTTGTATACAACTCTAAAATATAATGTTCCCTCTTCAACTATACTGAGAGCTACCATGTAGTATCTGATGGTAAAACACTTCTACAATTTATTTTTCACTATCCTGCAAAAATATTTATTGCATAAATATACAACCTCTTTATCTCTGTGCCGCCTCCATATATACACACAAATACATATATATGTGTATATACACACATAGCAAATATTCAACATATATATGCACATTATAATTAAACTTATTACACAGAAACACATTCAATATGCAGACATGGCAAGAACATTGGAAAATAGATTTTATGTTATAATGCTTGGTAATGTGATTTTTCACTGCAGGTAAATATGATTCTGTGTGTGTGTAAGTTAAAATTTCAAATGAGTACATACCTTCTATAAAGTATATCCACTTCTATAAAATTATTAAGGTGTGGGCAATGATTTAAGTTCAAGAATGACAGTGTCATTCATGATAAGTAAAGATATAAACCAGCTTGAGAGTTATTCTGCAGTACCAGGGTGATGAAATGAGTGTGTGTACCCATGGAATAAAATATTTTGCACTGTAAAACTTATATTTTAGTGTGTTATTTGTTTGCAATGAAATACTTTCAGTGTGTATGACTGAGTCTCTTAAAGTAATATGAACCATATAAAGTTTAAAATCATGTTTATGTGAAATTTACGTTCCAACCCTAATATTTACTATCTCTTTAACCTAGGCTAGGTTTCATAGTAACTATGACTCTCATCTGTATAGTGGGTATAGAATAAGAACTGTTATATCATAGGATTATACTGTAGATTTAATGAAAAAGTGAATACAAAATACTGAATGAAGTTTTGCATATAATGTGTATACAAGGAAAATGACCAGTGATCCAGGACATTCTGTTGAATTCTCAAGTAATTTCAACATGCAGAATAAATATATAGCTGAAGGTCTAATTTATTTGAGGGGTATGTTAAACAGCTACTTTTGAAAAGTTGTGAATATTAATAGTTAGGAAAAATCAGTAAAGGAGAATGTCGTTAACTCTGAGGTCTCTCATTTTTTTGAGACCATCTGCTTACCTAGAAAATGGGAGCTAGAAAGGGATAGTCTATCATATACTTCATTTTTGTGTCTTCATTTCCTTTGACAGGAAATAACATTTTAATCTACTTCACAAACTGAATTAAAGTGTGTGAGTCAAGAGAAATTATTTTGCATACACCCCTTAAGTGAATGCTAGAATTCATGTATTATGAGGATAAAGTTTAATCTGACAGTTGGATTGGTTGGTCTTTTTTTCACCCAGTATGGTTACATTTGCCGCCCTGCTGCTGCTAGGTGTTGATCTAAGTGTGAGCTAGCAGGCAGGCAAAAGGCAAAACAAGTATATAACCTGAAAAAGTATTTAATACAAAATGTGAATATTTTTATCCAAGTTCTGAAAAAAAAAAAAGAGCATATTGATTCAGAGGAGAACTGCTTAGTCACACAATACTGGAAAAAGATTTTCTGGCAGTAAGTATTTCATATTCCAGTCAAGTATCCTGATTAAAACTAAACTGTTATTTAAAAGCATCTCATATGTAAGGTAGGTAGAACAGACATCTATTTGTATATGTGGAAATTGAGTCAACAGAACATCAGTCTTGTCCAAGGTCAAACACTGATTTTCTTCTGGAGTTATGATTGAAAAGAACTTTCTGTAGTCACAGCCCTTCATTTTGTGTCTGGTATCAATAGATATGATGGTAGTTACATAATAAACCTATGTTCTTGCTCAAATGATTACATTAGTATAAAATTTATATGAAAATACTTTTCTTTGCTAAAATGATGACTCTGACTTTTTCTAATAATGATTCATTTACACTGGACATGATTTAGCTTATTACTTAGCATAATAAACAGACCATTAAATGTTGTATATAATTGAATTTAGATAAATTTCTCTTTATCTGGGTTTCACTGGGCTAGCTTAATTGGCTTTATTACCAAAGACAATTTATAATAATAGTTAAAGATGATGTGTGTAACCTAATTCTTCATCATGAATATTTAACCAGTGCTTTAATTGAATATTTTGATTTAATGATAAAAACAAATCACGGTAAATGTATAATTATCTTATAAATATGCAGATAATAAAAATTAGAATAGATGATTTAAGTGCTTTATTTTAAAAAATATGTAATTAAGTGGCCCTTTGAAGAAATTTTGCCTTAAATAATACAGTTACTTAGGGATCAAGATAGCAGAATAAGAAGATCCAGGGCTCACCTCCTCCAATGGACACACCAAAACTACAATTACATATATAATTATCTTTGAGAATCACCTGAAGACTAGCAGAAAATATTTTCTCTGACTAAGGATATAAAGAAAGGCTATATCAAGAGACGGAGAGACATATCTATTCAGAGGCCACATTCCTTATGTGATGACCCACAGAATAGGAAGGATATTACAACTGCAGAAGTTCCCCCTGAAGATCAAGAGGTCTCAGCCCAACCTCAGGCTCCCCAGTCTGAGGAGATGAGCACCCATAACTTCTGGTTTTGAAAAGCAGCAGGGACTATGTCAGGAAAACCAGAGGGCCATAGAAAACTGAGATTCTTTTCTTGAATGCACAGACTCACTCACTCTAAGTCTCAGTGCAAAGGGAACAGCTTAAAAAGTGCCTGGGAGAAGGAGGTTCATTGATTCACCCTACACACTAGCCCATCTGCAGCAGCCAAGGTCCAACCATAACAGCAAGGTTTACATGGCCCACAGAGGACACACCCCTGGTGCTGGCAGCCAGGGAGTGTTATGCAGCTGAGCCCCACAGAACGTCTTCCACTTAAGGCCTTTCTTTTCAATACTGAGAGATATAGCTGATTTACCTAATACAGAGAAGCGAAAACGGGATTTAGGCAAAATTAGGAGACAAGGAATACTTTACAGATGAAAAACCTAGACAAAACTCAGAAAAAGGACTGAACAAAATGAAGATAAGCAATTTCAACATAAAGTGTTCAAAGTAATAGTCATAAAAATGCTTAGTGAACTTGAGAGAAGAATAGATGAACTTAGAGTATCAGCAAGAGGTAGAAAATATTTTTAAAAAATCTAAAGTGAAGAATACAGTAACTGAAATGAAAAATACACTAGAGGGAACCAACAGTAGATCAAAGCATGCAGAAGAACAGAGCAGTGATCTGGAAAACAGTGTAGTGGAAATCACCCAGTTGGCATAGCAAAAAGAAAAGAATAAGAAAACAATTAGGATAGTTTGAGAGACCTCAGGGACAACATCAGGTGTACTCACACTTACATTACAGAGGTCCTGGAAGAAGAGAGAGAGAGAAAGAGGCAGAAAACCTATCTGAAGAAACAATGGCTGAAAACTTTCCTGGTGAAGGAAACTGACATCCAAGTCCAGGTATCACAGAGAATCCCAGTGACAACCTGAAAGAGACCCACACTAAAGGATGTTATAATTAAAATGTTAAGAGTTAATGGCAAAAAGTGAATCTTAAAAGCATCAAGAGAAAAACAGTTGTGTACAATGGAACCCCCATAAGACTATCAGCTGATTTTCCAACAGAAACCGTATTGTCCCCAAAAGACTAGCAGAATATAGTCACACTACTGAAAGAGAAAAACTTACAACCGAGAATACTCTACCCAGCGAGGTTATCACTCAGAATTGAAGGAGAAAGAACGAGTTTCCCAGACAAGCAAAAGTGAGAGCTCATCACTGCTAAATTAGCCTTACAAGAAATGTTGAAGTGTTTTAATAATAAAGGGATCAATCCAACAAGAGATGCAACACACTTGTAAATATAAATGTAGGCAACAGAGGGCCACTTACATGCATAGTGGAAATGGAAACAGAAATAAAGGGAGACATTGACAGTGACAGAGAATCGTAATAGAGTTTAGCACCCCTCACGCCTGTGGATGGGTCATCCAGACAGAAAATCAATAAGAAAACATCGGCCTTAAATGACACAGCATGTTAGTTAGCCTTAACAGATGTATACAGAGCACTCAAACAGCAGAAAGCACATTCTTCTCAAATGCACATGGAACACTTTCCAGGAAACCTCACATGTTGAGTCACAAAACAAGTCTCAACACAATTAACAAAGGGATAGAAATTACACAAAATCATTCTAAAAAATAAGAATGTTCTTCAGGTTCTTTTCCCTTATAAATGATCACAAAATATTGACTATAGTTCCTTATGCTAGAGTAGATCCTTGTCTATTTTATACAGAGCAGTGTGTGTCAGTTAATCCCAGCCTTCTAATTTATCCCTCCTCCCCACCCACTTTGCCCTTTGTTAACCAAAACTTTGTTTTCTATATCTGAGACTCTCTTTCTGTTTTGGAGATATAGGCATTTGTGTGTATTTTTTAAAAAATTCTAGATGTCAGCAATGTCATATGATATTTGTCTGGCTTTCTTCATAAGTATGATAATCTCTAGGTCAGTTCATATTATGCAAGTGACATTATTTCAGTCTTTTTATAGTGAGTAATAGTCTATGTATTTATATATGTATGTGTATGCATACATATAAATATATATATATATATATATATACATTACATTTTCTTTATCCTTTCATCTCTGATGGAAATTTAGGTTGTTTCCATGCCTTCACTGTTGTAAATACTGCTGAAAGGAACATTAGGTTATATGTACCTTTTCAAATTATGGTTTTCCCAGGATATGTGCCTAGGAGTGGTATTATTAGATTATATGGTAGTTGTATTTTTAGTTATTTAAGGAATCTCCGTACTGTTCTTCATAGTGACCAATATACATTCCCACCAACAGAATAGGAGGGTTCCCTTTTCTCCATACCCTCTCCAGCATTTATTTGCAAAATTTTGTTGATGGCCATTCTGACCAACATAAGGTGACACTGCTGTACTTTTGATTGCATTTCTGTAATAATTAGTGATATTGAGCATCTTTCCATGTATTTTTAGCCATTGGGTATGTCCTCTTTCGAGAGGTATCCATTTAGATCTTTTTTCCATTGGATTATTTTTTTGTTTTTTTGTTTTTATACTGAGCTGTATGAGCTGTTTGTATATTCTAGAAGTTGATCCCTTGTCAGTTGCATTGTTTCCAAATATTTTCTCCTATACTGTAGTTTGTCTTTTCATGTTGTTTAAGATTTTCTTTGCTGTGCAAAAGCTTTTAACTTTAATTAGGCCCCATTTATTTATTTGTGTTTTTATTTCCCCTACTCTAGGAAAGATATTTCTGTAACTTATGTCAGAGAAGATATTTCTACAAATTATGTCAGAGAGTGTCTTGTCTACGTTTTTCTCTAGGAGTGTTAGAGTATCTGGTCATACATTTAGGTCTTTAATTCATTTGGAGTTTATTTTTTTACATGCTGTTAGATAGTGTTATAATTTCATTCCTTTACAGGTAACTGTCGTTTTCCCAGCACCACTTATTGAAGAGACTTTTTTCCCCATTGTGTATTCCTGCCTCCATTGTCATGGATTAGGTAACCATAGGTATGTGGGTTTATCTCTGGACTTTTTATCCTGTTCCATTAATCTATATTTCTGTTTTTATGCCAGTACAATACTGATTTGATGACTGTAGCTTTGTGGTATAGGCTAAAAGCAGGGAGCCTGATTCTTTCAGCTCCATTTTTCTTTCTCAGAACTGCTTTAGCCAATTGGAGTCTTTTGTGTTTCCATAGAAATTAAAAAACAAAATATATAGTTTTATGAAAAATGCCATTAATAATTTTACAAAGATTGCACTGAATCTTTACATTGTCTTGGGTAGAATAGTCATTTTTCTCTATTCTTTATCTTCCTGTTTGTTAATTGAAATGTGGAAAGCAATAAGTCCTTATCTTTGCATAATAATTTTTTTAAGCTTGGTTAGTCAAATAAGAACATTCTAAAGCCCCTCATCCCCTTTTTTAGGCCAATCAATACTCAATTCATTTATCTGTATTTATTTGTAGCTTTATTGATGTGTGATTGACAAATAATCATTATATATATTTAATGTGTACAAAGTGATAGTTTGAATACATACATATTGTGAAATGATGCTGCTAATCAAGATAGCTTATCTATCACCACACATGCTTACTTTTTTTTCATGTGTGTGGTGAGAACTATAGTTTATTACATTGAAATTTTATTATTTGTAATTTTATTTACTTTAAATTTCTGAAAGAGTAGATCTTGAGAAAATTATGTTTTCTTCAATGTAACTTAAATATTTGCTAATGTAATCTGCCATGATATGAATTATTTACCATGCTGAAATTTCTAAGGCTTCTTTCTTTCATTTGTTTTGTTCTTGGCTCCCTTTCTGTTCTTGTCTCCCATTTATGTTATGAAATAATAACATAATATGCAAGCAGAGTCTCTGAATTATAATTTTGTGAAAATGCTGCACATTTAAAAAATAACTTTGCAAAAGAATCTACAAAAGATATCAGAAATTAAAAGTATAGTAAGGCCCAAAATACATATTTCTCTGCCCAACTCCTCCATTCTCTGAATATAATTCCAATTATATTGAAGTTTATGTGACTGTTGTCAGTGCTACATAATTTTGGAAAGAAACACTATGTCTAAAGGAGGGGCATCTGATCTAAATACCACCTAGTTTTATGCTTGAAAACCTCAGTTTCAGGAAGCAAATATAATGAAAAATGCATTGGAATGATAAAAATATTTTGGAAAGTAATGCTATTTAAAATTAATTGATAATTTGAATGAGTTAATAATTTCAAAGTCCTGATGCAATGTGACTGCTACAATTAATTACAAACAATGAAGGAATATAACATTGTGATAAATAATGATATGTTGGGAATTTGTAAAGATATGGATGAATAATATTTCCCAAACTTGAACCTACTGTTTACTTGAAGACAGCTGTTTAAGAGTAAGAAACATAAGGTTGACATCTAATAACTATTCATCAAGTTCTAATATACCTATCATTAAAGCACTTTTTGATATATGTAGGTTAATGATTCAATTAGTTTCAATTACCAAAGCCTGTCAGACATCCAATCAAATAAGTGGGAAGGACATTCCTATCTCTAAGAATTCTACCTTGGAGTGACAGAAAAAAAGAATCTTAGTTTGTTCAGATCCTAACTAAGCAAAATGATACAATGCATATATAAGTACCAAAGAGGATATAACTTCCTGGACTTAATTTGTTTGATAATCCATGTTTGATAATGCACTAGTAGGTTACATAATATAATGTAAGACTCATGCTTTCAAATAATTGATAAGGGAGAAAAGACCATGAGTGTAATGGAAATAAGAATTGGACAGGAAAACTAGAACGCAGTTCTGGCCCCAGTTCTGTTTAACTGTGTGACAAGGAAAAAGGCATTTAGAGGCCAGTTCACTTACCTCTCTGGACTTTAGTTTACTTAAAGAGAAAAGAAGGAGAGACAGAAGGAAAGAGATGGGGATGGGGAGAGAGAGAGAATGTGTGTGTGTGTGTGTGTTACATAACAAATACATTCTTCTTTTTGGATAAAAGTTCTCTAAAATAATTTGATAAAAATCTATAGGCCATCTACCTAGATAAGCAGTTTTGCTTTTAATTTTAGCAGTTCAGGATATCTAATTCTTTCCCATTGGAGGTTTATAGTTATTTTTTGGCTGGGTTCTAATATAAATTTATTAATGATAACTCACAGACAGATATGTGTGATATAATCTCAGTCAGATATTTCAGATCCAGAAGTGCTTGTACTGTATTTCATGAACAGCAGTCTTTAATTACTGAATTTATCTAAAATAATAATTCCGTCATAGAGTAATGATAGATATTTCTCTTACATCCCAAGAATAATGGCAGCACTTGAAAGAGTGGATCAACTAGTAAACAATTGAAAGGTTTGTAGATTGACTTCTGTTAATGAAAATAACAGCATTAAGAGTACTTGGTAGAGTCTATCTATACCTATTTAGAATTACTAAAAGCTCAATGCATTTCTTCACGTATTAGGCTTTTTAGAAGAGATCAGTTTATTATGACTACATTCAGTATACACATGAAGTTAAACAATTAGAATTCAATAAAATTATCTTTAAACTCCTGTGATGTATTAGATATTTTGAACATGATAGTGGTTAGAATCAGTTCAGTTTAGTCACTCAGTCATGTCTGACTCTTTGTGACCCCGTGAATCGCAGCATGCCAGGCCTCCCTGTCCATCACCAACTCCTGGAGCTTACCCAAACTCATGTCCATTGAGTTGGTGATGCCATATAACCATCTCATCCTCTGTTGTCCCCTTCTCCTCCTGCCTTCAATCTTTCCCAGTATCAGGGTCTTTTCAAATGAGTCAGCTCTTCGAATCAGGTGACCAAAATATTGGAGTTTCAGCTTCAACATCAGTCTTTCTAATGAACACCCAGGATTGATTTCCTTTAGGATGGACTGTTTGGATCTCCTTGAAGTCCAAGAGACTCTCGAGAGTCTTCTCCAACACCACAGGGGTTAGAATCATGCAGAATATTTTCCTAACTATAATAGCCAAAAATAGTTCATAAATTAGTACTTCTATGGGCAAGAATCCCTCAGAAGAAATGCAGTAGCCCTCATAGTTAAAAGAGTCCAAAATGCAGTACTTGGTTGCAATCTCAAAAATGACAGAATGATTTCTGTTAGTTTCCAAGGCAAACCATTCAATATCACCATAATCCAAGTCTATGCCCTGAATGCTAATGCCAAAGAAACTGAAAGAGAACAGTTCTATGATGACCTACAGGACCTTCTAAAACTAACACCGATAAAAGATGTCCTTTTCATCATAGGGGACTGGAATCCAAAAGTAGGAGTTCAAGAGATATCTAGAGTAACAGGCAAGTTGGCCTTGGAGTACAGAATGAAGCAGGGCAAAGGCTAACAAAGTTTTGCCAAGAGAACCCACGGGCCATAGCAAACACCCTCTTCAAACAACACAAAAGTCAACTCTACACATGGACATCACACTAGATGGTCAATACCAAAATCATATTGATTATATTCTTTGTAGCCGAAGATGGAGAAGCTCTATACAGTCAGAAAACACTAGACCAGAAGCTGACTATGGCTCAATTCATGAACTTCTTATTGCCACATTGAGACTGAAATTGAAGAAACTAGGGAAAACCACTATACCATTCAGATATGACCTTAATCAAATCTCTTACAATTATGCAGTGGAAGTGACAAATAGATTCAAGCGATTAGACCTGACAGACAGAGTGCCTGAAGAACTACACACCTGGAGTTTCGTGACATTGTATAGTAGTCAGCGACCAAGACCATCCCCAAGAAAAAGAAAGGCAAAAAGGCAAAATGGCTGTCTGAGGAGGCCTTACAAAAGCTGAGAAAAGAAGAGAAGTAAAAGGCAAAGGAGAAAAGGAAAGATATATCCATCTGAATGCAGAGTTCCAAAAAAGAGCAAGGACAGAGAAGAACGCCTTCTGAAGTGATCAACATAAAGTAATAGAGGAAAACAATGGAACAGGAAAGAGTAGAGATCTCTTCAGGAAAATCAGCGATACCAAGGGAACATTTCATTCAAAGATGGGGACAATAAAGGACAAAAACCAGAAATGGTGTGGACCTAACAGAAGCAAAAGATATTAAGAAGAGGTGGCAAGAATACACAGAAGAGCTATACAAAAAAATCTTAATGACCTAGATAACCGCAATGGTGTGACCCTTCACCTAGAGACAGATACCCTGGAGTGCGAAGTCGAGGGGGGCTTAGGAAGCATCACTATGAACAAAGCTAGCAGAAGTGATGGAATTCCAGCTGGGCTATTTCAAATCCTAAAAGATGATGCTCTTATAATGCTGCACTCAATATTCCAACAAATTTGGAAAACTCAGCAGTGGCCACCGGACTGAAAAATGTCAGTTTTCATTCCAATTTCAAAAAAGGCAATGGCAAAGAAAATTCAAACTACTGCACAATTGCACTCATTTCATACAGTTTTACTCATTTCACATGCTAGCCAAGTAATTTTCAAAGTTCTCCAAGCTAGGCTTCAACAGTACATGAACTGAGAACTTTCAGATGATCAAACTGGATTTAGAAAAGGCAGAGGAACCAGACATCAAATTGCCAACATCTCAAAGGCCTCTTGATGAAAGTGAAAGAGGAGAGTGAAAAGGTTGGCTTGAAGCTCAACATTCAGAAAACGAAGATCATGGCATCTGGTCCCATCACTTCATGGGAAATAGATGGGGAAACAGTGGAAACAGTGTCAGACTTTATTTTTTGGGGCTCCAAAATCACTGCAGATGCTGATTGCAGCCATGAAATTAAAAGACACTTACTCCTTGGAAGGAAAGTTATGACCAACCTAGATAGCATATTAAAAAGCAGAGACATTACTTTGCCAACCAAGGTCCATCTAGTCAAGGCTATGTTTTTCCCGTGGTCATGTATGGATGTGAGAGTTGGACTGTGAAGAAAGCTGATCGCCAAAGAATTGATGCTTTAGAACTGTGGTGTTGGAGAAGACTCTTGAGAGTCCCTTGGACTGCAAGGAGATCCAACCAGTCCATTCTAGAGGAGATCAATCCTGGGTGTTCATTGGAAGGACTGATGCTAAAGCTGAAACTGCAATACTTTGGCCACCTCATGCGACGAGTTGACTCACTGGAAAAGAGTCTGATGCTGGGAGGGATTGGGGGTGGGAGTAGAGGGGGACGACAGAGAATGAGATTGCTGGATGGCATCACCGACTCGATGGACATGAGTTTGAGTGAGCTCCGGGAGTTGGTGATGGACAGGGAGGCCTGGCGTGCTGTGATTCATGGGGTCGCAAAGAGTTGGACACGACTGAGTGACTGAACTGAACTGAACTGATTGTATTATAGAAAAAGGAAGAGAATTCCAGAAAAACATCTACTTGTGCTTCATTGACTATGCTAAAGCATTTGACTGCGTGGATCACAACAAACTGGAAAATTCTTCAAGTGATGGAAATACCAGACCACCTAACCTGCCTCCTGAGAATTCTGTATGCAGGTCCAGAAGCAACATTTAGAACCAGACATGGAACAACAGACTGGTTCCAAATTGGGATAAGAGTATATCAAGGCTGTATATTTTCACCCTACTTATTTAACTTATATGGAGAGTACATCATGTGAAATGCTATACTGGATGAAGAACAAGCTGGAATCAAGATTGCCGTAGAAATATCATTCACCTCAGGTATACAGATGACACCACTCTTATGGCTGAAAGCAAAGAGAAACTAAAGAGTCTCTTGATGAAAGTGAAATAGGAGAGTGAAAAAGATGGCTTTAAACTCGACATTCAAAAAACTAAGATCATGGCATTTGGTCCCATCACTTGATGGCAAATAGATAAGGAGAAAATGGAAACAATGACAAACTTTATTTTCTTGGGCTCCAAAATCACTGCAGATAGTGACTGCAGCAATGAAATTAAAATATGCTTGTCCCTTGGAATAAAAGCTATGACAAACCTAGTGAAAATGAAAATCACTCATTCTTGGCCGATTCTTTGCAAAAGCAATGACATTACTTTGCTAATGAAGGTCTGCATAGTCAAAACTATGGTTTTTCCAGTAGTCATGTATGGATGTGACAGTTGGCCCATAAAGAAAGCTGAGCGCCAAAGAATTGATGCTTTTGAACTGTGGTGTTGGAAAAGACTCTTGAGAGTTCCTTGAACTACAAGGAGATCAAACCAGTGAATCCTAAAACAAAACAAAACAAAAAAACAAGTCCTGAATTTTCATTGGAAGAATGATGTTGATACTAAAGCTCCAATATTTTAGCCACATGATGAGAACAACTGAGTCATTAGAAAAGACTCTGATGCTGGGAAAGATTGAAGACAGGAGGAGAAGGGGACAACAGAAGATGAGATTGTTGGATGGCATCAATTATTCAATGGACGTGCGTTTAAGCAAGCTCTGGGAATTGATGATGGACAGTGAAGGCTGGCAAGCTGCAGTCCATGGGATCGCAAAGAGTCAGAAATGAGTAATGTAACTGAATTGATCTGAATTGAAAGTGGCAGGATAAAGATGTTTAATAAATTCAAAACAAGGTATTTTCTTGTTTTTTAAAAAAGGAATATATGTTTCTATAATTAAAACCTAATAATATTAGACAGTGATGGGCTGTTTTTCCATATTGTTTCATCTGTTGGTCAGAGTCATATAAAATTTTATTATAGTAAGCAGAATCCTCAATCAGATAAAGTTGGGAGACCAGAATGGGGAGCTCTCATGCCACATAAGGGAGAGGAAGCCTTCCCTCTGGGAAGGAGAGAGCCCACTGGGAAGAAGTCTCTTCTTTCCTGGAAACATTCCAGCCAATGAAAAGCCATGGTCTCTTTGTTTATGATGTGTGTGTGTGTGTGTGTGTGTGTGTGTGTTAATCACTCAGTCATATCCGACTCTGCAACCCCATGGACTGTAGCCCACCGGGCTTCTATGTCCATGGAATTCTTCAGGCAAGAATACTGGAGTGGGTTGCCATTTCCTTCTCCAGGCGATCTTCCTGACCCAGGGATTGAACCCAGGTCTTCTGCACTGCAGGCAGATTCTTTACTGCCTGAGCCACCAGGGAAGTCCTTCCTGTTTATGACAGCCCTCCCACTTTTCTGTTTTCTTCTGTTGAAGAGTTCTCCTTCCCTTGCTGTGCCTTGACATCTCCATAGCCCACCAAGGTTGTCAGCCGTGAATTGCAGTTCTTTACCAATCTAAAAAAAAAAAAAATTTTGTTGGGGAAATAGCTGACAGTCTGTTTTCTGTCAACAGTCTGAATCAGCTTATACTACTTTCATCCATTCTTAGATGAAGAATAGTTCTCAGTGTAACCTAAAGAGTTATAAAATTTACAGGTGAATTGTTGAACTCCTCTCTAGAATTTCAAAGCCATCTGTCGCTCAGGTGCAGTAAAGAATCTGCCTGCAATGCAGGAGAACCGGGTTCAGTCCCTCTGTTGGTAAGATCCCCTGGAGAATGGCATAGCAACCCACTCCAGTATTCTTTCCTGGAGAGTCTCCATGGACAGGGGAGCCTGGCAGGCTACAGTTCATGGGGTTGCAAAGAATTGGACACAACTGAGCCACTAAACACTGTACAGTACTACAATTTCTAGAACTTTATTTTTGTTTTGTTTGGTGGACTTACTGAAGACTTAAGCCCTGGAGACAGCCTCTCAAATAGCTCTGAATGACTGTTCCATATGGGAGGAGCTGGATATATAGGAGTTTTTGCATGAAAACAAAAAACCAGGTTATCAGAACATCAGAAGATTATTCTTAAAGTAAACCAGACATCTCAAGTTAATGGATTTCGTGCTCTTCAATGTATGGGAAGATGCAAGAGTCTGGACTTACAGAAATTATTCCTTTGATACGTACCTTAACTATTGAGGGTCAGTATCCTGTTTTTCTTCATCATCAACCCCCTCAGGGTGCTACTATGGGAGTGACTGTAGTAGCTAAAGACTTGATGACCAAAACTTTCTTTATCTACTGGCATGGTAAGCAACATTCTTGATCTACATGGGAAAGAAAGGAAGTATCTAATTATTGTCTCTACTCAAATATTCAGATGGTCATCAGTCAGTATGGGACTTCCCTGGTGGCTCAGATGGTAAAGAAACTGCCTGCAATTCAGGAGATACAAGTTTGATCCCTAGGTTGGGAAAATCCCCTGGAGTAGGAAATGGTGACCCTCTCCAGTATTCTTGCCTGGGTAATTTCATGGAAAGTGGAGTCTGGTGGGCTACAGTCCATAGGTCACAAAGAGTTGGACACTAAGCGACTGAGCGACTAACATTTTCATACTTGCATAGGTCAGTATAAAATGTTCAGTTCAGTTCAGTTCAGTTTAGTCGCTCAGTCGTGTCCGACTCTCCGCGACCCCATGAATCACAGCACGCCAGGCCTCCCTGTCCATCACCAACTCCCGGAGTACACTCAAACTCATGTCCACAGAGTCGGTGATGCCATCCAGCCATCTCATTCTCTGTCGTCCCCTTCTCCTCCCACCCCCAACTTTTCCCAGAATCAGAGTCTTTTCCAGTGAGTCAACTAGTCGCATGAGGTGGCCAAAGTATTGCAGCTTCAGCTTTAGCATCAGTCCCTCCAATGAACATCCAGGATCGATCTCCTCTAGAATGGACTGGTTGGATCTCCTTGCAGTATAAGGGACTCTCAAGAGTCTTCTCCAACACCACAGTTCAAAAGCATCGATTCTTCGGCGATCAGCTTTCTTCACAGTCCAACTCTCACATCCATACATGACCACGGGAAAAACCATTGCCTTGACTAGACAGACCTTGGTTGGCAAAGTAATGTCTCTGCTTTTTAAAATACTATCAAGGTTGGTCATAACTTTCCTTCCAAGGAGCAAGTGTCTTTTAATTTCATGGCTACAATCAGCATCTGCAGTGATTTTGGAGCCCAAAAAAATAAAGTCTGAAACTATTTCCACTGTTTTTCCATCTATTTCCCATGAAGTGATGGGACCAGATGCCATGATCTTTGTTTTCTGAATGTTGAGCTTCAAGCCAACCTTTTCACTCTCCTCTTTCACTTTCATCAAGAGGCTTTTGAGTTCCTCTTCACTTTCTGCCAGAAGGGTAGTGTCATCTGCATATCTGAGGTTATTGATATTTCTCCTGGCCATCTTGATTCCAGCTTGTGCTTCTTCCAGCCCAGTGTTCCTCATGATGTACTCTGCATATAAGTTAAATAAGCAAGGTGACAATATACAATCTTGACGTACACCTTTTCCTATTTGGAACCAGTCTGTTGTTCCATGTCCAGTTCTAACTGTTGCTTCCTGACCTGCATACAGGTTTCTCAAGAGGCAGGTCAGGTGGTCTGGGATTCCCATCTTCTTCAGAATGTTCCACAGTTTATTGTGATCCACACAGTCAAAGGCTTTGGTATAGTCAATGAAGCAGAAATAGTTGTTTTTCTGAAACTCTCTTGCTTTCTCCATGATCCAGCGGATGTTGGCAATTTGATCTCTGGTGCCTCTGCCTTTTCTAAAACCTGCTTGAACATCTGGGAGTTCACAGTTTACATACTGCTGAAGCCTGGCTTGGAGAATTTTGAGCATGACTTTACTAGCGTGTGAGATGAGTGCAATTGTGCGGTAGTTTGAGCATTCTTTGGCATTGCCTTTCTTTGGGATTGGAATGAAGACTGACCTCTTCCAGTCCTGTGGCCACTGCTGAGTTTTCCAAATCTGCTGGCATATTGAGTGAAGCACTTTCACAGCATCATCTTTCAAGACTTGAAATAGCTCAACTGGAATTCCATCACCTCCACTAGCTTTGTTCATAGTGATGTTTTCTAAGGTGGCCCACTTGACTTCACATTCCAAGATGTCTGGCTCTAGGTCAGTGATCACGTTATCGTGACTATCTTGGTCGTGAAGATCTTTTTTGTACAGTTCTTCTGTGTATTCCTGCCACCTCTTCTTAATATCTTCTGCTTCCATTAGGTCCATACCATTTCTGTCCTTTATCGAGCCCATCTTTGCATGAAATGTTCCCTTGGAATCTCTAATTTTCTTGAAGAGGTCTGTTTTTCCTTTAATTTTCCTCATATGGAGCTTGTCCTTTTTTTTAACTAGAAGCTGGCTCTTACTATCCTAAAATGAACCTGGATTGTATCTTTTTATTTCAAAAGTGATATCCATTTTGTTGATAGCAACAAAAAAAAGATTAATGACTCATTTTTCTTTGGTTATTAATAGCTGCAGTTTACATTAATATAGAGAACTTAAATCAGCCTAGAACTGACAATCTTTGGTCAAAAATATGAGACCTTTTTAAGAGTATTGATGAGGCATTTCAAATATATTTCTTAACAATATAACAAAATTCAATCTTTTTAAGAATTGCCTGTTGAATAAATGATTTTTACATCAAGTATTAGGTGGAAACACGGTGTTCTTGGATTTCTTAAAAAATAGCAAAAGAGCAAAATGCCTTGTTTCCAAATCTTTCACTAATTCTTGACATGTAAGGTCTTGTTTGAATATAAATTGAGTATAAATTTATACATCAGAGTATTTTTATTCCATTTTACATCTGCCTGTAGTGGGACCTAAAAAGGAACAATCAGATTTGTAAGATCAAAGTTGGCATTCAAATCTAAATGTGTCTGGTTCCAAATACCATCCTTAACTGTTACCTTACCCTGCAGGCTTCCCTGGTGGCTCAGTTGGTAAAGAATCTGCCTTCAATGTGGGAGACCCAGGTTCAATCCCTGGGTCAAGAAGATCCCCTGGAGAAGGAAATGGCAACCCACTCCAGTACTCTTTCCTGGAAAATCCCATGGATGGAGGAGCCTGGTGGGCTGCAGTCCATAAGGTCACAAAGAGTCGGGCACGACTGAGCGACTAACACCTATTTACCCTGAAGTACCTCTTCTTTCAGAGGACTAAGATATGTGGATCTGGGCTGGGTGTAAGAATGACAGCATTGTTCAGAGAGTGATTTGAGGGAAAAAAAAATCCATTTAATTACTGTATCTCCATCAAGATTCAGATTACTGGAGCACGGGAAGATGGCGGAGGAATAGGATGGGGCGACCACTTTCTCCCCCACAAAATCAGCAAAAGAACATTTGAACGCTGAGTAAATCCCACAAAACAACTTCTGAATACCGGCAGAGGACATCAGGTACTCAGAAAAGCAGCCCATAGTTGTCAAAAGGAGGTAGGAAATAGTATAAAAGATAAAAAGAGAGACAAAAGAAGGAGGGACGGAGCTCCCTCCTGGGAAGGGAGGCTTAAAAAAAAAAAAAGTTTCCAAACACCTGGAAACACTGGCCAGTGGAACCTCAGAGGGCTGCATAACTGGGAGACAAAAGACATAAATAATTAAAACTCACAGACTAAGTGCCCAGAGGAAACTCTCAGCGGAGAAGTGGCGCGGATGCGCCCGCCCCCCACTAGCAGGTGGGGGCTGGGCAGGGATGCGCGGGCTGCGGCGCTTAGAGGGAGAACCAGGCTTGAACGCCCCAGGGCAAACTGAGGGCGCGAACATAAGATACCAAAGCAAAAGCTGCAGCTAAAAGGCTAAAAGGCTAGGAAAAGCTTGCGAAAAGCCCCAACCCAGGACTCTGCCAGCCCTGCCCACAGAACAGGGCACTGAGCCGAGCGAGCCGGCAGCGGGCGGCCCAGCCCCCAGGCCCCACCGACGTGGGCGGGGAGGGCAACCAGCACCGGGCGGGGGCAGCCGCGGCCCCAGAGAGGCTTCCCATGCCAAGCTGCAGGCAGGTTCCCTTGCTGGCCAGGACTTCTTGGGTTTGGGCCGGTCTATATCCGCCTGAGAAACTGCGCTGGTTGTACTCTCAGAAAACCGAGTGGCAGGGACCGGGAAGGCGATAAGTAGCAGTGACTGCCCTCGCCAAACGCCTGGTCACCTGAGCTGCTCGGACTGGGGAAGGCACAAAACACAGGCCCAGCCAAGTGTGCACCTTTGTGGAGTGCCCGAGGACCTGAACCTGAGCTGCTCAGACCTGGGAAGTGCATGCAACCCAGTGCCAGCCGCGGACAGCTCCCAGCAGAGCAACCTAGAGCCTAAGCAGCATAAACAGGGAAAGCACACACTCCTGGAGCGGGAGCATTCCAGTGCAGCCGAGACACTGCGAGCACTCCCCACAGATGCCAGGGATATTTGTTAGCTCTTCCTCCCTCCCCACAGCAGGACTGAACAGGTGAGCCGGGGAAAAAAAAAAAAGTGTCCACCACCACATCCTGGTGTCAGGACGGGAATTAGACACTGAGGAGACCAGAAAACAGAAGAGCTTTTTCAACAGAAGAAACTGACTTGGAAGTAACAGAGGGAGAAGCCTTGAGCCTACTGCAAGAATAAGACTGAAAGACAGAGGCAGAGGCTTAAGTCCCAATCCTAAGAACACCAGAGATCTCTTGTTCCAGAGAACATTAATTGATAGGTACTCATCAAATGCCTCCATACATACACTGAAACCAGGCACCACCCAAGGGTCAGCAAGTTTCAGTGAAAGACATACTATGAAAACTATCCAGCAACACAGGAGAATAGCACTGAGCTTCAATATACAGGCTGCCCAAAGCCAATTCAAACCCACTGACATCTCAAACTCATTACCGGACACTTCATTGCACTCCAGAGAGAAGAAATCTAGCTCCACCCACCAGAACATCGACCCAAGCTTCCCTAACCAGGCAACCTTGACAAGTCACCCATCCAACCCCACACACAACGAGGTAACTACATAATAAAGAGAACGCCACAAACTGCCAGAAGACGGAAAGGCCACCCCGAACACAGCAATATAAGCAAGATGAAGAGGCAGAGAAATACCCAACAAGTAAAGGAACAGGATAAATGCCCACCAACACAAACAAAAGAGGAAGATATAGGGAACCGACCCAATAAAGAATTTTGAATTTTAATTGTGAAAATGATTCAAAATCTGGAAAGCAAAATGGAGTTACAGATAAATAAACTGGAGAAAAGGATTGAGAAGATGCAAGAAATGTTTAATAAGGAATTAGAGGAAATAAAAAAGAGTCAATATACAATGAATAATGCAATAGATGAGATCAGAAACACTCTGGAGGGAACAAACAGTAGAAAAACAGAGGCAGAAGACAGGATAAGCAAGCTAGAAGATAGAATTGTAGAAATAAATGAAACAGAGGTAGAAAAAGAAAAAAGAATTAAAAGAAATAAGGACAATAATAGAGACATATGGGACAATATTAAACGCCCCAACATTCGAATCTAGGAGTCCCAGAAGAAGACAAAAAGAAAGACCATGAGAGAATACTTGAGGAGATAATAGTTGAAAATTTCCCTAAAATGGGGAAGGAAATAATCACCCAAGTCCAAGAAACAAAGAGTCCCTAACAGGATAAACCCAAGGCGAAATACTTCAAGGCACATATTAATCAAATTAACAAAGATAAAACACAAAGAACAAATATTAAAAGCAGCAAGGGAAAAACAACAAATAACACACAAGGGGATCCCCATAAGAATAACAGCTGATCTTTCAGCAGAAACTCTTCAGGCCAGGAGGGAATGGCAAGACATACTTAAAGTGATGAAAGAAAGTAACCTACAGCCCAGATTACTATACCCAGCAAAGATCTCATTCAAATATGAAGGAGAAATAAAAAGCTTTACAGACAAGCAAAAGCTGAGCGAATTCAGCATCACCAAACCAGCTCTCCAACAAATACTAAAGGATTTCTCTAGACAGGAAACACAGAAAGGGTGTATAAACTTGAACCCAAAACAATAAAGAAAATGGCAACAGGATCATACTTACCAATAATCACCTTAAATGTAAGTGGGTTGAATGCCCCAACCAAAAGACAAAGGCTGGCTGGATGGATACAAAAACAAGACCCCCATATATGTTGTCTACAAGAGACCCACCTCAAATCGAGGGACACACACAGACTGAAAGTGAGTTCAGTTCAGTCGCTCAGTCGTGTCCGACTCTCCACAACCCCATGAATCACAGCACGCCAGGCCTCCCTGTCCATCACCAACTCCTGGAGTTCACTCAAACTCATGTCCACAGAGTCGGTGATGCCATCCAGCCATCTCATTCTCCATCGTCCCCTTCTCCTCCCGCCCCCAACCTTTCCCAGCATCAGAGTCTTTTCCAGTGAGTCAACTAGTCGCATGAGGTGGCCAAAGTATTGCAGTTTCAGCTTCAGCATCAGTCCCTCCAATGAACACCCAGGATTGATCTCCCTTAGAATGAACTTGTTGGATCTCCTTGTGGTACAAGGGACTCTCAAGAGTCTTCTCCAGCACCACAGTTCAAAAGCATCAATTCTTTGGCGATCAGCTTTCTTCACAACTTTCTTCCAACTCTCACATCCATACATGACCACGGGAAAAACCATAGCCTTGACTAGACGGACCTTTGTTGGCAAAGTAATGTCTCTGCTTTTTAATATATTATCAAGGTTGGTCATAGCTTTCCTTCCAAGGAGTAAGCGTCTTTTAATTGAAGGGCTGGAAAAAGATATTCCACGCAAATAGAGACCGAAAGAAAGCAAGAGTAGCAATACTCATATCAGATAAAATAGATTTTAAAACAAAGGCTGTGAAAAGAGACAAAGAAGGAAACTACATAATGATCAAAGGATCAATCGAAGAAGAAGATATAACAATTATAAATATTTTTGCACCCAACATAGGAGCACCGCAATATGTAAGACAATTACTTACAAGTATGAAAGGGGAAATTAACAATAACACAATAATAGTGGGAGACTTTAACACCCCACTTACATCTATGGATAGATCAACTAAACAGAAAATTAACAAGGAAACACAAACTTTAAATGATACAGTAGACCAGTTAGACCTAATAGATCTCTATAGGACAATTCACCCCAAAACAATGAATCTCACCTTTTTCTCAAGTGCACACGGAACCTTTTCCAGGATAGATCAAATCCTGGGCCATAAATCTAGCCTTGGTAAATTCAAAAAAATTGAAATCATTCCAAGCATCTTTTCTGACCACAATGCAATAAGATTAGATCTCAATTACAGGAGAAAAACTATTAAAAATGCCAACATATGGAGGCTGAACAACACGCTGCAGAATAATGACCAAATCATAGAAGAAATCAAAAGAGAAATCAAAATATGCATAGAAATGAATAAAAATGAAAACACAACAACACAGAACCTCTGGGAACCTGTAAAAGCAGTGCTAAGGGGGAAGTTCACAGCAATACAGGCACACCTCAAGAAACAAGAAAAAAAGTCAACTAAATAACCTAACTCTACATCTAAAGCAACTAGAAAAGGAAGAAATGAAGAACCCCAGGGTTAGTAGAAGGAAAGAAATCGTAAAAATTACGGCAGAGACAAATGCAAAAGAAACAAAAGAGACCATAGCAAAAATCAACAAAGCCAAAAGCTGGTTCTTTGAGAAGGTAAATAAAATTGACAAACCACTAGCGAGACTCATCAAGAAACAAAGGGAGAAGAACCAAATCAATAAAATTAGAAATGGAAATGGAGAAATCACAACTGACAACACAGAAATACAAAGGATTATTAGAGAATACTATCAACAATTATATGGCAAAAAAATGAATAACTTGGAAGAAATGGACAAATTCCTAGAAAAGTACACCTTGCCAAAACTGAACCAGGAAGAAATCGAAAATCAGAACAGACCCATCACAAGCACGGAACTAGAGGAAGTAATCAGAAATCTTCCAGCAAAAAAAAGCCCAGGTCCAGATGGCTTCACAGCTGAATTCTACCAAAAATTTAGAGAAGAGCTAACACCTATTCTACTCAAACTCTTCCAGAAAATTGCTGAGGAAGGGAAACATCCAAACTCATTCTATGAGGCCACCATCACCCTAATCCCAAAACCTGACAAAGATGCCACAAAAAAAAAAAAAAAAAAAAAAAAAACTACAGGCCAATATCACTGATGAACATAGATGCAAAAATCCTTAACAAAATTCTAGCAATCAGAATCCAGCAACACATTAAGAAGATCATACATCATGACCAAGTGGGCTTTATCCCAGGAATGCAAGGATTCTTCAATATCCGCAAATCAGTCAACGTAATACACCACATTAACAAACTGAAAAAAAAAATCATATGATTATCTCAATAGATGCAGAGAAAGCCTTCGACAAAATACAACATCCATTTATGATAAAAACCCTCCAGGAAGTGGGAATAGAAGGGACATATCTCAACATAATAAAAGCTATATATGACAAACCCACAGCAAACATTATCCTCAACGGTGAAAAACTGAAAGCATTTCCCCTAAAGTCAGGAACAAGACAAGGGTGCCCACTCTCATCACTACTATTCAACACAGTTCTGGAAGTTTTGGCCACAGCAATCAGAGCAGAAAAAGACATAAAAGGAATACAAATTGGAAAAGAAGAAGTAAAACTTTCACTGTTCGCTGATGACATGATCCTCTACACAGAAAACCCTAAAGACTCTACCAGAAAACTACTAGAGCTAATCAATGAATACAGTAAAGTTGCAGGATATAAAATCAACACACAGAAATCCCTTGCATTCCTATACACTAATAATGAGAAAATAGAAAGAGAAATTAAGGAAACTATTCCATTCACTGTTGCAACGAAAAGAATTAAATACTTAGGAATATATCTACCTAAGGAAACAAAAGATTTGTACATAGAAAACTATAAAGCACTAGTGAAAGTAATCAAAGAGGACACTAATAGATGGAGAAATATACCGTGTTCGTGGATTGGGAGAATAAATATTGTGAAAATGATTATACTACCCAAAGTAATTTATACATTCAATGCAATCCCTATCAAGCTACCAACGATATTTTTCACAGAACTAGAACAAATAATCTCACAGTTTGTATGGAAATACAAAAAACCTCGAATAGCCAAAGCAATCTTGAAGAAGAATGGAACTGGAGGAATTAACCTGCCGGACTTCAGGCTCTACTACAAAGCCACAGTCATCAAGACAGTATGGTACTGGCATAAAGACAGAAATATAGATCAATGGAATAAAATAGAAAGCCCAGAGATAAATCCACGCACCTATGGACACCTTATCTTTGACAAAGGAGGCAAGAATATAAAATGGAGAAAAGACAGTCTCTTTAACAAGTGATGCTGGGAAAACTGGTCAGCCACTTGTAAAAGAATGAAACTAGAACACTTCCTAACACCATACACCAAAATAAACTCAAAATGGATTAGAGAGCTAAATCTAAGACCAGATTCTATAAAACTCCTAGAGGAGAATGTAGGCAAAACACTCTCCGACATAAATCACAGCAGGATCCTCCAAGACCCACCTCCCAGAATATTGGAAATAAAAACAAAAATAAACAAATGGGACCTAATTAAAATCCAAAGCTTCTGCACAGCAAAGGAAACTATAAGCAAAGTGAAAAGACAGCCTTCAGAATGGGAGAATATAATAGCAAATGAAGCAACTGATAAAGGATTAATCTCCAAAATATACAAGCAGCTCCTGAAGCTCAATTCCAGAAAAATAAATGACCCAATCAAAAAATGGGCCAAAGAACTACACAGACATTTCTCCAAAGAAGACATAAAGATGGCTAACAAACACATGAAAAAATGTTCAACATCCCTCATAAT
Organism: Moschus berezovskii; assembly: GCF_049115385.1. Lineage (NCBI taxonomy): Eukaryota > Metazoa > Chordata > Mammalia > Artiodactyla > Moschidae > Moschus > Moschus berezovskii. Next base: position 11,116,923 of record NC_142467.1, read on the forward strand.
CAGAGAAATGCAAATCAAAACCACAATGAGATACTATTTCACACCAGTCAGAATGGCTGCTATCCAAAAGTCTACAAGCAATAAATGCTGGAGAGGGTGTGGAGAAAAGGGAACCCTCTTACACTGTTGGTGAGAATGCAAACTAGTACAGCCACTATGGAGAACAGTGTGGAGATTCCTCAAAAAACTGGAACTAGAACTGCCATATGATCCAGCAATTGCACTCCTGGGCATACACACCAAGGAAACCAGAATTGAAAGAGACACATGTACTCCAATGTTCATTGCAGCACTGTTTATAATAGCCAGGACATGGAAGCAACCTAGATGTCCATCTGCAGATGAATGGATAAGAAAGCTTTGGCACATGTACACAATGGAGTATTTTTCAGCCATCAAAAAGAATGCATTTGAATCAGTTTTAATGAGGTGGATGAAATTGGAGCCTATTATACAGAGTAAAGTAAGCCAGAAAGAAAAACATCAATACAGTATACTAACGCATATATATGGAATTTAGAAAGATGGTAATCTTAACCCTGTATATGAGACTGCAAAAGAGACATAGGTATATAGAACAGTCTTTGGGACTCTGTGGGAGAGGGTAAAGGTGGGATGATTGGGGAGAACGGCATTGTAGCGTGTATATTATCATATGTGAAATGAATCACCAGTCCAGGTTCGACGCAAGATACAGGATACTTGGGGCTGGTGCACAGGGATGACCTGGAGGGAGGATATGGGGAGGAGGGAGGTGGGAGGGGGGTTCAAGAAAGGGAACACATGTACACCCGGGGCAGATTCATGTCAATGTATGGCAAAACCAACCAATGTATTAATGTAAGGTAATTTGCCTCCAATAAAATAAATTAAAAAAAAAAAGATTCAGATTACTGACTTTTTGTAGCACCACCAAAGAGTCTTTCCTCTGACAGTCTAAGAAGTGAGTTTTTATTTTCTAATTTTGAAGGGACCACATTTCCTTGTCACAAATTCTCTACTGAAGCACAGAAAAACTATAAATACTATCAATTCTTTCTATGACATTTACATAACTCTGAACCAAAATCTTTTTAAAAAAGCATGCAGAAGAAAAATATTGATCTATCTTATTTATTACTTCATATTTTAAAAATATGACAACTGTGAAAAAGTCTTTAAAAGATGGGAATGCCAGACCACCTTCCCTGCCTCCTGAGAAACCTGTATGCAGGTCAAGAAGGAGCAGTTAGAACTGGACATGGAACGACAGAGTGGTTCCAAACTGAAAAGGAGTATGTTAAGGTTGTATGTTGTCATCTGCTTATTTAGCTTGTATGCAGAGTACATCATGAGGAGTGCCTGGCCGGATGACGCACAGGCTGCAATCAAGATAGCCTTGAGAGATATGAACACCTGCAGATATACAGATGATGCCACTCTAGTGGCAGAAAGTGAATAGGAAGCTAAAGAGCCTCTTGATGAGGGTGAAAGAGGAGAGTGAATAAACTGGCTTAAAACTCAGCATTTGTAAAACTAAGATCCCGGCATCTGATCCCATCAGTCAATGTCAAATAAAGGGGACAAAGTGGAAACAGTGGCAGATTTTATTTCCCTGGGCTCCAAAATCACTGTGGACAGTGACTGTAGCCATGAAATTAAAAGACGCTTGCTCCTTGGAAGCAAAGCTGTGACAAACGGCATATTAAAAAGCGAGGGCGTTACTTCGCTGATGAAGGTCTATAGAGTCAAAACTATGGTTTATTCAGTAGTCATGTATGGATGTGAGAGTTGGACCATACAGAAGGCTGAATGCAAAAGAATTGATGCTTTTGAATTGTGGTTCTAGAGAGTACTCTTGAGAGTCCCTTGGTCTGCAACAAGATCAAGCCAGTCCATCCTAAAGGAAATTACTGAAATACTGAATATTACTGAAAAGACTGATACTGAAGCTGAAGCTCCAATACTCTGGCCACCTGATGTGAAGAGCTGACTCAGTGGAAAAGACCGTAATGCTGGGAAAGATTGAATAATGGAAGAGAAGCGGGTGACAGAGGATGAGACGGTTGGATGGCATCACAAGGAACATGAGTTTGCACAAACTCCATGAGATAGTGAAGGACAGGGACAGGGAAGCCTGGTTTGTTGCAGTCCATGGGTTTGTGAGTCAGACACGACTTGGCAACTAAACAACAGCAACATTCTTTAATAATAATCACATCCAATTCAGCAGAAATTTTGAAAGACTAAGCTACTTTTGAGAAATGCAAGAATGGGTCAATATAAAGAAATAAAGAAATCTGTTATAAATGTCACCTCATCCATATGTTGTCCTTGTCGCCTCTGTATAGATGTTTCAAACACTATTTCCAAAATTAAAAAAAAAAATCAAAATTGAATAAAAGCTTTGGACAAACTAAAAACTAAAAAATAACTATTACGTGAAAATAAGATATATATAATAACAATATATTACTTTTGAAAATTAAAAGGAATTCCTGTTAAACTTCACAATAAAAAACAGTCCCTTATACCATTATTAGGGCTTCCCAAGTGATACAGTGGTAAGGAACCTGCTTGCCAATGGAGGAGACCCAAATGATGCCAATTCAGTCCCTGGGTTTGGAAGATCCTCTGGAAGAGGAAATGGCAACCCATTCCAGAAATCTTGGCTGGAGAATCCCATGGACATAGGAGCCTGGCAGGCTGAAGTCCATGGTGTTGCAGAGTTAGGCATGACTGGGCATACACACACACACACCATTGTTTAAGAATAAAATAATAGATGATCTAGAAATGCTAACAGAAGTTTAGCCAAAATGTTAATAGTACACAAGAGAAATTTCAGTCAGATTCAAATCAAAAAGGATCAATTATTCTCTAAATGGAGCAGCAGTGGCTTTCTAAAATGATAAAATTATCCTCAATATGTGCAAAATCTATTTTAGATGGATTTACTGTTAAAACAGGAAATACTCACTAAATAATTAAAATACCCTGAATGTCCTTATATTTGAATGGAAAAATGATTTCTAAGTGTAAAAGTAAGGAAACAAGCAGTAGAAAGTGAAGTAAATATTCAAAATATTCAAAATTTCTGCACATCAGGATTTATAAGCAAAATTATAAAGCAAGTGACAAAAAAAAATAATATAAAGCAAGTGACAGTCTTACCTCTACCTCTCCAAGAAGTCCCATTAAACTGGGTATTCTGGCTGATAAGCCAGGCCTGAGAGGCATCCACAAAGCAACAAAGACAAGGGTCAGACTTTTTGGAGATAGTTGTTTTAAAATGCAGTGGCTCTCAAAATATAACTGTTATCATACTCATAGCAAGTGAGAACCTTCTGTTAGCCAACAGCCAAAATTCTTGGAAAGAAATAGTTATTGGCCATATGTCTATCTTGCTAATTAGAGAATCAGATCAATTAACAGCTCCAATTCCTTAATGCTTCTTTCAAATCCCCATTGAAATCCCTGTGCCTGGAATTGCAGTGTAGAAAACAAAATTTATTTCTTTACTAAATATGCAGAGTTTTACTCTAATTTTAATAATAAAAATTGGACCCCAAATATGTTAAGAATTCCCAAATTGACAAGTTTGAAAAGCATTGAGAGTTGCTTATTGGAAAGTGGTAAACAAATATTAAGTGTGCCAAAAGTCAAGTGCAAAAATAAAGTGAGAGAGATATCCAAAGTTGAATAGTCAAAATTTAAATATGTTGGATGTGGTTTAGAATAGATGAAGACCTAAAATGTTAACTTGGTAATAAAAATTATAAAGCTTGCTTTTATCTTGATGTTATTCAGTCTCTCAGTTTGTCTGACTCTTTGTGACCCCAGAGACTGCAGCACACTAGGCTTCCCTGTCCTTCCTTCATTGTCTCCTGGAGTTTGCTCAGACTTGTGTCCGCTGAGTCGGGGATGTCATCCAACTATCTCATCTTCTGTTGCCCACTTCTTCTCATGCCCACAATCTTTCCCAGCATCAAAGTCTTTTCCAGTGTGTCAGCACTTCACATCAGATGGCCAAAGTAATGGAGCTTTTATCTACTGGGGTTGGGGGTGGGGGCAGGAAAGGGATATAGACTGAGGACTAAGATTCCACTATTAGTTGTTGAATCTAAATGACCACATATAATTAGATGGTATAAAATTTCTATATATCTTTCCTATGTTATATGTATTAAAAGGATGCTCCAGATTTTAATATAAATATTTTAGGAATTGTTCCAGCATTACTAATTTAATACTCTTATACTTTAGACAAGTTTTAATATCTAAGTGTCCTCTGTTGTTATAGGAGTTTAATTTCTCTGCAGTTTTGAATCTGACTTTGCACTTGACTTGTGTATTAATTGGCATGTGGTGGACCAGTGATTTATTAGAATTATAGGGGAGAGAATTTGCCACCCCCAAATATGTGTCTTTCCCATGAGAAATAATTTAAGCTGATTATTTTTAAGAAGAGTCTGGAAGTCTTTCTTTTTATCTCCCCCTGTGTTTCCCTGGTGGCTCAGTTGATAAAGAATCTGCCCGCAATGCAGGAGACCACCTATAGTGCAGGAGACCTGGTTTTGATCCTTGTGTCGGGAGGATTCCTGGAGAAGGAAATGGCAACCCACTTCAGCATTCTTGCCTGAAAAATCCCACGGACAGGGGAGTGGCTGGCTACCGTCCAGGCATGGGGTTGCAAAGAGCTGGACACAATATAGATAGAGATATCACCAGAGACATCTTCAGAGAGTATAGATTAGGTGTGGTGGGATGGAGAGATCAGAGTTCATTCTGTATCCCACTGTCTCAACCTGGAACCAAACATTTGCTTTTCCATCAACTCCAGGTGAATTCTAAGTGGCACTAGTGGTAAAGAATCTGCCTACTGATATAGGAGACATAGGAGATGCAGCTTCAATCCCTGGTCAGAAGATCCCCTAGAGGAGGAAATGGTACCTTAGAGGAGGAAATGGTACCCTACAGGATTCTTGCCTGGAGAATCCCATAGACAGAAGAGCTGCTACAGTCCATAGGGTTGAAAAGAGTCAGACACGACTGAGTTTCTGCGCACAGCATCGTAGCACCAATTGCCTTCCTCTCCTTTGAAGTTCAAAACCACCATCCTCAATATTCTCTGCTTGTCTTTAGCTGAAGGTGGTACTTAAATTGAAAGTTTCCATTTTGGTGAGTTAATTCATTGTCCTGGGTCTTTCCAAGGTTTTTTATGTTGTTGCTGTCCAGTCACTAAGTAATGTATAACACTTTGCGACCCCATGGACTGCAGCACACCAGGCCTCCCAGTCCCCCACTAAATCCCGGAGTTTGCCCAAACACATGTCCATTGAGTCAATGATGCTATCCAACCATTTCATCCTCTAAGCCTACTTTTCCTCCTGCCCTCAATCTTTCCCAGCATCAGGGTCTTTTACAATGAGTCAGTTCTTCACATCAGGTGGCCAAAATATTGGAGTTTAGCTTCAGCATCAATCCTTCCAATAAATATCCAGGGTTAGTTTCCTTTAGGATTGAATGGTTTGATCTCCTTGTAGTCCAAGGTACTCTCAAGAGTCTTCTCCAGCACTACAATACAAAAACATCATTCTTCAGCACTCGCCTTCTTTATGGTAAAACTCTCACATCCATACATGACCACTGGAAAAACCATCGCTTTGACTATACAGACCTTTGTTGGCAAAGTGATGTCTCTGCTTTTTAATATGCTGTCTAGGTTTGTCACAACTTTTCTGCCAAGGAACAAGTGTCTTTGAATTTCATGGCTGCAGTTACCATCCACAGTAATTTTGGAGCACAAGAAAATAAAATCTGCTACTGTTTCTATTTTGTCCCCATCTATTTGCCATGTACCAATGGGACCAGAGGCCATGATCTTAGTGTTTTCACCATCAAGAGGCCTCTTTACTTCTTCCTCCCTTCCTGCCATTAGAGTGGTATCATCTACATATCTGAGGTTGTGGATATTTCTCCAGACAATCTAGATTCCAGTTTGTGAGTCATCCAGCCTGGTATTTTACATGATGTACTCTGCATATAAGTTAAATAAGCAGGGTGACAATATACAGCCTTGACATACTCCTTTCCCAATTTTGAACCAATCTATTGTTCCGTGTCCAGTTCTAACTGTTGTTTCTTGACCTGCATACAGGTTTCTCAGGAGGCAGGGAAGGTGGTCTGCTGTTTCCATCTCTTTAAGAATTTTCTCGGCAGTTTGTTGTGATCCACACAGTCCAAGGCTTTAGCACACTCAACGAACCAGAAATAGATGTTTTTCTGGAATTCCCTTGATTTTTCTATAATTCAATGGATGTTGGCAATTTGATCTATGGTAACTCTGCCTTTTCTAAATCCAGCATGTACATCTGGAAGTTCTCAGTTCATGTACTGTTGAAGCTTACCTTGAAGGACTTTGAACATTACCTTGCTAGCATGTGAAATGAGCACAGCTGTATAGTAGTTTGAGTATTCTTTTGGCATTGCTTTTCTTTGGGATTATAGTAAACATTGACCTTTTCCAGTTCTGTGGCCACTGCTGATTTTTCCAAATTTGCTGGCATATTGAGTGCAGCATTGTAACAGCATCATCTTTTAGGATTTGAAAAGCGTACCTGTAATTCCATCACTTCCCCTAGCTCTGTTCATAGCAATGCTTCCTAAGGCCCACTTGACTTTACATTCCAGGATGTCTCGCTCTAAGTGAGTGATGAAATCATAATGGTTTTCCAAGTCATAAAAAACTGTTTTGCATTGTTCTCCTGTGTATTCTCACCTCTTCTTAATCTCTTCTGCTTCTATTAGGTCCTTGCCATTTCTGTACTTTATTGTGCCCATCTTTGCAAGAAATGTTCCCTTGGTATCTCCAGTTTTCTTGAAGAGATCTCTAGTCTTTGCATTCTGTTGGCTTTATTTCTTTGCATAGTTCACATAAGAAGGCTTTATCTCTCCTGCTATTCTCTGGAGCTCTGCATTCAGATGGGTATATCTTTCCCTTTATCCTTTGCCTTTCACTTCTCTTTTTTCTCAGCTATTTGCAAGGCCTCCTCAGATGACCAATTTTGCCTTCCTGCATTTCTTTTCTTTGGGCTGGTTTTGATCACTGCCTCCTGTACAATATTATGAACCTCCATCCATAGTTCTTCAGGCATTCTTTCTACCAGATTTAATCCCTTGAATCTATTTGTCTCTTCCACTGTATAATTGTAAGGGATTTGATTTAGGTCATAACTGAATGGGCTAGTGGTTTTCCTTACTTTCTTCAATTTAGCCTGAATTTTGCAATAAGGAGCTCACGATCTGAGCCACAGTCAGCTCCAGGTCTTGTTTTTGCTGACTGTATAGAGCTTCTCCATTTTCAGCTGCAAAAAATATAATTTATCTGATTTCAATGTTGACCATCTGGTGATGTCCGTGTATAGAGTCTTCTCTTGTGTTGTTGGAAGAGGGTGTTTGCTATGACCCGTGCGTTCTCTTGGCAAAACTCTGTTAGTCTTTGCCCTGCTTCATTCTGTACTCCAACAGTAAACTTGTCTATTACTCTGGGTATCTCTTTTGACTTCCTACTTTTGCAATCCAATTCCTTATGATGAAAAGGGCATCTTTTTTTTTTTTTAAATGTCAATCGTAGAAGGTCTTGTACGTGTTCATAGAACTGGTCTACTTCAGCTTCTTTGGCATTAGTAGTTGGGCATATAGTTGGATTACTGTGATGTTAAATTGTTTGCCTTGGAAATGAACAGAGATCATTCTGTCATTTTTGAAATTGCACCCAAGTACTGCATTTCAGGGACTCTCTGGTGGCTCTTATGTTAAAGAATCTGGCTGCATTGCAGGAGACCTAGGTTTGATTCCTGGGTTGGGAAGATACCCTGGACAAGGAAATTACAACCTTTGATATTCCAGTATTCTTTTTTTTTTTTTTGATTTATCTTCCTTTTTTTTTTTCTAGAAGTTTTATTTTATTTTTTTTTAAGTAATTAATTTATTTTTTATTGGAGGAAAATTATTTTACAATATTATTTTGGTTGGTTTTGCCATATATTGACATGAATTCGCCCCGGGTTTACATAAGTATTCTTGCCTGGAGAATTCCATGGACAGAGGAGCCTGGCAGGCTCCTCCATGGGGTTGCAAAGAGTAGGGCATGAGTGAGCAACTAACAGCTACAATGCATTTTGGAGTCTTTTGGTGACTATGAGGCTACTCCATTTTTTCTAATGGATTCTTGTCCACAGCAGTAGATATGTGGTCATCTGAATTGAATTCACTCATTCCTGTCCTTTTGAGTTCACTGATTCCTAAAGTATGGATGTTCACTCTTGCCATCTCCTGCTTGACCACTTCCAATTTACCATGATTCATAGACCTAACATCCCAGGTTCCTATGCAACAGTGTTCTTTACAGCATCAGACTTTCCTTTTACCACCAGAGACATCCACAACTGAGCACCATTCCCTTCTTTGGCTCAGCCTCTTAAATCTTTCTGGAGATATTTCTCTGCTTTCCCCCAGTAGAACCTTGGACCCTTTTGACCTGGGAGACTCATCCTCTGGAGGCATATCTTTTTGCTTTTCATATTGTTCATGGGGTTTTTGAGGCAAGAGTAGTGAAACGGCTTGCCATTCCCTTCTCCAGTGGACCACGTTTTGTCAGAACTCTCCACCATGACCCGTCCTTCTTGGGTGGTCCTGCATGGTATACATGGCTCAGAGTTTCACTGAGTTACACAAGGCTTTGATTTGTGTAATCAGTTTGGTTAGCTTTCTGATTTTGATGTTCCTTTTGGAGGCTGTGTGGTCATATTCTTGTTTCTTCTGTTTGCCCTTTGACAGATGCAGATAAGAGGCTTGTCCAAGCTTCTTGATGGGAAGGACTTACTGTGGGGAAAACTGGGTCTTGCTCTGGTGGGCAGGGCCATTCTCAGTAAATCTTTAATCCGGTTTCTTCTGATGGCTGGGGGGTGGAGTTGGGGCTGCAGTCCCTCCCTGTTGGCTTATTGGCCTGAGGTGGCTCTGACATACAGTCTACATGCTCCGTGGTATGGATCAACTTGACCTCTAAAAGGACTGATGCCAATGCATGGCTCCCAGGACTGCTCATGCAGTGCCCCTGTCCCCATGACAGGCCACTGCTGGCCCACAACTCCACAGGAGACTCTCAGACATGCACAGGCAGGCCTGGTTCAGTCTCCTATGGATCACTGCGCCTTTTCCCTGGGTTCTGGTTCACACAAGGTTTTGTTTGTGCCTTCCAAGTGTCCCTGTTTTCCCCAGCGCTGTGGAAGTTCTGTAATCAAATCCCACTGTCCTTCAAAGTCATATTTCCTGGGTATGCGTGATGTTAAATTTTTTGTTTGCTTTTCTCTTATTAAGCTGTCTTCAGTTCAGTTCAGTTCAGTTCAGTCGCTTAGTCATGTCTGACTCTTTGCGACCCATGAACCACAGCATGCCAGGCCTCCCTGTCCATCACCAACTCCCAGAGTTCACTCAAACTCATGTCCATCGAGTCGGTGATGCCATCCAGCCATCTCATTCTCTGTCGTCTCCGTCTCCTCCTACCACCAATACCTCCTAGCATCAGACTCTTTTCCAGTGAGTCAACTCATTGCATGAGGTGGCCAAAGTATGAACACCCAGGATTGATCTCCTTTAGAATGGACTGGTTGGACCTCCTTGAAGTCCAAGGGACTCTCAAGAGTCTTCTCCAACACCACAGTTCAAAAGCATCAATTCTTCGTTGCTCAGCTTTCTTCACAGTCCAAATCTCACATCCATACATGACCACGGGAAAAACCATAGCCTTGACTAGACGGCCCTTGGTTGGCAAAGTAATGTCTCTGCTTTTTAATATGCTATCTAGGCTGGTCATAACTTTCCTTCCAAGGAGTAAGTGTCTTTTAATTTCATGGCTGCAATCAGCATCTGCAGTGATTTTGGAACTCCAAAAAATAAAGTCTGACACTGTTTCCACTGTTTCCCCATCTATTTCCCATGAAGTGATGGGACCAGATGCCATGATCTTTGTTTTCTGAATGTTGAGCTTCAAGCCAACCTTTTTCACTCTCCTCTTTCACTTTCATCAAGAGGCCTTTGAGTTCCTCTTCACTTTCTGCCAAAAGGGTGGTGTCATCTGCATATCTGAGTTTATTGATATTTCTCCTGGCCATCTTGATTCCAGCTTGTACTTCTTCCAGCCCAGCATTCCTCATGATGTACTCTGCATATAAGTTAAATAAGCAGGGTGACAATATACAACCTTGACGTACTCCTTTTCCTATTTGGAACCAGTCTGTTGTTCCATGTCCAGTTCTAACTGTTGCTTCCTGACCTGCATACAGGTTTCTCAAGAGGCAGGTCAGGTGGTCTGGGATTCCCATCTTCTTCAGAATGTTCCACAGTTTATTGTGATCCACAGAGTCAAAGGCTTTGGCATAGTCAATGAAGCAGAAATAGATGTTTTTCTGGAACTCTCTTACTTTCTCCATGATCCAGCGGATGTTGGTAATTTGATCTCTGGTGCCTCTGCCTTTTCTAAAACCTGCTTGAACATCTGGAATTTCATGATTTCACATATTGCTGAAGCCTAGTTTGGAGAATTTTGAGCATGTCTTAGGTCAAATTAATTCTTAGACCACCAGAAGAAACCAGAAAGACAGAGGAGAATTCCTTCCTTCCTGACAGAATCGTCCACAAATTCAAGTATAATCAATAAATCTGTCCTAAATATTATAATGCCAAAAGGTAGATTGTTTCCACCTAACAAAAACATGTAATAATCGTTGAGTTACTGTGTTCTTTCTAATTCCAAGAATTAATCCAACTCAAATTACCTCCAAATACTGCTTTTATTTTAGCATATGTGGAATACTTGTAGCAATTTAACAAAGTCCAATTTGAAGAAATATTTGAATTTTAAAAGGGAGGCAACATCTGGAAGAGTCAAAAACAAGGCAAAACCTTATAAATTAGCATGTCTGCAACTGGAAGACTTTCTTTTGTTCAATATTTTTAAATGTTTAAAACAAATCATAGGCTAATATTAAATGTATTATGGAAAGTAAAACATCACATCACATATGCTTTTATGTACAGAAAATTTAGAATTACATGTTTCATGAAGACCTTGTTTGTAGAGTTGCAAGTTGATGTCTATGTGTTCCAGTAGTCAATATATCCAGAGTAGTTTTACATTTATAAAAGGAGATATTTTTCATACATAAATCCAAACCGGAAACAAGTCACTTATATGAATTTCAAGTTAATGTATATAATGAATATAATTTTTTGCCTCATATTATTTGCACTTTATTTGTTTTGGATTATATATTGTGTTAGTATACTTATATAATGATTCTTTATATTATAGAGTTTATATGCAATTACTTTCAAAATATAATTTTAAAAAGAAGCAGCTAAAAAATGGAAATAATATACTGGGATAAATTTGCAACATACTTGACAGATAAATGCTTGCACTATTAAAGATATTTATAGAATCTGAAATAAGCACAACTTGAATACCTGAATTGTGAGACAGGCCACGATCACAGATAGAAATTAAAAATTAAGTGTTAATATCAAACGATAATTTTGAAACATTATTTTTCTAGGCAATGAAAAAAGCTAAATGAGAACTGTAAGATATCATTTTTTTAATCCATCATGTCTGAAAATATTCAAACTCAGTAATTATACCAGTATCTGCAAAAATGCTATAAAACTGGCATTTGCAGACATTTTTATGAGAGTGTGAAAAGACAGAACTTTTGATGAGGAAAATTCAAATATATGCATCAAAAATATAAAGTTGCTTTAATCCTTTCATCCAATTATATATCCCTAATAATTCCCCCCAAAATAAATAGCTATAGGATACATTTTTTAAAAGTATGTTTATTAAAGATATCTTTTAATAAAAGGAAATTTTAGAAATACAAGAGGGGATTGAGTAAGAGTATTTTTGTCCCTTTCCAGTAAAGAGTTAAAATTGCAAATGCTTTTTTTTTAATAGTTGCTGATATTCCAATATTTAATTTAAAATTACAACAGCAGAGTACTTCATTGTGGAGGTAACATATTTAATTCATCAGTTTTCTATTGAAGGTCAATTTATGTTACTTTTGTAGAGAGCAAAATTTGCCAAATCAAAATGCATCTCTTTGATGTGTCAATGAAAAATGATCACTAGTTGATTCTAGAAATGGAAAGTTTTATTTAAGCTAACTTGAGGATTATAATCCAAGAGACTGCCTTCCACAAAGTCTAAGGACCATCCTGCCAGTTCGAAGTCAATGGACGTGAATTCGAGCAAACTCCAGAAGATAGTGAGGGACAGGGAAGCCTGGCCTGCTGCAGTCCATGGGGTCACAAAGAGCTGGACTCGACTTAGTGACTGAACAAGAAGATCAAGAAGCAAAATTATCCTGGAGGCATAATACACACTAAAAGAGAGAGAGGAGGCCCAGAAGAGCAAAGAAAACTTTTGTGTTTAAAATTTTCTCCTCTTCCCATAAAATATGAATTGATTTCATCATGCATTAAGATTATTTCAAGTTGAAAGAGTCTTTGGCCTTCTCACTAATGGCCTAAAAGAATTCAAAGGCCCTGTCTGGAGAATAGGGATATCACCAGAGATATCAGCAAAGAATATGGGTCAGGTGCAGTGGGTGGAACTTCAGAAGGACCTTGAAAGGCCCTATGAATGATAATTACCCAAGATCAAAAGAACTGCAGGTGAATGCAGTTGTCTCAAGAACAGAAGGGTCATACGTTCCTGCCCTGGTGAGGCACTCCTTCTAGGCAGTGGCACAGGCCTAGAACAGTACCTGGAGTGATAACCCTCAGAGCAGTCAGCTCTGCCTGCCAATGCCAGCAACTTGGTTCCCTAGCAACATGCTCTAGCAACAAGGAACTATAATTTTGTTCTGGCAGCTCAGTCAGCTCTGGGTTGGTGAAGCCAACTCACCTGAAAAACCAACCTTGTATAAAAGGCTCACCTCAACTTAATCTGGACTTTGTTTCTGTCATCTCCTCTTGCCTCGAACAATAGGGTAATTAATACATTAGTTGTTTGGAGTATGTTACTTCTTTATTGGCTTAATAAGAGACAATTACCCTATAAGCTATCAGCTTGTAGAATTCCCACTCTGAACCTGTGTTAAATAAAATTATTGGCAAGGACCAAAAAGAAAAAAGAAAAGAAACTGCAGCTGAATGTTTCCCAGTGTTGAGCATAGGTGAATGAGTCTTCAAAGGTACTTGAAAGCCCAAAACTTGATACATCATCAGCAGTAAGCACTTGATAAGTGCTGACAAATACATATAGTCCTGTAACCACCACTGCAGACATGGAAACTTTCAGTCATCCCCATCCTTCAGTGGCCTTTGCAATCAGTGCTTCCTAAACTGTGGCCCTAAGTTGCTAAGGATCTGGTTTTCTTTCTGCCTATTCTAAAACTTTATATAATAGAAGACTGCTAGATTCTCAGTCAAAAGAAAGCTAAATTGTGCAGCAAGCCACTGTCTCCAAGACTTGGGGCTTGCATGGGGGAAATGAAATGCATGAGACAAAGATTCTATCAGTTTAGGTGTTGTTAGAGAATGAACAGTCAATGTGTGTGCAGCCTTTAAACATAGTGACGTGGCAGGTATATTGAGACACAACGTGCCCAAACTGTCGGACATAAGATACTGTTTTAACATTTTAGTTACATAAATGATGCTTTCACCTGTTTCCTAAAGTACATCCATCTTCTGGACTTCACTCCTTCCTGAATTTCACCTTCCATGGCACTCATATAAATATAGTATAAGTAAAAATAGTATGTTTGCATCAGGTATGATCTAATTAGCTGATTAATTTCAACAAAGATTTAGAACATAGCTTCCCTCATGGCTCAGACAGTAAAGCGGCTGCCTGCAATGCGGGAGACCCAGGTTCAATCCCAGGGTTGGGAAGATCCCCTGGAGAAGGAAATGGCAACCCACTCCAGTACTCTTGCCTGGAAAATTCCATGGACTGAGGAGCCCGGCAGGCTAAAGTCCATGGGGTCACAAAGAGTCTGACATGACTTCACTTTCACTTTATACTATAAAAAGAGACCAGTTCAGTTCAGTCGCTCAGTCATGTCCGACTCTTTGCAACCCCATGAATCACAGCACACCAGACCTCCCTGTCCATCACCAACTCCTGGAATTCACTCAAACTCATGACAATCGAGTCGGTGATGCCATCCAGCCATCTCATTCTCTGTTGTCCCCTTCTCCTCCCGCCCCCAATCCCTCCCAGCATCAGAGTCTTTTCCAGTGAGTCAACTCGTCACATGAGGTGTCCAAAGTATTGGAGTTTCAGCTTCAGCATCAGTCCTTCCAGTGAACATCCAGGACTGATCTCCTTTAGAATGGACTGGTTGGATCTCCTTGCAGGGTCTAAATTATTTATTTATTCAAGATGAGCCTTTTGTTACACCCAAGGTTTGCAAGTATCTTCTCCATATCTGTAGATTGTCTTTTCATCTCTTAATTTGTTTTTTTTGCGGAAAAAATGTTTTGATGAAGTTCAATTTAATGATTTTTTTTTTTCTTTTATGGAACAGTCCTTTGATGTACTAAGAACTGTTCACCAAGCCCTGGATCCAGGAGATTTTCTCCTATGTTATCTTCCATAAGTTTCAAAGTTTCATTTAGTATATTTGAATCTATAATGCATTTTGAGGTCCTTTTTGGCCTATGGATAGCTAATCACTCCAGCTTGTTGAAAAATGCTTTTCTTTCTTTCTTTTCCTTTTCATTAAATTGCATGTGTATCTTTTTAAGAAATCTACTGACCACACTTCAGTTCAGTCGCTCAGTCATGTCCAACTCTTTGCAACCCCATGGACTGCAGTACGCCAGGCTTCCCTGTCCATCACCATCTCCCAAAGCTTGTTTAAACTCACGTCCATCGAGTTGGTGATGCCATCCAACCATTCTGTCCCCTCATCTACTTCTCTGTCCCTCTTCCAATACCATGGTCCTGATTATTGTGGCTTTATAAGTCTTGGGATCAGGTACAATAATCTTGTTAATTTATTCTTCCTTTTCAAAATTGTCTTGGTATTCTATATTGTTTACATTTCCATATGAATTTTAGAATTATCTAGGCTATATCTGGGCCTCCCTGGTAGCTCAGCAGTAAAGAACCCATCTGTGATGCAGACATGGATTTGATCCTTGGGCTGGGAAGATCCCTTGGAGAAGGAAATGCTCCCCACTCCACTATTCTTGCTGGAAAAATCCCATGGACAGAAGAGTCTGGCAGACTACAGTCCATGGGGTTGCAAAACAGTCCAACAGGGCTTATCTACTAAACAACAACAACAGCCCATATCTGCAAAAATGGTGGAATTCTGATAGGAATTGCATTCAAATTTTATCATTTGAGAATTGACTTTTTTACTGTGTTGACTCTTTCAAACCATTTACATGGTTTTTCTCTCAAATTATTTAGCTCTTATTTCATTAGTATTTTATAATTTTCAATAGGCAGTCCTGCAGGTGTTTTGCTAAATTTACACAAAAATATTTCATATCTTTGAATTCTTTTAAATGGTAATATATTTTTAAGATCGTGGATGCCAGCAGGCCACTGAGTGTCCAACTTCCCCTCAGACCTCATAGCAGCACCACAGCCAGCTCCACCTGGCTGCCCCAAGGGCATCAGAGGATTGCTCCCACTGGTGAGAACACGTGCACTCACAGTCCACTGATGCACCTTGTGGGCAGTTGCCGAGAGCTCTGGAAGGCACCACCTCCAGTTAAGACGCTGGCACTCACGCTGATATCTCTAGAGAGCCCCTCAAGGGACCTTGGTGTGCTGGGACTTGCCTGCTACGCTCAGGATGTTTCATTCTGCCGCTTACTCTTCTCGCACCTATTGATGAAGGTATTGTGTGTGTGGGTTTTTTTTGTGCTTTGTTTCACTCATTAAATATTCATTTACAGGATCTGGAAATTCAACAGATTTTTGTATGTTGATCTTGTTGTATAGCACAGATATGCTGAATACTTATTAGTACTGGGAGTTTGTTTATAGATTCTTTGAAATTTTCTACATAGATTACATCATCTACAAAGTGAGGACAGGGTTTATTTCATCTTCTCTGATTTGTTGGCATGTTATTTTCTTTCCTAGGCTTGTTGTGCTGATTAGAATTCCCACAACTCTCTGAAAGACAAGTGGTGATTGTGGGCATTTGCTTTCTTCCTGATCATTGGTGGAAATTTTAAGTGTGGTATTTGCTATTTTTTTTGTTTGTTTTTTGCTTTTAGTAGATAGATGTTTGCTATCAGTGTGCAACAGTTCCTCTATATCCTTATTTCTCTGAGTTTTTATCAAGAATAGGTGTTGATTTTTTCCAAATGCTTTGCCTACATCACTTGATATTGTCATGCTATTTTTCTCCTTTTGCCTGCTGATATTACAGACTACAGAGCTTCCCAGGTTGTGCAGTGGTAAAGAATCCACCTGCCAATTCAGGAGACTCAGAAGACAGGGGTTCAATCCCTAGATTGGGAAGATCCTGTAGAGTAAGAAATGGAAACCCACTCTAGTGTTCTTACTTTGCCTGGAGTTGGGCAGCTGCAGTCCATGGATTTGCAAAGAGTTGAACATGACTGAGGACATACATACTGTTTGTAACAAACAGTTAAAAACAGTGTGTGTGTAATGTAAACATAATGGATTCCATTCATTTTGTAACTTTGGACTAGTTTTGTATGCCTGCAATAAAAACCACTTGGTCATCATGTATACTTGTAAAACATATTTCTGAATTATATTTGCTAATATTTTGAGAATTTTTAATCTTGTTTAATGAGAGATGTGGGCTGTACTTTTCTTTTTATGTTGGCTTTTTTAGATTTTGATAAATAATACTGGCTTAAAAATAGGAAAGTGTTTCCTGTTATTTTTGAAAAGATTGTGTAGAATTTATGTAATTCTTTAAATCTTTGGTGGAATACGTGAGTAAAATTATCTGGACCTGGAGGTTTCTTTTTGAGAGTGTTTAAAGGACTGATGCTAAAGCTGAAACTCCAATTCTTTGGCCACCTCATGCGACGAGTTGACTCACTGGAAAAGACTCTGATGCTAGGAAGGATTGGGGGTGGGAGGAGATGGGGACGACAGAGAATGAGATATATGGATGGCATCACTGACTCGATGGACATAAGTTTGAGAGAACTCTGGGAGCTGGTGATGGACAGGGAGGCCTGGCGTGCTGTGATTCATGGGGTCGCGGAGAGTCGGACATGACTGAGCAACTGAACTGAACTGAACTGAGAAATATTATTGCTTTCCATTTTCATTGAGTTCCATATATTTTTAAAAAGTTTTTCTTTAGACTTTATCTTTGACCGTTTTGTTCTGTAGGTATACGTTGTGTAGTTTCCAAGCAATTGGAGATTTTCCTGTTATCTCTTTCCTGTTTGATTTCACTGTGGTCAGAGAATACATTCTATGTGACTTTAATTCTTTGAAATTTGTTGAGGTTTGCTTTAGAGTTCAGTTTATCTTGATATTTGTGTCTTGGATTCTTGCAAAGCATATGTAGCATTGTTTTGTTTATTTGAGTGTTCTATAAATATGATTTAATCTCGATGGTTGCTGATATTGTTGAGATAGTGTATATCCTTGCTGATTTTCTGTCTGTTGTTCTAACAATTATTGAGATAAGGGTTTTAAAGCCTCCAAATATAACAGTGGAATTGTTTATTTAAGTTCTGTGAGTTTTTGCTTTATATATTTTTCAGTACTGAATTCACATTTGTGATTGCTTATGTGGATTAACATTTTCACTATTAATGCCTATCTGTCCTACTAGATTTCTTTGTTTGGAAATAGACTATTATCTTTTAAAAATATACCCATTCCTGCTTTATTTGATTAATGCTTTCCTGGTATAGCTTTTCCCATCTTTCTATTTTTAACCTGTCTCAGCCTACATCTATCATATTTGAAGCGAATTTCTTGTAGACACTATATGCTGCTGCTGCTGCTGCTGAGTCGCTTCAGTCGTGTCTGACTCTGTGAGACCCCACAGACGGCAGCCCCCCCAGGCTCTGCCGTCTCTGGGATTCTCCAGGCAAGAACACTGGAGTGGGTTGCCATTGACTTCTCCGGTAGACACCGTATAGTTGGGTGATTTTTAAGAATCAGTTTTGCAAATCTCTGTCTTTTGTTTTGCAAGGTTTATTTTAATATAATTTTGATAGGTTAGGGCCTATTTGGGCTTCCTTGGTAGCTCACCTGGTAAAGAATCTGCCTGCAGTGCAGGAAACCTTGGTTCAGTTCCTGGGTTGGGAAGGTTCCCTGAAGAAGGGATAGGTTACCCACTCCAATATTCTTGGGCTTTCCTGGTGGTTCAGATGATAAAGAGTCCACCTACAATGAGAGAGACCTGGGTTTGATTTATGGGTTGGGAAGATCCCCTGGAGGAGGGCAAGGCAACCCACTCCAGTGTTCTTGACTGGAGAATCCTCATGGACAGAGGTAACTGGTGGGCTACAGTCCATGGGGTCACAAAGCGTCAGATACACCTGAGTGACTAAGCACAGGATAACACAGGGCCTAAATCTGCTATTTTATTTTATTTTCTGTTTGTTCTCTTTGTGTTTTGTTTTTCTTTTCTTTGTTTCCCCCTACATCCTTTTATGTTCGTGGAACATATGTTTAGAATTCCATTTTGATTTTTTCATTTTGGTCCATAATATTTTAATGTGTATCTCTCTTTATATAAGGGCTTCCCTCATAGCTCAGTTGGTAAAGAATCCACCTGCAATGCAGGGCACCCAGGTTCAATTCCTGGGTTGGGAATATCCACTGGAGAAGGGATAGTCTGCCCACTCCAGTAATCTTGGGCTTCCCTTGTGGCTCAGCTGGTAAAGAATCCACCTGCAATGTGGGAGACATGGGTTCAGTCCTTGGGTTGGGAAGATCCCCTGGAGCAGGGAAAGGCTACCCACTCCAGTATTCTGGCCTGGAGAATTCCATGGACTGTATAGTCCGTGGGGTTGCAAAGAGTTTGACATGACTGAGCAATTTTCACTTTCACTCTTTATATATGTTTTTGTTGTTTAGTTGTTGTGTCTGATTTTTTTGTGACCCCATGGGCTGTATACCACCAGGCTCTTCTGTTCATAGGATATTCCAGGCAAGAATACTGGAGTATATATATATATTTTTATGGCTGCTTATCCCAGGTCACTGGAGTCAGTATTTTAAAAGTTCAAGTGAAGCATACAGATTTGTCCTTTCTTATGTCCTTTTATCCTTTACTATCTGCAATCTAATTGTCTTAATTATTTTATTTGTATACATTGAGATATATGTTGAAGAGTTGTAATTTTTGCTTCAGTCATCAAATATAATTTAGAAACCTCAAAGGGAGGAGGAATGTCTCTTGTATTTCTGCATGCTTTGCTCTTTTCCTTAGTTTCTTTATTTTTCCAAGTTTTATACTTGTTTCCTTTTTGTTTAGAGACTTTCCGTAAGACATTTTTTAGTATAGGTCTCCAGGCCAGCATTTCTCTTAGGTTTTCTTCACCTGAGAATATCTTCGTTTATTCCTTTGTTCCTTTTTCTTTTTTTGGTAGCCTTTTCCAGTCTTTCTCTAACCTCGTCTTCCCCTCACAACCACCATTCTGTTTCCACGCAGTCAGCTCTTTTAGATTCTACATATAAGGAATATCATACAGTATTTGGGCTTTTTCTGGGGCGTGGGGTGGGTCTGCCTTCTTTCAGTTATTTCGCTCATTAAGCCTATACATGTTCTTAGAAATGACAAGATTTCCGTCTTTTTCATGGCTGAATTCTATTCCACTGTGCTTGTGTGTATGCTTGTATATATGCACATATATTCCATTGTGTGCATATATGTATATGTGTGTGTGTGTGTCTTCTTTATCCATCTATCCATTGATGGACATTTTGGCTGTTTCAATATCTTGGCTATTGTGAATAATATTGCAGTGAACATGAGTGAAGGGTAAAATTCCTTTGATATACAGTTTTCATATCCTTCAGTGTTCTCTCTGCTGTATAGATTATTTTTAATTTTTCCAAGATTGGGAAATTTTCAACCATTATTTCTTCAAATATTTTTAAGGTGTGTTATCTTTCTCTTACTCTTCTGGAACGCTGATAATATGAATGGTAGATCTTCTGTTATATTCCCACGTGTCCCTGAGTCTCTGTTCATCTTTTTTTAAATCTTCTTTCTCAGTTGTTAAGTTGGATAATTTTTATTGCTTTATCTCAAGTTCATTAATTTTTTCATCTTTCTTGTCCTTTCTGATGCTGAGTGTATTCATTGAGTTTTAAAATTCTGGTCACTGTAATTTTCACTGTAAAGTTTCTGCTTGCATCTTGTTTCTACCTTCAGTTTTCTGCAGAGATTTTCTATTGTTTATTTGTTTCAAGGATATTTGTAATTACTTGTGGAAGCATTTTCATGATGGCTGTTTTAAAACCCTTGTCAGTTCTCATATTGATGCCATCTTGTTGTTGCCTTATTCTTGGCATGATGAATGTTTTATTTTTTTTGTCAAAATTCTATATTTGGAGCATTATATGTGGACTGTAGATACCATTTAAATCCTGTGTTTTAGCAGGCTTCCTGTGATACAATTCCAAGTAAAGGAAAACAAAGACAGTTTCTCACTACTGGATGTGGTTAGAATCGTGGTTTCCTGTCTCCCTTCCTTGACATCCAGGATCAGGCAGAGAAAGATTTCTCTTGAAACATGTATATTACCATAAGTGGAAAGAAAAAAAAAAAAACTATGGGGAAATCTGGTGGTTTATGGCTCAGTTTATCCATCTGTCTATTATAAACTATATGAGATAAGGAGGCAGACTTGAAGATCTTAGTAGCTTTTGGAAGTGGATACAAGCCCAAATAAAGCATGTTCTAAATGTAGTTAATTTATTAAATTTTTGCCATTGATTAAAAAAAAGATTCCTCTTTCTCACAGCTGGCAGTTGGCTGGATACATTACTGTGCTGATTTGCTAACCCAGACTTCCTACTAGACAACCGTTAATAGTATCCTCTGTGAGGAGAGGAGATTACCTTGTTACTGTTGAGCACTGGTGGAAACCTTGATTTTCCTTAGGCCTCCTCTGAAATGGCTCTTTTGGAGTAAGGAAGGACACCTCCTTGTTGATGCACGGGGATAGAAGTATGAGCTCCCGAGGTGATCTCCACTGACTTCACAGAAGGAGCTCATTGCCACCCATTTGGGATGAAAGTCTTAACCCCACACTGTGACACCACCCTGGCAGAAATTTGGAGTGAGCCATTACTGTTCAATTAGTGTGCATGTCTGGACTCTACACGTGGAGTTTCTGGAGGACTGGTATGGGGTCACAGTTTTTTCTTTGGTACATCCCTGAAGTAAAGTGTTTATTGTTTAAAATTTTCTGTGTTGCTAGCCTGACCATCTTCTGGCCCTTGTGCTAGAGAGAAGATTTTCTTGTTGTCTGTCTTGTTTTGCTTTTGTTTTGTTTTTTGGTCTACACTCACCTAGAGAGTGTATTAAAAAGCCGAGACATTACTTTGCCAACAAAGGTCCATATAGTCAAAGCTATGGTTTTTCCAGTAGTCATGTATGGATGTGAGAGTTGGACCATAAAGAAGGCTGAGTACCAAAGAATTGATGCTTTTGAACTGTGGTGTTGGAGAAGACTCTTGAGAGTCCCTTGGACTGCAAGGAGATCCAACTAGTCCATCCTAAAGGAAATCAATCCTTAATATTCATTGGAAGGACTGATGCTGAAGTAAAACTCCAATGCTTTGGCCACCTTATGCGAAGAGCTGACTCATTGGAAAATGCCCTGATGCTGGGAAAGGTTGAATGCAGGGGGAGAAGGGGATGACAGAGGATGAGATGGTTGGATGGCATCACTGACTCAATGGACTTGAATTTGAGCGAGTTCCAGGAGATGGTGAAAGAGAGGGAAGCCTGGCGTGCTGCAGTCCTTGGGGTCACAAAGAGTCAGACATGACTGAGCAACTGAATAACAACAACACTGACATTTCTGGTTTGATGCCTTCACCAGAACCCAACCAGTTAATCTGATATAAGTGAGACAAAAGAAAATCCAGGGAAATCACCACTGTCCTCTGGTCCTGAAGATTTGGTCTACTCTTCAAGAACAAACAAAAATAGGAAAAACAAGAAGACATAAAAACAAAGTCAGTTCATTAGATAATGGGCAAAGGATTTGAGATTTTACTGAAGAGGATATACAGATGGAAAATAAGCACATGAAAGGATGTTCAGCATTACTAGCCATTAGAGAAATGCAAATTAAGGACCACAGAGAGATACCATTACACAACTACTGCAACCATTAAAATAAAACATAATGGCAGTACCAACTGCTGGCAGCAATGTAAAGAAACTGGCTCTCTAATATATTGCTGGTTAGAATGTGAAATGGTGTAGTCATTCTGAAAAATAATTTTCAATAAAAAAAAAATATATATAAACATATACTTAACATATGACCTAGCTCATGCTCCTGAACAATTATTCCTGAGAAGTTCAAGTACATAATAGCCTATCCATATACAGAGTGAAGTAAGCCAGAAGGAAAAACACCAATAAGGTATACTAACGCATATATATGGAATTAGAAAGATGATAATGATAACCCTGTATGCGAGACAGCAAAAGAGACACAGATGTATAGAACAGTCTTTTGGACTCTGTGGGAGAGGGCGAGGGTGCGATGATTTGGGAGAATGGCATTGAAACATGTATATTATCATATGTGAAACGAATCACCAGTCCAGGTTCGATGCATGATACAGGATGCTCGGGGCTGGTGCACTGGGATGACCCAGAGGGATGGGATGGGGAGGGAGGTGGCAGGGGGGTTCAAGATGGGAAACATATGTACACCCGGGGCAGATTCATGTCAGTGTATGGTAAAACCAATACAATAATGTAAAGTAAAAAAAAAATAAAAATAAAGGAAATCAAAAAAAATAGCCTATCCATGAATGTTCAGAGCAGCTCTGTTTGTAATAGCTAAAATGGAGGCAGCCAAAATGTCTCTGAGTAGGTAAATGTTTAAACCTCTGCTACAGCTATGCTGTGACTACTCTTCCATGATAAAAAGGAAAGAACTTTTGATACATGCAACAACTTGGATGGGTCTCAAAATTATTGCTCTGAGTGAGGCAGCCCATTTCAAAAGTTCACATACTGTTTGGTTTTATTTATATAGCATTCTTTAAATGACAAAAATGTAGCCATGGAGAACAATCAGTAGTAGTCAAGATTTAAGAATGATTTATTTAGTACAAACCAGGTGCTTAAAACAAACTGATGCTCAGTTCTAGAGGTAGGAAGTCTGCAATCACAGTGCCATCGGGATTTGCTCTGGAGCCTCTGAGGGTCATTTCTTCATGCTTCCCTTGGCTTCCGGTGGCTGCCCTCAACCCTTGGGGTTCCTTGGCTTGTTGTGTAACTCCCTCTAGTCCCTGTTCTCATGTGACTTCTCCATGCTTTTGTGTGTCCCTTTCTCATGAGGACACAAATCACTGGACTTAGGTTTCACTCTAAATATAGGATGAATTCATCTCTTAATCTTTAACTAATTCTTTCTGCAAAGACCATATTCTTTTATGCAAAGACCAAAGGCATATCCAGATAAGCCCATATTCTTAGGTTCTGGGAAGAAACAAATGTTGGAGAAATGTCATTAAACTCACTACATATGGTGAGAGGGAAGGAGTTGAATGTGGCTAGAGCAGAGTAGTGGAGAAGGCAATGGCAAGCCACTCCAGTACTCTTGCCTAGAAAATCCCATGGATGGAGGAGCCTGGTGGGCTGCAGTCCGTGGGGTCGCTAAGGGTCAGACCCGACTGAGCGACTTCACTTTCACACATTGGAGAAGGAAATGGCAACCCACTCCAGTGTTCTTGCCTGGAGAATCCCAGGGACGGGGGAGCCTGGTGGGCTTCCGTCTATGGGGTCACACAGAGTCGGACACGACTGAAGTGACTTAGCAGCAGCAGCAGCAGCAGCAGAGCAGAGTAGAACTAGGGAGGTATTAATGGAGATGGAACAGAGTTGTGTCTTGATTGTATTTAGGGTCCATGAGTCTACATTTGATAAATGGCATAAAACTTTAAACATAGATTGTGCCAATATCAATTTTCTGGTTTTGATAATGTACTATCACCATGGAAGATATAACCATTGGCAAAAAAGAGTTTAAAGAATACACAAGACCTGTTTTTACTGTCTTTGTAACTTCTTATGAATCTATTATCATTTAAAGTAAACTTAGAGAGGATCTGCTAATTTTCTTACAGATGACAACTTTTCCTCTAATTATGTACAAATATTCCTTGCTTTACTTTGTGTTTAATATAAGAAAGACTTTTTTTTTTCATCTTCAGAATGGGGGAAATTTATAATTGCTAAAGTGTATCATGCCTCTTGTGTTTAATATTATAACAGATTGCTTATGGTGTCACAGAGTTTATATATCTGCTCAGAATTCTGTAAGAATGAGATCCAATAATTGCCTTACTGTTTGCTTCTGAACTGAATATCAGGCCTAGAGTGTCATTTTCTTTTCTCTCTCTCTTTTATCCCTGCATAGTGAAGGTAAATTAAAACCCAAATTAACAGTAAAATGTCACATTGCATTGTATGTATTCAAATTCCTTTCTACCCTCAAACTGATTTATGTATATTTAATGGGTTTTGTTGAAAAGAAGATGATAGAACAATTAAAGATTTTTAAAAGAACAGAAGCTTTTCCCTAAAGGTAAAAGGGGAACATAAGTGATGTCTGTATTTGCATAAACCTTTTACAAAATAGATGAAATGGATGATGTTCAGGGGAAGTCATTAGCACTGGAAATTTACAAAGAAAAAAGAAAAGACAATCTTTGGAGGTAAATGTGTCATTTAAAGTGACTTAAATGTTATTACTAAAAATTATTTGAACTTCATTTTCTTACTAAAATTTTTTGAATTTATAGAATATACAGAAGAATTTCTTCAGGGCTTAAAACCTTGTGATAGTTATAATTAGGTAACTGACTGGCAGGTGTCTATTCTATTGAAAATGAGTTTCCTCCTCTTCTGTCCATCTCAAAGTTAACACACAATATGTTGCTAAGTAGAATTTAGACCTGATTAGGATTGACACTTCTTTTCAGAGAAAACTTCCATAAGTGAAATAAAAATGTCATAAGGGAAATAAACCTGTAACAGAACAGAACTGCAAAGAAACGAAAGGAAAAAAAAAAACACAAAACAACCACAGCTCAGTTTATGGATCGTTTGTAGGAATGATGATTCTAAGTTCTAATTAGATTTGACTTTCAAATTTTCTATTTGCAGATAGAAATGAGTCATGAATTATTACTTCGAACCATCATTCTTGATCTCAACGACAGCAGGCTTAACGATGAATTTTTAAAATGATACTTTCTCCTACTTAGTATCATAGCATAAATATTAATATCAAGAACAGTAACCTACACTTATCTAGTACCTTCAGCGTCAGGACATCCAAAGATATTTTAGAGGTTAAGTGCTTCACCTTTGTGGTAGAATTCACTAGGATAAGGGGAGGAGGGAGGTGGGAGGGGGGTTCGGGAGGGGGAACTCATGTACACCCAGGGCGGGATTCATGTCAATGTATGGCAAAACCAACCAATATAATATTGTAAAATAATTAGCCTCCAATAAAAATAAAAAAAATAAAAAGCAGTTGTAGTACATTGCAAACTGGTCTCATGCGAGGTGAAGTATATAATTTATTTTTCAAAATTGAATCAAGATTAAACAATTCGATAAAGAAGCGTGCTAAATGTATTTCATGACAAAGTGCTGAGCCAAGTGTGAGAATCATTACATTAAATAAACCCTTTAACATTTTCAGGGTGGTCGTCAGGATCCTCAGATTGTTTCAGTGCCCTTCTGATGCAAACTTATTGGCTGTCTTGGTCAGCTCAGGCTCTGTAACAATATACTATAGACTGGCCTCTGGCTAAAACGATGGACATTTGTTTCTCCTATTTCTAGAGCCTGGGGAGTCCAAGAACAAGGTGCTGACAGTCCGGTCCTTGGTAAGGGCCATGTTCCTGGTTTATATGGAGCCAGCTTCTTGCTCTGGCCTCATATGGCTTTCCTCAGTGCTTGTAGTTAGGGAGAGAGACAGAGAGCCTGCCTTCTCCTTTGTTCTTGCTGAGTCACTCAGTCGTGTCCAACCTTTGCGACCCCATGGATGGCAGCACACCAGGCCTCCTTGTCCATCACCAACTCCTGGAGTCCACCCAAAACCCTATCCATTGAATCGGTGATGCCATCCAACCATCTCATTCTCTGTTGTCCCCTTCTCCTCCCACTCTCAATCTTTCCCAGCATCAGGGTCTTTTCCACTGAGTCAGCTCTTTGCATCAGGTGGCCAAACTATTGGAGTTTCAGCTTCAACATCACTCCTTCCAATGAATATTCCAGGTTGATTTTCTTTGAGATGGACTGGTTTGATCTCCTTGCAGTCCAAGGGGCTCTCAAGAGTCTTCTCCAACACCACAGTTCAGAAGCAATCTTTTGGTGCTCAGCTTTCTTTATGGTCCAACTTTTACATCCATACATGACTACTGGAAAAACCTTATGCACCTTTGCTGGCAAAGTGATGTCCCTGCGTTTTAATAAACTGTTTAGATTTGTCACAACTTTTCTTCCAAGGACCGAGCATCTTTTAATTTCATGGCTGCAATCACTATCCACAGTGATTTTGGAGCCCAAGAAAATAAAGTCCGTCACTGTTTCCACTGCTTCTCCTTCTATTTGCTATGAAGTAATAGGACCAGATGCCATGGTCTTTGTTTTCTGAATGTTGAGTTTTAAGCAGCTTTTTCACCCTCCTCTTTCAACTTCATCAAGAGGCTCTTTAGTTCTTCTTTGCTTTCTTCCATAAGAGTGGTATCATCTGCATATCTGAGGTTATTGATATTTCTCCCAGCAACCTTGATTCCAGCTTGTGTTTCATCCAGCCCAGCGTTTCTTGTGATATACTCGGCATATAAGTTAAATAAGTAGGGTGACAATATACAACCTTGACATACTCCTTTCTCAATTTGGAACCAGTCCAAATTGTTGTTGTTCCGTCTTTGCTTTTAACTGTTGCTTCTTGACCTGCATATAGGTTTCTCAGGAGGCAGATAAAGTGGTCTGGGATTCCCATCTTTTGAAGAATTCTCAGCAGTTTGTTGTGATCCACACAGTCCAAGGCTTTTGAATAGTCAATGAAGCAGATGGTTTTCTGGAATTCTCTTGCCTTTTCTATGATCTGGCAGATGTTGGCAATTTGATCTGTGGTTCCTCTGCCTTTTCTAAATCCAGCTTGGACATCTGGAAGTTCTCGACTGACATACTATTGAAGCCTACCTTGAAGGATTTTGAGCATTACCTTGCTGGCATATGAAATCAGTGTAACTGAATGGTAACTTCAACATTCTTTGGCAATGCCCTTCTTTGGTATTGGGATGAAAACTGACCTTTTCCAGTCCTGTGACTGCTGCTGAGTTTTCCAAATTTTCTGCAAACTGAGTGCAACACTTTAACAGCACCTTCTTCTTTAAGGGTGCTCATCCCATCATGAAGTCCCACTCTTGGGACCTAATCTAAGCTAATTCCATCTCCAAATACTATCACATTGGGGGTTAAAGCCTCAACTTATAGATTTCAAGGGGAATACCAATATTTAGTTATAACATTGACACTCCACAGTGTGATGCTGAAAGCAAATGGTAATGAGTTAATCAAGAAGGTGATCTCCTGGTGCCATCACCTTGTAATACAATAAACAGGGAGTTCATTTTTAAAAACGTGTTTTTATGATGCAAGTGCATGTTAACCGAAATTTCACACTGTTCCAAGCCATAGAACTAGAGACAGAATCCATAGTATATCAAAATCAGACTCTTTCTCTTGTGTTGTCTTGGCCTTCGTTTTTCTTCCTAGTTATTTCTGCTTTGTTCCTAACAGACAGCCCAAAGTGTTCTCTTGTTTAAAGTCTTCCCTGATTTACATGTTAGGATATAATCTCTTAATTCACAGTGTTCTGTTTAACACTTATTTTATTGAAATAAAACAACAATATTGGTTCTCCCTCTCTACTTATTTAGCTCATTGAGAATAAAGACTATAAATTACTCATGTTCGTTCTCCACCTGACTAGTGCAAGATCTGGTTCCAAACTACCTTCTGAAGGATACATTTTTAGCAAACAACCTTGGAAGATAGAAGCAGTATCTGCTTTTAGAGAAAGGACTTTTTTTTTTTTTACTGTCCAAGATAATAAAGATAGTGTCTCCTTCCCAGACAAAGGACAGATATATTTGAGGTCCTTTATAGTTCCTTAGCAATGATTCAGACCCACTGCTGGCACAGTACCTATTTGGACCACTTCATGTCCTCCCTGGGAGATTTGGGGTTATGGGAAAAAGTGATATAAATGTGAACTTCACATAGTTCTTTATATCCATGAGTAATAGTCTTTTGGTTTTGTCCGAAGAATTTCTTATGACTTCTGACAACATCCATGGAACTATGTCAGGTTAATTTCTTAGCATTCAAGGAGAGTAAACTCTCAGACCCCACATATTTATTGACATTAGGTACTCAATAGATATATGCTAAATACTTTTCATTTAATTATGGATGCCAAAATCAATAATCTCGTCTACATTTCTCTTCATCTACTTAACACATCAGGAATTGAGGTTCAAATAAGTTAAATGACTTAGTATCCAAGATGATGATTGAAACATATTTTTGTGAACACTTCATCCATGGTTAATTAAAACTTTTGTCATTTTTATTTTCTTTAGAATATCTAATGAATTTTATGATCATGTTCAAAATTACTGTTAAAATGTTTTGCCATGTGAAGCCAGTGCTGGTGTTCATTATTTGCATTTACAATCAGATTGGCAGTGATGAGAAAAGAAAAAGGAGACGTAATGTATACATAATGAATTCTTGATGAGGCCAATTTTCTAGTAGTTTAATTAGAGAAAAATTAAATAATTATTTTTTCACATGGTCCATGGAAAGATAATCATACACATTTTGGCAAATCTGTATTATCCAATATATTAAATCAATGCTATTGATTTAATTTTATTGATTTTTATTATTTTTTTAAAAATGATCACATTCAATTGGCAATTTTGATTTTTAAACTTGTCAGTTATGAACACAATATATCTACAGTTATTTTTATGTAATATAAATATAAGAAATATTATAAGTAATATTATACTTTAATAATCTAAATTAACAGAGTAGATATGTAATTAAGTTTTCTAAAGAAATCCGTACAGGTTCAAATCAACTTAGATTTCAGAAACTGCTCCAAGGCATAGAGAAAATATAGATTACTTTAAAGAGAAGATCTTTCCATTGTGTCATTCTGATTTCCTTATAATTTACTATTTTTCAAAGAAGAACAATAGAAAAATTTCCCTCTTTTCAGTTAAACATTGATAAAGAGGAGTTTAATTTCAGAATCTGAGTTATTTGGGTTTAAAGGCTACTGATCTTTTGGTCTAGTAAATGACCTCTTAGTTATGATGTAAATGTTTGAGTTTCATTCACAAAATGCAAATATAAAGCACTGCCACAATATTATTGATTTTATATTGCAATGCACTTTAATGCAAATTTGTGAAAATCAACATTTAGCCTAATTTTATACAATACTTTCATTTTCTTTTAAGATTATAACTTACATACATAATTGATATTCTCTGCTCTTCTGGAACATTCAAAATATTTCAGGTTACAGTGATCATTTTAGATAGAATCCCCCCTTCTAGAAAACTTAGTGTTCCTTTTCCTTTGGTTTGTTTACTTAAACTGTGGTTTTTCTTGTTATGGTTGGTTATGCCATGCTCATTCTATGACGCTAGCTATTTATCTTCAGATTTCTTCTCACTTATCTCTATGTGCTCTTCCTACATGTTATTGCTATTATGATTTTGAGATGACAGAATAAAGTAAATGAGTCTTAGTTTATGTAAAAATGCATAAAAGCATATGTTTAAGTTATACATATTTTAAATTGACTTTACATTTTAAATTTAATTCATGGCTTGTGTTAAGATAACTTACCCCACAACAGTGATGACTTTCAGTAGCAGAGTCAGAAATAGCTGATCTTTGGCAAATGTTAAACTTTAAGATTTACTTTTCTTAAAAAGTGGTGACCTTTCATCACCCGTAATTAAAATGAAATTCCCTTTTAAACAATATAAATCTCAACAACAGAACCCAAACAGAGGGACCTGGATTGGCTTAATGTTGTGTGGAGAATTATTCTGACAGTTTTGGACTAAATTTGGGTTTCTTAAGCCAGATTCGTATTTATTGGTAAGAATCAGAAAAATGCCTTTGATTAATAATCATATAATAATTAGTAACCACAAATTCTAATTTTTTTTACTCAAAATCTATTTATTGCTCCTTATTGATTATGGAAGTCCTGAATCCCAGGGTCAGGAGAAATGTTTGGAATAGTATTTACCCATCCCCAAGAGCTGGGAGGTGGGTGGAGGAAAGATGTGAATGGCTCTGGGGCATCATTTCTCTCATCACCTTGAGAGTTTAGTGAAGAACCTACTTAGTAGTAGATTTGAGTTAGCTCCAGAGAAGACCAGGCTGATACCTGTGGCTGTGTTGTAGAGACTGACCCATTCTAACCAGACCACTTCCTTAACAAGAAAACTTGCATTATCACAATTCACATAGATTTCTCTCCTCCATCTTGTTTCTATAAAGTGTAAAATCATGTGGACCTTGTTCCTATAAATATGTAAAACATTATGGACCTTGTTCCTATGAATATGTAAAGCAGTATGCAACAACATACTAATATAAATATGTAAAACAGTATGGATTTTAATCCAATCGGATATTGGCCATGATACATGTGTATTATTTTTGCCCAGCATAAGCTTCAAGATAATTACATTTCCTGAATATATACTTTATACTTCTCTACTGGCTATTTTGGGCTTCCCTAGTAGCTCAGACAGTAAAGCATCTGCCTGCAATGCAGGAGATCTGGGTTTGATCCCTGGGCCAGGAAGATCCCCTGGAGAAGGAAATGGCAACCCATTCCAGTATTCTTGCCTGGAGAACTCCATAGACAGAGAAGCCTGTCTCCTCTATGTCTACAGCCCATAGGGTCACAGAGTTGGACATGACTGAGCGACTAACCCACGCACACACTGTCTGTTTTAATATAATAAACCTCTCATTTCTACACCATATACAAACACATTACAACCATCACCACTACCATCACCACCAACAATTAATGGTAATTGGTGTCAAAACAGGAAAATTCTGTAAATATAATCTTAATATACATGATTAAAATTATATGTTGACTTTATCTAAACTTAAGCGAGGCAAAGCTGGTAGGTAGACAGATATAAGTGTATATGTACACACACACTATTAAGGGCTTCCCTAGTAGCTCAGCTGGTAAAGAATCCACCTGCAATGCAGGAGACCCTGGTTTGAATCCTGGGTCAGGAAGATCTGCTGGAGAAGGGATAGGCTTCCCACTCCAGTATTGTTGGGCTTCCCTGGTGGCTCAGCTAATAAGGAATCTGCTTCCATTGCAGGAGACCTGGGTCTCCTGGGGCCCAGGTTGGGAAGATCCCCTGGAGAAGGGAAGAGATACCCACTCCCGTATTCTGGCCTGGAGAATTCCATGGTGTCACAGAGAGTTGGACACAACTGCGTGGCTTTCATTTTCACTTTCATACTCTTGGTTCTGTCTCTCTGGAGATTTCGCTGATGAGGGTGGTTCTAGAGAAACAGAATTTTTTTTAAGAATAAGTTTTATGAATTAGTTTTGAGTTTTAAATTACTTTTGAGGAAATGATTCTTTAACCTGATTAGATTTAAAAATCTTAATGACACTGTTGATCCACAGTATGAACTTGTAATAGAGATATACAAAATGTCTACATTGGATGCTTCCAATCAACCACTTACAAGGAGCTGGTTGACTGTGTATGGTACTTTCAAACATCTGTGAGAGACTAGATGAATATGATACAAAGTGATTGATCCTAATGTCACTGGACAAAGTGGTGACAGGAAAGGAAGACCTCAGGGATTTTAATTTCTAGTTCAAGCACCACATATGTGACCTTAAAGTTTCTATTACTCTCTGAAGGAGACCCTTTCCTTCTATAGCTTCAGAGCTGAGATTGCTAAAAGTAAATGCAGAATCTCCTTTGCACTGGCCGAGATACAAATTGAATTGACAGTCTTACAGGGTGTTTATAGTTAAAGTGAAGGCAATGATTAGTAAAGAATGAGCCCTTGCAGGCAGTAGTAAGGAATATGTGGGAAGATCCTGGCGAAGCTGGAGACATTGAGTCTCTATATTCTGCTGAGCTCACTTTGCCAGTGAACAAGGCCTCCCTACCCCCAGCAGAAGCAGCCTCCCCATCCTCAGTAGAAGTGGCCTCTTTACCACCAGTGGTATCAGCCTCTCCATCCCCTCATATGAGGTGTGAGTTAGCACTGCGTTGTCTGAGGAAACTGTCCTGGCCTCACCTGAGGCATTGGTATGACCTATGAGAAGCCATGCTACACTTCCAAAAGAAATACTTGAGTTTTCAAATGTATACAGACAGAAATCAAGGGGATATGTATGGGTATAGATACTAAGGGTGTGAGATAACGGTAGAAGAATATAAAACTGGGTTAATGAAAGTGAAAGTCGCTCAGTCCTGTCCGACTCTTTGCGATCCCATGGACTATACAGTCCATGGTGTTCTCCAGGCCAGAATACTAGGGTGGGTAGCCTTTCCCTTTTTCAGGGGATCTTCCCAACCCAGGGATCAAACCCAGGTCTCCTGCACTGAGGGTGGATTCTTTACCAGCTGAGCCACAAGGGGTTAGGTAGAATTTTTTGGTGTAGGTTCACTAAGCAGAGATTCTGCATTTTATGCTGCAACTTAGGTAGTTATAAGGGTCACTAACACTCTGGCTGAAACATAGACTGCGAAATGGCAAACAGTCTAATTCTACAGTCTAGGTTCGATGCATGATATAGGGTGCTCGGGGCTGGTGTGCTAGGATGAACCAGAGAGATGGATGGGGAGGGAGGTGGGAGGGGGTTTCAAGATGGGGAACACATGTACACCCAGGGCAGATTCATGTCAATGTATGGCAAAACCAATACAATAATGTAAAGTAATTAGCCTCCAATTAAATAAATTTTTAAAAAATAGATAAATATCAGAAAAAAAATTAGAATTGTGGGATCTGTCCTGGTTTAACCCAAAGGAAGGGATTAAAAAACTTAGAGGGTATTGAGTGTTACAGTAGGTTTGTCATTACAGATCTACTCACCCACACTGAGAGGGTCCAGAAGACATAATTTTCACCCATGCTGTGAGAGATAAATTTGTGATGGTACATCCTGACATCCTTGAAGAGCTCTGTAAGTGCTCTTCTCCGTAGGCCAGACCTCATTGCAGCCCCTGACCTGGGAATCCTAAATGCTCTGGGAGAATGAGTACGTTTTTGTAAGCTTTATCAAGTGGTGATTCCAATTGCACCTGCTCTATGATGTCTTTGCTTGAGCAAAGTAACACATACCCTGGTACCTGACACACACTTCTTGACTTGGAAAATGTCTTTTTATCCTTCCCTGCCAATGAGCTCCACCAGAGGTTTGCTTTCTGATAGCAAGGTCAGCAAAACAGGGGTTTATCAATGATCCAATCCTGTTTCATCATTTAGTTTTCAGGAATACTGGTCTTCTTTTCCTTCTACAAGAGATCACACTGGTCCATAATATTGATCATGTATGGACCTCATGAGCAAGAAGTAGCAACTACTATAGACATTTGTGTGCCACAGGGTGGGGAATAAATCTGACCAAAATTCAGGGGCATTGGTGTAATTTTCAGGGTTTCAATGGTGTGTGGCATGTCCACATGTTCCCTCCAATGTAAAAGCATACGTTGCCTTATTTGACCCTTCTACAACCATAAGAGAGGCACAGCAGCTAGTTTGCCTTTTTAGTTTTTGGAGACAATATCTGGTTTTGTCACTTTAGCCCACTTACCAAGTGACCTGAAAAGTTGTTTGTTTTGAGTGAGGCTCAAGCCAGGAGAAAGTTTTATGTCAGGTCCAGGCTGCTGTGAAAGCTGCTTGGACCACATAAATAGATCCAATGGTGCTTGAAGTGTTGGTGGTAGAAGCAGATGCTGTTGGCGGCTTTTGGCAGACCCATATATGTGAATCATATTGCAGATCTTTAGGATATTGGAGCAAAGCCTTACCACCCTCTGCGTATCTCTGTTCTCTTTTGAAGACACATTTCTTGGCCTGATACTGGGACTTAGTAGAGACGGAATACTTAACTGTGGGCTCATTACTATGGGCACTGAGCCTGCCCATCATGAACTGTGCTGTTTGATCCATGAAGCCGTATAATTGGGCGTGCACACCCTTACCGAATGGAAGTGGTGTATACATTTTTGGGCCTGAGCTAACTCTGCAGGAACAATAAGCACCATGAAGAAGTGGCCCAGATGCTTCTGGGCCTCACGCCAGTGCCCTGCACTCTTTCTTCCTGCCTTCGTGGCCTCATCGGGAGTTTCTTGCAATCAGTTGACAAAGAAGCAAAGACTTGGCCCTGATTTGCTGATTCTGCCCGATATTCAGGCACCATCCAAAAGTGGACAGCTGCAGCACGACAGCCCCTTTCTGGGACATTCTATGGAAAGGATCTGCTTTTGACATGGCATTTCCATTTTCTGGTGCAGGGTTCCTTGGTCAACATTAAATAGTGTGAGCTGAGAAATACTGATTAAAAGGCAAAACAGAATAAACATACACACATTTATTGAGAATTATCTAGAAGTATTACTATCTTTATACATATAAACTGTTTCATAAAATATGGACTTGATTTTTTACATGAACTTAAGTCTACAAAGTTACTTATTAATTTGCCATTAGTCCCGCTCTGCACAATTATCCCTAACTTAAAATAGCAATTTACAGTTATTCTTCATACAATTTCAATTGAAACTGAAATCCTACAACAACAAAAATATCAGTAAATATTTTGTTGAAGCGTAGAATACAACTATGGCACTTTCAGTGTTCAGTTCAGTTCAGTTCAGTTCAGTCGCTCAGTCGTGTCCGACTCTCCGCGACCCCATGAATCACAGCACGCCAGGCCTCCCTGTCCGTCACCAACTCCCGGAGTTCACTCAAATTCATGTCCACAGAGTTGGTGATGCCATCCAGCCATCTCATTCTCGGTCGTCCCCTTCTCCTCCCGCCCCCAACCTTTCCCAGCATCAGAGTCTTTTCCAGTGAGTCAACTCGCCGCATGAGGTGGCCAAAGTATTGCAGTTTCAGCTTTAGCATCAGTCCCTCCAATGAACACCCAGGATTGATCTCCTCTAGAATGGACTGGTTGTATCTCCTTGCAGTATAAGGGACTCTCAAGAGTCTTCTCCAACACCACAGTTCAAAAGCATCGATTCTTCGGCGATCAGCTTTCTTCACAGTCCAACTCTCACATCCATACATGACCACGGGAAAAACCATAGCCTTGACTAGACGGACCTTTGTTGGCAAAGTAATGTCTCTGCTTTTTAATATACTATCAAGTTTGGTCATAACTTTCCTTCCAAGGAGCAAGCGTCTTTTAATTTCATGGCTGCAATCAGCATCTGCAGTGATTTTGGAGCCCTTACTAGGAAATAAATAATTTATTATTTAAATAAGTGTAAATTATACTGAAACAAATTATACTGAAAATTATAAATTTTACTGTAAATTATACTGAAACTTTTTTGTTATAACTACTAGAGGAAGGATGGTCATACATTTAATGAAACTGGAAAACTGTATAAATGATTCATCTGGCCAAGAAGGTGTCAAATGCTATAACAATTATTTGTAAAAATAAAAAATACAACAAACATGGTAGAATTTCAAACTTTTGTTTCAAGTTCTGGTAAAAATGCAATATTTGCATTTTAACTACTATTCTTTCCTTTATCTGATTAAGAAGTTCAGAGGGATGGGATGGGGAGGGAGGTGGAGGGAGGTTCAAGATGGGGAACACATGTACACCCGGGGCAGATTCATGTCAATGTATGGCAAAACCAATACAATAATGTAAAGTAATCAGCCTCCAATTAAAATAAATAAATTAAAAAAATTAAAAATCAGTAACATGGAAAACATCTTTCCCAAACAAACAAAAAAAAGAAGTTCAGTATTAGCACATTAATCTCAGCCTTCTGTCTTTCAAGAGTAATGCAGAACCTCAGTAGGTTTTGTGCCTGTTACCTTACAACATCTGTATGTGGTCAAGGAACAAACAGAATGCAACACCAGGCATGCATGAGTAGTAGTCTGTTCCTTATATACCAGGTAAACCTCATAAACCAAATAAAAAATCAGTGTAATGTCATGTACAACTTATGAAACATGTAATCAGCCTAGGAATGTTAGAGAAAGGCCTCGGACTTCATTTAATTGATCTTGGGTATGATCTGGACATCAGGATATATAAAAGCCTTCCAGGTTATTCTACTCTTCATCCAAGGATGAGAACCGCTGAAGTTTTACTTAATTTGTATTATTTCAGTTTCAATTCAAATGTTTCAGATGAAAGATAAGTAGTTAACTGTAAATAGAACATATCTCATTTTCACATGTGATTCCACTTCAACTATAACCTAAAATGTGATTAAAAATAAAGCCCCTAATGAAAATATAATGTTGTATCTGTTCAAATGAAATGTATTTGATATAACTTCAGAGATCCTCAAATTTTAAAATATTCATTTCTACATGAAAATAAATGTGATTCTATTTGAGATTATTTCTTCCTAAGGGTTGAATAATGATGGTTACTAATTCTTAATTCTTCGGGTACAAAGATATTTGTGACACAAAATATAAAACAAAAGAAGAAACAAGGTTAAATTGGTTATTGTTAAGCATTTTCACAGGAAACATTCTTTGTACTCTTTTAAAGTAGTGTATATACTAGTTAAGCCCTCTGTTAGAGAGAGGTTGGTAAAACGCAATGCATTTTAATTTTGATTTTATTAAAACAAATTGGTTTATTTCCTTACAGTTTTCCCTCCACATACAGGCTGTTTTACTTGATTGAAATTATACACTATATACAATTTGCATCCTGATAGAATAGTATTTATATATATTATACAGTACACTTAATTCTCCAGAAAAATGCAGCATTTTATTGAAAAGATTGAGTCACAATTGTATATGTAATTTTTCACCTACAAGTTCCATTTGGTTAAACTACTTGTAGATAATTTTATATACAAAAGGCTTAGTGTATGTGCTAAGTTGCTTCAGTTGTGTCTGACTCTTTGTGACCCTGTGGACTGTATTCTGCCAGGCTTCTCTGTCCATGGGATTTTCCAGGCAAGAATACTGGAGTAGGTTGCCATTTTCTTCTCCAGGGGATCTTTCCAACCCAGAAATTGAGCCTGCATCTCTTATAGCTCTTTTATTGGCATTGGAAGGCAGGTTCTTTACCACTGCTGCCACCTGGACTTTGTTGAAGGGTATTTACAAAAAGTGCTTTTTCTATTGTTTTTCATATATTTACTAATGTTTTCTTTATCATTAGAACAGAAATGGTCAACAGAAAAGAATAAATAATGTTATTTAGTTCTTAATGATCCGCGAAGCACACCAAGTGACTTGGATGTCTATATTAGGAGTGTGTTTTCCATGAATAGGTAGCTTCCTATCATCTCTCTTCTGGCAAAAATATGAAAGATAAGTGTGTGAGTAAATTAGTGTGTATTTGCATTTTTGAATTTTGCCTTAAAATATAACACGAACAGAATTGTGTAGAGAATAATATTTTGATTCCAGTTACACGTATAATATTTAAAATAGGAAGCTGGCACTAAAATAATCACGATTTATAGATTATAATGATTAACTAGCGGAGCACTAACTTCACAGGTCATTCTTTGGGCATGTAAAATTTTGTACTTAGTTACTACTACAAACTGATTCCCTGGTGGCTCAGAGGTTAAAGCGTCCACCGGCAATGAGGGAGACCCGGGTTCGATCCCTGGGTCGGGAAGATCCCCTGGAGAAGGAAAAGGCAACCCACTCCAGTATTCTTCCTGGAGAATCCCATGGACGGATGAGCCTGGTGGGTTACAGTCCACGGGGTCGCAGAGAGTCGGACACGACTGAGCGACTTCACTTTCACTACTACAAAACACATTGATTAGGAAATTAAATTATTAACTCCACATTATAATAAAAATATAAAAAACTCAAACGCCTCCCCCAGTTAAAGGTGTTTGAGTTAAGAAACTTTCCATTGGGAAGCAAATATTTTGTTATTTATTTTAGAATCTTTTGTCTTGGGGAAAATCCTGGCATTATTTTTGCTTATAGAATGTTTTTAAGTGTACCTAGTGAACTTCTCTTGTACATAAACAACTAAAGGATACTGACTAAGTCTTAAATATTCATCTTTCAACCTACCCCTTTTCATATGTAGATCAATCTATTTATATGCTTATTTATATTTTAGCTCACTTGAAATAGAATTTTTGTTGATTTTAATAAATAGCAAATTAGCAAGATAAAATAAATAGTATAACAAAGAGATCATCCAACTGTAAATAAATGAATGAATCAATAAATATATAAGGAAGAGATTTTAGTACCAGTACATGTGCTAATAATTTGTGCATGCCTAAGGACAAAAGTATTTGGCTTTTAGTTTTTGAGAGGATAAAGCAAAGAGGTCAGTGGAGTATGTTAATTCAATGCCCCTAAGATGAAAACAGAAGGCTTGATTAGGAAAAGCAAATAACTGCTTTAAAAAATTTTATCCTCTAAGGCGTTATAATGTTAGCTAATGTTAAGGAAAGGGTTCTTAATGTTAAAGTGCAATATTCAGCGTGAAATATCATGAGTCTCATGCAAACATTATATTAAAATGTCAAATGTCTTATTCCTTAATTCGTTTATGGAGAACCAATAACATATTATGATGGCTTGAAAGACCATTTGAAAAACTAGATATTTTTACATATTAGGTTAAGATTTATCAGTTAGGTACAAAACTGGCTAATATTCCATACATGTCTACCATGTTATCTACTTCCTCCCCTGGAGAGAAAGTGTTTGCATCACTATCAGACAAATTCTACAAGTTAATCATAGGTTGAAAAGGTGTGAAATAACCCAGGAGATAGAAAATTCAAGACTGTCACTGCACTGAAAATACATCCAGTAATCTCTTAATAAATCGTGAAGGCTCAAGAGACTACCACTGAAAAATTAAAGAATAAAAGGGAAAAAATGTGCTGAAATATAAATAATCTATAGCAAGATAAATAAAGAAAAAATAATATAAAGTGATGAGGTTAAAAGAGAAAAATAGATTTTCAGAAAAACTTGAGGTTTCTTTCTTAGTTGAAAATTACCTTATGTGTAAAATTTTCTGTCTTTATTATAGTCTATTCAAATAAACTGTGCTGTGAATTTTATAGAGGAATTTGTTTAACTAAAGAAAACTTCTCATGCACAAAATAATTTTCCATAAGAATGAAGAAGTGCATCTTTAAAAATTCAGAGGTTTTCTTTTTTCTTTTTTTTCTTTAGCTAACAATTTAGCCTCCCTTCAGTAGTTTGAAAGTTCTAATCTCCAGTTGTATTTAGCTCATTATTCCCACAATTTTGTATCTGTCATTGATCTGGTCCATAAATAGGACAGAGTTTCACATGGATATATTTGAGGTGCAGAATTCTATTTCATGGATAGGCACTCAGTTGGTATTCTTTAACAGTGGAGTATAACTCATATGAGCCCTGTTCCATCCCAATTTTTAGTAAAATGGACTTTTGAGAGAATAAATTATTTCATCTTATTTCTGCAAATTGTGAATATGTCACTGACTGATGACTTAGATTAGATCCGAACTGATGACCTTGAGCTAAAAGGCTTAACACGCCATTATAAGTCAACCCCTTGAGTCTTCTTTCTTCCCATTTGTGTTTTGTTATTATGTGCGTGCCTGAATACTGTTATTTAAAGATGCCTTAGTGCTCCTAAGCACATTCTACTAAGTAGCTTAGTCATTCACTTGTTTCCAGGAGAATATACATTAAATATTTATCATCAGAATAAACAAAAACTACTGGTGGCTCAGAGGTTAAAGCGTCTGCCTCCAATGCAGGAGACCCGGGTTCGATCCCTGGGTCGGGAAGATCCCTGGAGAAGGAAATGGTAACCCATTCCAGTATTCTTGGCTGGAGAATCCCATGGACGGAGAAGCCTGGTAGGCTACAGTCCACGGGGTCGCAAAGAATCGGACACGACTGAGCGATGGAACGGAACTTATATTATAATTGTGATTATTCCAAAATAATTGTAATCACATAAGAGTACTTAACCATGTGTCAGTACTCAGAGATTTGTCTCCAGATTAAAAACAAAATTGTTAATACAGTAGCATTTTTGAATCTTATTTCATTCAAAGAACAAGATTTTGCTCTGGAGAGAGTATGGAGGA
The DNA here is from genome assembly GCF_049115385.1 of Moschus berezovskii. Classification (NCBI taxonomy): domain Eukaryota; kingdom Metazoa; phylum Chordata; class Mammalia; order Artiodactyla; family Moschidae; genus Moschus; species Moschus berezovskii. The sequence goes on from NC_142467.1 coordinate 11,157,583, forward strand.
AAGGGAACCTTCCTAAACTGTGTATGGTGTATCCACTGTGGAAAACAGTATGGAGATTCTTCAAAAACCTAAAAATAGAGTGGCCATATGACCCTGAAATCCCATTCCTGGGCACATATCCAGGTAAAACTATACTTCAAAAAGATACACACACCCCTATGTTCATAGCAGCACTATTCACAATATCCAAGGCATGGAAACAACCTACATGTCCATCAACAGATGGATGAATAAAGAAGGTGTGGCACATATACACAGTGGAATATTACCCAGCCATATAAAAGGATGAAATGATGCCATTTGCAGCAACATGAAAGGCAAATACCATATTACATCACTTATATGTGGAGTCTAAAATATAACACAAATGTACCTATCTATGAAACATAAATGGACTCGTGGAACGGACTTGTGGTTACCAAGGGGAAGGGGTGGATCGGGAGTTTGGGATTAGCAGATGCAAATGGTAAGGTCTTACTTGTATAGTATAAGAAACTATATTCAATATCCTGGGATAAACCATAATATATGGAAACAAATATAAAAAGGAATGTTTATATATGTATCACTGAATCATTTTGCTATACAGGAGAAGTTAACAGAACATTAAAAAAAAGGAACAAGATTTTGCCATTCTTTAGCTAAGTTCTCAAGAAAAATTATGAAAATGTTCATTTTCTGAAGAGTAAAGTCAGATCATATAAAATTTTCTTTTTTTAAAATGAATTAATTTATTTTAATTGGAGTCTAATTACTTTTCCTTTTTAAGGGGATCTATCCAACCAGTCCATTCTAAAGGAGATCAATCCTGGGTGTTCATTGGAAGGACTGATGCTAAAGCTGAAACTCCAATACTTTGGCCACCTCATGCGACGAGTTGACTCACTGGAAAAGACTCTGATGCTAGGAGGGATTGGGGGTGGGAGGAGACGGGGACGACAGAGAATGAGATGGCTGGATGGCATCACCGACTCAATGGACATGAGTTTGAGTGAACTCCGGGAGTTGGTGATGGACAGGGAGGCCTGGCGTGCTGTGATTCATGGGGTCGCAAAGAGTTGGACACGTGATTGCAGCCATGAAATTAAAAGACGCTTGCTCCTTGGAAGGAAAGTTATGACCAACCTAGATAGCATATTAAAAAGCAGAGACATTACTTTGCCAACAAAGGTCTGTCTAGTCAAGGCTATGGTTTTTCCTGTGGTCATGTATGGATGTGAGAGTTGGACTGTGAAGAAAGCTGATCCCCGAAGAATTGATGCATTTGAATTGTGGTGTTGGAGAAGACTCTTAAGAGTCCCTTGTACTGCAAGGAGATCCACCCAGTCCATTCTAAAGGAGATCAATCCTGGGTGTTCATTGAAAGGACTGATGCTAGAGCTGAAACTGCAATACTTTGGCCACCTCATGCGACGAGTTGACTCACTGGAAAAGACTCTGATGCTGGGAAAGGTTGGGGGCGGGAAGAGAAGGGGACGACAAATAATGAGATGGCTGGATGGCATCACCGACTCTGTGGACATGAGTTTGAGTGAACTCCGGGAGTTGGTGATGGACAGGAGGCCTGGTGTGCTGTGATTCATGGGGTCGCGGAGAGTGGGACACGACTGAGCGACTGAACTGAACTGAACTGAGCGACTGAACTGAACTGAACTGAACTGATCCATTTGTTCATCCATTATCCGTCTGTCCATCATTCATCTATAGACCTGTTCAAGAAGTGTTTGCTGGAACCTGTGTGTGTGTGAGAAAGTTGCTCAGTTGTGTCCTATTCTTTGTGAACCCATGGACTATACAGTTCATGGAAATCTCCAGGCCAGAATACTGGAGTGGGTAGCTGTTCCCTTTTCCAGGGGATTGTCCCATCCCGGGGATTGAACCCAGGTTTCCCGCATTGCAGGTGGATTCTTCACCAGCTGAGCTACAAGGGAAGTCCTACCATGTTCCAGATACAATTCTAAGTCCAGAAATAAAACAAACCTCTGTTTGTATGGGAACATTGTTTCCTATAAATTTACATTTTGATTCATTCGAGTAGACTTCTGCTCCTTTTAATGTATATAATGCTAGCTGACAGACAAGGGTATTGAACACTTAAGATTTGGTTTATCTTTTTATCTTTGCTGACTCCTCTCACTCTCTTCCTAAGTTACACTTTAGTTATTTCTTTTTTGACTTTCCAAATGTTTATTTCTGATAAGAAAAGAACAGTGAAACAAAGAGTGGAATACATTCCCACATCAAAACCCATGTTACAACTTTTATCTTTTTCATCTGCCTTCTGTTTGTATGCCTCTACCTTACCTCCTGTTATACTGATTTATTGTACTATTCACATCCTCTATTAATATATTTTTTCTTTAAGCAATCATGTTTCTCTTGCCACACAAAGATTTTATTTCAATTTTTTTATTGTAGTTTGAATTCATTTTATTGGAAGTGTAAATACTCCCATTAAAGTATGTTTGTTTTAAAGCCTATGTGAAAGTATAATGAACACACTTTAAACCAATTCTCCTTTATATATTTTTTTCACTGTTTTTGCCTTCACTGCAATGTATTTTCTCTAATTTCCCTAGGTCTCTATTTTTCAGTTGTTCATTCTCTTTATATGTCAGTTGATTTTAATTTTTAAAACTGCCTACTTCTATTAATATAATATGATATGCACTATCTACTATTAGTAGTTAGTATGGGCTCTTGACTTCCTCAGTGATCAATGCAAAGAAATAGAGAAAAACAACAGAATAGGAAAAACAAGAGACCTCTTCAAGAAAATTAGAGATTCCAAGGGAACATTTCATGCAAAGATGGGCTCAATAAAGGACAGAAATGGCATGGACCTAACAGAAGCAGAAGATATTAAGAAGAGGTGGCAGGAATACACAGAAGAACTGTACAAAAAAGATCTTCACGACCAAGATAGTCACGATAACGTGATCACTGACCAAGAGCCAGATATCTTGGAATGTGAAGTCAAGTGGGCCTTAGAAAGCATCACTACTAACAAAGCTAGTGGAGGTGATGGAATTCCAGTTGAGCTATTTCAAGTCTTGAAAGATGATGCTGTGAAAGTGCTGCACTCAATATGCCAGCAGATTTGGAAAACTCAGCAGTGGCCACAGGACTGGAAAAGGTCAGTCTTCATTCCAATCCCAAAGAAAGGCAATGCCAAAGAATGATCAAACTACCGCACAATTGCACTCATCTCACACGCTAGTAAGTCATGCTCAAGATTCTCCAAGCCAGGCTTCAGCAGTATGTAAACCATGAACTCCCAGATGTTCAAGCAGGTTTTAGAAAAGGCAGAGGCACCAGAGATCAAATGGCCAACATCCGCTGGATCATGGAGAAAGCAAGAGAGTTTCAGAAAAACATCTATTTCTGCTTCATTGACTATGCCAAAGCCTTTGACTGTGTTGATCACAATAAACTGTGGAAAATTCTGAAAGAGATGGGAATCCCAGACCACCTGACCTGCCTCTTGAGAAACCTGTATGCCGGTCAGGAAGCAACAGTTAGACCTGAACATGGAACAACAGACTGGTTCCAAATAGGAAAAGGAGTACGTCAAGGCTGTATATTGTCACCTTGCTTATTTAACTTATATGCAGAATATATCATGAGGAACGCTGGGCTGGAAGAAGCACAAACTGGAATCAAGATTGCTGGGAGAAATATCAATAACCTCAGATATGCAGATGATACTACCCTTATGGCAGAAAGTGAAGAGGAACTCAAAAGCCTCTTGATGAAAGTGAAAGAGGAGAGTGAAAAGGTTGGCTTGAAGCTCAACATTCAGAAAACAAAGATCATGGCATCTGGTCCCATCACTTCATGGGAAATAGATGGAAAAACAGTGGAAACAGTGTCAGACTTTATTTTTTGGGGCTCCAAAATCACTGCAGATGCTGATTGCAGCCATGAAATTAAAAGACGCTTACTCCTTGGAAGGAAAGTTATGACCAACCTTGATAGTATATTAAAAAGCAGAGACATTACTTTGCCGACCAAGGTCCGTCTAGTCAAGGCAATGGTTTTTCCCGTGGTCATGTATGGATGTGAGAGTTGGACTGTGAAGAAAGCTGATCGCCGAAGAATTGATGCTTTTGAACTGTGGTGTTGGAGAAGACTCTTGAGAGTCCCTTATACTGCAAGGAGATCCAACCAGTCCATTCTAAAGGAGATCAATCCTGGATGTTCATTGGAAGGACTGATGCTGAGGCTGAAACTGCAATACTTTGGCCACCTCATGCGACGAGTTGACTCACTGGAAAAGACTCTGATGCTGGGAAAGGTTGGGGGCGGGAGGAGAAGGGGACGACGGAGAATGAGATCGCTGGATGGCATCACCAACTCTGTGGACATGAGTTTGAGTGAACTCCGGGAGTTGGTGATGGACAGGGAGCCTGGCGTGCTGTGATTCATGGGGTCGCGGGGAGTCGGACACGACTGAGCGACTGAACTGAACTGCACTGAACTGAACTGATGGGCTCTTGACACCAAATTTTTTTTTTTCAAAGTTTGATTTTCCCTGGTCAAGTCATGATCACTTTTGTTCTCCAAGCAGGAGCCTGGTGGATTGTTGGGCACCTTCTGTAGGTCAGTATCAAGGTGCTTCTCCTAAGTGGAAGGAAATAAAACAAGTGGCCTTTAAAAGAGTCTACTCTTCATGTCAGCTGGAGGCTGCAGGGTTTGACAGACAGAACCTTCAGTAATCCTCTTCTGACAGCAGAAAGGTGGTTAATAACTATCTTTTCGAGCACATTAACTAAAGTAAAAAGCAGTAAGCCTCCTTAGAATGGGGAAATGGATGAGAGATTTCAAGCCTGGGCACAGAGCAGATTCTTTTGTAACTCTTTCGTCAGCACCTCTTGAATTTCTAGGTGGGGCTGATACTTTCACTCAGGAAAGTTGGGGTAAAGAGGCATGTTCATATGCTTAGGTCACCTTCTCAGCCCTCTCTTACTATAGTTGCTAATTTTCAGAGTGCTTTCTAACATAAAAAAATAAATAAATAAACTATAATAAAAAATGCTGTGCATTTTTAGCTTTAAAAATTAAAAGTATAGAAATAAAGTGTTAAAAAGTGTCTAGAAGAGTACATTTCTTCACAATATTTTATTGTTAAGCATGGAGTGAGATTTTCTCCAATTTATATACTGGTATCAGATAGCTATGTGTTTCAGAACAGTGAACTCATGTGTCTTTGCAATTGGCCTTGAAGGGAGGCCTATTAAGAATAAGATGAAATTCATCAATCATTTTCAGTGCCATATTTCCCTGCTGAGAATGTTCTAGTCATGAATGGCTTTATACCATATGGCATTTTACTGTCTTAGTTGAGAACAAAGATTCTTCTACAAAAGAAACAATTTAAAGAATTTATTTTGGAGCCTCTATGCCCATTAGACTCATAAGCCTTAATGTTGCTCCCAGTGCACATATATATCGTTAATAAACATTAATAATATTTGTAAAATTTGACTATTAGTTATATCCAGGAAAAGTATGAAGGGCAAATTAAATTTACTATTCAAAAATTCTATGCTATATTTTGCCTTATTATGTAGAATTTGTAAGAGGAGACATTAAAGGATAATATGCTGCTGCTGCTAAGTTGCTTCAGTTGTGTCCAACCCTGTGTGATCCCATAGACGGCAGCCCACCAGGCTCCCCTGTCCCTGGGATTCTCCAGGCAAGAACACTGGAGTGGGTTGCCATTTTGCCATTTCCTTCTCCAATGCATGAAAGTGAAAAGTGAAAGTGAAGTTGCTCAGTCATGTCCGACTCTTCGTGACCCCATGGACTTTAGCCTACCAGGCTCCTCTGTCCGTGGGATTTTCCAGGCAAGAGTACTGGAGTGGATTGCCATTTCCTTCTCCCAAAGGATAATATAAGACTTAGTAAATCATGTAATTTTAATTTCAAAGAAAATAATCCATGTCAACTTCAACGGTGTTTTTATTCTAATAGAAAAATGTGTCAAATTTTCAGAATTATTCAACGTTCTATTGATTATCTTCTTTGGGACGTTTACTTAGCCCTCCATAATTTAGATGTATGAAAGAAGCATCAGTAAATTTTGTTGATTAGGTTGAAGTACAATGTTTTATTTTTAAGCTGTAAAACAAATTATTGTTAGACAATTACATTTTGGTTGCCATTTTCTGCGTTAGTGTGTTGATTCCTGCATAGCACTTTATGTCTATCTTAACATGACATTATATGATGCTTTAATGTCAGTTGATAATTTACATTGTAAGCATATGATCGCCACATCACAAAGTATTAAGGCCAGATTTGTCTGTGCCCCAAGTCCTAAACTTGCTGTCTAGTCAAGTTTGGTTGATAAATTAATGGTCAACTAAAGTAATGGTTAATTAAGCAGATAAGCTTTTCAAAATCAGTTTCCTTTTCTTTTGGATGTACATCTAGCCAGCATTTCTTAGCTGCCTCTGTTGTTTGTTCAGTTGCTAAGTCGAATCTAACTCTTTTGTGACACCATAGACTTTTTAGTCTGTCAGGTTCCTCTCTCCATGGGATTTCCCAGGCAAGAATACTGGAATGGTTTGTCATTTCCTTCTCCAGGACATCTTCCTGAGCCAGGGATCAAACCCTCATCTCCTGCATTGCAGGAGGATTGTTTACCACTGAGCCACCTGGGAAGCCCACTGTAACAATTTGTAGTTGTCTTGCAGTCATGTCCGACTCTTTGCAACCCCATGGACTGCAACATGCCGGGCTTCCCTGTCCTTCACCATTTCTGGGAGTTTGCTCAAACTCATGTCCATTGAGTTGATGATGCCATCCAACTATCTCATTCTCTGTCACCCCTTTCTCCTCCTGCCCTCAATCTTTCCCTGCATCAGGGTCTTTCCCAATAAGTCAGCTCTTCTCATCAGATGGCCAAAATATTGGCACTTTAGCATCAGTTCTTCCAATGAATATTCATGGTTGATTTCTTTTAAGATTGAGTGGTTTTATCTCCTGATGTCCAAGAGACTCTCAAGAGTCTTCTCCAGCACCACAGTTCAAAAGCATTTTGGCACTGAGCCTTCTTTATGGTCCAACTCTCACATCTGTACATGACTGCTAGAAAAACCATAGCTTTGACCATATGGACCTTTGTCTGCAAAGTGATGTCTCTGCTTTTTAGTACAATATCTAGGTCTGTCATAGCTTTTCTTCCAAGAAGCAAGCATCTTTTAATTTCATGGCTGCAGTCACCATCCACAGAGATTTTGGAACCCAAGAAAATAAAATCTACAAATAGTTTTTTCCCCAACTATTTGCCATGACTGCTTACCATGGTCTTAGATTTTCAAATGGTGAATTTTAAGTCAGCTTTTTCACTTTCCTCTTTCACCTTCATCAAGAGGCTCTTTTTCGTTCTTCTTTGCTTTTTGCCATAAAGGGGTGTCATCTGCTTATCTGAGGTTGTTGATATTTCTCCCATCAATCTTGACTCCAGCTTGTGACTCATCCAGCCCAGAATTTCATATGATTTACTCTGCATATAAGTTAAATAAGCAGGGTGACAATATAAAGCTTTGTTGTACTCTTTTCCAAATATTGAACCAGTCAGTTGTTCCATGTAAGGTACTAACCATTGCTTCTTGACCTCAAAGCAATAAAAATTTAATGATATTTCAAAAACCTCCTAAGTAAATGCTTTCCCTCTTTTCCAAGTTCGTGCAGAGAACTGCATGTCCCCAGGAGATCGTGGAGCCCCTAGTTGAAAAGAATAGGAATCTCTAAATTACCTCATGGTAAAGAACCACTCAGTGATTTACAACACTGCAATTACTACATAAATTAATAACAGTCTTTTGTTTTGTTTGAAACGTTGTACATTTTGGAGGTATTTTCTTATGATCATTCAGCCTATTCAGATGAGCCTAGAATCTTTTTGGCTCAGGAGAAATTCATTTAAGGGTTTGAGTTTAACTTCATGACTGTTTAGTCTGATTCTTGTAGTCCTTCTACTTTTCCAGCTTTTGGGTTTCTAAAAGGACTCAGTGAAGTGAAGGGAAGTGAGTCACTCAGTTGTGTCCAACTCTTTGTGACCCTGTGGAAGTACAGTCTATGGAATTCTCCAGGCCAGAATACTGGAGAGGGTAGCCTTTCCCTTCTCCAGCAGATCTTCCCAACCCAGGAATTGAATCAGAGTCTTCTGCATTGCAGGCGGATTCTTTGCCAACTGAGCTATCAAGGAAGCCCACGAGGACTCAGTGAGATATTTTATTCTGTTTTCTTACTACTTTCTTGGTTCTTAAATGATTGTTTCACTGTATGTCCTGCATGCTCCTGACTGTTTTCTGGTAACTGATTAATGGTCTGCTTATACTTTAATCACTGTACACCTTTTGACTTTTTAGCTAGGCCCTGATTCTGAAATCCATAGTAAATGCAGATTCCTGGGATTGTCTTCTGTCTAGCCAGCTCTTACATATGGACTCTATCTACCAAGCCTCACAGTCTGGTCTTCCCAGTTTGTTTTAGATTAAAAATTGATGTATCATTGCATAAATTTCCTGTTGGAAGACTTGCAACACCAGCAGGAAAGCTGGGCTAGATTTCTGTTAAAATGTATCTCTGGCCAAATAAAGGTGCAGGGAGGGACTCAGCATAGTGTTCTGCTTATTATTAAGAGGGTAAGCATTAAGTCAGATCATCTTAATTTCAATCCTGGATTCATTACATACTAGTTGTAAACTATAAGCTGTAAGTGACCTACAGAAAGTTTCCTGACTTACTTATTAGCATAACTGATAAATGTCTGAGGTTTATTATCAGCAAAATGTCTTTTCCAAGAAGGATCTCCTCCTTATCTTATTAAGTGTGTCTGGGAAACCACTTTAGGCACTCAAGAAGCCTTTCCTGAAAGAGTTCAATGGATATGCAAGGTTTCCATCAGCTCAGCATTCTTAAATATATTTCATTTGAGCCATTCTGATGATTTTTATTATTACCTCCCTTTTAAAGAGTAGCTCCTATATTATCTTAATCATATAATATTTGGATAAAATAACGACATAGTAATGAGAAAATAATACAAGAGTTGGAAATACACATTTTTTTTAAAATTCTCAGTATATTATATATCTCCTTTGGAGTATTCCTTAATGTTTAAAATAAATAATGTGTCTAAAACTCCTTAGGAAATTGACTGGCATGTAATTGGTACCTGTTAGAAAGTAGACAACTTGTAGAACAACAACAAAAAAATAAAATGAAAGCCAAACGAAACACACATGAATAAAAAAGTCTCCATAAAATGGTTTGAGGTTTGAAAGTAATAGGAATTTATCCCTAATGCATGTAATAGCACTGATCATGCAAACAGGTTGGCAGTGTAGCCCTCCTTCAGGTGATTCTATGTGATTAACATAGGCATTCTGGATCACCCTAAAAGTGATCTCTGTTCTAGCTACTGAGAAAGACAAAAGATCATGAAAGAGCTTCCAGAGGAGGATTTTGTGGTCTGAACCTGGAAGGGCTATGTGTTACTTCTCATATGCCACTATCAGATTGCCACATGTCCACAAGTAAGTTCAGTAGAGCCTTGGAAATGTATTTTTTTCCCAGAAAGAAGAGTAGCTCTTAGGAGAGTAGATAACAGTCTTTACCACAAAATCTTATCTCCAGTTCACTTTCTACCAGTTCCTGCTCCAGAGAAAATTAATCAAGTTAATTTGTATTTATAAACCTTAGATTTATCCCAAAGTTTATAACAGGAGAATATAATAATCAAAGGTAAAATTATTTGATACTGTTCATACTGTTCATGGAGTTCTCGAGGCAAGAATACTGAAGTGGTTTGCCATTCCCTTCTCCAGTGGACCACATTTGGCTGAAAGATGATGCTGTGAAAGTGCTGCACTCAGTATGCCAGCAAATATGGAAAACTCATCAGTGGCCACAGGACTGGAAAAGGTCAGTCTTCATTCCAATCCCAAGAAAGGCAATGCCAAAGAATGCTCAAACTACCGCACAATTGCACTCATCTCACACGCTAGTAAAGTCATGCTCAAAATTCTCCAAGCCAGGCTTCAGAATTATGTGAACCGTGAACTCCCAGATGTTCAAGCAGGTTTTAGAAAAGGCAGAGGCACCAGAGATCAAATTGCCAACATCCGCTGGATCATGGAGAAAGCAAGAGAGTTCCAGAAAAACATCTATTTCTGCTTCATTGACTATGCCAAAGCCTTTGACTGTGTGGATCACAATAAACTGGAAAATTCTGAAAAGAAATGGGAATAAACAAAGATCATGGCATCTGGTCCCATCACTTCATGGGAAATAGATGGGGTAACAGTGGAAACAGTGTCAGACTTTATTTTTGGGGGCTCCAAAATCACTGCAGATGCTGATTGCAGCCATGAAATTAAAAGACGCTTACTCCTTGGAAGGAAAGTTATGACCAGCCTAGATAGTATATTAAAAAGCAGAGACATTACTTTGCCAACCAAGGTCCGTCTAGTCAAGGCTATGGTTTTTCCTGTGGTCATGTATGGGTGTGAGAGTTGGACTGTGAAGAAAACTGATCGCTGAAGAATTGATGCTTTTGAACTGTGGTGTTGGAGAAGACTCTTGAGAGTCCCTTGGACTGCAAGGAGATCCAACCAGTCCATTCTAAAGGAGATCAGTCCTGGGTGTTCATTGGAAGGACTGATGCTAAAGCTGAAACTGCAATACTTTGGCTACCTCATGCGACGAGTTGACTCACTGGAAAAGACTCTGATGCTGGGAAAGGTTGGGGGTGGGAGGAGAAGGGGACGACAGAGAATGAGATGGCTGGATGGCATCACCGACTCGATGGAACTAGCGTCTCCCTCATTGACAGGCATATTCGTTACTGCTGAGCTACTCTGTTTAGTCTTAGCAAATCCCCCTGAATATCTGCTAAGGTAACAAAGCTGAAGACGGTTAGAACACTGTCCTGATGGCTGTTTGGGCATTCATTGTTCTTTACTTATTGCTTCTCTAGTTTATGTATTTATGACAAGCCTGGCTCTTTATCTCTTCCTTCAGTGACCCTATAACTCCCCTTTTGCCTGCATTTTGTAGTTCATTTCTTTGTTATTAATAAAAAATCTTATATAACGGAACAGGTTATGCAGAAGATAATTTGGGTTCAAATAAAACATGTCAACTTGGAAATACTTGTATACTTCTGAAATAAAAGTGATCGAGGGACTAATTGCATTTGTTATACTATGAGTTTGCCCCAGTCCTAAATGAGCCTTGGTATAAGGTTTTGTCTCCTACAAGTTTGTACATATTAACTCATTGTATTTATCTGTTCTGTTATTATGTATAGGAATTACAAAGTGATACTAGGGCCCCTGTGGTCAAAATATTTGTGGTTAGAACTTTATGTAGCCTCATTTGATTGTCTTAAAGTTTTATTTCTTTTACTATGCTTTAGGGTATTTAGTAAACACTCAGCAGCATGGCAATCTTCAAATAAGTCCCCTCAGGGTGCTTTAAATATCTTGTATTGCCTTCTACATTTCATATTATTCTTTAGATGTAGCACTTAGTAAAATATCAGGGTGCCTCATTTTATTTTAGAATATTAGAGAGTTTAACCCTTCTTTTAGAAAAGAGTTTAAATCCAACTGATAGTATTTCAAATTTTCTTGAGATGCATGTCAATGGACATAGTTATTTCAAGCAATTACTTACACAATTAACTTTAAGTAATTATACAGTCAAACACACACAGCAATAATATTATTTACATAAAAATTAAACCATGAAAACAAGCTCTTTTGAAAATTAAATCCTCAGTAACTCTCTATATGCTTATTGTTTTAGCCAGGCTTTACTATAGAAAGGAATATAAACATTTTTTGTTGTTGTCCAGGAATATAAATATACTAACAAGAGAGTGTTAACTTTATATGTGTGAAAGAAAGATGAGACAGCAAGTCCTGTCATAGAAATTGCAGAGTAGCTTATTTTTATAATACTCGCTAACCTCTTTTAGCTGTTTTCTTTTAAAATTTCTCGTAAGTCATTGGATCAGTTGATTAAATAAAGGATTTGAAGTGGAGATTGCTGAGATCCAATTCAAGCTCAGACTTCCATTGATATGTTTAGTCTTGATTTAAGGTCCTCTCCTAATACATAGGATATTCCTTCAAGGATCATTCAGAGAAACATCTATCAGTCAAAAAATTAATAAGGAAATTTGGGTGGAGAAAGGAAAATAAATGCATATATCAGTGCATTTTAAAGATATCTTTGCTTGCTTTGGGAGGCAAAATAACTCTATCTTATACTCTCCATTTCCTCCATCATCTGGTTGTGTCTTATCTCAGAGGATAATCAAGAAGCATGGAGTTAAAGGAAGAACAGAGCAGCATTAACAAAAATGGTTTAACGTATTTCAAAAATACATTTGAAAGTGTGTTCTTAATCTTTAACTGTAAAATGAGCAGGAATATTCTCTATAATGCAAATCAACATCTAACATACACATGTTTAAAAAAAAATAAGAAAGCTATTGCATTTAAAGATATTTATTCACTGACATAGTCATGTTCAATGAACCTGTCCTCAGACGGTCTAGAAGGGCGATATGTTTAGAAAATCAGGGCACAAAACAAGAAATAAAGAACGAATACTAGGTAAACACAGGCGATAAAAAGGTGTGGGCATTTTGAGAATCTATGGTAGTGACATAGCCTCACTCTGGGTAACTGACCTTCTTTTATTAGTGGGTTCAATACTCAGAAATTATATTAATCATCTGTTATCCCAGGATTATAAATTATAACAGTGTGATGTTATAATTCTGTTTACTTTCCAAGTTATTCTTAATATGCATAGTCTGATCCAGCTGTTAGTGTGTGAACCAAATATTTATGGTTGCATGAGAAAAAACAGCCTTTGTGTTCTTTAAGCTATTCAGAAGAGAGGTTCTATTTCAGGTGAGCTTAAACCATGTTTCTATGCATGTTTTACTGTTTCCTTACTGAAACTTAAGAAAAGCAAAACCGTAATTATTTAAATACATTTTCAGAATTGTTACACAATTTGATACCACACTTTCTACTTTTCAAAATATAACCTGTTTACTTTTAGTAATAATTTTTGCTGATATTCAGAATGTACTTTTTCTGACCCTCCTCTTGACAGGGCCAAAGACTACACCATTAACTTTGATTAGGTTGTTTTGCATAATTTCAAATAGCTTCTTGGCTCTTTAGTGAGAAGAGAAAGCATCTCTGGGCCAGCCTGAACTTACAGCAGGGAAAGGCAGCTAGGACTGCCACCAGAGAAGTTTTTTCACTCCTAAAGCTTCTGCACAGACAGTTCTCCTTTCTTGGCTTGGGAATCTTTCTGAAGGGTACAGGCATTATAGCCTAGTTGGAAGCCGCCAGTAGTAGGGGAGTAATACTGGTTGTAACCAGGAGCAAAACTCTAGTTCTGAATGAGAACAATGATAGAGAATCCTGATCCAGGAGTCCCTCATGTGGCTCTGTGAGTTTCTTTATTCTAGTATTTTAGTCCCCGTCATTGTACTAGGTGATGGTCTGGATGAATCTCATATAAGACTGTGGGAGTATGGGTTAAAAGTAAAATATACAAGGCACTGAGTCCTTTAATCTTTTCTTTTACAATTTGTAGTGAATGCTTTAAAATTTTGCTATTTATCACAAACTGCATAACATCGTGCAAAGTAGTATGAGCTTCTCATGGGTTCAGGAGCAAGGGTCTAGCACAGAGCTCAATGACTGTGAATGCACTAGTTTTCACAGGCAACAGTAAGTGCTAACCTTTTTACATACTTTAATAATAAATCATCAATATGAAATAACTTTATTATTTTTATTGCAATTTTCATTCTAACAAGATTAACTGTCTTCAGTAATCCTCACAAATGTCAAGTTATCAAACTTTAAAGACATAGAGAGAACGGGGCAGTGATTCACTACTTATATGCCAGTGCAGTTTTTATTTGTGGGTATGTTTCAGGGAGAATACCAGGAGTAATTCTGATGACTATCTTGGCAATGGTGTTTCTAATCTTGTTTCATATATCTCTGTGATATGTGAAGCAAGATTAAAGTGTAAATTATGAAATTGAAAACAAAAAAAATAAATGGAAGTAAGTTGTGATAACCACGTTGGTGTTTCCCTTGAAGAGGTGTTTTTGGAATCTTTGCATCTTTGAGAGTAGATTTTTGGATTTGTTTATGACGCTTTGTAATCAGTTGTCCCCCAGAGAAGGAGAAGCTGTCTCAGTCAGAGTTCTCTTCATCTTTTATGTGCAACGCTTTGATAACAACGACTCAACCTTTGCTTTATATTACTTTAGTGAAGGATCTCTTGACTACTGTCATCTTCTGAAATAGAAGCGCAGTCCATTTGCTCTCCCACATAAGTAAGCCATCCTTGAAATGTGGTCACAGTTCTTTATGCTGACTATGCTTCGTTTGGGCCAAGGTGTAGAGAAACATAAAACGAAAAACTTAGCTTCAGGCACAGACATACTGGATTTCAGTTTTGTAAGGAGTTAGAAATTGCTGTAGGATAGATGAAGTTTACACAGATAGGAAATAAAGGTCCTCGGAGAACCTCCTGGTAGAGGGAATGGGTATAAAGTGTGAGGAGAAAGTTGGGAGGAGGGACAAGCACACAGAATGAAAACGGCAAAAAGGTGCGTGTGTGAGAAAAGCCATTAAGGCCGCATAGTATGCAAATGTGCGTGTAAAACAAAGAGCGGATGCGGCGCTGGCCGTCTGGAGGATAGTGCTGCCCGCATATCTGGCTAGATCGCGACCGGAAACGAATTTGAGAAGGCAGTCAGCGAGCATGTATGCCAAACAAAATAAGGCAGTAGCACATGTGACACTTGGAATCACAGGTACTTCGCTACATGTGAGAGACTGTGACAGTGGCTGAAATGTGACAGAAACATAAACAACTGGAGCATCAGTATAACAAAGTATAAGCTGCTGTGCAGATGCTCAGAGCGGTACTGAGAAAACAGTACTCAGAGAACCGTGTACTCTGCCTGTGGCTGTGACTTTCATATAAGAAAGAATATTGCGCTGACATTTCGTCCTCAAATGCTTGCCTTACTGAATATGAACTGAAGTTAAATTATATTAGTGTACTGGCCAAGGTTAAACAGTAAAAAAGAACCAGTACTCTAAGCATACTTTTAATAGCGCTGCGTATTTAGTGCTTCCAAAGTGTGCACTGTAATTTTTCCTTTCCTATGGACTGTGAATATTTCCTTTCTTCCCTCTCTCCCCTTTTCTTTTTTCCTCACTTCTGCCTTCCTTCTTCCCTTTCTTCTCTATCCCAAGACTGACTCTGAAGATTCTGCTCAGACATGAGTTTTTAAAGGGTAAAAAGGCAGGGGCTGGGGGAGGGTCTCTGTGAGTCCTCTAGGCAGTAAGTGGGTCTCTGTCAGTCTCTGCTGCATAAAGACTCGCCTACTCCCTCCTTAGGTGTTATCTTGCCCATGTGATGAGCCTGCAGGATTGCTAAGAGAGCTGCTTTGGTAGAGATAGTCATTCAGTTCAGTCAATTCAGTCACTCAGTCGTGTCTGACTTTTTGCGACCCCATGAACCACAGCACGCCGAACTTCCCTGTCATCACCAACTCCAGGAGTTCACTCAGACCCATGTCCATTGAGTTGGTGATGCCATCTAACCATCTCATCCTCTGTTGTCCCCTTCTCCTCCTGCCCCCAATCCCTCCCAGCATCAGAGTCTTTTCCAGCGAGTCAACTCTTCACATGAGGTGGCCAAAGTATTGGAGTTTCAGCTTTAGCATCAGTCCTTCCAGTGAACACCCAGGATTGATCTCTTTAGAATGGACTGGTTGGACCTCCTTGCAGTCCAAGGGACTCTCAAGAGTCTTCTCCAACACCACAGTTCAAAAGCATCAATTCTTCAGCACCCAGTTTTCTTCACAGTCCAACTCTCACATCCATACATGACCACGGGAAAAACCATAGCCTTGACTAGACGGACCTTGGTTGGCAAAGTAATGTCTCTGCTTTTTAATATGCTATCTAGGTTCGTCATAACTTTCCTTCCAAGGAGTAAGCGTCTTTTAATTTCATGGCTGCAATCAGCATCTGCAGTGATTTTGGAGCCCAAAAAAATAAAGTCTGACACTATTTCCACTGTTTCCCCATCTATTTCCCAAGAAGTGATGGGACCAGATGCCATGATCTTAGTTTTCTTAATGTTGAGCTTTAAGCCAGCTTTTTCACTCTCCTCTTTCACTTTCATCAAGAGACTTTTTAGTTCCTCTTCACTTTCTGCCATAAGGTGGTGTCATCTGCATATCTGAGGTTATTGATATTTCTCCCAGCAATCTTGATTCCAGCTTGTGCTTCTTCCAGCCCAGCGTTTCTCATGATGTACTCTGCATATAAGTTAAATAAGCAGGTGACAATATACAACCTTGACGTACTCCTTTTCCTATTTGGAACCAGTCTGTTGTTCCATGGCCATTTCTAACTGTTGCTTCCTGACCTGCATACAGGTTTCTCAAGAAGCAGGTCAGGTTGTCTGGTATTCCCTTTTAGAATTTTCCACTGTTTATTGTGATCTACACAATCAAAGGCTTTGGCATAGTCAATAAAGCAGAAATAGATGTTTTTCTGGAACTCTCTTGCTTTTTCCATGATCCAGTGGATGTTGGCAATTTGATCTCTGGTGCCTCTGCCTTTTCTAAAACCAGTTTGAACATCTGGAAGTTCACAGTTCATGTATTGCTGAAGCCTGGCTTGGAGAATTTTGAGCATGACTTTACTGGCATGTGAGATGAGTGCAATTGTGCGGTAGTTTGATCATTCTTTGGCATTGCCTTTCTTTGGGATTGGAATGCAAACTGACCTTTTCCAGTCCTGTGGCCACTGCTGAGTTTTCCAAATATGCTGGCATATTGAGTGTAGCACTTTCACAGCATCATCTTCTAGGATTTGAAATAGCTCAACTGTAATCCCATCACCTCCACTAGCTTTGTTTGTAGTGATGCTTTCTAAGGCCCACTTGACTTCATATTCTAGGATGTCCAGACATCCTAGACATCCTGGTCAGAGTTAATCATTTTTTAACTATTAATACTGAATACTTCTCTTTTTTTATTAATTAATTTTGTATTGAAGGATAATTGCTTGACAGAATTTTACTGTTTTCTATCAAACCTCAACATGAATCAGCCACAGGTATACATATATCCCCTCCCTCTTGAACCTCCCTCCATTCTCCCTCACCACCCCACCCCTCTAGGTTGATTCAGAGCCCCTGTTTGAGTTTCCTGAGCCATGCAGCAAATTCCCGCGGGCTATCTATTTTACATATGCTAATGAGGTAGATGAACCTAGAACCTATTATACAGAGTGAAGTGAGTCAGAAAGAGAAATATAAATACTGTATTCTAACACATATATATGGAATCTAGAAAAATGGTGCTGAAGAATTTCTTTACAGGGCAACAGTGGAGAAACAGACATACAGAATGGACTTATGGGCATGGGGAGAGGGGAGGAGAGGGTGAGATGTGTGGAGGGAGTAACATGGAAACTTCCTTCTTTTATTAAAAATTATTTCTTCATTCTTACTTTTTATCTAAGAAAGGAATCAACAGTTTAGGCGAGGCGTGGTGTGCGTTCAGGAGAGTGTTGTCTGGAGTTAGTTTAAATTGCCTAGTGATCTCGTTTCTGATTCAGTTCTTTCAAGGTTAGTTGGGGGACAAAAGTGGGCAAGCGGGGATGACCCAGAGGGAGGATAACGGGAGGAGGGAGGTGGGAGGGGGAACTCATGTACACCCGGGGCAGATTCATGTCAATGTATGGCTAAACCGACCAATATAATATTGTAAAGTAATTCAGTTCAGTTCAGTTCAGTTCAGTCGCTCAGTCGTGTCTGACTCTCCGCGACCCCATGAGTCACAGCAGGCCAGGCCTCCCTGTCCATCACCAACTCCTGGAGTGACCTCCAATAAAAAAAAAAAAAAAAATGGGCAAGCAGGAAAGGAACAAAAGAGCCACTTTCGATTGTATCATTTTTCTAATTCTATGCACATGAATCATATGCAAACATCGATTGCTGTTGTTTAGTTGCTGAGTCATGTTTGATTCTTTTGGGTCCCCGTGGACTGTAGCCCTCAGGTTCCTCTGTCCATGAGATTTCCTGGGCAAGGATACTGGATTGGGTTGCCATTTCCTTCTCCCCACCCAGGGATTGAACCCACATCTCCTGCATTGGCAGGTGGATTCTTTGTCACTGAGTCACCAGGGAAACCTACATACATACTTATTATTTTAAAACTCCATCTTTTCTAGGGCAGGCTGAGAGGCTTCTAAGTTCTTTGTGTAAAAAAATTAAGAACAGGATTTGAGAAGTTTCTGGATTTCCTGAAGTTACCTTACTCAAATTTACCACTGTCTTTGCTGTGTTTGGCCACAAAATCGATAAACTTATTTAGAGGGCTATAAATTACATAGGCTGATTTTGAGTCATGATACACTTTCAAATTTCCTGATAATAGATCTTGATCATGCATAGAAACCTGTCTGAGTACTTTCTTTGAGTGAGAAAGTGAAAACCCCTCTGTGTGTTTTATTTTTATCTTTAGTCTAACATGGTAACATCTTGGTTATAGCCTCTAAATCCATCATCTTTAGTTGTCTGAATGATGCACGTAACTGTAGCCCTCTGAGCTTCTGGTTCTTTCATATGTAGAATATATATAATAAAAACTGCCTTGAATTGTTTTTAATAAAACAGTAAATATAAGTGTTCAGCACAGCACCTGACATATAAAAAATACTTAATGAAAGTTATCATTGCTATTATAAGGTGATGATATGCATATATATATAATTACAGAAACGTATATAGTGAAATTATAGAGTGATTCATACTAAAATTTCAGAATATTCCACCTAATACAGGAATGAGGGAGATAATGAGATGCTTTGAATACTTTGGAGAAATGCTGTCTAGACAGGATGGATGGAGTTGACAACAGTAGGAGAAGAGTTGGGGGCATTTACAGATCTACAAGTTGACCGTGCCTTGGAGACCAATGTTAACATATGGTGACTGTAGAAGAACAGAGTATGTAGAGTGCTTTGGTTTTGTAGCTTACTTGATTGCTTGAGATAAATTACATTTTGAATATAATAATTGTTGTATCCTGAGAATCTTGAATTTTTATTTGGGACTGAAAGGTTGCCATGAATGAAGCTGGGATTCTTAGCCTCCAGAGGAAAGAATTTCGATCTGGGGCCAGAAAAGAGGCTTGATCACTTGGAGCTTTTGTGCAGCATGGTTTTATTAAAGTATAAAAGGGATAGAGAAAGCTTCTGATGTAGACATCACAAAGGGTCAGAAAAGATACCCCCTTGCTAGTTTTTAGCGAGGCCTTATCTACCTGTTGCTGTTCTTAGTCCTTCAATCATGTCTGACTCTTTGTGACCACGTGGACTGCAGCCTGCCAGGCTCCTCCGTCCTTGGGATTCTCCAGGCAAGAACACTGGAGTGGATTGCCATGACCTCCCCCAGGGGACCTTCTGAACCTAAAGATTGAACTCAGATCTCCCACATTGTAAGCTGCTAATCAGATGAAAGAAAGCCTCAAGACTGAGAGAGTTGCACCAGAGAGTTCTTGCCTAACATGCATTTTGAGACAACATTGGCATGTGGAAAATTCTGAAAAAGATGGGAATACCAGACCACCTGATCTGCCTCTTCAGAAACCAGTATGCAGGTCAGGAAGCAACAGTTAGAACAGAATATGGAACAACAGATTGGTTCCAAATAGGAAAAGGAGTACGTCAAGGCTGTATATTGTCACCCTGCTTATTTAACTTATATGAAGAGTACATCATGAGGAATGCTGGACTGGATGAAGTATAAGCTGTAATCAAGATTGCTGGGAGAAATATCAATAACCTCAGACATGCAGATGACACCACCCTTATGGCAGAAAGTGAAGAGGAACTAAAGAGCCTCTTGATGAAAGTGAAAAAGGAGAGTCAAAAGTTGGCTTAAAGCTCAACATTCAGAAAACTAAGATCATGGCATCCGGTCCCATCACTTCATGGCAGATAAATGGGGAAACAGTGGCAACAGTGGCTGACTTTATTTTTCTGGGCTCCAAAATCACTGCAGATGGTGACTCTGGCCATGAAATTAAAAGATGCTTACTCCTTGGAAGGAAAGTTATTACCAACCTAGACAGCATATTAAGAAGCAGAGACATTGCCAACAAAGCTCTGTCTAGTCAAGGCTATGGTTTTTCCAGTGGTCATGTATGGATGTGAGAGTTGGACTGTGAAGAAATCTGAGCACCAAAGAATTGATGCTTTTGAACTGTGGTGCTGGAGAAGACTCTTGAGAGTCCCATGGACTGCAAGGAGATCCAACCAGTCCATCCTAAAGGAGACCAGTCCTGGGTATTCATTGAAAGGACTGATGTTGAAGCTGAAACTCCAATACTTTGGCCACCTGATGCAAAGACCTGACTCATTTGAAAAGACCCTGATGCTGGGAAAGATTGAGGGCAGGAGGAGAAGGGGACGACAGAGGATGAGATGGCTGGATGGCATCACCGGCTCAATGGACAGGGGTTTGGGTGGATTCTGGGAGTTAGTGATGAACAGAGAGGCCTGGCATGCTGCGGTTCATGGGGTCACATAGAGTCAGACATGACTGAGTGACTGAACTGAACTGAACTGAATCACCCCGGGCCATAAAACAATTGACATGAATCTTTAAGAAAGGCAGATTTCCAAGCAAATACATAGTTTCATTAACTTAGCTTAAGAAAAACATTTCCATGAGTGAGAGCTATAGGTTTCCTGAACCATTAGCAGATCAAGGTTTGAAAACAAGTTAAGTTCGGGTGGAACCAAATGCCATCATGGCAGCACAGAATTAAAAGGAGGCTCCTTTAATCTTCTGTAGAGAAAACTAAAAATCAAAAACAGCCTGTCACCTGCAATTTATTTCTTCCTGCCTCTTGGAGAACCCTGGCTACCCTACAGAGGCTGATCTAGCCTCAACCCTTTCAGGACCATCTGGGATATCTCGTAGTATGTTTGATAATATGCTTTGCCCTGAAAGGCAGGTGAAACAATTCTCCAATTGTTGAAACAATCAGATTTTTGTTTTCTTTAATAACTTACAATCTGAGGTTATCTCCTCAAACAGGCTATTTTTCTTTGCACTATTGACAACCCCCCCCACCCCCTACCCCACCCCCCACCACCAAATTAAGGGAAAGGCTACATTTAAACTTACTCTTACCATTACTTTTTTCTGTCTTCTTGAATCTCTCTTAGAGTTTTATTGAAATTCATTGTGTTGTGAAAGTGATCTTTGTCAGCAGTGAGAATCAAGAACAAAATGCTGAGTGTTGGCAAATTCTTGGGTATTTATAATCTCATCAGATGATTGACACTGTTGAGAAAAGATGTAAGCAACATTTAGTAACTATCATGAGACTTTCTGCTTCTTTAGTTGTAGGAAAAAAGCTTTTTATGTTTCTTCCGAGCAATAGAACTTAAGTCACATACCCCTTCTCTCAACTCCAGATTTAAAAACTTTAAAAGTTTGCTTCTTTGTGGTCTGTACTTTTGTGTTACATTAGTTGCAAAAACCTTAAAGTTGAAAGCAAATTGAAAAATATTGATTCAGCCTAGGTTTAGAGACAGTAGCTCAGAAAAAGAAAACCATATGATTGTATTGCACAACTCTGTTATAAAGTAGTAATTTCTTTCTTTGAACCAGCACACTTTCTAAAACAGGTTTGAAATAATTCTTAGTACAGACTTCATAGACTGTTGTTCTCAAAATGAAGACATGCTGTGTTACACTGAATAGATCAGTAATGTTAAATTATTTAAATTTTTTTTAAGCAATTTGTATCATATCTTTAAAATAAAAGTGATTTCTAGAATGTGTGGTGGCTGACTGCACCAGTTTGCCTAGAATTGGGACATTTCCTGGACTTGGCTTTTAGTGTTAAAATCAGATAGTCCTAGGCAAACTGGATGATTGGTTACCCTAAACGTATCACACGGAAAAGCGGGCAGTGTGCTTGAAAAAAACAGATGAGCACTTCCTATATGGTCTGCCTCTGTTATATAATCACATTTCAAAATCAACCAACAGAGAAAGTAGCTCAGATTCTTAAAAAGGATTCAGCACATTCTATTTATCTGCACAAATATCCGTACAAAGAACAACTTCTTTTGGAATATCTATGGTCATATGCATATGAAATATATAGTCACCAGGAGACTCATCATTTAGTAGTAATAATAATGTTCATAAAATTCTTGCTACTTCAATTAAGGTGAGATCATAATTAAATTTTAAGTCAGATTAAAAGGGAAAACAAATAACTGTGATATGAAACTGAGCGGATGGTAGTTGCAGATAATAAAAGAAAGAAGTAATAAAGAAAACCATGGAGTTAAAATATATCCTTTTCCTGTTTATGTCTAAACTCCTATTTAATGTCTAGAGTTCATTAAATTTTAAGGTAACAATTTAGGAAAACCCAAGACAATCAGATGCTAATCTAGGATAATTTGTTTCAGGTGGAATATTGATTGAACCACACAATATTTGTAGTCAAATACTTTGCAATATTTATGAGCATTAGCTAGTAAACCTTTTATATATTACTTCAACTATATTAACAGGGAAAAATAAGACTAATAGCAGTAAACAGATGCTTAGGAAGTTCTCTGAAAGTCATTTGGGACAAACATTTATATATATATATATATATAAACCTTTAAATCTCCCCTTGACATCAATTAAACATCCAGATATTGCTGCATTTACTTGCTTCCCATCACAGCATGACTTCCCATATGAAATACAGTTCATGTTTTCAGTCTCTGCCATCTCGCGTACATTGTTCCTATGTGTGTATCTATTTGTAGTTTTAGCAATGGTTTTTTTCCAGTGTGTTCAAAATACATAAGGAAATATCCATTGACATCTGGACTATTTTACTTTGTTGTCAAGGTATTTCAAGCATAAGAAGGCAATATACACTTTTGGTTCTGATCTGAACTTTTCTTCCTCAATTCATCATCAAACCACCTACCAACTCAACTGAAAATCAAAAAGCCATAATTGATTCCTCTCCTCTTTCCTAGAATGTTGTATAGTACTTAGTTGAGTTTAACAAATAATTGTTAAGCCTGTTAATAAAATTTTAGTTATATTTAGAAAAACATAAAAGAGAAATTGAAAACCATTCTGTCTCAAGCACTTCCTCTGAATAATAAACTTTTATTTTTTATGAGTTTAGTTGATTTACAATATTGTATTAGATTACGGTGTACAACATACTGGTTCAATATTTTTATAGACTAAGTCCATACAAAGTTATTTTTAGTATATTGCCTATAATTTCTGTTCTGTACATTAATTCTTTGTAACTTATTTATTTTAAACCTGTCAGTTTGTATCTCTTCATCTCCTTCACTTACCCCTACCCTCTCTGCTTACTGTTACTTTGTTCTCTGTGGGTTGGTTTTTGTTTTATATTCTTTCATTTGTTTTACTTTTTAGATTCTACATATAAGTGAAAGAATACAGTGTTTGTCTTTTTCTGTCCTTATTTAACTAACCGTAATACCTTCCAGGACCATCCATGTTGCTAAGACTGGCAAAATTTCATTCTTAAAATTTTAAAAAAAGCAAAAACACATAGAAAGGTGTGAAAAGAAAAAAAATATTCCTGTGTGTGTGTGTATATACACACACACATTTGTCTCTGTTGAGGCGTACCTCGGAGATATTATAGGTTTGGTTCCAGATCACCAGAACAAAGTAAATATCACAGTAAAGCAAGTCACACAATTTTTTTTTAAATTTCCTGGTGCATATATAAGTTTTGGTTACACCATACTATAGCCTACCATAGGATTTCCCAGGCAAGAATACTGGAGTGGTTTGCCTTTTCCATCTCCAGTTCAGTGTACAATAGCATATCTAAAAAAACGGAAGCAACCTAGATGTCCATCTGCAGATGAATGGATAAGAAAGCTTTGGTACATATACACAATGGAGTATTTTTCAGCCATCAAAAAGAATGCATTTGAATCAGTTTTAATGAGGTGGATGAAATTGGAGCCAATTATACAGAGTGAAGTAAGCCAGAAAGAAAAACATCAATACAGTATACTATTATGACCAACCTTGATAGTATATTAAAAAGCAGAGACATTACTTTGCCAACCAAGGTCCGTCTAGTCAAGGCAATGGTTTTTCCCGTGGTCATGTATGGATGTGAGAGTTGGACTGTGAAGAAGGCTGACCGCCGAAGAATCGATGCTTTTGAACTGTGGTGTTGGAGAAGACTCTTGAGAGTCCCTTATACTGCAAGGAGATCCAACCAGTCCATTCTAAAGGAGATCAATCCTGGGTGTTCATTGGAGGGACTGATGCTAAAGCTGAAACTGCAATACTTTGGCCACCTCATGCGACGAGTTGACTCACTGGAAAAGACTCCGATGCTGGGAAAGGTTGGGGGCGGGAGGAGAAGGGGACGACGGAGGATGAGATGGCTGGATGGCATCACCGACTCGATGGACATGAGTTTGAGTGAACTCCGGGAGTTGGTGATGGACAGGGAGGCCTGGCGTGCTGTGATTCATGGGGTCGCGGAGAGTCGGACACGACTGAGCGACTGAACTGAACTGAACTGAACGCATATATATGGAATTTAGAAAGATGGTAACATTAACCCTGTATACGAGACTACAAAAGAGACATAGGTATATAGAACAGTCTTTGGGACTCTGTGGGAGAGGGTGAAGGTGGGATGATTGGGGAGAACGGCATTGTAGCATGTATATTATCATAAGTGACCAGTCCAGGTTCGACGCATGATACAGGATGCTTGGGGCTGGTGCACGGGGATGACCTGGAGGGAGGATAGGGGGAAGAGGGAGGTGGGAGGGGGGTTCAAGAAAGGGAACACATGTACACCCGGGGCAGATTCATGTCAATGTATGGCAAAACCAACCAATATATTAATGTAAGGTAATTTGCCTCCAATAAAGTAAATTAAAAAAAAAAAAGTTCATACCTTAATTTAAAAAAATGCTTTATTGCTAAAAATGCTAACCATCATCTGAGCTTTCTTGGAGTTGTGATAGTTTTGCAGGTGGAGGGCCTTACCCAGATGTTGATGGCTGTTGACTGGAGGCTGGGGTGGCAGTGGAAGTTTCTTAAATAAGACAACATCAAAGCTTGCTGCTTCAGTGAACTCTTCCTTTCATGAACACTTTCTCTGTAACATGCAGTGCTGTTTGAAAGCATTCTATCCACAATAGCACTTCTTTCAAAATTGAATGTAATCCTCTTAAACCTTGCCACTGTTTCAAGAACTAAGTTTTTGTAATATTTTAGATCCTTTTGTTATTTCAACAGTCTTCTCAGCATCTTCACCATGACCAGTTTCCATCTGAAGAAACCATTTTCTCTGTTCATCTGTAAGAAGCAACTCCTCGTCCGTTAAAGTTTTGTCATGAGATTTCAGCAATTTAGTCTTATCTTCACCCTCCATTTCTAATTCTAGTTAATTTGCTATTTCTACCACATCTGCAGTTATTTTTTCTGCTGAATTCTTGAAGCCCTCAAAGTCATCCATGTGAGCTAGAATCACTTTCTTACAAACTCACTCATGTTGATTTTTTTACCTCTTCCCATGAATCATGAATGTCCTTCATGGCATCTAAAATGGTGAATCCTTTTCATGTTTTCTATTGGATTTGCCCAGGTCCATCAGAGGAATCACCATCTGTGACAGCTGTAACTGTACAAAATGTTTGTTAAAGAACAATAATTGAAATTCTAAATGACTTCTTGATCTGTGGGCTGCACAATAGATGTTATGTTTGCAGACATGAAGACAAACGTATGACCTTGTCCATCCTCATCAGAGCTCTTGGGTGACCAGGTGTATTGTCAATGGGCAGCAATATCATGAAAGGGAATTTTTTTTTTTTTTTTGAGCAGTAATGCTTAGCTGCTGCTGCTGCTGGTGAGTCGCTTCAGTTGTGTCCGACTCTGTGAGATCCCATAGACGGAAGCCCATCAGGCTCCTCCGTCCCTGGTATTCTCCAGGCAAGAACACTGGAGTGGGTTGCCATTTCCTTCTCCAGTGCATGAAAGTGAAAAGTGAAAGTGAAGTTGCTCAGTCGTGTCTGACTCTTAGCGACCGTATGGCCTGCAGCCTAGCAGGCTCCTCCGCCCATGGGATTTTCCAGGCAAGAGTACCGAAGTGGGGTGCCATTGCCTTCTCCAAGTCTTAGCAGTAGGTTAAAATATTCAGTAATCCATGTTGTTAACAGATGTGTTGTCATTTGGGCTTTATAGAGCACAGGCAGAATAGATTTAGCATAATTCCTAAGGGCCCCAGAATTTTCAGAATGGTGATTGAGCACTGGCTTCAATTTTAAGTCTTGGGCTGCACTAGCCCCTAACAAGAGATTCAGCCTGTCCTTTGAAGCTTTGAAGCCAGGCATTGACTTCTCTCCAACAATGAAAGTCCTAGATGGGCTCTTTCACTATAACCTTGTTTTGTTAACATTGAAAATCTGCTGTTTAGTGTTGTCAGCGTTATTCATTATCGCAGATCTTCTAGATAACTTGCTGCAGCTTTCATCAGTACATCAGCAGATTTGCTGCTTCGTCTGGCACTTCTACTTTATGGAGGCAGCTTCTTTCCTTCAACCGTATGAACCAGATCTGCTGGCTACAGCCGACTACCGCAGCTTCCTCACCTCTTGCAGCCTTCATAGAATTGAAGAGCATTAAAGGCGCTTCCCTGGTGGTTCAGAGGTTAAAGCGTCTGCCTCCAATGCGGGAGACCCGGGTTCGATCCCTGGGTCGGGAAGATCCCTGGGAGAAGGAAATGGTAACCCACTCCAGTATTCTTGCCTGGAGAATCCCATGGACGGAGAAGCCTGGTAGGCTACAGTCCACGGGGTCGCAAAGAGTCGGACACGACTGAGCGACTGAACGGAACGGAAGGAGTTACTTTGAATTAGGTTTTGGCTTAAGGGAATGCTGTGGTTGATTTTATCTTCTATCCAGACCACTGAAACTTTCTCCATATCAGCATTAAGACTGTTCCACGTATCGTTTGTGTGTTCAACTGGAGTAGCCTTTCTAATTTCCTTCAAGAACTTTCCTTTTGCATCCACAACTTGGCTAACTGGTGCAAGTGGCCTCCTCGCCTTCAGCCTGTCTTGACTTTTGATATGCCTTCCTCACCAGGCTTAACCAGTTCTAGCACTGGATTTGCAGTGAGAGATGTGTGACTCCTCCTTTCGCTTGAATACGTAGAGGAATTTGTAGGGTGACTGACTGGTCTAATTTTAATATTGTGTCCCTGGGAATAGGGAGGCTTGAGGAGAGGGAGAAACGTGGGGGTTGTGAGCTGCCTGTTGGTGGAGTAGTCAGAACGCACACAACATTTATTGTCGGTTTGCCACTTTTTATGGCTTTGACTGGTGGTGCCCCAAACAGTTGTAACGATATCATCAAAGCTCATTGTTCACTGCTCACCATAACAAATACAATAATAATGAAAATGCTTGAAATGTTATGATAACTGCCAAAATGTGAGACGCAGATTTGAAGGGAGCACGTGCTATTGGAGCAATGGTACCAATTTAGTTGCTCGAGGCAGGGTTGCCACAGAGCTTCAGTTTGTAAAGAAATGCAGTATCTGTAAAATGCAGCGAAGCAAAGCACGATACAATGATGTATGTCTGTGTCTACATTTATCTCTCTACTGTTTTTTAGACCCAGTTTTTTCAGGTAGATTCTTAAAAATAAGCAAAACGTTTACGTAATCACAGGCTCAAAATCCTTTGACTCACATATTTATGTAAATTAAAAATATTATTAGGGGTCATTAATTTTAAAACAAAACTGAAATATTCTGTAACTGAGTACTAATTCATTCTGTCAGTGGTTTGACAAAGTAGTGGTCTTACTACATATTAATATTTTAAGTTTTTAATTGAAATATAGTTAATTTATAGTGTTGTATTAGTTTCAGATGTATAGCATATTAATCTTACTATTTACATTTACTGAAAAATCGCAACTATGTTATTATTTCTTTGGATATTTAAATTATTCCAAAAATTGTATGCCTTTGTTTATTTAGCGAAGAATCTGATGCACTTCCTTGCAAAATTTCCCCATAGACTAAATTGAAAAAGGCTTGGAAAGTACCTACCAGATATTAAACCATACTATAACGTCTCTAAAAAGTGATATATATATATAATAAAGTATTGGCTTTATAAAAAAAAACTCAGAAATAGACAAAAATATTTGGAAATTCTCTGTGTCATGTAGATTAAATCTTTTAAATCATTGGAGTAATAATCTATTCTTTAATAAATCATATATGAAGGGGACGACAGAGAATGAGATGGCTGGATGGCATCACCGACTTGATGGATATGAGTTTGAGTGAACACCGCGAGTTGGTGATGGACAGGGAGGCCTGGCGTGCTGTGATTCATGGGGTCGCGGAGAGTCAGACACGACTGAGCGACTGAACTGAACTGAACTGATCCATATCTTATGCCACAAAAAGGATAAAACATACAGTTTAAGGATCTAAGTTTAAAAAATTAAACCATACAGATAGAACAATAATCATGGGTGAGT
The DNA here is from genome assembly GCF_049115385.1 of Moschus berezovskii. Taxonomy (NCBI): domain Eukaryota; kingdom Metazoa; phylum Chordata; class Mammalia; order Artiodactyla; family Moschidae; genus Moschus; species Moschus berezovskii. Next base: position 11,186,299 of record NC_142467.1, read on the forward strand.
TTCTCTTTAACACTCGTGTAGATATAGAATTTTTAGCTTTTACTCAATATCCAAGGATAATAAATGATTCACACATTTTATGTGTTTAAAAAGTTGCATTGTGGTTAACATTGAAAGGAAAACTGAAAGAGAAGTGAAAACTAAGAGAAAATGGAATGTTAACCATGAGGACTTCATATTTCTAATATACAATATAGTCTTAAAAACTTGACAACATGAAAACAAAATCCAAGAAGAAAAATGGGAAAAAAGACATGAACAGGAAATCCATACATACTCAGAAAAAAGACATGGTTCCTAAAAGGAAAAATCTCAAACTCTTTCCCCTATCAGAATGGTAAAAATTGTAAAATTATGATTTTACAGGGAAACAGATGTATTCATACATTGGTGGTGGGAATGTGATTTGGTACATCTCTCCTGGAGGACATTTGGTGATATTGAACAAACTACTAACATACATGACCTTACCTAAAGAAACAAGTATGCGATCCCTCTTGCATAGCAATTATTATTAGAACCATGTTCACATATCACATACCCCCTACCTCCATATATAAATAATTAAAATCAGCAAGGGAGGGAAAAGAAATTAACCTAGTATTGACTACACACAGTAACAAGGTAACCTATTTCACAAGTGAATTACAAAGCTTAGTGAAGACAATTGGGAAGAAAAGAACTAACATATACTTTTGGTAAACAGTATTTTAACTGCATGTTTAAAGGCTTAAGATTTTAAAATATTTATTTTATTCTAGTTAACAAATTTGTTTCTTACACAGAAATTTGTTATTCTGAAACACCTTTATTTCTAAGTATGTGTATTACTGTAGTTAATAAATATATTGTGCATGACAGACAGATTTCACATCATTAGTGAAAACAATTATAAATAAGGAGAGGAGGAAGGTTAGAATGATCTCTGTGGTGTTAGATTGGAATGGGAGTTATCTCTGTGATTATACACACACACACACACATAAATGGGTAGATATAGAAATATATAGATGTACATTTTTTCATATATAGGAACAGCATCTGGTGTTAGTATCTAATGGCAGTGGTCATACCTACTGTCCAAATCTTGATTTCCAATTACTATTTTCCAGTTAAAACAAACAGAAAAAATTAAACAAATGGAGCTCCTTGGAAAAATCCTGTGAGATTAGGGAAATTATAGAGTAAGCCTAGAACATTAGGATGCTAATTAAAGAAGTACTAAAAAATGTATAGTCATTAAAAAAGGACAGTAGCACCAACATGGAGATCTCACTGGCCAAAACTGAGACAATTTGAACATCAAAATAAATAACATAGTAAAATAAATATTTATTTAGGAAAATACCAAAGAAAGAAATATTGTATATAAGATCCACTGACAATGCTAAAATTAGTGGGTGAAAATATCATGTGAATCAGATTATTTGTATATTATTGTATTCAAGGACACTGAAAATAATGTTGAAGAAAGAATGAATAAGGCTTAAATTTAAGTAGATAATATTGTTAAAGTGATGATGGGGAAAATATTTGACCAATGATGTACTAGTATAATTAGGCATGACTATTTGGAAATCATTAAATAGAAAAATGGAAACTCTCTGCTATGGAAATACTGTGGACAAAGCTGCAATCTGTTAAATGTGTGTAACTGGGTGTTTTTTTTTTTAGATCGACAACTTTGTTATGGGTTGTGAAGTGAGAAATACTAGAAAATAGTGAAATCAAACTTTCAACCTCTGATTTACAGTTTATGTTTGACAGTCTTTGGGTATTCGAATCTAGTTTTCACTGCAATGTATTTTGGTAAGACAACATCGTTGTATAACCTCAGTTTTTTAAGCATTGCAAAAAAAAAAAAAAATCATGTATACAGGCAGTTGATCGTCTGTTCATCAAAATTATCTGAAAAAAAATGCATTGGAATAAAATTAAGCATATCTGAGAGTTCAAACACATAGTAAACCTTTCTTTAGTATATACACTAATTTATATTTAATAAGAAATATAATTAAAAATGGAGATATTGGAGTTAATTTCATTCTCTTCAGATAAGTAAAATGAAAATGATCAGAGGGAACTGTTTAACAGGATGTATTTTATTTGTTTCCATAAGAAAATACTAATCTGTGAGCTAAACCCACAGTAAGCTGTTTTAATCTAGAGTGGCTCATGTAGTACGAGAGAATTTTCTATCAGGAGACTTGAAGGAATAAGCCATTTTATGAAAGACTGTGGCTACTAAGATATTAACCCAGTTTTTGGAAGAGAAGCCCAATACTTTGTAATATTAATGAGTATATAAATAGCAAAAAAACAATTTCTTATGAAATTAAAATAAACTACCAGGTCTGCTCCAAAGAAGTAAAAAGGAGAAGGAAGAAATAAAAACTGAAAAAATAAATGTGCTAGAGAATTGACTAAAATGGCAGTGGATAATTTAATCATCAGTTACAAAAGAAGTGACAGTCATTTTTCTTTAATATATTTTATTTATATTTCTTATAAATTATTAAATTTACTTTATAAACTCTTACTGCTTGCAGTATCTCTTATCAACCTTCTACCACAAAAGTAAACTAAACCACACATTTGATGCTGTTACCTCCCTGTTGAAAAACTTTTGAAGCCTCCTCTTGTCTTGAACAAGCTCAGCAAAAATGTTTCTATTCTTGGCTTAAATACATTGTTCAGACACCGTATTAGTTCAGTTTGACAGTTTGCTTTGATGGGTGACAAAATAATTAAGCCTGTTCGGTTTATTTCAGAAGGTAGTGATAGCATCAATGCAAGTTTATGCCATCTTTGTCCTTCAGGCATGGATTTGGCTCCTTATCAAGGGAAACATAGCCTGTCAGTGTTTTGGATAAAACCTGTTTGACTTAAGCTTCCATCTCCAGAAATGCCCTGTTTGGAAATATATCACATGTGGCACCACTCACCTATCAAGCTTCCTATCTTGGCCTGTGAGCTCCACCCAATGCAACACTGCTGTATCACAAATACCCTACCCCATCTTGCTTTCATTTCAACCTCACCCTTCCCAGCAAACTTTGGACCAGCTAATTGAGCTTATCTTTTGATTACAACTTAGACAAGTTACATTGCTTGCTATTTATTTAACAGAATGTCTGCTGCTGCTGCTAAGTCACTTCGGTCATGTCCGACTCTGTGCGATCCCATAGACAGCAGCCCACCAGGCTCCCCTGTCCCTGGGATTCTCCAGGCAAGAACAGTGAAATGGGTTGCCATTTCCTTCTCCAAGATGTGAAAGTGAAAAGTGAAAGTGAAATCTGACTTGTAGCTACCCCATGGACTGCAGCCTACCAGGCTCCTCTGTCCATGGGATTTTCCAGGCAAGAGTACTGGAGTGGGGTGACATTGCCTTCTCCAACAGAATGTCTGCTGCTGCTGCTGCTGCTAAGTTACTTCAGTCGTGTCCGACTCTGTGTGACCCCATAGACGGCAGCCCACCAGGCTCCCCTGTCCCTGGGATTCTCAAGGCAAGAACACTGGAGTGGGTTGCCATTTCCTTCTCCAATGTGTGAAAGTGGAAAGTGAAAAGTGAAAGTGAAGTCGCTCAGTCGTGTCCGACCCTTAGCGATCCCATGGACTGCAGCCTACCAGGCTCCTCCATCCATGGGATTTTCTAGGCAAGAGTACTGGAGTGGCTTGCCATTGCCTTCATAATATGGTTGACTCAGGAGCTAAAAAATGGCTATTCACCATCCTCATGAACCTTGTAATTGAACAATAATGAACTTATACAAGTAATCATACACTTATACTTGAGATAGATAGTTTTATTGATGAGAAAAGGTTGTGTAAAACATATCCTGAAATTTTCCAGGGTAGGCTCGGAGTCCCTCTTCTATGCTTTACGTAATACTATTTTCTCACTGTAATGTATTCTTCAGGGACAGTTCTAAAGTACTGAGTACAGAACTTCAGCCCTACCAGGTGTTTAGTAAACGTCTCTTTAATTTAAAGATGTGAAATGAGCATCCATAAATCATCAGTAAGCTGACTTCCCTGATATCTTGTTAAAAATGTTTATGCCTCAAAACTTCCCTCTTAGAACTGCTTTTGCTGCATCTCGTAGGCTTTGAGTTGTGTTTTAAGTGTCATTTGTTTCTAGAATTTTTTTGATTTCCCTTTTGATTTCTTCAGTAACCTGTTGGTTATTTAGAAATGTATTGTTTAATCTCCATGTGTTTGTGTTTCTTACAGCTTTATTTCTTGTAATTGATATCCAGTCTTAAAGCATTGTGGTCGGAGAAGATACTTGATATGATTTCAGTTCTCTTGAATTTACTGAGGCTTGATTTGTGACCCAAGATGTGGTCTGTCCTGTAGAGTGTTTCATGTGCATTTGGGAAGAAGCTGTGTTCTTCTGCATTTGGATGGAATGTCCTGAAGATATCAGTGAGGTCCATCTCATTTAATGTATCATTTAAGACTAGTGTTTCCTTATTAATTTTCTGTTTTGATGATCTGTCCATTGGTGTGAGTGGGGTGTTAAAGTCTCACACTTTATGTTATTTTATTTATTTTATTGTGTTACTGTCAATTTCTCTTTTTATGTCTGTTAGTGTTTGTCTTATGTATTGAGGTGCTCCTATGTTGGGTGCATGGTTCAATTGTTATGTCTTCCTCTTAGACCAATCCCCGGATCATTATGCAGTGTCCTTCCTTATCTCTTGCAGTTTTCTTTATTTTAAGGTCTATTTTGTCTCATATGAGGATTGGAAATAAGAAAAACATCAAATAGAAACCTAACACCTAAAACAACTGGAAAAAAACCCAAAAAACCCCCAAAATTAGTAGAAGGAAGGAAATCATAAAGATCCAAGCAGAAATAAATAAAAAAGGAGTGAACAAAATAGTAAAGATTAATACAACTAAAAGTTGGTTCTTTGAGAAGAAAAACACAATTGACAAACCTTTGGCCAGACTCATCAAGAAAAAAAAAGGGAAGAATCAAATCAATACAATTAGAAATGAAAAAGGAGAGGTTACAACAGACAATGCAGAAATACTAAGGATTATATATTTGCATTTTTGATGATGGCCATTCTGACCAATGTGAGCTGATAGGTCATTGTAGTTTCGATTTGGGCTTCCCTGGTGGCTCAGAGGTTAAAGCATCTGCCTCCAACGTGGGAGACCCGGGTCGATCCCTGGGTCGGGAAGATCCCCTGGAGAAGGAAACGGTAACCCACTCCAGTATTCTTGCCTGGAGAATCCCATGGACGGAGAAGCCTGGTAGGCTACAGTCCATGGGGTCGCAAAGAGTTGGACACGACTGAGCGACAGAATGGAACTGATGTTAGTGACTTTTCATGTGCTTTTTGGCCATCTACATGTCTTCTCTGGAGAACAGTCTGTAAGTTAAGTATGGACAGTAATACAACATTTATATAAACTGCCTCATGTGTGTTACAGCCCATTACCCAACTATACTGCTAGGATCTTGCAGCAGAGAGCATGGTTTATGTTACTAAAATATCTAACCTAACCAACATTTCAATTCTGTTTTATCTTAAAAATTTTTCCTAATCTTCTGATGCATTTTTTCTTAATAATGAACTATGTTCACCCTCCCACTTCTCTGTCCAGTTTCCCCCAAGGTAACACTCTTATATACAGAGATGGGAGCTCTACAGCCAAAGTATAGTAGTAGGAGTGTAGTGAAAGTCACTCGGTCATGTCTGACTCTTGCGACCCCATGGACTGTAGCCTGCCAGGCTCCTCTGTCCATGGGATTCTCCAGGGAAGAATATTGTAGTAGGTTGCCATTTCTTTCTCCAGGGGATCTTCCTGATCCAGGAATCGAACCCATGTCTCCTGCATTGCAGGCAGATTCTTTACTGACTGAGCTAGGAGAGAAGCCCTACAGCCAAAGTATACTGCTTCCCTAAGTAGTGGTTATCTAGGCAAATTTTCAAGGGGAAGAAAGCAACAGCTTTTGATCATCACTCTCAGAATATTTACATAGTTGATATTCAGAGTTATTTGGAGGTCCTTCACTAAGAAACAGAGAAGGCAATGGCAACCCACTCCAGTACTCTTGCCTGGACAATCCCATGGACAGAGTAGCCTGGTAGGCTGCAGTCCATGGGGTCGCGAAGAGTCGGACACAACTGAGTGACTTCACTTTTACTTTTCATCTTCATGCATTGGAGAAGGAAATGGCAACCCACTCCAGTACTCTTGCCTGAAGAATCCCAGGGACAGGGGAGCCTGGTGGGCTGCTGTCTATGGGGTCGCACAGAGTCGGACATGATTGAAGCGACTTAGCTGCAGCAGCACTAAGAAAACAAAACTAAGGATCTAGCACTGTGGTTGAAGTATAATGGATAAAAGGCTATTTTTAATACCGTTGGTATAGAAGCAATTAAGCTCTAAATTGTCTTTTAGGTTTTGAAGAGTTCTTTTTCCATTAATGATCAAATGGGCAAGTCTGCCCCGGAGAAGTTTACAGATCCTCATTCCTTTATGGTTAGAGTTAAACCACAAAATCACTTTAAAGTGATTAAAATCACTTTCAATAACAAACAGCAACATGAATATTAAGGTCAGATATTTAATAGTTCATTACAGGCCAGGACTTGTTGACTCCTCTATATGCACTATAACATTTAATTCTGATACTATGCGGTAGGCACTATTATAGCTTTTATATTATGAATGTTTGTTCATATGTAATAATGATGTTAATTTTCTAAGCCTAATTGGTCATAATTGATAGATTTTTCTGAACTCATTCTACAAGCATTCATTGAGCCCTTTATAAGTAATATACAGATATAGTGATTATAAAGCACCAAGGCTGCCTGAAATATGTTCAATACCTTTATCTCATAAATCAGCCTGTGTTTACAAAAGAAGAGCAGCAGGGTGATACATGTTGGTAAATGTGGCTCACGTCCTCTGTTTTAGTCATTTGGGGGAAAATGAGAACTCAGAACTGACATAAACACTGAACACAATATCCTTGTGTCAGTATAAAAAATTTACAGATTAAATGATTGGAATGTGTAAACCTTCATCAAAATAATCTGAGTGGGGCAATTGGAGAAATTGGGTGGGTATTTAGGTGAGAAAATATTCACCATGATTTATTAATTGTTGAAGCTGGATACTTAGTGTATGTATATAATTTTGCATAATAAAGTATTAAAGATTAGAAATAAAGATCAATATGTGATTTAAAACTCTAATGAGTTCACAAGTGACCAAATAGTTGTTTTGTCTTAGCGTTGTAGTTCAATTTAGCAAATGCATGGATTTCTCTTCCTCATCCAAGATACAATTACCATCCATGAAATTGTACAATTTTCCATATGCCTTTGCCCACCTATAATAATTGTGGCTAACAGCCATCTAAATTATTCATTTTATATGGCAAACAAGTGATTATTCTTAAAACAGATCCTGTGCTCTTTTAAATTGCTTTTCTTCATTCTCCAGTTGGCCCAGACCATTACTGAGTTAAATGTTTCTTAATGAAGAACACTGCCTCACTGAACTTTGATATGTCTGTGAATCAGAGGAATAATTTGAAATTCCTAAAGTCCAGAACTGTATCTCAAAATGAGATGGCAAAATGCTAAAGTTTTATTGTTTTTTAATCTCTTCACTAATGGCCTTTTTCTGAAGTGCTTTTTCATTTTCTTTAGAAATAATACACTCAGAGGATATACTTAAAATCTATAAACCTGGATACAGATAGTCTGTGGGCTGATTATTCTAGAGAGTGAATTTCATCAATTAAGACATATCAAACTTATAAAATGAATAGAAATGACTAGAAACAGGCTGTTTGAGGGCAGAGGGGCAAAAATAAGGCTTATAATAATGTTTCTACTTCCTTCTTTCACCACTCCAGAGCACTTCCTTAGAGAAGAAGCTACTGATCAAATTGCTTCAGTCCAAGGCATTGATAGGGTTATACTTCTTAGAAGGTGAGATCATTGTGCTAAGTCTATTGTGCGTCTTCCATTCTTTTTTTGATTTTCCACTTCCTTTGATATGGCCAAGATTTGCCAAAGTTGGCCATACATATCTGATGATCTCACTTGCCCTTTGGTTCCCATTAGGGAGGCAGATGAAGAAAATAAAGTCAAAGTTTAAGAAGCCAGGAAAGTAAGGTTTTCCATTAAACCATATACTGCATTACAGTTTTTGCGAGACTTTGTTTCATGGTATGGATTTAGCCTATAGGCTAATATCCTGAAATTTTTATTTGTATATTATTTCTTTTCTGCACCCATCTGATCATGAGTGTGTGTGTGTGTTTTCAGGTGAGGGCCATCAAAGGTGATTGGTGAGATATTCCCAGTATCCTGGGTCAAATAACAAAACTACTAGCAGAAAACCTTAATTCTACAGACTGTACATGCACACTTATCAGTGGCATTATTTTAACACTGTATTATTTTTTTGGTTTAAAAGCTGAAGACTTGGTTTATTTTATGAAATTATTTCAGTGAGCAAATAATTATTTTTAAACTTGTGGGCCTGACTCAATGGCTGTGTAAACTGTTGGTGCAAACATACCAAATTAGAACTTGAAAGTTACAAAATCCAGAAACATTTACTTTTATATCACCTGTGTTTGCTTGAGCTTCTGGTTGACACAGCATGTCTCTAAGATATGGAAATCCCTTCTCCTCCTTTGCTCCCTTCAGGTGCCAGGAATTGATTTTTGCAGCCAGCAGGAGCATCATATCCAGCTGTGTCCTTTTTCATTTTTGCCTTTCCCTTGACTTTACCTTATAGTTAGTCAGAAAGCAATCACATAACCCCAACAGTGTCAAAATTGTAGTATTCTAAATGTCTCAGCTATGTACTTCCAAACTTCCAAAACACCCGATTTTTATGATCAAGGACCCATATATGCCTAATTGTACCTTCATACAGAGACACTCATTTAGCTAAACTATTATATATTGTAGTCAAAAAGTAATCATTTTAATGAAACATTATTTACTATAGTGATAAATTTATTTATATAATACTTAAAACATGAAGTCAAATTAAATAAACACAATGTATTATAACTCATGAATGTAATAAATTACCTTTGAGTATACAACTTTTAAGTGAGAGTTTTTCCCTCTGCTTTATAGTGCAGGTAATGGATTTAAACTTTCTGTAAATTAATAAATATGAAGGTATGATCAAATATAAAGTTTGATTTCTAAACTTAAATTTTTTATTTCATGGAGTTTTTTATTTATTGTTAACTAGAACAACTGCCTGAGGAAACAGACTTGAAATGAGCACTTTATCAACTTATGTGGATAATAGTATGGGCGTGTCTCATATGTATTATAGGTTTAGTACCAGACCACCTCAATAAAACAAATACACATTAAAGAGAGTCACACAAATGTTTGGTTTCCCAGTGTGTATGAAAATTCAGTTTACAATATGCCATAGTCTATTAAGTGTGTAAGAGCATTATATCTAAAAAAAGTACATAACTTAATTAGAAAATACCTTGTTGCTAACAAATGCTATCATCTAGCCTTCAATGAATCACAGTGTAATAAAACAAAGTTTTATGCCTATACTGAAAATATAGTGGTTGACTAATGCATTGGAGTGTGGAAGGTACTTTGTGAACTTATATGGGGGTGTGATATATTCTTGGAATGGGGATACAGCTATCCCCATCTTAGCCATCCCCAGGTTTTAGCTATTTCAAGTATACCAAGACCATGGGTAAATGAAATGTACTAGTGGAAGCTGTAAATGCAGGGCAAAGGGAGCCACAGCCACTAATTCCAGTGCCTCAGAATACTATAATCAATCTTTGTCTCTAGACCTCCTACTCTTGATGAAAGTGAAAAAGGAGAGTAAAAAGGTTGGCTTAAAGCTCAACATTCAGAAAACTAAGATCATGGCATCTGATCCCATCGCTTCATGGGAAATAGATGGGGAAACAGTGGAAACAGAGATAGACTTTATTTTCGGGGGGCTCCACAATCACTGTAGGTGGTGACTGCAGCCATGAAATTAAAAGACTCCTTTTAATTTGGAAGAAAAGCTATGAGCAACCAAGACAGCATATTAAAAAGCAGAGACATTACTCTGCCAACAAAGGTCCCTCTCCTCAAGGCTATGGTTTTTCCTGTGGTCATGTATGGATGTAAGAGTTGGACTGTGAAGAAAGCTGAACACCAAAGAATTGATGTTTTTGATCTGTGGTGTTGGAGAAGACTCTTGAGAGTCCCTTGTACTGCAAGGAGATCCAACCAGTCCATCCTAAAGGAGATCAGTCCTGGGTGTTCATTGGAAGGACTGATGCCAAAACTGAAACTCCAATACTTTGGCCACCTGATGTGAAGAGCTGACTCATTTGTAAAGACCCTGATGCTGGGAAAGATTGAAGGCGGGAGGAGGAGAAGGGGTCAACAGAGGATGAGATGGTTGGATGGCATCACAGACTCAATGGACATGAGTTTGAGTGAATTCTGGGAATTGGTGATGAACAGGGAGACCTGGAGTGCTGCAGTTTATGGGGTCACAAAGAATCAGACACGACTGAGTGACTGAACTGAACTGAAACCTACTACAATTTCTGAGTAGGCTTTAATGCTTCCTTCTTATGTATTCAGTTTTCAAATAAACCCTAAGAAAGCCCAAAGCCTGCACTTTATGATTGTGATATATCCCATTTTGTAAATGATGGCAACAAGTTTTTTGGAACACTATTTAGAGACCAGCTCTAATAGATGCAAATATAAGTATATCTTTCAGAGGAATTCCATCAGTAAATGTTGTACTGATACCAACATTTTATTGTAATTTATTTATTTGATCAGTTTTCCACTTAAATCTTTTGAAGTGTGTCTATAGTCCACCAACTAATTACTGATTTCTCAGGAAACCATTTTTTGTTCTCCACAATATAGGTCCAACCTGTATTAAATCCTTATAGCCTTGTTTTCCTTTATTTGCAATTGCATTTCATCATATCATTTCCATCAACTTTTTCATGTTTGTTTCAAGGCCCACTTCAAGTGCTTTATTCTTCAAAAAGCTGTTTTTCTCTCTGACTCTGTAATTGGATTTTATCTTTCCTTTTCCCTGAAGCACCAGGGGATATTTATCTTCTCAAATGACACTTTAAGACAGTTTGCTCAATGGTCCCAGAACTACTTGGGTATTCCACAGACAAAGTGTCTATACCCAAGGGCATTTGCTAGCCTCAGAGCACACCTGGCTTTGTCATGGCATACTGGGGTTTTTCACCTTGTAGGTATTATGCAGTAAGAGAACTATTGTGTACAGAGTACTTATACAAAGCTGGGCACTTGGTTTCATCACCGGGAAATATTCAAGTTGTTTTTACTCTTCTAGTGTTTCATTGTCTTAATTAAAATAACCAATGTGTTAGTGATAAGAACTGATACCTGTTGCCAGGAAACATCTGTCAGAGAAATGATACTTGAATGTGTACCTTATATCCATTCATTTATATGTTACCCTGCCTGTGTCAGCTGGGAGGCCTATTATAAATTTAACATTAAAACATTATACAAAAAAATAAAATAAAATAAAACATTATACAAAATGACAGCTGTGAGCTGTAATAGGAAAAAATAATAAGCCTTGTTGTTGGTTATTTTTCTAATAGTGTTAAAACCAGTTGCCTGCCTGGTGCTTGTGAAAGTGCTGCTGTCTCAGAGGATCTTCTTTTATTCTGTTGTGGTGGATGTCAGCTCTAACAGCTTTCATTGGATTAAGCCATTTACTTCCAGTCTAGCATCTTTCCATTTATTTCACTCACAGGTTCCAGAACCGTCTTCTTAAAATATGTATTGATCATGCTCCTTCTCTGCTCAAGTGGCGTCTCATGAATTTTAGAATGAATTCCACTTCCTTACCAATTCATTTCAGAATCTCTATAATCTAAATCTAACCTAGCTCTTTATCATTATTTCTCTCCTACAATCAGTCTTTGTTGAACAGATTTATTCCTTATCAAACATCTTTTGAAGCTGTATCAGTCAGGGATTAGTCCAGGAGATAGAAAAATCCAATCCTAGAAAAATCTCTAGGTATTTTAACAAGAAAGATAAGAACAGGGAATTAAGTGACTCCAAAACTGGTAGAAATGCTGAAGGCCAAACAGGTTTCCAACTCAGGGTCCAGGATCGTTTCCACAATGAAGAAATGATTCACTAGGACAGTCACTTCCTCTGAAGACACTGTAGAAGCTAATGTCAGAATCAAAAGTCCCCACCAGAAGTGACATCTGACTTTCAGAATACTGAAAGATATGCTATGGAACAGAACTGCAGATAAACTTGAAAGGTCACGCCGACCGCAGGCTGAGAGTACCGGACGGAAAACGTCAGCAAGAGGCCCCCGCCGGAAGGTCCTGAGGAAGGACCCGAAGACAGCCATCCACCAATCAACGGCCTGTTGCCAGGCAGACTGATGGACACAGAGGCGCCAAGACACCAGCCAATTAAAAACCTACACGAGGCCATGGAGACCAACCAGCACCTCAGGGTCCGATCCTTAACCCTATATGGAAAGAGTCTGCCATGTCCTCAGTCGCCGGGGTATAAAAGTGTCTCCTCCCTTCCCGCAAGTTGCAGACTGCCGCCCCTCCCTGCTCGCGCCTGGGAGTTCTGCCTGAGAGCGATTGCCCAGTAAAGCCTCTTGATCACCCTTCTGGCACTCTTTCTGTCTTGCTGCGGCGCATTCTTACAAAACTACCACCAGTTTTGGACTGAAAATGGTCTCTGCCATATTTCTGCCTTTTAATCATGCTTTTCATCATCACTTTGGGGAACACCATTTCCTCCTTGGGGAGGGTGTACAAAGACACTGGGAGACAGTTGTTCTCCTTTGGAGCTTTTCTTTCCTGATGTATCACCATTTGATTGAGTGAGGTTCTCAAATGTTTATCACACAGTGTCATTACTTAGAAACAGAGAAAGTGTTCTCTGGTAAAATATTTAGAACACAGATAAAGATAGCTTGAGATTGAGAGTTCAAATATCTGAAAATCTGAATTTATCTTCAGGGATTTAATTTCTATTCCCAATACAGAGCAATATAGGGACGATCATTTGTAGTTGACCACTTTATACATGTCATTTCTTAATCTCTTCAGTCATTTTCCATCCACTGCTTTTCTAGGTATTCTTATTCCAACTTAATAGACAACGAAAATTAATCTCAGAAAGTAAAAAGATTTTCCCGTTTAAACAGAAAGGCGTATTCCAAGTTAATTATGACTGCGATCAATGCTCTTTCTCCTGTAAAATGAAACTCATTTTTTTATGTTTATATTTATGTCAGTAAAGACATTAAAAACTTACTGTGATTTTGCATTGTTTAAAACTGGGGAGGGAAGGTAAATGGAAATAAACATGTTTCAGTTAAGCTCCATACAAAGGTAATTCTAACTATATATTATTGTGAATGAACAATTTGCATTATTTAAGTGGAGGAGAAAGGATTGTTTGGCAAGTACTCAAGTAACTCAGAGGGGAAAAGCAATATATTTCACATTGTGGACATGTATTGTTACAATGTGTACATTTTTCTCCTTAATAATCGTGTGTTCCCTCTTGTCACATCTGCACAAGACAGGATAATTAACGTACATCCGCTGCATTGTGGAAGGGACATTCGGTTTTAATTAATATCGGATCATAAGAAAGGCAATTTGCTTTATATTACCATTCATTATTTGATGCGCACATACACACAGTCACAAGTATGAGGAATGTTCAAAAGGCCGCTATACGGATGTGAGAAAACTTCTCTGTCTGGAGTTACACGGAGCTTATCTAACAACACACAAATCTTTTTCCGCAGCGTAATTCCTTTCTTCTGGTTCATGTTTTAGACAGTTGTGTAGTGTTTAATGTAAAATGATTTCAAACCAGAAGTTGATTGTATGGAGATTATTCCGAAGGTGAACTGAACAATCAGCAAAACCCCTGGCGTTCATATGGCAAGAGCAGTAATCCAGAACTCAGTTCAGTTCAGTTCAATTCAGTCGCTCAGTCATGTCCGACTCTCCGCGACCCCATGAATCACAGCACGCCAGGCCTCCCTGTCCATCACCAACTCCCGGAGTTCACTCAAACTCATGTCCACAGAGTCGGTGATGCCATCCAGCCATCTCATTCTCTGTCGTCCCCTTCTCCTCCCGCCCCCAACCTTTCCCAGCATCAGAGTCTTTTCCAGTGAGTCAACTCACTGCAGTTTTAGCTTCAGCATCAGTCCTTCCAATGAACACCCAGGATTGATCTCCTTTAGAATGGACTGGTTGGATCTCCTTGCAGTATAAGGGACTCTCAAGAGTCTTCTCCAGCACCACAGTTCAAAAGCATCGATTCTTCGGCGATCAGCTTTCTTCACAGTCCAACTCTCACATCCATACATGACCACGGGAAAAACCATTGCCTTGACTAGACGGACCTTGGTTGGCAAAGTAATGTCTCTGCTTTTTAATATACTATCAAGGTTGGTCATAACTTTCCTTCCAAGGAGCAAGCGTCTTTTAATTTCATGGCTGCAATCAGCATCTGCAGTGATTTTGGAGCCCCCAAAATAAAGTCTGACACTGTTTCCAACTGTTTTCCATCTATTTCCCATGAAGTGATGGGACCAGATGCCATGATCTTTGTTTTCTGAATGTTGAGCTTCAAGCCAACCTTTTCACTCTCCTCTTTCACTTTCATCAAGAGGCTTTTGAGTTCCTTTTCACTTTCTGCCATAAGGGTAGTGTCATCTGCATATCTGATGTTATTGATATTTCTCCCGGCAATCTTGATTCCAGCTTGTGCTTCTTCCAGCCCAGCATTCCTCAGGATGTACTCTGCATATAAGTTAAATAAGCAAGGTGACAATATACAGAACTCACTGGAAACTAAAATCACAATGCATATTCATTTTAAAGTATAGCTTGAAGGTCAAGACTGATACCTCTGACTTGTCTAATATATTTTCGTGAAAAAGTTTATCTTATATTTGAGTGAAGTGTCAATTAAACTTATTTCATATATAACAGGAATGCATTTAGATTTCTGGTGTGGCAAACCCTTAACCTTATTCTTTCATCAGGAGGATATTGACCATGTGTGTCAGTTAGCTTTTGTTTTATTACAAATGACTGCAAATCATAGTGGTTTAACTCATGAGTCTCTAATTTGGGAGTTGGACTGGCCTTATCTGGGCAGGTCTTTGTTTGTAGGGCTCACTCCTGTCTGAGCTCAACGATATAGTCAACTGGGACGTGACTAAGCAGAATCAGTGTAACTGGGAGGATGTTTCTGCTCTCTGGTCTTTCTCATTCTTCAGCAGGCAAGCTGGAACTTACTTACATGACAACTGAGAAGGATTTCAATAAAGAGAGGGGAAGTGACTCTGGACTCAAGCCCTACACTCAGAATTGGCATGCTGACACGTTGACTACATTCTATTGGCCAACCAGGTCACACAGACAGCCTGTATTCAAGAGATGGTTGAAAAAAAAAAAACAAAAACAAAAAACAAAATTTCACTCCTTCATAGAAATAAATGTAAAGCAACATTTAAAGGGTGTAAACATAAGGAGGACTGAGGGATTGTGGCCAGTTTTTCAACCTTCTTTTCTACATTCAGTTCAGTTCAGTTCAGTTCAGTCGCTCAGTCGTGTCCGACTCTCCGCGACCCCGTGATTCACAGCACGCCAGGCCTCCCTGTCCATCACCAAATCCCGGAGTTCACTCAAACTCATGTCCACAAAGTCGGTAATACCATCCAGCCATCTCATTCTCGGTCGTCCCCTTCTCCTCCTGCCCCCAACCGTTCCCAGCATCAGAGTCTTTTCCAGTGAGTCAACTCGTCACATGAGGTGGCCAAAGTATTGGAGTTTCAGCTTTAGCATCAGTCCTTCCAATGAACACCCAGGATTGATCTCCTTCAGAATGGACTGGTTGGATCTCCTTGCAGTCCAAGGGACTCTCAAGATCTTCTCCAACACCACAGTTCAAAAGCATCAATTCTTCGGCGATCAGCCTTCTTCACAGTCCAACTCTCCCATCCATACATGACCACTGGAAAAACCATAGCCTTGACTAGATGGACCTTTGTTGATAAAGTAATGTCTCTGCTTTTTAATATGCTATCTAGATTGGTCATAAGTTTCCTTCCATAAGGAGTAGGCGTCTTTTAATTTCATGCCTCTTCTACATTGGGAAACAAATTTTGTTGGTGAGGTTGTTCCTTGATAATGAAGTGTCCTATGAAAAAAGTAGGCTTCAGAGGCTGGGTGTGTCCAAACCATGCTTCCAATCTTTCCCAAACATATTCACTGTCACCTCTGGCTCAACTGAGCATCTCCTGTGACTCCTCATGAGATTCATCCCATGCACCTTAGATTGCAGTTCAGGAATTCTGCTTCTGTGAGTTTAACTTATTTTAACATCCAAATCTTATACATAAATATTTCTATGTATGGCTTTTTTGCAGTCCAACAATTGATGCCCCGAGAATCTCAGGAAACCCAGATTATTCTGTGTTTCTTATACAGTGTTTTCATGTAGTACAGTCATTCTGTGGTACCCACATGGTTCCAGAATCCCCTCCACTCCTTGGAGACCAAATTCTGTGGATGCTCCATCCCTTTTAGAAAATGGCATCACTTTGCTTACAACCTGGGCAAAGCCTCCTGTATACTTAAAATCATTTCCGGGTTACTTATGCTATCTAAAACAATGTAAATGCTGTGGGAAGAGCTGTAAATACAGTGTAAATGCCACATAAATCATTGCTTCTGTGTACAAATTCAAGTTTTGCTTTTCTGAAGTTTATGGATCTTTTTAAAAATATATTTTCAATCCTGGGTTGGTTGAAACCACTGAGGCAGAATCCACAGACATGGAGGGCCAGGTGTGTTTTGTGCTTCTCCCTCCTGTAGTATTATTCTCACATTTACTTCTTGTTTTTAGATACATTCTCTATATCTGAGTTCTTCCATGCATAAGACTCATTGCCTTGAAAATGTATGCTCTGATTAAGTAACCTTAGTCTTTATATTCATTTGGATATAGAAATTGACCGTATCACATATATTTTAAGTGTTTGCTGATACTAAGGATTTTATCTACCTCATCTTCCTATCACCATTTTAATACTGCGACGAGTTGACTCACTGGAAAAGACTCTGATGCTAGGAGCAATCGGGGGTAGGAGGAGACGGGGAAGACAGAGAATGAGGTGGCTGGATGGCATCACTGACTCGATGGACATGAGTTTGAGTGAACTCCAGGAGTAGGTGATGGACAGGGAGGCCTGGCTGCTGTGGTTCATGGGGTCGCTAAGAGTCGGACACGACTGAGCGACTGAACTGAACTGAGGGCAAGGATAACATTGTTTCCTTTGTATCATTTACACAGTTTACTGCTCTAAGTATCTAATTATTATAGGGCTAGATTAATGTATGTTGTCTCTCTTCCTCTGTCTATATGTGTGTGTATTGGTGTGTAAATATGTAAATGTACATAAGCAGTATACATACACATATATGCGTATACATGTGTGTTTAAAGGTGTGCATAGATAGATGGTTATATAGATTAGATCAATAGAAAAAGATAACTATTGACACTTGAATTGTCCATTTGAATTGAGATATAATAACTAACATATTGTTAAAATTTCAGTACATCCATAGACTCAGATAAGGCATTCTGTTTTTCCTGTTTTCATACCTTGATATGTTCCTGATGAACACTTATCAGGTATACGTGTGCACATGATTGCTTCCATGGTGAAATGTTAAAAATTATTTTTGACAAGATTGGCAGTAGGATGTATGCTCTGAAATAAGAAGGTAATAAAGGGCAATGAGGGGATTCTCTGGTGGCTCAGTGGTAAAGAATCCACCTGCCAGTGCAGGAGACGTGGGCTCGATCCCTGGGTTGGGAAGATCCCCTGAAAAAGGAAATGGCAACCCACCCAGTATTCTTGCCTGGGAAATCCCATGGACAGAGGAGCCTGGCGGGCTACAATCCTTGGGATTACAAAAAAGTCTGACACAATTTAGCAACTAACAACAACGACAGGACAATGAAATATAGAATGAAAGTAGTAAGACTCTTGAACAAAAAAGTACTGGTTTAAGTTTCCAAATATTTAATTTTTAGTACATAAAATGTGAGTTAAAATTACATCCCTATAGATTCTTCCATGAAAATATATCTTTGGCTAATTTTGAATCTATGTAGATAACAGAATATAGGTATATAAAAGTCCTCACTTTACTATGCTTCAGGGCAATAGGAATCAAAATCCTAAATCCTTTGACTATCTGAGAGATTAATAATTTCTTTTTTTTTTTTAAGATCAGAGAGAGGCCCTTTGTTTATCTTGATGTTTGGTAGTTACACATCTTACCAAACTTAATCTGTAACCCTTCCCACCTTGAACTATACTAGTAAGAGTAGCTGTTAGGAGCTAAAGATCTTGTGTCACTTGATCTTAGGGATGAAACCTTATCTTCTACTAGTTACATATTGTTTTTGATATTAAAATAAATTATGCTATTTAGTGCCCAGTTTTCTCACCTGTGAAATATGAGTAAGAGTCACACCAATTTTTGTGATACGGTTAAGTTAAAAAAAGTGCATGCATTATAAAAATGATGAAAAGAAAGTACTCAGCTCAGGATGTCATTACAAAAATGAGATGAACTCCACTAAGTTTCCTACTGCCAATGTGTGTTTGTTGTAAGAAAAGTAAATTTTTCTTAAGCTTTGTTTTATTTGTGAAATTGGAAATTAAAAATAATGACTTTGTGGTATTATACGTATTCATTAACAACATGTATGCATGAGCATAGAATTGTTTGTAGCAAATCCATATTCAGTAAACATAGCTTCCTTCTAAAAATATCTTAAGGCTCAAGTGACATTAGCAGGATATATAATGAGAACAAGGTCAAGTGACTACAAACAGCCAATGGCGTGCACTATATCTGTTGTGTCATAAGGGCCATGAGAGTTGAAATAAAACATACTAGCTATTGCCACACATATGGAGAACACTGGTACGTATGTATTCTATTTAAAAAATGAAAAAAAAAAAAAAAAGGTCATAAATTTTGGCATACCCCAGGGCGTTCAGTTTGGTCTTCTGATCTCAAAACTCATGAAATTTTATCTTATTCAGAGAGCACACACACACTCCTTAGAACACTTAGTTTAAATTAACCTCTAAGGACCACCAATTTCTATATCATATTGTTAATCTTTCACCTATCAGTATAAGACCAATAATTAGAATGTTTTAAAATTAGCTTGTTTCAAGTAAGCTTTCGACATTATTAAATTAAAACATCTACCACAGTGTTTACAAATTCAGATAAAATGGAAACTCTTATAACTCCCAAATGATATTGCATTTATAGAGCATTTATGAGATTTAATGCATACTTTGACACACTCAAGTTATTGTTTTAAATTACGTTTTAATAATAACCGTTAGACACTTGACTTTAAGTCTTATTTTCGTCCTTTCTCTTTTTAAAAATTATTTTTGCTTCTACTTTGTTTAATTAGTATTATAATTCACAAGACAAACAGTGCTTATAAAAAGCATGCATTTAAACCCTCAGCTCCTCTAGCTGGACGGAGCTGCCTCCCATTTCCATCCATCCCTGACAGTGTGAATCCCTGCCGTCACAATAGAGGGCTCTCACATCGCCATGCCCTCCTCTGGTTTTCTGCTTCCCCCAATAGCTTTCCAGCTCCAGCTAGAGCAAAAGGATTATGCCACCTATAACCATTTCCCAGGCAGCTTCCCTGGCTCCATATTGTCATTACGGCCTGATGACACTAGCAGTAAAATCCCTCCCGCTGGGCACCTCAACTATCAACAACCCTCTGTTGGCCAAAATGCAAATGCTAGACCCATACCGAACACTCCCAACCATGAAACACAAGGGCCATACATGCATGCATGCACACATAAGTAAAAAGAAGCTTTGATTCATGGTTTGAAAGAGAAAGCTGAAATGCAGGACTGCTTCTTCATTGTGGAAATCCAAAGGTAACATCTGAGGATAAGGTGTTTCACAGATTGCTGTGTTTCAAGCTAAAATGACAATGACTCAAGATTTATCATAGCACAACTCAGAACGTGCATGACCACAGGTTCCTAAGTCAGAAGTAAGAAGTAGATCATACTCAAAAGGAGATGTGAGTGATCAACGTGCAATACAGGAGAAATTTAGCTCATTAAATTTTGTTCAAATGTCAGAGAACATGTTGAGTGAATAAGGACGATTCTGAGGAATGGATTTCAAAGTGGGTACACTGCCAGCTCCTCGTGTGTCAAGGTATATAAATGGAAGCTTTCTGCAGAATGATAGTATCATAGACGGAGAAGGCAATGACAACCCACTCCAGTACTCTTGCCTGGAAACTCCCATGGACGGAGGAGCCTGGTGGGCTGCAGTCCATGGGGTCGCTAAGAGTTGGGCACGACTGAGCAACTTCACTTTCACTTTCACGCATTAGAGAAGGAAATGGCAACCCACTCCAGTGTTCTTGCCTGGAGAATCCCAGGGCCGGGGGAGCCTGGTGGGCTGCCGTCTGTGGGGTCGCACAGGGTCGGACACAACTGAAACGACTTAGCAGCAGCGGCAGCAGTGTCTTAGGAGAGTTTTCATTCACTCATCCTTGAAGCGATCAGAGCTTCAGGTTCAGGGGCTTACTCATGTATTGACGTGAACAGAACAGGGGAAGCTACCTTTACTGTATAGCTGGACATTCTTGCAGGAGAACGTAGAATACTGATATTTATCTACAAAGCACAGCTCAAAGAAGTTTTGGGGGAGACTCACTAAAGCCAGAATGCCAGATCTCACCTGTGTCACCTTTGAAGGTGTTCTTCAGAAGAAATCATGAAATGGTAAAGCTCAGCACTGACTGAAGAAGCTGATAGTGTGATAATTATAGATTACTTTACTGATAAAAAATATCAGTAAGGAAGATTCTGGGTAACATAGTACATACAGTTACTGAAGCTAAGTTGATGACTATGTATGAAACCTGAAACTATTAATTGTAATTTTTCTTATCAGTTTGAGTTTTGTCTTCTTTCATCTCTATTCACAGTTCTATTTTATTTTTCATCAGTTTCATTTTTTTTTGAAGAAAATACTTTTTAGAGAGCTTTATGAAAGTGAAAGTCACGCAGTCATGTCTGACTCTTTGCAACCCCATGGACTATACCATCCATGGAATTCTAAATTGTGTTAACTTTTGAAATTAAGAAAGCTAGCAGAGGGAGACTAAGTATAATCACACAGTCAATAGACATCATCTGATTCTTAGATCTGCTTGCTTTTTAGAGATATGACATCAAGATGCTACCTTTTACTTTTCTGCAAAAAAATGACATATATAGTTGATTTCTTGAAATCATTAATTATATATTTTTGCTAATGTCTATTTCCTAATTGATAATGATGTCTAGCTGCCAGGAGCCAGCGAGGGAAATCCTACCCGTGGCAAAGGTCAATTGGGGAAGAGGCCTGACGGGCAAAGGCTAATCAGGACTCGAGGAACCCCCTGGACTTACCCGAGCATCTACACCAAAGAAAACCGGAATCTGACTGCCTTACTATCTTACGTCTCTTACCAAGTCTCTAATACTTACGGGGGCTTCCCCCCAACCACCTTTCTCTGAAAACATTAATTCAGAGCTGTAGTTAAAAAGTTCTCCTCGGCTTAATAGGAGTGTTCCAATCCAAGCCCCTCTGATAGCTTTCTAACTTGCATGACAAGTTTGTCCGGGCTCTTACAATTACGAATGTGACTGTTTACAGCCTCCCAGCCATGCAAGGACAGAAAGCCTAATATTCTAAAATACAGGAATTCATTGAAGAAGTTAAAATCATTCAGTTCAGTTCAGTTCAGTTCAGTTCAGTTCCTCAGGCGTGTCCAACTCTCCGCGACCCCATGAATCACAGCACGCCAGGCCTCCCTGTCCATCACCAACTCCCAGAGTTCACTCAAACTCATGTCCACAGAGTCGGTGATGCCATCCAGCCATCTCATTCTCGGTCATCCCCTTCTCCTCCTGCCCTCAACCTTTCCCAGCATCAGAGTCTTTTCCAGTGAGTCAACTCATCGCATGAGGTGGCCAAAGTATTGCAGTTTCAGCTTTAGCATCAGTCCCTCCAATGAATACCCAGGATCAATCTCCCTTGGAATAGACTGGTTGGATCTCCTTGAGGTACAAGGGACTCTCAAGAGTTTTCTTGAATACCACAGTTCAAAAGCATCAATTCTTTGGCGATCAGCTTTCTTCACAGTCCAACTCTCACATCCATACATGACCACGAGAAAAACCATAGCCTTGACTAGACAGACTTTTGTTGGCAAAGTAATGTCTCTGCTTTTTAATATATTATCAAGGTTGGTCATAACTTTCCTTCCAAGGAGTAAGCGTCTTTTAATTTCCTGGCTGCAATCAGCATCTGCAGTGATTTTGGAGCCCCAAAAAATAAAGTCTGACACTGTTTCCACTGTTTTTCTATCTATTTCCCATGAAGTGATGGGACCAGATGCCATGATCTTTGTTTTCTGAATGTTGAGCTTCAAGCCAACTTTTTCACTCTCCTCTTTCACTTTCCTCAAGAGGCTTTTGAGTTCCTCTTCACTTTCTGCCATAAGGGTGGTGTCATCTGCATATCTGAGGTTATTGATATTTCTCCTGGCAATCTTGATTCCAGCTTGTGCTTCTTCCAGCCCAGCATTCCTCATGATGTACTCTGCATATAAGTTAAATAAGCAAGGTGACAATATACAGCCTTGACGCACTCCTTTTCCTATTTGGAACCAGTCTGTTGTTCCATGTACAGTTCTGACTGTGCTTCCTGACCTACATACAGGTTTCTCAAGAGGCAGGTCAGGTGGTCTGGTATTCCCATCTCTTTCAGAATTTTCCACAGTTTATTGTGATCCACACAATCAAAGGCTTTGGCATAGTTAGAATAGTACTGAAAAAGATTTCATTGTTGAATCAGTGCTTGCTGCAAAGTTCCATATTTTCTATCTATTGTATCATTGGAGATATATTAATCACATATAGAGAAAAAAGTAGTATCCTTTGATTTAACATCAGATCTTAAGTTAATAAATTCTTTTCTTGTAGCTCACTACACCCTTGCCTTATAGGAATGTAACTTTGTCATGTGTCTTTGGAGAAAAGCACCTGACTTTAAGAAAATCACCTTGAAAGAATATAAGCCTTTTTCTAGCTGACTAACCTTTGTTAGGAGAGAGGGCCATAAACTGTTAGCAGGCCTCCTGGCCAGAAGATGATGTAAACCACCTAAAACTTTTGTATATCATGAGACATACAAAAATAAGCCCTGATCCTGATAAGGGTCAAGACTGCTGACCCCGCATAATTTTGGCGTGACTCTATACCTCCCTTTCTCTATTTTTTATGTGCACAACTTAGGGTATAAAAGCAGCACTGGAAAATAAAGTTTTGGGCCTTGCTCACTGAAGCTTGGTCTCCCCATGTCGTTCTTTCTCTTTTTCCATCCTTTTCTCTATTCTCCTTTTTTCTGGTTGAGATCCTTGGAGCGCTGGGCCCTCTGTGTTTACTTATTTGCCTGGGCTTCTAAGACCCACTCGAGGGGGTGCCCTTGTGGGGTGCCTCCAGTGACTCGAGAGGGCGCCTGTGGCCTACGTAAACAGAGAAACCCCGTGCTGGGGTTTTATTGGTTTCCTGCGTAAACCAAGGAATCATCAGCCCCTGTGTCTCTCCCGTTCTCTCTCGCTGACGCCGACGCCGTTCATCCCGAGGATACCCTGGGTCCATATCGAGGCAGGTCCCCGATACCTAGAAAATAGAACAACTTATGTTTTAACTGCCAGGAGAGAAAATGAGTAACATTTTAATATTTAATTAGTAAGTCAAAATGATACTTTACATTTGCTATCTTATTTGGCTTTTAAAAAACTCTCCCAAGATGAAAACCATCCCCACTTTACAGCTAACAGAGACTTAGAAAATTTAAGTCACTTGTTCAAGAGGATGTGTCTGTAACTGGGAGACTAAGATTGTTTTCTAGCTGTCATGAGTCAGAAATTAGTGATCTGATGTATTGTAGCCTTCGTAAGATACACATTTACAATTGTTAGTTTGGTTATTTGAAGTCATACTTTCAAAATATGGTGACAATAGTTGCAGGTAAAATTCAAAGAGCTTTACGACAGCCAGTAGATTGATGCAGATTCATTTAAAAAAAATTGCATATGTAGGTAACTTAGGAAACTACTCCCAGCTTCATGAAAGGCAAGATAATTGGTTCCATTTCTTTGGGTACAGTGCAAAAATAATAAAAGGTGCTTTTTAAAGTGTCTCCCTTATTTTCTTTTGTATATGAAATATAATCCTGTGTTTCTTAAGCCCAAGAAGATGGAGTTGAGGTTAGATGCACAAGGGCAGCAGCAGAGACAAGGAACCCTACTGTTTTCCAGAACCTTTGTAAGAATGGTTAAATACACGAAATCTTTAAATAAAGATAAAATGGATGAAGGTTAGTATTAAAAGAAACCTTCCCAATGATGAATGTTAGTTGTTCATTTTCAACTAAAAATTCAAGCTAACCTAAATGGAAACATTTTTTTCTGAAGGAGACATTCAGATGGCCAGTAGGCACATAAAATGATGTTCAATATTGCTATTTATTAGAAAAGCACAAATTCATACTGCAGTGAAGTACCACCTCCCTGTGGTCAGAATGGCTACAATTTAAGTGTAAATAACAAATGCTGGAGAGGGTGTGAAGAAAAGGGATATTTTTATATCGTTGGTGAGAATGCAAACTGGTGCAAACGCTGTGGAAAACGATATGGAGCTTCCTCAGAAAACTAAAGGCAGGGTTTCTGTATGATCCCTCACTCCCTTTCGTGGGCATACACCCAGACAAACCTGTAAGTCGGAAAGATACTTGCATCCCTCTGTTTCAGCAGCACAGTTCACTATCTGCAAGACATGAAAACAACCTAAATGCCCATTGGTAGGGGAATGGACAAAGAAGATATGATACATATATATAATGGAATATTGTTCAGACGGAATATTACTCAGTCATAAGAAAGAAGGAAATAATGCTATCTGCAGCAACATGGGTGGATCTAGAGATTGTCATGCTAAGTGAAGTGAGTCAGAAAGAGAAAGGCAACGCCTTATGACAACACTTATATGTGGAACCTAAAATATGATACAGATGAGCTTACCTTGGACATGCAACTCTAAGGATATTTTTAGAACGGTAATTGTAGTTCACTAATTCATTTTTTTAAGTTACTATATATATATGGAAATAACTGAAAAAAACTTTTTCATAAAATGGCGGTCTTTAATCACTGAGGTTGAATCCAGTCACAAGGTATCGTGAAGAATTTTGTTCTTATACTTCCTATGTATAAATAGTTAAATGAATTTAATTTATTTTGATTTCAAGTGTCGATTTGGAATGTAGGGTATACATAGTAAAATATTACAAGAGGAAAAATAAGCTAAAGAGTTCATATGTCCATTTGATGGCACTTAGGGTTTTATGTCTTTCGATGTGAAAATTGACATTCTATTAACAGAGTTCACAACCCCTGAATCATCTGTCAGCTTTCAGCTCAAATCTTCTCACTGAAGGAAGACTATCATATTATCCTATAGGTTTTGAGAGATTTCTTCAAATTATAATTATGACAGTCTAAATCTTGGAACATGGGAGACTAAGCAATTTCATGGATCAATGAACTCTGAACATAAAATCCATTTTTCAAAATTACCCTCTTGAGGCTTCTTTTAAAAAAGTTTATAAAACCGTGTCTACATACATCTGTTAGAAAAAATGAATAGTTTCTGCCAACCATAGTCTGTAAATTCAACACATTTTGAAAAATCCTTATATTCTTTATTTCTGTATTACCTTCAATTTATTTGAACTTCCCCCCATGCCAGTGAGAATAAATTATTTTTTTTAATCCAATGGAATGTTATTGGCACTTCTGTTTGTATTTATATTGCTGTGCTATGATCATTTGTGTATGTTCTCTTGTCACTTGTTTCACAAAGGTGAACTTGTTGAGGGCAACGACATTATGTCGTCATTCTTTTTTCGAGTATTCATTTCATTTACAAGGTGAACTGTACCTCAATCAATGAACATTTTTCTTTTTCTTTTTATCAATGAACATTTTTCAAGCAATTTTCCTGAAGTAGTTTTTAACCCATAGTAGGGAGCTTACTTTATTTTTGTTGAATGGACTGAATGCCTTTGCTTCTTTACTATATTTTTTAATCTTTATTTTATATTGGAGTATATTTGGTTAACAGTGTCCAGCAAAGGGATTCAGTTATACATACTCAGGTATATATTCTTTATTTCAAATTCTTTTCCCATTTAGGTTATTACAGAGTATTGAGCAGAGGTCTCTGTTCTATATAGTAGATCTCCGTTGGTTATCTATTTTTAATTAAATAACAGAGTTTACATGTCAGTCCCAAAGTCCCAACACATTCAATCCCCCCATCCTTCCTCCCTGGTTCATAAGTTCATTCTCTAAGTCTGGGAGTCTGTGAAGGGTTTGTTTCTTATTGAACAAAATATTAAAAAATTAGAGAACAGTCGACTGCAGTGACTATAAGTATTAGAGACAATTTTCTTCTAAGGGAACAATCTTCTAGCCTATCTTTCAAGATGCTATCTTCACATACCCTCTTTTCTTGAATTTTGTGTCCTTTCAATTCTATGGCAAATCATTATTTGCATAAATTATGTTTCATTTTCTTCTTTCTTAATAATACCAACCTATTTGGAGTGGGGGGTAACTGTGTCTGGATAAGTTTCCTGTTCTCCCAACTTTTCTTGCTTCAGTTCAGCTCAGTTCAGTTGCTCAGTCATGTCCAACTTTTTGCGACCCCATGAATCACAGCACGCCAGGCCTCCCTGTCCATCACTAACTCCTGGAGTTCACTCAAACTTATGTCCATCGATTCGATGATGCCATCCAGCCATCTCATTCTCTGTTGTCCCCTTCTCCTCCTACCCCCAATCCCTCCCAGCATCAGAGTCTTTTCCAGTGAGTCAACTCGTCGCATGAAGTGGCCAAAGTATTGGAGCTTCAGCTTTAGCATATCTTTAACTGTAAGAAGTACAAACGCAAAAGTTGGTTTTGTCTTTTTGAAAGTTATTTCTAGAGCTCTAGCTTAACTTTCAAAATGACAAAACCAGCTTTTGCATTTGTACTTCTTACAGTTGAAGATATTTGAATAGGAAAATGAAAACCTGCGTTGTGAAGCTGTCCTATCATCCCTGAACTGCTCTATATACTTATTTGGTAAGTGAAGTAAATCCAGTTGGATTAAACATGTTTCTAATTCATGAAAATAAACAAGACAAAATGTTTCAGTGAACAGTACATTTTATAGAATGAGATACTGCAAAATCCATTTTGTAATTTTTAAAAGAAAATTCTTATTTCTAAGTGATTTCAGCTTGATTCAGTAAAGATAGAATTGAGAAGTCAGAGAAATATTTTCAGTGGTGTTTTTATGATATTTGATAATAAGAAGAGCTTATCGTATATTTTTGATAACATTATTCATAATAATAGTACTCAAAAGTAGCACTGAATGTATATTAGAAGACACTTAAAATGAATATATAGATGTTTAATTTATTGAAATAATCCAACATAACTAATATCAAAAGAATAAGTTAGGGGACTTTATTTCATAGAAAAGAACCAATAGAGCACTAATCACCACCATAAAATTAAATTGTGCAAGATATTACTTACAATGGAGAAGCTATTCCAAAATCAATAGGAGACAAACTATTATATAACACATGAGGCAATTTTCAGGCCATAGAAATGGAAAAGGAACCCATGGAAATATCATACTAGATACTGTCTGAAACGTGGATGGTGAAGTGAGTCTCTAAAACATCCAAGGAAGATGCTGTATCACATCTTCACATATCATAAAAAATTCCCTATTATGAAAGTTTCACAACCATTTCTGAAGTCTGTCTAGCACTTAACAATTAATAAAAGTCTGTTTGTTTGCTCTAGCAGAATACTTGCCATATTGTTTGAACCCATTGTCATATAGGAAATATGAACAACCAGTTTTTGTCCTCATAGTAAACCATTTTGAAAATCGTAGCAAATTATTGATATCTTGATTATATTTTTTCAAGATTATAAAAATCTGAATATTTTCTATAAAAACTTTGTTATTCTATTAGCTGTCAGTGTTCCTCCAAAAATACTTTCTAAACATGAGCCTAATAAGGGACCATAAAACTTTAACAGAATATTGTAATTTTATGTTTAAGCATAACATACTATCACCAAGCTATCACCAATAACTAGTCTCTAGCTTCTGTGTCGGAAAAGGCAATGGCAGCCCACTCCAGTACTCTTGCCTGGAAAATCCCATGGATGAAGGAGCCTGATGGGCTACAGTCCATGGGGTCGCTAAGAGTCAGACACGACTGATAGACTTCATTTTCACTTTTCACTTTCATGCATTGGAGAAGGAAGTGGCAACCCACTCCAGTGTTCTTGCCTGGAGAATCCCAAGGACAGGGGAGCCTGGTGGGCTGCCGTCTGTGGGGTCACACAGAGTCGGACACAGAGCAGCAGCTTCTGTGTGGATTGTCTAATGAAGGGTTATGTATTTTTCTCAATTATAAGTGAATGAAATAAACCTTTTGCCTGGTAGTTCCTAGATCGTGTTTTTACTCACTTTTTTACTTGATAACCCTCCACCCATTTGAAGAGTTGTTATGGTCCCTCTGAAGATTTCTTTTCTTTTAGGCTAAATGTCAACCACTTGAAGTATCTCTAAAAAGAAGAGAGCTTTTCAATGTAACAGTGGCCCTTTTGGAATCAACATGCATTATGAAACTTTCTCTTTCTCTCTTTTCACATTTTATTTTTTAGTATGTCCACTTCCACCTCCACAACTAGAAAATTGCATGCTTAGAGTTGATTGCTTGAACCCAAATATTGTGTTTTGCATGAATCACACTTTTTTTTTGATAACTCCAAATCTTTTCTCTTGCCAGCATATGGAAAGCCTTCGATAGACATTGCAGAAGTGAATAGGTGAAGGAATGAAAAACTAAATTAGTTTTTCATGACCATATACATGTAAAATGGTGTTGACGTCCCGAACTCTTTCTAAAGAGAATAATATTTTAAATTATTCATTATATAAGTCTCCTTAAGAATAATGGAAATCTCTCTGTATTTTGGAGGATATACTTTGTTTTAATCAGGATTGTTTTCCTTCCTCTTCAGGCTTCATTCACCTCTTCTACTCCCTATTGCCCTCTTAGTTCATTGTCATCAGTCCAGGGATCTTATCTGTACATATAACAGTCTTGTGGGAATGTAACATGCCCAAGTCCAAGTATTAAAATCCATGTGTCCCTCTTGCAGCTGAACAACCATTGACAGGAGAATATTGGATTCCACCAAAAAAAGATTCCCCACATCAAAGGGCAAAGAAGCCCCAGCAAGATGGTAGGAGGGGTGAAATCATGTTTAGAATCAAACCCCATACACACCAGAGACACTCAGAGGAATCAAACAAACCTTGTGCACACCAGGATCAAGAGACCCCACAAAGACTGAGCCAGAACTGTGTCTGAGCATCTCCTGAGGAGGTCTGGGTCAGCAGTGGCCTGCCACAAGGGCAGGGGCTCTGGGTGCAGCAGACCTGGGTGTGGCATAAGCCCTCTTGGAGGAGGTCACCATTAAATTACCATACAGCCACCAGGACTGGGACACAATTTCTTGGAGGGCACAGACAAAACCTTGTATGCACCAGGATCCAGGAGAAAGGAGCACTGACCCCACAGAAGGCTGACCCAGCCTCGCTCAAGAGGGTCCAGGAGCCTCTGGCAGAGGTGTGGGTCGGTGGTGGCCTGCTGCAAGATCTCGGGCACTCGGGGCAGCAGTGCATGCATGGGACCTTTTGAAGGAGGTCTCTGTTATGTTCATTACCTCCACCATAGTTTGGCCTCAGGTCACATAACAGGGAGGGATGGAGTCCCACCCATCAACAGAAAAGTGGATTAAAATTTACTGAACATGGCCCCATCCATCAGAACAAGACCAAGTTTCCCCCTCAGTCAGTCTCTCCCATCAGGAAGATTCCATAAGCTTCTTATCCTTCTCCATCAGAGGGACGACAGAGTGAAAACGAGGATCACCGAAAATTGATCAAACTGATCACAGACCACAGCCTCTTCTAACTCAATGAAACTATGAGACATGCCACACACAATACAGACGGGTCATGGTGGAGAGTTCTGACCAAGCGTGGTCCACTGGAGAAGGGAAAGGCAAACCACTTCAGTGTTCTTGCCTTGAGAACCCCATGAACAGTATGAAAAGGCATAAAGATAGGACACTGAAAGATGAACTCCCCAGGTCGGTAGGTGCCCAATATGCTACTGGAGATAAGTCGAGAAATAAGTTCAGAAAGAATGAAGAGACGAAGCCAAAGCTAAAACAACACCCAGCTGTAGATGTGACTGGTGATGGAAGTAAGTTGATGGTATAAAGGGCAATATTGCATAGGAACCTGGAATGTTAGGTCCATGAATCAAGGCAAATTGGAAGTGGTCAAACAAGAGATGGCAAGAGTGAACATCGACATTTTAGGAATCAGTGAAGTAAAATGGACTGGAATGGGTGAATTTAACTCAGATGACCATTATATCTACTACTGTGGGCAGGAATCCCGTAGAAAAATGGAGTAGCCATCATGGTCAACAAGAGTCCGAAATGCAGTACTTGGATGCAATCTTAAAAACGACAGAATGATTTCTGTTTGTTTCCAAGGCAAACCATTCAATATTACAGTAATCCAGGACTATGCCCCAACCAGTAACGCTGAAGAAGCTGAAGTTGAAGAGTTCTATGAAGACCTACAAGACCTTTTAGAACTAACACCCAAAAAAGATGTCCTTTTCTTTTTTTTTTTAAAAACACTGAGTTTATTTTATATAATCATCACTAGTAAATTATTAGTGCTCTGTGATTTTCATAATCTTATAATGAAAATGACTGTGTGTACACAAGTGTACACAGTATGTACGGCAGAAGACCAAAGGGAAACATACCTGGGCACTAACCTACAGAAGCAGTGCCAGAGGCTGTTTAGGGGGCTCCCTAAACAGAGAGAGCTCTGGATGAGACTAACAGGACAGAGAACAGGGGCTTAGAAAGATAGAAAATAGTGAAACCAGAGCCCCTGTATCACCTCCTGGAGATGAACAATTTCATCCCCAGTTGCACTTTAGGTCTTTACCGCTGGTAAACTGTTTCATAAATGCTACTAGTGAAACTGTCCAAAAACAAAAGACGGGACTGAGGTAGCTTACTCTTGAAGCTATTTAGGTTAGATACTAACTGCTGCTCAGCAAACCCCTTCACTTTGGGCTAAAGCTCATTATCCTATTGGTATCAATCACGTGTCAACATTTATTGCTGACTCTGTGCAAAGAAATGGTTAAACACACAAGTACACAAAAAAGATACAGCCCTCGCCTTCTGGTCTACAAACCAGATAAGAAAACCAGTATCTACAACCA
This sequence comes from Moschus berezovskii, assembly GCF_049115385.1. Classification (NCBI taxonomy): domain Eukaryota; kingdom Metazoa; phylum Chordata; class Mammalia; order Artiodactyla; family Moschidae; genus Moschus; species Moschus berezovskii. The sequence continues at coordinate 11,217,973 of NC_142467.1, forward strand.
CAGGATAAATGTCTGACATACGGCAACGCCCAAAAACACTGTGGTGGTTGACTCAATGCTATAATAGAAGTGTGCACAAAAAAGTATGTGTGGGGGGGGGCCTTCCCAAAGGACATTCATCCCTTTGCCATAACATGGATGAACCTACAAGTTCACAAATTTGTACACAGAAACCATGTCTTAAAGAATAAACAATCAGTGACTACCATTAACAGGCAGGAGCTACCAGCATTCATAACACAAAAAGGGGAAGGGGAGTGACAGTCAGAAAAATGTTATCACTCATTTTATAACAAAGGGTATTTTAATTCTTGTCCTTGGAAACCATGAACACTAGCACGATTCGGAAAGGAGACTGTACCAAACACTGGCCAGAGAAGAATCGTCCAGTTTATGGCTTCTCTTTCATCTGGTCACTCAGAAATATAATATTATCAGCTATAATTGTTGTTGCTTGTCGTCTCACATTATTTTTATCCGTATATTCACCATAGTCTACTTTTCCTTCCACATAAATTCGAGACCCCTTTTTCACATACTGATACGCCACATCTCTGAGGCCCGGTCGGAACACTGAAATTCTATGCCATGCTGTCCTTTTCATTATAGGGGACTGGAATGCAAAATAGGAAGTCAAGAAACACCTGGAGTAACAGGCAAATTTGGCCTCGGAGCACAGAATGAAGCAGGGCAAAGGCTAATAGAGTTTTGTCAAGAGAACGCACTGGTCATAACAAACACCCTCTTCCAACAACACAAGAGAAGACTCTACACATGGACATCACCAGATGGCCAACACCGAAATCAGAGTGATTATATTCTTTGCAGCCGAAGATGGAGAAGCTCTATACAGATAGCAAAAACAAGACCAGGAGCTGACTGTGGCTCAGATCATGAACTCCTTATTGCCAAATTCAGACTGAAATTGAAGAAAATAGGGAAAACCACTAGACCATTCAGGTATGACCTAAATCAAATCCCTTATGATTATACAGTGGAAGTGAGGAATAGATTTAAGGGACTAGATCTGACAGATAGAGTGCCTGATGAACTCTGGACGGAGGTTCGTGACATTGTACAGGAGACAGGGACCAAGACCATCCCCATGGAAAAGAAATGCAAAAAAGCGAAATGGCTGTCTGAGGCGGCCTTACAAATAGCTGTGAAAAGAAGAGAAGTGAAAAGCAAAGGAGAAAAGGAAAGATATAAGCATCTGAATGCAGAGTTCCAAAGAATAGCAAGGAGAGATAAGAAAGCCTTCCTCAGTGATCAATGCAAAGAAACAGAGGAAAACAACAAAATGGCAAATAATAGAGATCTCTTAAAAAAAATGAGAAATACCAAGGGGATATTTATTGCAAAGATGGGCTCAATAAAGGACAGAAATGGTATGGACCTAAGAGAAGCATAACATATTAAGAATAGGGAGCAAGAATAAACAGAACTATACAAAAAAGATCTTCATGATCCAGATAAGCATGACGGTTTGGTCACTCACCTAGAACCAGACATTCTGGAATGCGAAGGCAAGTGGGCCTTAGGACGCATCACTACGAACCAAGGTAGTGGAGGTGATGGAATTCCAGTTGAGCTATTTCAAATCCTGAAAGATGATGCTGTGAAAGTGCTGCAGTCAGCAAATTTGGAAAACTCAGCAGTGGCCACAGGACTGGAAAAGGTCAGGATTCATTCCAATCTCAAACAAAGGGAATGCCAAAGAATGCTCAAACTACCGCACAATTGCACTCATCTCACATGCTAGCAAAGTAACGCTCAAAATTCTCCAAGTCAGACTACAACAGTACCTGAACAAGAACTTCCAGATGTTCAAGCTGGATTTAGAAAAGACAGAGGAACAGAGATCAAATTGCCAACATCCATTGTATCATCAAAAAAGCAAGGGAATTCCAAAAAAAACATCTACTTCTGTTTTATTGACTACGCCAAAAACTTTGACTGTGTGGATTACAACAACTGTGGAAAATTCATAAAGAGATGGGAATACAAGAACACCTGACCTGCCTCCTGATAAATCTATATGCAGGTCAAGAAGCAACAGATAGAACTGGACTTGGAAAAACAGACAGGTTCCAAATGTGAAAAGGAGTATGTCAAGGCTGTATATTGTCACCCTGCTTATTCAACTTATATGCAGAGTACATCATGCGAAATGCCAGACTGGATGAAGCACAAGCTGGAATCAAGATTGCCAGGAGAAATATCAATAACCTCAGATATGGAGGTGATACCACCTTTATGGCAGAAAGCAAAGAACTAAAGAGCCACTGATGAAAGTGAAAGAGGACAGTGAAAAAGTTGGCTTAAAGCTCAACGTTCAGAAAACTAAGATCACGGCATCTGGTCCCATCACTTCATGGCAAATAGATGGGGAAACAGTGGCAGAATTTATTTTCTTGGGCTCCAAAATCCCTGCAGATGGTGACTGCGGCCATGAAATTAATAGACGATTACTCCTTGGAAGGAAAGTTATGAGCAACCTAGACAGCATATTAAAAAGCAGAGACATTACTTTGCCAACAAAGGTCTGTCTAATCAAGGCTATATTTTTCCAGTAGTCATGTATGGATGTGAGAGTTGGATTATTAAGGAAGTTCAGTGCCAAAGAATTGATGCTTTTGAACTGTGGTGTTGGAGAAGATTCTTGAGAGTCCCTTGGACTGCAAGGAGATCCAAAGTCCTTCCTAAAGGAAATCAGTCCTGAATATTCATTGGAATGATTGATGCTGAAGTTGAAACTCCAATACTTTGGCCACCTGATGCATAGAGCTGACTCATTGGAAAAGACCGTGGTCCTGGGAAAGATTGAAGATGGGAGAAGAAGGGGACGACAGAGGATGAGATGGTTGGATTGCATCACCGACTTAATGGACTTGAGTTTGAGTAAACTCCAGGAGTTGGTGATGGACAGGGAGGCCTGGCATGATAGAGAGTCCATGGGGTTTCAAAGAGTTAGTCACAACTGAGTGACTGAACTGAACCATCCCTTTCTTATTGCTTTCTATTCTTCTTGGGCCTGAAGCTCTATCAAGTACCGCTTTTTATCCCCTTTACAGGTTTTTGAATATTTTGGAGACAATGGAGTGAAATGGGAGCTGAGGAACTAGTTATGTTTCTCTGTTTTATTTAATTATGTTTGCTTCTATTCCAACATTTGTCCTAAGCTGCAGACAAATGAATTCCTTATGTTTTTGCTTTTCAAGGCAGGTAGCTCATCATACGTTTCAATATTCCCATTATGTTAATTATGGTTTCAGATAGAATATGATGATCAATCTCTGAGGTTTGCCAGTACCTCATGCATACTGTAGCTAAGCTACCTATCATGAAATATCATATGATGCATGGCTTGCTTGTCTTTCACCCTTATGGCTTGTGGGCTCCAGAAATACATAAACATATCTCTATATTCCCAGTGCTTAGAAATCAGAGCTGATCCTCAGTATATTAGTTTTGACTGCCCAAATGAATAAATGATTATGTATTATAATCAAGAGTTGGGGTATACATCATTGATAAAATTATCTCCTTTTGCACAAAGGTTTTGCTTGCTTTTAGTTAGCATGAGTTCTTCATTTTGCTTATTATCATATTTTAATTCGTCCATATCATATTTAAGAAATAACCTTTACATTTTGTAGAATGGAAATTTGTAAATTTATAATATTCACTTTTTAGAGATATGGCAAGTTCTCCCTGAATTAATCCTGAGAGATTTTGAATATCTTTGTTTCATTTTATCAAATTATGATTTAAATTATTAGCTGTATATATTTGCAGTTATATGAGCCCTACTGAATCAATACTCTCTGTCACTACTCTGAGTATCATGACTGCCATTAAAAGATGAATGGAGGTCCCATATTAATATCATGATATTAACTTTTATTTTAAGAAGAACCGTCTAACAGCTTTATAATAAAATCTCCAGATAAGCACAAGACCCGTTGTACTCTGTCCTGAGTTGAAGAATATTCCCCCCAACTTTTTTATCTCAATAATTGCATCATTAAGTTTGCTGGCTCAACTTGTTGTTCTGTGTTTTTATAAATGACCCTGTGGGATGTACTTTTGCAATAATCTGAGGTACATGAGTAGAGGCTTCCAAAAACCATGAAGAATCTGCATGGCTTGTTATCTGAAGAGATCAGGAATGAAAAATACTAAGATAAACAAATTAGTTTCAGCATTTTGTGACTATAGATCTAAAAATCATATTTTAATTCCTAAGATTTAATTTTTTCCAGAGGATAAGTAGTAAGAAAAATGAAATGATGCAGACTGATTCTAAAATTCAATTGTGCTGCAGATTAAAAAAAAGAAGGTCCATGGAATTTTTTTATTTCTAGCCTCTTTAAATATTTATAGGTATATACCTGATTATTACCAGCGGCAAAGCAAGATATCTGGATATCCTGAAGCTATCACCGAGTTTCTGCCTTGCTACATTTGGAAATCAGTATCCAAGAATCGATAAAGAAAGGTACCTTGGGCTCTTGATAGAGTGATTTTCATGAGCTCAAAGGTCTTGGAGAACTACTGGAGGACCCAGAACTCTTGAACACTCCGTTTACTTATTGACCACAGGGGCTTTTCTCCTGCCATTGGCAGCCCTTGAGAAAGTCAATAGTACCTTAAGAGAGAGACTGTAGGAGACCAAAATCACACATTAGATTAAGAAAGTGAAAGTCACTCAGTTGTGTCCGACTCTTTGCGACCCCATGGACTATATAGTCCATGGGATTCTCCAGGCCAGAATACTGGAGTGGGTAGCCTTTCCCTTCTCTACGGGATCTTCCCAACCCAGGGATCGAACCCAGGTCTCCCACATTGCAGGTGGATTCTTTACCAGCTGAGCCACCAGGGAAGCCCTTAGATTAAGAAGAGCTGATGCAAATAGATTTGCATCTAATTCCTTATCCAGCTCTGAGCACGGTGTTCTATCTAGCAGAAATGAGTGATTGAGTTTGAAGATAACTGAACATTTTCTGCTGCTGGAAGAAATGATCAATTCATGGAATAAAGTACCACCCAGCATTTTCCTATTTTGAGTTTCACAGTTATGAGATACATTAAGTTTAGGCAGATTTCTAAATAACAGCTGCCTCTGCAGCAACTCTCCACAAGTGTGACATCATAGCTCTTGCTGCATGTCTTATAGCTTAAAGTTTGAAAAAGCAATGTATGCTATTTTCTTTCTTTCTTTTTTTTTTGTTAATGATCACATCAGGATAACTGTTAGAATTTACCTGATCTCCCATGAGAAATTATATGTGTGTGTGTGTGTATACATATACATACTTCCCAGGTGGCTCAGTGGTAAAGAATCTGCCTGTCAGTTCAGGAGGTACAGGAGATGCAGGTTTGATCCCTGGGTTGGGAAGAGAAAGGAATGCAAAGTTCATGGGGTTGCAAAGAGTTGGACATGACTGAGCGACTGAACTGAACTGAATTTTGTTGATTTGCAGTTTCCTCCAGAGCTTCCTGTCTGTAATCTGAGACTGACCCCATATACAGAGGGCAGGGAGAGATAAGAAATGTATCTTAGATATATTAGATTTTAGAAATGAAGGGCAGATCACTCTACATTGGTAGGTGGCAGGTTTAATAAGCAAGATAAATTATTGGACTGATGCTAAAGCTGAAACTCCAATACTTTGGCCACCTCATGCGACAAGTTGACTCACTGGAAAAGAGTCTGATGCTGGGAGGCATTGGGGGCGGGAGGAGACGGGGACGACAGAGAATGAGATGGCTGGATGGCATCACCGACTTGATGGACATGAGTTTGAGTGAACTCCGGGAGTTGGTGATGGACAGGGAGGCCTGGCGTGCTGTGATTCATGGGGTCGCACATAGTCAGACACGACTGAGCGACTGAACTGAACTGAACTGAAATTATTGTACAAGTATGTTTCTGCACCTGCCCATTGGAAGCTTGCACAGAGGTCTTACCTGGGTTTAGTCATGTATGCAGTCCAGACCATTTCATCTCAGGGCTGTGTCCTTGAGACAGCTTCTGGGAATGAGCAGGCAAGTGGAAAGCACATTCCAAGGACAGGGGAGGGTGCGATGAGCCTCCAGGGTTCCGAGTGCAGCTTGCGAGCCAGACTAGGGACTTTCCCGGCTCTTTGATGACTTGCCACAACAAGCATCTGCGTTACAAGAGTGTTGTGGAATTAGATAAGAAAGGTAGCATGATTTGTGTATTCATTTATTTTCAGCGGGAGGATGATCGCTATACAACGCTGTGTTCGTTTCTGCCATACAGCAGAGTGAAGGAGCCAGAAGCGCACAGCCATCTTCTCCCTCGCCTCTAGGTTGTCACGGAGCCCCGGGCTGCGTTCCCTGTGTCATCCAGCATCTTCCCACCAGCTGTCTCCTCTACACTGGTAGTGATTATGTTTCAAAAAGTATGTTAATTGCTCAGTTGTGTCTGACTCTTTGTGACCCCATGGACTGTAGTCCACCAGGCTCCTCTGTCCGTGAAATTCTCCAGGCAAGAATGCTGGAGTGGGTGGCCATTCGCTTCTCCAGGGGATCTTCCCCACCCAGGGATTGTAACTGCGTCTCCTGCATCTTCTACATCGCAGAATTCTTTTACCATCTGAGCCACCAGGGAAGCCCAGGGAGGAGCAGAGGTGGGATTTAGATCTAGGTCTTTGAGACTCTAAAGGTAACATTCATCATCACTATGCAGGGAACTATACAGTTTGAGGGAGGGCTTAATGTGTATAGTTATTGTTAAACACCGAGAACAAAAACTGCATTCCATAAGAAGGAGAAAGAATAACAGCATTCTTGTTGACAATAGGGAGTCTGAAGGGATGGCTTTTAAGGCTGGGACCAGTTATAGAGACCATTGGATTCCTTGTGTGAGAGATTAGGACTCAGGAAAAGAGATTAAAAGTGTAATCTTAATTTGCCTTGCTGCATAAGTTTTAATGTAACAATCAGGTCTTCTTTGGGAGTGAGTGGAAGTCGCTCGGTCATGTATGATTCTGTGACCCCATGGATTGTAGCCTGCCAGGCTCCTCTGTCCATGGGATTCTCCAGGGAATAATACTATAGCGGGTTGCCATTTCCTTCTCCAGGGGATCTTCCTGACCCAGGGATGGAACTTGGGTGTCCAACATTGCAGGCAGATTCTTTACTGTCTGAGCCACCAGGGAAGCCCTCTTTTTTGGGAGAGTGCCTGTTATTTAATAATAACTAATAATAATAGTCTTCATCAACCATGTTAGAAGAAAGACTGAATTATATTTTTTTAATTTCTACATTGCCAATGGTATTACAAATTGTTTTCATTTGACATGGTGATCAGAATTAATAAAATAAAAATATAAGAAAAATGTATTATAGAGGTGGCAAAACAGTTATTTGATAAAAATATTGTATTTTTCTGGATTCTGAATCCTGCAGTATTTGTAGTTTTCTGAAATTTGCTGTTTGTTGTGATTTATATAGTCACTTTTGGACTTAATTTAGCAGTTGTAATTATGCTTTCTTCCTCTTACAAGGGCACACCAAATTTTCTACACTTCGCAACCTGGATATGAATCTGATTTTCTTCTAAAGCAATCTGTCTTAGTATATCTCGCAGTATTTCATGAACATGTTTTCTCAGGGAAATGGACAGCTTATAAAAAATAAATGGAAAAGGTTTCTGAGATTTCAGTAGGGCTTTGTTAACATTTTAATGTTTATAAAGCTGTTGGAGAGCAAACATAATTTTAGGATCAATGAAAGTGGGTCTGAAGAATAACAGGTGGTGCTGGGGATGGCACACGGGTGCTGAGTACTTGAGGACTGTGTGACATAGTGTCGCCTGAGGCTGATGTACAGTATGAGGCCTTGCAGCCTGTACTCCAGATCTAAGATGAAAGGGTAAGAGTCCGTAAGAGGGACAGAAGAAGATGAGGGGGGAAATCAAAGCAATTTCATTATTTTAGTCTATTTGGCAGTTTAACACTGGTAGTGGCTATTTGTTGCATAGAATGATCCCTTTGTGGTTTTTCTTAAAAAATGAACCCAATTCCATTACAAATAAATGAAGACTTCCCAGAAGCTTAGTCTGGTAAGGAAAGCAGTTTGTATCAGGAAAACCTTGTAAAGAAAAAGATCACTTTCACATGTTAATACTATGTCTGTCTTTAAAACTCAGTCATTTCCCAGTTTAGAATTTCCCTGTGTTTCATTTTGTTTCCCTTCCGGGATGGTGCAAGGCGTAATATACCAAGGGGCTCAAAGTTAATATCATTCTGGACAGTAGTCTGTTTGGTCACCAGGAAAACCAGCACAGCATTATAATGTAATAATATAATAATGACCTCAGCAAGAGAGAAGACTGGGGAGAAAATGAAGTTATTCTGAGAAATTCATCAAATTAAATTTAAAGAAAATTAAATGTCCACAAGTTAAATTGTTTAAAGAACAGAATTTATTGTTTCACTGTCCCTGATATCATAGTGGCAAATAGTCATTGTCAAGTTTTGAAATACATAAAATTTAAAAGCAAGTTCAAGTCATCCCATGCTTTGTTTCATGTACAGAATGTCCTCACATCTTACTTGTGCTGTAATAATTTAGTTTTTATATTAATTAGGAAAAAAAATACTGGTTTTAGCAGAAAGCACTAAAAATGTAAAATCCTAATGTGTGGATAAATTGATGATTTATCTCATTAGCACATATTTTACAATTGATGTTTCTTAGTCAAGGAAAGTCTTACTTGATCGAAGATCATGTGTTATTCTCAAACTGATACCTGATTTTGAGCTAAGAATTACTTTCTTTTGGCAACTTTAGCAAATCTTGTGTTGCATATTGGATATAGCACTTGCAGTTCTATGTGGGGATTTAGTCACTAAGTCGTGTCTGACTCATTGCAACCCCATGGACTGTAGCCTGCCAGGTTCCTCTATCCATCGGGTTTCCCAAGCAGGAATACTGGAGTGGGTATCCATTCTCTTCTCCAGAGGATTTTCCAGGGTATCCTCCTGACCCTGGGATCAAACCTGTGTCTCCTGCATTGCAGACAGTCTCCTGTATGATTATAGGCAGGTTCATTACCAACTGAGCCACTAGGGAAGCCCTGCAGTACTATCCAGTTGTATAAAACAACTATTGCATGTATGCTCAGTCGCATCAGTCATGTCAGACTCTTTGTGACCCCATGGAGTGCAGTCCACCAGGCTCCTCTGTCCATGGGATTCTCCAGGCAAGGGTACTGGAGTGGATTGCTATGCTCTCCTCCAGGGGTCTTCCAACCAGGGGTCAAACCCATAACTCTGACGTCTCTTGCATTGTAGGTGGGTTCTTTACTACACAACTTCTAGTGAAGTATGAATGAATATGTTTAATGAATAGAATAAGTCTAGAGCATTATTGATGAATCTCTATATATTTATACATAATAACTCAAAACACTGTGGATGTTAAACATATTACTAACACTGGACATCAAAAAATGAAAAACATAATGTAAAAAATAAATTTATATTTATTTACAGGTGTAACAATTCATGTATTGATAACAAAGAAGCAGCAACATGATTGCTTCATGGTAGCCTAGCCAATGCACTAAGAAATGAATTGCTATACATGGTATTGCATTCAGATTCATAATACAATATTGGAAGCATTGTTCCTTTTTGAAAAGAAACATTTACCTGTGACGATAAGCTGATATGCAATTTCTCCAATTACCAGAAAGAGAGAGGAATACTGTATGGTAATATAATCTTTTGAAAGCAAAATTTTGAAACAATAAGAAAGCTGGCACATTATTAATTTTTTATTAAATATCACTCATGTTTTTCCTATAGAAGGATAGGCTAGTCACTGCAATACAAGTCTTATACACGATGTTCCACCTGATGAATACTTAGGCAATGATGTTAATGACACAAAAATGGCTCATTCAGTTCTCGTGGGAAAGTTATTACATTTTCACATGAAGACATACATGTACACAGTAGATAAGTTTATAAATGGATGACATGATGATGATTCATTATTCGGCTTCTCTGGTGGCTCAGACAGTATTAAATCTGCTTTTAATGCAGGAGACCTGGGTTTGATCCCTGGGATGGGAAGATACCCTGGAGAAGGGAATGGCAACCCACGCCAGTATTCTTGCCTGGAGAATTCCATGGGCAGAGGAGCCTGGCAGGGCTACTGTCCATGGGGTCACAAAGAGTCGGACACAGTGGAGTGCTAACACACATACACATGGAAGTGGGACATCGTAATGTTACTCATCCTCATGGTCTTCAGGTTGAGTAGGCTTTGGAAGAGAAAGAAGAGGGTTGGTCTCGCTGCCTCAGAGGTGGCAGAGATGGAAGAGGTGGAGGAAGGTAGGCGGAGAGGCAGGAACACGTGGTATAATTTATGGCAATGCATCATGATTTCTGTCTGACTTCTATTGCTTTTTCACTTTCTCTAGAAGTATTTCTGTTTGGTACGAATCCTTCTTCCACCGTTTGCTTTATTTAGTTGCAGTGCCCGTATCATAGAAGATCCATGCTCGTGTCCTCGTGCATGGTTGCTAAGTCATGTCCGACTCTTTATGACCACGTGCACTATAGTCCATCAGGCTCCTCTGTCCATGGGATTTCCCAGGCAAGAATACTGGAGTCGATAACCATTCTCTTCTCTAGGGGCTCTTCCTGACCCAGGGATCAAACCTGTGACTCCTGGGTCTCCTGCATTGACAGGCAGGTTCTTTACCACTCGCACTACCTGGGAAGACTGAGTCATGTCCCAAAAGAAGTCAAAAGCAGTCTTGAATAATCGGAACCCTTCTACCAGATGGTCTAATGTCAGTTTGTTTTCTTGGCACTGCTTCTTCTACATATGCTTCCTCCTTGTCTGACACTGGTTCAGGAACCTTCATATTCATCAAGTCTCGTTTTGTTCATTCCTCTGGTGTGGGGTCTACCAGCCCTTGAATTCCTCCAATATCTTATCGTAACCCGTCTCCCCACATCTTTTTTATTGCCAATATCCCCCAAATATTTCAAGATTTCCTTGATTGGCCCTGGCATGAATCCAGATGCACAACATCTGGACACCTTTTCCTTTAGCAAGAATTCATTGTTTCAGGCTCCATGGCTTTCACAGATTTTACTGTAACAACAGTGATGCCTTCAATGGTATGATCCTTCCAGGCTTTCATGATGTTTTCTCTTCTCTTCCATACCATTGGCAATCCTTTCCACAGAATACTATGCGTAATGAGACGTAGAGGTCCTTAAGATCTCCTGATCTAAAGGCTGAATTAGAGATATTTGTTTGTGGGCAAATAGACCACTTTGAGGCCTTTGGTGTTAAGATAGGGTTCTGGGTGGCCAGGGACATTGTGCCATATCAAAAGAACTTTAAAAGGCCATTCCTTACTGGCCAGGTACTTCCTGGCTTCAGGGAAAAAGCATTGATGTAACCAATCCAGAAAGTGGTTACAACAATAATCTTGTTGTCCAGGCCATCCTGTTGTACAACCAAACCCTGGCAGCTGCGGTTTATCTTTTTCCTTCAAGATTTGGGGTCTAGCAGCTTTACAGTTGGAGAAGGAAATGGCAACCTACCCCAGTATTCTTACCTGGAAAATCCTTTGGACAGAGTAGCCTGGCAGGCTACAATCCATGGGGTCATAAGAGTTGGACGCAACTTAGCGACTAAACCACCACCATCAGCTTTATAGTTAAGGGCAGTCCTGATCATAAACCTGACTTTGCACAAAACAGTAATGTGAGTCTGTCCCTTTCTACCTTAAATCCTCGTGCTCACTTCTCTTCCTTATTGGTAAATGTCCTTTGTGGCTTTATTTTTTAGAAGAGAGCGTTTGCATTTATGTTAAAAACCTGTTAAAGTAAATATCTTTTTCTTCAATGATTTTCTTAATGACATGGGAACTCATATGCTGACTTTTGGTCAGCAGAAACTGTTTCTCCTGTTCTCTTAACATTTATAAAGCCCAACCTCTTTCTAAAATTTTCAAACCATGCTTTGCTTGAATTAAATTCTCCAGCTTTAGATCCTTCACCTTCTTCATGTTTTAAGTTGTCTTTGCTTTTTCTCAAATCATATTGGAATCTATAGATATGCCTTTCTTATAATTCTATACCCATATAAAAGCTGCATTTTCAGTATGAGTTAAAAACATATTTGGCAAAAGTGCTAGGTTTTCCTGCCTAATGGCATGGCTGCAATGACAGCTTTGAGAACTTCCTTTTCTCTTTTTACAGTGGTCTTCACATTATTTATCATTTATTTTGAAATGTGGGCAACTGCAGCTGTAGACCTCAATCTGTGGTACACATCAAGCTATTCACCTTTTTCTTGTAATGTTGTTACTTTTCTCTGCTTCTCAGGAGTGTTTCAGCATCACTAGTGGCATTTCATATGGATCCCATGATTTTATTCAAGATATTTCACTAAACATGATGAAAAATACATGAGGACCATGAAATATCATGTTTTATGCAATTTACTGCAGAGGCGAACTGCTCACTTAGAGATGGTTAGTGTCACCTGGCATTTTAAGCTGATAGCTCAGTGCAGTAGCAACAGGAGGTGGCTGAGAAATTATTCCAGTAGTACAATATGCATTGCAGTTAATTTTATGAGGTTATGATTTAGTACTGCATCTTTACATTCATTTACACTTTTCTCACTATAAATGGTATGGTCTGTAAGTGCTAACGTGCAAGTTTTGATAAGTTTTAACTTTTATAATAGATTTGTATGTTTTATGGTAGTAAAATAGACATATACAAATATTTTATGCATTCATGACTTACCCAATTTTTTTATTTTTATTTTTTTTTATATTTCCAGGCTATGTTCTTTGATTGTGAGGTTTTTCACATTATCACAATTCTCCATTTTTTCCCACTATATTTACTGAAATAAAAACTCACGTGTATGTGGACCCACACAGTCAAACCCACATTATTCAAGGGGCAGCTGTACAGGTAAGATGACGTTTGCTGATCAAAAATCAGCCTTAGTGGTGGGAACTGTTAGGAACAAATGTAAACTGTGACCAAGAGGGGAAAAGCCTTGTCTAAAGGGTGTAACTTTATTAATCTCCTTGCACGTGGAGTTTGAGTATAGACCTTCCAGTTTGTCAAGAAAGATGGAAAATATTATAATTTTAAATAAGATTTTATCAATGGTAAAATCATTTCAAATAATTACCACCCAGCAGATAAAACAAAAGAGGACTCAGTGAATCTCTAGGTAATTGATCATTGATTGGCAACCACCAAAACTGATCTTTAAGGAGCAAAGAATCAAAATATTCCTAAATCATCATCATGGATAGCTGTTAAAATTTGCTTGTACTATACAGCTTTGGTAATGTTGGCTGCTGCTGCTGCTGGTGAGTCGCTTCAGTTGTGTCCTGTCCGACTCTGTGTGACCCCATGGACAGCAGCCCACCAGGCTCCTCTGTCCATGGGATTCCCCAGGCAAGAACACTGGAGTGGGTTGCCATTTCCTTCTCCAAAGCGTAAAAGTGAAGTCGCTCAGTCGTGTCCGACTCTTAGCGACCCCATGGACTGCAGCCTACCAGGCTCCTCTGTCCATGGGATTCTCCAGGCAAGAGTACTGAAGTGGGGTGCCATCGCCTTCTCCTAGTGCTTTAAGTATAGGAAATAAAGCCTTCCGATTCCATTTTAACATTCAACCAGTACAACCAAAAATAAGAAGAGCCTTGCCTCATCCTGCCTGAAGTTTTGCTACCTGTCTTTATTATTTCAAGCTGATGTGATTCCTATGCTTTTGATTATTAAAATACTCTTATCATCACAATTTCACTATCCTAACCAGTTCAGCTTATAGAAGCAAGATACATGGAAGGGTAAAAGTTTGTTAACAGTCAAAGAGAATTCTAGAGTCTAAACCCAGTACTTAATTTGTACTTGTTTAAAGTTCAACAAATTCAACAGTTTTTTTTTTGTGTGTGTGTGAGCAGTGATGCCTAAATCAGGGCTAAAATGAATAGATGCATTCTTTAGAGTTCAGTAATTTTGGCAAGATTTCCCTCTTTTCCTAACTCTACTCCAGTAGTTTATTTAAACATCAAAGTTGTGTGTCACAACTCAAAAAGTAAAGATTAAAAGTCCCCTCAAGACAGAAGATGATCATGACAATATGGTTGGAAATGACTCCCTATTGGCAGTAATAGTAAAGAATCTGTCTGCCAAGGCAGGAGATGTGAGAGATGCAGCTTCGAGTTCTGGGTCAGGAAGATCCCCTAGAGGAGGGCATGGCAACCCACTGCAGTATTCTTGCTTGGGGAATCCCCATGGACAGAGAGCTTTTTAAGCTACAGAACATAGGGTTGCAAACAGTCAGACAGGACTGATGTGACATAGCATGCACTATGGCTCCCTACTAAACATGGCTTTTTCTGTCCTTTGTTCCCTCATTCACAACCATTTTGGCAAAAGATTTCTTACTGTAAATTTCTAGCTGCATCTTCTGTGACTCTAGAGGGCAAACTCTTTTTCCTACCAAGAGAAAACACAAACTGCTTGGCAATGTGATTTTCAGCGATGCAGTAAGGTTTATAAAGAACAAATTTGCTGGCCTCCGAGCAATGAATATTCAAATTGGCTGTAGAAATGAGAGGTGAAATATTAATTCAATAGTCTTATTTTGAATTGTTAAGGGGCAAAATTCATTTTACAGTGGCAGCATTTCATTTGTTTTGGTTTCAAATCTATTATTCTTTTGAATCAGCTTTTATCCATGTGAATACTGATTTGGGTTTTGTTCTTTAAAAAGAGAGAAAGAAAATTTCTTTCAAAAAGAAAGCAAGCATTAAACCAAATTCCAGGGCAAAAGCCGTTTATAGTATCATTGGAAAATACTTTGTAAATGAAAACATAGTATTTTATAAAACCTGTAGAAGAAAACAACATTTGTAGAAATTGTTTGCCATGCCTTAACACTTTTGGGGGGAGGACAGTTTATGGATATTTCTCAGAAGGCCCCAGCTGTACAGTTCCTCTGTAAACTGTTGGTAATTAACAGACTGTCAAGAAGGCCTGTGAAATGTCCATGCCTCTAGTTCCTGAGTACCACTCAATATAATCCTTCTATTTCAGAGACCTAGATACCTTCTCCAAAAAGAGCTTTGTTTATCTACCTACATCCTGGCATCTGATTTCATCAGCACTTGTACAATTATTTTTGGAATATAATTTAAAAATGCTTTTTTTGCTTTTGATTGCAAAAATTTATCCATAGAAATAATGTCCTTTTAAAAATGAGTGTTTATGTATAATGTAGGCTTATACTTATGACAAAGCATGAATATATTTACAACCACAAGAGACATCTTTCTCAGAATTCTATGCTATTTGCTTTCTTCCCGTGTTGATTCTTCCTGACCCACCTCAGGGTACAGATATTCGATAGAGAATAGCTGTAGCCCTAAAGTGTCTCCAGCGGCTGACTGCTATCATCTGCCAGTGACTATCGCAGGAGAATTCTAAGGGGTCATCTCGCCCTGCTGAACTTCTCAATCATACAAGAGTTTACAGTGCAGACTTTCGACAGTATCTCTTAATATGGCCCAGCTCTGCATGTTAGCAAGCATGCTTGGGTTTGCATGTCATTATTTAAACACTAAAATAGATCACAATATGTATAATACTGCTTGATAGATAGATGATCTTTTAAAAAGGAAGAAAAACAAGTGGGAAAGAAGGAAGGAAGGAAAAGAGGGAAGCAATGCAAGAAATATCCCTGGTCCTTTTGACCTCTTTGAAGTCTTGCCCCTTATGTTAATCCTTTGTTGGATATTTTGTTTGGAATTGGATTTTTGTCTTGTATTTCTTTGGTTTCATACCCCAGACAACTTTCTTCCTATCTACTTTGAATTGATATGTATGTCCCTAAATGGTGTATCTGATTATCTGGAGGAGTTACTTCCCAAGATATTACCTCTCAGAAATACCATCCAGCTATTAACTCAAAGCAACATATCATGAGAATATGTTAGGCTCTTCTCTTGTGTTCTAAACAGGCTTTCAAGAAATCATACATGGCCATGAGCCTTTTCCTCCCTATCTGGGGATGGAGATCTTGATACTTTCCTAAGAAAAAATAACAAAAATCAAAGTATACATTAAATTTCAGTTTAAAAAGTTATCAATTCCTTTTTTTTAAAAAAACCTTAAGCTTTAAGTTGAAACATTCTCTGATGTTTGGGGGGAAAACATCCTCTTAAAATGGGTCCTTGTGCTTGCCTTCTGGGGAGGCGGTCCTGAGCAGGTGAATCATATGGCATTTATGCATATGTTATATGCGGACTGCACCCACCTCTTCCTCCCCCCCCCAACCTTTGCCTCCTGGGTTCTTATGCTACTTTCCCCTTACTTTGCTACATTTCTATAGTTAAGTTGGTTTTACTTGAATGATTCATGTTTAGGGGAAAAAAAAATGAAAATACCCTTAAAATTTGTTTCAACTCCTCCTGCAAATAAAAAAATAAATGAAGTGGCAGATGTAAAAAAAAAAAAAGTTATCATTGTATTTGAAAAAGTAAAGCACAAAAATAATTGAAGTTTTATCAATTTTTAAATAGGAAGGAAATTGAAACCACTTTATGTTGTACAAGCAAAGAAAAATTTCATTCCATTGCTGCTGCTGCTAAGTCGCTTCAGTCGTGTCCGACTCTGAGCGACCCCATAGACGGCAGCCCACCAGGCTCTGCCGTCCCTGGGATTCTCCAGGCAAGAACACTGGAGTGGGTTGCCATTTCCCTCTCCTCATTCCATTGAGTGAGAGCTTATTCTTTAGGAATTCGAGATATAAATGCTGAGAAACAAGAGAAAGCAGAGCCGGGTTATAAATGCAACCGTCATCTCATCGCATTACTGATCTTTGCCTCAGGTATCAGTTCTTCCAGGGCTATAGAAACATCTGATTGGGTAGATTCACAAGACAAGTATGTACAGATAAAATAATAGAGGTCGGTTAAACAGCAACTTGGTTCCAGTTTCATTACACTTTCTGAGTAGGGACTGCAATGCAAAATGAGCAGCCTGTGATATGATGAGGTCATCTCTTTCAAAACACACGATTAAGCAACGGGCTGTAACTCAAAATGTGAACACAATGACACAATTACATCCCCAGGATATTTTCAAAGCTTGACATGCACTGAAATGCTTCTGTTACCTAGGAAGGTAATTAGTATATTTCACATGAAAACTTAACCTCCACAGTTGCCTCACTTCAGATATAAGCAGTGAAATTATTTAAAGTAAATATTATACTCAGAAATAAAAGAGCGTGATGAGGCAGCATAGAAGGCTGCAAGGGCTGCACAAGAATTTGAGAAGAACTTCAGTGAAAGATTATTAAATATGTATTTAATTGATTTGATGGCAGAGGATATACCTTCTCATTAAATTGAACTTTGACTCACATATGCAAAAAAGTGACAATCATGCAGAAATAGCTTCATTAATAGCCTGGAATTCCACTCTTAAGAATCACGAACTGTCCCTCTCTTCTCCTTGCAATGTCGTCTTACTGGATGCAGCTGCCTTAGATTTTAGGGTGCTTGCCGAGAAAATTGTCAGTCTCCTCTCGTTCCCTTCTTACAAATCTTTCCGTCTTATTTAGACCATTGCTCATGTTTCTAGGCTGTAAAGCACTCTTGTAGGAGGGGTAGACTACCATATGAACAAAAATGTTTTTCTGAAAGAAAAGTCTCTGAATTATGTAAGCAATTTTCCTACTTGTGGTATCACTTTACTGAAGAATATCATTTACAAAGAAATGAAATATAACGGGTTAGTTATTTTTTTTCTTTAAATGGGTTAGTTCTTTTAGTATATTATATCCACAAATATGTCTCCATTTCCACTGCTCTAGATAACATTAAACGTTATATAACAGCTGTTATTAAATAAACTATCCTCAAATAGATTGTACCCATGGATTTGGGGGATCTAGGATTAAAGGAGTCATGTAATTTTCTTGTTAGAGAAAGGGTAGATTATTAACAGACTATAATTTCTAAGCCTGCTTTAATATATACATTTAGAATGACTTTACCTGGCACAACTGAAAAGTTGTACCTTTGAAAAACTCATTTCCTCTTCTCACCTAGCCTCTGGCAACTTTAATTTTCCTCTCTCTTTCTGTGAGTGTGAATATTTTAGAGACCTCATACAAAGGGGACTATGCAGTATTTGTCCTGTGATTGGCTTATTTCAGATAGCAAAATGCCCCCCAGGTTCGTCCATATGTATCATTTGGCAGGATTTCCTTCTTCAAGGCAGAAAAATATTCCATGGTATGTATGTAACTTTTTCTCTTGATTTCACTGAGATATAATTTACATCCAGCACCATGTGTTTACTATGTACAGCTTAGTGCTTTGACTTACATGCATCATGAAATGATTATCCCAAGAAGTGCAGTGAATACCCATCATCATATATAGTTACAAAATTAAAGAAATGCAAAAAATTTTTTCCTTGTGATGAGAACTCTTAGGATATAATCTGTTTAACAACCTTGATATACAGCATGCAGCAGTGCTAATTACTAATTATATTTATCGTGTTGTACATCCCTGCTGCTGCTGCTAAGTCACTTCAGTCGTGTCCGACTCTGTGTGACCCCATAGACGGAAGCCCACCAGGCTCCCCCGTCCCTGGGATTCTCCAGGCAAGAACACTGGAGTGGGTTGCCATTTCCTTCCCTAGTACTTACTTATCTTATGCCTGGAAGTTTGTACCTTTTGAATGCCTTCATCTGACTTCTCCTCCACCTACTCATCTCATGACCATAAATCTGATCTTTCCTGTGAGTTTATTTGCTTGTTTTTGGAGTATAATTAACCTACAACGCTATATTAACTCCTGTTATACAACACAGTGTTTCGATATTTCTGTATATTTCAAAATGATCACCAAAACGTCTAGTTAATAAACATGTCACTGTATGAAGATATTACAGAGTTATTGACTATATTCCTCACACTGTGCAGTTTATATTGAGACCTGATTATTTTTCTGCTATAAGTTTGTACCTCTTAACCTCCCTCACATATTTCTTTCCTTCCCCCACTTCCTTCCCCTCTGGCAGCCACCTGTTGATCTCTGCATCTATAACTCTATTTCTCTTTTGTTAGATTTGTTCCTTTTGTTTCAGATTCCACATATACATGAAATCATTTGGCATTTGTCCTCCTCTGTCTGACTCATTTCACTTAGCATAGTGCCCTCTAGATCCATTATATTGTTATGGTTTCCATTCTAATAAACCATTATATATATCACCTGTGTATAATTATATATTCATCATTGTATAATGGATTGTATACATGTCACATTTTCTTTATCTGCTCATCTGTTAATGGGCACTTAGGCTAATCTGGTGTCTCAGATGCTGTAAATGGTGCTGCATTGAGCTTGGGAGTGGAGGTACACCTTAGTGCGTGCAGTTAACAAAAACATATGAAACTCCAATACTTTGGCCACCTCATGCGAAGAGTTGACTCACTGGAGAAGACTCTTGAGAGTCCCTTGGACTGCAAGGAGAATCAGTCCATTCTAAAGGAGATCAATCCTGGGTGTTCATTGGAAGGACTGATGCTAAAGCTGAAACTCTAATACTTTGGCCATCTCATGCGACGAGTTGACTCACTGGAAAAGACTCTGATGCTGGGAGGGTTTGGGGGCGGGAGGAGAAGGGGACGACAGAGGATGAGATGGCCGGATGGCATCACCGACTTGATGGACATGAGTTTGAGTGAACTCCGGGAGTTGGTGATGGACAGGGAGGCCTGGCGTGCTGTGATTCATGGGGTTGCAAAGAGTCAGTCATGACTGAGTGACTGAACTGGACTGAACTGAGTGTATAACTAAAATTTTGTTAGGAGATGGATCTCAAGTCCAGTGTTCTTACGATAAAGCAAACAGAAAAAAACAAAGAGGCAAGAAAAAACTTTTGGAGGGGTGGATATATTTGTTAACTTAATTGAGGTGATGATTTTATGAGTATTTGCATATGTTTAAGTAGACATGAGTTTGAGTGAACTCCGGGAGTTGGTGATGAACAGGGAGGCCTGGCGTGCTGTGGTTCATGGGGTCGCGGAGAGTCGGACACGACTGAGTGACTGAACTGAACTGAACTGAACTGAAACTCATCAAACTGGATACATGTGCAGCCTTTTTATATTAGTTTACATTTCAGTAAGGCTAGTGAAAATAAATGAACTATGAACTGGGGTTCTCAACATTGTATAGGAGGCGGTGACACAAACCCTCCCAAAGAAAAAGATATGCAGGAAGCAAAATGGTTGTCTGAGAAGGCCTTACAGATAGTTAGGAAAAGAAGTGACAAGCAAAGAAGCAAGGGAAAGATATTCTCAACTGAATGCAGAGTTCCAGAGAATAGTAAGGAGACATAAGAAATCCTTCTCAAGTGGACAATGCAAAGAGACAGGAAAGCAATAGAATGAGAAAGACTAGAGATCTCTTCTGGAAAATTAGACTTACCAAAGGGACATTTCATGCAAAGATGGGCACAAAAAGGACAGAAATGGTATGGACCTAACAGAAGCAGGGTAGATTAACAGGAGGTAGAAAGAACTGTAGAAGAAAATAGAAGAACTGTATTAAAAAATGTCTTAATGACGTGGATAACCATGACGGTATGATTACTCACCTAGAGCCAGAAATCCTGAAGTGTGAAGTCAAGTGGGCCTTAGGTAGCATTACTACAAACAAAGCTAATGGAGGTGATGAAATTCCAATTGAGCTATTTCAAATCCTAAAAGATGATGCTGTGAAAGTGCTGCATTTAGTATGCTAGCAAACTTGGAAAACTCAGCAATGGCCACAGGACTGGAAAAGGTCAAGTTTAGTTCCAATTCCAAAAAAGAGCAATGCCAAAAAATGTTCAAACTGCCACAAAATTATACTTATTTCACATGCTAGCAAGGTAATACTCAAAATCCTTCAAGCAAGGCCTCAATAGTATGTGAACCAAGAACTTCCAGATGTACAAACTGAATTCAGAAAAGGCAGAGGAACCAGAGATCAAATTGCCAGCATTCATTGGATCATAGAAAAAACAAGAGAATTCAAGAAAAACATCTACTTCTGACTTATTGACTATGCTAAAACTTTTGACTGTGTGGATCACAACATATTATGGAAAATTTTCAAGAAATGGGAATACCAGACCACCTGTCCTGACTCCTGAGAAACCTGTATGGAGGTAAAGAAGCAACAGTTAGGACTGGACTTGGAACAACAGACTGGTTCCAAATAGGGAAGGGAGTATGTCAAGGCTATATATTGTCACCCTGCTTATTTAACTTACATGCAGAGTACATCCTGTGAAATGACGAGCTGGGTGAAGCATAAATTGGAATCAAGATTGACAGGCGTAATATCAATAACCTCAGATATGCAGATGATACCACTTTAATGGCAGAAAGTGAAGAGGAACTAAAGAGCCTCTTGACAAAGGTTAAAGAGGAGAGTGAAAAAGCTGGCTTAAAACTCAGCATTCAGAAAACTAAGATCATGGCATCTGGTTCTATTAGTTCATGGCAAATAGATGGGGAAAAACAGTGGCAGATTTTATTTTCTTGGGCTCCAAAATCAACTTTGCTGTGAACCTCAGATAGCTCAAATGGTAAAGAATCTACCTGCAATGCGGAAGACTCTGGTTCGACCCCTGGGTTGGGAAGATACCCTGGAGAAGGGAACGGATACCCACTCGAGTCTTCTTGCCTGGAGAATTCCATGGACAGAGAAGGCTGGCAGGCTACAGTCCATGAGGTCGCAAAGAGTCAGACATGAATTTCACTTCACTTCATTTTAGACTGCTCTAAAAAAAACTGTATTAATTAAATAAAAACATTTCTACATCCTTAGAGCTTACATGAGATGGGGGAAACAAGGTTAAAAAGGTGAAAGATAATTTTAGACACTGAGAAATGTTAGGAAGAGTATGCTAGTTTAAGTCAAAGAACACATTTGTTAGGTGGTGATATTTGTTGTTCATAAAAAAATGAAGTCCTAGGAAAATCCAAACTTGTGACTATTTAGAGAGTATCACTGCAGGCAGGGAAATCAGGAATTGCATAGGTTCTTATGGGAATGAACAGAAATAATTATTCTTGTGCAAAAAAGCTAAAATAATTTAAAGTATCATCCTTTATCTGAAATATGAAATTTCTGCAGCTTATGATATTTCTGATAACAGTTTCCAAATAGTAATGTAATAGATATTACTTTAAGAGTAAACTATTGTGGAGGCAATTCAATTTATTGCTTCACTTCATTTGGTGATATTGGCAAGCCCAGTTATTGTACCTGCTAAGGGAGTATTAAGAGAGGAATATTATCTGACTCACTGGAGATCAAATTAAGGTATATGGAAAATTGGTGAAAGAGAAAAACACCACTTTGGTTGTACTTATATTTTAACTTTTGTTGCTTTTATTTGTATTGTCTGTTTTAGCTCGTTTATTCTCTGAAAATATGTCATACATGCAGTGTGAGAGTTAATCAAGTTTTATAGACTCATATATTTTATTACGGAATGGAGTCATATTCAGAATTTTCTAGTGTGGAATTTTGGGTTCACAGCTTTCTTAAATGAGATACAGGGCTGTCTTGAATCTCCAGCAGGAAAACTTGAGAAATAGATAGACGACAGCAGGTGTTTACTACCTGAGTGGTTAAATAGATATTTGTAGACCAATTTTCTTTTCACTGTACATCATCAGTAACTTGAAAGGTGTGGCCATTGATTAGTTCAAATTGCATGTCAGTTGGAGCAAAATATTATTTTGTCAGCTTCTAACACTGACATCTAAAATGTGGAACTGTGTCTTAAAGAAACTGAAGTGTACTTTAAGGCTATTTTAAGGTTTTTTTAAACAGGAAAGAGCTTCTTTTAAATAGAATATTTTTAAAAAGAAATTCTAATTTTTGAAAACTTTAAATGGGTTTTTCCCAACTAAATGCAATAAATTAAACATATAGTCTGATTATGCTCCTTTTTAATGTATTAAATTATAAGCATATATGTAAGCAATATCTTACATACATTTATAAGTGTGTATATATTTGCATTGTATACGTTCTATGAATATGTTTTAAATGGTAATTGAATATGAATCACTTTAATTCCTATTTATTTATTATAGAATCCAGTATAATGGAAAGGCTGCCACTAAATCTTAATCCAATTTTCTGTTGATGAGCAGGGCTGTGTTCCCTTCCTGTTATTTAACTAGGGCCAAGCTATGGTGGAGAAGGAAACGGTAACCCACTCCAGTATTCTTGCCTGGAGAATCCCATGGACGGAGAAGCCTGGTAGGCTATAGTCCACGGGGTTGCAAAGAGTCGGACATGACTGAGCGACGGAACAGAACAGAACATAACAGAAGCTATGGTGAGGGTAATGAAGATAATGGCAAACTCCTTCTAAAGTTCCCACGTCCTGCAGCAGGCCACCACTGACCTGTGCCTCTGCTGGAGACTGCTGGACCCTCACGGCAAGTCTGGATCAGTCGCTTGTGGGGTCGCTGTTCCTTTCTCCTGAGTCCTGGTACCTGCAAGGTTCTGTTTGTGCCTACCAAGAGTCTGTTTCTCCAGACCTGTGTAAGCTCCTGGGGTCTCCAGTGTCGGAATAATGGTGACCTCCTTCAAGAGGGCTTATGCAATACCCAGGTCTGCTGCACCCAGAGCTCCTGCCTCTATTGCAGTCCACTGCTGGGCCATACCTCCATAGGAGATGCTCAAACACAGTGCTGGCTCAGTCTCTGTGGGGTCTCTGGGTACTGCTGCACACCAGTTTTGAGCTCTTTGAGAGTTCCAGAAAAACATCTATTTCTGCTTCATTGACTATGCCAAAGACTTTGACTGTGTGGGTCACAAAAAACTATGGAAAATTCTTAAAGAGATCGGAATACCAGACCACCTGAGCTGCCTCCTGAGTAATCTGTATGCAAGTCAAGAAGCAACAGTTAGAACTGGACGTGAAACAACAGGCTGGTTCCAAATTGGGAAAGGAGTATGTTAAGGCTGTATATTGTCACCCTACTTATTTAACTTATGTGCAGAGTACATCATGCAAAATGCTGGACTGGAGGAAGCACAAGCTGGAATCAAGATTGCCAGGAGAATTATCAATAACATCAGATATGCAGATGACACCACCCTTATGGCAGAAAGTGAAGAGGTACTAAAGAGCCTCTAGATGAAAGTGAAAGAGGAGAGTGAAAAAGCAGGCTTAAAACTGAACATTCAGAAAATCAAGATCATAGCATCTGGTCCCATCATTTCATGGCAAATAGATGGGGAAACAATGAAAATAGTGGTAGAATTTATTTTTTTTTTGGTCTCCAAAGTCACTGCAGATGGTGACTGCATCCATGAAATTAAAAGATGCTTACTCCTTGGAAGAGAGGTTATGATCAACCTAGACATCATATTAAAAAGCAAAGACATTACTTAGTCAACAAAGGTCCATCTAGTCAAAGTTATGGCTTTTCCAGTAGTCACGTATGGATGTGAAAGTTGGACTATAAAGAAAGCTGAGTGCCAAAGAATTGATGCTTTTGAACTGTGGTGTTGGAGAAGACTCCTGAGAGTCCCTTGGACTGCAAGGAGTTCCAACCAGTCCATCCTAAAGGAGATCAGTCCTGGGTGTTCATTGGAAGAACTGATGCTGAGGTTGAAATTCCAATACTTTGGTGACCTAATGTGAAGAACTGACTCATTGGAAAAGACCCTAATTCTGGGAAACATTGAGGGCAGGAGGAGAAGGGGATGACAGAGGATGAGATGGTTGGATGGCATCACAGACTTAATGGACATGAGTTTGAGTAAGGTCTGGGAGCTGGTGATGGACAGGGAAGTCTCTGTGATGCAGTCCTTGGGGTCACAAAAAGTCGGATATGACTGAGCAACTGAACTGAACTGAGTTTATATTTGCACTCTACCACTCATCACCCCAACACTCAGCTGCCTAGAGGTCACAAATAGTGACCTGTGTCTTTAAGTACTAGTATTAATGCCACAGCTATGGCTACAGTGTCCTTGGCAGCTAACTAGATCATCTGGCGATTAGCTCAGCAATAATAAGGCACTCTATTCAACCCTGTTAAATATGAAGCCCAAGAGGCATGTTAATAAGCATTTACCTCCAAATTTAACAAGGCCTTGACTTGTAGTAATAATCTTGGCTGATTTGGCCTTGTTAATCCAATAAATATCACAGGGCACTTTATAATTATATTTAGTAAAATAGAAACTATATAAATAAAAAATTTATGGATCTTAATAGATATTTAGCTCTTCTCTTGATGGCCTTTAATTCAGTTAAATTAATAATTTCAGTAACCACACTCAGAGAAGCTAATCAAATTCTGTGCAGTTCATCCAAAATAACACAGAGCAAACTTTATATTATAATGCATGGCTTTTGAACTTTAACAAGAAAATTACTACTCTGAGAAGAGTAAATGTGGCAGAAATGAACATATGAGATTTTGTTGCTCAAAAACATTTATCCAAATGTTATAGTTTTTGAAACACAGATAAAATAGACAATGTTATCAACTAGTAGACATTTGGCCCTGTCCAAAAATGTCCATTGAGACTTTTAGGCCACACCAGAAAATCTTTGAAATTTTTTTCTGTCCCAAACATCCAGGAGCATATTCAGTCTAATGGCGACAAAAACAAACAAAAAAGCTAAAAACAAAAAACAACCCCTTGTTCTGTTGCTCAGTAGTATTAAATCTTTATTTAAACATTCTCAGTGGAACATGTCAAAAATACTATACTCACACACAAAAATGCCAGTGCTGCATCATAAAGTTTTGCTACCATTTCTATTATCTTAACAGAGATGGGAATAAAAGTACAGGTGCTAGAAGAAGAGAACCTGTGATGCCTGATGTGCATTAGTCAGGATGTGGATGAGCTCACAGGGCTTCCCACGCGGTGCCAGTGGTAAAGAATCCGGTGCTCTGTGATAGCCTAGAGGTGACGGGGTGGGGAGATTCATGAAAGAGGGGAAATATGTATACCTATGGCTGACTCTTGAGAGTCCCTTGGACTGCAAGGAGATCCAACCAGTCCATTCTAAAGGATATCAATCCTGGGTGTTCATTGGAAGGACTGATGCTAAAGCTGAAACTCCAATACTTTGGCCATCTCATGCGACGAGTTGACTCACTGGAAAAGACTCTGATGCTGGGAAGGATTGGGGGTGGGAGGAGAAGGGGACGAGAGAGAGTAAGATGGCTGGATGGCATCACTGACTCGATGGACGTGAGTTTGAGTGAACTCTGGGAGTTGGTGATGTACAGGGAGGCCTGGCATGCTGTGATTCATGGGGTCGCAAAGAGTCAGACACGACTGAGCGACTGAACCGAACTGAACTGATGGCTGACTCATGCTGATGTATGGCAAAAACCAGCACAGTATTGTAAAGCAGTTATCCTTCAATTAAAAATAAATAAATTCAAATATATATATATATATATATATAAGATAAAGAAAAAAAAAAAAAGATCCCCCTGCCAATGTAAGAAACACAGGAGACAGGGTTCGACCAAGGGTCGGGAAGATCCCCTGGAGTAGGAAACAGCAACCCACTCCAGTATTCTTGCCTGGAAAATTCCGTGGACAGAATAGCCTGGTGGCCATCAGTCCATGGGGTCACAAAGAGTCTGACAGGAGTAAGCAACTGAGCATGCACATACACAGTCTTTTGGGATAGGACAGGAAAACAACAGTGCAATATTGGTGTTGAAGGGAAAGCAAGAAAAACTCTGAAGAAGAGCCAAATGTGACATCATCACAGGTACTTGGAAGAACACTCTGTGATGTTCATGATGAAGAGATCCTATTAATGCTACAAAAAGAAACTCATTAAAGAAGCAGGTAAAAAGAATAAAAAACCCACTTGGGCTGCCAAACTCAACTAGATTACATAGAACTGAAATTCCAGGGACTTGTGAAGGAACCAGATGTGGAGAATCATTTTTCATGAACAATTTCAGAGCTCAAGATGAGAATTCTTATTTACACAACTTATGAAAATATTTGCTATTATAAGTACCAGTTCCACATTATTCAGTGATGGCACTTTCAAGATGGCACCAACATAGTTCATTCAGTTATTTACTGAGCGTGGTGTAGTATTAGGTTTTGTTGTTGTTCAGTTGCTAGGTTGTGTCTGATTCTTTGCAACCCCATGGGCTACAGCATGCAAGGCTTCCCTGTCTCCTGAAGAGATTGTCTCCTGGAGTTTGGTCAAATTCATGTCCGTTGAGTCAGTGATGCCATCCAACCATCTCATTCTCTGTTCCTCCCTTCTCCTCTTGCCCTCAATTTTTCCTGGCATCAGAATATTTTCCGATGAGTTGGCTCATTGCTTCAGGTGGCAAAAGTATTAGAGCTTCAGGTTCAACAGTCCTTCCAATGAATATTCAGGGTTGGTTTCCTTTAAGATTGACTGGTTTGAGCAATAAGAAGTTGTTGTCCAAGGGACTCTCAAGAGTCTGCTCCAGCACCACAGTTCAAAAATTTTAACTATGTCATTGACCCAGACACTAACAATGAAAAAGACAAATGTATGTACATTTACAAATGTATGTACATGTTATTATGTATTCACACACACACACTTATATGTATATATATACTAATATATACACTTTCATTTTCATGGAAGAAAATCTTAACTTTAACCTTTCATAGTGCATGATAGCTTTCAAGATTGCATATGTGAATGCAATTTGACTACTCCTAATAAATGCATGAGTAAAAGGATGCTTGTTTCATTTTTCACAGTTGCTGGGCCTAAAAATATCTTCTTTGTTTCCAACAGATGAGTATTTAATAATGGTAGTAACACCCACTTGCATGCAGAAATATTGTAAACAATGTTTGAGCATCCATTTGAGCCTTTGGAAAAAGTAAATGAAAATTTTAGTACACTGTGGAAAATGGAGAAAAAAATTTCTGTGACCTAATGGATTATGTTTTCAGAATGCATGTCCATGGAAGATGTGGCAGAGTGAGAAGGCTAGAAGTGCCAAGAAAATACAAAAAACCTCGAATAGCCAAAGCAATCTTGAGGAAGAAAAATGGAACTGGGGGAATTAACCTGCCGGACTTCAGCCTCTACTACAAAGCCACAGTCAAGAAGACAGTATGATACTGGCATAAAGACAGAAATATAGATCAATGGAACAAAATAGAAAGTCCAGAGATAAATCCACGCACCTATGGACACCTCATCTTTGACAAAGGAGGCAAGAATATAAAATGGAGAAAAGACAGTCTCTTTAGCAAGTGATGCTGGGAAAACTGGTCGGCCACTTGTAAAAGAATGAATCTAGAACACTTCCTAACACGATACACAAAAATAAACTCAAAATGGATTAGAGAGCTAAATGTAAGACCAAAAACTATAAAACTCCTAGAGGAGAACGTAGGCAAAACACTCTCCGACATAAATCACAGCAGGATCCTCCATGACCCACCTCCCAGAATATTGGAAATAAAAACAAAAGTAAACAAATGGGACCTAAATAAAATCAAAAGCTTCTGCACAGCAAAGGAAACTCTAAGCAAGGTCAAAAGACAGCCTTTCAGAATGGGAGAAAATAATAGCAAATGAAGCAACTGATAAAGGATTAATCTCCAAAATATATAAGCAGCTCCTGCAGCTCAATTCCAGAAAAATAAATGACCCAATCAAAAAATGGGCCAAAGAACTAAACAGACATTTCTCCAAAGAAGACATACAGATGGCTAACAAACACATGAAAAAATGCTCAACATCCCTCATAATCAGAGAGATGCAAATCAAAACCACAATGAGATACCATTTCACACCTGTCAGAATGGCTGCTATCCAAAAGTCTACATGCAATAAATGCTGGAGAGGATGTGGAGAGAAAGGAACCCTCTTACACTGTTGGTGGGAATGCAAACTAGTACAGCCACTATGGAGAACAGTGTGGAGATTCCTCAAAAAACTGGAAATAGAACTGCCATATGATCCAGCAATCGCACTCCTGGGCATACACACCGAGGAAACCAGAATTGAAAGAGACACATGTACTCCAATGTTCATTGCAGCACTGTTTATAATAGCCAGAACATGGAAGCAACCTAGATGTCCATCTGCAGACGAATGGATAAGAAAGCTTTGGTACATATACACAATGGAGTATTATTCAGCCATTAAAAAGAATACATTTGAATCAGTTCTAATGAGGTGGATGAAACTGGAGCCTATTATACAGAGTGAAGTAAGCCAGAAAGAAAAACACCAATACAATATACTAACGCATATATATGAAATTTAGAAAGATGCAACTGATAACCCTGTATACGAGACAGCAAAAGAGACACAGATATATAGATCAGTCTTTGGGACTCTGTGGGAGAGGGTGAGGGTGGGATGATTTGGGAGAATGTCATTGAAACACGTATGTTGTCATATGTGAAATGAATCACTAGTTCAGGGTCAATGCATGTTACAGGATGTTCGGGGCTGGCATGCGGGGATGACCCAGAGGGAGGATAAAGGGAGGAGGGAGGTAGGAGGGGGGTTCAGGAGGGGGAACTTATGTAAACCCGGGGCAAATTCATGTCAATGTATGGCAAAACCAACCAATATAATATTGTAAAATAATTTGCCTCCAATAAAAAATAAATTACATTAAAAAAAAAAAAGAAAATCAGAATGTTTATACATCAGTCCTGAATGGCAATCACAGTATGAACAATGCAATGTTCATTAGCAATGTCATAGCTAATTTCAAAAGCTGACAATAGTATTTCAAATGGAATTGATAGTCTTCAAATGGAAGAATGAAATACTATTGCCAGCTTTTGAAATTAGCTTCCATTTGAAGACTTACTGAAGTGTTAAAAGATGAATAGCAAAGCAGGGAACAAATTGTAAGGTTTTTGGTGGTCATAATCAAATATAGTGACCAACTTCACAATGACACTGGTAAAATCAAATTCATATAACAAAAATTGTTAACATATAATGAATATAAAGCTAATAACAAGGTCAATACATACTTGGTAGCAGTTGCTCCAGAGAAGGCAATGGCAAGCCACTCCAGTACTATTGCCTAGAAAATCCCATGGATGGAGGAGCCTGGTTGGCTGTAGTCTGTGGGGTCGCTAAGGGTCGGACACGACTGAGAGACTTCACTTTCACTTTTCACTTTCACACATTGGAGAAGGAAATGGCAACCCACTCCAGTGTTCTTGCCTGGAGAATCCCAGGGATGGGGGAGCCTGGTGGGCTTCCGTCTATGGGGTCGCACAGAGTAGAACACAACTGAAGTGACTTAGCAGCAGCAGCAGTTGCTCATTGAATTCAGGATAACTCTACAGAACTTCATAGTTCTATAACATAACGTACAAGACCTTTTAGAACTAACACACAAGAAAGATGTCCTTTTAATTATAGGGGACTGGAATGCAAAAGGAGGAAGTCCAGAAGCACCTGAACTAACAGGAAAATTTGGCCTTGGAGTACAGAATGAAGCAGGGCAAAGGCTAACAGAGTTTTGCTAAGAGAATGCGCTGGTCATAGCAAATACCCTCTTCCAACAACACAAGAGAAGACTCTACACATGGACATCACCAGATGGTCAACACCGAAATCAGATTGATTATATTCTTTGCAGCCAAAGATGGAGAAGCTCTATACAGTTAGCAAAAATAAGACTGGGAGTTGACTGTGGCTCAGAACATGAACTCCTTATTGCAAAATTCAGACTTAAATTGAAGAAAGTGGGGAAAACCACTAGATCATTCAGGTATGACCTAAATCAAATCCCTTATGACTATACAATGGAAGTGAGAAATAGATTTAAGGGACTAGATCTGATAGACAGAGTGCCTGATGAACTACGAATGGAGGTTCATGACATTGTACAGGAGACAGGGACCAAGACCATCCCCAAGAAAAAGAAATGCAAAAAAGCAAAATGGCTGTCTCAGGAAGCCTTACAAATAGTTGTGAAAAGAAGAGAAGCAAAAGCAAAGGAGAAAAGGAAAGATATACCTATTTGAATGCAGAGTTCCAAAGGATAGCAAGGAGAGATCAGAAAGCCTTCCTCAGTGATCAGTACAAAGAAATAGAGGAAAAAAACCTAATGGGAAAGACCAGAGATCTCTTCAAGAAAATTAGAGATACCAAGGGAACAATTCATGCAAAGGTGGGCTGGCTCAATAAAGGACAGAAATGGTAGGGATCTAACAGAAGCAGGAGATACTAAGAGAGTTGGCAAGAATACACAGAAGAACCATACAAAAAAGATCTTCATGACCCAGATAATCACGATGGTGTGATCACTCACCTAGAGCCAGACATCTTGGATTGTGAAGTCAAGTGGGCCTTAGGAAGCATCACTACGAACAAAGCTAGTGGAGGTGATGGAATTCCAGTTGAGCTATTTCAAATCCTAAAAGATGATGCTGTGAAAGTGCTACACTCAATATGTCAGCAAATTTGGAAAACTCAACATTCCCACAGGACTGCAAAAAGTCAGTTTTCATTCCAGTCCCAGATAAAGGCAATGCCAAAGAATGCTCAAACTACCACACAATTGCACTCATCTCACATGCCAGTAAAGTCATGCTCAAAATTCTCCAAGCCAGGCTTCAACAATACATGAGCTGTGAACTTCCAGATGTTCAAGCTGGTTTTAGAAAAGGCAGAGGAACCAGAGATTAAATTGCCAACATCTGCTGGATCATCAAAAAAGCAAGAGAGCTCCGAGAAAACATCTATTTCTGCTTTATTGATTATTCCAAAGCCTTTGACTGTGTGGATCACAATAAACTGTGGAAAATTCTGAAAGAGATGGGAATACCGGACCATCTGACCTGCCTTTTGAGAAACCTGTATGCAGGTCAGGAACCAACAGTTAGGATTGGACATGGCACAACAGACTGGTTTCAAATAGGAAAAGGAGTATGTCAAGGCTGTATATTGTCACCCTGCTTATTTAAATTATATGCAGAGTACATCATGAGAAACACCGGGCTGGATGAAGCACAAGCTGGAATCAAGATTGCTGGGAGAAATATCAATAACCTCTGATATGTAGATGATACCACCCCAATGACAGAAATTGAAGAATTAAAGAGTCTCTTGATGAAAGTGAAAGAAGAGAGTGAAAAAGTTGGCTTAAAGCTCAACATTCAGAAAATGAAGATGATGGCATCCCATCATGGTCCCATCACTTCATGGCAAATAGATGGGAAAACAATGGAAACAGTGAGAGACTTTTTTGGTGGGGCTCCAAAATCACAGCAGATAGTGACTTCAGCCAAGAAATTAAAAGATGCTTGTTCCTTGGAAGAAAAGCTATGACCAACCTAGACAGCATGTTAAAAAGAAGAGGCATTACTTTACCATCAAATGTCCATTTAGTCAATGTCAGGGGATGTTCAACTTTCTCTTTAACCTGGTTCCAAATTTCTAAATCAAAACTGCCTTCATCAGGGAACTGGGGATTATATTCAACCATTGTTTGGAGAAAAACCCCTATCTGTTGATGCAAAACGGAAAGTCCCTGAACCTTAAATAAATAATGAAGTAAAGTAGAAAAGTGGTGGGGCTTTCCAGCCGTTTGTCCCATAACCCCGCACTTACCGACATCCATAGGTCCTGACAGTCACTCTGTCCGCTTGCCAAGTGCGTTCACCAGGTCCCTATTCGGGCGCCACATGTCATGGTATTTATAGACGAGGCCCTGGGGACTGGAATCAACGAAAAGAGGGACACAGGGGACCCAAGTCTCGAGTGAAACAAGCGTGCTTTATTTGTAGCAGCGTGTGCTTATAGATCTCTATACAAGGAAGCTTTAGGCAGCAAAAATAAAGTTGATCAAAAACAGGATCAGGCGAATAACAAACGTCACAGGGCCTAAAGACGATCCGTATCCTGAGTAATAGGGACGTGACTGAATAGTTTACATTAATGAAAAGGGCATTGAAGGGAACCCACGCATGCGCTCTGTCTCAAGACCTCAGTCCTGAGAACTGCGTGCAGCTCTGCTCATTCCTGTTTTCCAGGAGCTGATAAGGAACAGAGGGCCCTTGAGAAACAGCAAACAAAGGAACAAAACAACGTCTTGGATTCCTTGAAGTTGAACGTCCCCTGACAAGTCAAAGCTATGGCTTTTCCAATAGTCATGTATGGATGTGAGAGATGGATTATAAAAAAAGCTGAGTGCCAAAGAATTGATACTTTTGAACTGTGGTGCTGGAGAAGACTCTTGAGAGTCCCCTGGACTGCAAGGAGATCCATCCAGTCAATCCTAAATGAGGTCAGTCCTGAATATTCACTGGAAGGACTGATGCTGTAGCTGGAGCTGCAGTACTCTGGCCACCTGATGCAAAGAACTGACTCATTGCAAAAGACCCTGATGCTGGGAAAGATTGAAGGCGGGAGGAGAAGGGGATGAGATGGTTGGATGGCATCACCGACTCAATGGACATGAGTTTGAGTAAACTCTGGGAGTTGGTGATGGACAGGGAGGAGTGCTGCAGTTCATGGGGTCGCAAAGAGTTGGACGTGACTGAGTGACTGAACTGATAGAACTTCATGATGAGGAAGAACAAGAATAAATGTGAAATCCAAAGCTCATCGTGAGTTACATTAAAAATAATGTGAATTAAATTTTAGCAAAATTACATGCTTGCCTTATTTAATGTGAAAGTGTAGTGTTAGTCACTCAGTCATGTCCGACTGTTTGCGACTCCATGGACTATAGCCTGCCAGGCTCCTCTGTCCATGGAATTCTCCAGACAAGAATACTGGAGTTTGTTGCCATGCCCTTCTCCAGGGGATCTTCCCAACCCAGGTATCAAACCCATGTCTCCCACGTTTCAGGCAGATTCTTTACCATTTGAGCTGCCCAGGGAGCCCTGAACCATGAAGCAAATGTCTCAATGGACATACAGACAGTAGATAATTTCAAGGACTTTTTGGTCAAGTTAATTTCAAGAACCTTTTTAGCATGTATCAAAGGTCTCAATGGATGTTTTATACAGGACAAAATGTCCTGCAATGATTGCATTGCATTGTTACATGTGATTGATTTCTTCTTCATATTTTACAATAAAATAGTAGTACATTCAAATTTTATTTTAGTGATACCAATATACTTTTTGAAACTACTTCACACGGTCACTAGAGATCAGACAAACTTAAAAAAAAAGCCAAATTCAAGAAGTGAAATTATTCATACAAATGTATGCGTCTTTCTTTCTTAGGCAATACTGATTAAAAAAATATATTGTACTACTTCGTTAGGACTGCCATAAGCAAAGGAGTGAGGGGTTTCACTGAATGGTAAGACCCAGAAGAATCCAGATAAAAGTCAAGTAAAAATAATTGATGATAGCAATCAGTCAACTTAAATGACAGATAAATGGAGCATATTACATTATAACCATATCAGCTATATTTTGGCAAAATTTTCCTATTTTGGAAACAAAACTTTTGGGAGTTTGGGATTAGCAGATGCAAACTGTTATATATATATATATATATATATATATATATATAATGGATAAACAACAAGCTCATACTGTTATAGCACAGGGAACTATATTCAGTATCTTGTGATAAACCATAAAAGGAAAGAATATAAAAAAATACATGTTTCTATAACTGAGTCACTGTTATACAGCAGAAATAAACACAACATTGTAAATCAACTGTAATTCAATAATTTTTTTTTGAAAAAGGAGAAACAATCTGTCATTCAGTCTCACAAGTGGAATTGAATCTATGAAGGAAATCAAATTTATTTTTAATTCATTTAGAAACAGAATTTCTGTTATTTGTAGTCTACGTAATCATAACTGACACACTGTTGAGTTGTTAAGATAAAAAAAATACGTGAAAAACGTAGCATCTGTAATCTTTTCCGCCTTGAGGTCTACCACTAATCACATTTCTTTCAATGTTTAATTCTTCATGTACTAAGTTAATCCCAGCATAGGGTCAATCTGGCAATGTAAAACCATGGCTGTATTCATTCACATATTCAGTATTTGGCTAAACGTGAAAATCTTGATTTTCTTTTTTCTTTATAGTATATTTATTATATTTTCCTAGGAGAGAATGGGAAGAGGTAAATATCCAATAGATCTTCTTATTACTGACATACTCTGAACTTATTTTACATGGCACCCACAGTATGAAAACCTATATGAAAATCTACGTTTTCCTGGTAAGCATGAGAAATTTAAATATAACGATGCTTGGAACTCAGAAGGACAAGTAATGGTAACAACTTCTGGAAAAAACTGGTCAAAAGGCAGTAAGAAAACTGCTAGTGTTGGGAGTTTCTGACTTAATGATGACACCAGAAAACCGGCAAGCCCAAAGATCCTCTCCCGTCTGTTTTGGCCACAAGACTGGCTGTGGTTTTGGCTTTAAACACTCTGGAGTATTTCCTTCCCGTCAAGGCTTCATTATGAAGAATCTAAATTCTCTCTGTTAGAGCAGACTTCGCTGCTCTGGTAGAAGGTATATATAGCTTAGCTCTCTTTCTGTTTCTCTTTTACTTTTCCACCATCAGTAAATCGTGAAGCTGCTGATTCATGACACAGATTAAAAGCTCATCTATTAAAAAAATAAAAAACAAATTCTAAACAATTCTTACATGAATAGCATTATACATGACTGATTCTAAAATTTGGAATGGTATAATAATAATTTTGACTGTTAACCTGGTCTCCCCCTACACGCTGAGCTCTCTTCTAAACCTGAAATATTTTACCTTTCATCTCATAGAGAATAATTAATAAGGGACAATGAAAACCTTGGTATTTCTATATAAGAGTTTTAAATTATTAATAATACTGCAAAGAACAAAAGAACTAAGTTTATTTTGGAAGGAAGCAAAATATTGATTTAATATAGACATTTTTTAAAAGAGTAAATTAATTTTTATATTCAATATTCTTTATATCTCAATGTAAAGGGTTTAGCTAGATATTTAAAATATCAATAGAGACTGGTTAAGATAAGTTTTTGTGATTATGTGAAACATTTAGATAAATGTGAAATGTTTTAATCACTCAGATATTTTAAAGTAGATAGTTATGGCCTCACATCAGCTAAATTTTAATTGACTGATGAAATGGTTTACTTTTCAGATGCTTGAAGGTTGTTGGTCTGTATTAATGGATCAACAAGGTATTTCATTTTAAATATTATTCCAGTAAAAATGAAAAATCAGTATGCACACATGAGTATTATGACACCTCACTGGGTTTTGATTATTGGTTTATAGAAAAATATGTTTACAATCTAACTCATTTAGAGGCATTTAGAGGATTAACTTGTAAAAGTATGAAAACTTTATGTGTTAGGAAAATTAATATTTAAAGAGGAATCTGATTTAGGATGCTTTTACTAGAGTAGAAGACACACTATAAGATACTATTTTTGTTAATATAGGTTACTGAAGTTATCTATAGGGAACCAAATGAAGTTTTTTTTAAAAATTCAAGATTAAATGTAATATCAATAGGTATATAATTTTACTCATGTATTATAGTGATTTTCTTTCATTTCCTATTTATTAATAGAGAGAGTTAAATATAAAAGCATTTCCATATTTTATGGGCATATTTGAAGAAGTAAATATCTTGTTTAATGAAGAGAGTTGGAAAATTATGAAATAATTGCTGTTTCACAGGAGTGCAAAAATAACCTTGTTTTACTTTAACCTAATTATGTTGAATACATCCCCAGATTCTTTGGAAATACTAAATTGCAAATGATTTTATACAAAGTACAGCAAAATATGGACTCCGCACCAGCCTTGGGGAATGTGCCTTCCTCAAAATATTGACTCCTGAATCCTATTGTGGAGACAAAGGAATTTCTAACATAGAGATTGCGATTACTCTCTCTTCTGCTGCAACATGTGTTTCTACAGCCAGCCATATGTGGTTGTTAAACGGGAAATGATGCTGGTGTGGCAAAAAGGTTGTGTTGGTTCATCAACATCCTGACTTAGGCATAGGGAGAATTTAATTATCTCCTTTGACAACAAAGGGAAAAGCTGTCAACTCTGTACACAGACATGAATCCTGCTAAATAGAAAATTTTAAGCTCAATTTTTATAAAAGTAAAAATTAGTGCCTATTGTACCCGTTTCCAGCTATGATCTAGGATTGTGCTCGTCATATGAGAAAACACTGGAGAAGCAAGCAAAATAACACTTAACTTTAAAGCCTTGTAAGTATACTGGATGCAACAGTGTCTAAAGGACCTAATTCAAAGGACAAATGGGCCTTTTCTAAGTGAAAAATTACTGGGTGCTGCATGTTAGACGAGAGTAAAGGGGGACACGTGCCATGGAAGGGGAGACTTTTTCTGGGCTGAGGAGAAGCAAGACTGCACTTTCAATGACAGCTTGGACTAGTTCGGAATCTAGAAGAGCCCCAGTATAAAAATAAATCTCTTGGCCAGACAGTTATAACCTGAAAGAATTTGCTCAGTGAGCATCTGTGGGTATAGAGTAGAAAACATAGATATCACAATATTATCGGAAACTTAGGTTCAGGGGTGCAGCTGGAATTCAATTCAGAGTTGAATTGGAATTAAATAAAGCTTCAACCTAGTCCCAGCTCAGCAGGACTTATGATTAGTTTCATCTTAACGCCCTTGCAAGAGGAAAGGGCAAGCCCTTACTGGGAAAACTAAAATAGAATAAAAGCAAACACACTAAACAGTTGCATATTTATTGCACCTTTATAAAAAAACATTAAAATGCATGTAAGTTGGTGATGGACAGGGAGGTCTGGCATGCTGTGATTCATGGGGTCACAAAGAGTTGGACACGACTGAGCGACTGAACTGAACTGAACTGAACTGAAAGATGTAAAATGAAAAAAAAAAAAGAAAAAAAGATGTAAAATTATATGACCCTGTAATAAGGTTAAAATAATAATAGATTCTCAGCTTCAGCTTAGGATATATAATGCTAGAAAGAATGCTGCTTATTGTTGTAATATGTAAAATTCAGAAAGCTGAGGTCACAGGACAGCCCAAATCATCTGAAACCCAAGGAAAGGCCAGTACATGACCACTTTCTTTCCTGGGGCAGGGATTGGGGAAAATACTAGTTTATAAGACTTCAGTAAGATTGGAACATATTGCTGGAAGGCAAGCACAGGCTGGCACATGGGTATAGAATATGTCGGAGCAACAGACACAACCAAAGGGTGTTTGTCTGCATTAGCAAGTTCTTCTCCACAGACTGTCTGGGTCCTCAAGAGAAAGACTCGAGTCATGGGACAGCTTGGAAAAGCCTTACCTCCAGGAAAAGGTGTGACTCAGCTACTAGTGGAGGGTCACCCTCCCCTTCCTGATGCTGTCTCCCCAACAGCTCTGCATCCAGAGATCTTAGTTGGCTTTTTATTTGGGGGTGGGGTGGGGGCGGTGTGGGATAGGGCACAAGTGAAGACTGATTGCAACTAGAGGAACTGAACAGAACAAAAATAAACCTCCTCTATGCCTGGGGAAGAGAAAGGAAAACATCATGGTTCCAGACGATTAAAGTTTCTCTACTGCTTGGAAGCTTCCCTGGTGGCTCAGATGGTAAAGAATCTGCCTTCAACGAGGGAGGAGATCCCTGGTTCGATCCCTGGGTCGAGAAGATCCCCTGGAGGAGGAAATGGCAACCCACTCCAGTAGTCTTGCCTGGAAAATTCCATGGACGGAGGAGCCTGGTGGGCTACAGTCCATGAGGCAGGAATGCAGTGCCTCCCTGCTACTGAGGGAACCAGAGCAGAATGCCCTGTCTCCCAGCTCACACATCAGGCGAGCTAGCTCAGCAACAGAAAATATCGAAATACTCCTAGGGTAGGTAGGGATGAGAGTGCCAAGAGACCTCTCGGAGGCACACGTGTAAAGGGAAGATTTTAGCTGACAGGGAGCAGACTGAGAAAACAGCCCCAAAGTGACCAGCCCGCCTCCCAGGTTCAAGGTGACAGGAATAAAATTGTGAAGCCTGGGGTGCAAGGAGAGGACGTGGAAGGACAGCAGAACTCAAGCACCACTCAGATTCTGGCTACACAGACTCAACTTAGAACCAAATGGAAGTCATAGCTTTGAGAAAGATAGTATCTGAATTGAAGAATTCATCGGACAAGCTTCAGAGCACATTGGATACAGCATTTTTCTACATCCAGGCCATTGAATGCAAAGTCGGGTCAATAGAAAATACCCACACGGAAGTACAGCAAGGAGATTGACACCAGCAAGTAACAGGGATCAGCGACATGAGGGAAAATACCATATGATTAACGCACATGCAGTGAGAGTTCCAGAACAAGAAAGAGACCAAGCCGGGAGGGATCTCTGAAGAGATAGTGGAGAAACTGGTCCAAGTAGAAAATTAAAAATAAAAAAATAAATAACCCAGCAAAAAGGAAGCATAAATCAGAAAAGTTCAGGAAATTCGGGTAGAACAGACAGTATAAAAATGCACACCTTGGCCCATCCTAGTCATGTGGCTAAAATCTAAAGAAAAAAATAATTCTGTAAAGATGGCAGAGGCAGTTTACATTCAGGGGAACAACGATTTCTGCTTCTTATCATAAACAAAGGATGACAAACATAATGGCTTATTTAGTGATATGGTGATATCGATATAAAGTCCATGTTTAATGAGGATATCTTTAATTTTTCGTTTTCCTGGGTGCAGATGCATCATGGTTCAGTGTATAGATGGAATAAAGCAAGAGGATATTAACATACATTTGCTTCAGACTTGAAAACATTACGCCCATTATAGGAACCCATGCATTAGGCTTTTATATATGCCATTTTAGTAGGTGCTAAGTTTAGAAGTTAAATAAAAAGCCAAATATGAGAATTGTTATGAGGTTATGGAACACAGGGCTTCCCTGGTGGCTCAGATGGTAAAGAATCAGACATGATGAGGACTGACAATTTCACTCTCAACAAAGGGATGGCCATTATTGCCACACATAATTTGGCAAATGCCTCTTCTTATACTTCATATTAGAATAACTAGTGCTATAGAGAATAAACTTTTAAAACTCTAATAGATGATGAATGCATAGTTTGTTTTTTTTTGAAAATGTTTAATATCCTAATCAATTCAGTTTTCTCTAAAACCCTTACCACAAATTGATATGG
Organism: Moschus berezovskii; assembly: GCF_049115385.1. Classification (NCBI taxonomy): domain Eukaryota; kingdom Metazoa; phylum Chordata; class Mammalia; order Artiodactyla; family Moschidae; genus Moschus; species Moschus berezovskii. The sequence goes on from NC_142467.1 coordinate 11,258,248, forward strand.
TCAAGTTGCTTTATAAAAAATTTCTAACTATGACATTGATGTGAATTATATCTTAAGATTGCTTTAAATATGTGATTTTTCTGGTTGTCAAGTTGTGCATGTTCTTTTATTTACATACTCTTCTGTGTGGAATTTTTTAAAAACATGTATATATTTTTTAGGTTCTTTATGTATTTTAATGCTACCATTGAATTTGTAGCCATCTTTTATTTTTATGGATGTTAAATCCATTAGGACTATTGTATGTTACAGATGTCTTCCTCCAGTTTTATTTTGCCGTTCCACTTGCTTTATTGCAAATTTTGAGGAAGAGAAATTTTTGAAGTTTTATATCTGTATTTTCATATAAGTTTTTTGCAACAAAAGATGGAGAAGCTCTATACAGTCAGAAAAAACAAGACCAGAAGCTTACTTGGCTCTCATGAACTCCTTATTGCCAAATTCAGACTTTAATTGAAGAAAATAGGGAAAACCAATAGACCATTCAGGTATGACCTAAATCAAATCCCTTACAATTATATATTGGAAGTGAAAAATAGATACAAGGGATTAGACCTGATGGATAGAGTGCCTGAGGAAGTTGGTTTTAAACTCAACGTTCAGAAAACTAAGATCATGGCATCTGGTCCCATCACTTAATGGCAAATAGATGTGGAAACAGTGGAAAGAGTGACTTTATTTTCTTGGGCTCCAGAATCACTGCCGCTGGTGACTGCAGCCATAAAATTAAGATACTCCTTTAAATTTGGAATAAAACCTATGAGAAACATAGACAACATATTAAAAAGCAGAAACATTACTTTGCCACCAAAGGTCCATCTAGTCAAAGGTATGGCTTTTGCAGTAGTCTGTGAAAGTTGGACTATAAAGAAAGCTGATCATGGAAGAATTGATGCTTTTGAACTGTGGTGTTGGAGAAGACTCTTGAGAGTCCCTTGGACTGCAAGGGGATCCAACCGGTCCATCCTAAAGCAAATCAGTCCTGAATATTCGTTAAAAGGACTAATGCTGAAGCTGAAACTCCAATACTTTGGCAACCTGATGTGAAGAAATGACTCATTGCAAAAGACCCTGATGCTGGGAAAGATTGAAGGCAGGAGGAGTAGGGGACGACAGAGGATGAAATGGTTAGATGGCATCACCGCCTTGTTGGACATGAGTTTAAGTTAGTTCTGGGAGTTGGTGATGGACTGGAGGCCTGGCATGCTGCAGTCCATGGGGTCACAAAGATTTGGACATGACTGAGTGACTGAACTGAACTGCGACGTGTTCAGCATCATCAGTCTTTATGGAAATATGAGTTAGTTGTGCAATGAAAAACTATTACATATGTAGTAGTTGGTAAAATTTAAAAGACTGACCATACTGAGGATTGACAAGAATGTCCTGTAACAATTAAATTGATGCTAAAAATATTTTCAGCTGCTCCTTTTTAAATGTTCTGATTGTAGTACATATTCATTTAAAACATTTTGACTCATTTTTAAGATAATGGTTTTTAATTTGACAGTGCTATAAACTGATTATTTTTTCCACTTAAAAAGATGTTTGGCAGCATTTAGTGAGAGTTACTTTTCAGCACCGACTGGGTCAGCAAATTTGGAACAACTGTTTTGCATGGGATATTGGACAGATGCTGTGCGGTGCAATTATTTTATGGTCCATCACCGTTTCAGGGTAAGTATTTCCACGATTATATTCCACTTTAAATGCTTTGAATATGCAAAATCAATAACACTGATGACAATGTATAATATATTGAGAATGCTGGTTCACTTTCTTGAGCGAGGAGCATCATTTCATTTATGGATCATTTAGTGAATGAGAGATGCTAGTAGTGCAAGTTTAGTATATTTATCACCAAGTCACTATCAGTCAGTTCAGTTCAGTTCAGTCGCTCAGTCGTGTCCAACTCTTTGCTATCCCATGAACCACAGCATGCCAGGCCTCCCTGTCCATCACCAACTCCCGGAGTTCACTCAAACTCATGTCCATCGAGTCAGTGATGCCATCCAGCCATCTCACTCTCTGTCGTCACCTTCTCCTCCCGTCCCCAATCCTTCCCAGCATCAGAGTCTTTTCCAGTGAGTCAACTCATCGCATGAGGTGGCCAAAGTATTGAAGTTTCAGCTTCAGCATTAGTCCTTCCAATGAACACCCAGGATTGATCTCCTTTAGAATGGACTGGTTGGATCTTCTGCTAGTCAAATCTACCACCACATCAGTGGTTACATTTTGTCAGTTTTTTCATGAAGCATCCTATTAGTTTTTAAAAAGTAATTTGCTGGTTAGTATATAGTATAGAAAGCTGATCGCTGAAGAATTGATGCTTTTGAACTGTGGTGTTGGAGAAGACTCTTGAGAGTCCCTTGTACTGCAAGGAGATCTAACCAGTCCATTCTAAAGGAGATCAGTCCTGGGTGTTCATTGGAAGGACTGATGCTAAAGCTGAAACTGCAATACTTTGGCCACCTCATGCGACGAGTTAACTCACTGGATAAGACTCTGATGCTGGGAAAGTTTGGGGGCGGGAGGAGAAGGGGACGACCAAGAATGAGATGGCTGGATGGCATCATCGACTCTGTGGACATGAGTTTGAGTGAACTCTGGGAGTTGGTGATGGACAGGGAGGCCTGGCGTGCTGTGATTCATAGGGTCGCGGAGAGTTGGACACGACTGAGCGACTGAACTGAACTGAACTGAACTGATATATCTTTCAAGGGCTTCTCTGGTGGCTCAGGTGGTAAAGAATCCGCCTGCAATGCAGGGGACCCAGGTTTGATCCCTGGGTCAGGAAGATCCCTTGAAGAAGGGAATGGCAACCCACTCCAGTATTCTTGCCTGGAGAATCCCATGGACAGAGGAGCCTGGTGGGCTACAGTCCATGGGATCACAAAGTTGGGCACAACTGAGCTACTAACACACACACATATATGTATTATGCATTATTTTCCTTCTTTTGAGTTATAAAAATTATACCTTTGGAACATGTCAGTTTTCAAACAGACTTGAGAGATTTCCATCATGTTCATCATGTTTGTCTTCTTTATGTCTCTCAGCATTATGTGGTAAGAGATGATTGCATTTTAGTTTTCCCCTGTATTGTCTTCTGTTTATCATTAAATCAGTTTGGGTGGTTGGAATAGAAAGTGTTTTCTCAGTACTATGTGGTCATTAGGTTATAAATGACAAGAAGTTTTGAAGTATGTAGCTTTCAAGTATGAATTTTTCAAATATTGTTTTGTTTAGTGAAGTATATAAAATATTGGAAGGAGGATTTAATTTCTTTAAATACAAGTGAACTAAATGCTAGACATATTGCTTCACATTCTAGTCACTAGCCACTAGCATTTATCTCAAAGAATAATATACTTCTCTTAGGACAAAATTTAATATTAATGATCATGGGCCAAAATTATTACTTCAAATAGTTACTGCCTTGAAATTAAATGTTTTTTTCTAGTTTTTTGTCCTACCTGATTTTATTGTCTTTTTTTCAACTGCTTGATGTGACTTATAGTGTGACTCTTGATAAGATTAGTATAAGTATCTGGTCTTCCACTTTTTCAATCTTCTGCAAGTTTATTGTTAGTAATGCTTTAATATATGATTTTTGAAGAAATACTAAGGAACTGTTTCCTATTTTTTAGTATTAGTTTAACTGATGCTAAATGTCCCTTGTGGCTCAGTTGGTAAAAAATCTGCCTGCAATGCGGGGTACCTGGGTTTGATCCCTGGGCTGGGAAGATACCCTGCAGGAGGACATGGCTACCCACTCCAGTAGTTTTGCCTGGAGAGTCCCCATGGACAGAGGAGCCTGGCGGGCTGCAGTCCATGGGGTCAACGAGTTGGACACGACTTAGAAACTAGGTACACAGCACAGACATCTATCAGCAATTGTATATTATATATTAAGTATATTATTGGAGCTCCTCTGGTAGCTCCACATTGTACCCAGGTACCCCGCATTGCAGGTGTGACTTCCCTGGTGGCTCAGACGGTAAAGAGTCTGCCTACAATGCGGGAGATGCGGGTTCAATCCCTGGGTTGGGAAGATCTCCTGGAGAAGGAAATGGCAACCCACTCCAGTGTTCTTGCCTGGAAAATCCCATGGATGGAGGAGCCTGGTAGGCTACAGTCCATGGGGTCACAAAGACCCCAAGTCGGACACGACTGAGCGACTTCACTTTCACTTTTCTGGTGGCTCAGATGGTAGAGAATCTGCCTGTAATGAGGAGATCAGGGTTTTGATTCCTGGGTTGGGAAGATCTCCTTGAGAAGGAAATGGCAACCACTCTAGTATCCTTCCCTAGAGAATTCCATGGATAGAGGACCTGGTAGACTACAGTCCGTAGGGTCACAAAGGGTTGGACACAACTGAGCAACTAACACTTTCACTTTCATAGAGTCATTATTTATATAAAATATGATAGGAAATAATTATGTATTAAAAATATTACATGTGAAGTTAAAATATATTGCATCAGTTCAGTCGCTCAGTCTTGTCTGACTCTTTGCCACCTCATGAACCACAGCACGCCAGGCCTCCCTGTCCATCACCAACTCCCGGAATCTCCCCAAACCCATGTCCAGTGAGTCAGTGATGCCATCCAACCATCTCATCCTGTCTTCCCCTTCTCCTCCTGCCCTCAATCTTTCCCAACATCAGGGTCTTTTCAAATGAGTCAGCTCTTCACATCAGATGGCCAAAGTACTGGCATTTTGGCTTCAACATCAGTCCTTCCAATGAACACCCAGGACTGATCTCCTTTAGGATCTCTGTGCAGTCCAAGGGACTCTCAAGAGTCTTCTCCAACACCACAGTTTGCATAAAATAAAATAAATATAAGATAATTATATATATATATATATATAATAAATATATTTTGGGCTTTCATGGTAGCTCAACAGTGAAGAATCCACCTACAATGCAGGAGATGCTAGTTTGATCCTTGGATTGGAATGATACCCTGGAGGAAGTCATGGCAACACTCTCCAGTATTTTTACCTGGAGAATCCCATGGACAGAGGAACCAGGTTGACTACAGTCCATAGGGTCACAAACAGTCAGAGAGATTGAAATGACTGAGCACACACACAAATATAAATAAGATATATAATCATAATTTTAGGTATGACCTAATCGAAACACCTTATGATTATACAGTGGGGGTGAGAAATAGATTCAAGAAACTAGATCTGGTAGAGAGAGTGCCTGAAAAATTACGAATGGAAGTTTGTCATATTGTGCAGGAGGTTGTGATGAAAATCATCCCCAAGTGAAAGAAATGCAAGAAGGTAAAGTGGCTGTCTGAGGAGGCCTTACAAATAGCTGAAAAGAGAAGAGATGTGAAAGGCAAAGGAGAACGGGAAAGATATTCCCAACAGAATGCAGAGTTCCAGAGAATACAAAGAAGGTGAGAAAGCATTCCTCAGCCATCAATGCAAAGAAATAGAGGAAAGCAATAGAACGGGAAAGACTACAGATCTCTTCAAGAAAACTGGAGATACCAAGGGAAAATTTCATGCAAAGATGAGCTCGATAAAGGACAGAAATGGCAAGGACCTAACAGAAGCAGAAGAGATTCAGAAGACATGGCAGGAATACACAGAACTGTACCAATAAGCTCTTAATGACCCAGGTGACCAAGATGCTGGGGTCACTCACCTAGAACCAGACATCCCAAAATGTGAAGGCAAGTGGGCCTTAAGAAGCATCACTGTGAACAAAGCTAGCGGAGGTGATAGAATTCCAGTTGAGCTATTTCAGATCCTAAAAGATGATGCAATTAAAGTGCTGTACTCATTATGCCAACAAATTTGGAATGCTCAGCAATGGCCACAGGACTGGAAAAGGTTAGTTTTCAATCCAATCCAAAGGAAGACAATGCCAAAGAAAGTTCAAATTACCATACAATTGTACTCATTTCAAGCTCTACTGTGGCTCAGATGGTACAGAGCCTGCCTGCAATGTGGGAGACCCAGGTTTGATTACTGGGACAGGAAGATCCCCCAGAGAAGGAAATGGCAATCCTCTCCAGTATTCTTGCCAGGTAAATCCCATGGATGGAAGAGCTTGGCAGGCTATAGACTCTGGGGTTGCAAAGAGTCAGACTACAATAATATATATAAATATAAATATATAGTTGTACTAATTTCACATGCCAGCAAGATTATGCTCAAAATCCTTCAAGCTAGGCTTCAGCAATGCATGAACTGAGAATTTCCAGATATACAAAATGAATTTAGAAAAGGCAGAGGAACCAGAAGTCAAATTGCCAACATATGCTGGATCTTTTTAGAACCAACAACCCCCCCCAAAAAAAAAATTACCTCTGTTTCATGGATTATGCTAAAGCCCTTGACTGTGTTCAGTTCAGTCGCTCAGTTGTGTCCAACTCTTTGCGACCGCATGAATCACAGCACGCCAGGCCTCCCTGTCCATCACCAACTCCTGGAGTTCACTCAAACTCATGTCCATTGAGTCGGTGATGCCATCCAGTCATCTCATTCTCGGTCGTCCCCTTCTCCTCCTGCCCCCAATACTTCCCAGCATCAGAGTCTTTTCCAGTGAGTCAACTCGTCGCATGAGGTGGCCAAAGTATTGGAGTTTCAGCTTTAGCATAAGTTCTTCCAATGAACACGCAGGATTGATCTCCTTTAGAATGGACTGGTTAGATCTCCTTGCAGTCCAAGGGACTCTCAAGAGTCTTCTCCAGCACCACAGTTCAAAAGCATCAATTCTTCGGCGATCAACTTTCTTCACAATCCAACTCTCACAGCCATACATGACCACTGGAAAAACCATTGCCTTGACTAGACGGACCTTTGTTGGCAAAGTAATGTCTCTGCTTTTTAATATACTATCTAGGTTGGTCATAACTTTCCTTCCAAGGAGTAAGCGTCTTTCAATTTCGTGGCTGCAATCAGTATCCGCAGTGATTTTAGAGCCCCAAAAAATAAAGTCTGACACCGTTTCCACTGTTTTTCCATCTATTTCCCACGAAGTGATGGGACCAGATGACATGATCTTTGTTTTCTGAATGTTGAGCTTCAAGCCAACCTTTTCACTCTCCTCTTTCACTTTCATCAAGAGGCTTTTGAGTTCCTCTTCACTTTCTGCGTAGATCACAGCAAACTGTGGAATATTAATAATGAGATGGGGATACCGGATCACGTCACCTGCCTCCTAAGAAACTTGTATGCAGGACAAGAAGCAATAGATAGAACTGGACATGAAGCAGCAGACTGGTTCCAAATTGGGAAAGGAGTACATCCAAGCTGTATATCATCAGCCTACTTATTTAACTTATATGCAGAGTAAATCACACAAAATGCCGGGCTGGATGAATCACAAGCTGGAATCAAGATTGCTGGGAGAAATATCAACAACCTCATATATGCAAATGATACCACTTGAATGGTAGAAAGTGAAGAGCAGCTAAAGAGCCTCTTGATGAAGGGAAAGAGGAGAGTGAAATAGTTGGCTTAAAACTCAACACTCAGAAAACCAAGATCATGGCATCTGTTCCTATCACTTCATGGCAAAAAGTCAGGGAAAATGTGGAAACTGTCAAATTTCATTTGTTGGACTCCAAAATCAATGTGGGCAATAATTGCAGCCATGGAATTAAATGACACTTACTCCTTGGAAGAATAGCTATGACAAACCTAGACAATGTATTGAAAAGCAGAGACATCACTTTGTTGACAAACAGAGAAGTTACTAAGAACAGGGAAGAGATGCACAGCAACATTTCGAAATGGGAAAGAAGAAGACGTAGTAGATGAGACTGAATAGGACCTGGTGAGTGAGACTGTCCTGGTGAGGAAGCAGGACAGGACAGTGGCCGAGAGAGAGAGTGTGGAAAGTGTCTAAAAACCAGCAGTAGCCAGCTATAATAATTACCACTGAAAACTTGAATAATGATGCAGATTGCAAGTTGACCATGGAATTTGGCATTGTGGAAGCATCAGCGATGTTGTTGAGAGCTGTTTAGGAGAATTTGGGGTGTAAAGTTTGGAGTATTTTTTAGTTAAGAATAGAATTGAAAGGACTTCCTAGGTGGCTCAGTTGCAAAGAATCTGCCTGCCAATGCAGGAGATGTGGGTTTGATCCCTGAGTTAGGAAGATTCCCTAGAGGAGGAAATAGCAACCCGCTCCAGTTTTCCTGCCTGGAAAATCCCACGGGCTGAGGAGGCTTGCAGACTGCAGTCCCTCAGGTTGTAGGAAGTTGGACAGGACAGCTCAGCAGAGCAGAGAGAGAATGTGAAAGTTGTACTTTCTTCCTATACCACAAGGTATCATTTTGTGCCATCCTAAAAAAAAGACTGGCTTGAACTCACTAGGATGTTTTATTTATGCAAACAACGTCTGTATCTAATGTTGTTCACTGCTACATTTTTATTTCCTGAAATGTTACCATTCAGGAAATGTTGTATGAAATTAAGAAGATTATCAATGTAAGTTTCTTAACTGCCTTTTATTAATTGAGAAATTAGAATATAAGGAAAGCTGATAAGACTGCATTAAGTAGAAGTTTGAACAACTTCATTTTCAATCCAATTTTCCACAGTATTGGAAACGATATAATCCCCTTGCCCATTTCTTGATTATCTTCTAAGAACTAAGAGTGATTTATCTTTCTTCTCAGTTGGACTTTCAAGTTGGTAATAAGAATGTAAGTAATATTTATAGCTTCTCATGCCACTGTGCCAATAGAGATATCAATAAACTTGAATTTATAGCTCTGGTTTAATGACAAATTTGTTATTTTCGAAATGAGATGTCAAAAGAGTGGGTTGGTTTTTATAACTTCTAAAGTAGGGAAGAAGTGATTAACAAGATTGCAGTCAGTGCTTTTATAAAGTTTCAGTTTCACAATCACGTGTCAAATCCATTATGTTACAGGCCTTAGATGCTTGTGACTGCTGTGAAACTGTACAGACAATACACACATGTCTAAGGGAAAAGTCACTGACTTCTCCACAGTAAGAACATCTGCTTTGATTCTTTTCCCTCTGATTTTACATTGCTTCTGCACTGAACACCTCTGCTGCTTAGACATTTCCTGATATCACAAATATATTTGACAGATTTGGGGTTGTTTTGTATGAAGAATTCAGGATTTCTGCTGTCAGTGTTGTCAGACAGATTTAAGAAATCAAGTTGGGAGAGGAAACCTATCTATTGTGTTGTTAAAAATATCTTTCCTTTCAAGGATGTTTCTGTGTATTTTAAGTGAAGAACATAAACTTATAATAGTCCAAGAAATTATCATAATATTACATCATTAATTCTAATTTTATTCATTGATGCATATGAGACATTACGCATTTGAATGCTGGTGTTTCTGCTCCTGAGCAGGAGGGCCTGACTTTCCTGGGAAGCTTTTCCCCATGATGCAGTAGTTGTTAGATCACTTTGAAAATATATGATTTAATGTGTTGCAGTGGGAAAAGATAGTTCCGGTGAAGCTTCCATCATTTTGTGAACGCTATTTAATAGTATAAAAATCTGAATAGAATCTCCACAGTAAAGGGAGAAAAGATCCAAGGAGAATATTAAATATTTTTCCGTCTTTATGTGAATATTACTCATTCTCAAAAAATTGTCATTTCTGTGCGGCTGTGGATGTGATAATAACCACATCTTACTCGAGATAAGAACAAGTTTGAGCATTACCCTTGGATAAAGTTAATCAACCTGTTTGTCATTGTTGCTGGTTTGATTGCTTCCTACTTTTAGACAAAATAGTTTCTATTTTTCTATAAAATATATTTTATGAATAAAGGCAACTCTAGCAAACTAAGTCTGTACTTTGTCAGAGAAGTTATTCCCTAGTTTACATGAAGCATTATTTCCTTGATGTCATGAAAATAAGCTTACATCCACCCCAAGGTAGGAGATGTAGATATTCCAATTAAAAGTATTTTTTCTGCAGAAGAAATTATTTATTAGCCTACTTTGCTTAATGTAAAAATTTAACTAAAATAAGGAATTATGATATTCTGACATTATTTATTAAAAATGAACAATGTGAGTGATCAATTTACTTTTGTGGGTGGGAACTTTAAAGCAATTTCAAGTTTGTTAAACAATGGCATGTAGCAGATTGAATATTGAGGTTTGTGAAAATAAATTAGGGTATTTTTAAATCTATGAATAAGAAAGTTATGTTCACTTTGCATGATAAAGAGGAAAAATGAAGTAGTATCTGAATGAAATGGTTTCTAAAATGATGCTTTTAACAAGATTAGAAAATTATTGAATTCTGAAACACATGTGGCCATGGTCACTAATCTTGAAGTGCTATCCATTTGTGACCAAATAAATCATTTTAAAAATGTAAATTCTATAATTTTGAAAGGATCATTTAACTTAAATATGCTCAGGCTGATGCACTTAAACTTTTAAAGAATTTAGATATAAAAATGCAATTATTTAGAACTGGTTAGATTTGTCAACTTTTGAATTCTTACAGAGTTGAATCATGCTAATTAATGGTTTTGTTTTTGAAATGTCAAATCTAGTTTTGCTAATTTTGACTTCATTCTGAAAGAAAAATTATAAATGATGAGCTTTTCTTTCTGGTAACATCTTCGATTTGTTGATCACTGATTTTTCCCATAGCATTAGGTGCCAAATACATTTTAGGCAATAGTTAATGAGATCCATCTATTTGGCCATCTATCCAAAACACTGAAAATATAAAAATGAGTGGGTAGATTTCATCACTAAGGGGAAACTGCTCAGTCACTGTGCTGTCTATCAAAGTTACGACTGGGTCAGTGGAAATTTGTGTTTGGTGTTATGGATACAAAAACAAGGGAATGCTCTCATTCCTGTATAATTATCACCTTGTCTAATTTTGAATAATGTATAATTTTTTCCTCTTACATCAGATGTACCAATTGATATTCATAAAAGCTTACTGAAGAAAAATGCAAAACCTGAAAGTTGCTAATTAAGTTTCATTTAGGGATCTTTTTGAGGGCTATACCTCGGGCACTGCGTCTCAGAAAGCTCTGAGGAGCTGCTCCAAGAGGTAAGAGAGGAAATAGGACATATATGAAGTGGTTTGTTTGTTACATCTTTCTTTCTTTTCTGGGGGAAGAAACAAACAAGCAAATGTGTAGTTGAAAGTCAGAAGAATCAAAAAGAGACATCTCAAGTTAATGATTTTAGTGTTTTTCTGTGTTTGGGGAGAGGATCTGGGTTCATTGAAGCTATTTCTTAGATATGCATTGCAATTCTCTAGGGCCAATATTTAGAGCACAGAATGCTTCCTGTTTTTCTCCAGCCTCGGGGTATACCATAAGTGGGCAGCTGCAGTGCCTAATTGCCTGATCCTTGTTTCATAAAGAGTTGGACACGACTGAGCGACTAACACTTTCACTGTAGAACTGGAATGATAGACAATATTCTTTGTTGACTGGAAAGATAGGCAATATTCTATGCCCATATAAGAAATGTTTAATAAATTAAAGAGTAAATATTGCTACTTTATTATTTTAAAGAAAACAATTCATGCAATGAAATTTATTTAAAAATGTGTTTTCTTTCAAAGACATTAAATACAATACTCTGATAGTCAGAGTTACCAATTTCAGCAATTTTTCTTGGCAGCTATCATCAAGGAGATGAATCATTTTGTTACCACACAAGATAGCCTATTCTTCTTTCAGATTCATGAGGAATTTCAGAGGAGAGCTCTAAAATCCAACCTTGCATATAATGATCCTATACACATTGTTAACACTTAGTCTCGAGATTCTTTCAAGTTCTAGTAAATTGTCCTTCAAAGTAAAAAATAAAACCTGATTCTTCATGCATATAGGCTTCATAATTATCTTCCTCTTATGTTTCAGTTTTATAAATACTTTCAGTTGTTCCCAATAGCCACCTATCACTAGATGCCCAGTTAAACCGCTAAAGGGATTTACATAGAGGAGCTCTTGGTAGAACTCTGCTGTAAAACTTTCTTAGATTTATATTTCAGTCTAGAATAAATTATTTCCTTTTCAGTACACAGGCAGTTTTAGGGTATAAGAGTCTTCAGAAAAGAAAAAGAAGACATTTTTCTCTATATTTTCCTTACAGCAGGGAAACCCTAACTTGCCACAGTCAAGACTTATTCATTTATGATTTATTTATTTGTTCTAAAGTGCTAAATAAAAGCTGAATTGGATTTAATTCCTTATTTATCTTCCAGTTGAATTTAAACTTCTCTTAATATCCATAGATTAGAAAACAACCAATATGAAAATGAGATAAACTAATTATCTAGAATCTTCACAGATAGCCTGATTTAAATTCATATCATAGTGCAATTCACAGTAGTCCAATTTATAGTGTGTTCTGGGGAGACGTTTGAAGGGTTGCAGGCTCCCTCCTTCAAGATCAACCTTGATGAAACTCTGTAAATGAGAAAGTTTGCAAGACATAATTAATTTAAAGGACAGCATATTAGAAACCACGTGGAACGGAAAGTTCTTGTGAGTGTGTGTGTGTGTGTGCTTGTGTGCGTGTGCGCCTGTGTGTGTGTTGGGGGAAGGGGAAAGTGTTCATGGTTGCTGCATAGGATGAAACACACCGAGGGCAGCAGTAAGACTATTGAGTGGAGGTAATTCTCAGAGACTGGTTCTGGCCTTTTCCCCGTACCTTTATTGTCATCTAATAATAATTCTTGCCTCCTCACCACAGAAATTGGTAACTGCCATTCAGGTCTCCCATCTAGACCCTATCATGCAGGGGAAAACCACATCAGAATGAACAATTCTCAAACGTGTTTGAAGACTAAAGAAGCTCACTTGCATACTTGTTCAAAAATGCTTTATTTTTCCTTCACCTTTAGTGGGGGATATTGGTTTACAACCTAAGGTGACTATTTCCTTCCATTTCTTCATATTTCTAAGAGTTTAGTAACGGACCTGTAACCAGGAAGGGTTAATTTTGAATTTTCACTGTACCTGTGTCTGTGACTTTCACTCCCATTTTTACCACTTTTGTTGTTATAAACCATACACGATGGCCTGTTTCAGGGAGATAACCTCAGCCGCCCACCTGTGAAGGACTGTAAGGAAGTGAAACTAACACATCCTTCTTAGGCATGCCATTCTAGGGGACATTTGCAAGGACTGAATTGTCTTTTTCCTTTGTTTCCTCACTTCCCCCTGCCCATCTCTGATCCATAAAAGAACCTGGCAACCAGGCCCCAACAAGATGGTTATTTTGAGGTGCTAGTCTGCCATCTTCTCAGTCAGCCAGCTCTTGAATAAAGTCCCTTCCTCATTCCAACAGCTCGTCTGATTCATTGACGTATTTTGCAGCAAGTAGAGCTAGCTTGGCCTGGGTAACAAACAGAGAAATTGTCTGTTGAAGTGAAAGCAAAGCAACATGAACGCTGAATCTGTAGTGGTTGGGATCCTCATCCTAAGACTGATTACCTCTCCTCTCCAATTCAGCTGAAAAGGTGAGATGTATTCCTAGCTTTAATCCTTGCTCAATACATTCTCTGTGTTATAGAAACTGATGTCATGGTTTGCTAGAATCAATTTGTATCTGTTCCTTGATAATCAACTATGAATTTTGCTTCTCAACTCTGAATTCAGTGACAACACTTGAGTAGTTTGTCACTGGCCTTGGTGACAATATTTAAGAGCAGAAATTAAAAAGCACTTTATTCATACTGTTTTTGGAAAAAAGATTGCTGGCTTACAAGGATACTGCCTGTGACAGTGAACTCACAGGTAAAAACAGTCAACTGAAGAATACAAATATAATAAAACAACAAATGAACATAAAGAATAGATAGTCTAAAAAGAAAAACAAATAAACTTTCTGGAGTCAGGAAGTCAGTGGATTATTTTCTTAAAAGTTTAAAGAAAATATTCATACAAACAAAATAATTAGAACTATTTTGGAACTACAATTTTGTATTCAGCCAAAAATTATTAAAATTCTAGAGTAACATAATGATATTCTCAGACAAATAATGCCCTAGATTGTCATATAATCATATTTTGAAATATTCTTGGAGGAGATATTCTTTAAGAAGAATAAGTTCAAGAAGAGGGTAGCAGAAATTAAGAAAGTAAAGATAATAAGATACTTCATGAATATATAGTAGGAGTTTACTTTTTATATGTTTTATGATGACAAAATTAGATCTAATAAAGAATGGCAAAAGAAAATGTGTCTAAGAACTCACTGTTCACATTTCCATAAAAAAAAAAAAAGAGAAAAAGGAGGTGTCCTGATTGAAAGAGATGAATTTCTTATTATTTACAAGTGATATAATTAATTACATGAAAAAAAAAAGTGAAATTAATAGTATTCAGTTCAGTTACTCAGTCGTGTCCAACTTTTGCAAACCCATGGACTTCAGCATGCCAGGCTTCCCTGTCCATCACCAACTCCTGGAGCTTGTTCAAAGTCACGTCCATCAAATTAGTAATGCCATCCACCCATCTCATCCTCTGTCATTCCCTTCTCCTTCTGCCTTCAATTTTTCCTGGCATCAGGTTCTTTTCTAATGAGTCAGCTCTTTGCATCAGATTTCCAAAGTACTGTAGCTTCAGCTTCAGCATCAGTCCTTCCAATGAATATTCAGAATTGATTTCTCTTAGGATTGATGGTTTGATCTTCTTACAGCCCAAATGACTCTCAACAATCTTTTCCAACACCACAGTTCAAAAGCATAAATTCTTCAGCTTTTTTATTTTCCAAAAAAAGGTATGATTTAAAGTGTTTTTTAATTTCTTTTCTTAAATACTGCCACTAAGGCCAATAAAAAACTACACAAGTGTTGTCACTGAATTCACAGTTGAGAAGCAAGGTTCATAGTTGTCTATCAAGGAATAGGTACAAATTAGTAGTATAAGCTATTTAAAATAATTATGTTATTCAGGGACACTGACAAATACATGATAAAAATATAGCATTTTTATATGTCAGCAATAACTAAAAATAGATAAAATGATATATAATTTGCAATGGGAACAAGATCTAGAATACAGTAAAAATCTATACAAATTAATGGTAGGTAAGCTTTATCATCCATACATGACCACGGGAAAAACCATAGCCTTGACTAGACGGACCTTTGTTGGCAAAGTAATGTCTCTGCTTTTCAATATATTATCAAGGTTGGTCATAACTTTCCTTCCAAGGAATAAGCATCTTTTAATTTCATGGCTGCAATCAGCATCTGCAGTGATTTTGGAGCCCCCAAAAATAAAGTCTGATACATTCTAAGGGAGATCAATCCTGGGTGTTCATTGGAAGGACTGATGCTGAGGCTGAAGCTGCAATACTTTGGCCACCTCATGCGACGAGTTGACTCACTGGAAAAGACTCTGATGCTGGGAAAGGTTGGGGGTGGGAGGAGAAGGGGACGACCGAGAGTGAGATGGCTGGATGGCATCACCGACTCTGTGGACATGAGTTTGAGTGAACTCCGGGATTTGGTGATGGACAGGGAGGCCTGGCGTGCTGTGATTCATGGGGTCGCGGAGAGTCAGACATGACTGAGCGACTGAACTGAACTGAACTGAAGCTTTATCATCTATTTCTGCTTCATTGACTATGCCAAAGCCTTTGACTGTGTGGATTACAACAAACTGAAAAATGCTGAAAGAAATGGGAATACCAGACCACCTGACCTACCTCTTGAGAAACTTGTATGCAGGTCAGGAAGCAACAGTTAGAACTGGACATGGAACAACAGACTGGTTCCAAATAGGAAAAGGAGTACGTCAAGGTTGTATGTTGTCACCCTGCTTATTTAACTTATATGCAGAGTACATCATGAAGAACGTTGGGCTGGAAGAAGCACAAGCTGGAATCAAGATTGCTGGGAGAAATATCAATAACCACAGATATGCAGATGACACCACCTTTATGGCAGAAAGTGAAGAGGAACTCAAAAGCCTCTTGATGAAAGTGAAAGAGGAGAGTGAAAAAGTTGGCTTGAAGCTCAGCAATCAGAAAACAAAGATCATGGCATCTGGTCCCATCACTTCATGGGAAATAGATGGGGAAACAGTGGAAACAGTGTAAGACTTTATTTTTTTGGGCTCTAAAATCACTGCAGATGCTGACTGCAGCCATGAAATTAAAAGACGCTTACTCCTTGGAAGGAAAGTTATGACCAAACTAGATAGCATATTAAAAAGCAGAGATATTACTTTGCCAACAAAGGTCCATTTAGTCAAGGCTATGGTTTTTCCAGTGGTCATGTATGGATGTAATAGTTGGACTGTGAAGAAAGCTGATCACCGAAGAATTGATGCTTTTGAACTGTGGTGCTGGAGAAGACTCTTGAGAGTCCCTTGGACTGCAAGGAGATCCAACCAGTCCATTCTAAAGGAGATCAATCCTGGGTGTACATTGGAAGGACTGATGCTAAAGCTGAAGCTCCAATACTCTGGCCACCTCATGTGAAGAGTTGACTTACTGGAAAAGACTCTGATGTTGGGAGGGTTTGGGGGCAGGAGTAGAAGGGGACGACTGAGAATGAGATGTGGAGGTGGGTTTAAGTGAACTCCGGGAGTTGGTGATGGACATGGAGTCCTGGTGTGCTGTGATTCATGGGATTGCAAAGAGTCGGACACGACTGAGCGACTGAACTGAACTGAACTGACTGAAACTTTATCATAGAGAACAGTTTAAAATGAATGAATTTATCGATTTAATGATCTGGATAGTTGGCAAGATATTCTATGTTCTAGAAAGGAATTGCAAATAGACTGAAAATCATCAGGGAGAGGGAAGACTTGCATAATACTATGAATGAACTTTAGTAAATTGACTCATAGACCACTCATCACCAATAGCAGCACAGCCCTTTTTTTTCTAACACACATGAAAATTTTACTAAGAAAATCTATATTCTGGGAATCAAAAGAGTTACACAAAATGTGTTTGCTGATCACAATAGAATTGCATTAGAAATTAGTGTCAGTGAGATCTTTAGAAATTTCCTAAGTATTTGCAGACTAGACTACATAGTTCTAAATAAATCATGTGTCAAAGAAGAAACCAAAAGGGAAGTTAGAATACATATTAATCCAAATAAAAATGGAAACACAACTTATCAGAATATGTGAGACACTGCTAAGGCAGTGCTTAAGAGTACTAAATACCTCTATTTCAAGACAGAATGGTGTGGAATTGTTGATCTCAATTTCCATATGAAAAATTTAGAAAAGCAAAATGAAATACAAAGTAAGGAAGACAAGAAAGATCAAAGTTTGGAAATCAATGAGATAGAAATCAGAAAACAATAAAGAAACCCAGTAAAATTAATTGTAAATTATTTGAGTAAGTCTCTAAAATTGATAATCCTCAAGCCCTAAAAATTATGGCAGCACACTTCATAATTTAGATGAAATTAACCTATTCTTTGAAAGAAACAAACTACCAAAATTCACTTACAAGGACAGAGATAACTGAGTAGCCCTATATCATACAGAGGCATTTGACGTTTTAGTAAAAAGCCTTCCCAAGAGAAAAATCATATCATATATGTCTTCACTTAAGCATTCGTCAATATTTAAGGAAGAAATAATAAGGAATCATCTACACACGAAGATGCTAAAGAGAATACTTCTCTTTAGAGGCGGGATACAGATCTAGAAAGCTGGGAATCGAGACAAAAAGGAGCCTTTCTGCAGTTTCCCTCCTGTTGACTGCCGGGAGAGAGAAAGAGCCAGGTAAGATTTCTAACTCAACTGAGTTGAGCCAAGATGGCCAACAGGCTCGAGGAATCAAAGAGAAAAGGGCCTTTTTCTTTTTTCCATTGGCTGGTTGAACATGAGTTATATGAGAATTCTGACAATTGGGTATAGATTTTTCTAGTTACTGTATCACAGCTACCATTGCATATGCGGAGTTGAATTCCCAAGGGACATAGCTGTGCATGAACAGTGACGGTCGGCAGCACGAGGTATACACACCGGGCAGAGAGTGTCCCTCTTTCACCTCCTTCCCTACAGTCTCCTTGGAATGATAAAGGACCAGCTTCTTTATCACTCTCACTCCCACTCTCTCCTCTGGGAATTTTGGAAAGCATAAAAATCTTGCATGCTGTCAATGGTAAGATACCTAGAAGAACAAAGAATATGGAATACATGCCAAAGGCTTTAGAAGTAGAAGGTAGATCATAGTGTGGGAGGCTGATAGTGGAGTTAAGTAGCAAGGTATCTTTGTGATGAGTTTCCCTAAAAAAAATTAGCTAAAATATAATGTGGAATATTGGAAAATTATTAAAAAGGATATAAGCCAGAGTGTTGGGCTTGTGTCACTCAGGTTTTAAATGGTTAATGAACATGCTGTGAAGTGCATGCTCTAAGTCTCTTTTCTTATAAGCAGCAGTATTCTGAAGAGTTCAACATATGTGAAAGTTTTGAGAGCTGATGTGTTTAAAATTATCATTGAGAAAGATCGGGGAATACAGAATACCTAGGTGTCAACACGACACAAAATTTCAGTTGGGAAAATTAAGCAAATTTCTTTATAAGTATTCACTTAAGACAAATAAGGAGGTATGTCAAATAAAGTGGGATATTTGAGAAATCTAAATACTTTAAACTATGCTATTTCCAAGTTGCTTATTATACTATAGTGAAACGGTTTTGAAGCAATTCGGTTATATTGTTATGTACATATTAGGTTAAATCACTTATTTTTGTTTCTAGGCAGATGTCTTATATGCAGATGATCTTATTTGGTTAAAACAGATATAGGTGATTGGAATTGAGACTAGTGGGTATAACTAAATAACAATATGAAATCTGTAGAGAACAGTGAATTTTTATGAATTTTTGCCCCAAATTCAAGCTATTGGAAATGATATTTTGATTCACTTTCATTTGAGGCTACACATTCTCTGCTGAGATAGCAAACTGGACAAAGCTCTACTCCATTCTTGGGCTATTTTTACCTGGATGTATGTATTTTAACATAATTTCCTTTCTGGCCTTAAATACAGAACATTGAATTTACGGCACATTTAAATCCATTGTCAGATTTAAGAGAGAAACTTGAGAATTCTCTTCTCCCCTAAGCGTCTTAGATATCCCATTGGTCCGCCTTCTGCTTTCTTTCATTCCCTTTCATTTGGGCATTATCGTTACGCTGCCTCCTCTATACCTTGACATAAAGGTGATTTCTATTTTCTGAATAACATGTTAGAGTCCGCAATATGCAAACATCACTTTTTTCTTTTTCATATGCGCTGTCAAGGATGGGCTTTAAATTATATGTACAAGACTATTATTTCAGCAACAATAATTAAAGTGGTTCAAATGGTAAAGAATCTGCCTGCAATGTGGCAGACTCAGGTTTGATACCTGGGTCAGGAAGATCCCCTGGAGAAGGTCATGGCAAACCACTCCAGTATTTCTGCCTGGAGAATTTCATGGGCAGAGAAGCCCCATGAGCTATATAGTCCACGGTTCGCAAAGAGTTGAACATGACTGAGCCACTAACACTTTAATTTTCACTTTCAATTGGTCAGATGTGAATAAAAAGTTCTTTAAAAAAAAAAATCTTCTTAATACAAAAAAAAAAACAAACCACAGTCATGCGTTAATTCTGGTCATATATTTTTAGGAATTTATATTATGGGTATTAAGAAAATAAGTTAAATGGCAAATTACCAAGCTTTAACCTACTTCTTCAGTTAACAGATGACTATTTTAATTTTTTAATAGAACTGGGATACACCAATTACTTGAAGATCTTAAACACACTTATAAAGAAAAATATTTTTCTTTATTTCGTTGGAATCACTTAAACCACTTTGTCCCAGGAATAAAATAATAATTTCTTCCATCAATAGACGTTTATATAAACACATTAATGATATTGGCTAGGTGACTTACTCTACCTCCATCTAAGGATATGAACATAATTTAGGTTAGATCTGCATCTAGTTCACTACTTTTTCTTCCTCTATTTCTATTTAATAGGGTTTTCATACTTTAAATAGCCATGACATTTCCGTGGATTCTGAATATGATTACATCTTACCACCTCTGTTTAGTGATTCTGATAAAATTATTTCTTGTGTTTGCATATGATAGTAGAGCCAGTGTATCGAGAGCCATATTTTGAAGTTTCAATTTAAAGTATATTGTAATTACCTTGTAATTATTTTACATGTCATCATGACAATTTTAAAAAGTATATAAAACTATAAATTGCTATGTAAGAGAGTTTTTAAAACTATAATGCCTCTAGTAGATATTAATTTATACTGTGTACTTATATATATATATGTGTATGTGTATATACACATATGAGTATATTTATAGCTAGATAGATAAAGATGCAGTCTTTATTCCTTTGCTTCTAAGGAAAGTGGGCTTTTATTGTTACTGTTTTATTCCTGTCCTTCAATAATATCTTGTATTAATGGATAAAGTGTGTTAGTCGCTCAGTCGTTTCTGACTCTTTGTGACCCCATAGACTACCAGAGCTCTCCAGGCAAGAATCCTGGAGTGAGCTGCCATTCCCTTCTCCAGGGGGATCTTCCCGACACAGGGATCAAACCCAGGTCTCCTGCATTGCAGGCAGATTCTTTATCATCTGAACCACCAGGTAAGCCCTATTAATGGATACTGAATCAATTATTTAACTAAAGATGCCTATCTGCTAGCATCCTTCAGCAATAGTTAGGGGAATAGGAAAATTAAGTCTGATGGTAACAAAAGAGGAGGTACTTGCTTAGTTTCCCCAAACTAACATTTCTGAAATCTCCATGCTTAACTGAAAAACAGTAGAAGGAGGCATAGCAGGAGCATAATAAACAAGCAGCTGGGGAGAGCTTCTCTATAAGAGGAATCATAGACCTTAGGGTACCTGTCTGCTTTTTCAGACTTACCCACTTCCCTCTTCAGGAAAACCTGATATCACAGTCACCAAAGGTGACTCTGCCTACCTCACGCTATATAACTTTGGGCACATTTCTTAACTTCTATATACCTTACTTTTCTCAGTTGCAAAATAAGGATAATGATAGAGGTCCTACCCTCTAAATGCTACCTTGAGGATTAACTAAGAGAGAAAAGCACTTAGCACTGTGGTTGTCATGGGGAGAGTGCCCAAAAAATGGCTGTAGATAGATCAATAGATTTACTCGGCAAAATAAAATATATGGTAGATCAGTAAATCATGAAAATCAGAAAACATGTGGGAGATTGCAGTAGGAGTAACATAATTCCTGAAAGACAGGGAGAACTTGATGACAGAGTGTAATAGAGACTCAGGAAGCATTTACCGAGCAGTTGTTCCTGTCATGAGCACCATGGTGGAGCCTGGACATCCATTTAGAGTTAAAGGAACATAATTGCAACTCTCAAGTAAGTAGGGCATCACCCGGGCAGTGATTTTGGCCCAGGGTGGATTGATGTGAACCGAGTGGAGACTAGAGTTAAATATTTTGTTTTAAATTTATCAATATGATACTCTTAAATATATCAGACTAGATACCAAGCATATTACAACTGAGAGTTCATTTCATTTTTATATAACCCTGTAAGGTTAGCATTATTATTAGTACCCCTAGATTACAATGAGAAAACCTGGATCCAGGGGGATTCAGTGACTTGTCCAAAGCCACGTAGCTGGTGACAGGAGGAGCCCTTTAACCGTGGAGCTGAGTCTCTGTCACCCTGCTGTGTTGCTTCTTGTGTTGAACTCCAGATACCACAGTGGGATTTCTAGACCAGAAGCAATTGCACTAGGTAATAAAGTGCATTGTATTGGCTCAAGATTTAGTTTTCCTCTCATCATGATTGAATTTAGAGGCTGTGCCACTTGCTCAGTCATGTCTGACTCTTTGCAATCTCATGGACTAGTTTTCTCTGTTCATGGAATTCTCCAGACAACCACACTGGAGTGAGTAGCCATTCCCTTCTCCAGGAGATCATCCTGATCCAGGGGTTGAACCCAGGTTTCCTGCTTTGTAGGCAGATTCTTTACTGTCTGAGCCACCAGGGAAGCCCTTAGAGACCAGCTCAGTTCAGTTCAGTCCAGTGGCTCAGTCGTGTCCAACTCTCTGTGACCCCGTGAATCACAGCACGCCAGGCCTCCCAGAGACAGTGACAGAGGTAACTGCATGTTAAAGGCCAGGTGTCTCAGATGTATAGAGAGTATGTGTTAAGAATCTGTAAACACTGTAGGACCTGAGAAATATATTGTCTGGCCACTGAGAAATATTATTTCATTACATAGGTAATTCTACATTACTATAATTTTTAAAATAACTGTACATGTGTATTATTTACATTAGTAAATCTTGTTTTTTTTTAATCCTGGAAATATTTTTTCTTTTTTTTTAAAATTTATTTATTTTAATTGGAGGCTGATTACTTTACATTATTGTATTGGTTTTGCCATACATTGACATGATCTGCCCCGGATGTACATGTATTCCCCATCTTGAACCCCCCTCCCACCTACCTCCCCATCCTATCCCTGGAAATATTTTTATAGCAAACAATTTAATAACAGTTCATTATTTATTGTCTTTCATGAGCTATGCACAGTTGTACCAATGACATATGTACTGAAAATAGAATTAAATATATTAAAAATTATAAAGGTCAATCAGCATGAAATTGATGCCTACTATCATTCTTTAAAAATTAATCTAGTTTCTCATAATTGTGCTTATATAATAAGGAATCATAGAAATCATCTTCAAACCCCTGAAATGCTTGTATTTCCATGAGTTCCATGGCTAACTAGTACTATAAATGCCGTCTTTGGTGGCCCATTATATTTCCCTTTACTCAGACTTTTGGAAATACCTGAGTTAAGATTTCTGAAAACTCCATTAAGACTGTAGCCATGAAAGTTTGATAGTGTTTGCCAGAAAGTAAACGGAAAGCTAGTAAATGATACAAGGAAGTTGAAAATCTGTTCCTATTCTGAGCTTAGCAATGCTTTTTGTTCCACTTAAATTGCTGTAACGCCTAGGTAGCTTTTAGTTTGTTTCTTCCACTCCTTTCAAACTCCTGTCTATTCACATTCTCCAGGGACTTGATAATCTGAATCAACTTTAGATCAAGTGAAATAGGAAAAAACTCTGTTTCTCTGGTTCATTATAAAAGTTATATCCTGGCCCTGTAACTTAAGGGGATAAAGAAAAAACAAAAACCTCATCAAAACTCAAAAACAAGTAATAGTAGTAATAGTGGATATTTTATTGTATGAAACCATCTTCTTTCTAGCAATATAATTTCTTTTTCACTTCCCCATTTATAGACAAAGAATCACTTCCATTTTTTTCCTAGGCTTAATTAACTAGTTATTTATTTCCCATTCATATGCCTTTGAAAGTTAGACTCATGTGGATGAAAATATAATCTAAGTTAAAATAGTATCCTGAATAAGACATTTTATTTAGGGCAAAACCAGAGGGCATTAATTTATCAAATCCAAATCCTGGTTTTGTCATGAATGCTGCTGCTGCTGCTGAGTCACTTCAGTCGTGTCCGACTCTGTGTGACCCCACAGACGGAAGCCCACCAGGCTCCCCCGTCCCTGGGATTCTCCAGGCAAGAACACTGGAGTGGGTGTCATGAATAAAAACCCATTATATTTGGTGGTATTCAGTTGCTAAGTCATGTCTGGCTCTTCAGGAAACCATGGACTGCAGCGCATACAGGCTTTCCTGTCCTTCACTATCTCCCGGAGTTTGCTCAAACTCATGTTCATTGTGTAGATGCCATCCAACCATCTGACCCCCTGTCATCCCCTTCTCTTCCTGCCCTTAGTGATTCTTAGCACCAGGGTCTTTTCCAATGAGTCAGTACTTCGCATGAGGTGGCCAGAGTATTGGAGCATCAGCTTCAGCATCAGTCCTTCCAATGAACACCCAGGACTGATCTCCTTTAGGATGGACTGGTTGGATCTCCTTGCAGTCCAAGGGACTCTCAAGAGTATTCTCCAACACCACAGTTCAAAAGCATCCATTCTTCAGCTCTCAGCTTTCTTTATGGTCCAACTCTCACATCCATACATGACCACTGGAAGGACCATAGCCTTGATGAGATGAACCTATGTTGGCAAAGTAATGTCTCTGTTTTTTAATATGCTGTCTAGGTTGGTCATAGCTTTTCTTCCAAGGAGCAAGCGTCTTTTAATTTCATGGCTGTGTTAGTAACAGTCTGCAGTGATTTTGGAGTCAAAGAAAATAAAATCTGTCATTGTTTCCACTTTTTCCCCATCTTTTTGCCATGAAGTGATGGGACTGGATCCCATGATCTTAGTTCTTTGAATGTTGAGTTTTAAGCCAGCTTGTTCACTCCCCTCTCTCATCCTCATCAAGAGGCTATTTTGTTCCTTTTCAATTTCTGCCACCAGAGTGGTATTATTTGCATATCTGAGGTTGTTGATATTTCTCCCAGGAATTTTGATTTCAGCTCGGGATTCATTCAGCCTGGCATTTTGAATGATGTACTCTGCATATAAGTTAAATAAACAGGGTGACAATATACAGCCTTGACATACTTCTTTCCTGATTTGAAACCAGTTAACTGTTCCATGTTCAGTTCTAGCTGTCGCTTCTTTATCTGCATACTGGATTCTCAGGAGGCAGGTAAGATGGTCTGATATTCTCATCTCTTTAAGAATTTTCCACAGTTTGTTGTGATCCACATAGTCAATACTTTATCACAGTCAATGAGGCAGAACAAGATGCTTTTCTGGAATTTCCTCGCTTTTTCTGAGATCCAACTGATTGGATATTGGCAATTTGATCTCTGGTTCCTTTGCCTATTCTAAACACGGCTTGTACATCTAGACATTCTCAGTTCATGTACTATTGAAGCCTAGCTTGAAGGATTTTGAGCATTACATTCCTAGCATGTGAAATTATGTGCTGATTTGTGTGGTAATTTGAACATTCTTTGGCCTTGCCCTTCTTTGATATTAGAATGAAAACTGATTTTCTTCAATACTGTGACCACTGCTGGGTTTGCTAAATTTGTTGGCATGTTGAGCGCAGCACTTTAACAGCATCATCTTTGAGGATTTGAAATAGGTCAGCTAGAATTCTGTCACCTCCAATAGCTTGTTTAGCAGTGATGCTTCCTAAGCCCACTTGACTTCACATTCTGGGATATCTGGCTCCAGGTGAGTGATCATGGTTATCATGGTTATCTGAGTCATGAAGGTCTTTTCTGTATAGCTCTTCTGTTTATTCTTGCCCTCTCTTCTTAATCTCTTCTGCTTCTGTTAGGTCCTTGCTATCTCTGCCCTTTACTGTGCCTGTCCTTGCATGAAATATTCCCTTGATATCTCCAATTTTCTTGAAGAGATCTCTAGTCTTTCCCATTCTATTGTTTTCCTCTATTTCTTTGCACTGTTTATAAGAAAAGGCTTTCTTATCTCTCCTGCTATTGTCTGGAACTCTTCATTTAGTTGGGTATATCTCTCCTTTTCTCCTTTGCCTTTCTCTTCTCTTCTTTTCTCAGCTATTTGTAAGGCCTCCTCAGACAACCATTTTGCCTTTTTGCATTTCTTTTTCTTAGGGATGGTTTTGATCCCCGCCTCCTGTACAATGTCATGAACCTCCGTCCGTAGTTCTTCAGGCACTCTGTCCATCAGATCTAATCCCTTGAATCCATTTGTCACTTCCACTGTATAATTGTAAGGGATTTTATTTACGTCATAACTGAAAGGTCTAGTGGTTTTCCCTACTTTCTTCAATTTAAGTCTGTATTTGACAGTAAGGAATTCTGACCTGAGCCACAGTCTGCTCGGTCTAGTGTTTGCTGACTATAGAGCTTCTCCATCTTCAGCTACAAAGAATATAATCAATCTGATTTCAGTATTGACCATCTGGTGATGTCCATATAGAGTCATTCCTTTTGTTGTTGGAAGAGGGTGTTTGCTATGACCCATGCGTTCTCTTGGCAAAACTCTGTTAACCTTTGCCCCGCTTCACTTTGTACTCCAAGGCCAAACTTTCCTGATACTCCAGATATCTCTTGGCTTCCTACTTTTACATTCCAGTCCCCTATGATGAAGTGGACGTCTTTTTGGGGGGATTCATTCTAGAAGGTCTTGTAGGTCCTTATAGAATTGTTCTATTTCAACTTCTTTGACATTAGTAGTTGGGGCATAGACTTGGATTACTGTGATATTAAGTGGTTTGCCTTGGAAAAGAACAGAGATCATTCTGTCATTTTTGAGATTGTACCCAAGCACTGCATTTCAGATTCTTTCGTTGACTATGAGTGCTACACCATTTTCTCTAAGGGATTCCTGTCCACAGTAGTAGACACAATGGTCATCTGAGTTAAATTCGCCCATTCCCATTCCTTTCACTTCACTGATTCCTAATATGTCGATGTTTAGTCTTGCCATTTCCTGCTTGACCAAGTCCAATTTGCTTTGGTTCGTGGGCCTAACATTCCAGGTTTCTATGCAATATTTTTCTTTACAGCATCGGAGTTTATTGTCACCCTATACACACCCACATCTTTAACTTCACTGAATCAATGTATAATTGCTTTTACTTGAATATCATTCCATTTGACTTCATACATCAAATATTTACCATGCCCTTAAAATGAATTAGGCATTATTATTTACCAGCTCTAGGTAATAAAGTATTGGATCTTACCAGGGAGAGAATGCAAACAATTTATAAGTAAATAAGAAAACATTAAATATAGACAAGTGTTATGAATAAGCCAAAGCAACTTTATCAACTTTATCAGTGAGTTGGAACCTATTAGCCATGAGGGGTAGTTTATTTTAGACAACATGTGAAATTATTCTGACAGTTTAAAATTTAGAGTAATATCACTCATACATATAGAATGGCTGTTCTCAGTCGCTCGTGTCTGACTGTTTGTGACACCATGGACCGTAATGAAGCCCGTGAGCTCCTCTGTCCATGGGATTTCCCAGGAAAGAATCCTGGAGTGGGTTGCCATTTCCTTCTCTAAGGGATCTTCCCGATCCTAGGATCGAACCTATATCTCCTGTGTTTTCTGCATTGCAGATGGATTCTTTACCACTTAAGCCATCAGGGAATCAACTGTGTAACAGTTTCCAAGTCTTCATATTAATGTTTCCTTCATAAGCATTATATCAGTTTTTAACATCTCAAGTTACTTTGCAAATTCGTCTGATAATTTCTCACCTTAATTTAACATTCTAATACACAATGAACAAAAGCATAATAGTATAAAATATACACACCATTAAAGGTATATAATTATACTTTCATATTCTCAATGCCTATGAATTTAATTATTTACATCAATATTTTCTGTTTTCACTGTTCATGTCCTCATGTTTTTCATTTAGCATATCTTTTGATTATATACGGATTTTGAAAAAACTTTTATGTAACTTATAATGTTTAAAATATGCAGTTTATTTTTCACTAATGCCATGTGCTACACTACTGTATCTAAAATTGATACATAACTATCATTGGACTCATTTTTAAAAGGTTTCATGATTTATCTTTAAAGTATTATCTTTCATGTGCTTGGGAATAAGTTGCTGCTGTGTTTAGAAAGCGTGGTCTCCTCATCTCCTGGCGTTTAGACAATATAGATGCGCAGCGAAGCAGAGAAGTAGCTATCAGTTTCTCAACCAGCTCCGTTCCGTTCCGTCACTCAGTCGTGTCCGACTCTATGCGACCCCGTGGACTGTAGCCTACCAGGCTTCTCCGTCCATGGGATTCTCCAGGCAAGAATACTGGAGTGGGTTACCGTTTCCTTCTCCAGGGGATCTTCCCGACCCAGGGATTGAACCCGGGTCTCCCGCATTGGAGGCAGACGTTTTAACCTCTGAGCCACCAGGGAAGCCCCATGACTTTTAAATACTGCTGTGTTTCCTTCACCTGTTTGGTGGTCCTTCAAATTTTGACTCATAAAATATTTGTTCAAAATAAAATTTGTTTTTTCTAAAGCACTCAAGCTGCTGAACAAAACTTCCTGAGGTTGTAAACTGTGTTCTGGAATTATAGCTTTGAAAATAATCCCAAATGATCCCAAAGGTATGAGTTAATGAGACTGGAAAGTATTCACCCAAGCTATTTTTTACGTATTAATAGTCGTGTGTTTGTGTGCTTAGTCCTTACTCGTGTCCAACTCTTTGTGTCCCTGTGGACTGTAGCCCGCCAGGCTCCTCTGTCCATGGGGACAGGCAGGAATACTGCAGTGAGTTGCCATGCCCTCCTCCAGGGGATTTTCCCAACCCAGATATTGAGCTCAGGTATCCCACACTGCAGCTGGATTCTTTACCATCTGAGCCACCAGAGAAGCCCCATTGATAGCTATAATCTACTGTAAAACACATTTTTGTCTTTTATATGTAATATATGATTTGAAAATTTTCATTAGGTAACTTAATAATAATATCATCTAAAAGACTGATATTTAAAGTGGTTTATATATTTTTACTTATTTAAGTAGGTTGGGCATTTTTGATAATTTTACTCTTACAATTTTGAAAATTTTGAATGATTATGATTTTTTTCTAATTTTTAATTTTTTAAATTGCATTGCAATTAATAAAGGCATGCTAGAACCTATTTTTTGTTTTTATTGTGGGCACTTATAGCAGGAAAAATGAATCAAGCATCTGTTATGTACCTGACATTCATCTAAATAGCACAAAAAGCTAATAAATCAGAAAAAGACAACACTCAATTCAGTTGTATCAAGTGTGGATAGTTGGGATAAGAGAATGGACCTAATAAGAGTCTTCACAAAAATTATTTTGTTAAAAAGAAAAAAAAAGAACAGAAAAAAAATGCTAAAAGTGTGCGTATATGTGTCATAAATACAATCTCAGTTATTTACAAAGAAAGCAGAGAACAAATATAAAAGAACCATGAAGGAGACTTACAAAGAAGTGCTGGGACAAAGGACACATAGAAGGTGGAAAATACTAAAGAAAATCACCAGTGTGTGAAAAGAATGAAACATTTAATTTTTGCAAATTCCAATGGGCAGATGAATCATATGTTCCAGCGTGATTTGCTCAAAACCTAAAGTGATTTCAGTTACCTGTATTACAGAAGTTTTATTGCAGCTCTGGTCTGTCAGCTGGCTGGAACAGTAGTGCTCAGTTCTGCATGCCCCCTTTTTGTGTCACCTAGGTGAAAATGATGGTTAGTGTGACTCAGAGAAGGTAGGATCTTGATTAAATAATATATGAAGCACCATTAAAACAAGATGAATATTTAGTCTAAAAAAGTGTTAAATGGAACACAGATTCTCTGAAATCTAAACATCTCTTCTTCCAATGAAGACAAATCTGTTGTTATTGTTCTTATTATAATAATGATTTTCTGAAGGCAAAATTGTGTTCTTTAAAGAAAATTATGTTTCCTTTGGCAAAGAATGTGTGACTTTCAATTAATAGAAGGAATCCCACAGACTTATTCTCAGGGAGTCTGATGCAAATAACCACAGAAAATCACGCTGAATGAGATCTGTGGATCCCTCAGTAGTTTGGGGGAAATTATTTTTGAATGTTTAAATTTCCTGCAGGGAGACTCTACAAAGAAGAGTAATAGCTATGGAAAGAATTAGCTAAAAGTTTAACAGTAAGAAGAGGGGCAGGGTCAAGGAGGAGAAGAAGAACAGCAACTATATCACTATTGTATTAAAACAGAAAATAATTATCTTTAATCAAAATATTGTGAGAGGTTGAAGAAATATGTTTGCCCTTCAGTAGATTCAAATTGAAGAGCTAAGCCTAATCATAAGCTGCATTTTCATCATTAGTTCAGAAACACCACATCAAGATAAGGTAACAAAAGCCCTGGAAGGATATTGATTTAGACCCTACAAGTTAATTTAAAGATAAGATGGATAGGGAAAAAAAGAGCTTGAAAAAATAGGGTAAACTAGAGAAATTATGGTTTGGCCTTTATTTGTCCTTTCTGAACTTAAAACTGTAGAGCATTAAATACATATATGTATATAAGATATAAAAATAAGCATGATTTATCTCTTTAAATTGTATATATATAATAAATGTAAACATACAAACAACCCACACATATCAGGCACACAGTGTAGGTCATTTTAAAGCCTCTTGGCTAAATTAGTTCATATTTTACAGAGGAAGGAATATCTTTGTTTACAAACTTTATTTTCTTTAATATTAACGCCAGATGTTTATAAAAGGGCTTGAGCAGTAATTTCAAATCATATGTTACTCAATATGTGAAAGATAAAAATCCTATTTAGAAAATTATCCACTTATAGGGCCCCTCAGAAGTAGTTTGTCAGATGAATGTAAAATGTATCATATTTCTCTACTAACCATAATTATTTTCAACTGAGAAGTTTAAGATACTCACTTAATGTGTTTGGAAGTTAGAGGGGATTTAATTCAAAAAGGCATCAGATTACTTTCACTAGTGTTTTATAGTTTTCTATGTACAAATCTTTTGTTTCCTTAGGTAGATATATTCCTAAGTATTTTATTCTTTTCATTGCAACAATGAATGGAATAGTTTCCTTAATTTCTCTTTCTATTTTCTCATCATTAGTGTATAGGAATGCAAGGGATTTCTGTGTGTTGATTTTATATCCTGCAACTTTACTGTATTCATTGATTAGCTCTAGTAGTTTTCTGGTAGAGTCTTTAGGGTTTTCTGTGCAGAGGATCATGTCATCAGCGAACAGTGAAAGTTTTACTTCTTCTTTACCAATTTGTATTCCTTTTATGTCTTTTTCTGCTCTGATTGCTGTAGCCAAAACTTCCAGAACTATGTTGAATAGTAGTGGTGAGAGTGGGCACCCTTGTCTTGTTCCTGACTTTAGGGGAAATGCTTTCAGTTTTCACCACTGAGGATAATGTTTGCTGTGGGTTTGTCATATACAGCTTTTATTATGTTGAGATATGTCCCTTCTATTCCCACTTTCTGGAGGGTTTTTATCATAAATGGATGTTGTATTTTGTCAAAGGCTTTCTCTGCATCTATTGAGATAATCATATGATTTTTATTTTTCAGTTTGTTAATGTGGTGTATTACGTTGATTGATTTGTGGATATTGAAATGCTGGAGAGGGTGTGGAGAAAAGGGAACCCTCTTACACTGTTGGTGAGAATGCAAACTAGTACAGCCACTATGGAGAACAGTGTGGAGATTCCTCAAAAAACTGGAAATAGAACTGCCATATGATCCAGCAATCGCACTCCTGGGCATACACACCGAGGAAACCAGAATTGAAAGAGACACATGTACTCCAATGTTCATCGCAGCACTGTTTATAATAGCCAGGACATGGAAGCAACCTAGATGTCCATCAGCAGACGAATGGATAAGAAAGCTTTGGTACATATACACAATGGAGCATTACTCAGCCATTAAAAAGAATGCATTTGAATCAGTTCTAATGAGGTGGATGAAACTAGAGCCTATTATACAGAGTGAAGTAAGCCAGAAAGAAAAACACCAATACAGTATACTAACGCATATATATGGAATTTAGAAAGATGCAAATGATAACCCTGTATACGAGAAAGCAAAAGAGACACAGATGTATAGAACAGTCTTTGGGACTCTGTGGGAGAGGATGAGGGTGGGATGGTTTGGGAGAATGGCATTGAAACATGTATGTTGTCATATGTGAAATGAATCGCCAGTTCAGGGTCGATGCATGTTACAGGATGCTCGGGGCTGGTATGCGGGGATGACCCAGAGGGAGGGTAAGGGGAGGAGGGAGGTGGGAGGGGGGTTCAGGAGGGGGAACTCATGTGCACCCGGGGCAGATTCATGTCAATATATGGCAAAACCAACCAATATAATATTGTAAAATAATTAGCCTCCAATAAAAATAAAAACAAACAAACAAAAAAAGGCATCAGAGAGAAAGTGTGGTTTTAGCTGAATCTGGGAAGAAAATCTTACAGGACAATGAGTAATGTTTCAGGAAGAGTTGTTCTTGTTCAGTCGCTATGTCATGTCCGGATTTTTGTGACCACATGAACTGTCTCTGTCCTCTACTATCTCCCGGAATTTGCTCAAAATCATGTCCTCTGAATCAGTGATGCTGTCTAACCATCTCATCTTCTGGTGCCCCTTCTTCTGCCTACATTCTTTCCTAGCATCAAGGTCTTGTCCAATGAGTCAGCTCTTGACATCAGGAATCGAAGTATTGGAACTTCAGCTTCAGCATCAGTCCTTCCAATGAATATTCAGGGTTGATTTCCTTGGGATTGACTGGTTTGATGTCCTTGCAGTCCAAGAGTCTTTTCCAGTGCCTCAATTTAAAAGCTTCAATTCTTCAGCTTTCAGTCTTCTTTATGGTCCAACTCTCACATCTGTACCTGACTACTGGGAAAACCATATCTTTGGCTATATGCACCTTTGTCAGTAAAGTGATGTCTCTGCTTTTTAATATGCTATCTATATTTGTTATAGCTTTTCCTCCAAGGAGCAAGTGTCTTTTAATTTCATGGCTGCACTTACCTCCTGCAGTGATTTTCAAGTCCAGGATAAAAAATCTGTCACAGAGAAACCAATGCAAGCATACAAGAGTAAGGGGAAGCAGACATTTAGGAAAACAGTTAACAAGGCCAAAGTCCAGTGTGTACAAGACTGAATAAAAGGTCTTGAGTTTGGAAAAATATGCTGCAGCTTAAAAAGAGGAAACACAATATGCAAGTGTCAAGGAGATTAACCTAATTCCATAGCTGTTGGGTGATCACTAAGGGGATAAAGGCAATCTGTTTTGAACTGATACTCTTTCTAGTTTTGTGGGGTATGTACCTGAAAGGTACAGGACGAGAAAATATGACCTCAGTTAGGAGGTCTCTCTTTGACCTCATGTAAAAATGACAGACTATAATGAGACTGACTGAAAGGAGATGATAAAACGAAATGAATTAGAAAAAATATTTATTTAATATTCAGATGCACTGGGTCTTAGTTGAGGCACATAGGATCTTGGATCTTTGCTGTGGCTTTTAAGATCTTTCATTGCAGCTGGGACGCTCGTGGTTGCTGCCTGTGGAATCTAGTTCCCTGAGCAGGGATGGAACCTGAGCGCCCTGCATTGGAAGAGTGGATGGAGTCTTAGGCACTGGGCCACCAGGGAAGTGCCTAGATGCATTTTTTATATAATCAGAGGTACAGCTGAAAATATTTAAGGGATAATGTTTGTGAGGATAGGAAATAGGTTTTCTCACACACACTGAGGCAGCTTAGCATTCAGGGTGTTTATATGGGATCCTGATGGTATCAATACCTTAGAAAGGAAAAAGAAGGATGGGCAGAGAGAGACATCCAGCTGTGATATAGTCCAAACTGTCTTAACAGACCCAAGGGAGATCATGAGGCTGAAATTCTTGTTCAGAGATGTCCTGCTTTGGGCTAAAAGGAGTGTGTTTCTATACTCCCTACACAATTAATCATTGAATGTGGGCCACGCTCCCGATGGCATGATTTTGGCTGAAGCAGCACACTGCAGTCAAGGAAACCCCTGAATATGTGTGGGTGTGCTCAGGCGTATCCCACTCTTTGTGACTGCATGGTCTGTAGCCCACCAGGCTCCTCTGTCCATGGAATTCTCCAGGCAAGAATACTGGAGTGGCCTGCTGTTTCCTACTCCAGGGGATCTTTCTGACCCAGGGATTAAACCTTCATCTCTTGTGTCTCCTGCATTGGCCGGTGGATTCTTTACCATTGTGCCACCTTGAGCCAGCAATCCAAGAATGTCTGGTGATAGGTCTTGTTAGTACCTGGGAAACAAGACTGTCTTTTTAGGGAGATTTGGGAGGTCCCAGTCCCATCTCTGAGTCCCTGGTAGGAGATGTTAGAGCACTTGAGGTTGATTCCAATGTTTACAGTTTGAGGAAAGGATTCTAGAATGAGTCAGTGAAAGAGGTTTACAGAATGACAGTGTGTTGGTGAAGAATTGTGTCTGACTTAGAGAATTCAGTTTTTGATCCATTGAATTTAACCCAATATTTGTAGGTAAATATTATAGGCCACATCTCTGCATATACCAGTTAGTAATTTGATAAATAAATCTCAGTTGTATAAATAAGTGTATTTAGTAATATATGGGTCAAGGAAAGATACTAAAACTGAAATGCATCTTGTTTACCAAAAATAAAAAGACTAAATACACACCTTATCTGAGAAGGAGTCAGTAACTTTTTCCTTATTAAAAAATATCAGGTTAGTTTCCATGAATAGTGACATTATTGGAAGTCTTCCAAATAAATGTTAATCTAAAAACATAAAATAATAAAACATGTCCTACATTAAGAAATTAAATAAAACGAACAAAATTTCTTTCACCCCTAAAAATAACAGTAGTTCAGGGGGGATTTTAATTCCATAGAAACATCTTCAAAAGTTTCATGCAGAAAGTGGCTATTTTTTAGTGCTTTGTCATGACATTTCATGAGATTTGGCATGATATCCTATAATAACTTCATTTTCCTCACAAGAAAAAGAAATGAGGCTACTGCACAGGAAGAATTTGCAGTAAATCTTGAAAGAACTCAGTAGCTTGGCATTTATTGCCCATTGCTTCCTTTTGATTTAGCGGGTCTGCCCTTCAATATTTCTTTTCCCCAAATACTTGCCCAACTCTGTTTTTAAAACAGTTTATACTGGTGGCACATTTTACAGCCTTTGGCAGTTTGTGGCATATGTTATTGTGTCAGGATGGTCCACTCTAGTATATTTAGAGAAACTTCTGGACATCTTTGGTAGAACTCAATTATTTTAAGAGTTTGTATTCCCAAGAAAGAAGATCATGGTGCCATTTAGTGTTATTCCATGAAGGGTGTTTTTCTTTCAATGTTGCTATATATTTTACTTTCAGTTTTAAGGAAAACAATATCTAGAAGTGGACTTGGAATCTCTGGTTTTTATTTTTGAACTTATTGGAAGTACGAATGCTGAAGTAGAAAGACAGGCATTATAAAAGTAAAACATCCAGTAATTTTTATCATATCCTTGAATTTAAACATTGATGATAGAGTGTAATATTAACTAAAGCTTAGACTTATTTTTGAGTGTTGCTATTTTCTATTTGAATATACGTATTTCCTCTGAATTTCTAATTCTCCACTGAAGTTTTGATGTTCATTAACAGGAGATGGCTTATAACAATTCAGGATTTTCCATTAAATTCTATTGAAATGTTTCCTAGTAATATAAGGTGATTTGACTTAAATGAAATAGTATTAATATTTCAGACTTTCAAATAGAATTTGATTAAAAGATGGCAGTTCCAAGATCTTATCACTAAAAAAGCTCTCTTTGAATTATTGAGAACCATTTGTAAATGTGCATCAAGAAGTTTTCTTTCTTATAGTTAAATTTATGTGTTCTAAAATAAAGTTTCTTTGTTAACAGCGTTACATATAAAATCAAAGTGGAAAAAGTACCCTCTACAAATATACAGTAACTGTTCCTCACTACAAATTATATCAAATATGTTTGATTTTTTTAATGGTAAATAAGAATTCCAGAATTACACAGACTGGGATTAATTTATATCTGGTTTGCCTTTATTGAAACTTTGGTAATAGTAACTCAATAAGTAGTTATATTTAAAATGTCCCCCAAAGAGTTTAAAATATGAATTGAACTTATCTAAAATGACTAAAAAATATGGGGAGGATTGCTTTATTCTATTATTATGACTGATTTTATATCCTACGATTACACACATGCTTAGGAGTTTCAGTTGTGTCCGGCTCTTTGTGACCCCAAGGACTGTAGCCCATCAGTCTTCTCTGTCCATGGGATTCTTGTCTGTAAGGCAAGAATACTGGAGTGAGTTGCCATTTTTCCTCCAGGGGATCTTCCCAAACTCAGGATCGAACCTGTGTCTCTTGCATCTTCTGCATTTGCAGGCAGGCTCTTTACCACTAGCACCACCATGCTAGAATGGAAAGCCCATTCTATGATTATGTCTATTTAAGCCTCTTTTTTCTGTATTTGATTTTTATACCATTTGGTTTGACTGATGTGTAAATTGAAAAAAAACAACACAGATAATAGTGTGAAACAAAATTACTTGATTTTGTGATTCCATTTCTTAAGACCTATGTGATACCTAGCTGATGTTGTGGAAATCCCTTAGCCCTAAACAGAAAAAGCTAAACATACTTTAAGTGTGCAATCCAATAATTGCACTTCCGTAGAGTTTATATTGAGTACATGAGATAGTAAAAAGAAAAAGGTTAATAAATACAACACAGAGGTAAATTTAGACATTGTGAAGTGTTATGAAGATTATACTAGGTTAAGCCAAGGGAGACATCTCTGAGCAGACAACATCTGAGTTAAGCCATGAAGACCAAGGAGAATCCAGCGATACAATTTTTAAAAAATATCAATGCATTCAGGGAAGTTAGGAATTGTAAAGATCTTAGTGGGAATGAATGAACAAAAATAATGATTGATGTGCATAATGGGTGTCCAGAGAGAATCAAGAGAACAATATCTTTAAGAAGTTCACTTGCATAAGCATGAATATGCCCTTGAAGAAGTGAGGCAAACTCATGTCTGGGGCGGGGAGCAGTTACCAATAGATGAACTCTTATGTTTAACAGAAATATAAAGTAAATTGGGCCATACAGTGAAGTACTACTCAGTGTATAAGTTAGGGAATGATTTGACAAACAGGCTGGTGTAAAAAGAATTGGACTTTTGAAATGGTAGTCTTTCAGCAGTGTTGATAAATATTGGGTGTGTGGAAGGCAGGACAGAAAAGAAACATAATAGAAAGATACTGAACTGGTCTGTGGAAAGATGAGTATCCTTTTCTGGAGCATTGGCAATAGAAATAAAGAGGAAAAAACACATTCGATAAATTATAGAGGAAGAATTAATTACAACTGGCTTTGAGAGTTGCATTTGATTTTAGAAGACGATATAGACAAGGCTGTTAGATCACAAAAGAGACAAACTGGAAAAAAAGGAAAGAATGAAGGATCATCAGAGTTAAATAGTCTATCAAGTAATTAAAGATATATAAAACAAAGATCAGTCAGGAAGTTATTGATAATCTTTAATGCAGAAAAGCTGATTGTATGTTATAAAAAGATTGAGGTGGCATGGAGTGGCAGGTATGAGAGGAGATTATTGATCTGTAGTTGTTCCACTTAGCCAGTGATTATATCATACAAAACTGTAAAATGGCTTGGGGGAAATTAACAGAAAAACATGAAGGGGGGTCAGTCATTTAAACCAGAAATTCTATGTAATAGCTGCTTTCATGATACAAGCATAGCTCTCTATGATTGGACATATCACATGATTATAAAATATAAAAATGTCCTAGCAAACATAAAAAATCCAGAGCTTTGGTATAAGCATTACATTTTAATGTTTAATAAAATTAAAGATATCTTAACTAAAGCTATACTTAAAAGTGTCTGATATTCTATGGGAATTGACTAGCTGAAACCTTCCATGCTGAAAATGTTGATAATAGTGATAATAAATTCAAGTATAAAGAAATTTGAATCTTACTACCTAGTTTAATTTATTACTTTAGTCTATATACTTTTCTGTTAAAAATGATGAGACATGAATGGAAAAGGAAAATTTTATTTCTTTAATTAAATAAAACTGGTACTATTTTATACTTCCTCCCAATATTTTCTTTCTGTGTAGTTTTAAAAATAGAATTGTATACATTCCATAGTCATATTTGAATAGACAATTAATCTAGTAGTATATAAATATATGTACCTCACAAGCTTCCAAACCATCATAAAATGATTTACCTTTTGCCATCTGGCTGGCAGGTTGATCAAATTGCAAAATTTAATTTGGAGTCAGCTTTATTTATCCATCTTGGCATCAGAAGTCTTAGATCTACTCTCCCAGACAAAAGCTTTGAGGTGGAGATTTGGGGGCTGTAAGTTTATAGGGAAACAACAATGTATATATATAAAGGAAAGAGAAAAGCAAGATTGAGGAGAAACAGAAAGTTAATTTTGATGCAGTTTAAATAAAGCCTTCAGTTGATTTCATGAGATACGAGGCTGAGTTGTTCTTTTGGAATATTTTCCATTTGAGTCAAGGAAACGGAGCTTTTGTACTCCTGCAATATCTGTCATTGGATTCAGGCCACTCTAGGGGGGAAAGGTATGTCTTGGCCAATTCTATTTGATTGACGGCACTTACTAGAAGAGTCTCCAACTGTTAACAGGCCGCAGGCAACACTCCTGGGAAAAAGAGTGCCTGGATCCCAAAGAGAAGGATCCAGGCACGTTATCTTTTCTCCCTATTTCAGAATCTCCCCAACATTGCAGCAGAAACCTAATCTTTTGTAGGAGGTCAATAATATATCTAAAGAACACCCAGAATAATTGTATATCATGTAGTAGTAACTAAGTCTAAGTAAGGGTGTTAGTCACTCAGTGGTGTCGGACTCTTTGCAACCCCATGGACTGTAGCCCGATAGGCTCCTCTCTCCATGGAATTTCCCAGACAAGAATACTGGAGTGGATAAACATTCCCTTCTCCAGGGGATTTTCTTGACGCAGGAATCGAATCCAGGTCTCCTTCACTGCAGGTGAATTCTTTACCATCCGAGCCACCATGGAAGCCCAGTGGTTCCTAAGTATTTGTTAAATGAGTAAGTTTTCCTTCTGGGTCTAAAGCAGACAGTTATGGTTATCTATAGGCTACACTTGCTGGCAGGAGAAATTTATCTAGACTACCTTTTCACTGATGGTGTAAGCTCAAAGTTTCCAGCTTCACATCAGAGTCTCTGCTTTAACTCCCCATCTGATTGAGCCCTCTTCATCCATTTCTTCATTGGCATTGGTCTACAGCACTTAAAATCCATGATGTAGGCATTTGTTCATATCACCTGATTCCAGAATTAGTACTGTATTTTCCATTAATTGTATTGTGTGCTATTTGTAATTTGTAACTGTTTTAATTCATTTAATTTTATAGATGTTGAGTATTCATAAGGACTTCCCTGGTGGCTCAGACGGTAAAGCATCTGCCTACAATGTGGGAGAACCGGGTTCGATCCCTGGGTTGGGAAGATGCTCTGGAGAAGGCAATGGCATCCCACTCCAGTATTCTTGCCTGGAAAATCCCATGGACGGAGGATTCATAATGGTTTCTTGTAAGCTTTGTAAAGTATTTCAGTTTGTCATAACATTTCATTTGCGATATGAAAATCTTTTAGCTATGACTCCTGGCTGTTTGTAATCAGGCCTGCTGGGCATCTAGCAACTCTGTATTGTTCTTCTTTAGTTGAACGGAATAGGAAAGTATCACAGTTCTGTGCGGGTTTTGCTGCATCATTACTTTCCGTATTTACTGAAATCACTTTTGAAAATTTTTATGCAAGTTGTGACATGCTCATTACCTCTTTCACCGTTTTGTAATTGCCCATTTATTTTTATCGAATAGCACAAACTAAGATTCAGTCCTTATTTTCACGAACAAATTGACCTTTGCTTCCTGATGGGGACAACTCTGAGTAAAAAGCTGTCAGGTTTTGTTTTGTTTTCAACTAACCCATTCAAATTCCATGAATCAGTTTTCAGAAAGCCACTGGAAACAAGCGTATACAAACACGTCCTTCACGCATCACTCTGCTTGTTGCCACTGACAATACCCTGTCAAACACACTTCTCTCTCCTGCTCCTGCTCCCCGTCACAACCACACTAGTGGTTCCCCCAGGTGTGCTCTTCTCTGTGCCGTGTCTTTGGAGACCAGTGTGGTTTGTATCACATCACCTAATGATGGTATTCAATTATAGTTTTTATTTTATCTATCTCCTTCGCTAGAATTAGAGCTCCTAGCAAGAAGTGAATAGGTCAAATTATTTTTTTATAGAGAGAATGTCTAGCACAGTTATTTGTACCTGGTAGGTACTCATGTTGTACATTGAATGACGGACCAGCTTCACACTTTGACCAGCTTCACACTTTTTCCAGGTGCTTTCAATGTATATATATAGATGTTTTTAAAATACAGTCTGCATTCTGTATCCTCCACCATTTTATATAAAGAACTTGAGCATCTGTGCATGTCATTATCTGTGATGATAGATCCCGGAACCGATCCTTCTCAGATACCAAGTGAGGACTGTATCTCCAAATTAGACTTTTATTTTTTTTTCCTTTCAGATGAATGTAACCTCCATGGGTAATGACAGAGGTGGAGAGGTGGTGTAACTCTAACTACAGCGTACTGAGTCAATGGCCACTGTGAATAGCTCAGAAGAGGCAAGGAGTGAAAGTCTCAGAGGGAATGTGGGTCAGCTGACACCTTGACTTCAGACTTTAGAAGGGTAAGAAAATAAATATCTGGAGTTTTAAGACAACAGTTTGTGATAATTTTGTTACAGCAGGCCTAGGGGATTATATTTAGCCTACAAGGGTCGGACACGACTGAGCGACTTCACTTTTACTTTTCACTTTCACACATTGGAGAAGGAAATGGCAACCCACTCCAGTGTTCTTGCCTGGAGAATCCCAGGGACGGGGGAGCCTGGTGGGCTTCCGTCTATGGGGTCACACAGAGTCGGACACGACTGAAGTGACTTAGCAGCAGCAGCAGCAGCATACAGTTTAATTAAACCAGATAAATCTATCAAACGAATATCTGCATTTTGGCAAACAGATATATCATGACACACTTATCTAAAGAAAGCATTCTTTGGTCAGACAAGTCTGGGAAATAGTACATTTTTCAGTTCAGTTCAGTTCAGTTCAGTTCAGTCGCTCAGTCGTGTCCGACTCTCCGCGACCCCATGAATCACAGCACGCCAGGCCTCCCTGTCCATCACCAACTCCCGGAGTTCACGCAAACTCATGTCCACAGAGTCAGTGATGCCATCCGGCCATCTCATTCTCGGTCGTCCCCTTCTCCTCCCGCTCCCAAACTTTCCCAGCATCAGAGTCTTTTCCAGTGAGTCAACTCGTCGCATGAGATGGCCAAAGTATTGGAGTTTCAGCTTTAGCATCAGTCCTTCCAATGAACACCCAGGATTGATCTCCTTTAGAATGGACTGGTTGGATCTCCTTGCAGTCCAAGGGACTCTCAAGAGTCTTCTCCAACACCACAGTTCAAAAGCATCAATTCTTCAGCGATCAGCTTTCTTCACAGTCCATCTCTCACATCCATACATGACCACGGGAAAAACCATAGTACATTTTTATTATTAATTAAATGATTTTTAATTGGAGGATAACTACTTTACAATATGTATCTCTGTTTTTTAGACTGTGAAGGTTGATTTCATGCATCAACTTGACTGGGCCACGGGTGCTGAGATATTTGACCATATACATTATCCTAGGTGCTTCTGTGAGGATATTTTTGGATGAGGTTAACTGAGATTAACATTTTAATTTGGTAGAGTAAAGCAGATTGCCCTTCAAAAATGTGAGCAGGCTTCATCTAACAGCTAAATAGAATGTATAAAACACATCTTATTAGTTCTGTTTCTCTGACTGATGAAGAGATTTATTTTCATATATTGATTTGCTTATTTTCATATATTGACTCTAAGCATTTCTACAGTAAAGGTACTTATATGATTTTCTTACACCCACCTTTTTAAAAAATTTGGTTACTAAAATATTTATTCACTGAGTTCCTATAAAATCACATCCAGGTGTTTTGCACTTGGGAAATGCATACACACACATATACACATATACATAAATACATAGTTGAAACGTGTAGGAGTATAGCTGCAGAAACCTTGTCAAGCAATGTCATGTAACCAGTAAACCCTAGTGTTGTCTGTGACAGCTACTCAATCATTACTCAAAAGCCACAGCTACCTGGATGTATTATTATGGCTCTTCAAGGGACAGGATTCCTGTGGGTCCTGATCAGTCTATGCTACATTGGTCTTTCTGACCAACATATGATCCCAAAGTATAATTTCAATTGTAGGAATAAAGTCCTCTAAAGAACACACAGAATAGCCCAACAGGTCTAACTTAATGGAGGTGATAGCTCCCCAAGAATTTTGCTTGTTTAAACTCAGTTAACAGTTAGAAATCCTTGATCAAAGTAATTATATACAAAGCTATATGAATGCAAATGACATGAAAAGCTATGTTACTGCTCATAAAAAATGGTCATTCTAAGCAGTAGTAGTCACATAAAGATTGGATTTCAGTGATGGAAATGGGAATTTTATACCAGTGATCAGATTGAATAGTTTCTGTATGCTATCTTTTGAAGCATGAAACCCTTTCATAATTATTCTATTGTTAACTGCCTTTTTCTTTATTGATTCACTGCTCCTGTCAGATTATTTCTATATTTACTCAAGATTGACTTGTACTATATTTTTACGAACAGACTTTGTAATACACCATACAAATGTATTTGCACAGTTTTATAGGATTAACTATTGTGCTTCCTTGAGAAAACTTTTATCTCTTTTTTTCTTGCAAGGAGTATGCATTGTTTTTTATAATTTGATTTTATTATTCACTTTAAGTGCATATCATTTTCTTTAGGGAGATTTCTGTTTTATTTTATTTCTGCTTTGGATTATGTCTCTTTCTACTGTTACATTAATCATATTGACTCAAGAACTTAATAGGAAGTGTGGATATTCTGACCTAGGAACAGCAACTGTGAAGTAGTTTGGCATTACAAAATCAATCAGGAAACCAACAAATCACTTCAATGACTTTCATCTTCCAAGAGGCTAAGTGTGTAAATCATGAGAAGGTAGAAAGCTTTTGCACTTGAGAAAATGATATGAATTAAAGAGCATATCAGAAGAAAGTTGGTTGCCATCTAGCTGAGACAAATGCTTAAAAAAAATTAAAGGGAGAGACTTAAAGGTAAGAGTAAATTATATCATTAAACATTGGTCTTGTATTCTGTTCTCTTTAATTCTGATATTACATTTTGAATTGGGCAATTAGTTTTAATTTTGTTGATTCTCACCTGTGTGTTTCCAAAATGTCCAAGTGAATAGACTTACTTTCTAAAGTAGTTACTTTCAGTGACTAAAATTGATTAATTTAGTACTGGGTACTCTTTTGTGATCTTCATTGTTGCAAACATTAAGTAATGATGTTGACTGTATTTTCTATT
This sequence comes from Moschus berezovskii, assembly GCF_049115385.1. Classification (NCBI taxonomy): domain Eukaryota; kingdom Metazoa; phylum Chordata; class Mammalia; order Artiodactyla; family Moschidae; genus Moschus; species Moschus berezovskii. The sequence continues at coordinate 11,301,328 of NC_142467.1, forward strand.
GTCCAAATAACTGCATATTGCATAATGAAATGATTAGATGGACTATCTCTAATTATGAAATGCAAAAAGGTAAATATTCAGTTAGCTATAAATGACCTGCCATTGTTATTACTTAAATGATACTACTCTAATGGCAGAAAGCAAAGAGGAACTAAAGAGCCTCTTGATGAAGGTGAAAGAGGAGATTGAAAACACTGGCTTAAAATTCAGCATTGAAAAAACTAAGATTGTGGCATCCAGTCCCATCACTTCATGGCAAGTAGATGGGAAAAAATGGAAACAGTGACAGAATTTATTTCCTTGAGCTCTAAAATCACTGTGGACAGTGACTGCAGCCATGAAATTAAAAAATGCTTGCTCCTTGGAAGAAAAGCTATGACAAACCTAGACAATGTATTAAAAAGCAGAGACATGACTTTGTCGACAAAGGTGTATCTAGTCAAAGCCGTGGTTTTAACAGTAGTAAGGTACCGATGTGAGAGCTGGACCATAAAGAAGGCTGAGTGCCACAGAGTTGATGCTTTCAAACTGGTGCTAGAGAAGACGCTTGAGAGTGCCTTTGACATCATGGAGATCAAGCCAGTTAATACTAGAGGAAATCAACCTGAAGTTTCATTGGAAGGACTGAAGCTAAACTGAAGCTCCCAATTTGTGCCCTTGATGAGAAGAGCTGACTCAATAGAACAAACCCTGATGCTGGGAAAGATTGGGAGCAGGAGGAGAAGGGGACGACAGAGGATGAGATGGTGGGATGGTTTCATCGACTCAATGGACACGACTTTGAGCAGACTCCAGGGGGCTGTACAGGACAGGGAAGCCTGGTGTCCTGCTGTCCATGGGGTTGCAAAGAGTTGGACGCAACTGAGCGACTAAACAATAACAAATAATTCAGTATACAGGCATGCGTGCTCAGTTGCTCAATTGTGAGCTACAGCCCACCAGGCTGCTCTATCCATTGGATTGTCCAGCAAAAATATTGGAGTGGGAAAGACCATTCCCTCTAGGGGAATCTTCCCAACCCAGGGATCCAACTCATGTCTCCTGCATTGAAGATGCGTTCTATACCACTGAGCCACCAGGGAAGCCCAGTATACAGGCACTCAAGTATTAATGTATTGTGATAAGCAGTTTTTTGTTTACTAAGAAATAACAAAGAAAGAGTATTCCTCTTTTCTCTTTTTAATAAAATGTGCAAACATATTTATAATTATTCAGAAACTTTAGTGGTGTTTAGTGTCATCAGAAAGAACTTTCAGAACTTATTATTGCCAATGAGAATACATTGGGAAGCTTTTATCTCTGTTAAATGTTAGATCACCAAAGAAAAAGGTCTAGCCAGGAAAAAAAAAAACCTTTTCAATTGTATTGGTTAAATTGAAATATCTGAGCATGTTGTACTTTTCACAGTTTGAAATATGAGAGCTTAAGTAACTGAAGGAATTTGAGGTATATAAATTTTTGTGAAGTAACAGTAATTTGTTTAAAGGTATTCCTGTTTGAAAGTGTCACCAACGAAGGTCCGTTTAGTCAAAGCTACGGTCTTTCCAGTAGTCATGTATGGATGTGAGAGTTGGACTATAAAGAAAGCTGAGAGCTGAAGAATGGATGCTTTTGAACTGTGGTGTTGGAGAAGACTCTTGAATGTCCCTTGGACTGCAAGGAGATCCAACCAGTCCATCCTAAAGGAAATCAACCCTAAATATTCATTGAAAGGGCTGATGCTGAAGTTGAAGCTCCAAAACTTTGGTCACCTAATGCAAAGAGCCGACTCACTGGAAAAGACCCTGATGCTGGGAAACATTGAAGGCAGGAGGAGAAGGGGACGATAGAGAATGAGATGGCTGGATGGCATCACCGACTCAATGGACATGAGTTTGCGTGAACTCTGGGAGTTGGTGACGGACAGGGAGGCCTGTCGTGCTGCAGTCTATGGGGTCGCAGAGTCGGACATGACTGAGCAACTGAACTGAACTGAAATGAACTGATTCCTGTATTAGATTTGAATTTTAAGACAACATGATACAGAAGATTTGATACAGAAGCAAAGTCAGCAGAATGGCAGATGAAAAGCTTCCTTTGTCTCTCTCCTCAATCTGCAACTAATAAAACATCTACCACTCAACAGAGGTGCCTCTGCCCAACGAACCAGGGCACCAGAGAATTCTATACATTTGTATCTCTAAAGATTTTTGTTGTTGTTTATTTGATAAGCTGTTCTGACTCTTTTGTGATCCCATGGATTGTAGCCTGCTAGGCTCTTCTGTCCATGGGATTTTCCAGGCAAGAATACTAGATTAGGTTGCCATTTCCTTCTCCAGGAGATCTTCCCAACCAAGGGATCAAACCTGCATCTCCCACACTGGCAGATGTATCCTTTACCACTGAGCCACCAGGGAAGCCCACACCTAAAGGTGGGTGACTAGAAAACATAGAGGAGGTGGAGCCATAGGGAATAAAAGAGGCAGTGCCTTAACCCCAGTCTTTACCCACAGAAGCAGTGCCTGCCTCCCAAGAGAGCCTGACTCCTGGCCACAGTGGTGCCTATGGCCACAGGTAACTGGGCAACAATGGCAGTGGGGCCTGGGACTCCATCCCTGCAGTCACTGAGGTGTTCATGACTCTGGAGCCCTGCCCCCTCCACCTGCACTAGCAGAGCCTGTGAACCTTGCAGAAGTCAGACATGGCAGAAGGACCCAGTTGATTCCAGCCCATATACCCCTGTGGAGGTGGAGTTTGTGGGTCAAGGTATCCCACATATAGTGCAAAAGCTCACCGTTCCAGTGCCCAGGCAGTGATGCCAGCGCCACTGGCAGCAGAAAGACGCTAAGAACCCTGAAGGCACAAGAAATGATAATGTGGCCATGTCCCAACACCTCTTACGGAGAGGCTGTACAATGCCGAGTCTCATGGAAAATGACTCTCATGTAAAATGCCTCCGACCAGTGGCAGCTTGGGTAAGAGAACGCAAACCCTCTGTGAGAGCGCCACCTACTGGAAAACAGGAAAGGCCTCCGATTTCTAACCTATGGCGTCATGAGAATAGGGTAGAAAGGCATTGTTACTTCAGATTGGCCAGCAGAGGAACAACTTGTCAAACACCAGGGAGAATCACAGTAAGAGTCACCGTGAAGAATCACACTTTGCCACTAAAAGAAAACGGCAATTCTCCAGAAACCAAACTTAACTACCTGGAATGTTGCATCATGGAGTGTTGAGAACTCAAAATAGCTGTCATGAAGGAAGTCAGTGAACTGCAAGAACATGCGGGCAGCTCATTGAGCTCAGAATAAAACTGATGAACAGAGTAAGTACTTGGCCAAGGAGATTGAAAGTCTGAAAAAGAACCAAGTAAATTCTGGAGCTGAAGGGCACAATAAATGAGATGAAAAATGCATTAAAAAGCATTGGAAATAGAGCAGACCATATGGAAGAGGGAATTAATAAGATCTATGACAGAAATCTAGAAATAATAAAAGTAGAAGAGGAACGAGAAATGAAAAAATATTGAAGAAATTGTATAATTTATTCAGCCATTTTAGAAAGGGAAATATTAAAGTAAAGGGTATCCCAGGAGAAGCGGAGGATGAGCAGAGAGTTTGTTGAAAGAAATAATAGTTGAAAACTTCCTCAAACTGGGGAAGGAACTGGATATACAAATCCATGAAACTAAGAGAACACGTAATTGCCTCAATACAGAAAGACCTTCTTGAAGGCACATTACATTAAAATTGTCCAAAATCAAAGACAAAAAAAGTAATTTAAAAGTAGCTAAGGAAAAAAATGCATGGTAATTTACAATGGAACTGCCATTAGGCTATCAACAGATTTCTCAGTGGAAGCTCTGCAGGCCAGAAGAGAGTAGAATGACATTCTCAAAATGCTGAAAGACTAAACACTGTCACACAAGATTACTGTGTCTGAAGAAATTATCATTCAGATACAAAGGAGCAGTACTTCTCAGGCAAACAGAAGCTGTTGTTGTTCAGTCACTCAGTCGTGTCTGACTCTTTGAGACCCCACGGACCACAGCATGCCGGGCTTCCCTGTCCTTCACCCTCACCTGGCGCTTGCTCAAACTCATGTTCATTGAAACAGTGATGCCATCCAACAGTCTCTTCCTCTGTCGTCCCCTTCTCCTCCTGCTTCCAGTCTTTGCAGCATCAGGGTCTTTCCCAAGGAGTCAGCTCTTCACATCAGGTGGCCAAAGTATTGGGAGCTTCAGTTTAGCATCAGTTCTTCCAATGAATATTCAGGACTTTAGGATTGACTGGTTGCATCTCCTTGCAGTCCAAGGGACTCTCAAGCGTCTTCTCCAATACCATAGTTCAAAAGCATCAATTCTTTGGTGCTCAGCCTTCTTTATGGTCCAACTCTCACACCCATACATGACTACTGGAAAACCATAGCTTTGACTTTATGGACTTTTGTCGGTAAAGGAATGTCTCTGCTTATTAAGAATCTAGCTAGGTTTGTCACAGCTTATCTTTCAAGGAGTAAGCATCTTTTAATTTCTGTAGTGATTTCTGTGATCTTTTAATCACAGTCTGCAGTGATTTTGGAGCCCAAGAAAATGAAGTATGTCACTATTTCTGTTTTTTCCCATCTATTTGCATGAAGTGATGGGACCAGATGCGATGATCTTTGTCTTTTGAATGTTGAGTTTTAAGCCAGCTTTTTTCACTCTTCTCTTTCACTTTCATCAAGAGGCTCTTTAATTCCTCCTCATTTTTTGCCATAAGGGTGTTGTCATCTGTGTATCTGAGGTTATTAATATCTCTCTTGAAAGTCTTGATTCCAGCTTATGCTTCATCCAACTTAGCATTTTGTATGATGTACTCTGCATACAAGTTAGATAAGCAGTATGACAATATACAGGCATGACATACTCCTTTCCCAAGTTTGAACCAGTCCATTGTTCCATGTCCAGTTCTAACTGTTGCTTCTTTGACCTGCATACAGGTCTCTCAGGAAACAAGTAAGATGGTCTGGTATTCCAGAAGCTGAGGGAGTTCATAAACACTAGCTGTTTATAGCAAATGTTGAAAAACACAGTGTTCTTCTACCAGAAAAAGAAGAGGGAAAATACAGTAAATTTTGAGTAAGATAGAATCAGAAACTTACAACTGCTAATCAGAACAGTTGTTTAAACACATTATAATTTAAAGGTTAAAGGTAGAAAAAGGAAAAAAAAATTACTACAGCTGCTTCAATTTGGTAACAAATACCAAATATAAAAAGGACAATTTGGGAGAACAAAAATGCAAAAGGGAAAGAGGAAAAAGATAGACTTTGTATAGATAAATAAAGATATTAATGAGTCTATCATCAGAAAAAGGACCATTTTTTCTGTGAGATGTTTTATACAAACATCATGGTAACAGCAAGTAATAAATCTAGGGCAGAGACACAAAGCATAAAAAAGGGGAACCAGCAAAACATGATAGAAAACAACCAAAATAAAATGACAGACAGAAACACGAGAAAAACAGACAGTGGAGATAGAGAACAATCAGAAAGCAAAAGGTGAAACGGCAGGGCGCTAAGTCCTCATCTGCTAATAGTCGCTTTAACTGTAAATTGAGTTTACCAATCAAAAGGTAGAGTAGCTGGATTGATTAAAAAATAAAGCCAAATTATATGCTGCCTCTGGGAGACTCAACTCAGCTAAAAAGATAATAGTTTCAAAGTGAGGGAATGGAAGAGAATAATACTCCAAGCCGATGGCACCAAAAGAAAGTGGGTATAGCCATATTAGTTATCAGACAAAATAGACTTCAAGCCAAAAGAAGTAGACAAAGGAAACAAAGATGGACGGTGTATGATGATAAAGGGGAAAATTCATCAGAATGCGAAGCAAAAAGTAAGACAAAACAGTTATTAATATATGTGAGCCTACCATAGGAGCACCAACACATATAAAATAATTATTAGTAGACCTAAATGGAGAAATTGACAGTAACAAAATAATGTGCGTATAGGCCATCTGTATACACTCATCAGTGAAATGTCCAGTCATGCCACTTGTCCATTTAAAAGTACAGGACTTTAATACATCACTTACATTAATGAATAGATCATCCAGACTGAAAGTCAATAAGAACAGACTTAAATAAAACTTTTAACCAGATGGATTTGATAGATTTGTATAGAATATCTCATCCAAATAAAGGAAAGTATAAAATTTTTTTAACTGTCCATGAAACTGATCAAGAATAGACCATACATTAAGACAGAAGACCATACGTTAAGACAGAAGACCATACATTTAAGAAGACCATACATTTAAGAAGACTGAAATCAGAATAAGCATCTTTTTCAATCACAATGATATGAAACTAGAAATCAAATACAAGAAAGCTGGAAAACTCACAAATACTTGGAGACTGAACAACATGCTACTGACCAACTGCTCAGTAGGTCAGTGAAGAAATCAAAGATACATGGAATAACACAAGTCAGCTAGCGAGATCTGCTTGTTACATGTTGAACAACAGCCAGTAACCACAAAATAAACATTTCTCTAAAATGAGATATTTACCAAAATAGTCCATAGCTTTTATCATAAAACACAATCTAGCAAATTTAAAGAGTTTAAAAAATACAGAGTGTCTTCTCTGTTCTTGAAGGAATCAAATTAAAATGGACATCAGAAAAATCTCTAAACATGGATTTTTAAAAATCCAGTTAGAAAACGGGCAAGAGGCATGATTGGACATTTCAGTGGTGAAGATATGCAGATGGTAGATAAGCACATGCAAAAGCACTCAGCATCAGTAGACAAATTAAGATCATAATGAGATACTGATACATAGCCATCCAAATGGCTAAAATAGAGTGCAAATATGAAATAATGGAAAGCATGTGGAGAACCTGCATAACATTTCCATTGATGGTGATAATGTAACATGGCACAGTCACTCTAGAAAATACTTTGTCAGTTTTCTATGAAACTAGAGCTGTAATTGCAAGTCAACCTACCAATTGCTTTACTGGCTGTTTATTCCAGAGAGAAGAAAACTTGTATTCACACAAAATCTGTACATGAGTATTCATAATAGCCAACCTTATTCTTAATAGCCTCAAACTGGAAGCAGCCCAGATATCCTTCAACAATTAAAATGACTGTAATAAATACATACCATGAAATGTTATTCTGCAATAACCGGGCATGCACCACTAATAGACACAATGACTCGGATGAATCTCCAAGTAATCATGTTACATGAAAGCCACTCTCGAAAGTTATATAATGTATGATTCTATTTATGTGAGTTTTGAAACAAACTTTAGAAATGGCAAATGCGTAGATTTAGCAAGGGTAAAGGAAGGGCACGGTGATATGGTTAAAATGGTAAAAACAGCCACAGTACTGTAAAGTAATTAGCTCCCAATTAAAATAAATAAATAGTTTTAGAAAAAAAGGCAGCAGAGATCCTTGTGGTCAAGGAACTGTTTAGTATCTTGGTTATAGGGGTTGATCCAAGACACTGCACAGGTGACAGAAACATATAGAACTAAACATGTGCTTGTGTGCACACACAGACGCAGGAAAATGAGTGGAAGTGAAGCTGAGGGCATGTAATTAAGATCAGTGGATGGTATCAGTGTCAGTGTCCTAATATGACAGTATGCAAGTTTTAAAAAATATTGCCAATCTGGGAGGCTGGATAAAGGGTACATAATGTTTCTTTGTATTTTTCTTAAGACAGCATATTAATTTCAGATTAAGAAAAATGACAACTGAAAATGTATGATGAGATGCTTGATATTTAAATATTGTTTTAAGTGGTATAAAAATTAAAATCACTGAAACCTACTTAAAATATGAATCTAAATATGCCATTCATCTTACAACTTGGACTGTATAAAAATCATGCCGTATACTTTAATCAAAATGGTAATAAGTTTCTCTCTGATGCACTAACTTTGCTATCACTTAAGTTTTACGTTAATATTTATGATGTTCTGTGCGTTTACATTATCCCACACTGGCTTTTTGGATGCGTGATCTCTGTTTGAGATGCCTTTCTATTCACCTTTTCACCTGACAAACTCCTTTACACCTGTTTAAATTGATTCTATTGATGAAAGTGAAAGAGGAGAGTGAAAAGGTTGGCTTGAAGCTCAACATTCAGAAAACAAAGATCATGGCATTTGGTCCCATCACTTCATGGGAAACAGATGGGGAAACAGTGTTAGACTTTATTTTTTTGGGCACCAAAATCACTGTGGATGCTGATTGCAGTCATGAGATTAAAAGACGCTTACTCCTTGGAAGGAAACTTATGACCAACCTAGATAGCATATTAAAAAGCAGAGACATTACTTTGCCAACCAAGGTCCGTCTAGTCAAGGCTATGGTTTTTCCCGTGGTCATATATGGATGTGAGAGATGGACTGTGAAGAAAGCTGATCACAGAAGAATTGATGCTTTTGAACTGTGGTGTTGGAGAAGACTCTTGAGAGTCCCTTGGACTGCAAGGAGATCCAACCAGTCCATTCTAAAGGAGATCAATCCTGGGTGTTCATTGGAAGGACTGATGCTAAAGCTGAAACTCCAATACTTTGGCCACCTCAGGCGATGAGTTGACTCACTGGAAAAGACTCTGATGCTGGGAGGGATTGGGGGTGGGAGGAGACGGGGACGACCGAGAATGAGGTGGCTGGATGGCATCACCGACTCGATGGACATGAGTTTGAGTGAACTCTGGGAGTTGGTGATGGACAGGGAGGCCTGGCGTGCTGTGATTCATGGTGTCGCAAAGAGTCAGACACGACTGAGCGACTGAACTGAACTGAACTGAAATTGATTCTAGATTGAGAAAACTATCACGACTCTTTCACTCTTTCCCCTTATCCCTTAATCCTTTATGTTTTCATAATACTCTTTCCACACCTTCACTTATTTCATTGTATTATAAGTACAAAAATGAATCTATTTGAGGAATCTATTTCAGTCTTCCTACTCTGCCTCATGCGAACAGAGGTTATAAATCCCAGAACTAAGCATAGTTGGCATATCACAAATATTCAATAAATATTGAATTAAACAGTATACTAACTCATATTAAAAGACGCTTGCTCCTTGGAAGGAAAGTTATGACCAACCTTGATAGTATATTAAAAAGTAGAGACATTACTTTGCCAACCAAGGTCCGTCTAGTAAAGGCAATGGTTTTTCCTGTGGTCATGTATGGATGTGAGAGTTGGACTGTGAAGAAAGCTGATCGCCGAAGAATTGATGCTTTTGAACTGTGGTGCTGGAGAAGACTCTTGAGAATCCCTTATACTGCAAGGAGATCCAACCAGTCCATTCTAAAGGGGATCAATCCTGGATGTTCATTGGAGGGACTGATGCTAAAGCTGAAACTCCAGTACTTTGGCCACCTCATGCGACGAGTTGACTCACTGGAAAAGACTGATGCTGGGAAAGGTTGGGGGCGGGAGGAGAAGGGGACGACGGAGAATGAGATGGCTGGATGGCATCACCGACTCTGTGGACATGAGTTTGAGTGAACTCCGGGAGTTGGTGATGGACAGGGAGGCCTAGCGTGCTGTGATTCATGGGGTCGCGGAGAGTCGGACACGACTGAGCAACTGAACTGAACTGAACTGAACTCATATTATGAAATTTAGAAAGATGATAACAATAACCCTGTATGCGAGGCAGCAAAAGAGACACAGATGTACAGAACAGTCTTTTGGACTCTGTGGGAGAGGGCGAGGGTGGGGTGATTTGGGAGAATGGCATTGAAACATGTATATTATCATTTGTAAAACAGATCGCCAGTCCAGGTTCAATGCATGGACAGGGTGCTCAGGGCCAGTGCACTGGGATGACCCTGAGGGATGGGATGGGGAGGGAGGTCGGAGGGGGGTTCAGGATGGGGAACACATGTACATCCATGGCTGATTCATGTCACTGTATGGACAAACAAATATAATATTGTAAAGTGATTAGCCTCCAATTAAAGTAAATAAATTTAAAAAAGAAAACAAACCAAAAAAAAAAAAGAAAATGGGAGTTTTAGATTTAATTTTAAAACATTCTTTGGAGCCAATTATACAGAGTGAAGTAAGCCAGAAAGAAGAACATCAATACTGTATATTAACGCATATATATGGAATTTAGAAAAATGGTAACCTGAACCCTGTATAAGAGACTGCAAAAGAGACATAGGCATTTAGAACAGTCTTTGGGACTCTGTGGGAGAGGGTGAAGGTGGAATGATTGGGGAGAATGGAATTGTAGCATGTATATTATCATAAGTGACCAGTCCAGGTTCGACGCATAAATTTTCCTCTGTTCAAAAAAAATAAAATAAAATAAAATACTCTTTACTATGCAAAAAAAAAAAAACATTCTTTCTAAAATTTTAGTACTGTGAGACTTACATGCAGAATTTATGTTGTAGAACTCCTCTTTGTATACAATTTTTCTGCATAGTTTCAACTCTAACAATTTAGATGACTTCTTAAGATTCATGTTTTATAGCTCTTTTCCTTATGATTTTGATGGAATACACTGATAATTACTTAAATTCACACCAGGAGATTACAGTAAATATAATTGCCAGGGTGGTGTTCCTCTTATGAAATTATACCCAAGCATCCCTAAGGAAGAAGAGCTTTTGAAACTCATATGTTCTAAAATTATTTTTTAAATTTACTTTTACCAACCCATCAACTCTTTATTTCAGTCTATCTTCTAGTACGCATGGCATTGATATTCAGTGTATTAATTCAGATCTGTAGCTGCCAAAGTATTTTTTATTGTGCATAAGGAAGTTAATATAAATTTTAAAATATCTTGAATTGGAATCAGTAAACTTCTGTTCAAATTCAGAAGCAGATTTATAACTGTGTGACCTTGAGAAAATCAATACTTTTGAACCCATTCCTTCATTAATAAATTTCTGGTGCACCTCAAAGTATGTTTTGAGAATTTAGTAACCTGAGGATATAAATGCTTGTGATATCTGATGGAAAATAAATACATATCATGAGGTTCTATAAATTTCACATTTGCTTTTATAACTTGTTACATATGTATGATTTTGTGTAAATTCACTGATACGTTGCATGTATACAGTATATACTGAAGCACTGCAGCTCTAAAGTACACTCAAAATAAATGCCTAAACCTTGTAAAGCACACAAATACTTAGAATGTATGCGTGATATAGTTCTATTTTGTTATTACACATTCATTTAGGGAGACACAGTCAAGATATTTTAATAAGATGAGATGATTACCATGGAAATTTTGTCTTATAAAGTACTTACAACATTTTAATTCATTCTATGTTATGTATATACTAAATTTTTGACAATCTGTTTTCGTAAATTTGTAATTGTGCTGATGCTCTGTGGTTAGGTGAAGACATGCAAAGAATTACTCCATCTTCTCGGAGAAATTTCCCCTTTATCATTATGTACGCCCCTTCTTATGTAATACCTCTGATACCTTCCTTTACTTTGAATTCTGCCTTGTTTGAAATTAATGTATCTACTCCCATTTCTTTTGATTAGCAATAGCATATTTTCCTTTATCCACTTCTTTTAATCTGCATTTGTCTTTGTATTTTAATAGGTCTATAGTAGACAACATATGGTTGTGTCTGTTGTTTGATACACTCTGATAACCTCTATCTTTTTAATTGGTGCATTTAGATCATCGTCATTCAACGCTTCTTTATATAGTTGGATTAACATCCACTGTTACAGTTTTCTATTTGTTGCCCTTGTTTGTTTTTATTTTTTTCTTCCACTCTGTCTCTGCCTTTTGTGGCTTTAATTGTGCATTTTTCTATTATTCCATTTTTCTCTTTTCTTGCTGATAATCGCTCAGTTGTGTCCTATTCTTTGCAATGCTTTGGACTGTAGCCCACCAGGCTCCTTTGTTCTTGGGATTTTTCAGGCAAGAATACTGAAATGGATTGCCATTTCCCTCTCCGGGGAATATTCCCGACCCAGGGATCGAATCCAGGTCTCTTGCATTGCAGGCAGATTCTTTACTGTCTGAGTCACCAGGAACTCAACACTGAATATTCATTGGAAGGACTGATGGTGAAGCTCCAAGACTTTGGCCAACTGATGCGAAGAGCTGTCTCATTGGAAAAGACTGAAGGCAGAAGGAGAAGGGGACAGCAGAGGACGAGATGGTTGGATGGCATCACCAACTCAAAGGACACAAATTTGAGCAAACTCCAGGAGAGTGTGAAGGACAGGGAAGCCTGGCGTGCCGCAGTTGATGGAGTCACGAGTCAGACACGACTTCGTGACTGAAGAACAACAATTTTTATCTGTTCTTAGCTAAACAGTTAGAGTTATATTATTCTTTATACTTTAAAAATTTTCTTTCTTTACTTTTTTTTTTTAGTGATTGCCCTAGAGTTTGCAATATAAATTTACAACTAATCCAATTCTACTTATAATTAACACTTGTATTGCTTCATAGGTAGTATTATCTTAATTCTAATTCCTTCCTATTTTTCCTTATATCATGTTGTCATACATTTCTCCTCTATATAATCATGCCTAAGGATATATATCAAATATGATTTTGCTACTGTTAACAAACGCTTTCTCTTGTGTCAGGCCAAGCCTGTTGATGGTGACGCCATCAGCTAGGAATGCCTGAGGCACTTTCCTGGGTCCATATTACTTAGAGGGAACCCCACACACATTTCCCCCCACTGGGGCCAATACTATGGCTGGGGCCGCCTCTTCTGTTTTCCGTTATGATGTGTCTTATGTCACAGGATGCATTTCAGCAAAAACCATCAGAGAACATTTTGGAACAAGGCTTATTACTCACGGGTCCTAGCATATACATGGCATGCCCAAGGGCCATAAGTGAGGTTGTAAGGGAAAAGAGTGGTGGATGAGGGGAGAGATAGAGAGAGGGAAAGCCTGGATTTAGGCTCTACTTCTTTTGCTGTGTGAGGGTGGGTTATCTGGATTCCACTGGATCACTCATTGTTGGCCAGTTTGCAGCGTTAAGAGTGGGATTTGGGGCTTGAGATGGTGGAAGTGTGGTCACTGGGCTGGTTGCCCAGGGCTGCCCATGGTCTTTGTAAAGGGAAACTTGCTGAGTGTGAGTGAGTGGCTGTTTTGTTAGGAGCTGGGTCATACAATTATTAATAGCAACATATTTATTTAAGATGGATTCGTTTGAAGTAAAAAATGCCTTAGCAATCAAAATCTTAGCGTCAGTCACTTATACTACACTGTTAGATCAATTAAGAATAAGAAAACACAATTTTTTAATCTTCACTTGTTATTTCACCTAATTTTTTCTCCCTTTAGCTAGATCAAAGTTTCTGACCTACATTACTTCCCTTCTCTCTAATGAACTTTTATTATTTCTGACAAGGTAACTCTATAGGCAGCAGGTCTCCTCAATGTTTCTTTTGCTGAAAGAGTCTATTTCTCCTCCACTTTTCAAAGATAATTTTGCATGGACCAGAATCCTAGACTGTGTTTTTGTTTTCTCTCAGCACTTTAAATACTTCAAGCCACTCTCTTCTGCTTGCATGGTTTCTGAGAGGCAGTCGAATGTCATTCTTATATTTTTTGTTCTATAGGTAAGCTGGGGCTCCCCTTGTAGCTCAGTTCGTAAAGTATCTGCCTACAGTGCAGGAAACCTGGGTTCGATCCCTGGGTTGGGAAGATCCCCTGGAGAAGGAAATGGCAATCCACTCCAGGATCCTTGCCTGGAAAATCTCATGGACAGAGGAGCCTGATGGGCTGCAGTCCATGGGGTCACAAAGAGTCGGGCATGAGTGAGCAGCTAACACTTATAGGTAAGCTGACTGCCCAAGCCCCACCGCCACCCCTGGCTTCTTTTTAATTTATATTTGATAATCTGTTTCTTGAATATGATATACTTAGTTGTTATGATACCCTGATTGGTATTCTCAGTGTTTCCTGGACCTATGGGTTGGTGTTTGACATGAATTTAGAGAACTTTTCAGTCATTATTGTTTCAAATATTTCTTCTGTTCTTTTCTCCATCTGCCATTCCCATTATGTGTATGTTATACCTTTTGTGGATGTCCCATAGTTCCCAGATATTCTGTTATGTTTCTTTTTCAGTCTTCTTTTCCTGTTTGCCTTTCAGGTTTGGAGGTTTCTGTTGAGAATTCTCAAGCTCCGAGATTCTGTTATCAGTCATGCCTGGTCTAATAAGCCCATCCTTGAGGCATTCTTAAAGGCATTCTCTATTTTTGTGGCAAGGTTTCTGATGTCTGGAATCTCTCCTTGGTTCTTTCTTAGATGTCCAAGATCTGCTTACATTACCTCTCTGTTCTTGCGTGCTGTCTAGTTTAGTCATTGGAGCCCTTAGCATGTTCATCGTTGTTCTGTTTAAACTGCTGGGTTGATAATTTCAACATCCCTGCCATATCTAAGACTGGTTTTGATGCTTGCTCTGTCTCTACAAGGGTGTTTCCCATGTGGGGCAGTGGTAAAGAGACAGCCTGCAAATGCAGGAGAAGAAGGAAACACAGGTTCAATCCCTGGGTCAGGAAGATCCCCTCAGTAGGAAATGGCAACCTGCTCCAGGATTCTTGCCTGGGAAATCCCATGGACAGAGGAGCCTGGTGGGCTGCAGTCCCTGGGGTCACAAAGAGTCAGACACTATTGAGCACACACATGCACTGTTTCTTCAAAATGTGCTTTTTGCCTTTCAGTAAGTGTGTGTGTGTGTCTGTGTGTGATAGCCAGGAGTGATGCACTGGGTAAAAGGATCTACTGTAATTAGCCTTTAGTAATGTGACAGTCAGTGGTAGGGAGAGAAGTGTTCTATAGTTAAATGATTAGGTCTCTGTCTTTTAGCACCGCTGTGCCTCTAGAATCTGAACTCCATATGTGTTTCTCAGTCCTCCCAACCTCTTTTAGGTTTGCCAGGATGGCTAGATTTATCTAGATTTGAATATTTCCCCTTCTCTACATGGAAGGATAAAACCAACTGGGACTTCCCTGGGGACTGAGTGGTTAGATTCCATGCTTTCAATGCAGGGGGTATGGGATCCATCCCTGGTGGAAGACTAAGATCCCACATTTCAAGCAGTGAAAGTCAAAAAGTGAAAAAAAAAAAAAAATGACCCAGCTGAGCTGGGTGCTTCCCCTCCTCCAAGCTAGAATCAGCTGGGGTAGGTGTTTCCCTTCCCGCATACCACTTAGATGTCAATGAAACCTCTGGAGTTTGGGCTTTAGTTACATAGCTTCTCCTGAGGGCAGACTTGATTTGCAAAAATGGAATGCTCTGGAATATGTCTAAATGGTTCTCTCCCTGCCCTGCCAGAAGTACAAGGGGACTTTTCTCTGATAATCCCTATGAGAACCTCCTAGAACTCTAGCAGGTGGAACGCATGAGAGTGTGAGTGGATCAGTGGTGACTGGATCTCCCTGGAGTTTTTAAATATCACACTGAACCTCCAGCAGGTCTTCGATCACAGGTAGGTTTTCTCTGCACAGGAGCTGGTTTCCGAGGCGTTTCTTCTACGGTAAATTGTGATTGTTTTCCTTTGTATTTGCCTGTTACTCTGTTCAGTTTTGGGGACTTCAGCTTGCTCTATGACTTACTTTTCTTGTGGATCTAAGAAGTTGTGGACTTTTAGTTTGTTTGAAGTTTCAGTTCAGTTCAGTTCAGTCGCTCAGTCGTGTCCGACTCTTTGCGACCCCATGAATCACAGCACGCCAGGCCTCCCTGTCCATCACCAACTCCCGGAGTTCATTCAAACTCATGTCCATCGAGTCGGTGATGCCATCCAGCCACCTCATTTTCTGTTGTCCCCGTCTCCTCCCGCCCCCAATCCCTCCCAGCATTAGAGTCTTTTCCAGTGAGTCCACTCGTCGCCTGAGGTGGCCAAAGTATTGGAGTTTCAGCTTTAGCATCAGTCCTTCCAATGAACACCCAGGATTGATCTCCTTTAGAATGGACTGGTTGGATCTCCTTGCAGTCCAAGGGACTCTCAAGAGTCTTCTCCAGCACCACAGTTCAAAAGCATCAATTATTCGGCGCTCAGCTTTCTTCACAGTCCAACTCTCACATCCATACATGACCACGGGAAAAACCATAGCCTTGTCTAGATGGACCTTTGTTGGCAAAGTAATGTCTCTGCTTTTTAATATGGTATCTAGGTTGAAGTTTACTTGTTGCTATAAGTGGCCACTTCTAGCTTCTTCCATGCTGGAATGAAAACCTTGTTTGTTTTCAAATAGTTTAAACTGTAAATCTGTTATCTTATAATATGTAGCAATATTAAAACCTTAGAGGCGCAAGCAAATAAAATATCCCTTAGATTTATTGTACAGTCCGAAACGTAGCTTTGACAGATTGTGAATATGAAAAGGTATGTTCACGTTTGATTCAAACTGGTATCCCTGAAGAAATCTCCAGTGCAGCACTTTCCCCAGAACCGTGTGACTTTACGGTTGAAACTCCAGTGAATTAAATTCTCATTATTGCGTTGAATTCTGAAGTTTCGGTAGTGATTGACAGACACTTAAATTTGGTCCTGAAGGAGGCACAATAACGAAGTTAAGGGAAAAAAAAAAACATATACTTTATAACAAAATGATTCCCCATTTATTTAGTATGGGCAAGGTATTTAATCACTCTAAAATTCAGTTTCTCCCCTTTCAAAATGGAGTCATATGCAGAGTACATCATGAGGAACGCTGGGCTGGAAGAAGCACAAGCTGGAATCAAGATTGCTGGGAGAAATATCAATAACCTCAGATATGCAGATGACACTACCCTTATGGCAGAAAGTGAAGAGGAACTCAAAAGCCTCTTGATGAAAGTGAAAGAGGAGAGTGAAAAGGTTGGCTTGAAGCTCAACATTCAGAAAACAAAGATCATGGCATCTGGTCCCATCACTTCATGGGAAATAGATGGGGAAACAGTGGAAACAGTGTCAGACTTTACTTTTGGGCTCCAAAATCACTGCAGATGCTGATTGCAGCCATGAAATTAAAAGACGCTTGCTCCTTGGAAGGAAACTTATGACCAACCTTGATAGTATATTGAAAAGCAGATACATTACTTTGCCAACCAAGGTCCGTCTAGTCAAGGCTATGGTTTTTCCCGTGGTCATGTATGGATGTGAGAGCTGGACTGTGAAGAAGGCTGATCGCCGAAGAATTGATGCTTTTGAACTGTGGTGCTGGAGAAGACTCTTGAGAGACCCTTGTACCACAAGGAGATCCAACCAGTGCATTCTAAGGGAGATTGATCCTGGGTGTTCATTGGAAGGACTGATGCTAAAGCTGAAACTGCAATACTTTGGCCACCTCATGCGATGAGTTGACTCACTGGAAAAGACTTTGATGCTGGGAAAGGTTGGGGGCAGGAGGAGAAGGGGACGACGGAGAATGAGATGGCTGGATGGCATCACTGACTCTGTGGACATGAGTTTGAGTGAACTCCGGGAGTTGGTGATGGACAGGGAGGCCTGGCGTGCTGTGATTCATGGGGTCGCGGAGAGTCGGACACGATTGAGCGACTGAACTGAATTGAACTGAACTTACAGTATTTGTATGAGGGTTAATTTATGATTAAGACAGCACCTCACACTTAAAACCGGAGAAGGCAATGGCAAGCCACTCCAGTACTCTTACCTAGAAAACCCCATGGATGGAGGAGCCTGGTGGGCTGCAGTCCCTGGGGTCGCTAAGGGTCGGACACGACTGAGCGACTTCACTTTCACTTTTCACTTTCACACATTGGAGAAGGAAATGGCAACCCACTCCAGTGTTCTTGCCTGGAGAATCCCAGGGACGGGGGAGCCTTGTGGGCTGCCATCTATGGGGTCACACAGAGTCGGACACGACTGAAGTGACTTAGCAGCAGCAGCAGCACTTAAAACATATTTTAGTTTCCTTTCTTGTCTTACATGGATTTTGTTTCCCCAATTTCCTGATTATCAAAAGTATGTGTAAAGTTGTTAAAATTTAGAGTCCTGGGTCCTAACAAAGAGTTACTGTACCATGCTATAAATTAGAATCTGCAGTGAGACTCAGCACATATGTGTTCCTTGTAGAAGTCTTTGAAGGGATACATCCTATTAGGTCTCAGTTGAGCACAAACTGACCTGTCCAGTACAAAGAGCTAGAATATGTGACCAGTGAAGAAGCTTGCCCAAACCTAGACATGGTCAGCAGTTTGAAATTTGCTTGATTTTTCCATATGTCATTTATTATAAAAGTGTTCCTGGAGTTTGTTTTCTTAATTGAATTTTGTCTGAAGGAGACTTTTATGTAAAAGTTGAGGGCCATATGATTATTTTCTGGAGTGAAATATGAGAAGTTGATTACACTGGAGTGTCTTCTGTGGAAAGTATTGCTCACCCACATCCTTCTTATTCCATAATATGAATCTGTGATTGATACCTATTCAGGTAATAGGTCATGTACATTTGTGATATAGAAACTAGATTGTTTAAAAATATTCACGTCATTCTAATATTTCACCTGAAGGAAGTCTTATTATAGAGACACACAGAGATGCATATGTACACACACACAATAATGTATTTTAGGACCCTGGCTCTGATACTTGCAAAGTATGTGACCACGGAGCAGTTGTTTAACCTCTTAGAGCATAAAATTTAGTATGTCAGAAATGGAAATCACAGTAACTATATTAAAAGCCTATTTTGAGGATTAGGTCAGCTCTCGTTCTTACATGCCTGGTTTATCATAGGTGTTCTTTGCTCCTCGATTTCAAGCTAATCCAAATGCTTGAGAGTAGTTTATTCATAGAATTCTACTGAAATTCAGTGGAGGGTAACTTAGCCCATTAGTTTAAACACAGAGGATGCCATGAGTGGGATTAATTTTTATTTTTTTGACTGCACTGGATCTTTGTTGCTGCAAGAGGACTTTCTCTAGTTGCAGAGAGCAGGGGCTACTCTTCTTTAGGGTGTGAGGGCTTCTCATTGCACTGGCCTCTCTGGTTAGAGCATGGGCTCTAGAGCACGTGGCTTTCAGGAGTTTGGTGCACAGGCTTAGTTGCACAGCGGCATGTGGAATTTTCCGGGACCAGGGATTAAACCCATGTCCTCTGCACTGGCAGGTGGATTCTTATCATCTGTCGTCCCCTTCTCCTCCAGCTCTCAATCTTTCCCATCATCGCGTCTTTTCCAATGAGTCAGCTCTTTGCCTCGGGTGGCCAAAGTATTGGAGCTTCAGCTTCAGCATCAGTCCTTCCAATGAATATTCAGGGTTGATTTCCTATAGA
Source organism: Moschus berezovskii (assembly GCF_049115385.1). NCBI lineage: Eukaryota > Metazoa > Chordata > Mammalia > Artiodactyla > Moschidae > Moschus > Moschus berezovskii. The sequence goes on from NC_142467.1 coordinate 11,320,580, forward strand.
TGCCTCGTATTCTAATTTTCTTAAGCAGATGTCTATGTTGGTTGATTTCAAATGTATTAGAAACAGTGGAGCAATAACGATGCCTGCGATACATGTCATGCACACTTGTTGTGTCATTTCCTTAGAATAAATTGAGCTATTCATAATCGTCAGGCCAAAACTTATTTGGTATAAATTTAAAAAAGCATTGCAAATAGCTTCAATAAACTGAGTAACAGAAACATAGCTGAAATACAAAATCGTGTATGTTATAGAATGAAGTATATGTGGTATTAGGCGTGTTTTGTGTGCAGTTGTATTCTAAAGAATGATAACCAATTGTGCATTTTCTACGCTGGGTAGTAGCATTTCAGGTGCTTTTTCCTTGCAGTGTGTTATTCACTAACTTAAACAGCTATTTTGTGTTTGCAAATTCACAGACAAATAGCACTTATAATTTGTAGTATTAGGAAACAAAAATCCAAAGCAGTGGAATAAATGTATGGCAGATATGAAAAAACAGCACCTCTATTTTTAAAATTGCATAACAAAGGGTGTCAGAATTGTGCAATACTTCAGAGTTTTGTCTTTTTGCATATTTTAATATATACTTATTATATCTTAACATACATGTGAGCAGGATTTTCTCATTAATATGTTGTTGTTTAGTCACTAAGTCATGCAGAACTCCTTTGCAACCCCATGGACTATAACCTGCCAGGCTCTTCTGTCCATGAGCTTTCCCAGACAAGAAGACTGGAGTGGTTTGCCATTTCCTTCTCCAGAGGGTCTTCCCGACACAGGAATCAAACCTTGCACCTTCTGCATTGGTTGGCAGATTTTTTACCACTGAGGCACCAGTTCCGTTCGGTCATTCAATCTTATCCAAATCTTTGTGACCCCATGGACTACCACATGCCAGGCCTCCCTGTCCATCACCAACTTCCAGAGTTGATTCAAACCCGTGTCCATTGAATCAGTGATGCCATCCAACCATCTCATCCTCTGTCATACCCTTCTGTTCCTGCCCTCAATCTTTCCCAGCATCAGGGTCTTTTCCAGTGAGTCAGCTCTTTGCATCAGGTGGCCAAAGTACTGGAGTTTTAGCTTCAACATCAGTCCTTCCAATGAATATTCAGGACTGATTTCCTTTAGGATGGACTGGTTGGATCTCCTGGTAGTCCAAGGGACTCTCAAGAGTCTTCTCCAACACCACAGTTCAAAAGCATCAATTCTTTGGTGATCAGCCTTCTTTATGGTCCAACTCTCACATCCATACATGACCACGGGGAAAACCATAGCTTTGACTATGTGGGCCTTGTCAGTATAGTAATGTCTCTGCTTTTTAATATGCTGTCTAGGCTGGTCATAACTTTCCTTCCAAGGAGTGAGCATCTTTTAATTTCACGGCTGCAGTCACCATCTGCAGTGATTCTGGAGCCCAAGAAAATAAATTCTGCCACTGTTTCCCCATCTATTTCCCATGAAGTGATGGGACCAGATGCCATGATCTTAGTTTTCTGAAGCTTTAAGCCAACTTTTCCACTCTTCTCTTTCAATTTCATCAAAAGAATTTATATTTATACCAAAATAAATTTGTTTTTCCAACCTGAGTACTTTTAGGCAACTTAGACTCTTGCTATTTGGTTATATAGAACATTTATTTTTTCTTGAAATAGCCAAATGTAACACTGGGGAGTGAAAGAATAAACTATAGTATTTGTCACACTTATAAGTCAGTCAGTCAGTCAGTTCAGTCGCTCAGTCGTGTCCGACTCTTTGCAACCCCATGAATCACAGCATGCCAGGCCTCCCTGTCCATCACCAACTCCCGGAGTTCACTCAAATTCATGTCCACAGAGTCGGTGATGCCATCCAGCCATCTCATTCTCTGTCATCCCCTTCTCCTCCCGCCCCCAACCTTTCCCAGCATCAAAGTCTTTTCCAGTGAGTCAACTCGTCACATGAGGTGGCCAAAGTATTGCAGCTTCAGCTTTAGCATCAGTCCCTCCAATGAACATCCAGGATTGATCTCCTCTAGAATGGACTGGTTGGATCTCCTTGCAGTAAAAGGGACTCTCAAGAGTCTTCTCCAACACCACACTTATAAGTAGTCTATCTTAAAAGAGATGCACAAAATAAATTCATGTAGATAGCATAGATGAGTCTTAGTGATATACTATTAAACAAGCCAAAAAAAAAAAAAACCCACAAAAAACCTGTTACATGAAGGATTCTGCCCGTTTTATAAAGTTAAAAGCAATAACATCCTTAAACTTAAGAAATGTATTTTGAAATAAATGAGGGTAAGCTGACTACAGGATTCCTGACATGGGTTTCTTTGTATGATGTGGGAACTCAGGGCATCAAATGTTCAGCTAGATGTTAGATATGGGTTATTTTCAGATTGTAACTTTGGTTTTATATTATGAACTTTGGTTATCAAATTATGTATGAAAGAATTAATAAATAGAAGTGTGGCTTTAATAGACAAATTAAAAGCAAGTGGCAGGAACCAAGGTTTGTGGTTTATAGGATATCCAAGAGAGAATAATCATACTTTATTATTTAAGTTTATATTTTGATGGTTAATATTGAGTTTGACATCTTTTCAATTATGTGGCCCTTTTCATTCTCTTTCATCTTTCCCTCTCCATTGCTTTCTTGTTTCATTGGGTTTTATTGTAAATATTTAATAATAACAGATTCTATTTTTTTTCCATGAAGGGAAATTTCCTAATTGTATTTCAATACAGTCTTTTTTGTAGGGGTGTGATGGAGACATTCTGGCATGCTTGTGATAAGTGAAATGGACCCTATGTTTTCATTTGTAAATCATTGATGTGGATGTGTCTGTTTCTGTAACAAGAACACATCTATTATATGCTTTTAGAGGTGAAAAAATTTAAAGATATTTCAAAGTTAAATATTTTTATAGATTACATAAAAAATACTTAGATATTTGTTTAAATAGATCTCTTGACTCTGCTTTATGAATATAGGTTTACCATTTTTGCCTAATTTAAAAAGTGATCACTGTATCCTCAAAACTTTTGAAAAATCCTAGAACATTTTATTTATCTAACTAACCATAAAGTATCAGGGGAATTTAAACTCACTGAACTGCTTTAGCAACTACTAAGAAGGAATGTTGCATTCAGAATAACTGAAAACTGTATCATGTTGTTAATTTGTAACATAAGCAGTAATATATGTTCCCATAGATAGAAATCTGCAGAGAAAATAAGATAGGACATTTACTGAAATTAGAATATTTATCAAAAACAAATTGCATTTTCCTTATGTGTTCACTGAGCTTAAATGTTAATGAAATTCTCCCTTTCAAATTATGTTCACAAGGCAAATATTAGATAAGACCATGTTATCAAGGATAAAAAATGATTGAATTTCTGGTTTTACACTTAATAATCTGGAACAGAGATGTAGGTCAATGGGGAAAAAGGGTATTTAAGATGTTACTGTTGCTTAGATTAAGTGATAGTTCACTCAAAGAAATAATCAACCCTGTGCACACTTGGAGAAAAAGTGATTTCTTTTCATTCCAAATGCCAACTGAACTGTAAAGGGTGACATTTTGAATAAAGGAAAGTAAGAATGAAAATGGATTATTAAAAAAAAAAAAAACCTTATCAAGCTTATCAAATTGTACTCTTCCATTGCTTAGTCCAAGCTCTCTGGAGCTGACTTTTCTTATTATATTTTCGAATGTTCTAGTGCAGTTTCATTCAAACTGTCTAAATGATTTTTAGTTGAATTAAAGATATTTTTGGACGAGGGTTCTTGTGAAAAAATCTCAGTAAAGTGGAAACATGGAAACTTTCCTACCAACCAACCATCTGTTCTGATCCAAAAATCACTCTGCAAATTTCTGACAGCAGTAATGGCAAGATTTTAGCCTAGATGAATTTGCGTGTGTCCTTGAAACAGAGGAGTTTAAACAGTGATGTTGGATATTTTCGCATGTAGATATTTTGCAACAGGTTCTTCATTTCTTTTTTTGATTCATACAAATGAAGATGAAGGGAATTCACTAAAATCTGAATCGTCAAACAAAGAAATGGTATAGATGACAATAGAGAACTATCAAATTAGAAAGTGAAGTTTATCCTGCATTTGACTCCTGGGATTTACATCAGCTTCATTCTTAGCCAGATAGAGAGCCTATTGGTTTTTATTACAATTAAAATAAAATTTGCCTTGAATCGTAATGTAATATATTTTGAGGACATAAAGATATTATTTAAAACTATCTATTCTTTTTAAGTGTATGCACTGAAATGTAGTTGTTATTGTTTGAATCCAGAGTAACTGAAACAGGACCCTGTTCTAGGAATAATAAACTGTAATGTTAGATAAAAAGAAAGACATATGGTATAACAGAAGAAAATATAGATCATACAGAGATAATTTTCAGACTGAAATACTAAAAAGCATTTATAGTGACTTTTGGCTTCCCAAGTGACATTCTAATCTCTCTGTGATTCTCTTAAGCAGGAGGAATCTCAGACGTTCCTCTGATCCTTTCAGCCATCTAACGATGCTTATCATCCATTTTATTGGCAACATAATTGTTAACTCATGATGAACAGTCATGTAACCTAAGTAGAATATTATGTAATTTGTAATTCAATTTTATCTATGCTATATTCAGGGCTCAAACAAGAAAACAGAAATCACTGCAAATATTTAAAAGGAAGGAATTTCGTATAAGGTATTGATTACACGGGGAATAGGACTACTGAGCAGTCGAGCGAGGGACTGTAAGTCATACCGGAAAATAGGAGGACACAGCGGGAAGCTGGTGCAGGAACAAAGGGCTGCAGAAGTGTGACTAAGCTCAGATTGAGACGCACCTGCTGGAACCCAGCAATGCACCAGCCTCTCTGGCTAGAGGAAGGGCTATAATTGACATGGCATTGGAAGCAGAGAGGAAGGGGAGACAGTGACTTCTCCATACTTCTACCTTCTGGGTTCCTGCCCCTGTCTCCCACAGCCAGGGAACAGTGAAGCCAGTTAACCAGGGAGCCTAGGAAACAGGATGTGTTTGCTCGCGCAGGAGTCTCAGGCTCAGGCAACTTCCTAGTGCCCTCTACACAAGTTTGAGTCTAATGTTTTATCAAATGTTTCCATTTTATAAAATTCTTTTTTTCCTAAATACACACAGTAGTATAGCTTGGTATGTCAGATAAAATCAAATAATCGTGACAGGCAGTTCAGTTCACAACGTTTAGGCACCACTCAGGCAAGCATTAATTTTCTACCAGAGCTTATTAGCTGTAATGTACTGGCTGGTAGCCGAAGGTGTGACGTTTATCTCAAAATCCTAGGGATCTCGGAAACCGGTTTCTTTCAGAAATTGCAAACACATTTATTTATCACAGCCATTTTAAGTACCATTAGATCTATTGTTTCCTAAGATCTGTCAGTTCTGTTCAGTTCAGTCGCTCAGTTGTGTCCCACCTGAGTGTCCTGATATTTTTGTGGAATAGCATGGAGTTATTCCAAAGCCTCCCCTTACCTTGGGCCCCTTTCATACCTAGCAACATGGTGGGTTCCCTGATAAATGAGTCAGAGTAAATTGTGGGAATGTAGAATATACTGCGGAGAAGGCACTGGCACCCCACTCCAGTACTGTTGCCTAGAAAATCCCATGGATGGAGGAGCCTGGTGGGCTGCAGTCCGTGGGGTCGCTAAGGGTCGGACACGACTGAGCGACTTCACTTTCACTTTCCACTTTCACACATTGGAGAAGGAAATGGCAACCCACTCCAGTGATCTTGCCTGGAGAATCCCAGGGACGGGGGAGCCTGGTGGGCTTCCGTCTATGGGGTCACACAGAGTTGGACACGACTGAAGTGACTTAGCAGCAGCAGCAGAATATACTGACTCTGAAATCCAAGCAGATCCAACAATCAATGCAAAAATGTGTTTTGTATTTTAAAGGGTGACATTCTGACAATACCCAAAACCCAGCTCCCTTAGGAGATTCACTGATGAAACAGGCACCTGAATTTTTACAGAATTTGTCTGATGTATAGAGTCGGACACGACTGAGCGACTGAACTGAACTGAACTGATATGTGTCTCACTCTAATCTATCCTATTTCTAATTCACCATCCTAATCAGATTCTGTATCATTTATACCATTGGATTTGCTTCAAGGCTGAAGATCAAGGAACAATTGGATTACTGACTAATCCTATACTGAAATTCCTTACTATAGAGTTGGATTATCTGAACTTTCTTTTGTCTAATCAGAAGCAATTGTAAAAAACCCTCCAGGAGAACACGAGTAGAAAAAAAGATTGTAACACTTTTAGCAGCAATAGTTATGGAGCTAGTTTCTTAAAACAGGTCACTGAACTATTAAGATATTTATCCTTAGAGAAGAAAATGTAACTATTCCAAATAGAAGAAAGGATTCATTTTAAATGAGAAATATTCTGGACAATGAGTGAGAGGTCAGTAGACAGCACATTTGAGACAGTAAACCCCAAAACAGATTTTGAAGTGTTACTGATTGTTTTAGAGTTTAGATTTTCTTTGTCTCTCAACCTCTGTATGGGAGAAGGCAATGGCACCCCACTTCAGTACTCTTGCTTGGACAATCCCATGGATGGGGGAGCCTGGTAGGCTGCAGTCCATGGGGTCACAAAGAGTCAGACATGACTGAGTGATTTCACTTTCAATTTTCACTTTCACATATTGGAGAAGGAAATGGCAACCCACTCCTAGTGTTCTTGCTTGGATTATCCCAGGGACAGGGGAGCTTGGTGGGCTTCCGTCTATGGGGTCACACAGAGTCAGACACGACTGAAGCGACTTAGCAGCAGCAGCAGAAGCAACCTCTGTATTCAGATTTAAAGGGCTCATGGGATTAGGTTAGTCCTATTTAGATCATCTTTCTTCTGATTGGCCTGAAGTTGAGAAATAAGTACCTGTCCCTAATTACTCCTGTAAAATCCCTTTTGCCATATAAGAAGTGATACCTGTTTATAGTTGTAAATTTCACCCCCACTTAAGGGGGAGAGATTATAAAAGCAAGGGTCACTGGGGTTGTTTTAGTATTCTGGGTACCACAGCTTCGTTTCCTTTTTGCTATTTTCCCTTAAGATAAATTCATAGGTGCTTTCCTTTCATATATGTTTGAAAAGAATCACCACTTAATAATGTGTGTTCTCTTACTACTTCATTGTGCTCGTGACCATTCCTCCTGGTTGAATGTAGAGGTCCCATGCTAGGCTAGTCATCTGGACATCAGAATGGTGCAAGTTCTGTGACATTTCAAGAAGTTTAGACTTGCCAGGGAGGAGGGATGTGATAATGTCAAATGTTCATGGTAAGATTAGGAACAGAGCTCCCAAAATAAGATTTGTGTATTCTCAGACTGATTGGCTACTTCTGGTATTGCTTGGGAAAAAGCCAGAAATGAACTGAGGTTTTTAAAGTATTGTATATAAGTTCTTTGGAAAAAGGTATAAGCCAGGAACAACGATATATACTTTTGAACATTGTGTGTGGTGGTACATTTTTCAGTCTTCTGTATGTGACCACTTGCCCCAAATTTATAAAACCTCTCAAGTTGCTACAGATTCGATTAATAGCTGTTTTTCTTTTAGATTTCTTCAGTTCAGTTCAGTTCAGTCGCTCAGTCGTGTCCGACTCTCCGCGACCCCATGAATCACAGCACGCCAGGCCTCCAGTTCAGTTCAGTTCAGTTCAGTCGCTCAGTCGTGTCTGACTCTCCACAACCCCATGAATCACAGCATGCCAGGCAGATTCTTGAGAGTCCCTTGTACTGCAAGGAGATCCAACCAGTCCATTCTAAAGGAGATCAATCCTGGGTGTTCATTGCAGGAGGTCAGAAATCTGCTCAATATAAAAAGGGGAATCCTGACACTGATGTAAAAACATATTCCTAAACTTTCAGGTAATATTTTCTTCATACTAAAATAACTTTAGTGCCTTTGAAGCCTTAAACTAGTGAGAATGTTAATTTCTTATTTTTGACAAATGGGGGTCTTGGTAAAGATCTGAAAACACCAGGTGCCTTGGTTTATTAGGTATGGAGTTAGAAAGGATATGGGGTAGAGATATTGAGAAAATAAATGTAAGAAGCTGAAAGAGTATAGATAAAGAGAACAAAAACTTTTGAGAAAAATGTGTATTTGTCCTAAGCAGGTACTCAATTGGTTGCTCATCTCACACATGAGGAATTCAAGAATAGTACAGCTCCACGTTCTAGTCTTAAGTGTCATAAAAGGAAGGATATCGGCCAATAGTAGTGGTGAGTTTAAAAAGAAATCTCTCTCTTCATAGTCACTTGACCAATTGCCATCATGTTATTCTAAAGTAAAAAGCTGCAGTAGACTGCCCTTTAAGATGGGTAAAATAATCAACCCATTAGGTACTGGGTTTCAGTTCAATTCAGTCGCTCAGTTGTGTCCAACTCTTGGCAACCCCATGGACTGCAGCATGCCGGGCCTCCCTGCCCATCACCAAATCCTGGAGTTTTCTCAGGCTCATGTCCACTGAGTTGGTGATGCCATCCAACCGTCTCATCCTCTGTCATCCCCTTTTCCTCCCACCTTCAATATTTCCCAGCATCAGGGTCTTTTCCAATGAGTCAACTCTTCACATCAGGTGGCCAAAGCATTGGAGTTTCAGCTTCAGCATCCGTCCTTCCAATGAATGTCTAGGACTGATTTCCTTTAGGATGGGGTGGTTGGATCCCCTTGCAGTTCAAGGGACTCTTAAGAGTCTTCTCCAACACCATCAAAACCATCAGTTCTTCGGTGCTCAGCTTTCTTTATAGTCCAACTCTCACATCCATACATGACTACTGGAAAAACCATAGCTTTGGCTAGATGGACCTTTTCTGACAAAGTAATGTCTCTGCTTTTTAATATGCTGTCTAGGTTGGTCATAACTTTCCTTCCAAGGAGTAAGTGTCTTTTAATTTCATGGCTGCAGTCACCATCTGCAGTGATTTTGGAGCCCAAGAAAATAAAGTCTGTCACTGTTTCCACTGTTTCCCCATCAATTTCCCATGAAATGATGGGACCATGATCTTAGTCATGGACCAGATGCCATGATCTTAGTTTTCTGAATCTTGAGTTTTAAACCAACTTTTTCACTCTCCTCTTTCACTTTCATCCAGAGGCTCTTTAGTTCCTCTTCGCTTTCTGCCCTGAGTTAATGGGTTTATACTATTGCAATTTGTATTCCTACGCTGAGAGTTATAACTTGAGCAGACCGATGTGCACATTTCCCAGACATTGAAATATAGACAAACTCATAAACCATATTGTCTGACAAAACAAACATTAATTTTTCCCCACTTACTTAGGAGTACTTTTTCAAAGTATGCATGAATCATTTAAAATGAATGCCTCACTGTCTATTCCCTAAAGCCATCAAATTTGCTCCCAGACTTTGCTTTCTGTATGCTCTTTCACTCTGCTGGCTGCCAAAACCAAAAGTGGTGGAAGGGTTTTCAATGCAGCAAAGAAAGAGAGAATCAGATGCTTATTCATAAAACAACCGAGCAAAACAAGCTGGATAAGCAGAAACACATTGCCAAGCCAATTCACAATCCGGCAGAGCTGAGACAAAGCAGCCAGGTATGGCAGAGCTCCCACTGAGGTGGTCCTATTTTAAGCAAAGCCCAGAGCTTGTGAGCAGAGTCCATTTTTCTTCCTGTTTTAATTCAATAGAAACAGAACAAAGCAGATTCCAATTCCATCAGCAAATTAGATAGAACTGAACCGAATGGATTGCATGCAGGCAAAATATGACGGAGCAGGCCAATGGAGTCTTTGAGGGAGGAGGATAGAGAGAAAGAGGGACAAATCATTTAACGTTTTATTTATTTTAATTTCCCATTTGATTCAAATAGATTTCCAAGTACCCAAGAGAAACAAATGAGACATTCTAAGATCATTTTGAAATTTGGTGGAAGCATGCAAGGCAGAATTTCAAACTGCAAAGAAAGCTAGGAACAACTCATGTTTTATAAGACCCTTGGGATGGTCTAAATTTTAGTTCCTAATATATTGTATAACTGCCTAAACCATGTGGCAAATATTTTCATTTTCAAATATATTTTACTTCGTAAACAGTTACAGAATTTTTTCTTTTTAGTTTTTCTTCCCAAATCAGTATTTATGTATGTGCGTGTATGTGTGTTTTGTTTGTTTGCGTGTAACTTTTGGAGGGTTTCTCTCTTTTGGCATAGTTAAAATAATTTTTTTTTCCAAAATTAACATTAGCATGTGTGCATATCTTTTAAAAGTTCAATTTAATGCAGTTACTTAATTTTTTCTTTTATATTATTTATAAATAAGAAAGACTGAATATATTCTTAAAACTGGATGTTTGACATGACTCCCCTAGGAGGCAGAGACAAATCCAGATCTCAAGCATCACCTGAAATAAGCAGCCCAAGAGACTCTTGAGCATAACTTGTGTGAGGCCCTGAGTCCTAGTCTGCGGCCCACGAATTCGTTTCTTTCTTGCTCACCATTGCCTTTTTGCCAAAACTTTGAGTGTTTGCCATAGTCTCATGGCTCAGAACATCATCTTCATGTAAAAAGTCAGATATAGGCATGAAAAAAAGAAAAATATATTAGCTTCATTGTATTTCATCATTGGCTTTGGGAAATAATAAAACCAATGCCTGAATAGCTGTTGGCACAACATTCAGTTAATTGTTATAAAAATGTGTCTTGAAGTGAGTAACAGAGATATTGGATTTGAAATTAATTTTGAACATTTGATTCATTTGCTTCTAACTCTCCTTTACCCCGTGGGTTCGTGAAAGGATAATGGGTAAACATATAATGTGCTTCACTTGCTACAAATGGAAATAAGTCTGATTTATGGAGAGTAATTCAAAGAAGACGATATTTTATACAGAGTGGTCAGTGAAAACCTAAGAACATGGCATTTGGGCAGAGAGCTGATGAAACCCAAAGCCTGGAGTACACCTTGGAAATGCTCCAAAGGAAAAATTCCTAAAGACAAAAGTAAATTCAGGACCCTGACATATAACGCTCTTGGTAAAATAATGAATACTTAGTAGGCTGTTAGTGGTGATGATGTGTACACGAGGAGAAGAGCATAGGATTTGGTTAAGGATGACAGTGCATGATAAATATTTTCACCTTAATAGATATTTCTTTCTGCTGCTGTTGTCTCACTGTAAGTTAAAACTTCCCAACATTGGGAAAACAATGGGAAAACGTTAGAGGTGCTAGAAAATCTAACTTTGAATGTCAGAATATGCTTTCTTGCTGGCTCTGTGGTAAAGAATCTGCCTACCAATGAAGGAGACAAAAGAGATGTGAGTTCAGTTCCTGGGTTAGGAAGATCTCCTGGAGAAGGAAATGGCAACGCACTCCAGTATTGTTGCCTGCAGAATCCCAGGAGCCTGGTGGGCTACAGTCCATAGTGCCACAAAAGAGTGGGACACGACTTAGCAACTAAACCAAACCAGCTTCCCTAAACGTTAGCATTTTACTACATCTTCTATATCATTTCCTCCCTGTGTGTGTGTTTAATGTTATGACCCATTTCAGAGTAAGTGTTCAACATAATATTTAAATATTTCAGTGCATTTTTCCCATAAAAGAACATTTCACGCATAAGAAAAGTAGAACTATCAATTGTGCATATCAAGAATTTGATTAGAGAACACAGTAGTTATTCTGAAGAATATTTCTAGTGTTTCTCTGGTGTTTCCTCATTACTTGACTTTTTTTTTCACAAGGATATCAGAAAAGCAATGTTATGTTTCCTCAGCAAATAATATCAGGAGACACACAATTTTGATTTGTCCTATTATGGTAGTGTTAATTTTGATCACTCGCTTAAGGTCATGTGGGCAGGTTTATCCAACTATAGTTTATTATTGTTTCCCTTTGTATTAAAGTGAAGTGAAGTGAAAGTCGCTCAGATCCTTTGCGACCCCATGGACTACAGTCCATGGAATTCTCCAGGCCAGAATACTGGAGTAGGTAGCCTTTCCGTTCTCTAGGGGCTCTTGCCAACCCAGGGATTGAACACAGGTCTCCGGCATTGTAAGCGGACTCTACCAGCTAAGCCACAAGGGAAGCCCTTGTATTAAAGGGGAGGTATTTTAAGATGAGATAACAGATATACTTTTTCTCATCAAATGCACACTTTAGCATTCATTTTAGCATCTATTGATACAGTATCGAATAGATACAGTCTATTGATACATTGATTTACCATCATTTAGCACCTATTGATGATACAGTCCCATGGCTTTTGAAATTTTTGAGTCTAGCTGGTGGGTCAGGCACTGTCCAAGGCCCTCTGTGAACACTGGGTACTGGGTACTAGCAGTACTACCACTGGGTACTACCTCTCATCCTTCTGGGAGATTTTTTTCTCCAGACCTTAGTGGTTTCTTCATAGGTATGCCCTGATCAGCACTTATTAATAAATACACAAGTGGTCTCTCTGCAGACTTCTCAGGCTCATTCTCTGTATATCTCTGCTCTAACACTCTGTGCCAAGTACTCTGGCCCCCTTACTTTCCTCGGATTCCCAGTTCAACTCAGGGCATCTGCTAGATTCCAGCTGGGTTCCCTTGCCTGCACTGTATCTGGAAACTTCATGAAAATGAAAGTGTAAGTCAGTCAGTCGTGTCCGACTCTTCGTGACGCCTCCCCCTTTATTCCTTCTAATCGAATACTTATTTTAAAGAATGCCAATTTTATTCTTGACAATAATAAAAACAATAGGAACACTATTTATTCCATGGAATTCTCCAGGCCAGAATACTGGAGTGGGTAGCCTTTCCATTCTCCAGGGGATCTTCCCAACCCAGGGACTGAACTCGGGTCCCCCACATCACAGGCGGATTCCATACACTGTCCAAACTGTACTGTTACCCCTTTCCCTCGTCTCTTGGGGTCACTTTTGTTGCCTGCTGTACAGTATCTTGCTTGCTTTTGCAACATGTGCTTTTGCCACTTTTTGGTGGTTTTGGAAGGGAGACTGTATCCACTCCTGGACTCCATCAGTTTATATGCCATCTGGCATCATTTGTCTCCAGGAAGCGAATGCTTGGAACTGACTTCTCCCTGCAGTCTCCCGTTTCTCTCCAGATTTCAGGTTTCTTGGTTACACCATGACTTCAGATTTCTGATGGTTTCAAGTGGAAACCATAAATCTAAAGTTTTTCCAGTGGGAAAGATGCTCTTTTCAACTTCTCACATTTCCTGAGAGCAGAAGCCTCTTTTTTTAAAATAGAAACTGAAGTGACTTTTAAATGAAAGACAAAGCATAATGGAGATTTAAAGAAGATAAATCCCTCTGTTTGCTTGGAGATGAGGATGTCTAATATTGGCTAAGGCCATCCTCTTGTTCTCTCTTAGAAACTTTCTGTACAGCTAACAGAAAAGTAAGTTATACCAATAAATCAGGCCAAGTACTTAATTAATGTCCATTGTATATAAGTCAGAGTGGCACAGCCTTTCTCTAGTGTATTATATTAGCCCGAGATAAAGATATTAGCCTTTTTGATTTAATGACCTGCTGTAGTGTACCAACAAAGGTCCGTCTAGTCAAGGCTATGGTTTTTCCCATGGTCATGTATGGATGTGAGAGTTGGACTGTGAAGAAGGCTGATCGCCGAAGAATTGATGCTTTTGAACTGTGGTGTTGGAGAAGACTCTTGAGAGTCCCTTGTACCGCAAGGAGATCCAACCAGTCCATTCTAAGGGAGATCGATCCTGGGTGTTCATTGGAGGGACTGATGCTGAAGCTGAAACTGCAATACTTTGGCCACCTCATGCGACGAGTTGACTCACTGGAAAAGACTCTGATGCTGGGAAAGGTTGGGGGTGGGAGAAGAAGGGGACGACCTAGAATGAGATGGCTGGATGGCATCACCGACTCTGTGGACATGGATTTGAGTGAGCTCCGGGATTTGGTGATGGACAGGGAGGCCTGGCGTGCTGTGATTCATGGGGTCGCGGAGAGTCAGACACAACTGAGCGACTGAACTGAACTGAACTGAACTGTAGTGTATCAGACTCTGTAATATGCCAGTTTATTCCTTCTAATTGAATAATTATTTTAAGAATGCCAATTTTATTCTTGGCAATAATAAAAATAATAGTAACACTGTTAAGTAGTGTTTAAAACATAATAGTAGTACAAGTACTTTACAGCCAATAACAAGAGCAAGGGTAAATCTGCTCATGGATAGGAAAACAGCCAGTCCTGATTAAGCAGTTGTCTCTTACTCCTAATTAAATTCCCAGGAAGAATAAAAGAAAATACACAAAATGAATCTATATCATTTTGGGGAATTTATTAGAAGACCATATGAAAATGTCAGGAAGAAATTCACTTAACTTTAGTGTTAATGTGCTTGAATTAAATGGTTTTATTCCATAAAGTTAGATGCATGTTTAAATCTATTTTAACAGTCATTAAGAAAAAGATAAAACTTATGTCGTATCTTTGTGAAAATTCTACTTGACACCTTTAGTATGCTTTTATATATCGACATTCAAAATAAAAAGTGAGAAGCATACAGTTGTGCAAAATTGTTGAAAAGTTATTAATAGTTTTATTCCTATATAATAAATTTCTGGATTATGAAAGTATATATGATACATAGCTATATGGATTATATATGTATGCTTTATTTTTAAGTAAATATACACTCATAGGCTTCCCTGGTGGCTCAGGCAGTAAAGATTCCACCTGCAATGTGGGAGACCAGGGCTCAATCCCTGGATCAGGAAGATCCCCTGGAGAAGGAAATGGCAATCACTCCAGTATTCTTGCCTGGGAAATCCCACAGACAGAGGATTTATTTTAACTAAATATACAATTATGTAGGCTGATTAGTAGTAAATGTGGTTCTTATATTTTGATCCCTTTGTATGATCCTGTAGTTTTGCTATAGATATATTTTGATGTTTTAATTGTAATCAACTGTTTTGAAATGCTAATTCATCCTGTTCATTTTTTTTTTAAAGAAAGTATTGCTATTTGCTAATTTCTCAAAGACATTTAAGTAGGCCACCATGCTTTTTCCTTTACTAAATCACGGGTTTCTGTACTGCAGTTATGGAACTGAATCAATATTACTGAGCTAGACAGTAATTAAACAGAGTAAGATGAAGCTACAGCAAAGGCCTCCAGATTTTTCAAATAGTATTTCTGATACCTGTTAAAGTAATTTATTGAGCAATATGATTAGGCATTAAATGGCAAATACCACATTGCACCAGCTTTCCATCTTAATATTTTTATATGTGATGGGATTTTCTTTCATAATATATTCTTAGCATAGCCCTTTCTTTTCAGTTTTCTACTTTTTATAACAGATTCATGCTGATTTAAAAGTCAACTAATCAAAGTACACAAAAAAGAGGGCTCCAGAGTGACATGGACCATAAAACAAGGAGAGGTCATTTCTTGCCTGATAATTCCCTGTAAGAAAAGAAAATATGAATAAAGTAATTTGGTTAATTTTGAAGATTCTGAAAAATGCTAAAGTGTACATCAAGTTGTTATTTGATATACAAGATATTTCATGAAGTGGACTCTGACTTTCCTATCTCCTCATATCTCTCCATAGACATGGACATTTTCACTGACTAGTTATTCAAATGAACTTGTCTGTAATATCTTGAACACTGAATGGCAAGTGGTCATTCCACTAGATGACAAGTGAAATTAGTGGAAATATTTGGTTTGTGCTGTTGTATGATTCTGATTTGGAATCCTGACTCTGCTGTAGTTTGGGAGGTTTACTTAGAACATATGAGTTTACTGATAGAAATGTTAGCTTAATGAGATCTAAAATTCAGATTGTGAAGTCTATTTCCAAATATTTTATAACTTATAGGAATTATGGTCCAGCATGATACTTTGAATGGCATGGTTCTTGATAAAAGTTAATATTTCCACCGCTTCTCAAATTTTACTCCATAGCATATGTAGAGTGTGAAAATCCAGGTGTATTCTAGTAAAAGGGGGAACAAGCCAGGTTGATTCTTCCGATGTTTAAGTTCTAGTTGATTCCATCTATTCAAGATTCCCCTCTGCAGTACTTCTATTTATCCTATACATTTTCCCTGGTATGTGTTTACCTTCAATTAAATCTCTGTCTCTGCTTCCAAGCTCATATTTCCTCCATGAATCACTTTTAGTGCCTTGAAATGCCTTTCAGCAAATTTGAGTTTCACTGCAGCATGGCTTTAGACATGTAATCCATTTTGCTTTGTCTAATAATAATTATTTTTAAATATTTGTATGTTGATATTGAAGATTACATAGCAATAATATTTGTTCTAAGTATAGTTTAGTGACTACCTTATTTTAATACTTAGCAGTGAATATCCCCATAAGATACTAAGTAGATGAGGCCTTTATTGCTCATCATAAAACCATTTCTTCATCTCTTGCATTATAGGATGCTCTCATTCCTTAAGAGCAATAGTTTGAGTTATAGCCATATTTTGCAAACTAAATGCAATCAAATGCAAACTAAATCTTTCTGAAGGGATTCGAGGGAATATGTAGTCAATATTCCCAGTGTTTCAAACAAAGTGGAACAATAGAAATGTTACTTTTTTTGTTGTTGTTGTTTCTCCCTTAAAACAGTAATTTTTTAATGTTAATTGGAGGCGAATTACAATACTGTTATGATTTTCCCATACATTGACATGAATCAGCCATGGGTGTACATGTGTCCCCCATCCTGAAAACCCCTCCTACCTCCCTCCCCATCCCAATCCTCTGGGTTGTTGCAGTGCACCAGCTTTGAGTGCCCTGCTTCATGCATTGAACTTGGACTGGTGGTCTATTTCACATATGGTAATATACATGTTTCAATGCTATTCTCTCCAATCATCTTGGAAAGATACAAAACATGTGGGCTTATGTTGTGGTGCTTGGTGAAAGGTATGGTGTGGCATGGCACTGTTATTGGGGATCAACCACAGTGTATTTTCTGCCCATCTTCAATAATTTGCAAGGGAATGGCCAAGTTACCTCATATTGAGTTTATGACTCTTTGATCAGTAGAAATGGATTTGATTATTGTTTTTCCACTTTGTAAAAATCTGTAGCAATGTCTTTTTTTATAAAAAGATCACCTAGCTCTATTTTAATCTATCCTCCAGCTATAGAAATATAATGTCTATCATTGAAGGTTTTCATTTTTTCTTTTGTGTTACTTTTTGAAACTTCTCTAGACATTTTTTTCCCCTATCCCAGTGCGGCTTCCAAAGATGACTATGCATATCAAGTTTTCCAATGTCTCTATAGTATAACACTTTATCTCATTGTTTTCCTCATTTATTTTTTCTTTGATTTTTCAATAAATAACATCTTAGTCTAGGCTACCCAGAAGCAGACCTTGCAATAGAATTTGAGTAAAATATTTTCTTTGATAAGCAATTCCAGGAAACATCAACAAGGTAGTGGTGAAGAAAGATCAGAGAAAGAAGGCAATGCAGGGGACAGTTAGCGTTTAACCAGCTGGGGAGCTCTGGGATGTTGAAAATGCATCTCTATCAATTAAGGTAAAACAAACTATGTAGTCAGCCACTCACTCTCGTCATTCATTATCTGAGCACTAATTCTAAGGGCACTCTCTCTCTGACACTTTAAACTTGTTCTGATTGAAAGTAAGTGCACTCTTGTAGAAAGAAAAGAAATCCAAAAATTCCTTCCCTAAGACAGTTGAGACGTTCTACAGGGGCTGCCTTAATTGTAAAGGTATTGAGTGTGTAAAGGATATGAACAGGGCAACAGAATTTGCCATAGTGTCTATTTGATACTCGGTGTATACAAAACCTTCAAATTGCTTAAGTTCTAATGTCAAATAAGACTTGAGTATTAAAGGGTTAACTGACAATATTGAATACTACAGAGCTTCTTAAAGAATACATGGATCAGTATAATATAAAAAGTACAGATGAATCATTTAAGTTCAAAAATATGCCAATCATAGGTGGGAAATGAAAGTAATAAAATAAGAAAAAGCAGTTTATTTTTTGATTGGCCAGTGTGGTGGAAAACAGATGGAAATCTAAAGTTTGACACAATGATTATGACCTGGAGTTAAATATATCAAGGAATATCAAGGAGTTACTTCTAATCAAGAATAAACATTATATAGCTTCTCTTTTAGTAGAACTTAATTCTTTCATAAAATGAGTTAATTGACCTAATTAATAATCAGGTATTTTCATGGCCTACATTATTTAGAGTTTTTAATAGCAATGTACTTATAAAATGGGCCTTCCGAGGTGGTGCAGTGGTAAAGACTCCTCCTGCCAGTGCAGGATACATCAGAGATGTGGGTTTGATCCCTGGGTCAGAAGATCCCATGGAGGAGGATACAGTAACCCACAGCAATATTCTTGCTGGGAAGTCCCATGGACAGAGGAGCCTGGCGGGCTACAGTCCATGGGGTCACAAAAGGTCACACAGCTGAGGGACAACAAGCACGCATGTACTTACAAGCTATTTTAACTCATACAAACCCCTTCCTCTTGAGATACTGAGTACTAAAAACATTTTGAATAGTGTATTGTGATCAGTTCATACGATTTTTTTTTTTTTTTGGAAGGGGGAGGAGTGTTGTTCCCATATTCTTGTGTTTAAGAGCTAACAGAAAAACTGTGTTTACTTGCTTAGAGAAATTAAAATTCCATAGCAGAAATGGCCAAAATTATGCTCATTTTGAGTATTTTACTTGAAATATTCTTCCCTTCTGCTGTTTTTCTTTCCATATATATATATATATATATATATATATATATATATATATATGTCTTAGAAGTCTTAGTTTTTCTTCAGATGTATCTCTTTGAAAATTTAGAAAAATGCAAAAGCCACATATCCTTGTAATTAAAAAACATATTTAGAGATTTTTTCATAGTATAGGTTGATTAATTAAAATAGCAATGCAGAAATATTATAACTGCAGTCCAAAATTCCTCCTGACTTTGTGCAAGTAAAGGTTGATTTAAATGACCTGACTATTGACTACACATAAACACATCAAAGCTTTCTTAAAATTTAGCTCTGTGCTTCTGGATATACATTTCAGAGTCTGTGGCCTTTGGAGATGATGGGAATACTTTGAAAGAAATCAGAAACCAGTCTGGCTGGGAGGATTTCAGAAGATTCTCTTCACATTTAGAAAATTTAGAAAAGTCTCCAGGCATTTATAAAATTCCTTTGATATTATGATGTCTAATATGACATTATGGGAGCTAAGACTATATAGCCCCAATCCTAGCTCCTTGGTGGACAGAATGCATAAGGTTTTCAGGGGGAAAAAAGGCAAGATTTCTCTCTGATTGCAATTTTAAGTACTATTTAAAATCTTCTACTTAATACCATGAGACCTCATATCACTGAAAATAATAGGGGAGGGGATCAATGTTTTGAGAAAATCAGCCTGCCCCTGTATCATTCACCTTACCTTGGCAATACTTACTTAGGTCTACAGTTTTGACCGACTCCCTGCCAAATGTCAAGCATCAGTAAATCACACAATTGCCCAGGATTACAATTGTGTTAACATAAAAAGTGAGAGGCAAGTTAAATACATAAAGATAAAATGGGAACAGATGCACAAGTAACTGTCCATTAGTGGATTTTTGAAAATCAGTTGTCATCTATAGCTTGAACTGCATTAATTTGCTTATTAGCCATTTTGACTGAAAAGCAATAATTTTATTCATCTATTAGTTTTTTGTTGCTGTTGACAAATTATTAAAAATCTAGTGACTTAAAACAATAAAAAAAATCATTATCTTACAGCTTTGGAGGTCAGAAATCTGAAATGGGTCTCACTGGCTAAAAGTAAGATGTCAGAATAATTGGGTTCCTTCTTTAGAAGGTACAGAAAATAATCAATTTCCTTGCGTTTTTCAGCTTTTAGAGACCATCTGCTTTCCTTGACTTAGACCTCTTCCTCCTCCTTCAGCGTTTACAGCACAGCATCTTTGTCTTTGACTCTAGCTCTTTAGCGTCATTCTTCCACTTACAAGAACCCTCATGGTTACAATGGGCCCAACTAGGTAATCTAGGATACTCTCCCCATCTTGGAGTCAGCTGATAACCTAATTATATCCATTAAATAAGATTATTTGGGATCTCAGCTCTCAGTACTTTTCCTCTAATGATTTCTGTAGATTTCTATCACCTTTACCACTGGGAACAGCAAAGGGGTAGTGTTGATTTTCTGTGTAACCATTGCTACATTTCCTGGAGGAAGCATTTCTCTGAAACAGTAGAGCCCTCAGTGAAGAAAAAAGAAGTCAGAATGCTATACAGAGGACATTAGGTTTAGCAATGAGAAGCAGAATTCCTTTTTATATCCCTTAGGTGTTACCTGGACCTACATTCTGGCTGTAGGTGAAAGAGCACTGCATGCTGATCAGTGGTTCAAAGCACGCAGAACAATGCGTAGACCTCAGCCTTGTAGTGTTGTCTCCTAGCTGGCACAGCCATTGAATTTTCAATAGGTCATTCCATTGTTCCATCAGACCAGCTGCTCTTCATGAAGTTAATACCGTAAATCCAATGCCTTTTGTCTTACTTATTTGATGTAAGAAAAGTTTCAGTTCAGTTCACTCACTTAGTCGTGTCTGACTCTTTGCAACCCCATGGAGTGCAGCACGCCAGGCTTCCCTGTCTATCACCAACTAATTTTCTTCATATGAGGTGCATGTTACTGAGGCCCAGTGATTACTCAGGTATATACATGAATATGTGTATTAATCAATTTATATTATCTCCTTTATACTGTTACTTTATATGAGGTTTGCGAGGAATGCTCAATTTCATAATTTTCCTGTGGTCCTTTTTCTTCATATGTCAGATATCAGGCTCAGAGACATTGTCATGTATCTCAAATCGAAGAGTTAGGAAAGGGAAGAATACACTCTAGTCCTCATTTTCTAGCTGCAAGTCTAGTTCTCTTTGTGTGATACCAGGGTTGCTATCAGAAGAATGGATTAAATTATAACATTAACAATAACTACTACTTATTAACATATTATGGGTTAACATGCTTCCCTGGTGGCTCAGTCGGTAAAAAGTCTATCTGCAATGCAAATGCGGAGAAGGCAATGGCAAGCCACTCCAGTACTCTTGCCTAGAAAATCCCGTGGATGGAGAAGCCTGGTAGGCTGCTGTCTGTGGGGTCGCTAAGGGTCGGACACGACTGAGCGACTTCACTTTCACTTTTCACTTTCACACATTGGAGAAGGAAATGGCAACCCACTCCAGTGTTCTTGCCTGGAGAATCCCAAGGAAGGGGGAGCTTGGTGGGCTTCCGTCTATGGGGTCACACAGAGTCGGACACAGCTGAAGTGACTTAGCAGCAGCAGCAGCAGCAATGTAAATGCAGGAGACCTGGGTTTGATCTTTGGGTTGGGAAGATCCCCTGGAGAAGGGAATGACAACCCACTTCAGTATTCTTGACTTTGGAAATCCATGAACAGAAGAGCTGATGGGCTACAGTCCATGGGGTCACAAAGAGTTGGACACAACTGAATGACTAACTCTTCACTTCATTGGTTATGTAATAACATTTTGTATTTTCATATCCGAGATCGTCCCCAAACTTTTAATTTGATACATTCTTTATCAAAGTGTAAATGTAAATCTTCACTTTATGTGATATACCTCAATAAGTATATTTGGTATCACAAAAAGTGTGATGCAAATTTATAAAGAAAAGGAATACTATAGTTGTATTCAATTTAATAATATGGTCTAATGCACATATGTAACTTTTTGACACCAATAAGTTATGCATTTTAAGGAAATAAAGCTATTTTATGAATACTATTTAAAAAGCTGCAATGGGGTTGTATTAACAAATATCTGAGAAAGGATTAAAACTGTCAGAAATTTATAGTATGAATTCACATGGAAGGAAAATTATTTTATTTTTTAGATATAAGTAAATAATGCTGATAGTTCATCATTATAGAAAGGATAAAATTTCTTAAAGATTCAAGGCAAAATTTTATACTGTCATAGGGTTAAGAATCAATAATTTAGCTATGGGATTTAAATCTTTGACTCCTTATTAGAATCACTTAGAATAAGATCATGGACATGAGTTTGAGTGAACTCTGGGAGGCCTGGCGTGCTGTGATTCATGGGGTCACAAAGAGTCAGACACGACTGAGCGACTGAACTGAACTGAGAATAAGATGTAAATAAAAGCTATCTAAAATATTTCACCATGCTAAGAGCATGGTGCTCTGATATTTAAATGGAAATCAACAGAAAGGTAAAAAGAGAAATATATATATGTGTATATATTTATACACACACACACATACCTTTTTTAAGATCACAACAAAAATCTTTAAAGCTTAGATATTGAAAGTTTTATAAGAGGAAAAATAAAACCCTCTTTAGAAGATGACAACTTAAAAGTTGTAATCACATGTAGCTTGACAAGACAAGCACATGTAATTGTGTATATATATATATGCATTGAAACAAACCAATTTGAAACAAAACTATATGTGAACTGTTTGATATTCAAAGCACAGTCCGTAAAAAAGCCCTTTAGCAGAGATGAGAGTAGCAAACGCCCTCCTAAGGAGAGAGGCACTGATGTGGGGACTAGCCCTTAAAACAATTACTAATCTATCAAAATTTTGTATGTAGGACACAATCTCTGGTTTATCTGGATGAGTCTTGAGGCAGTACAATTTATTGTTCTATTAGTAATAGTATTGTGCAATACTGTTTAGTATTTTAACTTATATGGGGTCTAAATCTTATGATTCAAATCCAAACAAATGTTTCCAGAAAGAATGTGACATTAGTTTTCTCATGTGAAAAAATTAATTGTCGTAGAGTAATTCATGTACATATGTGGATACATATATTCATTCTGTTATCCACTTCTGGCTTTGTTATCCGTTTCATTAGTAACGTAATCATATGTGTTAAAAGCAAACCGTTTTCCAAGAACTTTGAGGCATTTTCTCATTTATTTTCGTACAATTTATTGACATAGATAAGGTAAATTTCATCATGTTAAAATGAGTAAAAACAGACTTTGGGAACATTAAGGTATGAAGCTTAAGGACGTGAAATTGAAGTGATCAAACAGACAAATGCTTCGAACTTCCGGTGACATACCAGTGTTCTTGGCATTTCGGAGTCCTGTTCCATTTGCTTTCTGTCTGCTATGAGCATGAACTTCACTTGGACCTTTTGTGTAACTTTGTTTTTGACACAAAAATGTGGCAGACCCAGGACGTGTCACTTGACCCAATAAACCAAAAGCATGATTCTATTACAAATCCTGTTTTAATTTCCAGAGAGGAGAGCGGGTCACCAGTAATATGATTACTGAATGGTTGAAGTTTCTCTGTCTCCGTCTCCCCAATATTGATGCTGTGTGTTGCTGTATCTAGGATGTACACCAACGGGGACTTACAAATGAATATCTGCGCTGAAAGCCATTTGGAATAGTTATTTTCTGTGCTGTAAACCTACCACTGAGGGACAGCTAAGGTCGTTTGCTTCATTTAACTATTGTTGCTGCTGCTGCTAAGTCGCTTCAGTCGTGTCCGACTCTGTGCGACCCCATAGACGGCAGCCGACCAGGCTCCACCGTCCCTGGGATTCTCCAGGCAAGAACACTGGAGTGGGTTGCCATTTCCTTCTCCAATGTGTGAAAGTGAAAAGTGAAAGTGAAGTCGCTCAGTCGTGTCCGACTAGTAGCGACCCCACGGACTGCAGCCTACCAGGCTCCTCTGTCCATGTGATTTTCTAGGCAAGAGTACTGGAGTGGCTTGCCATTGTGGCTTTTAAACGCCATCTTGTTTTATAATTGTATAAAATATTTAGATGAGACCAAAGTCATGTCTTCAAAACATGGTAAATTTTCAAATTCCAGCATCTTTGTTATCTATATCCTGCTAAACCTTATGATAATTGTATTGATCATGCTTCTGTTTTCCACTGTTAACCTAATGAAGGCAAATATGTATATACATCTATTATATATTATCCCTTTCCTAAGTTCATGCTAGCACAAAATATTATAAAAATAGTGGCATAATATACACCTTTTTTCTTCATCTTGCTTTCTCACTTAGTATTCTTGTGATCTACTTCACAGCAATACATAAAGTGTTCCTCATTCCTTTTATGTCTGAATAATTTCCATTATGTTGATAAACCATATCTCATTTAACCAGTTTCCTGCTGGCAGACATTTAGATGTCTATGTTTCTAGAATGTTGCCATTATAAAAATGTTTAATGCATATTTTACAAAATATAACTTTGTAAAAATTACTAGAAGTATTACTGCTGACTCAAAGGGTAAATGTATATGGGATTTTGCTAAATGTTGGCAGGCAGATTTCTTTCTATAGGGTTGTACTGTTTAACATTTCATAATCTTGGCAATGGAGTGCTATCAAACTCTTGGATTCTACCATTCTGATTTGGTATTCTAATGCATTAATAGTTAATTTTTCATATTTTATAAGGAAATTAATCATGTTTTCATATGATTAAGAGCTATTTGTTTTTCTTTTGCAGCCGTTATCTTTGAAACTCTAGCCAATTCTCCAATAGAATTGTTGGCTAACTTAGTTTCTATTTTTAGAAGACATGTAAGTATTAAATGGGAATATAAATCAGGAATGTTGTTTTCCCAATTAGTCATTTAGAAATTTTATTCATGGTGGTTTGATTTGTCATACATAGTGGTTTGATTTTGTCTTATGCTTCCTATTGTCAGTAGTTAAATGCGTTAGCATTTACTTTCTCGTTTCCTGATTTGTAATTATAGTTAAAGTTTCTGTCAGTTCTGAAGCATAGTTATTTACTCAAATACTACTACTTGTATATTTCCTTTTTTTATGTTTAAATTTCTTATGCATTTGACTATGTCTTAGTATTTAACAAGTGATGCTTCGTATAACTGCTTTCATTTTTAATGACTAGTCCTCCCCAAACTTTCTACTAAAAATGCAACATGTTTTCCAACTTAAGATAATACCTTTATGTATCAAATTACTGAATTTTCATTTTATTTTTAAATTTCAGGTTTTCTATTCTTAACAAAAACTTATCTGATAGTTTATATAACAGACTCCTTGAATGGCAGAGCTGTGCCCTCACTTCCCTCTACCTTCTTATATCATTAGTGTTTTCAGGGATAGTCTTGCTTTTCTCTTTTGCTTTTTCAAATGTTTTAGTTTATCATCAGTCTAGCTAAAAAAGAACAAACAGAATCAATGGCATCTTTATTGAGATCATCATTGTTATATCTTTAAGTTGTTTGCTCTTCCCTATAAGAACTTGGAATGCATTTCCAATTTTTTCAACTCTCTCAAGTATTTTGTAGTTTTCTTATACAGGTTTTGCAGCTATTTTGCAAAGTTTACCTATATGTGTTTGCTTTCTTTTTCTTTCTTTTTTTTAAGTCTTCTACTTCCTTCTCCTCCTCCTTCTTCTTTGTGTGGTATAGACATCTCTGTCCTTATGTTGATTATAATTATTTTTAAAAGTGAAGAAAAATAGAATTATCCTGATAGTTCTTAAAAACACTATAGTAAAGTTGCAGGATATAAAATCAACACACAGAAATCTCTTGTATTCCTATACACTAATAATGAAAAAATAGAAAAAGAAGTTAAGGAAACAATTCCATTCACTGTTGCAAAGAAAATAATAAAATACTTAGGAATATATCTACCTAAAGAAACAAAAAACCTATATATAGAAAACTATAAAACACTGGTCAAAGAAATCAGAGAGGACACTAACAGATGGAAGAATATACCATGTTCATGGACTGGAAGAATAAATATTGTGAAAATGAATATATTACCCAAAGTAATTTATAGGTTAAATGCAATCCATGTCAAGCTACCAATGGTATTTTTCACAGAGCTAGAACAAATAATTTCACAATTTGTATGGAAATACAAAAAACCTCAAATAGCCAAAGCAATCTTGAGAAAGAAGAATGGAACTGGGGGAATTAACCTGCCTGACTTCAGGCTCTACTACAAAGCCACAGTCATCAAGACAGTATGGTACTGGCATAAAGACAAAAATATAGATCAATGGAACAAAATAGAAAGCCCAGAGATAAATCTTATCTTTGACAAGGGAGGCAAGAATATTCAATTGAGAAAAGACAATCTCTTTAACAAGTGGTGCTGGGAAAACTGGTCAACCACTTGTAAAAGAATGAAACTAGAACATGCCCTAACACCATACACGAAAATTAACTCAAAATGGATTAAAGATCTAAATGTAAGACCAGAAACTATAAAACCTCCATGACCCACCTCCCAGAACATTGGAAATAAAAGCAAAAATAAACAAAAGGGACCTAATTAAACTTAAAAGCTTCTGCACAACAAAGGAAACTATAAGCAAGGTGAAAAGACAGCCTTCAGAATGGGAGAAAATAATAGCAAATGAAGCAGCTGACAAAGGATTAATCTCAAAAATATACAAGCAACTCCTGCAGCTCAACTCCAGAAAAATAAACGATCCAATCAAAAAAAGGCCCAAAGAACTAAACAGACATTTTTCCAAAGAAGACATACAGATGGCTAACAAACACATGAAAAGATGCTCAACATCACTCATAATCAGAGAAATGCACATCAAAACCACAATGAGGTACCATTTCATGCCAGTCAGAATGGCTGCTATCCAAAAGTCTACATGCAATAAATGCTGGAGAGGGTGCGGAGAAAAGGGAACCCTCTTACACTGTTGGTGGGAATGCAAACTAGTACAACCACTCTGGAGAACAGTGTGGAGATTCCTTAAAAACTGGACATAGAGCTGCCATACGACCCAGCAATCGCACTCCTGGGCATTCACACTGAGGAAACCAGAATTGAAAGAGACACATGTACTCCAATGTTCATCCAGCACTGTTTATGATAACCAGGACATGGAAGCAACCTAGATGTCCATCTGAACGCGAATGGATTAGAAAGCTGAGGTACATATACACAATGGAGTATTACTCAGCAATTAAAAAGAATACATTTGAATCAGTTCTAATGCAGTGGATGAAACTGGAGCCCATTATACAGAGTGAAGTAAGCCAGAAAGAAAAACACCAATACAGTATACTAGCGCATAATATGGGATTTAGAAAGATGATAATGAAAACCCTGTATACGAGACAGCAAAAGAGACACAGATGAATAGAACAGGCTTTTGGACTCTGTGGGAGAGGGCGAGGGTGGGATGATTTGGGAGAATGGCATTGAAACATGTGTATTATCATATGTGAAATGAATCGCCAGTCTAGGTTCAATGCATGATACAGGATGCTCGGGGCTGGTGCCCTGGGATGACCCAGAGGGATGGGATGGGGAGGGAGGTGGGAGGGGGGTTCAAGATGAGGAACACATGTACACCCAGGGCAGATTCATGTCAATGTATGGCAAAACCAATACAAAAATGTAAAGGAATTAGCCTCCAATTAAAATAAATAAAATAAATTTTTAATAAAAGATTAATTAATTAAAAATAAATAAAAATTAAAAGTTGAAACATCCCTTTGCCGACAAAAGTACCTATAGTCAAAGCTATGGTTTTTCCAGTAATCATATATGGATGTGAGAGTTGGACTATAAAGAAGGCTGAGCGCTGAATAAACTATGCTTTTGAGCTTTGGTGCTGCAGAAGACTTCTTGAGAGTCCTTTCAACAACAAGGAGATCAAGCCAGTCAATCCTAAAGGAAATCAACCCTGCAACACTCAGAACTGTACATGGAATGACAGACTGGTTCCAAATAGGAAAAGGAGTACGTCAAGGTTGTATATTGTCACCCTGCTTATTTAACTTATATACAGAGTACATCATGAGGAACACTGGGCTGGAAGAAGCATGAGCTGAAATCAAGATTGCTGGGAGAAATATCAGTAACCTCAGATATGCAGATGACACCAGCCTTATAGCAGAAAGTGAAGAGGAACTCAAAAGCCTCTTGATGAAAGTGAAAGAGGAGAGTGAAAAGGTTGGCTTGAAGCTCAACATTCAGAAAACAAAGATCATGGCATCTGGTCCCATCACTTCATGGGAAATAGATGGGGAAACAGTGGAAACAGTGTCAGACTTTATTTTTTGGGGCTCCAAAATCACTGCAGATGCTGATTGCAGCCATGAAATTAAAAGACGCTTACTCCTTGGAAGGGAAGTTATGACCAACTTAGATAGTATATTAAAAAGCAGAGACATTACTTTGCCAACAAAGGTCCATCTAGTCAAGGATGTGGTTTTTCCAGTGGTCATGTATGGATGTGAGAGTTGGACTGTGAAGAAGGCTGATCGCCGAAGAATTGATGCTTTTGAACTGTGGTGTTGGAGAAGACTCTTGAGAGTCCCTTGGACTGCAAGGAGATCCAACCAGTCCATTCTGGAGGAGATCAATCCTGGGTGTTCATTGGAAGGACTGATGCTAAAGCTGAAACTGCAATACTTTGGCCACCTCATGCGACGAGCTGACTCACTGGAAAAGAGTCTGATGCTGGGAAGGATTGGGGGCAGGGGGAGAAGGGGACAACAGAGAATGAGATGGCTGAATGGCATCACCGACTTGATGGTCATGAGTTTGAGTGAACTCCGGGAGTTGGTGATGGACATGGAGGCCTGGAGTGCTGTGATTCATGGGGTCACAAAGAGTCGGACACGACTGTGGGACTGAACTGAACTGAACTGAATGTTGAAGCTCCAATATTTTTGCCTTCTGATGCGAAAAGCTGACTCATTGGAAAAGACCCTGATCCTGGGAAAGATTGAAGGCGGGAGGAGAAGGGGACGACCGAGGATGAGGTGGTTGGATGGCATCACTGATTCAATGGACATGAGTTTGAGCAAACTCTGGGCGACAATGAAGGACAGAGAAACCTGGCATGTTGCAGTTAATGGGGTCACAAAGAGTAGGACATTACTGGTGACTAAACAACAAAAGCATATTATTATTTTTTAGACTTTACACATTTTTAGATTTAGTTTCTTTCTCTGATTTATGTCACAAAGCATAATATTCACTGGATCCATCCACATTGTTCCAAATTCAGAATGTCATTCTTTCTTTATGGCTGACTCATATTTCATTGCATATATAAACCACTTCTTTGTTTGCTTATCTGTTAATGGACCATTGATTTGCTTCAATACTTGGGCTATTACAAATAATGCAGCTACAAACATTAGGGTGTGTATATCATTTTTATATATGGTCTTACACCATTTTTGATTGGGATATTTATTTTTTAACTTTTTGCTTTGTATTGAGGTATAGCTGATTAACAAACAAGGTTGTGATAATTTCAGGTGAACAGCAAAGAGACCTATCCATACATAAACCTATCCATTCTCCTTGGACTCCTTGCACCCAGACTGCCACAAAACACTGAGCAGAGTTCCTTGTGCTATACAGTAGGTCCTTGTCAGTTATCCATTTCAAATACAGCAGTGTGTACATGTCCATCCCAAACTCCCTATATATCTTTCTTCCCCATCCTTCCCACCAGCAACTACAAGCTGGTTCACAAAGTCTGTGAATCTGTTTTTGTAAATTTGTATCATTTCTTTGTAGATGCCACATGTGAGAAATGTCCTAAGTATTTCTCCTTCTTGTTCTGACATTTCCTTCAGTATGAGACTCTCTAGGTTCATCCATGTTACTGGAAATGACATCATGTCATTCGTTTTAATGGCTGAATGACCTTCCCTTGAATATATGTACCAAACATGTCTTTGTCTATCCCTTTGTTAATGGACATTTAGTTTGCTTTCAAGTCTTCACTGTTGTAAATAGTGCTGCAGTGAAGACTGGAGTGTATGTGTCTTTTGGATCATGTTTTTCTCCAGATGGCACGCCCAGGAGTGGAACCACAGGGTCAGAAGGTAGCTATAGTTGGTGCTTTGTAAGGAACCCTTACACTTTCTCATAGTCGTTATACCAATTTACACGCCCATCGACAGTGTAGGAAGGTTCCCTTCCCACCACACACTATCCAGCATTTGTTTCTTGTGGATTTTTTGATGATAGTCATTCTGGCTATTGTGAGGTGTTACCTCATTGTAATTTTGATTTGCATTTCTCTAATAATTAGTGTTGTCGAACATCTTTTTATGTGCCTATTGGCCATCTGTATGCTTTCTTTGGAGAATGCCTGTTGAGTCCATCTGCCCATTTTTTGAGCGTGTTGTTTGTCCGATGCTGTTAAACATCATGAACTATTTGTAAATTTTGGAAACTAATCCCTTGTCAGTAACATCATTTGCAAATATATTCTCCTAATTTGTGGGTTGTCTTTTCATTTTGTTTGTTTCCTTTGCTATGCGAAAGCTTTTGAGTTTAAGTGGGTCCCATTTGTTTATTTTGGTGTTATTTCCATTATTCTGGGAGATAGATCAAAAAAGATATTGCTGCAACTTATGCCAGAGTATGTTCTGCCTGTGTTTTCTTCTAGGAGTTTTGTAGTGTCTGGTCTCACATTTAGGTCTTTAATGGGATGTTTATTTTTTGGTATTAGTATCATATAGTAGTATGAGCTATCCATATGTTTTGGACATGAATCTGTTACATCATTTGCAAATATTATCTCCCATTCCATATGTTTTTCATTTTGATGGCTTCCTTAGCTGTGTAAAATTAAACTTGGAAGTTTAAATAGGTCTCATTTTCGTACTTCTGTTTTCATATCTTTTGTCCTAGGAGAAAAAAGTTTTAAAAAGCTACGGTTTATGTCCAAGAGTGATCCATCTATAAACTTGTCTAAAGATTTTTATGACCTCAGGTCAAACATTTAGGTTTTTGATACATTTTGATTTAATTTGTATATGGTGTAAGGAAATGCTATAACTTCATTGATTAATATGTAGCTATCCAGTTTTCCTGGCACCATTTGTTAAAGAGGCTCTTAGTTCTCCATTATATATTCTTATTTCCTTTGCTGTAGGCTAATTTTCCATAGATTCATGGGTTTATTTCTTCGTTCTGTTTTCTGTTCCCTTGATCTATGTCTGATTTTGTGTCGGGATCATGCTGTTTTGATTACTGCAGTTTTCTAGTACAGTCTGAAGTCTGGGAGAGTGATACCTCCAGCTTTGTTTTTTGAGGGGATGGTCAAGATTGCTTTGGCAATTCAGAGTCTTTTATGGTTCCGTAAGAAGTTGTGGATTAATGGTTCTAGTTCTGTGAAAAATGTCATGGGTATTCTGATAGGGATTCTATTAAATCTATAGGTTGTGTTGGATAGCATGATTACTTTGGATCCCATTTCTTTGTATCGTGTTCAGTTTCCTACATCAGTGTATTATAGTTTTCAGAGCATAAGTCTTTCACGTCCTTGGTTAAGTTTATTCCTAGGTATTGTAGTCTTTTCAATGTGATTTTAAAAGATTTTTTTTTACTTTCTTATTTTGATAGTTAATTATTAGGGTGCATAAATAAGTTCTGTCTGTTATTCTTATATAGAGCAACTTTATTGAATTCATTTATTAGTTCTAATAGTTTTGGCCTGGAGATGTTAGGGTTTTCTATATAAACTATCATGTCATCTCCAAATAGTGACAGTTTTACCTCTTCCCTTCTAATTTGGGTGCCTTTATTTTTGTCTGATTGCTGTGGCTAAGACTTCCAATACTATGTTAAATGAAAGTGACAAGAGTGAGTATCGTTGTCTTTTTCCTAAATTTAGTGGAAGACTTTCAGCTTTTCATCACTAAGTATTAGTGTTGGTCCTAGATTTGTTATAAATGGGATTTATTATGTTGAGATATGTTTTTTCCATATACACTTTTACTGAAGTTTTTAACATGGATGGATTTGAATTTGTCAAAAGCTTCTACTGAGACTATTGAAAACTGTGATTTCTACCCTTTTCCTTTTGTTCATGTGGTATTTCACATTAATTGACTTGCAAATGTTAGATCATCCTTGTGACCTTGGAATAAATCCAACTCGATTGTGGTTTATGACCCTTTTTACATTGTGGAATTCGGTTTACTAATACATTGTTCTGAATTTCTGCATCTGTGTTCATCAAACACATACATCTTTATCTGTAGCACATTTATCTTTTTCCCCTTTGACTCCATCCATGTATCTTTATCCACAAAAGCCAACTCCGATCACATCTTTTGTTCTCAATTACTTAGTGTACTTTCCTCTGTCCTATGCTCTTCCTTTCATAAAATGCTTCATTTTTATCTTAGCATTAACATCACTCTCCAGCAATTCAAAATAACAAACTTGATATCTAGCTTCATTCATACTTTCTTTTATCCTAGAGAGAATGTTTTCACAAGTGCGTGAGTGTGGGTACCTCTTCATGTCAAAATTTATAGTTTGCATGGCCAAAGGTATAGTTTTTCCAGTAGTGATGTAAGGATGTGAGAGTTGCACCATAAAGAAGGCTGAGCACTGAACTGATGCTTCCAAATTGTGGTCCTGGAGAAGACTCTTGAGAGTCCCTTGGAGAGCAGGGAGATTAAATCACTCAATCCTCAAGGAAATCAACCCAGAATATTCACTGGAAGGACTGATTCTGAAGCTGAAGTTCCAATACTTTGGCCACCTGATGCAAACAACCGACTTTTTGGAAAAGACCCTGATGTGGGGAAGGATTAACAGCAGGAGGAGAAGGACGTGACAGAGGATGAGATGGTTGGATGGCATCACTGACTCAATGGACATGAGTTTGAGCAAAATGTGGGAGATGGTGAAGGATGGGGAGGCCTGTTTTGCCGCAGTCCACGGGGTCGCAGAGAGTCAGACACGACTGAGCAAATGAACAACAGTAACAGAGGCTCTCAGACTTTTTTCCTTCAGATTGAAAATGGCAAATATTGACTGAAATAATCTAAAGAATCAAATTAGAGTTGTAGTGTAGTAATTAGTAATATACAAATTAGTAATACACAAAAAGTGTATCACTAAAAATTCAAATATATGTGGAGAGAGAAAAGCTTTGCACTGATTTTTTGTTAAGTTTTTTCATTTGAAATTAACAAACCTTAACATTTTAAAACACACTGAGACATGGAAAAATTTGTTTTAAAATCAAAACAAAATAAGCAAGCAAACAATTGAATTGGACAGATACCGTATATTAGCAGCAATAGTGAAAAGACTAAGCATGCCAACTTATATATCACACTTTCTTCGTCTTTCCTGTCATTTATCAACACAAGTTGGAAGCACTGGTTATTGGGTGTTTGCTTCTTAATATTTTGAATATATTGTTAAGGCTAAGATATGGCAAAAAAAAATTAAAGCTTGAGATTCATGAGATAATTCAAGATATTCTTGATAGTTCAGATGTTGAAATGACTAAAATACATCACAAAGGACATTCATATACTGATGGAACACAAATTTCTTATATGCCTTTCTAAAATGGCCAGCCTTTTAGCTCACTTTCCCTTTACTTTTAAAGTGTAGATTTACCTTGTTAAACACTGTGTCAGCAAATGGTATTTACTAACATGAGTCACTCTGTGGACTTAAAGGTTGAATCTGATCGATGGTCCATCTGTAAACAAGACAAGGCTATCAGTAATCTTACGACATGGATATCTATATTGGCTTCTTGTAATACAGCCAGATGTATAGCCTACTAATGGAGAAGGAGGGCATGCATTATTGGTTAATGTTAGTGTTTGTGAATTATTCAGTTTAGAACTGTATATTGTAATCATAAGACACCGAGATTAAATGCTGCCTCTGCAGGTTCTGATTAGAGGAAACATCGTAGCATTTAACTTATTTTGCCTTCTGCAGTTACCTATTAGTTTGCTCTGCACTCTGTCTTTTGATGTGCTTTTAACATCCACCTGCTTCCTGAAGACTACTCAAGCCAAGGTGCTTTCCAAAACATGAATTTTCTTTTGATCTATAGCCCCATGTTCCAGGAACATTTGCTTACATGCCAAACAAACTTCCTTGAGATATTAACAATGAAAACTCAGCCTCTATCCTAGCTGTCAAAGTGAAGCGGTGGGGTGGAGCGGAGTGGCGGCTGAGAACACAATTTGGAAGAAAGGGAACAGGAATAAATTAACACATCTCTGTCTTTTCCCTCTTTGACGCCATCCATGTATCCTCATCCACAAAACCCAACTCATTCTGTTTATTTTGCTCAGGATTACTTAGTGTCCTTTCCTCTCTTCCTCTCACAAAATGCTTCAGCTTGACCTGAGCATAAACATCTCAT
Organism: Moschus berezovskii; assembly: GCF_049115385.1. Taxonomy (NCBI): domain Eukaryota; kingdom Metazoa; phylum Chordata; class Mammalia; order Artiodactyla; family Moschidae; genus Moschus; species Moschus berezovskii. Next base: position 11,354,855 of record NC_142467.1, read on the forward strand.
GAATCAGACCGGACTTAGCAACTAAGCATAAACATCACTCTCCAGCAATTCAGAAAAACAAACTTGCTATCTAGCTTTATTTATATTTCCTTTTATCCTATTGAGAGAAAAACATGTTTCTTTTGGGGACTGATGGTAAAGGTCTAGGATTTCATACAGTTAATTCACTAGAATTTCATAACTGTGTGAAATCAGTTAATGGCATCACTGGCTCAGTGGACATGAGTTTGAGCAAGCTACGGGAGATGGTGAAGGCCAGGGAAGCCTGGCGTGCTGCAGTCCATGAGGCTGCAAAGAGTCAGACATGACTGAGCCACTGAACAATAACAATTCAAGAGAGGCCAAAAATCTTTTTTGAAATTTTAACACAAATACAGTTATTCTGATAAATAAGCTATTGTTCTGGGGAGATACCATGAAGCAAAGCATAGAATGGAATGTTGAGTTTTATTGCATTACTTTTGATTAAAATAAATCATCAAGTTTTTCTGTTAAAAAATAGCTATTATTCAAAGAATAATACTTTCTCTTGAGACAAGATTTCCAGAAAGGCTTCCTTCTTCTCTATCTCATAGTGAACACCTAGAAATGGTCTTTTATTCTTTTCTGAACTAACTCTTTATTGAATTTGATATATAGTGTGTATTGATCTAGTTACTGTGAACACCAGGATCTTAATCTATACATAAATGAAAACATTTGAATCTATCCTACCGTTTTCACACACACATACTCATGTACACATACATGTGTGTTATGTGTGTGTGTGAATAGCTTTGAAGTCTTTTGCAGTCTATACATCATGTATCTCTTCTGGGTGTTCCTCACTGTACCTGATAAAGGAACAAAAAAGTCATTGAATGGACATATACATTTATGTATCAATTATAGTCTTTTCAGTAGAAACCTGGTTTAGTTATTTTAAAGTGGTCTTTGTCCTGACTGGTTATAATAAAGATGTTATCTTTTTTTTTGTCTTATAGGATAATCAGAAGAAATGTAGAAATGTATGTTTAACCAAATATAGAGCTTACTTAATAGTTAGATTTTTTTTTGTCATAGCCATCAACTAGTACAATTTTCTTCAAAATGAGTTAAAGAGCAAAAAAAATTCAAATGCATTTAATAAACATTTTACATGACTATGTGAATGAAAAAATCATTAAGAGGGTTTGCTTAAAAAATAGCACTTCTCATATTAGTCTTTTCTTTGAATGCTGTCAAAGATGATTTAACTTCAATTAATATTGCACTTTTGACTCAGAACTTGTCAACTATTTCATTTTATCATCTCTGAACTTTCCCCTAGACATAGGCAGAAAAATAGACAGTAATAATCATTAAACATGAAAGGCAGCACATTTCCCTATAAAGAGCAAAATGGCATAGGGTAAGGGTTAGGAGCAAGCACATAAGTGATAAATACATTGACAGTTTGCTTTTAAGGAATCAACATTCTTCAGCATTTGCCAGCAGGAACCAGGCACTGTGACAGGAGAACAGACTGGCAGATGGACCCTTCTTTCCTTTAATAGACCAGAATAGAATGAATGAAATAAAGAGGAAAATATGTTGAGTTAAAATCAGATATTTAACTTTAGAAATTAAATAGATCATGTTTAGCAATTATTGTTGTTCAGTCTCTCAGTTGTGTGTGCATTGTTGTGACCCCATGGACTGAGGCATGCCAGGCCTGGCTGTCCTTCACTGTCTCCTGGACTTTGCTCAAACTCATATCCACTGAAAGAATGATGCCATCCAACCGTCTCATCCTTTGTTGTCTCCTTCTCCTCCTGCCTTCCATTTTTCCAAGCATCAGGATCTTTTCCAATGAGCTGGCTTTTCGCATCAGGTGGCCAAAATATTGGAGCTTCAGTATCAACATCCAGTAAATATTCAGGGTTGATTTCCTTTAGAATTGACTGGTTTGATCTCTTTGCAGTCCAAGGGATTCTCAAAAGTCTTCTCCAACACCATATTTAGAAAGCATCAGTTCTGCAGCACTCAGCCTGTTTTATGGCCCAACCCTCACATCCATACATGACTACCGGATAAACCATAGCTTTGACTAGGCAGATCTTTGTCAGCAAAATAATGTCTCTGGTTTTAAAAGCACTGTCATGGTTTTTCATAGCTTTTCTTCCAAGGAGCAAACATTGTAATTTCATGGCTACAGTCATAATCTGCAGTGATTTTGGAGCCCAAGAAAGTAAAATCTCTCACTGTTTCCACTGTTTCCCTATCTATTTGCAATGAAGTGATGGGACTGGATGCCGTGATCTTAGTTTTTTGAATGTTGAGTTTTATGCCACCTTTTTCACTCTCCTGTTTCACCTTCAACAAGAGTCTCTTTAGTTCCTCTTCATTTTCTGCCATAAGGGTGGTGTCATCTGCATATCTGAGGTTATTGATAGCAATTAGGAAAAAGGATATTTGTAAAGGTAAACACACTTCCTTAGGGAACCTTCAAGTGGGCATCAGAACCGTAAGGATTTCCTTGTGCAAGACCGTGGCAATCAAATCAGTTCTAGTACTTTTTGTCCCAGAATACCATTAGGTCCATACCATCTTTATTGTGCCCATCTTCCCAAGAAAATTTTTTTTGAAGAGACCTCTAGTCTTTCCCAGTCTATTGTTTGAATCTAACAGAAGCATAAGATATTAAGAGGTGGTAAGAATACATAGAACAACTATACAAAAAAGATCTTCATGACCAAGATAATCGCGATTGTGTGATCACTTACCTACAGCCAGACATCTTGGAATGTGAAGTCAAGTGGGCCTTAGAAAGCATCACTATGAACAAAGCTAGTGGAGGTGATGGAATTCCAGTTGAGCTATTTCAAATCCTGAAAGATGATGCTGTTAAAGTGCTGCACTCAGTATGCCAGCAAATTTGGAAAACCCAGCAGTGGCCACAGGACTGGAAAAGTCAGTTTTCATTCCAATCCCAAAGAAAGGCAATGCCAAAGAATGTTCAAACTATCACACAATTGTGCTCATCTCACATGTTAGCAAGGTGATGCTCACAATTTTCCAAGCCAGGCTTCAACAGAACATGAACCATGAACTTCCAGATGTTTAAGATGGATTTAGAAAAGGCAGAGTAACCAGATCAAATTGCCAGCATCCGCTGGATCATTGAAAAAGCAAGAGAGTTCCAGAAAAACGTCTATTTCTGCATTATTGACTATGCCAAAGCCTTTGACTGTGTGGATCACAATAAACTGTGGAAAATTCTGAAAGAGGTAGGAATACCAGACCACCTGACCTGCTTCCTGAGAAATTTGTATGCAGGTCAAGAAGCAACTGTTAGAACTGGACATGGAAAAATAGACTGGTTCCAAATAGGAAAAGGAGTATATGAAGGCTGTATATTGTCACCCTGCTTATTTAACTTGTATGCAGAGTACATCATGAGGAACGCTGGGCTGGAAGAAGCACAAGCTGGAATCAAGATTGCCGGGAGAAATATCAATAACCTCAGATATGCAGATGACACCAACCTTATGGCATAAAGTTAAGAACTAAAGAGCCTCTTGATGAAAGTGAAAGAGGAGAGTGAAAAAGTTAGCTTAAAATTCAACATTCAGAAAACTAAGATTATGGTATCGGGTCCCATTATTTCATAGATAGGGAAACAGTGGAAACAGTGTCAGACTTTATTTTTTTGGTCTCCAAAATCACTGCAGAAAGTGACTGCAGCCATGATATTAAAAGATGCTTACTCTTTGGAAGAAAAGCTATGACCAACCTAGACAGCATATTAAAAAGCAGAGACATTACTTTGCCAACAACGGTCCATCTAGTCAAAGCTATGGTTTTTCCACTAGACATGTATGAATGTGAGAGTTGGACTATAAAGAAAGCTGAACACCAAAGAACTGATGCTTTTGAACTGTGGTGTTGGAGAAGACTCTTGAGAGTCACTTGGACTGCCAGGAGATCCAACCAGTCCATCCTAAAGGAAATCAGTCCTGAATATTCATTGGAAGGACTGATGGTGAAGCTGAAATTCCAATACTTTGGTCACCTATTGCAAAGAACTGAGTGATTTGAAAAGACCCTGATGCTGGGAAAGATTGAAGTCAGGAGGATAAAGGGGCAACAGAGGATGAGAAGTTTGGATGCATCACCGACTCAATGGACGTGAGTTTGAGTAAACTCCAGGGATTGGTGATGGACAGGGAGGCCTGGCATGCTGCAGTCCATGGAGTCTTAAAGAGTCGGACATGACTGAGTGACTGAATGGAATTGAACTGTCCTAGAATAAGTACAGTTAGGATGAAATTCCCTATCTCAGGAAAGACTTCTCCACTATTTGACCTGTTTGCACTCAAGTTTTTTTTCTTTTCAGTGTAAATCTGGGTTTACAAAATTGTGAAGAAAATATAACTCAGATTTTGAGATAAGCAGAATGTGTCCCATCAGACTGATACTTGTCAGCTGAAATATCTGAGACACTTCAAACATTAATGGGGGTCATGACAACATTATTATTACCTCTCACAGGCAAATATGTGAAATGGTATCTGGAATGTTAAGTAATTAATTTCTTCAACTATTTAAATCATTTCTTTTTTCTGTCTTTAGTTTTAAGTTTTGTAATATTCATTTCTTTGGGATTAGAATGAAGACTGACATTTTCCAGTCCTGTGGCTACTGCTGAGTTTTCCAAATTTGCTGGCATATTGAGTGCAGCACTTTCACAGCATCATCTTTCAGGATTTGAAATAGCTCAACTGGAATTCCATCACCTCCACTAGCTTTGTTCGTAGTGATGCTTTCTAAGGCCCACTTGACTTTACATTCCAAGATGTCTGGCCCTAGGTGAGTGATCACGCCATCGTGATTATCTTGGTCGTGGAGATCTTTTTTGTACAGTTCTTCTGTGTATTCTTGCCATCTCTTCTTAATATCTTCTGCTTCTGTTAGGTCCATACCATTTCTGTCCTTTATCAAGCCCATCTTTGCATGAAATGTTCCCTTGGTATCTCTAATTTTCTTGAAGAGATCTCTTGTTTTTCCTATTCTGTTGTTTGCCTCTATTTCTTTGCATTGATTGCTGAGGAAGGCTTTCTTATCTCTCCTTGCTTTCTTTGGAACTCTGCATTCAGATGCTTATATCTTTTCTTTTCTCCTTTGCTTTTCATAGCTGCTTGTAAGACCTCCTCAGACAGCCATTTTGTTTGTTTGCATTTCTTTTCCATGGGGATGGTCTTGGTCCCTGTCTCCTGTACAATGTCACAAACCTCTGTCCAGAGTTCATCAGGCACTCTATCTATCAGATCTAGTCCCTTAATTCTATTTCTTACTTCCACTGTATAATCATCAGGGATTTGATTTAGGTCATATCCGAATGGTCTAGTGGTTTTCCCTACTTTCTTCAATTTCAGGTGAATTTGGCAATAAGGGGTTCATGATATGAGCCACAGTCAGCTCCTGCTCTTGTTTTTGCTAACTGTATAGAGCTTCTCCATATTTGGCTACAAAGAATATAATCAATTTGATTTTGGTGTTGACCATCTGGTGATGTCCATGTGTAGAGTCTTCTCTAGTGTTGTTGGAAGAGGGTGTTTGCTATGACCAGTGCGTTCTCTTGACAAAACTCTATTAGCCTTTGCCCTGCTTCATTCCGTGCTCCAAGGCCAAATTTGCCAGTTACTCCAGGTGTTTCTTGACTTCCTACTTTTGCATTCCAGTCCCCTATAATGAAAAGGACATTTTTTTTGGGTGTTAGTTCTAAAAGGTCTTGTAGGTCTTCATAGAACCATTCAACTTCATTTCTTCAGCGTTACTGGTTGGGGCATAGGCTTGGATTACTGTAATATTGAATGGTTTGCCTTGGAAACGAACAGAGATAATTCTGTCATTTTTGAGATTGCATCCAAGTACTGCATTTCGGACTCTTTTGTTGACCATGATGGCTACTCCATTTCTTCTAAGGGATTCCTGCCCACAATAGTAAATATAATGGTCATCTGAGTTAAATACACCCATTCCAGTCCATTTTAGTTCACTGATTCCTAGAATGTCGATGTTCACTCTTGCCATCTCCTGTTTGACCACTTCCAATTTGCCTTGATTCATGGACCTAACATTCCAGGTTCCTATGCAATACTGCTCTTTACAGCATTGGACCTTGCTTATATCAGCAGTCACTTCCACAACTGCATATTTGTGTTGCTTTGGCTCCATCCCTTCATTCTTTCTACAGTTATTCTCCACTGTTCTCCAGTAGCATGCTGGGCACCTACCAACCTGGGGAATTCCTCATTCAGTATCCTATCATTTTGCCTTTTGATACTGTTCATGAGGTTCTCAAGGCAGGTATACTGAAGTGCTTTGCCATCCCTTCTCCAGTGGACCACATTCTGTCAGACCTCTCAACCATGACCCACCCATCTTGGGTGGCCCCACATGGCATTCTTCATTCCAATCCCAAAGAAAGGCAATGCCAAAGAATGCTCAAACTACCGCACAATTGCACTCATCTCACACGCTAGTAAAGTCATGCTCAAAATTCTCCAAGCCAGGCTTCAGCAATATTTGAACCATGAACTTCCAGATGTTCAAGCAGGTTTTATAAAAGGCAGAGGCACCAGAGATCAAATTGCCAACATCTGCTGGATCATGGAGAAAGCAAGAGTTCCAGAAAAACATCTATTTCTGCTTCATTGACTATGCCAAGGCCTTTGACTGTGTGGATCACAATAAACTGTGGAAAACTCTGAAAGAGATGGGAATACCAGCCCACCTGACCTGCATCTTGAGAAACCTGTATGCAGGTCAGGAAGTAACAGTTAGATCTGGACATGGAACAACAGACAGGTTCTAAATAGGAAAAGGAGTACGTCAAGGTTGTATATTGTCCCCCTGGTTATTTAACTTCTATGCAGAGTACATCATGAGGAACGCTGGGCTGGAAGAAGCACAAGCTGGAATCAAGATTGTTGGGAGAAATATTAATAACCTCAGATATGCAGATGATACCACCCTTATGGCAGAAAGTGAAGAGGAGCTAAAAAGCCTCTTGATGAAAGTAAAGAGGAGAGTGAAAAAGTTGGCTTGAAGCTCAACATTCAGAAAACAAAAATCATGGCATCTGGTCCTACCCCTTCATGGGAAATAGACAAGGAAACAGTGGAAACAGTGCCAGACTTTATTTTTTTGGGGTCCAAAATCACTGTGGATGCTGATTGCAGCCATGAAATTAAAAGACGCTTACTCCTTGGAAGGAAAGTTATGACCAACCTAGATAGTATAATAAAAAGCAGAGACATTACTTTGCCAACAAAGGTCTGTCTAGTCAAGGGAATGGTTTATCCAGTGGTCATGTATGGATGTGAGAGTTGGACTGTGAAGAAAGCTGATCGCCGAAGAATTGATTTTTTTTGAACTGTGGTGCTGGAGAAGGCTCTTGAGAGTCCCTTGTACTGCAAGGAGATCCAACCTGTCCATTCTAAGGGAGATCGATCCTGGGTGTTCATTGGAAGGACTGATGCTAAAGCTGAAACTGCAGTACTTTGGCCACCTCATGAGATGAGTTGACTCACTGGAAAAGACTCTGATGCTGGGAAAGGTTGGGGGCGGGAGCAGAAGGGGACGACCGAGAATGAGATGGCTGGATGGCATCGCTGACTCTGTGGACATGAGTTTGAGTGAACTCTGGGAGTTGGTGATGGACAGGGAGGCCTGGCGTGCTGTGATTCATGGGGTCGCGGAGAGTTGGACACAACTGAGCGATTGAACTGAACTGAACTGAAATAGAGGCGGGTAGGGCTCCAAGGAGATGGAACATATCTAAAGATATTGCTTCATGATACAGCATGCTGCAGTGCACACAAGGATTGAAAATAAAGCTTTTGTAGCAGAATTAGAGAGAGAGTAGAATCTTGATATGAGATGAAAAGAGTCTTAGTTGGGGTCAAATCATATAAGGATGTGTAAACCATATTCAGGAATTTTATATTCATTGTAAGAATGATGGAAAATACTGACATATTCTAGCTAATGGCATTAACATTTTTGAAATATCATTCCTAATTCATAATCTGATACAGTTAGAATGAAATTTTTAAATGTGATGTCCTCAAAACATTGGAGAATGATTCTGAATCCCCAAATCAAAATCACCAGCTTTTGCTCAAGGGGTTGATATGTGTTCTGTGATTAGGGAAGTACTGGAAAAAGACTGAAGTTCTCTAAGCACATCTTAGCTCGCATATTTAACATAATAAATTAGAATCTGTGCATTTCAGTTGAAAAGATTTTCCTAGAGTCTAAGACACACCACAGAAAGTCTAAGGAGAAAAATGGATGTACTTTGTTAGCATAACTCCTTTCCTAAGGACTCTTGTTTTTTTGTTTGCTTGTTTGTTTTCCCAAGTAAGACATCCCATATTCTTTGTGATTGGCTTTATGTGGTTTATCTCGGTCCCTGCACAGGAACCATACTTTTTCTGAGTTTGGAATTTTAAATAAGAATTGAATACGCCTTCACTTTGATGTGCCCTCACTGATTCTTCTAGCTATGGAGAAGTTTACCCCATGCACTGAATTTGGTTTTAAAGCCATCTCATATATATGAGAATGCATAGAATATTTCTTGATTGAAATAACAGAAGATTCTGTATATGTGTCTTGATCACTAATGCTTCATTGTTTTGGTTTTAATAATACGTCTTGACTCACTGTGCATTCTCTGACTCACTTTACCCTTTAAATCTGGGACCTGGCTATTCTGAATCCAGACTGCCCACTTGACTTTTAAACCTACCCAGAGTTGAACCTTGATCCGAGCTACCCTCAGTACTTTCTTGTTCAGTCCCTCATCGGTCCTCTTAAAGCGTGATTTACTCATTTCTCTATGATCCACCAACTCAGATTTCTGGTCTTACAGAAACTATTTTTCTATCAAATGTTGTTCTGTTTTGTTTAGGTATTGACAGTACTTAATTCATACCAGATATTATGGACATGGAAACTCTAGACAGTATTATAACATTGGAGGTTTTAAAAGCACTGCTCTTGGAGTAACTCTGAGATTAGGATTCTTATTGTTCTACTTTTCCTTGCAGTATTTAGATAAAATGATTAATCTTACTTGGCTTTGGTTTTAAAAGTGGCGATAATAATAAAAATAACCTCAACAGTAGCAAGAGTACTGAGGAAAATAGTTTTAAAGAGAATAAATTATAAAGATTAAAACTTTAAAGTATCATGCCTTTTTAAATCACCTGTACTAAAAGTACATCAAATACTAGGTGAAAGTCAAATTGATATTCAATCATAGTTTGTCAAACATTACCTTTCATCCTATCACTAACAATTCATCAGATTTCAAAAGAAATATCTCACTTGATCAAAAGAAATACTCTACAAGTAGGTGTTTATCTATTCTACCTCTGTTGGGAAATAAACTGTTTTTCACAGTTAATAATTAGTCACTTTTTTTTATAGATGCATGTTTTGCAATCCAAATAATATGTCAATCTACTATTCTTCGGTAATCAAAAAATAACATACTCACGTTTACTTTTTTGCAAAATATAAAAAGCTGAGTATTTCATATAAATTTCTTTAAGCCAAATAAATGCATGTACAAAGGTATCATTTATACACTCAGTCCAATAAGGCTTCTTGTTTACCTACAACTACAAAACCTGCCAACACTGCTGGATCATGGAGAAAGCAAGAGAGTTCCAGAAAACCATCTATTTCTGCTTCATTGACTATGCCAAAGCCTTTGACTGTGTGGATCACAATAAACTGTGGAAAATTCTGAAAGAAATGGGAATACCAGACCACCTGACCTGCCTCTTGAGAAACGTGTATGCAGGTCAGGAAGCAACAGTTAGAACTGTACATGGAACAACAGACTGGTTCCAAATAGGAAAAGGAGTACGTCAAGGTTGGAGAATGATTCTGAATCATTGTCACTCTGCTTATTTAGCTTCTATGCAGAGTACATCATGAGGAACGCTGGGCTGGAAGAAGCACAAGCTGGAATCAAGATTGCTGGGAGAAATATCAATAACCTCAGATATGCAGATGACATCACCCTTATGGCAGAAAGTGAAGAGGAACTCAAAAACCTCTTGATGAAAGTGAAAGAGGAGAGTGAAAAGGTTGGCTTGAAGCTCAACATTCAGAAAACTAAGATCATAGTATTTGGTCCCATCACTTCATGGGAAATAGATGGGGTAACAGTGGAAACAGTGTCAGACTTTATTGTTTTGGGCTCCAAAATCACTGTGGATGCTGATTGCAGCCATGAAATTAAAAGACGCTTACTCCTTGGAAGGAAAGTTATGACCAACCTAGATAGTATTTTAAAAAGCAGAGACATTACTTTGCCAATAAGGTCCGTCTAGTCAAGGCTATGGTTTTTCCCATGGTCATGTATGGATGTGAGAGTTGGACTGTGAAGAAAGCTGATCGCCGAAGAATTGATGCTTTTGAACTGTGGTGCTGGAGAAGACTCTTGAGAGTCCCTTGGACTGCAAGGAGATCCAACGAGTCCATCCTAAGGGAGATCAATCCTGGGTGTTCATTGGAAGGACTGGTGCTAAGGCTGAAACTCCAATACTTTGGCCACCTCATGCGACGAGCTGACTCAGTGGAAAAGACTCTGATGCTGGGAGGGATTGGGGGGTGGGAGGAGACGGGGACGACAGAGAACGAGATGGCTGGATGGCATCACCAACTCGATGGACATGAGTTTGAGTGAACTCCGGGAGTTGGTGATGGACAGGGAAGCCTGGCGTGCTGTGATTCATGAGGTCGCAAAGAGTCAGACACGACTGAGTGACTGAACTGAACTGAACAAATCCTACAGAATGCCCAATAAGCTCTGACCCCACAGATTTCAATTAAGTCCTTTGGACTGTACTTGAGTCCGTTCTCCTCAGGGGTGTGTACTGGACTTCCTTTCTGTCTACTTAGCGCTATAAAATTGCCAGAAACTCCACTTTCCTTTTCAGCGGCTTTCTGCTCATTCGTTATGCCCTCGACACCCACTGCTGAAATCCAATATTCACTGGAAGGAAGGAAGGAAGCTGAAACTCCTATCCTCTGGCCATGTGATACAGAGAGTTGACCCTGATGCTGGGAAAGGTTGAGGGCAGGAGGAGAAGGGGATGACAGAGGATGAGATGGTTGGATGACTCAATGGGTATGAGTTTGAGTAAACTCTGGGAGTTGGTGATGGACAGGGAGGCCTGGCGTGCTGCAGTCCATGGCGTCGCAAAGAGTCAGAAATGACTGAGTGGCTGAACTGAACTGAACTGACACCCACAGATTTAAGACTCTGGTTTATCATTTGGTAGAAAACCAGTTTGTCTCATTTCTCTGTCCCTACACCCTCCATCTCTGGACGGTTGAACCCCTTCTTCAAGGTTTTAGCAGCTCTGCACTCCATTTTGCGACTCCAACAAGCTAAGGCCAGCCAAAACATCCATTGCCTCTCTGCTTGTCAGATACGACTCCTTTTTGGATTTTCAGCCTCTGTCACTGCACATATTACAGGGGTAAATATAGCCTTCAGGAAAACAATGACTCTCTATTCTTTAGTTTCCTTTTCTGTGGGATTTTAACCCTTCAGGCCCTAGTTTCCATAGAGGCACAACAATGCTTTTATTTACAACTTATTTGTTCAGCTGAGCCTTTGCACAGTGCTGAGGTTAGGGTTGCCCACCAACTACCAAGTCAAAAAATTCACCTAGAACTTGATATCTGCCTTTGGCACTAGAGGTTCCTCCACATCCATGGATTCAACTACACTCAGACCAGGTGGTACCACAGTATTTATTATTGAAAAAAAAATCCATTTTTACTGTTGCAAAAAATCTTCAAGTGGACCCAAGCAATTCCAGCCAGTGTTGTCCAAGTTAGCTGTTTATTATTCCACTTCCCTGACATGCTTTCAGTGGAGGAATAGATCATCACAAGTACCTCCATCTTACCCAGGAGCAGCAGTAAGATTTTCTCTTCTTACCTTTATCCTGCACTTTCTCTCTTCCCCATTTTCTAAACATATAATATGGAACAAGAACTACAAATCATGTGAGATTGTAAGAGAAGCAAATTAGAAATTGAAAGTATCTAGTAACTTATGACTATTTCTGGGATGCTCTGGCCTTAAATTTTTCTTAGATTTCCTGTTTACAGTTCTGTTTTCCAAATGTTTTGAAATTGACAATATTGACTTCAGTGCTTTGGGAAGCTACCTTACATGCTCCCAACTTTTCTTCCAGCTTTCACTCTTCTCTGCACTGGTTTCTCTTACAAGTCTGCATAGACAATGTAATACAAGCAAGAGTATGAAAATGCTTTTTAAAACTCTTTTGGGACTTCTTCTCTGGTGGTCCAGTAAAGACTTTGCCTTCCAATGCAGGAAGTGCCAGTTTGATATCTGTTTGGGGAGTTAAGATTCCCCATGCCTCACAGCCAGAAAACCAAAACATAAAACTGAAGCAATATTGTAACAAATTTAATAAAAGATTTAAAAAATTGCCAACATCAAAAAAATCTTTAAAAAAAACCCAACTTTTTCTACCCTGGCATTTATGCAAATTTAGATAACATCTATTTTTACCATCTCTTTTTTCTTTTTTTTTTTTCAGTAAGAAAACTCTTTAGTACACCTTTCAGTGTAGAAAGGTTAAGATTCGAACAAATTAAAATATTTGGTAACAATCCTAGATTCCTAAAATAAGTATATAAAATGGAGAACTGCCATAGAAAATTTTAACTTTCCACACATAAGTAAAAAATATTCCTGATTATTTTAGATTAATCCTATCATGTTTCACATACGTCAATAGAATTTGTCAAAGAATATCCACTTGTACCTAAAATATGAATAGCAAAAAAACAAAGCAAAACAAAATACTGTTACTTTGAGAGATAATAATAAATTTTGGAAATTGCTCAAATAACAATTTGCTAAATTTGCTTTCTGATTAGGGAATAATATTATGTGAAATAAGAAAAAATAAAATTTACTATTTGCACTAAACAAAGTATACACTAAAGTTCATGCTTTCTTCTGAAAAAATACCCTTGATTAATAATTAGTCATACACTAAAAATGTTATTTCTGTTGTTTCATGGGATTATATGTGAGATTTTCTATGGAATAGATATTATCAGATAAAAATATTAAGCATACTTTGACATTCCAGAGTGTAGGTGCAGCGATGAATTTACAAAGTTAAATGATTTATGAGTAATAATCAGAATATTTCAATTAGCCACGCCATATATTTGATCAAATTTAGTGATATAAAATAGATATGGGAATGTCACCTCTGTTACAGCAATTAAAATGTCACTAGAAATAGTGGAATCAAGTTTTTTTTTAATTTATGATACAAAATAAATCATCTTTTAAAGCAATGTAAAACTTTTAAGAAAATTACTGACACCTATGTTCATAAAGTGATATTCCTATGTTATTTCTTTGGCTTAAGAAAGGGACTACCCCTGGTTTTTAAATCATTTAGAAGCACAATATTTTAAATATTACAGCCTTATTTCTCTTGGTTAAAAAATTATAGTATCTAATCCTGAAATGTATATTCTTTTGCATTTGCCGTTTATTTGTCCCCTTTAGATCACATTTGTAGGCAGCAACTGTTCAATATCCCATAGTCCTTTTTTAAAAAGGAACTTTATGACATGCAAATTACACTTTAATAAAAATAACCTATTATGACTAAGAGATTATATATCTCTGTGATAGAAAATAATTTTATCTTGCTTTGAATAAGATGAATTTTATATCATTTTTACTTGAAATATTCCTCAATGTACTTTAAAGAAGCCTTTTGAAAACAGAATAATGTAAATGCCTCTTATTATGGAACTTAAAAAATTTAGAAATTTCCTCCTTACACTGTTCTCAACAAACAGGAAGACTAACCAAAAAAGTGTCATTTCTTGACTTCATCCTTTTTAATCCCCCCTTTCTTCAGGAGAAATATTCACCCTTACGTCAGGTTGATCCTCACAGCCTACATATTTTGTCTCATATAGAAGCATCAGGTCTTTAAAATGTTCTTTGTATTTTACTTTTACTGGAATATATTTTTAGGGTTTAGGAAGGATATTGATGTCCTACAGATCTTTTAATTAGGTATATCCTTTGAGGTGTTGAGTAATTTTATAAAAGATACAGTCTCTCTCCAAGATTTTGGAAGATTCTTTCATCATTAATAAGAGTTGAATGATTCTTGAGAGCTTCATAGAAAAGATTGCAATACAATTATCCCTTTTGTGATAACATGCAGCAAAGGATATGAGTTTGCACATAATATTTTGATTCAAAGATAATGCAGAAAGGTAAACATCTTCATTTGCAATATGTGACAAATTCTTGCCTGTTTTAATTCTGACCTAATTCCATAAATTCAGAGGCTTCCCAGGTGGCGCTAGTGATAAAGAACCTGCCTGCCAGTGCAGGAGACATGAGACTTGGATTCGATTTCTGGGTTGGGAAGATCCCCTGAAGGAGGGCACAGCAACCCACTCCAGTATTCTTGCCTGGAGAATGCCATGGACAGAGGAGCCTGGCATGCTACAGTCCCTGTGGTCACAGGGTTGGACACGACAGAGTGACTAACATTTAATATCATAAAACTCACTTTCCTTTCCTGACAGTAAGGGAATGAGTTCAGGAAAATCAGGTTTTAACCGTGGCAGTTTTCCCCATTACTTCAAAAAAGCAGTTAATTGCTTTTAAATTTATAGTTACCACTTTTTAAAAACAAGTGTTCAGATTTACAAATGACTGTATATATCTAATTAAAAATTAAAATGGAAAAATACATCAAGTAGGAGACAACATGTATGCTAATGTTTAATTAAACATACTGTACATATGAATTAAGTATGTAATTCAAAGAAATTTTACTGAGTAAGCACCACTGTAGCTACGACCAGGATCAATATACAGAAAATTCCCCTGAGGTAACCATTATGAACACCATATATTAATGCCAGTAGTTAATGAACTCAAACAAGTGAAGTCATATGGTATATATGCTTTGATTTTTGACTTTGTTTTTCAATGTTTAATGTAGTGATATTCACTCATGTCACTCCAGAAGTTTGTGTTTTTGTTCGTTTTTTTTTTTTTCATTTCTGTGTAGTTTTCCTTATGTGAATATACTACAATTTGCTTGTACATTTTATCATTGATGATTATTTCCAGTTTGGTGTTGTGATGAATGAAGCTGAACATTCTCACATAAGGCCTTGGTTGGAATTGGTTTGTCACATCCAAGGAGATCCAACCAGTCCATTCTAAAGGATATCAATCCTGGGTGTTCATTGGAATGACTGATGCTAAAGCTGAAACTGCAATACTTTGGCCACCTCATGCGACGAGTTGACTCAGTGGAAAAGACTCTGATGCTGGGAGGGATTGGGGGTGGGAGGAGACGGGGACAACAGAGAATGAGATGGCTGGATGGCATCACCGACTCGATGGACATGAGTTTGAGTGAACTCTGGGAGTTGGTGATAGACAGGGAGGCCTGGCGTGCTGTGATTCATGGGGTCGCAAAGGGTCGGACACGGCTGAGCGACTGAACTGACTGACTGATACCTTAGCTTTAGTTGCTACTGCCAACCATATTTCAAAGGTGATTGGATCAAGTTACACTTTCATGGCCAGTGTTAATGTGACAGTGGATCCGCATCCTCCTCACTACTTGTTACCCTCATTTATATTAATTTTACCTCATTCATTCGGGTGCAGTAGTATCTCAGAAATTTAATTTTCATTTCCCTAATGGGTAAAAACCTTTTTCATGTCCTTATTGACTAGTTGGATATCTTCTTTTGCTAAGCATTTGTTCAATTTTTTTTTTTTTTGCTGCTTTTATTGATTTTACTTATTTTATTTAGATAAGCATTTCTGTCACAGTCCTTTGATAAATGTATATATGTTTATCAAAAATTCTATCTCAGCCTATGTCTTAATTTTCACTCTCTCAAAGTTATCTTAGAATGGTTTGATATTCTTAATTTTAGTGACACCTGATTGACCATATTTTTATGATTACTTATTGTGTCTTGTTTAAAATAAATACTTCCTTAGTATAAAATCCTAAAACTAATTGCTTGTGTTCTTTTTCTGGGTTTATTTTACTTCTAGGTCTATATTCTGTCTGAAATTAAAGTTTTACTTGTCGTTTGAATGTGAGGTTATCATTATACAGCTGAACCGTGAACAATGCAGGGGTTAGGGGCGAGGACTCCCACAGAGTGGAAAATCTGTATACTGCTATATCTGCCTTAGTAACAAAGAAATTGATCGATGATTCATCTGAAAACAGGAAGCTGAAACAGTCTGGACTGAATCGGGACTCAAACCCGATTTTGATTCCTCATATCGTGGCTGTATTCAAATAAAAAGTTGCCTCCATATTTAGTCAGTTTAAAGATCCGTAAAATGAAAAGTTCAGCTACTATGCAGATTGAAAAATCTGCCTATAAGTGGATGCTTATGTGCAAATTCAAAACATCAACTGTGCATCAACTGTATTCATTTTTCCATGTGTTGTGATAGGCAGCCTCTAAGGAGGCTCTCAATGATCCCTGTTACCCATATCCATGCCCTTATGCAATTCTTTCCCCACGAGTGCAGATTAGATGGAGCACTGCAGAAGTGACAGGACGTCCCTTCCAAGATTTAGCTGTAAAAAGATAGGCCTCTAGTGCAGCCACTATGGAGAACAGTGTGGAGATTCCTTAAAAAACTGGACATAGAACTGCCTTACGACCCAGCAATCCCACTGCTGGGCATACACACCGAGGAAACCAGAATTGAAAGAGACACATGTACTCCAATGTTCATCGCAGCACTGTTTATAATAGCCAGGACATGGAAGCAACCTAGATGTCCATCTGCAGATGAATGGATAAGAAAGCTTTGGTACATATACACAATGGAGTATTTCTCAGCCATCAAAAAGAATGCATTTGAATCAGTTTTAATGAGGTGGATGAAACTGGAGCCTATTATACAGAGTGAAGTAAGCCAGAAAGAAAAACACCAATACAGTATGCTGCTGCTGCTGCTGCTAAGTCGCTTCAGTCGTGTTCGACTCTGTGTGACCCCATAGACGGCAGCCCACCAGGCTCCCCCATCCCTGGGATTCTCCAGGCAAGAACACTGGAGTGGGTTGCCATTTCCTTCTCCAATGCGTGAAAGTGAAAAGTGAAAGTGAAGTCGCTAGTCGCGTCCAACTCTTCGTGACCCCATGGACTGCAGCCTACGAGGCTCCTGGGATTTTCCAGGCAAGAATACTGGAGTGGGTTGCCATTGTCTTCTCTGGAAAGTTGCTCAGTCGTGTCCAACTCTTTGCGACCACATAAACTATACAGTCCATGGAATTCTCCAGGCCAGAACTGGAGTGGGGAGTCTTTCCATTCTCCAGGGGATCTTCCCATCCAAAGGATCAACCCAGGTCTCCCACATTGCAGGCGAATTCCACCAGCTGAACCACAGGGAAGCCCATACTTAAATAAAAAAAAACACAATTTAAAAATGATTCAAACAAACAAAATATACAATAAGTTACCACTGATATACTAGAATCAGTTCAGTTCAGTTCAGTTGCTCAATTGTGTCCGACTCTTTGCGACCCCATGAATCACAGCACGCCAGGCCTCCCTTTCCATCACCAACTCGTGGAGTTCACTCAAACTCATGTCCATCGAGTCGGTAATGCCATCCAGCCATCTCATTCTCTGTCGTCCCCGTCTCCTCCCGCCCCCAATCACTCCCAGCATCAGAGTCTTTTCCAGTGAGTCAACTTGTCGCATGAGGTGGCCAAAATATTGGAGTTTCAGCTTCAGCATCAGTCCTTTCAATGAACACCCAAGATTGATCTCCTTTAGAATGGACTGGTTGGATCTCCTTGCAGTACAAGGGACTCTCAAGAGTCTTCTCCAGCACCACACTTCAAAAGCATCAATGCTTCGGCTATCAGTTTTCTTCACAGTCCAACTCTCACATCCATACATGACCACTGGAAAAACCATAGCCTTGACTAGACGGACCTTTGTTGGCAAAGTAATGTCTCTGTTTTTTAATATAGTATCTAGGTTGGTCACAACTTTCCTTCCAAGAAGTAAGCGTCTTTTAATTTCATGGCTGCAATCGGGATCCGCATGATTTTGGTGCCCCCAAAATTAAAGTCTGACACTGTTTCCACTGTTTTTCCATCTATTTCCCATGAAGTGATGGGACCAGATGCCATGATCTTTGTTTTCTGAATGTGGAGCTTCAAGCCAATCTTTTCACTCTCCTCTTTCACTTACCTCAAGAGGCTTTTGAGTTCCTCTTCACTTTCTGCCATAAGGGTGGTGTCATCTGCATATCTGAGGCTATTGATATTTCTCCCAGCAATCTTGATTCCAGCTTGTGCTTCTTCCAGCCCAGCGTTCCTCATGATGTACTCTGCATATAAGTTAAATAAGCAGGGTAACAATATACAGCCTTGACGTACTCCTTTTCCTATTTGGAACCAGTCTGTTGTTCCATGTGCAGTTCTGACTGTTGCTTCCTAACCTGCATACAGGTTTCTCAAGAAACCCATCTCTTTGGTGGTGGAATTCCCATCTCTTTCAGAATTTTTCAAAGTTTACTAACGCATATATATGGAATTTAGAAAGATGGTAACGATGACCCTGTATGTGAGATGGCAAAAGAGACACAGATATAAAGAATAGACTTTTGGACTCTATGGGAGAAGGTGAGGGTGGGATGGTTTGAAAGAATAGCATTGAAACATGTATATTATCATATGTGAAACAGATCACCAGTCCAGGTTTGATGCATGAGACAGGGCACTCAGGACCTGTGAACTGGGATGACTCAGAGGGATGGGCTAGGGAGGGAAGAGGGAGGGGGGTTCAGGATGGGGGACACATGCACACCCAGGGCAGATTCATGTCAATGTATGGCAAAACCCACCACAATATAGTAAAGTAATTAGCCTCCAATTAAAATAAATTAATTAATTTTAAAAAAAGGCCTCTGTCTTTAATGTTCTCATGCACTGTATGTGATACTACTGCTATAGGTGTATAGCATTTCAACTCTGTTACACTGTCTTTATAATCAGAGCGTTATTTAAAAAAAAAGTCTTGATATCTGATACTCTAAGTCCTCTCCTATTTTAGAATTATTTTGGTTATTTTAATTATAATTTCCATGTTGAATTTTAAATTCAGATTGTCAATTTTCACAAAATTCTGGGATTTTGAAAATTCACATTGAATCATTCAACCAATTGAGAAGGAGTAATATTTTTTACCATGTTATATATTAAAAAAATGAAGACTAGAGAGTTTCACTTTTAAGTATTTTTTTCAACTTTCTATTAGCCATTATTTAAAAATTGCAGAGGTATTTACATATCTTTCATTAAGTATGTTCCTTTTTATTGCTTATACTAGTACAATATTTTAATATTTTTAGAAAAATCACTAGTATTATATATAGGTATAAAATTATTTTATATTGTGCTTTCATCCAGTAGCCATGGTGAAAACACTTACTGATTTTAGTAATTTCTGTATTTTGTCATTTTGTACATGCAGAATTACTTCTACATCTCTAATATAATTTGTGATATTGGCAATGTAATTTTTTACTGACCATCTTTAAACTCCTGCTCTTACAGTGCAGGTCACCATGTTTCTAATATGCATAAAGATTTACATAAAAGCCTACTGTTGAATGTTGCCTATTGAATCATTCTAAATCCATTCCTTACACCCCTTGTTTGAGAGGCTGTGGGCGTCCATGCTAAGTTGCTTCAGGCATGTCAGACTCTGTGACCCTATGGACTATAGCCCTCCGGGCTCCTCTGTCCCTGAGATTCTCCAGGCAAGCATACTGGAGTGGGTTGCTGTGCCCTTCTCCAAAGGAAATTCCCCACCCAGGGGTCAAACCCACGTCTCTTAATCTCCTGCATTGGAGTACGTTCTCCATTAGCGCCACCTGGAAGCTTGAGAGGCTGGAACACCAAAAAAAAAAAAAGTTATTTCAAAGACTCTAGTGCTGCTGGGGCTTTGGAGGCACTCACAAGAAAGTGGGCTATTTATGGTGGTAACAGTACCAGGAGTTGGCAGTGTCATGGATTCAATTTCCTTATCTCGGAAATAAAAGTTTGGGTTATCGCTGTTTTAATCTCAGAGTTATTTACAGGGATGACAGCAGCAAGAATGAGTGTTGCGAGCAATGGGTTAATGAATTTAGCATCATTTTAATCCCAGTCTCACCAGCAGTTTCTGTCAGAGTCAGTTCATCTTCTTTTGGAACCATGTCAATATTTTCAACAAGAGTTACTTTCAACACTTTCAATATTTTTCTGGTACCTATTTATTTTACATAATTATTATTATAATTAAGTTATTACATATTTATATAATTTAAAATTTATATATATGAATAATTATAGTGTATTATAATAATCATCATTATTATTACTTAAAATTCCTGAAGTATTTGCTTTTTCTCTTCAGCCCTCAGTAATAGTATTTTATATAAGAGTCTCTCAACTTAATCTAGGATTAGTTGTCTGGTATGATTATGTTTTGGGTTTCCCTGGGGGCTAAGTGGGGCTTAGTGGTAAAGAATATCCCTGCCAATGCAGGAGACTTGGGTTCAATCCCTGGTTTAGGAAGATCCCCTGGAGAAGAGAATGGCAATCACTCCAGTAATCTTGCCAGGAAAATCCCATGGGGAGAGGAGTCTGAAGGACTATAGTCCGTGGGGATGCAAAAGAGTCAGACATGACTTAGCAACTAAAAAACAGCATAAAATTATGTTTGAAGTTAATGGTGACCCCCAAATAATCACAATTCAAATTATTTTAGCAATTCATAATCCTATTGGGACAAAATTTTCCTAAAGTTTAGCTTGTAGGGCATTTGCTTGTTTAGTGGACTATTAACTTGAATGATGAATGACTGAATTCTATGAAGTGGGTGTTAGAAGTTGAATATCCTAAAATTTACATATTGAATTCCACAATGTGATGGTTTTAGATGGGTCTTTTGGAGGTAATTAGGTCATGATGGAGTCTTCATGAATGGCATTAGTGCCCTTAAAAAGGGCCTCTTATCACTTCTGCCATGTTAAATATCCTTTGTCCCCTCATGAGGCTACAGGGAAAAGAAAGCCATCTAGGAAGCTGGTCCCCATCAGACACTGAATCTGCTGGTGCCTTGACCTTGGACTTGCCAGCCTCTAAAGCTAAAAGAAATAAACTCGTTGTTTACAAGGCACTCAGTTCCTAGTTGGGGCTTCCCTGATAGCTCAGTTGGTAAAGATTCCACCTGCAATGCAGAAGACCCCAGTTCGGTTCCTGGGTCGGGAAGATCCCCTGGAGAAAGGATGGGCTACCCACTCCAGTATTCTTGGGCTTCCCTTGTGGCCAAGCTGGTAAAGAATCTGCCTGCAATGCAGGAGACCTGGGTTCATTCCCTGGGTTGGGAAGATCCCCTAACTAAGGGAAAGTCTACCCACTCCAGTATTCCAGTCTGGAGAATTCCGTAGACTGTATAGTCCATGGGATAGCAAAGAGACAAACACGACGGAGCGACTTTCATTTTCACAGTCTCTAGTATTCTATTATAGCAACCCAAATGTGCTAAAACAGTGGGATAACTGCTTCCGACTACAGTAAATAATTTAAATAAAGAAAATAAAAGACATCCTGGGATTTAAATTCTCAGAGAAAGTCACAGAGGATAAATATGTATGGCTATTCTAAAGAATATCTAATAAATTTTGTTCCATAAGATCTGTAAAACAACAAATAATGTTTAAGTTTGAGGGTTGTTAAAATACATTATAAGCAGATTTTGCTTTCCAAAGGTGACTACAAAGTTACCATCAATTTTATATGCTCTTTGGAAATGTGACCTTGATCATCCTGATGAAAGGAGGAGTTCATTTTTTCATCCCTTTGACAGTAGTACTTCCTCAGTGATCAGTGCGAAGAAATAGAGGAAAACAATAGAATAGGAAAAACTAGAGATCTCTTCAAGAAAATTAGAGATACCAAGGAAACATTTCATGCAAAGACGGGCTTGATAAAGGACAGAAATGGTATGGACCTAACAGAAGCAGAAGATATTAAGAAGAGGTGGCAAGAATACACAGAAGAACTATACAAAAAAGATCTTCACGACCCAGATAATCACGATGGCGTGATCACTCACCTAGAGCCAGACATCCTGGAATGTGAAGTCAAGTGGGCCTTAAGAAGCATTGCTACGAACAAAGCTAGTGGAGGTGATGGGATTCCAGTTGAGCTATTTCAAATCCTGAAAGATGATGCTGTGACAGTGTTGCACTCAATATGTTAGCAAATTTGGAAAACTCAGCAGTGGCCACAGGACTGGAGAAGGTCAGTCTTCATTCCAATCCCAAAGAAAGGCAATGCCAAAGAATGCTCAAACTACTGCACAATTGCACTCATCTCACACGCTAGTAAAGTCATGCTCAAAATTCTCCAATCAGGCTTCAATAGTACGTGAACCATGAACTTCCAGATGTTCAAGCTGGTTTTAGAAAAGGCAGAGGAACCGGAGCTCAAATTGCCAACATCCTCTGGATCATCAAAAAGGCAAGAGAGTTCCAGAAAAACATCTTTTTCTGCTTCATTGACTATGCCAAAGCCTTTGACTGTGTGGATCACAATAAACTGTGGAACACTCTGGAAGAGATGGGAATACCAGACCACATGACTTGCCTTTTGAGAAACCTGTATGGAGGTAAGGAAGCAACAGTTAGAACTGGACAAGGAACAACAGACTGGTTCCAAATAGGAAAAGGAGTACGTCAAGGCTGTATATTGTCATCCTGATTATTTAACTTATATGCAGAGTACATCATGGGAAACACTAGGCTGGAGGAAGCACAAGCTGGAATCAAGATTGCTGGGAGAAATATCAATAACCTCAGATAGGCAGATGACACCACTCTTATGGCAGAAAGTGAAGAAGAACTAAAGAGCCTCTTGATGAAAGTGAAAGAGGAGAGTGAAAACGTTCACTTAAAGCTCAAATCCAGAAAACTAAGATCATGGAATCTTGTCCCATCACTTCATGGGAAATAGATGGGGAAACAGTGGAAACAGTGGCTGACTTTTTTAAGAGAGGGCGGGTCTCCGAAATCACTGCAAATGGTGACTGAAGCCATGAAATTGAAAAACGCTTACTCCTTGGACGGAAAGTTAATGACCAACCTACACAGTATATTAAAACGTAGAGACATTACTTTGCCAACAAAATTCTGTCTAATCAAGGCTGTGGTTTTTCCTCTAGTCATGTATGGATGTGAGAGTTGGACTATAAAGAAAGCTGAGCATTGAAGAATTGATGCTTTTGAACTGTGGTGTTGGAGAAGACTCTTGATAGTCCCTTGGACTGCAAGGAGATCCAACCAGTCCCTCCTAAAGGAGATCAGTGCTGAGTGTTCATTGGAAGGACTGATGCTGAAGCTGAAACTCCAATACTTTGGCCACCTGATGCGAAGAACTGACTCATTGGAAAAGACCCCGATGCTGGGAAAGATTGAATGTGGGAGGAGAAGGGGACGACAGAGGATGAGATCGTTAGATGCCATCACTGACTCAGTGGGCGTGTATTTGAGTAAACTCCGGGAGTTGGTGATGAACAGGGAGGCCTGGCATGCTGCGGTCCATGGGTCACAAAGTTTTGGACATGACTGAGCAACTGAAATGAACTTGAAGGTAGGCAAGTCCTGAGCTGGCTTTGTCCAGTAAAGTAATGGCAGAAATTATATAGTTCTAAGTGTCTGTAAACAAGAATTACTTTACATTGCTAATGATGATTACAACTGACAGGGTTTTGCAATAGTTCAAAGGCAATAAAGACTAAAATCAGATAACAAAATTGTGTCTCCTTGATATGGCAAAATTTTCCATTGAAGAAGCCTAGGCTATTCTGATGACCTTTTGATATGCTGGGGTAGGGAGGAAAGAGAGAACCTACCACATGGAAGACCAGAGGCACCAGACATTTTAATGAAGGTTCCAACTTGGATAATCCAGCAATGTCAAGCCTCTGATGATTCTAGCACTGCTTGCCATATGACTAGCATTGTATATGAGATTCAGTGAGAAAAATCTGTGAAGATGCAGAACCACGAAATGAATATCTTTTCTCCTAAGCTGTTAAGTTTCTTGGTGGTTTATCACACAGCTATAGAATGAAAATTGTTATGAGAACTGGAGTATTGACAAACAAAAACCTAAAATATGTGACACTGGTTTTGGAACTGGATCCCAGGAAATGGCTAGGAAGACCTTGAGGAAACTGATGACAGAAGCTGGAAAAATAATGAGGATAATGTTATTGGAGTCTGGATGGAGAACAGCCTGTGTTATAGAAATTACAGCATAATGGTTGTCTATTATAACATGAAAAATGGAAACTAACTGGTGAATCTGGCTAAGGGTACTTCCACCAAGAATGTCCAAAATGGCCAATTGATGTTTTATCTATATTTGCTAAAAAATACAGATGAATGAAAGAAGGAACTGCCCGATTTTTGAGCAGAATTAATAGAACACATAAAGCAATCTGGATGCTTTCAAACCAAAATGTTCTCAAAGTAAGAAGTGACCTCAGAATAAAGATCAAATTCAGGGAATAGGGCTTCCCTGGTGGCTCAGATGGTAAAGAATCTGCCTGAAGTACAAAGATCTGGGTTCTATCCCTGGGTCAGGAATATCCCCTGGAGCAGGGAATGGCTCTCCACTCCATTATTGTTGCCTGGAGGATTCCATGGACAGAGGAGCCTGGTGGGCTACAGTACAAGGGGTCACAAAGAGTCAGACACAACTGAGCGACTAACGCTTGTCCAGTAAAATGTAGCCTCAGAGAGAATGTAAACTAAGGATGTTGTAAAATTCTTCATCAAAACACTAAAAGGACTTAGGGTGATATCCCTTATGTCATCTCAGTTGGAGAAAAAAGACTTTTAAGGAACTTAAAGACTTTCTTGACTTTTTTCTGCTAGGCAAATTGGCTTCTAATATTATGAAGCTGTCTTTTAATAGTTGTTTAAACGTCAGTTCGTGAATCTTATTGAGAGAATTCATCTTGAATAAATTTGTGAGTGTAAGTTTGGTTATATAGTAGGAATACCAGTAAGATTCAATCACAAAGATTTTAAGAGAATTGGGTCAGCCAAAGCATCAGCAGCTTGGACTGAGAGGCAGAGACAATTACAATTGAAACAGTCCTCAGGGCTCATGGATTTCAAATGTTGGGAAGCAGTTTTGGAAAGCTGCTGCTGCTGCTGCTGCTAAGTCACTTCAGTCGTGTCTGACTCTGTGCGACCCCATAGACGGCAGCCTACCAGGCTCCCCTGTCCCTGGGATTCTCTGGGCAAGAACACTGGAGTGGGTTGCCATTTCCTTCTCCAATGTGTGAAAGTGAAAAGTGAAAGTGAAGTCGCTCAGTCACGTCCCACTCATAGCGATCCCATGGACTGCAGCCTACCTGGCTCCTCCATCCATGGGATTTTCTAGGCAAGAGTACTGGAGTGGCTACTCAGCTCCAAATATGAATTGATCAGAAAGAAGATTGATTCAAAATGCAGAGTTAAGCTCAATTTCTGAGATCAGAAATGACCTTAATCAAGGAACTTGTGACTTGCCTAGCCAGATCCTGTAATTTGTATGGGCCAGTGACTACCATGTTCTATGCTGGCTATGCCTGTCTTACCAACATATGTTGGATGAATGTGGGAGTAGATAACTTAGTTATCTTCAAATATAAACAAACATCTCCCCATATTCTGGGTTAGTTGACAATCTTGTCATCTTATTTAATTGAAAAAATTTCCATAGGCTTTCTCTTTTATTTAAAATAAGAGGATTTGTGGAAGTTTTCCCCTCTCCCCAAACAAACAAACACAACAAGAAATCTGTTCATCTCTGCATACTTACTAACTGGAATATTCTGTGTTAATATGAGTTCCAAGGAGTTTCTGAATATTCAATTTAACGTTTTCAGGCAACTTTCTTTTTTTAAAAATACTTATTTATTAGTGTGTAATCAGGACTTAATGTTTTAGACTTTCTTATACCACATAACCCTGGAGAAGGAAATGACAACCCACTCCAGTATTCTTGCCTGGAGAATCCCATGGACGGAGGAGCCTGGTGGGCTACAGTCCATGGGGTTGCAAAGAGTCGGACACAACTGAGGGACTTCACTCACTCACATACCACATAAGGGGCTCCCCTCATAGCTCAGTTGGTAAATCATCTGCCTACAATATAGGAGACTCAGATTCAGTTACTGGGTCGGGAAGATCCCCTGGAGAAGGAAATGGCAACCCACTCCAGTAATCTTGCCTGAAGAATCCCATGGAGAGAGGAGCCTGACAAACTACAGTTCACGGGATCTCAAAAGTCAGACACGACTTAGCAACTAAACCACCACCATCATACCACATAAGAACCTCATAAGAAAAGATTAGAGATGCCACCTTAAATATTCATGATCTTTCTAAAATCATCTCAAATAATTTTATCACATATATTTGATCTAAACTTTGCCCTAAATGCTGCATTCTACTAGTAATGCTCTGGATTTGATCTTTACCCTCAGACTTTTTCTTAATGGAAAATATTTTGTTGGCTGAAAACATCATTCAGGGGATCATAACTAAATTTATGAAGGTCTGTCTTGGTTTCATAAGATAGTTTTTGTGCATGTGCTTCCCTCAAATGTAGAAAACCTACATGGCTAAACATGACATTCATGACTTTCATTCTTTGGCAATTACAGATTCCAAATATCAAAATCCATTCTCGTCCTTGAGATCTTATCATTTCCATTTTTCAATCTGTTATTTCTCTGTGGTCAAGTTAAGGGGATAACCATATTTCCCATTATGAATAACTTTTTAAATCATATGGGAGGTATACTTTTACCAGAAGACTATCAGAACTTCTTTTTAAGGTTCATTCTTTTAAAGGTATATCACAGGATATATAATAAAATGGAATTTATAAACTTTTAATAAGATCTAATTGTTAGGTACATGACTTTGAGGAATGTAATTAACAAGTCAGTATCACTGTATCAGAATAATTTAAATATAAATGCTTTTCCTTTGGAATTTTCATAGCATTTTCTTTTGGAATTTTCTTAAGATTAATGATTAATGTGTATGGGATGGCAAACAGAACTTTGACATAGAAGAGGTTTCAGTAAATGAATTCCCTTCTGTATTCTCCTGTTTCCTTTTTAAAGTTTTGATTAAGAAAGCATCATCTGTGCATGCCACCTGGCTAAAAAGTCTGTGGTATATTTCCACAATGTTGTTATTCAGTAACTGAGCTCTGTCCAGCTCTTTATGACCGCATAGACTGCAGTATGCCAGCCTCCACTGTCCACTATCTCCCACGGTTTGCTCAAACTCATGTCCATTGAGTCAGTGATACTATCCAACCATCTCATCCTTTATCACCCCTTTCTCCTGCCCTCAATCTTACCCAGCATCAGGGTCTTTTCTGATGAGTCAGCTTTTCGTTTCAAGTGGCCAAACTATTGGAACTTCAGCATCAGTCCTTCCAATGAATAATCAGGATTGATTTCCTTTAGAATTGACTGGCCTGATTGCCTTGCTATCCAAATGAAACAGGAATCTTAGTCCTTATTCATGGAGCTGAAGAATGAACTTGATGAACATGCAAACACTCACAGTAGCAAGAAAATAGGATTTATTTTAAAGAGAAAGAAAGTACAAAGTTCTCAAACAAGATACTGAGAGGGGGGTGAAAAGTCCCCAAGAGGTGGGACTTACAGCAGTCTGATAATTTATTAGACCAAAGACACATTCCAGGAATTTAGGATAAAGGGTATAGTTACAGGTTAATGGAGTGAGAACTTTGTTGAAAACAAGACCTACAGTGTAGGTCGCTGACTCCTACACTGACTGCCTAGCAGTTTCAACCTCACAAGGGACTCCCAGGAGTCTTCTCCAGTGACACAGTTCGAAAGCATCGTCTTCAGCACTCGGCCTTCTTTATGGTCCAGCTCTCACATCTGTATATAATACTGGAAAAACTGTAGCTTTGACTATAAAAACTTTTGTTGGCAAAGTGATATCTCTGCATTTTAATAAACAGTCTAGGTTTGTCATAGCTTTCCTTCCAAAAAGCAAGTTTCCTTTAAATATATGGCTGCAGTCACCATCTGGAGTGATTTTAGAGATAAAGAAAGGAAAATCTGTCACTGCTTTCACTTTTTCCCTTATATGCCATGGAGTTATGGGACTGGATGCCTTGATCTTAGCTTTTCAATGCTGAGTTTCAAGCCAGCTTTTTCACTGCATCTTGACCCTCATCAAGAAGCTCTTTATTTCCTCTTCACTTTCTGCCATCAGTGATATCATCTGCATATCTGAAGTTGTTGATAATTCTCCTGGCAATCTTGATTCCAGTTTGTGATTGATTCCACAGTACCTCAGCCATAATTCTGGCTAATACAAAGCTTTGCTTTACCAATTACTATTGATAATAATTGATCTGTCAATTATAACAGTGCAACAAATGAAGATGTTTAAAAATTAGATCATCTGCCTCCCCCATGAAGATATTGATTCAGTATGGACAATGGTTTGTATTTTTTAAATATTCCCTTAGTGACTCTGATACACACACAAGCTTTAGATTAAAAATCTAAAGCTCTTTTTGCGAGTCTGAAAAATAGCATCACTGTAGGAAAAAACAGGAGATGAACAAAAAGCAATTGTGATTCAAAGTTAATAATAAGATACTGTTAATAATAAAAATACACATAGCTCAGAGTTCTTTAGGGTGACAGTTTAGTATTACCTTAAGAAAAATAAAAGCAGGTGCCACTGGACTTGAAGGACTGAATATTTATTAAAAGTTATATAGTATATACCTTATCTTCCATGTCTTTATTTTCCTGATCTGATTGATTTTCTCTAATATATTTGTATATGATCAGCTTTTCCTTTCCTACTTTAGATAACAGAATAGCTAGGAGATCTTAGAAAAGACATAGAAGTATATCATGCTAAAGGAAATATAATGCTATTGAAAAGACTATATTAAATAGATTTGTACCTGTAACATCTGTTGAATGATTAACCTTTTAAAAATGACATTCCATAATTTCAGTGTTCTTACAGTCTAAATGAATTGTATCTAAGAATGAAGATTTAGTTTGAATAAAGTTTTTGCTAATGCAAATATTAGTCATTGACTGTTAAGGATTTTGTTTCTTTTAACTATGAACATAAAGGGTACCTTAGGCTTTTGAGCCCTGAAAACTTTGGTCTTCATATTTTGTGGGGGGAAATGTATGACTATATTGCAGTTACTATACCTTTGGGTGAAATAAACTGTGAATGGTGGGAAATGCTGTTATATTGTTCCCAGAACTACAGGGTTTGGGTTTAGAAACTGTGTTGTGGAGATTGCCTTAAATCAAACAAAGTGGTTATTTGGCAACACAGTCTGGCCAAGAAGCTTGTTCTGGCTCTTCTGTCAATAAGTAATTTTGAAAAATGCTTCTAATTTTCTAATCAGAATTTATATAAATTATGAAAGAGAAACCATTGGAGTTATTGGGGGAAATGTAAAAACTCAGGATAATTAAGAGAAGTTCAATTCAGTTCAGTTGCTCATTCATGTCGGATTCGTTGTGACCCCAAGGACTTCCGTACCCAGGTTTCCCTGTCCATCACCAACTCCCGGAGCTTGCTCAAGATTTGAGTTTTTGTATTTTTCTTTTTACTTTACTCATTGCATTGTATTTTTGGGGGGGGGGGCGGAGGGGGTTCCTTTTTTTTTTTTTTTTTTAATATTCACCTGCAATTCAGGAGACCACGGTTAGAATCCTGGGTCAGGAAGGTTCTCTGGAGAAGGGATAGGCTACCCCCTCCAGTATTCTTGGGCTTCCCTGGTGGCTAGACTGATAAAGAATCTGCCTGAAAATGCAGGAGAGCTCTGTTTGATCTCTGGGTTGGGAAGATCCATGGAGAAGGGAATGGCTATCCATTCCAGTATTCTGGCCTGGAGTATTGCATGGACTGTATAGTCCATGGGGTTGCAAAGACTTTGACATGACTGAGCAACTTTCATGCTTGATAAACAACTTTGGAATAGTTTCAAGTGTACAGTTCAGTTCAGTTCAGCCTCTCAAGTCCCACTCTTTGCAAACCCATGGACTGAAGCAGGCCTGGTTTACCTGTCCATCACCAGCTCCTGGCACTGGATCAAACTCATGTCCATTGAGTCGGTGATGCCATCCAACCATCTCATTGTTTATCGTCCCCCTCTCCTCCTGCCTTCAATCTTTCCCAACATCAGGGTCTTTTCCAATGAGTCAGTTCTTCTCATCAGGGGCCAAAGTATTGGATTTTCAGCTTCAGCATCAGTCCTTCCAATGAATATTCAGGACTGAACTCCTTTAGGATGGACTGGTTGGATCTCCTGGCAGTCTAAGGGACTTTCACGAGTCTTCTCCAACACCACAGTTCAAAAGCATCAACTCTTCAGTGCTCAGGTTTGTTTATAGTCCAACTCTCACATACATACATGACTACTGGAATAAACTGTAGCTTTGACTAGATGGGTCTTTGTCAGCAAAGTAATGTCTCTGCTTTTTAATATGCTGTCTAGGTTGGTCATAGCTTTTCTTTCAAGGAGCAAGCGCCTTTTAATTTCATGGCTTCTCTCAC
Organism: Moschus berezovskii; assembly: GCF_049115385.1. Classification (NCBI taxonomy): domain Eukaryota; kingdom Metazoa; phylum Chordata; class Mammalia; order Artiodactyla; family Moschidae; genus Moschus; species Moschus berezovskii. The sequence goes on from NC_142467.1 coordinate 11,385,645, forward strand.
CATCCACAGTGATTTTGGAACCCAAGAAAATAAGGTCTCTCACTGTTTCCCCATCCACTTGCCATGAAGTGATGGGAACAGATGCCATGATCTTCATTTTATGAATGTTGAGTTTTAAGCCAGTTTTTTCACTCTCCTCTTTCACTTTCATCAAGAGGCTCTTTAGTTCCTCTTCACTTTCTGCCATAAAGGTAGTATGATCTGCATATCTGAGGTTATTGATATTTCTCCAAGCAATCTTGATCCCAGCTTGTTCTTCATCCAGCTCAGCATTTCACATAATGTACTCTGCATATAAGTTAAATAAGCAGGGTGAAAATATACTGCCTTGATGTACTCCTTTCCCATTTTGGAACCAGTCTGCTGTTCCAAAGTGATTCAGTTACACATATACATGTATCCATTCTTCTTTAAATTTGTTTCCCATTTAAGTTTTGTTGGCAGAAAGTGAAGAGGAACTCCAAGGCCTCTTAATGAAAGTGAAAGAGGAGAGTGAAAAGTTCGGCTTGAAGCTCAACATTCAGTAAACGAAGATCATGGCATCTGGTCCCATCACTTCATGGGAAATAGATGGGGAAACAGTGGAAACAGTGTCAGACTTTATTTTATAGGCTCCAAAATCACTGCAGATGCTGATTGCAGCCATGAAATTAAAAGACGCTTACTCCTTGGAAGGAAAGTTATGACCAACCTAGATAGCATATTAAAAAGCAGAGACATTACTTTGCCAACAAAGGTCCGTCTAGTCAAGGCTATGGTTTTTCCAGTGGTCATGTATGGATGTGAGAGTTGGACTGTGAAGAAAGCTGATCGCTGAAGAACTGATGCTTTTGAACTGTGGTGTTAGAGAAGACTCTTGAGAGTCCCTTGGACTGCAAGGAGTTCCAACCAGTCCATTCTAAAGGAGATCAATCCTGGGTGTTCATTGGAAGGACTGATGCTAAAGCTGAAACTCCAATACTTTGGCCACCTCATGCAACGAGTTGACTCACTGGAGAAGAGTCTGATGCTGGGAGGGATTGGGGGGTGGGAGGAGACGGGGACGACAGAGAATGAGATGGCTGGATGGCATCACTGACTCAATGGATATGAGTTTGAGTAAACTCCGGGAGTTGGTGGTGGACAGGGAGACCTGGCGTGCTGTGATTCGTGGGGTCGCAAAGAGTCGGACACGACTGAGCCACTGAACTGAACTGAACTGAACTGAAAGCAGAGTTCCCTGTTTGTTAGTTACCTATTTAAATACAGCATCTGTACATGTCAATCTCAAACTCCCAAAATATCCCTTCCCCTCTGATAACCTTAAGTTCATTCCCTAAGTCTGTGTCTGTTTTGTAAATAAGTTTATTTGTTTACTCTTTTCAGATTATGCAGATAAGTGATACCAATCGATATTTATCTTTTTCTGTCTTTCTTCAGTATTACAATGTCTAAGTCCATCCATGTTGCTGCAAATGGCATTATTTCATTCTTTATAATTCTGAGTAATATTTATTGTATATTTGTACCACATATTTATTCATTTCTCTATCAGTGGAATTTAGATCGCTTAATGAACACTAGGCTTCCCTGGTGGCTCAGATGGTAAAGCGCCTGCCTGCAATGCAGGAGACCTGGGTTCGATCCCTGGGTGGGTAAGATCCCCTGGAGAAGGAAATGGCAACCCACTCCAGTATTCTTGCCTGGAGAATCCCATGGACTGAGGAGACTGGTAAGCTACAGTCCATGGGGTCACAAAGAGTTGGACACGACTGAGCAACTTCACTTTCACTTTCAGTGAACACTAGGGTACATGTATACTTTTGAACCATGTTTTTCTCTGGATATATGCTCAGGAGTGGAATTACAGGATCATATGTTAGCTCTATTTTTAGTTTTCTAAGGAACTTCATTACTGTTCTCCATAGGGGCTGTAACAATTTATATTTCCACCTGCAGTGCAGGAAGGTTCACTTCTCTCCATACCATCTCCAGCCTTTGTGGATTTTTTTAGTGATAGCATTTTGATTGCTGTGAGGTGAGATCTCATTATAGTTTTGGTTTGCATTTCTCTAATACTTAGTGATGTTGAACATCTATTCATGTGCTCTTTGGCCATGTATGTGTGTTCTTTTGAGAAATATCTATTTAGGTCTTCTGCCTATTTTTTGATTGGATTGTTCGTTTTGATGGCATTAAGCCATGTGAGCTATTTGTAAATTTTGGAGACCCAATCCCTTATCAGTCATATCACTTGAAAGTATTTTCTCCCATTCTGTGGGTTGCCTTTTTGTTTTGTCTATTCTTTGCTGTGAACAAATTTTTGAGTTTAATGAGGTCTTTTTTTTTTTTTAATTTTTGCTTTTATGTCCATTACTCTGGGAGATGGATCAGAAAGATACTGCTGTGATTTATGTCAGAGAGTGCCATGCTATGCTTATGTCTTCCTCTGAATTTTGTACTGCCAAGTCTCACATTTAGTTCTTTAATCCATTTTGAGTTTATGTTTGTATATGCTATTAGAGAATGTTCTAATTTCATTTTTTTAAATGAAACTGTCCAGTTTTCCCAGCACCATTTATTGAAGAGACTGTATTTCCCCAATTGTATAGTCTTGCTTCCTTTTTTATAGATTATTTAAGCATAGCTGTGTGGGTTTATTTCTAAGCTTTCCATCCTGTTCCACTGATCTATATTTTTGTTTTTCACTAGGACCATACTGTTTAGATGACGATAGCTTTGTCATATAGTCTGAAGTCAGAGATCCTGATTGCTTCAACTCCATTTTTCTTTCTCAAGATTGCTTTTGCTCCTTGGAATCTTTCAGTGGACTTCAAAAGATCAAGTATGGTGATAATCACAATCTTGATAATTTAGTTCCCTTCAGTTATTTTTCCATTTCATGTATCCATGGTTGTTATATAATTAATCATCTATAACCTATGCTATGTGTAGATGATGACCTTTCTTCTTGCATCTATAAATAATAATAAAGATATAGCAAAAATTTGATCTAATAATGCAATTGCATTTTAGGAAAATATATGAATTTATAACCCTCTAGTACTAAGGTAACTCAGCATTTAGGGATCAGATTAATATCTAGTGAATTTAATCTACACAATTGCCAGTATGTAAAGAAGAGTAATCTGCTAACACTGAGGTGAGGCATTTAATGGCTCTGCTCAAAGACTCACTGATGTTCTCTTACCAGATAAAATTCTGTCACATTTCATTTATCAGAACTAATTAATTTTATTTCAAGAATATTTACAAATTACATAATTTAACTCAGACAATATACTGTGAGCATACCAGTTATTTGGTAAAGGCAAGGAGGAGTAAATTTGTGGATTATGGAAAAGTTCCATCTGTAGGTATTAAAACCTTTTCAAGATTTTAACATTCTCATTTTGTATGCAGGTGGGCAATTCTGGTGCAGATTTAACACTCTTTTCCTAATTTAGCTGAAGCTTTGAACTTTCTTAGAAGCATTGTTTTTCCAGGAATGTTTAGCTTCATAATCATTTCATGAATTGTGAAGCAACATTCTGCGCATTTTGCAGCTATCAGGTGAAGCACCATGTGACCACAGTCAGGAATCATCAATCACAGATACGCAAAGGAGGCTGTCACCAACAGTCTTGCATTCAGGCATCCTCAGTGGTGCTGTGGACGTCAACCATACTCATTAGCAATAATTTTCATATCTAGGCAGGGCAGATGGCAACTTGTTCATCAAACAGTAAATACAAAGATAATTTTAAAAGTCAGTGAGCAATAACAGCAGTAGAAAAAATTTTTATAAAAGTTTTCTAAGCAAACAGAACTCATTTGTGATTTTGAAGGTCCAATTTTATTCAAACCATTATCCTACACACAAAATACTGTTGCATTGAACACTACTGTATTTGCAGGGACTATACCTTAATACATATCATTTCAATTAATTTTCACAAACGGTGAAGTTGATAGGATCTTTAATCTACTTGGTTGGCTGATATGAATAAAAGTGAATTGATTAGTGCCACATGACTTGGATGTTAATTCAAAATGTTATTTCTTTCATGCTTTAGGCATTATATTATTTCTTAGTAAAAATAGATTAGAAAAACAGTACATCTCGAGAAAAGAAATAATTTCAGTTCTATTCAGTTGCTCAGCCCTGTCTGACTCTTTGTGATCACCTGGACTGCAGCATGCTAGGCTTCCCGTCCATCACCAACTCTCGGAGCTTACTCAAACTTTTGTCCATTGAATGGGTGATGCCATCCAAACATCTCATTCTCTAGCTTCCCCTACTACTTCTGCCCCCAATCTTTTCCAGCATCAGGATCTTTTCAAATGAGTCTGTTCTTTGCATGAGGTGGCCAAAATATTGGGGTTTCACCTTCAACATCAGTCCTTCCAATGAATATTCAGGACTGACTTCCTTTAGGATGGACTAGTTGGATCTCCTTGAAGTCTGAGGGACTCTCAAGAGTCTTCTCCAAACCACAGTTCAAAAGCATCATTCCTTGGCACTCAGCTTTCTTTATATTCCAAATCTCACATCCATACATGACTACTGGAAAAAAAAATAGCTTTGACTAGATGGACTCTGCAGCAAAGTAATATCTCTGCTTTCTAATATGCTGCCTAGGTTGGTCATAGCTTTTCTTCCAAGAAGCGAGCATCTTTTAATTTCATGGCTGCAGTCACCATCTGCAGTGATTTTGGAGCCCCCAAAATTAGGTCTCTCACTGTTTTTATTTCTCTATGTATTTGCCATGAATTTTTGAGAGCAGATGCCATGATCTTCATTTTCTGAATGTTGAGTTTTAAGTCAAATTTTTCACACTCCTCTTTCAATTTCATCAAGAGAGTCTTTAGTTCTTCATTTTTTGCCATAAGGGTGGTATCATATGCATATCTGAGGTTTTTGATATTTCTCCTGGCAATTTAGATTCCAGTTTATGCTTCATCCAGCCCAGCATTTCTCATGATGTACTCTGCATATAAGTTAAATAGGCGGGGTGACAGTATACAGCCTTGATGTACTCCTTTTCATATTTGGAACCAGTCTGTTCCATGTCCAGTTCTAACTGTTACTTCTTGACCTGCATACAAATTTCACAGAAGTCAAATCAGGTGGTCTGGTATTTCCATCTCTTGAACAATTTTCCACAGTTTGTTGTGATCCACAAAATCAAAGGCTTTGACATAGTCAATAAAGGAGAAGTAGATTTTTTTCTGGAACTCTCTTGCCTTTTAGATCCAGTGGATGTTTGCAATTTGATCTCTTATTCCTCTGCTTTTTCTAAATCTAGCTTGAACATCTGGAAGTTCATGGTTCATGTACTATTAAAGTCTGGCTTGGAGAACTTTGAACATTTCATTTCTAGCATGTGAGATGAGTGCAATTATGAGTAGTTTGCACTTCTTTGGCATTGCCTTTCTTAGGACTTAGAATAAAAACTGACCTTTCCCAATCCTGTGGCCACTGCTGAGTTTTCCAAACTTGCTGGCCTATTGAGTGCAGCACTTTCACAGCATCATCTTTCAGGATTTGAAATAGCTCAACTGGAATTCCATCACCTTCACTAGCTTTGTTCATAGTGATGCTTTATAAGGCCCACTTGACTTCACATTCCAGGATGTCTGTCTCTAGCTTATTGATCCCATCATCATGGTTATCTAGGTCATGAAGATCTTCTCTGTATAGTTCTGTGTATTCTTGCCACCTCTTCTTAATAGCTTCTGCTTCTGTTAAGTCCATACCATTTCTGTCCTCAATTGTGCCCAACTTTGTATGAAATGTTTGCTTGGTATCTCTAATTTTCTTGAAGAAATCTCTAGTCTTTCCCATTCTATCGTTTTCTTCTATTTCTTTGTGCTGATCACTGAGGAAGGCTTTCTAATCTCTCTGTGCTATTATTTGGAACTCTGCATTCAAATAAGAAAAGAAATTTTTTAGGAAGGAATAGATTACAATTAATTGGCCCATTATTCTTTCTGGATGTTTTTCATGAAAGAACAGTTTAAGATTTTTATGCTTTATTATTATCAGTTTTTTTCTGTAAATGATAACTTTCAAATGGCCTAAGAGTGAAAGACTTAAAAATATTAAATCTGGCTTGTTTTGGTACAGCATTATTCTAAATATTAATGGAAATAATCCCCATGTTGTAAACATTTATGTGGGATTTTTATGTATCACAGAGTACTTCCAAACATAAATAATAGTTATAAATATATACATCTTGAAAGGCTAATGTGTTTCTTTTAATTGTTATTTTTTCCCCACAAAGGAACTTACCTACTTGGCAAAATAACTACCTTGGAAATTAAGTAAGGGGCTACAAAAATAAGAATAGGTTTTCAACTCAGAAATTCATCACTGAAAATAATAATTTGGAGGTAAGCTCAATAGGGCCGAGTTTTTTGGGGGTATATATCAAGAATATACCTCCTACTACAGGAGTTCAGTTCAGTTGCTCAGTCGGGTCTGACTCTTTGCAGTGCCATGGACCACAGCATGTCAAGCCTCCCTTTCCATCACCAGCTCCCGGAATTTACTCAAGATCATGTCCATTGAGTCGGTGATGTCATCCAACAATCTCATCCTCTATTGTCCCCTTCTCCTCCTGCCTTCTATCTTTCCCAGCATCAGGGTCTTTTCAAATGAGTCCGTTCTTTGCATCAGGTGGCCAAAGTATTGGAGTTTCAGCTTCAACCTCAGTCCATCCAATAAAAACTCATGACTGATCTCCTTTAGGATGGACTGGTTGAATCTCCTTGCTGTCCAAGGGACTCTCAAGAGTCGTCTCCAACACCACAGTTCAAAAGCATCAATTCTTCGGTGCTCAGCTTTCTTTATAGTCCAACTCTCACATCCATACATGACTACTGGAAAAACTATAGCCTTGACTAGGTGGGCCTTTGTTGGCAAAGTAATGTCTCTGCTTTTTAATACACTGTGTAGGTTGGTCAACAATACCTGAACTGTGAAATTCCAGATGTTCAAGCTGATTTTAAAAAAGGCAGAGGAACCAGAGATCAAATTGCCAACATCTGCTGGGTCATCAAAAAAGCAAGAGAGTTCCAGAAAATCATGTATTTCTGCTTTACTGTTTATGCCAAAACCTTTGACTGCGGGTCACAATGAACTGTGGAAAATTCTGAAAGAGATGGGAATACCCAGCCACCTGTCCTGCCTCTGGAGAAATCTGTATGCAGGTCAGGAAGCAACAGTTAGAACTGGACATGGAACAACAGACCGGTTCCAAATAGGAAAAGGAGTATGTGAAGGCTGTATATTGTCACCCTGCTTATTTAACTTATATGCAGAGTACATCATGAGGAACGGTGGGCTGGAAGAAGCACAAGCTGGAATCAAGTTTCCCGGGAGAAATATCAATAACCTCAGACATGCAGATGACACCACCCTTACGGCAGAAAGTGAAGAGGAACTCAAAAGCCTCTTGATGAAAGAGGAGAGTGAAAATGTTGGCTTGAAGCTCAACATTCAGAAAACAGATCATGGCATCTGGTCCCATCACTTCATGGGAAATAGATGGGAAAACAGTGGAAACAGTGTCAGACTTTATTTATTTGGGCTCCAAAATCACTGTGGATGCTGACTGCAGCCATGAAATTAAAAGACGCTTACTCCTTGGAAGGAAAGTTATGACCAACCTAGATAGCATATTAAAAAAACAGAGACATTACTTTGCCAACAATGGTTCATCTAGTCAAGGCTGTGTTTTTTCCAGTGGTCATGTATAGATGTAAGAGTTGGACTATAATGAAAGCTGAGTGCTTTTGATACTTTGAACTGTGGTGTTGGAGACTACTCTTGCAAGTCCCTTGGACTCCAAGGAGATCCAACCAGTCCATCCTAAAGGAGACCAGTCCTGGGTGTTCATTGGAAGGACAGATTTTGAAGCTGAAACTCCAATACTTTGTCCACCTGATGCGAAGAGCTGACTCATTTGGAAAGACCCTGATGCTGGAGGAGAAGCAGACGACAGAGGATGAAATGGTTGGATGTTCACTGACTCGATGGACATGAGTTTTGGTAAGCTCCAGGAGTTGGTGATGGACAGGGAGGCCTTGCGTGCTACAGTCCATGATGTTGCAAAGAGCTGGACACGACTGAGTGACTGAACTGAACTCAACTGAGATTGGTCAAAATTTTCATTCCAAGAACTAAGCGTCTTTTAATTTCATGGTTGCAGTCACCATCTGCAGTGATTTTGGAGTCCCCCAAAATAAATCTGCCACTATTTCTACCTTTCCCCCATTTATTTGCCATGAAGTGATGGGACTGGATTCCATGATCTTCTTTTTCTGAATGTTGAGTTTTAAGCCACCTCTGTCACTCTCCTCTTTCCCTTTCATCAAGAGGCTCTTTAGTTCTTCTTCACTCTGCCTTAAGGATGGTGTCATCTGCATATCTGAGATTGTTGATATTTCCCCGGAAGTCTTGATTCCAGCTTGTGCTTCATCCATCCCAGCATTTCTCATGATATACTCTGCATATAAGTTAAATAAGCAGGGTGACAATATACAGCCTTGACGTACTCCTTTTCTTATTTGGAATAAGTCTATTGTTCCATGTCCAGTTCTAACTGTTAATTCCTGACAACATACATATTTCTCAAGAGGCACGTCAGGTGGTCTGGTATTCTCATCTCTCTCAGAATTTTCCACAGTGTTTTTATCCACAGTACAGGAGTTATTTCCATTAAAAGACTGGTAAAGCAAAAGATAGAAAGAAAGCAATGCAGGGATGATGGATAACATGTCTTCATAATGGAGTCATAAAATGCAGCTGGAAGAATCTTGGGTCTTGAGTAGAGGGTACAGTCATTTGCCACAGTGCCTCCCAATTGTAAGAACGTAGTGAAGGCCTTTATGCATATCACATATACCATGGGGAAGTGGATTGGTGTCCTGGTCCCTGTCCTAATTTGCACACTTCTGTGGGATGCTCACACCCGTAGCACTATGTCTCTTTTTGACTGCACTTTATCACAAATCCAAGAGGTAAAAGAAATCATGAAACAGCATTAAATAATGGAATTTACTCCTGCTCATTACTAAATTAGTATTAGCATCAAACTGCATAAGTTACCTCCTCAACCCACCATTTAAAAATTTGGACTATGGAGAACCCATTTTGTTTCTCTAAAACAAACAAATGTTCCAATAAGCTGTGATAAGGTTTACTTGTCAGAATTAAATAAAATTAGCAATACAAAGTATTTAACAGAATATAGGATACTCAATAAATGAAACATAAATGTCAGTTTCAATGTAATTATTTCTGACTTGAGTTCAGCTTTTACTACATGGCTATCTGCTACAGAATACACGTTTAGAATGATGTTGGACACTGGAATTCTGACTAGTATAATCCAGATGTGTCCACTATGATTAGACACAGTTCTCTTAAACGATGGACATGCATTCTTTAAATTGTTGCTTTAGTGACAGCGAAGGTTTAGCTGAGACTGACTGGGTCAGTTCCCGACATGAGAAATAGATGCGTCTTTACTTCACTTGGACACATTTGTAGGCCACAAATTCTGAAGTCTATGGAGCATTATTCATTTTCTCCTTGGTAATTCACTAAAATCTTTTAACTGTGAGAAGGGCTTCTCCTGGAGAAACCAAACTTACTTTCTTCACCCTCTGATGACCCTCCCTCCAATGCTATATTTTGTTCTTCCCTTAAACTTCTCTTCATTAGTCCCCTTTGCTGCTGCTGCTGCTAAGCCACTTCAGTCGTGTCCGACTCTGTGTGACCCCATAGACGGAAGCCCACCAAGCTCCCCCGTCCCTGGGATTCTCCAGGCAAGAACACTGGAGTGGGTTGCCATTTCCTTCTCCAATGTGTGAAAGTGAAAAGTGAAAGTGAAGTCGCTCAGTCGTGTCCGACCTATAGCGACCCCACGGACTGCAGCCTACGAGGCTCCTCCATCCATGGGATTTTCTAGGCAAGAGTACTGGAGTGGCTTGTCATTGCCTTCTCCGTTAGTCCCCTTTACAGGACTTTACTTCTGGCTTAAATTCTTATTTTTCACTCTCTTAATTCACACTGAACAGCTTTTATTAGTTATGTTATTAAAGTATGCCCCCTTCCTCCTGTATTCAGTAAAATGCTGGCTACTTTCTTAACATTTCCCACTGTAACTTAAATGTCTCTTTTCTTAATTTGGGAAATCTATTTTGTGTGTGTCTGTATGTGTGTGTAGACATATGGAAGGGTTTTCCTCTGAGTTACATTTACTATGAAGCTAATACATATTTTATTATGATCATACTAAATTTATTTTCCCTTTAGCCAGACAAACCAGGACACTTTTATTGAAACATTTTATCAGGTACTAAAATGGAGACAATGTGTTGGTGGTTTAATTTTTAACCATTTGGAGTTCAAAATAATTTAGAGTCAAATTTTCAGTCTAAAAGGGCAATTTTTATTATAGTCCTTGAGGAATTAGTGATTATTATTATCAATATTTTGTTATTGGGTGATTCTAAATTCACATTCATGATCACATTATTAGTTACCACAGCACCTATATGAAAAAGCAATATTAATCATAAACATTAAGGTAAGAGATGGTTGGATGGCATCACCGACTCAGTGGACATGAGTTTGAGTAAAATCTGGGAGTCGGTGATGGACAGGGAGGCCTGAGGTGCTGCAGGCCATGAGGTTGCAAAGAGTCAGACATGACTGAGAGACTGAACTTAACTGATTAAGGGATTTGTTAACATGAATGTAGAAATAAAATAAAAAATGTTGAGACACATTAACATAAACTATATTTGAAAGTTAAGTAGCAGATGAATGGATAAGAAAGCTTTGGTACATATACACAATGGAGTATTTTTCAGCCATCAAAAAGAATGCATTTGAATCAGTTCTAATGAGGTGGATGAAATTGGAGCCTATTATACAGAGTGAAGTAAGCCAGAAAGAAAAACATCAATACAGTATACTAATGCATATATATGGAATTTAGAAAGATGGTAACCTTAACCCTGTATATGAGACAGCAAAAGAGACATAGGTGTATAGAACAGTCTTTGGGACTCTGTGGGAGAGGGTGAAGGTGGGATAATTTGGGAGAACGGCATTGTAGCATGTATATTATCATATGTGAAATGAATCACCAGTCTAGGTTTGACGCATGATACAGGATGCTTGGGGCTGATGCACGGGGATGACCTGGAGGGAGGATATGGGGAAGAGGGAGGTGGGAGGGGGGTTCAAGAAGGGGAACACATGTATACCCGGGGTGGATTCGTGTCAATGTATGGCAAAACCAACCGATATATTAATGTAATTTGCCTCCACTAAAAAAAAATAATTAGTTAAAAATGAAAGTTAAGTAGAAGAGGTTGCAGTTTAAAAAATACTTATTTTTCATCTCTTTGCTATTTCAGTTCATTTCAGTTGCACAGTCGTGTCTGACTCTTTGCGGCCCCATGGACTAGAGCACGCCAGGATTCCCAGTTCATCACCAATTCCTGCAGCTTGCTCAAACTCATGTCCATTCAGTTGATGATACCATCTAACCATCTCATCCTCTGACATCCCCTTCTCCTCCAGGCTTCAGTCTTTCCCAGCATCAGGGTGTTTTCCAATGAGTCAGTTCTTCACATCAGGTGGCCAAAGAATTGGGAGTTTCAGCTTCAGCATCATTCCGTCCAATGAATATTCAGGACTGATCTTCTTTAGGAGGGACTGGTTGGATCTCCTTGCAGTCCAAGGGACTCTCAAGAGTCTTTTCCAAGACCACAGTTCAAAAACATCAATTCTTTGGTGCTCAGCTTTATTTATAGTCCAACACTCACATCCATACATGACAACCTGAAAAACCATAGCTCTTACTAGATGGACCTTTGTTGGCAAGGTATTGTCTCTGATTTTTAATATGCTGTCTAGGTCGGTCATAGCTTTTCTTCCAAGAAGCAAGTGTCTTCTAATTCCATGGCTGTAGTCACCATCTGCAGTGATTTTGGAGCCCAAGATCAGCTTTTGTTCCAAACTTAATGATAAATATTTCCTGTGTAATTAATTTGGGGAAGAAAAGTAATGTCTCTTAGTAATAATATATTCATCATCCGATTTCCTATGTAACAGAATAAACACTCAAAACTGTGGTGGCCAATGAAAAGACATGGTTTCTCTGCTTTATTAAGTCTACTACCCAAGCAAATTGTTCACTCAATTGAGTGTTAAGAAAATTCTAAATAGTTTGTATAGGTGAAACACAGGTTTTAAATCTGCAGTATAGGAACAGAGCTGCTATAGATGCACCTCAACACATTGCAATCTAGAAAGAGGATTATTTGGGAAACATTTTAAACAAAAGGAGAATTTAGCAAATACTGGGTTGACCCAAATGTTCTTTTCGGGTTGAAATACCCAAATGAAGTTTTGACCAACTCAATATAAAGATATATTGCCAGGATGCATTCAGTTCAGTTCAGTTCAGTTCAGTCACTCAGTCGTGTCCAACTCTTTGCGACCCCATGAATCACAGCACACCAGGCCTCCATGTCCATCACCAACTCCCAGAGTTCACTCAAACTCATGTCCATCGAGTCGGTGATGCCATCCAGCCATCTCATTCTCTGTCGTCCCCTTCTCCTCCCGCCCTCAATCCCTCCCAACATCAGAGTCTTTTCCAGTGAGTCAACTCGTTGCATGAGGTGGCCAAAGTATTGGAGTTTCAGCTTTAGCATCAGTCCTTCCAATGAACACCCAGGAGTGATCTCCTTTAGAATGGACTGGCTGGATCTCCTTGCGGTCCAAGGGACTAGGGATCCATTATATAATGAATTACAAGTATAACAGTCATTTAAATTATATATCTATACATTCACGCAAGTACATATAGCTAATACTCAATTTCAGATTTATCTGTATACACATACATATGTAGATACATAAACATGTAGACATATATTGTAAGTTGCAGTGCATTGTTCATATGGAGAATTTATTATGAATGTCAGCTACATCACTGAGAAATGACATGATAGACTCCATGACTTGGTCATAACATCCTAGCAGTCATAGGTAGAGTTTGCACACAGTCCAGTCTCTTACTCTGAATACTATGCTTTTTCATCACAGAGTGACACCTGTGTAACAGAATTAAAGATCTTCAAAGGGTCCTCAGCGATCCTCTGAGTTAGACTGGTGTGTTCATGCAAATCTAACTCCTCATAACTGGTAACTTCAAAAAGATACCTGAGACCTTCCTTACACTTCATCTCCCACTTGAAACCTTTCCTTCAATTCAAATTCATATGCTTATTTATGGCTTCCAATGGCTGTGAAATACAATGAAACAAACAGAGGTAGCGAGACTCTCCTGAGTTCATTTTTTAAATCAGCTCACTTCTCTTTATTCATTAACCTGGGTCTAAGTATTTCACAGAACATCAAAAATGTTAAAAATATTAGTACTTTTCCAGTCATTAACTGTTATACTTTGTTTTGTAGCACTATTCAAATTCTTAGAGCAATTTTAATCAAATATAATCTTTCATTTATATTAATAGGCTGTCTTGTTCAGTTACTTGAAACTTGTTATACCCTTTTAATCATGAATAAGCATGATAAGTATTTTTAGTAAGGTTATCATATATTCTCTAATATATTACATTGTTTTGTGGGATAGTAATTTCCTGGCTTGCCTTCCCAAATATTTCACATATTTATTTTGACAGTGCAATGACAATATTAATACAATAAATTCTCAGGAAAAAATATTTTTGACACTAATCAATACCTGTCTTGGACTGCAAGGCGATCCAAGCAGTCCATCCTAAAGGAGATCAGTCCTGGGTGTTCATTGGAAGGACTGATGTTGAAGCTGAAATTCCAGTACTTTGGGGAAAGATTGAAGGCCGGAGAAAAAGGGGATGACAGAGGATGAGATAGTTGGATGGCATCACTGACTCAATGGACATGGGTTTGGGTGGACTTTGGCAGTTGGTGATGGACAGGGAGGCCTGGCGTGCTGTGGTTCATGGGATCACAAAGAGTCAGACATGACTGAGCGACTGAACCAAACTGAATACCTGTCTATTTAAATGACTAAAACTAGGGGTAAAATACAAGTGATTTTTCAACTACATATAAGTATTTTATTTCATCAGCGTTTTTACTGAAAATACTAAATGTAAAATCTGTGAGATTTTGCTCAAATGAAATTTATTTTCCACCTTATTTATTCAAGAGTGATAATGACAGCATTTGAGAGATTTATTTTTATATATTCACATAAAATTTTCAGATGCTCAATTACTTTTTGTGTTGCTGACTGAATTTTTCCTCCTATTAATCCTAATTGCAAAGAAATAAATGATACAGTGAAGATATCTGGCTGTCATCAATGTAACCATAACATGAATGAACTTTACTTTCTTAATGATAAGACAACCTTAAATTATTCACACGCTGTTATCATTATAAAAAAGGAAGCGCACAAACTTATGCATGTGTTTTATTTTTAAAATACAGATCTAAATTCTAAATTACAGAAAATATAAAAGAGAAACAAAGTAAATTGTGTAACACCCTCAGACAACACTGAAGTGTGGAATGCTTTGAACAATAGCTGGCCTGGACACTTCAAAAAATTCCCATAGGAAAATGATGACCATGATATTTATGAAATATAAATAACAAGGGGAGCATACATACTATCACCTATTTTCCCTACTTACAACATAACTATCCAGACTTCAAAATACAGAATGGCATTGAAACATGTATGTTGTCATATGTGAAACGAATTGCCAGTTCAGGGTCGATGCATGTTACAGGATGCTCGGGTCTGGTGTGCGGGGATGACCCAGAGGGAGGATAAAGGGAGGAGGGAGGTGGGAGGGGGGTTCAGGAAGGGGAACTCATGTACACCCGGGGTGGATTCATGTCAATGTATGGCAAAACCAACCAATATAATATTGTAAAATAAATAAATAAATAAAATAAAGTGAAAGTCACTCAAAAAAAAAAACAAACACAACAGTGAGTGGAGAAATAAACCATGGAGTAGGTTAGTAAACTTAAACACTTTCAAAACATGAGTTTAGGATTGAGCGTATTAGAGGAGCCTCTCAAGGTCCCCGTGGAAAAGACACACATATATCAATGAGGGTTCACAGCAAGAGAAAGTCCAATCTGAATTAGGATTTATGTAATAGGCTCTGTTGGCAGCCCCCTAACCATGTTTGCAGATACACGAATGCTGCCTGCATCCCCTACATCATGCAGACTCGATATACAAAACAGATCTTCATGACCCAGATAACCACGATGGTGTGATTGCTCACCTAGAGCCAGATGTCCTGGAATGAGAAGTCAAGGGGGCCTTAGGAAGCATCACTGCAAACAAAGCTAGTGGAGGTGATGGAATTCGAGTTGAGCTATTTCAAACCCTAAAAGATGATGCTATGAAAGTGCTGCACTCATTAGGCCAGCAAATTTGGAAATCTCAGCAGTGGCCACAGGACTGGAAAAGGTCAGTTTTCATTCTAATCCCAGAGAAAAGCAATGCCAAAGAATGCTCAATCTCTGCACAATTGCACTCATCTCACACGCTAGTAAAGTAATGCTCAAAATTCTCCAAGCCACGCCTCAGCAATACGTGAACTCTGAACTTCCAGATGTTCAAGCTGGATGTAGAATAGGCAGAGGAACAAGAGATCAAATTGCCAACATCTGTTGAATCATAGAAAAAGCAAGAGAGTTCCAGAAAAATGTCACTTTATTGACTATGCCAAAGCCTTTGGCTGTATAGATCACGACAGACCGGAAATTTCTTAAAGAGATGGGAATACCAGACCACCTAACCTGCCTCCTGAGAAATCCGTATGCAGGTCAGGAAGTAAAAGATAGAACTGGACATGGAACAACAGACTGGTTCCAAATTGGGAAAGGAGTATGTCAAGGCTGTATATCGTCACCCTGCTTATTTAACTTATATGCAGAGCACATCATGAGAAATGCCAGGCTGGATTAACCTCAAGCTGGAATCAAGACTGTAGGGATAAATATCAATAACCTCAGAAATGCAGATGACACCACCCTTATAACAGAAAGTGAAGAAAAACTAAAGAGCCTCTTGATGAAAGTGAAAGAGGAGAGTGAAAAAGTTGGCTTAAAACTCAACATTCAGAAAACTAAGATCATGGCATCCGATCCCATCACTCCATGGGAAGCAGATGGGGAAACAGTGATAGACTTTATTTTCTTGGGCTTCAAAATCACTGCAGATGGTGACTGCAACCATGAAATTAAAAGACACTTGCTCCTTCGAAGTAAAGCTATGACCAACCTATCAGCATATTAAAAAGCAGAGACATTACTTTGCCATCAAAGGTCCATCTGGTCAAAGGTGTGATTTTTCCAGTAGTCATGTATCGATGTGACTGTTGGACCATAAATAAAGCTGAGCACCTAAGAATTTATGCTTTTGAACTGTGGTGTTGGCGAAGACCCTTGGACAGCAAGGAGATTAAACCAGTCAATCCTAAAGGAAATCAGTCCTGAGTACTCATATAAGGCCTGAAGCTGAAGCTCCAATTCTTTGGCCACCTGATGCAAAGAAATGACTCATTGAAAAAGACCATGATGCTGGGAAGATTGAAAGCAGGAGGAGAAGTGGACAACAGAGGATGAGATGGTTGGATGGCATTATCAACTCAATGAACATGAGTTTGAGTAAACTCCAGGAGTTGGTGATGGACAGGAAGGCCTGGCATGCTGCAGTCCACAGTTCTCAAAGAGTCGGACAGGACTGATCAACTCAACTGAACTGAAAAGGTTACCTAACAATCACCCCTTACTCTAATTGAGGATTGATTCTGTTGGCTACACTAGACTGTAAACTCTTGGTAATTAAAGAAGCTTTTAATTTTTCAAAGACTTTTAAGAGTTTCATAAGTAAACTATACTGTGGAAGACATTATATCCTGTATCCTCATATATTGCTTCATTAGAATTTCTATTTGGAGAAAAGGAAAGGACTGTAGTGGAGCATTTAATCCTTTAAACTAACATTTGGGAATAGGGGATACAATTTATTCTGAGTTTTTGTGCAGCCGAACATTCATTAGTTATTCTTTGTGCTTCATCAGAATGAAATTATTATGGGTTCTTAAAATTGTTCTAGAGGAATATTAAAAATGAGCTAAAATTTTATGCCAAAATATTCTTCCAAGAGATTTATAATCAGTATTTAAATTAGTGCTTATCAGTTTTTAAATGTCAGAATTTTATAACATGTAAATTTTTATAATTATTTTAATATGCACTGAATATTAGCTTATGGTAACTTTGTT
The DNA here is from genome assembly GCF_049115385.1 of Moschus berezovskii. Lineage (NCBI taxonomy): Eukaryota > Metazoa > Chordata > Mammalia > Artiodactyla > Moschidae > Moschus > Moschus berezovskii. The sequence goes on from NC_142467.1 coordinate 11,402,985, forward strand.
AGAAAATGTGGTTGGTAATATATAATCATGGATAATCTTCAGATTTGTAAAGTTATATTTTATTACCTCATCTGTATTGCTAATTAGTTGGAAAAACATTATTTGAGTCTTTACATTAATCCTATATTATGTTAAGCAAGATTTTCTTGGTAGCCATTTGAATTGTGAATTTCTGAATTCATATATATGAAATGCAAAAATCTTTTCATTTTCTACTCCAATTTTTAAACAGCTTGGGAACTAACTGAAAATACAGCTTATTTCTTATAGAAGGGAAGTAGGAGATTTGGGGGTCATTTCTAAAATAATGTATAATAAAGTCCTTGAAAACTTTTTTTGAATTTATTAGGTTGTAGAAGTAGCAAATCTGCTTAGAAGTCTCCTTGTTTGTGACTTACTGATTTATGCTGAATATGTATGTTTCAAATCAAAGCAATTTAAAGCAGTTAGTTGCACCTTATACTATCTTTTCTTGAAAGCATTTATGAATCAACATTTTCTTTTTCATCTCTAAAACGCTATTTTCCTCATTTGTGTGTGCAGAGGACACAGTTACATGTAGGCTTAGTTTCCTTTTGTGCAGTGTTTCTTCTTACATCTTAGACACTTGACCATTTTGTTTTTCCCCTTAACATCTTTTAGAAGTTGCTCTAATAGGAGAGTTTTAATGGTCAGCTCTCAGTATTTGCTTATGCAGTAATGTCTTTTTTCTTGAAAGGTACATTTTAAAATTTTTGTGTATCTTATTTTTGGCTGCCCTGGGCTTTGTTGCTTTGCGTGGGGTTACTCTAGTTGTGGCTGGCGGCAGGCTATGCCCCCTTGAAGTGTGTGGGCCTCTGCTTGTGGTGGCTTCTCTTGTTGCGGAGCATGGGGTCAGTAGCTGTGGCACAGCATGGTTAGTTGCTCCTTGGCAGGTGGAATCTTCCCAAACCAGGGATCAAAACTGTGTCCCCTGTACTGGCAGACAGATTCTTATCCAGGTGCCACCAGGGCCATCCTTGAAAGATATTTTTGGATCTGTTGTTTCTGCAAAGCTCTCATTAAGCGTTTCTATTAATCTTAAATATTGCAAAATTGCATGACATATGTTGAAGTGTGGGTTTATGTTTTAAACCATAGTTGGGATATTTTCAAAACTGAAGGCACATTTCTTTCAACAATTGTTAACATTTATCCCTTCAAATGTTGTCTCTTCTCTGTTTTAAATATTACCTTTCTCCAGATATCAAATGTGCCTTAAGACATCTCACTATATTTTTGATGTTTCATAAACTATCATATTTGACATCAGACTATGACATCTAAGACACTGTGACTAACAGACACAGGCAGAAACTATCAGAATGACATTATCATTCTGACACCAAGAAAAAATCTTTAGTTGATGCTGTATTCTGTATGCTTTGTTGTTTAACATTCATTCCGTTTCTAGTCCCGTTTTGGTTCCTTTGACATTATTAAGTGTTCCTGCTTTATGTACCATAATTGCTAACTTTAGTACCTATTGACTTTTTGGTTCTGATTGTGAAATTCATTTTTTTCCTACTGATTTTTACTTATAATGGTTTGTTTCCATATGAATCTATGTCTGTGTCTGTATAAGAAAAAGAGGGGAAGGGGATGGTAGGGTATAGAAATTCATATTTTTTACATTTGTGGAAATTGAAAGGCCTGGGTTGCAATTGTAGGCCAGATTGAAGGTCATTTTTAAGTGATTTGCATTTGTTTCCATGAACACTTACACCTTAAGAAAGGAAAATCAATTTAGCCCAGGTTCTTGGTTTGCAGTAGGGAAGGAAGGAATTTTTCAGATCTCACAGGCCTATGAATTGTAGCTAGGTGCCAGTTTGAAGGCTGATTTATGGCTATAAATTCTGAGAGAGTCTCTGGTATTCCCATCCCAAGTATGATGGCCCAAATGGGCAGCTTTATGCAGGCTTTCTTGGTTCTGTCTTCCTGTTTTAATATAGGGCTTTAGGCTGGCCTCCTCTTTCTGTGTCCTGTTAAACAGGAAAATCTAGGCAGGTGAGATTTAATATTTTTTTCCATGGGCTGCTACCAGGTATACTTGTTCAATTTCTTCTCTATTTGAGTGTGATTTGGGGTCTCTGGATATTTCTCTAACTTTTTGTTGCTGTTGTACAGGATAACTAGATGACAGCTTGCCAAACACTGAAGTCTCCACTGTGGTTCTACATTTATATTTTTCTAGAAGACCAGTTCACCTGAAATTGATGAACGAAACAGTATAGCAATTAAAGCTGCTGATTCGATATTTATGTCCACTATCTTAGCTGAAATTATATTTGTCCATTCCTGCTTTTTAAACTGTGAAATGATATATTTTTTATTGCATTTTATTGTTCTCATATTAAAGGATAAAGCACACATGATAGGCATTCTGACAGGGGCTAACATTTAAATGTGGTGGTTGGGGATTTTTCTATTTATATTTTTATCATTCAGAAGCATAATTTCCCCTCAAGTAAAGTCCACTTCCCATGGTATGGGAATTTTGCCATTTATATCAGACTCTGGAAACATCAATACCTCAGAGTTAATTGTATAATGAGACTAATCCTTGATCCTTTGACAATGTGTAATTCAAATTACCTTAAACAGTTTTTAATTTAATGGTAGAATTGTGCAAACATAAGAAATGTAGCTATGCAATTTTCACGAAAAATAATTTGCCTTTTTTTCTTAATATTTTTCCTTTGCTTTTGAGTAAACTAAGGAAGAATTCTCAGAATTTTTAGGGATTTGTTCCCATATTTTTAAAGTTTTTTCTCTCAAATGCCTGATAAACATAATGTTGGTATTTTTGGCATTTTTTTTCTTTTTGGTGCAAATAAGAGTATTGAAATTCCAAATGATAGGAATAAAAATGATAATTATCTTCAAAAATGTGAATTGATCCTTTTGTGGTAGGTACATTATTTAGAGGCTCAAAAAGAATATAATGAAGTAGCTGAAGAGTAGAAAACAATAGATCTTCCTGTCTCTAACAGTATGTCTTTTTCTATTTAAGAAAGGCTGCTGCTGCTGCTCAGTGACTTCAGTCATGCCCAACTCTGTGCGACCCCGTAGATGGCCTCCTACCAGGCTCCCCCCGTCCCTGGGACTCTCCGGCAAGAACACTGGAGTGGGTTGCCATTTCCTTCTCCAATGCATGAAAGTGAAAAGTGAAGTCGCTCAGTCGTGTCCAACTCTTAGCAACCTCATGGTCTGTAGCCTACAGGCTCCTCCGTCCATGGGATTTTCCAGGCAAGAGTACTGGAGTGGGGTGCTACTTAATTAAATTCACTAGTGTCCATTACACATAAATTTACATTAAAATAATGATCAGTAGTGCTACATTGGAAAAGTGGCTGTTTTCCTGTCAGGTATATTGTGTTTTTAGCTGTTTCTCATTTATCAGCAATTAAGGAGGATAGGCATAAAAGAAAAGTAGAGAAGAGAAAACTTCAGCATTGTATTCTAAGACATTTATCCCCAAGTCAGATCTGTATTGAAGATATATTTGCCTTATATTATGAAATAGTCATATTTATGTTTAAAATCTTTACTAACTTCATAAATGTATGCTTGCAGATATTTCTATATATTGCATGCAGTTTAATTTCCAAAATAATCTTGAATTTTAACCATTATGTGATTTTGATTCTTTACTGTAAGAACTCTTAAAAGAATAAAGAAATCTTAAGCAGTTTAGTATAACATTGTTGAAAGGATTTAATCTCTTAGAGCCTTAATCTTCTAATTTGTAAAAAGGGAGAATATCTAATTGAAAAGTACCTATTAACATTCCTGAAAATAATTGTAGTCTGTATTTTAACTTGTCTGAATTCCTATCATTTAAAAATTTAGACAATTAGTCTTGCTTTTAGTAAAATGACACATAAAAAATGGTAAGTTAATCAATAGTTTTAGGCAAACAGTGGCTGGAAAGGCCTTAGGAAAATGTGTATAAAATATATACCAAAAATCATATAGCAGAGGAAGATGCTAACTCCATATGGCTTACTATAATCATTGACATTTAAGCAAGAAGAAATCATAAACTTCAATTTCTGCCTTTATTTACTTAAATTTTCTTCCTTTGGATTATTTGAAAAGAAACATTTTAGAAATTGAACAGAGAGCTATGACAACAGTCATTTACTCTTTGTTGACTGCATAATGTACAGCTTTTTGAACTGTTTTCAAAAATTGTAAAAATAAAAGCAGTTTTCTATTACTTACTTGTTCAGATGAATTTTTCATCCTGTACCACCTTGCATAATTTTCTTATAACTAGATGAGGAAAATTTGAAAGTTTGAACAGTTACAAAATTATTCTCATAGAAGAAACCATGCTAATTATGCAAAACTTTTTTTTCCCTATATTGTTTGCACATTAACATAGATTGTTTCCTATACCTTCACAATTTTCATAAACTCCTTGATGCAAGCATATCCACCTTGATTTGAAAAATTAAGTGGCCAGGCTCTTGAATATCAATCGGTTTGTTTCATAATCCACCACGTTCCATTTTCACGGCATTAGATTATAGTTCAATGTGTGAGTCTAACCACATAGTGTTCACAGGGAACATTTAACTGAATCTTCTAGGGACTTCCCTGATGGTCCAGTGGGTAAGACTCTGTGCTTCTATGCAGAGAGCCTGTCTCCAGTCTCTCAAGGGGGACCTAAGATCTCACATGCCAGGTGGCAAAAAAATCAAAACAAAACAGAAGCCCCTTTACACCGAATCTTATCACATTAGAGGGGAAAAGAGGAAGTCAGTTACTCTCCAAACTAAAAACTGGCAACACTATTGGCCGTCATTTAAGTCTTAAGTCCATCTCACTTGTAGTCAAAACATTTATCTAGACAAAGGAGTATATATATTCAGCAGCTGTCTCTCGTTTTCAGAGTACTGAAGCCTAATTCATTGGGTCCAATTTTTTAATGTAATATAAAAATGTTAATTATGGAAATACAGGCCAAGAATCCTAGAATTCCGCAAAGAAGCGGAAGGTGTTTTTATAATGACATAGAGAGTAGACGAGGGTAGCTGAAAGGAGGCTGAGACTACTTAAGCTTCAGTGCTCCTGAGGGACTTGGAAGCCACAAAAGAAAAATCTTTTTTTTTTACTTTAATTTCTCTGAATGTATAAAATAGGTATGTTCGGTTTTATAAATTTACATTTGTCTGCTAATTTGAAACCACCCAGCCTCTTTGGTATGAGGTACTTGCTATCTGTGAAGAAGTCTGATGGACTGCAATTTATCATTGTTGGTGTTATTATTGCTTTGAAATCACTGTGACCTTTTTGTGCGATCTTATCCTTGGCTGAGAAAAGTAATCCAGGATTAAATCCTTAGTCTTCATCTCACTAGAGGAAAATAGACGAAAATTAAGTTTAGGAATATCTGAAATCCAAGTTCCTTATTATTGGATGTCTACACACATACATATATTTGCAACTGTATCTGTATCCATATCTGTGTTCATACTCTTGTCCATATCTACATGGCACATGGGCTCCCAGTATGACATTACAAGTTGTGACCTTGCCAACATCTATGCTGACTGTCTCACCCATAATTACTATTTAGTGATACTTTCCTTATGTCATAAGATAGTAAGAAGCAGTAGTCCATGTGATTAAATTTTGGACTCCAAATAGGAAAACGGAATCTTCCACTGACAAGCTTAAACCCTCTGTGCTTTGTCATTCTCATCAGTGGCACAGTATACATATAGGTATATGGGTTGCGTGCCCTCCTCCAGGGGATTTATCTGACCCAGAGATCAAACTGATGTCTCCTCCATGGGTAGGTGGGTTCTTTACCACTAGCACCAACTGGGAAGCCTATATATATACTCACACAAATATATATATATTATATATGGTTTTCCAAATGGTTAGAAATAATTCTTAAACATATATACACACATATATCACTGCAAAATCAGGAAGAAATATTCAAAATATTGTTGAATTAGAAGACAAAGCAAACAGCTATCCTGTTCAACAATTATTGCAACTTAGTTCACTTGAGAAAAGTGTGTTATTAATGGGAGTATAAGACACTTCATGGAGCTGCATGGCAGCTTAAGTGAGCCACTCACACTAATATGTCTGTGTAGTTCAAGGAATGCTTTTCTGTTCAATATGTGGCATTTTTCATGAGCTTTTTCAGATGTTTTGTGAACACAGCGTTATTTAAAAATTGAAAGGCATTTCATTTATAGAATTTAGACACCAATTTTTTTGAAAGAGACTTAAAACATATTTTGTTAAAGGGCAGAAAAGGAAAAGAAATTTAACACATTAAAGACTGCAATTCCATTTTTAGAACACCTTTCCATTTTGTTCAAAAAAGTAATTAATATGACTTTAATGAGGGAGTTTAGACAAGATACATTTGGTACTAGCATCATAAACGAGATCTGTTTGATACTAGTATCAGAAGCCAAATTTTCATGAGGTAATTCTTCGTGTTTAATCCAAAGTTTCATACTTTCTCCTATGTCTGACTTTTAATAAACTACCTATAACAAACTCAGAGGATATTATTTATGACCTATATATGAAAACTAATTTATTAATTTTTCTAGCCTCAAAATTCCTTTATGACAAAAATCTTATTTATATGGTAAGTGTATATTACCAAGAGCATCATATTGTAACAGTGATATATTATTAAAGTCACTTAGAATTTTAGTCAGAATTAAATATTTTGAGTACGATAAAACAATACATATGCAATTAACCATAAGTAAAATATTTTACAGGTGCATGAGTGCAAGAAATAAAATACCATAATTAAGAAATGAAATCCAGACTGCAGTTTTTAACGTTACTATCTTGAAGTTAGTACAACTGGCGGTGGGAAGGAAATAATAAAAGAAACTATATAAGCATCTGAGGCCCATAGTATTTTATGTTAAAACAAGTACTCAAAAATCAAAAGGCAAATTAGGAAATATATTGAATGTGGGGCTAAACCCGAGCATTTTCCTTAAGAAAATCTTACAAGTTCCAATTTTTCTAACCCCAATAGTACAATCAGTTCTTAAAATCTGATCCTAAAGTGTATGATAAATTACTCATTATTAAATTCACTTATGCTTAATTTAGACTAATAATTACTTAAATGTTGAGAGATTTTCTCTCTCTTCAGTGTCGAGAAATTCTCTTTCTTTCATTTTCTTTTCCTAGAATGAAAAATCTAAAGTACCAAAGTCTTTACTATGGCAGTTATTTTGGTAAAGATGCATTTGACTTGAAAAATAGTAACTAAATATTGTGGTTGTTCAGTTTCTCATCCATGTCCGACTCTTTGCAACCCCATGGACTGCAGCACACCAGGCTTCCCTATCATTTACCAATTTCTGGAGCTTACTCAAACTCATGTATATGAGTTCATTTTAATTCATTTTAATGAATTAATCCTATATACTGGAAAAATATTCTTTCTTTACAAAACATATACATCCAGAGAAGAAATATCAGTGCAGTTCAGGCTCTAAGTTGTGTCCGACTCTTTGCAACCCCATGAACTGCAGCACGCCAGGCTTCCCTGTCCATCACCAACTCCCACAGTTCACCCAAACTCATGTCCATCCAACCATCTCATTCTCTGTCGTCCCCTTCTCCTCCTGCCTTCAATCTTTCCCAGCATCAGGGTCTTTTCAAATGAGTCAGTTCTTCACATCAAGTGGCCAAAGTATTGGAGTTTCAGCTTCAGCATCAGTCCTTCCAATGAATATTAAGGACTAATTTCCTTTAGGTTGATTATTTTGATTTCCTTGCAGTCCAAGGGACTCTCAAGAGTCTTCTCCAACACCACAGTTCAAAAGCATCAGTTCCTCAGCACTTAGCTTTCTTTATGGTCCAACTCTCACATCCATATATGACTACTGGAAGAAACATAGCTTTCACTAGATGGACCTTTGTTGGCAAAGTAATGTCTCTGCTTTTTAATATGCTGTCTAGGTTGGTCACAGCTTTTCTTCCAAGGAGCAAGAGCCTTTTAATTTCATGGTTGCAGTCACCACCTGCAGTGATTTTGGAGCCCCAAAATTAAAGTCTGTCAATGCTTCCATTGTTTCTCTATTTACCATGAAGTGATGGGACTGGATGCAATGATCTTAGTTTTCTGAATGTTGAGTTTTAAGCCAACTGTTTCACTCTTCTCTTTTACTCTCATCAAAAAGCTCTTGAGTTCTTCATTTTCTGCCATAAAGGTGGTATCATCTGCATATCTGAAGTTATTGATATTTATTCAAGAAACCTTGATTCCATCCTGTGCTTCATCCAGCCCAGCATTTCACATGATGTATCTGCATATAAGCTAAATAAGCAGGGTGTCAATATACAGTCTTGACATATTCCTTTCCCGATTTGGAAACAGTCTTGTTCCATGTCCAGTCCTAACTGTTGCTTCCTGACCTGCATACAGATTTCTCAGGAGGCAGGTAAGGTGGTCTGGTATTCCCATCTCCAGGTTGTAGAAATAGTATCTTCAGAAAATAGACACAATAAGCTTAAAGTGTTTCCTGCTCTTATATATACACCATATTGAATGAGTTTATTTACAATAGTTACCTGACAAGAGCAATGTTAGGATACTTCCCATTCGTTACTTAGTTTTTACTTTTTATGTATTTATTTTTTCCTTATGTTTTTCTAACTTTTCTTCAGACATTAGATGAAAGGCAAAGCTATTTGTTATAGCACCAAACCAGAGATGGCTGCCAGGCAGGGCTCCATAGAGAAGACAGATCCAGGGGCAGGAATCATAGTGAGCTGGAGACACAGAAATCAGCGTGCACATTGTAAGGGCTGGGTTAGTAAGGTTTCCTGGGCTCCCTGTTAGGTGGCTAATTTGAATAAATTGGCAGGCTCCTGGGCACAGGGGTTGTCCCTGAGGCAATTTGTTGTTGTTGTTCAGTCACTCAGTCGTGTCCAACTCTTTGCAACCTCATGGACGGCAGCATGTCAAGCCTCCCTGTCCATCATCAACTCCCAGAGCTAGCTCAAACTCGTGTCCATTGAGTCGGTGATGCCATCCAACCGTCTCATCCTCTTTCGTCCCCTTCTCCTCCAACCTTTCCCCTTCAACCTTTCGTCCCCTTCAACCTTTCCATCAGGGTCTTTTCCAATGAGTCAGTTCTTCACATCAGGTGGCCAAGGTATTGGAGCTTCAGCTTCAAGGTCAGTCCTTCCAATGAATATTCAGGACTGATTTACATTAGAATTGACTGATTGATTTGATCTCCTTGCAGTCCAAGGGACTCTCAAGGCTCAAGGATCTTCTCCAAGAAGGTCTTCTCACTCAGCTTTCTTTATGGTCCAACTCTCACATCCATACATGACTACTAGAAAAACCATAGCTTTGGCTAGATGGACCTTTGGCCGCAAAGTATTCTCTCTGCTTTTTAATATGCTGTCTAGGTTTGTCATAGCTTTTCTTCCAAGGAGCAAACATATTTTAATTATATGGCTGCAGTTACCATCTGCAATGATTTTGGAGCCTAAGAAAATAGTCTCTCATTGTTTCCATTTTTTCCCCATCTATTTTTCATGACGTGATGGGACTGGATGCCATGATCTTCATCTTTTCAATGTTAAGTTTTAAGCAACCTTTTTCACTCTCCTCTTTCACATTCTTCAAGATTCTCTTTAGTTCCTCTTCACTTTCTGCCACAAGGATGGTGTTATCTGCATATATGAGGTTATTGATATTTCTCCTGACAATCTTGATTACAGCTTGAGCTTCATCCTGCCTGGCATTTTGCATAACATACTCTGCATATAAGTTTAATAAGCAGGGTGACAATATGCAGCCTTGACATACTCCTTTCTCAATTTGAAACCAGCCTGTTTTTCCATGTCTGGATTGGCCTTTGAGTTGACAGTTACTGTATCAGTGATAGAGTTTCATTATGCCACTAGGTGTACCTGATATACGTATTTTAAATTCTCCATAGTAAAAGTCTATTGTATTCCTAGTATACAAGGTCAGCATAGATTGGTAAATAATTTGTCAGGTTAATGAGAGGAACAAGTGATTAGTGAAGTATTGATAAAGTGAACCGAATATAGTTGACTAGTTTGAAGCTGGTCCAAAAACTTAAATACTTAAATATAGCTTTAGTGTTGAGTTAGGGAGACTCTAAATGCCAAGTGAAATTTGTTTTCTTTTTATGGAATATTTTATAATTTGTTTAGTTTTAGAGGAACAAATCATCTGTATAGTTTTTCTTAAGGACTTGAACAGAATCACTAGTTATCCAAGAAACCAAAAAGTGTGTAGGAGACCTGTGAAATTACTTTTTGTACGGTTTCAAAGATCGTATTGTTCTTCTCACATGATAACCTTAACATTTTAAATAAACAAATCTGTGAAGGTAATGCAAAGACAATATAGTAGTCAGGTTATACAAAACAGCTTAAAAATAATTAATATTGAATTGTTTCAACTGAGATTAAAATTCTGGTCTAGCCTGTCAACAACAAAAAGTTAATGGCATTTTACTGCTTTGATCCCTGGGTCGGGAAGATTCCCCTGGAGAAGATAACGGCAGCCCACTCCAAGATCTTCCCTGGGAAATCCAATGGACAGAGGAGCCCAGATGGCTAGGGTCCATGATGTGGCAAAATTGTTGAACAAAACTTAATGACTAAACAACAAAACAATCACAAATACTCATTGGATTTTAAAAGACTTTTGACAACCAGAGATATCAGCATACACTAACAGCATACTGCTTTGCTTGGTGTCATTAAATTTACAGAATCAAAAGTAGTGTCTATCTTTAGTACAAACAGACACTTTAACTATCCTCCTGCAGTGGAATTTCCCTGATAACTCAACTGGTAAAGAAACTGCAACGCAGGAGACCCCAGTTAAATCCCTGGGTTGGGAAGATCCCCCGGAGAAGGGAAGACTACCCACTCCAGTATTCTGGCCTGGAGAATTCCATGGACTGTATAGTCCATGGGGTCGCAAAGAATAGGACACGACTGAGCGAATTTCACTTCACTTTCAACTCCAGTTTGACTTTGATGGCAAGTGTGGTTGATTCACTTTGCTGTACAGCAGAGACTAACACAACGCCATAGAATAACTATACTCCCCCCTCCCCAAAAACGACCTTCACCCTTCACCTTCTTTAGTTAGACTAAAGACTCATGTTCAGTTCAGTTCAGTCACTCAGTCATGTCTGACTCTCTGCGACTCCATGAATCATATCACGCCAGGCATCCCTGTCCATCACCAACTCCCGGAGTTCACTCAAACTCATGTCCATCGAGTCGGTGATGCCATCCAGGCATCTCATTCTCTGTCATCCCCTTCTCCTCCTACCCCCGATCCCTCCCAGCATCAGACTCTTTTCCAGTGAGTCAACTCGTCGCATGAGGTGGCCAAAGTATTGCAGTTTCAGCTTTAGCATCAGTCCTTCCAATGAACACCCAGGATTGATCTCCTTTAGAATGGACTCGTTGGATCTCCTTGCAGTCCAAGGGACTCTCAAGAGTCTTCTCCAGCACCACAGTTCAAAAGCATCAATTCTTTGACGATCAGCTTACTTAACAGTCCATCTCTCACATCCATACATGACCACGGGAAAAACCATAGCCTTGACTAGACGGACCTTTGTTGGCAAAGTAATGTCTCTGCTTTTTAATATGCTATCTAGGTTGGTCATAACTTTCCTTCCAAGGAGTAAACGTCTTTTAAATTCCTGGCTGCAATCAGCATCTGCAGTGATTTTGGAGGCCAAATAAATAAAGTCTGACACTGTTTCCACTGTTTCCCCATCTATTTCCCATGAAGTGATGGGACCAGATGCCATGATCTTTGTTTTCTGAATGTTGAGCTTCAAGCCAACCTTTTCACTCTTCTCTTTCACTTTCTTCAAGAGGCCTTTGAGTTCCTCTTCACTTTCTGCCATAAGGGTAGTGTCATCTGCATATCTGAGGTTATCGATATTTCTCCCAGCAATCTTGATTCCAGCTTGTGCTTCTTCCAGCCCAGCGTTCCTCATGATGTACTCTGCATAGAAGTTAAATAAGCAGGGTGACAATATACAACCTTGACGTACTCCTTTTCCTATTTGGAACCAGTCTGTTGTTCCATGTTCGGTTCTAACTGTTGCTTCCTGACCTGCATACAGGTTTCTTAAGAGGCAGGTCAGGTGGTCTGGTATTCCCATCTCTTTCAGAATGTTCCACAGTCTATTGTGATTCACACAGTCAAAGGCTTTGGCAAGGTCAATGAAGCAGAAATAGATGTTTTTCTGGAACTCTCTTGCTTTCTCCATGATCCAGCGGATGTTGGCAATTTGATCTCTGGTGCCTCTGCGTTTTCTAAAACCTGCTTGAACATCTGGGAGTTCACGGTTCACATATTGCTGAAGCCTGGCTTGGAGAATTTTGAGCATGATTTTACTAGCGTGTGAGATGAGTGCAATTGTGCTGTAGTTTGAGCATTCTTTGGCATTGCCTTTCTTTGGGATTGGAATGAAGACTGACCTCTTCCAGTCCTGTGGCCACTGCTGAGTTTTCCAAATTTGCTGGCATATTGAGTGCAGCACTTTCACAGCATCATCTTTCAAGACTTGAAATAGCTCAACTGGAATTCCATCACCTCCACTAGCTTTGTTCGTAGTGACGCTCTCTAACGCCCACTTGACTTCACATTCCAAGACGTCTGGCTCCAGGTGAGTGATCATGCCATCGTGATTATCTTCGTCATGAAGATCTTTTTTGTACAGTTCTTCTGTGTATTCTTGCCACCTCTTTTTAATATCTTCTGCTTCTGTTAGGTCCATACCTTTTCTGTCCTTTATTGATCCCATCTTTGCATGAAATCTTCCCTTGATATCTTTAATTTTCTTGAAAAGATCTCTTGTTTTTCCTATTCTGTTGTTTTCTTTGCATTGATCACTGAGGAAGGCTTTCTTATCTCTCTTTTCTATTCTTTGAAACTCTGCATTCAGATGCCTATATCTTTCCTTTTCTCCTTTGCCTTTCACTTCTCTTCTTTTCACAGCTATTTGTAAGGCCTCCTCAGACAGCCATTTTGCTTTCTTTCATTTCTTTTCCATGGGGATGGTCTTGGTCCCTGTCTTCTGTACAATGTCACGAACCTCCATCCAGAGTTCATCAGGCACTCTATCTATCAGATCTAGTCCCTTAAATCTATTTCTTACTTCCACTGTATAATCATAAGGGATTTGATTTAGGTCATATCTGAATAGTCTAGTGGTTTTCCCTACTTTCTTCAATTTAAGTCTGAATTTCGCAATAAGGAGTTCATGATCTGAGCCACAGTCAGCTCCTGGTCTTGTTTTTCCTAACTGTATAGAGCTTCTCCATCTTTGGCTGCAAAGAATATAATCACTCTGATTTTGGTGTTGACCATCTGGTGATGTCCATGTGTAGAATCTTCTCTTGTATTGTTGGAAGAGGGTGTTTGCTATGACCAGTGCATTCTCTTGACAAAACTCTATTAGCCTTTGCCCTGCTTCATTCCGTGCTCCAAAGCCAAATTTGCCTGTTACTCCAGGTGTTTCTTGACTTCCTACTTTTGCATTCCAGTCCCCTACAATGAAAAGGACATCTTTTTTGGGTTTTAGTTCTAAAAGGTCTTGTAGGTCTTCATAGAACTGGTCAACTTCGGCTTCTTCAGCATTACTGGTTGGGCCATAGACTTGGATTACTGTAATATTGAATGGTTTGCCTTGGAAATGAACAGAGATCATTCTGTCGTTTTTGAGATTGCATCCAAGTACTGCATTTCGGACTCTTTTGTTGACCATGATGGCTACTCCATTTCTTCTAAGGGATTCCTGCCCACAGTAGTAGATATAATGGTCATCTGAGTTAAATTCACCCATTCCAGTCCATTTTAGTTCACTGATGCCTAGAATGTCTATGTTCACTCTTGTCTTCTCCTGTTTGACCATTTCCAATTTGCCTTGATTCATGGACCTAACATTCCAGGTTCCTATGCAATATTGCTCTTTATAGCATAGGACTTTGCTTCTATCACCAGTCACATCCACAACTGGGTATTTGTTTCGCTTTGCTCCACCCCTTCTTTCTTTCTGGTGTAATTTCTCCACTGATCTCCAGTAGCATACTGGGCACCTACCAACCTGGGGAATTCCTCATTCAGTATCCTATCATTTTGCCTTTTGATACTGTTCATGGGGTTCTCAAGGCAAGTATACTGAAGTGGTTTGCCATTCCCTTCTCCAGTGGACCACGTTCTGTCAGACCTCTCCACCATGACCAGTCCGTCTTGGGTGGCCCTACACAGCATGGCTTAGTTTCACTGAGTTAGACAGGGCTGTGGTCCATATGATCAGATCAACTAGTTTTCTGTGATTATTATTTCAATGTGTCTGCCCTCTGATGCAGACACAAACCCAAATAAGACGGTAGGTATTGTGAGGGGGCATCAGAGGGCAGACACACTGAAAGACTCATGTACTATGTAATTATTTTGGACTTAACTTCAAATCATTCAAAATCCTGTTAATTGTTATAAGAGCACATAATAATTAAAAGGAAAATCTCTCTGTTCAAAAGAAGGAAAGAAATTTCAATCCCCTTCTTTTCTAAGAATTTTACATCAGAAAACATAAGTTCTTTCTCTGTTGCATTGAAATGTACATAAATCTTTTAGAGGTAAATAAGCCTCTTGCTAGTATTTTTATTTTTTGCAGTCTCAAATCATGCTGCTATATTGCCCAAAATATATATCAACAGGTGCAAAGTTTGCAACTCATATAGCAGTTCCTTTTTACATCAAAGGGTAAATTTCTTCTAAAATCCCAAAGATGCATAGATTAAAATACTTTTGTAATATTTTAAGCATTTGATGAAATTCTTTTAACATTATCTTATGTACCAGTGGTACAATGGTGAAGATGCAGAAGAGCAAGTAAAAACAGTGTGCAATTCTTGTAAATAAAACTCTATGTGAAGGGTACTCTAATATGATAACCCTTTGAAATTACAGGTGATGAATGCTTTCAAAGTGCCCAGATGATTTCTGTTTAAGGACTGAGGACAGTACATTGCCAGAATAATTCACAGAGTACTGTAATACCATTAACTATCATTTTTTGCCACAGTTATTTGTAAAGAGTCTAAAATATTCCTTCTTACCACACTGTTACCAGTTAAAGAAATCTATTATGTACCTATATTTATTTTGCATGTATTCAATATTAGAACATAAACAGTTTGGGTTTGGACCAAACTGTATGTAAAGTGTATGAGATTTTAAATGTAGACTTGTGACTTATATAGTATGCGGTTGCTATTTCCTGGTTTTAGATAGATATGGACTATGTGATATCAAGAGATGAATAAAATCAAGAATAAAGATGTGTTTTCAGTAGTGTTTACATCAAATTTTCATGCATTATATTTCTTTCCATATTGTGAGTGGGACTGGCATGGTCAGACTGAGAAAAGTCTTTGAACAGGGCATTTTATAAATATTTTTACTTGAAATATGAATGTTTTCCTTTTTAAATTATTTAGCATGAACTTAGTACTAAGGAACTTAAACTAATTTTTTACTTTAAATAACAGGATCTAAAACCAGATTGACTTATAATGGAATTTGTTAGTGAAAACACAGTCAGTGTGGTAAGAATATTAGGTAATTTTTTTCCTGGTCTTTTGTAGTTTCTGTAACTTTTTAGATTAGTGTTTTCTTTTTTCTACTCCAAACTTCCAATTTTTTGGAAAGGCATGCTGGATGGCTTAAAATTGGAATAGTAAAAAATTACTCATAGTTAGTGAATATTATTGCTGTATACATTTTTCAGTGTGAAAACTTTTAGTGGCTGTCAACTTTGGGGGACATTCTGGATGCTGTTTTCTTGTTTTCTTTTGAGTTATTCCTTGGTGATTTCCTGGATCTTATTATTTTTTTCCAGTTTTACTGAGACATAAATGACATACAGCCCTGGGTTGGAGGTGTTCAGCACAATGACTATGCATATCTTTTATGAAATGATTACCATATACTTGCTAGGTTGTCTTTTTTTTTTTTTTATGGTGGGTATTCTAAGAGATGTGTAAGTGAAAAGTGAAAGTCGCTCAGTCGTGTCCAACTCTTTGCAATACCATGGACTATACAGTCCATGGAATTCTTCAGGCTAGAATACTGGAGGGAGTGGGTAGCCTTTCCCTTCTCCAGGGAATCTTCCCAACCCACGGACAGAACCCAGGTTTCCCACATTGCAGGCAGATTCTTTACCGGCTGAGCCACAAGATATTATATTGAGATTCTGGTTTATATTTCCCTGACGATTAGTGATGTTGAGCACATTTTTATGTACCTGTTGGCTATTCATTTTTCTTCTTTGGGAAAATATGTGTTTAATTCTTCTGCCTGTTTTTAACTGAGTAATTTTTTTGGCACTGAGTTATGTAAGTTTTTCATATCTGTCAGATATTACCCCTTATCAGATACATGTGGTTTGCAATTGTTTTCCATTCCATTCCAAAAGTCTGTTCATTTTGTTCTTTCCTTTGCTGTGTGGAAACCATTTACTTTGATGTAGTTGCATTTGTTTATTTTGCTGTTGTTGTTGCTGGCATTATAGGTGTCATATTCTGAAAGTGGCTTTCTCGATGTCTGTAGTAGTTTCTAGTGTTTCATTTAGAACCTTATTCTACATATTACAGCAACACTCAACACAGTTATGTAGATACTGACAAGAGTGTTCTGTATGTTCTTTTTTGCAAGTTCTTTGTAAATTGAATATGTATCAAATATGCTACCTAATTTGTTAGTAAGTCTTTACAATACTCAGCAGAAATAAACATGTTGTTTTTGCATGTTCTTTTAGAAACATTTTTATTTTTTTTTACTTCTCAAGTAACTTTATTTTTTTTTTATTTTTTTATTTTTTATTTTACAATATTATATTGGTTGGTTTTGCCATACATTGATATGAATTCGCCCCGGGTTTACATAAGTTCCCCCTTCTGAACCCCCCTCCCCCTCCCTCCTCCCTTTATCCTCCCTCTGGGTCATCTCCGCATGCCAGCCCCAAGCATCCTATAACATGCATTGACCCTGAACTAGTGATTCATTTCACATATGACAACACACGTGTTTCAATGCCATTCTCCAAAATCATCCCACCCTCACCCTCTCCCACAGAGTCCCAAAGACTGATCTATACATCTGTGTCTCTTTTGCTATCTCGTATACAGGGTTATCATTTGCAAGGTGAAAAGACAGCCTTCAGAATGGGAGAAAATAATAGCAAATGAAGCAACTGATAAAGGATTAATCTCCAAAATATACAAGCAGCTCCTGCAGCTCAATTCCAGAAAACTAAGTGACCCAATCAAAAAATGGGCCAAAGAACTAAACAGACATTTCTCCAAAGAAGACATACAGATGGCTAACAAACACATGAAAAGATGCTCAACATCCCTCATAATCAGAGAGATGCAAATCAAAACCACAATGAGATACCATTTCACACCTGTCAGAATGGCTGCTATCCAAAAGTCTACATGCAATAAATGCTGGAGAGGATGTGGAGAGAAAGGAACCCTCTTACACTGTTGGTGGGAATGCAAACTAGTACAGCCACTATGGAGAACAGTGTGGAGATTCCTCAAAAAACTGGAAATAGAACTGCCATATGATCCAGCAATCGCACTCCTGGGCATAAACACCGAGGAAACCAGAATTGAAAGAGATACATGTACTCCAATGTTCACTGCAGCACTGTTTATAATAGCCAGGACATGGAAGCAACCTAGATGTCCATCTGCAGACGAATGGATAAGAAAGCTTTGGTACATATACACAATGGAGTATTATTCAGCCATTAAAAAGAATACATTTGAATCAGTTCTAATGAGGTGGATGAAACTGGAGCCTATTATACAGAGTGAAGTAAGCCAGAAAGAAAAACACCAATACAGCATACTAACGCATATATATGGAATTTAGAAAGATGCAAATAGAAACATTTTTAATACTACTAAAAAGATTCTTTTTCATGCTGGGGGTTAATTTATATTTCATTAGTTGTACAAAGATTCCTATGTGGGTAACCGAGCTATACACCGTGTCTTTCTAATTTACTGCAGGCCTTGGCTGGCCAGCTCTATAACCTAGCTCTATTGCTTTGTAGCAATAACAAATTTTATTATTTTCATGTTTATTGTTCAAACTCCATTCCCATATCTTTCCTTCCTGTTGAATGAAAAAAAAAATATCAGGAATAGTTCTGCTTCATAGTCAGGTAAATACTTTATTACATTGTACAGAAAAGAAATCACCTTCAGCTTGTTTAATTCTTGAGGTGTTTTTGTTAATAGTAGAAATTGGGATATTGTTCAAATATTTAATCAGAGCATTTTTTTCATATAAGTTGATACATTTTTGAAAATGCTTTTCAAAGACAAAAATCCATTTAGCAAAACTACACTATCACTTGCAAGTCACGTATTTTATTAACAATATTGAGGAGTATGGTAACATGAAGTAAAAGCTGTATATTTTAATTCTAATATAAATGTTGTTGAGATGTTACTAGAGATAAGTTTTTAATCAGAGTTATATGTAGGCATTTCATCTTTTTTTATGAACACTGTATCAATTCAATGAATTCTTCTTTAATGAAATAATTATGCAAAATAAATTGTATAGGATAATGAAAATATAAAACAGATGGTCCTGCCTGTCATCTTATATTTTATATCTTTAAATGGCTTCATGCACTATCAATCCATTTAAAGCACAGAGAGGGGTAAGCATTAAACAGTTTTCCATTCTTCTTCACTAATGATACTTAAAGACATTTAATAACATTTGCTAATTATGTAATGCCAATCCTCCAAAAATAATGTATCAGTAGGGAGTATTTCTGCTTCAATCCTTTTATTTCCAGACAGCATCTAATGAACTGGAATGATCATAATTGGCAGAGCAAAATGCATTGGAAAACATGTTGCTTGGGGAATTCTTTAAATGTCAAAAAATTTACCTTCTGCCTGGGGAAATCAAGGAAGTCAATGAAACTTGTATTAAAATTGAAGTATTTAAAACTTCCTGTAATATTGCTTTTGCCACAATGTGAAAAGCATGGTAGACTTGTCAGTATGACAAAACTTTGTATTACATTCTTACATAATTATTTGTGTTCCTTCAACCAAACTGATGTTTTCCTAGACAAGCAAAATTTCTAAATGAAAACCCTAAATTTTATGAGTGAAGAGGCCAATAATAAAAACATAAAATAAATGAGGATATCAAGTTGCCTTTAAATAATCAGAATAATAATATAAAATTTCCTTTATTCAATATTTTATTTCTACATAAAAACTTCAGAAAACACATTTTTAAAAATCCACAATAGAAATATCAAATCATTAAGTATATTCATCCAAATGTGCCCTTGAATTTCTCATTTTCACATAATAAAACTATTTAATGATACCTCACCCTAGTAAATGGAGAAGGCAATGGCAACCCACTCCAGTACTCTTGCTTGGAAAATCCCATGGATGGAGGAGCCTGGTGGGCTGCAGTCCATGGTGTTGCTAAGAGTCGGACACGACTGAGCAAATTCATTTTCACTTTTCACTTTCCTGCCCTGGAGAAGGAAATGGCAACCCACACCAGTGTTCTTGCCTGGAGAATCCCCGGGACGGGGAGGCTGGTGGGCTACCATCTGTGGGGTCACACACAGTTGGACACGACTGAAGTGACTTAGCAGCATCAGCACCCTAGTAAAATCATTGCTTTTTGGTGAGAGCAAATCTCTGGACAAAACTGCAGGCAGCTCTTTTTGAATATTAGTATTTTTTCAAATGTTAAAGCACATTAACTGTCACCGTGGCAAGTTACAGCAGCACTGAGAAAGTCCTCCTCACCTCTTGAGTATTCTTATCTGCTTCATATTTTAAGATATCCCTCATTTGCAGATTCATTCTTTCACCATTATTTTTGTAGAACTAGTAGTAAACAATTATCTACCACTCCTTACAGATAAATATGCTTTTTAATTATTTTATTTGTTTATTTTACTTTTGGCTGTGCTGGGTCTTCACAGATCTGCAGGCTTTTCTCTAGTTGTGAGCAGGGCTCCTCTCTAGTGAGGTGTGTGGGCCTCTCATTGTAGTGGCTTCTCTTGTGGGACGTGGGCTCTAGGTCACGCAGGCTTCAGTAGTCTGCTGCATGTGGGCTCAGTACTTGCAGCTCGTGGGCGCTAGAGCACAAACTCAATAGTCGTTCTCGGGCTTAGTTGCTCCGCAGCATGTGGGATCTTCCCAGTTCAGGGATCAGACCCATGTGTCTTGCATTGGCAGACGGATTCCTTACCACTGAGCCACCAGGGAAGCCCCACAGTGGCACGCTTTTAAAGCAATGGCTATCTCAAGTTAAAATGTAAATAAATAAATAAGCAAATCTAGCACATAGACACCATCAGTTCAGTTCAGCTCAGTTCAGTCGCTCAGTCGTGGCTGACTCTTTGCGACCCCATGAATCACAGCACGCCAGGCCTCCCTGTCCATCACCAACTCCAGGAGTTCACTCAAACTCATGTCCACAGAGTCGGTGATACCATCCAGCCATCTCATTCTCTGTCGTCCTCTTCTCCTCCCACCCCCAATCCTTCCCAGCATCAGAGTCTTTTCCAATGAGTCAACTCGTCTCATGAGGTGGCCAAAGTATTGGAGATTCAGCTTTAGCATCAGTCCTTCCAGTGAACACCCAGGATTGATCTCCTTTAGAATGGATAGGTGACCACATATTGGTTTTACTTTCCTAGGCGTAGGAGTTCATTTAATTCAGGTTGGCACAGTTTTCATTACAAGTGAAACATACAAGAGCTGGTTAAAATGATATCAAAGATTTGAGGTATTTTAATTACAAATGAGCTTTAGAGGCATATGTTGCACTTGATGTGGGATCGTGTGTAGACACACACAGAAGTAGTCCTACTCATGCCCAGTTACCTCACTGTTTACTTTCTCCTTCCATGAATTTTAAAGTATATATACGTATATATAAATCTCCTTAAATGGCAAGATTTCAGAGAAATTTAACAAGGTGGATTTGTTTTATATTAATGTGGAGTAAAGAAAGCAGCTTACAGCACTTGTCTGTTTTCAGACACAGCTTTATCAGATCCTCTGGTCGGGGTCCCTGGAGGCAACCCTGAAGGTGTCAGCGGGACTGAATTCGGTCCTGGAGGCCAGGATCCTCTCTCAGGCTCACATGGTTCTTGGTAGAGTGGAGCTCCTCACAGAGGTGAAAACCTGTTTTTCTTTTGTTGCCTGGCTGTCAGATGGAAGTTCTCAGTTCTAGGGGCTACTCCCAGAGCCTCGTCACATGGCCCTGACCATCTGGGGACATTCTCACCACACAGCAGCTCCCTTCTTCAAGTCCAGGAGGATCTCTAAGTCTGCTAAGATGGAATCTTATGCAAATTAACGTAATCAGTGGAGGGACTATCCTATCACCCTTAACCATATTCTATTGGCTGGAAGTGATTGACAGATAATGCTTATAACCAAGGGACAGGTATTATAGAAAGCTGTGAAACGTTGGGGTTGACTTTTATTGGGTCCTCCACATGATTAAGGGTATATTTACTAAGTACACAGTATGCATTAATTATTTGAAATGAATTATTTTATAGATATACACCTGATGCATAAGGACTTAGTTCTACATCATTAGTGTGATCACCATTTTTTATAAATTTTCTTTTCTCATCCAGACAATTGTCCGTTTCCTTATAAGTTAAATGCTACTCGAGCATTTATGGTAAAGGAGAAACAAGTCAATTTTGTTCTACCATATTTTTAAATGATGGAAGGGAAGTTAATGACTATAAAAAAATTTGTGATGAACTTGTTAAAAAATTCTTTTTTAATACCCCATTTATAGTTATGATCAAGTATTGGCTATATTCCCTGTGTTGTACAAAATATCCCAGTAGCTACTTTTATACATAATAGTTTGTACCTTTTTAAAAAATTTAATTTTCACTTTTTGTTGGAGTATAGTTGATTTACAATGTTGTATTGGTTTCAGGTATACAGCAAAGTGATTCAGCTGTACATATACATATATCCGTTTTTTTCATATTTTTCCCATATAGATTATTGTGTCATACAGTAAGTCATTGTTGATTACCTTTTTTATATATAATAACGACTGAGGGAAAGAGGAGAAGGGGGTGACAGAGGATGAGATGGATTTGGACAGTATCACTGACTCAAGGGACGTGAGTCTGAGCAAACTCCAGGAGATTCTGAAGGACACAGAAGCCTGGCATGCTACAGTTCATGGGGGTCTCAGAGTCAGACTTGACTTAGCGGCTGAACAACGATAACAATGTATGTTTATTAATTGCAAACTCCTAATTTATCCCTCTCTAGTTATGTTTCCACTTTGGTAATCATAAGTTTGTTTTTGAAGTCTGTGAGTCTTTTTTTGTTTTGTAAATAAGTTCATTGGTATTATTTTCTTGGATTCCACATATAAGTGATAATATATGGTATTTGTCTGACAACTTCATTTAGGATGATAAAGTCTAGGTCCATCCGTGTTGCTGAAAATGGCATTATTTTATTCTTTTTTGGTGGCCGAGTAATATCTCTCTATATTTTGGATATATGTGTATATCTGTTTATGTATATATGCATGCATACACACATGATGGGGATGTTGCATGTTATACATATATGTGTATATCTATGTATATATACATGCATACACACATGATGGGGATATCGTATATTATACATGTATGTGTCGCATCTTCTTTATCCATTCATCTGACAGTGGACGTTGAGGTTGCATCCACGTGTTGGCTATTGGAAACTGCACTGTGTTAGAGTACATGTATTCTTTTGGACCATGGTTTTCTCAGGACACATGGCCAAGAGTGGGATTGCTGGATCATATGGCACTTCTATTTCTAGTGTTTTAAGGCACCTCCATACTGTTCTTCACAGTGGCTGTACCGGTACACATTCCCAACAACAATTTAAGAGAATTCCCTTTTCTCCACACCCTCTCCAGCATTTATTGTTCATAGAATTTTTGATGATGATCATTCTGAACAATATGAGGTGATACCTCACTGTAGTTTTTATTGCATTTTTCTAATAGTGATATTGAGCATTGTCTCATGTGCTTTTGGGCCATCTATATGTCTTCTTTGGAGAAATGTCTATTTAGGTCTCCTGCCCATTTTTGTTTTTTGATTAGGTTGCTTGTTTTCTTTGATTTTGAGCGGCGTGAGCTATTTGCATATTTTGGAGATTAATCACTTGTAGGTCACATCATTTGCATATATTTTCTCCCATTCTGTGGGTTGCCTGTGATTTTCTTTGCTGTGCAGAAAGCTTTTAAGTTTACTTAGGTCCTATTTGTTTATTTTTGCTTATATTTTCATTTGGATTCTAGGTGGACCCAAAAAGATATTGCTGTGATTTATATCAAAGTGTGTTTTTCTACCTATATTTTCCTTTAAGTATTTTATAGTATATGGTCTTATATTTAGATCTTTAATCCAATTTGAGTTTATTTTTGTGTACAGTGTTAGAGAATGAAATAGCATTTTATTCAAATCATTTTGTGCATTATAATGAAGAAGCAAGTTATAAACTAATAAGAAATACTAATGATAAAAAAACTAATAAAGAAAGCTATAAATAATACTTTAAGATGTTGACAAACAGTATTTGACAACTACAAAGAGTTTTCATTTTAAAATTTGACCAATTAAATGTAACTACTAAAAAGAGTTGTTTATCAGAGAACTTGAAATATTGAAAGACTCTGCCATAGGAATATTTTAAGGATTGTGTTAATCACCCTTTTTTCTATAATACAAGAATTTACTCCTTTTAAGTTGACTTAAACTCTAGGTAAAGTAAAATGCTTTATTTTGCCAAAAATATCATAGTGTTGATATTTTTTCAACAATCAGTAGATAGCTGCTGCTGCTGCTGAGTCACTTCAGTTGTGTCCGACTCTGTGTGACCCCATAGATGGTAGCCCACCAGGCTCTGCTGTCTCTGGGATTCTCCAGGCAAGAACACTGGAGTGGGCTGCCATTTCCTTTTCCACAGTAGATAGCTACATTGGTGTAATTAACTGAAATGTATAAAAAAATATTCATCACAGATTTATTAATGTTGTCTTGAATGTGAATATGAAAGTTACCTAGTCATGTTTAACTCTTTGTGACCCCATGGCATATAGCCTGCAAGGCGCCTCTGTCCATGGGATTTTCCAGACAAGAATACTAGAATAGGTTACCATTTCCTTCTCAAGGGGAACTTCCCAATCCAAGTATTGAACCTGGGTCTCCTGCATTGCAAGCAGATTCTTTGCTGTCTGAGCCAATGTAGTCTTACATATATTTAATGGATTTCTTTACAGTATTATCTTAGAAGATGATAAAACAATGTCAAAACCATTTGAAAAACACATATATAGTTATACTATTTAGAAAGTTTAAGGTACAGAAATGTAAATAAAGAAAAGACTATATCTTTAAGTCAGTAACTGTCTATTCAATTTTTCGGGTATATTTAAAAGATAATAAAATTTAGAAATAGAAAAATTTATCTAGAAAAATAAAAAGGGACCACCACTGATAAATTATGATGAATATGTTAGTGAACATATTTCTAGGTCCTTTTAAATAAATAATATACATTTATATAAATTCAATATCAAATTCTCTTTGGCAACCATGTATCATGGAAATTCTTTCCACATAGGCTGTGTCTATTTCATGTCAATTAATATAGATTCTTGTCATTCTTTCCCTTTTCTATGTTGTCTTCTTTTGTATAGGTATACATGATTTATTTTATCAGCATATTACTGATCTATTTTCGGATCCCTTAGAAGATTCCATTCTAAAACAATGCTGTGGAGTGCATTGTTACATGTAAAATTCTACTTAGGCTCCAAATTTGTACCTGTAGTCTAAACAACAGAAAACTGGAAGGCAAATAGGTTGAGACATTACAAATTGCTTCACATGCCCTTAAGGAGTAGTTCCGAGTTGTTCTGGCACATGATAAAGGTAATAAAAAAGTGAACTCATAAATTTTTCTGCAGGTTTTATGAATACTGAATGGTGAAATTATAGCAAAAGACTGGAATTTCTTTAAAAGGGACCTGTGGGAAGCAAGCCCTTAGAACTTGTTGATTAAAGGATCATTCTTGATTTGGGGGAGAGTGCTTTTTGTTGGTTTTGTTTACACCACAGCCTGGTGGATTTGGAGCTTCGAGATGCTCACGAGTGCTGAAATAAGTAGGCAGAGTTTGGTATTGAATGGCCGCAAGACAGAGCAGAAGCGATGCTCCCGGCGGAGTGGTCAGTGGACATGTTGAGGGAGAAATTGAATATTGTTGTCTCCTGGACTTTTTTCTCTATTTGCTTCTCTGTTCACTCCTGTGCTATAGACTCTTTACGTGTCTTCTAATTTTTAAAGAAATTTCAACTTCAGTTTCCTCTTTTGCTGATTAAAAAATTCTGCTCTGTTTTTCAAAAGTTCTTTTTGAGGTTCAACGTATTCCACTTTTTTGCTTTTTGTAAAAATTGACTCTTTAAAAATAACAAACACATTAAATATTCAGGTTTGTTTTTAATAAGTATACGTTGCAGCTTTAGGACACATGATATTTTTAGGAAGTCAACAGTCAGAGAGAAAAACCAGTTCATGCTGTAGAAGATTCAAAGGTTGTGATTGTAATTTCTTCCCCTGATTCAAGAGTTAAATTCTCTAGTTGAAAAACCAAGTAATTAAAAACCGATTATAATATTTTACTTCTGAATATTTGTGAAGAACCTTGGTTCAAGAGTAGAGAAAAATGAAGGCAGAGAAAACTGACGTGTGTTTGTTTTTTTTTTCTCATTCCCCAAAGGTAGTTCATAAACCCCAACTGCTACAGATAATTTAAAGTTTAATATTTTTGACTATATATTTCAAAATGTAATTACTTGTTTTTCTCTGTTCTCCCTCAGAATTGTTTTGGCAATCCACATTTTCTTCAGTACTACAAGTTTTGTATTAACCTTTAGGGCAGCTGAATGGAATTGTTACAGGTTTTGTAATTAGCCATGGTTGTAAAAGACATTCAGAAGGCAGAACTCACTGTCAGAGTGAGCATCTGATGAAAGTACAAATGCACTGGGAGAATAAATTGGTTGCTGTAGCAACCAGTCCTCATTTTCTACCAAAAGAAGAACAAACAAGACAAGTAAAATGCCTGAAGTTTCAATTTAAAAAGATAGATATTCCACGTGGGATTATGGATGCAATCTTTAAATTCAACAATTTAACCAATAATAAGTGACAGCAATGGTTATATTTTTAAATCAACCCATCAGTAAAAGGACATAGAAAATAACTTCTAAGATTCTGAAATTATACATTGTGGGGCATAGAAACTTGCTTACTTTGGGCAGCAGACTTTTTTTTTTTTTTAATTCCTTTAAAATGCATGGAGAAATTGCAAGAAAACATTTTTCTCTAAGAGTATCTGTTGCATCCCTGGAGGTTCAAAAACAGTTTCAACCAATGTAGAATATTGACCATTTTTTTCCTACCTCAAAAGACTAGAGAGAAACAGACTTTTCTTGAGTTATACATAAGACTTCTGACTTCTAGTAATCCAATAAATCTAAGCAACACATGATACATAATTGTTTCTCTTCTCTTTGCAACCCATGGAAGGCAGTATGTCAGGCTTTTCTGTCAATCATGATCTCCCTGAGTTTGCTCAAACTCATGTTCATTGAGTCGGTGATGCCATCCAACCGTCTCATCCTCTGTTGTCCCCTTCTCCTGCCTTCAGTCTTTCCCAGAAGAAATCCCAGTCCAACATTTCTACTCTTGACATACTCATTTTTCAGTGAGTCTGTTCTTTACAGCAGGTGGCCAAAGTTTTGGAGCTTCAGCTTCAGCATCAGTCCTTCCAATGAATATTCAGGATGAATTTCTTTTAGGACTAACTGGTTTAATCTTGCAGTCCAAGGGACTCTCAAGAGTATTCTCTAGCACCACAGTTTGAAAGGGTAGGTTTTTTGGTGCTCAGCCTTCTTAATGGCCACTCTCTCACATCCATACGTGACTACAGGAAAAGCCATAACTTTGACTAGATGGACCTTTGTTGGCAAATGATGTCTCTGCTTTTTAAAGCACTGTCTAGGTTTGACATAGCTTCTCTTCCAAGGAGCAAATGTCTTTTAATTTTGTGGCTGCAATCACCATCTGCACTGATTTTGGAGATCAAGAAAATAAAGTCTGTCACTGTTTGCACTTTTCCCCCTTCTATTTTTCATGAAGTGATGGTCCTGGATGCTATGATCCCCTTTTTTTGAATGCTGAGTTTTAAACCAGCTTTTTCACTCTCCTCTTTCTCCTTCATCAAGAGGCTGTTTAGTTCCTCATCTCTTTCTGACATTAGAGTGGTATCATTTGCATATCTGAGATTATTGATATTTCCCCTGGCAGTCTGTATTATAGCTTGTCATTCATTCAGCCCAGCATTTCTACTCTTCATATAAATCAAGTAAATAGGGTGACAATATATAGCCTTGACATACTCCTTTCCCAGTTTGAACCCATTAGCTGTTTCATGTTCATGCTAACTGTTGCTTCCTGACCTGCATACAGGTTTTTCAGAAGGCAGGAAGGGTGTCTGGTATTCCCATTTCTTTAAAAATTTTCCACAGTTTGTTGTGATCCACAGTCAAAGGTTTGAGCATAGTCAATAAAGCAGTTTTGTGTGTGTGTGTGTGTGGGAGTCCCTTGTTTTTTCTATGATCTAGCGAATGTTGGCAATTTCACTCTTCTTTCTCTGCCTTTTCTAAATCAAACTTATACATTTGGAAGTTGTTGGTTCACTTACTACTGAAGCCTGTCTTGAAAGATTTTAAGCAGTACCTAATAAATCTAAGAACTAAATCATACATACAAACCAATAAAAGACATTTCAAAAGTATAAAATGTGATAAAACAGAAACAGTAAGAATAAATAAGCTTTATGCCAAGGTATATTTCAGAGTGTAGGACCTAAAAATCACATATAGTCACGGTTGAGTGTCCACAGAGAGTTAGTGCCAGGAAACCCATGGATACCAAACTTCCAAGGTGCTCAAGTGCCTTATATAAGATGACATCGTATAATCAGCCCTCCATAACTGTGGTTTCTGCGTCCTTGGATCCAACCAACCCCATTCCACTTACACTTGGTTGAATCCTTAGATGCAGAACTGTGGACAGAGGGCCGACTGTAATTTAGATGAAGTGCCCAGGGAATCGTTGTGTGAAATCTTCCTTCAGAGAGACTGATTCAAGATAGCTGGTGTCTTTTTTCTGATTAAATTAGCAAATTTCCAGAACGATTATGAAATTTTAGGGTATGTCTGATAAAAAAAGAAATGGCATCCTAGAAAGAGAAAGTAGGTGTTTCCAAGCATATTATCTGGCTTGGCAAAGGGCTTGGAAGTGAAAATGGAAAATTATCTAGGTGGATATTTGAAGAAGTATATTTGTTAAAAGTGGAGAGGCTAGAAAAGACAAGTGGGATCACAGAAATCCTTTAGTTGAAATCTCTTCAATAAACAATTGTGAAGCTATCAAAATATCTTGTTTTCTTTGGAAAAATGGCTTTCTTTTTTAATATTCCAAGTATATTAGCAGGATCTATACCATTTCTAGCACTATTAATCTGAGATTGTTTTGAAAATTCACAATTTAAAAATGACTTTTAAGTTGCAGTTATAGAGTTGTAATGTAGAGAAATGTTAAAATATAAAAATTTCCACTGTGCTTTCTGCCTTTTAGTACTTCCTCAGTATCTTTTAGCTAGGGATACCTGACAGAATAATAGTTCAGTTCAGTTGCTCAGTCGTGTCCAACTCATTGTGACCACATGGACTTCAGCACCATGGCTTCCCTGTCCATCACCAACTCCCAGACCCTACACAAACTCATGTCCATTGTGTCAGTGATACCATCCAACCATCTCATCCTCTGTCGTCCCCTTCTTCTCCCACCTTCAATCTTTCCCAGCATCAGGGTCTTTTCCAATGAATCAGTTCTTCGCATCAGGTGGCCAAAGTATTGGAGTTTCAGTTTCAGCATCAATCCTTCCAATGAATATTCAGGACTGATATCCTTTAGGATGGACTGACTGGATATCCTTGCTGTTCAAGGAACTCTCAAAAGTCTTCTCCAACACCACAGTTCAAAAGCATCAATTATTTGGTGCTCAGCCTTCTTTATAATCCAACTCTCACATCCATACATGACATACATGGACAGAATAACATGTAATGTGTAAATGCTATTCTGTTTGTGCAACTTAATAACTTATGAAAGTAGGAGGGTGCTGCACTGGATTATTTAAGATATTAGGATGGTGCTGTACTGGATACTTTGTCATATGGAAGCAATTTTAAGTGACAATTTCCAGCAGGTATATCTACTTGGATTTCTTTAACACACATACATGGTACCTATTATGGTGATCACCGTTTTCTGTGGTCCAGTTCCTCTTTATGTTTATCTGCACATTCTTTTGTGGCTGGAGTTTAGTTAGTACTAGAAATCTTGGACTTCCCCAGATTTGCTTGGGTAGAACCTCTGCAATATTTTTGTTCAACATGTCTACCAATGTGAACATTGAGCAAGACGTGGTTGTGAACAAAATGTGGGCATTTTGAAATCCAGGCATGAGTTCAGGTGCTGATTGCATAAGACTGCCTCACCTCACTGCAAGGGCAACTTACACAGAACAGAGAGAAGGTCATGGGGTGGAAAGTCAGATTTAAACCTTTATATTGAGAAGGCAGAGTCATTTACAAACTGGTTCTGCTTATCTCTCCTAATAATTCCTAAAACTTTTTATACAGTGAAATGACAATGACAGTTTGAGACATTTGAATTGATGTTTCAATGTAGGTATAGCCTACATAAGCTTTCCTGAAAACATCTTTTTTGAGTTCATGAAATCAATAACCTAAGTTCCTGTTGAAGTACTCATCCATGTTTCCTGTTTTTGCATATTTCATCTGGAAGAGAGACCTACTAAGTAATTTCTTACTCAAGGTTATAAAAACATGAAATAAAAATTCACAAAGATATACTTTGTGTAATTAAATGTGATAGTGTCTGGTTGACCACTCTTAACATATTTTCTCTTAAGAATAATCGTAGGGTTGTCTAATCACTGACTCAATGAACATGAATTTGAGCAAACTCTAGGAGATATTGAAGGACAGAGAAGCCTGGCTTGCTGCAGTCCATGTGGTCACAATGAGTCGGACATAATTTAGCAACTAAGCAACAACAATTAATATTTGAAAGATGCTATTTTGTACTTTCACTATTTTTTAAAGTTGTTTAAAGTAGGAAGGTAAATCTGTCTGCTGTTATTCTATCATGTCACTAGTAGATGGTTTATTACCAAGTTCATAGTGCTAATAATACATTGAGTATTCCCAGATTTATTTCTCTAGATTTGGTCATATGTATATTTGACTGTGCCAAAGCCTTTGATTGAGTGGACTACAACAAACTCTGGAAAACTCTTAGATGGGAATAGCAGACCACCTGATCTGCCTCTTAAGAAATCTGTATGCAGGTCAGGAAGCAACAGTTAGAACTGGACATGGAACAACAGACTGGTTCCAAATAGGAAAAGGAGTACGTCAAGGCTGTATATTGTCATCCTGCTTAATTAACTTATATGCAGAGTACATCATGAGAAACACTGGGCTGGAAGAAGCACAAGCTGGAATCAAGATTGCCGGGAGAAATATCAGTAACATCAGATATGCAGATGACACCATCCTTAGGGCAGAAAGCAAAGAACTAAAGAGCCTCTTGATGAAAGTGAAAGAGGAGAGTGAAAAAGTTGGCTTCAAACTCAACATTCAGAAAACTAAGATCATGGCATCTAGTCCCATCACTTCATGGCAAATAGATGCAGAAACAGTGGAAACTGACAGACTTTATTTTCTTGGGCTCCAAAATCACTGCAGATGGTGACTGCAGCCATGAAATTAAAAGACACTTGCTCCTTAGAAGAAAAGTTATGATGAACATAGACAGCATATTTAAAAGCAGAGACATTACTTTGCCAACAAAGGTCCATGTAGTCAAAGCTATGGTTTTTCCAGTAGTCGTGTATGGATGTGAGAGTTGGACTATAAAGAAAGCTGAGCACCGAAGAATTGATGCTTTTGAACTGTGGTGTTGGAGAAGACCCTTGAGAGTCCCTTGCAAGGGGATTGACTGCAAGGAGATCCAATAAGTCCATCATAAAGGAAATCAGTCCTGAATATTCATTGGAAGGATGATGCTGAAGCTGATAAAACTGCAATACTTTGGCCACCTGATGTGAAGAACTGACTCATTTGAAAACACCCAGATGCTGGAAAAGATTGAAGGCGGGAGAAGGGGATGACAGAGGATGAGATGGTTGGATGGGATCATTGACTCAAAGGATGTGAGCTTTAGTAAACTCCAGGAGTTGGTGATGGACAGGGAGGCCTGGCATGCTGTAGTCCATGGGGTTGCAAAGAGTCTGACACGACTGAGAGACTGAACTGAATTGAGCTGATGTGACCAAGAAGTTCTTGGAAATAGAACTTCTACTAGTAACATGTGTGTATATATATATATATATGTGTGTGTGTGTGTGTGTGTGTGTGTGTATACACACATATATATATCTGTAGCACAATTTCTTAACTCTAATGAGTCTTAAAGTCTAATGGTAGCATGCATTTTTCTTAAGTTCTACATACCAATGTAAAAGCAAATAAAATGCTTAAGAATTGATAAGCATGTGTAAAGAGGATCTTTGAAAGTCATGCAAGAAAGGTAACTCCACACACGTTCATGTTGGTTGACAACAGCAAAATTTAGAGACTGGGCTCCCAGCAAACACATCTGAATTTTCTAAACCTCCTAAGTTTAAAGATAAGATTTAAAATTTTGCTTGACCAAGCATTCTCTCTCTCATGTTATTAAGTGACATGTTTGTTTGTTTTTTTCCCATGCATGCACTCAAAGAAATTTTAAAAATAAGAAACAACTTAAAATAAATAAATATTTTAATTAGAGAATTTAAAGAAGCACTGTTCTCCTGTTATAGTGGTTAAACTTCTTTAAAAGCACATTTAAGATATTATCTTTGTATAGGGATTACAAAACAAAATGAAAATTGATTTATAATTAAAAGTGCAGTTTCAGGTACTAACATGAAACTCATGTTTTTATTTTTCAAAATGAGTTCCAGTAAACTTAACTGAACTCACATAAGCCCCTTTATGAAAAAAATAAAATAAAACAAAACACTCAACACAGAGATTCAGCCACTGAGTCCCTAGCCCAAGTAAACTGCAACTTACAGTTGACCAAAAAATACTCAGTACACACTTACTAAATGCTTACTGTATTCAAAACTCTCAAGAAGATAGGGGAAAAAAAACATATTTTTGGGTATTGCCATTAATGAATTTGTAACCTACTAAAACAAGATGAAAATGTATGTACGTAATAAATAATAAGGTAGGAAATAAAGTGGGAACAGATTTCTCAGATACAGCATAATTGATTGGCATGTTAATAAATATCATCCCCTTAAAGACAGCAGGAAAAAGTGAAACGCAAAGTAAGAGTAATACAGGGGCGAAATGAAAAGACCTTGAATAGGTGCAGGAAAGAAGCAAAGTTTATTCTAGGATCAAGAAATTGCTTCATTTGACTTAAAAATAAAGCAAGGTAGAAGTGGACCAAGCAAAAGACTTTAACTGTGTCAGGGCCACAACATAAAGCACTTTGAGCACTAGGTCACTTTGTTCTTGCAGAGAAATTTAGTCATACCTCTGTCTCCCCCAGAAGTCACTGGGAGCTAGATATAAAACAACAAACTAGATACAAAATGACAAAAACATCTTGATAAAAAATACCTTCTTTACTACCAGTGATCAGGACTGGGGATGTAGACCAGGTTTATGGCTCAAATCACCTCCCTCATCACAGAGGTGTCCCTGAGTGTTTCTAGAGAGAATATATCTGTAAGGAGAATCTGGATAAGTTAGTGAACTCTGTACGATGAGTGAGACCTACATGACTTCACACTCACATATATGGTGTATGAATGAATATATAGAGGGGATGAACTCTCTAGGGAGCACCTATTTGCACTTGTTTTAGACGTTTCCCTTTATCTTTCGTAACTTCTGATTTCGTTATCTATAATCTAAGTTAAATTCTAAATGTAAGTATCCATAAAATGAACTTTTTCTTAATCTAATTGCTCATTTTATGAATTCATCTCACTTTTACCTGTTTTCCTTTTGTTGTCATCACAAATCTATATGTTGAATGAAACTTTATAGGCTTTGTTATTGTTCAGTCACTAAGTCATGTCCAACTCTTTGAGAGCCCATGGTCTGCAACGCGCCAGGCTTCCCTTGCCTTCACTGTCTCCCGGAGTTTACTGAAACTTATGTTCACTGAGTTGTTGATGCTATCTAACCATCTCGTGGTCTGTTAATCACTTTTCATTTTCCATTCAATGTTTTCCAGCATTACGGTCTTTTTTCCCAATGAGTGGGCACTTTGCATCAGGTGGTCAGTATTTTAGGATTGACTGGTCTGATCTCCATGCAGTCCAAGGAACTCTAAAGAGTCTTCTCCAACACCACAGTTCAAAGGTATCAATTCTTCAGCACTCAGCCTTCTTTATGGTCCAACTCTCACGTCCATACATGACTACTGGAAAAACCATAGTTTTGGCTATGCAGACCTTGTCAGCAAAGTGATGCTCTGCTTTTTAAAATACTATCTCGGTTTGTCATAGCTTTTCTTCCAAGAAGCAAGCGTCTTTTAATTTCATGGCTGCAGTTAACATCCATGGTGATTTTGGAGCCCAAGAAAATAAAGTCTGTCACTGTTTCCATTGTTTCCCATCTATTTGCTATGAGGCGATGGGACCACATGCCATGATGTTGATTCCTTGAGTACCGAGTTTTAAGCCAGCTTTTTCAGCCTCCTCTTTCTCATCAAGATGCTCTTTAGTTCCTCATCTCTTTCTGCCATTTAGAGTGGTATCATCTGCATCTGAGGTTGTTGGTATTTCTCCTGGCAATCTGGCTTCTAGCTTGTGACTCATCCAGCCCAGCATTTCACTTGTTAAATAAGCAGGGTGGCAGTATACAGACTTGTCATACTCCTTTCCAAATTCTGAACCAGAATGTTGTCCCACGTGTGGTTCTATTTTTGCTTGTTGACCTACATACAGATTTCTTGGGATACAGGTGAGGTGGTCTGGTATTCCCAGCTCTTTAAGAATTTTCCATAGTTTGTTGTGATCCACACAATCAAAGGCTTTAGTATAGTCAATGAAGCAGAAGTAGATATTTTTCTGAAACTCCCTTGCTTTTTCTATAATCCAACGAATGTTGGAAGTTTGATCTCTGATCCCTCTGCCTTTTTAAATCCAGCTTGTATATCAGGAAGTTCTAGGTTCATGTACTGTTGAAACCTAGCTTGAAGGATTTTGAACATAATTTTGCTAGCATATGAAATGAGTGCAATTAATTGTGTGGTAGTTTGAACATTCTTTGGCATTGCCTTCTTTGAGATTGGAATAAAAACTGACCTTTTCTAGTCCTGTGGCCATTGCTGAGTTTTCCAAATTTGCTGGCATGCTGAGTGCAGCATTTTCACAGCATCATCTTTTAGGATTTGGAATAGCTCAGCTGGAATTCCATCACCTCCACTAGCTTTGTTCATAGTGATGCTTCCTATGGTCCATATGACTTCACACTCCAAGACGTCTGGCTCTAGGTGAGTGAGCAGGCCATCGCGGTTATCCTTATGTTCCCTTTTTACAAGTAAGAAAACAAGATGTATAACTGGGGGATTTACATAATTTCTATACTGTATAGTTTCATGGAGCTAGTAAATGAAAATAAAACTTGTTTGTCTACAAAGTGCTTTCAATACTCTGATATGCTCCTTCTCTTGTTCAAAGTCTCTTTTTTAAGAAAGCCAAATCATAATTATCATGAAGAGAAACTAAAGTTCTTCAAGTAGTAGTACATAGCAAAGAGTAATAGCAGCAAATAATTTATTAAAAAGTGAAATTAAAGTTCTGCTAAAATATAAAGCATTTTCCTCTCTTATGTGGGCTCTCTTTAATTATCATGTTGTATTTTAGTTGATATTTAATGTCATCCTAAGTAAAGAAAAATTAAAATTTTAAGAAGTTGCCATTAATTTTTAGTATTCATCTTTA
This sequence comes from Moschus berezovskii, assembly GCF_049115385.1. Classification (NCBI taxonomy): domain Eukaryota; kingdom Metazoa; phylum Chordata; class Mammalia; order Artiodactyla; family Moschidae; genus Moschus; species Moschus berezovskii. The sequence continues at coordinate 11,438,350 of NC_142467.1, forward strand.
CATTGTACAATGACAGTTTCAGTGCAAATATAAGAGCATTTAATTTGTGGAGTAACTAACATTATACAGTTTTTAGCTCATCATACATATACATATTTCATTGTTACTATAAAACTTGCACAAAAATACCAGGACTTCTAATTTTGCCTTTGATACAAATCAGCATGTTGACTATTAAGACTCTGCCTTTGGTTTACTGATGAGCAAGGAAGAGCTGACCAGTAACTCTGGGTTGCTCCATCTTTATCTTTCATCCTGTGTCATCAATTTTCAGTCCATCATTTAGCTAACACAGGGGAATTACACGTAAAAAGAATTAAGTTCCCTTGGCTCTTTGTGCTTCTTAGAGCGCCTTTGCCTCCTTTCTGGGTGTAAAGCAAGCGCTGCTTGGAACAGGAAGCGTGGCTCCTTGAGGCTGTCAGTGTCTCTGCTTTTCCAGTCGTAGAGGTGGCACGCATCCCTTATACCTGTTTTGGTCTCACTGAACCCCACACATAACCACTGTCCTGCAGTTGTGTTCACTCCTGTAAGGCGCCGGGCCTGCTATACGTGGATGGGGTACCAAGGAATAGTGGACAAACACACGGTACATATCTCCTCTGCTTGCACACGTGTTCTGTTTTCTCACCACCAATATCTCCTTTTCTTACACACTTGCTTCATTTTCAGAACACATGTTCAAAGATTAAATTGTCAATACCTGTAAAAGGTGATAGTAGAGAATGAAACTGACTGTGAATCCCAATGAATGCGAACCCCAAGAGACTGTAACAGTCATGCCCAGATCCTCTGTTGACTCAATTTTACTTAACGTTCTTAATTCTTGCACATTGTACTTCTTATTATATAGTTTTCATATGTAACTTTCAAATCATGGTATACACATAGACTCGTACATTAGATTATTAATAGCACTTACATTTTGAGATGATAGCGACACCAGCATCTTTACATTTATATGTATAATGATCAGATACATGTTTATGTCCATATATATCTACATCCATACATATATAAATATGTACACACACCCATGTGTATGAGCAAAAATTAATGAGTTTGCTAAAAGTGAACCCTCATTTTTAGATTTTATTCTTAAATACTATGATAGATAAGTTCATATTTAACTGTATGTGGTTGGGTTTCAAGAGATTTTAACTAAGAATTTTACAGGAAAACAGCAGCCAAAGAGTATTCAGAATATGTCTACTCTGTTGGAAATAGGCAGAGTTAGACATCTGTATCTCCTCAGGCCAATGTAAGGAGACATCTGCGAAACACATATTAAGGTGTTTTCCAGGGGAACCAACCAGCAAACAGACTCGTCCATATTTTCAGCCAGAGAGAAATGGTTTAGAGCCAGAAGGGAAAACAAAATAAATGTACAAATTCAGAGAATTCCAGAAATGGAGCTGTGATGTATGGGTCAATCCTCATCATGGTTGCCATGATGGTCTCGTTTGGCTACCTGGGTTTGCCAAAGCATATTGCTTGCCAAGACACAAATGCAGCTTGGACAGTTCAACAGAATTGCCATGTTTGCCAATTTTCATCTTAAATGTTAATCAGTTAAGCACAATTTTAAATAGAAAAATCCAAAAATATTTAAAGTCTACTGTGTCAAATACTAGTGATTCAGAAAGAACTATGAGAAGTTTATTTTTCATGTGTCACCAAAAACCTGGCAATCTCCGTTGTGACAAGAAGGATGTGATCAGCAAGGCAACACTGACTTAAGAAGGAAAAGGAGTGGGTGATACTTGAAATTAGATTTCTTGCTGTTTTTTAATCTTTACTTTCTATATGACTTACCAAACAAACCCTACCCTAGCTGTTAACACCATAACCTTCTCTGTTCTACTCTTGCTTAAAAACAAAGTTTAACAAACATTTTGTTTGGAATAACTTTAGAGAAATATGGCAATGGTAGAACAGAGAATCAATACCTATATCGCTTTCATGCAAGTTTCCCCAAATGTTAAGAAAGTCTTGGTATATTTATCAAAACTAAGAAATTAACATCGGTGCATTACTATTATCTAAAATTATAGAAATCATGTTATTAACACTAGTTTCCATTAATGTGCTTTTTCTCTTCTAGGATCTAGTCCAGGTTTTCAAATTGTATGTAGTCAGCATATGTCCTTAGTCTTCTCTGTGAGAGTTTTTTATGCTTCTTTTTCATGACCTTGATGTTTTGAAGAGTGTACTGATCAGGTAGTGAGTTTGGGTTTATTTGATGTTTTTCTCATGATAAGGCTGGAGGTAATGAGTTTAAAAAAAAATAATCCCACAAACATAGGTTGTACTTCTTATTTCATCATATCAGAAAACGTGTGATAACAACGTGACTTATTATTGTGACATTAAACTTGATCACTTGGCTGAACTTTAAGTTTCTGTAAAGTTTCTATTTTTGCTTTTACTCATTATCTTCTATGGAAGCAAGTCACCAAATGCAGACAATATTAAAGAGGAGAAGAATTAAGTTCCACCTACTAAAGAACAATTTTCTTCAAAAAATATAATTTTTCTGTAAGAGAGATTTATCATTTCTACATCATTCATTTATTTATTCAAACATTTATATAAGCATGAAATTACATACATGTATTTTATACTTTTGGTTACAAACTATTAAAGAATCCTCTCTCATATATATGAGATATATATCTCAAGTGTATATATATATGTGTGTGTGTGTGTGTGTGTGTATGCATACATGTGCACATATATTTCTCTGTCATAATTTTTTAAGTATTTTGATAAGAGAGTTTGGATTTTTAATTTTTAATTATTTATACCTAGTCTGCTATTCAGTTCAGTTCAGTTCAGTCGCTCAGTCGTGTCCGACTCTCCGCGACCCCATGAATCACAGCATGCCAGGCCTCCCTGTCCATCACCAACTCCCGGAGCTCACTCAAACTCATGTCCACAGAGTCGGTGATGCCATCCAGCTATCTCATTCTCTGTCATCCCCTTCTTCTCCTGCCCCCAACATTTCCTAGCATCAGAGTCTTTCCCAGTGAGTCAACTCATCGCATGAGGTGGCCAAAGTATTGCAGTTTCAGCTTTAGTATCAGTCCTTTCAATGAACACCCAGGATTGATCTCCTTTAGAATGGACTGGTTGGATCTCCTTGCAGTCCAAGGGACTTTCAAGAGTCTTCTCCAGCACCACAGTTCAAAAGCATCAATTCTTCGGTGATCAGCTTTCTTCACAGTCCAACTCTCACATCCATACATGACCATGGGAAAAACCATAGCCTTGACTAGAAGGACCTTGGTTGGCAAAGTAATGTCTCTGCTTTTTAATATACTATCCAAGGTTGGTCATAACTTTCCTCCAAGGAGTAAGTGTCTTTTAATTTCATGTTAATTTCTGTTATTACTCATATGTAATTAACGAAGGAGAAATTAGATATCATGTTTTGACTTAGAATTAAAGCAATATTGACATGTTTTTAAGTTTTTCTAGAATATATGAAAGTGAAAGTCACTCAGTCGTGTCACTCACCCGATGGACTATACATTCCATGGAATTCTCCAGGCCAGAATACTGGAGTGGGTAGAATTTCCCTTCTCAAGGGCATCTTCCCAACACAGGGATCAAACCCAGGCCTCCCGTATTGCAGGTGGACTCTTTACGAGTTGAGTCACAAGGGAAGCCCAAGAATACTGAAGTGAGTAGCCTATCCCTTTTCCAGCAGATCTTCCTGACCCAGGAATAGAACTGGGGTCTCCTGCATTGCAGGTAGATTCTTTACCAACTGAGCTCTTAGGGAAGCCCTAGAATATGGTTATATTTTAATAGAAGTAGTCTATTCTCTTTAGGTTTGTCAGTTGACAGAAAAGCAATAGCCAGGAATATACTGCTATTGTACCAATACAAATTTCTCAACAATATCTGTCTAAATAGAGTAACATTCATAAACTAAGATAAAAGGCCATGTGCATTACTGTGCTGTTTACAATGGTCAAGATGTGGAAAAAACTTACATTAACAGATGAATAGATAAAGACCATACACATACACTGGAATACTATTCAGCCTTATCAAGGAGGTGAAATCTGCTATATGCAAAAAACATGGATGAACTTTTGAGGATAGTATGCCAAGAGAAATAAGCCAGTCACAGAAAGGAAAATACTGCGTGGGTCCTCTCATATGAGTTATCTAAAATAGCTGAATTTATAGAATCAAAGAGTAGACTTGGAGGTGGGGGAGGGGGAAATTGGAAGCAGCTAATTAATAGACATAATAATTAAATGAGAAGAATACCACAGTTCGGGAGATCTGTTGTGCAACATTATCCTGTAGTCAACAATAGTGCCTTGTACACTTAAAATATTTTAAAGAGGATAACTCTCAAGTGTTCTTACCAAAACAACATTTTGAAGAGAAATGCAAGATTCTGGATATAGAAATAAATTTATAAAGTAATAGAATTGTGTGATACTCTGATGCATTTTATTAGACAGTTGTCATAGACACAACTATTTAAGAATATACTTATTTATTAACCCAAATTTCTAAAATTATAATATGATTTTATGAAACTTTATGATTACTTTCTCAAAAGTATTAATTTAAATTCTTCTGTCATTTATTTATTAAAAATATGTATTTATACATTATTACGTGCCACTTGCTAAATCTCTTGAGGTATATAGCAGAGAAGAAGTCTAAGAGACTATATAATTAGGAAAGATAAATATTGCCGTTTGACCTAATTAGGCAATTATTTGTAGAGGTGAATAGAATTAGACAAAGGTAAGCTATTTCAGTATTCTTGCCTGGAGAATCCCAGGGACGGCAGAGCCTGGTGGGCTGTCGTCTATGGGGTCGCACAGAGTCGGACATGACTGAAGCGACTTAGCAGCAGCAGCAAGCTATTCCTACAATCTTGTCCTCTGGCTTATACCAAAGTAAAGTCTCAGTCAAGTCATATCTAATTCTGCCTTGCCTGCCGACATTTATTAAAAGATAAACACAGTTTTAAACCTGTTCTATAAATTTGGCATATTCTCAGCCATCTTTCTTATTTCAAGACACCTTATACAAAATCTTTATGAAAATTTCCAGCGGCCGGATTCGATCATCTATCAAAGTAAGACAGACAATCAGGTTGTGATACAAACAGGGTTGTGACACAAGCCATTTCTGGATCAAGAGTAATATACAAAGTTATATTTAGAGTCTTATGTCATGTTCTAAATAGTCTAGACTGTTCTTACCATTGTTGTTTAGTAGTTAAGTTGTGTTTCTTTGCAACTAGATGAACCACAACACACCAGGCTTCCCTATCCTTCACTATGTCCCAGAGTTTGCTCAAACTCATGTCCATTATGTCACTTATGCCATCCAACCATCTCGTCCTCTGTCACCCACGTCTGCTCTTGCCCTCAATCTTGCCTGGCATCAGGGTATTTCCAAACAGTTGGCTCTCCGCACCAGGTGGCCAAAGTATTGGAGCTTCAGCTTCAGTATCAGTCCTTCAAAAGAACATTCAGGACTGATTTCCTTTAGGATAGACTGGTTTGATCTCCTTGTTGTGCAAGGGACTCTCAAGAGTCTTCTCCAGCACCACAGTTCAAAAGCATCAATTCTTCAGTGATCAACCTCCTTTATTGTCCCTCTCTCAATCCTCACATAACTACTGGAAAAGCCATAGCTTTGACTACACCGATCTTTGTTGGCAAAGGGATGTCTCTATAATACACTATCTAGGGTTGTCATATCTTTTCTTCCAAGGAGCAAGTGTCTTTCAATTTCACTTGGTGGCTGCAGTCACCATCTGCAGTGGTTTTAGAGCCCAAGAAAAGAAAGTTTATCTCAGCTTCCACCTTTTCTCCTGCTATTTGCCGTGAAGACATGGAACTGAATGCCATGATCTTTGTTTTTTGAATGTTGAGATTTAAGCCAGCTTTTTCACTTTCCTCATTCACCCTCATCAAGAGGCCCTTTGGATCCTTTTGCTTTCTGCCATTAAAGTGGGATCATCTGCCTATCTGAGGTTATTGATATTTCTCCGAGCATTCTGGATTCCAGTTGTGCTTCATCCAGCCCATTATTTCACATGATGTACTCTGCATATAAATTAAATAAGCAGGGTCGCAATACAGCATTGAAGTACTCTCTTCCCACTTTTGACCAGTCCATTGTTCCACCTGTGGTTCTATCTGTTGTTTCTTGACCTGCACACATGTTTCTCAAGAGGCAGGTAAGGTGGTCTGGTATTCCCATCTCTTTAAGGATTTTCCACAGTTTGTTGTGCTCCCCATGGTCAAAGGCATTAACAGCAGATGTGGATGATTTTTTGGAATTCCCTTGCTTTTTCTATGATCCAGCGGATGTTGGTAATTTGCTCTTTGGTTCCTCTGCCTTTTCTAAATCCAGCTCGTACATCTGGAAGTTCTTGGTTCATGTACTACTGAAGCCTAACTTGAAAGATTTTGAGCATAATCTTGCTAGCATGTGAAATGAATGCCATTGTATGATGATTTGGACATTCTTTGGCATTGCGTTTCCTTGGGATTGGAATGAAAACTGACCTTTTCCAGTCCAGAGTTTTTCAAATTTGCAGGCATATTGAGTGTCGCACTTGCAGAGCATCATCTTTTAGGATTTGAAAGAACTCAGTTGGAATTCCATCACCTCCACTAGCTTTGTTTGCAGTAATGCTTCCTAAGGCCTACTTTGCCTTCTTGCATTTCTTTTTCTTGGGGATGATTTTGGTCACCATCTCTTGTACACGTTATAAATCTCCATCCATAGTTCTTTAGGTGCTCTGTCTACCAGATCTAATCCCTTGAAAATATTTGTCACTTTTACTCTATAATCATAAGGGATTTTACTTAGGTCATACACGAACAGCCTAATGGTCTAGTGGTTTTCCTTACTTTCTTCAATTTGGACCTGAATTTTGTGATGAGGAGCTGTTAATCCAAGCTGCAGTCAGCACTAGGTCTTTTTTTGGCTCACTGTAAAGAGCTTCTCCGTCTGCAGGGAATATGATCAATCCGATTTCGGTGTTGACCATCTGGTGCTGTCCATGTGTAGAGTCATCTCTTATGTTGTTGGAAGAGGGTGTTTGCTATGACCAGTGCACTCAATTGTCATTATACAAAAACTTTTAAAAAATTAAAAATAATTTTAAATTAATTATTCTGATGAACAGTGTTTGTGATGATGGTGAGAGATATGAAAGCTGAATCTTTCATATCATGTATTTTTCCATTGTGGACTTTATGATCAAATGCTTGGAGATCATCTTTGGAGTAGAAATTCCTTTAAAAGGCCACTAATGTGTTCCCGAGTTAATAGGGACCTAATGATAAAGATAGATACATATATATATTATAAATAAGAAACTACATTTCACAACCTAGATACCATATATGGAGAAGGAAATGGCAACCCACTCCAGTACTCTCGCCTGGAAAATCCCATGGACGGAGGAGCCTGGTAGGCTACAGTCCATGGGGTCACAAAGAGTCGGACACGACTGAGCGATTTCACTTTCGCTTTTCACTTTCATGAATTGGAGAAGGAAATGGCAGCCCACTCCAGTATTCTTGCCTGGATAATCCAAGGGACAGAAGAGCCTGATGGGCTGCCGTCTATGGGGTCGCACAGAGTCGGACAGGACTGAAGTGACTTAGCAGCAGCAGATACCATATAAAGTGAAAGTGAACTCGCTCAGTCGTGTCTGACTTTGTACGACCCCATGGACTATTGCCTAGCAGGCTCCTCTACCCACAGGATTTTCAAGGCAAGAGTACTAGAGTGGTTTGCCATTTCCTTCTCCAGGAGATCTTCCCGACCCAGGTATCGAACCTGGGTCTCCCGCATTGCGGGCAGATGCTTTACCATCATAGCCACCGGGGGAACCCTATATGCAAATATCAAATTATTTTGTGTAACTTTTTCTTTCTGAACCTCTAGTATGTATTGACTTTTCCCCAAAAAATACACAGTATTTAGTAATTTTAGCTGATAAGTTTTATAGCTAAGTGACAACTGTAACTATTTATTGACTCTTTCCCTTTAACTCAAATGGTAAAGAATCCGCCTGTGAGGCCGGAGACCAGGGTTCAATCCCTGGGTTGGGAAGTTCCTCTGGAGAAGGAAATGGCAATCCACTCTAGTATGACTGCCTGGAGAATTCCATGCACAGAGAAGCCTGGCGGGCTGCAGTCTGTGGGGTCGCAAAGAGTCAGACACAACTGAGTGACTAACACAGTAGCACAGGCACAGCGTACATGGAAACTTCTCAAACACAATAATCATGTCTACTGTATAATTTTGTATCCACTGCCTTGCATAGTATCTGGACTTTTTCACGCAATATGTATACCATAGGTCAGTACTTTTCAGAATCCACTTTGCTCTCTTTAAAAATTATCATCTGGCTCCTTTCCTATTTTACACTACTCAGAATAAGTAATTGCTAAATATTTGCATTTGAAATGTGTCCAACATCCCAAATGACATTTGTCTGGACCTGAGAAATGGGAAATCACTTAACATGGCCAGATGCTCTCCTAGTATCTTTTCACTTACAACTAATAAAATAATTGTCCAGTTGTAACAGAAGCTGAAATTTAACAACAGCTATGGCCACAGCAGGATGGACCAGCTGAACATCTGCACCGGTTTAAGTTATCCTTAATGATTACCAGATATTTACATCTTCACTATGATTATGCTTGCCTGTTGGAGAAAGCAGAAATGAGTCAACTAGCTCCTTGTGGTTTCACAAATTTAAAAAAAAATCCTGTTATGGTCTTTGGAATTTTCTGCTAACATCAGCTTATTTTGCCATTTGCTTTCCCGACACTGTTGCCCTGAATTTCTTTGAAATACTTGTGTGCCAAGCATTGCTCTGCATAATTCATATACAGGCATACCTTGGAGATATTAGGAATCCAGTTTCAGACCACCATAATAAACTGTATGTCACAATGAAACAAGTTGCCTACTATTTTATTCCCAGTGCATATAAAGTCAGGTAAACACTGTCCTCTAGTCTGTCACGTGTGCAATAAGAGCACTGTGTCTAAAAACACAATGTACAAACTGTAGTTAAAATACTTTATTGCTTAAAGGCTGACCATCATCTGAATCTTCAGAAGTCCTAAGCGTTGTGCGGGTGGGGAGTCTTGCCTCAGTGTTGATAGCTGCTGATTGATCAGGTTGATCGTTGCTGAAGGTTGGGGTGGCTATGACAATTTCCTAAAATAGAACAACAATGAAGTTTGCTGTATCGGTTGACTCTGAGTTTCACAGGTTTTTTTCTATAGCATGTAATGCTGTTTGATAGCGTTTTACTCACAGTAGAAGTGAAAGTCAATCATGTCCGACTCTTTGTGACCCCATGGTGTGCAACACTCCAAGCCTCCCTGTCCATCACCAACTCTCGGATTTCACTCAAACTCATGCCCGAGTCGATGATGCCATCCAACCATCTCATCCTTTGTCATCCCCTTCTCCTCCTCCCTTCAATCTTCCCCAGCATCAGGGTGTTTTCCAATGAGTCAGTTCTTCACATCAGGTGGCCAAAGTATCAGAGTTTTAGCTTCAACATCAGTCCTTCCAATGAATATTCAGGACTGATTTCCTTTAGAATGGATTGGTTGGATCTCCTTGCAGTCCAAGGGACTCTCAAGAGTCTTCTTCAACACCACAGTTAAAAAACACCAATTCTTTGGAGCTCAGCTTTTTTTATGGTCCAACTCTCACATCCATACATGACTGCTAGAAAAACCATAGCTTTCACTAGATGAACCTTTGTTGGCATCTTTCTAGAGCATTTTCAGTTGATTTTGCCCAGAGGCACTGATATCTTTGGCAGCTATAGCCTTATGAAGTGTATTTCTTAAGGAAACTAGAAATAACTCCTTGATTAATGGGCTATAGAATAAATATTATATCAATAGGCATGAAGACAACATTAATCTAAAATATTCAGTAAACTATGTTGTCAGAAGATAACCTGTCATACAGGTTTTGTTGTTCCATTTATAGGACACAAAGTAGATTTAGCATCATTCTAAAGGGCTTAATTTTTTTTTAATTATTTTAGCAAAAACAGAAAATTGTTGCAGAACCATAGCCTATCTCAAACACTTTTATAACATACTTGTAGTTAAGGTTGGTGTGCTGATAGAGTACTTTATTAAAAATTAGGTGATAAGGATTTGCAAACACACAGACAAAACACGTTAATGTGTATATAGGCAATCTACAAGTACACAATTACCTATGAAATAATGTGTACGAATCCTCAGTTTTAGGATGAATACTGTGCTTATTTAGAAAAATGCTGTGATTAGTGATTAAGTTAGAAGGTGCGACACCCAGCACTCCTAGAGAGAAATTCATTTGCATTATGGAGGTAAAAGAAATTGGAGCTCCAGAGAGCAAACTGGAAACTGAAGGGAGGTGGAGATTAAAGAAATAAGGAACGAGAGAACCAATGAAGATTCTGTCATGTCACAGATATTTATTAAGTACCAGCTGTGATACAGTAACCATCAGTTACTGCAAAGACAAGATTGAACTAGAAACCAGTTTCTAATTCTCAGTAGCCTGACATCTTCCATTCAGTTCAGTCACTCAGTCGTGTCTGACTCTTTGCGACTCCATGGACTGCAGCACGTCAGGCCTCCCTGTCCATCACCAGCTCCCAGAGCTTACTCAAACTCATGTCCATCAAGTCTGTGATGCCATCCAACCATCTTATCCTCTATCATCCTATTCTCCTCCTGTCCTCAATCTTTCCCAGCATCAGCGTCTTTTCAAATGAGTCAGCTCTTCGCATCAGGTGGCAAAGCTCTAAGTATTGGAGTTTCAGCTTCAACATCAGTCCTTCCAATGAATATTCAGGACTGATTTCCTTTAGGATTGACTGGTTGGATCTCCTGGCAGTCCAAGGGACTCTCAAGAGTCTTCTCCAACACCACAGTTCAAAAGCATCAATTCTTTGGCTCTCAGGTTTCTTTATAATCCAACTCTCACATCTATACATGACCACAGGAAAAACCATAGCCTTGACTAGATGGACCTTTGTTGGCAAAGTAATGTCACTGCTTTTTAATATACTATCTAAGTTGGTCATAACTTTCCTTCCAAGGAGTAACCGTCTTTTAATTTCATGGCTGCAATCAGCATCTGCAGTGATTTTGGAGCCCAAAAAAATAAAGTCTGACACTGTTTCCACTGTTGTTCCATCTACTGCCCATGAAGTGATGGGACCAGATGCCGTGATCTTTGTTTTCTGAATGTTGAGCTTCAAGCCAACCTGACACATTAGTTCAGTTCAGTTGCTCAGTCGTGTCCTACTCTTTGCAACCCCATGAATCACAGCACGGCAGGCCTCCCTGTCCATCACCAACTCCCAGAGTTCACTCAAACTCATGTCCACAGAGTCAGTGATGTCATCCATTCATCTCATTCTCTGTCATCCCCTTTTCCTCCCGCCCCCAAGCTTTCCTAGCATCAGACTCTTTTCCAGTAAGTTAGCTCATCGCAAGAGGTGGCCAAAGTATTGCAGTTTCAGCTTTAGCATCAGTCCTTCCAATGAACGCCCAGGATTGATCCCCTTTAGAATGAACTGGTTGGATGTCCTTGCAGTACAAGGAACTCTCAACAGTCTTCTCCAACACCACAGTTCAAAAGCATCAATTCTTCGGTGGTCAGCTTTCTTCACAGTCCAATTCTCACATCCATACATGACCATGGGAAAAACCATAGCCTTGACTAGACGGACCTTTGTTGGCAAAGTAATGTCTCTGCTTTTTAATATACTATCAAGGTTGGTCATAACTTTCCTTCCAAGGAGGAAGCGTCTTTTAATTTCATGGCTGCAAACAGCATCTGCAGTGATTTTAGAGCCCAAAAAAATAAAGTCTGACACTGTTTCCACTGTTTCCCCATCTATTTCCCATGAAGTGATGGGACCAGATGCCACGATCTTTGTTTTCTGAATGTTGAGCTTCAAGCCAACCTTTTCACTCTCCTCTTTCACTTTCATCAAGAGGCTTTTGAGTTCCTCTTCACTTTCTGCCATAAGGGCAGTGTCATCTGCATATCTGAGGTTATTGTTATTTCTCCCAGCAATCTTGATTCCAGCTTGTGCTTCTTCCAGCCCAGTGTTCCTCATGATGTACTCTGCATAGAAGTTAAATAAGCAGGGTGACAATATACAGCCTTGACGTACTCCTTTTCCTATTTGGAACCAGTCTGTTGTTCCATGTACAATTCTGACTGTTGCTTCCTGACCTGCATACAGGTTTCTCAAGAGGCAGGTCAGGTGGTCTGGGATTCCCATTTCTTTCAGAATGTTCCACAGTTTATTGTGATCCACACAGTCAAATACTTTGGCACAGTCAATGAAGCAGAAATAGATGCTCTTCTGGAACTCTCTTGCTTTCTCCATGATCCAGTGGATGTTGGCAATGTGATCTCTGGTGCCTCTGCCTTTTCTGAAACCTGCTTGAACATCTGGGAGTTCACACTTCACATATTGCTGAAGCCTGGCTTGGAGAATTTTGAGCATGACTTTACTAGTGTGTGAGATGAGTGCAATTGTGTGGTAGTTTGAGCATTCTTTGGCATTGCCTTTCTTTGGGATTGGAATGAAGACTGACCTCTTCCAGTCCTGTGGCCACTGCTGAGTTTTCCAAATTTGCTGGCATATTGAGTGCAGCACTTTCACAGCATCATCTTTCAGGATTTGAAATAGCTCATTTGAAATTCCATCACCTCACTAGCTTTGTTCGTAGTGATGCTTTCTAAGGCCCACTTGACTTCACATTCCAAGATATCTGGCTCTAGGTCAGTGATTACACCATCGTGACTATCTTGGTCGTGAAGATCTTTTTTGTACAGTTCTTCTGTGTATTCTTGCCACCTCTTCTTAATATCTTCTGCTTCTGTTAGGTCCATACCATTTCTGTCCTTTATCGAGCCCATCTTTGCATGAAATGTTCCCTTGGAATCTCTAATTTTGTTGAAGAGATCTCTTGTTTTTCCCATTCTGTTGTTTTCCTCTATTTCTTTGCATTGATCACTGAGGAAGTAGGCAGTAAAAGACATCAAAAAGTAATTGAACAAAAGAAATCAGAAGGTAACAGGTATAGTGAGGAAAGTAGGTCAGCTCCATGGAGAATGACAGCAAGAACCCCTTCGGGGTGTCCTGAGGTGTCTCTCCACAGCGCCCCCCTGTGGAGCAGTGGGGGAGTGTCAGACGAGAGGTAGGACCTATGTACCATGTGCAAGGCTCAGGTCCAAAACCCTCCAGCCCAGTATTTAAATGACTCGGCTGAACTCATGAATATTTCATTTAAGTAATTTTTAAATATGGAAGTTAAAACATATATTTAGATTTCGTGGAGAGATCCAGATGGTGAGAGGAACACAGAATACGTGGAACTTGCAGCTTCAGAGGCAGAAAAATCTCCAGAATTGTGCCTGTTGGAGCTTTTGGTTCCAGAGATGCTCCATCCATAGGTAGTACTTCTCTGGCATTTCATTATGTATATTAACATATTTATATTGGTAGCTAAATAATGGAAAAAGTAAAGATAGTCCAAAATATATGTGTATAAGAATGTATATCTGAATCTAGAAACACAAAATATGAATGTTCTCCAAAGCACTGACAACCTTAGGAAACTAATTATAAAAATATTCCAAACACTATCAAATGTAAGAGTATAATGTGTGTATTTACATTTATATATGCTCCTCTCTTTTGTTTTCAGCTAATAAAAAGAAAATAGATGCAGCGGCAGTTAGAAAAATTAATCACCCACAACAGAATGGAATACAGAAGGAACACTGGCCTTGATATCTTAGCTACTCCCCCATTTGGTTCCTCTGGAGGAGCTATGAAATTAGCTAAGCTCCCTATGATAGTTTTGAAATATCTAAAATGAACCTGAGCGGGTTACTTAGAGTTTGGGTAAGCAATATATGAAGTTGTATAGCAACAATTGTAACACTGATAAAGAGAGCCTCTAAAGTAATGTATCATTATTGAGAATGCATAGTTTGGACTCTGGTATCCAAGTTTCAGCTTTGCTACTTAATAGTATTATTGCTATGCTTTGATTAAGCCATGTAACTTCCACAAAATTCACAGTTTTCAGAATTAACAAGGAGAGGTCATATTATGATCATTGTTGCTTTTGTTCATTTGCTTAGCTGTGTCTGTCTCTTTGTGACCCCATGGACTGCAGCACGCCAGGCTTCCCTGTCCATCACCAACTCCCGGAGTTTACCCAAACTCGTGTTCGTTGAGTCGGTGATGCCATCCAACCATCTCGTCCTCTGTCGTCCCCTTCTCCTCATGCCTTCAATCTTTCCCAGCATCAGGGTCTTTTCTAATAAGTCAGCTCTTAGCATCAGGTGGCCAAGGTACTGGAGTTTCAGCTTTAGCATGAGTCCTTCCAATGAGTATTCAGGATTGATTTCCTTTAGGAATGACTGGTTTTATCTCCTTGCAGTCCAAGGGACTCTCGAGAGTCTTCTCCAGCACCACAGATGGTATATATATGATCAGTCATGTCTGACTCTATGCGATCCCATGGATTGTAGCCCACCAGGCTCCTGTGTCTAGGGGATTCTCCAGACAAGAACAGTGGGGTGGGTTGCCATGCCCTCCTCAAGGTGATCTTCCCAGCTCAGGGATTGAACCCAGATCTCCTGAATTGCAGGTGAATTCTTTACTATCTGAGCCATCAGGGAAGCATATTATATATACTGTTATATATGATATTGCATATACTATTATACATATTAATATACTATTATATAAACTATTATATATTATAAATAATTGGAACTATATATAGTATATCTATATATGTAAATATAGCATATATTTATTATTTCTGTAAAAGCATAAATTGGAGCCACTCTTATTTTCAAGGTGATTATTAGTTTGTTGGTTATTTCTAGTCCTTTCCCTTACATCACTTCTTTTTAACATTTTATTTCAAATCATCAATAAGAGACTAAGGAGTTTAAATTCATTTATGTCCTGGATTCGGATAGCTGGATAGCTGTTGTAAGTTTGATTTCTGAGTTTGTTACTTGTGGACAAATGAATTTCAAGATTTTTCTGAAGATTTTGACTTAAAAAAAATATGCTTCCCTCTATCCTCATAATTTTAGGAAATAGGAAAGTACCAGAAGCTGCACAAATAGTAATATTTCTGTAGTTCAAATGTTGACATTCTCCACCTACCAGTGTCTTTTATTTGTTTTGAGTGGAGATTTTACAGCTTATTTGGCGTAGCCAGTAAGAAAGCTGTTTAGAGCCAGGAACTTTGGGAAGACCACTCATTTCTGTTATCTTTTTTTTTTTTTTTTTTGTCATTTAAAGAAAAATTGTTTATTTATTTTAATTGGAGGACAGTCACTTTACAACATTCTGGTGACCACTAACATACATCAACACAAATCAGCCATGGCACACATTATCTCTTATCTGCCCTTATCAGGGCCTTTTCATACCCATTGTATTCCAGTGGCCTCTACAACCTGAATTTATAAGAAAAAGATCCTTCTTGTAAGGTCTGCCTAGTCAAGGCTATGGTTTTTTCCTCTGGTCATGTATGGATGTGAGAGTTGGACTGTGAAGAAAGCTGATCGCCGAAGAATTGATGCTTTTGAACTGTGGTGCTGGAGAAGACTCTTGAGAGTCTCTTGGACTGCAAGAAGATCCAACCAGTCAATCCTAAAGGAAATCAGTCCTGAATATTCATAGGAAGGACTGATGCTGAAGCTGAAAGTCTAATACTTTGGCCACCTGATGCGAAGAACTGACTCATTTGAAAAGACTCTGATGCTTGGAAAGATTGAGGGTAGGAGGAGAAATGGACGACAGAGGATGAGATGGCTGGATGGCATCACCAGCTCAATGAGCATGGGTTTGGGTAGACTCCAGGAGTTGGTGATGGACAGGGAGGCCAGGCATGCTGGGGTTCGTGGGGTCACAAAGAGTAGGACATGACTGAGCAACTGAACTGAACTGAACTGAAGTGTAGCAATATCATATCTTCTTGGGAAACCATCTGCACTTTGTGGTTTTCACAGAGGATGTAATAGCACACGCGAGGCTCTCTTGTGTTGCAATATTTTGTTCTTACAATTCTCACACTGACCCTAAAACTAATCCAAAGAAGACCTGAATGAAGGACCTTTTCGTGTTCATCAGTGTACAGTGTACTGTATCGAATTCGATATTATCATGTCTGATCACGATAAAGGAGAGAGCACATCCGAGTATATATTCCAGTTATTGGGTTACAGGGTGATTCTTGGTCACCAGTAGCTTAGTGAATTTCTCAGTACATAATTGTTAGTATCAAAATGGGAAAGTAATAATTTTGTCTTTGCTTGGTTTTCTTTTTTGAGCCTGTGGTAGCATATGACTGAATTCACAAAGAAGCAGTTCAAGACATCAGTGAATTCTCTATTAATGAGTATTAATTTTGTATACAGCTATTAGTGTGGAATTCTGATAGGATACATATAAACAATTCTACCTTAGTCATTGTAATATAAGCAAAATGGTAAGATGGTTTAAAGCACAAAATTGTCTAATATAAAATGTTTGCAGTACAAATCTGAAGTTGCAGCCCTGAATATAAATGTGCAAAGCATGCCAAGTTGCTCAGCCATATCCAACTCTTTGCAACCCTATGGACTATAGCCCGCCAAGCTCCTTGGTCCATGGATTCTCCAGGCAAGAATACTGGTGTGAACTGCCATGCCTTCTTTCTGGAAGAGACATGTGTTGTTTGCTCCCTCCAGGAAGAGTTGTATAACAAGCAGTGTCAGAGCTATGCATTATGGAAAGGTGAAAAGGTAACTGCTCTCTTACAGACATTTAGGATTGCTGGTTGCTATCCTAGCAAAAATAGGGTGGATCAAGCTATGAACTTTGAATTTAGATATTCTTGAGTATAGGGAGGCCTGGCGTGCTGTGATTCATGGGGTCGCGGAGAGTCGGACACGACTGAGCGACTAACTGAACTGAACTGAACTGAGTATCCTACATAAATAAGGGCAGAAAATAAACTATAAAATTCCATTTCCTTGCTTCGACAAAGCCTGTTTAAGAACACACACAGAAAATATGTGATATGCATGGAGTCCACACATCAGTGTTTGAGGAAAAATTTTTGAGCTGTCAATAATCTGGCACAAAGCCAGCCAGTCTATGATATCACGGTTCTCACAATAAAGAGAGTCAATGGTGAAACAGAAGGATTTAATACTTTACAGATACTGATAAAAATTCCTGAGTCTGAATCTGCAGATAAATTACAAATTAATGATGGTACAAATTAAATGGCAATTATTCCGTTATTTAATATCACACTTTGAAAAGCCTAATTAGAAGCAAATACTGTACAATTTAAATATATTGTTAAAGTACACTCAGGTGAGCATTTTATTATGCAATGATGTATTGTACCAGAAAAAAAAAAAAAGATTAGCGTAACTTCAAAATAAAAGTCCAGAAATCAGAAAGAATTTATTTAGTCCCATCAAGTAAAACAGTAATCAATTTAAAGACTTCACTAATTTCTATAGAAAAAAATAGTAGATGCAAGTTTCTTTGTTATTTATAGTTTTTCTGCTCATAGTTTTTATGAGCTCTGGAAACTTTACAAACATTTTAGATTTCAAGTTAAAGTCATTCTAAATGAATTATTTTATCATCTATAAAATGTCAAGCATCATTCTCTCTCAAACTGTTGCAATATTGGTATAAATTAGGGAAGATCTTGTATACTAATGTATAAAGTAATGTCCAACTACATAGCCAAGGAAAGTAAACTTTCAGAGAGGATAGGAATGTTATAAATGTATTCCATCCTAAATTAGTATGTTTTCAGCTTACAGCACACATGTGTTTAACGTGGTTGAAGGTGTTCTCTCGAACAAATGTGCAGATGCTGACTGTCATTGTAAACATTATTAGGTCCAAGTATTTAAGAAATAAATTTTATAATTCTGCTTTTATAGCAGCTGGAGTGAGGTCTTAGTATTTAATTTTATAAAACAAAGGATGAGTTAATATTGTCCTTCAATTATTTTTAGAAAACATAATTTGCACAATTTGTACAAAGTGAAACATTGCAGCTGTGTGTTTACCAAACTATATTCCTGGAAAAAAATGATATTATTGGCATACCAGTATGAAAATTAAATGAAGGGGAAATTTTGATATAATGGTTAATTGTCAGTAGTGTATTTTATATAATATTTTCAGTAGTACAGAGTGTAACCTTCACTATGCTCTGTTCAACTTCTTTTCAGACTCTGTGGGTAGTAAAACAAAATAGTAATTTTGTTGAAGAAAATAGAAATCAATTGGTTGCATTAACTATCTTGTATGCAGTGAGCTGAGACTTGTTTGAAATCATGTGGTTTTCACAATGCTATCTGATTTTCAGGTTCACTGTTTCTATACTTGGTCATTTAAAATAAAACTTCAAGTACATACATGTATTGAAAGGGCAAATTTTATTTATTTAGATGCAGTACACTAATCTCAAGATGGATCTAAATCCAATTTAAAGATCATTTGATTTTTATAGACATCTAGATAAGAGAAATGGATAAATCAATATGTATACGAGCTGTCACAAAAATCAGCAGTGAAAATAAAACATTTTGCTCATGAACCGATTCTTGGTTGTGTTATCAATTCTGATGATCTACCCTAAGTAATTACAGGAAATGGACTTTAAGTAGCACTTTTGTACATTTTTTATGTCTTTAAGTGGCCATAGCAACAAGTATGGAGAAGGAAATGGCAACCCACTCCAGTGTTCTTGCCTGGAGAATCCCAGGGATGGGTGAGCCTGGTGGGCTTCCGTCTATGGGGTCACACAGAGTCGGATACGACTGAAGTGACTTAGAAGCAGCAGCAGCAACAAGTATAATTACAATTCTTACAACTGATCAGAGACTGTCTTCTCATATGGCTATAGTATGTATTCAGTTCAGTTCAGTTCAGTCGCTCAGTCATGTCCGACTCTTTGCGACCCCATGAATCACAGCACAACAGGTCTCCCTGTCAATCACCAACTCCCGGAGGTCACTCAAACTCATGTCCATCAAGTCAGTGATGCCATCCAGCCATCTCATTCTCTGTGGTCCCCTTCTCCTCCCACCCCCAATCCCTCCCAGCATCAGAGTCTTTTCCAGTGAGTCAACTTGTCCCATGAGGTGGCCAAAGTATTGGAGTTTCAGCTTTAGCATCAGTCCTTCCAATGAACACCCAGGATTGATCTCCTTTAGAATGGACTGGTTGGATCTCCTTGCAGTCCAAGGGACTCTCAAGAGTCTTCTCCAACACCACAGTTCAAAAGCATCAATTCCTTGGCGATCAGCTTTCTTCACAGTCCAACTCTCACATCCATACATGACCACGGGAAAAACCATAGCCTTGACTAGATGGACCTTTGTTGGCAAAGTGATGTCTCTGCTTTTTAATATACTATCAAGGTTGGTCATAACTTTCCTTCCAAGGAATAAGTGTCTTTTAATTTCATGGCTGCAATCAGCATCCGCAGCGATTCTGGAGCCCCTAAAAATAAAGTCTGACACTGTATCAACTGTTTCCCCATCTATTTCCCATGAAGTGATGGGACCAGATGCCATGATCTTAGTTTTCTGAATGTTGAGCTTCAAGCCAAACTTTTCACTCTCCTCTTTCACTTTCATCAAGAGACTTTTTAGTTCCTCTTCACTCTCTGCCATGCATTAAATGTTATTAAATATTTTTAATCAGAGAAAGCCAAACTATTCTAAAGAAATATAGAAAAGTAGACAATATTGTCTTGGGTTATCATAAATGACATTTTAGTGTTTATACACAATGAGAAATCTATTTAGGCTCAGAAAAAACAAAAGACAAGCATAGTCTGAAAAAAAATTTGTTTCCTTTTTTTTCCAGTACACTAAGGAATAGTGTCTATTTACCAAGAGCTGACCACTCCATTTAACATCATTCAAACTTTTGGTTTCTAGGTATATTATATAGGACTCTAAACAATGCATTTATTTAGTAATTCTCATGACCATAAACAGAAAAGTTAAATACTGTATCAAAAGTTTTGTCTCAAAATTGCTGATCTAGGATGCCATTAAAATAAAGGGATTTAGTTAAACCATAGAACATAAATTCATTTGAAAGAAGGGAAGAAACTTATAGTTTCATACAGCAATTTTGATACAGACAAATGCTGTTTTAGTAAGGACAAACTGCAAGGAGAAAAATGAATGCGGTGAAGGGTCGGAAAATATATTAGAACTGGAGAAAATATCTGTGGACCATGAAGCAGGAGATGTTATATTTCAGAAATAAGTGAAGTTATTTAACAGCAATTGTTTCAAATGAAATAA
Source organism: Moschus berezovskii (assembly GCF_049115385.1). Lineage (NCBI taxonomy): Eukaryota > Metazoa > Chordata > Mammalia > Artiodactyla > Moschidae > Moschus > Moschus berezovskii. The sequence goes on from NC_142467.1 coordinate 11,458,786, forward strand.
CAAGTAGTAATTATATGAGAGGAAGAACAATTTGTCAGAGGTAACAAATTGATAGCATAACTATCATATACTGAGCTGTAAAATGTACTTAGTACTATCAATAGATTGGAGCTGTAAACTGATTAATCCTCACAGAAACACTGTGACTTGGGAGTTTATTCTCATTTTCTTGATAAGGCTATCAAATCTCTACCACATTGTCACTGTGTCATAAATCGTGTGACTGTATGTACCTGTGTATCTGTTACTGGACTTTCTATTATTTTCTGTTAGTCAATTTGTCTACCTTTATGTCAGTATTGCACTGTCTCAACTACACCAGCTTTCTCTTAGGCTTCATTAGAATAACATTAGTAAGTTTTCAAAATAACTTTTTTTTTTGCTCTGGTGGAAATCATAATTAAATTTTATCTCTGTGAGTCCAGATAGAAAAATAGAGAAAACTCACACCAGTTATTATTTTAATATTGTTTAGTCGCTCAGTCGTGTCTGACTCTGTGACCCCATGGGCTGCAGCACACCAGGCTTCCCTGTCCTTCACCATCTGGCAGAGTTTGCTCAAACTCCTGTCCCTGGAGTCGATGACGTCATCCAAGCATCTCATCCTCTGTCGTCCCCTTCTCCTCACGCCCTCAGTCTTTCCCAGCATCAGGGTCTTTTCCAATATTATAATTAGCAAAGCTTAATATCGAGAGCCATGTAGACTAGGAGTGAGTAACCAAAAATATGCAGTGATAGGAATGTACAAAGGAGCAGTCAAACCTGGGACTAGAACAATGAAAGAGGTCGCAGAGTTCCTAGACTCTAGAGGCTTAGGAGATCCTCAGTGAGTAGGTATGTGGGATTTTTTTTTTTTTTTTGAGGATAATTGCTTTACAATTTTGTGTCGATTTCTGACATACAACAACAGGAATCAGCCATGAGTATACTAAGTCCTCTCCATCTTAAGTCTCCCTCCCAACCCCTACCCTACCCCAGCCCTCTATGGTGCTTCCAAATGAGATTTGGTTAAAACCAAGTGAAAAAAACTATCATTTTGATAGTTATTTAATACATTTGAACTCAAGGGCAAAATAATCTGTACCAGAGGATGTGAAGAAATCATTGAAGAGAGAAACATTTAAGTAAATGTACACAATTGTATATTTAAATACTGTTTTAAATGTACTGGGATGAACCAGAGGGATGGTATAGGGAGCGAGGTGGGAGGGCGGTTCAAGATGGGGAACACATGTACACCAGGGGTGGATTCATGTCACTGTATGGCAAAACCAATACAATATTGTAAAGTAATTAGCCTCCAATTAAAATAAATAAATTAAAAAAAAAACAAGAAACTTAAAAAAATAAAGATATAGAACTGTCAAAAAAATGTAATTAACTTGTATTTCATACAGAATAAAATATTTTATAATAACAAATCATATATCACTAATATTATACTATTTGAGTTCAAATAGAATATTACATGAAAAAGTTCATAAATAAAATCCATGCAAATAAAAGACAAATCTTAAAAGACATAAATCTATTATCATACAATACTGTGCATTTAATTATAAAACAGTTTGTTTCACTATAGAATATAAGAGGCAATTGAGAAACTCCAATATTAGAACAAGCAAGTGAGCATGCTTCATTTTTACAGGAAACAAAAACTTAAATAATTATATTTATGTAAATATAAAGTATATATATTACTTCTAAGTTAAAGGAAATAAAAAATGATAGAGTCAACTTAATAAAAATAAAATCACATGGAAAAATATTTTTGTTAGTAGTTAAAATTATACATTAAAACACTGTAGTGTTTGAAACATATCTGGAAGGTTCTTTAAGGTATACATAACCTATTTTCAGAAGGCCAAAAATTATCCAAAGGAAATGCAAAGGAAATACTATATTTACATCTGTGTTTAAAGATAGTTATGTGTCAATAATTAGGAATAAAAAAATATCTGACTTTATGATTCCTAGTGAGAGTTAACATTTCCTTACTACAGAGAAGTGTTAAAAAAGAAATGGCCTATAAGCATTTTGTAAATTCTTGATTTATAATACTCTGTTCTAGAAAGAGTAAAACATAAGTGTTATAGAATAAGTCAGGTATTTTAAGAAAAAGCACATGCAGTTCTATAAACTTTGCTTCTCTGGCTTTATCCTCCCTAAACCTAAGCCTTTATAACCTAAATATGACTTGATTTTACATTTTTTAAAAAAACACTTTTATCTTCCTGTATGTCAATTTAATACAACACACATTTACACTTGGGGCTAAATGTTCCAGACTAAAATTAATGTAGTTTGACATGCTTTTAAAAGCTACCATTTTCCTTCCCCCTAATAAGAGCATTAACTTTGGAAATGAATCTAAGTAAAATGAAAAATTTTATGTTATTATTAAAAATAAGTTAAATGCCTATACATAAAAATATATTTTTATATTCTATAGTTGAATACTGTGCAAAAGCAATTTTCTCAGGAAATTTAATTTGAAAATTAATATACAATGACCCAAATAATAACTTCCCCATTACCCCAAAGGGATCTGTAGAGCATAAACTAAGTGAAGTCCCTTGTTATTGCCACCATTGAGAAGATAATCAACTGCCATTATTTGTCCACGTCAACCTCATTTTTTGCTTTCATTCTTATTATGAAATAACTAACTATAATATATATATATATAAGCAATGCAAAATAAAAATAAAACAGTTTATACAAAATGCCTGTATATAAACATTCAGTTCAGTCGCTCAGTCGTGTCCGACTCTTTGCGACCCCATGAATCATAGCACGCCAGGCCTCCCTGTCCATCACCAACTCCCGGAGTTCACTCAAACTCATGTCCACAGAGTCGGTGATGCCATCAAGCCATCTCATTCTCTGTCGTCCCCTTCTCCTCCTGCCCCCAACCCCTGCCAGCATCAGAGTCTTTTCCAGTGAGTCCACTCTTTGCATGACATAAATACAGTATACAAAATGTATGCAAATAAAAATACGGTGATCAATCTTCAGCCCACCACAGAATACTTAACTGAACATTTAATTCATTGGTTATCTTTAATTTGGTATTTTTTCCTGACACTGCTATTTGCCTTTGGACCATGTTGCTTGAGAAGGTATTTTTTTCTTCTTAAAAAGAGGTATAAGTGACATATCACATTATATCAGTTTCAAGTATATAGCATAATAGTTCAGTGTTTGTGTATACTGCCAAAATTGATCACTATAATAACTCTAGTTAATATCCGTCATCAAATAGAGTTATATATATTTTTGCAATGAGAAATTTTAAGATTTACTCTTTCAGTCTCTTTGAAAAATGCAATACAGTATTATTAACAACAGCTACTGTGCGTAGGTAAGTCATCTCCATGAATGACTTTTATTATGAAATTATTTTTTTTTTATAGCTGGAAGTTTGTGTCTTTTAACCCCCTTAACTAATTTTGTCAATGCCAGCCCCCACCTCTGCCAACCACCAATTTGTGCTTATATCTATGAATTCATTTTTGTTTGCTTTTTAGATTTTGCATGCTAGATCACACTGTATTTGCCTTTCTTTCTCTGACTTATTTCACTCTACATAATGCCCTCGAATTTCATCCATGTCCCAAACGACAGGATAACCCTCTCTTCTCTGGCCAAATAATATTCCATTGTACATACATGCCACATCATTTAATTGATTTATGCCTTGATGACCATTGAGGTTATTTCTATATCTTGGCTATTATGAATATGAGGGTGTTTATCTCTTTTCAAGTTAGTGTTTTCATTTTCTTTGGATAAATAGCCAGAAGTGGAATTGGTGGATCATATCATACATCCCTTTTTAAGTTTTGACAAACCTCCGTACTATTTCATACCATGTCTGGACCAATTTACATTCCAAACACTATACAAAGACTCCCTTTTCACTACATCCTAGACACCTCTGTTACTTCTTGTCTTTCTAACTGATGAGATGATACCTTATTGTGGGTCCGAATTGTATTTCCCTGATGATTTGCCGTTATTCAGTTGCTAAGTCCTGTCCGACTCTTTGTGACCCCATGGACTGCAGCACCTCAGGCTTCCCTGTCCTCCATTGTCTTCCAGAGTCTGCCCAAACTCATGTCCATCGAGTCGGTGACGCCATCCAACCATCGTACCCTCTGTCGCCTGCTTCTGTTGCCCTTAGTTTTTCCCAGCATCGGGATAATTTCCAATGAGTTGGCTCTGCACATCAGGTAGCCAAGGTATTGGAGCTTCAATCTTAGCATCAGTCCTTCCAGTGAATATTCAGGGTTGATTTCCTTGAAGACTGACTGGTCTGATCTCTTTTCTGTCCAAGGGACTCTCAAGAGTCTTCTCTAGCACCACAATTCAAAAACATCAGTTCTTAAGTGCTCAGGTTTCTTTATGATCCAACTCTCACATCTGTACATGACTGCTGGAAAAACCATAACTTTGACCATGAGGACCTTTGTCAGCAAAGTGATGTCTCTGCTTTTTAATACACTGTCAGTTAGCGATACTGATTACCCTTTCACATACCTCTTGGTCCTCTGTAATTAGTCTTTGGAAAATGTCTATTCAGATGTTTCTGTTCTTTTGTTTTTTCAACTGAGCTGTATGCATGCTTTATTTATTTTGGATATTAAAGTATACCTGTATCAGGTACACGATTTATAAATATTGTCTACTATATAGTAGGTTGCCTTTCATTTTGTTGATGGTTTCCTTTGCTGTATAGAAGGAGTTTTGTTTGATGTAGTCCCACTTGTTTAATTTGTATTATGCCTAGTGAAATAAGTCAGACAGAAAATATTATCGCTTACATGTGAAATCTAAAAAACAAATAATAAAGAAATGTACATAACAAAACAGAAGCAGACTCACAGATACAGAAAACAAACTAGGGGATCCCAGTAGGGAGAGGGAAGAGGAGGGAGAGAGAAGACAGATGTTTGGTATTGAAAGGTGCAGCCTATCAGAATAACATAGATAAGCACCAAGGAGACATTGTATAGCACAGGGAAATACAGCCAATATTTTTAATTAATTTTAAATGGAGTATAGTCTATAAAAATATTGAGTCATTGTGTTCTATACCTGAAACAAATAATGTAAGTCAACTATATACATTGATGAAAAATGCTATATTCATGACATTAATTACATTCAAATCCTTTAAAGATCCAGGCAGGTAATGTAAATGTGCACAGTTACTTGGTTGACTAAAAATGGGCAGAATGAAAAATGTGATCCAATGGATAAGCATGTTTCTTTTAGAAGTGTTTGAAGTATTTAAAGAATGTCATGGCTGAACAATATGCTAATTACAGAAGTCTCCAAAATGAATTCAACCTTGATTTATACCAAAAGAGTATTAATATCTCTAGATTCTTGCCTCTGGTGATTTTCTGCGAGTTGTATATAGATTGGTAAAGAAGATTCCAATTCCACATACTCTGTAAATTTCAGTTAATTGTGATTTAGAATGGGCTTCCCAGGTGGCTCAGTGGTAAAGAATCCACCCACCAATGGAGGAGACCCAAGAGATATGGGTTCAATCCCTGAGTCGGGAAGATCTCCTAGAGATGGAAATGGTAACCCACTACACTATTCTTGCTTGGAAAATTCCATGGACAGAGGAGCCTGGTGGGCTACAGTCCATGGGGTCCAAAAGAATCAGATATGGCTGAACTCACACACAATGTAATTTAGAATATGTTGTCTAACCTTCCTTTCTGAATCTTATGTTCTTCCGTAACTGCATTTCTAAAAATAATTATAAATTTAGTTACTGTACAAATTGTTTTACATATTTAAATGTTCTCTGTTTTCATTTCAGTTCAGTTCAGTGGCTCTTGCCAAATCAAATGCAATTTATTTAAAAAATAGTAGACCATCAGTTTGGTAGTCTTTAGTATACTCCCCCGTATTTTCCTGTAACAAGCAGAAAGTTTCTTTTTCATTAGAATATTTTCCCAAGGTTTAACAATTGAGCTTTAATGCACATAAACTTATTATCTCTTGTAATATGTTTAGATAATTCATGATCCTATGAAAAGTGTGATTATTAAAGAATCATAGAGCATGATTTCTTAGTTTCTTATAATAAATATTGTGGAGAAAAAGTGAAAAAAAATAAACAAGGCATTAGTTAAAATAAAAGGAATACAGATTATGTAGAAGTAATTAAATACCTCATGCTGATACAGAGAATCAAAGCATCTGTTAGAAAAACAAGGAAAGAATATAAGGGAAGTGAAAATTTTAACAAATGAATAGAAGTAAAGTCCTAGTGGACAAAGAAGAAAGGTTAACTCTAATATGGAAAAGAAGGTAAGGAAAAGGGAATGCTATGAGAAAAAAACAAAAAAGACAAATGTATCCCCAGGTCAGTGGGGAAGCCACACCTGTGGTTCATGCATGCCACAAAATAACGGTGATTTTTAATGTGAGTCAAAGACAGAACTTTTGCATGCCATTAACTGAATAATTACTGTGCAATAGGCCTAAAGTGTATTTAAGAATATGTGCATTGTCTCATTTAGTCTACAGAAACATATTTTGAAATGCTTACTTTTTTATCTCAGTTTTTGCAAATATAGAACCCCAGCCTCACATAACTAGGTAACAGGCCTAAAGTGGAATAGCTATAGACAGAGGGCAGGGTTTGAACCAAGTTCAATAGGATTCCAAAATGTATCCTTTTAGTTACTGACAGTTATTAACAGAAACAACATTCTAAACTGCTTTCCTTAACCTCGGATCACACTGTGGGTTGACAAACTGAATTTCATCTGGAGACTTTGCAAGGAGAATGATTGCATTTACTTATGTTTAGTTAAGTAAAATTTACATTTCATCCTGTTGTTTATCTCTTATTTTTATGTTGATTTGTGGTTGCATCTAATTGTCATCAGTGCCAGGTTTTGTAAAACGAATGGTAGGAGCACATGGGCATTTTAAATGACCCTTTCGAAAAGCTCAAACCAGCCCAGAGTAAAAATTCAGTATTATTACTTCTACAGTTACACCTCCTTCCTCCAATTATTTCAGTATCATCGAATTGCAAAAATGATAGTGTAATGAGAGCAGATGTGTTACATATTTATTTTCATCTTCATGATCATGTAGACTAAAATATCTTTTATTGTGGGAAATAAATGAAACTATTATCCACAGAAGTACTACATAACAAAATTTATGCAAAAATAGACTGAGCAGTAGTTATCATATTGACAGTAAAAGCTCAACAAATTCTTTTTTTGAGCTTCTACACAGCTGTCCAGAAGGCGCTGGGTTTTTGTCTTTGTTTCTGTTTTTGTTTTTGAACCAATTTACTGCTCGTTGGAGAAATAGCCATCTAAACTTATAGGCAGGACAAAGAGAAAACAATAGTATCTTTCAATTATGCAAAAGTGCAGGTGAATAATTATATAGAACAGTCTTGACAAGCCTGAGAACCAGCAGAGAAAGGAAGGTTGTTAAAGGTAACAGCTTGGAAGTGAGGCAGTGTTTATGAGTCAAGCCCTACAAAGGGTCTATGCAATGCTAAACTCTTTAGGATTTAAGGAGAACTTATCTTTAAAGAGAAGACTGAGTTAAAATCTTCCCAAACTGAGAACTTTCTCTTCTAGTGAGAGTTATTTCATTATTAATTGTGTGTGAGGAATAAACACTCTGATTATGAATGGCCATTAGGCAAAAGTGGGAACAGTGAGAAAACCCCAGAGACTAAAGACCTCCGACTAGGATAGGTTGATATAGTCATCATTTAGCACACCTCAGGACATTTTCCTTCTATTTGTACAGTAAGCATTTTCAGTGGACATTAGTCTTTAGGTGTGTTTTACATAAGGGGATTCTGCAGATTTGTATTTCATTGTTAAATATGTGATTTATTTAATAGCACATCACAATGTTTTTATCTTGTTATTGGGGAGGGGGAGAAACATTAGCAAAGGTTAAGAGCATTAAAACAAGCAGAGAAGGGAGCTAACTAAGCAGTTAGGATATGGTGTTCCATATAAAACAAATAGAGTCCTTTTAAATTGTACAAATAAACTGTAAAACCACCTAGGAATTTCTTGTTTCATTTTTTTGTATCAAACCAGGATTTACACGTTAATCCTAACTACAGTTCAAAGCAAAATGTGTTTCTGATTTCCTATGAAAAAGAAAATGATTTCAGTAATTCTAAATATCTCTAAATTTTCTAAAATTTGTTACAGTATCAAATACTATAAAAACCCTTCTCAATATTGGTGAAAGATAATGAAAAATCAGATATTCTAATTTGCATGGGAGAGCTCATTAAAGTGATATTAACAAAATTATTATTCCTAAATAAGGACCTAATGACATGTGGTAAGCACAGCAAAAATAACAGAAAGATGCCGCTTAAATTTTTATGAAATTTGTAGAACAAAATTCCATCTGTAATTAATAATCTCATTTTATTCAATTGCACTAATCAAGCTATACTTTAATATGGCATGAATTTAATTATGCCACAAGCACTCCCTGAAGCCTCTGCAGTTTTCCTAAGACTGTAAAATGGTGCTAAAGAGAAAAAAACATATTTTAAAAATGTTTCAATTCTGTTTTAATGGGGAAAGCATTGCTTTTTACTGATGACATTAGTTATTTTTTCAATAAAATTGAGATTGCTTTAAACAGCTGTAAAAGGATATGTCACTGGACACATCTTCAAAATCAAAGGTATGCTTAAATTATGTAAATGTATTATACTCACAGTATTTAGGTTAGAAGAAAACTTACTTTATAATTAAAGCTAATACATCGAGAGTTGCAATCAAAGTAACCCTAATCACTTAAAAATTCAGCATGCCACAACTAAATGAGTACCCCAAATATAAGGGAATATTTATGTACTAAAATTGATGACCCAACTTTCATATTTGAATGACATTGAATAGAGATGAAACTTAAACAATGGAATGGATGAGATTGTTTAGAAGAAAAACTAAAGGAGAAAAGAAAGTGCTGGGACAGTCATTCATAAGTACAATAGAGGATGAAGACTTAGGCAGAGTGAATAGTGGTAGAAAAATAGGCCAGAGGAAAAGGGTACCTCTCATTCCCACACAATGATGCAATGAAAGATATGTTTCTTGGCGCTGAGTGATGGAGTTATATGGGGATGGTCAAGTGACCACTGCATATTTAGCAGTATAAACACTGGGAGTGATAGACCATAGCACTTCCAGGAAGTAGAAGGGAATAAATCATATTGGAATGGTTTGAGATGAAACTAGGAGACGAATCAATTTTTTGAAAATAAACTGTATAAGTTGTGGTAATCATCTCACTTCTTTGCTGAAAAAGTGAAAAATAATAGGCATTAATCACTGGGAAATGAAATCTCTGAGATGTGAAGGACAAGCTTGATAATAAATTCTAGCCTTGCCGCTGACTGCATGTTGCTATGTATCTCTAGTAAGCATGGAGAGAGAAACGGCACACTTACAGATCTCATGAGTGAAAACCATGAAATATGCGGTTCACTGACCTTCCTCATTCATTCAAATCAGTACAGTAAGTAGAAAGTAGAATTGGTTTGATTTAATGGAAAGTACAAATAATACTCTTCCAAGCACCTCAAATGTATGTTGTTTAACTCTCTAGCTCTGTACACTAAGTCATCATTATAGCTACTTTCCATGGGCTTAGGCCATATGTGTGTTAACATGGTCATAAGTTGGAGGATGTTTTTATTTGAATGGCTCCAAAGAAGGTGCCGGAAGAAACCATGAAGAGTAAAGATAAAGGAATCAAAGTACGGTTTCCTTGGTTATTTTTTAATATCAATTTAACTAGAGCACACACGTTTGAGATGCACTGAAACAGTAAATTTCTTCCCTGTCTGACCGTCTGGTCAAGTAATGAAATAATGAATTTTATATTTACTGGAATAATAATAACAATAATATTAACTACTACCTAAGCATTTAGCAAATATTGCAAATATTGACTCACATAATCCTTACTCTAATAAAGATTTTGACTCTATGTTTTGATATTCTACTGCAAACACCTTTACATTTCATTCTTCCCTCTTCCCCTTCGGCACCACATTTGTGCAAGTTGATAAGAAAACCAGGGTGACCCTTCTTTGGTCTCTGGTGGAAAGTCAAGCCAAATGTGGGAAACTTCACCTCAGCTCCATCCTGAACAAAAACCCCAAGCCAGTTTCCCTTCTCTACTCTCTCATGCCCTTCTTAAACCTGCTAGGGAGCTTCCCTGTTTTCCAAAGAATCATTATATGAATAATAATGATTTTCATACTCTTCTGCTTATGTGTGTGCCACGATCTGATAAGATCAGTTTCAACACTGAAACTAAATTTTTGGTGTGTGGGAGGAAATGTACTGAATCTGCAAAGTGATTACAATAATTCAATAACTGGGTAAAAAGTACACTATTTCCATTTTATAGAACAGTAAAGTGAAATATGGAACAGTTAAATTACTTGCCTTTGAAGAGTCCAAGCATTAGGACTTGAATCTAGCTATCATTGTAGGTCTGCCAATTAATTGTAGATTTGATACTGAAATCTTTTACTTTTATTTATATAATAATTCATTTTTCCTCATGAGATAAACTTTAGCTTAACTCATTCTGTATTAACCAAGCTAAAATCAATGGAGAGGCAATATCTTTCTAAGAAAGCAGTATCAAAATCAACCTATGCCAAACATAAAATAGTAAAAAAAAAAAAAAAAAAACTCAGTAAACTACAATTCTGAACTTAGGCTGGCCACTATATTTGATAGCAATATAAACAAAAAAACCAAAAATATTCTTGCAAATTAAAAAAACTGCCATCTTTTGCCACCAACAAAAACTACATGTAAAAGCTTACAGTTTTACAAAAGGATGAAATAGTTGTTGCAAAATGTCTTGAAAAATGATAAAGAGATAAACTTTGTAATTCATAGGCATCAAAATATAAAAGAATATCATATAGGCATTAAAAAAGAGAAGTAATTATATACAATTACACATATAAAGTAACAAGAAAGCAACCTTTGGTAAATAAGCAGAACTGAAAGCACAGGGTCAAGGAAAGAAGAAAAAGTATCCGCAAGCGTCAGTGAGATGGACACATCTGTGTCCCACTATCACAGATACGATGAGAAAAGACTTTAGAGATGAGACTCTAAGGTCGCCCTAGATAGAAGGCTCTGTAGCGTCACTAAGAGAGGTACCACATAAAAACAAGAGTGTATCAGCATGAGGTTACAAAGACAGAAGGATTTCTTTTCTTTTTTGCTGAAATATACTTGACAAGTAACAATGCATAAATTTAAGGTGTACAACATGTTAATCTGGTACACTTACATATTTAATATGATTGCCATTTTAGCAGCAATTAGCACACCGTTACATAATTATTTCTTTTTAGTGTTTGAAATACTTAATTTCCAGTTTCTTGGCAAGTTTAATGACTATAACGCAAGATTTTTGTCTGTACTTACTATCCTATGTATTAGATCTTTGGGGTTTATTTACTTCTCTTTGTAAGCCAGTTTCCTTAAACAGCATCTGTCCCATCTTCTGGTAACTATAATTTTATTCTGTTTGCATCAGTTTGGCTTTTCCATACCCTACATATTAGTGATACCATACAGTAGACGTCTTTTCTACCTGATCGTCTCATTCAGCGTAATGTGCTCAAGTTCCATTCATGTTGTTTCCAATAGCAGGGAATTTTTCTCATAGTTGGATAACATTACATAAACGTAACATCATCTTTATGGATTCATTCTTTGATGTACATTCAGACACTACTAATGCGGAAATAAAATCTGGGAGTGCATATATCACTCTGATAACCTCTTTTCATGTCCTTTAAGTACCTACTCAGATGTGCAATTACTGGATCGTGTGGTAGCTCCATTTTTAATTGTTTGAGGAATCTCCCTGTTGCTTTCCAAAGTGGCTGAACCAATTGCACTCCCACCACCAGTGTATAATAAATGTTCTATTTTATCCACATTCTCACCAACATTTGTTATCTCTTGTCTTATTGTGATAGCCATCCTAACAGAGGTGAGGTAATATCTCGTGGTTTTGATTTGCATTCATCCAATGATTGGTGATGTTGAGTATCTTTTCCTGAAGAGAGTTCCTCCATTTCTTTGTTAATGAGTTGTAATAGCTCTTTATATGTTTTGGACATTAACCCTTATTCAATATATGGTTTGCTAACTTTTTTTTTTTTTTGCTGTACAGAAGCTTTCCTGTTTCATTAATCACATTTGTTGATTTTTGCATTCTTTGTTTGGGTGCCATATCCAAAAATATCATTGCCAGAAGCAAAGTCAAGTGGTTTCTTCCCAATATTTTTCAACTAGGAGTTTCATGATAACAAGTATTATGTTTAATTCTTCAATCTATTTCAAGGTAATTCTTAAGTGAGTCCAATTTCATTGTTCTATGTATATATATGCAGTTTTCTCAACACCATTTGTTGTAGAGACAATTATTTCCCCATTGGGTGTCTTGGTTTTCTTGTCAAATATCAGTTGGCTGTATATGTAGGGGGTTAATTCATGCTTTGTGTTCTATTTCTATGGTCTGAGTGTCTATTTTTATGCCAGTGCCATACTGTTTTTATTACTATCAGTTTGTAGTATAATTTGAAATCAGAAAGGGTAGTACATGTAGCCTTGTACTTCTTCCTCACGATTGCTTTGGCTATTTGGATCTTTTGTTCTTCCAAACAAAATTTAGGAATTTTTCTTTCTTTTTTATGTAAAGAATGCCACTGGAATTTTGATGGGGATAGTGTTGCATCTATAGATGACTTTGGGAATTGTTAATATAACTATTAAATATTTAAATATGTTTAAATCCAAAATTTTGTATCTGAAAATGATCTTTAAACTTCAGACTCTGCTACAATGTATCACCTGTCCTGTTAATCACATGGAAAAGAAACTGTAGACTGGAAGAAGTGAAAGCTGTGCTCTCCTGGGGCAAAGGGTGGTGGCTGAGAGGAGAGGCAGACTAGAAAGATCTTACAATTTACCAGAAAGATCAAATGTGCCCTAGAGGAAAGTAGAAGAGGAATTCTTACCAAGGAGGAAAGGAAAATAGCATAGCAATCTACAATTGCTTTAATTAATTATAGTAATTAATTAATTAATAAGACTAGAAAGGAAACTTACTACTTAATCTAGTAGTGATTTTAAAAAAAAATGGTGGCTCAGATGGCAAAGAATCCACATGCAATGCAGGAGACCTGGGATTGATCCCTCGGTTGGGAAGATCCCCTGGAGAAGGGAATGGCAATCTATTCCAGTATTCTTCCCAGGAAAATCCCATGGACAGAGGAGCTACATTCCAATGGATCACAAAGAACCTGACACAACTGAGAGACTAAGCAAACACACACAGAGAAAGGAAATTCTCCTTTTTTAGTAGTGATTTTAAAAAATAGACAAATATAGCATTAAAATACAGGAGATGCTTTTGGTCTGGGTATAAAGTCCTGAGGCATTAGAGTATAGATAATGTTTGTTACCTTGTGAAGGGAAGAGATTGACTAGGGAATGAGGTTAGTAGATTCATGAAGACTGAATCTTAATCCTTCAAAAATGTGTAGGAAGAGGCTTCATCTAGAGGCCAAGATTCATCACTCTGTGAGGTAGGAAGAGAGGAGAGAAGATGCTTGTCTGGAAGGAGTGTGTGATCCACACTGCCAACAATCCTATGAGGCAGAATAAAACGGTAACTGAGCTTATTGCCTAGTACAAAGTGTCCTCTTAGATATTGGCTGAAAATCCCATACATTTCAATTTTTTTTAAACTTATTGAATACCAAAATGTTAATCGTTCATGATTTAAACTTTTCTCAGACAATCATAAAATATTCTTTAAGAAAATCTTTTAAGATAGACTATGAGTCTCCTTTTCAGATTCCCCAAGTTAAGAATTTGACTACTATATGGGATATTTGCCCACAATGTCAATATTTACCTGAAAGCACACAGTTATAAATAACTTTAGAGTCTGTAAAATGAAAGCACCCCTATATGTAAATAATATGTACAGCTAGAAAAGTTAAAAAATGAAAATTAACACAGAAAATTAAAATATGTGGCAACTACCCAGATTCCCAGTAATGTGACCACTCTGATTATCTCTCTCATTTGGAATTAGTTATTGCTTTGAAATTTAATAACAATTATTGACCATTCTTTGAAGGAAATAAAAAACCATCCATAATTTTATCAGATAAACATTTGTAATGGAATTTCTTTTTCATTATTCATGTATAAACTCAGATATTAAAGTTCAATTTTTAAATTTTTTACTATAATTAGTGGGCTTATACAATGAATATCTTTGCTGACTTCATAAATGCCAAATTATATTTTTTCTTCTCCTTTGTGTTCAACGTTGAGATATAATTAACAGATAACACTGTGTATGGTTAACGTGTACATCGTGTTGATTGTGTATATTTATATATCAATTCCCACTATAGCATTATCTAACATCTCCATCCCATCACATAATTACCATTTCTTTTTTGAGGTGAGAACATACATTTAAGGTATATTCTTTCATCATCCTTCAAGCTTATAATGCAGAGTTATTAGCTGTAATCCCCACACTGTATTTTCACCAGGACTTAATTTTATATCTAGAAGCTTGTACACTTTGGCCAACACCTCCCATCATTAACTGTGCAGGCCCTGGTAACTACCACTCTGCTTTCTATTTCTCTGAGTTCTGCTTTTTTAGGTTCCACATATAACATACAGTCTGACTTACTCCATTTAGTGTAAAGTCCTCAAGTTCCATCCAACTTGGCATAAAAGGTAGGATTTCCTTCCTTATTCTCATGGCTGAATAACATTCCTGTGTATGTGCATGTGTGTGTGTGTGTGTATGTGTGTGTGTGTGTGTGTGTGTGTGTATGTGTGTGTGTGTGTTTTATCTATTTGTGGGCACTCGCATTGTCCCCATATCTAGGCTTTTGTGAATAACGCTGCAATGAACCTGTGAGTGCAGGTCCTGATTTCAATCCCTTTGAACATAACACCCAGAAATGGCATTGCTGGATCCTATGGTAGTTCTATTTTTGATTTTTTGAGGAACCCGCATACTGCTTTCCGTAGTGACTGTGCCAATTTACATTCCCACCAACAATGAGCAAGGACTCCCTTTTCTCCACGCCTTTGCCAGTACTTGTTATCTCTTGTCTTTTGGATGATAGCCATTCTGACAGGTGTGAGATGATATCTCACTGTCGTTTTGACTTGCATTCCCTGACGGCTGGTGATGTCAGACACGTTTTAATACACCTGTTGGCTATTGCTATGTCTCCTCTGGAAAAAAATCTCTTCAGTCCCTCTGCCCACTTTTTAATTTTTTTGCTATTCAGTTGTATGAATTCCTTATGTATCTTGGATAGTAACACTGTGCCAGATATATGATTTGCAAGAAATCTTTTTTCTTTTCATTTTGTTGATTGTTTCGGTGTTCAGAAGCGTTTTGGTTTTAAGCCTACTTAATACTTTTTGCTTTTGTTGCTTGGAAAAATATCAAATTTTTCATTTATAGAGTGAAAAATTATTTGATAGTTAGTAGCCTTGAAACATACAGTAATCAGTTTGTGTGATCTTTAAAGTAAACATAACAAATGAAAGCACAATTATAATGAAAAAATTTTTTAAATAATTCATTAAGTGCATATATATATATTTTAATTTATAGAAGTGAAAAGAAAGTGAAAGTAATTCAGTTGTGTCAGACTCTTTGTGATCCCATGGACTATACAGTCCATGGCATACTCCAAGCCAGAATACTGGAGTGGGTAGCCTTTCCCTTCTCTAGGGGATCTTCCCAACCCAGGGATCAAACCTAGGTCTCTTGCATTTCGGGCAGATTCTTTACCAGCTGAGCCAGCAGGGAAGCCCAAGAATACTGGAGTGGGTAGCCTGTGCCTTCTCCAGTAGATCTTCCTGAATAGAATCAGGGTCTATAGAATAGAATAGAATCAGGGTCTCCTGCATTTCAGGTGGATTTTTTACCAGCTGAGCCACCAGGGAAGCCCAATTTATAGAAAAAAGTGTTCCATTTTTTTTTCTTTCACCTTTTCTAGATTAAAAGTTCTTTGAGCGTAAGAAAGTATCATAGGCAATGCCAAATCTTGAACTATAACAGAGCAAGATAGTTACTATTTAAAAAAAAAAAAAAAAGATTAGATCAGCTAACCTGGAAAACAAAGTCTGGGATTTACATATAGGAGATTAACTACAGAGAGCTCATATAATCAACACCTGCCACAAATATGAAAGCTGAGATGTAAGGCCTTCTCAACAAAGATCTTAACCTATCCTCCAAAGAGCTCCTGAATTAATATGGACACTTCAAATTGTTTTCCTTATGTGAATATGGGACACGGCTTTAATACTCAACAGTGGAAACAGTGACAGACTTAATTTTTGGGGTTCCAAAACTACTGCAGATGGTGACTGCGGCCATGAAATTAAAGATGCTTGCTCCTTGCAAGAAAAGTTATGACCAACCCAGATAGCATATTAAAAAGCAGAGACATTACTTTGCCAACCAAGGTCTGTCTAGGCAAAGCTTTGGTTTTTCCAGTAGGCATGTATGGATGTGAGAGTTGGACTATAAAGGAAGCTGAGCACCCAAGAATTGATGCTTTTGCACTGTGGTGTTGGAGAAGACTCTTGAGAGTCTTTTGGGCTACAAGGAGATCCCACCAGTGCATCCTAAAGGAAATCAGTCCTGAATATTCATTGGAAGTATTGGTTGAAGCTGATGAAATTCCGATACTTTGGCCACCTGATGTGAAGAATTGACTCATTTGAAAAGACCCTGATGCTGGGAAAGATTGAGGGCAGGAGGAGAAGGGGATGACAGAGGATGAGATGGTTGGATGGCATCACTGACTGGATGGACATGAGTTTGAGTAAATTTTGGGAGTTGGTGATAGGCAGGGAGCCCTGGCTTGCCACCATCCATAGCATCACAGAGTTGGACACGACTGAGCAACTGAACTGAACTGATTGACTGTATATGGTATATTGATACAAGTTGCCCTTGGAAAGAAAGAATGATCTTGGGTGAAGCAGCATTTTACAGCTAAAGGACAGTCCCTGAAAGAGATTCAGCTAAGAGCTGTAAACCGCCAAAGCTCCCAGCAGCCAGGATAATGAGTGTTTCTGTGCTGAAGGGGATACTTGGGATGTTCACTGTGACATCTACAGCATCCCATCTTTCAAGGCATGTTGATATATTTGATTCATTTAATGCTATGGAAATTGCTTCTTCAAATTCTACTGTGTCTTGTTTCCTGGGATGACGTTATAAGAGGGAGGTTGGTTGAGGAACTATAACACCTGACTCTGCAGCACCTCTTGATGGCATAATTATATATCATCACCATCTCCCCTCCCATCCATTCTAGATTCTCTAAATAATGAACTGGCATCTAGTTAACATAGAAGAGAATTTCATCTTTCTTGGACTTCCCTTGTGGCCCAGCTGGCAAAGAATTCACCTGCAATGTGGGAGAACCTGGGTTCAATCCCTGGGTAGGTAAGATTCCCTGGAGAAGGGAAAGGCTACCCACTCCAGTATTCTGGCCTGGAGAATTCCATGGACTGTATAGTCCATGGGGTCACAAAAAGTCAGATACGACTGAGAAACTTTCACTTTCACTTTCATTCTTCTTGGTGGAGATTGCAGAGTTTTACTGTATTTTTCTATGCACAGTTAAAATTGCTCAGGGTAGAACCAACTGACAATAAGGTGAACGGCCTAGCTTTCCAAATTATTCTTCCCTACCGTCTCCATTATATAACAAAAGTCTTATCACCTCCTGATGATCAGAGTCAATTTACCCCTGCCAGGATTGACTCTTTTCCTTGCCTGATAGACTCTAAATATGAGGAGTACAAAGTGATGGTTTTGGTTACTATATCCAGAGTATAATGGAAATATTACCGTGTTACCTGGTAGAAGTATACCTCCTCTGGGGCACAGGACCATTAACCTCAAGGAGCCAAGAGTAACAGAGATGGAAAGCACATGTTTTCTAATTATATCACTGGGTCAAAGTAAGCAGCTGCTACTGCTGCTAAGTCACTTCAGTCATGTCCGACTCTGTGTGACCCCATAGATGGAAGCCCACCAGGCTCCCCCATCCCTGGGATTCTCCAGGCAAGAACACTGGAGTGGGTTGCCATTTCCTTCTCCAAAGTAAGCAGAGCCACCACTAATTTCAATTTATGATTTTCAAACTAGTGTAATATACCAATTGGAGACATCTCACAATATAACAGCAACTGGGTTATAGCATCTAGAAGAATTATTCCTCATCATCACAGTGAATTATCTTTAAGATGACATATTCAACTATATCTTTAAACAGGTCATTCCATTACTCTATCAAGCTTGGAGCTTCAGGGTGGCATGATATGCATGGTGGATTTTATAGTTGAGGGCTCACTATTGCCACATAACCTTTGATCTTGTGTTTGTCATGCCATCTGATGGAATATCAGCAGATCAAGTGCACTGTATTACTTAGATATGATTGCTACTCTAGAACATAGCAAGCAGAACAAGAAACTCAAATAAGAATATGGATCTAAGAATGGAATTGTAGCATGTATATTATCATAAGTGACCAGTCCAGGTTCGACGCATAAATTTTCCTCTGTTCATTTCTTTGCATTTGTGCTTTTTTAATAAAATTCTTTAAAAAAAAAAAAAAGAGAGAGAGAAGGAAAAAAAAATTGGCTAGTTTGTTTCCTCCTGTCGTTTAAAAAAAAAAAAAAGAATATGGATCTGTCTTTGTGATGATAAAATGCTTCCCTTTTCGTGTGAAGGGAATCCAGTGTAATTAGCTCGTCACAAGATAGCTTGCTCATTTCTTCAGTATATGGTGCTATATCAGGGGCTGAGGGCTGATTTCTGTTGGAGTGAGATTGAACGATAGAAGGAAGCCATAACTCCATAGCCTCCATCCTTGCCAGGGTAGCAACTGTTGTGCCAATACTGCAGTGGCCATGAAAATGTTTGGTTGGCATCAAGTTTCCAAGTTATTCTGGATCCTTTACTGTTTAGTACTCTTTCTCTAATGAATGTTTTTTGTTTTTTAATCAGTGTTAACCTGCAGTTAGAAGGTTTTTAAACTTAGAACCATGCCTCTCCATCCTTGAACACACCTTATTCTCCGTTCTCCATGTCACTAATCTTCCATTCCTTCTTGTAGATTTCTTTCTAACTAGCCAAAGAAGTTGGCCTTTGTATTACTTTATTAGGGCTGCTGTAATATGACAGACTGGGCAGCTTAAACAACTGAAACTTATTCTCTCCCTGTTATAATCTGAGATCAAGGTGTTGGTAGTTTCATTTCCCCTGAGGTCTCTTTCCTTGGCTTGAGCTGACCACCTTCTTCCTGTGATCTCACATCATCTTTGCTCTGTGTGTCCATCCTGACACCTCTTCCTATAAGGATGCAAGTCACACCATATTAGGATCTCACTCTGAAGGCCTCGTTTTAACTCAATGACTCTTTTATAGACTTTACCTCCCAGTACAATTACATTTTGAGGTACTGGAAGTTGGAATTTCAACAAATCCATTTTGGGGGACAGAACTGAGACCAGAGCATCAGTGCCAATGATATTTGTTGTACAGTCACTAAGTTGTCATCCAGTCACTAAGTCGTGCCCGGTTTTTTGTGACCCGATGGACTGTAGCATGCCAGACTCTTAGAAGAGCCTCCACTATCTCACCCAGTTTGCTCAAATTCATTTCCGTTGAGTCAGTGATGCTATCTAACCATCTCATCCTCTGCTGCCCCCTTTTCCTTTTGTCTTCAATCTTCCCCAGCATCAGGGCATTTTCTAGTGAATCAGCTGCTTGGATCAGGTGGCCAAAGTATTGGAGTTTCAGCTTTAGTATCCATCTTTCCAGTGAATATTCAGGGTTGATTTCCTTTAGGTTGACAGGTTTGAGCTTTTTGCAGTCCAAGGGACTCTTAAGATGTCTTCTCCAGCACCACACTTTGAAAGCATCAGTTCTTCAGTCCAGTATTCCCATCTCTTTAAGAATTTCTCATAGTTTGTTGTGATCCACATAGTCAAAACCTTTAAGAAAGTAGATTTTTTTCTGATATTATATAGTCTAATAGTCTAATGACAGGCTACTTTTCTGTCTACACAAAGTAGCTAACCAGGTATAAAATTTAAAATTCTTTCCATCAGGACATTTATTCACCAGTCTCTTTTAGGCTACCCTTAAAAGGTGCCTTTTATTTAGTTGCTCAGTCATATCCAACTCTTTGCAACCCCGTGGACTGTAGTTTGCCAGGTTCCTCTGTCCATGGGGTTTTCCAGCCTAGAATACTGGAGTGGGCTGCCTTTTCCTTCTCCAGGGGATCTTCCCGACCAGGGATTGAACCTGTTCTTTTCCACTGAGCCGTCGGGGAAGCTAAAGAGTGCCTTAGCATAGCCGTTAAACAGTTTTAGTGTGCACCAACATGTTCTCACAGGTCAACCTGAGCAAAAGCTGAACCAGACTTGGACTTGACCTCTTTTTTTCAGCTATCCATATGGCATTCTTGTGGCCACAGGTGTGAACTGAGAAGAAAGGCTGTGATAAAAGGCTGGTGGATGATTTGGGAACCTTGGCCGTCTGTACATGCAGCTTGCGTTTACCTCCTGGCTGTGCTTGTTTCTAATCCCAGATGTATGAGACATCTTATAATGGATTGCTATTGGGTCCACCTAAACTTAGGCTTTTTTTTTTTTTTTTTAATATGCTATGTAGGTTGGTCGCCGAAGAATTGATGCTTTTGAACTGTGGTGTTGGAGAAGACTCTTGAGAGTCCCTTGGACTACAAGGAGATCCAACCAGTCCATTCTAAAGGAGATCAGTCCTGGGTGTTCATTGGAAGGACTGATGCTAAAGCTGAAGCTCCAATACTTTGACCACCTCATGCGACGAGTTGACTCACTGGAAAAGACTCTGATGCTGGGAGGGTTTGTGGGCAGGAGGAGAAGGAGATGACAGAGAATGAGATGGCTGGATGGCATCACCAGCTCGATGGAGGTGGGTTTTGTGAATTCTGGGAGTTGGTGATGGACAGGGAGGTCTGACATGCTGTGATTCATGGGTCACAAAGAGTCAGACACAACTGAGTGACTGAACTGAACTGAAACTTAGGCTTCCCAGGTGGAGCAGTGGTAAAGAATCTGCCTACCAAAATAGGAGATGCAAGAGACACAGTTTCGATCCCTGGGTTGGGAAGATCCCCTGGAGTAGAAGATGGCAACCCACTCCAGTAAAGAGCTGTACACGACTGAGCACAGCACAACCTTCTAGACTTCTGATTTGGTGGGTCCGATACCACCTGGCTCATAATGAGCAGTTACGGCCGCGTGGTCACTGGATACTCCATGTTCTGAGAATTATCCCTCAGAAGTTCATTCAAAGTCATCTATCTGTCATATTCTCAGCCAGTGCCATTTTCAGTTTTCTTGTGCTTCATTATGCTTGTGATGGTTCCTCTAAATACACCATCTCTTGAACAACTCCGCTTCCTTGGTTTAATTCACCTTTTAAAACATGCTGAAAAAGGCCATGGCTTGTTTCTTTTTGCTTTAATCCAGAAATGATTTATAATATTATTTGTACTGCTTTAAAAACAAAAGTAATGATAATTTTTCTTAAGGTTATTTTCTAATTTGTTGAGTCATGTCTGTCATGATTTTGTTTTATGATTGATTTACTAGTATATAATGAGAAAATGGCAGGGATCCTGTTAAATTATTAACTCACAAATAAACTGCATAACTTGGCATGATTGCAAGGCTAAATCAACCTCTGGTTGATTCATTAGACTATGAAGCCAAGAATCCTTGTATGAAGAAATAAAGTGAACAGCTGCTTGGTGTTGACTTATAGCCGTGTTGTAAATAGCTGAATAGATGTTGTCCTCTTGGGAGATTAGCATTTAATCTTTAACAGGAAATTTTAGTGCATGTGCTCCATTGGGACACATCCACAGCTGTAAAATATGAAAGGTAGAGTACCTCCCATGGATAAATAGTTCTGATAAGAAGCATTTTTCTGACTTGAGACTTTGAATCTCTTTACCTGGTGATGCTGCATCAGGGTCTGTCTCAAGCAACAGAATGAAAGTTTAGATCAGCCGAATTATGGCGGAGGGCCAGAAAAAAACTGACCGCCACAAGATCGGACTGAATTCAATTATCAAGGGGAGAAATCTTAAAAATAAATCAAAGTATGCTGAATACTGGAATAAAAGTCATTTTCCTTTATGGAGGATAAATGAGCTCCTGATCTGACCACTGGTAACTGCTCCCTGGATGATCACAACCAAGTGGCAGTGTCTGCACACTCTCTAACCACATTTCCTGGCACCTTTAAAAGATTTGTGACTAATTATTTTTTTCTTTTTTTAATGTAGGATAACTCTGCTAATAGGATAACTCAGCTGAACTATAGTTTGGAATAATAAAATTGGGAAGAAGAGAAAGTGGTACCTTAGATTTGGGCATGGGATGTGCCCAATTATAGTACTGCATTTCAGAAGCATTCACTTAGAAAGGTAGAATCCAGTTAATGCCACTTCAGGGGACACATTTCCACCACAGTAAAGTTGGCACTACTCACTCTCACATTGCAATTTCCTCTTGAAAACCAATAGCTGCAAAAGTACATAATTTTCACTATCCACATTTCTTTCCTTAATCTTAAGAAGTTTTTATTCTGTGTTAGAATGTTTTGGGTTTTTTTTTTAATTTTTATTGGAGTATAGTTGATTAGCAATGTTGTGTTAGTTTCAGGCGTACAGCCAAGTGACTCATTATACTCGATGATGGATAATCAATACATCTTGCAGATATCCTCTCTTGGATTCTTTTCTCATATAGGTCATTACAGAGTATTGGGTAGAGTTCCCCATGCTATACAGCAGGTTCTTCTCAGTTATCTATTAATAATTTATATGAAGTAGTACGTGTATATCAGTCCTAATCTCTAAATTTATTCCTGCCCCCTTCTTCCCTGGTAACCATAGGTTTGTTTTCTACCTCTGTGAATCTCTGTTTTCTAAATAAGTTCGTTTGTACCCTTTAAAAAATAAAAAGAGATTCCACACATAAGGAATATCATATTTGTCTTTCTGTGTCTGACTTACTTCACTAAGTATAACAATCTCTAGATCCATCCATGTTGCTGCAAATGGTATTATTTTATTCCTTTTTATGGCTAAGTGATATTCCATTGTATATATGTACCACATCTTCTCTGTTCCTTCCGCTGTTGATATTTAGATTGGTTCCATGTACTGACTACTGTAAATAGTGATGCAATGAATATTGGGATGCATGTATCTTTTGGAATTATGGTTTTTCTCCATGTGTATGCCCAGGAGTGGGATTGCTGGGTCATATGATAATTCCATTTTAAAATTTTAAGGAATCTCCATACTGTTCTCCATATTGGCTATGAAAAGTGAAAGTGAAAATCGTTCAGTCATGTCCTACTCTTTGCGACCCACTTTTCTAGGCCAGAACACTGGAGTGGGTGACCATTCCCTTCTCCAGGGTATCTTCCCAACCCAGGGATCAAACCCAGGTCTCCCTCATTGGAAGCAGATTCTTTACCAACTGAGCCACCAGAGAAGCCCAAGAATACTGGAGTGGGTAGCCTACCCCTTCTCCAGGGGATCTTCCCAACCCATGAATTGAACCAGGGTCTCCAGCATTACAGGTGGATTCTTCACCAGCTGATCTACAAGGGAAGCCCCTAAACAAGTATGAAAGTCATTACAATTTATTTTGCCACCAACAGTGTAAGAGGGTTCCCTTTTCTCTATACTCTCTAGCATTTATTGTTTGTAGGATTTTTTTGATGCTCACTGTTTTGACTAATGTGACGTGATACCTCATTACCTCATTGTAGTTTTGATTTGCATTTCTCTAATAATTAGTTATGTTAAATATCTTTTCATGTGCTTTTTTGGCCATCTATATGTCTTCTTTGGAAAAATGTCTATTTAGATCTTTTGGTAAAGTTGCAGGATACACAATTAATGCATAGAAATCTCTTGCATACCTATACACAAACAAAAAAGTCAGAAAGAGAAATTAAGGAAACAATCCTACTCACCACTGCAATGAAAAGAATGCCTAGGATACCTAGCAATAAACCTACATAAGGATGCAAAAGACCTGTGCTCAGAAAAAATATAAAATCCTGATGAAAGAAATCAAAGATGACACAATCAGAGGAGAGATACACCATGTTCTTAGAGTGGAAGAATCAATACTGTGAAAAATGACTATATTATCCAAAACAATCTACAGATTCAATGTAATCCCTATCAAATTACCAGTGGCATTTTCCACGGAATTAGAACAAAAAATTTTACAATCTGTATGGAAATGCAAAAGACCATGAATAGCCAAAGCAATCTTGAGAAAGAAAAGTGAGCTGGGGCACTCAGGCTCCCTGACTTCAGACAATACTAAAAAACTACAGTAATCAAAACCATATGGTACTGGCACAAAACCAGAAATATAGATCAGTGGAACAGGAGGGAAAATCCAGTAATAAACCCATGTACTTATGGCCAGCTAATCTGTGACAAAGGAGGCAAGAATATGCAGCAGAAAAAAGTCTTTCTCCAACTTTTCTTACATATGCTTGAAGTTCTCAAAGTTGGCAAGGAAAAAATTAAAGGAAGGGAAATCAGCTGCAGCCCTATGGATACATGGAATACAGGCCAGGTAAGTGGAGGAAAAGATGTGGAAAACTGTCAGTAGGCACTAACACTGATGTTTCAACAAAGAAAGGAAGTTAGTAAATGTCTCTATTAGAGCCTACTAATGGTTCTAGTTTTGTCATTTTGTGCACAATGTAATTCTGAAAATAGGTTATACTTAATATGTAAAATTCAACTGATTGGTTTAAGCATGAGAGATTATTGTTGCAAAAAAATCTGAAAAATATATTGTACAAAATTTTGTTTCACTTTCCCTGATGGACGCAATAGTTGATAATGTATTTCTAGGATTTTTAATATAGATCATTTAATTTTATTCCTTTTACTTATATTTGTACATTTTTTTTTTTTTTTAATTTTCGGCCATGGCACATAGCATGAGAGATCTTAGTTCTCAACCAGAAATAGAATCTATGCCCCTGCAGTGGGAACAATGAACTACTAGGGAAGTCCCTGTATGCTTTCATAATAGACGTCTAATATATAGTCAGTGATTTGATCCCCTTCCGTTCCGTTCCGTTCAGTCGCTCAGTCGTGTCCGACTCTTTGCGACCCCGTGGACTGTAGCCTACCAGGCTTCTCCGTCCATGGGATTCTCCAGGCAAGAATACTGGAGTGGGTTACCATCTCCTTCTCCAGGGGATCTTCCCAACCCAGGGATCGAACCTGGGTCTCCCGCATGGGAGGCAGACGCTTTAACCTCTGAGCCACCAGGGAAGCCCTTGATCCCCTTAGCAGATCTTATTACTTCCAATAACCATT
Source organism: Moschus berezovskii (assembly GCF_049115385.1). Lineage (NCBI taxonomy): Eukaryota > Metazoa > Chordata > Mammalia > Artiodactyla > Moschidae > Moschus > Moschus berezovskii. The sequence continues at coordinate 11,484,380 of NC_142467.1, forward strand.
TAGTTGTACTAAGTCTATGAGATATATGTACTTAACTATTTCATCACTGTAAATTTTATAACATTTTATAAATTAAGAATTTAAAAATTCTTAATTCATATGATAACTAAACTTATTTGCTGATCATTTGAAATAGAGAAGTCTGAATTTACCTGGTAGATTGAGATGCTCAGTGTGTGATGAAGGGAAGTGGGAATTTTCAAAAGATGACTAAGTTGAAACCTAAATAACAATGGGAATCTCTAGCTTATTTTCTTAGGGGGGAATTTACAAGGCTTAAGAAAGTAAAAATAAGAAGAAATCTAACTAAGTAGCACCTAGTATAGCTATCATAAACAAAATTCTCCAGCATAAAAAAGGAGATTAACTTATATTTGGTGAATGATAAAGGAAACAGAAGAAATCTGAAACATTATATACTTCAACATGCTTGTTGTTTTAAGAATTTAATTGATTCAGACTGAAAAATAAAGCAACCTAGAAAAGTTAACTCAGGAATTACTGTTTTTCACAGTGCCATTGGAGATGTTAAAATATGATTTTAAACAGTAAAGAATAGACTATATTTTGCAAAAAAAAAAAAAAAAATCTTGGGATCTACAAAAATATAAATGACAAAAAGAAAATCTCAGAGAAGTAAGCGTATCATGTTTAAATCAACCAATAAAACAAACCAAGTATAAGTACACCAAAAAAGGATGAGAGGGAAGTCAATATGTTTTTAAGGATAAAAAAAAGGAAAAAAAAATCCAGCGCATGGATGACTGGAATTCCTTAACAAGAGGACATACAAAGTGAACAAAAACATTATTGAATAATGCTATTCAAAAGAAAAAAAAAATCTAACCCCCCCAAAAAAAACAAAACTGAGAAGCATCCAACTCACATAAAGTCTACTTCAAATTTAAATTTAATCAACAACAAATTCTATAAAGCCCCAGTAAGTAAACATAAAAATAAAATAGCTCAATCTGGCCTCCTACTTTGGTTCCACAAATTCAAATACATGAAGACCATGAAAGTGTAAAGTTTTAACTTGTAAATTCTATTCTTATCCATATTCAGTTTTTATTTATATATAAAATGGAAATAAGTTCTCAGATATCTAAATAAACATAAGACATGCATATGTAAACCACATGAGTTTTATTTTTCCTACAAAAAGTTGAACACAGCTAGTAAAACATCAGATAAGTTAAATAAGAATAATGTCTGTACACCAGCAAATCTGATTTAAAAAGCTATAATTTTAAAAAGAAACATATAAAAACTATCAATGGAAATTAAAAATATAGGCAGTAGCAACTTCAGTTAAGAAACTATTATATCTGGAAAGAAAAAAACGCAATAGAATTGTTGACTAGCAAAAAGTTTGCTAATATAATACAAATAATGAAATAAGCTTATTCTAAGAATTCTCCCAAATGCCAGAATCAAAAATAAAAATATCTTTCCTTAATGCTTAACAGCATAACCTATCCCCTTTACTAACTATGTGACCTTGGGTTAGTTCTTAGGAAAGTTAGGAAAAAATACATACAATGGGATAACACACAGTGTGATACATATCTAAGTGATTTAGAGGAGACAAATTTAAAACATGCTTTTAAATGAGGAAAAGTAAGTTAAATAAGCCTGGCTTGCTTCAGTCCATGGTGTTGCAAAGAGTCAGACACAACTGAGGGACTGAACTCAACTGAACTGAACTGTGCTGTGAATATACTTACTTATGTAGAAATAGATGAGTGATAGTTGAATAAATACAGTAGAAGAAAGTAACTGAAAACATTTCTTTCAAAAGCAAGTTTTCTTGCCTACTGTATTAGGTGGAAGAAAAGATAGGGGAAAGTTAGTAATTTTTGTAAGCTACATTAAGGAAAGCAGCTTTCGTTTAGATTATTACCTTTAATCCTGATACTGGCTTTCTTATTCTGAACAAGTCATTTTGAAGCTACATTAAGAAGTTTAGCTCCTTTATTTATAATAACAGCTACATTTAGAGGAAAGTTCTCCTATTTAAAATATGTTCTCTAAGAAACAATCTGTGTTAAGGATAAGCGGGATATTGTGGCTTGTTCTTAGCTTTTCAGATATGGGTCCCTGAAAAAAATAACAAAGGAAAAAATGTTACAAAGAGCAAACACTGCTGACTGGCAATGGTTAAAAAAAAAAAAAAAGAAGCCGCATATCTCACTTCTAGAAGATACATAGGAAACTTTGCTATGGGATAAGGAGATAGTCATAGAAACAAGAGGGACAGTATAGCCAAGTTGTACTTGGTGTTTCAATAAAAATGATTTAAACCTGACAGACAGAGGTAAGAGTTGCTTTCAGTATGCAAAACAAATACCATCAGTGATAAAGTGCAATTGTTTAAACAAAGAATCAGTTCAGTTCAATTCACTCACTCAGTCGTGTCCGACTCTTGCGACAACATGAATCTCACCACGCCAGGCCTCCCTGTCCATCACCAATTCCCGGAGTTCACTCGAACTCATGTCCTTCGAGTCGGTGATGCCATCCAACCATCTCATCCTCTGTTGTTCCCTTCTCCTCCTGCCCCAATCCCTCCCAGCATCAGGGTCTTTTCCAGTGAGTCAACTTGTCGCATGAGGTGGCCAAAGTATTGGAGTTTCAGTTTTAGCATCAGTCCTTCCAATGAACACCCAGGATTGATCTCCTTTAGGAGGGACTGGTTGGATCTCCTTGCAGTCCAAGGGACTCTCAAGAGTCTTCTCCAGCACCACAGTTCAAAAGCATCAATTCTTCGGCGATCAGCTTTCTTCACAGTCCAACTCTCACATCCATACATGACCATGGAAAACCCATAGCCTTGACTAGACAGACCTTGGTTGGCAAAGTAATATCACTGCATTATGATATGCTATCTAGGTTGATCATAACTTTCCTTCCAAGGAGTAAGCGTCTTTTAATTTCATGGCTGCAATCACCTTCTGCAGTGATTTTGGAGCCCAAAAAAATAAAGTCTGATATTGTTTCCCCATCTATTTCCAATGAAGTGATGGGACCAGATGCCATGATCTTCGTTTTCTGAATGTTGAGCTTCAAGCCAACCTTTTCACTCTCCTCTTTCACTTTCATCAAGAGGCTTTTGAGTTCCTCTTCACTTTCTGCCATCAGGGTGGTGTCATCTGCATATCTGAGGTTATTGATATTTCTCCCAGCAATCTTGATTCCAGCTTGTGCTTCTTCTAGCCCAGCATTCCTCATGATGTACTCTGCATATAAGTTAAATAAGCAGGATGACAATATACAGCCTTGATGCATTTCTTTTCCTATTTGGAACCAGTCTGTTGTTCCATGTACAGTCTTAACTGTTGCTTCCTGACCTGCATGCAGGTTTCTCAATAGGCAGGTCAGGTAGTCTGGTATTCCCATCTCTTTCAGAATTTTCCACAGTTTATTGTGATCCACACAGTCAAAGGCTTTGGCATAGCCAATAAAGCAGGAATAGATATTTTTTTCTGGAACTCTCTTGCTTTTTCCATGATCCAGCGGATGTTGGCAATTTGATCTCTGGTGTCTCTGCCTTTTCTAAAACTTGCTTGAACATCTGGAAGTTCACGGTTCACATATTGCTGAAGCCTGGCTTGGAGAATTTTGAACATGACTTTACTAGCCTGTGAGATGAGTGCAATTGTGCAGTAGTTTGAGCATTCTTTGGCATTCCCTTACTTTGGGATTGGAATGAAGACTACCTTTTCCAGTCCTGTGGCCACTGCTGAGTTTTCCAAATTTGCTAGCATATTGAGTGCAGCACTTTCACAGCATCATCTTTCAGGATTTGAAATAGCTCAACTGGAATTCCATCACCTCTACTAGCTTTGTTAGTAGTGATGCTTTCTAAGGCCCACTTGACTTCATATTCCAAGATGTCTGGCTCTAGGTGAGTGATCACACCACTGTGATTATCTTGGTCGTGAAGCTCTTTTTGTACAGTTTTCCTGTGTATTCTTGCCACCTCTTCTTAATATCTTATGCCTCTCTTAGGTCCATAACATTTCTGTCCTTTATCGAGCCCATCTTTGCATGAAATGTTCCCTTGGTATCTCTACTTTTCTTAAAGAGATCTCTAGTCTTTCCCATTCTGTTGTTTTCCTCTGTTTCTTTTCACTGATCACCGAGGAAGGCTTTCTATCTCTCCTTGCTATTCTTGGAACGCTGCATTCAGATGCTTATATCTTTCCTTTTTCCTTTGCTTTTCACTTCTCTTCATTTCACAGCTGTTTGTAAGGCCTCCTCAGACAGCCATTTCGCTCTTCTGCATTTCTTTTCCATGGGGATGGTCTTGATCCCTGTCTCCTGTACAATGTCACGAACCTCCATCCATAATTCATCAGGCACTCTGTCTATCAGATCTAGTCCCTTAAATCTATTTTACTTCCACTGTATAATCATTAGGGATTTGATTTAGGCCATACCTGAATGGTCTTGTGGTTTTCCCTACTTTCTTCAATAAGTCTGATTTGGCAATAAGGAGTTCATGATACGAGACAGTTAGATCCCGGTCTTGTTTTTGCTAACTATATAGAGCTTCTCCCTCTTTGTCTGCAAAGAATATAATCAATCTGATTTCGGTGCTGACCATATGGTGATGTCAATGTGTAGAGTCTTCTGTTGTGTTGTTGAAAGAGGGTTTTTGCTATGACCAGTGAGTTCTCTTGGCAAAACTCTTCACCCTGCTTCATTCCGTACGCTTAGGCCAAATTTGCCTGTTACCCCAGGTGTTTCTTGACTTCCTACTTTTGCATTCCAGTCCCCTATAATGAAAAGGACATCTTTTTTGGGTATTAGTTCGAAAAGGTCTGTCAGTCTTCATAGAACCGTTCAACTTCAGCTTCTTCAGCGTTACTAGTTGGGACATAGGCTTGGATTACTATGATATTGATTGATTTGCCTTGGAAAGGAACAGAGATCATTCTGTCGTTTTTGAGATTGCATCCAAGTACTGCATTTTGGACTCTTTTATTGACCATGATGGCTACTATATTTCTTCTAAGGGATTCCTGCCCATAGTAGTAGATATAATGGTCATCTGAGTTAAATTCGCCCATTCCGGTCCATTTTAGTTCACTGATTCTTAGAATGTATGTGTTCACTCTTGCCATCTCCTGTTTGACCACTTCCCATTTGCCTTGATTCATGAACTTGACATTACAGGTTCCTCTGCAATATTCCTCATTACAGCATTGGACCTTGCTTCTATCACTAGTCACATCCACAACTGGGTATTGGTTTTGCTTTGGCTCCATCCCTTCATTCTTTCTGGAGTTATTTCTCCACTGATCTCCAGTAGCATATTGGGCACCTACCAACCCGAGGAGTTCCTCTTACAGTATCCTATCATTTTGCCTTTTATACTGTTCATGGTGTTCTCCAGGCAAGAATATTGAAGTGGTTTGTCATTCCCTTCTCCAGTGGACCACATTCTCTCATTCCTCTCCACCATGACCCGCCCATCTTGGGTGGCCCCACACGGCATGGCTTAGTTAAGAAATAGATTTAAGGGTCTAGATCTGATAGATAGAGTGCCTGATGAACTCTGGACGGATGTTCGTGACATTGAACAGGAGACAGGGACCAAGACCATCCCCATGGAAAAGAAATGCAAAAAAAGCAAAATGGCTGTCTGAGGAGGCCTTACAAATAGCTGTGAAAAGAAGAGAGGCGAAAAGCAAAGGAGAAAAGGAAAGATATAAGCATCTGAATGCAAAGTTCCAAAGAATAGCAAGGAGAGATAAGAAAGACTTCCTCAGCAATCAATGCAAAGAAACAGAGGAAAACAACAGAATAGGAAAAACAAGAGATCTTTTCAAGAAAATTAGAGATATCAAGGGAACATTTCATGCAAAGATGGGCTCGATAAAGGACAGAAATGGTATGGACCTAACAGAAGCAGAAGATATTAAGAAGAGGTGGCAAGAATACACAGAAGAACTGTACAAAAAAGATCTTCACGATGAAGATAATCATGATGGCATGATCACTCACCTGGAGCCAGACGTCTTGGAATATGAAGTCAAGAGGGCCTTAGAAAGCATCACTACTAACAAAGCTAGTGGAGGTGATGGAATTCCAATTGAGCTATTTCAAATCATGAAAGATGATGCTGTGAAAGTGCTGCACTCAATATGTCAGCAAATTTGGAAAACTCAGCAATGGTCACAGGACTGGAAAAGGTCAGTCTTCATTCCAATCCCAAAGTAAGGGAATGTCAAAGAATGCTCAAACTACTGCACAATTGCACTCATCTCACATGCTAGTAAAGTCATGCTCAAAATTCTCCAAGCTAGGCTTCAGCAATATGTGAACCGTGAACTTCCAGATGTTCAAGCAGGTTTTAGAAAAGGCAGAGGCACCAGAGATCAAATTGCCAACATCTGCTGGATTATCGAGAAAGCAAGAGAGTTCCAGAAAAACATCTATTTCTGCTTCATTGACCATGCCAAAGCCTTTGACTGTGTGGATCACAATAAACTGTGGAAAATTCTGAAAGGGATGGGAATAACAGACCACCTGACCTGCCTCTTGAGAAACCTGTATGCAGGTCAGGAAGCAACAGTTAGAATTGGACATGGAAAAACAGACTGCTTCCAAATAGGAAAAGGAGTACGTCAAGGTTGTATATTGTCACCCTGCTTATTTAACTTATATGCAGAGTACATCATGAGGAATGCTGGGCTAGAAGAAGCACAAGCTGGAATCAAGATTGCTGGGAGAAATATCAATAACCTCAGATATGCGGATGACATCACCCTTATGGCAGAAAGTGAAGAGGAACTCAAAGGCCTCTTTATGACAGTGAAAGAGGAGAGTGAAAAGGTTGGCTTGAAGCTCAACATTCAGAAAGTGAAGATCATGGCATCTGGTCCCATCACTTCATGGGAAATAGATGGGGAAACAGTGGAAACCGTGTCAGACTTTATTTTTTTGGGCTCCAAAATCACTGCGGATGCTGACTGCAGCCATGAAATTAAAAGACGCTTACTCCTTGGAAGGAAAGTTATGACCAACCTAGATAGCATATTGAAAAGCAGAGACGTTACTTTGCCAACCAAGGTCCGTCTAGTCAAGGCAATGGTTTTTCCCGTGGTCATGTATGGATGTGAGAGTTGGACTGTGAAGAAAGCTGATCGCCAAAGAATTGATGCTTTTGAACTGTGGTGCTGGAGAAGACTCTTGAGAGTCCCTTGGACTGCAAGGAGATCCAACCAGTACATTCTGAAGGAGATCAATCCTGGGTGTTCATTGGAAGGACTGATGCTAAAGCTGAAACTGCAATACTTTGGCCACCTCATGCGACGAGTTGACTCACTGGAAAAGACTCTGATGCTGGGAGCGATTGGGGGTAGGAGGAGATGGGGATGACAGGGAATGAGATGGTTGGATGGCATCACCGACTCGATGGACATGAGTTTGAGTGAACTCCGGGAGTTGGTGCTGGACAGGGAGGCCTGGCGTGCTGTGGTTCATGGGGTCGCTAAGAGTCAGACACCACTGAGTGACTGAACTGAACTGAACTGAACTGTAGTCCATGTGATCAGATTGGCTAGATTTCTGTGATTGTGGTTTCAGTGTATCTGCCATCTTATGCCCTCTCGCAACACCTAGCATCTTACTTGGGTTTCTCTTACCTTAGATGAGGGGTATCTCCTCACAGCAGCCCCTCCTTACCTTGAACGTGGAGTAACTCCTCTAGGCCTTCCTGTGCCCGCACAGCCCCTGCTCCTTGGACCTGGGGTTGTTCCTCTCGGCCGCCTCCCCTGACCTCAGGCATGAGGTAATAGATATGCCTAATGGTTCTACCTAAGGTAACTGCATTCTTAGTTCAGTTGCCAAAGGCAACTCAATGAACAGCCCAAGTTCAGTTCAGTCCAACTCTTTGCAACCCCATGAACTGCAGCATGCCAGGCCTTGCAGTCCTTCACCAACTTCCGGAGTTTACCCAAACTCATGTGCATTGAGTCGGTGATGCCATCCAACCATCTCATCCTCTGTCGTCCCCTTCTCCTCCTGCCTTCAATCTTTCCCAGCATCAGGGTCTTTTCTAATAAGGCAGCACTTCCCATCAGGTGGCCAAAGTATTGGAGCTTCAGCTTCAGCATCAGTCCTTCCAGTAAATATTCAAGATGGATTTCCTTTAGGAATGACTAGTTTGATCTCCTTGCAGTCCAAGGGACTCTCAAGGGTCTTCTCCAACATAGTTCAAAAGCATCAATTCTTCAGCACTCAGCTTTCTTATGGTCCATCTCTCATATCTGTACATGGCTTTTGGAAAAACCAAAGTCTTGACTATAAGGACCTTTGTTGTCAAAGTAATGTCTCTGCTTTTCAATACGCTGTCTAGGCTGGTCATAGCTTTTCTTCCAAGGAGCAAGGGTCTTTTGATTTCATGGCTGCAGTCACCATCTGCAGGGATTTGGGAGTGCTAGAAAATTGAGTCTCTGTTTCCATTTTTTTCCCATTTATTTACCATGAAGGGATGGGACTGCATGCCATAATCTTAGTTTTTAGTATGTTGAGTTTAAGCCAGCTTTTTCATTCTCCTCTTTCACCTTCATCATGAGGCTCTTTAGTTCCTCTTTGCTTTCTGCTATAAGGGTGGTTTCCTTGGCATATCTGAGGTTATTGATATTTCTCCCGGCAATCTTGATTCCAGCTTGTGCTTCACCCAGCCCGGCATTTCACATAATGTACTCTGCATATAAGTTAAATAATCAGGGTGACAATATACAGCCTTGACGTACTCCTTTCCCAATTTTTAACCAGTCTGTTGTTCTTGGCTCTAACTGTTGTTTCTTGACCTGCATACAGATTTATCAGGTGGCAGGTAAGGAGGTCTGGTATTTCCATCTGTTGAAGAATTGTCCACATTTTGTTGTGATCCACACAGTCAAAGTCTTTTGTGTAGTCAATGAAGCAGATGTTTTTCTAAAATTCTCTTACTTATTCTATGATCCATTGGATGTTGGCAGTTTGATCTCTGGTTCCTCTGCCTTTTCTAAATTCACCTTGGCCATCTGGAAGTTCTTGGTTCATGCACTGTTGAAGCCCAGTTTGAAGAATTTGAGCATTATTTTACTAGTGTGTGAGATGAGTGCAATTTTGCAGTAGTTTGAACATTCTGTGGCATTGCCTTTCTTTGGGATTGGAATGAAAATTGACTTTCCAGTCCTGTGGCCACTGCTGACATTTCCAAATTTGTTGGCATATTAAGTGCAGCACTTTCACAGCATCATCTTTTATGATCTGAGTTAGTTCAGCTGAGCTTGCATCACCTCCACTAGCTTTGTTCATAGTGATCCTTCCTAAGGCCCACTTGACTTCACACTGCAGGAAGTCTGGCTCTAGGTGAGTGGTCACACTTCTGTGGTTATCTGGATCATTAAGATTGTTTTTTGTACAGTTCTTCTGTGTGTTCTTACCGTCTCTTCTTAATATCTTCTGCTTCTGTTAGGTCCATACCATTTCTTGCTCTTTATTATGCCCATCTTTGCATGAAACATTTCCTTGGTATTTGCATTAAATATTGAAAAAAATAATATGAAATATTGAAAAAAATATTGGGAAAACACTGAAAAATTATCCTTCATATTTGCATGAAGTGTTCCCTCCATTCCCATCTTTACATGAAATGTCTCCCTTGAACTGTATACCTCTTTATTATCTGATGGAAATGATGAATCTGGCTCTCCACAAAATATGCACTTTCATGCATAAAATAGGCAAACAATATCAGGGCATTTGTGGACCCTTTGCTCCAAATTTAAAATGTGTTTTCTAGGGAAGATATATTGAAACACATTTTTCCTTGCTATTTCTGGATTCAGTATTACTTACACTACAGCAGAGGAGACTGGTTTAATGATTGAGTGACCAGTGAATAGTGCACAGGCAGCTTCTTGACAGAAAAAACATCAAACAGAAGTGACGACATGAATAATGGATGGATATTTTTTCTCTTTGGTTTCTGTGAGCTCTCTGGAGACAGAAAAACACCAAAATCAAGCATTTTCTAGGATGTTATACTCTGAAATAAGGACATGATAAACAAAACAGAGAAGGGACCCAAAAGCCCCCAGATGAGACCTGGGTCAGCAAAGTAAAGCCCACACACAGCACTCAGACCAAATCCAAGTTTTGCCCTTTATATATTACCTTTTGATTTTTTTTCATTCAGCATTATATCTATTTGATTCATCTGAGTTGTGTCTAGATCTAGTTCATTTATTTGTATTGCAACTTGTATTTATAGTATCATGTTTTAAGTATATAATTAAGAATATTTATCATCATTTATGATCTGCAGGTTTTGAGATTTTCGTTTATATCAAGTCAATGGTTATTCCTATTATATAGAAGTGGAATTGGTAGGCACTAGAATATTTGTATGTTTATCCTTAGGAGTTGCTTCCATAAAATTTCCCAAAATGTTGAACATATTGAAAATGCTTCCAACAAGTGAGAATTCCAGTTACTGCAGAGTCTTAACCATCAACTTGAAATTGATGATTTAAAAATCCCAGCTATTTGAGTTGTTGTATAGAGAAACCAAGTTGCAATTTTGATGTGTAATTATCAAATGAAGGATGTGGTGATAAGATTCACACTACCTGATTTCAAATTTTATTATAAAGCTACAGTAATTCTGACCATGCTGTATTAAGGGAAGGTATAACTCAATAGATCAGAATACAGAGTATAAAATGAAAATCTCATCTGTGTGGTCAATTAATTTCAACAAATATGTAAATGACACAATACAAGAAAGATCATCATTTCAACAAATAGTGCTAAAACATTTGGAAGTACATATGCAAACAAATAAACCTCAACTGTTACTTCAAATTATGTATGTATGCATGCTTAGTTGCTCAGTCATGTCCCAACTCTTTTTGACCTCATGGATTACAGACTGCTAGGCTGCTCTGTCCCTAGAATTTTCCAGGCAAGAATACTGAGTGGCTTGCCATGTCCTGCTGCTGCTGCTGCTGCTAAGTCACTTCAGTCGTGTCCGACTCTGTGTGACCCCATAGACGGAAGCCCTCCAGGCTCCCCCGTCCCTGGGATTCTCCAGGCAAGAACACTGGAGTGGGTTGCCGTTTCCTTCTCCAATGTGTGAAAGTGAAAAGTGAAAGTGAAGTCGCTCAGTCGTGTCCGACCCTTAGCGACCCCATGGACTGCAGCCTACCAGGCTCCTCCATCCATGGGATTTTCTAGGCAATAGTACTGGAGTGGCTTGCCATTGCCTTCTCCGTGCCATGTCCTACTGTCAAGTTATACATAAAATAAAACAATAAAAACCTCAAAATAGATCATAGATGCTAATGTAAGAAGTAAAACTATAAAAACTTTAGAAGAAAACTTAGAAAAAGTTTTGTGACCTTGGATTAGGCAAATATTTCTTAGTTTGAAAAATGTACAAACTTTAAAGGGAAGAAATATGTATATATGCTGAAGTTCATAAAAATTTAAAGATCTCTTTGTATGACACTGTTAATGAAATGAAATACAAGATGCAGACTGAGAGAAAATATTTGCAAAATACCTATCTGGTAAAAAGCTTGAATCCAAAATACATAGAAGTTAATTGAAGCTCAATTAATAAGGTAATAACCTAATAAATCACTGCAGATGGTGATTGCAGCCATGAAATTAAAAGACACTCCTTGGAAGGAAAGTTATGACCAACTTAGATAGCATATTAAAGAGCAGAGATATTATTACTTTGCCAACCAAGGTCCATCTAGTCAAGGCTATGGTTTTTCCAGTGGTCATGTATGGATGTGAGAGTTGGACTGTGAAGAAAGCTGAGCACTGAAGAATTGATGCTTTTGAACTGTGGTGCTGGAGAAGACTCTTGAGAGTCCCTTGGACTGCAAGGAGATCCAACCAGTCCATCCTAAAGGAGATCAGTCCTGGGTGTTCATTGGAAGGACTGATGCTAAAGCTGAAACTCCCAATACTTTGTCCACCTGATGTGAAGAGTTGACGCATTGGAAAAGACTCTGATGCTGGGAGGGATTGGGGCCAGGAGGATAAGGGGACGACAAAGGATGAGATGGCTGGATTGCATCACTGACTTGATGGACATGAGTTTGAGTAAACTCTGGGCGTTAGTGATGGACAAGGAGGCCTGGTGTGCTGGATTCATGGGATCACAGAGTTGGACGCGACTGAGCAACTGAACTGAACTGAACCTAATAAAGGAAATTGCCAACATTTTTTTTATCTAAAAATGAACAATACTTAACCAAGACACATCTGAGCTGCTGGTGAGCCTATGACAGGGGGTTCATCATCATTATTAATTATAGAAATGCAAATATAAAACATTGAATACTATTGCAGCACATTTAGAAAATGACTAAAGTTAGAAAGATGAAGTACCTGAGAAGATGAGAAACTGGGACTTTCAAGTAACTGAGGAGATAAGCAGAAAGCTGGCCAAACGTATAATTATTCCGGAAGAGGTGGCAGTTTGTTTTGAACTAAAAAGTACACTTGCTGTGTGACTCAATAATTCCACTAGTAAGTATTTACTCAACAGAAATGAGAATAATAGCCTCACTAACTTGCCTGTATGCAAATATATTTAAGTAATGTTCTAATAATTGCTCCCCCATCCACAGAAAGTTTTCAACGATCTTAAACAAGTGTGGGTATGCCAGTACAACTATAAGAAGGAGCAGAGTACCGATGCATGCAATGATTATACATCTGCACAAGTATTTCTCAAAAGCATGACACATGAATGAAGCCAGACTCAAAGGCTACAAGTGTATGAATTTGTTCATATTACATTCAGGAGAGGCCAAACATTTAAGATGAACATGTATGTTTGAGATGGTAACTTTTATAATTGATTATGTCATTGATGATTGAACACAATTTGTTACTGAACTCGATGTTTTTCATACTTTGCTATTCAACATTTACTCTATTTGTATTTGAACAGCAAATACCTAGGTGTCTTCCCTGTATTGCTGAATTTACTCTTTATAACTTTAGTAAAATATATTATCAACCATATTCTAAGAAATTTTTATGTGTTAGCATAAAAAAGAATAATATACATCCTGTGTATATACACAGATTCTTATATTTTGTTTGATGAGGTGAGACTTTGGCTCAAGTTTTTATGTGCTCTTTTGCATTTGATAAAATGATACATCTGAGTAACAAGATAAATTTATCATTAAGATGCCTAGATTTTTAAAATATTCACTATATTCCCATTCTTACAGAAACTGAGTGAGGACTTTAGCTATAAAATTATTTCCCAAGCTACCTTATCTTCAGTATTTTGTATGAATACCTGTGTAATTGGGGGAAACACATTTTGGTTTTATTTTTCTTCTAATACCTAGAAAATGTTTTTGAAAATGATTACCTTCCTCTCTCTTGACACCCCTCCTTAATTTTCCACCTATTCCTTCCAATTTCCTGTGTTTCAGGGTAATATACATGTACTACCTTATATAAATTCCTAACAGCAAGAAGCATTTCACATCAAAAGGTAATCTGAATGATTCCATTAGTTATAACTCATAACAATATAGTAATTACATTGGCACAGTTGGAAAGTCAAGACATGTCATTCTGCTCTAAAAAACATACATATATGGCAAATTATTACCATTATTTTTTTGGTTTGGGGCCTGTTCTCCAGGTGTATACCCATATTTAGGTACCTAGGGATTTTTAGAAAAAAGGCTGAGCATTCTTTTACATAAAATATGATGTTGTTTAGTTGCTAAGTCATTTTCAACTCTTTGTGACCCCATGGACTGTAGCCTGTGAGGCTCCTTTGTCAATGGGATTTCCCAGGCAAGAATACTGAAGCGTGTTGCCATTTCCTCCTCCAGGGGATTTTCTCGACCCAGGGATCGTACTGGGGTCTCTTGCGTTGTAGGTGGATTCTTTACCAGCTGAACTAGATGCGAGAATACAAGAGAATAGACTTCCGCAGTTATTTGCAAGAATATGGTGAAACCGGAATCATTGTGAACAGATGGATTCAGATGGGTGAAGAGATTTTGAAAACAAATTTTTGAAGAAAAACTTGAAATAAACTTTGGGTATAGTATTATGGTGAAATTTAAAAGATAAGACTAAGTTTAGACAAACGATATCATGGAAGATTTCTTCTGAGACTTTTACTACAAAGCAACTTTTGGCTCTTAATCATGCAATACAATTTGAAATATATTCAGGAGATTTTATTATGTCTATCTAATTATAAACTTTATGTTCAGTGATATGCTGGCTAATCCTATCAGGCTCACAAAACTGGCTATGTTTATTCCTTCCCTCAGTTCAGTTGCTCAGTCATGTCCGCCTCTCCGCGACCCCATGAATCACAGCACGCCAGGCCTCCCTGTCCAGCACCAACTCCTGGAGTTCACTCAAACCCATGTCCATCGAGTTAGTGATGCCATCGAGCCATCTCATTCTCTATCGTCCCCTTCTTCTTCTGCCCCTAGTCCCTCCCAGCATCAGTCTTTTCCAGTGAGTCAACTCTTCGCATGAGGTGGACAGAGTATTGGAGTTTCAGCTTTAGCATCAGACCTTCCAAAAAACACCCAGGACTGATCTCCTTTAGAATGGACTGGTTGGATCTCCTTGCAGTACAAGGGATTCTCAAGAGTCTTCTCCAACACCACAGTTCAAAAGCATCAATTCTTCGGCGATCAGCTTTCTTCACAGTCCAACTCTCACACCCATACATGACCACGGGAAAAACCATAGCCTTGACTAGACAGACCTTGGTTGGCAAAGTAATGTCTCTGCTTTTTAATATGCTATCTAGGTTGGTCATAACTTTCCTTCCAAGGAGTAAGTGTCTTTTAATTTCATGGCTGCAATCAGCATCTGCAGTGATTTTGGAGCCCCCCAAAATAAAGTCTGATACTGTTTTCCCATTTATTTCCAGTGAAGTGATGGGACCGGATGCCATGATCTTTGTTTTCTGAATGTTGAGCTTCAAGCCAACCTTTTCACTCTCCTCTTTCACTTTCATCAAGAGGCTTTTGAGTTCCTCTTCACTTTCTGCCATAAGGGTGGTGTCATCTGCATATCTGAGGTTATTGATATCTCTCCCAGCAATCTTGATTCCAGCTTGTGCTTCTTCCAGCCCAGCGTTCCTCATGATGTACTCTGCATAGAAGTTAAATAAGCAGGGTGACAATATACAGCCTTGATGTACTCCTTTTCCTATTTGGAAGCAGTCTGTTTTTCCATGTCCAGCTCTAACTGTTGCTTCCTGACCTGCATACAGGTTTCTCAAGAGGCAGGTCAGGCGGTCTGTTATTCCCATCTCTTTCAGAATGTTCCACAGTTTATTGTGATCCACACAGTCAAAGACTTTGGCATAGTCAATGAAGCAGAAATAGATGTTTTTCTGGAATTCTCTTGCTTTTTCCATGATCCAGGGGATATTGGCAATTTGATCTCTGGTTCCTCTGACTTTTCTAAAACCTTCCCTATTTCTAGTTTAATGAGTGACATCACACTGGTAGCTTAAAACTGGGCTTGGTTGGAAAATGCAAGCATATGACTGCATAAAATCAGTTTTTTTTTCTTATGTTAAGTAAACCAAAGCAGTTCTGGATGCTCAAGATAGATATTATAGAAATTATTTTTAATAGCTCTCTGCATAAGACAAATCAATTTGTAAAAAGAAATCACTGGTGAAATTAATGAATGCTGTTTACTACAAACCTTTTGTTAAATGAATTTAAGCTAATACAATAGTTAGATGTGGTTTCTTCTAAGGTAAAAGACATAGATACTTGATAAGAAATCTCCATTGAACTTCAGCTAGTAATCCTGCAAGAAACAAACCCATTGTAGTAAACTAATCACTACATTTCCTTATTCAGTACTTGGTAGTTGGCAGGATTTCCTAGAAAGAACCTTTGTCTGTAAATAAAAGAATGTTGGTGAAATTATAGGTATAAGCTAAATATTATAGGGAAATAAATAAAAGTATGAAATTGCTGTTCGTGACAATTTGAACAAACTAATATATTAAATAACAAACGTAAAGAATATAACAAGTAATCAGAATGCTAATGAACAGAAAGTTATATTTATACAGTATTAATGTTGTAGTAATTGATTGCTGAGTTCTTCAGCTGTTTATTCATTCCCAGGGAGAGTAATTCATTTGTCTAGCATAATTTTAATCCCTGATATTATTTTCAATAGCTATTATTTTTCAAATGGATACTTCAGAATGCCAACTAAGAAGCCTTGAAATAACACTGACTAGTCTTTGCTGTGAGTCACAATTTTTTAACACCAATACATTATACATAAATTTATATCAGTAACTTTTTTGGTAATTTTCCTTTGTAAGAAGGAATCACTAATTTTATAAAAATATACTCTGTTTAGCTGATGTTTATAATTATGGATAAAATCTCAACTGTTTAAAAGAGCTTAAGTAAAATCATTATTGTATCTGAATCAGGCTCTGGCTTTGCCCATAAAATTAATAAAGGAAGAATACTTGAGAATTCAAACAATTCTTTTGTCCAACTATCAGTAGACCAAAGGTGGGTAGCATTATCCCTGGAATTAAAACTAATGAACAAACCTCAAGTACAAGGCAACTAGGAAATTCTAGTCTACAACAGATTTATCATGTGTTTGCTCAAGTCAGATATCAGTTCACAGTAGGATTGAATGCAAATCTGGAATTTAAGATCCAATGTAAATTAAATCCTAACAAGCAGAATTTTCCTGTCTTAGTGGCAGACTAGTAGTTCCTGATGAACTGGTTCTCAGCTTATAACTAGAACTAGAAACACTTGGTGATGCTTAGAACTACCACATTGGCATCAGTCCCCTCTCACATTCTAAAGTATTGGAAATGAAATAACAATAACTTGCTTGCATTTAAAATGTGGTAAAAGGATGTTAAATGCCTGCCATATTAGTCTGTAATCATGGACTTCTACAGGCCAATGTTATACGAGTGCGATCCTGCAAAAACACTACATCTCACCGTGCAAGAGAGACTCTCTCCTTACCATTCCAGTCCCTCAGAGATCAATGCAAAGAAATAGAGGGAAGCAGCAGAATGGGAAAGATGAGAGATCTTCTCAAGAAAATTAGAGATACCAAGGGAACATTTCATGCAAAGATGGGCTCGATAAAGGGCAGAAATGGTATGGATGTAACAGAAGCAGAAGATATTAAGAAGAGGTGGCAAGAATACACAGAAGAACTGTACAAAAAAGATCTTCATGACCCAGATAATCACAAGGGTGTCATCACTCACCTAGAGCCAGACATCCTGGAATGTGAAGTCAATGTGGGCCTTAGGAAGCATCACTACGAACAAAGCTAGTGGAGGTGATGGAACTCCAGTTGAGCTATTTCAAATCCTGAAAGATGATGCTGTGAAAATGCTACACTCAATATGTCAGCAAAATTGGAAAACTCAGCAGTGGCCACAGGACTGGAAAAGGTCAGTTTTTAATCCAATCCCAAAGAAAGGCAATGCCAAAGAATGCTCAAACTACCACACAATTGCACTCATCTCACACGCTAATAAACTAATGCTCAAAATTCTCCAAGCCAGGCTTCAGCAATATGTGAACCGTGAACCCAGATGTTCAAGCTGGTTTTAGAAAAGGCAAAGGAACCAGAGATCAAATTGCCAACATCCACTGAATCATTGATAAAGCAAGAGAGTTCCAGAAAAACATCTATTTCTGCTTTATTGACTATGCCAAAGCCTTCGACTGTGTGGATCACAATAAACTGTGGAAAATTCTGAAGAGATGGGAATACCACACCACCTGACCTGCCTCTTGAGAAACCTATATGCGAGCAGGAAGCAACAGTTTGAACTGGACGTGGAAAAACAGACTGCTTCCAAATAGGAAAAGGAGTACGTCAAGGCTGTATATTGTCACCGTGCTTATTTCACTTCTATGCAGAGTACATCATGAGGAACGCTGGGCTGGAAGAAGCACGAACTGGAATCAAGATTGCCGGGAGAAATATCAATAATCTCAGATATGCAGATGACACAACCCTTACGGCAGAAAGCAAAGAAGAACTAAAGAGCCTCTTGATGAAAGTGAAAGAGGAGAGTGAAAAAGTTGGCTTCAAGCTTAACATTCAGAAAACTAAGATCATGGCATCTGGTCCCATCACTTCATGGGCACTGATGGGGAAACAGTGGCTGACTTTATTTTTTGGGGCTCCAAAATACTGCAGATGGTGACTGCAGCAATGAAATTAAAAGACACTCCTTGGAAGGAAAGTTATGACCAACCTAGATAGCATATTGAAAAGCAGACATTACTTTGTTACAATGGTCCACCTAGTCAAGGCTATGGTTTTTCTAGTGGTCATGTATGGATGTGAGAGTTGGACTATAAAGAAAGCTGATCACTGAATAATTGATGTTTTTGAACTGTGGTGTTGGAGAAGACTCTTGAGAGTCCCTTCGAGACTCTCCCAAGGAGATCCAACCAATCCATTTTTATTTTTATTTTTTACTGTTCTTTTTTTTTTAATTAATTTATTTTAATTGGAGGCTAATTACTTTACATTATTGTATTGGTTTAGCCAAACATTGACATGAATCTGCCCCGGGTGTACATGTGTTCCACATCTTGAACCCCCCTCCCACCTCCCTCCCCATCCCGTTCCTCTGGTTCATCCCAGTACCAAAACCTCTGGTTCATACCAACCCCGAGCATCCCGTATCATGCATTGAACCTGGACTGGTTATTCATTTCACATATGATAATATACATGTTTCAGTGTCATTCTCCCAAATCATCCCCTCCTCGTCCTCTCCCACAGAGTCCAAAAGACTGTTCTATACATCTGTGTCTCTTTTGCTGTCTCGTATACAGAGTTATCATTTGAATCTTTCTAAATTCCATATATATGCGTTAGTATACAGTATTGGTGTTTTTCTTTCTGGCTTACTTCACTCGGTATAATAGGCTCCAGTTTTATCCACCTCGTTAGAACTGATTCAAATGTATTCTTTTTAATTGCTGAGTAATACTCCATTGTGTATATGTACCACAGCTTTCTAATCCATTCGCCTGCAGATGGACATCTAGGTTGCTTCCATGTCCTGGCTATTATAAACAGTGCTGCAATGAACATTGGAGTACATGTGTTTCTTTCAATTCTGGTTTCCTCGGTGTGTACGCCCAGGAGTGCGATTGCTGGATCATATGGCAGTTCTATTTCCAGTTTTTTGAGGAATCTCCACACTGTTCTCCATAGTGGCTGTACTAGTTTGCATTCCCACCAACAGTGTAAGAGGGTTCCCTTCTCTCCACACCCTCTCCAGCATTTATTGCTTATAGACTTTTGGATAGCAGTCATTCTGACTGGTGTGAAATGGTATCTCCTTGTGGTTTTGTTTTGCATTTCTCTGATTATGAGGGATGTTGAGCATTTTTTCATGTGTTTGTTAGTCATCTGTATGTCTTCTTTGGAGAAACGTCTGTTTAGTTCTATGGCCCATTTTTTGATTGGGTCGGTTATTTTTCTGGAGTTGAGCTGCAGGAGTTGCTTGTATATTTTTGAGATTAATCCTTTGTCAGTTGCTTCATTTGTTATGATTTTCTCCCATTCTGAAAGGCTGTCTTTTCACCTTGCTTATAGTTTCCTTTGCTGTGCAGCAGCTTTTAATTTTAATTAGGTCTCATTTGTTTATTTTTGCTTTTATTTCCAATATTCTGGGAGGTGGGTCATGGAGGATCCTGCTGTGATTTATGTCGGAGAGTGTTTTGCCTATGTTCTCCTCTAGGAGTTTTATAGTTTCTGGTCTTACATTTAGATCTTTAATCCATTTTGAGTTTATTTCTGTGTATGGTGTTAGGGAGTGTTCTACAACCAGTCCATCCTAAAGGAGATCAGTCCTGGGTGTTCATTGGAAGGACCGATGTTGAAGCTGAAACTCCAATACTTTGGCCACCTGATGCGAAGAGCTGACTCGTTTGAAAAGACCCTGATGCTGGGAAAGATTAAGGACAGGAGGAGAAGGGGACAACAGAGGATGAGATGGTTGGATGGCATCACTGACTCAATGGACATGAGTTTGGATAAACTCTGGGAGTTGGTGATGGACAGGGAGGCCTGGTGTGCTGTGGTTCATGGGGTCGCAAAGAGTCGGACACGACTGAGTGACTGAACTGAACTGATTCCAGTTCTGTAATTTTAACTTCTGGTATGCAGTATAACTAGAGAGGGACAGGTAAGGGAAATGATTACTCTTTTGGATGTAGAGATAACAGATAACTAAGGCACTTTATCTGAATGATAACTATGAACTTCAAAATCAGTGTCTGTTGGGATAGGAGTAGATTTTGATGTTTAATTGGAATGTACAAATTGGATTATGATGTCTCAGACACAGTTAATTAAAAAAGAACCAAGATGAGAAAATCTGAACCTTAGTGTTAAATCACAGGTCTTCCCTGGTGTCTTAGAAGGTAAATCATCTGCGTGCAATGCAGGAGACCTGGGTTTAATACAACTTCAAAATATGCCAGAGGAAGCCTCTCTAAATTCAGAAAAATAGTTTACCAGAAATATGTGTTCAGAATGATATATATTACATGCAAATTACAGGAAAATATTTTGTTATTTAAAATGGATAAGGAATATTTTTTAAAAAATATCAGATAGACTTGAATTGATATTTTAGAAAAGTCTTGATTTGACTCTATTTAGGGAGCCGGTATTTTTCCTAACAAAAATTTTCCTTTTCCACTTATCAAAGTAGAAGTTATATTTTTTAATAATTAGAAAAATGATCTCAGTTGAAGGTGAGAAATGCATTAGAAAGCCTTCTATTTAATGGATTCCTAATATTTTCTCCTTATATTACCTAAAGTAAAATGTGTCTCGAACCAATGCCTCATTAAAACAAATATGCAAACAAAAAGCTGTTTTTTCTTGTTTTTATAAAGATTTTCAGTTCCTCAGCCAAAGCTAAATGTGGTTAGTCTGTTCAATTTTCTGAAAGACTTCTAGATACTTTAGAAAAGTTCTATAGTGTAGACATAATCTGGTTAAAGTTCAAAACCCAAGCTATTATTGTTTTTAAACATGCGTATAATAGAATCCAATTGATATTTAAATATTTTGATTTTGAGAATGTCATTTTTTTTCCATAAAAGTTAGTGCATGTGGCTGTGGGGAATAAAATTATTTACCTGGATGTTTTTTTCTTTTTTACACTATGTGACAATCAAATTGCATGAAGTTAAGACCAGGCACTTTTACTTAAAGTTTATGGTTAAGATTATGTATTGTATGGTCTTGTAAGTAGTCAGTTTAGTGACTTTTTTCTGTAGGTTGAAAATCTATATATTCATGAATTTTTAAGTTCAATGTTCTTTTTTATCATTTTAAATTTTTTGCATTGGAGTATAATTGCTTTACAATTTTGTTAGTTTCTACTGTACAACAATGTGAATCAGCTATGCGTACACATATATCCCTTCCCTCTTGGACCTCTCTGCCACCCGCCCCATCCCACCCTTCTACATCAGCACAGATTGCTGAGCCGAACTCCCTATGCTATACAGACACTTCCCGCTAGCTCTCTATTTCACACAGGTAGTAATACGTCAGTGCTACTCTCAATTTATTCTACCCTCTCCTTCCCCACCTCCATGTCCGCAAGTCTGTTATCTGTGTCTGCGTCTCTATTCCTGACCTGCAAATAGGTCCATCAGTACCCCTTTTATCGATCCCATACATACACATGTTAATATATGGTATTTGCTTTACTCTTTCTGATTTACTTCACTCCATATGACAGACATCAGGCTCATCCACATCAATCCTAATGACTCAGTTTCATTCCTTTTTATGGATACTCTTCTATCATGTGTGTGCATCTCTGTATATTCATGTAGACATCTTCCTTGTCCATTCACCTGTAAATGGACATCTAAGTGCTTCCATGTCCTGGCTACTCTCAATAGCGCTGCAATGGAACACTGCGGTACGTTTCTTTTTAAATTATGGTTTGTTCAGGGTATATGCCCAGTACTGGGATTGTTGGTTCCTATGCTAGTTCTATGTTTAGTTTTCTAAGGAACTTCCATACTGCTTTCCATAGCGGTGGTGTCAATTTACGTTCCCAAAAACAGTGCAAGAGGATTCCCTTTTCTCCACACCCTCTCTAGAATTTATTGTTTATAGACTTTTCGATGATGGCCATTCTGACCAGTGTGAAGTGATACCTCGGTGTGGTTTTGGTTTGCATTTCTCTCATAGTCAGTGGTGCTGAGCATCTTTTCATGTGTCTCTAGGCCATCTGTATGTCTTCTTTGGAAGATGTTTATTCAGGTCTTCTATCCATTTTTTGATTGTGTTATTTACTTTTTTGATACTGAGCTCCATAAGCTGTTTGTATCTTCTGCAGAGTAACCCTTGTCCATTGCTTCATTCACTATTTTCTCCCATTCTGAGGGTTGTGTTTACAGTTTCCTTTGCTGTGTAAATACTTTTAAGTTTAATTGGATCCCATTTGTTTATGTTCATTTTTATTTTCATTACTCTAGGAGGTGGGTCAGTGACGATCTTGCTGTGGTTTGTGTCAATGAGTGTTTTTCCTATGTTTTCCTCTGAGAGTTTTCAAGTGTCTGGTCTTACATTTAGGCCTTTAGTACATTTCAAGTTTATATATATAGAGAGAGAGTTAAATTCTTGAGTTCAAAATTCTTTTTGTGTTCGTTAGATCAAGCTTAAGTTTGTGTTCTTTAACTGTATATTCTAACTTCTTTTTGGGCTTCCCATGCAGTGCTAGTGGGTGCAGGAGACATAAGGGACACAGGTTCAATCCCTGGGTCATGAGGTCCCCTGGAGAAGGGCCAGGCAACCCATTCATTTTCTTGCCTGGAAAATCCCATAGACAGAGGAGCCTGATAGGTTGTGGTCCACAGAGTCGCAAAGGGTTGGACAGGACTGGAGTGACTTAGCACACATGCAACCTCTTTCTGGAGAAAGATTTTGTTACAATCTTGAATCATTATTTAGATTTGTCAAGAATTATTTTTTTAACTGGTGATTTTTACTTCAATTTAAAAAATTTAGTAATACCCAATCAAAAATTCAGAATTTTCACATTTTATGGATTGAGTTAACATTTTGTAATAGTACTGTAACCTTTTTTATTTATGGTACCATTATTTGCCTTAAAGTCAGTTATGCCAACATGACTGTAACTGTGACATTTTAGTACTTTTTTGTTGTTGAATCAAAGGACTTACAGAAAAGTATAACCACTATAGATGTAGATCTTATTTCAAAATATACATACTCAACAGATCAAGAAACCCAGCATTGCCAGTAGCTCAGTTCAGTTCAGTTCAGTTCAGTCGCTCAGTCGTGTCCGACTCTTAGTGACCCCATGAACTACAGCACGCCAGGCCTCCCTGTCCATCACCAACTCCCGGAGTTCACTCAAACTCATGTCCATTGAGTCGGTGATGCCATCCAGCCACCTCATTCTCTGTCGTTCCCGTCTCCTCCTACCCCCAATCGCTCCCAGCATCAGAGTCTTTTCCAGTGAGTCAACTCATCGCATGAGGTGGCCAAAGTATTGCAGTTTCAGCTTTAGCATCAGTCCTTCCAATGAACACCCAGGATTGATCTCCTCTAGAATGGACTGGTTGGATCTCCTTGCAGTCCAAGGGACACTCAAGAGTCTTCTCCAGCACCACAGTTCAAAAGCATCAATTCTTCGGCGATCAGCTTTCTTCACAGTCCAACTCTCACATCCATACATGACCACGGGAAAACCATAGCCTTGACTAGACGGACCTTTGTTGGCAAAGTACTGTCTCTGCTTTATAATACGCTGTCTAAGCTGGTCATAACTTTCCTTCCAAGGAGTAAGCGTCTTTTAATTTCATGGCTGCAATCAGCATCTGCAGCGATTTTGGTGCCCCCAAAAATAAAGTCTGACATTGTATCAACTGTTTCCCCATCTATTTCCCATGAAGTGATGGGACCAGATGCCATGATCTTTGTCTTCTGAATGTTAAGCTTCAAGCCAACCTTTTCACTCTCCTCGTTCACTTTCATCAAGAGGCTTTTGAGTTCCTCTTCACTTTCTGCCCTAATGGTAGTGTCATCTGCATATCTGAGGTTATTGATATTTTTCCTGCCAATCTTGATTCCAGCTTGTGCTTCTTCCAGCCCAGCATTCCTCATGATGTACTCTGCATATAAGTTAAATAAGCAGAGTGACAATATACAACCTTGACGTACTCCTTTTCCTATTTGGAACCAGTCTGTTGTTCCATGTCCAGTTCTGACTGTTGCTTCCTGACCTGCATACAGGTTTCTCAAGAGGTAGGTCAGGTGGTCTGGGATTCCCATCTCTTTCAGAATTTTCCACAGTTTATTGTGATCAGAAGTCCACAAAGAGCCTTTCCTGATCATTACTTTCCATTTCACCCAAGGGTAATCACTGTCTTGACTTGTAATACCAAGCTTTTCTTTTGCCTGTTTTAAAACTCTATATAAATAAATGTATAACTCTGTGTTATTATCTTTTCTTATCCCTTTTAGCCATAGTCTGTTCAAGTATTTTACAATATTTCATTCTATGAACATACTAAAATTTCTTTTTTTGTTTTTTTACCTATGATGGACACTTAGTTGTATCAACTTTGGAACTCTGACAAATGATACTGATGTGAACATTATTATAGTTTTGGTGAACATATGCAGCTTTTCTGTTATATATTTACCTAGAAATGGAGTTGTCAGATAAAATACACTATATAGAGTTCAATGTAAATTTTGCATAGTAGAAAAATTCTTTAGTATTTGTATGCATCGAATATTGCATGCATGCACTTATACCAGTAAAGATTACTCAGTGCTTATCTGAAATTCCCATTTAGCCAGGTGTGACATATTTTTGTTTTCTTAATTTGGCAACCCTCCATAGAAATCAAATAATAATAAAAGTTCTTTTTCGGGAAAAAGGTATCCTACTATATTCTCTTCTAGATATTTTGTTAAATCTTCACTTTTGTGTATATGCATGTGTGTGTGTGTATCCGCTTGGATTAGAATATTGTTTGTGAAGTTTCATTTGTGCATTTCATTTTTTTTTCCCAAACGTCAATCCAATTAAAACAATTTATAGAAAAAACATTTTTTTCTCCACTATGATGCCACCTTGGGTTTCATCAAATTCAACTAAAATATGTGGGATATTTAATGAGTTTATATGTAGGGATTTTTAATGACATTAAATCTACAGGTCAGTTTTTGAGGAAATGACATCTTCAGTGCATTCAGTATATGAATGAATTCACCAAGTTCGGTACTTGAACTTAGTATGTGTGTGTGCTTAGTCGCTTAGTCATGTCCAACTCTTGTGCAGTCCGCCAGGCTCCTCTGCCCATGGAAGCCTCCAGGCAAGACTACTGGAGTGGGGTTCCATTTCTTTCTCCAGGGGATCTTCTTGACCCAGGGACTGAACCTGTGTCATTTTTGTCTCCTGCATTTGCAGGTGGATTCTTTACCATTAGTGCCACCTGGGAAGCCCTGAACTTGGTACACCTCTCCAATCATTTAGATCTTTTTTTCCTAAATATGTGCTAGTGTTTATGTCTAGATCTTAAGCATATTTGGTTGGATTTATTCCTAACCATGTGATATCTTGTTGATATTTTAAGTAGCTAACAGTTTAGTGAACATTTCCATAATTATTATGGAGTTATCTACCAATATTTATTAATCTTTCCTTGTACTTTTATCGGTTGTGATGAATTCAGTAAAGTCACTTGACTGTCAGATCTATTAAGGCAAGAGTCAAGAATCATTTACTCATCATGATATCCATGTGCCTAGCTCATATGGCACACAGTAGGCAGTCAGTAAATATTTGTTGCACTCTCTGCAGGAAGTGTCTGATCCCTGTGATTTGACGATTGGCCCTGGATTCCATTTACATAGACTATTTGACTGGCAAGCATGCTTCAGAAGCACAAATACCAATTTTGAGCATGTGCATAGTAATCTGCTAACAATTTCCTTATTCTAGAAAAGCATGAGACTAGTTAATTTGAATTTAGGAGATGAGGAAGAGAAAGTTAGGAGATAATTATCTACATGACTAGATAGGGGAAAGTTGGTAACATGGTCTTCAGATTTCATTCCTAAATATTCAAAATGCAGGGACATATGGGTCCAGAAAAACTACTTAGATTTGCTTTGCCTTATCAGAATCCAGAATAAAGGAGCATTTGATTCAGAGATCCAGATTTTCATGAGGGGCAGACATCAGAATACTTGAAAATGAAGTGGTCAGTATAGGAAACCTCTAAAGACACCATGTTTGAGCGTTTTTTGAATCAAATAAGGGCCAATACTTTGGCCACCTCATGCAGAGAGTTGACTCACTGGAAAAGACTCTGATGCTGGGAAAGATTGGGGGCGGGAGGAGAAGGGGATGACAGAGAATGAGATGGCTGGATGGCATCACCGACTCGATGGACATGAGTTTGAGTGAACTCCGGGAGTTGGTGGTGGACAGGGAGGCCTGGCGTGCTGTGATTCATGAGGTCACAAAGAGTCGGACACGACTGAGCAACTGATCTGAACTGAACTGATACTTACTCTCAAGTGTCCTATGAGCTGATAGGTGCCTTTGGCTTTCTCTGTGCTGCTCCACAAAGCAACAAGAACAAAGGATTAAACATGACAAAGAATCAACGGTTGGTTAGATATATGGAAAACGTTTTTATAGTTAGATTTACCAAAAGATGAAAACAACTTATGACTCTATCAAAGATGAATTGTCCCTCTCTGGCCAGAGCATGCCCTGCATTTGTGAGCATGTCTATCATCCTTCCAATTAGTGATCTTCCTCCACTGAAAACAGAAAGGCATAATATTATTGTTCAGTCTAAGAACAATCAGCAAGAGAACAATTATTTTTGTAATAGGAAGAAGTTATGCAACGTTTGCATTCCAATACATAAATACCTTGTATATATTCTATCATATAGCCTATGTATGCATCGTTGTTAAGGGGCTTATGTTTCACGAAAAAGATAACATAACCAGCAATGTCATAGGTATATGAACCAAAGAAAATTAGACATATAGACTGAAAAGATATTTTCTTTTTCTAAAAAGATTTGAGATTATTGGGTCTCCTCCTTTATATTTTTCTTTGAATTTAATGATGATATGACCTAAGTTATATTTTGAAGTAATTTTTAATTTTTAAATATACCACAACAAAAATAACTGCTCCTAGTATTGCCTGCCCCTCCTTTTTCTTTTTATTTGCAGGCATAAAATCATACATCAGTATTCTTGTGGGTGAACGCAGATACCAGTAATGTAATGCACCATTTTAATTTAAATGCAAAATATTTATTGCTCTTACATAAAGTCATTAACATCCATACTGGTGAATAAGTGCCTCTGATCCTAATCAATTTTTTAAATTACATAAAAATTTATTATTGCTCATAACTTTATACTTCTCTAGATACTATGTAAATCTTTAGAAACAATTAGCAAATCCAAAAGCACTTTGTATATCTATGAATTTTTAATGCACCTTTTTATGCCATCTTTCTTCCAAGTTGGAAAAATAATTCTTTTAAAGGTTCCCTCCCTCTTCAAATCCTTTAATTTCTAGCAATAAACAGCTATATAGACATAAATAACATATTAATTTTCATGGCCTATGAATCGGGCCAACACTATGAATGAATTTTCAACCGTTTTAAAGTGCTTTCAGTCATATCTGACTCTCATACTGCATTGGCTGGATATATAGGGAAAAAAACTGTGTAAGTGATGTGAAGTCTTTGGAGGAGATGGCCTATCATCTTGAGGTTGAGGAGTTAATCATTAAAGAATATGGGAGGTGATTCAATTCGGGATGGAAGTAGAAAATGGTGGTAATGAAACTGCTGTTACACATGGTGAAAAATTATATATATACATATTTTTCAGATTCAAATAGTTTTAGGGAAGTATCTTTGCTAGGCACCAGGTATTTATTATGAAGGCTATTCAGCATTGGTTGTATTTGTTTCAGAGAAGGGGTGTAAATAGGCATTTCACATTGGTTAAGGAAAATAATGAATACATACAACTCCATCAGCTAGCCTATTCTTTTTTAAAATTTTATTTTAATGTTGTTGGGGCTTCATTGCATTGTGGGCGTTCTCTTGTTGCAGAGCACGTGCTCTAGAGTGCTCAGGCTCAGTAGTTGGTGCTTGCAGGCTCTCTAGTTGTGGGATGAGGGTTTAGGCACCTGATGGCATGCGAGATATTTTAGTTGTGGTGTGTGGACATTTAGTTGTGACGTGTGGGATATTGGTTCCCTAACCAGGGGCCGAACCTGCATCTCCTGCATCCGGAGGTTGTTTCTCAACCACTGGACCGCCAGGGAAGACCCAAAATAACCTATTCTTATTCTACAATCTTTATCGTTCTTAAATAGTCGTTTTCATTTTTTAAATTTTAATAGAAGTCTTTCTTGAATCAGAGGACTGTGCTCACCCACTGCTTTGTAATGATAATGGGAAGAATCTGTGTCTGCTTCGGGGCACGTTACACTTGCTGGTGAGATTTGACTGCTGAACGCGAGAGACAGTCAAAAATTAGCTTTCGTATCTTGATTTTCATTTACTTTCGGCAGAAGGAAGTACACATGTGTAGTAGTCGCGTCGTTATAGGTTGTGTGTTAGTTGCTTAGTCGTTTCCAACTCTTTGCAACCCCATAGACGGCAGCCCACCAGGCATCTCTGTCCCCAGGGTTCTCCAGGCAAGAAGACTGGAGTGCGTTGCCATTTCCTGCTCCAACAGGAACTATAGAAGGAAAGAAATCGCTCAGTCGTGTCCCACTCTTTGCGAACCCGTGGACTGCAACCCACCAGGCTCCTCCATCCATGGAATTTTCCAGGCAAGAGTATTGGAGTGTATTGCCATTTCCTTCTCTACAAAATGGAAAATTATTGATAGAATGGTTTGAATCCCAAAGAAAGTCACTCAGTCATGTCCAGCTCTTTGTGACCCTAGGAATTCTCCAGGCCTGAATGCTGGAGTGGGTAGCCTTTCCCTTCTCCAGGGGATCTTCCCAACCCAGGGATCGAACCCAGGTCTCCTGCATTGCAGGTAGATATTTTACCAGCTGAGCCACAAGGGAAGCCCTTGAGTCTCAAATGTTGCCGTAAAATAGAGTTTGAATTATATGAAAAAGAGGCTACAACACTGTTTTCCCTGGAGAAGTTTATGTGACACAACTTCTGTGAGCGGGTGACAGAGAACAGCTCAGAGTGAGGAAGGTGGGCAAAGTGACTCTCAACCTCAGTGATACTCAAGAGAAGATAGACGCAGATCATTTCTTTGATCTCTAGGTTGCAGAGCACTGAGCGATGTCACTGAATCCCAATCACGATTCACCCAATGAACAGAGGGGCCCTTCAAGCAGTCTCATAGGAGAAGGTACCTTGTCGGAGACCTAGCTTGGAGAAGAGGAACATAGCAGGTGCCTTTATGTTGTTGTTGTCTTTTGGCTTTAAATTGGTATTTTGTATAATTTTAGATTTATGGAAAAGTTGCAAAGGTATCATAGAGAATCTCCATATGCCCCTTATCCAGATTTTGCCAATGTTAAAATTTCACATAATGATTTGTCAAAACTAAGAACTACATTTGTGTATTACTATCAACTGAATTCCAGACTTGATTCAGGTTTCAGATTTTTTTTTTCAGATGTTCTTTTTGTGTGCTCCTCACTCCACACATAGTATATTTAATCATCATGCCTCCTTTGTCTCTTCCAATCCATGATTGTGTCTAAGTTTTGCTTAGTTTTATCATGACCCTGACAATTTTCAAAAATACTTAAGAATTTAAGGATCACTGTCTCTATACACATATTACAAAAAAGACAGAATCATGCATCCTGATCTACCCCCACCACCCCCATTTTATGAGGTAAACTGTGGCTAAGAGAAAATAATTAGAGATGGAGCTGGTGCCTTTGTGGGTGCTGCGGATGTCACTAGGACAAGGAAATCTTTTTAAATAAAAAATAAACCATAGGAAGTAAATGTGGGACTGATTAGAAGAAGGAAAGCCCAGAAGTTGCAAATAAAGAAAAAAACATATAATGAGCAAACAGGAAACATATATATTCTGTTTGCTCATTATATTATATATATATTTCATATTGTTAATTATTTAATATTAATTTTTTCAGTCTAATCATCTCTCTCTAGATTTAGCATTGCCCTTTCTTTGATTACATATCATATTGAGAGTTTAGAAAATTCTCTATCCCTTCTACTTATTAGACATACTTGATACAATAGTAATAATATAGATCAGAATGTATGGAACTTGTCTAGAGATGAACTTTGAAGACTATGTAGCCATCAAGAAAAGGTAAGACTTATACTCTCCTTCTGTATGGAGTAAACATTTTCACTTTCTGGAAATGAATCCTCTATGCACCACTTACTGAAACTGATTTTATGAAATAGTTCAAACTCTTAATGCTTATTAGGTTTTAATATAGAATCTTGTATTATCTATCAAGTTTTGATAGACAATGGAAAATGTGTTTTGGATTTCTGTTTTCTACATACTGTTTTCATTGTTTAAGTCCCTTGCCTCATTTTACATGCTATTATCAATTCTTTTGACTGTTTAGAATTATTGATGTAGATATATGGTACTGTGAAAGATAAAATTTTCCAGACACTTAAGAAGATGATTTTATATAGGCTATTGCAATAGGGAGAACAGACCATTTCTGAAGATCAATGTCTCAGCAGACTGTTTTTCCCAGTGGTAAACAAGTTGTTGACAGGGTGCTTTACTCCCACGATTATTTTATTTTTTTTATTGACATATAGTTGATTTACAATATTGTGTTAGTTTATGTGTAGAGCAAATTGAAACACTCTTTTTAGATTCTTTCCCAGTATAGGTTATTACAAGACATTGACTCTAGTTCCCTTTGTAAGGAGGGCGAGTATCAGTCAGTTACTTGAACAGAAAGTGTTTTCTTCTGTGTGTAGCTACTTTCATGACAAAAAAGAGTTCAAATTTTAGTTAATTACTCATGCATCAAAGGACATAACATTGGCAGGAGTGAAAGGGGAAGGAGCTGTGTCTCTCCTTGTCATCAGGTATAGGCAGAAGGAAAAGTCTGTTTTTGACCTTATCAGTACCGATCATAAAAATATTAAGCTTGCATTATTTTCTCCATTAGATGTTCCATTGTTATACTTGTTGTGCAATATAATGTTTGACTGACTGAGTCTCACATAATTTTATTTGCAAAATCTACCTGGATATGAAGACAGGCTAGATTCAAGAAATTTCTTTATAAATGTGGCAAAAATGCCTAACTGTCCAAATAAAAAAGTCTTCCTCTTCCTCTTCTAGAGAAATGAATTGCCCTAGTATGAAGTCCATGGTATGTCATGGTTTGTATTTTAGATTTAATGTTGTTCAACCATAATAATAACTTTAGTTTTCTGGAGATATAATAGCAGTAGATGTGTCATTTCTAATATTAAGGACATCTGCTATTTTTAGTACTACCATCATGCTGTGTCTTGTTGATATTTTTCTAGTAAGTTATGTACAGGTAACTTTCAGCTAAGCCTGTAATTCTTGACTCTTTCATTCTGTCTGTGGAATTTGCTGCTAGCAGCCTGAAAGGATTTTTAGGTAATCATTTTTTCATAATAATGATTATAAAATATGGCTGCTTCCACTAATTATGTATGTAAGATGAAGGGTTGTGTATGAAGCGTGCAGAAGTGAAGTGAAGCTGCTCAGGCGTGTCCGACTCTCTGCGACCCCATGGACTGTAGCCCACCAGGCTCCCCTGTCCATGGGATTCTCCAGGCAAGAATATTGGAGTGGGTTGCCAGAAGCATGCAGAGAGGATACATTAAGTGTTAAGCTGCTGTCCTGTGAATCCAAATGCCATTTCTTAATGGACTGCTTTGCATTAGGAATTGCTTTGGTGTGCCTGCTTATCTTAGTGCTGAGTCTTGGTGGGGATGTGCCAGTAATCTGCCAATTATCTTACTTTTGATACGGTGTAAAAGAAATTCTTCCTCCGAGCCATTCTTTCTTGGTTACAGCAGGAGTATTAGAAAGCACTAGTGGACTGATGGGAGCTGTCTTTTCTAGAACTTTACAAATGCAAGATCCTATTTTATTTTGGATCATATACAACAGGGAGTTTTAGTCTAGGGACTTCATCTAAACACAAAGAAACGGCTGACCTTAGGAATATGATATGGGCGTGAAGTGTTACTGAAAACCTGAATAAAGAACTAAAAATGGCTTCCCCACCACCAAATACTGTGTCTGCCCCGGAGAAATCTAGTTAATGTTATACAAAATACCATTCATTGTGGAAACTTTTAATCTTAGACATTTTGCAAATTTAGAAGAGACAGATTTGCTAAAAAGTAAAAGGAGTTAGTATCTAGGATTTGATTTTTGTGGAGAATACTGTGTGTACTTGGTTTAGACAACGATTTGTTGTCTTAACCCAATAATATGGTGAAAGCCAGCTATCAGAAGAGGTCACTGATGCTTGTAAAGGTAGAGGGGAAATATATATATTTACCATTCTCTTAGAGTCTAGTGATATTTTTAAAAATATTTTTCTGATGAAGCGGAATTTTTAGGTTTTATTACAACGACTGTTATACCATATTTATCAAAGTAAGTTTATAATGACAACTAAAACATGTTCTATAAGTATCAAATTGTTGTGGGATCACCTCCATTTAAAGACAACTAAATAGAACTTGCAAAAGAGCGAAATGGCTGTCTGAGGAGGCCTTACAAATAGCTGTAAAAAGAAGAGAGGCGAAAAGCAAAGGAGAAAAGGAAAGATATAAGCATCTGAATGCAGAGTTCCAAAGAATAGCAAGGAGAGATAAGAAAGCCTTCCTCAGTGATCAATGCAAAGAAATAGAGGAAAACAACAGAATAGGAAAAACAAGAGACCTCTTCAAGAAAATTAGAGATTCCAAGGGAACTTTTCACGCAAAGATGGGCTCGATAAAGGACAGAAATGGTATGGACCTAACAGAAGCAGAAGATATTAAGAAGAGGTGGCAGGAATACACAGAAGAACTGTACAAAAAAGATCTTCACGACCAAGATAGTCACGATAATGTGATCACTGACCTAGAGCCAGACATCTTGGAATGTGAAGTCAAGTGGGCCTTAGAAAGCATCGCTACGAACAAAGCTAGTGGTGGTGATGGAATTCCAGTTGAGCTATTTCAAGTCTTGAAAGATGATGCTGTGAAAGTGCTGCACTCAATATGCCAGCAGATTTGGAAAACTCAGCAGTGGCCACAGGACTGGAAGAGGTCAGTCTTCATTCCAATCCCAAAGAAAGGCAATGCCAAAGAATGCTCAAACTACCGCACAATTGCACTCATCTCACACGCTAGTAAAGTCATGCTCAAAATTCTCCAAGCCAGGCTTCAGCAGTATGTAAACCGTGAACTCCCAGATGTTCAAGCAGGTTTTAGAAAAGGCAGAGGCACCAGAGATCAAATTGCCAACATCCGCTGGATCATGGAGAAAGCAAGAGAGTTTCAGAAAAACATCTATTTCTGCTTCATTGACTATGCCAAAGCCTTTGACTGTGTGGATCACAATAAACTGTGGAACATTCTGAAAGAGATGGGAATCCCAGACCACCTGACCTGCCTCTTGAGAAACCTGTATGCAGGTCAGGAAGCAACAGTTAGAACCGGTCATGGAACAACAGACTGGTTCCGAATAGGAAAAGGAGTGCGTCAAGGTTGTATATTGTCACCTTGCTTATTTAACTTATATGCAGAGTACATCATGAGGAACGCTGGGCTGGAAGAAGCACAAGCTGGAATCAAGATTGCTGGGAGAAATATCAATAACCTCAGATATGCAGATGACACTACCCTTATGGCAGAAAGTGAAGAGGAACTCAAAAGCCTCTTGATGAAAGTGAAAGAGGAGAGTGAAAAGGTTGGCTTGAAGCTCAACATTCAGAAAACAAAGATCATGGCATCTGGTCCCATCACTTCATGGGAAATAGATGGAAAAACAGTGGAAACAGTGTCAGACTTTGTTTTTTGGGGCTCCAAAATCACTGCAGATGCTGATTGCAGCCATGAAATTAAAAGACGCTTGCTCCTTGGAAGGAAAGTTATGACCAACCTTGATAGTATATTAAAAAGCAGAGACATTACTTTGCCAACCAAGGTCCGTCTAGTCAAGGCAATGGTTTTTCCCGTGGTCATGTATGGATGTGAGAGTTGGACTGTGAAGAAAGCTGATCGCCGAAGAATCGATGCTTTTGAACTGTGGTGTTGGAGAAGACTCTTGAGAGTCCCTTATACTGCAAGGAGATCCAACCAGTCCATTCTAAAGGAGATCAATCCTGGATGTTCATTGGAGGGACTGATGCTAAAGCTGAAACTCCAATACTTTGGCCACCTCATGAGACGAGTTGACTCACTGGAAAAGACTCTGATGCTGGGAAAGGTTGGGGGCGGGAGGAGAAGGGGACGACGGAGAATGAGATGGCTGGATGGCATCACCGACTCTGTGGACATGAGTTTGAGTGTACTCCGGGAGTTGGTGATGGACAGGGAGGCCTGGCGTGCTGTGATTCATGGGGTCGCGGAGAGTCGGACACGACTGAGCGACTGAACTGAACTGAACTGAACTGAAATAGAACTTGTAAAGAAAATGAAAGTTCATAATATTCATGAAGTCTCAAAACCAATTTTTCAAAAAGATTTATAAATAAGAAAGCATTAAACATTTTCAAAAATATATTCTTAGTTTTTTCAGTAGACTGTACATATCAGCAATTACTCCTGAGTTATTAAGTAATATGTACTAATGGCATTATTATAACCTGATAGATACACAAGGATTTCTTTTCATAATAATAGTTTATAAATTATTTTTTAATATTGAAATGGATATTAGAATCTTAATAGAATGTGGTCCAAACAGTGAACCAAATATAAAAAGAAAATTTGAATGAAAATCTGTTCATGATTAAAGTCAGAACTCAGTGATCAAATCATTGAAAGTATATAGACTGAGAGCAGGGGCAAAAATGCACATTTAATCAATATTAATGAAAAAGAAATAATACAATCTATCAAAAGATTAAGATCATAGATTCTGTAAAATATCTTACAATAGCTTCAAAGTAATATAAAATGGGAAATTGAAGTTATTTTCTATTATTATAACAGTATCACTGCAGCATAAAATATACAAGTGGGCAATCCAAATTTAATAACGTGAATAGCATTATTATTGAGACAATAATAGCAAATCATGCTAGTTTCTGCATTTATTGTCATTGTTTCGGCACAGATATCTTTTAATTTGGGGGGAATTCAGGGAACTTTTATTCTTGTCTAGGTTCTAAAGAAAATATTTAGAATTACAGAAGGTTTGTTTCCCAAGTTTAAGCATGCTTAATTTGATACTTCTTTTATTCCATTACATGTACTAGCAGCTGAATCCAACCAGATGATCTCTGTTTACAAATTCATTCACTAAAATATGCCTTTCTCTGCAGTCATTGCAATAAAAACAATGCAGTCCGTTGCAAGGCTAAATTGGTGCATGAAAAACAGAATTGCTACTTTTATATACATTTTCTTTCCTTTTACCTTAGAAGATGGATCAAAGCCTTTTATGCCATGTGCTGCTGCTGCCTCTCAGGGCAGAGCAATAAACTTAAAAATTTCATCCCTGCTAAGTTAGTGATATTAATGTCAATTTACTGTAGCTGAAGTTGACTTTTGAAATCAATAGCAAGGACTACTGTCAGTAGAAAGCATATCTTGCTAGTTCTTGGTCAGTTGTAGAAAGAATTAAGTGAATTGAATGCATCATTCTCAAAATGTTGTCAGTGAAATTTCATAATTTCCTATAGACTGCTTTCCAGTTGGTGCTGCTGATATTAAATTATAAGACTCAGGGTCTGTTCACAGTTACTATTACGTTTGATTATCTGTCATCCACAAAGAACCTCAGTTTTCTTGGCTTGGGTGTTTTCTACTTGCAGTCATCTGAGGAGGAGAAAAAAATAAAAACCGGTAAGCATACATGTTTTAGGAGCCATGCCCTTAAAGGATTTCCATGCATGGATGGTACTGTCAATCTCTGAACCTTCTGGTAGAGATTGAAGAAATATTTCCATGAAGACATAAGTTTAAATCTGTTAAAGAATGTGCATTTCAAGAAAGAGAAGAGCAAAGATTGACTTACAAAGATATTTAAAAGTTAGTAGTGGTATTTATTAGGAGAAGACAATGGCAAGCCACTCCAGTACTCTTGCCTGGAGAATCCCAGGGACAGGGGAGCCTGGTGGGCTGCCGTCTATGGGGTTGCACAGAGTCGGACACGACTGAAGCGACTTAGCAGCAGCAGCAGCAGTGGTATTTAAAGAAAGGATTTCTAATGTAGAACTTTTTTTTATGAAATTGTATTTCAAGTTAATTTTCAGAACTGTAGTATTACAAAAATAGTAATTAAGGTTACTTACAACATTATCCTACTCTAATTGAAAAGAAAAGTGTAAAGTTTTTGGTTATAATCTTTCCCAGTAGTGTTTCATTTTTGTTTTGTTTGTTTTCATTTTGTTTACTTCTGTCATTGAGGCGGCTGGCATGCAGAAACCATAGTAGGTTAAACTATCAGTGGAAAATCTATTTGTTAAAATAGAGAACTATTCAATACCACAAAGGCTTACGTAAATAATTCAAGATCTCTGAATACTCAAGAGGACTCTTGTTAATTACTCGATATAGAAAGGTAAGGAAATAGGTAGCAAAATTCTCATCTCTTCCTAAAATTTCCTATCACACTTTTTGTTGTTGTTATTAGCTTTTTCTCCATATAATGTGAAGAAAAGATCTGACCTGGATTAAAAATCATTGAACAAGTACTCAGCGTTAAATCCCAAATATATAGAGAAGGCAAGGAGAAGAGGAGATGAGCGGGCTGGACAGCATCGCTGATTCAACGGATACGAACTTGGGCCAACTCTGGAGATAGTGAGGGACAGGGAAGCCTGGAGTGCTGCCGTCTTTGGAGGAGAAAAGAGTTGGATACAACTTAGAGACTCAACAACAACAACAGATATGGAAAACATATATTCCATTTGCAGTCCTCCTGGAGCTATTGGGTTGGAAAGAAAGTTCTTCTGGGTTTTACTGTCCAATTTTACAAACTAATGTTAGTCTAGATTCAGTGACAAAAAACAGGAATTACTCTGCACTGAATATTTAATTTGGTCTTTAAAAGACTTTGAAATTGGTTTCAGTTCAGTTCAGTTCAGTCGCTGAATCGTGTCCAACTCTTTGCGACCCCATGAATCACAGCACGCCAGGCCTCCCTGTCCATCACCAACTCCCAGAGTTCACTCAGACTCATGTCCATCAAGTCGGTGATGCCATCCAGCCACCTCATTCTCTGCTGTCCCCTTCTCCTCCTGCCCCCAATCCCTCCCAGCATCAGAGTCTTTTCCAGTGAGTCAACTCGTCGCATGAGGTGGCCAAAGTATTGCAGTTTCAGCTTTAGCATCAGTCCTTCCAATGAACACCCAGGATTGATCTCCTTTAGAATTGACTGGTTGGATCTCCTTGCAGTCCAAGGGACTCTCAAGAGTCTACTCCAGCACCACAGTTCAAAAGCATCAATTCTTCAGCGATCAACTTTCTTCACAGTCCAACTCTCACATCCATACATGACCATGGGAAAAACCATAGCCTTGACTAGACGGACCTTGGTTGGCAAAGTAATATCTCTGCTTTTTAATATGCTATCTAGGCTGGTCATAACTTTCCTTCCAAGGACTAAGCATCTTTTAATTTCATGGCTGCAATCACCATCTGCAATGATTTTGGAGCTCAAAAAAATAAAGTCTGACACTGTTTCCACTGTTTCCCCATTTATTTGCCATGAAGTGATGGGACCAGATGCCACGATCTTTGTTTTCTGAATGTTGAGCTTCAAGCCAACCTTTTCACTCTCCTCTTTCACTTTCATCAAGAGACTTTTGAGTTCCTCTTCACTTTCTGCCATAAGGGTGGTGTCATCTGCATATCTGAGGTTATTGATATTTCTCCCGGCAATCTTGATTCCAGCTTGTGCTTCTTCCAGCCCAGCGTTCCTCCTGATGTACTCTGCATAGAAGTTAAATAAGCAGGGTGACAATATACAACCTTGACGTACTCCTTTCCCTATTTGGAACCAGTCTGTTGTTCCATGTCCAGTTCTAACTGTTGCTTCCTGACCTGCATACAGGTTTCTCAAGAGGCAGGTCAGGTGGTCTGGTATTCCTATCTCTTTCAGAATTTTCCACAGTTTATTGTGATCCACACAGTCAAGGGGCTACAAAATTCAGGGAAACATTACACCAGTTGTGTGGGGAATAGCCATTGAAGGTCATAGATACTGATGCTGAGTTGTTGTTGTTTATTTAATCTTGACTAACCAAACTAGAGATGCTCAAGTGTTTGCCTGGGAGTTCCTAGGACTTTTTTTGAGGACTTTTCTGGGGACTTTTGAGGGTCTCCCACAGATTATCTAGTCTGTGAGTGAAAAGGGTAGTCCTCAAGTGCTTGCCACTGTGCTACTGTGAACTTAATTTCTATCAGGACATAATGAGTTCTCCTTTACTTCAGCCTTCCAAACATCCTGTACTCTTCTCTTGGGAAAATCTTTGTAAAGTCAGTGGCATAATCATCTTCTCCCAAAAAGGGAGATACAAAATCCCCTATGCCCTTCTGTCCATCTTGGTAGTGTTCATTTCATTTCCAGCTCAATCATTTCCCTCTTGGGTATCTTGAAACTTAAAGATCTAAACCAAAATCTCTAGTAACCCCATTGACATTAAATAATAAGGGAACTATAGAGAAAGATGAAAGCTGATTTTTTAATGTTTACACATATCTACGTCTATAAAAGCGAAGAAGAAAATCTGAATGATTACTATAATCCTTACTTTTGTAAAAGGTCACGTTGTCATAGTTGGCTGTGTTGGGTCTTGCTTGTGGTGTGCGTGGGCTCTTCACTGTGGCATGCAGACTTCCCCAGTTGTGATGCTGAGGCTGTAGAGTGTGCAGGCTTGGTAGCTGTGGAATCTCGCTCCCCCACCAGGGATCAAACCCGCATCAGCTGCACTGGACGGTGGATTCCTAGCCACTGAAACACCAGGGGAGATTCCATGGTTTAGATTTCCCTTATCATTACCACTTCCACATTCCCTTCATCCTCAACTAGCATATCACCTAATCACAGTTTTTTGTCTGGTGAGTTCTCAGATTTATTCTCAGAAGAACCTGTGTTATAAGTAGTGTCCATCCGTAAAGTACTTCTAGTTTTCTATTACTTTTTACTAGAAAACACACATGTCAGAAGAGAATCTCCTGAATTTCAGGCCTCGAGGACATTGCCCAGGACACTAACACCATTTTGCAATTATTCCACAACTCCTTAACAGTTTTAAGGTTGTTATGTGTGTAGCAAGGCTTTATGGAGAGTGATGGTATATGATTGTGAACAGAACATTATATAAAGCAGGAAAAGTAGGTCTATTTTCAGAGTAAATATCTATTCTTAGGAAATACAGATGCTGCCGTTTCCAATATGAAGATATGCAAGATAATCTGTAACCAGGTAACATGCTTGTCCCAGGGTAGTAGTATCATATTGGGAGTTCACTGCTTATCACTGCCACTATCTAGAGGACTCTAAGCCAAACCAAACCTTGGATAGAGGAAGTACTATCTTTTAAGGTCTACAACTAACCTCTATTACTATCACCATGGTCAATTAATTCTAGAGACCATTAAGAAAGATATGGAGTTTCCCGGCAGAGAGGCTGTGAGACATCCACAGAACTGATCATTTTTCCCAGCTGGATATTAACAGCTTTCTCTGCTGTGGTTATACTCCGTGCCCATACCGAGACATCCTTTGACTTATCTCCTCCCCACATATCTTGTCACCAGCTTATGGATCGTGCTTGGTCCTGCTCCTTGGCCTCCAGCCAAAAGTGAGTCATGGCTCATGAATCACTGTAGATGACTCCAGTCATCTATACTTCCAGGGCAAGTGAGCAATCACGCATGCCACTTGAACTTCTCTCCCCTGAGATTTTCCTTTACCACTAGCATTCAAGTACTTCCTGATGGGGACTGCAAAGTTGATATTTCCTACCAACAGGTTGTGCAAAGTTCAAATTCTGTTTGTTTATTTATTTTTTAGCATTCAGTTGATTATAGGGGATTCATCATGAGGTCATGTATATGGGTTGAAAAGGAAGCTATGCATCAGGAAGAGATGGCATAAGAATCTGGCCTACTTAATAGGAGTTGGAACATTATGGAGCATACTTGTTCCTTATGGAGTTCACTGAACTTGATCTCATAAATCACACTTGATTTTGATTATGGAATGTTGCTGTGAACACCCAAATTTATGACTTTGTAGGTCAGAAAATACCCATTTCAGAGTCTTAGGTCATAGATAACTTGATGGCTCATAGTCAAGCATTCAATCATCTTCAAGGACATTGTATTAAGTCAAAAGTATTTCTCAAAAGAGAGGCATTGTATGTAGAAAATATACAGGGCTTAGCTATAAAATCATAAGGGATAATGCCATGATTAGCTAAATCCTTACACTGTGTATCTGTATGCTACAGACAGTTTAGACACCACTGGATCTACAATATCCCAACCACCTCTATGTTGGTCAAACCATTGCTTCTTGTATCTGTTCTGTATTTGTCTGCTTTTAATGTAATAATACTATGTAACTGTGTAGTTGTGTCACCAATAAATATTTTCTGTGTTTATGGGTGTGCAGGTCACTGTGGTTTGACTATAGCTGAGTCCAGTGTAATGGCTTCTCTTGAAACCGTAAGAAGGATGGGCTTGTCCCTTTTGTTGGAAGGCTCTACTCAAGACTTGGGCTTCAGATCTAGCGTGCTGACTCACTGTAGGGTACAATAGTAGGAATAATAATGCCTCTCCAAAGATGACTACACTTAATCACCCTACCTGTAAATATGTTAAGGGCTTCCTTAGTGGCTCAGATGGTAAAGAATTTGCTTGCGATGCAGGAGACCCGGGTTTGATTCCCTCAGTTCAGCTCAGTGGCTCAGTCGTGTCCGACTCTTTGTGACCCCATGAATCACAGCACGCCAGGCCTCCCTGTCCAGCACCAACTCCCGGAGTTCACTCAAATTCATGTCCATCGAGTCGGTGATGCCATCCAGCCATCTCATTCTCTGTCATCCCCTTCTCCTCCTGCCCCCAATCTTTCCCAGCATCAGACTCTTTTCCAGCGAGTCAACTCGTCACATGAGGTGGCCAAAGTATTGGAGTTTGAGCTTTAGCATCAGTCCTTCTAATGATCCCTGGGATGGGAAAATGTATATATGTTACCTTACATGGCAAAAGAGACTTAACAGATATGATTAAAGTTAGGAAATCGGAGATGGGGAGATTATCTTGGGTTAAATGTGTAGGTGAAGTCTAATAACATAAATTCTCCAAATCAAAGAAAACAATGAAAGATGTGAGTATGGATATGGTATGGATTTAATCAACTGCCCAAATGGGAACTGGCCAGTCTTTAGCCTTCAGAACTGTCAAGACAGCACTGAGAAAACCCCCAACAGCAACAAAGCAACAACAACCCCCTAAAAGCTGTGTGACATCATGACACATGTGTGCACTATCAGTCATGTCCAACTCTTTGGGCCCCACTGCACTGCAGGCCACTGGAGTATGTTGCCATGCCCTCCTCCAGGGGATCTCCCTGACCCAGGGATGGAATTTGCATCTCTTATGTCTCCTGCATTGATAGGCAGGTTCCTTACCACCAGTACTGCCTGAAAAGAAAGTGAAAGTGAAGTCGCTCAGTCGTTTCTGACTCTTTACGACCCCATGGACTGTAGCCCACCAGGTTCCTTCATCCATGGGATTTTCCAGGCCAAGAGTACTGGAGTGGGTTGCCATTGCCTTCTCCAGGGGAATCTTCCCAACCCAGGGATTGAACCTGGGTCTCCAGCTTTGTAGGTAGACACTTTTATGGTCTGAGCCACCAGGGAAGTCCACCAGTACCACCTCAGTTCAGTTCAGTTCAGTCGCTCAGTTGTGTCCAACCCTTTGCGACCCCATGAATCACAGCACGCCAGGCCTCCCTGTCCAGCACCAACTCCCGGAGTTCACTCAAACTCATGTCCATCGAGTCGGTGATGCCATCCAGCCATCTCATTCTCTATTGTCCCCGTCTCCTCCCGCCCCCAATCCCTCCCAACATCAGACTCTTTTCCAGTGAGTCAACTCGTCGCATGAGGTGGCCAAAGTATTGGAGTTTCAGCTTTAGCATCAGTCCTTCCAATGAACACCCAGGATTGATCTCCTTTAGAATGGACTGGTTGGATCTCCAGTACCACCTAGGAAGCCCCTAATGACACATATATTAAGTGAATTTGCTAAGAATGAATCTAGAAAAATTAATTTCACAAGATTGTACTGTAAATGACAAATGATAGATGAGTGCTACTGATTATGAGCATTTTGATGGTGAAAGGGCACTGGATTAGTTGGTAGGAAAATTTCCAAAGCAAGAAGAGCTTAAATTAATTATGAAATAGGTGTAATATTGAGTTAACATGGGAGGAAGGGAAGATGTCCAAGCAGAGAAAATAATAGAATTAATGACTTGGGAAAATATGTGAATGAGTGTTAATAATCATTTGCAAGTTGTAGCCATGTATTATAAGGGATAGTAATTGAAGCCAATGGTTTGGGCCCTTTAAAACCTAATTTTGACACTGGCTTTGCAGAGGCATTTCATACTTTTCTGTTTATGTCGATAACACAATTTAACTATTACTAGAAAATGTTGGGAATTTGAAGAACAATTGTTTCTGTCTTTCAGGGAAACCATTAGCCACAGGATATTGGTGGTACTAGTAATTATGAGATCAGAATTATCCAGATTTATGGAAAGATAATATTCATGTATATGTGATCCTTTATCTGTGTGTGTGTATGTGTGTGTATATATATATATATATATTGAGAGAGAGAGAAAGCATTTCAAATATCTAGGTAGAAAATTAACGATAAAATTAATCGAGATTAAAAGGGAAAAGAGTAAAGACAAATTAATGAAGTAAGAAACACAAAAATTATAACAACAATAAAGACCAGTAAAATAAACATAGCCTGTCAAAAAGTTTTTTAAGAGGAAACAAATAGTACTATCAGATTTGAGTAATTAAGGGAGGGAACAGGAGACTAAGAGAGAAGTATACACCTTGAGGGGAGCCTTGACCTGGATATGACTGATGCAGTTAGCCTGAAGTGTCCCAGGTAGAGGATTTGGTAGGATAGTCAACATAATTCTCATTGTCCCTCACACGATTGCCAGCGGTCCTGTTGCTTGAACACAGCAACCACAGAGAAAAGTGTGTTCATTGATTAGTCCATCCTGGTCTGCTTCTTGTAGAGAATTGTTGAGGAGAATGGATCTAAGAGCACAGATGGCAGATACCTTGGAAGGACACTGTAGTGAATATCAGATGATTGCTGTTCTTACTTCTCTGCCTGAGCGAAATGCACACCATACAGTTTATATTAAACTCAGACACTGAATAGAGAGGTGAACATGTGACACAATTCAGAGCAACAAAAGAACCATCTGATAGCTTCAGAAGTTAGTGTGTAGCCCAAAATGAGAAAACAAAAATCTTCCTACAGATGTTATGCCTAAGGCATCAGGAAAGATATTTTCCTAAGAAATCCATGTTTTAGACTCATAGACTGTTGAGAGGTAAATTGGTAGTCAGATTACTCAACAAATAAGGAAATTGGCCCTGAAGAATCTATTTAAGCCAGAGAGTCATAAAATGAGAAGAGAGGAAAAGACCAGAGATTAGTTTAACATATTATTGGCCGGGGGATATTTGCAGAAACTGATGCCTTGGTATTAATACATCTCCAGGACATGGAACAAATTGGAAAAGGAGTACATCAAGGTTGTATATTGTCACCCTGCTTATTTAACTTATATGCAGAGTACATCATGAGGAATGCTGGGCTGGAAGAAGCACAAGCTGGAATCAAGATTGCCAGGGGAAATATCAATAACCTCAGACATGCAGATGACACCACCCTTATGGCAGAAAGTGAAGAGGAACTCAAAAGCCTCTTGATGAAAGTGAAAGAGGAGAGTGAAAAGGATGGCTTGAAGCTCAACATTCAGAAAACGAAGATCATGGCATCTGATCCCATCACT
Organism: Moschus berezovskii; assembly: GCF_049115385.1. Lineage (NCBI taxonomy): Eukaryota > Metazoa > Chordata > Mammalia > Artiodactyla > Moschidae > Moschus > Moschus berezovskii. Next base: position 11,528,786 of record NC_142467.1, read on the forward strand.
TCATGGGAAATAGATGGGGAAACAGTGGAAACAGTGGCAGACTTTATTTTTTTGAGCTCCAAAATCACTGCAGATGGTGATTGCAGCCATGAAATTAAAAGATGCTTACTCCTTTGAAGGAAAATTATGACCAACCTAGATAGCATATTAAAAAGCAGAGACATTACTTTGCCAACCAAGGTCTGTCTAGTCAAAGCTATGGTTTTTCCAGTGGTCATGTATGGATGTGAGAGTTGGACTGTGAAGAAAGCTGATCGCCGAAGAATCGATGCTTTTGAACTGTGGTCCTGGAGAAGACTCTTGAGAGTCCCTTGGACTGCAAGGAGATCCAACCAGTCCATTCTAAAGGAGATCAATCCTGGGTAGTCATTGGAAGGACTGCAGCTAAAGCTGAAACTCCAATACTTTGGCCACCTCATGCGATGAGTTGACTCACTGGAAAAGACTCTGATGCTGGGAGGGATTGGGGGCGGGAGGAGACGGGGACAACAGAGAATGAGATGGCTGGATGGCATCACTGACTCGATGGACATGAGTTTGAGTGAACTCTGGGAGTTGATGATGGACAGGTAGGCCTGGTGTGCCATGATTCATGGGGTCGCAAAGAATTAGACACGACTGAGCGATTGAACTGAACTGAACTGAGTAAATAATGCATTAAGTTCACAGGTCTCTTCATGGCTGATGCTAGCTTCAGCCAACACTTTCCATTTCCCAGAAGTCTGGAACAATATATTATTTAAAAAAAAATGTTGGAATATAGCTAATTTACAGTATTTTTTCTGCTGTACATCAAAGGGAATCAGCCATACGCATACATATATCCCTTCTTTTTTGAGTTTCCTTACCATTTATTTCACCACAGATCATTGAATAGAGTTCCCTATTAGTAAAAATCAGACATAGGAAAAACATCAAACATAGAAAAAAATCAGATAAACTCCTAAATAAATGGGTCTATGATTTCTCCTTGAGACCTTAGATGTGCTGAGTTCTTGCGTGTCTTCTATACATTAGGTTCTCATTAGTTCCCTGTTTCATACATAGTAGAATATGTATGTCAGTCCCATTTCATCCCACCCCCACTTTCTGCCTTGGTGTCTATATGTTCTCTACATCTGTGTCTCTATTTCTGCTTTTCAAATAAGCTCATCTTTACTTTTTTTTCTAGATTCTACATATATAATTACTATACAATATTTGTTTTTCTCTAACTTACTTCCCTCTGTATGACAGTCTCTGGGTCCATCTATATTTCTGGAAAGGACACAGTGCCATTCCTTCTTTATGGCTGAGTGATATTCCATTGTATATATGTACCACATCTTCTTTATCCATTCATCCCCCTGTTGATGACCACTTTGGTTGCTCCCATGCCCTGGCTATTACAGTGCTGCAGTGAACACTGAGTGTATGTATCTTTTTGAATTATGGTTTTCTCTGGGGACATGCCCAGGAATGGAATTGCTGGGTCATATGGTAACTCTATTTTTAGTTTTTTAAGGAACCTCCATACCATTCTTCACAATGGCTGTATAATTTACATTCCCACAAACAGTGCATGAGGGGTCTCTTTTCACCACACCACCTACAGCATCTATTGTTTATAGATGAAACAATGAATTCTTGGTTAAACTAGTTTAATATGGGCTTTGGTCACAGAATTTGATATTTGAAGATAGAATATTTGAAGTGAAAGACCTCAGTTGCAAAAGTGTCCCAGTTGAAGTTGGAAGCAGAGCAGTAGTGTTCCTTCATCTTCACTTGGGATGCCAACAGAGCAAAACAATTGAATTATTACATGTCGGCAAAGGTCCATCTAGTCAAAGCTATGGTTTTTCCACTAGTCATGTATGGATGTGAGAGTTGGACTCCAAAGAAAGCTGAGTGCTGAAGAATTGATGCTTTTGAACTGAGATGTTGGAGAAGATTCTTGAGAGTCCCTTGGACAGCAAGGAGGTCAAACTAGTCCATCCTAGTTGGAAATCAGTCCTGAATATTCATTGCAAGGACTGATGCTGAAACTCCAATACTTTGGCCATCTGATGTGAATAACTGCTGCTGCTGCTGCTGCTAAGTCACTTCAGTCGTGTCCGACTCTGTGTGACCCCATAGACGGAAGCCCACCAGGCTCCCCTGTCCCTGGGATTCTCCAGGCAAGAACACTGGAGTGGGTTGCCATTTCCTTCTCCAATGTGTGAAAGTGAAAAGTGAAAGTGAGTCGCTCAGTCGTGTCCGACCCTTAGCAACCCCACGGACTGCAGCCTACCAGGCTCCCCCATCCATGGGATTTTCTAGGCAAGAGTACTGGAGTGGCTTGCCATTGCCTTCTCCTAATGTGAATAACTAGCTCATTGGAAAAGACCCTGATGCTGAGAAAGATTGAAGGCAGGAGGAGAAGGGGATGACAGAGGATGAGATGGTTGGATGTCACCACTGACTCAATGGACATGAATCTGAGTAGTCTCCAAGAGTTGGTGATGGACAGGGAGGCCTGGCTCGCTGTAGTCCATGGGGTCACAAAGAGTCAGACACAACTGAGCGGCTGAATTGAACTGATTGCTTGTTGTCCATTTTGGAAATCAGAGTGTGTATTAATGAAGCTAGGGTACACATAAATGTCTTTAACAAATATTTATTAACTATTTTTAGGTTTTTATGCAAAGTTTATAAAATTAAACCAATTTCTCTCCAAGTTAGCTACCTGTAATCTTAAAAGAAATAAAATATGGGTTTTTAGATAGAGTCTTTCTGTGGTCAACAACCATAGTAAGTGATTAATCACATTATTTTTATATGTAGAAAACTTAGTCTTCTGCTATGAAATAATTATTTTATCTCCACTTCAGTGTCAGCTGGACAAGCTTTCTTTCTGTTTTCCTTAAGTAGTGAGTAGTGTTTATTTGATAGAGTTAATTTCTGGCACTTGAGTATTTTCTTACGAGCTTATATATGTATTTAAATTTTTAAAATTTCATTATCTTTTTGTGCTCAGAAGCAAAATTAGTCCATATTGCCACATTACTAAGAGGATTGTTTTATCATGCTGAATATTCCATTTTATTATATCTCTACCCGTTAACTACATCAAATGCTTTTGAAGGTTGCGGCGAGGGAAAGAAATATAAGTAAATATGTGAAAGCCTTTTCTCTATACTTGTCATAGGCACTTATAGCAGTGTCCTGTTTATAAAATTATTTCAACATCACTAACATAGAAAAAAATCAGATAGACTTCTAAATAAATGGGCTTATGATTTCTCCCCAAGAACTTAGACATGAGGGTATGTGTGTGTGGAAATTCTTTTACTATAATCTCAAAAAATTAAAAATATCACCATTTTAAAGAAAAAAAAAGCTTCAATCTGATTATCAGATAGAGTTGTCAGACCAGGTGAGTTATAGCAACTTCAGCCAATAGATTTGGGATGGTGTATTCCCAAACTTAAGCTCAGCCCTATTATGGAGCAACACTGGTTCTCTTGGTTAATGATAATGCTTATAGCTTCGGTGATTAGATAAGTCCTACTGTAGAGGTAAACTAATCAGTCTCACTTAGAACTGATGTCATTGAACATTCATTGGATTCATTCCCATTATGATTTGGCATTCTATTTTCCTCTATTTGAATAGCTTGGTTCATGTCCTATGGCAAAGTATGGTTAGTAGTCTGTTTTTATATGCTACTCTTTAGATTTGTTTATGTAACCATTCCTCTCATAGAAGATCCATTCCTGTTTTGATAAGGTTGCATTTCTGACATGAGGACCATAATTTGAAATGTAGTACTATGATGAAATCAGCAGCGCAAATCTCACTTGGATGAGAGTCATTCATCACTTCCTGCTTCTCAGTACAAAATGAATATGCACCACCCTCTTGCCTTTCTCTAATTACCTCTCAACACGTTCAGGGAAGACATGTCCTGGTAAATCTAAGTATTTGTAGGCGCTCTAATAAGAGAATTACTTTCCCTAAAGGTGATTTTATGTAAACTATGTTTGCAGGCTTTTCTACTTAAATGTTACTTGGAAGCAGGTTTACTACAGTTGCTTCAGTAATTTCTCTCAATTCAGTTAGATTTATAGTTGGATATAGCATATAAGCTGAATGTACAGGTTTTATATGCAATATATGCCAGTCTTACTCCTAGAGTGATCATTAGAGTCTGTAAAAAAGTAGCCAAGATTTTGGCTGTATAAGCTACAACTTGCTAACACAATTTTAATTTATTTGCAATCAGAGTTTGAGAGGGTGTCTGAAAATACCAGGCATGTTTTCAAGAATCACAGCCAACTTCTGTGACAGTGAATTGTATTGCCAGAAGAACTGATATATTTAATACACAATAAATCTATGTCCTAATCTGTATCCTGTTAACCTTTGCCATTGATGAAGTATTCTGTAAAATCATTTTTCTATGAAGTAAAAATTCCTGTTATTGAGGATGATAAGCATTTGGTAAAACTAGCTTGGGGAAGGAGAAAGGAAAGAAAAATAGAGATCCAATTTGCAGCATTTGACAGTTTTTGTTGAGCACATGTTCCTATTCCAACTGAATTCAAGCTACTAACAAGTCATCAGTGAATGTGGAGTTAGGAAAAGATGCACACAAAATGTTCTCACAAACTAGAGACATTTGGCTGCAACACATAAGTGAATAAGATAATTTTAATATGGAATTGGATTTTTTTTCCCTCAGGGAAACAATAAAGGATCTAAGTTTAACATGCCATAGAGATGTTATAGAGATGAAAATATGAGGATTTTAAATTTAGTTAAATTGAGTTTTAAATAAAATGATTTTGGTTGGAAGTAATATAGTAGGATATTTTGCCCTGGTTCATTCATTTTACCGCTGAAGAAAGCAGTTTCCAAGGTATACAGAGGTTTACTTCAATTGTAGGACTGGTTAGTTGACAAAGCTTGAACCATGACTGATTTTCCACACACCCACAGTGAAAAAAAAAAAAACATGGGATAAGAAATGAATAAACTGTCAGTAGATCAAGTTTTGAAAGATTTTTAAAAGGTGTTATTCTGAGGTCCAAATTCAGCAGCCTCTTTCTTTTAGGACTAATGATTGTTCTTTATGGTAGAATTCAACAATTAAGATCATTACATTATAAATGAAGTGAAAAGATCCGGTTTCATGTAAAGTGAGGTAAACTTGTTCCACGGCGGCTTCCACTGCACTCAGCTATAAAGTCTGAAGAGAACGCATGGAACAGATATTTGAGGGCTCTGAAAAGTAAACAGTAGCAAGTACATTGGAGAATAAAACTGGAATTCGAACTGTTACTGAAATAGTAGTGAGATTTCCGTTTTCTCCTTCTGGTGAACACTGACCTCGCACAGTTTAAACCTGAAAGTGGGGGAGGCCCTTGACCCAGTGTGCTCAACGATAAGCCTTCGAGTTCTGGCCTCAGAAAAAAGGGTCTCCTAAACCTGTATGCCATGAAATTAAAAGTCGCTTACTCCTTGGAAGGAAAATTATGACCAACCTTGATAGTATATTAAAAAGCAGAGACATTACTTTGCCAACAAAGGTCCCTCTAGTCAAGGCATTGCTTTTTACCGTGGTCATGTATAGATGTGAGAGATGGACTGTGAAGAAAGCTGAGCACCGAAGAATTGATGCTTTTGAACTGTGGTGTTGGAGAAGACTCTTGAGAGTCCCTTGGACTGCAAGGAGATCCAGCCAGTCCATTCTAAGGGAGATCAATCCTGGGTGTTCATTGGAAGGACTGATGCTAAAGCTGAAACTGCAATACTTTGGCCACCTCATGCGACGAGTTGACTCACTGGAAAAGACTCTGATGCTGGGAAAGGTTGGGGGCGGGAGGAGAAGGGGACGACCGAGAATGAGATGGCTGGATGGCATCACCGACTTGATGGACACGAGTTTGAGTGAACTCCAGGAGTTGGTGATGGACAGGGAGGCCTGGCGTGCTGCGATTCATGGGGTCGTGGAGAGTCGGACACGACTGAGCGACTGAACTGAACTGAAACCTGTATGCGGAGAAGGCAATGGCAAGCCACTCCAGTACTCTTGCCTAGAAAATCCCATGGATGGAGGAGCCTGGTAGGCTGCAGTCCGTGGGGTCACTACGAGTCAGACATGACTGAGCAACTTCACTTTCACTTTTCACTTTCACACATTGGAGAAGGAAATGGCAACCCACTCTAGTGTTCTTGCCTGGAGAATCCCAGGGATGGGGGAGCCTGGTGGGCTGCCGTCTATGGGGTCACACAGAGTCGGACACAACTGAAGTGACTTAGCAGCAGCAGCAGCAAACCTGTATGCAGGTCAGGAAGCAACAGTTAGAGCTGGACATGGAACAACAGACTGGTTCCAAATAGGAAAAGGAGTACGTCAAGGTTGTATATTGTCACCCTGCTTATTTAACTTCTATGCAGAGTACATCATGAGGAACGCTGGGCTGGAAGAAGCACAAGCTGGAATCAAGGTTGCCGGGAGAAATATCAATAACCTCAGATATGCAGATGACACCACCCTTTTGGCGGAAAGTGAAGAAGAACTCACAAGCCTCTTGATGAAAGTGAAAGAGGAGAGTGAAAAGGTTGGCTTGAAGCTCAACATTCAGAAAACAAAGATCATGGCATCTGTTCCCATCACTTCATGAGAAATAAATGGGGAAACAGTGGAAACAGTGTCAGACATTATTTTTTTGGGTTCCAAAATCACTGTAGATGCTGATTGCAGCCATGAAATTAAAAGACGCTTACTCTTTGGAAGGAAAGTTATGACCAACCTAGATAGCATATTAAAAAGCAGAGACATTACTTTGCCAACAAAGGTCCGTCTAGTCAAGGCTATGGTTTTCCCCGTGGTCATGTATGGATGTGAGAGTTGGACTGTGAAGAAAGCTGATCGCCGAAGAATTGATGCTTTTGAACTGTGGTGCTGGAGAAGACTCTTGAGAGTCCCTTGGACTGCAAGGAGATCCAACCAGTCCATTCTAGAGGAGATCAATCCTGGGTGTTCATTGGAAGGACTGAAGCTAATGCTGAAACTCCAATACTTTGGCCACCTCATGCGACGAGTTGACTCACTGGAAAAGACTCTGATGCTGGGAGTGATTGGGGGCGGGAGGAGACGGGGACCACAGAGAATGGATGGCTGGATGGCATCACTGACTCGATGGACATGAGTTTGAGTGAACTCCGGGAGTTGATGATGGACAGGGAGGCCTGGTGTGCTGTGATTCATCGGGTCTCAAAGAGTAGGACACGACTGAACGACTGAACTGAACTGAACATTCAGAGAGAACAGGGGGAACCCTTGAGGGTTGACCTGTTCTCCATTCTCCTACATCTCAGCATCAAAACAAGAGTGTGGTGTGGCAGTATCAGTAGCCGTGAAGCAGGCAGCTGCAGTAACTGAAAATTTAAGCCAGGGAAACTTACTCTCGTTGGACGACCACGGTTCCAAGAGGACAAGGCAAGTCTATTTTTTCCTGGTTTTTGTCTATCTCTCTTTGTCATCTTGTCTCTTGAATCACATTACAGATATGGGTACTTCATGACAAATGCAGGATAAAGGCCCAGACGTGTGCCAAAGCCTGTAAAAAAAGAAGCCCTAGGATACCTCAAAGTATGGAGGAGATTGCAGAGAAAGACAGACTTTGGAAAGTAGCCCTGTGTTTATGAACTCCTGAGCTCACCTCTAAGATGTGCTTGGGTGAATCTGATATAAACAGGGTGAGCAGACATCCCAAACTGATCAATGAGACCAGACCACTGCCGAGATCCCAGATTAGACAGTGGGTAGGGTGCAGATGAGACAGCTCTGAAAAGCCCTTCAAAGATTTAAAAACAACGCGTAGGTTGAAGCCATGACCTACAGAACCTAACAGTCTTAACCAACATAGATTTATTTTCTGTCAGAACAGCAAAAAATGCCAACAGCATGCTCTATAGCATTTAAATAAGACAAAGTCTCATAATTCAAAATGAAGAGCAGACCATTTAAAATATCTTAGCATAAAGAAAATCAGAAAGATATCAACTAAGGTGGGGAAAAAACACCAAAAGACATGAAATTTGAGACAACAGATGTTACATTTATTTTAGAAAAACTTTAAAGCTGTACTTTGTAAAAATATGTCAACAAATAAGGATGTACATCATTGAAATGAACTGAAAGAGAGAAATTCTCAGTAATCGAAAAAGCATTTATAAATCAAATGGAAATTATCTAGTTTTAAATTCCAAATAGAAAGTAGCCAATTCAACCAAAACAGAAAAGACTGACAAAATGAACAGCATGTGAGGTTTCTTTGAGAGGTCACCCCTGACAGAAGTTGAGTAAGACTTCAATAGAAAAATACAATAGTTGAAGGAAAAGAAGTGTTGGAAAATCCCAAATTTGGAAAAATACATAAATGTATATATTCAGGACGTTTCAGTCAGTTCAGTTCAGTTCAGTCGCTCAGTCGTGTCCGACTCTCCGCGACCCCATGAATCACAGCACGCCAGGCCTCCCTGTCCATCACCAACTCCCGGAGTACACTCAAACTCATGTCCACAGAGTCGGTGATGCCATCCAGCCATCTCATTCTCCGTCGTCCCCTTCTCCTCCCGCCCCCAACCTTTCCCAGCATCAGAGTCTTTTCCAGTGAGTCAGCTCGTCTCATGAGGTGGCCAAAGTATTGGAGTTTCAGCTTTAGCATCAGTCCCTCCAATGAACATCCAGGATTGATCTCCTCTAGAATGGACTGGTTGGATCTCCTTGCAGTATAAGGGACTCTCAAGAGTCTTCTCCAACACCACAGTTCAAAAGCATCGATTCTTTGGCGATCAGCTTTCTTCACAGTCCAACTCTCACATCCATACATGACCACGGGAAAAACCATTGCCTTGACTAGACGGACCTTGGTCGGCAAAGTAATGTCTCTGCTTTTTAATATACTATCAAGGTTGGTCATAACTTTCCTTCCAAGGAGCAAGCGTCTTTTAATTTCATGGCTGCAATCAGCATCTGCAGTGATTTTGGAGCCCAAAAAAACAAAGTCTGACACTGTTTCCACTGTTTTTCCATCTATTTCCCATGAAGTGATGGGACCAGATGCCATGATCTTTGTTTTCTGAATGTTGAGCTTCAAGCCAACCTTTTCACTCTCCTCTTTCACTTTCATCAAGAGGCTTTTGAGTTCCTCTTCACTTTCTGCCATAAGGGTAGTGTCATCTGCATATCTGAGGTTATTGATATTTCTCCCAGCAATCTTGATTCCAGCTTGTGCTTCTTCCAGCCCAGCGTTCCTCATGATGTACTCTGCATATAAGTTAAATAAGCAAGGTGACAATATACAACCTTGACGTACACCTTTTCCTATTTGGATCCAGTCTGTTGTTCCATGACCGGTTCTAACTGTTGCTTCCTGACCTGCATACAGGTTTCTCAAGAGGCAGGTCAGGTGGTCTGGGATTCCCATCTCTTTCAGAATGTTCCACAGTTTATTGTGATCCACACAGTCAAAGGCTTTGGCATAGTCAATGAAGCAGAAATAGATGTTTTTCTGGAACTCTCTTGCTTTCTCCATGATCCAGCGGATGTTGGCAATTTGATCTCTGGTGCCTCTGCCTTTTCTAAAACCTGCTTGAACATCTGGGAGTTCACGGTTTACATACTGCTGAAGCCTGGCTTGGAGAATTTTGAGCATGACTTTACTAGCGTGTGAGATGAGTGCAATTGTGCGGTAGTTTGAGCATTCTTTGGCATTGCCTTTCTTTGGGATTGGAATGAAGACTGACCTTTTCCAGTCCTGTGGCCACTGCTGAGTTTTCCAAATCTGCTGGCATATTGAGTGCAGCACTTTCACAGCATCATCTTTCAAGACTTGAAATAGCTCAACTGGAATTCCATCACCTCCACTAGCTTTGTTCGTAGTGATGCTTTCTAAGGCCCACTTGACTTCACATTCCAAGATGTCTGGCTCTAGGTCGGTGATCACATTATCGTGACTATCTTGGTCGTGAAGATCTTTTTTGTACAGTTCTTCTGTGTATTCCTGCCACCTCTTCTTAATATCTTCTGCTTCTGTTAGGTCCATACCATTTCTGTCCTTTATCGAGCCCATCTTTGCATGAAAAGTTCCCTTGGGTTTAGTGAGCCCCAAACAGTGTATATGCGTTAGTTTACAACCTCAGGAGCTTCCTGTGTGGTCAGAAACTGACATTTCTACATGCAAGGAAAGCAGGGACCAGAGAGAGAGGCGGGCCCACCTAGAGTGGACGGTGGCAGGTGATAGCAAGGGAGTGACAAAGAGGCTGGTCTAGGGCGGCACGAGATGGACTAGATCTCTACACCTGCTGGCCCAAACCTTAAAGGACTGCAGCTCACATACACAGGCTGCTGCTGCTGCTGCTCAGTCGCTTCAGTCATGTCCGACTCTGTGCAACCCCATAGATGGCAGCCCACCAGGCTCCCCCGTCCCTGGGATTCTCCAGGCAAGAGCCCTGGAGTGGGTCATACACAGGCTAGATGGCCTCAATAGTACATTCAGTTCAGTTCAGTTGCTCAGTCGTGTCCGACTCTCTGCCACCCCATGAACTGCAGCACGCCAGGCCTCCCTGTCCATCACCAACTCCCAGAGTTTACTCAGATGCATGTCCATTGATTCGGTGATGCTATCCAACCATCTCATCCTCTGTCGTCCCCTTCTCCTCCTGCCCTCAATCTTTCCCAGCATCAGGGTCTTTTCCAAGGAGTCAGTCCTTCGCATCAAGTGGCCAAAGTATTGGAGTTTCAGCTTTAGCATCAGTCCTTCCAATGAATATTCAAGACTGATCTCCTGTAGGATGGACTGGATGGATCTCCTTGCTCTCCTGTATTTTTGAAACTGGCTTCTACTGTGGAAACAGTGGGCATAAAGTACATTTCAAAGGGATAGGTGAGGAGCCTCTGATTAGGTGCCATGCCCATCCATGACCTGCTCCAACAATACACAAAGCAACTGATATTAAGATATATCACTATCAACTGCTAAAAATTAAAAACAGAAAAATACTGAAAGTAGCTGGAGAAACATGACAAACTACATACAAGCTAACGACTCAAATGACAGTATATTACTCTTTAAAGTCTACAGAGGTAAGGAAAAAGCACATGATTAAAGATCTGAGATAAATTGTTAACCCTTAAGACTATATTCAGGGAAAATATCCTTTAAGAAATAAGGTGAAATAAGTACATTCCCAGAAAGAAAGAAAATTGGGAGAATCCTTTGTAAGAAAACATGCCTTTTTTCCTGCTTTTTCAAATTGCTGTATAAAGTTATTCAGGCAGAAAAAAGATTGTATCAAATAACAAAGTAGAATACTTATTAAAGAAAAATCTCAAAATAAGAGGGTTGTTACATCAAAAAAAGTCAACTCACTAAAATATGTGTGTGCCTAACTAAAGTACCTCAAAACACTGAAGAAAATATGGCCTTTAAAAATTGAAGTATAGTTAATTTACAGCATTTTATTAATTCCTGGTGTGTAGCATAGTGATTCAAAATTTTGCACATTCAGTTCAGTTCAGTTCAGTCACTCAAATGTGTCCAACTCTTTGCTACACCATGAATCACAGCACTCCAGACCTTCCTGTCCATCACCAACTCCTGGAATTCACTCAAACTCATGTCCATCGAGTTGGTGATGCCATCCATCCATCTCATTCTCTGTCATCCCTGTCTCCTCCCGCCCCCAATCCCTCCCAGCATCAAAGTCTTTTCCAGTGAGTCAGCTCGTCGCATGAGGTGGCCAAAGTATTGGAGTTTCAGTTTTAGCATCAGTCCTTCCAATGAACACCCAGGATTGATCTCCCTTAGAATGGACTGGTTGGGTCTCCTTGCAGTCCAAGGGACTCTCAAGAGTCATCTCCAGCACCACCGTTCAAAAGCATCAATTATTCGGCAATCAGCTTTCTTCACAGTCCAACTCTCACATCCATACATGACCACGGGAAAAACCGTAGCCTTGACTAGACAGACCTTGGTTGGCAAAGTAATGTCTCTGCTTTTTAATATGCTATCTAGGTTGGTCATAACTTTCCTTCAAAGGACTAAGCGTCTTTTAATTTCATGGCTGCAATAAGCATCTTCAGTGGTTTTGGAGCCCAAAAAAATAGTCTGACACTGTTTCCACTGTTTCCCCATCTATTTCCCATGAAGTGATGGGACCAGATGCCATGATCTTTGTTTTTTGAATGTTGAGCTTCAAGCCAACCTTTTCACTCTCCTCTTTCACTTTCATCAAGAGGCTTTTGAGTTCTTCACTTTCTGCCATAAGGGTGGTGTCATCTGCATATCTGAGGTTATTGATATTTCTCCCGGCAATCTTGATTCCAGCTTGTGCTTCTTCCAGCCCAGCGTTCCTCATGATGTACTCTGCATATAAGTTAAATAAGCAGGGTGACAATATACAGCCTTGACATACTTCTTTTCCTATTTGGAACCAGTCTGTTGTTTCGTGTCCAGTTCTAACTGTTGCACATTATATTCCATTAAAAGATGCTACAAGGAAATGGCTGTAATTACCTGTGCTATGCAATATATTTTTGAGCTTATGTATTTTATACATAGTTGTTCATATATCTTAGTTTCATACCTAAAATTTACCTCTACCTCCTTCCCTACATGTCCCTCTTCACTAGTTCGTTTTTGAGGAGGGCCCAGCAATCCACTCCAGTATTCTTGCCTGGAGAATCCCATGGACGGAGGAACCTGGTGGGCTACAGTCCGTAGGGTTGCAAAGAGTCAAGCACAACTGAAGTGACTTTGCACGCAGGCTTTTTTTTTTTCAATATCTGTGAGTTTGTTTCTGTTTTGCATATACATTCATTCCTATTACTTTTTAGATTCCAAATACAAGTGATATAATGCAGTACTTCTTTTTCGCTGACTTAGTTCACTGGGCATCAGTCTCTTAAGTCCATCCATATTGCTCCAAATGGCAGGATTTCATTCATTTTTATGGCTGAGTAATATTCTGTTGTATATACATACCACATCTTTATTTGTCTGTTGATGAGCACTTGGGTTGCTTTTTTTCTTGGCTACTGTAAACTGTGCTCCTGTGAACACTGAGGTACATGTATCTGAATTAGTGTTTATATTTTTCACATGTTTACATGTGAAAGTGTTTACAGTTTTACATTACATACCCAGGAGTGGAATTTCTAGATCATATTGTAGTTCTGTTTTTAGTTTTCTGAGGAACCTCCATTCTGTTTACTGCTTAAATAGGTGATGCACCAATTGGGCACATATAGACTCTTTAAAAGAATAAATAAGTCTACTGTTTTAATTGAGACTGCAATGCCCCTCTTGAAGAAATTGACAGAATTACTAGGGAAAAAATGAGCGATACAGAAGAATAGCATAAGCCACCTGGATCTAACTGACATTTGTAGCAAACCTTACCCAACAGCAGAAACATAGAACATTCACTGCAATAAACCGTATCTTCAGTTAGGACATAAAGCTGAAAGTAAACAAAAGACTGAGGAAAGAATGTTGATGTAAAGTATACATTTTACTTACAGCTATCAAGTTTCTCTTTCATCTCCCTTTCTACCTCCTGTCATAAAATCACATTCATTTTTCAAGAGTTATGATATTTAACATTAGAGTATTTTTTTTCTAATAATACTTAGTTATATGGCTCGACATTGTCTGTTTGCTTTGTTTACCACAGCTTCACTATTTCTGGTTATTTTATTTGGGTTCACTTTATTGTTGGGGCTACCCAGATGGCTCAGTGGTAAAGAGTCTGCCTGCTGATTCAGAAGATGCGAGTTCGAGGCCTGAATTTGGAAGATCCCCTGGAGAAGGAAATGGCAGCCCCCTCCAGTATTCTTGCCTGGGAAATCCCACAGACAGAGGAACCTGGTGGGCTACAGTACGTGGTGTGGCAGAGCGTCAGACACAACTGAGCAACTAAACAAGATTTTATTGTTAGCTGAAATCCATTCAGGCCTTTCTTTAAGAATTTCTCACCTGTTTTTGTTTTTTGTTTTTTTTGAAGAGTTTCATCTTTGTTTCATAACTATTATGTTAATAGTTTATAACAATTTGGCCAATTCTAATATTTGGATCAAAATATTTTGTGAAAAAGTTATAATTTTTTTTCTGCTCTACATGTTATATATCCTCTTTGCTTTGACACAAGCCATTTGTTTTTCATACCTGCTTTCTCAAGAATAACTTCTTTATCCTTTAATAGTGAAAGGCAATGCCTAGTATTAGCCAGCTCTTGCCATGGTAATATTGATAGCGTATGACCACCCACAGAGGACAGCGACATACAGTGTTAGGCACTGGTTACATGTCTGAGCTTTTATTGTCTGAGTTTTGGCTGTGGCAACTCTGCCACAAGCTGCTGATCGCTGGTCAGATGGGGAGGATCTGCCCTGTGCAGCTCATTTTGGGATCCAGCTAACAGTTAATGGGGTAGTGGTATTGGGTCATGAATTTCTAAAGGCAGTGATTATAGGTTTACAAAGACATGCAGAATCGTCCAAGTCACTCACAGCCTAGATTCTGAACAGGCCCACTGCATGTCTACCCATGTTCCTTCAGCCAAAGCAGAAATACACCAGTGGAGCAGGAAGTGGTTCTCTAATAGGTGGGTAGCTGGAAAGGGAATGGTTTGCTGAATAACAATCTAATCTACTACGTATCTCTGATTTCTCAATATCAACTTTTCTCATTATACAATGTGCATTTGTAAATGTACAGGTTTTGTTTCTTTCACAAAATTCTCATAGCTAGCATTTTGTATCTAAATTCTTAAATCTCAGCCTCTTGCTGCTTTCAGGGTTTGAAGCTGTAAAGTTTGTTCATGCTGGTATTTTGATCATGATCTGAGTTTGTTCAGTCACTTGAAGGTCATAAAATATTTTTCAAATGGGTACTGATAATTTTATCAATTTGTTGATATTACCTGAAGTCATACTTTTAACCTTGTTCATTTCTTTATTCATTTAACATATATGTTTTAAGGACTTACTATGTGCTGGGTGTCCTTATGAAAATAATGGCAAAAATTATAAAATCATGAATGTTTACTTGGCATTAAACCAGTGAACAGAATAATGTCATTGATAATGGAAGGCTTTAAATAAAAAGCTTATTGATTAAACTCCAAATAATCACCTGTTGGTTAGCTGTCCCCTCTCTCTTTTCTGTATGTGCATATATATTCTCTCTATATATAAAAATATACGCATAAACACACACACACACACACACACACACATATTTTTTTCCTCTACAGGCTTTTTTGTTAATATTTAACTTCTACAATCTTGGCAAATTTCAATTATTCAATAGTGTTATCAACTATGGTCATAATATTACACGTTTATCTCCTCAGACCTTATTCATCTTAAAGCTGAAAATTTGTACCCTTTCACCAGCCTCTTATTGGCTACTCCCTTCAGCCCTTGGCAAGTACTTTTCTACTCTGCTCCTATGAGCTTGACTTCTGGGGAGATTCTATGTAGAAATGATACTATGCCTGATTTGTCTTTCTCTGGTTTAATTCCCTTAACTTAATGCCCTCAAGATCCACTCATGCTTTTGTAAACAGCAGGACTGCCTTCCTTCTCATGGATAAATAGCAAACCTTTCCTGTATAGGATGTGAATCTGTGTATAGGAAAGGTTTGTTATTTATGTTTTTTTGTACATATATATATGTGTGTGTATACATATATCTAAGAGTTTGTTATATATAGATACACACATATATACAAGGTTTGTTTTATGTATATATATATATATATATAGGTTTGTTTATATATATATATTCTCACAATTTCTTTATCCATTCATCTGTTAACAAACACCTATGGCTATTATGAATAACGCTGCAATGAACACAGGAATACGCAGATACCTCTTTGGTATCCTGTATTCATTTCCTTTGGATATATAACCAGAAATGGGATGCTGGATCATATGTTAGTTCTAGTGTTAATTTCTTGAGGAACCTCCATACTGTTCTCCATAGTGGCTGCACCAATTTACATTACAACCAACAGTGCGCAAAGATTCCTTCTCCACATTCTTTTTTTTTTTTTTTTCTTCTCCACATTCTTGCCAACACTGTGTCATCTCCCGCCTTTTAGATGATGGCCATTCTAACAGGTGTGAGGTGATACCTCGCTGTGGTTTTGGCCTGCATTTCCCTGATAATGATGTTGAGCACCTTCCCATGGACCTGTTGGACATCCACACGTCGTCTTTGGAAAATTGTATCTTCAGCTCCTCTGCCTATTTGTTAATGACATATTCTTATTATAGCCATCTTCACTAGCAAAGAGAACGGGTCTGTTCCTTATTGTAGCTTATGATTTGTAACATTCTATTCCTTCATCATCTGTATGATATATATTTCTTCTTCTTTCCCTGGGGAGGTATATTTGACATAAAACAGACTGGATATGTTTAAGTCATAGTATAGTTCTGAATATACCTGTGAAACTGTCGCTGCAACCAAATTGTGAACATAGCCATCATTCTAAAAGTTTTACTCCTCTGGAATTTTTCATCCTGCCCTTCTCCCTACTTTTTGTGAAGTCTGCAGGCAGCCATCAGTTTCCTTTCAGGAACTATGACTGGCATTTTCTGCAATTTATATTAATGGAATCACACCATATGTATACTTTTTTATGTCATTTTGCCTATAAATATTTGACTTTCCAGAAATTAAACATTCTCTATTCTGAGCAAGGATAACATTCTTAGATCAGACAAAAACCACATTATATCATTTCTCTAAGTTGTCAGTAGCGTCCAACAGTCAACAAGAGGAGAGAGATCAGTTCCTTCTCCCACCAATCTTTTTTATAATCTGGAGTTGACCTATTTTTTTGGCTGCATTTATATGCCTCTGTCCTCCAACTCTACTCACTTTACATAAACCTTCTAACTCTATCTGTTCATTTCCTCCTGCCCTTACTCTCCTTGAGCTTCCTGTCCTTTGTTTACCTGTGAAATTCCATGTTCATGTTTGCTATATTGCTAAACCACTTTGCAGGTACTTTAGCCAACAGACTTTAAAAACAAGATTATGTAATTTTATTATACTTACTGTATTATAATTTTTGATTTATCAAAGCTATTGCTAAATGGTTGGCTTACTAAGAGCAGAGACTTTATTTATGATTTATTTCCAGGTGATCAGGATAGGGTCCAGAACATGTGGCTCTCTGTAAGTGTATTCTGAGGAAATAAATGACGAAATAAACAGAAATGTAGTTAATATTTTTGGCCATTTCTGCATCAGATATGTGGGCATTGGCAACAGTTGCACAGCCATGAAATGTCTGCATCAGTCTATTTCTGTGATGTGATGTGGTTCCTTGGATCATGTGGGAAATTTAGATGTCAACCTCTTAATGCCAGCCTCACAGTGCTTTCTTGTAAAAGCAACTTTATTGTGATTTACATACCATATAACTCACCCATTTAAGACACTCAGTTCGGTGTTTTTTAGTGTATTCAGAATTGTGCAACCATCACCAAAGTCAAATTTAGAATATATCTCTCACCACAAAGAAAACCTTGTATAGTTTAGCTTCAGTTCACTTACTCTTTTACCCCTTTTTAACTGATGCTGAAGCTGAAACTCCAAAACTTTGGCCACCTCATGCGACAAGTTGACTCACTGGAAAAGACTCTGATGCTGGGAGGGATTGGGGACAGGAGGAGAAGGGGACCACAGAGAATGAGATGGCTGGATGGACATGAGTTTGAGTGAACTCTGGGAGTTGGTGATGGACAGGGAGGCCTGGCGTGCTGTGATTCATGGGGTCGCAAAGAGTCGGACATGACTGAGTGACTGAACGGAACTGAACTGAACTGAACCCTAAGCAACCATTAATGTAATCTTTATACATTTGCCTATTCTGTACATTTCATGGGTCTTCTCAAGTGGCTCGATAGTAAAGAATCCACTTGCCAGTGAAACAGATAGAGGAGACACAGGTTCAATCCCTGGGTCAGAAAGATACCCTGGAGAAGGGCATGTCAACCCACTATAGTATTCTTGCCTGGAAATCCCTGGAGAATCTGGCAGGCTACAGTCCATGGAGTTGCAAAGAGTCAAACACGACTTAGCAATTGAGCATGCATACACACATGTATTTCATATATATAGTATCTTAGATGTGTGCTCTTTTTGACTGGCTTCTTTCACTTAGCATAATGTTTTTCAAGGATCATCCACACTATAGTATACATTAGTACTTCATTCTATTTTATGACAAATATGCCATGGAAAATGGATATGTCCCATACTGCGATAAACACTCCTATGTAAGATTTCATTTCTCTTGAGTATATAGCTAAGAGAATAACAGTCATATGGCAATTCTGTATTTAACTATTTGTGAAACTGCCAGGTGATCTTTCAAAATGACTGAAATCGTTTTGCTTCTATCTGTAATGTATAAGATCTCTGCTTCCCACATATTTGCCAATACTTATCTGATTTTTATTATTCTAGCCAGGCTAGTGGGTGTGAAGTGAAAGGCTTAAGTTTTCAGTGACTCAGGAAGTTTACATTAACTGTAGGAAAATGATGCATTTTAGGACTTAAGGAGAAAAAATTTATTATTATTAGTCTTTTGCAATAACCTACTTCTAATCCTTGGAATGTGAAGTCAAGTGGGCCTTAGAAAGCATCACTACGAACAAAGCTAGTGGAGGTGATGGAATTCCAGTTGAGCTATTTCAAATCCTAAAAGATGATGCTGTGAAAGTACTGCACTCAATATGCCAGCAAATTTGGAAAACTCAGCAGTGGCCACAGGACTGGGAAAGGTCAGTTTTTATTCCAATCCCAAAGAAAGGGAATGCCAAAGAATGCTCAAACTACCGCACAATTGCACTCATGTCACACGCTAGTAAAGTCATGCTCAAAATTCTCCAAGCCAGGTTTCAGCAATACGTGAACCGTGAACTTCCAGATGTTCAAGCAGGTTTTAGAAAAGGCAGAGGAACCAGAGATCAAATTGCCAACATCCGCTGGATCATGGAAAAAGCAAGAGAGTTCCAGAAAAACATCTATATCTGCTTTATTGACTATGCCAAAGCCTTTGACTGTGTGGATCACAATAAACTGTGGAACATTCTGAAAGAGATGGGAATACCAGACCACCTGACCTGTCTCTTGAGAAACCTATATGCAGGTCAGGAAGCAATAGTTAGAACTGGACACGGAACAATAGACCGGTTCCAAATAGGAATAGTACGTCAAGGCTGTATATTGTCACCCTGCTTATTTAACTTATATGCAGAGTACATCATGAGGAATGCTGGGCTGGAAGAAGCACAGGCTGGAATCAAGATTGCTGGGAGAAATATCAATAACCTCATATATGCAGATTATACCACCCTTATGGCAGAAAGTGAAGAGGAACGAAAAAGCCTCTTGATGAAAGTGAATTAGGAGAGTGAAAAATTTGCCTTAAAGCTCAACTTTCAGAAAACTAAGATCTTGGCATCTGGTCCCATCACTTCATGGGGAATAGATGGGGAAACAGTGGAAACTGTGTCAGACTTTATTTTTTTGGGCTCCAAAATTACTGTGGATGCTGATTGCAGCCATGAAATTAAAAGACACTTACTCCTTGGAAGGAAAGTTATGACCAACCTAGATAGCATATTAAAAAGCAGAGACATTACTTTGCCAACCAAGGTCTGTCTAGTCAAGGCTGTGGTTTATCCAGTCGTCATGTATGGATGTGAGGGTTGGACTGTGAAGAAAGCTGATCACTGAAGAATTGATGCTTTTGAACTGTGGTGCTGGAGAAGACTCTTGAAAGTCCCTTGGACTGCAAGGAGATCCAACCAGTCCATTCTAAAGGAGATCAATCCTGGGTGTTCATTGGTAGGACTGCTGCTAAAGCTGAAACTGTAATACTTTGGCCACCTCATGCGACAAGTTAACTCACTGGAAAAGACTCTGATGCTGTGAAGGATTGGGGGCAAGAGGAGAAGGGGATGACAGAGGATGAGATGGCTGGATGGCATCACCGACTCGATGGACATGAGTTTGAGTGAACTCCAGGAGTTGGTGGTGGACAGGGAGGCCTGGCGTGCTGTGATTCTTGGGGTCACAAAGAGTTGGATACGACTGAGCGACTGAACTGAACTGAACTTAATCCTATAGAATAATTGCAGATGTTACATTTGGCCAAACATCTGAACTCAGTTGCAGAAGCCTGTATCTTTGAAGGCAAGTCATCATGTCTAACTCAAAATTATCCCTTTTAAGAGGCAGTTTTGTCATATGAACCTTACAATGATCTGATAGCTTATATGTGTGATCTTGGCTTCATAACATTTTGAGAATTAAGGTAGTTCCCCAGATCCCATATCCTATTTTTCCATTACAAAAGTCAGAAAATCTACAATCACAGACTTTTCTATATATAAGGCACAAGGTCATGACCTTGGTTTCATAAGTAACATGTAACTGAAGATTTGAACTGGAGTCAGTGTGATAATGAAGATTTGATCCTTTAGGGACTTTACTAGCAGAAATGCTGTCATCAGGTGTCATTGGTGCTAAATGCTGTGTTGGGCATTTTTCCTTTCCTGGAGTCCGTCCAAAGACTCTGTGAGCAACCTAACATATTTTAATAATCTACCCAGAATAGATGTTATTATTTGTATTCCCAGTTGATATTGTTGTAAAGTACTTTTCCAATTTACTTCAAGTTATATATAAACCAATAAAAGATACAAATATACAGCTATATAAACGAAGCCCTATCTTATTCCCAATACATTCTCTTTCTATAATTCTAAACTGATAACATTAGAGAAATAATAAAAATGGATTTAAGTACAGCAAAAAGTCAATTTTATTTTAAGTTTAATTCCAAGGGTATAATATTAAAAATTCTACTTTTATTCCCACCAGCACCTGAAATTCATGTCACACAGTTTCAGCAGATATCCCACTGTATATGCTTTTATGTATCATTTCTCATTTTTTTAATTAGAGCTTTCTAACAATTAAAAATAGTAATTATTACAAATCTACTTACACCTTTTGTTTCTCTTCACTTCTCTTTAGACTTTTAGGGAGGATTTTCGCTCTAATTTTATACAGTGGTTTCCTTTTCTTTTCATATTCTTTTCCTTGATGCCTGCTTTTAAAAAGAGGATCTGTGGCCATAAAACCTGTTAATAGAGATACCCAAATGCCACTCCAACACTGTGCTAATAATACTTTATCTTGGCTGTGTGCACACACATTTTCAGGAACATTTTCCTGTGTAAACTAGTTTCATAAATTATTGCTGACCTTCGAAATCATAGAGTGAGGTAAAGTTGATGTCAAATTTTGATTCTGCTGGTTGGTAGAGAGAAGTATAATAAATAAAATAATCTTTTATGTTTTTGTAACTGAATATTTAAAATGCTGTTAAATTTTCTAAGTAAAAATATGAAGTTTTAATTTACATTTCTTTCATTTTTTGTACCTCCCCTCCAATTTTACTTTTTACAGCCTTTACTATATATTCATGATATATAATTCTAGGTACGTTTCAGCCAGTAGTGTAAAGAAAAATAGATATCTCTATCTTAGTTTCTTTCTGTAGAAAAATTAAATGCTAGTATCTACCTACCTCTCTCTTTGTTTATTTATGTTGTAAAGTCTGAGGTTTCCTTGTCCAGTTAATTGTTACCATGCTGGGAGCTATGGGTACTTTAAAAGAAAACAGATCTCTCTAGATTCCAGAAAATTAAAGAATGCTACCATTTTTTTTTTTTTTATGTACCCTGGAGCATAGAATCTGGGTTGCTTGGGATAGAACATTACCACAGTGATTTGTGAGGTATTCCTGCTCTAACACTGACTAAGTTTCACAGCTTTGAGAGAACTCAACACTCATGGGAAACCAAACAGCCAATAAAACCTTTGCATAATGAATATATGTAAGTCTTATTTCAGGAAATTTTAAAAATATGATACACTTTTCATATATTTTGGAAAGCATTTGTTAGGACTACTTTTTATATTTGTGCGGTGCCAAGGTGTTTACCATACTACATACCTGGTAGAGGGATTTTTGTTCTAAGTAGATAAACCATTTATGCAGATAAATGGTTTAAGTAGGTAAACCATTTATGTATTGAAAATAACCTGACAAACACCTGCTCTGTCCTAGGCAATGTGTACTGAAAGTTCCTGAGTGTAACGAAGCAGACACAGCTCAGACCTTGATGGTGCTTATATTCCAGTGCAGCGACAGATAGAGGAGGAAGCAGTTTTAGACAGTGATGTGTAATATAGAGAAAATAAAGCAATGAAACAGGGAGTGATATTAGATGGCTGGTCAGGGAACGTCTCATGCTTTCGGAAGTACATTTAAGCTGCATTGTGAGTTATTAGACTCAACCAATTATGAAATTATTATCAAAGAGTGTCCTCAGTAAAGAAAAAGACAAAATCTAAGATCTGTGGGAGAGACATATTTGCTGATTTCAGATAGAAAGATAGTATGAAATGCAGTGATTAGAGGTTAAGGGGTATATTAAGAAGCATAGCAGCACAAAATGACATTACATTTTACATATAAATTTTATATAGATTATATATATTTTATTTCAAAGTTATGCATATATGTGTTTATATAATATATAGATATGTATGTATATATGTTGTTCGCTAAGACGTGTCTGACTCTTTGTAACCCCATGAACTGCAGCATACCAGGCTTCCCTGTCCTCCACTGTTTATGCATGTACATGTGTATGTATATATTTAAATATATATGTATATTTAAATTTTAATTGGACGTTCTTGAAAGTACAGAGCATTTCTTCCTTGAAAGGCTAAATACAAGGCTATGTCCTTGAAAACAGCTGACTGGGCATAGACCGGATATCTAATCCAAAGTCATCAAACTGTAGGTGAGTCAGCAATCTAGTAACCATGCTGGTAAATATCCTTTGCATCACCGACTCAATGGACGTGAGTTTGAGTGAACTCCGGGAGTTGGTGATGGACAGGGAGGCCTGGAGTGCTGTGATTCATGGGGTCACAAAGAGTCGGACACGACTGAGCAACTGAACTGAACTTAACTGAAGCAAACTAATTAGTCCTTCTGCCTTGAAGAGTTTTGCATAAAATGTGCAGAAATAGAGTATAGGTAGTGTGGTAAGATAAGCTGATCAATACAGAGAATGCAGAAGCCATTATGGTGCAGTGAAGTACATACTAGACTAGCAAATAATGTATATCTACTGTATCCTAAACAGTCACATAGTTTCTGAACAGAATTGCAGTCTCTGAGATATGACTGAGCTGAAGGTGAGATTATACTGTTCAGTGAATTCTTCATATTTCTTTTAATACCATATTATTACTGTATCTGCACATAGGGTTCTGCTCTTTGGGTTCTGATAGAACTTTCATAACACATAGGCTATTTCTTTGTCCTGAAAAATCATAAGATGAGATAAATGTTAAAAGATTTTAATAGTAAAATCAAAAGGTCACACATTTAGTGAGTAGAAAGGTGGGCTTAGAATTAAACCATTTCTGACACTAGAGTTAATATTCATTTAGACAAGTGTTGTATATAACCCTAACTCACATGTATCTCCAGTTTGCTGTCTTAATGGTCAAAATTGGACACAAGTTAAGAAAATGAGAAGACAAATCACAGGTTGTGAAAAATTTTTCGCAAAAGATATGTTTGATAAAGGACTATTATCCAAAATAGGCCAAGAATACTTAAAACTAAATAATAAAAAATAAACAAACCAATTAAAAAATGAACAAAAGATATATATATAGACATCTCAGACATATGGATAAATATTAAACATGTGAAGAAAGACTTGACACTACATGCAATTAGGGAATAGTATATTAAAATAGTAATGAGATCACACTACACACCTGGCAAACACAACACAAATATGGCTAGGATGAGGTGCTCTCATTCATCGCTGGTAGGAATACAAAACGGTACAGCCTCTTTGAAAGATAGTTTACCAGTTTCTTATAAAACTAACTGTATTCTTACCATACCATCCTGAAGTTATGTTTCTTGGCATTTACCCAAGTGAGCTGAAAAAATCTATCTCCCCAAGAACCTGCCCACAGATGTTTATAGCAGCTTTATTCATAATTGCTAAAACTTGGAAGCAACCAAGAAATCCTTAAATAGGTGAATGGATAAATAAGTTGTGGTACACCCAGACAGTGGAACATCATTTGGCACTAAAAAGGCATGAGATACCAAACCATGAAAAAACATGGCGTAAGCATAAACGGAATTATTAAATGAAGAAGTCAATGAGAAAAGGCTACATAGTGTATAATTTCACCTATTTGACCTTCTATGCAAGGCAAAACTATGAAAATAGCAAAGGGATCAGTGGTAGCCACAGGTTGTGGGGAGGGACAGAAAAACAGGGAGAGCACAGAGGGCTTTCAGGCCAGAGAAACTATTCTGTATGATGTAGGAATTGATGCATGACATTATATATTTGTCAAATCTATAGCACATAACACCAAGAGTGAAATCTAATGTTAACTATAGACTTTGGCTGATAATGATGTGTCAGGGTAAGTTTATTGATTGTAACCAATTTGCCCATCTGGTGGGGGATGCTCATAATGCAGGAGACCATGTATGCATAGAAGCAGGTGGTAAGAGAGAACTATCTATTCTTCTCAATTTTTCTATGAAGCTAAAACTACTATAAAGAATTTGTATATGGAAACATGAACACAGACCTCTGAGAGAAAACAGGGATTTATCTACAATCAAGGAATTCTGACTTACAAGGAAAGATTTTGTTTGTTCAATTGAGGGGCTGAAGTGAAACCAAAGTAAAAGAGCACAGCTACTTGTATGCTACCTCTTTCAGTACTCATGTTTAAATGCCTTCATTTTGATGGTTTGGAGGTGTTTCCTATTAAAAGCACAATTACACTTCTATTAATTTCTTATACTGCCACACTAATGATTTAGGATGCTTTATTGATAATAGCACAGTTCATTCATTAAAAATTGACAAGTAGACCTTCAATTCTTAATTAGTTGGTGTATAATGATAGCCATTATAAAAAAATCATACCAGTGATTTCAAAATATCACAGTTCTTTTAAGTTATAGGCCACACATTTATCTCCAAACTGTATTCTTGAACAAAATATTGGTGTTTCTAATCAGTGCCTAAATACAGTGAATACATTTCTCCCTTAGGTTTTGTATTCTCATGGGAGTCTATATGGAAAAAAATAGATATACTTAATTTTTGCACAAAATTAAGTGAAATTTCCTGTAAAAGAGTACATGAGATTAAAACGGAATGACTTGATTTAAAAGTATATTCTTACTTGAGTCTATCCCACTTATTAATAACAGTGGAAGATAAGTCTTTCTTGAGTATTCATTCAGTTATTTTATCAAAGTATCTTGAAGTCCTGTTTATTGAAATTAGCTGAGAAGTAATGAAATCTATTCTCAATAGAGACAAAAGTTTCTACTTTAATGTTCTCATCTAGAAAGTTCTTCTATCTTCATAATTAATTTTATCATATTTTAACATAATTCCTTGGGATTTGGGATGCAGAACTCCCTTGTTCCTTCACATAAAATTATAAGAATCTAGAAATATGTTAGTTTTGTCTTTCCATTATTAAGTGTTTTAATAATTTCCACTGAAATGGTAAATTTTTCATTAAATTCCCTCTTGCAATTCTATAAATCTATGCTTGTATTTCGGAGAAGACAATGGCACCACACTCCAGTACTCTTGCCTGGAAAATCCCATGGATGGAGAAGCCTGGTAGGCTGTAGTTCATGGGGTCCCTGGGAGTCGGACACGACTGAGCGACTTCACTTTCACTTTTCCCTTGCATGCATTGGAGAAGAAAATGGAAACCTACTCCAGTGTTCTTGCCTGGAGAATCCCAGGGACAGGGAGCCTGGTGGGCTGCCGTCTATGGGGTTGCACAGAGTTGGACACAACTGAAGCGACTTAGCAGCAGCAGCAGCATGCTTGTATTTATATTCAGTTCAGTTCAGTTGCTCAGTTGTGTCCGACTCTGTGCGACCTCATGAACCTCATCATGCCAGGCCTCCCTGTCCATCACCAACTCCCGGAGTTTACCCAAACTCATGTGCATTGAGTCTGTAATGCCATCCAGGCATCTCATCCTTTGTCATCCCCTTCTCCTCCTGCCCCCAATCCCTCCCAGCATCAGAGTCTTTTCCAATGAGTCAACTCATCGCATGAGGTGGCCAAAGTATTGGAGTTTCAGCCTCAGCATCAGTCCTTCCAATGAACACCCAGGATTGATCTCCTTTAGAATGGACTGGTTGGATCTCCTTGCAGTCCAAGGGACTCTCAAGAGTCTTCTCCAGCACCACAGTTCACAAGCATCAATTCTTTGGAGCTCAGTTTTCTTCACAGTCCAACTCTCACATCCATACATGACCACTGGAAAAACCATAACCTTGACTAGACGGACCGTTGTTGGCAAAGTAAAATCTCTGTTTTTTAGTGTGCTATCTAGGTTGGTCATAACTTTCCTTCCAAGGAGTGTCTTTTAATTTCATGGCTGCAGTCACCATCTGCAGTGATTTTGGAGCCCCAAGAAATAAAGTCTGACACTGTTTCCACTGTTTCTCCATCTATTTCCCATGAAGTGATGGGAAGAGATGTCATGATCTTTGTTTTCTGAATGTTGAGCTTCAAGACAACTTTTCCACTCTCCTCTTCCGCTTTCATCAAGAGGCTTTTTAGTTCCTCTTCACTTTCTGCCATAAGGGTGGTGTCATCTGCATATCTGAGGTTATTGAAACTTTTCCCAGCAAACTTGATTCCAGTTTGTACTTCTTCCAGCCCAGCGTTTCTCATGATGTACTCTGCATATAAGTTAAATAAGCAGGGTGACAATATACAGCCTTGACGTACTCCTTTTCCTATTTGGAACCAGTCTGTTGTTCCATGTCCAGTTCTAACTGTTGCTTCCTGACCTGCATGTAGGTTTCTCAAGAGGCAGGTCAGGTGGTCTGGTATTCCCATCTCTTTCAGAATTTTCCACAGTTTATTGTGTTAAGTTCAGTTCAGTTCAGTCATGTTCGACTCTCCACGACCCCATGAATCACAGCACGCCAGGCCTCCCTGTCCATCACAAACTCCCAGAGTTCACCCAAACTCATGTCCACAGAGTCGGTGATGCCATCCAGCCATCTCATTCTCTGTCGTCCCCATCTCCTCCCGCCCCCAACCTTTCCCAGCATCAGTGTACTTCACATTAAACACACTCAAATTTGGACATGCTTACCAGTTCCTCACTTTATTAGTTCTCCTTGTACCTGGGATTCTCTTTGTAGAATTATTTCCTTCTTCTAAAATCCAATATTTTTAATCTGTAGGGATTACATGAGGCCTGTAATGAGGGCATTTGCTTCTGATAGGTGTATTGATGCTACCATTTTGAGAACATTGTAATTCTTGATTTCTAAATTGGAATTCTCCATTTTGTACTGTTAATATAAAATCGAACTAAAACCCATGTAAAATTGGCCAGTGGTATATTCTTGGGGTTTTCCAGGTGGCACAGTGGTAAAAGAATCTGCCTGCCAATGCAGGAAACTTAAAAGATGGGGATTCAGTCTCTTGGTCGGGAGATCCCCTGGAGTAGGAAATGGCAACTCACTACAATATTTTTGCCTGGAAAATTCCATAGACAGAGGAGCTTGGCAAGCTAAAGTTCATGGGGTTGCAGAAAAGTTGGACACAACTGAGCACATACATTCCTAAGGATACTTTTTATACTAAATCAAAGTCAAAACATTTATTTTTCTTCTTTTTCTGGAAGATGGGTTTTATGGCCTGGTCTAATGAGGTCAACATTCAGAAAACTAAGATCATGGCATCTGGTCCCATCACTTCATGGCAAATAGATGGAGAAACAGTGGAAACAGTGGCAGACTTTATTATTTTGGGCTCCAAAATCACTGCAGATTTTTAGTGCAGCCATGAAATTAAAAGACGCTTACTCCTTGGAAATAAAGCTATGCCCAACCTAGACAGCATAATAAAAAGCAGAGATACTACTTTGCCAAAAAAGGTCCGTCTAGTAATGGCTATGGTTTTTCCAGTAATCGTGTATGGATGTAAGAGTTGGACTATAATGAAAGCTGAGCACCGAAGAATTGATGCTTTTGAACTGTGGTGTTGGAGAAGACTCTTGAGATTCCCTTGGACTGCAAGGAGATCCAACCAGTTCATCCTAAAGAGATTAGTCTTGAGTGTTCATTGGAAGGACTGATGTTGAAGCTGAAACTCCAATACTTTGGCCACCTGATGCGAAGAGCTGACTCATTGGAGAAGACCCTGATGTTGGGAAAGATTGAAGGCGGGAGGAGAGTGGGACAACAGAGGATGAATGGTACCATCCAACCTCTGTTGGATGGTGTCACTGACTCAGTGGACATGAGTGTGGGTAAACTCTGGGAGCTGGTGATGGACAGGGAGGCCTGGTGTGCTGCAGTCCTGGTGTGGGGTCGCAAAGAGTTTGACATGACTGAGCAGCTGAACTGAATGAGGGTTAAGTTCTTAAAGTCCTATGGCTTCAGGGAAGACTTTCAGGTCCAACTGTGCAAGTCTTGTGTGCTCAGTTCCTAAGTGACCACTGTGCACTGGATTCTCCAAGGGTAGACATGGCATTGAGAATGGTTTACACATTGGTTTCCTATGCACTTGAAATTCTTAGTTACTGGAAAGAAGTCTCTCTTTGTTGTGGGTATAACCATTCCTTTGTGGTTACACCCACAACAAATGCATTGGAGGAGGAAATGGCAACCCACTCCAGTGTTCTTGCCTGGAGAATCCCAGGGACGGGGGAGCCTGGTGGGCTGCCGCCTATGGGATCACACAGAGTTGGACACGACAGAAGCAACTTAGCAGCAGCAGCAGCAACCATTCCTTTAAAAGTAGTTTAGTATCTAGCCTTTCTGAACCTACATTATGTAACTTTTTGTATCATATTCTTATTGCATTTTCCTTTTAAACATTTTTTGCTTACCTAAGATTATATTATCACCACGAAATGGAGATGGTGTGAACAAGTGTCCAGGAAGTTATTCTGAACCTAGAGAGATAGCCTTCAGTCCTTCATGATTACGTATGCTGTTGATTAGAGAGGTCAACAAGATGGTGGAATAAGAAGTCCCCTGCAGAAACACCAATTTAGAAATGATGTAGGGATCAAAATACCTTTATGATTGATCAGAATCCATTAAGAAGTTGCAGTACCCCTGCAGAAAGGCTTAAAAACCAAAAGAGCTGCAGTGAAATGGGTATGAGGAGCCAGTTCATTTGACTACCATCAGGCCCTTCCCCAGTCCAGCAGAGCTCAGCGCTGAGAGAGAAGACCTTGGTCTGTAGTAGCTGTTACTGTCTTGCCTCACTGGGAACACTGAGGAAACCAGTGTAGCATGAATGTCTGTAGGCAGCTAAGAACAAAGTAAAGGGAGGGTGTCTTGCAGCAGGCGCAGTTCCACAGGGTGGGGGATAGGCACACAACCCAGAGACGACTTCTCCTGAAGGAAGAGAGGGAAGTGGGTTTGCTTCCAGTGACCTGGACATCCAATGCACTGAACCTAATGCACTAGGGAAAATGGGCCAGTTGCTTACTGTGGCTACCATGGCTGTGTAAGGTTGGGAGAAGGTTTACAACCCTGAAAACTCCTCCAGAGAGAGAGTACAGCATACTCCTAGAAACTTTTCTCATAAAAAAGGTTTGAGAGGCTCCCCAAATTCTAGCCGAGTACTGAAGGTCTCTCTCTGTTGACAATCCATGAAGTCCAGACAGATGGCAGTCTTTTCAAATACACAGACACCAAATGCAGAGCGAGGGACATGAGGCGTGAGGGGACTGTGGCAAAAGCTAAGGAGCGAAGTGATCTCCAGTGACCTATTCTAAAGAAATGGACATCCACGAACTGCCTGAAAACAGCGAAGAAAGCTGATCGCCGAAGAATGGATGCTTTTCAACTGTGGTGCTGGAGAAGACTCTTGAGAGTCCCTTGGACTGCAAGGAGATCCAAATAGTCCATTCTAAAGGAGATGAATCCTGGGTGTTCATGGAGGGACTGATGCTAAAGCTGAAACTCCAATACTTTGGCTGCCTCATGTGACGAGTTGACTCACTAGAAAAGACTCTGATGCTGGGAGGGATTGGGGGTGGGAGGAGATGGGGACGACAGAGAATGAGATGGCTGGATGGCATCACCGACTCGATGGACATGAGTTTGAGTGAACTCCGGGAGTTGGTGATGGACAGGGAGGCCTGGCATGCTGCGGTTGGTTCATGGGGTCGCGAGGAGTCCGACATGACTGAGTGACTGAACTGAACTGAACTGAGTGCAAAGTAATCTTAAAGAAGCTTGGTGAGTTGCAAGAGAACACAGATGGAAAATTAGACAAAATCAAGAAAACGATACATGGCCAAAATAAGACTATGAACAAAGACACAAAAAACAGAAACAAAACCAAACAGATTCTGGAACCAAAGAATACAATAAATGAATTGAAATGATCAGTAGACAGTTTCAACAACCAACTTGATGGAACAGAAGGAGTCAGTGATTCAAAGACAAGTCATTTGATATTATTCATCAGAGACATGCATATACATAAGAAGATCATACTGTCACTCGTAAAGTATCAGCAGTTACATTGCTTGTGAATTGGAAGAATTAATATTGTTAAAATGCCCATATCACCCAAAATCATCTACTGAGTCAATGCAAGCCTGATCCAAGTTCCAATGGTATTTTTCACAGGAATAGAATAACCAATCCTAAAATTTGTATGGTACCACAAAAGACCCCTGGATAGACAAAACGATCTTGAGAAAAAGAACAAAGCTGGAGGCATTCCACTTTCTGATTTCAAGCTACATTACAAAGCTATTGTAATAAAGAATATAGGACTGGCATAAAAACGGATGCATAGATCAATGAAACAGAAGAGAGACATGAAATAAACCTAAGCATAAATGGTCAATTAATTTATTACAAAGGAGCCAAGAATATACAATAGAGAAAGGATAGTGTCTTGAATAAATGGCCTTGGGAAAATAAGCCACATGCAAAAAATTGAAACTGGCCTACTGTCATATACTACACACAAAAATCAACAAAAAGTGAATTAAAGACTTGAATATAAAACCTAAAACCATAAAACCCTTAGAGGAAAGCATAGGCTGTAAGCTCCTGAAATCAGTCTTGGCAATATTGTTTTTGAGTTTATTACCAGAAGCAAAAGCAACAAAAGCAGAAATAAATGAAGTGAAACTACATCACACTAGAAAGCTTCTGCACAGCAGAGGAAACCATCAAGAAAATGAAAAGACAACCTGCCAAATGGGAGAAAATATCTGTAAATTATATATCTGATAAGAGTTAATATTGCAAAATACATTAAGGGCTCAGATAACTCAATGTCAAAGAAACCAAACAATTCAGTTAAAAAATGGGTAGAACTGAGTCGACATTTTTACACAAAGACATATAAATGGCCAAGAGGTCCATGAAAATGTTCTTAACATCACTAATCTTCAAAAAAATATAACTAAAAGCCACAATGAGACATCACACCACACCTCTTAGGATGGCTATTAGAAAAAGAAATAACAGTTGCTGGCAAATAAGTAGAGAAAACGAAACCCTTGTGCATGGTTGGTGGGAATGTAAATGGTGCAGTCACTATGGAAAATGGTGTTAATAAAAAAATTTAAACTAGAACTATAATATGATCCAGACATCTCAGTTCTATGTATTTATATCCAAGAAAATGAAATGCACTC
This sequence comes from Moschus berezovskii, assembly GCF_049115385.1. NCBI lineage: Eukaryota > Metazoa > Chordata > Mammalia > Artiodactyla > Moschidae > Moschus > Moschus berezovskii. The sequence goes on from NC_142467.1 coordinate 11,560,666, forward strand.
TGATGTTCATTGCAGTGTTATCCACAATACCTAAGATATGGAAACAAGCTAAAGATTTTTCAATAAAAAATGTTTGGTGTATACATAAAACAAATACTATTCTTAACTTAATTGGTCTTAAAGAGGGAAATCCTGCCATATGCCACAGGAGGTATTAGCCTCAAGGCCATTGTGCTACATGAAACTAGTTAGTAAGGAGTCCGGCAATATGAGGTACCTAAACCTAAAGTAGTCAAAGTATAATAGTAGAAACAGAGCATAGACTGGCAGTTGCCAAGGCCTGTTGTTTATTCACTAAGCCATTTCTGACTTTGTAACCCAGTGGACTGCAGCATGCTAGGCTTCCCTGCCCTTCACTGTCTCCCAGAGTTTGCTCAAACTCATGTCCACTAAGTCGATAATTCCATCCAACCATCTCATCCTCTGTCACCACCTTCTTCCTCCTACCTTCAATCTTTCCCAGCATCAGGGTCTTTTCCAATGAGTCCACTCTTCCCATAAGGTTACCAAAGTATTGGAGCTTCAGCATCAGTCCTTCCAATGAATATTCAGGACTGGTCTCCTTTAGGGTTGACTGGTCTCATCTCCTTGCTGTCCAAGGGACTCTCAAGAGTCTTCTCCAGCACCACATTTTGAAAACATCAATTCTTTGGTGCTCAGCCTTCTTTATGGTCCAACTCTCACATCTGTTCATGACTACTGGAAAAACCATAGCTTTGACTAGACTTATCCTTGTCAGCAAAGTGATAGCTCTGCTTTTTAGTATCCTGTCTAGTTCTGTCACAGTTTTTCTTCCAAGGAGCAAGGTCTTTTAATTTCATGGCTGCAGTCAACATCCACAATGATTTTGGAGCCCAAGAAAATAGTCTGTCACTTTCCATTGTTCTCCCATCTATTTGCCATGAAGTGATGCCATAATCTTCAATTTTTGAATGTTGAGTCTTCAGCCAGCTTTTCTCTCTCCTTTTTCACCTTCCTCAAGAGGCTCTTTAGTTCCTCTTTTCTTTCTGCCACTATGGTGGTGTCATCTGCATATCTGATACTGTTGCTATTTCTCCCAGCAGTCTTGATTCCAGGTTGTGCTTCATCCAGCCCGGCATTTCATATGATGTACTCCCTGTATGCAGGTCAGGAAGCAACAGTCAGAACTGCACATGGAACAACTGACTGGTTCCAAATAGGAAAAGGAGTACGTCAAGGCTGTATATTGTCACCTTGCTTATTTAACTTATATGCAGAAGACATCATGAGGAACGCTGGGCTGGAAGAAGCACAAGCTGGAATCAAGATTGCTGGGAGAAATATCAATAATCTCAGATATGCAGATGACACTGCCCTTATGGCAGAAAGTGAAGAGGAACTCAAAAGCCTCTTGACGAAAGTGAAAGAGGAGAGTGAAAAGGTTGGCTTGAAGCTTAACATTCAGAAAACAAAGATCATGGCATCTGGTCCCATCACTTCATGGGAAATAGATGGAAAAACAGTGGAAACAGTGTCAGACTTCATATTTTTGGGCTCCAAAATCACTGCAGATGCTGATTGCAGCCATGAAATTAAAAGACACTTACTCCTTGGAAGGAAAGTTATGACCAACCTTGATAATATATTAAAAAGCAGAGACATTACTTTGCCAACAAAGGTCCGTCTAGTCAAGGCAATGGTTTTTCCCGTGGTCATGTATGGATGGGAGAGTTGGACTGTGAAGAAAGCTGATCGCCGAAGAATTGATGCTTTTGAACTGTGGTGTTGGAGAAGACTCTTGAGAGTCCCTTGTACCGCAAGGAGATCCAACCAGTCCATTCTAAGGGAGATCGATCCTGGGTGTTCATTGGAAGGACTGATGCTAAAGCTGAAACTGCAATACTTTGGCCACCTCATGTGACGAGTTGACTCACTGGAAAAGACTCTGATGATGGGAAAGGTTGGGGGCGGGAGGAGAAGGGGACGACCGAGAATGAAATGGCTGGATGGCATCACTGACTCTGTGGACATGAGTTTGAGTGAACTCCGGGAGTTGGTGATGGACAGGGAGGCCTGGCGTGCTGTGATTCATGGGGTCGCGGAGAGTCGGACACGACTGAGCGACTGAACTGAACTGAACTGAACTGAACTCTGCATAGACATTTAAGCAGGATGACAGTATATAGCCTTGTTATACTCTTTTCCCAATTTTGAAGGGGAAGGGCAAATTTGGGAGTTGCTGTTTAACAGATAAGAAGTTTCACTTTTGCAAGATGAGTAAGTTAAAGAGATCTGCTGTACAACACTGTGTAAATAGTTAACAATAGTATTATTTATTGTCTGCCTTTCTCCCTTTTTTCCCTAAGTTAAATTAGGACTACAAAACTTTTTAAGATGTATCATCTAACGGTAGTCACTGTTTCTGTCATAATTAATAGTTTTCATTGTTTTCTTGCCTGGTGGTAAAATCATTTCAAAAACTGTAATTTATCTCTCAAGTGATATACCTACAGCAGCCCAACCACTGTTATAAATTCAACCTGGCGTTTTCTGGAACTGTTTGAGTAGATAAATAGGAAAATGTAACTGTATATTGCCAACCATTGACATCATTAGGTTTTCCACTGAAATAATGAAAGATTACGTTTGTGGGAGTATTGATTTCATCTCATTTTCAAACTGAGTTACTGCGAACCTCCATTAAAAATTCAAAGTATAATGTCAACATTATAGAAGGACACAGTGTCTCTGTACACAGTACTCCTTTGGTGGTTTTTGCAAATTCAAATGCTAAAAATGAAGACAGGGTGCTTGGAAATAAAGACTCGTTAAAGAGGACAGAGGTTAGAATATATTGCTACCCTTTTCACATTTCAGAATTTATTTTAGGTGACATCATAATTATTTAATATTCTTAATTAAACCTGTTGAATCAGAGAAAACACAAGAAATATCTCTACTACTAGAATTTTACTTAAATAACCTCCCTAAAAACTTGGTCTGTTATGACATACAAACATGGTAAAATTGTTTTCTTAACTTTAGAACTTAGAATAAATGCAAAGAGAGGAGTAAATTCACCTTTAAACAGCTTGAAGATTTGTGCATTTATTTTCCTCCAGTGATTCTTTAAAGGGCTTTAAAATTCTGTCAAACAATATGTTCTGGTTTTGTTTGTGGATGATCACCCAATTTGAAAAGACCTTGGCACAGTAAAGAATCTTCCAGCATTACAGGAGACCTGGGTTCAATCCCTCGGTCTGGACTATCCCTTGGAGAAGGGAATTGTTACTCACTTCGTATTCTTGCCTGGAGAATTCCATGGACTATAGCCTGCCAGGCTCCTCAGTCCATGGAGTCACAAAGAGTTAGACATGATTGGGAGGCTAACACTTTCACTTTTGTCCTTTAAAAACAATAATCCTAAGTATTATCACGTAATGTTTCCTTCAGGGTTTAATGATTATGAGGTAGTACTACTTGGCATTTTGTGTGCCTGTTGAATTTAAGTTCAGTTGACCATTACATGAAATGCAGGAGAAGTCTTTAGATAGGTTATTTAGTTTGCAATTAAATGTTTGCAAAATCATGCAATTAATTTCTTCCTAAATGTATGATAATTTTAATTTTAAATGATTTTCAAAATAATTCCTCTTATATCTCTATGTGCACTTAATGTCTTGGAAAAAAATATGGCCTACTTGTTTCATTGAACCTATTTTAGAGATGGTATAAAGAGGGCTAGTTCAATTCAGTGAATCTATTAGTCTTTTTTTATACTGCGATATAATTGAGATATTACATTAGTTTCAGGTATACAAAATAATGACTTGATGTTTGTGTATATTGTGAAATGATCACCACAATAAGTCTGGTTGACATTCATTGCCATGCAGACACAATTTTTTTCTTGTGATAAGGATATTAGGATCTACACTCTTGACAACTTTAAAATATGCCAATGCAGTATTATTAGTGATCGTCACCATGCTATATGTTACTTCCCATGCCTTTGTTTATTTTGTAACTGGAAGTTTGTACATTTTCACATCCTGCACCCGTTTTCCCCCTTCACTTCCCCCCAATCCCACCACTCTGGCAACCAATAATTTAATTTGTTCTCTGTATCTAAGGCTGCTATGAACATCGGGTGCAAATATATTTTCAAGTTAGCATTAGTCCAAAAAAGGAAGAACAGGTTTTCACGGAAAAGTAGGAAGTTAATTCTTAAGATGCAAAATTTGAAGGGTTAGGAGGCTTTAAATTTGAAGGGTTAGGAGGCTTTTGGGTATAGATGAATTGGTCCCATCTCATTAGAGCAGTCCATGGGGTCGCAAAGAGTCAGACATGACTGAGCAACTTCACTTTCACTTTTCACTTTCATGCATTGGAGAAGGAAATGGCAACCCACTCCAGTGTTCTTGCCTGGAGAATCCCAGGGATGGCAGAGCCTGATGGGCTGCTGCCTATGGGGTCACACAGAGTCGGACACGACTGAAGCGAATTAGCAGCACAAGCAGCAGCAGCATTAGAGTAGTTAGGACATTGGTGACTCTTACAGTTATAGATTGGGCTTCCCAGGTGGTGCTAGTGGTAAAGAACCCACTGGCCAATGCAGTAGACACAAGAGACACAAGTTCGATCCCTGGGTGGGGAAGATCCCCTGGAGGAGGGCATGGCAGCTCACTCCTATATTCTTGCCTGGAGAATCCCGTGGACAGAGGAACCTGGTGGGCTACAGTCCATGGGGTCACACAGAGTCAGACATGACTGAAGCAATGGAGCACTCACAGGTATGGATTAAGCAGTAGCTGTGTTTATTGTAGTCAGTTCATTTAATTTTCATGGGACACAATATCATGTTAATAGATAACATCATCTTGCCTTATCGAGAAAATGACTTGACTAAATATTAAGTGAAAGGGATACATAATTGAGAGGAAATGCTCTAAGACGGTTTTTCCTGTTTGAATCCCAGGGTACATCTTAATGCAAGTATGGATATGTACAATCATGGAAAACACCTTTTTGAATGGTTTGTGAGTTTTTGACAAAATTTAAGAAGTGAGGATTTCAAGGAATAAGGATTAAGATTTAGGGAAGAGTTAGGCTTACAATTTGGAGAAATTAGAAATATAGGACACTACTAAGGCTTTGGAATATAAACCTGATAATGAGCCCAAGATTTTTATACCAGTTTACCATTCCTAAATCTTTGTATTTTGTTATGTTTGTGAGTTAATCCTTCCTTGACCCTATATTGATTTATATAAAAATCAGGGTATGAAGGAAATATTATTACAAATCTTGCCAGTATTCTAATGTCTCAATATATCCTAGCAATGTGGAAACAAATTGGTTGATCTACATTTCTAGTCCAGAATTAAACATAACTATATTCAGGCTTTGATAAGAACCTGTCAGAAAAACAAAATATATTCTGGTCCCATCTTTAGCTATTTTTTCCCTTATTTATACTGAATATAGTATTTGCCATTTTGAAATGGTTGTCTTTCACTAAATAGGATTTTTATTGTTCAGTCACTCAGTCGTGTCTGACTCTCTGTGACCCCATGGACTGCAGCACACCAGACCTCCCTGTCCTTCACCATCTCCCAGAGCTTGCTCAAACTCTGTCCGTCGAGTTGGTAATGCCATCCAACCATCTCATCCTCTGTCGTCCCCTTCTCCTCCAGCATCAGGGTCTTTTCTAATGAGATAGCTCTCCATATCAGATGGCCAGAGTATTGGTGCTTCAGCATCAGTCCTTCCATTGAATATTCAGGCCTGATTCCTTTTAGGACGGACTGGTTGGATCTCCTTTCAGTTCAAGGGACTCTCAAGAGTCTTCTCCAACACCACAGTTCAACAGCATCAATTCTTCGATGCTCAGCCTTCTTTATGGTCGAACTCTCACATCCATACATGACCATGGACAAACCATACCTTCGATTATACAATCATTTGGCAGCAAAGTAGTATCTCTGCTTTTTAATATGCTGCCTAGGTTTGTCATAGCTTTCCTTCCAAGGAGCAAGCATCTTTTAATTTCATGGCTGCAGTCACCATTTCAGTGATTTTGAAGTCCAAGAAAATAAAGTCTGTCACTGTTTCCACTGTTTTCCCATCTTTTTGCCATGAAGTGATGGGACCAGGTGCCATGATCTTCGTTTCTTGAAAGCTGAGTTTTAAGCCAGCTGTTTCACTCTCCTCTTTCACCTTCAAGAGGCTCTTTAGTTCTGCTTTACTTTCTGCCATAAGGACGGTGTCATCTGCAAGTCTGAGATCATTGATAATTCTCATACCAATCTTGATTCCAGCTTGTGTTTCATCCAGCCTGGGATTTCACATGATTCTTACTCCTTCAAAGGAAAGTTATGACCAACCTAGATAGCATATTAAAAAGCAGAGACATTACTTTGCCAACCAAGGTCCGTCTAGTCAAGGCTATGGTTTTTCCAGTGGTCATGTATGGATGTGAGAGTTGGACTGTGAAGAAAGCTGATCACCGAAGAATTGATGCTTTTGAACTGTGGTGCTGGAGAAGACATTTGAGAGTCCCGTGGACTGCAAGGAGATCCAACCAGTCCATTCTAAAGGAGATCAATCCTGGGTGTTCATTGGAAGGACTGATGCTAAAGCTGAAACGGCAATACTTTGGCCACCTCATGCGAAGAGTTGACTCACTGGAAAAGACTCTGATGCTGGGAGGGATTGTGGGCAGGAGGAGAAGGGGAGGACAGAGAATGAGATGGCTGGATGGCATCCCCGACTCGATGGACATGAGTTTGAGTGAACTCCAGGAGTTGGTGATAGACAGGGAGGCCTGACGTGCTGTGATTCATGACGTCGCAGAGAGTCAGACACGACTGAGTGACTGAACTGAACTGACCTGACTCTACATAGAAGTTTAAGCAGAGTGACAATATAGAGCCTCAATGTACTTTCCCAATTTTGAACCAGTGTGTTGTTCCATGTCTGGTTCCAGCTGTTGCTTCTTGACCTGCATACAGGTTTCTCAGGAGGCAGGTGAGCTAGTCGGTATTCCCATCTCTTTATGGCACTAATAGAATTTAGTGGCATATAAGTGTTCAGTGAGGTCATATGGACGGAGAAGGCAATGGCAAGCCACTCCAGTACTATTGCCTAGAAAATCCCATGGATGGAGGAGCCTGGTAGGCTGCAGTCCATGGGGTCGCTAAGGGTCGGACACGACTGAGCGACTTCACTTTCACTTTTTACTTTCACACATTGGAGAAGGAACTGGCAACCCACTCCAGTGTTCTTGCCTGGAGAATCCCAGGGATGGGGGAGCCTGGTGGGCTTCCGTCTATGGGGTCACACAGAGTTGGACACGACTGAAGTGACTTAGCAGCAGCAGAGGTCATATGGAATGGAATTTCAAGAGTTAATCCTCATGATTCCAAGTATAGGTTAGGGGAAGCTGCAGGGAGGAAGACAAAGAAGGAAGAGTTTACTGGCAGAATTATTGCCACCTATTGTATTCATGGGGTCGAGGAGAGTCGGACAAGACTGAGCGACTGAACTGAACTGAACTGATTGGCCACCTCATACGAAGAGCTGACTCACTGGACAAGACTCTGATGCTGGGAGGGATTGGGGGCGGGAGGAGAAGGGGACGACAGAGAATGAGATGGCTGGATGGCATCACCGACTCAATGGACACGAGTTTGAGTGAACTCCGGGAGTGGGTGATGGACAGGGAGGCCTGGCGTGCAATGATTCACGGGGTTGCAAAGAGTCAGACACGACTGAGCGACTGAACTGAACTAAACTGATGAATGTAATGAATGTATCAAGGAAAAAAAAACTGAACAGAGTCATAGCAGCAACAATGTTACTTTTTCAACAAGTATTTACTTAGTGCCTATATGTTGCAAGACTATTTGGTAGGTATTTGGGATACAAAGGTATATAGGATTGCTATTTGTGTTGCTATAGCTTCATCAAGAGGAAAACTCAGGTAAAGCCTGGGAAATAAATTTTAAAATTAGCTAATTGGATTCTCAATCATAAAGAGAATGCTGGCACCAATGAAGAATAACTTCTTTTGTAAACTAGAAAAACAAAGCAAACCTCAAAGTCAGTTAAAAAAATGCAGAGTAAATGAGGGAAACAGAATCAGCATAGGCAAAGTTCTAGTTATTGATTCAGATATACTGTGGGAGTCTTCAAGGACTTGTTTAAACTTAAAGAGAATACATGATATGATTCTTCAAACACTGAGTTTATCAATTGTTAGGTGAACCTACTTGGGAATCTCAGCAAACGACCTTCAACACTATAAAAGTATAGTTATCAAAAAATTTTACTCTCAAAATATAAAATGAACATGCATCACATGTTTTTATTTGACTCATGATTAATGAGGGCATTAGGCAGTCCACCATGCACAACTCTATAACAGAGTCACATTGACTTTCCAGGCAGTAGTCATGAGAGATGAATTCAAGATGACCCCCAAATCTCGTTTAGCACAACATCCTCAGTGTGGTGGGCAGATTATTTTGATGTTTAATAGTTTTTCCTCTTCATTCTTTCACCAAAAAATCCGAGCCATAGCCTTGAAAAGGTATGAAGTTCAAAAAGGTAAAAGCATGACATTCATGATTTCCAAACATAGAAGCATATATCAAAGATTTTATTTAACCCATTAATTAATGATGGGAAAATTGAGTCATTATGACTGGTCCAGTGAACATCTGAGAAAATAGATTACCTCTAGTCAGTTTAACAAAGAAATATTACAATAACATTGCTGGGTTAAATATAAAACTGGCTAATGCTCAACAGGCCATAATTCTTTGGCATAATCACTTACACCAGATAGAATTTCTTGTATCACTCAGTATAAATATCTGCAAGTTAAGAAAAAACTTTACTTAGTTTGAGACTATTAATCAATAGCAAAAAGTGAAATAAAGTAAATAAATTACTTTAGCCTTTCATTAGGCTATTTTCTTGTCACCATTGTAATATCAAAAGGATCTGCCGCTAAACATTTTGCCTCATTTTTTTTCCTGATAATATAGCCAGCTGCCTTTCCCACATGGATATTTCATTTGCCAAACCCCCTGTCATAAATATCTAACTATCTTAGTGATTTTATAAGCCCCTTTATCTTGGCATAAGGTGAAAGGGGAAGAACTTCTTTTCCTTTCTCATGATCATGAGAAAAAATATTTTATGCCCACAACTCTCCATGGCAAAATCTTCCCTTTCAAGGTTCAGCCCCGTCATTTTATATCTGGACTTGGGTAATCAGTAATGTAGGAAGAATTGATTTATAAAAAGCATTAAGGGTCATTTCCCTTTCTTTTAGATAAGAGGATATTTGTAATGTTAGGTATATTTCTTACACTTTGAAGCTCAGCCAAAATAGTTGCAGAGATTCCATATTAACATTCTGCTGTAGTTCACGTTTCATCCAAAAATATTCACTCTAAGTGCTTGAAAATGCCTACGATTAATTAGTTATCAGTCTACAAAGAGTTCCATTTGGAGAGCTACCTGTTTCTCCCCTTACCTCTATATTCTGAATATACCCAGTTCTTATTTCTAATTGAAACTAAATGAAAGCTTCAATTCATACATTGAATATCAAATCTATATTGAAGTATAAAACTTATTTCCTAGGTCAGATCTGAGCTGAGAAGGTAAGCCCTGTATCTCTGTTTCTCAAATGACAATCCCTGTACGTGCAGTATCAGCCCATCAAGGATATTCACTAAAATGCAAAAAGCTTCTACCCAGTTGGGTCCATCATTCTCTTCAGGCACTGTGTTAGGAATCTGTGCTTTTGGCAATTCTGTAGATGGTTACAGTGCCAGTCCAGTGTAGAAGGACTGTTTTGCTGTTTAGTGTTGATGGCTTTGAAATTTTTTAGGATTCCCTGGTGGCTCAGACAGTAAAGCACCTGCCCATAATGCGGGAGACCCAGGTTTGGTCCCTGTGTTGGGAAGATCCCCTGGAGAAGGGAATGGCAACCCATTCCAGTACTTTGCCTAGAAAATTCCATGGATGGAGGAGCCTGGTGAGCTACAGTCCATGGGGTCGCAAAGAGTCAGATAAGACTGAGCAACCTGACTTTCTTTGAAATTTCTGTGTATCCACTAGAGCAAAACTCCATTCAGAAGCAGTTGATCATTTGACTATTTGGCCATTTCATGGAAATGCTCCCATTGACTCTTCCTCTACTTATACACACACAATGGCATACCTGGGACAAATTCAGAATGTCAAAGTCGGTTCTAATATCCATTCAATATCTTTATCTATTTAAATACCTTGGTGTTGCTTTTTATTATTTACAAATAATGGAGAGTATCCCATTTTACTCTGGACACATGTTTAGTTTAAAACAATGGAAATATCCCCTGCTTTCATTCAGGTCACTGTTCTGTAGACGATAAGTAGTTGTACAAAGCAACATAATAGTCATGTCAAACATCTGCAATCGGACGTCTACCTCCTGAATATATTAGAAGCTCTTTAAGGACTGATGCACAGTCGAGGGAATACTGCTCTGTAGATAACAGGATAATGTTCTGGGTGGTTTAGTTGAACTGCTTGTTATCAGTTGTGACCTCTGGCCTTCACGGTGGGATATGGTTCTTGGTCTCATCCTTTTATATATTTTCAGGGCAGCTGTTCATAGGCCTCCTTATTAAATGGCTAATAAATCTGGTCCTCTGACCCAGCTGGCATATAACCAGGAGAAAGCTGGAGTTTCAGAGACATACACAGGGACAGTTTTTAAACGATGGCTATAATTGTGACCCCTGAAAACACTTAACAGGTCTACTTGTTCAGGACTTTTTCTCGTCCTTTTCTTTCTTGGCCATCATGCACAGATGTCGTTCCGCCTCTGAATGTGTCCTGTTTTTTGTGCCTCTCTGATATTTCATGTATTGGTCCATCTTTGGGAAATGGACTCCTTCCACTTTCACAAAGCCAGTACCCATCCAACTCGAAGGTTCAACTTAGGGGACGACTCATTCCAGAAGGCTTCAGCCATTATTTCTTTTATTTAAAAAAAGTATACTTTTAATGTACTATCATAAAAGTCTACAGTTCTGTTTTAGAGTTCATAAAATTATATTGAAACTATTTACTTGTCTGTCACCTCTGCTAGTCAGTGTTCTTAGACATTCTGTCTCTTTCAATATGGTTACTTGTTATGAAGCTTAGAACGTGGTAGGCATTCAAATAAGGATTGATAATTGAGTTAGTTATGCTTATCTGCATGGCAGTATCCAAGTCTACTGATAACTTTCACACATTTGAAATGCAGAAACAATATGAAGTCTTTATTCAAAAGAAATTTTCCTAAATTTTCTATGCAATGTTACTGTATTTTCCTATTTCTTTAAATGATACTTTCAGTTACATAGGTTATATATATTCATGTTGTAAGTCACTTCTCAAATAATTCTGTCAGTTCTCTAATACACAGATTTTCAGTAATGTTAAAGTCTGTTAGATTACATATATCAGATATCTTTGAGATTAAATAATATATATTCCTTTTTAATATACTGAATTTTCTACAAATTAATCATGAAAAATATATTTATTCTATAAAATATTTAAATAATGATAAGCTCAAAATTATTGGCTCTCATTTGTTAGTTGAGCAAAGAATTTCAATATTTTATAAATTTCTTCCAGAACCATAGAACATGTATTGGCTTAAAAAGTTTACCAAACATTTCTTTCATTATCAAGTTCTTAGAATAATGAAATTTGAATTTTGAAATTATGAAATTTGAATTAATGATGCTACTATATAACACTTCAGAAATACATCAAGTGAATTTATATATCATACTGCTTTAGAATTAGGGAGTAAAAGACTAAGGAAATTTGAATTTATATCATCAAAGATTTAATCTTAGTGTGATTATTAATGATTTTTATGATTTTAAACAAATATATTTTTACAGATTTTTCTCAACTTACATAGGAATACATCCTGATAAGCCCATTTTAAATGGAAAATGTATTTAATGTACCTAGTCTACCAAACATTATAGCCTGGCCTGCTGCTGCTAAGTCACTTCAGTCGTGTCCGACTCTGTGCGATCCCATAGACGGAAGCCCACCAGGCTCCCCCATTCCTGGGATTCTCCAGGCAAGAACACTGGAGTGGATTGCCATTTCCTTCTCCAATGTGTGAAAGTGAAAGTGAAGTCGCTCAGTCGTGTCCGACCCTTAGTGACCCCACGGACTGCAGCCTACCAGGCTCCTCCATCCATGGGATTTTCCAGGCAAGAGTACTAGAGTGGTTTGCCATTGCCTTCTCGGATAGCCTGGCCTAGCCGACCTTAAATGTGCTCATAACAATTATAAAAGTCTATAGTTGGGCAAAATCATCTATTACAAAGCCTATATTATACTATGCTGTTGAATATCTCATGAAGCTTACTGACTAGTAAAAAACAGTATGGTTATCTGGCTATAGCATGTTTATAACTATAGTGGTTATTTACCCTTGTGATGGCCTGGCTGACATCTGCGGCTGCTGCTGGCCCGGCATCACAGAGAATATCTTACTGAATATTACTAGCCCAGGAATAATCAAAATTTGATGTACAATTTCTACTGAACATATATGGTTTTTACATCATTGTTAAGTTGAACATTGAAAACAGGGACCATCTGTACTTTTACCATGTATCTATATTCATTTTAGAAACCTAAAATACTCAGTTTATAATTATGTAATATGTTGATAATAAAATTATGGTTCTATACTTTGTTTAATGACATTTTTCAGTTACTGAGAGTGATACATTTTTCTTTGATTTCTTTTTTGGGCATCTAATTGAAAGCTTGTTTTGAGAGCAAAGATACCATGAGAAAGGTTGATTTTAATATGATTTTAATATCCAAAGTGAGATTATTCTCTTCTCTACCATTTGAAACATAAAAATAAAGGCCTATAATGAACTCTAACTTAACTCTAAAGAGTTAACACAACATAGATTTTTTTGTTCTGAATCTTAAAATAAGTATCAAATTTCAATTAACTATTGATAACATATAAAACTATATTGCTAATATATAAAACTATACAGCTACCATATAAAACATATAAGCTTACTATATTTATAATAAAATAACTTTCCACAGTAACATAAGGAGATACTCTATTTTCAGTTCAGTTCAGCAGCACTCTAGGCCTCCCTGTCCATTACCAACTCCTGGAGTTCCCCCAAACCCATGTCAATCGAGTCGGTGATGCCATCCAACCATCTCATCCTCTGTTGTCCCCTTCTCCTCCTGCCTTCAATCTTTCCCAGCATCAGGTTCTTTTTCAATGAGTCGGCTCTTTGCATCAGGCGGCCAAAGTATTGGAGCTTTGACATCAGTCCTTCCAATGAATATTCAGGACTGATTTTCTTTAGGATGGACTGGTTGGATCTCCCTGCAGTCCAAGGAACTCTCAAGAGTCTACTCCAACACCACAGTGCAAAAGCATTAATTCTTTGGTGCTCAGCCTTCTAAGGTCCAACTCTCACATCCATACTTGACCACTGGAAAAACCATAGCTTTGACTAGACAGATCTTTGTTGGCAAAGTAATGTCTCTGCTTTTTACTATGCTGTCTAGGTTGGTCATAGCTTTTCTTCCTAGGAGCAAGTGTCTTTTAATTTCATGGCTGCAGTCACCATCTGCAGTGATTAGAGTCCCCCAAGATAAAGTCTGTCACTGCTTTCAATGTTTCCCCTTCTATTTACTATGAAGTGACGGGATGGGATGCCATGATCTTCATTCTTGAAGACTGTTTTAAGTCAGATTTTTCACTCTCCTCCTTCAATTTCATTAACAGGATCTTTAGTTCCTCTTCACTTTCTGCCATAAGAGTGGTGTCGTCTGTGTGTCTGAGGTGATATATATTTCTCCAGGAAATCTTGATTTCAGCTTGTGCTTCATCCAGCCCAGCATGTACTCTCCATAGAAGTTAAATAAGCAGGATGACAATATACAGCCTTGACACATTCCTTTCCTAATTTGGAAGCAATCTGTTCTTCCAACTCTATCTTAGTTGCATTTTACTCAACCGTGTGAGTTAATACGGCAAAAATATGTGCTTACTTTATTTCACTACTTTTTGAAGTGTAAATTAAGATGATAGGTTTATCCCAAGCCACATTAGACCCCCTCAAGTATAAGTTATCTTTCTTGGCATGTTAAAAATATTATCTCTCTCCTGAACTAAAACGTTGCATCTATAACTGGAAAATAGTTGATTATACTGTCTTAAGGCATTTTTTTTTGAAGTGCATTGTTTCTTTGGGTAAATTAACATTGAAGAAAACATTTTTGGTGGGCTGGAAGCACTTATATTTACCAAACACAATTTGAGATAACTGTTTTCATTACAGTAGCATCTTCTTATCTATAATAGAAAATATCCCTGTCAATTAAAAAAAAATCATTCCTTGATTTTGAAGTAGTCATAGTGAAGTACATATTGAAACACATTTATAAACTCTCTCTTTCCAAAAATGATTTGAGAGTCTTACAAGGAAAAATAACTTTAAAAAATGGGACCAACTGATAAGGGTTAACATGGTTGATTCCCAGCATCAGCAAATCTAGGTTAATATAGGAATTCATGGGTAAATATAGAATTTCCTTAGGCAATCATTTTTATAAAACTCTGAATAAATAATTCATATGACCTACCACTGAGAGGGGCTTCCCAGGTGGCACAGTGGTAAAGAATCCACCTGCCATTGCAGGAGACGTGGGTTTCATCCCTGGGTTGAGAAGATCCCCTGGAGGAGCAAATGGCAAGCCACTCCAGGATTCTTGCCTGGAGAATCCCATGGACAGAGGAGCCTGGCGGGCTACAGTCCACGAGGTCGCAAAGAGTCGGACACGACTGAGCGATTAAACACGCATGCAGGCACCGCAGTGGGAGATGTGATGCTCCAGTACATGCCTGTTTGTTTGTTTTTTTGACTAAATTTTGTTTCTTTGAAAACTTCCCTTTGTTGATAACTTGCTTCTGATAGGACTGCTCATCATAGAAACCCCTCCCCTTCAAGGACTCGTGACAAAGGCTAGACTGGTTAGTAAGTTGGGTCATGAGCAGGAATTCCTGATCTAAGATGCCTGCTGACACTGATCTAGACAGGAACCCTTCACCTTTCCTCATGAGATCTCAGGGATGCTTCAGGTCCTCTCTTTCAGGATGCCTTGGGATTCTTTTCCTCACCTGAGTCTTTGTTTATTTCTTCAGTTAATACTTATGCCCTAAAATTTTACTTAGCTCTTGGGTATTGCTCTTAATACTGAGCAAGTTCAACTGAGGTCAGATAAAAAGAAGTCAATTGAGTACAGTATTCTAGGGAACCACCAGACAGCTCAAGTTATCACTATTCTTTGGAAATAAAGCTTCTATGGCTTCCTCTGATACCAGGAATATGACTTAGTCATTCAAGTCTACTGATGGGTATTGATTACCAGATGAAACTAACTTTCATTTCCCCCTCTCTAGCAGTCATTTTCACTTCCCATCAGGCTAGGAGGTATCACAGAAAGATCACATGGGTGAGAGGATCTACAAGAAAGAATGAAATGTAAATGCTAGAAAATTTTTAAAAGGTGGTGGCAGAAATGGAGAGCATCTCTGACTGCCTCAATAGAACCAATAAGCAGAGGAAAGAATAAGTCAGAATGGAAATCAGTAGAAAGTATTAAAACTGAAATGCAAAGGAAAAAAAGAAAATGAAACAAATGCCACTAAAAACCATCCTAGAGCTAAGTGACAATATAGAGTCATTGTGGGTGTACAAGAACTCAGAAGGAGAATAAAGAAAAAGTACATAAGAAAGGAATGCTGAAAATTTTCTGAAGTTAATCAGAGACACTAAACCATAAATCCAAGAAACTGAGAACATCAAGCAATATAAACACTAAGAAAAAACAAACCTTTACATATTATTTTCAAACTGTTGAAAACCAATGACAAAGAAAATCTTGAAAGCAGTAAGAACAAAAAAATATTACTTACAAAAAGAGAAGGATAAGAATACAGCAGTTCTTCTCATCAGAAACTATGCAAATAAGACAAGAGAATGATATCTTTAGTGTGCTGAAAGGAAAAAAAAAATTCAACACAGGATTTTAGATTCTGTGAAAATAGCATCCTTCAAAGTTAAAGGAGAAATAAATACTTTCTCAGTAAAACAGAAAAATGAATTAATTTGTTGCCATTAGACCTACTCCAGAAGAAATGCTACAGAAAAGTTTTTGGGAAAAAATGGATATGATCAATCAGAAAGTTAAACTGGCAGAAAGAAATAAAGAAGGTTGCAAATGAAAACAAAAAGTGTATTTTTACCTTTACTCTTCACTTTTTCTTAAAGATAACTGAGGAAAAACATACCAACAATATTTTGGGTGTTAACAGCATAAAATCCATGACAGCAAGGGCAGAAAAAATGGGAGGGAGCAACTGATTTTACATAATTAAAAATATCTTACCCTGCACAGGAGGTGGTATAGTGTATGAAAAAGGTCTTAGATTATTTTTAAAAGTATGTTGTAGACCCTAAAATATTATTATTAGCAACCACTAACAATAATATAATCAATAAATGGGGTAAAATGGAATCTTTAAAAAACTAAGTTAAATCCAGAGAAGGCAGGAAAAAGAGAAACAGAAACAAATAAAAAATAGCTGACAAGATGCTACTGCATACTCCAACCACATAAAGAATCATTTGGAGTGTCAGTATCTAAATCCATTTGTTCAAAGAGAATCTTCTAATGACTGGTTGGTGGTGAGATAACAGAATGATGTTGTAGAAATCTCAATATTTTTGTTCTAACCAGTCTGGGGTCTACTACTTGTGGTCAGCCTATAGTCACCATTCAAACGCTGTGTTCTACAGAACAATTCAAAGGTGTACTTCACATTATTATCAGTATCCTTTCAGGAGAAGCTAGGAGTCTTGTGACTCCATCGTTGTAATCATTAACTGCTTGAGTCTGCTCTTTGGGACTTGGGAAAGGCCTAGGAGGTTAAGCCTTCTTGTCCACAAATAAGAAAGGGTGCTTTTGAGCAGCCACAGAGCAGAGGTACTTTTGTACCTGGGAAGGCCCCGCTGTACCCTGCTTGACTTCAGGCCCCCTTAGTCTTTGATACCTCTTTAATCCTGAAATGAACCGGGATGGGAAAGAAAGAGAATAAAGGTTTAGAGAGAGATTAATCATAAACCCAGTATGGCAACTTGATTTTAGGGGACTCGGTTTCAGTAAGACAAAATAGAAACAGATATAAAGGCACCCAAGTCATTTTCTAAGGCTGATATGACTGTCATAAAATAGTAGCTTCCAATATAAGGAAAAATATAGGGCTCACTTAATGCTATTGATTTTTAAGTAAAAACTAAAATAGTAGCCCCCAAATCCAGCTATTTGAAACAAAAATAATCCACTCCTATTGGAAGTTAGTTCAGAAATGCAAGAACACTTCAGTCTTTGGGGGAAATGGAGGAGAATATCTCAATATGAATATCTTAATCTCCCTACGAGAAAAAATATTGTCAAAAACTTCAGCAAATATGGTACCTAATTTAGAAATTCTAAAAAGCAAATTAATTAATGTCCAAGTCAGAGCAAGAATAGCAGCACCTGAGAAACTTTTGCATGTGAGTTCAAAGATAAATATACTAAATATTTGTCTATGCTCAGCGGCTCAGTTGTGTTGAACTCTTTGCAATCCCATGAACTGTAGCCCTCCAGGCTCCTCTGTCCATGGGATTATCTTGTCGAGAATACTGCTGTGGGTTGCCATTTCCTTCTCCAGGTCTTCCATAAGGAAACAAATAAATGGCTAATATGCAGCAGAAGAAGAAAAATGTATGTATTTGATAAAAATTCAATCACTACACTAAAAAAGAATAATTATCACAGAAATATTTTAAAATATCCTTATTATGAATCTATATCAAATCAATAAAATTATGTAGAAGGACACTTTCATATTAACTTATACCCATAGTTTGTTGCTTAATTGAAAAATAAAAGGTAAAGTAGAGCATCATTAAAAATTATATTTGATTTTCTTTCAAAATATATAAATGTCTATTCATTCATAATTAGTTTGCTTTAGGATGTAGCATTTTAAGTAATGCTTAATTTATTTTCTATAGAGAAAGAATTTTTAAATATTTCCACATAAATTCAGATATAAAATTCTTCTAGAATTGCCTATGTTCCCCTAAACTGATGTATTTCTCTTTCTCATGCTAATGTTTGATAATTTTTTTGTAATTTTCAAAGCAGCAAACTTAGCTGTAGCAAAATTATTATTTATTTGGTTTCCTGCATTGCATAATAATTAAATTACATAAGTTACATGAAGTATATGTGGAATAAATAGAATAAACCCTTCAAAGCCTTGATAAACATGCAATCCATTGTTAGGGAGTACACTATGAACCATGAAAATTCAATATCCTATGGGAATAAATTAGTTTACAGAGGTGAGAAAAACTATCTGCTAAACTGGTGAATAGCTTAATCAGTGACCAGTTAATGGATTTCCTGCTGTATGCTACTGAGTAGTGAAGTCGCTCAGTCATGTCCAAATATTTGCGACCCCATGGACTGTAGCCCACCAGGATCCTCCCTCCATGGGATTCTCCAGGCAAGAGTACTAGAGTGGGTTGCCATTTCCTTTTCCAGGGGATCTTCCCAACCCAGGGATAGAACCCGGGTCTCCTGCATTCCAGGCAGATGCTTTAACATCTGAGCCACCAGGGAAGTGCTTAAATGCTACTGAAGGAAGATATAAAAGTAGTAAAAACATGACTACATAAACTAGAGATACAGGTAAAATTCAGCAGATTCCTTTCTTCTTCAGAAGGCAAATTAATGGGTTTAAGGAGGGAAACAATGAGAAATTTCCTCTGCATTACTCACATTTGGCTTCCCCCCAAAATGCTAATCAATGAAGTTAGAACACACCCTCATAACATATAATAATCTCAAAATGCCTTCAAGATTTAAATATAAGTTCAGTACAGTTCAGTCGCTCAGTCATGTCCAACTCTTTGTGACCCCATGAACCGCAGCATGCCCGGCCTCCCTGTCCATCACCAACTCCCGGAGTTCACCCAAACTCATGTGGGTTGAGTTGGTGATGCCATCCAGCCAAGCACAAAATAAAAATCCTAGAAGAGAACATAGGCAAAGCATTATTTGACACAATCAAATCAATGTTTTTTCAGGGCAGTCTCCCAAGACAATAGAAATAAAACCAAAAATAAATGAGACCCAATCAAATTCACAAGTATTGTACAGAAAGGAAAACCATACACAAAATGAAAAGACAAACTTGGACCAGGATAAAATATTTGCAAATGATGTGACCATCAAGGGTTTAATTTCCAAAATATACAAAGAGCTCATATAATTCAATAACAAACAACCCAACCCCCCCCCACAAAAAAAATGGACAGAAGAGCTAAATAGACATTTCTCCAAAGAAGACTACCAGATGGTCAATAGGCACATGAACAGATGCTCATCATTGACATTTATTAGAGAAATGAAAATCAAAACTACAATGAAGTACCACCTCACACCAGTCAGAAATCTATCACTAAAATATCTGTAAGTAATAAGTGCTGGTGAGGGTGTGGAGAAGAGGGACCCCTCCCACATTGTTAGTGGGAATGTAAATTGGTAGAGCTGCGACAGAAAACACTATGGATGTTCTTCAAAAAGCTAAACTACCATATGATCCAGCAATCCCACTCCTGGCCGTATACCCAGATAAAACTATAATTCAAAAAATACATGTACTCCTATTTTCACAGTAGCACTATTTAAAATAGCCAGGACATGGAAACAACCTAAATGTCCCTCAATGGATGGGTAAAGAAAGCATGGTATATATAAGCAATGAGGGACATGGCAACCCACTCCAGTGCGTTTGCCTTGAGAATCCCAGGGACAGGGGAGCCTGGTTAGCTGCCCTCTATGGGGTCGCACAGGGTCGGACACGACTGAAGCGACTTAGCAACAACAACAACAACATAGCAATATTTTCTTTCTGCGTCACTTCAGTCGTGTCCAACTCTGTGTGACCCCTTAGACAGAAGCCCACCAGGCTCCCCCGTCCCTGGGATTCTCCAGGCAAGAACACTGGAGTGGGTTGCCATTTCCTTCTCCAATGTGTGAAAGTGAAAAGTGAAAGTGAAGTCGTTCAGTCGCGTCTGACCCCTAGCGACCCCACGGACTGCAGCCTACCAAGCTCCTCCATCCATGGGATTTTCTAGGCAAGAGTACTGGAGTGGCTTGCCATTGCTCAACCATAAAAAGAATGAAATAATGCAATTTACAACAATATGGATGGACCTAGAAATCATCATACTAAGTGAAGTAAGGCAGAGAAAGACAGATACTATATAATATCACTTATATGCAGAATCTAACACAAATGGGCATATCTATAAAACAGAAACAGACTTCCAGACAAAGTGAACAAACTTGTAATTGTCAAGAGTTCGGATGTGGGGGAGGGAAAGATTGTGAGTTTGGACTAACAGATGCAAATTATTACACATGGAATGAATAAGCAAGAGGGTCATACAGTATCACAGTGTACAATATTCAATATCCTGTGATAAACCATAATGGAAAAGAATATGAAAAAGAATATATATATCCAAATCATTTTGCTGCCAGTTCAGTTCAGTCACTCAGTCATGTCTGACTCTTTGTGACCCCATGGACTGCAGCATGCCAGCCCTCCCTGTCCATCGCCAACTCCCAGAGTCCACCCAAACTCATGTCCATTGAGTCAGTGATGCCATCCAACCATCTCGTCCTCTGTCATCCCGTTCTCCTCCTGCCTCAATCTTTCCCAGCATCAGGGTCTTTTCAATGAGTCAGCTATTCGCGTCAGGTGGCCACAGTATTGGAGTTTCAGCTTCAGCATCAGTCCTTCCAATGAACATTCAGGATTGATCTCCTTTAGGATGGACAGGTTGATCTCCTTGCAGTCCAAGGGACTCGCAAGAGTCTTCTTCAACACCACCAGTCAAAAGCATCAGTTCTTCGGTGGTATTGTCAAATGCTTTCCAGAAGGAATGGACCTGTTTGTATTTCCACCAGCAACAATGAGAATGCCTGACAGCACAGCTTCACCAACAGCCTCTTTTTTCATGTTTAATTTTTTTCCAGTTTCACTGGTAAGAAATAGTATCTCTTGTTCTTGATTGTATTTCTGTAAAGATGAGTTTGAAATTTCTTCTGCATTTTCAAAATCCATTTATATGTCTTTTTTTGTTGTTGAATTTCCTGTTCATATACTTTTCCTCTCATTTTCAGTAATTTGCTTCTTAATGCAACAATTTTAAGTTTCTTGGTATTAGGAATATTTATTTATTCTTTGTTTTATATACTGCAAACATTTCTTCCCATTTTAACAGTTTTTTGATTAATGCTGATTTTCACAATACAAACCTTTAAAAAATAAAGTTTTACATGTTTCATTAAAGAGTCATTAATCTTTTCATTTGTTTCCCCTGCATTTGAGTTACAGTTAGAAAGCCTTTCCTTTCTCCAAGATTAAAGAGAATTTCACCCTTGTTTCCTTGCAAACCTTGTATAGTTTAATTTTTTACATTTGTATCCCTAATCTAACTGAACTTTTTTCTTCGTGCAAGATATGGATTTTTTTCCTAATTACAAATGACAACCAAGTCGTCCAAAATTTTTAATTAAATGTCTATTGTTGACATCTAGTTTCTGCTCAGAGATGAGATTCCTAAAATGAGTACTGCTTCCAAGCTTTTAGAGGAAAAATGTCAGACCAGGTACAAATACAGAACTTTCCCTGAACTTACTTAAGCACTGAGGTTGCAGGGCAACAAACTAACCTAATATCTAAGGAGATGCCTCCAGGGAAAGACTGGACACAGGCAATACCTTCTGAGTCAATTGCATACCAGGAAGAATTTATTTAGCCTGGTGTGTGATGTGGTCATCAGCAGCACACTGGTGATGGAGTGTGACGCCCATGGATCCACAGAAATTAATAGAGTACCTTCTTTTCAGTATTTTCTCCTTGAACCCGAGTGGGTGCTCAGAGACATTACCGGGTGAAGTTACAAAGCAAATATTCTTATCTTAGTCCTAAAAAGAACACCAGTGGCTCTGGTACAAAAGGCATGCAATTGTACTTGTTCTTTTCTCCACTCTCTCCCCCAAGGAATTAAAGCCTTCATAATGGAGGTAAGAACAGCAAACACCGTCACCCTCAGGCACTGAAGTGAACATCTGAAGGAAAGGAACAGAAAACAAAACTGTCCCTGGAGAAGGAGAAGAAATATAAGGTAAACCCAGAAATACATCCAGGGAGAGGCTGGGGACCTGGAGAATAAATAGCTGAGACTCAGGGATTTGGTGCTTGTCTAAGACTTAGGTTAAATCAGAAATATAAAGTACATTCTTACCTTAACACCAGGCTAAACATAGATAATACTGTCTGTCAGATCTTCAGAGAAACAGAACCAGCAGAGTGTGTTTAAAGTATCTCAATATTGCAGAATTTTCTAAGGAAATTTTCAGCCCTAGAATGGCTGCTTTTGCTGTGTTTCTCTACTAACTGCACCCTGCACTTGCCCTTTAGGTGTTGTTCAATGCCTTATGGGCATATTGCACATAAAATATTGGATGCATCCATGCTTTTATGATTCTCTTATTTCTCTGTAGGATTATAATGTCTAAAATTCCTGGCAGTTCGGTTGTGCTGAACTATATATAATTATTTTCTCCCTTGCCCATGGAGAATTTAGGAGGCTCTTGGCTACTTTCCCTTTAAATATTTTCCAGAAGTCAGCAAGTGATCAGATTCTCTGAGAAGGACTAGAAGTGGTGAATCTGAGGCTTCCTTAGCATCCTTATCTGTTTTCTGAGATGTCAGACCCTTGAGTTCTGTCTTTGAGGTTTTCTGGTGCCTTCGGAGTTAATTGTTTATTTTTAACCTAAGTTTTATAATTATTAGTGCTATAGGTTTAGTGTCATATTTTGCTGAGGTCATTAATAATATTTATTCTAACTTTTTAGAATTCTGTTTTCTGGATGTACTAATTCTAATCTATGTAGGAAGAATTTTAATTTTGACTTCTAGTACTTGTTCAATTTAATTTTCTTTTTTATTTTCATTTTACTTAAATAGTGTGAATCAAAAAATAATTACAAAACACATAAAATGAACATTTCAACTAGTTTTCCATTAAAGAGTATCTTGCCTTTTTATTTGATATTCATGATCAAGTTATTCTAGCTATATATGAAAGAATGAAAGATATAGAAATTAAATAATATTGTCCATAAAGAATGTGGATATCAGGCTATTCAACTTTAAGCCATTGGGGAAGAGATTTCTAACAGATTTGATATGAAAGTGTTAGCAAATTTTACTGTTTCACTTAAGCTGTTTTAATTGCTGTTGAAAAAAATAAGGAATAAAAACTAAAGTTGCAATTATTTTCATAAGGTCCAAGGGGATTTTTATGATATAGACCTTTTATAAAGTTTCATTTCACACACTGGAGTTTTGAGAGCTTTGATTTTTAAATACATGACAGATAGGATTCAGCCTTAGAAGGCTGTGCTTTGACACTATAAATCGGTCACATTGCACACTGAGATTTATCATCATTTATGGGCATCCTACACTCCTGTTAGAAGTTTAAAGCATGATTATTAACACTTGTATTATAGACTTTGAAGAAGCCCCTAGGGTTCTTCAGTCACTGATGCAAGTTGAAACAGTAAATAGCTAACTCAATTTCTGAGATAGAGAAGACAGGTTATTTTCGCAGAGTTTAACAATCAAGACGAAATTATTGGTCTCATGATGGAAGTTTAAGTCCTACAATTAAGCTTATCACCCTGTGACCTTGTATACTGATTGTCACATTGATGAAAGAAGCTGCAGATTCCTAAGTTCCGGGTGGCACAGAGTAGCCTGATGCAGTGGAAACTGCTAAAGGGCACCGCCTCTTTCAGGGCATTAAAAACTATACACTAACATAAAAAATGATTCATGACTTCTAAATTGGTAACTGTGTGAAAAGAATTTTAGTGATAAAAATGATTATGATTAGACTATTATCTGGGCCAATTTCTAAAACCTTGGAGATTGCCGGAAAATGCTGAAGTGACATGAAGTGAAAGTTTACAATTACTTTAGCAAAGATGGAGAATTAAACTCCACAACACTTATTTCACAAAAAGCTTTATATCATATTAAGGAGTAAATGAACATATTTTAAATGTTTTTAAGAAGCATAAGATCATTAAACAAACACTTGGCAATCTGACTTGCAAGCACTTTCTTGACGAGCTTCAGTCTCTTTGGAAGATGTTTCAGTTCAGTTCAGTTCAGTCGCTCAGTTGTGTCTGACTCTTTGTGACCCTAGGAACTGCAGCACTCCAGGCCTCCCTGTCCATCACCAACTCCCGGAATCCACCCAAACCCATGTCCATTGAGTCAGTGATGCCATCCAAACATCTCGTCCTCTGTTGTCCCCTTCTTCTCCTGCCCTCAATCTTTCCCAGCTTCAGGGTCTTTTCAAATTAGTCAGCTCTTCGTATCAGGTGGCCAAAGTATTGGAGTTTCAGCTTCAATATCAGTCCTTCCAAAGAACACCCAGGACCGATCTCCTTTAGGATGGACTAGTTGGATCTCCATGCAGTCCAAGGGACTCTCAAGAGTCTTCTCCAACACCACAGTTCAAAAGCATCAATTCTTCGGCGATCAGCTTTCTTCACAGTCCAACTCTCACATCCATGCATGACCACTGGAAAAACCACAGACTTGACTAGATGGACCTTGGTTGGCAAAGTAATGTCTCTGCTTTTTAATATGCTATCTAGGTTGGTCATAACTTTCCTTCCAAGGAGTAAACATCTTTTAATTTCATGGCTGCAATCACCATCTGCAGTCATTTTGGAGCCCAGAAAAATAAAGTCAGCCACTGTTTCCACTGTTTCCCCATCTATTACAGACCATTTTTCTAAGTCTGTCGCATATGATGGGAAAAGACCAGGAAAGTGAACCTCTTTGGAATCTGGTATAAATGATGGATATGGATTGTTAAACACTGAACATGAAAGTCTATACACATAGATCACCAACTTTTACACATATACTTTGATTCAAAAAAATAAATAACAATTAAATCCTTACTGGAGGAATATTATTGCTAACTGAAAAACTACTTCTACTGTACAACTCCTGAACTTAGCCATCATCAGGTCTTAATCTGACATGTCACATACATGGTTTTGCCCTTGACATTCCATTTTCTTGCCAGTTAGAGGTAATACAGGTTAGCAGCTTTACTCTGGCTGAGTCTATATAATGAGGCAGGTAATAAGGTCCCAGCAGGTGAGTCATGCCTTCCGGGGTCTCATGTGGTGAACCAGCCACACAGATCAACACTAGTAGTTGCTGCTTCTAGCACCTCTCTCTGCCTGCTCTTTCAGCAGCTAATAACGCGAGGGGTTCACTGCAGAAAAATTCATCTTTTACATCACCTATTCCCCAAACTATGTGTTGCTCATATGAGTGCTTTAACCTGAAACATATTCTGCAGCTCCCCAGAGGATACAGACATATAAGGTGAAGCTCAGACATGGGAACATTACCAAATATGTTTTGTTTTGCAAATATAAGAGGGCTACTTACAGACTTGGCATACAGACTCTTTGTGTGTATGCTGTCTCTTAGTTACGTCCAACTCTGCGACCCCATGCACTGTAGCCTGCCAGGCTCTGCTGTCTATGGGATTTGCCAGTAAAGAACACTGGAGTGGGTTGCCATGCGCTCTTCCAGGGTATCTTCCCTACCCAAGGATGGAACCCACATTTCCTGCCTCTCCTGCATTGGCAGGAGGCCCTTTACCACGGATACATTACCACTGAGCCATCATAGATTCTATACCATTAGTCAAAAAGTATATACTAGTTAGGAGAAGGCAATGGCAACCCATTCCAGTGTTCTTGCCTGGTGAGTCCCAGGGACAGGGGAGCCTGGTGGGCTGCCATCTACGGGGTCTCACAGAGTCGGACACAATTGAAGCGAATTAGCAGTAGCAGCAGCAGCAGCATATACTAGTTATATGTAATAAATGATGTTGTTCATTGTTTTTGTCACAGTTTGTTTGTTTGTTTTTACTCCATGCTGGCTTAGTAATACTTAGACATCTAATATTTAGAAATATTTGAGTGTCACTTAATGTTATTTTAATAAGTGAATATTATTAGAAATTTCTGATAAAATAATAAGGATTATCATGGACTTGAAAGTTTATAAATCTTCTTTAACATTTTTATATTTAATAGAATTGGGAAGATTATTTTATCAAAAACTGATTAAAAGCATTTATTTTTTAATGATAAAAGGTTTAAAAAGAATGAGCAAAAATAACATATGTCCCAACTAAACTTTCCTTCATTCTTTATTACACAAATTCAATGTAGATGTTCTTATTCTTGGTTTCCATTTCTTTCCCTCTCAGTTCAGTTCAGTCGCTCAGTCGTGTCCGACTCTTTGCAACCCCATGAATCACAGCACGCCAGGCCTCCCTGTCCATCACCAGCTCCTGGAGTTCACTCAAACTCATGTCTGTCGAGTTGGTGATGCCATCCAGCCATCTCATCCTCTGTCGTCCCCTTCTCCTCCCGCCCCCAATCCCTCCCAGCATCAAAGTCTTTTCCAGTGAGTCAACTCGTCGCATGAGGTGGCCAAAGTATTGCAGTTTCAGCTTTAGCATCAGTCCTTCCAATGAACACCCAGGATTGATCTCCTTTAGAATGGACTGGTTGGATCTCCTTGCAGTCCAAGGGACTCTCAAGAGTCTTCTCCAGCACCACAGTTCAAAAGCATCAATTCTTTGGCGATCAGCTTTCTTCACTGTCCAACTCTCACATCCATACACGACCACGGGAAAAACCATAGCCTTAACTAGACGGACTTTGGTTAGCAAAGTAATGTCTCTGCTTTTTAATATGCTATCTAGGTTGCACCTCCAAAACATACCTGTTTAAGGCTCATTTAACAATTTCTTTAATAATTAATTGTTTTAGTGGTTTAACTATTGGAGCTCCTCTGGTGGTTCAGAGGGTAAAGAATCTGCCTGCCATGTAGGAGACCCAGGTTTGATCCGTGGGTCAGGAAGACCTCCAGAAGAAGGGAATGGCAACCCACTCTAGTATTCTTGTCTGGAGAATTTCATGGACAGTGGTAAATTACTTTTATGTTCTAGGGCTTCTACTACATTAAATACCTTATGTAATCATTTAATTTGAAAACCTATGCCATCAAAGCATAAACTGCAGAAAATTCAACCAAATACTTTTTAAAGAGAGAATTATGTCATTAAATCTAAGATTGATTACAGGGTGAGAAGTTACACAAAGAAACTGACCTGACATTAGACAAAAATTTTGAATGGCATAAACTACAAAAATAATTTCACATACAAAGTCATATCTGGAATTATACAACAGAGCTTATTTTCATTTGGTACATTATATTTCAGAGAAAAACATTTCACAAGTATTGCTTCTTTCATTCTTTTTATATTCTTTTTAGATTCACAAGTACACATACTCTCAAAGAATCACTCTCAAAGAATCTGCTTCTAGTCTCGTCTAAAATTCTAATGTTGCTTGAAATAAAGTGGAAAAAATAGGGTAGCAGAACAACTCTGTGTTCACTCTTTAACTTGTGTTTTAAAGTCCATTGGAGAGCTAGTTGATACATATTGTAATAGACAGGTTTTGCTTCATAGGCTGATTACTTTTATTGATTAACACTACAGCTGATTTACTAGCTTTTGCCTGCCTAGAGAACACTTGATTCTTTGAGGAAGGTGAAGCTTGCTGAAAAACACTTGGCAAACTGTGTCTGTTAGAGCAGAACAGAGAGGAAGTTGCTTCTCTTCTAGTTGAATAAGACTGAATGAACAGGCACATGAACAAATAAAATTTTCTGCTCTGGAAACATTGACTACAAGCAAAATCTTAAACATTGTGTAATTAGAAAAGAAAAGTTGCAATAGTAATGCTTACAGAATCCAAAAGAAAAATCCATATACAAAAAGCCTAGTAAAATTAATTTTGCAGATTTTTTTCTGATATTCTTTATATTCCTACATACTTTTCAGACTATCTACTTAAAAAGAATTAGGTACTATAGCCCACCCTGTCCATGGGATTCTCCAGGCAATAATACTGGAGTGGGATGCCATGCCCTTCTCCAGGGCATCTTCCCACCCCAGGGATCAAACCCACATCTCTTATGTCTACCATATTGGCAAGCAGGTGCTTTTCCACTGGTTTTGCTACATTTGCTACTTTACAGAGAAAATTTTTTTACAAGTATTGCTTCTTTCATTCTTTTTATATTCTCTTAAGATTCACAAGTGCACATACTCTCTAGTCTCATCTAAAATTCTAATGTTGCTTGAGAACCTGGTAAGTCCATGTGTAAAGATGTGCTCAGACACTGAGTCATGTCTGACTCTTCGTGACCCCATGGACTGCAGCCCACCAGGCTCCTCTGTCCTTGGGGATTCTCCAGTTAAGAATACTGGAGTGGGTTGCCATGCCCTCCTCCAGGGGATCTTCCCAATCCAGGGATTGAATCCAGGTCTCCTGAAAATGGGACCCAAAAAATTGTTTTGATTCAAATGTATTTTAAAATCAAATTTTAAATTCTAATTACTATTTATAGCCCTTACCTGGTGGCTCAGACAGTAAGGAATCTGCCTGCAATGCAGGTGACCTGGGTTCAATCCCTAGATTGGGAAGATCCTCTTGAGAAAGGAATACTACCCACTCCAATATTCTTGCCTGGAGAATACTATGGGCAAAGGAGCCTGGCAGGCTACAGTCCATGGGGTCACAAAGATATTCTTTACATTCTTACATATTTTTCAGAATATCTATTTAGAAATAATTATGTATAAATGTAATGGCATCCAAAAAGTTCTGGTTTGTTCTAATTCAAGTTTTCAACTCTATAGTTACTATTGAAAAATTTCAATGTCTGACTTTAAAATAATTTCAGAAAAGGATATAAATTGAGTTTAAGAAATACTAGAATAATGTGGACAAGGTTATAAAGTCAGTAAGAAGCAGAGACAGAACTCCGGACACCCGTGTATTGCTAACTCCAACTCAATGGATCAACTTTACAAGTAAAGGCATGTCAGTATCAATAACCAACAGTGTCAGTAGTTAGTGGATTAAAGTGTACACTAGTATATTTTTTCTGTTCTATTAGTGATTGTCTATCTAATTGCATTTGGGACAATTATAACCCCTAAATATTTTAACAGTATAAAACCATTAAAAACACAATTAAATATCCAAGTGCAAGCAAAAAGAAAAACACTTTTCAGTGTGCCTCAACAGTTAGAAGAAAATGACTAACTGAATTTATAATGAAAGGAAATTGAGGAAGACAATGATCCAAAATGATTTGAAAAGTAAAATCTTGATAAATTATTGATAAAGAATCTAGAAAAAAGATATCAAGATCTCTCTCACCAGTCTTTAAATATAATTGTAAAAATGTTAGGAAGAACCCACAAAACAAACTAATATACATATTCACAATATCAAGAAGAAAATTATAAGTACAATATAATATTATGAATCTTAAAGATGAAGCAGCAAGAAAATTTCCATTTCTTGGTATGTATGACTATCTTATAGGACAGGAACTAGACAGCGTATTAAAAAGCAGAGACATTACTTTGCTTCCAAAGGTCCATAGAGTTAAAGCTATGGTTTTTCCAGTAGTCATGTATGGATGTGAGAGCTGGACAACGAAAAAAGGCTGAGAGCCCAAGCATTGATGCCTTCAAACTGTGGTGCTAGAGAAGACTCTTGAGATTCCCTTGAACAGCAAGGAGATCAGACCAGTCAATCCTAAGGGAAATCAACCCTGAATATTCAGTGGAAGGACTGATGCTGAAGCTCCAATACTTTGCCACCTGATGCAAAGAGCTGACTCACTGGAAAAGGTCCTGATGCTGGGTAAGATTGAAGGTGGGAGGAGAAGGGGACGACAGGATGAGATGGTTGGATGGCATCACTGACTCAATGGACTTGAGTTTGAGCAAGCTCTGGGAGATGGCGAATGACAGGGAAGCCTGGAGTGCTGCAGTCCAAGGGGTGGCAAAGAGTCAGACAGAATGAGTGAGTAAACAACAACCCTTATGCTATAAAAGGAAACATCTTGATACAATTTAAGTGGAATTAGGTTTTGCTAGTCAAGGCAATGGTTTTTCCCGTGGTCAGGTATGGATGTGAGAGTTGGACTGTGAAGAAGGCTGATCGCCGAAGAATCGATGCTTTTGAACTGTGGTGTTGGAGAAGACTCTTGAGAGTCCCTTATACTGCAAGGAGATCCAACCAGTCCATTCTAAAGGAGATCAATCCTGGGTGTTCATTGGAGGGACTGATGCTAAAGCTGAAACTGCAATACTTTGGCCACCTCATGCGACGAGTTGACTCACTGGAAAAGACTCTGATGCTGGGAAAGGTTGGGGGCGGGAGGAGAAGGGGACGACGGAGAATGAGATGGCTGGATGGCATCACCGACTCTGTGGACATGAGTTTGAGTGAACTCCGGGAGTTGGTGATGGACAGGGAGGCCTGGCGTGCTGTGATTCATGGGGTCGCGGAGAGTCGGACACGACTGAGCGACTGAACTGAACTGAACTGAAGGAGGAGGAAACAAAATGAGATGAACTTCAACTTTTTTGCTACTTTTCCCAAGAGACATTTGTTATATCATAAGTATCTTCCCAGGTGGCTCAGTGGTAAAGAATCCACTACCAATGCAGGAGACGCAAGTTTGATCCCTGGGTTGGGAAGATCCTCTGGAGAAGGAAATAGCAACCCACTCCAGTATTCTTGCCTGGCAAATCTCATGGACAGGGAGCCTGGCAGGCTACAGTCCATGGGACTACAAAGAGTTGAACACAACTTAGCGACTAAGCAACAACAATGCTCTCAGAGTTGAAGAGACAAATATTGGCATTTAGGAATTAAGTGAACAAGATCTCAGGAAAAATAAAAATGCAAATCAATACCTTTTCCATCTCAATATATTTTTGTTATTTGATTGCAGCAGTGAAAAAGACTGACGATTCAGCAAAAAATAGTGGCTAAGAGTCTTAGAAGCTAAACACGGCTTTTGGCAGATTGTTGTCAAGATTGTTATGCACAAAAGGAAGAGGATTCCTAGACAAAATGGTAGGATTTTAATACAGATCATAAAGGGACATAGTCTGGAAACCAACTGATCAAAATAAAATATAAAATTAAAATCACCCCCTTCCAAGATTGATTCAGATCATCTACCCTTTGTTTAATATGTCCAGAACCAAACTGTACACAAATAGCTCTTCTTATAAAGACTATTTGAAGCAGTTATTTATCAGTTTATATATATATATATTTATTTATTTATGAAATGAGAAGTAAAACTTTATTTCTGTATCTAATTTTTACTTTTTATGCCTTTGATTACATGTAATATTGCATGAATAATTATACCAATACATATTTTCAATGTTACTTGTTCTCTTAAGGTGACAGCTAAACTTCGCATTCATTGTAGAGTATTTTTGACTCCAAAGATTTATCATCATAATCACTAAAGAGACGGAAGCAGGGAGATGAGATAGGGAGCTATTGTGATGATCCATCTGAGGGCAGATGGTGTCTTGGGCCAGTGGCCTCATGACATGGGGGTGCTGAGATGTGTTCTTTTACTGGATGGAAGGCAGAGACAGTAAGATCTTAATGAGCTTTTGAATGTCAGATGTGAGGGAAGGAAAGGAGTTGAATTTTGCCTGAGCACCTGGAAAGAGGGAATTAACATTTATTGAAATGGAAAGACTACAGCATGACTATCAGAAGTTTATTTTTTGATGTGTTAAGTTTGGAATGCCAGTTAAGCAGCCAAGTGTAATATCAAGTAAGCAGCTGCAGACATAAGCCTGGATTTTCAGGGGGAGATCAAAGCTGAAGATGTAAATTTGGAAGTTGTTAGTAAATAGATGATTCTTAATGAACCATGAAACTGTATGAGCGCAACAGGGATTGTGTATATATAGAAAAGGGAAAAGGTCCAAGGATTGTACCTTGGCCGGTGTTGGAAGGGTAGAGAGGGATAAGCAGAATACTCAACAAAGGAAGCCAGTGGAGTAGAGGGAAAACCAGAGAATATAGAAGAGAAACCGACTGATAGATTTCTTAATGCATAGGTGATTGGAAGCTTTGTGAGCATAGTTTTGGTAAGAGTGGCTCAGTAAACAGGAGGCAATTTATGGAGAGACTAACTATAGAAAAATCTTTTAAGAAGGAAAGAAATAAGATAGTGACTGGAAAGAGATAGTGGTTTCAGGAGAGGGTTTTATTAAGGTGGAAGAAACAGAGCCATGGGAATGTTTCAATCAATAAGGGAGAAATAAATGCATAATTATGCAAAAAAAGGGAAAAAATCTGAAGTGATGTCCTTCAGTAGCAGAGAAGGAAGGGATCTGGTGCAGAAATGAAAGAGTTGGCCCCTATGAAGAGCAGAGGATTCTTACACATTCAGAGGCAAGAAGGCAAAGCACAAGAGCACAAACACAGTGATTAAGAGTTTATGTGATGGTGGAGGTGCCGAAGTTTCCTTCTCATTGTTCTTGGCAAAGTAGGAAGCAAAGATGAGAGTTGTTAATGCAGATGAGGGGAAAGTGTAGGATGCTTGACAAGAGAAATAAGAGAACGAGATAGTCATCTAGAAGTGTAGAAAACTAAATGAGCCAGAGAAATGTAGCGTGACTGGTAGACAGGATTAAGGAACTGGTAGAGATCCTGAAGAGATGAGCAACCTTCTCTATAAAATGAGATCAGTCATGATTATACTCATTTTGTAGATGAGGAAATTGAGGCAGAGAAAAAAATGGAACAGGTAAATTGTCACACACTAATAAATGCCAAAACTGAAACACACGTCACATCTGAACATGGTGATCAACCACATTATCCTGACTGACTAATCTTTATGACTTTACCAATATTCCCTGAGGATAGCAGGAGGCAGAGTGTTGTCACAATTTGAAGTAAATCCCCCCACCCCCCATTCCCTCATGAAACGTCATTACATTCACGACTGGGGTTTAGGAGGCAGAAGCTCCATAAGCCAAAGCAGAACCAAAGAAAGCCTATATTTCCAAATTTAGAGGAACGCAGACCTGTAAGCTAAGCAAATATGAAATGGAAGAAGAATATGGGGGCTGTGGAAGAGTCACACCTACCTGTACACACCACAAGATTTGGATGATAGAAAGAAAAAAAAAAAAAACACACAGAGAAAGGGGAAAAAAAATGCTGAAAAACTGAGCCATTTAATTGCTGTAGATTCTTTCTTTGAAACCTGCTCACTATGGGATTTTAAGATGATTCACCTTCCCTAAACTCCCATCACAGATATTCCTTAAAAATAGATTGCTATGGTTAAAACAGATTAAAAGTTCAATTTAATATCATGTATATTTTACTGCAATAAAATTAAAATATACCAATTGGAAAAACATGAATATTAGTGAACATTACTTCTCTCTGAGGAACAAAAAATTATGAATTGTAATACAGGGCTAATTGAGTTGAAGAGTATAGTTTGTCAGGGGTGATTCAAAAACAAAAGGAGAATACTTTATTGGATATGAGACCAGGAAGTGTCCTTATATTCTTAAATTAGGAGAAAATGAACATTTATCAAATAAGCTCATTTTCATCTCATAAGTACTCAGAGCAGGTGTTATTAGGAGAATGAACAGTGGGGGTTAGAAGGTTGAAACAGAGAAGGAGGAAAGCCTGAGGTGGGGTGACCCTGTCCACAGGCCTACTGTGAAGGGCTTCTCCTAAGAGCCCTGCTGTTACACTAGAACTGTTGACACCCTCAGTGGCACTCTGTCTACACTGACGCCGGGCCAGTGGTAAATAAAGCTCTTCTGCAAGACAAAGTTTCGATATGTTCCAGACAGAAAAGTCAGCCTTATGAAGTATGCAGACTTGGCAAGATGTCTTAAAATATGAAAGACAGATGGTCGGGGGGTGATAAAGGGAGGCTGAGTCATTTGGAGCTAATGAAAAGCAAGAAACTAGTACTTGTTAGTAAAAATCTTAACCTTATTTTCCTCAATTAATTTTAGTTGTAACATGAAATGTTAAGCAAGTATAATCCAAACAGTTTTATATGTCAAAATCTCAAAAATTCTTGTCCCTTGTCATACCCTCCATAATTAAATTGATAATTTTCTTTATGTACATCTTTGCTTCTGGACAGCTATTAGTTAAAAATCTCATTCAGGCAGTCTACATTTTTTACTTTTTACTTAAAATATAAAATTGTAGAAATGCAGTGTTTGCTTTTCATTCTCTTTTCAGTAATATTTTGTCATAAAATGAGAAATGCAAACTACAAGTTGAATAGAAACTGGCCATTAGCTGATTCTGCTCAATTTGTACTTCCAAAACAATCATTTTTGTAATTATGTTTTGCTTCCATAATGATGGTTATTAAAGCGACTCACTCAAAATGAGAACCTAGCAAAATAGTTCTAGACAACCTCACCTTAACAACAATACCTCCAAAAACATAATAATTTCATGACAGCTGGAAGTACTTCCCACTGTTTGTCTTTTAGGAATGAGACAGTGCACAGTTTCTGGTCATCAAGAATACAAAACCTTTTGTATTTCTGCCAATTCTGCTATGAAACAATGCTAATTTTTAAAGCACTGTTAAATCAATCAGAGTTATACAATTACATGGTAGAGAACAGAATTTGTTAATGGGAAGTTAAATCTAAAGTAGGGAATTATTAGTCTCCAAACGTTTTGTGACGATCAAAGCATGAGTTTGATCAGTGAAGTGTGTGTTCCTTAGAACATGTGCTAGCCTGCTCACTGCATGGTTTTCTGTGCACCTACTTTATCATCCCACACGTCAGACTTTAGACATGTAGAGGTGGGTGTCATGTAAGCCTGTTTATGCACAGGAAAGTTTTGTAAAACTCAGGTCAATTCAATAGTTTAGAGGCCATCAGTAGTCTTCATTAGGGCACCCATGTTTCAATCTTATCTTTCCAGAAATATTATCACTGTACTCCAGAAAACTCTAAATTCCTGCCAAACAAGTTTCTAGCTTCTATGTTTTGATCACATGCTTTTCTTTATTAAAAAAATAATTCCCCCACAGCTCATTCTTCTATTTCCCAGGTGTAAATTTATTCTATCCTTCAACTTCCAGTTCAATCTTTCTCCCTCCATAAAGCCATCTTTGATCCATGAACTTTTTAAATTAATGCTTCAAATGAAAGCACATGCTGTCTACTGTAAAGAATCGTACGACTTTACAGGACCTCTGTGATATCACATACTTTTAATACTTTATGCGAGTTATGTATGCAGGTGTCTACTTTTCTGTAATAAGGATAGGAATCAGGTCTTATATGTCATGAGGGTAGTTACTTGATAGCACTTAACTCTTGTATAATACTTCATATTGAATTATTCAAGGACTACTTAATACTATATAGATTTAAAAAGCACCTGAAAGTAAATCTGACTATGTTCTACTATCACTGTTAGGTAGGAAGTTAGGCATGAGCAACAAGGGGTAGCCCCGTTGAAAAAGATTCAAGCTGACCTCTAAACCCAGCCCAGGCCTGTCCCAGTGCGGCCCAAGAGAGCTCACAGATAATGCTACAAAATAACCAGGGCACGTGACCCCAAGGTGCATCGTGGTGACAGATTAACCACAGGGAGGTCCACTTTGGGCCCAGGCACCCTTTACGGACAGCTGTGTCCTTAAGTGACTTGAGACAGCTAGGAGTCTGTTAAGAGTTCATAAATATTCTATACACTCATAGATACATCTGATTACAACAGACTGAGTTATAGGAAAGACAGGCTCAATAGAACTTAATCGCGCCATAACATAATTGTTGTTATGTAACTTGCAAACGTCGATCACAACTGTCAGTCCACGCCCGCCTGGATGAATATGGAAAAGCCCTGTCTTGAAATACCCCTACCTCGTCATTCCAGTGCCTCTGCCTTTCTTGTCTTGGCCCACCGCTCCCCGATGGAGGGGTTCTTTCTGTTACTTCTTCAGTGAACTCGTTTTGGCCACAGGGAAGACCTCCAATTCTTCTTTGGGTCCTGATCCAGGACTGAGACCCACAAGGAAGGGACCCCTCTTCAACGCTCCCTACCTGTACGGAGACCCAAGAGACGGTAAGCACAGGGGGCAATCTAAGTAGCTGGCTATTTTAAGTTGGTTTCCAGACCACAGGTCAAGTTACCTGGGGAACAAAGAGAAGGAGCCCCTCTGTGTCTCAGTTTAAGGGTTTTATTTTAGGCGCAACTGCCAACAAGTAAACGAGGAGCGGCAACACGTGTGTGCGACCACAACCACATCAACGCGACCAGAATTCGTGGGAAAAGGAACCGAGTCTCAAAACGCAGAAAATCTCACAGACATAACGCTTGGAGTAATTATACTCCCAACTAAAATTAATTTCTTTATTTGATTCAATTACATTATTTATTAAGGCCAAATTGTCTTTATCCGCACCGTTTCTCAAAATTTTCTATGAAGTTTTCACAGAATTAGAGAGATGAAAAGTGATTCTGACTACATATTCTGGTAACTTTATTTGCTCATCATCATGAAGTACGGACGAAGGCAAGAGTACATTGCATGTTAAACTTTTCCTTGGGTCTTAGCCTAGCATTGTCTAAGTAAATGTCCATTCTCTATTGACTCATCTCACTTATTTCATCAAATGAGTGCAAACCATTTCACAGTTCTATCAATTTCCTCTATATGTGTTTTTCACTCTTATACATCCTAGTGACCTGAATTGAACTAAATGTGTTTTTAAGATTAATTTTCGGGAGGGGATTTCCCTCCCCATTAAAAAGATGTCCGTATCTGAAAATTCAGCCATCTAAGCAACAAATAATCTAATCTGTAATGTTATTTGGGATATTTATAGATATAACTATATAGCTACAGTTAAATTTGTCTTGCCTAAGTAACAAGAGACTTAATATATAAAGATACAACACCCAGACCGTATACAAAAATAGAACTGACCCATAATCTGGAGAAACCAATCCAGGAAACTCAACCACATGCAGCATAGCAATAGGCATAAACCACTTAGTACTAAATCAGTAACTGACAGCTTCTCTAATTTTTACCCCCACTTCCAATCTAGGACCAGCTGGAGAAAGCCAAAAACACAGCTTTGAAACTCCCAAGTGCTTCTTCTTTGTTGGCATATCAGTCTGTGCTTTGGACCAGAACTTTTGGTTAAGTACATTTGCAATTAGTTGCTAGTCTTCTCTAATCTTGTGTACTGCATACATTTACTATTTTAATATTTTATAGTATTTCATGTATGCTTTTTTATCTTTTTGATTACTTTGTAGGATCTATCACTTGATTTTTAAGTATTAACTGCTCAGTAAATACAACAAACTGACATATTGTTTGTCTTATTCATTATTAATTTTGTGATATACAAGGGAGTTATGGGAATATCCTAATAAAAATAAATTGCAAGCTGCCATTGGTTTATAAAATATTTTTTAAATGATTTTATATTTTCATTTGGAAATTATCGATTTCATTGACTTCACTGAGGTAGGTAATTTGAAAATTATCGAATATATAAATTAAATCATTTTCTAAAATTAACTAACCACCTGCCCTTTGATAACATAATCATTACAATTGGGGTTATCCTCAATTTTAACCTTAACGCTTTTACTTTCCAGATGTTTTGAACTACATACTCTGGGTTTCTTTGGGGTATTTCTGCTTGCTTATATTTAAAAATTTTTTTCACCGCCTTGCATGTACTTATAAATAAAACTAATTGAATCAGTATATCTTTATGATATTTATGTATCTGATACTTTGAACAAATAGAAATTGTAATGCTTACTTGTAAGATGCTGCTAGGTATTTTCTTAAAGTGACTTTCAATTTTGTGGTGGCTTTATTTTCTTTTTAATAATAAATTGCCTCTTTATTTCTCTGCTGATATTCTCTTTAAGGTTTTAGATTTCCTTAAAGTATATATAAAAGGTAAGGGAATATGAGAAGAAATGAAATTCAAAAATTAAAACATAGTTTGCATTTGGTGTATAGTAAGAACTTAGAATTTTTAACTTATATTTAAATTGTTTACTCTTATTTTGTTATTTTACATGTACTCTGTGTTAAGGCTAGTATATCCTTGTTAGAAGTTTAAAATAAATGTCTTTTTAAAAGTCTTCATTTCTTTGCTAAGTCAAAGAATTTAGCACATATTTAGTTTATAAGCTTTGCTTTTATTGAAGTCACAGATGCGGCTGCTGTTGGTGATAATGATGCAATGACAGCGGAAGATAATAATTCTACTTTTTGTCTTGGAATACACAATGAAAAAATTCTACATTATAATATTCATAATGCTTAGGTAGTTCCTCGCCGCCCCGCCCCCAACCTCCACAAACGCAAAGTTTTCTAATACAGTATTTTCACTTATTTTGAGTAAGAGAATTGTCCTTGTAGGCAAAACTAAACTAGCATTTGCTATGTATCAGCACTTTCTTTAATTCTCCTTCAGGAGACCTTTCTTATTTCATGATAAGGCAGGAAATAGAATGAGCCCAAGGGTATTATTTAATTACATGCTTTCTCAGCTAGAAATCAAATAGGTCACTTCTCTCTGAATGAAACCTTAATGATAAAGGAAGACACATCAGAAAAAATTATTAGGAAAATGATAGTCAAAAGCAGATCCTGATACAGGACATATCAAGATAATTTTCTAGGTCTCTATGGATGGTAAACAGTTGGAGACACCTTTAGGTTGACTGCCCAGCCCAAGCCAATAATAACATTTTTGCTCTATCAAATCCATGCCCCTCCCCTCCAATTCAGAGTTGAACTTACAGTGGGGTTGTCAATACAATGATCCCCATGCCCACAGACACAAATACCTACATAAGAAATGGTGAGCTAACACAAGACAAGCAGAATCTACTTCCCAGGGTTTGAAATTTTTATTAGGTGACTGATTTCTAAGAGATTATCTCTTAATATGTGCAGAAAATGGGGGAGGGGATTTAAAAACTTGGGCACTGAAGTACAATTTGCCTCCAGTACTTGGGCAAATTTGCTGATGGAAAACGAAACAAAGATTACAAAAGAAGAATGAAGAAGATAAACACTGAAAACTATAAACGAGATTATCTTAAATTCTTAGTATATTTCTAGCTCCTAGTTTAGTTGCTGTTTAAGTTCTGGCTATCATGACCATTGCAAGCTGCTGACCTTCAACACCCCCTGAAAGAAGTTCAGGGTGAAAATCAGGAATGAGGCACTCTGTGCTCTGAAAAAAAAAAACAAAAAACTGGCAGAACAGGCCTTCGGATAGTTAGATCTTTTCAGAAAAAGGTTTTATGAGTTCCAATTCTTGCATCTTCTCATACCTAGAAAACCGCTGAGGTCATTAATGGTGAAATCTGCTTTGGCTATTAAAATTTTTTTTTTTTTTTTACAATTAAAAGTCAAAATAGAGTAGCTATGGTTCAGACATCCTGGGAAATAACGTTTTCCCAGATATCCTGAAAAATGATATTATGGGTGTGATTTCAGATTAGACGCTGTGACCTAATGTAGAAGTTAATGCTCCTGTAATGCACTTTTGCTTCTGTACTTTGCTTGCTGCTCGTAAAACCAAAGTTACTCCATTTTAAGATAAGGTTGTTTTTAAGTAAAGATTCCTAAAATTGTTTTTGAAAAAATAAAATAAAATACAAGGGAAAAAAAAAGTTCTGGCTATGTTTCTACTTTTGCATCCTTGAATCCTCAGAATAAAGTCTTTGTTTTTCTTAAACTCAAGTTAGTTTCTGTCATTTACAAATATAGTTGACCCTTGAGCAACATGTTGTTTGGGGGAGCTGACCCCTTGCAAAGTCAAACATCCACAGCTAAGGGGCATATATACAGTTGGAGTTCCTCTATATTCAAGGCTTCTAATCCTCAAATTCAACCAATCTGGGATTGTGTAGTACTGTAACATTTTCTGTTGAAAAAAGAAAAAAAAAACTCACCTGTAATCAGACTGTTGCTGCTGCTGCTGCTAAGTCACTTCAGTCGTGTCCGACTCTGTGTGACCCCACAGACGGAAGCCCACCAGGCTCCCCCGTCCCTGGGATTCTCCAGGCAAGAACACTGGAGTGGGTTGCCATCTCCTTCTCCAATGTGTGAAAGTGAAAAGTGGAAGTGAACTCGCTCAGTCGTGTGCAACCCTTAGTGACCCCACAGACTGCAGCCTACCAGGCTCCTCCATCCATGGGATTTTCCAGGCAAGAGTACTGGAGTGGCTTGCCATTGCCTTCTCTGAGACATATGGCATATTCAATCAAATCTTGCCTGCTTGAAACAATCTGCAGTGAAAGTTGACCCAAAGTTTTTTTTTTTTTAAAAAGATACTGTGTTTCAAAAACTGTTTATCCAACCCTAGCACCAGTCTTTTATTTACTATTTTTCAGATAAAAGAACGACAATAAAATAGATATGTAAATCATCAATATAGTTTATTTTTAATGAGTTTTTTTTTCATACCTTAATTGCTACTTAGCTAATATCAAAAGTTTACAATGTACCAGGCACAATTAAGTATTTTTGGAGTCTAGATTTCCAATGACAGTCAGTTCTTTTCTATAGGTTAAGTTACAGAGACAAAACCTTTTCACTCACAACATTAACAGTCAAGTCAAATTATACCACAAGGTATTTATAAATACAAGCCCTCTCTTGAAAACAAAATAACCAAACTCCCAAAACATATTTCAACTTTACATATGAAGAACACAAATCAGGCTTCCAAGCCCATGCTCCTAAACCCTAAGTTTTATTCACTACATTTTTACAGTAAAATAAGACAACATTTAAAAGCTAAAGGCTTCCCTGGTGACTCAGATGGTGACAAGGAGTCCAAAATTGTGGTGGCTAAAAGACAAGGAAGAGAAAAGCCCGCAAAAATAGAACAGAGGAAGGTCAGAGGAAAATCAAAGGAAGGTCGGAGGACCGGAGTGAAGACTCCAGGTAGAACAGCACTCCTGACTAAGCCCAAATGCATAGGGCAGGCCCAGGGGGGAGAAAGCATGTAAAAGGAGAA
This sequence comes from Moschus berezovskii, assembly GCF_049115385.1. Classification (NCBI taxonomy): domain Eukaryota; kingdom Metazoa; phylum Chordata; class Mammalia; order Artiodactyla; family Moschidae; genus Moschus; species Moschus berezovskii. Next base: position 11,601,954 of record NC_142467.1, read on the forward strand.
GCCAAGCTCTTTCTCTCTCTCTCCTCCTGCCCCCAACCCTGCGCGCACTGGCGTGCTCCTCCACTCTCTTCTCTTCTTCGAGGATGGATTCTCCTGCTATCTTCTGAATAAAATAAAGCTGTAACACTGACTTGTCTAAGAGCTATGACACGGTTTTTTCAAGACCCGAGAGCTGTGATGCGCTGAGGGCTTTAATGTCCATCACCCCAAATCATTGTTGTGATGAGACAAAGAACCGAGGAACATGCACTTTCCTGACAAGAGCATGTGGTTCAAACTTGCATTGTTCAAGAGGCAGCTGTACTATTACCATAAAAGTAATGTCACCTATGCCAGCATAGTCGGTCAGAGATGAATTCATTTGGCAGATTTGGTTGTGCAAAAGTCTATCATCCTAGGCTACAAAGCCTAGCTCTCTAAAATACATTAAAGCCACGTGTTCTCAAGGTCAACATGGCATATATATGGAAACTTAAAAAGGTGAATTTTGAAGTCAGAACCTTTTAGAATGCTATCCAAAAGGCAAATATTTTCCGGTGTCTATTTTCTGCCTAAGTTTTAATTCTTTGTCTGGATAGTTTTTCAATCCAGGTAATGCCACCTCTCCCTAACTGTGAAAATTGCCTGGAAGACCAACAGAGGGAGGAGCAAAACCACCAACAGTGATGCTCGCCGAGAAGACATGGTTCCCGTCAGCCTTGGTGGTCAAGCTATTAGCGGCTGATCTGTGTCAGAACCACTACTGCCACCCAGGGAAGTGCCCCGTTTGTCCTGATCCACTCTTTCATAGGGAGAGTGTTTCAAATTTTGTAATGGAAAACATTCAGAAAAGGAATGATATGCGTCAATATACAACCGAGTGAAAGGAGCCAGAAAAACTACCCAGTTGAAAACCATCCTGTAGCCTACTAGGCTGCCTTCCCAGGACCACACCCCTGCTCCCCTGAGCAGACAGATACGGCTGCACTAACTTGGACTGCAAGGAGATCCAACCAGTCCATTCTAAAGGAGATCAGTCCTGGGTGTTCATTGGAGGGACTGATGCTAAAGCTGAAACTGCAATACTTTGGCCACCTCATGCAACGAGTTGACTCACTGGAAAACAGTCTGATGCTGGGAGGGATTGGGGGTGGGAGGAGACGGGGACGACAGAGAATGAGATGGCTGGATGGCATCACCGACTCGATGGACATGAGTTTGAGTGAACTCCGGGAGTTGGTGATGGACAGGGAGGCCTGGCGTGCTGTGATTCATGGGGTCGCAAAGGGTCGGACATGACTGAGCGACTGAACTGAACACACAAGTCAGGATTGTGCTGCCCTCAAAGACAAGGGCCTAATCTCAGTCTCGGGGGTATGGACGATCCCTGGAGAAACTCACTTATGTAAAAACGTGTCAGTAGGACTCAGCTCTGAGGTAATAAACTGCAGGTAGTGGCTGATCATTTTCACTTACCCTTCAATTATACCATTAGACTGTTTCCAGTTTTAAAAATATAACAATTCATCTTTAAGCTGGCAACCTAAAAAATGGGAACGGGGATTCCTGACAAAGAGTGACATACGTGTATAAAACTGAAGTGACATGTATAAGGATAGAATGGCCTAAAATAAAGTTTTACTGACCCAGGTATTTGAAATACAGAGAAAAGAAATACAGGGAAGCAAAAAGAAAATTCAAAATTGGGAAAGGAGTCCACCAAGGCTGTATGTTGTCACACTGCTTATTTAAATTCTATGCAGAGTACATCATGTGAAATGCCAGGCTGATGAATCACAAGCTGGAATCAATACTACTGGCAGAAATAGCAACAATCTCAGATATGCAGATAATACCACCCTAATGGCAGAAAGTGAAGAAGAAGAACTCTTGATGAGAGTGAAAGAAGAGAGTGAAAAAAATGGTCTAAGACTCAGCATTCGAAAAACTAACTTCATGGCATCTGGTCCTATCACTTCATGGTAAATAGAAGGGGAAACAATGGAAACAGTGAGAGACTTTATTTTCTTGGGCTCCAAAATCACTGCAGATGGTGACTGCAGACATCAAATTAGGACACTTGCTCCCTGGAAGTAAAGCTAGGACAAACCTGGATGGCATATTATAAAACAGAGACATTACCAACAAAGGTCCATCTATTCAAAGCTATGGTTTTTCCAGTAGTTATGTATGGATGTGAGAGCTGGACTATAAAGAAGGCTGAGCGCCAAAGAACCGATGCTGGAGAAGACGCTTGACAGTCCCTTGGACAACAAGGAGATTAAACAAGTCAATGCCAAAGGAAATCAACCCTGAATATTCATTGGAAGGACGGATGCGAAGAGCCAGCTCATTGGAAACGACCCTGATGCCGGGAAAGACTGAGGGCAGGAGGAGAAGGGGGCGACAGAGGATGAGATGGCTGGATGGCGTCACCCACTCAATGTGCATGAGACTGAGCAAACTCCAGAAGTCAGTGAAGGACAAGGGAGCTGGCGTGCTGCAGTCCATGGGGGCCGCAAAGAGTCGGACACGAATACAGCAAAGTGACTGAGCGACAATAACTAAATAGAAGAAGAAATAAAGTTTTCAGAGAGAAAGGGCTGTTGGTTTGTTTCAGAATCTTTTTTAAATCTTTGATATAAAGGATTTATACAGATATTTACACAACACATGACGTACACACACAAACACACGCACAAACTATAAAACATGCAGTCATCACTTTTGGTGATATGTGTAAATTTTTCCCCTTGTGGCACTTTTATTGTTATCCAGTCACTTAGTTTCTATTTCCAATATGAAACATTTTGGTAAAAGTAAATGAAGTACTACTTTCTATATACTAAAGAATCATACTATGTTTACCGAGTAAGTTTTACGTACATACTCATAAATATACTAAAGATATATATACACACACACACATATGCACACACATATGCATGTTCACTAGTTAACCTTCAGGATATCAAAGCATGAGTGCACATGCTTAGTCTTTTGGAGGGTCAGGCCGATGAATGACCTTCGCAGCATGGTAGTGTCAAAGTAGTTTGACGTGTTCCATGTTGGCTGGTGTCTAAGATGGAACATGTCAAGGGGTAAAGGCAGAGCATCCTATCTTTTAAGGGGCAGCCTCAGAAGGTATATAAGGTCACCTCACCACACTTTATTGGCCAAATCAGGTCACAACGCCAGATCAGTTTCAAAGGGAGAGAAAAATAGACTCTATTTCTCTCTGTCAGGAAGAGGAAAAGGTTTGCATTCATATCTCATCCATTTTTCTAATCGTCTGGCTTAGTTCGTCACCCTAGGATTCTCAGGACCTCAAGAAGTGAGACTCTCAACTTTATTTTTTTTTTTTTTACAGTTAAAAGTATTTTTATTAAAAAAGCACAAATGCAAAGAAATGAACAGAGGAAAATTTATGCGTCGAACCTGGACTGGTCACTTATGATAATATACATGCTACAATTACATTCTCCCCAATCATTCCACCTTCACCCTCTCCCACAGAGTCCCAAAGACTGTTCTAAATGCCTATGTCTCTTTTGCAGTCTCTTATACAGGGTTCAGGTTACCATTTTTCTAAATTCCATATATATGCGTTAATATACAGTATTGATGTTCTTCTTTCTGGCTTACTTCACTCTGTATAATTGGCTCCAATTTCATCCACCTCATTAAAACTGATTCAAATGCATTCTTTTTGATGGCTGAGAAATACTCCATTGTGTATATGTACCAAAGCTTTCTTATCCATTCATCTGCAGATGGACATCTAGGTTGCTTCCATGTCCTGGCTATTATAAACAGTGCTGCAATGAACATTGGAGTACATGTGTCTCTTTCAATTCTGGTTTCCTCGGTGTGTATGCCCAGGAGTGCGATCGCTGGATCATATGGCAGTTCTATTTCCAGTTTTCTGAGGAATCTCCACACTGTTCTCCATAGTGGCTGTACTAGTTTGCATTCCCACCAACAGTGTAAGAGGGTTCCCTTCTCTCCACACCCTCTCCAGCATTTATTGCATGTAGACTTTTGGATAGCAGCCATTCTGACTGGTGTGAAATGGTATATCATTGTGGTTTTGATTTGCATTTCTCTGATGATGAGGGATGTTGAGCATTTTTTCATGTGTTTGTTAGCCATCTTTATGTCGTCTTTGGAGAAATGTCTGTTTAGTTCTTTGGCCCATTTTTTGATTGGGTCACTTAGTTTTCTGGAATTAAGCTGCAGGAGCTGCTTGTATAATTTGGAGATTAATCCTTTATCAGTTGCTTCATTTGCTATTATTTTCTCCCATTCTGAAGGCTGTCTTTTCACCTTGCTTAGAGTTTCCTTTGCTGTGCAGAAGCTTTTGATTTTAATTAGGTCCCATTTGTTTATTTTTGCTTTTATTTCCAACATTCTGGGAGGTGGGTCTTGGAGGATCCTGCTGTGATTTATGTCGGAGAGTGTTTTGCCTACGTTCTCCTCTAGGAGTTTTATAGTTTCTGGTCTTACATTTAGATCTTTAATCCATTTTGAGTTTATTTTGGTGTATGGTGTTAGGAAGTGTTCTAGTTTCATTCTTTTACAAGTGGCTGACCAGTTTTCCCAGCACCACTTGTTAAAGAGACTGTCTTTTCTCCATTTTATATTCTTGCCTCCTTTGTCGAAGATAAGGTGTCCATAGGAGCGTGGGTTTATCTCTGGGCTTTCTATTTTGTTCCATTGATCTATATTTCTGTCTTTATGCCAGTACCATACTGTCTTGATGACTGTGGCTTTGTAATAGAGCCTGAAGTCCGGCAGGTTAATTCCCCCAGTTCCATTCTTCTTCCTCAAAATTGCTTTAGCTATTCGAGGTTTTTTGTATTTCCATACAAATTGTGAGATTATTTGTTCTAGTTCTGTGAAAAATATTGTTGGTAGCTTGATAGGGATTGCATTGAATGTATAAATTACTTTGGGTAGTATACTCATTTTCACAATATTTATTCTTCCAATCCACGAACACGGTATATTTCTCCATCTATTAGTGTCCTCTTTGATTACTTTCACTAGTGTTTTATAGTTTTCTATGTACAAGTCTTTTGTTTCCTTAGGTAGATATATTCCTAAGTATTTAACTGTTTTCGTTGCAACAGTGAATGGAATAGTTTCCTTAATTTCTCTTTCTATTTTCTCATTATTAGTGTATAGGAATGCAAGGGATTTCTGTGTGTTGATTTTATATCCTGCAACTTTACTGTAATCATTGATTAGCTCTAGTAGTTTTCTGGTAGAGTCTTTAGGGTTTTCTGTATAGAGGATCATGTCATCAGCAAACAGTGAAAGCTTTACTTCTTCTTTTCCAATTTGTATTCCTTTTATGTCTTTTTCTGCTCTGATTGCTGTGGCCAAAACTTCCAGAACTATGTTGAATAGTAGTGGTGAGAGTGGGCACCCTTGTCTTGTTCCTGACTTTAGGGGAAATGCTTTCAGTTTTTCACCATTGAGGATAATGTTTGCTGTGGGTTTGTCATATATAGCTTTTATTATGTTGAGGTATGTCCCTTCAATTCCCACTTTCTGGAGGGCTTTTATCAAAAATGGATGTTGAATTTTGTCGAAGGCTTTCTCTGCATCTATTGAGATAATCATATGATTTTTATTTTTCAGTTTGTTAATGTGGTGTATTACGTTGATTGATTTGCGGATATTGAAGAATCCTTGCATTCCTGGGATAAAGCCCACTTGGTCATGATGTATGATCTTCTTAATGTGTTGTTGGATTCTGATTGCTAGAATTTTGTTAAGGATTTTTGCATCTATGTTCATCAGTGATATTGGCCTATAGTTTTCCTTTTTTTGTGGGGTCTTTACCAGGTTTTGGGATTAGGGTGATGGTGGCCTCATAGAATGAGTTTGGAAGTTTCCCTTCCTCAGCTATTTTCTGGAAGAGTTTGAGTAGAATAGGTGTTAGCTCTTCTCTAAATTTTTGGTAGAATTTAGCTGTGAAGCCGTCTGGACCTGGGCTTTTGTTTGCTGGGAGATTTTTGATTACAGTTTCAATTTCCGTGCTTGTGATGGGTTTGTTCAGATTTTCTATTTCTTCCTGGTTCAGTTTTGGAAAGTTGTACTTTTCTAGGAATTTGTCCATTTCTTCCAGGTTATTCATTTTATTGCCATATAATTGCTGATAGTATTCTCTAATAATCCTTTGTATTTCTGTGTTGTCAGTTGTGATCTCTCCATTTTCATTTCTAATTTTATTGATTTGGTTCTTCTCCCTTTGTTTCTTGATGAGTCTGGCTAGTGGTTTGTCAATTTTATTCACCTTCTCAAAGAACCAGCTTTTGGCTTTGTTGATTTTTGCTATGGTCTCTTTTGTTTCTTTTGCATTTATCTCTGCCCTAATTTTTATGATTTCTTTCCTTCTACTGACCCTGGGGTTCTTCATTTCTTCCTTTTCTAGTTGCTTTAGATGTAGAGTTAGGTTATTTAGTTGACTTTTTTCTTGTTTCTTGAGGTGTGCCTGTATTGCTATGAGCTTCCCCCTTAGCACTGCTTTTACAGTGTCCCAGAGGTTTGGGGTTGTTGTGTTTTCATTTTCATTCATTTCTATGCATATTTTGATGTCTCTTTTGATTTCTTCTATGATTTGTTCATTATTCAGCAGCGTGTTGTTCAGTCTCCATATGTTGGCACTTTTAATAGTTATTCTCCCGTAATTGAGATCTAATCTTACTGCGTTGTGGTCAGAAAAGATGCTTGGAATGATTTCAATTTTTTTGAATTTACCTAGGCTAGATTTATGTCCCAGGATGTGATCTATCCTGGAAAAGGTTCTGTGTGCGCTTGAGAAAAAGGTGAAATTCATTGTTTTGGGGTGAAATGTCCTATAGATATCTATTAGGTCTAACTATTCTATTATATCATTTAAAGATTGTGTTTCCTTGTTAATTTTCTGTTTAGTTGATCTATCCATAGATGTAAGTGGGGTGTTAAAATCTCCCACTATTATTGTGTTATTGTTAATTTCCCCTTTCATACTTGTTAGTAATTGTCTTACATATTGCGGTGCTCCTATGTTAGGTGCATAAATATTTATAATTGTTATATCTTCTTCTTGGATTGATCCTTTGATCATTATGTAGTTTCCTTCTTTGTCTCGTTTCACAGCCTTTGTTTTAAAGTCTATTTTATCTGATATGAGTATTGCTACTCCTGCTTTCTTTTGGTCTCTATTTGCATGGACTATCTTTTTCCAGCCCTTCACTTTCAGTCTGTATGCATCCCTCGTTTTGAGGTGGGTCTCTTGCAGACAACATATATGGGGGTCTTGTTTTTGTATCCATTCAGCCAGCCTTTGTCTTTTGGTTGGGGCATTCAACCCATTTACGTTTAAGGTAATTATTGAAAAGTACGATCCCGTAGCCATTTTCTTTATTGCTTTGGGTTCAAGTTTATACACTCTTTCTGTGATTCCTGTCTATAGAAGATCCTTTAGCATTTGTTGGAGAGCTGGTTTGGTGATGCTGAATTCCCTCAGCTTTTGCTTGTCTGTAAAGCTTTTGATTTCTCCTTCATATTTGAATGAGATCCTTGCTGGGTATAGTAATCTGGGCTGTAGGTTATTTTCTTTCATCACTTTAAGTATATCTTGCCACTCCCTTCTGGCCTGAAGAGTTTCTGTTGAAAGATCAGCTGTTATCCTTATGGGAATCCCCTTGAGTGTTATTTGCTGCTTTTCCCTTGCTGCTTTTAATATTTGTTCTTTGTGTTTGATCTTTGTTAATTTGATTAATATGTGTCTTGGAGTATTTCGCCTTGGGTTTATCCTGTTGGGGACTCTCTGGATTTCTTGGACTTGGGTGATTATTTCTTTCCCTATTTTAGGGAAGTTTTCAACTATTATCTCCTCAAGTATTCTCTCATGGTCTTTCTTTTTGTCGTCTTCTTCTGGGACTCCTATGATTCGAATGTTGGAGCGTTTAACATTGTCCCAGAGGTCTCTAATATTGTCCTCATTTCTTTTAATTCGTTTTTCTTTTTTCCTCTCTGTTTCATTTATTTCTACAATTCTATCTTCTAGTTCACTTATCCTGTCTTCTGCCTCTGTTATTCTACTGTTTGTTCCCTCCAGAGTGTTTCTGATCTCATCTATTGCATTATTCATTGTATATTGACTCTTTTTTATTTCTTCTAAGTCCTTATTAAATCTTTCTTCCATCTTCTCAATCCTTTTCTCCAGGTTATTTATCTGTAACTCCATTTTACTTTCAAGATTTTGAATCATTTTCACCATCAAAATTCGAAATTCTTTATCAGGTAGATTCCCTATATCTTCTTCTTTTGTTTGTGTTGGTGGGCAATTACCTTGTTCCTTTACTTGCTGGGTATTTCTCTGCCTCTTCATCTTGCTTATATTGCTTTGCTTGGGGTGTCCTTTCCCTCTTCTTGCAGTTTGTGGAGTTCTCTTTATTATGTAGTTTCTTCGCTGTGTGTGGGGTTGGACAGGTGACTTGTCGGGGTTCCCTGGTTAGGGAAGCATGTGTCAGTGTTCTGGTAGGTGGAGCTGGATTTCTTCTCTTTCCTTTAGAAGACAATGGGCTGCTTTTCTGGGAGCCTGATGTCCTCTGCCAGTATTCAGAAGTGGTTTTGTGGACTTTACTCCACGTTCAAATGTTCTTTTGATGAATTTGTGGGGAAGAAAGTGGTCTCGCCGTCTTGTTCCTTCCTCCCCAGAACACTGGATTCCTATATTCCACCTGGTCGTGGAGTATCCCTTCCCAGCCGCTCCAGCAAGGCGCAGCCGCTGAACCCTACCTTGGACGAGGGGTATGTCCTCAAGGCCGCCCCTCCTGCTTTGAATGTGGATCAGCTCCTCTCGGCCCTCCGGTGCCCAAGCAGCCACCGCCTCCTGGACGTGGTACAGCTCCTCTCGTCCACCGCCCTAACCCTGGGCGCGGGGCAGCTCCTCTCAGCCACGATTCTGCACGTGGTCGGTTGCGCCGGGAGCCGGGCGTCTCTCGCGTCTGCGCCGCCGGGAGCCAGGCGTCTCTCGCGTCTGCGCCGCCGGGAGCCGGGCGTCTCTCGCGTCTGCGCCGCCGGGAGCCGGGCGTCGAGACTCTCAACTTTAAAGAAGACAGTAGACAAAGAAGGGCCTCCCTGGTCTGCAATAGGCTATTAAATAGTTTTAATCTAATTTCAACTGTTTGTGCGACATAATGTTTTTGAACAGTTCTGAAATATATCCAGTATCACTGGTATTTAATAATACATATTATAATTTTAAGACAAAGGAATGTAACATAACCATAGTTCCCTTCAGCACTTTAGAGTTTATAAATTTTAAATCTAAATGCAATATATTTCATTACAGGTCTATTCCTCTTTGTTATTTTAAAAGTGCTTTTATATAAGTAAATAGTACACCTGCTTCTGTTCTAAGGACTGAGTAAGTACATAATAATGGGATTTTAGCAAGTAATGGAATGAGAGATTGAAATACTTATCTTGATCGTGTATCATGTGTAAATAAGGAGGTACTTATGGAAGTAACCTTTCAATAATCAATGGAAGAACACAGAAAGTATATGAATCATATGCAATATTGAGAAAAGTGCTCCAAAAAAGTAACAAACCCTTGTCATACAGGAGTGTGTCCTTTCAATGGAAATTCATGAAACCCTGCTGCTATTCCCACATCTGCAGATCTTGCAGTGACGGTTATGTATTTGTGAACTATGGCATGTATTTCCCCCAGCAGCTGGAATCAGGGAGAGGTTTTGGAATCCCGCTTTTGGCCAGAGAAAATCGATTTTCCTCAATACAAACATTCATGAAAGGATTTAACACTGCAGGAACTTCACTGGTAATTACTAAGAGAGCTTTGCTCTCAACATTGCATGCAAAGTACAAAGGTCAACTCTAAAATCTTCATCCCTGGCCTTTAGTCTCCTTGGATTCTGATCCTGTATCTAAAAAAATTAGATACAGGAGATATTCTGAGACATTCCATTTTCATCTCAAATTTGGCACTGTGAGAACTGAATTCATAATTTCCCTAACAAAACCCATTTCATGCTTACCTTAATTATCTGATCTTTAGGCTTTATGTAACTCCTCTCTCAGCCATTCCTCTTTTTATATTCTTACAGCTCACACTGGGGTGGGCCCTGTATATGCCCTGGAATGTTAAAATGATGTAATCTCTTTTCTTCTCGCTTTTAACTTGGTTATTAGAATTCACTTGCATCCTACCTACTACTTTTTTCCTAAATAATACTTCGTCATAGGCTACTTAACCTGGAATAATATACCCTCAGCTTCAGAATACAAACTTTTCATCTGGTTTTACCTCCTGTTATAGTCACAAACCATCACTATTGAGCAAAATGGTGCATATTTTTTTCACAAATTTCATTTGCTTTCTGGCTTCTATGCCTTTTTTCACATCTTTCCTAGCTTCCACCCTAAGGATTAACCAAGCTCCTCATGTTCTAGCACCTCAAATACAAATATACCCATCCTTTAAGGTTCAGTTGTATCTTGTATCTATCTTCAGTCTTGGCATTCCACCTCTATTCTTACTTCCAACTTCTCTGCATAGGTATCTGTCTCTGTAAATTTATTCCCATCTTTCTCTAATCAATCTATTAAATGTTTTGTCCTCTGCTGATTCATTTTTTAAATTCCTTTTATTTGTGCCTTTTCACCTTCAATAGATTCTAAGAATGATTAAGGCAAGGAAACATATTTATACTTAACCTGTGGCCCACATGGTGCCCAGACTTGTTGATTGACTAAGTTGATTCTCGTAGTTCACTGAAATAATACCACTTGGGTTCATAAAAGCAGCAGGGCATTTAGGGACTATGAAATAAACCTCCTGCTGGATATAGACCTACTTCCAAATGTTACAATAAAGTAAAATTTGGGTAGTTTATAGAAAGATTAGATGCCAGAGTATTAAGATGCTACATAGTCATTTCCAGAAATCAATGCTAATAAATGACTAAGACTTGAATAACCTGATAGGATAAGATTCACTAGCTGGAAATCAAACACTGAAAAAACCATGGCAATCTATGTACAATAGCAGCCAAGCGAGAAAACTTACAATATGTCATAATGAAGAGAATAGAAGGGGAAAAATGCCTCAGAAACATTCTTTATAAAAGAAAAATATATTAAGAAAACTACATTTGTGCTATTTTATAGATAGCACTGTGCAATAAAGTATGACACAGTGTTGAGGAAAAGAACTCAAAATTAAGATTTCTGTGTTTCTATACAACCTGCTCTTAGATTGAAAATCCTGTTATATTCATTCCCATTGCAATATGAAAGGGGAGGCAAAGGATCCTCCATGATCCTTTTTGTTTCCTGTTTTTATTTAATCCTATTTTATTTGACCCTTTTTATTTGATCCTATTTTATTTGTTTGTTATAGATAAAACAAAATATAAACATACTTAGGGAAAAATCGACAATGGAATCTTATGTCAAAGCAGTTACAAGTCACTATCTATTATGTAGTGATGAGATAAATACCCTTTGTCTAAAAGAGATATGCCTTAGAAAAGGTTGCCCGTAAAGTCACAGGGGTTCATTACCACAGCAGATTGGTAAAGGAAAGCAACTCAGTGAACGGAATATCACTCACCCATGTTGTTTATCAAGCATTGAATGGCAACTCTCTTTTGAATACCAGCCAGCACATCTGGGACTTACTCAAGAGGCATCTAACAAAAATGACGGCCTTTTCAAAGAACGCAAGCACGATCTGAAAGTTCAGCTCTAAAAATTTATTTTTATTTTCTCAATCTGCTGTGGTTTCTGTCAGATGCCATGGGTGATGTTGTGTCTGAGTCCCAAAGACAGAATGAAATGAACCCAAGACAGAGATCAGAGAGGACACTGACAGATGATGGGCGTGTGGGCCCCAGTGAGGCCGGCACATGATCCCCTAGGGATGCCTCTCCAGCGCCAGTTGGAGCACGTCCACACTGTCCAAACTGTCAAGAGTAATTCTCTGATATGTGTGTCCATGGAGTCCCTGCAACTATCAATGGGGATGGATGCCTTGTGCACTGAGGATCCTGAGTTTTCAGTTATTTCAGTCCAGCTTTTACAGATTTCTAAAGGCGCTCATGCACAATAAAAGGAACACCATTCCCACAATTACATGCCCATGATGGCAATATACTTTATAAATGTTTAATTTTTCATGATATCATTGATTTTCACAGTGTATCTTCTGTAAGCCAAACACCTTTTCTGTTAAATCTGTGAGATTTGCAAGCAGACACTATTCAGCATTCAGTGAGATATGAGCTATTTTGAATATGTAATAAAGCGGGGTAGAACCAGGAATGGAAAATATAGGAAGGCTGTAAGCAGCACGAAATTGAAAAAACATAAAAACATTAAGTGAGCTCCAAAAATCAATCCAAATAAACTACACACACACACACACACACACACACAATAATAATAATAAAGCTTTCAAAGAAGCTTTGGAACTGGAAAAAATTATACAGCCTTTTGTCAAAGACTGTTGAAAATGAATGACACTGAGGAGAATGTCAAATATTACTAATTATTAGCTAAATAGTCCCTGATGCTGGGAAAGATAGAAGGCAAAAAGAGAAGGGGAGGCAGAGGATGAGAATGTTAGATAGCATCACTGACTCAATGGACATGAATTTAGCAAATTCTGGGACATACATAGAAGAGGCTGGTATGCTGCAGTCCATGGGGTCGTAAAGAGTTGGATAAGACTTAGTGACTGAACAATAACAACAAAAACTAGCTAATTGTCTAAACTGTAAATAAAACATGCAAAAAAATGAAACAAAACCTGCCCCAACCCACCAGAAATATAAAATAGAACGACTCTTTAACTAAGTCTCAGAATTAAAAAAAAAAAAAATCAGAACCCTTCTGTATGACTTTCTGTGGCATCACTGACTCAATGGACATGAGTTTGAGCAAACTCCAGGAGACAGAGAAGGACAGGGAAGCCTAGCGTTCTGCAGTCCATGGGGTAGCAAAAAGTCAGACACAACTGAGCGACTGAACCACAAAATGTCAGAGATATATTAAAAGAGAGATGAGACAAGTTACTCCCCGTTAAAGAGCAAGCCAATGGTGGGGCCAATTCTGTAGTCTTGGTTGTTAGTTGTGTCTGGTTTTGTTCCTTTATGTGCAGTGAATTTCCAAAGACTCAAATACACATGTGATAAGAGTTTTCCAGTCTTTATCGGAAACTACAAGGGCTAATGATACCTATGAAAACGAAAGAATGATAAGAAAATTTCACACAGGATAATTGGCTATTGAACTAGCTGCAAAAAAAGTTGTAATTAGATTCACTTGAAACACATATATTAAAAATGCTGAAGATTTCAGAATTAGGAATACTTCTACAATAACAAAAAGGAGCCAAGTGGGTTTGACTAATATTCAGGGAAAATTCCAGATCAACAGCCTATGGTAAAAATGTAGAGGTCAGAAACATGAAAATGCATTGTCTCAATTAAACATTAACCTAGCCTCTTAGGGAAAACTGAAGTTAATTTTTTCTTATTGTTTAATTTGCTGAGTTCATTTTTTAGTTTGTCATAACTTTACCTATAGAAAGTTTGAAATTTTTGACATTTAAAATCACTTACACTTGGAAAATCTATTTCTGAAGAAAAAGTTTTAAAGTAGTTTAAGAGAAATAAATGCACTTATTTTCTCTGAGATGAAAGAATTTTTGAATCAAGATAGGCAATTTTAGCAAAGGAAACTCTAAGCAAGGTGAAAAGACAGCCTTCAGAATGGGAGAAAATAATAGCAAATGAAGCAAGTGATAAAGGATTAATCTCCAAAATATACAAGCAGCTCCTGCAGCTTAATTCCAGAAAACTAAGTGACCCAATCAAAAAATGGGCCAAAGAACTAAACAGACATTTCTCCAAAGAAGACATAAAGATGGCTAACAAACACATGAAAAAATGCTCAACATCCCTCATCATCAGAGAAATGCAAATCAAAACCACAATGAGATACCATTTCACACCAGTCAGAATGGCTGGTATCCAAAAGTCTACATGCAATAAATGCTGCAGAGGGTGTGGAGAGAAGGGAACCCTCTTACACTGTTGGTGGGAATGCAAACTAGTACAGCCACTATGGAGAACAGTGTGGAGATTCCTCAGAAAACTGGAAATAGAACTGCCATATGATCCAGCGATCGCACTCCTGGGCATACACACCGAGGAAACCAGAATTGAAAGAGACACATGTACTCCAATGTTCATTGCAGCACTGTTTATAATAGCCAGAACATGGAAGCAACCTAGATGTCCATCTGCAGATGAATGGATAAGAAAGCTTTGGTACATATACACAATGGAGTATTTCTCAGCCATCAAAAAGAATGCATTTGAATCAGTTTTAATGAGGTGGATGAAATTGGAGCCAATTATACAGAGTGAAGTAAGCCAGAAAGAAGAACATCAATACCGTATATTAACGCATATATATGGAATTTAGAAAAATGGTAACCTGAACCCTGTATAAGAGACTGCAAAAGAGACATAGGCATTTAGAACAGTCTTTGGGACTCTGTGGGAGAGGGTGAAGGTGGAATGATTGGAGAGAATGGAATTGTAGCATGTATATTATCATAAGTGACCAGTCCAGGTTCGACGCATAAATTTTCCTCTGTTCATTTCTTTGCATTTGTGCTTTTTCAATAAAAATACTTTTAACTGATGTAAAAAAATAAATAAATAAAATAAACATGAAAAAAAGAAAAAAAAGGATAGGCAATTTAAAATCTCTTGAAAATATCATTTTTGGATGGCAGACTGGCCATGATGACACTCGTGTCTGGTTGCATGTAACTCTCCTATTCAATCTATTCAAGCTCCTATACTATCCCCATGCTGCCGTTAGGGGAAGCTGGAATTGCTTTTAGTGAAAGCAAGATCTGACACAGCAGTGAGTTCAGTTAGAAATGGGAACAGTCTACTTGGGGTAAAAACAATTAAAAGGTTTCCACTTTGGATAATAGTGGACTTCAGAAAGCAAATCGTATTGACTGATATTCATAGTATGTTATATTGTAAATTTTGGCAAAGTCAACTAAGCACCGTACTAAATTAAAGCAATAGTAACTAAGAAAATATGGATGTTATATTTTAGTTACTAATACAGTTTTAATATTTATGTGCAGAATCATGTTATTGTATAAGATTTCTACTCAGTAACTACTATGTAGTATAAAACTTAAGTGTAAGGTATTATTAGTTTATAAGTAGCATATTTCATTGAAAATGCATAAATATATACTTGTTAAAAATTCAGATAATCCATCACTGCATTTAAATTCTTTTTAAAATATATTTATTCCAGTTTAATTATCCTCCACTAAAATGAGCATCTATTTTTAGAAACAGTATATATTTATTTAACTTCTCTATATCCTGTAAACAAGTGCAGATATTTTTTCTGGAAAAAAAGAAAGGAAAAGAGTTCAAAAGCAGGCCTTTTATCTTATCAAATATATATTTTGAAAGAAGATATAATCCATTTACTTATTTCAGGTAGAATATAGAAAATAGAGAAGCAACAATTGCAAGAGAATATTTAATTTGTGGGTAAAAATATTGAGCCTATCAAAATCTCTCTGAAGACTGTTGTGAAAATTGATATTTTATTCCACATGGTCAAATGCTGAACACGCAGTGTGGTAGCATGGACTATTTCTGGCTTAGTCATCATTGCACTTTGTCATCTGTAAGAGTATCTGGCATATAGTAGAGCTTTATTAGATAATTGTTAAATTAAGGAAATGATGAATATGTGCCCTTTGGTTTTTCTGAGTTTCAAGATCATATGTCTCACTTGCAGCCAATATTCACCTGATAGAGGTTTTGCAGATTATTTATGGAACTTTTGGGCCATCTAAAATGGTGAACTAAAACGAAAAAAAGTTCACATTGTCTAATGTGGGCTTTTGAGGAGAGGAAGGGGTAAATCATTTTAATAACTACCTTGCGTTGTGATTTGTACTAGAAGGAATATCAATCAGAAAAATATGTTTGGTTAAAAAATCTGTGTACATTTATAACAAGAATTTCACATACTTTCTGTCTTTGACATTTTTCATATTTTTACTCCTTATAGTCTATCAGGACTCAAATTGTATATATGATGCAACCGATGATAAAATGTTTGTTCTAATGTGAACTGTGTCTTTATATAGTGTGCGTGTGTCTGCTGCTGGTGTGCTACAGTCTTTACGGTTAAAAGAGCCCAGGAAGCACTAATCAACGTAATATGAAAGAACAGACGCTAATACTAGGATTGTCCTCACAGCTGGGTAAGTCACCAGGCCTAGAAAGGAGATGATACTGAAGGCAAGTAAGTGATAATTAAAAATTCAGCCCATGTGCTAGAAAGGACTGAGGCTCTTGCTTAGGACTCTAATCTTTAAGTAACTTAGAGAGAATTTCTATCATTGACAATGTTTTACTTCTTTTTTCTTAACCTTATCCACTACACTCAACAATCAGTTTCCTTAAGGAAAAAGTGACAAGTGAGAGGAATGGACAGGAGACATTGATAAACGTATTCTTAGAATATGTTTAAAAATGTGACTTAACCTGTGACTAATCCTGTCAGGATACTGAATGAGGAATTCCCCAGGTCTGTAGGTGCCCAGTATGCTACTGGAAATCAGTGGAGAAATAACTCTAGAAGGAATGAAGGGATGAAGCAAAAGCAAAACCAATACCCAGTTGTGGATGTGACCAGTGATAGAAGCAAGGTCGATTCTGTAAAGAGCAATATTGCATAGGAACCTGGAATGTTAGGTCCATGAATCAAGGCAAATTGGAAGTGGTCAAACAGGAGATGGCAAGAGTGAACATAGACATTCTAGGAATCAGTGAACTAAAATGGACTGGAATGGGTGAATTTAACTCAGATGACCATTATATCTACTCCTGTGGGCAGGAATCCCTTAGAAGAAATGGAGTGGCCATCATGGTCAACAAAAGAGTCCGAAATTCAGTACTTGGATGCAATCTTAAAAACGACAGAATGATTTCTGTTTGTTTCCAAGGCAAACCATTCAATATTACAGTAATCCAGGCCTATGCCCCAACCAGTAACGCTGAAGAAGCTGAAGTGGAATGGTTCTATGAAGACCAACAAGACCTTTTAGAACTAACACCCAAAAAAGATGTCCTTTTCATTCTAGGGGACTGGAATGCAAAAGTAGGAAGTCAAAAAACACCTGGAGTAACAGGCAAATTTGGCCTTGGAGCACGGAATGAAGCAGGCAAAGGCTAATAGAATTCTGTCAAGAGAACGCACTGGTCATAGCAAACACCCTATTCCAACAACACAAGAGAAGACTCTACACATGGACATCACCAGATGGTCAATACCGAAATCAGATTGATTATATTCTTTGCAGCCAAAGATGGAGAAGCTCTATACAGATAGCAGAAAAAGACCAGGAACTGACTGTGGCTCAGATCATGATCTCCTTATTGCCAAATTCAGACTTAAATTGAAGAAAGTAGGAAAAACCACTAGACCATTCAGATATGACCTAATCAAATCCCTTATGATTATGCAGTGGAAGTGAGAAATAGATTTAAGGGACTAGATCTGATAGATAGAGTGCCTGATGAACTCTGGACGGAGGTTCATGACATTGTACAGGAGACAGGGACCAAGAGCATCCCCATGGAAAAGAAATGCAAAAAAGCAAAATGGCTGTCTGAGGAGGTCTTACATATAGCTGTGAAAAGAAGAGAAGCAAAAATCAAAGGAGAAAAGGAAAGATATAAGCATCTGAATGCAGAATTCCAAAGAATAGCAAGGAGAGATAAGAAAGCCTTCCTCAGTGATCAATGCAAAGAAATAGAGGAAAACAACAGAATAGGAAAAACAAGAGATCTCTTCAAGAAAATTAGAGATTCCAAGGGAACATTTCATGCAAAGATGGGCTCGATAAAGGACAGAAAGATGGACAGGGAGGCCTGGCGTGCTGTGATTCATGGGGTCGCGGAGAGTCGGACACGACTGAGCGACTGAACTGAACTGAACTGAACAGAAGCAGAAGATATTAAGAAGAGGTGGCAAGAATACACAGAAGAACTGTGCAAAAATGATCTTCACGACCAAGATCGTCACGATAACGTGATCACTGACCTAGAGCCAGACATCTTGGAATGTGAAGTCAAGTGGGCCTTAGAAAGCATCACTACGAACAAAGCTAGTGGAGGTGATGGAATTCCATTTGAGCTATTTTAAATCTTGAAAGATGATGCTGTGAAAGTACTGCACTCAATATGCCAGCAAATTTGGAAAACTCAGCAGTGGCCACAGGACTGGAAGAGGTCAGTCTTCATTCCAATCCCAAAGCAAGGCAATGAAAAAGAATGCTCAAACTACCACACAATTGCACTAATCTCACACGCTAGTAAAATCATGCTCAAAATTCTCCAAGCCAGGCTTCAGCCATATGTGAACCGTGAACTCCCAGATGTTCAAGCAGGTTTTAGAAAAGGCAGAGGAACCAGAGATCAAATTGCCAACATCCGCTGGATCATGGAGAAAGCAAGAGAGTTTCCAGAAAAACATCTATTTCTGCTTCATTGACTATGCCAAAGCCTTTAACTGTGTGGATCACAATAAACTGTGGAACATTCTGGAAGAGATGGGAATACCAAACCACCTGACCTGCCTCTTGAGAAACCTGTATGCAGGTCAGGAAGCAACAGTCAGAACTGGACATGGAACAACAGACTGGTTCCAAATAGGAAAAGGAGTACGTCAAGGTTGTATATTGTCACCCTGCTTATTTAACTGATATGCAGAGTACATCATGAGGAATGCTGGGCTGGAAGAAGCACAAGCTGGAATCAAGATTGCTGGGAGAAATATCAATAACCTCAGATATGCAGATGACACTACCCTTATGGCAGAAAGTGAAGAGGAACTCAAAAGCCTCTTGATGAAAGTGAAAGAGGAGAGTGAAAAGGTTGGCTTGAAGCTCAACATTCAGAAAACAAAGGTCATGGCATCTGCTCCCATCCCTTCATGGGAAATAGATGGAAAAACAGTGGAAACAGTGTCAGACTTTATATTTTTGGGCTCCAAAATCACTGCAGATGCTGATTGCAGCCATGAAATTAAAAGACGCTTACTCCTCGGAAGGAAAGTTATTTACAACCTAGATAGTATATTAAAAAGCAGAGACATTACTTTGCCAACAAAGGTCCGTCTAGTCAAGGCTATGGTTTTTCCCGTGGTTATGTATGGATGGGAGTGTTGGACTGTGAAGAAAGCTGATCGCCGAAGAATTGATGCTTTTGAACTGTGGTGTTGGAGAAGACTCTTGAGAGTCCCTTGGACTGCAAGGAGATCCAACCAGTCCATTCTAAAGGAGATCAATCCTGGGTGTTCATTGGAAGGACTGATGCTAAAGCTGAAACTGCAATACTTTGGCCACCTCATGCGACGAGTTGACTCACTGGAAAAGACTCTGATGCTGAGAAATTTTGGGGGTAGGAGGAGACAGGGATGACAGAGAATGAGATGGCTGGATGGCATTACCGACTCTGTGGACATGAGTTTGAGTGAACTCCGGGAGTTGGTGATGGACAGGGAGGCCTGGCGTGCTGTGATTCATGGGGTCGCAGAGAGTCGGACACGACTGAGTGACTGAACTGAACTCTACTGAACTGAATTCTGTCAGAGGTGGGCAGGGAAACTGATTGAAAGTCATTCAGACAGTCAACAAATATTTAATGATTTCCTACTCTGTATGGATCACTGTTTAAATATTTGGATAAATGCTTGAAGAAATTAAGGGAGCACATCATGAATATATCTAGGTGAAGGTTTTCCAGGCAGAAGGAAACAAGTGAAAGGGCTCATTGTGACTGGCATGTGGAGACAGTGGGGTGGTGTATTGAGAGATGAGCGTGAAGAAAAACTAGCAGTCGTGACTGTAAGTTCAGCAGGAACTCTGATTTTCATTGTGAATAGGACAGGGAAAGAGTGGAGAATTTTGAAGAGGAGTATGTTCACTGCTATATTGAGAAAAGAATGTGGAGAGCTGAACGGAGAAACCCAGAGACCAGTTCAGACCTTCTTGAAATAATTTAGGTAAAAAGCAATGGTAGCTGTAGAAATAATAAGAAGGGATCAGTTCTGGATATAACTTGAAGACTAGGCCAACAGAATTTGCTTATGGATCAGATATAAGGGATTGATATAGTCAACCGAGACTGCAAACAATGTGGTAAGAGATTTTTTCAAAAGTAAGCAGGGGTGTTTCTACCAAGAACAAAAGTGATGCTCAGTAGGTGAAATCAACAAATATCCTTAACTGTTACCAAGACATGGAAGACACAACAGAGAAAGAGCACCGGCTGAGTATCACTACAGCACAAGGTTAGAGATCTGTGGTCAGTGGGAGCTGTTTCAAGCAGATATCCAGAGTTTCACACTACGATTCCTGAAATTTCTCATACCCCAAATCTGGGTTGAATGTACCATCTGGGACAGGACTAACTCCAAACATTTTTGCCAAGTGGTCCTTTTTTGGTTGGTAAAAAACTAAAAGGCTAAGAACAACCAAAAATGATACATATTTTAGCATTTAAAAGAAAATGAGAAATAAGAATGACCAGCTTAGTGTCAGTTTTGTCATAGAGTTTACACACTTGATGCTGGTGACTAACTCATGGACAACAAAATTCCCAGTGTCCCCAGTATGGTTTTGCCCACAGGTACCAAGAAACAGGAATCCCACTAGATATTTCTCCAGTTGTACAATGGAAAGAGAAATAAGTATAGGTATTGTTTCCATTCCAAGTATTCTGCCTGGAGCAACTCAAAGTGTTTCAATTAAGATCCAATCAAGAGACTAAAATGAATGCAATAAATGTGAACTGAGTTTTCTAACCAAAGGACATTATTACTATGTGAGCAATTTTATCACACATGTAAGAAGGAAATGTCAACCCATTCCAGTATTCTTCCTGGAAAATTCCATGGAAAGAGAAGCCTAGTGGGCTACAGTCCATAGAGTCAGAGTTGGACCCAACTGAGCAACTGAGCACACACACTTGTACTTTACCACACATATATTTAAAATTTTAATATATGTTATGAAATGGAATGAAAAATATTTTCTGAGCATATGGATAAAAATAACTTTAAATGAAATATAATTGGGTGAAAGGTTTTTCTTCTTGGTCAATTGGGAATGTTAACAAATTAAGATAATATTAACTATCTAGGTTAAACGTTACCTGAAATATTGACTAATATCAAGAATTTTGCCTCTAGGTTAAGACCAGTAGTATGTGAAGACAGTAATTAGAAACATATGTGCTTGCTACATAAACCCTGGCAAGCAAAGCACTGCTGGATACACAGTGTAAATCACTACTTGTTGACTAATTGACACTAAGCATAGTTTGATTATACTCATTTTTTTTCATAAATTACTTTCCAGTTTTATTCATCGTTACTGACAATACAATGCAAAAAGATTCTTGTCATGATGGCTTTGCCTTTGCTATATTAATAATTCATTCAAATAATTTCCTATAACTGAGTCTACTCTTCAATATCTGTGGGCATCTCTGACATAAGCTACATAATTATAAAAGTAGATATATATGATATAGTAAATGGGAAACGAATCCCAAATTAGGGAAACTATAAAACTATTAAGTAAATCTCCACTTGTCAATCAAAGTCCTCAAATAGTCAACTCCCCCCTCATTTTTGATGTACATAATTAACACTGAGATAATTCAATGCAAAACCAATCTACACATTCTCTAGAGCTTCAGAGAAGCTCTAGAGGCATAGAAGGTACTATTCATCTTATTCCTAGAGCAACAAACAAAGACATGGCCAACTGATACTGAACTAATAAAATTCGAGAGCCAATGATATCTATAAAATGACTTTTGAGGACTCTACCCATAGAAAGTATGTAATCAATAGACTATGAGTTCTAGTCTAGTGGAAAATTCTTAAAGGGATTGGAATACCAGACCACCTGATCTGGCTCCTGGGAAACTTGTAGGCAGGTCAAGAAGCAAAAGTTTGTTAGAACCGGACAGGGAACAACAGACTGGTTCCAAACTGGGAAAGGAGTATATCAAGGCTGTATATTGTCACCCTACTTATTGAAATTACATGCAGAGTATATCATGCAAAATGCCAGGCTGGATGAAGGATAAGCTGGAATCAAGATTGCCAGGAGAAATAT
The DNA here is from genome assembly GCF_049115385.1 of Moschus berezovskii. Taxonomy (NCBI): domain Eukaryota; kingdom Metazoa; phylum Chordata; class Mammalia; order Artiodactyla; family Moschidae; genus Moschus; species Moschus berezovskii. The sequence continues at coordinate 11,624,215 of NC_142467.1, forward strand.
CAGTAACTTCAGAATTGCAGATGACACCACCTTTATGGCAGAAAGTGAAGAGAACTAAAGTGCCTCTTGATGAAAGTGAAAGAGAAGAGTGAAAAAGTTGGCTTAAAACTCACATTCAAAAAATGAAGATCATGGCACCCGGTCCCATCACTTCATGGCAAATAGATAGGGAAACAGTGGAAACAGTTAAAGACTTTATTTCCTTGGGCTCCAAAATCATTGCAGATTGTGGCTTCAGTCATGAAAATAAAAGATACTTGCTCATTGGAATAAAAGCTATGACAAACCTAGACAGCATATTGAAAAACAGATGTTACTTTGCTGACAAAGGTCCCTCTAGTCAAAGCTATGGTTTTTCCAGTAGTCATGTATGGATGCAAGAGGTGGACTATAAAGAAAGCTGAGTGCCGAAGAATTGATGCTTTTGAACTGTGGTGGTAGGGAAGACTCTTGAGAGTCCGTTGGACTGCAAGGAGATCCAACCAGTCCATCCTCAGTTCAGTTCAGTTCAGTTCAGTCGCTCAGTCGTGTCCGACTCTCTGCGACCACATGAATCCAGCACGCCAGGCCTCCCTGTCCATCACCAACTCCCGGTGTTCACTCAAACTCATGTCCACAGAGTCGGTGATGCCATCCAGCCATCTCATTCTCTGTCATCGCCTTCTCCTCCCGCACCCAACCTTTCCCAGCATCAGAGTCTTTTCCAGTGAGTCAACTCGTCGTATGAGGTGGCCAAAGTATTGCAGTTTCAGCTTTAGCATCAGTCCTTCCAATGAACACCCAGGATTGATCTCCTTTAGAATAGACTGGTTGGATCTCCTTGCAGTCCAAGGGACTCTCAAGAGTCTTCTCCAACAGCACAGTTCAAAAGCATCAATTCTTCGGTGATCAGCTTTCTTCACAGTCCAACTCTCACATCCATACATGACCATGGGAAAAACCATAGCCTTGACTAGCTGGACCTTTGTTGGCAAAGTAATGTCTCTGCTTTTTAATATACTATCAAGGTTGGTCATAACTTTCCTTTCAAGGAGTAAGCATCTTTTAATTTCATGGCTGCAATCAGCATCTGCAGTGATTTTGGAGCCCAAAAATATAAAGTCTGACACTGTTTCCACTGTTTTTCCATCTATTTCCCATGAAGTGATGGGACCAGATGCCATGATCTTTGTTTTCTGAATGTTGAGCTTCAAGCCAACCTTTTCACTCTCCTCTTTCACTTTCATCAAGAGGCTTTTGAGTTCCTCTTCACTTTCTGCCATAAGGGTAGTGTCATCTGCATATCTGAGGTTATTGATATTTCTCCCAGCAATCTTGATTCCAGCTTGTGCTTCTTCCAGCCCAGCGTTCCTCATGATGTCCTCTGCATATCAGTTAAATAAGCAGGGTGACAATATACAGCCTTGACACACTCCTTTTCCTATTTGGAACCAGTCTGTTGTTCCATGTCCAGTTCTAACTGTTGCTTCCTGACCTGCATACAGGTTTCTCAAGAGGTAGGTCAGGTGGTCTGGTATTCCCATCACTTTCAGAATTTTCCACAGTTTATTGTGATCCACACAGTCAAAGGCTTTGGCATAGTCAATGAAGCAGAAATAGATGTTTTTCTGGAACTCTCTTGCTTTCTCCATGATCCAGCGGATGTTGGCAATTTGATCTCTGGTTCCTCTGCCTTTTCTAAAACCTGCTTGAACATCTGGGAGTTCACGGTTCACATATTGCTGAAGCCTGGCTTGGAGAATTTTGAGCATTACTTTACTAGCATGTGAGATTAGTGCAATTGTGTGGTAGTTTGAGCATTCTTTGGCATTGCCTTTCTTTGGGATTGGAATGCTAGAGGAAATCAATCCTGTAAATTCATTGGAAGGACTGATGCTGAAGCTGAACCTCCAATATTTTGGCCACTTGATGAAAAGAACTGACTCATTTGAAAAGACCCCGATGCTGGGAAAGATTGAAGTTTGGAGAAGGGGATAACAGAGGATGAGATAGTTGATGGCATCACCGACTCAATGGATCTGAGTTTGAGTAAGGTCTGGGATTTTGTGATGGACAGGGAAGACTGGCATGCTACAGTCCCTGGGCTCACAGATTCGGACACGACTGAGTGAATGAACTGAACTGAACTGATGAGTTCTAGAAGGTAAACTATTTAAATGGATTATCCATTTACATTTGTTTATAAAGGGTGCATGTGTGTCAAATGGTGGATGGATAGAACAACCCTATGAAACAGAGAAATATGAGGAAGAAAACACAAAGAAAAGCAAATACTGCTGTTAGGGATTTGAATATTTTTTCTTCCTAAAGTCTTGTGTGTAACGTGTATGTGTCCTCATATTTTATTCCTTTGATGCAGCATCAGCTGCTGTGTTGGTAAGACTAACTGCAACATAGTGAATTGAGTTAGTGAAGCTAACTCAGTGAAGTTTCGGACATGAACCAAGCAAGAGACAAAAGAATGTTCAAAGAATGAAAAGATTCCCCAAATCTGGGTAAATAAGTGACAATAACTAGCTAACGGACATCCAGAGTTCTCCTAAGTAATTACAAGACTTCACTGTATGTCTGGAGTTTGTCCTCCATTCTCTTCTAGAGCATCTCATCCTAGAATCTAACCATAACATTATCAAATCTATTAACATTTTTTAGCATTTATCCAGTATTTAACTTGAATCATTTATCTCCCTCTGGTCTCACCTGTTCCTGTTTACTTGGCTTCTGAGTGTGCCCCATTCCCTGACCTTGACTCCCTTCCCTTAACTTTCTTCATGCTACAGCTCAAATTGAAAAAAGCCTACTCTTCTCCTAACCTTCATGGTGAAGGGGCCTGTATAATTCAATGAAGCTGTAAGCCATGCAGTCAGGGCCACCAAAGACAGACTTGTCATAGTTAAGAGTTCTGAGAATATATGGTCCACCCACTCCAGTATTCTTGCCTGGAGAACCCCATGGATAGTATGAAAAGCAAAAAGATATCACACCAGAAGATGAGTCGTTCCAGGTGGGAAGGTGTCCAATATGATACTGGGAGAGTGGAGGGTAGTTACTAATAGGTCCAGTAAGAGTTGAGCCAAAGCAGAAATGACACTCAGTTGTGAATGTGTCTGGTGGTGAAAGTGAAGTCCAATGCTGTAAAGAACAATAGTGCCTAAGAACCTAGAGTGTTAGGTCATGAATCAAGGTAAATTGCAAGTGGTCAAGCAGGAGATGGCAAGAGTGAACATCAACATCTTAGGAATCAGTGAACTAAAATGGATGGGAATGGGAGGATTTAGCTCAGAAGACCATTTTAACTACTGCTGTGGGCAAGACTCCCTTAGAAGAAATAGAGTAGTCCTTATAGTCAACAAAAGAGACCAAAATGCAGTACTTGGATGCCATCTTAAAAAAAAAAAAGAAAGAATAACCTCAGTTTGTTTCCAAGGCAAACCTTTCAACATCACAGTAATCCAACTGCTGCAACCACAAATACTGTAGAAGTTGAAGTTGACCATATCTATGAAGACCTACAATACCTTCTAGAATTGACACCATAAAAGTGTCCTATTCATCATAGGGGATTGATATGCAAAGGTAGAAATTCAAGCGATACCTGGAGTAACAGGCAAGTTCGGCCTTGGGGTACAAAATTAAGCAAGGCAAAGGCTAACAGGGTTTTGCCAAGAAAACACACTGGTCATAGCAAACACCCCTTTCCAACCATCCAAGAGATAAGTCTACGCATGGACATCACCAGATGGTCAACACTAAAATTAGACTGATTATGTTCATTGCAGCCAAAGATGGAGAGTCTATACAGTAAGCAAAAATAAGACCTAGAGTTAACTGTGGCCCAGTTCATGAGCTCCTTATAGCAAAATTCAGGCTTAAATTGAGGGAAGTATGGAAAACTACTAGTCCATTCAGATATGACCTAAATCAAATCCCTTTTGATTATACAGTAAAGGTGATCAATCCATTTAACAGATTAGATCTGGTAGAAAGAGTGCCTCAAGAAGTACGGATGGAGTTTCATAACATTGTACAGGAGGCAGTGACCAGTACTATCCCCAAGAAAATGGAATGCCAGAAGGCAAAGTGGTTGCCTGAGGAGGCCTTACAAATAGCTGAGGATGGAAGACAAGCAAAGGGCAAGGGAGAAAAGGGAAAGATATACCCAACTAAATGCAGAGTTCCAGAGAATAGCAAGGACAGATAAGAAAGCCTTCTTAAATGAACAATGCCAAGAAATAGAGGAAAACAATAGAATGGGAAAGACTAGAGATTCCCTCAAGATTATATGCAAGGATGGTCAATATAAAGGACAGAAATGGTAGGTAGGGACCTAACAGAAGCAGGAAAGATTAAGAAGAGGTGGCAAGAATACACAGATTATACCAAAAAAAAAAAAATCTTAATAATTCAGATAACCACAATGCTGTGATCACTCACCTAGAGCCAGACATCCTGGAATGTGAAGTCAAGTGGGCCTTAGGAAGGATCACTACGAACAAAGCCAGTGAAGGTGATAGAATTCCAGTTGAGCTATTTCAAATCCTGAAAGATGATGCTGTGAAAGTGCTGCACTCAATATGCCAGCAAATTTGGAAAGCTCAGCAGTGGCCACAGGACCAGAAAATGTCAGTTTTCATTCCATTCCTAAAGAGGGGCAATGCCAAAGAATGTTCAAACTACTGTACACTTGTGTGCATTTCACGTTAGCATGGTTATGCTCAAAATCCTTCAAGCTAGTCTTCAGTAGAACGTGAACCAAGAATCTCCTTGTGTACAAGCTGGATTTCAAAGAGGCAGAGGAACCAGGGATCATTTGTTGTATCATGGAGGAAATCAAAAGGGGTTTCAGAAAAACATTTAGTTCTGCTTTATTTACTAGCTTAAAGCCTTTGACTGTGAATCACAACAAACTGGAAAATTCTTAAAGAGACAAGAGTACCAGGCCACCTTACTTGCCTGCTGAGTAACCTGTATGCAGGTCAAGAAGCAGCAGTTAGTTAGAACCAGATATGGAACAATAGACTGCTTCCAAATTGGGAAAGGAGTATGCCAAAGTTGTATATTGTCACTGTGCTTATTTAACTCATATGCAGAGTACATCACGTGGAATGTCAGACTGGATGAAGCACAAGCTGGAATCAAGATTGCCCAGAGAAATATCCATAACCTCAGATATGCAGATGATACCACTCTAATGGCAGAAAGTGAAGAGGAACTAAAGACATTTTGACAAGAGTGAAAGAGGAGAGTGAAAAGCTGGCTGAAAACTCAACATTCAAAAAACTGAGATCATGGCATCTGGTCTCATCGGTTCAAGCAAATAGGAGGAGAAAAAGTGGAAGTAGTGACAGACTTTATTTTCTTAGGCTCCAAAATCACTTCAGACATTGACTGCCACCATGAAGTCAAAAGATGCTTGCTCCTTGGAAGGAAAGCTATGACAAACCTAGACAGCATATGAAAAAGAAGAGATATCACTTTGCCAACAAAGGTCCGTCTAGCCAAAGCTATGGTTTTTCCAGTAGTCATGTATGGATGTGAGAGCTGGACCATAAAGAAGTCTGGACACAGAATACTTGATATTTTTGAACTGTTGTTTGGAGAAGACTCTTAAGAGTCTCTTGGACAGCAAGGAGAACAAACCAGTCAATCTTAAAGGAAATCAATCATGAATATTCATTGGAAATACTGTTGCTGAAGCTGAATCTCCAGTCCTTTGGACACCGTATGCCAAGTGACTAGAAAAGACCCTGATGCTGGGAAAGATTGAGGGTAAGAGGAGAAGGGAGTGGCAGAGGATGAGATGGTTAGATAGCATCACCTGTGCACCGGACGTGAATTTGAGTAAACTCTGGGAGATGGCGGAGAACAGAGGAGCTTGATATGCGTGGGGTTATAAAGAGCCAGACAGGACTTAGCCACTGAACAACAACTTTTCTCCTAGCACAGATCTCTTTTCTCATTACATGGTTTCTAAATATTTCTTTAATAAATCTGTAAACACCTACAAGACATGTCCAAAGTTTTGCCCTCTTTTATTAATATGTTCCATGCAGCACTGGTAACTGTTATTTATTTAAAATTTATAGTTTATGATTTAGTGATCAATTTTCTATTCATTACCTGAAATTTATGATTCAGAGATATTTTTGTAATCTAGCATGGAGCATATAGGCTTCCTTTTTGTTTGTTTAAATGGAAACACTAATCTAAACTTTGGTGTTCTAGTCATAGATAGTGACAGCTAATTTTCTTTCAACTTGCGTTGATCTGAGTGTAGAATAGTGAGATTTTTTTCCCTGTGCTTTTTAGTCCTCTGATTTTCTTCTCTAAATGGCTCATCTCCCTTGCCAACTTCTTTTGTGATAGTTCTATTTTCCATGTTAAATCACAAGAGTTTTTTGGATTTTCTCTATATTATTCTGTTGTCAGTTTTAGACACTGCAAATATTTTTTCTCAGTCTATTTTTATACAGCTTGTATATACTCATTACAACAGATCCAAACAATGGAGCAATGTGAGAAGAAGTAATTGCCTCTTCCTGACTATTTATTCAAAAATAGCGCTATTTCTTATCGGTTATTAAATACTCAGGATATTATACAAAGCCAGGGACAAAATATATAATCTATCCCACATGCTTTGAATATATTAATGTGAACTGCAAGCAGAATCACGTTAGATGCAGGCAAGAGTTTTCATGTTATGAACTCTGTGGCTGGGGGCCTCACTATTGCTTTCTTTTAGCTGAATCCTTCCTGGAGTGAGGGATCTATGTGATTAAGTGTGATGAGGTTAAGTGCTGGACCTGAGCCCAAGATCTCCTTCTAGACTCTGCTCTGAGCATCTGTGATCCTCTGTTCTCTGTCCAAATTGTCCCAAACCCACTTTCAAGATCTAAGCAGATCTCTCCTCCAGACAATACTAAAGACATGCTGTGCCACAAGTAAGGGCACATCTATTTTTCAGGGTTGGCCACAAAGAAGAAGATGAGGAAAACTTGGATGTGAGACTTTCACAATATAAAGGGAGCTGTGAACAGAAAGAGAAGGGTATGAAGTGGCTCTGCTGCCCCCGTGGAGATTCTCCAGTGCTCTGTCTAGAACTGCAGGCTTTCAGGAAGTTTTTAGAAAACAAAACAAAAGCAAAGTTATGCATAGCCCCTCTGACCTTGCAGTCTCCCTCTAGAGCACCCTGTTGGCAGAGCTTAACAGGGACCTACCAGGTAAAGGAGAAATATATTTTTGCAGAATCAAATCTTCAGTATCACAGAAAAGGTAGAGAAGGTCAATATTTAATTAAAAGACAAGAGCTTAATAACCCCCCCAGCATGCTGAGAAATAAGAATAGCCACAACAGGGTTACAGAAAGAAGAACAAAATTGGAGGAATTATGCTAACTGTTTGAAAGACTTATTATAAAGCTATATAATCAAGAAAGTGTGATATTGGCATAAGGCTAGATATTTTGATAAAGTGAACAGAATTGAGAGTCCAGGAGAAAAATGAGATACATTCTTTGAATATATAGGTGGGGAAAGTTGAATCTCAACCCCTGCCTCCCACCTTAATGTCAAAACTGATTTATACACCTGAACTTAAAAAAAAAAAAACCTAAAGAAGACAACACAGAAGAAGAGATTGAACAGGTAAATATTTCTTGAATAGGTAATATTTCTTTTAAAAGATTGAATGGTAAATATTTCTTAAGAGAGGATAAAAAAGCATTAACTATAAAACTCAAAAGATAATTATATATTGGACTTCTTCAAATTTAAAATTTCTACTCATCAGAAGGCCCTGTTATGAATCACGGATAGGGATCACTTTTGTAATACGTATATCTAAAAAAGGGTTATTATTCTGAATATATGATGAAATCTTACAACTAAACAAAGAAAGCAGCCAATTTTAAATATGAGAAAAGGCTAGAAGGAACAATGTATATCAGAAAATTAGGAATAGTCAATAAACACATGAAAAGTTTCTTAATTATATTAGTCATAAGGAAAATATTAATGAAAATCTCCACCAGATACCATTTTATACCATTCAGTTGGCTAAAATCGAAAAAATTGACAGAAACACAGAACCCAACAACCTTCCCTCTGTTCCTATCCAGGCTGATCAGAATATTTTTGATTCATATAAGAAACATTTTATTGCTAATGACCCAATGAGATGAGACAGTTGCACATCAAGATATTTTAATAGCATATTACCTGAATATGTTTGATGAATGAGATTAAAAATGTGAGATATGAACATTTGAGTTACTTGTTGTATCAATTTTGTTCCAATTTCATCTAGTTTCATCCTGTGATAAAAATCTTGGGTTGAGACCTGAGAATCATGAATATGCAGATCCCTGTTACCAGGTTGAAATCATCCAAACAGCAGGAGGCAACTTGAAAGGCGACACAAATAGAGCAAATCAATGGTTTCCAGAAAATCTCCCAGCAGTCATTTTCTTTGGAAGAGTTTTCATCTACCAAGATGAACTTATTTCATGGAAAGTAAAATAGACTCTTCTTTCAAATAATCCTGATCAGCTCCTTATCTCTCAAAGGAAGGTATGAAGAACGTATTTCACTGAATGAGAACCCCAGTTAAGTTCAAAACCTTAGGTCACTCTTTCTCTGTTACAACCCCTGAGACGCCTAAAAGCATCTGCTATACAGAGACATCTCTACTGGCGTTTCCACGTGGAAAGACATCTAAAAACTCAGCAGGAACAGTTATGCAATACTGAAGCTGTAATCACAATGCATAAAGATCTGTAAATGAATTAACAACTTGTAGTTGATCTAAAAGCATGTAATAACAAGGCCCCTAGCGAAGGCTGGAAGCAAAACTGCAGAGTCTGGGAATATTCTCTGATTTAATCGATGAGAAGTTTACCTTTTCCTGAAACAGTGCGATTATTTCTAAGGATCGGGGCTTCCCTGATAACTTGGTAAAGAATCTGCCTGCAATGCAGGAGACCCCAGTTCGATTCCTGAGAATCGGGAAATGCCCTGGAGAAGGGTAAGGCTACCCACTCCAGTATTCTGGCCTGGAGAATTCCATGGACTATAGGGTCACAACGAGTTGGACATGACTGAGTGACTTTCACTTTAGAATCGTTAAAATATTAAAATACAATTTTAAACATATTTTAAAATTGTAAAAAGCATAGCATCAAAGCAAGCTTATGTATATCTGTGTTTGGAATAAACATAAAGGGTACTCATAAAGGGTAACAGGGCTTAAATGGGACAGTGATTATAATTGATTGCAGTTAAAATTTTTTCTGCAATTTAAAAATATATATATATACATCTTTAAAGAGTCCCATGTAAGTGAGAAATCTTAATGAAACATCATCAAGCTCAACTTCCACAGATATTATCTTTCCCTGACTTTCTTTTGTTGAATGGTTAATATATCACTTCTTGCTTCAAGCAAAAAGAAAATCTTGAAAGAAATAGAGGAATATAAAGCACAGGTAGTCGCTTAGGGCCTTTATTCCTCTTCCAAAAATAAGCTAAAAGGAGCATGCACAAATAAATGTCATGCTAAGATAAGTGGGAACTATATTTAAAACTTGGCAAATAAATTAAGTATACTTGAGATCAGGCTTTTATTTTTGCTTTGAATTAACCAAAACAACATATGCTTAATGATGAGTAAACAACAGATTGCATTACATTTCCAAGAAATCAATTTTTCTACAAAACTGAAATCTCATGTCTCCTAATTACCAGCAATAATTATGCTTTAGGTAAACCTCATAAATTGTAATGTTAATATTTAATTAAAAGGTAACTCTTATTTATGTATTTGCAAGTCATTGCAAAGAAAATATTTATCTTTTCTTGAATCATGTAAATATCTATTGGTTCTAAATATCTCTTTCCCAAATAAAGATTAGATAAATACTTTCTATTTGAGTGGCACTAATGCATATTGAAATTCTGTTAACATAAATTGCACACATACAAAATGGCAGACATGATTGCCAAAACACTTTTATATACATACTAGCAAAATGATGTTATATGCCTTATTTATTTGTTTTAGTAATTGTCACATCTTAAGACTATGGCACAATGGGAGCTTTACTAATGGAGACCACGTTGCATACCGTTTTGGATGATGAGAAAATCGAATGTAGTACACAGGTTTAGGTCCTGGGTAAATGTATTCCAGCTCTCTTTTAGGTTTCTATTCCTCCACAGTAAGGAGTTCGACATAGCTTAATTGCTCACCAGAACAGGATGTTCCTCTTTCCATAATTTACAGTTGTCACTAGACAGTGCTCAAGCTGAGGACCAGATTTTTCATCTCTTACATCTGAATGGGATTATGTGAATACTCCCCTAATCACAGATGAGATGTATAACTGAGCAAAAAAATGGTTAAGAAGCAGATATACCTTCCTCCACCTCTTTTCCCCCAGGGCCACCTGGATTGAGGAATCCAATGACCTAACAGATCCAAAGTTGGAGATTATTTGCCCTTGTATCTTCAAGTAGAATAAAATCTCTAATGAAACACAAACGTGTATTAATCTGTTACCTGAGGGACAATTTTTTAAAAAAATTCTAAGTCAATGAAAAATGATATTTGTGACACCATTCAAATTAAAATGTAGCTTTATTTTAAAGTTTATTTCTCACTCAAAAAGATATTGGTTCTCAATAAAACTAATTTAATGGCTTATTTTATGACTTCCAGTGTTTTACTTATGTCATCATTTTGAAGAGACGTTTACTTTAAAAAATATTTACTATTGAAGTACACAAGATTCAACAAGAGGACCCATTGTTTTCAGAAACTATTTGCTTTTATCACATATAAAAATTCTGCTTTTATATATAACAACAGATATGTACATATTCTTTGGCCAATAACAAGCAGTTTATAAACATTTTCTTAATGAATTCCTAAAGCAATGTTATCAATAGGCACTTACTCTATACACATTTTGTTGACAAATGAACTGAAGCTCAGGTTCAAGAAAGCTGCTCAAGGATGCCCCTAGTAGGCAGTAGAGCTGAGATTTGAATACAAATCTGTATTATTCCTGTATTTTCCATTGCTGTTATAACAAAATGGTTGTGTTGGCAGGGCTGTGCTCCTCTCTGAAGGCTCTAGGGGAGAATTGGTTTCCTTGCCTTTTTCAGCTTCTAGAAGCGTCCCACTTTCCTTGGCTCATGCCCCTTTCTCTAGCTTCAGAACCAACAACGTTGCATTTCTGTTTTTTCCTCCATAGTCACATTTCCCTCTCGCTCCACTATTCTGTCTTCCTCTTCTCCCTGTGATGGCACTGGCCTCACTGGGCAACCCAGGGTACTCGCCTTACTTTAGTGCCAGCTGACTGGCAGCCTTAATTCCATCTGCCACCTAAATTCCCCTTTGCCAGATAACGTATTCCCAGGTTCCCGGGATTAGGACATAGACATCTTTGGGGGGAGGCGGAGCAATATTCTGCCTACCAACTTTCTCAAACCAAACTCTTAACCAAAATACAGAGTGATTCATGACGTCACTCACATGTGGTAATATTGACACTTACGAAATGATTCCAAGGAGTTTTCAAGATGCTAGAAAATATGTCACTTCTTGATGCTAAGTTATTTTCTGAAAAGTTTTAGCCATGTTTAGACTATCTCTTCTGTTGGAAATCTTATTTCACAAACAAAATACTTTTTTTTTCTCTTTATATGTATAAAAAATAGGAAAAGATGCACATGTAGTCATCCACAGCAGGTAAATTATAGTGCAATTTTCAGCATCAATAAAGTGTTATTTCTACTGAAAGAATAGTTAGGGCTTCATTTTTCTCATGTTCGCTTCTAGAGTATTCAAGTAGGCACTCTCCTACCAAGTAGTTCAGGTAAATATAAACATAACCAGTAGGCAGCGGTGTATAAATAAAAACAAAACAAAAATTCCATATTATAGAAAGATGTTCACAAAGGGAATATAAGTTTTTATGGAGCTTCCATGTGAGAGTAGAGGGATGAGTTTTGTGAAAATATAGTGTGCTATCAAAAAAGAATCAAAATGTCTTAGTAAAAGAAAATAAAATTTAAGCAGCTCTGCTTTAATTTTACATTAACTCTAAATGCAAAAAGATTTTAGGTTTTAAAAAACGAATTGTCAAATGAAGCATAATAGAAGGCTGAGAACTGAATATTCAGAAATCATTCAGCCAATTCAAACTTCTAAGTATTATACATATGCTTATTGTACACGCTCAGTGATTGCTGCTCATAAATTTAAGTATTCTACAAATATGTTGGGACTTCCCTGGTGGCTCAGATGGTAAAGCGTCTGTCTCCAATGAGGGAGTCCTGGGTTCGATTCCTGGGTTGGAAAGATTCCCTGGAGAAAGAAATGGCAACCCACTCCACAAATATGTCGAATTCAGGGAGGTGCAATAATTAGCATACAAAATCACAAGTAAACTTGAAACCAGTTCTCTGGTCACATGGTAAAGGATAACCTGAAATGTAAACAAGCACACTCAAATGAACAAGCATACTTATGTGACCTTGAACCACTGCATAACTTCTCTGACCTCTGCTTTCCATGTGCAAATGCAGGGATTTGGACTTCAGTGATTTTCAAACATGTGCATGCCTCAGAGGCACTACAGAGCTCATCAGAAACCAGATTGCTTGTCCTCAGCCCCCCAGTTTCTAACTCAGCCAGTTTGGAGAAGGACTCAGAAATGAACATTTCAGACAGGTTCTCAGATAATGACAATGCTGCATGTTTACAGCCACACTTTGAGAGTCATCAAATAAAATAATAGTTCTTTTAACCATTAGGAAAGGGTATCAGTTACTCCATATGCATTATCTTCCTTGTCCTTCTTTCCTTTTATTGTTTCATACTTTAAGAACTAGTAAGTTACATGATCACTTAAACCCAATAATTCTTTACATCTGTGCCCATACTGAAATAATATGTAGAAACTATTTTTGAAAGAAAGAAAATAAAATATAAATTTTATTTTCGCTGAATTGATACCCTGTAACTTGAACTATGATAGATGCTATACAAGGTAGAGGAAAAGTGCAAGAATGATAAGGATCCTGCTGTTAAAAAATTAATATATGACTGAAGACCATAAGAAGAACAAATGTGAGGGTTGATGGAAAGAAATGGAAAAAAAACAGACCCTAGAATAATTGAGAAATCTTGTTCATTTTCTTTCAGAAATAAAGTGTGTGAGATGCTAAGTTTATTTCCTGGACTCTGGAAGTTCCAAACTGAAACTGTAAGCCAGTTGAATGGAACATACAAAGCATCTTAGAAACAAATTGCACTGTACAAAAGGCCATGATCATCAAGATAAGAACATTGCAAATGACACACACAGAATCCCCACAAAGTCTCCTCCTGGTTTCTAAAGATGTGGTCTCTATGGCAGCTCCCTGACAGTGGTGCCTCTGCAGTGAACTAGCCTTGTGAGGTGAGTCTCCATGGAGCATAAAATTGTTTGCAGAGGCCCCAGAATTTGTGGCTGCCTTGTAGTGTTCAAAGCATCTGGCATTATGGAGAGAATCAATGATCCTGAAGTTCTGTAGCTTGTAAAGGTAAAAAACACAAAAATATGCTTCCAGTTAACGAATCAAGTATGAGAGAAAATATTTTTGAAAGGCAGAATTCTTGACTTTTCATTCTATGACGACAAAGGGAAATAATGGCAGTGTTTTAAACAAGATGAACTCCATGTGATAATGCAGCCCTAATGAATTTTACAGGGAAGACTTCAGTAGAATTCTTAAGCTTGCCATGGCAGCTTCTCATTAGGGCCCTTCGGTGGTTACCAAGGAGTTCCGGCAACAGAATGAAGGCAGGACAAGGCAGACGAAAGCAGGCGAACGTCTTCACTTTTAAATCACAAGTTTGGGCATTTTGTTCGGGTGGGGCCTAGAAATAAGACTATGCTGCATATGGCGGGCAGTTTGCCGGGTACTTAAAGACCACTGCACATTCCCTACGATGTCCCCAAACACATTCACATCCCTACCTACAAAAACATGTGCGCGCTCGGTCATGTCCAGCTCTTTGCAACCCCACAGACTGTAGCCCGCAAGGCTCCTCTGTCCATGGGATTCTCCAGACAAGAATACTGGAGTGGCTTGCCATTTCCTACTCAAGGGGATCTTCCCCACCCAGGGATGGAACCCACCCCTGTCTCCCACATTGGCAGGCGGAGTCACCTAGGAAAACCCCTACCTACCAAAACTATGAGAAAAACACCATGCTTCTTGAATTTACAATTGTTTGAATAAAACAGGGTTAAATAAATGGCAACCCCCTCCAGTATTCTTGCCTGGAAAATCCCATGGACGGAGGAGCCTGGTAGGCTACAGTCCATGGGGTCGTTAAAGTCAGACACAACTGAGTGACTTCACTTTCAGTTTTCACTTTCATGCATTGGAGAAGGAAATGGCAACCCACTCCAGTGTTCTTACCTGGAGAATCCCAGGGACGGCGGAGACTGGTGGGCTGCCATCTATGGGGTCGCACAGAGTTGGACATGACTGAAGCGACTTAGCAGCAACAAATATCCATAGAAAAAAAAGGAAGATTTGTAGAAAATATGATGGCAGTTTACAAAAACTGCCTATCTTTCCTATTATCTACAACTGTCTAATAACTAAAGTGTAAATAATCCAAATGACACTTATAATAATGTTCGGAAGAGAACTTGAGGAAGTGGAATGATTGGAAATAAACATCTAAGGACTTAGATCAGGAGAGAGAGACACAGTCTCATTTCTTTTCTTCCTGTAACCTTTTAATAAAAGATTTGTGAATGGAGCACACCATGAAAGTTGACTTAAATACTGCTATGAAAAAGATTTAATGCGCCTTGTAAAATGTGTAATCATAGAGTAGTATAATATTAATACTTAATTTCAGTGGGCAACGTCTTTTGGGGTTCCTTTTACAATCTCCCTCACTTATTTCTGGAAGCTAACAAAGACCAGACCCATGCACAGGAAAATTACTCAGGTGTTCCACTGGTCACCTTACTGATGTCTACAACCTACCTGTGAGTGGCATCTCCCTATCAACAAGGTCAGTATCAACGCTCTGATACTGTTCTCTGAGAAAATGCCCCTTACTCACTGACAACACCTACAGCTGTATAAGTGTTCACTGCATACACAAGGGGCATCTGGACCCAGCAATAAACTGTCTCACTCTTTAAAAATCAATGTAATATTACAGTTTTCTGATAGAATTAAAGTGTCCACGGGAAGTGGGGCTTTACTTTACTAACCAAAGCACAATAGAGGTTATGGTTAGTTCTTCTTTCCTCCCTAATTCATCCTTGAAACGGAAAAGCCTGTGATAGCTAATCAAAGCTATTGTGTCAGTCCTGAGATCACATGGTTCTCTTGAAGAAGAGGTAAAAGTTGGGGTAGGCAGAACAATTCTGCCCCTCCTCCAAGCTAACCCTAGGAACCGAGGCATGTGTTAAGTTGCCTGGCAAAGGAGAATTTAGCTGGCAGAGGGAATTAAAGCTGGAAAACAGCTGGCACTAAAATTGAGAAATTACCCTGGATTGTCCAGGGAAGCCCAATTCAATCAAAAGTTTCTTAAAACTGGAAGAGAAACACAGAACAGTGGAGTGAGAGGGACTTGTGACTGTGGAGGAAAATTCACCAGCCTAATCTGCGTGTCCTGAATCTTATAGGTTCTTTCATATAAACAGTTCTGTCTGCTATGGCTAGTATCACTCTCCAGGAATTAGACACTGTCTTTGGAGTTTGTGTAAGAGCAGGAATCAACATATTTCCATCTTCTTATCCCTCCCAACTATTCATAAATCACAACCTTGTCATAGCAAAGGGGCTTGTGTAACTCAATGAAGCTATGAGCCACGGCATACAGGGCCCCCAAAGATGGACCAGGTTCGACGCATGATACAGGATGCTCGGGGCTGGTGCACGGGGATGATCCAGAGCGGGGATAAGAGGAGGGGGGAGGGGGGGTTCAGGAGGGGGAACTCATGTACACCCGGGGCGGATTCATGTCAATGTATGGCAAAACCAACAAAAATAATATTGTAAAATAAAAAATAAAAAAAATAAAAATACAAACTGAAGAAAATTTCCACACACACACACACACACACAAAGATGGACAGGTCATGATGAAGAGTTCTAACAAAACATGATCCACTGAAGAAGGAAATGGCAACCTACTCCAGTATTCTTGCCTGGAGAACCCCAGGGACAGGATGAAAAGAAAAAAATATGACACCTTGAAGATGAGTCCCCTAGTTGGAAGGTATCCAGTACACTATTAGGGAAGAGCAGAGAGTAATTACTAATGATTTCCAGAAAGAATAAAGCAGATGGGCCAAAGCAGGAACTTCTTTCTGTGCACTCAGCTGTGGACATGTCTGGTGGTGAAAGTGAAGTCTGATGCTGTAAAAAACAATATTGTATAGGAACCTGGAACGTTAGGTCCATGAATCAAGGTAAACTGGAAGTGATCAAGCAGGAGATGGCAAAATTGAACACTGATATCTTAGGAACCAGTGAACTAAAGTGGATGGGAATGGGCACATTTAATTCAGGTGACTATTATTGTGGGCAAGAATCCCTTAGAAGAAGTGGAGTACTCTGCATAGTCAACAAAAGAGTCCAACATGCAGTACTTAGGTGCAATCTCAAAAATGATAGAACAATATCAGTTGATTTTCAAAGCACAACATTCAGCATCATGATAATGCAAATCTACTCCCCAACCACTGATGCCAAAGAAGTTGAAGCTGGCTGGAAATTGAAGACCTAAAAGACCTTTTAGAACTAAGAGCAGAAGAAAATAAAAAGATGTCCTTTTCATCATAGGGGACTGGAATGCAATAGTAGAAAGTCAAGAGATATCTGTAGCAACATGCAACTTTGGCCTTGGAGTACAAAATGAAGGAGGGCAAAGGATTACCGAGTTTTGTGAAAAGAACATACTGGTTATATCCAACACCCGCTTCCAACAACACATGAGCCAACTCTACACATGGATATCACCAGATAGTCAATGCTGAAATCAGATTGATTATATTCTCTGCAGCCGATGGTGGAGAAAATCAAGCTCTAGAGCTGACTGTGGCTCAGAACATGAGTGCCTTATTGCAAAATTCAGCTTGAACTGAAGAAAGAGGGGAAAATCACTAGGCCATTCAGGTATGACCTAAATCAAATCCCTTGTGTCATATTAGAGCATATATAGTGGAGGTGATGAATTAGGGATTAGATCTGGTGGAGACAAAGTGCCTGAAGAACTGTGAATGGAGGCTCACAATGCTATACAGTAAATAATGACCAAAATCAGCCCAAAGCAAAAGAAACGAAAGAAGGCAAAGTGGTTGTCTGAGAAGGCTTACAAATAGTTAAGGAAAGAAGAGAAGTGAAAGGCAAGGGAGAAAGGGAAAGATGCACCCAAAAATGCAAATTTCCAGAGAATAGCAATGAGAGATTAGAAGGCCTTCCCAAATGAACAGGGCAAAGAAATAGAGGAAAACAATAGAAAGTGAAAGACTGGAGATCTCTTCAAGAAAACTGGAGATATCAAGGGAACATGGCATGAAAAGATGGCCAAGACAAAGGACAGAAATGGTAAGGACCTAACAAATGCAGAAGAGATTAAGAAGAGGTGGCAAGAATACACCGAAGAGCTATACAAAAAAGGTCTTAATAAACTAGAGAATCATGATGGTGTGGTCACTCATCTAGAGCCAGACATCCTGCAGTGTGAAGTCAAGTAGGCCGTAGGAAACAACACCATGGACAAAGCTAGTGGAGGTGATGGAATTCCAGCTGAGCTATTTAAAAATCCTAAAAGATGATGCTGTTAAACTGCTGCACCCAATATGTCAGCAAATTTGGAAAACTCAGCAGTGGCCACAGGACTGGAAAAGATCAATTTTCATTCAACTCCCAAAGAAGGGAAATGGAAAAGAACGTTCAAATTACTGTACAATTTTGTTCATTTCACATGCTAGCAAGGTTATGCTTAAAATCCTTCAACCTAGGCTTTAGAAGTTTGTGAGCCAAGAACTTCCAGATGTACAAGCTGGGTTTCGAAGATGCACAGGAGCCATAGATCAAATTGCTAACCCCCATTGGATTGTGGAGAAAGCAAGGGAATTCCAGAAAAAGAAACATCTACTTTGGCTTCATTGGCTGTGCTAAAACCTTTGACTGAGTGGATTACAATAAAGTGAAAAATTCTTAAAGAACTGGGCATACCAGACCACCTTAGCTTTCTGCTGAGGAGGATTTTAAGGCAAAAGGAGAATGGGGCATCAGAGGATGAGATGGGTAGATAGCATCACCGACTCCAGGGAAATTAACTTAATCAAAATCCGGGTGATAATGGAGGACAGAGGAGCTTGGCATGCTTCAGTCCATGGGGTGGCAAAAGTTGTACAAGACAGCAAGTAAACCACAACTAATCCTTCCCAAAGAACCCACAGGCAGTGAAGTTCCTCATCCACCACCAGTATGCATATCAAACCCTTTAGGAGTTTGAATCCCAATTAAGGCTCAGTTTGGTAAACAACTCAGTATTCTCCTTTTAACTCACTAGATTGTTTTTTTTTTTTTTTTGGTTTCTTTCCCTTCTATCGTGGGTTATATTTTGTTTTTATGTAAGACTCGTTTGAAGATCTCAACCCGCAGTTTACTACCTTCACTATTCTTCGGTTTGTCCTCTTCTCTTTCTCAGGATCCTCCTAATCACCTGAACATGTGACAAATCTAGACGTTCATTGCTAACACAGGACTCCTTAAAGGGAAAGATCACAGATCATTGGAAATAGTATTTTTCTCTTTTTTTGAGGGGTAAAGAGGAACGGACAAGGTCTCTAAAACATGAAACAAGTGGAACAGACTTGATTGTCTTATGGAAAAAGAAATTAAGTGGCCTGAACAGGAAAAAAAAAAAAGCAATAAAACTCTATATTCACTATTCAGCAGCTTAAAAAAGGTAAGATGAGTTTTGAATACAAAGATAAAGGAGAATGAATTCTTTTAAATTGTAACTAGAGTATTAAGCAGATTTTACTCGATATTGAGTATGTGACAGAGTACAGATTACCAAGAAACATAACAGCAATGTTAAAAATGTGGCCTTCTTGTTTCAATATTAATAAAATAATGTAAATAATATATATTAAAGTTTGACATAATTTAGTTCATATAAATTCCTCCACTGTATAGGAAGTTATTATACATAAAAACAAAATTAGGATTAGTGGTTTAGTTCTGACAGTTATAGAAATGGAAGAGATTTAAAATATACTGTATTGGGAGAGTACTACATAGACTATTTAGTGAGATATATTATTACCCAGAATTTATCATTTTAGGATTTTCCTTTAATAATCAAAATTCAAGCAGTTTTTCAGCTATTAAATATGCCAGTATGCATTGAGATAATGTTACTTTTTATCATATTATTTAAATAAAGCCAAATGGCTTTTAAAAGTTCACATACTTTGTCAAATCACAAATGAAAATAAATGCTAATTTCCCATATTATAGCACAGTTCAAACTATTTCATGACTACTAGGTTAAAATCACAGATATATCTCCTGATGGATATAAGACATAGCTTGATAATATGAGGTACTTAACTCAGAGAAAAAAAAATGCATCCACAGGGAAAAAAGTGACCAAAGGGGTTTTTATTATTTTTTTAATGTGGTTTAAAGGGCCTTCAATCTCTCCAAATCTTGATGTGGATTTGGATGGGAAGGCAGTTCATAGTACAATAATTAAAAAATCAGAAACCAGTTAGCTTGATAAATGAAAATGAAAGAAATCATTCAATAGAAATTACTTCTTCAATTTAATTCAGAATAGGCAGCCTGGCAAAATAAATGAGGCCATTAACAATAAGAAGCTACAAAATCAAGTAGATAAATGTGAAAGGATAGCTAGATGAACTTCTGAGTCAGAGAAAATTATCTGCTGTCCAATGGATATCCTAATTGTGACTCATGCGACGCCAACACACACACACACACACACATACACACACACACACACACAAACACAGCTATAGTTTAAGGCCACTATTCTGTGTATTCTTATACACTAGTCTTCCCAGATCATCTAATTTTTCCTTCGTTGTAATTAAAATGGAGAACTAACCTGGACACTTTAAAATTTGCTTTGATTTGTTTTTGATTGTCCATAATCTTGCTTTTGAAAATAGGTGAAAATTTTAAAAATACTTCTATAATAATATTTAAATAGTTGAATTTAGAACTCCTAATTACTTGGTATATGTGTGTGTGTGTGTGTGTGTGTGTGTGTGTGTATATATTTGTATGTATGCTCGACTTCAGAAAGTTATTTAACTTCTTTGGCTATCAATTCCCCATCAGTAAAATGAGATATTATGTGCATCCTTAACTGAAAGATATTTATGGGCTAACATACTAAAACTGATCAGATGTACCAAGAGCTCTGGAAGACAGCATGTGTAACTATGAAATACTCAGCATAATGTCAGGCATCTGAAGTTTTATTTTTAGCAGTTGTTGACAAGAAACACCAATCAGGAAGACTTTCATTTTACTGCATTTTTAATTCTTTATCTTTTATGAAAAGTTGAGAAAGTGTGTTAAATCAAACTTAATTTAATTTCTAAACATCTTTTTTAACATCTAAAACTGACATTTTTGGTGATTTTTATTTTTCTTACTAGTATAGGTTACGGGGATCAGGAACTCACACTCTTATGTATGTTATTCCATACAGATATTGTTAGTTCAGTTCAGTTCAGTCGCTTAGTCGTGACTGACTCTTTGCGACCCCATGAATCACAGCACACCAGGCCTCCCTGTCCATCACCAACTCCCGGAGTTCACTCAAACTCATGTCCATCAAATCGGTGATGCCATCCAGCCATCTCATTCTCTGTCGTCCCCGTCTCCTCCCGCCCCCAATCCCTCCCAGCATCAGACTCTTTTCCAGTGAGTCAACTCATCGCATGAGGTGGCCAAAGTATTGGAGTTTCAGCTTCAGCATCAGTCCTTCCAATGAACACCCAGGACTGATCTCCTTTAGGATGGACTGGTTGGATCTCCTTGCAGTCCAAGGGACTCTCAAGAGTCTTCTCCAACACCACAGTTCAAAAGCATCAATTCTTTGGCGATCAGCTTTCTTCACAGTCCAACTCTCACATCCATACATGACCACAGGAAAAACCATAGCCTTGACTAGACGGACCTTTGTTGGCAAAGTAATGTCTCTGCTTTTTAATATACCATCTAGGTTGGTCATAACTTTCCTTCCAAGGAGTAAGCATCTTTTCATTTCATGGCTGCAATCAGCATCCGTGGTGTTTGGAGCCCAAAAAAAACAGTCTGACACTGTTTCCCCAACTAAGGAAGTGCCAAAACATGAACACAACGGAGGTCATTATACCTCCAGAATTATAGTAATTCTAAAGGCGTTTTCCCAATAATCCTCCCGATACCCTTTGAGATGGATATCCCCACCATAAATAAAATAGATGCTGTAAAGAAGTGATAAAACATGAGTGCAATACCACTATAGGCACAGCATGGCATAGCCACGCTCTGAGCAAGGCACTAGTCCAGTATAGATGTATTAGTTCATCACAGTGCAGACCACTTTTTCCCACTAATTCCTTAAAGCACACATCAGGAACTATCAGCACACAGGCTGCAGCCGGACAACACATGTGATTTGGTCCACCAAACTGTCATAAAAATGTTTGCATTTGTTGCAAACTTTGTTTAATATGAATATTTCACATACATGTCTGAATTTATGTTTCTTTTTTTAATAAGAAGAATGAGAAGAAGGAGGAGAAAGAGGAAGCATTCTATGCATTTGAAAAAAAAAAATTCTACCTTTAAGTGAGCAAGAATGATCTCAGGCTGTTTACCAGTTGCTGCTGATCATGATGCTTTGCTTTTGTTGTCTTTTGTCTTTCTTTCACACACTCAGAATCACTTACAGTTATCTGCCTGCCCCAGGTGGCACTGGTGCTTGTAACTCCCATATTAATATCATTATGTAGAGATTAATGGATAGATTAAAAACAAAAAATTAAAGTAACTTTTGATTAATTTACCTGTACTTTATAATCTTCAGTTTCCTTATCTATAAAAGTGTGGTAATATCCATCTCAAAGGGTATCATGGGAATTGGAAAAAATGTATCTGGAAGCAATATAGTAAAACCTCAAGAAATACTAATAATAATTCTTATTAAGTTATAAGGATATCAATGAAGCAAATGGCTTCACTGATTCTAGGGTTAGATATCATTTCACAAACCACACAGATAAATCATGATATATTTAAACATACTACAAAAGGGCAAGTTATATAGGAATCTAAACTAGCTATGCAAAATAAACCTTATTAAGTGACATTATTTGGTAATCTGGCAAACAAAAATATCTTATTTTTTAAATTGTGTTTACAGTTATATTTCAGTTTAGTAAGTCAAGATAGTAGGAAAAAAGGTCCACAATATCCAATATTTTTAAGAACTACAATAATGTCTTCCTATATCTACCTATTCTCTTTCTTCCCAGCATAGCAACATCTTTCATACCAGAAGCATGAATAACAGCTTAGCAGTTATTGAAAGCTTAACCTCTGGAAAGGTAAAGAATACTTTGGAATGAGACAGTCACTTTGAGATAACCTGGTAAAGTTGAACCTGAGGAAACTGAGATTCAAAAAGCAAAAGTACTCAATCTGAGATAGAGAAATTATTAATAAAAAATCAGATATTTTAATCTGGAAATCCTAAATTCCAGTTCATTGTTTTCCAAACATAATATATTCATTCCACTCATATTGTTATAAATGCATATGTGAATCTTTAAGGTTTAACCCTATTGAACAACATTCTTACCAGTAAAATTCAAATGGATACAAGTCTAAAGAGCATAACAATGAAATTAAGTCACTTATTCCAGCAATCATTGCAGATTTAAAGGAGTAAAAAAGACTAGGAGGAAGTTGAGAATATCATCACAAGAGCCAAAGCTTCTTTTTTTTCATTTTTGCTCTTCTAGTTTCTACCTTAAGATTTATTTATTTTTTTGAGCATAATTTTTCTTTTAAATTTTTTATTTTTTTAATTTATTTATTTTAATTGGAAGCTAATTACTTTACATTATTGTATTGGTTTTGCAATGGCATTGAAACATCTCTATTATCATATGTGAAATGAATCGCCAGTCCATGTTCGATGTATGATACAGGATGCTCGGGGCTGGTGCACTGGGATGAACCAGAGGGATGGGATGGGGAGGGAGGTGGGAGGGGGGTTCAAGATGGGGAACACATGTAGACCCGGGGCAGATTCTTGTCAATGTATGGCAAGTATTTATTTTAAAATGAACTCATTTGAGAGCACTGGATAGAATAAAAAAGATAAAAATATAAACTTCAAACTAAAAATTATATTTTAAAAATATGTATAAAATATTTGATTAAAATATATATTCAAAGTAAACAAAAACTTAAAAACAATAAGAAAACAAATAACCCAATTATAAAATATTCAAAAGATCTATATAGACACTTCACTCAAGAAGATATACAGATGTAAAATAAGCATAAAAATTTTTCTCAGCATCATATTTTATTAGAGAAATGCAAATGAAAACCGCACCGTGATACTACTACACATCTATAATAACAAGTGAAAATTTAAAAGTGACACTACAATTTGCTGAAGAATATATCGAGCAACTGGAACCCTTGTATGTATGCTTATTTGGCAGACTGTTCAAAAAGTGCATGGTTTGCCATGTGGGCCAGCAATCCTACTTCTAAGTATTTACCTAATACACGTGAAAATCTATTTGCAGGCAGAAACCTACATACCTATGTTTATATAAACTTTATCCATAATCTCCAAAAAGTGGAAGCAATTAGGAGGTTCTTCAAGTGAATTGATACACAACCTGTGACACACACCCATACAACAGAATGCCCTTCACCTTCAACAAACTAGCAACTAGCAAACCAGGCAGAGACAAAGATAAATAGTAAATGCTTATTTCTGAGTGAAAGAAGCCAGTCTGAAAGGCTACTATATTACTCCACTTACATAGCTTTATGGAAAAGGCAGAACTACAGAGACAAGAAGTATAGCGCTGCTTGTTAGGGGGTGTCAGGAGGAGGGGAAGTTGAATAGATGAAGAGAAAAATATGTAAGGGAATGAAATTATTTTCTGTGATATAGTCACAGTGGGTACGTGCAATTATACATTTGTCAAAAACCACAGAACTTTTCAGGACAAAAATGAAAATGCATGAGAATTAAAAGGAAAAAAAAAAAAGTATTTTAGGAGGTTTGGGGGACCTAGCATAGAATGCAAACTGTAACCAAAAAAATCTAAGTGTGTCACAAATACATGAAACAATCTCACTCAAAGAGTGGGGGGAAAGTCCTTGATATAAATCTTTTAGAAAATAAATGGAGATTGAGAATAAAGACAAAGAGAACCACAGTAAGCATTGTATTATAATAGATAATTCTCTTCAATGAGATTATTGTTGTAGTTGTTCAGGCACTAAGTCATATCCTACTCTGTGTGACCCCACGGACTGCAACACACCAGGCTCCCCTGTCCTTCAGTATTTTTCGGGGTTTGTTCAAACTCATGTCCATTGAGTCAGTGATGCCGTCCAACCATTTCATCCTCTGTCACTCCTTTTTCCTCCTGCCCTCAGTCTTTCCCAGCATCAAGATCTTTTCCAATGAGTTGGCTCCTCTCATCAGGTGGCCTAAGTATAATGTGATTATAGGCTATCAATCTGGAAAATGCTATACATGGATAATGAACTTAAAAGATCAAGCAAGCAAAATGCAGAGGGTGGGAGCCAGGTAGAAACAACCAATTGAAAGGGATTTCTGAATTATCTGATTTCATGGTGAGTTGCTGCTAACATAAAAACATGAGCTCGATAGAGACTATAGGTTCTAAGTTCTGTAGCTTTGTCCCTAACATTTATGTAGTGAGCTGTTATTCCAGTTTGCTTCTACCAGTTTGTATCAATTAATATAATAAAAAAAAAAATCTCTGTAAGTTGTGAAATAGTTAAAGGCTGTTCTCACTCTGTGTAATAGTACAATGCCATAACAAATACTATGGGATTCGTGATCTTAATAATTGTTCTGTGACTTTTAAAATCCTTTGTTACAACATAAATTTTTTCCTGTAAGTTATAAATGTATAAGAAAAAAAATTAAATACAATTCACATCTATGTAATGTACTGTGATTTAAAACAATAGAAACATTGATAACTAAAGTGTTTTATTTCTTTGTAAATAACTTATCAACGGTAATTTAGATAGTGCTTATTTTTTTACCATGTAATTTATGATAGAGAGAGGAACAGCATCTTTTGTCCAGCATATTATGTCCTGGCAAATTGTCATAATCCTTTCTAGATTGATCATTGCTAATATTTTATCCTTTGCCCTTCCAATGACATAAAATGTCTGCGAGTGTTCCTTTAGTGTGATATTTCTGCCAGTGTCACTTTCTCCTTCTTTCCTTCACAACAAATATCACTTTTATCTCTATGTTGCCCTCACTCTGTTCTACTGGTGGTGATCTAGACACTCTCAAACAGCTGTTGCATAAACATTCCCACGGCCAGCTATTTCTTCTGCAATTCCCTTGGTGCACGCATGCTCTGTCATGTTCAACTCTTTGCGACCCCAGGGATTGTAGCACACTCGGCTCCCCCATCCCTGGAATTTTCCAGGCAAGAATACTGGACTGAGTTGCCACTTCCTACTCCAGGGGATCTTCCCAACCCAGGGATCAAACTCACATCTCTGGTGTCTCCTGTACTGACAAGCAGATTCTTTACCACTAGTCCCACCTGGGAAGTCCTAATGGTGATTCAAATTTCTTTTTCAGTAATATCACTTTTCCTTTTTTACCTATGCTTTCCTTTTTTGGAGCCAATGTTTTTTTTTTCAATGACCTATTTTTGTGAAATGTCACATGCCTTTATTACCAGGGTCAAAGAATCATTATAGATACATGTTCAGTGTCTGTGCATGAACTGATTGACACATGTGGAATGACTGATCTCCAACAGACTTTGAGAGAAGTGTTGTGATTGGGACTAATGAAGATGCAGATGTGATATTTACATAGTGGTTTGTGGGACTGAGGTAATAGTGAAAACACTCGTACTTTACGTAATTACCTATAGTTAATATATCCTAGTAACTGAAATATGAACCTTGTTGTGGGGGACTGGAATTTAACTAATCTGTGGCAATTGAAATATGTGCACATCAGAGCCATGGAGAAGGGTGACTGTCTGTATAAAACAAGGGGTTATAAAATCCAATCTCAATTAACATTTTTATACATACAAATTCTTTCCAGTAAAACTGTTTCAATTTCTTAGGAAGAGGCCATGAGAATAATTCATATATCTTTTCATACATGTGAGAATAATTCATATGTCTTTACAATCATTAAAGCAAGATTTAGTAAGTGATTGTAACGTAACATCCAGGAGGATAGAAATAAAATTTCTGCCCTCACAAAATTTACATTGTAGGGAGGAAAGTTCAGTTCAGTCGCTCAGTCGTGTCCAACCCTTTGCGACCCCATGAACCACAGCACGCCAGGCCTCCCTGTCCATCACCAACTCCCAGAGCTCACCCAAACCCATGTCCTTTGAACCGGTGATGCCATCCAGCCATCTCATTCTCTGTCGTCCCCTTCTCCTCCTGCCCCCAATCCCTCCCAGCATCAGGGTCTTTGCCAATGAATCAGCTCTTCACATCAGATGGCCAAAGTATTGGAGTTTCAGCTTCAAATCAGTCCTTCAAATGGACATCCAGGACTGATCTCCTTTAGGATGGACTGACTGGCTGGATCTCCTTGCAGTCCAAGGGACTCTCAAGAATCTTCTCCAACACCACAGTTCAAAAGCATCAATTCTTTGGCGCTCAGCTTTCTTTATAGTCCAACTCTCACATCCATACATGACTACTGGAGAAACCATAGCCTTGACTAGATGGACCTTTGTTGGCAAAGTAATGTCTCTGCTTTTTAATATGCTCTCTAGGTTGGTCATAACTTTCCTTCCAAATATCTTTTAATTCATGGCTGCAGTCACCATCTGCAGTGATTTTGGATCCCAGAAAAATAAAGTCAGCTACTGTTTCCACTGTTTCCTCATCTCTTTGCCATGAAGTGATGGGACTCAATGCCATGATCTTGAATGTTGAGCTTTAAGCCAACTTTTTCACTCTCCTCTTTCACTTTCATCAAGAGGCTCTTTAGTTCTTCTTCACTTTCTGCCATAAGGGTGGTATTATCTGCATATCTGAGGTTACTGATATTTCTCCCCACAATCTTGATTCCTGCTTGTGCCTCTTCCAGCCCAGCATTTCTCATGATGTACTCTGCATATAAGTTAAATAAGCAGGGTGACAATACACAGCCTTTACATACTCCTTTTCCTATTTGGAACCAGTCTGTTGTTCCATGTCCAGTTCTAACCGTTGCTTCCTGACCTGCATATAGGTTTCTCAAGAGGCAGGTCAGGTGGTCTGGTATTCCCATCTCTTTCAGAATTTTCCAGTTTATTGTGATCCACACAGTCAAAGGCTTTGGCATAGACCATGAAACAGAAATAGATGTTTTTCTGGAACTCTCTTGCTTTTTCGATGATCCAGTGGATGTTGGCAATTTGATCTCTGGTTCTTCAGAAAATTAAATAAATAACTTATAAAAAGCTTAGGTAAGTACAACAGCAAAGGAGACAGTAAAATGTAACATGGTGTCAGGGAGGGGGTCAAAATTTTAAGTATGGACATCAGGAAGATTTTACTGAGAATCTAAACACCTAAAGGAAATGGGGGATTGAAACTTATGTACATCTTATAGAGGCACATTGTGAAGAGGGATTTGTAAATGTAAAGGCTCTGAGAGTGGTTCTGCTACATTTAGAGGAAGAGAGAAATCCAACGCAGCCCCATGAGAGGAAAAGTGGAAGAGATGCTAGAAGCGGGTCCAGGTGAGCCAGACTACACAGACCATAGCGAGGCTTGAGCAGAAGAGTGGGATGAGCTAATTTACACTTAATACCACAACTCTAACTTCCTTCTTGAAAACAGAGTGAAGAGGTGCCAGGGCAGAAACAGAGTGGTAATTGAGATTTTACCGTAATAATTCAGCAAAGAAATCATGGTGCCTCGGACTAGCATAGGGCTTTCAGAGTGATGCTAATTCTGTATATGTTGAATTCTGTATATGTTTCAAAATCATAGAGCAGTTTTTAGTTGTCACAGAGATGCTCACATGATCCTCTAGACTTGGTTGAAAGGGAATTTGAGATATTATTTGACTGGGAGAAAGAGGAGTAGCCCAAACACTAAACTTCTGTAAAGAAGTCTATCATCAGCTAGGATAGGTCTTACTCAGCAAAATGTGCCAGTTTCCTTGCATTTGTGAATAAAATTGGAACAAGAAGAAAGAGTATATTTGACCATGACTTTTCAAGGTTAATTGTAGGGGTCTTTTCAGCTTTGTATGGGTTGTCAGTTTCCTTTCAAAACATGAAAGGCAGGGAAAGGAGTCTATGTCAGATGCAGGATAAGAGGCAGCATGATTCAGTCCAGGGAGAGCTAACCTACCCTCCGGAACAAAAGACAGAGTCACAGGGCCCCAGGGATTCTCCGCTGAAACACCTTTATACTCAAAACGTGAATACATAACAGCCTAATGCAAAAGCCAAAGTTTGTGCTTTCAAGAGTCCTTTCTAGAGACACACTTATTCACATGAATGCATATCTTCATCTCTCAACTAGTTCCTGCATCCAGAGGAAAACCTTCTCAACTTTTGAGTATTTGCATTTCCAGTATGGAGTAGAGAATGCAACTGTGTTTCAGTTGCAATCGGGTGAGGTGACATACACAGAGATTTGGACACAAACTTGTGGAAAATGTATATTGACCAAATGCCGTAAGTTACATGTGATAATCTTTGTTTAGTCAGATCCTCTCACTAGCGGATGTCTTGTGAGTACCCTTTATTTTCCCTTCCTGATACTCCCTCCCTCCAGACACTCTAACAGCTAAGGCTACAGGATGTTCATTTTAACACATTCTGCCTTCTACAGTAAACAGCAAATGAATACTGATTTTTGTCAACCCCAGGTGACTCATCTTTTATAATTTGTCATGCTGGATTTCATCAGCCACTTCATACTGGTTCAGGGGAAAAGTACAACAAAATCCAATTGATTCAACATGAGATGATTCATCATAACATGACATGTGTTCAGTGATGAAGTTCCAGGACAGACACAGTAAAAGGCATTTAACTGTTCAAAAAAACCCACGGAGAAAAAGAATAAAATCTTTCTCTTGGTTAACCAATATCCATAAACATATTTCTAAACATTCTGATCATTTTGATTAAAAACTCAATTAAGAGCAATCTCCTTGATTTTATATATATATGTATATATATATATAACTCATTTGCAGATTCAAAAGTTGGCTAGATTAGTATAAGACTAATGCATCAAGTATAGCACATTCCAATGTTTACCTACCAAGTTTACGTTGATTTTCCAAAGATTCAATTCTAGCCATTCAGCACCTGCTAATTATGAGAAATACAACTTCTAAGTTCTTCCAAATAAAATTTTGGAGTGCTCCAAGACCAGCACATCATCAAGAAAAGTAGCTAGGCTCATTATCAAGAATCTGTGATTGCAATGCCAAATGAAGCATTATTTTGACTGGCTTTCACTGTGTTGTCTTTCTTCCTTGGCAATCTGCCAGCTGACAGATTTTTTTTTTTTTTCTGATGGCTCCCAAAGGGATTTCCATAAAGCCCATATGTCAATTTCCCTATATATTATGTACAGAATAAAATGAACAATTCTGCTGTACATTTAAAAAGACACCATCACTGCATATACAACGTCTTTGGATAGCTGTCTTCCTAATTCACAGATATTTAACCATAACAGAAACAGTTATACGTGTCTACCATTATGACGGAAGTGATATTGAAAGTGAAAGTTGCTCAGTGGTGTCCGACTCTTTGTGACCCCATTGACTATACAGTCCTTGGAATTCTCCAGGCCAGGATACTGGAGTGGGGAGCCTTTCCCTTCTCCAGGGGATCCTCCCAATCCAGGGATCGAACCCAGGTCTCCAGCATTGAAGGCAGATTTTTTACCAGCTGAGCCACAAGGGAAACCAAAGTGATATTACGTATGAAATTTACAAGTTATAGTACGAGTTGACTCACTGGAAAAGAGTCTGATGCTAGGAGGGATTGGGGGTGGGAGGAGACGGGGACGACAGAGAATGAGATGGCTGGATGGCATCACCGACTCGATGGACATGAGTTTGAGTGAACTCCGGGAGTTGGTGATGGACAGGGAGGCCTGGCGTGCTATGATTCATGGGGTCGCAAAGAGTCGGACACGACTGAGTGACTGAACTGAACTGAAGTTTCATTCATTCAACACATCAAAGATAGTAATAATAGCACTGTGCTGAGTTTTTTATTTCACTTTGTTTTTACATCTCTCCTAGGAACACAGTTAAATCCTTATTACACTAATGAGAAAAGTAAAACAGTGATGCTAGAGATTTGAGTGGATGAAAGGTAACCTGTGATATATATGGACCAACAATTTTAAAATTAATTATAATTAATTATCATGTCCATTAATCATGGAAGAAGGTAGGAATGGATAGCAAGTGGAACTGACCAACTTTTAGAGTAGAAAAAATAATTTCAGGGATAAGGAGGTTCATAGCAAGAAGTAGGTCAAAGCTAGATGCTACTTAGTTAAAAGTGCACAAGGAGAACGAGAAGGAATAGGTGGAAAAGGTTTCAGCATGCGCCAAGAACTAAATGTGGAAAAGCATATGTAACGGCAAAGAGTTTAATCTGTTTGAAAATGACCCTGATAGTGTGAAGGAAAAATGAATCTAAAGAGAAGGATGCTGCAAAATTGTGGAAGAATAGTCAAGGCTATGGTTTTTCCCGTGGTCATGTATGGATGTGAGAGTTGGACTGTGAAGAAAGCTGATCGCCAAAGAATTGATGCTTTTGATCTGTGGTGTTGGAGAAGACTCTTGAGAGTCCCTTGTACCGCAAGGAGATCCAACCAGTCCATTCTAAGGGAGATCGATCCTGGGTGTTCATTGGAAGGACTGATGCTAAAGCTGAAACTGCAATACTTTGGCCACCTCATGCGACGAGTTGACTCACTGGAAAAGACTCTGATGCTGGGAAAGGTTGGGGGCGGGAGGAGAAGGGGACGACAGAGAATGAGATGGCTGGATGGCATCACCGACTCTGTGGACATGAGTTTGAGTGAATTCCAGGAGTTGGTGATGGACAGGGAGACCTGGCGTGCTGTGATTCATGGGGTCACGGAGAGTCGGACACGACTGAGCGACTGAACTGAACTGAACTGAGTAAGTTTAGATGCTAAGCTTAGGGCGATTGTTAGTCACTGAAGCATTTTAATCATAATAGTTCTACATTTTAGAACATCACTCTGGCTCCAAGTGGGAAAGGATTAGAAGATAAAGAGCTTTGAATTCAGAGAAACTTAATAACAAATCACTGTCATAGTTTATTTAGTTAAATTTAAATATGTTTTACCTGAAAAAAGAGGTTAAGAATAAACAATAAGTATCGAGAAAACATATGGAGAAATAGGAATTGAGGGCAGTGGCTTTTTAACATAAGCATGTGTCAGAATCACCTGAAGGGCATGGTGTAACACATATTGCTGAGTCCCAGGGCTCTAGATATTCCCAAGGCATCTAATCCAGGAGATCTGGAATGGGCCCAAAGGATTTGCATTTCTAAGAGGTGATGCTGCTGCTTTGGTTAAGAGCTCCTTTTGAGAACCACAGGTCAAAATAAGGAAACTGAGAAGGGAGCCAAAAAAAGGCAGGTCACGCAGTCACACCCTTCAACCTCATACTGTTGTTGAATATAGGAGAAGGGCTGTCTAGGGAATAAATTTGAATGGAACCCAAATCACTGGATTCTCATCAGAGCTCAGGATTCTGTGTCTCCAGAGACCACATTCCCCTACAAACTCCATTTGAACGGTTCCAAATCACACTTCCACAACATTGTCCCAGGTGGCTTTAGAAAGAAAGTGAGCTGGGTCTTGGTCACTTTTGGTTTATCTACAGATTATCCGTGTATAGAACTGAATTAATCATTGTCCTTGTTTCCTGACACAAGCAATACCCAAAGTATGGCCGACTGATGTTGATTGTTTTCATTAATAAAATAGGCACCCCAAGCCAGTTACCCCAAATCAAAGTTAAAATATTGACAGGAACCTACACTGAACCACAAAATGTGTTAACCCCCAACCCAAGTCCCAAACTTTTCCAGTCCAAGTTAACCATCGCTTTTAATGCCTTGCATGCTTTCCACATAACCTTATGCCTAAATACACACATGTATTTCTAAAAAAAATGCATTTTTAAATTTTAAGATTTTTTTTAGCTATAAAAAACTATGTTATGCTATATTTTAAGTTTGGGACCTACTTATGTAATTAGAATCATATTGGTGATATTCATCTATAATTCCATGTGTCTGTCACTGTAGATCAGCTGTGGTGACTGCTGTATAGCATTTCATTAGGTAGATAAACTATAGTTTTCATTCTGTTTTTTGTGTAATGTTGCTGTGAATCTTGTGCATGTCCAGTTATAAATATGTGCAAGTTTATCTTGGATATTTACCTGGGAATGGCATTGATAAGTCATCCTGTATAATTATGTTCACATTTAGGAGATAATGCCAAGCTTTTTCCAGTTGATTATAACATTCCCATCAACAATTAAAGATCCTGTGGATCCTTTTCTCTTCAACACTCAACGTTGCCAAATGGATTAAGAAAAATGTTGACTTCAAATGAGCATAAAATTGTATTTCATGGTGATCTTGATTTGCTCTTTTCTTGATCACTAATGATTTTGAACATCTCTTTGTGTATTTGCTGACTATATGTTTCCCCTTATATGTTTATTCTCTTGTTTCTCATTATTTTATTGAGCTGTTTCTGCTTTTCCTGTTGATTTATAAAAGTTCATTGCATGACCTAATTTTTTTTAGTTTTATGCATTAATATAATCAATTGTGTAACTTGTCTTTTCAATCACTTTAAATATGATAATGAAAAGTTCTCACTTTTGTTTAAAATAGAGTTTTTATCGTTGTTGCTTGTTGTGTCATAAAAATATTTATTCAATTTAAGAATTACAAGATATTCATTCACCTTTATTTTCTATATATTTTGAACTTTGTGGTTGACATTTACATAATCTATTGTTAGTTATTGTATACAGTATGAGTAAAGATAAAATTTAATCATATATATGGGGAACTTAGTAAACACTAAGAGAAGAGTATATAAAAATGATAACATATAACCAATTGGAATTTACTCAAGAACTTGGTCCCCCATGTCCAATGAAACAGACTTCCACTCAATCAAGTCACCGCTCCTTTAAGTATAGACACAGTTGGACCTCGTTTCTGAATCACAAGTTTAACACACTTTACTCTCAAGCTAGAGCCCTTCTCTCCCTCTTGAACATGCCCCTGCTCAATATGCATACACAACTAAAATTTAATAGGGATGCTTTAAGGAATATAAGTTATATATTCCAGAAAAGAGAAAACCATGGTTATTGAGAAACGCCATCAGTTCAGTTCAGTTCATTTCAGTCGCTCAGTCATGTCCGACTCTCTGCGACCCCATGGATCACAGCACGTCAGGCCTCCCTGTCCATCACCAACTCCCGGAGTTCACCCAAACTCATATCCATTGAGTCAGTGATGCCATCCAGCCATCTCATTCTCTGTCATCCCCTTCTCCTCCCACCCCCAATCCCTCCCAGCATCAGTCTTTTCCAGTGAGTCAACTTGTTGCATGAGGTGGCCAAAGTATTGGAGTTTCAGCTTTAGCATCAGTCCTTCCAGAAAACACCCAGGATTGATCTCCTGGTGAAATGCCATAGAGAAATACAAATAAGCTAGGCAATGAGAATTCATATAGGTGATTAATGTTAATTAATTGATGAGTAATATTTTATATGCATTTTGATCATTAATCTGGACTATATAAAATATCCACGTAGCTGAAAATAATTTCTGAAATTAAGGGAATAAGGCACAATTGATTTAACAGATAGCCGATGGAGACACAACTTTTCCCTTTTCTTAGTACCATAGAGTATGCAGGGAATGTTGACGATATTTCTAAAACTGTAAGAGAGCATAATACAGGGAGCACCAGTCGTGCATTATATTGGCTATCTTTAATACTTGAACACAGACAATAGAGTAACATGAGTTAAAATTGCAAGTAGCAAGGACAAGTAGAATATCTGTTTTAAACAGTCACAAGCTGCGACATTTTCAACATATGCTATACATTTATAGTGCACGGAAGTGATTAGATAATTCAATGTTTTAATCAAGAAAGTCCCCCGGATGTGTAGGGCAGAATGAGCTCAGGCTAAGAAGTAGAATTACATTATTTTAAAATAACAGTGGCAATTTTAATCAAGATTTGCCTAAATTTGTGAGCAGAGTGAATAAGTGATTACATATTAATCAAAAAAGTAATCTTGTTAGATGGTGATGCCCACATTTTCATGTCTAAAAATAATCAGTTCTCACCCCAGTTAGATCCACATATATTAATGAGAAAGGGGACAGTTGTTTTATTGAAAACTAATTCTTATCAATAGATTTAGTAATGCAAATATGCATAATTGACCTGAAAACGATAGTTTAAAATTTTTTATATTATTCAATTCTTAAATGTTTGGAAATAGTTTAACATTATTTGAACATCTAGCTAGTCAAGTATTTGTTTTTTCTAGTCAAATATTTTTTCTTTCTTCAATAATCAAATATTTACTGAAAATCTACTATGTTCCAAGCACTATTCTGGATCTTGGAGAAGTAATAGTGAAAAATCGTATAAGTTTTCCGTTTGTCACAGAGTTTAAATTCTAGTAAAGGAAAACAATAATATGCAACATGAAATCAAAATATATAATATGTAAACATGAAATGACTAAGGAGAAAAATGGAGCATGAAAGTAGTGTGCAGACTCAGTGTGGGATGGACACGGAATTTAGCCAGGAGTCCACGGACGTACACAGGAACTGGTGATTACACACACCTGATACCACAGTCCTATAGGAACCATCTCACTCTGGTTTGGGTTTGCCCAAATCACAGCAGTCCCATGGTTATAACATTCTCTCTGTTGGAACATAACATTCCATCTGTTGTCTCCTTTTTTTTTTTAAATACCACCGGTTGTGCTTAGACCTCCCCAGGAATGAGAGCAGGACTTTGCAAGGCTCTCATGTTCAGCACGGAGCCCCAACAGCCCTGAGGCCCTGCTCCAGCAGAATTGACCCATGGAGGTTCTGTCTTCCCCACTGACTGCCCGGAAAAATTGGGTAGCACAGATGAGAGTATTTGGAAATTTACATCCCAGGAGGTAAACGTTGACCAGTGAGAAATCCAAGCTTACAAAGAGGCCATATACACCATTTGCTCTTCCTTTCACAGATGCTTGCTTCCAAGAAGCCGTGATTCCACAGATCACTTCTGGAAATGAATGAAATTTCTGCAGTTCAATAGGATCATCTCGTATAGTTTTCTTTGCTGTCTCCTGACTTACTTTCCTTTTTCTTACATACTCCTACCTAACCTTTGTCTTAAGTCCTGTTTGCTAGGAAACTCAGCGATTTTAGTTACCTCCTATTGCATAACAAATTTCCCCAAATGTAGTGGATTAAGAGAAAAGCCATTTGTTGTTTGATGAGTCTATGGGATGCCAGGACAGTTCAAGTGATCAGGACCCAGCTTTGCTGATCTGAGTTGGGGTCACTCATATCTGTGGTTAAAGGCTGGAGGCAGTCTGTCTAGGTAAACCTCAGGTGGAAAGATTTGGCTCCAATACACATGGTTTTTCATCCTCCTGGCCCTCAGCTTGTATTCAGGGTGATGACCAGGCTCCAAAAGTGTAAGCATAAGTGTGCAAGGTCTCTTAAAACCTATGCTCAAGATTGAAACGTATCACTTCCACAGCAGGCTACTTCCCAAAGCAAAGGTTATCCTGGAGTCAAAGAGTGGAAAAAGTCTAATCTCTATCATCCTAGTGGCAGCTGCAAGGTCATAGTGTGAGGAACATTGTCAGTGGTGGGGAAAGAATCTTGGCCATTTTTGTAACCAATCTATCATGAGAGGATAAAACAGAATGCCTCAATGAAAAGCTGGAATTTGAGTTAAAATATAAAGAAGTATGAGATAGGGCTATGAAATTGTCTTGGGAAAAATCAGTTTTGTCATGGAGACCATCCAGAGCAACATCTTTAAGGCAGGGGCATGCTTGGATTATTAAAGAAAAAAAAAAAAAAAAAACGGGGGTGACTGCAGTTCTAGAAGACTAAACACAACAGAGGACGTACGTTGAAGTTCTGAGGTCTGGGGTCAAAGTGGGTGAATGATTCCAAAGTTCAAAGCACTAACTTCACAACATAAAAATCCCTTTGGGCCTCTGGTTGTCAGGTGAGAAGAAATGCCTCATCTCAAAATGGGAAGAGCAGTGTGAAGCAGCATATTTCAAACTGTTTCAAGCAGCTGAGAAATTTCTTCCAATGAAATCTTTTATGGATCTGTGCTATACATAAAAAGCAAACTCAGAAGCTATCTGTTCCAAGTAAGAGGAGCCACGCTCAGCCTCCTTGCTTTGGGGCACCCTAGAGGCTCTTTGTTAGTAATGTTTTACAAGAATAAGCCCCAAATCATGTCCATCTTTGTGTCTGCACAGGTAATAAAGTTCTGCATAAACTGCCTGCATGTCAGAAACTTGATCAGTTAGCTGGTCCTTCATTTCTAGATCTCCTTTAGTCTGTCACACACAGACAAAATCATTTTTCCAAGCTGTTTATTTTTTTGACTAAGTAGTAAAAGAATTCTTAACACATATTTAAAGGTTAGGTGTTATATTATTTCAAAATTTCTTTTAATCACTATTTTGCAAATTCATTCAAGGGAATATTTTCTAGAACCATTTTCTGAGCCTCTCAAGAGACGTTATAAGTTTCTGTTTATATATAATTCCTATGGTACCTAAAAGCAAAAAAAAAACCAAACAAACAAACACTACTGGTAGGAAAAACTACTCATTTATAATTGTATAGTTTAATAACTTTTATAGTAAATTTATGATTCTGATGTAGATGGTGGGTAAGCTAAGAATGTTTTTTTTATCCAGTGGCAAAATTATACAAATCCATGGACAACATGTTCCTTAATTACATTCATTCAGGTCATTGGGGAGCACATCAGGATGTGCTTTCTTAGTTTTACATCTAATCATTGGATTTCATTTATTTCAAAGGCAACAAAATATAAATATATATTAACAAAGCACATTTTAACTTCTGAGCCACCAGGGAAACCCTACAAAGCACATTTTAAAACCTGTGAGGAAGGAATTGCCCTCTGAGAACACTTTAGATTCCTCCTGTTAATCTCATGCTGTATTTATAGTTGTGGTTTATCTGCATATGTGATATGTTACTTACTTAAAATTACATTGTGAAAAGATGGTAGGATCATGTGTCCTTCAATCAAACATTTAGTTATAAAATATGATTCTTTGCTGCTAAATTATGAGCCATATGCAGTGTTAACTAATACTAGACACAGCATTTTATAAGGGAAATCTATTTTAAAATGATTTATTCTCATAGATATTACAGTTAATAAAAGAATTTACATTTGGTTATGATATTTTCCGTTCCGTTCATTCCGTTCACTCAGTCGTGTCCGACTCTTTGCGACCCCGTGGACTGTAGCCTACCAGGCTTCTCCGTCCATGGGATTCTCCAGGCAAGAATACTGGAGTGGGTTACCGTTTCCTTCTCCAGGGGATCTTCCGACCCAGGGATCGAACCTGGGTCTCCCGCATTGGAGGCAGACGCTTTAACCTCTGAGCCACCAGGGAAGCCCCTAATGATATTTTAAATACATTTTAATAGAGATGCTGCAAAAACTTGTCATTACAATCTTCTCAATGATGCCATTTTCTTTTCTTCTCTACTCTATCCATATTACCTAAATTTAATTTGTCATTGCTCAAACTGTTTATGTCCTTATAGGTATTTTTGTCTTTTTTTTTGCTTCAGCAATGTTCATTTTAATTTTTAAAGCCATTTGCACAATACGGTTAATATATATAATGCCAGAAATATAGAGTTGGAAAATGAAAGACTATTTATTTTAGTACCTAGTAACAGTTTGTGGCACTTAAAAATATTTATTGAAGATAAATAATTTCCTTCATATTTCTGCAGAAATGCACAATATAAACCTTTGATCTTAAGTGACATTTATTAACCTGAATGTGAGATTAACTATCA
The DNA here is from genome assembly GCF_049115385.1 of Moschus berezovskii. Lineage (NCBI taxonomy): Eukaryota > Metazoa > Chordata > Mammalia > Artiodactyla > Moschidae > Moschus > Moschus berezovskii. Next base: position 11,662,748 of record NC_142467.1, read on the forward strand.
CATTTGTCCTGAAAAATATTTCACTAGGACCTTTCATCTTAGACTCTCAGAAAACTTAAATACATTAATTCTGTAATCCTTACAAGACTCCTATAGCTAGGTAATTATTTTTATTCCTCCTCTACTGATGAAAAATCCAAGGCACTGAGATTACCCCAAAGTCATACCAAAAGTCAAACCTGACTATAAATATGAGAGCTGTATTTGAACTTCTAGCTCTCTAATATTAATACAAAGTTTAAGCTTTTATTCAAAGCAATGTGCTACTTTTATTTTCAAAATATATACCTCCTAAAATATAGAACATACGAAAACATTTCCTCTTTGGAAAATCAAACAAAAATAATACTTCTAAATATTAGGATTTTTCAACATGTGGACTATGAATAGTTATACAAAGAAGTTCACTGAATATTTACTTGCTCAGCAACAACACAAGGATGCATAAAAGCTTTTAGAAAGGCAAGGTTAGAGGAAAGCACAGGCAGAAAACTCTGCAATATAAATTGCAGCAATATCTTTTTTGATATACCTCCTAGAGTAAAGAAAATAAAAACAAAAATAAACAAATGGGTCTTAAAATCTTCTGCATAGCAAAGGAAACTATAAACAAGACAAAAAGACAGTCATCAGAATGGGAGAAAATATTTGCTAATGAAGCACCTGGCAAGGAATTAAAAACAGCAAATGTAGTTCAAAATAAAAAAAACAAACAACCCAATCAAAAAATGGGAAGAAGATCTAAATAGATATTTCTCAAAGAATACAGGCTAAAAAGCACATGAAAAGATGTTCAACATCACTAATTTTTCAGTTCAGTTCAGTTCAGTCGCTCAGTCGTGTCCGACTCTTTGCGACCCCATGAAGCACAGCACGCCAGGCCTCTCTGTCTATCTCGGAAATGCAAATCAAAACTTCAGTGAGGTACCACTGAATGACCATCATCAAAAAATCTACAAACAATAAATGCTAGAGAAGGTGTAAATAAAAGGGAACTCTTTTCCACTGTTGGTGGGAATGTAAATTGATACAGCCGTTATAAAGGACAGCATGGAAATTGCTTTAAAAATTAAATACAGAACTACCTTATGATGCAGCAGTCCCATTCCTGGGCAAATATCCAGTTCATTTCAGTTCAGTCGCTCAGTCGTGTCCGACTCTCCACGATCCCATGAATCACAGCACGCCAGGCCTCCCTGTCCATCACCAACTCCCAGAATTTACCCAAACCCATGTCCATTGAGTCGGTGATGCCATCCAACCATGTCAACCCCTGTCGTCCCCTTCTCCTCCTGCCCTCAATCTTTCCCAGCATCAGGGTCTTTTCAAATGAGTCAGCTCTTCACATCAGGTGGCCAAAGTTTTGGAGTTTCAGCCTCAACATCAGTCCTTCCAGTGAACACCCAGGACTGATGTCTTTAGGATGGACTGGTTGGATCTCCTTGCAGTCCAAGGGACTCTCAAAAGTCTTCTCCAGCACCACAGTTCAAAATCATCAATTCTTCGGTGCTCAGCTTTCTTCACAGTCCAACTCTCACATCCATACATGACCACTGGAAAAACCATAGCCTTGAAAACCAGAAAACATTCAGTGCACCCGAATGTTCACTGCAGCACTATTTACAATAGCCAAGCCATGGAAGCTACCTAAAATGTCCATCATCAGAGGAATGGATAAAGATGTGGTGTGTATACATATATATATATATGCAATGGAAGATCACTCACAAAAAGAATAAAATAATGTCATTTATATCAACATCGATGGACCTAGAGATTATAATAGAGTGAAGCAAATCAGAGAGAGGAAGAAAGTATCATATGACATCCCTTACATGTGAAATCCAAAGCAAAGTTACAAATGAACTTATCTACAAAACAGAGATAGAGTTAAAGGTATAGAAAATAAACTTAAGGTTACCAGGGATAAGGGAGGAGAAGGATAAACTGGAAGATTGTGATTGACACATACCTACTACTATACATAAAACAGACGAATAAAGACCTACTCGATAGCATAAGGAACTCCACTCCATACTCTGTAATGGCCTGTATGTGAAAAGATCTTTAAAAAAAAGTGGAGTAGATATATGTATATGTATAACAGATTTGTTTTGCTGATAGAACATTGATACGACAATGCTGATATACCTGATGAGTGAGTGAAATCGCCTAGTCCTGTTCAACTCTTTGTGACCCCATGGACTGTAGTCTACCAGGCTCCTGTGGTCCATGGGATTTTCCAGGCAAGGATATGCCTAATACAACATTGTAAATCAAACATATCCCAATAAAATTTTTTTAAAAAGAAAGGCAGAGTTGAAGGGCCTGAGTGTTAAAAACATAAGATCCACTTCCATTTGGACACAAATTTTATGATATTATTCAGCACAAAGAGTGATGGAGACAAAAATGCCTAAAAGTTGAAAGTTTTTGGTGATCATATTGCTGTAAAAGATGGTTACATAAGCATATGTAGTTGCAAGTTATAGTTACAGCAAGAACAGTACTGCCATTACAATTTGGACATAGATTTATCTAAACATTTTCATGATTAGTTCAGTTCAGTTCAGTCGCTCAGTCGTGTCCGAGACGCCGGCCCCGGCGGCGCAGACACGGGGGACCGGCGCAACCGACCAGGCAAAGAGGTGCGGCCGAGAGGAGCTACCCCACGCCTGAGGCCAGGGCCGGCGGCTGAGAGGAGCTGCCCCACGTCCAACAGGCAGTGGCTGCGCGGGCGCAGGAGGGCCGAGAAGAGCTACTTCACGTTCAAGGTCAGGAGGGGCGACCTTGAGGAGATACCCCTCGTCCAAGGTAAGGTACAGCGGCTGCACTTTGTTGGAGTGGCTGTGAAGAGATTTTCCATGACCAAGGTAAGAGAAACCCAAATAAGACGGTAGGTATTGCGGGGGGGCATCAGAGGGCAGACACACTGAAATCATAATCACAGGAAACTAATTGATCTGATCACATGGACCACAGCCGAATGCGGTCCACTGGAGAAGGGAATGGCAAACCACTTCAGTATACTTGCCTTGAGAACCCCATGAACAGTAACAAAGGGCAAAATGATAGGATACTGAATGAGGAATTCCCCAGGTCGGTAGGTGCCCAGTATGCTACTGGAGCTCAGTGGAGAAGTAACTCTAGAAGGAATAAAAGGATGGAGCAAAACCAGTACCCAGTTGTGGATGTGACCGGTGATAGAAGCAAGGTCCGATGCTGTAAAGAGCAATATTGCATAGGAACCTGGAATGTTAGGTCCATGAATCAAGGCAAATTGGAAGTGGTCAAACAGGAGATGGCAAGAGTGAACATAGACATTCTAGGAATCAGTGAATTAAAATGGACTGGAATGGGTAAATTTAACTCAGATGACCATTATATCTACTACTGTGGGCAGGAATCCCTTAAAAGAAATGGAGTAGCCATCATGGTCAACAAAAGAGTCCGAAATGCAGTACTTGGATGCAATCTTAAAAACGACAGAATGATTTCTGTTCGTTTCCAAGGCAAACCATTCATGATTACACTTTAGCAACAGTTCATCTGAGGAGTCATCTCTCGTCTCACAGCCTTTGTCAAATCAAATATGCTTTTATAACACCATGTCATTCTCCATGTAGCTGGAAAGTTGTACATTTATATTTATTGTTTAGAGAACTGCATAATTATCTATCTTCCTTACTGGATTAGAGGTTTCATAAGAATAGGCTTAGGGTATCTGTTTTCCATACCATTCCCAGTACTTCATACAATCTTTCACATGTTAAGTAGGACAGTATTAATATATTAAAACATTTTAATTTAAGTTGGATATCTGCCTAAATTGTGGTTCCGAAAAATTGATGCTTTTGAACTGTGGTGTTGGAGAAGACTCTTGAGATCCCTTGTACCGCCAGGAGATCCAACCAGTCCATTCTAAGGGAGATCAATCCTGGGTGTTCATTGGAAGGACTAATGCTAAAGCTGAAGCTGCAATACTTTTGCCACCTCATGCGACGAGTTGACTCACTGGAAAAGACTCTGATGCTGGGAAAGGTTGGGGGCAGGAGGAGAAGGGGACGACGGAGAATGAGATGGCTGGATGGCATCACCGACTCTGTGGACATGAGTTTGAGTGAACTCCAGGAGTTGGTGATGGACAGGGAGGCCTGGCGTGCTGTGATTCATGGGGTCGCGGAGAGTTGGACACGACTGAGCAACTGAACTGAACTGATATTTCCATTATGCATAATATTTTAATTACAGTTACGGTAAAGCATCCCACACCCTTTAATCAGATAACATAATAGAATAGCAGTGTAAAAATGCTTCAAGCATTTTGTGGCCTTAAGATGACTTTCAGAAAATGAACTAAATACTCTAGAATAATATTAGTTCATTTATGTAACTTACTCTGAGTTTATCATGCTATTATTGACATAAAGTATCATAAATTAATTTAGTTAATTTAAATCAACTTGAATAAAGCACAAATCTGCTTTTATTTGATAAAAAAGCTTTCATCTTCAGATCCCTGCCAAACCCTTTGTTAATTCTCTTTATTAAGCTCCTTTTGAATATTTAGTTCTCATTATTAGACAGGGTATAGTGACTGGTTTTCCAGAATGAAATTGAACAGATCAATTTAGTGTACTCTTTGGAATTACCTAGAATTCCTCAGACTTCAGAAACTTTGTATTTTATTGCAATAAACACCATTTGGGGAAGCAACTGAATTTTAAAGCAGACACGAGCATTCTGTTCTATTCAGTTCAGTTCAGTTCAGTTCAGTCGCTCAGTCGTGTCCGACTCTCCGCGACCCCATGAATCACAGCACGCCAGGCCTCCCTGTCCATCACCAACTCCCGGAGTTCACTCAAACTCATGTCCACAGAGTCCGTGATGCCATCCAGCCATCTCATTCTCCGTCGTCCCCTTCTCCTCCCGCCCCCAACCTTTCCCAGCATCAGAGTCTTTTCCAGTGAGTCAACTCGTCGCATGAGGTGGCCAAAGTATTGCAGTTTCAGCTTTAGCATCAGTCCCTCCAATGAACATCCAGGATTGATCTCCTCCAGAATGGACTGGTTGGATCTCCTTGCAGTATAAGGGACTCTCAAGAGTCTTCTCCAACACCACAGTTCAAAAACATCGATTCTTCGGCGGTCAGCCTTCTTCACAGTCCAACTCTCACATCCATACATGACCACGGGAAAAACCATTGCCTTGACTAGACGGACCTTGGTTGGCAAAGTAATGTCTCTGCTTTTTAATATACTATCAAGGTTGGTCATAACTTTCCTTCCAAGGAGCAAGCGTCTTTTAATTTCATGGCTGCAATCAGCATCTGTAGTGATTTTGGAGCCCAAAAAAATAGTTCTATTACCTAACTTAAAATACTTTATGCTGCATTAACTTGCTTAAAGTAAACAAGTTTTAAAAAAGCTTGGTCAGTGCCAACAACCAAAATAAAACAAAACCCCAAAACCAAAAAAGAAAAAATACACCAAGTAGTACCACACTATAGAGCAAAATGTATGAATATACTTCATAAATATAACTCAAATCATAACTTTAACTTGGCAATGAGCAATTTGCTGCTTGTTAAGAAGGATATTTTTAATATCTGCATGTCTGTGTGCATATGTGGGTCAGTGTGTATGTCATCAAGAGCACTGCACACATCAACAGGGGCAAATGTAGAATTAGTGGATCAGTGGTTAAAGACTACCTTTGTCAATCACTGGTGGTCCTAGCCTGAGTGGGGACTCAACAGGAACTCATGTCCTGAGTCTGACCCTGTTTCTAACTGCAGTGTCAGGTCTGTGCTAAATTGTTCTTGGGCTTCCACAGGGTACAGTCCCTCTCAGCACCTGATAGTCTTCGATCTCTGTATTAGAGGTATGAAAGTCTTATTTTCATGTGAGGTATAATTCACTGAAATGATTTAAGTCTATATGCAAATATTAAATATCTCAATGCTTATTCACAATTGCACTTACTGTGTTTTATTTAACAGTGTAAATTTTGTGCGTGGTTTAGCAGCTCACCCTAATTTCAGAAACATTCAGTTTCACAGGCATGTGGACAGAATATCTTTTGTCTAATACAGACTCATTTGAAATGGACAGCTTCTCAATTTATTTAAGATACCATAATAAAAAGAGCCTGATGCTGGGAAATATTGAAAGCCAAAGGAAAAGGGAGCAGCCGAGTATGAGATGGTCAGATAGCATCACTGACTCAGTGGACTTGAATTTGAACAAACTTCGGGAGATAGTGAACAATAGGGAAGCCTGGCATGCTGCAGTTCATGGGGTCAGAAAGAAACGGACAAGACTTAGTGACTGAACAATAACAACAATGAATGCTGGTGATAAAACCATATGAAGTCATAGATGTATATGAATAGGATTTCCTTTTTCTGGATTTTTTGGGGCTATTTTCAAATATTGCTACTGTGTGTAGTTTTAAATTTAATAAAAATAAGTGCATAAGGAACAAAGCAAAAGTTTCACATAATATCCTGTCAATAAAATTAGTAAAACCTGGAAAGCAATTTCCAGTGTAGTATGTGGATCAGGAGATAAGATGCAATATCGGTTCATTTTCACAACGGCTAAAGAAAGTATAATTTTCAGTACTCTTCTAACTTCTATTATCCACATGGGAGCTGTTATTATCTGCATAATGTACTGAGGCATTTGCAATTAGGCTTGCTGTTCAGATTAGTCTCCCTCGGTTTCAAGTCACTTTCACTTGAAACGATAAAATTAAATTAGCAGTCTTACCCAGGTCAGTGTGCAGTTTCTCCCAGTGGATTCTGCATGCTATTGTTGCTCGGTTACAGTTTTCATATCATAACACTGGATGCATTTGGAATATAGATATTTTTGCTCTATTTGTAGGAATTTTTAATAAAAGAAGGCAAAATATAATTTCATTTAGTTCAGTTTCTTCCATTTAGCTGTTGTACAGGAATTTAACATAACAATAGAATGCTTGCTTTGGAGATGACTGTATACTTTTGCTGTTCCAAGTTATGTGGTGAGCTTTATATTAAAAATAAAATATACTGGCAAGATAAAACAATACTGAATTCCAGTTGTAACACATATCTTATTTTTCCTTTGAAACAGGAGGTAGAATTACCCTATGAAATTAGGTTTAGGAAAGAACTAGTTTTTTACTTGCTTGCTTTTCTTTTCTCTTTGTATTCTTTACACTGCTGCTGCTGCTAAGTCACTTCAGTCGTGTCCGACTCTGTGTGACCCCCTAGACGGAAGCCCACAAGGCTCCCCCGTCCCTGGGATATTCCAGGCAAGAACACTGGAGTGGGTTACCATTTCCTTCTCCAATGTGTGAAAGTGAAGTCACTCAGTCATGTCCGACCCATAGCGACCCCATGGACTGCAGCCTACCAGGCTCCTCCATCCATGGGATTTTCACATTTCAGTTCAGTCACTCAGTCGTGTCTGACTTTTTGAGAACCCATGGATGGCAGCACGCCAGGCTTCCCTGTCCATTACCAATCCCTGGAGCTGCTCAAACTCATGTCCATCCAGTCAGTGATGTCATCCAACCATCTCATCCTGTATTGTCCCCTTCTCCTCCTGCCTTCCATCTTTCTCAGCATCAGGATCTTTTCAAATAAGTCAGTTCTTCGCATCAGGTAGCCAAAGAATTGGAGTTCCAGCTTCAGCATCTGTCCTTCCAAAGAATATTCCAGACTGATTTCCTTTAGGATTGACTGGTTGGATCTCCTGGAAGTCCAAGGGACTCTCAAGAGTCTTCTCCAACACCATGCTGTTAAGTCACTTCAGTCGTGTCCGACTCTGTGTGACCCCACAGACGGAAGCCCACCAGGCTCCCCCGTCCTTGGGATTCTCCAGGCAAGAACACTGGAGTGGGTTGCCATTTCCTTCTCCAATGTGTGAAAGTGAAAAGTGACTGTGAAAGTGAAAAGTGAAAATGAAGTCACTCAGTTGTGTCCAACCCATAGCGACCCGACGGACTGAAGCCTGCCAGGCTCCTCCATCCATGGGATTTTCTAGGCAAGAGTACTGGAGTGGCTTGCCATTGCCTTCTCCGCTCCAACACCATACCACAGTTGAAAAGCATCAGTTCTTTGGTGCTCAGCTTTCTTTATGGTCCAACTCCATACATGACTACTGGAAAAATCATAGCTTTGACTAAATGGACCTTTGTTAGCAAAGTAACATCTCTGCATTTTAATATGCTGTTTAGGTTGGTCATAGCTTTTCTTCCAAGGAGCAAGTGTCTTTTAATTTCTGACTGCATTCACCATCTGCAGTGATTTTGGAGGACAAGAAAATGAAGTCTCTCTCTGTTTGCATTGTTTCCCTATCTATTTGCCACAAAGTGATGGGACTGGATGCCATGATCTTCATTTTATGAATATAAATTTACTTTCTTCCTCCTATAATGAAAATGATATTGTTGTTGTTGAGCTGCTAAGTCATATCCGACTCTTTTTTGGCCCCATGGACTGGAGCCTGCCAGGATCCTCTGTCCATAGGATTTCCCAGGCGAGAATTCGGGATTGGTTTGTCATTTCCTTTGTCTGTGTATCTTACCAACACAGGGATCAAACCCTCATCTCCTGCATTGGCAGGCAGATCCTTTACCACTGAACTACCAGGGAAGCCTGGAAAATGGTGTATCTTTATCAAATATAACCAGAAGAATTTTGATGGGTATGTTTGTTTCTTTCTGGTTTTGTGTGTGTGTGTGTGTGTGTGTGTGTGTGTCTTTGTTTGGTCTCTTGAGAGTATAATTACAGAGAATTTTTTTTTTGCAAAGAAATATAAAACACACACCTCAACAGTCTCACATTCAAATTACACTGACTTACAACTGATAAAAGGAGAAAATGTGGAATTAACAAAAATTCGAACAGTCTTAGCAATGGAGGTAGCTCTATTTTTGCCCTTGCTTATCTAAAACAGGAAATAAATTTTTATCCTAAGCTCTTGCCATATGGATTCTCCTTAGTTCCTCAGTTACATGTGACACTTTATTCTGCCCTCTCCTTGGAAACCCTTGTCCCATCCATTGCTTGACTGGCTTTTCCTCTTCTTTCACATTTGTCATATCTGAGGATGCTCCCCTCATATCCTCAGAACAAGAAGAGTGCTCATGCGTCGGAACCCTGCAGCACCGTGCTCCTATCTCTGTGTGAGAAGCGTATACTGTTTAGCTCATCCTTAAGGCATGAACTGACTCTTTTCACTTCTATTTCACCAGAGTTTTACACTCATTTTTAATAGAGTAGAAATTTAATAATTATTTGTCAAAATACTGAATAAGATGAATGAATATTTAAATCTGTTAGATATTGTTTTTAGAGGAGCAGAAAAGTGGCAATAGGCAGCTAAATTTGAAAGACTACTTCAGTTCAGTTCAGTTCGGTCACTCTGTCATGTCTGACTCTTTGCAACCCCATGACCACAGCACGCCAGGCCTCTCTGTCTATTACCAACTCACGGAGATAACCCAAAAAAATGTCCATTGAGTCAGTGATGCCATCCAACCATCTCGTCCTCTGTCATCCCCTTCTCCTCCTGCCCTCAATCTTTCCCAGCATCAGGGTCTTTTCAAGTGAGTCAGTACTTCGCATCAGGTGGCCAAAGTATTGGAGTTTCAACTTCAACATCAGTCCTTCCAGTGAACACCCAGGACTGATCTCCTTTGGGATGGACTGGTTGGATCTCCTTGCAGTCCAAGGGACTCTCAAGAGTCTTCTCCAGCACCACAGTTCAAAAGCATCAATTCTTCGGTGATCAGCTTTCTTCACAGTCCAACTCTCACATCCATACATGACCACTGGAAAAACCATAGCCTAGACTAGACAGATATTTGTTGCCAATGTCTCTGCTTTTTAATATGCTGTCTAGGTTGGTCATAACTTTCCTTCCAAGGAATAAGCATCCTTTAATTTCATGGCTGCAGTTCAATCTGTAGTGATTTTGGAGCCCAGACAAATAAAGTCAGCCACTATTTCCACTGTTTCCCCATCTATTTGCCATGAAGTTATGGGACCAGACACCATGATCTTAGTTTTCTAGATGTTGAAATTTAAGCCAACTTTTTCACTCTCCTCTTTCACTTTCATCAAGAGGCTCTTGAGTTCTTCTTCACTTTCTGCTGTAAGGGTGGTGCCATCTGCATAGCTGAGGTTATTGATATTTCTCCTGGCAATCTTATTCCAGTTTGTGCTTCCTCCAGCCCAGCATTCCTCATGATGTACTCTGCATGTAACTTAAATAGGCAGGGTGACAATGCAGCCTTGATGTACTCCTTTTCCTATTTGGAACCAGTCATGTCCAGTTCTACTGTTGCTTCTTGACCTGATTACAGGATTTTCAAGAGGCAGGTCAGGTGGTCTGGTATTCCCATCTCTTTCAGAATTTTCCACACTTTCTTGTGAACCACACAGTCAAAGGCTTTGGCATAGTCAGTAAAGCAGAAATAGATGTTTTTCTGGTATTTTCTTGCTTTTTCCATGATCCAGCAGATGTTGGCAATTTGATCTCTGGTGCCTCTGCCTTTTCTAAAACCAGCTTGAACATCTGGAAGTTCTCGGTTCACATATTGCTGAAGCCTGGCTTGGAGAATTTGAACATTACTTTACTAGCGTGTGAGATGAGTGCAATTGTGCGGTAGTTTCAGCATTCTTTGGCATTGCCTTTATTTGGGATTGGAGTGAAAACTGAACTTTTCCAGTCCTGTGGCCACTGCTGAGTTTTCCAAATTTTCTAACTTATTGAGTGCAGCACTTTCACAGCATCATCTTTTAGGATTTGAAATAACTCAACTGGAATCCCATCACCTCCACTAGCTTTATTCATAGTGATGCTTTCTAAGGCCCACTTGACTTCACATTCCAAGATGTCTGGTCTAGGAGAGTGATCACACCATCGTCATTATCTGGGTCATAAAGATCTTTTTTCTACAGGTCGTCTGTGTATTCTTGACACTTCTTCTTAATATCAACTGCTTCTGGTAGGTCCATACCATTTCTTTCCTTTATTGAGCCCATCTTTGCATGAAGTGTTCCCTTGATATCTCTAATTTTATTGAAGAGATCTCTTGTTTTTCCTATTCTCTTGTTTTCCTCTATTTCTTTTCATTGATCACTGAAGAAGGCTTTCTTATCTCTCCTTGCTATTCTTTGGAACTCTGCATTCAAATGGTTATATCTTCCCTTTTCTCCTTTGCTTTTTGCTTCTCTTATTTTCTCAGCTATTTGTAAGGTCTTCTCAGACAAACATTTTGCTTTTTTGCATTTCTTTTTCTTGGGGATGGTCATGATCCCTGTGTCCTGTACAGTGTCACGAACCTCCATCCATAGTTCATCAGGCACTCTGTCTATCAGATCTAGTCCCTTAAATCTATTTCTCACTACAACTGCATAATCATAAGGGATTTGATGTAGGTCATACCTGAACGGTCTAGTGGTTTTCCCCACTTTCTTCAATTTAAGTCTGAATTTGGCAATAAAGAGTTCATGATCTGAGCCACTGTCAGCTTAGGTTTCTATATAGACTACTATAGGTTGCTATAAATCTATCTTCCACCTTAATACACTTATACATATATATATATACATATATTCCTCACTCAATAATCACATTGCTCCTGTGCATGTGTGTATGAGACAGAATGACCGACAGAGACAGACAGATGGACAGCACATGGCTTCCTTCAGGCCAGCTCTCCCATCTGCAGTTCACGTTCTCCAGCACTTCCAATCTCTTCATATCTGACCCTCTGACCATTTCACCCATTTATCATACTGCACTGACCCTAGAAAATAAGCATTTGAATTTGAAATCCTGGTTCTAACTATATTTTGGAAATAATAATGCTTTAATAATGATGGAAAATTAGGCAAGAAATATTTATTTTAACTTGGTGATTTTTCTTTACAAAAATATTGACCATTATAGTATTTTGATAATTTTATGACACATTTACTGTTGTATGTTTTTTTTTTTATTTAGAGACTTTATTTAAATATAAATCTCTCAGAGAAACAACCACAAGCAAATAATCCCTCTTCAGAATTCTTAGGACAAAAAATGTCTGAAGATTCAATGTTAGTCCACAATTGATCTGACAATAACACTTCGCTGGTGATGGACAGGGAGGCCTGGCGTGCTGTGATTCATGGGATCGCGGAGAGTCGGACACGACTGAGCGACTGAACTGAACTGAACTGAACTGAGTACTCATGTAAAGCTCATTTTGGTCTTTATTTATTGAGCATAATTATTTGCATATTTTTACATAGTTATTAATGTAGTTGATTATGAGGTCAATATCTGAAATATGTTCCAAATTCCTTTCTAAAACACAAAAATAAAAGTAATCTAATTTCTGAAATTCATCTGATCGTATGGATTTCGATTAATGTACTAAGAAACAAAATATAAAACAACTTCAAATGTAAATATAGCTACACTAGAAATTTTTTTAAATAACAAAATAAGAAAGAAAGAATTTTTTAATAAAATTCTTTTTTAGAAATAAAAAAAAAAAAAAGAAAGAAAGAAAAGCACTTCCTGTGGCTGGCACAGAAGGGACACTTTTGTTTTAATCTTATACAAACATTCACATTTTTTCCCCAGGGAAAACCTATTTTTAATTTGAATCCAGGAATGGACACAATTAATGCATCTGGTTACTATAAATTTTTTGCCAGGATAGAAATTATCATTATCCATTATTTTAAGCAACCCCATTGTCAGTTTGTGCTTGACAAATATTATCACCTAGCTTGCCTATTTTGACTATGTCTTTCAAATATAGTACAATAATAGTTTCAAGATAATCATAACCAGACACAGTTAACAAATAATGGTGGTATACCTAGCATATCTTAATAACTGCTAATCAGGGAAGGTGGTGAACTTGCCCATGACATCTACAAACCTCTTTGGCCCTTTTCACTTTTCACACCATGGCTGAATGTGTTGCTGCTCTAGGCTTCCAAACATATGACTAGAAATTGAGATTTTCAAAAGAAAATAACTGAAGTTAAAAAAAAAAAAAAGACTTGCCTTCAGTCTTTTTGGGTTTTAATCATGTATATTGTAAATGAGGTAATCCTCTTATTGTATCCAAATATTGATGCCTCTCTTTGTAATAATCTGAATCCTATCAGCTTGGATTTCAGAGAAGTGTGACTTTTTAAAAAGGGCTTTTTGCAAACCTTGATCCTAATTTGGAAGACTTACCACAGAACACAAGCTCTATAGAGAAAAACCTGATGTAATTGCAATTCAGAATTAAAAGATCTATGCATATAAACAAACTTCTCCAGTTGTTCAGTTCAGTCGCTCAGTCGTGTCCAACTCTCCATGACCCCATGAATCACAGCACGCCAGGCCTCCCTGTCCATCACCAACTCCCGGAGTTCACTCAAACTCACATCCATCGAGTCGGTGATGACATCCAGCCATCTCATCCTCTGTCGTCCCCTTCTCCTCCTGCCCCCAATCCCTCCCAGCATCAGAGTCTTTTCCAGTGAGTCAACTCGTCGCATGAGGTGGCCAAAGTATTGCAGTTTCAGCTTCAGCCATCAGTCCTTCCAATGAACACCCAGGACTGATCTCCTTTAGGATGGACTGGTTGGATCTCCTTGCATTCCAAGGGACTCTCAAGAGTCTTCTCCAGCACCACAGCTCAAAAGCATCAATTCTTTGGCGATCAGCTTTCTTCACAGTCCAACTCTCACATCCATACATGACCACTGGAAAAACCATAGCCTTGACTAGATGGTCCTTTGTTGGCAAAGTAATGTCTGTGCTTTATAATATGCTATCTAGGTAGGTAGTGAATAGCAATTAATTCCAAAGTTCATAAAAATAGCCTAATTGCTATGAAATTATTAATTTTCTAGAAAAACTGCATAGTCTATCTTATTACATTACTGCCTAAGATTATTTTTTGCAACAGATGATATAAAGTGTGCTTTACAGTCCACAAGCAAGTATCATCTCATAACACTGTCATGACACTTGACAGGACCTGAAATTTCAATAGAAACTCATTACGAAAATAATTTTTCCAAGAATGCCAAAATACCTTCCATACTTTAAAGGAACACTTTAACAAAGAAAACTTAATGTATTTATATATGCCTCCCAACCAAACAGAAAATAGGGCTATCACAATTTAGGCTAGGAGTAGATTAGTGTGTCTACTTACACAATGAATAAATAGATATAGTCAGTCAATTGAACTTTTTCCTCAGCAAACATATCAGAAGATGACTTAATTATGATTTGTCTATTAATGTTTTAAAGACTTCTTATCTAGATTTGCCAAACTGCCTTCTAAGTCAATATCTTTTTTTTTTTTTCAACAAGTATTTCTTTTTTTTTTTTATTGGAGGCTAATTACTATACAATATTATATTGGTTGGTTTTGCCATACATTGACATGAATCTGCCCCCGGTGTATCTTTTTGAATGGCATTGAACTTTAACAGAGAAAACGTAATTTCTATGTAGAAAATGATAAAATGCCTACAGTGGCAGCAAATAAGCCAAATAATAGTAAAACCAAATTGTCTCTATAGGATAGGGACCAAAAAAAAAAAAAGGATACGGACTCAGCTATTAGGGAATCATAAATATTAAATCCTGTCTTAGTAGATAATTTAAAAGTTGAATGATGAAGTTCATGCAAATTAAAGGAACACTATAAAGAAAAGGTCAGGTACTTTTTTCCTACTTCTGTGACACTTATTTCAATAAACATTTAGTAATCAAAGCATTTTGGAAATTAACAGGGGAACAAAAATATCATAATATTAAGTCAAATTACTAGGACCAAAAAATAGACATATATTTAAAACAATTTAAAGAACCACATTTCAAAGAAACCAAAGGAGAGATATGACCTTGGATTATGTCTGAATAACTTAACTTGTAATAAAGGATTATGTGCTCAGTCCCGTCTGACTTTTAGCCCACCAAGTTCCTTTGCCCATGGGATTTTCCAGGCAAGAATACTGAAGTGGGTTGCCATTTCCTCCTCCAGAGGGTCTTCTCAACCCAGGGATGGAACCCATGTCTCTTGTGTCTGTCTCCTGCATTGGCAGGCAGATTCTTTACCACTAGTGCCACCTGGAAAGCCAGAAATATGTAATTGCAACAGAAAACATTAAAAGTTTCCTTTAGCAAACTTAATTAAAATATATTTGCTATACACAGAAAGTTTGAAAACCAAATGTAACCAAGTTTAACGTGTTCAAAATGTACTTGATTTGTTGGGTTTCTTTTTCCCCTGATATGATTTCTTCCACATTCCTTCTCTAAAATAGGATATAGATGGTGAGAAATGATGCCAATATAATTACCTGTCTCTGTGTAAAAAATGAAGCTGGACATATTTTCAGGTTCCTAGTTAAACAACTCAGACCAAATAAAAATAACCTATCAGCTGACCCTAGGAAATATTTCCTCTCAGAAAATAGGTCTGTAACCCAAGCAAATCAGCCTCCATGGAAACTAACAGCTGTATCATCAAGACTCATTTTAAGAACATCACATTGCTGTGTCTACGAAACAAGAGCTATGATATCATAAACTCTTCTTAATTCTAATAGATACTTTACTGTGCAAAATCCACCCTAAATCACCAAACAGAGGTCCTAAAACTCCTTAAATAACCTCTCTTCAGTTCAGTTCAGTTCAGTCACTCAGTCATGTCCAACTCTTTGCGACCGCATGAATCACATCACGCCAGGCCTCTTCCCACAAATAAGGCTATCACAAGTTCAGGTTCTCTTTTGCTATATCAAGTATAATAAATTTAATCTTTCTTGATCAAGATATCTTCCTGAGGATTTTCTGGTGGGGTGGGGTGGAGTTTTCAACAATTCTGGAGATCCCAGCAAGGTCCAGCAGAAACCACTTTGCCACCATGACTAAGATCTCGACCTCAGAACTAGAGTTTTCTCCAGGGTCTCTTGAGCCCTCCCTCTGGAACAGTGAGCTACATTCTATGTTGAGTACAAACTCCTACTTTTTAAAATTAAATCCCAAGCTCTGAGTTTATTGTGTATCCTAGGAATGTACACACATATTTTAAGAATCCTTGTATAAACTGATCAATTTTTAAAATTTATATTCTATGTTAAAAACTGTATTCTTACTAATGACTCTATCTCTCTGTCTGCCTTCATCTCTTTCTGTTGTTAGTCTGTAAGAGTAACTTAAAGGACAAAGGACAAATAGAGATCTGCTAAGTTTGTCTTTCAAGCCAGCTACAAGTAATAGCAAATGATAGGTTGCAATAGTCTAATGTCCTTGAAGATCAGTATTTCACTGGAGTCATCTCTCAAATAATTTGTCCATGGGAATCTGGGTCGAGCAAAGTTCTGCTCAATGTGATCAATACCTTCTATTACTGGAGAATGCATGCTTGTCAGTTCTCCAGTTGTAAAGGACCAATCCTTAGGCTAGGATTCTGATACACATGGTACACAAGCAACATATTTGATTAAACATTTTCATGGATTTGTATCAATCTATGTACACATCTCCTCTGGATGAGAACTTTGCCTCTTGTATGACTCTTAGTAGAGGACCCATATTTGCACTTTTATTTCTAAATATAAAAATATAGCAGAGTATAATGACACTCAAATGGTCACTTCAGGGAACTTCCAATATATAAAAATGCTCATTTAAAAAAGCTTCTTATGAAAATGGGAATTGGGGATAGCAATTCAAAGAGCCCAGAGGAACTTCTCCCCAGCTAAATCCATTTAACTGGTAAAACATAAAAATAAATAAAATGGACTAAGGCTCTGAGAAGTATCCTAAGGTCATACTGCAAATGGAGAACCATTATTCAGGAAAATCTAATGAATCTCAGTAAAAACATTGAGATGCTGTCGCTGTTCCTACCCCAGTCAGCATGACAAAGCTACACTCTGGGTGGACAGACACAAAGGTTGCATCTTGTAAGACTCCATTTTTATGACCTGTCCAGGACCAACAAATCTGCAGAGACAAAAAGTAAATTAGCAGCTGCCTGTGGCTGGGAAGGGAGGAAAGCCTGGGAGTTTATGCTAATGTGCACAGGGCTTCTTCTGGGGTGAGGAATGATCCAAAGCGGGTTTTGGTGATGACTGTCCAACTCTTGAGCATACTTCAGAAAAAAACCATTAAATTGTACATTTTCAATGGGCGGCTTGCATAGTACGTGGATTATTTCTCAAGAAAGATATGGTTCAGGGTACTGGTCTTATGCCCAAAAGACAGCTTGTGCAACGTTCTAGCATGACATTTCTAGTTCTCAGTTACTGGAATAATGTATTAGTGTAGGATAATAGCTATAGACAGAAGAATCTATTCTAGCCAGCTTAAGCAGAAAGATATTTAAGGAGTGTTAAGTTTCTCCAAAACCTCCATCTGGGCTACAAAACCAGATTTGGATGCTATCAGAAATATTTTACAACCCGGGTCTCCCGCATTGTAGCAGACACTGTACCATCTGAGCCACCAGGGAAGTCCATTATATTTTACTAGAGACCATCCTGATAGAAATAGCTCAACTGGAATTCCATCACCACCACTAGCTTTGTTTCTAGTGATGCTTTCTAAGGCCCACCTGACTTCACATTCCAAGATGTCTGGCTCTAGGTCAGTGATCACGTCATCGTGACTGTGTTGGTCATGAAGATCTTTTTTGTACAGTTCTTCTGTGTATTCTTGCCACCTCTTCTTAATATCTTCTGCTTCTGTTAGGTCCATACCATTTCTGTCCTTTATCGAGCCCATCTTTGCATGAAATGTTCCCTTCATATCTCTAATTTTCTTGAAGAGATCTCTTGTTTTTCCTGTTCTGTTGTTTTCCTCTATTTCTTTGCATTGATTACTGAGGAAGGCTTTCTTATCTCTCCTTGCTATTCTTTGGAACTCTGCATTCAGATGCTTGTATCTTTCCTTTCCTCCTTTGCTTTTCACTTCTCTTCTTTTCACAGCTATTTGTAAGTCCTCCTCAGACAGCCATTTTGCTTTTTTGCATTTCTTTTCCATGGGGATGGTCTTGGTCCCTGTCTCCTGTATAATGTCACGAACCTCCGTCCAGAGTTCATCAGGCACTCTATCTATCAGATCTAGTCCCTTAAATCTATTTCTCACTTCCACTGTATAATCATAAGGGATTTGATTGAGGTCATATATGAATGGTCTAGTGGTTTTCCCTACTTTCTTCAATTTCAGTCTGAATTTGGCAATAAGGAGTTCATGATCTGAGCCACAGTCAGCTCCTGGTCTTGTTTTTGCTAACTGTATAGAGCTTCTCCATCTTTGGCTGCAAAGAATATAATCAGTCTGATTTCGGTGTTGACCATCTGGTGATGTCCATGTGTAGAGTCTTCTCTTGTGTTGTTAGAAGAGGGTGTTTGTTATGAACAGTGCGTTCTCTTGACAAAACTCTATTAGCCTTTGCCCTGCTTCATTCCGTGCTCCAAGGCCAAATTTGTCTGTTACTCCAGGTGTTTCTTGACTTCCTACTTTTGCATTCCAGTCCCCAATAATGAAAAAGGACATCTTTTTTGGGTGTTAGTTCTAAAAGGTCTTGTAGATCTTCATAGAACTGTTCAACTTCAGCTTCTTCAGCGTTACTGGTTGGGGCATAGGCCTGGATTACTGTAATATTGAATGGTTTGCCTTGGAAACGAACAGAAATCATTCTGTCGTTTTTAGATTGCATCCAAGTACTGCATTTCGGACTCTTTTGTTGACCATGATGGCTACTCCATTTCTTCTAAGGGATTCCTGCCCACAGTAGTAGATATAATGGTCATCTGAGTTAAATTCACCCATTCCAGTCCATTTTAATTCACTGATTCCTAGAATGTCTATGTTCACTCTTGCCATCTCCTGTTTGACCACTTCCAATTTGCCTTGATTCATGGACCTAACATTCCAGGTTCCTATGCAATATTGCTCTTTACAGCACCGGACCTTGCTTCTATCATCGGTCACATACACAACTGGGTATTGGTTTTGCTTTTGCTCCATCCCTTTATTCCTTCTAGAATTACTTCTCCACTGATCTCCAGTAGCATACTGGGCACCTACCGACCTGGGGAATTCCTCATTTAGTATCCTATCATTTTGCCTTTTGATACTGTTCATGGGGTTCTCAAGGCAAGTATACTGAAGTGGTTTGCCATTCCCTTCTCCAGTGGACCACATTTGGCTGTGGTCCATGTGATCAGATCAACTAGTTTCCTGTGATTATGATTTCAGTGTGTCTGCCCTCTGATGCCCCCTCCCAATACCTACTGTCTTATTTGGGTTTCTCTTACCTTGGTCGTGGAAAATCTCTTCACAGCCGCTCCAGCAAAGTGCAGCCGCTGTACCTTACCTTGGACGAGGGGTATCTCCTCAAGGCCGCCCCTCCTGACCTTGAACGTGGAGTAGTTCCTCTTGGCCCTCCTGCACCCGCACAGCCACCGCCTGTTGGACGTGGGGCAGCTCCTCTTGGCCCCTGGCCCTGGCCTCAGGCATGGGGTAGCTCCTCTCCACCGTGCCTCTTTGCCTGATCCGTTGCGCCGGGGCCGGCGTCTCTCGCGTCTGCGCGGCAGGGGCCGGCATCTCTCACTCAGCAGTGGCCACAGGACTGGAAAAGGTCAGTCTTCATTCCAATCCCAAAGAAAGGGAATGCCAAAGAATGCTCAAATTACCGCACAATTGCACTCATCTCACACGCTAGTAAAGTCATGCTCAAAATTCTCCAAGCCAGGCTTCAGCAATATGTGAACCGTGAATTCCAGATGTTCAAGCAGGTTTTAGAAAAGGCAGAGGCACCAGAGATCAAATTGCCAACATCCGCTAGATCATGGAGAAAGCAAGAGAGTTCCAGAAAACCATCTATTTCTGCTTCATTGACTATGCCAAAGCCTTTGACTGTGTCGATCACAATAAACTGTGGAACATTCTGAAAGAGATGGGAATCCCAGACTACCTGACCTGCCTCTTGAGAAACCTGTATGCAGGTCAGGATACAACAGTTAGAACTAGACATGGAACAACAGACTGGTTCCAAATAGGAAAGGGAGTGCGTCAAGCTGTATATTGTCACCTTGCTTATTTAACTTATATGCGGAGTGCATCATGAGGAAAGCTGGGCTGGAAGAAGCACAAGCTGGAATCAAGATTGCTGGGAGAAATATCAATAATCTCAGATATGCAGATGACACTACCCTTATGGCAGAAAGTG
Organism: Moschus berezovskii; assembly: GCF_049115385.1. NCBI lineage: Eukaryota > Metazoa > Chordata > Mammalia > Artiodactyla > Moschidae > Moschus > Moschus berezovskii. The sequence continues at coordinate 11,683,004 of NC_142467.1, forward strand.
AAGAGGAACTCAAAAGCCTCTTGATGAATGTAAAAGAGGAGAGTGAAAAGGCTGGCTTGAAGCTCAACATTCAGAAAACAAAGATCGTGGCATCTGGTCCCATCACTTCATGGGAAATAGATAAACAGTGGAAACAGTGTCAGACTTTATTTTTTTGGGCTCCAAAATCACTGCAGATGCAGATTGCAGCCATGAAATTAAAAGACGCTTACTCCTTGGAAGGAAAGTTATGATCAACCTTGATAATATATTAAAAAGCAGAGACATTACTTTGCCAACAAAGGTCCGGCTAGTCAAGGCTATGGTTTTTCCCGTGGTCATGTATGGATGTGAGAGTTGGACTGTGAAGAAAGCTGATCACCGAAGAATTGATGCTTTTGAACTGTGGTGCTGGAGAAGATTCTTGAGAGTCCCTTGTACCGCAAGGAGATCCAACCAGCCCATTCTAAGGGAGATCGATCCTGGGTGTTCATTGGAAGGACTGATGCTAAAGCTGAAACTGCAATACTTTGGCCACCTCATGCGATCAGTTGACTCACTGGAAAAGACTCTGATGCTGGGAAGGGTTGGGGGCGGGAGGAGAAGGGGACGACCGAGAATGAGATGGCTGGATGGCATCACCGACTCTGTGGACATGAGTTTGAGTGAACTCCGGGAGTTGGCGATGGACAGGGAGACCTGGCGTGCAGTTATTCATGGGGTCGCGGAGAGTCGGACACGACTGAGTGACTGAACTGAACTGAACTGATCCTGATAGAAGAAATATCAAGATAAGCTGTGGTAATCATACCCATGGTCAAAATTTAGAGGGAAAACATATTCCTAGAAAAATAAAGAAGACAAATTTCTAAACCTCCAAGGATGTGCACTTTTGATTGATATAAAAAAGTTTGCAAAAAAAAAAGAGAGATCTCAGATTTCAAAATTGGTTCCTTCAGGATTCGTTGATCAAGACAAAAAAGTAGTATGGAAAACTTAAACCTAAATTGAATCTAGATTGTTTTGTATCTTAAATTCCCCTTCACACATTTGCTGCTCACTATTTCATACTATTCCTTCTGACTCTATCCCTTCTATTCATTCAGGCAAGAAAGAAACCCTCAATGCTCAGCTGACCCTTTACAAGTAAATTTTTCTGAAGGAAGAAATCCCTCACAGTTGATTTTAAGTCATGGTCTCTATCAGAATTAAGAGCTATTGAGAGGATTTTCCCAAGTTTATATAAGATGGTAAAAAAAAAAAGAAAAAAAATTACAGTGGCATTTAGAGTACTTCACAGGGTAGACCCTGTGTTTCACTGCCCAGGCCTCCTTTTTGAAATTGAATTCTTAATTGGTCGAAGGTCACACCACTTTCTTGGGGGAAGCTATACTCAATGTAATATATTGTCTTTTTTCTAATTCATTTCAGAAACTCAGGTCACATTCTCAGACATTGTTCCTTTTTACACAGGAGTATTTAGAACTTTGTTTCGGCATTTAGCATTCAGTTTTCCTCCTTAAAATGATTTAGCCGTACCCCATTCACATAAATACCTTTTGTAAGATAATTCAACTCTAATTTTTTAAATTTTTATTATAATCTTCCCTCCTCTTTGAGTTACTGAAAAATATATTTTTATTGTCTCTAACTTGTTTGCCTTTGTATTACTTTTGTACACAGAGGATATGGTCTGTGTGAGTTTGATTGTTTGTAATTTGTTGAAGCTTGCTTTGTTCCCTAGTATGTGCTCCGTTTTTGCAAATGTTCTAGTAAAACCAAGGCTGTGAACCTTCAAGGAACTTGCATACACCAGCGTCTGTCTGTGCCTCTGCTTTCCCATTTCTGCATTGTTTGTAGCCTGTGCAAAAGTCCTTGTTATTTCCTGCCCAGTTCAACAATGCAATAAAAATTTTTTAAATATTTTATTCACCAGGGGTTACTAGGAGTCAAGATTTTTTATGAAAATGCTCTATATCTTAATTGCGGCATGATTTTATATACGTGTGTGTGTGTGTGTATAAACTTACTAAACTATACATTTACATTGAGTGCATTTTGCAGTATGGATGGCATCATCGACTCTGTGGACATGAGTTTGAGTGTACTCCGAGAGTTGGTGATGGACAGGGAGGCCTGGCGTGCTGTGATTCATGGGGTCGCGGAGAGTTGGACACGACTGAGCGACTGAAGTGAACTGAACTGAAGTTATAGCTAAATAAAGTTGATTTAAAAAATACTTGAGTATTTTCAGTAGCTACACTGGAAGTAATTTTGTTGACCATGCAGGCAGGCATAATGCCTTCAAAATCACCAGCAAATGCTGCAAAGATGGACTGATACATTTCAGGCAGCATTTACAATGTCTAAACTGACTGAGAGTTGGGAGAATACCGATACCAGAAATAAGACAAGTACAAGACTGCTCATCCAAGCAGGGTTACAGATAGGAAGTGACAGGGAGTGACAACAGAAGGAAGTGAGACGTACTCAAAGGGCGAAGGCAGGCACTCGGTTTCTGATAAGCAGGGATAAAAATCCCCTTTTCAGAAGGGGAGACATAAAAAAGATCACTACATTGTGGTGAAGTTTACTACTTCCAATTAGTATGTCCACACGAAATAATTCACATTGCTGACTAGGCAGAATACAGTGTAAATAAGTAATTATTATTGTTTTTCTAAGGAGCAAGGAAACAAGTGAATGGAAAACGTCTCTACTGAGAGACTAATCCAGTACACCCGCACCTCTGGAAATAAGGAGCCAAAGAATTTCTAATATCCGAAATGATGATTTAAGAAATGACCTGGAAACAAATTTTATCTATTTCTGATTTCACTTTGGACCAGGCTTACTAACTAATGATAATAATGACAGCAATAACAACAGTAATAATATCTCTCTACCTGTAGTCTCACCATCATTTTAGACCATACTGCTTCCTATTGGCATTGGGAGTTACAATAGAATTTCTCAAATTTGAGACTTAAACCCTGTCTGAAAACAAGACAAAATAAAAAATAAATAAATAAACCTTAAATGATGAATTGAGAAAGACACTCAGAAATAAAATCTATAAATATCAACATCACTTGTCATTTAATGAATGAACTGTAATTGCTAACATTTCCCTAATTGGAATAATGGGAATGTCTGAACCTGATCCATATCTAGTCTGACAATTTTTCAACAAGATCTCTCCAGGGAAATATGTGGTTAGGAAGGAATATTCAGCAATAATAGAAATCCATCCAGCAGTTAATATGTTTAAAATGGTTGCCAGTTTTAATATGTTTTATGTAAAGATACAGTCATTTTACTGAAGATCACTCATACAGTGTGAAACAAGAAATGTCTTTAGTAGACTAAAAAATTTATATCCCCAAATCTCAAAGGGACCAGTTAGAAAATGGACATTTTATTCAGCCTGCAATGAGAAGAGTTGTATAAAATAATTCAAGGATTTCTGCAGTAAATTAAATAGTAATACCAATTCCCATCATGCCATTCTCTCTGTGTATCTATTTGACCTGATTGTTTTGATAGTTAGTATGAATTTGGAAGGATAAAGCAAATTATTAATTTGATGAGTTGCTGTGAGACAGAACCAATTAAATTCATGACATAATGAGATTTCTATTTTGCCAGGACAACTGAATTATACCTGTAAAATATGTCTGTTGTGTAAGCTGAATTTTTGGAAGAATGATGATTACAGATACAGTATTCTAAAACATATAGTATATAGCACTTTATTGAATGTTTTCCTTTCAAGAATCAGCAGTAACATAATACATCGATCCTTATGGGACCCATGGGTTGGATTTACAAATTAATCATGTGTATTCTTAAACACTTTGGACATAAATATTACTGATTTAAAAAAATAATGTTTTCTCTTTGTCATATCTGAGCTCATTGGAACTGTATCCATTTTACTGGGAGCAACTCAACATGGAAAATCAACTTTTCCTTTAAGCAGTAAAGGAGTTCATTGTTACCATGAATACTTTCAGTTTGATAATATAGCAATTTTCTCTAATTTCATCCATGTTAAATGGTTTATTAAGCATGCATTATTCTTGAAAGTAGATGAAGGAGTCATAAATAGAAGCATCTTCATCCTTCAAGTTTCGAAACAATTTAGAAATAAGACAAAAATATTAGCCAGCAGACAACCAAAATTTTATCATTTCTACTAATGGGTATGTGTGGCAACGAGCCCAAGATCCCAACTTCACCCTATTTACAGTAATAGAAGCAAGTCCTCCTGCTTAGCATGCAATATCTCTATTCCATCTCTTTTTAAGCATTAATATATTTCTCTTTAAAAATAGCTAAGTTAGATCATTCTTTCTCAAAAATATTCATGCTCTGAAATGTAAAAAGTAATTTTGAACAGCATCATCTGTAAGACTTGATACGTAGTTATTAAAACCCAACCTAACACAACAATGTGGTTGCATTTCATGTCACTAAACTGACACTTAATATGGTCAAAATGGTATAATTTACTATGCAAGTAAAAACACACCAACTCCCAAACAAAAGCAACAATAAAAAAAAAAAGCTAGCTCTGCTTCCTATCTCTATTCTTACACTATTAAAATTTTCTCAACTACTAAAATTCTTGGTCAATAAATATCTGATATGAGCCCACTTAGCTCGGAGGAATGATGGACTTCCTAGATATTATTTACATTTGCAATATCAAGTCTGGAACTCCAATGTATATAATCCATTCTACATGAAAAGATCTTCACGACCAAGATAGTCACAATAACGTGATCACTGACCTAGAGCCAAACATCTTGGAATGTGAAGTCAAGTGGGCCTTAGAGAGCATCACTACGAACAAAGCTAGTGGAGGTGATGGAATTCCAGTTGAGCTATTTCAAGTCTTGAAAGATGATGCTGTGAAAGTGCTTCACTAAATATGCCAGCAGATTTGGAAAACTCAGCAGTGGCCACAGGACTGGAAGAGGTCAGTCTTCATTCCAATCCCAAAGAAAGGCAATGCCAAAGAATGCTCAAACTACTGCACAATTGCACTCATCTCACACGCTAGTAAAGTCATGCTCAAAATTCTCCAAGCCAGACTTCAGCAGTATGTAAACCGTGAACTCCCAGATGTTCAAGCAGGTTTTAGAAAAGGCAGAGGCACCAGAGATCAAATTGCCAACATCCGCTGGATCATGGAGAAAGCAAGAGAGTTTCAGAAAAACATCTATTTCTGCTTCATTGACTATGCCAAAGCCTTTGACTGTGTGGATCGCAATAAACTGTGGAACATTCTGAAAGAGATGGGAATACCAGACCACCTGACCTGCCTCTTGAGAAACCTGTATGCAGGTCAGGAAGCAACTGTTAGAACTGCACATGGAACAACAGACTGGTTCCAAATAGGAAAAGGTGTACGTCAAGGTTGTATATTGTCACCTTGCTTATTTAACTTATATGCAGAGTACATCATGAGGAACGCTGGGCTGGAAGAAGCAGAAGCTGGAATCAAGATTGCCGGGAGAAATATCAATAACCTCAGATATGCAGATGACACTACCCTTATGGCAGAAAGTGAAGAGGAACTCAAAAGCCTCTTGATGAAAGTGAAAGAGGAGAGTGAAAAGGTTGGCTTGAAGCTCAACATTCAGAAAACGAAGATCGTGGCATCTGGTCCCATCACTTCATGGGAAATAGATGGAAAAACAGTGGAAACAGTGTCAGACTTTATTTTTTTGGGCTCCAAAATCACTGCAGATGCTGATTGCAGCCAGGAAATTAAAAGATGCTTACTCCTTGGAAGGAAAGTTATGACCAACCTTGATAGTATATTAAAAAGCAGAGATATTACTTTGCCAACCAAGGTCCGTCTAGTCAAGGCAATGGTTTTTCCCATGGTCATGTATGGATGTGAGAGTTGGACTGTGAAGAAAGCTGATCGCTGAAGAATCGATGCTTTTGAACTGTGGTGTTGGAGAAGACTCTTGAGAGTCCCTTGTACTGCAAGGAGATCCAACCAGTCCATTCTAAAGGAGATCAATCCTGGATGTTCATTGGAGGGACTGATGCTAAAGCTGAAACTGCAATACTTTGGCCACCTCATGCGGCGAGTTGACTCACTGGAAAAGACTCTGATGCTGGGAAAGGTTGGGGGCGGGAGGAGAAGGGGACGACGGAGAATGAGATGGCTGGATGGCATCACCGACTCTGTGGACATGAGTTTGGGTGTACTCCGGGAGTTGGTGATGGACAGGGAGGCCTGGCGTGCTGTGATTCATGGGGTCGTGGAGAGTCGGACACGACTGAGCGACTGAACTGAACTGACATGAAAAAAGAAGTAACATCCACTCAAAAACTACAATCAAATCCAATCTGTCATTTGTCCTTGGACATAGACATGGGAGAGAAGTGACTACATCTTAGTCTTACATTGTAAAGTGACCATTTGATTTTCTAAAGTTCATTGACATACTACTTTTTTAAAAATATATATTTTCCTAAGTATTAGGCATCACAAAATATTTTAAAATCACTTACAGCCTCAACATGTAATCCTAACATTTCAATGGAATAAAATGTTTGTTTTGTTTTTTATTGGTGTTAACTTATCACATGTAATTATTTTAAAATTGTGTAATAATATTTTATAGTACAAAGTTATATTATAGGTTAAAATACATGCAATCATGTAAATATTGTAAAATACTACTTAAATTCATCTAAGAGTTTATCATAAAACTGAAACCTTGTGGCTAAGGCGTTTGGAAAGAACTTATATTTTATTTACATAGGAAGTCAGTAAATTTTGTTTATGAGAGAGTAAATTATGACTATTCACCTAATTAAAGATCAAATCCAAATATAAATTAGAATGTGTGCTTATCTGGGAATGCTCATTTGTGAAGATCAGAGATTTATTTCCACTCCTGGGTGTTGTGTACATACTGTGCATTTATAAATATATCCCTGCTAGGAAGGCATTAACCAAGGATAGCAGAGGAAAATAAAAAGGCTCTGAAACTTTAAAAGCAGTTTACTAATCTCCAAGCATTTCCTCTGATTCACTAAGATCTATGTCAGTAAGCACATACAGGCAACTATTCTCTCATGTTTTGTCTAAATTATAACTGAGAAATTTTCAGTGAGTTTTTCCTCAGGGACGACTTTATCGATTTGACTAACAAATAGAACAATGCAAATCCAGGGGTTTAAGCATGTACATTTCTAGAAATCAACCAATGCGTGAAATTCTGACTACTGAACAGAATTTCTGTAGTACTGGGAAATTTCTACCAACAAGGCATATTTGCAGGTCACAGAAAAAGCTCCCTCCCCTAGCCCCTGACTCATTGGAGAAGACCCTGATGCTGGGAAAGATTGAGGGCAGGAGGAGAAGGGGACAAGAGAGGATTAAATGGTTGGATGGTGTCACTGACTCAGTGGACGAGTTTGAGCAAACTCTGGGAGATAGTGAAGGACAGGGAAGCCTGACATGCTGCAATTAATGGGATTGCAAAGAACTGGACAGGACTGCAGAGACTGAACAACAACTCCCACACCCCTCCCCGCCAAATATAAGAAAAACTTACCCTCTTGTTTTAAGAACTATAGACATTGTTGCTAGGAATTTTCTTCTGGGATCCTAGCTGAGAAATGTTAGATTTCTTGTTCTCAAGAGCTTTATATTAGTATCACTAAGAATTGGATTTGGAATGAAAAAAGGATTAAGGTACAAATGTACTTATTTGTAAGTGTATTTTCTTTCTAGTTAGTGAATATTTGAAATACAGAAAGGTTGGGTATCGACTTTTAGATTTCTTACCTTATTCTTAACCAGAGCCCTTTAAAAAATTGAAGACATATCACTAACAAAATATCTAATATTTACTTAGTGCTTATTCATGGGGCAAATATTGTACCAAGAATTTTTCTGGATTATTTTATTTAATTTTCCCAAAGTTCTCCAGAAGGCAGTTGCTATTATTATCTCTCATACAAGATGAACCTCAAACACAGGTAAGATGCTCAAGCTGTTAAGGTTAGTGGTTCCCAGAACTAAGTCTCTTTATACAGATTGTTAACTGCTAGTGTGTGTGTGTGCGCGCATGTGTGCACATAAGCATATATAAATATATATGTGTATTTAAAGTGCATTTTTTCCATCAGAGTCTCCCCCTTTTATTCATCTCCTTCCTGCTTTTCACTCTTTACATCTAACACATTTATCTCCACTCATCCTTCTGTATCTTGTTTCTCTCCTATCTCCCTACCAAATTTTAATCTGTGTTTGTAATTTTTACTAAATGCCTGCATTTTCTCATTTTGACACACCATCAGTTCATTGCAAAAGGGACTCTAGTATCAGTATGCTTTCACAGTCGAGACCATGTTTACAAAGTCCTGGAAATTGTGGTTCAGTGAGTCCATGGTAGAATCCAATAATCTAGAGTCTTTTTTTTTTTTAACAAGTAACTGCTGTGGCTCTAATTCTTTTCCTCAAACATGCTTGTTTTCAGTTACATTGGTCACAGTTTCTTAATCGACATAGATTTGTCTTCATGTGCTCACCTCTTACATGTTGATTATAAGCTGAAGGTACTCTGCCAGCCCTTTCTTTTCCCACCTCGTCTACGGAAGCCTTTATCTGTAGTCCATGCTCCAACCACCACCTACGAAGAAACTATGGTCTAATATGTCTCTCCAGTCCAGATTTATCTTCTGATTCCTTAATCATTATACAGGATGTCTCATGTATTATCTATGCCTGGATATCCCACAGGCTGTTTAAATTCAATATATCTCAACCTTATCTCAATGTATCTTTGTATGCCAAATTTACTCTTTCTCTGCTCAGTATCATAATTAACGGTGCCATTCAGTCAGTTCAGTTCAGTTCAGTTCAGTCACTCAGTCGTGTCCGACTCTTTGCAACCCCATGAATCGCAGCACGCCAGGCATCAGTATCCATCACCAACTCCCGGAGTTCACTCAAACTCATGTCCATCAAGTCGGTGATGCCATCCAGCCATCTCATTCTCTGTCATCCCGTTCTCCTCCCGCCCCCATACCTCCCAGCATCAGTCTTCTTCAGTGAGTCAAATCTGCGCATGAGGTGGCCAAAGTATTGGCGTTTCAGCTTTAGCATCAATCCTTCCAATGAACACCCAGTACTGATCTCCTTTAGAATGGACTGGTTGGATCTCCTTGCAGTCCAAGGGACTCTCAAGAGTCTTCTCCAACACGACAGTTCAAAAGAATCAATTCTTCGGCGCTCAGCTTTCTTCACAGTCCAACTGTCACATCCATACATGACCACTGGAAAAACCACAGCCTTGACTAGACAGACCTTGGTTGGCAAAGTAATGTCTCTGCTTTTTAATATGCTATCTAGATTGGTCATAACTTTCCTTCGAAGGAATAAGCATCTTTTAATATCTGGGTGTTCATTGGAAGGACTGATGCTAAAGCTGAAACTCCAATATTTTGGCCACTTCATGCAACGAGTTGACTCACTGGAAAAGACTCTGATGCTGGGAAGGATTGGGGGCGGGAGGAGACGGGGACGACAGAGAATGAGATGGCTGGATGGCATCGCCAACTCTATGGACATGAGTTTGAGTGAACTCCGGGAGTTGGTGATGGACAGGGAGGCCTGGCGTGCTGTGACTCATGTGGTCGCAAAGAGTTGGACACGACTGAGTGACTGAACTGAACTGAACTGAATATCATGGCTGCAATCAGCATCTGCAGTGATTTTGGAGCCCAAAAAAATAAAGTCTGACACTGTTTCCACTGTTTCTCTGTTTCCCATGAAGTTATGGGACCAGATGCCATGATCTTTGTTTTCTGAATGTTGAGCTTTAAGCCAACCTTTTCACTCTCCTCTTCAATTTCTTCAAGAGACTTTTTAGTTGCTCTTCACTTTCTGCCATAAGGGTGTGTCATCTGCATATCTGAGGTTATTGATATTTCTCCCAGCAATCTTGATTCCACCTTGTGCTTTTTCCAGCCCAGCATTCCTCATAAGTTACTCTGCATAAAAGTTAAATAAGCAGGGTAACGATATACAGCCTTGACGTACACCTTTTCCTATCTGGAACCAGTCTGTTGTTCCATGTCCAGTTCTAACTGTTGCTTCCTGACCTGCATACAGGTTTCTCAAGAGGCAGGTCAGGTGGTCTGGTATTCCCATCTCTTTCAGAATTTTCCACAGTTTACTGGGATCCACACAGTCAAAGGCTTTGGCATAGTCAATGAAGCAGAAATATATGTTTTCCTGGAACTCTCTTGCTTTTTCAATGATCCAGCAGATGTTGGCAATTTGATATTTGGTTCCTCTACCTTTTCTAAAACCAGCTTGAACATCTGGAAGTTCACGGTTCACGTATTGCTGAAGCCTGGCTTGGAGAATTTTGAGCATCACTTTACTAGAGTGTGAGATGAGTGCAATTGTGTGGTGGTTTGAACATTCTTTGGCATTGCTTTTCTTTGGGATTGGAATGAAAACTGACCTTTTCCAGTCCTGTGGCCACTGCTGAGTTTTCCAAATCTGCTGGCATATTGAGTGCAGCACTTTCACAGCATCATCTTTTAGTATTTCAATTAGCTCAACTGGATTTCCATCACCTCCACTAGCTTTGTTCGTAGTGATGTTTTCTAAGGCCCACTTGACTTCACATTCCAGGATGTCTGGCTCGAGGTGAGTAATCACACCATCGTCATTATCTGGGTTGTGAAGATCTTTTTTGTATAGTTCTGTGTATACTTGCCACCTCTTCTTAATATCTTCTGCTTCTGTTATGTCCATACCATTTCTATCCTTTATTGAGTCCATTTTGCATGAAATGTTCCCTTGGAATCTCTAATTTTCTTGAAGCGATCTCTAGTCTTTCCCATTCTGTAGTTTTCCTCTATTTCTTTGCACTGATCGCTGAGGAAGGCTTTCTTATCTCTCCTTGCTATTCTTTGGAATTCTGCATTCAGATGCTTGTATCTTTCCTTTTCTCCTTTGCTTTTTGCTTCTCTTCTTTTCACAGCTATTTGTAAGGCCTCCCCAGACAGCCATTTTGCTTTTTTGCATTTCTTTTCCATGGGGATAGTCTTGATCCCTGTTTCCTGTACAATGTCACAAACCTCCATCCATAGTTCATCAGGCACTCTATCTATCAGATCTAGTCCCTAAAATCTATTTCTCACTTCCAGTGTATAATCATAAGGGATTTCTTTTAGGTCATATGTGAATGTTCTAGTGGTTTTCCCTACTTTTTTCAAGTTATGTCTGAATTTGGCGATAAGGAGTTCATGATCTGAGCCACAGTCAGCTCCCAGTCTTGTTTTTGCTAACTGTACAGAGCTTCTCTATCTTTGGCTACAGGAATATAATCAATCTGATGAATGGTAATAACCAGTTTTCTCACAGTTGAAGAGGGAATGGGTAGATACGAGTAAGAAGCTAGATCCATGTGATAATGGATTAGGGTTGGAGACATTAGTATAAACATTAGTATAAGCTATATTAGTTTAATATAGCTACCAATATTAACATGTAGAAATATGTATACATGTATGCACACTAGGAAAAGGATGGAAGACAGTAACTTTGCTGAGGAGAAACCTGCAAAACACCAACTCAGCTAGATGACCAAAGTCAACAACAGCAGTGATATACCATGTTTATATTTTGTACTCTTGATCCAATGGGATAAAAATGGTCCTCTACCTTGAGAAAGTATTCCAACAACAACCCGCCAACTACAATCCAGCCATGAGAAAAGCATCAGGAAATTTCTAGCAGAAGGCCATCCTAAAAAGTGTTTGACCAATACCCCTTAAAACTGTCAAGGTCACTAAAAACAAAACACATCTGAGAAACCATTAACAACAAATAACAACCTATGGAAATATGACAGATAAATGCAGTGTGGTCTCCTGGATGAGCTGCTAGAACAAGAAAGGGCATTAGATAAAAACTGTGTAGCCTAAAGCAACTAAATAAGGATTCATTACATTTATATACTATATATTAATAACTTCCTTCATATTATCTTGAGATTCTTAGAGGTGGATGTATTTGTATAATAATCATACCAAACTATAAAAATTAAAGATATCTCCCCAATAAAGTATACTCTACACTAATAACATTTCAACACTTTGCAGAAATGCCTACTTTCTGAGGAAAAAATAATACATATGAGTGACACATTTTGCAAGATGTGGGCTAATTTCCTGTTACTGTAGTTTATAAAGAAGCAATCCAAATATAGTTCATAGATTTTTCAAATAATATTCTATTTTTCTAACTTTTATCAAGTTTTTAGTTATATTTATGAAAGCTATAACATTATTCAAGAAACAAAGACTTTTCAGAATATAAAATAACACATTTTAAGCTGCTATAAATGAAGGTTTGATTCATTTCACACTCCTGAATAAGGCTGATTTTCATATAAATTATGTGATATATTATCATTTGTACTGCACATATATCACTTTCTCCCTTCATATTGAGATAGTTATCTTGTGTGAGAGGGTTAAGGCGAATGGGGGAAAAATAAAAATTTAAAAAAAAAAGCAGCTCAGGACTTTTTCAGTTTAAGAAATAAAATTCTTTGTTATTTCCCAAAATGAAATTTAGAACCATTCGAATTGGCTTAAAACTGAAGCCTGCCCGCTCTGTGGAAAAGCTTTTGTATTATGAGCTCTGATTCACAGGGACCTGCTAACCAGCGCCTATCTCTGCCAGGATTATAAAAGCATTATTTTCAAGAGTATGATTTTTCATCAACTGTTTCAATAGTGTCTTTTTATCTAGCTATCCTTATGCCTTATTTTAATGTCCATGCTTTTCCCATTATGATTCATGGGCTACAGGTGACTGTTTCATCACTCCTTTGGAAACGATAATGTAAAAAACCACAAAATACTATAGATAGCAACTGTCCTTTCTAATGCTCTAAATTTTGAAGCTGTGCCTATTTCTATGGGAAAGCAGTATTATCTTGGGGTTTGGTTCCCCATTTTTCATTGGCTTAGCATTTGACAAAACGGTTTCCAGTCCAACATAGCTTAAAGAAGAACACAACCAAACACTCAACATAATCAAAGGGTAGTATGAGCTATGTCTCAAGGGGGTCATTCTGTCTGAACTAAATTGATAAGAAGTTAAAGCCCATTTCCCGGAGAAATAGGCAATGATCTAGAAATCCGCATAGAATCTCTCTTTTTCCTGACTGTATATCTAAGAACTACAGCTTCAAAAGTCTACAGAAGCAAAAACAAGTTACTCTGCTGCAGGGCAGCATACCCTGGTTTTGTTTGGGTGATAAAACCAGTCAAAGGGTAAATTGAAAGTATTACTAGCTCACTATCTAAATCATTTACTACTGCTGGAAGCACCAAATCATCATTACCGAAGATGTTTTGGTAATGTTTGCTAGTGAGAGCTTTTCAAAGTTACTTTTTAGGCATTAATTCATGAGTGGAGATTTTCCCCACTAAGTTTTGTAAAAATGCTTTGCAATAGTTGCTTTTCTTTATATAGCAGTCTATATGCCAGTCATTATCTCCTGAAATACATATTCCTATTAACAGAAATATATGGTTATGGAGTCACTGTGTCTCGCCAAAATCCATATGTTGAAACCCTAATCCCACACTGTCACTATATTTGGAGATGAGGCCATTTTTCCTATAAAAATATAATTAAAGTTAAATGAGGTCATAAGGTTGGGGACCTCATCCAAGAGAATTATTGTACTTCTAAGAGACATCAGAGAACCAATTTTCTCTCTTCCTGTAAGAACACTGAAGAAAGACCATGTGATGACTCTAGGAGAAGGCAATAGTCTACAAAGTATGACAAGCATCCTTTTCAGAAACCAAATTAGCTGGCATCTTGATCTTGAACTTCCAGCCTCCAGAACTGTGATAAATTAAATTTCTGTTGTTTAAGTACACAGTTCATGGTATTTTGTTATAGCAGCCTGGGCTGACTAGGACATATATCATACTGAATGGTTAATGAAGACATATCTACTCACTATACTTTCACTTCCCCGTAACCACTTCCCCAAGATCTTTTATTTAAACATTTACTCAGTGTTTTTTTTTTCCCAACATTAATCAAAAATTTTTGTTGTTTTATCTTTTCTGAATAATTGAGTAATCTCAGCCAATATAGAAAACACTGTCTAGGTTGCTTCCATGTCCTGGCTATTATAAACAGTGCTGCAATGAACATTGGAGTATATGTGTCTCTTTAAATTCTGGTTTCCTCGGTGTGTATGCCCAGGAGTGCGATTGCTGGACCATATGCAGTTCTATTTACATATACACAACGGAGTATTACTCAGCCATTAAAAAGAATGCATTTGAATCAGTTCTAATGAGGTGGATGAAACTGGAGCCTATTACACAGAGTGAAGTAAGCCAGAAAGAAAAATACCCATACAGTATACTAACGCATATATATGTAATTTAGAAAGATGCAAATGATAATTCTGTATACGAGACAGCAAAAGAGACACAGATGTATAGAACAGTCTTTGGGACTCTGTGGGAGAGGGTGAGGGTGGGATGATTGGGAGAATGGCATTGAAACATATATATTATCATATGTGAAACGAATCACCAGTTCAGGGTCGATGCATGTTACAGGATGCTCGGGGCTGGTGTGCGGGGATGACCCAGAGGGAGGATAAAGGGAGGAGGGAGGTGAGAGGGGGTTCAGGAGGGGGAACTCATGTACACCCGGGGCGGATTCATGTCAATGTATGGCAAAACCAACCAATATAATATTGTAAAATAATTAGCCTCCAATAAAAAAAAGAAAACACTGTCAGTTATTCTATACTTCCCTTTTATGAAAAGACACCTCGATTTATTTTAGTGCTTGCTTTCCTACAACACAATTATGGAGTAAAAGTGTGTTTGTTTTAAATCACTGAAACTGCCCTTACTGTTAGTAGTTTATTGATAAGCACGTGCAATATTCTGAACAATAACGTCTTATGTGCTAAGGAGGAAAATGTTTCATTAAAAGGCTTCTTATTGTTAAAGCGGGAAACACAAGAGGAAGTAGTCCTGGTCTCGGCTAGATATTACTGTCTGTGCATAAGACACCTAGAGCTACTTCAGCTTCTCGCAAACATGAGGAACAGGTGGAAACTGATTTACTGAGATAATATGGTAGAAAGGTGGAAATAATCTAGAAGTCTGAGGGTATTATTCAATCTTGAATTAAACTGCATTGGAGTGCTTCTATATCCAGACTTTTTGTTTGTCAAGACAATAAATAAATCTCCTCTTGCTTAAGAAGCATTAATTTGAGTAATAATAATTATGCATGATAATTACATCTTCATTTATAGATATAGTCTGAAACTAAAATAACTTGACTTCCTTGGGTTGTTGTCAACAATACACTTTTGAAAATAATTTCAGTTCTTTAATCAATTTAATAAATGCCTTTCACATTAGAGAGAAAAACACACTATGCATTAAATTATACTTATTTTTGGTAAAATCAACATATAAATTTTTTGTCATAAAGAGCTCTGGAAATAATATATGGGAATTAAATGATATCACATTTAAGGGATACTGAGAACTGGCACTGGAAGTCAAGGTAAAAGGGATACTTTCTACTTTATGAAATTCTATATTTTGAGTTTTAGGAAAGTTTATATGCATCACCTATTAAAATTTAAATGTTCAGTTTTTAAAAAAAGACTAAGGAGGCCATTAAAATTAGATACTGAAGAAAAGCAAAAATAAAAATGTTACTCAAACTACAATTGCATTCCATCTTATATACTGAGGTCTATACGTAATGGATAAAATTATAGAGGCATTCTCACAACTATTTCAGCAGTTTTCCTTGTCAGTCCATACCATCTTTAAAATTCCTAACCTGATAACTAACCAGATTTCCCTTACATTTTCTGAGCTTGTTTGTTCCTTATCGCCCTTTCTAAATATCTGTATACAGAGACTTGTATTCAATGACACCAGTAAGACTCAGAGTATATAAAACTCTGAGGAATATATTTTTTTCAGTATTGACTTAACACTGCATACTCAAAGTGGATGAAGAACACAATAATCAGTCATTTTATTCAACTATAGTCTTATTGAGGATTCTATTGGTACCTGATCTAATGTGGATATTACCAAAGGTCTGATAGTTATAGAGCTTCCTAATATAAGCTCTAAAAAAAAAAAAAATCAGTAATTATCTAAGAAATTCTGTTAAACCATTACAAGAATTACGTTTCATTAATTTAATAAAAATTAACCGTGCTACCTGACCAGAGTAAAATTAATACACTCAAATTTTGCTCACAGCAGCACTTTAGACATTATTTATAAATATCCAAATAAAAATAGACATGCCTAACAGCAAGTAAAAAACTGAACAAATTGAAAAGGCAACAACTATTCCAAGATCTGTAAGAGGTGAGAGGTAAATCACTTCCTCAAGGCTGAATTACCTCCTCAAGGTAAATCACCATCCTCAAGGTTGGAGAGGTGGTAAAGAGAGGCAGTCGTGGTCTGCTAGAGGGACTCATGAATGGAAACCACTGCAGGAACAGGAGCCAGAGTAGGAAAGTTGACATGGCATTGATAAATCACCTGAGGCTTAGTGTGGTCAAATCTGAGATCTAAATGCTCCAGCAGAGCCTGATCATAGGGGGTCCCCTGCAATTTTGTGAGGCTAGATCAGTTTCTTTCCTATCAAAGAAAACTCCCCTTTTGTTTCCCACAGAGGAAGGGGGAAAGGAGCAATTCTGAAATTTGCCAGAGCACTTTGTTCTTAATGAGACCTGCCCTCAGGAGAGAGTAGTTAACCACAGTCTAACTGGCTGGGGTAACATCGGAGCCTAACTGAACTGGGAGAAGGGAAATACCCAACTCCAGTCAGCTCTCGCTTTCAAAGTGAAAATTTTCCCCACGTGGTTCTGTGCTCAAGAATAAAGCCCTGCTGTGATTCATCTCTTTTATTTGGATGTCCCAGCTTGCTGACGATACTGTTACTCCTGCCCTTCTATTGCCACACACATATGCTGAAATGAGAATTAAGATATTGGTTGTAGTATCTAAAGATATTTTCTCACAGGACTGTAATCAAAGAGATACAAATGGAAGGTTCTAATTTTAGACTTTATACTACAGCTTCCTTGTTGTTTAGTCACTAAGTAGCATCCCACTCTTTTGCAACCCCATGGACTGTAGCCCGCCAGGCTCCTCTGTCCATGAGATTTCCTAGGCAAGAATACTGGAGTGGGTTGCCATTTTTTTCTCCAAGGGATATTCCTGAACAGTTATAGAACCTGCTTCCCCAGCATTGGCAGGTGAATCCATTACCACTGAGCTACCAGGAAAGCCCCTATACTACAGCTTACACAGGTAGTAATAGTGAATATTCCCTTTTAAATAAAACTGGAATGGTGTTCCAAATATATATATATAAATAAATAATGCCACTTCAAGCACTGCGAACATCAGAATTTTACTATTAATAGTAATCTAAAGAAAGATATGCAAGCCATCTATATTGATAATATAAAATACTAGAGAGAAATTAAAGAACTAAATATGTATGGAAATTGAACATGTTCCTGGATTGAGAGATTTTATATTGTGAAGTCAGTTCTTTCCAGATTGACCTCTAGGTACAATGCAATCCCCCACAGAAATCTGAGAATAATGAAAAAACGAAGAGAAGATGTATTTCTTAATATCAAGCATATAAAGATGTCATGCCTACAGATCTTACAATCATTTTAACTTTATGCAATGAAGTTGCAGAACTAGATAAAATTACCAGTGTCTCAGGAAAACACTTTTATCAAAACTGATATTTAAAGGAATAAAACAATCTTGAAAATCTTGTATTTATTTAAACTAAATTCAATTAGCATAGGTGTGTTTACCTTAGGCCTGCCTCACCATTGTATTTTGGAAGCAAATAATCTGTTTGATTTCATAGGTTCACACCTGGAGTCTCATATCTGATTTAGATAATATTTAGATGAGATGAAGATATTGAGTTTGTATAGATTTAGATGATGCTAAACAAATTAGGACTTTTGGCATTATTCAGATGTAATGAATGTATTCTGGATGTGAGAAGGAACACGGTTTTTGCATGGCCAGTGGTGGAAATGCTGTGGTCTCAATGTCTGCGTCTCACCAAATTCATATGTTGAAATCCTAACACTCAGTGTAATGGTGTTACGAAGTGAAGCCTTTGAGGGGTGCTTAATTCTGGAAAGGAGCCCTCATAAATGAAATTAATGTCCTTACAAGAGACCCTTTAGAGCTCCCTAGCCCCTTCTACCATGTGACGACAGAGTGAGGTAGTCTGCAGCCTGAAAGAGGGTTTTCACAGAATGCAATCATGCTGATGCCTTGCTCTTAAACTTTCCAGCCTCTGAAACACTAAGAGATAACTTTTGGGTGTTTGAAAGGCTCCCTGTCTGTAGTATTCTGCTGGAGCAGCCAGAAGGGACTAAGACAAAGACTGAAAAAAAAGACGATACAGTTGATCAGAATCAAATTTGGTCTCCTTGGTAGAAACAAAAGAAATCCAAAATCTGATTTGATCAAGGCTATTTTATAGCATATTTTTAGCTCAGTTTTTCTTGTTTTCAACTAGCCTACAAAATTCTGACACATTGCTTCTCTCTGAAATGTTTCCACTTCTGTTTTTCATTTGTAATAATGCAATTTCAAAATAAAAGTATATCAGGGCCTTTCTGTCATGGAAGGCATCATGTTTCAATTATGTACAATCAATGGAAATATTATGACTAGAAATATTCAATGTAGGATTTATTCTTTAATTTATACATCCATTTGATTTACCTTTTACTTCTCTTAACATTTATACATTGCCTTTCTCCTGCTCACTGAGGTAGTCCTTACTTTTGTCATAGAGATAATGATATAATAGTGTATCTTGAGATATTATTGAGTTTGTTTATATTTCATTTCCATGAAAATTGAGTTCCAATGCCTCTGTGTTCCCAGAATCATTGCATTTATTTGTTAAAATAATCATATTTAATTCAAAGTTGTCTGTGGAACTCAGAGAACTTAATTTTCAAGGTATCTCTGAAATTCAACATTTATTTTTATGTTCATCATAGTATTATATTCTTGAAAATTATATATTTAGAGGAGTATGCTAGAAATGAAGGCAATGGATATAGAGGAACTTATTAGTGAACTATTCCTATTTCAACAGATTTCCTTGTGACCTGAGTTCTAACACAGTCAGCATGTCTTATTCAACTTCTGGGCAAGATTCTGACAGAAATAGTGCTCACCTTCCAGAAGGCAAGTAAATAAACTTTGAGCATCAGCATGTCATTACCCCGGGAAATAATATTCACTATTGCTCCTCTGGCCATCTAATGTAACTTCAGGGACATTTTACAGTGTTCCTCAAAACATATATTTAGCCACAAATATTTTGATTAGAAAACAATAGGGCATCTCTTGTGATGACTAGAAATGCTAACTGAAAGATTAATTAAAAAAAAAAAGAACTTGTCTCATATAAAAAAGACAAAATTATTTTAGGCTTGGACTTGTTTCCCAGGTGGTAATAATGGTTAAAAATCTGCCTGCCAATGAGGAGATGTAAGAGGCCTGGATTGATCCCTGGGTCAGGAAGATCCCCTGGAGGAAGGCATGGCAATCCACTCCAGTGTTCTTGCCTGGAGAGTCCCATGGACAGAGGAACATTGTGTCTTACAGTCCATGGGGTTGCAAAGAGTTAGACGCAACTGAGCATAACATGGAGGAGGAAATGAACCCATTTCAATATTCTTGCCTGGAAAACCCCACGGACAGAGGAGCCTGACAAGCTACAGTCCATAGCGTCACAAAGGTTTGGACGTGACAGAAGAAACTTAGCAAGAGCATAACATATATTGAAAAGACAAAGTTATTTCAAGTTCAGACATGTTAGTTCAGTTCAGTTCAGTTCAGTTCAGTCGCTCAGTCGTGTCCGACTCTCCACGACCCCATGAATCACAGCGTGCCAGGCCTCCCTGTCCATCACCAACTCCCGGAGTTCACTCAAACTCATGTCCACAGAGTCGGTGATGCCATCCAGCCATCTCATTCTCTGTCGTCCCCTTCTCCTCCCGCCCCCAACCTTTCCCAGCATCAGAGTCTTTTCCAGTGAGTCAACTCGTCGTATGAGATGGCCAAAGTATTGCAGCTTCAGCTTTAGCATCAGTCCCTCCAATGAACATCTAGGATTGATCTCCTCTAGAATGGACTGGTTGGATCTCCTTGCAGTATAAGGGACTCTCAAGAGTCTTCTCCAACACCACAGTTCAAAAGCATCGATTCTTCGGCGATCAGCTTTCTTCACAGTTCAACTCTCACATCCATACATGACCACGGGAAAAACCATTGCCTTGACTAGACGGACCTTGGTTGGCAAAGTAATGTCTCTGCTTTTTAAAATACTATCAAGGTTGGTCATAACTTTCCTTCCAAGGAGCAAGCGTCTTTTAATTTCATGGCTGCAATCAGCATCTGCAGTGATTTTGGAGCCCAAAAAAATAAGGTCTGACACTGTTTCCACTGTTTTTCCATCTATTTCCCATGAAGTGATGGGACCAGATGCCATGATCTTTGTTTTCTGAATGTTGAGCTTCAAGCCAGCCTTTTCACTCTCCTCTTTCACTTTCATCAAGAGGCTTTTGAGTTCCTCTTCACTTTCTGCCATGACATGTTAGTGAAACAACCCAATTAAGAGATTGTTGTTGAAACATTAATCAGTTCATGAAAGAAAGAAATGAACAATTTATTTGAGTCACGTTTGAAGATTATAATCCAGGAAGAGCATCTCAGAAAGCTCTGAGAACTGTTCCACCCATTAGAAGTCAAGGCACGGTTATGTAAGTTTCTTGAGACAGAAAGCTATACCTCAAATGACATATGATTGACACTTTACATGGTATAGATCTAAGCCTCATCCTCTTGGGTCATGTGACCCCTTACAAGATCCAAAAGTAATGTTATCTTTTAAGCAGTTGTTTTGCTGATGCTAGGAGAATGTTGCTCTTTATGGCTGGTCTGGTCAAGGCATAATGCAAATATACAATGCACAGTGTTGGGGGAGAGGAGATAAAAAGGCAGAAAATTTTTATGTTTCAATTTTTCTTGTCACAAAATTTGAATTTTACTTCACAAGATGTTAGTAGACAGCTACATAGAAAAATAGGAGATGAAAAAAATGGATGGATTTGAAATGTGACTGGTAGGCAAAGCCATTAGAATTTATACACGAGGACTGGAAGAATGGAAAAGCCAAGATACTGCCAGAGAAGTGGATTAAGCAAATGATGATACATATTTTGGAAAATAGTTAAGAAATTCCCTTGTTAAGCGTGTTGAATTCTTGACTGTAGTTAGACACAGTTATAACCAATCACTTACTTAATCCGTGAGAGATTAGAAGATCAAATGATGAGCTGATCGGGGATACTGCCGAGAGTCTCCAATAACATTCACCTCTGAGAAAGGCCAACAATCATATTTTGTGAAATGGGAGAAAAATTATCTTTTGACAAGTTCTTTGTTCTCTTCAATTTCACTGAGGAACAATTAATGAACAACTATGCTATCTATAGGAACAGAATCCAATCCTTCCCCTGTAAGAAATTTGTCATCCAATGAAGGAAATGCACTCAACGGTAAGAAATGACTTTTAATTATATTTATATTTTCTTTCCAAAGAGAAAAATATAATATTAATTTTTATCAGAAAAATGCAATTGGGTTGGTCACCAAAGTATTATACACACACACACGGTACTTTATGAAAGTCATGTAAGTCACATGGTAGAACAGGATGTAGAAAAACTCTGTGGCATTTTAAAGTGGAAAGAGATAAGCTAGAAATGACATTAGGTGGACTCTGGAGATGAATGATTGCAGTTCATTGTCTGTTTTCTTTCTTTCTTTTTTTTAATGCATTGGCTTAAAATGGAAATCTAGCATTTGTTGTTTGGACAATTACCTCCTTAGATACAGAAATTGCTCATATAATGCCAAGTGAGAACAGATGCTACAAAATGGTATCCTCCTATACTCAGTTTTATAGTTGTTAATTGCAGCGCACTGCAAATGCTTCTCAATTCCACTTAAAGGAGATGATAACTGTGATGTGTAGAGCTTTCACTGCTACTAATTCATTTATTTTTGTAGCTTTGCCTCATATAACAATGTGATTTCTTTAGATTTGATTCTCTTTTTCTTTCAAAGTGTTTTGTTATTGAAATATTCTCATTACTTAAGTCTTTCTCTTTTGTTCATTATTTGGATTCTCATAACCAGCACTCTTATTCATGTTTGAAATGCTGTATTAAACACTTTTATGTAGAAAAGTAAACAATTTAGGAACAACAGCATGGTGCACACTAGTTAAGCAACACATATAGACAACTGGTGTAAGAAAAAGAAGGTAAATCGATTGTGTATGTGTCTGGGGAGTATATACGTATGGGTTACTTCATTCAGCTTGAAGCAGTTTTTTGGTTTAAGCTGCTCTGTCTGGTAGGATCATGCCAAGTCACCTCATGAAATGTCAGAAATGAGCTGATACATTTTCATGCTTTGATGTTATATTCCACTATGAATCTATTGCATTTGAAAAATGTGTGCACTGCACTTAGATAAATATTATAATGAAAGAGACAAAATTATCCAAAAAAGAACTGATGTCAGAAAGATCGTTGGATCTTACATTTCCATTCTGAAAAGAGAGAGTTAGACTTATGTTACTTGATTTGGAAAGAAATCCTGTAATTTTCCTATTTAAAAAAAAGAATAAATTCAGGCAGTGTCTAATATCAAATACTAAAACTAGAACAAGACACACACACAGAGATCAAATTTCATAATAGTTTAATGTTAATAACTACAATAGACTAGCTTGGAATAAAAAGAAACAAATAAAAATAAACAAATGGGACCTGGGACCTATTAAACTTAAAAGATTTGATATAGCAAAGGAGACCATAAACAAGACAAAGAGACAGCCCTCAGAATGAGAGAAAATATTTCCAAATGAAGCAACTGACAAGATTTAATCTTCAAAATATACTAACAGCTCATGCAGCTTAATATTTTAAAAAAATAGATCAAAAAATGGGCAGAAAACTTAAATAGACATTTCTCCAAAGAAGACATGCAGATGGCCAAGAGGCATATGAAAAGATGCTTAACATCAATAACTATTAGAGAAATGAAAATCAAAACTACAATGAGGTACCCACCACCTCACATCCATCAGAATGGCCATCACCAAAAAATATACAAACAATGCATTTTAGGGTGGAGGAAAGAGAACCTTGTGGGACTGTTGTTGGGAATGTAAATTGATACAGACACTATGGAGAATAGTATGGAAGTTCTGTAAAAAACAAAAAAATAGAGCTATGTGTGTGACCCAGCAGTCTCTTCCCTGGGCATATACCTGGAGAAAACTGTAATTCCAAAAGAGACATGCACCCAAATGTTCACTGCAGCACTATTCTCAATAGTCAGGATGTAGAAGCCACCTAAATGTCTGTCAAGAGAGGATTAGATAGAAAAGACGTGGGGCATATATGCAATGGAATATTACTCAAGCATAAAAAGGTACAAAACAATTTGCAGAGATGTGGATAGACCTAGAGACTGTGACAGAGAGGGAAGTGGTCAGAAAGAGAGCAACAAATATCATCAAGTAACACACACATGTGGGATCTGGGAAAACAGTACACATGCACCTGTCTGCAAGGCAGAAAAAGAGACACCCACGTGGAGAACGGACACGCAGACCGTAAGGGGGCAGAGGAGAGGTGGAATAAATTGGGACATTTGGATTGACATATACACACTACTGTGTATGGAGTGGATGACTAATGGAACCTACTGTATAGCATGGTGGCAGGGCAAGGTACAATGTTTGTAGGACATATATTAAGCTAACCAAAAAATGCATTCCGATATATATTCAGTTCAGTTCCGTCAGTCAGTCGTGTCCGACTCTTTACGACCCCATGAATCACAGCACGCCAGGCCTCCCTGTCCATCACCAACTCCCGGAGTTCACTCAGACTCATGTCCATTGAGTCAGTGATGCCATCCAGCCATCTCATTCTCTGTCGTCCCCTTCTCCTCCTGCCCCCAGTCCTTCCAAGCATCAGAGTATTTTCCAGTGAGTCAACTCGTTGTATGAGGTGGCCAAAGTTTTGGAGTTTCAGCTTTAGCATCAGTCCTTCCAATGAACACCCAGGATTAATCTCCTTTAGAATGGACTGGTCGGATCTCCTTGCAGTCCAAGGGACTCTCAAGAGTCTTCTCCAGCACCACAGTTCAAAAGCATCAATTCTTCGGCGATCAGCTTTCTTCACAGTCTAACTCTCACATCCATACATGACCACGGGAAAAACCATAACCTTAACTAGATGGACCTTGGTTGGCAAAGTAATGTCTCTGCTTTTTAATATGCTATCTAGGTTGGTCATAACTTTCCTTCCAAGAGTAAGCGTTTTTTAATTTCATGGCTGCAATCAGCATTTGCAGTGATTTTGGAGCCCCCCCAAAATAAAGTCTGACACTGTTTCCACTGTTTCCCCATCTATTTCCCATGAAGTGATGGGACCAGATGCCATGATCTTCGTGTTCTGAATGTTGATTTTCAAGCCAACCTTTTCACTCTCCTCTTTCACTTTCATCAAGAAGCTTTTGAGTTCCTCTTCACTTTCTTCCATAGGGTGGTGTCATCTGCATATCTGAGGTTATTGATATTTCTCCTGGCAATCTTGATTCCAGCTTGTGCTTCTTCCAGCCCAGCATTCCTCATGATGTACTCTGCATAGAAGTTAAATAAGCAGGTTGACAATATACAGCCTTGACGTACACCTTTTCCTATTTGGAACCAGTCTGTTGTTCCATGTCCTGTTCTGTTGCTTCCTGACCTGCATACAGGTGAGAGTTGGACTGTGAAGAAAGCTGATCGCCGAAGAATTGATGCTTTTGAACTGTGGTGCTGGAGAAGACTCTTGAGAGTCCCTTGGACTGCAAGGAGATCCAAACAGTCCATTCTAAAGGAGATCAGTCCTGGGTATTCATTGGAAGGACTGATGCTAAAGCTGAAACTCCAGTACTTTGGCCACCTCATGAAAAGAGTTGACTCACTGGAAAAGACTCTGATGCTGGGAGGGATTGGGGGCAGGAGGAGAAGGGGATGACAGAGGATGAGATGGCTGAATGGCATCACCGACTCAATGGACATGAGTTTGAGTTAACTCCAGGAGTTGGTGATGGACAGGGAGACCTGGCATGCTGCAATTCATGGGGTTGCAAAGAGTCGGATATGACTGAGCGACTGAATCGAACTGAATTGAGTGATGATAAACATCTGTTTCTTCCCCTCATACAAATGATAATTTGAAATAATCTGTCACATGAACTTTCTGCCAGAAACATTCAATTCACCTATCCAATTTCCCACAATATTGAAAATAAAGCAATTTTAGAGATTGGAACAACCTTTCAATAACTAGGAATTAACAGAATCAAAGTAGCCTAAAGAAGTTCATGAGAAAATCAAGATGTCCCAATTCTATAGAACTTAGTTTTGAAGGTTCAAAAAGGCTCAGAAGCCCAATAAGCTTAGCTAACAACAAGCAAAATTCACATCCAATTATATTGGAATCTACTCATAATGAGAAATGATACTCTTCTGGGGGTGGTAGCAATTACTAACTCTCATCATTATTCATTTCTCCTCTCCTTCCTGGATACTCAGAAGACAAAATTTTCTACCCTTCTTACAATTAGTCAGAGTCATGTGACTATTTCCAGTTAATGGAGTATCAACTAAAGCCACAAGTGTTGTTTCTTGGCTTAGACACTGAAAAGTTCTCTGATCTATCCTCTAGCTTGCTCAAGCAACGGACTGTGACCCTGGAAGCTCCATATTTACACTCCAAAACCACAGGGTAAGATTTTAGAAATCACTTGTAAGGGAACTCCCCAGGAGTAATAAATTTAGGCTATTCATATTTCAGGGCTTATTTGCTACCTAAGAATGATTTAGCCTAATCTGACTAACATCCCAGGCCAGATGACATTTTGATTATTTAAATTAAAATGCAATGAGTAAATTAAATGTTGAGAAAACTTCTTATAGAAATTGATCTAGGATTTTGAAAATCCTTTGTTTTTCAATACTTTGTTCCCCCCACAGTTTGTACATTATACTTAAAAACACTGACATTGCTTTCTGCTTTCTGAAAATAATGAAAACTTCAAATTTCAAGTGGACATGGAACCCAAAGTGATACTTCATTGTACATATTCGGGGTAGTTTGTATGGGAGCTGGCTGTTGTGTTTGCTTGCTGACTGGCTAGAGCTGAATATTTGCTGCAAATTCTTAGACCATCTATCTCCACTAACTGTGATGATTAGCTGTTTCCCTCCTATCATCCTTCTCCGATCATGACTAAGGATATATTGGATGTGGTTGGTGACAAAATCTACCTGAACACAGCAAAGTTTAATACATTTTAAGTAAAGGAAAATGCATTCTCCTCTCTAAATAGACCGTAAAGATGTCTATTCTGTAGGGAGAGGCAGCAAGTTTCCTAAGCAAAAGAGTATAAATTATTTATCCTTTGTTGTGCAGTCTCTAATTCATCACTGACTCTTAGAGATCCCACGGACTGCAGCACGCCAGACCTTACTCATCCTTATCAAGTGCTAATGGACAAACATCTTATAGAACAAAACTGCAGCTATTACTGGCAAATGTTCCTTCAAATAAACATTTAAATTATCAATAGCCATTATTTTCATCCATAGAAAAAATTGTTAATGGCAAATGCCAGGAGATTTATGCACTGAATTGCAGGATCTGTGGATTTTTCCAAAATCCTTCTTAAAATCAATCACTGATTGTACAGGTCACTTGAACCCAAGGTTACTTTTAAGTCTATGCTCAACGTAGCTTCTATGTTATTAAGTAATATGCACATCCAACAAGAAGAAAGCTTAACACCCTTCATAAGCAGGATAATAAAGGCAGTAATTGCTAATAGAACACTTGCAGTGACCGCATGTCAAGCCCATAAACACCTTCACATCGACTGTCTCAATTGCACTTGGATGAATCTCAGAAGGTGGCAGAACATTTTTTTAGTGCAAACTGGCATTCAGTTATGGGGTTCATTTAATTAACTTACTATTCACAAGGTCAATTTGTTCCCTATACACAGATATTACATCTTCCTTATCCAAAGCAGAGTGGTGTCCCTGCCTTTCTGCCGTTAAAGACTGAAATCAAGTTAGCATCTTGTGTAATGATCCTTGCAGATAAAGATGCATTGTTCAGCTGAGCGGGAATACAGGATGATACTCTAATCACAGAACAATATACTTTGAATTGAGAGGAATTAATTCATCTACACAGTATGTTGGGGGGAAAAAATTAGATGGCAGTTTTCTTACCTTTCAGTAGGAAAGCAAAAGCACTGAGATCAGTAAGCTTAGATGACAGGACAAAAGAAAACAAGACCTCACACATTTTCTATTGCTGTCACTTGCATTCTATATTTAACCCAAGTGAAATGAGCCTTTCTAGGCTTAGGTGGAAGGCAAGCTCAAAAGCTGTCAAATATTATTAAAGCACATAAATTCATAAAAAAACACTGTAACCTTGCACAAGCACACACACACACACACACAGCCTCCCAAAGCAACTGTGAACCGTTTCCGTTTCTTTGAAATTACTTCTCCAGCTGCTGCTCATATTTCTCCCTTTCTCACCTCCCTCACCTGTATCTGAAAGTCTCTCTGTCGACTAGACGGTACTCTCTTCACATCCTTGTCTCAATGGCTATCTTTCATCTCAAGCCCTTTCCTTCCAAGTGGTTCTGTTTTTTCCAGGCACATACTATTTTTTAACCTCTCATCGTACCAGAAGTAAATAATTTTTCTTAAGCAGCAGGTGTATGTTTGTGAACTTGGCTAGACACAGAAAAATGAATATGTGAAGCTCATAGCTTAATATAGATTTTGATCTTGTCGTATCTGTATTTATGCAGACATATATGGCTCTTTTGGCTTCCCTGATAGCTCAGTTGGTAAAGAATCCGCCTGCAATGCAGGAGACTCCGGTTTGATTCCCGGGTCAGGAAGATCCCCTGGAGAAGAGATAGGCTTCCCTTGTGGCTCAGCTGATAAGAAGTTTGCTGGCAATGTGGGAGACCTGGGTTCGATCCCTGGGATAGGAAGATCCCCTGGAGAAGGAAAAGGCTACCCACTCCAGTAGTCTGGCCTGGAGAATTCCATGGACTGTATAGTCCAAAAGATCTCAAAGAGTCGGACACAACTGAGCAAATTTCACTTTCACTATACGGTTCTTTCATTTTAACCAAATTTAGGAATGACAACTAAGTTCTCATAAGGTGGTGAGACTCGAGTTAATATTTTTTTATTTAAGCCATTAATTTTTCTCTTATTTCACTTTGAAACTCTTGGTGTCTCAAAATATTGTTAAACCCATTCTTCCAGAAATTTTCTACTTCACACAGTCCCTAGTCCCAAAGCGCAAAGCCCAGAGATCTCAAAACGTATAAACTGACTATAGATAACTTGAATGGGAATAAAACCTGTCAGCAGAGGAGGTCTATCACCTATTAAAATGAAACTTAGCCTCTAGATTTAGGTTACTCATTTACAAAATGGAGGCAATCAACTATTCTAGTACTCTCAAAAACTTACAACTAAGTGTTATATATGAAATCACTTGAGAATTGCAGAATTCCAATCCAATGACAGTATTTATGTTGCCTTTGATCACCTTGCCAGATGGTGTTGAATGGGATTTTCTGAAAAATATATCTTTCCATTGCTTTCTAGCTATCTTCTTTTGCATATTTTCGGTATTTGCTCAACCATTCTATATTTATTTAAAGCCTTAAGTAAAGAATTAACAAACTAGATACTAGAATGAGACTAAGCTTAAATTCTGGGTTCTGCCACTTACTACCTATGGACTTACAAGATGTCACTTAATCTCTTTATGCCTCTGAATCCACACGTGTAAAATGAAGGCAAAACTTGTCCCTAACTTTAGGTATTTAAATATGTAAAATAATCCCCAGTGGCATGTGCAAAGTACTACACAAATTATATGAAATAAAAAATAATATTTTCATTATTGGATATTCTATGAGAAAAGTCAAAAGCCTCAGATTACTGAAAATATTATTGGTGCTGCCAATTCAAACTTCACATGTCAAATAAGACAATATTTTCCAATATATTAATGTTGATTTTACAATATTGATTATACTTGATTATATATTATAAGCATCGTCATTTAGAGAAAAGAACACAATGTATGGGAAAAGATACACTAGGCTGACGTCTGTTTATCTTTAAGCCAATTAACTAACATCTCTTTGCCTCATTTTTGGCATATATAAAATAATAATAGTATAATTCTTAAGATTTTTGTGAGGCTAAATATGAAGTTCTTCACACTTTTTCTGGCAAATGGGTTATAAGAAACACATCATATTAATTACCATCTCCTATTTTATGGGCTTCCCTGGTGGCTCAGAGGTTAAAACTTCTGCCTCCAATGCGGGAGACCCGGGTTCGATCCCTGGGTCGGGAAGATCCCTTGGAGAAGGAAACGGTAACCCACTCCAGTATTCTTGCCTGGAGAATCCCATGGATGGAGAAGCCTGGTAGGCTACAGTCCACGGGGTCACATAGAGTCGGACACGACTGAGTGATGGAATGGAACGGATGTATTGAGGGGTTTTTATTTGTGTGTTCTTTCTAATGATATCCATTACATATCAGGCACTTAGGGACTTCAGACTGA
The DNA here is from genome assembly GCF_049115385.1 of Moschus berezovskii. Taxonomy (NCBI): domain Eukaryota; kingdom Metazoa; phylum Chordata; class Mammalia; order Artiodactyla; family Moschidae; genus Moschus; species Moschus berezovskii. Next base: position 11,712,901 of record NC_142467.1, read on the forward strand.
ATTTCCAAATTTCAACTGAGAAACCAATCTAAAGTCTTAAATTCATCTTCTTAAGAAATGACACTTTGAAGAAGTGATCTATAATCTATGGCCCTGGACCTCTATTGCAGCCTGAGATTATTTCTACAAAACCACGTGTACACTCAGTCTGCTCTGCTGATTACAGAAACAATGCAGCATACACATGAGTTAGTTCAGTTCAGTCGCTCAGTCGCGTCCGACTCTCCGCGACCCCATGAATCACAGCACGCCAGGCCTCCCTGTCCATCACCAACTCCCGGAGTTCACTCAAACTCATGACCATGGAGTCGGTGATGCCATCCAGCCATCTCATTCTCGGTCGTCCCCTTCTCCTCCCGCCCCCAACCTTTCCCAGCATCAGAGTCTTTTCCAGTTAGTACACCATATAAAATCATTGTAAAACGTAGCTTTTTTTGCTATTAGACATTGTCTCAGGAGATGATAATGGTGTATCTTAGGAGATAATAAAAGTGTCTGTTAAAACCAGTCCTTGTCGTAGAAGCCTGGAAAACACTAGCCAAAGGACACTCAAACTAAGACATTTTAAAGTTATTTTAAATCTCTGATTTAAGCCAGGGCTCTTATTTTAAGTGTCCATCTTCCCCCACACTCTGGTTATTTTTATAGTTTTCCCTTTATGCTCTGATTTTATAGCGTGACTGCTCATGCAGATTTGTTCCAGGGCTAGATTTCTAGTATGCATGGAATCATGCACTCAGAATTCAAAAGGATCTTAAAGTCATCTCGTACAGCCATCCATCAGATGCATGAATTATTCCCACTTTGTCTACAACCACTCCTGTGCTATCTTAAATATACTCTAGATACTAGCTCTGCAGCCAAACATTAAGTCTGACTCTAAAAGGAATTCTTAATTCATCAGCACTTTTAAAACTTCCCACTTGTAACAAAAATCTCAATTAAAGTGTATTTAACCGCCACTTTCACAAGACTGACTGATTCTGTATAACATATATTGAGCTAGCTCATCATCAGTACCCCAGTCACCCTCATGTATTAAACTAGATGCTTAAGGAGCTCCATTAACCCTTTCAGAACACCAGGGCATTAGTGTGCCAAGTGCCGTGACTGTAGCAGTTATGTACCAGACAGAGAGGCGTAATAGAGAGCTTGACAAGAAAAAATATATACAGTAAGACATAAATGACCTTTAGAAGAATGGTGCATTTTAGTACATGCCAAATACAAAGGGAAACACATTATTAAATCCCGTGAGCTACCATTTAAATGGATTTCATCAGACATTTAAATCTATACAGGCACTCGCTCTTGGAAGCATCACATTTGGAGTTGTATTGCCTGTTACAGACCTCATATTGACGGAGAGATGGTGTGAAAATGACGGTCGTTAAAGTAACTGCCTAGTCAGACTTAAAATGATAGCATTAACTTTGTGTTGATTAACTGCTAACACCCTTTTAAAGATGTTAGTGATACAAAATGAGAAGTACTGAATTTAAAAGTTCTCCTTTCTTTCCTTCTCTTGTTTCCACCCCCACCCCCCACTGAAAAGGCATGCACTATTTATGGAGCATTATAACTGACACTAAAATAACACATGATTAGAATATTCATTGTACTGACACAGAAGTGATGCTTGTCAGTAATTCTGGATATAAAAATAAGGAACATTGTTTTTCATAGTACCTTTTCCCTCACCTTTTGCATTCATTGTTATTGAAAACTGAGTGTACTCTGCAGAGTCTAGCATCAATTTAGGCACTAAGAATGAGTTGAAAACACTCTTTTTGATAAAAACTGCACAAATTTTCATTTCCTAGTTCCTGTGAAACAAATTGATTTCTACCTTCTTTAAATATAAAACATAGCAGTCACAGTCTGTTTCTCCTATTTGCAAAGTCCTGAAATATATTTGCTTCAGCATAGGGATAACTCGAACTAAAATTATTTTACATGTATGTGTATTTTAAGTTTTTAAGTGAAGAAAAATATATTTAAATGAAAGCACAGTAATTTTTAATGAAAAAATTTTGAAGTGTCACATAGTGAATGCTCAACCTAACAAGTTCAGACATCCAAAGTGAAAGTCAAAGTCAATAGTGTCCGAGTCTTTGCAACCTCACGGACTATACAGCCCATGGAATTCTCCAGGCCAGAATACTGGAGTGGGTAGCCTTTCCCTTCTCCAGGAGATCTTCCCAACCCAGGAAGTGAACCCAGGCCTTCTGCATTACAAGCGGATTCTTTACCAGCTGATCCCCAAGGGAAGTCCAAGAATACTAGAGTGGGTAGTCTATCCCTTCTCCGTGAGATTCTCCCAATCCAGGGATCAAACCGGGGTCTCCTGCATGGCGGGTGGATTCTTTACTGGCTGAGCTATCAGGGAAGCCCTCAGACATCCAAAGCAGTACCTTATCAGCACCCTAGAAACCCCCTTCCTGACATCAGATGCACACCCCTCACCATGAAAAATGAATCCTAGCACCATTGATTAGCAGTAAATAAAAAACTCGACAGAAATGCCTGATGATTTATCTTTTTTTTTTTTTTCAGAGAGGATTCACCCTTTCTTCTCATCATGTAATCAATACGTGACTTCGGGAATTTAGTTCGGCTCCTACTACATTGCAGAAAATTACCGTTTTTAAGACTTCAACCCCAGGGTTCTTCACTTCCTTGGTACATTTTTCAGTGCTCTTCTCCCAGGCACATCCTGAACTCTGCTCCTGATCTGCAAGCACAGAAAGCTGCCAAATCGTCATCTTCCTTGTAAGTCTATGCTTTCAAAGTCCTCCCAGGGAAGCTTCAAACACAGGCAGATCCCTTCATGAAAAAAATCTTTCATATGTTTGATGACTCTCAAGTCCAGTTTGTTCACTCCAACCATGCAAGACTATAAAAATACCACCACCACCAAAACTATCCTCAAAAGTTTAATATTCAATTTTAGTTATTAGTTTAGACAAGTTTTAAAAAGAAATGGCAGGAATTTTCCTTCTATTTTTAATATAACAAAACTTTATTAATCATAACTACCAGAATTGATGCTTTTGAACTGTGGTGCTAGAGAAGACTCTTGAGAGTCCCTTGGACTGCAAGGAGATCCAACCAGTCCATCCTAAAGATCAGTCCTGGGTGTTCATGGGAAGGACTGATGCTGAAGCTGAAACTCCAATACTTTGGCCACCTCATGAAAAGAGTTGACTCACTGGAAAAGACCCTGATGCTGGGAGGGATTGGGGGCAGGAGGAGAAGGGGACGACAGAGAATGAGATGGCTGGATGGCATCACCAACTCGATGGACATGAGTTTGTGTGAACTCTGGGAGTTGGTGATGGACAGGGAGGCCTGGCGTGCTGAAATTCATGGGGTTGCAAAGAGTTGGACACGACTGAGTGACTGAACTTAACTTTTGACTTTATCATATGTCTTCTCCATTATTTTACACAATACTATGATTTTGTTTCTATTTTGGCCCATCACTGAGGTAGATTATAGCAACAGATTTTCTTAGATTAAACCATCCTCACTTCTACTTGATCATGATGTACTATGATTTTCATTACACTACTGTTTCTAGTTCAAATTTATTTAAGATTTCTAAAGGGAACAAAGTATCTTTGCAAGTGAATGGTCCTATAGTGTTTTACTTATATTATCTTTTTCTTGCTTTAGAAAGCAATTGTTTCAAAAAAAAAAAAAAAGAAAGCAATTGTTTCATTCAGAAATTGGCTTTGAAGCATTTTCTTTCATTTCTGTTTTCTGAAATTACATGTTGTGTATAGGAGCTATCTTGAATGTTGAAGAATGCACCTGTCAAAGCGAGTGATTTTGAGTTTGGTTGGAAGTATTTTATTATTGATTCAATTCCTTGAAGGTTCTTTATTTATTCAAGTTTAATATTCTTCTTTGCAAGATAATAGAATCTATTTGGCTAGATTTTCCTTGACTATGTTCCTCTTAAGTGTGTGTATTGAATTTTTCCCTCAAGAACTTTTATGTTAGAGTTAAAAAATATTTTGCACTCTGTTTCTCGTTAAGAGACTTAATTCATTTCACAAAGGACTTCTTTAGCAAAAATCACATTTTTTTTTCTTCTGATGCTTTAATACTCCTAGTTGAGTTTTTATTGATATTTTCCTTGTGAGGAATTTTCATTGCTTTAGCACTAGGTCAGTCTGTCTCAAACGGGAACCAGGAAATAAAAGAAAATGCAGCAGTTTTTGCTCTAGAAGGCTAGCGGTGACAAGATCAACACACACCAAAAAAAGTTGAATTTCCAGGATAAGGGACCAGGAAGGACCATCGGTGCTCCCAGACTCCCAGTCTGCAAGGCAGCAACTCCCAACCAGTCTCATGTTAATTCTCTCCATTTCTAATAGCTGCCCCTGAACAGAATGAAGCTCTTCAGGGTGATTTGGTTTCACGTTGCGTTTGTCTAGGCATTTTGTTTTTTAGTGTGTTGGTTGACTTTTGATGCAAGTAGAGTCGAGGCAACTCCTACCACTGGCTACTTTTACCTTGGTTCTCACCCAGCCGTTGAAGAGCAGAAACTCAGGATTTGGATGGTTAATTAAGTCTGAGAGGTGTATGACCCAGAATCTGCAATGTACCCATCCTGGCTTTTACTCTCACTGCAGGGAAGTTGAGAAGAGAGAGAAGCAGACATGCTCAAGGTACCACTGTTCTGAAATCTTTCTGATTTCTGTCTCATTTTAAAATAATTACTATAGTCTTAACTGTATGCAAATATCACAAAACCTTAAAAAGACTCAGTTCAGATCAGTTGCTCAGTCATGTCTGACTCTTTGCGACCCCATGGACTGTAGCACGCCAGGCTTCCCTGTTCATCACCAATTCTCTGAGCTTGCTCAAAGTCATGGCCATTGAGTCAGCGATGCCATCCAACCATCTCATCATCTGTCGTCCCCTTCTCCTCCTGCATTCAATCTTTCCCAGCATCAGGGTCTTTTCCAGGGAGTCAGTTCTTCACAACAGGTGGCCAAAGTATTGGAGTTTCAGCTTTAGCATCAGTCCTTCCAATGAATATTCAGGACTGATCTCCTTTAGGATGGACTGGTTGGACCTCCTTCAGTCCAAGGGACTCTCAAGAGTCTTCTCCAACACCACAGTTCAAAAGCATCAATTCTTTGGCACTCAGCTTTCTTTATAGTCCAACTCTCACATCCATACATGACTGCTGGAAAAACCATTTGCCTTAACTAGACGGACCTTTGTTGGCAAAGTAACGTCTCTGCTTTTTAATATGCTGTCTAGGTTGGTCATAACTTTCCTTCCAAGGAGAAAGCGTGTTTTAATTTCATGACTGCAGTCACTATCTGCAGTGATCTTGGAGCCCAAGAAAATAAAGTCTGTCACTGTTTCCATTGTTTCCCCATCTATTTGTCTTGAAGTGATGGGACCCGATGCCATGATCTTAGTTTTCTGAATGCTGAGCTTTAGAAAGATTATAAGATGATAAGTCATGAAACATAAACTTTGTTTCCACACACGTCTCTCTCAGCGTCCCGTTCCCCTTCCTCATATAATGATGCTGTTAATACTTACAGAGACATCCATGCACAGGGGCACATACATGTTCGCTCTGAATTACAATTTATTTTATTGTCAGTTATCTGGCCCTTGCTTTTTTTTTTTTTCCTGTTTTCTGCATCAAGTTGCTACTCATAACTGTAAAACTGATCTTTTTAAAACCAGAGGGATGGGATGGGGAGGGAGGTGGGAGTGGGGTTCAAGATGGGGAACACATGTACACCCGGGGCACATTCATGTCAATGTACGGCAAAACCAATACAATAATGTAAAGTAATTAGCCTCCAATTAAAATAAATAAATTAAAAAAAAACAGCAAGATACTATGCACCCAACTGTATGATTACCCCATAATTTGATGCAATGAGCATTACTGTACCTATTCAGGTACATGTAAAATTACGTTTCTAGTATAAATTCCTATGATTTGAGGGATCAAATAGTATATAAATTATAATATTTATAGCCAAATTTTTCTACATAAATATTATGTCAATTGACACTTCACTAACCACATTGCTTTCCCTAAGCACAGCAACAAGCAAAGGTGCTATCACCTAGTTCTTGGATATTTGCCAATTTGATATATAAAAATAATTTTATATTCAATTTTCTAAATTTGATTGGGTATATTTTAAGTTAAGGTATAATTTACCAAGAGTAAAGCCCACACTTTTTTTGTTGTTCAGTCACTAAGTTGTGTCTGAATCTTTGCAACCCCATGAACTGTAGCATGCCAGGCTCCTGTCTTCAACTGTCTTCAAAAGTTTACTCAACTTCATGTCCATTGAGTAGATAATGCTAACTAACCATCTCATCTTCTGCTCCCCCTTCTCTTTTTACTATCAAGCTTTCCCAGCATCAGGTTTTAGGATACGCTATTCTATGAATTTCCACAAATGTATAAAATTGTGTAATACCTACTTCAGCCAAGATGTAAAACATATGTATCACTCCCAATTTTTTTGTGTGCCACTTTGTAGTCATTTTTCTCCCCACTTCCAGTCCCTGAGAATCATGGATCTGATTTGACCCCTTTAATTTTGTCTTTTCCATAACATCATATAAACTGAGTCACAGAATACGTAGCCTGTTATGTCTAGGGTCTTTCATTCAGCATGATTCTTAACCTATGCTATTACATGGACTTTCAGTCCGTGGGGTCACGAGAGTTGGACATGGCTTATTCTGCTCATCTGCATGTTTGAAAGTGAAAGTGAAAGTCCCTCAGTCATGTCCGACTCTTTGTGATCCCATGGGCTATACAGTCCATGGAATTCTCCAGGCCAGAATACTGGAGTGGGTAGCCTCTCCCTTCTCCAGGGGATCTTCCCAACCCAGGGTTCGAACCCAGGTCTCCCACACTGTAGGCGAATTCTTTACCCACTGAGCCACGGGGGAAGCTCCATCTGCATGTCTGCCCTTACACCAATGATGCTACATCCGTATCACGTTACTACAACTTCAGAGCCTGAAAATGAGGCAATGCAAATGCTCACTTAGTAGTCCTCTTTCAAAACTGTGCTGGCTGTTCTAGATTCTGCAGTTTCTCATTTACCTTTGAGAATTATACTGTCAAGTTGTAAAATGCATGCTGGAATAGTCACTGGGATTATTTGCATAGATCAATCATGGAGAACTGACATTTAACAATAATGAGCCTTCTGAGCTCATGAATGTACGTACTCTGAGGACAGAAGGTTTTGGCTTCTGCCCCTCCCTGGGCAACAATGGATCTTTGCCTGTATGACAGTTCTTTGCCTCTAAGACAGTTTCCTACTCCTCCACCAGAGGCAGAAAGACATTGCCTCTAACTCCAGAATTGCTGGAGTTTTGTCTGGGCCCTGCATAGGAAGAGGGAACGTTTGGGCAAATGAACAGGGATTCGTTTCTGTCTCCCTTCAGCAACTAATCCCCTCCTACATGCCAACTGTGTATGTAATTTGTGACTCTGAGTACAAGCTAAACACCTTGGACCCCTTGTTCAAAAACTATTAAATTCCAGATGGTGAGAGCAGAGCATCAAACTCGATGCAGAGCCCTCCTAAAGTGAGGCCTACATGACTGTACAGGCTGAGTACACAGGACCTTCTCTACCGCCATGCACCTCACTCACAAAAAAGGCTCTCTTGGAAAAGTGCTTGCTGATGAATGCCAACTTCTCTTGCGACTGGGAACTCTAGACATCACATGCTAACACGTCAGCCCCATACTTGGCCTTTCAGTTCAGTTCAGTTCAGTTCATTCCCTCAGTCGTGTCCGACACTTTGTGACCCCATGAATCACATACTTGACCTTTAAGAATTTGTTAAAATTTTAGCTGATTTCTTCTTAGCTGCTTTCATGGTAACCACCTATTTCTCCTTGGGTAATATGAAAGATAAAGAATTAATAAGTTCCAAACTTCCTTTGGACTTCCCTTGTGGTGCAGCTGGTAAAGAATCAGCCTGCAATGCAGGAGACCTAGGTTCGATCCCTGGGTTGGGAAGATCCCTGGAGAAGGGAAAGGCTACCCACTCTAGTATTCTGGCCTGGAGAATTCCAAGGACTGTATAGTCCGTGGGGTCTTAGAGAGTCAGACAGAACTGAGTGACTTTCATTTACACTGTCAAACTTAGATGGGCTTGTTAGTCTTAGAAATTCAATATACATTGTTGCCTTCTGACTTCATTTATCTTTATTTAGCAAAAGACAGAGAAAATTTAAATCAAGAACTTATGGCACTATTTTATCTCAGATTTATAAATGAATAAAATTAATAAATGTGGTCTACAAGCAAATTTTTGAATTACTAGTTATTCAGTTAATGCCTTTTTAGATTGCCACTTGTATAAATATATTATCTTCAAATAACAATGGCATTAACTTCTTCATTGCAATTTTTATTATTTTAATCTATTTTCCTTGTTTGATTGTATTGCTTAGTACCTCCAAAACAATTCTAAATGGTGGTGAAAATGTAAATTGTGTTAGTTGCTTGTATTTATGACTGTTTTCATATCCTCACGATGTTCTAATATTTATGATTTATACATTTTTTTCTTTGTTTTCTGAGCTTACATTTCAGTTAATTAAAAGACACAATTTTGCATTGTACTGACCCTACCATTTTAATTCTAGCCTATTAATTTCCTTTTGATCTTTGCCAAATCTTTTTATCCTCAGGCTCTCATGAAATTGTTTTCTTTTTAATAACATTTATGTTGAATTCTAAATTCACTTATTTTCATTCTTACTGCTGTTTAAATGGAATTTTGTAGGCCTTTAAAACAGTGGTGTTTCCATTTCCATTACCATTTTTAGCTTTAGAAATTTTATTTCCTCTGTATATTCTAAAACAAACTTTCTGTGTATACTGAAATTCTGTTTATCTGTTTCAAGCAATATTTTTTCCTAATTTAGAGTTAATTTCAGCTATTTGACTTCAGAAAAAAGAATATTTTTCATACCATTTCCATGTTTAATTGACATTTTCCTTAATTTTGATCTGTTTTGTGTCTGTTCTTTGAACATTTGGAGGTAAAACTGTTTTCTCCTCTGCCTTCAGAATATAGAATTCAATATGTTAAAAATGAGCTATGTGTTATTCATCTTTCATATTTTTATTTACAATTTGTCTGTCATTTATTGAAAGAAGCGAATTAAAGTCTTCTCATATCATTGTTTTGCTGTCTTCTTAAGTTTTAGATTTTCTTCATAATCATATTAATAACACATGATAATTTTCTGTTTCACCAGTTACATGAAAAGAAAAAAAAGGGAAAGTTTTTTTTTTGTTTGGTTTTTAATTTTTTTGTTGTTTGTTTATTTGTAATCTGGACATCTAACAGTTTGACTGACATATGAGAGGGGCACAGTAACTGAACAAATAATATGATATTATTTGGAATACAAATATGCATGACAGATACCTCAACTTCTGGGTTTAGATAATGTACCGTTATCACTGTCCCTTTTAAAACTTTTGTTCTTAATTCAGTTTAATCCATTATTAAGAATGTGCTATGCTCAATCACTCACTTGTGTCTGACCGTTTGTGACCCCATAGACTGTAGGCCCCTAGGCTCTCCATCATGGGATTTCCCAGGAAAGAATACTGGAGTGTGTTGCCATTTCCTTCTCTAGGGGATCTTCCTGACCCAGATCAAACCCCTGTACCCTGCATTGGGAGGTGGATTCTTTACCACTGAACCACCTGGGAAGCCCTCTAATAATTTACATGTTTGCAATAATATATTTTTCTGGGCACAATCTGTTACTACTTTTATGCTTGCAATTGTAAATATTGAAGAAATGTTCAAGAAATATCAGATTATCCTTTAAGAGATAGCATTTTCAATTTGACCCTCATGAAATTAGAGATTATTAGATTTGGAAGGAACATCAATTCCACCACCTCTCCAGTGAAAGAATTATTTCCACATCATCCTTGACAAATGACCGTATAGCCCCTGATTGAATGTCCCCTCCAGCACAAAGAGCTCACCATTCTGGGACAGCCCATTCTTCATGTTGGGGACTTCCAGTGTTTATCATGTGATTTCATCTATTGAGACAAATTCTGCTCAAGTAATTTCAGCTTCTCATCCTAGTTCTTATTCCTATCACATGCTCAAATAACTAGCTCAGTTCTTCCTGCTTTCTTTACCAATTCTTCACAAGTAATGACAGCTTAATTTTTATTCCAAACATCAACTTCTATATAGCCTACTTTAAAAATGTTCTCTTTATATATGACATTCAGCAAAGTCCAACGTTGCAAATGTATCATTCTAAGTTAAGAAGAATGCAATATCATTTCCTCATCTGATCTATACTTCAAGTATGTTAGTACAATCTAGAAAAAACTTTGTTGGTTTTTTAGTAGTCAAATTGTTAAAATTAGTTCCAATCTTTCCAAACATATCAGAAGAAATGAAACCTATAGGTAAAAGCAAAAGCAATGTTAATTCCATTTCTCTTTATCTAACAATTTATGAGAAAGGCAATGATTGCATTAAAGAGGATGGATTACTTATCTTTCTAGAAGATAAAGTTCAGATAGGACCAGATTGAGACAAGCTACATGCTCCCAGTTCAGTAGGGTCAGGGAATGGGCCAAACTATAATTTAAGTGTATTTTCCAACAGAGAGAAAAATTTCAAGCAGAGAGGAGCAAAGTCTAGGAGAGAATATAAATAGGGGAAATTCAAGAACTTGGATGAGTTTAAGCACTTTGTTCAGTTCAGTTCAGTTCAGTCGCTCAGTCGTGTCCGACTCTTTGCGACCCCATGAATCACAGCACGCCAGGCCTCCCTGTCCATCACCAACAGCTGGAGTTCACTCAAACTCATGTCCACAGAGTTGGTGATGCCATGCAGCCATCTCATTCTCTGTCGTCCCCTTCTCCTCCCACCCCCAATCCCTCCCAGCATCAGAGTCTTTTCCAATGAGTCAACTCGTCGCATGAGGTGGCCAAAGTATTGGAGTTTCAGCTTAAGCACTTTGTAACTGTCCACTAACCCGTATATGAGACTTCAGGAAGTATTCCCAGCGGCCACTTACCCGAGGTGACGTAACATTTTACTGAGGAAGGCTGAGTCAGCACCCCTCGATCGAGTAGCAGGACCCAAGGAAGGAGAGAAACCAGAGAATGGTCCCAGTCTGCTCTCAAATACCTGAACACACTGAATCTCTGCACTGGGAGCCACTTGGCATCAGCAGAGAACACATTCAGATAAAGACAAAAACTGTCAAAATAAAAGCAAGAAACAGGCAACAAAGTGAGTACTGATTACTGAAAAAAATTCTAATCAGTTACTTAGAAGGTGGGTTCAAATAACATGCCAGAACTTGGAGTAAACGTAGATGGTAAGTAAAAGGACCCAAAAAAAGTATCACGAGAAAACAAAATATAAGAATTTTGCACTTGGATCTGTAATGTCTGGATTTTAATCAGTTACCCATATTTTAATCTTTTGAGAATCACTCTAGGTTTTGAGGGATCCTAAGATTTATATATTGTCAATGATTTATTTAAGGTTATATCTTAGACCATTTTCTTCTCTTTCCCTCCTTCTCTTGAGATGATGTATTTCTATATCTCTAGATTTTATATATCTATATCTATATATACATAGATATATCTGTATATGTATATGTATAAGCACATTTCACTGTGACCTCACAGATATCCTCTAAGGGTAGGCAGGAGGTGATTACAGAAAGGAGAAGTGGGGATATTTAAAATGCATTGATTTTTTTTCTTTTTTCAGACAGTTAAAATTTTTCAAGAAACACAGTTTAAACATCCCAAACAGCTCATGGGTGTTGTCTTAGTTTGTATGAGCTACTCTGGCAAAATACTACAGATTGCATAGCTTATATGGCTGGAGGCTGGAAGCTTGAGGCTAGGGTACCAGCATGATTGGGTGAAGGCCCTCTGTCTGAGTCGTAGACTTCTCATGTGTCCATACATGATAAACAAGAGCAAGAGAGCTCTCTGGAGCATTCTTTAGGAGGGCATTGATGAGGGCTCTACCGTGATGCAGTAATCACCTCCCAAAAGCCTCACCTCCTTATGCCACCACACTGGTCATTAGGATTTCAACGTGGCCACAAACATGCACGCCATAGCAACAGCATAGAAAATTGTATTTGGACTGCTAAAAGTTGTGTGTCTACTATACTACTATCCAACCATGAAACAGCTGAGTGAACTTAGCCATCCAAGTTCTCAGTGCCTACACCTGCAAGTTGCACATACCATCCACTTTGGTGAATATACTTAGGTCAAGATTACTGAGAATTCATGCAGCAAAATTCCCTTAGACAGTATTAAGAAACTGAGCATGATATGTCTGTCATGAGAGATTCAAATTTATTTCATGAGCTCTCCTAGAGTCTCAATTCTCTGAATGTACCTACCTCTTAATTTCTGTCACTGACTTTGCTTTCATAGCTCTAAGGAGAAAAAAAAAAAAAATAACAGTGTTTTAGTTTTGCTCATTAATCTCCCCATGACAAAATCTGCAAACCTGCAAGCTCCCTCTTCTAATTTGCTTCTAATGAACCAAATGATTTGGGATATTTTTCCCTATTTTAGGTAAACATTTTCTTCCATCGCACTTGATAAAGAATGTTCTGTCTTTCCTTTTTCCTCTTGACTTACCAGCATCTCCCTATTCGATTATTCTCATCATATGAAGCAACTCTTTTGTTTCTCAAGTTAAAGAATTTTGGCCTCCCTTGACTTCAAATTCCTCAGCAGCAAGAGTTCTCCACAAACTTGCAGAAAATCGCTTACATTTCTCACTTCCACTTGGTGCTGTCACATCACTCTTCACACCACTCCGCTTGACCCTCACCCAACCCTACCCACCAACCACTCTAAAGGATTCGATTCAGCAGAGCTCACTAACAACCTTCATTTCTTCATAGCCAGTATATACTTTCTTAATTCATTTAACAAAGTAGATTGAAACAGGTGATTTACTGCTTTGTAAGTTGCTTTCCTCTTGGGTTCTATGACAGCACATGATTTTAACTTCTCAGCTAATCTTCTGCCTTCTCCTTTACACTCTTTTTTTCTTTTCTTTTTTTTTTTTTTTTGCTAATGTCTGCATGTTAACTTTACCCTAAAATGATGAAATTTCTTGGGATTTGGTCCTGGTCCCACCTTCTCTCTATATACTGTCTCTGTAGATAATCTTATTCTCCTGACATTAAACCCTGTCAGCTTACTCATGACTGTCAAAGTGTTTCCAATTTCTTCTCTCAGGTACATACACATCTGTATACTTGAGCTCCAAATGCTGAAATCTAAATTCTTGGCTTTTCTTACCCCCAGACTGTGCCCTTCTAATCCTTGAGCTGCTCAAGTTTAAAAATGTTCAGGGACTTCCTTGGTGGTGACATGGATAAAAAACTGCCTGCCAATGCAGGGGTCACAGTTTCGATTCCTGGTCTGGGAAGACTCCACATTTTGCAGAGCAACTAAGCCTGTGTACCACAACTACTGAGCCCATGCTTTAGAGCCCGTGAGCCACAGCTACTGGGCCTATGGGCTGCAACTACTGAGCCCATGCACCTAGAGTCTGCGTTCTACTACAGAAGGAGCCACCAAATCAGAAGCCAATGCACTGTAACAAAGAGTAATCCCCACATGCTGCTCTTAGAGAAAGCTTGCTTGTAGTGATGAAGACCCGACACAGCCAAAAAGCTAAACATAAATAAATATTAATATGCATGTAAATAGTTTATCCTGTAAAATTATCTTAAATAAAACTACCAAGACAGAGCAAGGCCAGCTGCTGTAGTTGGCATTGGTTCCCCACGGCCATTGGGTATCTCCAGGTGCTGGACACAGGAAAACTTGCCCATAGGTGTCCCTCTTGTAGCATAGTAGAAAGGACCCTGTCCTGGCCCCTTGCTCTTGTAGGACAGATGTAATAGTGGAGTTGGCCAGGAGCCATAGGACATACTGGAGAAGGAAATGGCAGCCCACTCTAGTATTCTTGCCTGGAGAATCCCAGGGACGGAGGAGCCTGGTGGGCTGCCATCTATGAGGTCGCACAGAGTCAGACACGACTGAAGTGACTTAGCAGCAGCAGCAGCAGCATAGGACATACAACCTTTCAGCAGAAACGATCTAAGAGCAATCACTGAGCCTGAAACAAAAAAAGATGTCCCCACACAATGCAGGCATCACCTTTAATTTCAACCTCTCAGAAAGGCCCGCCTGGTCATCTTAACTGGTCTCCTTGACTAGGACCCATCATTATCCATTTTTACAACATTCTGTAATTTTCAAAAATTTGTATTACCATTTAAAATTTTCTCTTGTGATATGCCTCTCTTGTTTCATGTTTAAACATAAACCTCTGATTTATCATGAGAAAAGCAATTGTATCATAATAATTTTCCCCCTAACACAGTTCCTTGCACTTAGCAGGCACCCCAAAGCATCTTTGCCATTAACTGATTTCTGCCAGAAATATGAACTGAAAAATCAAAATATTAAACAATTTAAGACTAGCATAATCAATCAAATAATAAAGCAAATAAAAAAACCTTCTCAAAGTCCTCACTTATAAAGTACCCAGACAAGTAGATAATCTATAATAATATACACATTTTTCCCTACTAAAGACATTCCTGAAACTGTTTTCAACCTTAAATTGATGAGGTTTTCAAAATTTTGCAAAATTTTCATTGTCATGGTGTTTATGTCTCTTGCTAAATACCATGCAAGTTTCAGTTCAGTTCAGTTCAGTTGCTCAGTCATGTCCGACTCTCCGCGACCCCATGAATCACAGCACGCCAGGCCTCCCTGTCCATCACCAACTCCCGGAGTTCACTCAAACTCATGTCCACAGAGTCGGTGATGCCATCCAGCCATTTCATTCTCGGTCATCCCCTTTGGACCCAAAAAAAAAGAGACATTACTTTGCCAACAAAGTTCCACATAGTCAAAACTATGGTTTTTCCAGTAGTCATGTATGGATGGATGTGAGAGTTGGACCATGAGGAAAGCTGGGTGTTGAAGAACTAGTGCTTTTGAACTGTGGTGCTGGAGAAGACCCTTGAGAGTCCCTTGGACTATAAGGAGATCCAACAAGTCCATCCTAAAGGAAATCAGTCTTTTTTTTGTTTTATTTTTTTTATTTATTTTAATTGGAGGCTAATTACTTTACATTATTGTACTGGTTTTGCCATACATTGACCTGAATCTGCCCTGGGTGTACATGTGTTCCCCATCTTGAACTGCCCCCCACCTCCCTCTGCTCCCATCCCTCTGGTTCATCCCAGTACACCAGCCCTGAGCATCCTGTATCATGCATCTTGAATATTCATTGGAAGGGCTGAAGCTGAAGCTCCAATGTTTTGGCCACCTGATGCGAAGAGTTGACTCATTGGAAAAGACCCTGATGCTGGGAAAGATTGAAGGTGGGAGGAGCAGTGGGCAACAGAGGAGGAGATGGTTGGATGGCATCACCAACTCAATGAATATAAGTTTGAGCAAGCTCCAGGAGATGGTGAAGGACAAGGCAGCCTCACATGCTACAGTCCATGGGGTTGCAAAGAGTCAGACATGACTGAATGACTAAACAACAACAACAACAAATACATTTTTATCCTAAACAATAAAAGTATTACTTTTAAAAATAATATTTAATTGAATTAATTCATTTAGGATTTAAATAATTTTAGAAAGCTTCAATATAATTACAAAATTTTAGCATCTGATAAAGAGTACTCTCTTTGTCAGTGCTTGGGAAAGCAGACAGACACTGGAAAATTGATTATGTAATGTTTTGTGTGTGGGAGAGGATCTCATATTGACAATTTAGTATTTATAGTACAAAATATAAAAGAGTTATTGTTTGAAAGCTGGGATAATTTTCCTTTGAAGAGTGCTATTTTGGTATTGTGCAAATAAAATTAAAAGTGATTTCCAATTATTTAAATTTGTAGCTCTCCATTTCATGAAGTCTTAGAGTCTGATTCCTAAGTATGCACAGAATATCTCTGACAAACAAAACATATGCAACTGAAATTATCATGAGGAAAAATACTGCCAGAATTATAAGGGAGAGAAATTTCAAAAGTTGTCTTGTTTCGTTTGTTTCTCCTCTCTGACCTAGACAGCCGATAAAGATTTGTAAATTTAAGTTCCAAAACATCATCTGTCTGCACTATGTGTCTGTGATGAGAATGAAGGGGGAACCTGGAGTGACTTTTTGGATATGATTTATCAGTGTTTATGCTTCCTCATAATTCTGTAATAAACAATTCTGAAAATTTAAGACTGCATGGGATGTTAAAACAACTATTCTAAATACCATTTCTAAAACTAACCACTTCACGATTCCATATGAATTTTCTTCATAGGCTAGATGAATAAAACCCAAGGGTTGGGAGATAGTAGACATCCATTAAGAAGTGTCTGCATGTCTAATATGTTCGAAGCACTGATACAGCTTGTTTGAATCCAGTACTAAATAAGACTTTAAAAAAATCTTAGCTTTATGGACCTTAATTGTGGCATCTAACAACTGGCAAGTAATTAATTATAGAACACGATTTCCACTTAAGATCATATTTTACATAAAAAGCAAGTTAGCTATGATGAGGGAAGCCTCTCTGAAGAGGTAACATAGGATCTAAGGTCTCAATGATGAGAATAAGGCTGTTCCCAAGACACCTTGACGAATATCAACATAAAGTTCATGGGATTAGAAAAGACTTGACATTTTCGAGGGGAATAAAAAAGAGAAAACCAGTCTGGCTGGAGCAGGATGAAAGGGAAATGGACCCTAGAAGAAATCAAAGAGGAAAATGGAGGCTTCTTCACGTAGGACCCTGTGAGAAGGCCATAGTGGATTCTGGATTTTACTCTTAGGGTGATGGGGATGCAGGGTAGTTTTTACTTTGAATGTTTGTTTTTCCACAAAGAACTGTATGTATTTACTGTGTATACTCTGAGTTTGGACATATGCAGACACCCATGGTCCCATGTAATCAAGGTAAGACACATGTCTACCACCTCCCAGCTCCTTGTGTGTCTTGGTTTCAGGATTTTTGCTTTTGAGATTTTTTTTTTTTGCAGGGGGGAAGAAGGGTTTGTTTGTTTTTAGCTGAAAGAGGGACAAAAATGAGTTGGAATGCCAAGAGAACAGTGGATTTAGAAGAAAGGAGACATAATCTTGGGAAAAGGAAGTTCACTGAAAGGTTCTTGCAATAGGACAGATAAGAGATAGTGATGACGATGGACACAAGTAGACAGATTCAGGGTATATTTCTGAGGCTGGATATTTAGAATTCAATATGAGGGTTCTATCCTGATCAAAAATTTGCATTTTGCATAAAGTTACAAAAGAGAAAAAAAATGAACTGGTCCTATACATTTTACGTTTTTTGTTGATTTTTCTAATGTTTTGTATTTTAGCAATTTTATGATATTTACAACATATTTCCACTATGTCAACACTTTTAGATGAGAGACTTCATTGCAATGTGGGGTTATATTTTATTTTTTTATTTATTTTTTTTTGTAGTTAATTTATTTTTTATTGGAGGCAAATTATTTTACAATATTATATTGGTTGGTTTTGCCATACATTGATATGAATTTGCCCCGGGTTTACATAAGTTCCCCCTCCTGAACCCCCCTCCCACCTCCCTCCTCCCTTTATCCTCCCTCTGGGTCATCCCCGCATGCCAGCCCTGAGCATCCTATAACATGCATTGACCCTTCAATGTGGGGTTATATTTTAATGTAGGAACGTACATGGTATGATGAGGAAAATGCCCTTTTCCCCCTCACTTCTCACACTCTGCTATCTTCTTAAATTGAAGTTCTTCAGACTAAGACATATCTGACTAGTGTTAATTACATACTGACACATAGTTTTTAAGTCATTATGGAGCTTCACAAACACTTACTGAATTCTAAGAAATATCCTAGGATGTGTCAAATGAACAAAACCATGAGGATGACTGCTACAAATTAGGAATTTTGTGCAAAGAAAACTGAGTGGCAATGAACTCCTTAAAATAATTATGAATTAAGCTAACATGTGCTCATCTTTAAAGCTGAACCACTTCAGATGTGTAGCTTATTAAAAGAAAAACCTGCATTTCATTCTGAGAAATCGATGTTAAATTTAGCATTCATTGTACTCACGTCTCACACTTTTGAAGGTCTGAAAAGAGCCCATATTTTCAATGGCATTCAATTTGCTCTAAAACGTATTTAATACAAGTTTTCAGTTTCAATGTGTATTAAAATCTGTAAGTGCGATTTTCAAATACAAGAATTACCTACAATCAGTATATGCAGACGATGATTTCTTAATGCTCTTAAGTACCACTGGGCTTGCCATGCTGCTGAGGCATAAATGGTTAGGCAGGAGTGACGCTGCCCCTGCCACTAGGTAGCTGTGCACTTTTGGGCAAGTCACAAAACTTCTCTAAGGTTGGCTCATACAAAACATAAAGAGGTTGATCTCGATAATGCATGAGGCCCATTTTAATTCCAGTTTTAAAGTTTTCCTCCATTACAATACGCTGGATATGGAAACACTTCCCACAAGTCACAAAGGGGCTATAAGTGAAGTTGCTCAGTCGTGTCTGACTCTTTGTGACCCCATGGAATGTAACCTACCAGGCTCCTCCATCCATGGTATCTTCCAGGCAAGAGTACTGGAGTGGGTTGTCATTTCCTTCTCCAGGGGAGCTTCCCAACTCAGGGATCGAACCCAGGTCTCCCGCATTGTAGGCAGACACTTTACCGTCTGAGCCACCAGGGAAGTCTGGTAAAGGGGCTGTAATCATTGGATAATATTTAAAAACAGTACACAATTCCTCTTTCTCAGTTAATACTGTTTGCTCAGGCCATGGCACAAGGATCTCACCTGGGATAGACTCTATGGATAATGAAAGCTGAATCCGACAGGCTATTTAGTTGCCATGCAGTCAAGATCATCAACTAACTTTTAGCCAGAAAAAGAAGTGGAAAATGGGTTTCAAGTTGTGCATCTAGGCTGGTAGAAGTGTAACTGTGGAGAACAACTCTAATGTTATACCTGCATTCATCCGGGAAGGGATGTGATGCTGTTTAGGTGATGAGGTTGAATAGGAGAGGGTAACACAAGTGCCAGTATTCACCATCCTTAAAAAACTAACCATTTTTTAATTCCTCACTGCCCAGTGAACTGTGATGGCAGCCCTGGGAACTTTTCAAAATTGAAAACATAAATAGAGGAGGCTGAAAGTATGATCTACCTTGTAGCTTGTACTGAAAAAATTCAAATACAGGAATATAAAGCAGTAGTGACTGAATGATGCTAAATAGGCTGCCCCAAGGCCTGGAAATCGGTCCCCCATTCATTTCTAGTATTATCACGCCCTGCTTGAAGTCTTTTCCAACTTTGTGGATTACTGCCAAATCTCTGGAAACAGGTTAAGACTGGGTAGCTATAATCTTTTGGACAATTCTGACTAAAAACAAATTGAAAACTTAAAAGTCCATAATGAAGAGGTATGCATTATAGATTCTATAAGAGAAGGCACAGATATATTATACAGGGAAAAAAGCTAAATATTTTCAGATATTAACCAGTTAGTAGGCAAATGAAATAAAATAAATCAAAATTTGTATTATTTGTAATACTCTGAAGAGCAGTGGTAATTTTGTCAGAAATTTGAATTGTGTGTTAGTAAGATTCATGTGCAAGATCCAGGCATAAGTGAAAGCCAACTGTCAGTAACCAAGAATTGACTGAGGTTAGTGGTCATCACCGGAGAAGGCAATGGCACCCCACTCCAGCGTTCTTGCCTGGAGAATTCCAGGGACAGGGGAGCCTGGTGGGCTTCCGACTATGGGGTCGCACAGAGTCGGACACGACTGAAGTGACTTAGCAGCAGCAGCAGCAGCAGCAGTGATCATCACTGACTAAGAAAGTAAAAGAGGGGGAAAATGACTGAATTAAAATATTCCCAAGTTTCCACTCCAAGCACAATGTATATTAAAGTCTCATTAGCTCTAATAGAATCTGAATGTTTAAACCAATGGCATTGTACATATGTACTTCAAATTTTCTCAGTGTCACTTGTACTGATCTGGGTGTGTGTGTCAATTAGCTAGACTATTCCATGATATCAGTTGTGTCAGCATCTCTTTTGTGTGGCCAAGCAGCCTGCAGGTCCTTGACACGACACTAGCCCCTGCTGTGACTATCTGCCCTGGATAATAGTCCACAGAGTCACAAGCAAATATAAGTTCCTGATGTGACTTCTCCAAGAGCCCTTGTGGGCAACAGTCTCTCATGCCTCCCATAGAACTACCATATGATTGAGCAATTCCACTCCTGGGTGTTTGTCCAAAGAAAGCAAAAACACTAATTCAAGAAGATATATGTATCTTAATGTTCACTGCAGTATATTTTCAATAGCTAAGCAACCTACAATAGATGAACAGATAAAGAAGATGAGTTCCACACACACACACTCAGTGGACTATTACTCAGCTGTAAAAAAGGATGAAACCTTGCCATTTGCAACAATGTAGATATACCTGGAGGGTAAGGTAAGTCAGACAAAGATAAATATTGTGTAAGTTTTATTTAAATGAGGAATCTAAAAAACAGAACAAATGAAGAAATATTAACAAAACAGATACAGACTCAGGTACAGGAACAGACTAGTGGCTGCCAGTGGGGAGAAAGGGTGTGAAGACAAAACAGATGAAGGTAACTCAGTTCAGTTCAGTCGCTCAGTCGTGTCCGACTCTTTGCGACCCCATGAACCACAGCACGCCAGGCCTCCCTGTCCTTTCAGTTCAGTTCAGTTCAGTTGCTCAGTCGTGTCCGACTCTTTGCGACCCCATGAACCACAGCACGCCAGGCCTCCCTGTCCATCACCAACTCCCCCTGTCCTTAAGAGGTACTAATTACCAGGTATAAAGTAAAGAAGTCATAGGGAGGGATGTAATGCAGAGTAACAATATTGCAAGTTGTTTATGGTGCGTAACCTATGAAAGTATCAAATCACTATGTTGTATACCTGAAACTAATATAATATTTTTGGACTACTGTATTCCAGTTAAAAGAAAAAAAAAAAAAACCCTCCGCTATTTAGTGATAAGAAACTAACTTTTTTTTTTTTTCTAGTTATGGTCATATTATAAAAGAATCAAAAACCTTCATTTTTTTTTAAAGGAATAAATTCAGTCAGGTAAGTTTATAGGACAAAAGAACCAAAAACCGTGGAAGATCCTGGGGACCCCTTCAGGTACTTTCCTGGCCCAGTGACGTCCCCACGCCAGTACACAGTATGCGTAATTCACACTGGGATTTCAGCAAAACCACAAATCACTGCATGCTGTGCACTTTCATTACTACCCATCAAAAGTCCAGACAGAGAACATAAATGCTGCAAATGATGAAAGGTTGGAATAGAGCATGAAAGCATGTTATTTGTAAAGACATTCATACTTATAAGGGAGAAAAAGTAAAATATTTAAGTGACCATTGTTATGGGAGAAGGTGGTGAAGGAGGTCCTTTAATTAATTGTAATAGAAAAGAAAATGCCACCATAAATAGAAAGTCCTAGAAAGAGTTTATCTAAAAAAATCATTAGAATGAATTTTAAGGTATTTTATAATTCCCCCAATTATTTGTATATATTAGCATGCATTGGCCACCTCATGTGACGAGTTGACTCACTGGAAAAGACTCTGATCCTGGGAAGGATTGGGGGCGGGAGGAGAAGGGGATGACAGAGAATGAGATGGCTGGATGGCATCACCGACTCGATGGACATGAGTTTGAGTGAACTCCAGGAGTTGGTGACGGACAGGGAGGCCTGGCGTGCTGTGATTCATGGGGTCGCAGAGTTGGACACGACTGAGCGACTGAACTGAACTGACTGATAGCATAATTAGCATGTAGTATACAATAGCAATTGGGCTTCTTAGGTAACTCAGTGGTAAAGAGTCCACCGGCCAATTCAGGAGATAATCCTTGCGTCAGGGAGATCCCTGTAAGTGGAAATGGCAACCTAGTCCTGTATTCTTGCTGGGGTAATCCCATGGACATAGGAACCTGGCGGGAGGGCTACAGTCCATGGGATTACAAAGAATCAGATATAATTGAGGGATTGAACACACACAATATGGATTAATACTTAGAGAATAACTGTCGAGTTGAATTTGGGTGGGTGATCTATTCAAAGATATGGACCAGTTACATCAATCCTTTTGTTTGGGAAGTTAAAGATAAAGTTTAGAGCTTTCTTTATTTTTCTGAGAAGCCAATGGGACAATGTGTGCTTTACTATGATTAATTCCTACTGAAAGAAGTATCTGTGTGTATGCACTCAGTCATGTCCGACTCTGCAATCCCATGGACTGTAGCCCACAAGGTCCTCTGTCCATTGGATTTTCCACTCAAGAATATTGGAGTGGGTTACCATTTCCTCCTCCAAGGGATTTTCCTGACCCTGGGATCAAAGCCGTGTCTCCTGAGTCTCCTGCATTGACAGGAGGATTCTTTACCACTGCACCACCTGTACAATTCTCACTAAAATAAGGATAATATGTTCACTATAAATGTATATTTTGACAAAGATGAGAGCTCATGTTTATTGGTGAAGATCTTTGTGAAAATCATTTAGTACTTTAAAATGTAATGTTTCTTATTCTAAATTAACAACAACAAAAAATATATCCACAGAGTACTGAGGAAAAAACTTTTTATTACCATTTTACACTTTTGCTTACCAATAGTTCTCTCCAACCTGGTAACTCTCTTATTCACTGGGCTTGGTTTATAAAGACCCTTCATTTGTCCAGCAAGTTCATCAAATAATGATGAATTATTATTAGCTATGATAATTGAAATATATATACATATTAGATATGTATTTGTCATTATGGTTTGCAAGCTTTAAAAAATGGGATCTCACATGTTTTAAGCAAGAACAACTAAGAGTATTTTATAGAATTTAAAATTATAAGGACCTTGAAAATATATACATATTAAAAATGAATTGATTCTTCTTATGAAGGATTCACTTTTTTGATCCTTGACAAAAAGAGGTCACTTTTCTGACAAGGAAAATATTCTCTTACACCAGGTAGTTCTAATTTAGTCCTAATCACAAGAAGATTTGGAGCTATGGGATGAAAAAGGTAGTCATTGTAGAACATCAGTTAAATTTAATTATTGCTTTAAAGTCTCACAAACGTTTCTGATTACACTTTTAAATTCAGATGACTATAAAAGAGCTCTCTTTCAGACTGGCAACTCTGTGTCCTAAGCTATATGCTTACTTTAACATTGTAGAAGATAATATGCAACATAAAATTTTAGCCACACTGTGATAAATAGAAGAGAATGAAAAAAAATAGGAATGAAACTATTAACAATAGTGCTGTTAAATATAAGCCTTTTGTCCCTTTATTCAGTTCAGTTCAGTTGCTCAGTCGTGTCCGACTCTTTGAGACCCCATGAACCACAGCACACCAGGCCTCCCTGTCCATCACCAACTCCCAGAGAGTCCCTTTATAGGTAGGATTTAATTTTTCCAGTAGCCATGTATGGATATGAGATTGGATTATAAAGAAAGCTGAGCATGGAAGAATTAATGCTTTTGAACTGTGGTGCTGGAGAAGACTCTTGACAGTCCCTTGGACTGCAAGGAGAAACAACCTGTCAATCATAATGGAAATCAGTCCTGAATATTCATTGGAAGGACTGATGCTGAAACTGAAGCTCCGAAACTTTGGTCATCTGATGGGAGGAGTGGACTCATTGGAAAAGACTCTGATGCTGGGAGTCCTGGCGTGCTGCGGTTCATGGGGTCGTGGAGAGTCGGACACGACTGAGCGACTGAACTGAACTGAACCTTTTGGGGGCACCACAATCACAGAGAAAGCAATACCTGGTTTAAATATGATCTCAAAATTTTTTGTGTTAGTGAATAAACAGACACATTGTCTTGGAAAGAAGCCATTAATACTGCTCAGTATTGCTCCTGAACTGACATCTTAGATTTTCTTTTAGATAAATTATGGTACAGATTGGCTATTACTCAGAGTCACGAGGTCTATTAAATACATTTGCCAACACAGCAGAAGACGGGCAACGATCTAACTTTGGAAGTAAAAAGAAACTGACTCTTAATCAGTGTGGGTTGCCATAACAAAAATTCCAGAGACTGGGTGTCTTAAAGAACAAATCTTTCTTCCTCACATTTAGGGAGGCTGGGAAATTCAAGACTAAAGGACCAGCAGATCTAGCGGCTGGTAAGAGCCCAATTTCTGGCTTATAGTTAGCTGCCTTCCAGCTGTTTCCTCACATGGCCAAGAGAGTCATCCCTATTGATTTTCTCTTCTTGTACAGGAACTAATGCCATGATGGGGCATTAAAACTAACCACCTTCCACAGCTCCATCTTCAAACACAGTCACAGCGCGGGGCTGAAACTTCAACATATGAAATTGGTGGGGTGGTTGGGAGTGGGGTGTGGACACAGATGCACTCCATAATGTTGACCAGTTTTAAGTAGATTGAAATCCTTACCTCCTTAAGACAAAACAATAATTAACCTGAAATAGATTACATTAACCCCTTTTTAGACTAAAGAGTCCAAAATTCTCTAAATTCTAAGCAGTTACACATGAGAAAGAACTTTAAATTTTTAATAATCACATTAAAAATTATTTTCAGTAAAGTGTATGTATTTAAAAATTCATTATTTAGCCCTCTATTAGCTGACAATGTAACACTGCCCCTAAGCTATATCTTAGATATATTATCACTAGCTACCAAGCACTCCAGTGAAAATATATTTCATTCAATACCTTAATCTTCTTTGAGAATATTAATAAATTGTGCAAAAAAGAGTGCCTTGGAAAGCTCTTCAATGAAAAAAAGTTGTTACAGAAAAGAAGAATTGTTAAATAGACTTGAAACAGCTAATGAATCATTCACTGGAAAACTTCACTTGAACAGGAAGTACAGCACCATTTGGATAATACCTTTTTCATTTATACACAGAAATTAATTGTAAAGTGAATCTCCCCTACTTCCATTATGTTGTAAAGAAGTATGGTGTGATGCAGTTTACTGATACTTAAGACAACCAAAGAACAATTTTCACACCTCATTGCTAAACATAAATGAGAGGTAAAATGTAATCTAAGATATATAATGGCAGTCCTTTAGGCTCTTTGATCACTCATTATGCAAATTCCCCCCTACAATATCACATTAGTTCCCTGCTTTATACACCAGAACTCAAAATAATTCACATGACATGTAAATGTTTCATATAATATTCGAAGTCTAGTACATTCTTTCAGCTCAAATGATTGAAACAGAACCAGATTTTTTCACTTTCCCAATCTTCACCAAATCTTATTTTCTCAGACAACTGTTATACTTCATTAATTTTTACATTAACTTTAAAATTGTTCATTGAAATGTAAAAATATATATTTTTAATTTTCTTGAAATATTTTTATCTCATACACTAGTTAAGTATTCATTATGAAAAGTGAAAACTCAGCAACTCTATGAATATAAATTCTGTACTCTTCCATTTCTAAGGCCCTTGACTTCACATTCCAAGATGTCTGGCTCTAGGTCAGTGATCACGTTATCGTGACTATCTTGGTCGTGAAGATCTTTTTTGTACAGTTCTTCTGTGTATTCTTGCCACCTCTTCTTAATATCTTCTGCTTCTGTTAGGTCCCTACCATTTCTGTCCTTTATCGAGCCCATCTTTGCATGAAATGTTCCCTTGAAATTAAAAGACGCTTACTCCTTGGAAGGAAAGTTATGACCAACCTTGATAATATATTAAAAAGCAGAGACATTACTTTGCCAACAAAGATCCGTCTAGTCAAGGCTATGGTTTTTCCCGTGGTCATGTATGGATGTGAGAGTTGGACCGTAAAGAAAGGTGATCGCCGAAGGATTGATGCTTTTGAACTGTGGTGTTGGAGAAGACTCTTGAGAGTCCCTTGTACTGCAAGGAGATCCAACCAGTCCATTCTAAGGGAGATCGATCCTGGGTGTTCATTGGAAGGACTGATGCTAAAGCTGAAACTGCAATACTTTGGCCACCTCATGCGACGAGTTGACTCACTGGAAAAGACTCTGATGCTGGGAAAGGTTGGGGGCGGGAGGAGAAGGGGACGACCGAGAATGAGGTGGCTGGATGGCATCACCGACTCTGTGGACCTGAGTTTGAGTGAACTCTGGGAGTTGGTGATGGACAGGGAGGCCTGGCATGCTGTGATTCATGGGGTCGTGGAGAGTCGGACACGACTGAGCGACTGAACTAAACTGAACTGAACTGACTCTTCCATTTCAGTTTAAGGAATCCTGGATTTCTGAAAGGTGGTTCCTAACTCCTTAAATATTTACCCCCAACTTCAACCTTGCTCCCTATGAGCTCTTTCAAATTTTGTACTGCAGTTTTTGTCCTAAACCTAAATAAATTAGTAAATTCTGAAAATCATTAGCACTAACAGAAAATCCTTTACTATATTGCCTCATGAACAGAACATTCATAAAAGGATGAATTTAGACATAAATTTACAAACTTCCTTTATTCATATTTTTCTATTTGTTATAATCAACTGCTAAAGAGATATGAGAGGAGCCACCTTCCAAAGTGAAATCTACTGTTAGATACAAAAATAATTCTAGAAACCCAGAGCTGCAATACAGAGGTCAGGAGGAATGCAGTATGAAGTCTTAAGGAGGAAGGCAGCTCTGAGCTGTACAAGGTGATACTCAGTGAAGACTAAGATATGTTTGTTTGACTTTCAGGAGCGTGGCTTTCATGAAACAGTGTAAGTGGGAGTAATTTTAAACTGGGAAATTCATTTATTTGTCCCCATAGGCGACATTTCTATAATAGATGTTCTTGATGTTTTGAAAATTGTGCTAGAATTTAGAACAACTATTTCTGTCTCTACCATTTTTTCCCTTGAGTAAGTCACTTGATTAGTCTACTCTTGTTTCCTTAAAAGAAAATAATACCTCAGAAATTTCTTGAATTGAAAAAAGAAGATAAATTGGCAAGTGGCTGACAATTAAGTTCAATTTAAAGGTTTTCACATGAATAAATTTCTATTTATGGATATTTAGATAAGTATTTATACAAGTTTACTAAAATTTTATAATTATCTAAATAAACATTTTTTGGTGCCATCTGGCAACATTCAAAGTGATTGATTTTGTTATGTTAAATATCTCAATCTTCCTTAAATATTTTGGAGAAAATGGAAATTAATGCTAAAAATTACAAAGGGTTGTGCAGTTTTACAATTAATTTTTATTCCTTAAATGGATGAGTATGCAAATAAGTAAGTGCTAGCTCACATTGCATTTATATAAAAATAGCAAACTCATAAACTAAATTTTCACAAAGGCAGACTATGATTCAATAGCACCAATGTCATCCTTATATAACCTGGTTCTCAATACGAGAGGAGGAAAAAGCAGCTCATGCAAACTGAGCCAAAAGAGCTGATTTTAGCAAATATACTCTTAGTACATAGGGCAACTAATCCCAGTTAAAACTTAAACCAGTTAACAAATCTAAGGAAGGGTATGATGACAATGTGTATGATGAAAGCTAAGTAATATCTAATAGCTATAATTTAAGTAATAACTTCTGGTTAGAATTTAAGATTTAAATTATTCCTATATGATAAACAACAACAACAAAAAATGTCCACAAGCTAGTTTCATGAAAAAAAAAAAAACTTTTCAATATAATTTTTTAATGTCACATGTATAAATTATTTCAAAGTTAAGGAAATCTATGAGCTTTTGGCATTTTATGGCTAATTAAAATGTTTAAAATGTAATATATAATGTATAAGCTAATCAACTCAGACATATGTTAGCTTAAAATTAATTTGTCATACCCTACAATTTAACAAAATTTCACTGAATATTCCCTCAGAGAAAATACTGTATTTATCTCTATGAAATGCTTAAATTAAGAGGAACTATTAAGTAGCAACTGTAGAATAGAGCCTGAAAATTAAATGTGTATGATTGTCCAAGACAAATGTCCTATCAATAATCACTGGTTTAATATGAGAGTATCACTTCAAAAATGCATGTCCGTTAAAATATATATTTGCAATGACATTGTATTAGGATATTATATGCATGCCAGAGGAGAACTCAAATTACCATTTATCATTTTAATCTATCCAAAATTAATATCATTTTTAAAGAATTTGCCTGATTTTAAGGAAAGATTTTCAGTAGGTATTGACCAAGTAAGAGTTTGCTTTCCTATTAGAATGTAAAAGTGCATGTGGCAAGAATTTTCCTGTTCTATTTTTAAATGAAAGAGAAACAGGAATACATGCATTGAAAATAAGTAGCAGACACACACATGCATTATCATATGCACCTATACATTGCTCACAGATTCCATTTATCATCGCATATCTTTAAATCATTTATCATATTTAAAGGAAAACATTAATAAAATAGGGATTTTAGAAAGATTGGAAAAGCCATATTTTGTTTTAAATATCTAATTTGGTATTATGGTAGCTAACCTCAAGATGGCTTCCAATGACCCACTCTCTTTCTCTCACTCGTAACCTTCTCCCACATTGTTTCATGGTTGGTCTGTGATGGCATGAGTATAAAATGGCAAAGGGATGGTATATCATTTCTGAATCAGGTTATAAAAAGACACTGCAGCTTCCCTTTAGGGTAGTCTTTGTTTTTCTCCCTCCCACCTCTCTCTGCCTGCCTCTTTCCCTCCCTCTGGAGAAAGCAGGTGCCATGTTGCCTTGTGAAGGATCAAGATCTCTGTCAGCAACCAAGCAAGTCAGCTTGAGGGTGGATCCTCCAGCCCTAGTTAAGTCTTACGATGACGCAACCCTGCCCAACATCTTGACTGCAAATTCATGAGAGATCCTAAGATAAAACCACTCAAATTTTTGACATGCAGAAAGTGTGAGATAATGGATATTTGTTGTTTAAGATACCAAATTTGGGGCAATTTGTTACACAAAAATGTGACGATAAGATGATTTGAAGATCATGGATGTAAATGAAGGTACAACTCTTGTGAGTGTTTTCTGTTAAATTTAATAGTATTTTTAGACAAAAATTTT
The DNA here is from genome assembly GCF_049115385.1 of Moschus berezovskii. Lineage (NCBI taxonomy): Eukaryota > Metazoa > Chordata > Mammalia > Artiodactyla > Moschidae > Moschus > Moschus berezovskii. The sequence goes on from NC_142467.1 coordinate 11,742,107, forward strand.
CCTAAACTATACATTTTCTTTCTCACATGTGTCTTTTGTTTGCTTATTCAGAGGTCAATTTGCTCAATAATAGATTCACAAAGTTTTTAGTGGCTTAAAATGTCTATATATTAAGGCCCATTTTATCTGTCTGGTCTCTTATGTAGCTTTGGTGATGACATCTGTCCCTTGATAAATGTTAGTCACTATATCCCTCTCTTTTATGAAAACAGATTTGTGAAATATATCTAGACATTTGAGGAGAGTCTACATTTGTGAAGCAAGAGTTATTACTGACATTCAGTAGGAAATATTCACAAGTAAATTCTCCTCTGAGCTTGCTTTCCTTATCAAAGGTTTTGATATATAAATATATGCCAAAAGCTTTTAAACACTGGAATTCATTTAACACAGCCTCCACTCTCCTCAGCTATCCAGGAATCATTTAGAAAGTCTAACAGTCCGTATAGTCATTTATTTTTCTCTCTCTTGTATTTTTTTACATTGCTTTTGTATTGCTATATTTCTCTAAATACAGGAGCTTCTGCAATGTGCTTCTATTTTACTTTTAAAGGTATTTAGTGAAACAGTAGCAGCAAAAGGCCAAAAGTTACCTCTAAGCTAAAGGTCAGATGTGACAATGAGTGAAAATAAGAAAATGTCCAAATAACAAAAACTTCACCCTATAAGATAAGTGACCTTTTTTCAAATGATGACAAAATGTGGGAATTTTTTGTGTGCTAAAACTACAGTATACAAGGCTAGTTGATTAAATATGTTATACTCAAACTAGACTTGTTACACTATTTATAGCAAAACAAATTTCTACATAAATTTTATATGAAATGGAATTTTTCAAGTTGATTGTATGTATCTTGTGAGAGTCTGTAAATTAAGAAAGCTAATAAATATTATTCCCCTGGGGGCTGATCTAAAATTACATACATATATATTTGTTCCTTAGTTGTTACAGAGAAACTGCAGCAATGGACTAGGATAATGACATTTGGATTACTTAAGCCTTTGATTAATCTGTCACACCAGAAACATGAAGAAAATGGGTAGGGGAGAGATTGTACAAAAGAACCCAAAGTGGTCAGCTGTCAAGTGTAAAGGAAGCTGAGAATTTATTTATAGAAATTCTATGCCCAAATGCACATATATCCATTAGAAAATAATGTGGGGTTTTAAATATAAGTAAATTTCTGTGAAAAATTGGGTGGTTGCTAGTCTCCACAAATCTGATTACCTACCCAAGGAAAGCATATTCCTCAATATTCACAGCCTTTTTGGACTCATAAATCTGGGTTGGTCCTGTGATTTTCTAATAAAGAATATAATGTGTTAAAAGTGGTACAATGCAACCTATGAATCAAATTATCTAATTAAATATTCAGATTGCCCATCACATAAAACTTTTCTTTGAAAACATGTGAGAGACCCCCCCCAGCAAAACCATCTAAGCTGAACACTGTCAGACCACAAAACTATGAGATAATATATTTTTGCTTTATACCATTACATTTTGGAATGATTTGTTAAACAGAAATAGCTGAAACATATTTTTGTTTTGCTAAAAAAGCTGGCTAAGAGAAATATGTCGACCAGTGACGGGTGAAATAAACAGTAGAAAAGATTGGATTATGATTCACTGCAGAAGGATAGCTAAAGGGCAAAAGCAGAATTTTTGTGACTTTTTAAAAGTGTAGAATTACAGGAGCTCAGCCTGGAACTTATTTCTAAGGCTGCTATAATGTGAGGAGATTAGGTTAGCTATGTGGAGAAGCTATGTGACAGTTACCCTTAAGTGTTTGTAAAATCTACGATTAGATCGCTTGTGTTGTGGGTGTATAGCTATCCTGAAACAAGAACTTGACTAATTCAATGACAGAAGTATTTTTAGTGTGGAAACACTGTTATGTAGTAGATCCAATGTAGATTTTATAATTAGTTGTCTTAAGTCCAAATCATGGACCTGCCACTCACCAGCTGTATAAACCTGGGTGGGAAATAGAATACATCAACAGCAAGGTATCTATTCATGCACTCTTCCAATTATACCACTTGAGTTCATCCCAAGTTAAAGCCTATCTTGAATTATAGCAGTATAAATTGACTCTGTGTCTTTCTGAATTTTAATTACAAGGAGCATTTATAGCATACAACTGTATGCTATATAATGTGCTGTGTTGTTCCAGGTTTCCTTGACTTAATATTATATTGGGATGGTCAAAAGTTACAATTGGGTTTTTCTTAACATGTTTGGGGGGGAAAAAAACTGAATAAACTTTTTGGCCTACCCAATATTTGTGAGACTTATCCAATTTTCTCCGATAGAGTTGTATTTAAGTGATTGTTCAATGTTTTATTAAATTCAAGTATATATTCACATTTATTTTATTGTTAGTAGAAATCTCTATTTCCTTTTTTACCTGTTACGAATAATGTTATGATAAACTTTCATAAATAAGTCAGATTGTATATGTACATATACAATTCTATTGGAATAAATCTGCAAAAAATTATGTCTATATTTAAAGACAATTAAAAATCAGAATTATGTACAAGTCTTTTGTTTCCTTAGGTAGATATATTCCTAAGTATTTAATTCTTTTCGTTGCAACAGTGAATGGAATAGTTTCCTTAATTTCTCTTTCTATTTTCTCATTATTAGTGTATAGGAATGCAAGGGATTTCTGTGTGTTGATTTTATATCCTGCAACTTTACTGTATTCATTGATCAGCTCTAGTAGTTTTCTGGTAGAGTCTTTAGGGTTTTCTGTGTAGAGGATCATGTCATCAGTGAACAGTGAAAATTTTGCTTCTTCTTTTCCAATTTGGATTCCTTTTATGTCTTTTTCTGCTCTGATTGCGTAGCCAAAACTTCCAGAACTATGTTGAATAGTAGTGGGGGGAGTGGGCACCCTTGTCTTATTCCTGACTTTAGGGGAAATGCTTTTAGTTTTTCACCGTTGAGGATAATGTTTGCTGTGGGTTTGTCATATATAGCTTTTATTATGTTGAGATATGTCCCTTCTATTCCCGCTTTCTGGAGGGTTTTATTGTAAATGGATGTTGTATTTTGTCGAAGGCTTTCTCTGCATCTATTGAGATAATCATATGATTTTTATTTTTCAATTTGTTAATGTGGTATATTACAACGATTGTTTTGCAGATATTGAAGAATCCTTGCATTCCTGGGATAAAGCCCACTTGGTCATGATGTATGATCTTCTTAATGTGTTGTTGGATTCTGATTGCTAGAATTTTGTTAAGGATTTTTGCATCTATGTTCATCAGTGATATTGGCCTGTAGTTTTCTTTTTTTGTGGGGTCTTTACCAGGTTTTGGGATTAGGGTGATGGTGGCCTCATAGAATGAGTTTGGAAGTTTCCCTTCCTCAGCAATTTTCTGGAAGAGTTTGAGTAGAATAGGTGTTAGCTCTTCTCTAAATTTTTGGTAGAATTCAGCTGTGAAGCCGTCTGGACCTGGGCTTTTGTTTGCTGGAAGATTTCAGATTACAGCCTCTAGTTCCGTGCTTGTGATGGGTCTGTTCAGATTTTCTATTTCTTCCTGGTTCAGTTTTGGCAAGGTGTACTTTTCTAGGAATTTGTCCATTTCTTCCAGGTTATTCATTTTATTGCCATATAATTGCTGATAGTATTCTCGATGCATGTTACAGGATGCTCGGGGCTGGTATGCGGGGATGACCCAGAGGGAGGATAAGGAGAGGAGGGAGGTGGAAGGGGGGTTCGAGAGGGGAAACTCATGTACACCTGGGGCGGATTCATGTCAATGTATGGCAAAACCAACCAATATAATATTGTAAAACCAAAAAAAAAATACAAACAAACAAAAAAATAAATAACAGATTTTCAATGTAAAAAAAAAAAGAAAACCTGCTTCCTGAAAAGCTTGAAAAAAAATAATAAATTTACATTACCTGTCACTCTTCAAAAAAAGAAAAATCAGAAGTAGGTTTTCAAAGCGGTTATACAAATTCAAAACTCTTCAAATGGTATTTGAGAAATTCAATTGTTCCCTAGCCTTAGCAACATCCAAATTTCTGTCTGACATTCTAAGAGTTAGATATTTTAATTACCGATTCTAATTTCCAACAAGCATATAGCTCTGAAGGTTAGATAACATGTAATATGTCTGTGTAACATTACAGCTCTTCTCTGATTTTTAAACCTTGGTGGCAATAAAGAGTAAACCTTTTTCAGAGGAAATATATTCTTGTGGACAACAATGATTAATTACTTCTCAGTTCTAAGCTTTCCTTGTGTTCTCTGCAACTGCTTCTTTCAGAATAAGCCAGGCCTACAATAGTACAGAATCACTTCCAGTCAATACTCTGTGGTATTTGTATTGCCCTCCAATGGCAGTCCAGTGCCAACCCAGTAAATTTTTATAAGTCCATCTTCAAGTAAAATTTTTCTCCAGTTGGTAGTGAGTAGAGATCCCCCCCCAGAGAAGGCAATGGCACCCCACTTCAGTAATCTTGCCTGGAAAATCCCATGGATGGAGGAGCCTGGTAGGCTGCAGTCCATGGGGTCGCTAAGAGTAGGACACGACTGAATGACTTCACTTTCACGCATTGGAGAAGGAAATGGCCACCCACTCCAGCGTTCTTGCCTGGAGAATCCCAGGGACGGCGGAGCCTGATGGGCTGCTGTCTGTGGGATCGCACAGAGTCGGACACGACTGAAGCGACTTAGCAGCAGCAGCAGCAGCAGCAGCAGAGATTCTCCCACACTATCGCTCAGTCAGTTAAGGAAATGTTCTCTCCTCATCCAATTGGGCATGGCCCCGCTCATCCATGCAAACTTATTTCAAGGAACTATTTTTAGAACTTAAGGCATCTGCCTGAGTATTCCTATCCCTGTATTTCTAGTGAGCATCTATTCAACCCACCTTAAGTCTGACTCTTCTGAAGTCTCACAGAACCTATTTATTCCATAAGGAGAATAAGGCTGTGATTTGTGTGCAGTTATCTAGAACCACAAGGAAATGCCATTGACTGTGAAATAGGAATATGTAAATATTCAAAATATTCAAATGCTGTTTACTCAGGTCCAAGTCCACTTCTTCCTTCTGTTTATTCCTAAGTAAACAGCTTTCAGTTCTGCCTGTTCTGCAAATCTGCTCCATCGTTTTTCACTGGAACTTTACCTTCTGGGATGTACTGTGACTATTTTCCAGTTGTGATTCAATTCTAGATTTAGCAACCCCCATCAGTGAACCAAGTGAACTATTTTTTGGCATCAGCCAGGGCAGCGGCAGGTAATAGGTGAAGAGGTAGAGAGACCACAGAGTGCTCTGTCATCGGCCTTAGAGCCAGCGAAGTAAGCTGTCATATAGTTGGATACATCTGAATTTCTTCACACGCTATTGAACATAATATTTCCATTTACCAGTCACTTCTGATGAACTTCTTCTCTATCCTTCTTAGACATCACCCAAGACGGGAAAGGCATTTCTGGCCCCAAGTTTATCTGTTATCATTATTTTTTAGGGTAACTTTCCACCAATGAATGCCCTCAGTAACAAGTTGGCAAATTATCTTTCCAAAGGTCTGAAAAGATCCTCTGCATCTTTTGAGATGCTTTACAGTCTTTGAGTTCAAATCCCTTGTGATTTTGCTCAGTACAATATCCAGTTTCTGCCAGAGGTGCCAGGGAACACATCCTCGAGATACTACTAAACAAGCTGGCAATCTGGTCAGAAGGTTCAAGCGGGACTTTTAGTGTTCAGATTTGCTCAGGGCTCCATTTTCTTTCTGGTGTCTTTGCGAATTGGGACTAACAGAATCCTTAAAAAGGAAATATGCTTTCACAAAACCCCCCAAAATCTCCCTGTCTTTTGGTCTCCTGTTTAGTGGCAGGGTCAGAAAAGACAGTTATTTATTTCTCATAGTTTGAAGGATATCTCTGGTTTCTCCAAGCAGTATAATTCCTCAGAACCTAACACAGTGAACCAGATGTATAGTTCAGCTGTGTTTATCAGTCAGCCACTAATTGTCAATATGGACTACTTAAATTCTCCTACATTCCTTTCTCCAAGGAGGCAATAACCATGATATCACAAATGCAGGGAACCAACTTACTGCTAATGGTAATCAAGTTCCCTAAATCACGCTGTGTGCCAGTAAATTGAAATATCCCTGTGGAAAAACCATAAATATATACTGAAAATTACTTCACAAAAATGCAAATAGTGTCATACTGCATTCTGAATAGGTATGAAAATGGAGCCATTAGTCAAGTCTATTATGGCACACCAATCACTTTTGGCCATTTACCCTTCTTGTACGGTCTTTATTATATTGATTATGTTTTAAGTAGTGAGGAGAACCTCTTTATTTTATCCTCAAATGTGTATTGTCATTCTCTATGAATGAATGAAGTTTAATGTTCCCACTTTAATCATTTCCTTAATAAGAAGAGTTGTCTCATACTTGTGGAATTCTATTTGCTTAATTTTCCTAAAGTAGTTGGGAGTACAGAAGTTTCCGTTCAGCATGTCTAATTAAAATTACATAGCATCCCTTTCACATGTAATTATCAATTCTAATTTCACATTCAAACAAAGATAACAGAACCTTGGAGCATATTCTCCAGTTACATTTTCCAATTTGTAGCTTAGTTATAACATACATACCCTCCACCATCTATGTGCCCTCTAGATTTCATATCTGGACCTGTAAGGGTGTTCCCCTACTCTGCTGTGGGAGTACTGCACACTAATTATCCCACAAACTTCTCACACTACCTCCAAACCATCTGGCCTATGTTTTGGACATCCTGCTGGGAGTTGGGTAAACTGATCACAACCCTTCAGTCAATCATTTTTACATTCTATTTCTTTATCAGAGAGTAAATTTAGCACTATGCTAAAGGATTTTCTGTTCCTTATCACAGTGCTTATGATAGGATTTAAATTCATGTAAGTTTGGCTATCTAAAGTGAATTTAATAGACCACTTTAATAAGTATAATTGGGGGCCATGAGTGGAATATTATGGACTGAGTATGTGTGCCCTGACCCCAAGTTTATAATCCTCAAAAGATCGTATTTGGAGATAGGGGCTTTGGGAAGTGATTAGGTCATGAGGGTAGAGTCCTCACAGTGGGATTGGTGTCCTTTTAAAGAAAGATCTGAGAACTTGCTGCTTCTCCATCTCTCCATCATGTGAAAATACAAGAGAATAACCATCTACAAACCAGGAAGAAAGCCCTCACCAGGAACCCTGATCTTAGACTTTGTAGCCTCCAGAATTTCCCCTAAAGTCAGGAACAATACAAGGGTGCCCACTCTCACACTACTATTCAACACAGTTTTGAAAGTTTTAGCCACAGCAATCAGAGAGGAAAAAGAAATAAAAGGAATCCAGATTGAAAAAGAAGAAGTAAAACTCACTGCAGATGACATGTTCCTCTACATAGAAAACCCTAAAGACATCACCAGAAAATTACTAGAGGTAATCAATGAATATAGTAAAGTTGCAGGATATAAAATTAATACACAGAAATCCCTTGCTTTCCTATGCACTAACAATGAGAAAACAGAAATTACGGAAACTCCCATTCACCACTACAATGAAAAGAATAAAATACTTAGGAGTAAATCTACCTAAAGAAACAAAAGACCTACATATAGGAAACTGGAGAAGTATACCATGTTCATGGATTGGAAGAATCAATATAGTGAAAATAAGTATACTACCCAAAGCAATCTATAGAGTCAATGCAATCCCTATCAAGCTACCAATGGTATTTTTCAAAGAACTAGAAAAAGTAACTTCACAATTTGTATGGAAATACAAAAAACATCAAATAGCCAAAGCAATATTGAGAAAGAAGAATGGAACTGGAGGAATCAACTTGCCTGACTTCAGACTATACTACAAAGCTACAGTCATCAAGACAATGTGGTACTGGCACAAAGACAGAAATATAGATCAATGGAACAAAATAGAAAGCCCAGAGATAAATGCACCCACCTATGGACACCTTATCTTTGACACAGGAGGGAAAAATATACAATGGAGAAAAGACAATTTCTTTAATAAGTGGTGTTGGGAAAACTGATCAACCACCTGTAAATGAATGAAATTAGAACACTCCCTAACACCATACACCAAAATAAACTCAAAATGGATTAAAGACCTAAATGTAAGACCAGAAACTAAAAATCCTAGAAGAAAACATAGGCAAAATACTCTCTGGCATAAATCACAGCAAGATCCTCTACGACCCATCTCCCAGAGTAATGGAAATAAAAGCAAAAATAAATGAATGGGACCTATTTAAACTTAAAAGCTTTTGCACAATGAATAAAACTATAAGCAAGGTGAAAAGACAGCCTTCATAGTGGGAGAAAATAATAGCAAACGAAGCAACTGACAAATAATTAATCTCAAAAATATACAAACACATTCAGCTTAATACCAGAAAAACAAATGACCAAATCAAAAAACTGGTCCAAAGAACTAAACAGACATTTCTCTCAAAGAAGACATACAGATGGCAAACACATGAAAAAATGCTCAACATCACTCATTATTAGAGAAATGCAAACCAAAACCACAGTGAGGTACCATTTCACGCCAGTCAGAATGGCTGCCATTTAAACATCTATAAACAATAAATGCCGGAGAGGGTGTGGAGAAAAGGAACCCTCTTACACTGCTGGGGGAAATGCAAACTAGTACAGCCACTATGGAGAACAGTGTGGAGAGTCCAAAAAAAACTGAAAATAGAACTGCCATACAATCCAGCAATCCCACTGCTGGCATACACACCAAAAAAAAAAAAAAAAAGAATTGAAAGAGATATGTGTACCCAAATGTTAATCACAGCACTGTTTACAATATCTAGGACATGGAAACAACCTAGATGTCCATTGACAGATGAATGGATAAGAAAGCTTTGGTACATAAACACAATGGAATATTACTCAGCTATTAAAAAGAATACATTTGAATCGGTTCTAATGAGGTGGATGAAACTGGAACCTATTATACAGAATGAGGTAAGCCATAAAAAAAACACCAATACAGTATACTAACTCATATAAATGGAATTGAGAAAGATGACCTTACATGCAAGACAGCAAAAGAGACACAGATATAAAAAATGGACTTTGGACTCTGTGGGAGAAGGTGAGGGTGGGATGATTTGAGAGAATAGCATTGAAACATGTATATTATCATATGTGAAATAGATCAACAGTCCAAGTTCAATGCATGAAACAGGGCACTCAAGGTTGGTGCACTGGGACAACCCAGAGGGATGGGGTCAGGAGGGAAGTGGGAGGGGGTTTTGGGATGGGGGACACATGTTCATCCGTGGCTGATTCTTGTCAATGTATGGCAAAAATCACCACAATATTGTAAAGTAATTAGCCTCCAATTAAAATAAATAAAATAATTTTAAAAATATAGAAACAGAACTGTAAGAAATAAATGTTTGACATCTAAGCCACTTAGTCTATGGTAATTTCTTATAGCCAACAGAATTGACAAAGACAGCTAGAGTTGGAAGAAATCACTCTTAAATTTGATAATGTGCTTTCTTTTGGAAATCAAACTGTTTTTCCCTTTTTATTTTATTTTTCAATAGCTATTTAAAATCTCCATCAGTGATTACAAACAGTAATCACTCCCATCACCTCCCTATTCTTGTTTATTCTCAGGCAGAGTAACTAAGCTAGCAAATGAGTTACTGTCTCTTGAGTATTTTCTTGGCAATTATTAGCAAGGTTACAAAAAAAAAAAAAATTCCTGAGATTGGTGGGGAAGCTGGGAGTTGGCTGTATCACAGCATCGATCACTGTCTGGGGCAACAGTCCTTATTTTAATGTGTCTCCCTACCACCACACCATCATGTGCCAATTTGGGGTTGACAGCATCTGTGATACTTCTCCTTCTGAAGGTAGATTCTACTATATACATAGAGGTGAAGAGGGTAGCTTCTCCTCTTAGCGTAAGTATGGAAAACTCCTTTATCTTTACCCACTGAAACAGATTATAGTTTTCATTGTACCCACAATGACATGCTCACAGAAACTTGCAGTCCCTTGGAATTAGTTGAGAACCCAGATAATCCCTTGAAATCACCATTATCTGTAAGTGATACGACCCCCTTCATCCCTTCAGTGTTTGTTTTGCTGGCAAAAATTAGTCAGTCTTCCACTGTGATTTCTTCACAAAATGGCCTTTAACAGACTACCTTCTGGGTTCCATGGTCCTCAGGAAATCAAAAGTTATCAGTGACTTATTTTTCTAGTAAATATGGAGGCTAACATGGCCACTGAAGCATGGGAAGGCTTTCAGCAACCAGAAAATCTGATCTTAATTCATTCTCTACCAATATTCTCATTTTCTCCTTTAAAGGTTCTATTTTCACAAAGTTGGTTTTAACAGCCAGGGAAGACTATTTTTGTTAATTATTATTCTGCTTCATATTCTCTATCAACTTAGCAAATTCCTTCTGGTCTAAATCTATTGTCTTTAAATTGCATTGATAAGATTCAAGCCCTTATTCTGCTGCAAGGCTTTTGCCGATTAGTTCCAAGGATACAGGGAGAGTCATTCCTGCATCAAATAATCCTCTCACTTTTCCTTTCTTTTCATTCTTATAAAATATGCCACAGCCTTAAAGATCTATAGGAATGAAAGGCAAGGCAGAATTGTCAAAGCTGACTTACACAAATCACAGAGCTCATCTCCACTGGTCTATTTGACTACCTTTACAGGAATACAGTGCTGTTTCTATTGTAATTTTATAGTAAATTTTGCTATACAGTGGAGCATGTCCTCTCCTTCTTTAAGATTATACTGAGGGGCTTCCCTGATGGCTCAGTGGTAGAGAATTCCCCTGCTAACGCAAGAGACCTGGTTCGATCCCTGGTCCAGGAGGATCCCACATGCTGTGGAGCAACCAAGCCAATGAGTCACAGCCACTGAACCTGTGCTCTAAAGCCTGGGGACCGCAACTACTGAACCTGAGCGCTGCAACTGCTGAAGCCAGTGAGCCTGACGAGTATGCTCTGCAACAAAACAAGTCACCACGATAAGAAGCCAGTGTACCGCAACTAGAGAGAAGCACTTGCTGGCTACACCTGGAGAAAAGATCATGCAGCAGTGAAGACCCAGCACACTCAAAAATGCATAATCCTTAAAAAGATTATGCTGACTAATTTTGGTCCTGTGCATTCTAATGTATCCCAATATAAATTTTAGATTTAGCCTGTAAATTTTTGACAAATTGCATTACAAATTGAAATAAAATTGCATTGATTCAAATGTATTCTTTTTAATGGCTGAATAATACTCCATTGTGTATATGTACCAAAGCTTTCTTATCCATTCGTCTGCAGATGGACATCTAGGTTGCTTCCATGTCCTGGCTATTATAAACAGTGCTGCAGTGAACATTGGAGTACACGTGTCTCTTTCAATTCTGGTTTCCTCGGTGTGTATGCCCAGGAGTGCGATTGCTGGATCATATGGCAGTTCTATTTCCAATTTTTTGAGGAATCTCCACACTGTTCTCCATAGTGGCTGTACTAGTTTGCATTCCCACCAACAGTGTAAGAGGGTTAAAGAGAAACATCAATACAGTATACTAACACATATATATGGAATTTAGAAAGATGCAAATGATAACCCTGTATACGAGACAGCAAAAGAGACACAGATGTATAGAACAGTCTTTGGGACTCTGTGGGAGAGGGTGAGGGTGGGATGATTTGGGAGAATGACATTGAAATACGTATGTTGTCATATGTGAAACGAATCACTAGTTCAGGGTCAATGCATGTTATAGGATGCTCGGGGCTGGCATGCGGGGATGACCCAGAGGGAGGATTAAGGGAGGAGGGAGGTGGGAGGGGGGTTCAAGAGGGGGAACTTATGTAAACCCGGGGCAAATTCATATCAATGTATGGCAAAACCAACCAATATAATATTGTAAAATAATTTGCCTCCAATAAAAAATAAATTAACTACAAATAAATAAATAAATAAATAAAATTGCATTGAACCTATAGGGCAATTTGGGGTGAATGGACATTTTTACAATACTTAGTTTTCTCACTGATTAACAAAACACTTTTTTAAATCTTTTAAAATGTCTTCCAGTACAATGAAACATGAATGAGATTCACATCTATTTTTTCTTCACATCATGACCTTGTTCAGGTTATACTTGCCTGTCTTATTTAAACACACACACACATACACACTGATAAGTGTTTTGTTTTTTATTTCTTATGATTCTCTGAAAGATTTTACAAAGATTGAATTTCTTCGCCCCAAAATTCGTATCAGCTAAATTTGCAAATTTACTGGATTAAATTTGTTTATAATACCGCTTTATTTGGTTGTTTCCTCCAGACTGTTGTTCTACCTTTCCATTCACTTTCCAGAGTATATCAATTTTATCAGTCTTTCCAAAGAAACAACTTTTGGCTTTGCTGATATTTTTCAATGATTTATTGGTTTTCTATGAAAATTTTCTTTTTATCTTTAACACTTCCATCACTCTTTTCTTTCGACCTGGTTTATGCTTTTAACTGAATTCTTAAGAAGTAAGTATAAACCAGTATTCAGCGTGCATTCATTCCTAATGCATGCATTTAAATTTATCAACTCTTACAGATTCATAAATTTAGGTGTATCCCTTCTGTTTCAGTGTCTAATATTTTTGTTGTAGTCAATTTAATTTATATATTTTCAGTTCAGTTCAGTCACTCAGTCGTGTCCGACTCTCCGCGACCCCATGAATCACAGCACGCCAGGCCTCCCTGTCCATCACCAACTCCCAGAGTTCACTCAAACTCATGTCCATTGAGTCAGTGATGCCATCCAGCCATCTCATTCTCTGTCATCCCCTTCTTCTCCTGCCCCCAATCCCTCCCAGCATCAGAGTCTTTTCCAGTGAGTCAACACTTCACATGAGGTGGCCAAAGTATTGGAGTTTCAGCTTTAGCATCAGTTCTTTCAATGAACGCCCAGGGCTGATCTCCTTTAGGATGGACTGGTTGGATCTCCTTGCAGTCCAAGGGATATATTTTAATGTACAATAAAATACCACTTAATTTATGCTTTTAGTTTTCTTTTTTAAGTAATTAATTTATTTTTTATTGGAGGCAAATTATTTTACAATATTATATTGGTTGGTTTTGCCATACATTGACATGAATTCGCCCTGGGTTTACATAAGTTCCAGTTCTGAACCCTCCTCCCACCTCCCTCCTCCCTTTATCCTCCCTCTGGGTCATCCCCGCACGCCAGCCCCGAGTATCCTATAACATGCATCAACCCTGAACTAGTGATTCGTTTCACATATGACAACATACGTGTTTCAATGTCATTCTCCCAAATCATCCCACCCTCACCCTCTCCCACAGAGTCCCAAAGACTGTTCTATACATCTGTGTCTCTTTTGCTGTCTCGTATACAGGGTTATCATTTGCATCTTTCTAAATTCCATATATATGCGTTAGTATACTGTATTGGTGTTTTTCTTTCTGGCTTACTTCACTCTGTATAAAAAGTCCACATGCAATAAATGCTGGAGAGGATGTGGAGAGAAAGGAACCCTCTTACACTGTTGGTGGGAATGCAAACTAGTACAGCCACTATGGAGAACAGTGTGGAGATTGCTCAAAAAACTGCAAATAGAACTGCCATATGATCCAGCAATCGCACTCCTGGGCATACACAGGGAGGAAACCAGAATTGAAAGAGAAACATGTACTCCAATGTTCATTGCAACACTGTTTACAATAGCCAGGACATGGAAGCAACCTAGATGTCCATCTGCAGACGAATGGATAAGAAAGCTTTGGTACATATACACAATGGAGTATTATTCAGCTATTAAAAAGAATACATTTGAATCAGTTCTAATGAGGTGGATGAAACTGCTTTTAGTTTTAAAACATATAAAATATATGCCTTAACTTCTGAACCTCTAGTGACTTTGCAGTTATGCCTAATAATCAGTTAATCGCTGTATAGAGAGGAAATACATTTTGTATGATTTCAAGCCTCTAAAATTTGTTGAAACTTCCCTTTACACAATAACACATGGTTAGTTCTGAAAAATAATCATTCAAAATGAATGTGTCTTCTGCAATTACAATGTGTTGTGTTCCACGTATATCAGTTAGGTCAAGTGTAATACTGTTGTTCAGTCCTTAAGTCGTGTTCAATTCTTGTGACCCCTTGGACTGCAACACACCAGGATTTCCTGTCCTTCACTACCTCCTGGAGTTTGCTCAAACTCATGTTTTTGAGTCTATGATGCCATCCAACCATCTCATCTTCTGTCGCCCCCTTCTCCTGATACTCTCAAACTTTCCCAGCATCAGCATCTTTTCCAAGGAGTCAGCACTTCATATCAGGTGGCCAAAGTATGGGAGCTTCAGTATCAGTTCTTCCAATGAAGAGTCAGGATTGATTTCCTTTAGGTTTGACTGGTTTGGTCTCCTTGCTGTCCAAGGGACTCTCAAGAGTCTTCTCTAGCACCGCAATTCAAACGCATAAATTCTTCAGTGCTTGGCCTTCTATATGGTCCAACTCTCACATCCACACATGGCTACTAGAGAAACCACAGTTTGATTATATGGACCTTTGTTGGCAAAGTGATGTCTCTGCTAATGCATCATCTAGGTTTGTCATAGCTTTTCTTATAAGAAGCAAACATCCTTTAATTTCATGGCTACAGTCAACATCCACAGTGATTTTGAAGCCCAAGAAAATAAAATCTGTCACTGTTTCCATTTTTTTCCCCCTATCTGTTTGCCATGAAGTGATGGGATCAGATGCCATGATCTTTGTTTTTTTGAATGTTGAGTTTTAAGCCAGCTTTTACACTCTCCTATTTCACCTTCATCAAGAGGCTCTTTAGTTCTTTACTTTCATCCATTAGAGTGGTATCATCTGCATATCTGAGATTGTTGGTATTTCTCCCAGCAGTCTTGATTCCAACTTGTGCTTCATCCAGCCCAACATTTCACATGATGTACTCTGCATAGAATTTCAATAAGTAGGGTGATGATATACAGCCTTACATACTCCATTTCCAATTCTGAACCAATATTTTTCATTAAAATGTAATATTCATATGTAAACTTTCATTTTATTATTTGTCTCATTTATTCTATATTTTTAAATTATCCCTTTATTTTTTTAGTTTTTATTGAGTTGACTTTCAGTATTATATTAGTTTAAGGAGTACAGCATAGTGATTTGATATTTTAATAGACTATTTTCCATATGAAGTTATTATAAAATTTTGGCTACACTCCCTGTTCTATACATTACATTCATATAAATTATTTATTTTAGATTTAGTTCAGTTCAGTCACTCAGTCATATCCGACTCTATTTTATATTTGGTAGTATATACTTTCTAATCAGCTCAGTGGTAAAGAACCTGTCTGCCAGTGTAAGAGATGCAGGTTCGATCCCTGGGTTGGAAAGATCCCCTGGAGAAGAGCATGACAACCTACTCCAGTATTCTTACCTGGAATATTCCATAGACAGAGGAATCTGGCAGGCGATAGTCCATGGGTTCACAAAGAGCTAGACACAACTAAAGCAACTTAGAGCACATGCACTCATATATCTCTTAATAGTCTTCCCTTATCTTGTCCCTCCTACCACACGTCTCCTCTGATAACCACTGGCTTGTACCCTGTTTCTCTGAGTCTCTTTTTATTATTATTATTATTACTTCTGTTTGTCTTATTTATTTCTTAGATCCCACACGTAACTGAAAACTCGGTATTTTTCTTTCTTGACTTATTCCACTAAGTGTAGTATCCTCCAGGTCCATTTATGTTGTCACAAGTGACAAAACTTTACTATTTTTAAGACTGAATAATATCCCATTGTAGATATATTCCACACCATCTTTAACCATTCAGCTGTTGATGGACACCTAGGGTACTGCCATATCAAAGACACTAGAAATAATGCTGCTAGGAACACTGGGGCGTGTATAGCTTAAGTTAGTGATTTCATTTTCTTCTTCAGATATGTACCTAGGGGTGGAATTGGTGGATTATATATTACTTCTACTTTTGATCTTTTGAGGAAACTGAATTCTTTTTTCCATAGTTGCTACAGCAGTTTAAATTCCCACCCACAGAGTATGAGGGTTCTCTTTTCTCCATATGCTCGTCAACACTTCTTGGTTTCTTAATAGTGGCAACCATTCTGACATAGTAAGGAGCTATTTAACTGTGGTTTTGATTTGCATTTCCTTTTTGATTAGTGATATCGAACATCTTTTAATGTGCCTGTTGCCATTCATATGTCTTCTTGGAAAAGACCCTGTATATGGTGTGAGGAAAATGTTCTAATTTCATTCCTTTATATGTAACTGTCCAGTTTCCCCAACATCACTAATTGAAGAAATTGTCTTTTTCCCATTGCATATTTTTGCCTTCTTTGTCATAGCATCATTAATATGTGCTTATTTCTAGGATATTTTTTAAAGTTCTTGATTTCATTCATCTTTCTATTTTTTAAACTTTATTTTATTTATTTAAATTTGGATTTTTATTGTCTTCCTCTTCTGCTGAATTTGGAATTTGTCCTTTTTATCTTCTAATTCCTTTAGATGGAAATTAGGATGTTTATCTGACATTTTTCTTCTTTCTTGAGGTAGGTCTATGTCACTATAATATGTTGCTAAAACAGCTGTCATTTGAAGGCATAAACTTGCAACCAGTAGTAAATAAGTCTGAGGAATCCAACGAACTATAAAGTGTTATAATCATCAAACTTTATTAGAAATTAGAACTTAATTATTCCAACCACTAAAAAGAAATAATAATTATATAACATGATCAATTCAGTTCAGTCATCAGTCGTGTCTGAGTCTTTGAGATCCCATGAACCACAGCAAGCCAGGCCTCCCTGCCTATCACCAACTCCCAGAGTTTACTCAAACTCATGTCCATGCAACCGTCTCATCCTCTGTCATCTCCTTCTTCTCCTGCCCTCAATCTTTCCCAGCATCAGGGTATTGTCCAAAGAGTCAGCTCTTCGCATCAGGTGGCTAAAGTATTGGACTTTCAGCTTCAACGTCAGTCCTTCCAATGAACACCCAGGACTGATCTCCTTTAGGATGGACTGGTTGGATATCCTCGCAGTCCAAGCGACTCTCATGAGTTTTCTCCAACACCACAGTTCAAAAGCATCAATTCTTCAGTGCTCAGCTTTCTTTAGAGTCCAACTCTCACATCCACACATGACTACTGGTAAAACCATACACTCAACTAGACGAACTTTGTTGACAAAGTAATGTCTCCGCTTTTTAATATGCTGTCTAGATTGGTCATAACTTTTCTTCCAATGAGTTCAGTTCAGTTCAGTTCAGTCGCTCAGTCGTGTCCGACTCTCCGCGACCCCACGAATCACAGCACGCCAGGCCTCCCTGTCCATCACCAACTCCCGGAGGTCACTCAAACTCATGTCCACAGAGTCGGTGATGCCATCCAGCCACCTCATTCTCCGTCGTCCCCTTCTCCTCCCGCCCCCAACCTTTCCCAGCATCAGTCTTTTCCAGTGAGTCAACTCGTCGCATGAGGTGGCCAAAGTATTGCAGTTTCAGCTTTAGCATCAGTCCCTCCAATGAACACCCAGGATTGATCTCCTTTAGAATGGACTGGTTGGATCTCCTTGCAGTATAAGGGACTCTCAAGAGTCTTCTCCAACACCACAGTTCAAAAGCATCGATTCTTCGGCGCTCAGCTTTCTTCACAGTCCAACTCTCACATCCATACATGACCACGGGAAAAACCATTGCCTTGACTAGACGGACCTTGGTTGGCAAAGTAATGTCTCTGCTTTTTAAGATACTATCAAGGTTGGTCATAACTTTCCTTCCAAGGAGCAAGCGTCTTTTAATTTCGTGGCTGCAATCAGCATCTGCAGAGATTTTGGAGCGCAAAAAAATAAAGTTTGACACTGTTTCCACTGTTTCTCCATCTATTTCCCATGAAGTGATGGGACCAGATGCCATGATCTTTGTTTTCTGAATGTTGAGCTTCAAGCCAACCTTTTCACTCTCCTCTTTCACTTTCATCAAGAGGCTTTTGAGTTCCTCTTCACTTTCTGCCATAAGGATGGTGTCATCTGCATATCTGAGATTATTGATATTTCTCCCAGCATCTTGATTCCAGCTTGTGCTTCTTCCAGCCCAGCGTTCCTCATGATGTACTCTGCATATAAGTTAAATAAGCAAGGTGACAATATACAACCTTGACGTATACCTTTTCCTATTTGGAACCAGTCTGTTGTTCCATGTACAGTTTTAACTGTTGTATCCTGACCTGCATACAGGTTTCTCAAGAGGCAGGTCAGGTGGTCTGGGATTCCCATCTCTTTCAGAATGTTCCACAGTTTATGTGATCTACACAGTCAAAGGCTTTGGCATAGTCGATGAAGCAGAAATAGATGTTTTTCTGAAACTCTCTTGCTTTCTCCATGATCCAGCGGATGTTGGCAATTTGATCTCTGGTGCCTCTGCCTTTTCTAAAACCTGCTTGAACATCTGGGAGTTCACGGTTCACATATTGCTGAAGCCTGGCTTGGAGAATTTTGAGCATGACTTTACTAGCGTGTGAGATGAGTGCAATTGTGCGGTAGTTTGAGCATTCTTTGGCATTGCCTTTCTTTGGGATTGGAATGAAGACTGACCTCTTCCAGTCCTGTGGCCACTGCTGAGTTTTCCAAATCTGCTGGCATATTGAGTGCAGCACTTTCACAGCATCATGTTTCAAGACTTGAAATAGCTCAACTGGAATTCCATCACCTCCACTAGCTTTGTTCATAGTGATGCTTTCTAAGGCCCACTTGACTTCACATTCCAAGATGTCTGGCTCTAGGTCAGTGATCACATTATCGTGACTATCTTGGTCATGAAGATCTTTTTTGTACAGTTCTTCTGTGTATTCCTGCCACCTCTTCTTAGTATCTTCTGCTTCTGTTAGGTCCATACCATTTCTGTCCTTTATCAAGCCCATCTTTGCATGAAATGTTCCCTTGGAATCTCTAATTTTCTTGAAGAGGTCTCTTGTTTTTCCTATTCTGTTGTTTTTCTCTATTTCTTTGCATTGATCACTGAGGAAGTCTTTCTTATCTCTCCTTGCTATTCTTTGGAACTCTGCATTCAGATGCTTATATCTTTCCTTTTCTCCTTTGCTTTTTGCCTCTCTTCTTTTCACAGCTATTTGTAAGGCCTCCTCAGACAGCCAATTCGCTTAAGCATCTTTTAATTTCATGGCTGCAAGCACCATCCGCAGTGACTTTGGAGCCCAAAAAAATAGTCTGACACTGTTTCCCCATTTATTTGCCATGAAGTGATGGGACCAGATGCCATGATCTTAGTTTTCTGAATGTTGAGCTTTAAGCCAAACTTTTCACTCTCCTCATTCACTTTCATCAATAGGCTCTTTAGTTCTTCATCACTTTCTGCCATAAGGGTAGTGTCATCTGCATATCTGAGGCTATTGATATTTCTCCCAGCAATCTTGATTCCAGCTTGTGCTTCTTCCAGCCCAGCTTTCCTCATGAGGTACTCTGCATATAACTTAAATAAGCAGGGTGACAATATACCGCCTTGACGCACTCCTTTTCCTATTTGGAACCAGTCTGTTGTTCCATGTCTAGTTCTAACTGTTGCTTTCTGACCTGCATACAGGTTTCTCAAGAGGCAGGTCAGGTGGTCTGGTATTCCCATTTCTTTCAGAATTTTCCACAGTTTATTGTGATCCACACAGTCAAAGGCTTTGGCATAGTCAATGAAGCAGAAATAGATGTTTTTCTGGAACTCTCTTGCTTTTTCCATGATACAATGGATGTTCGCAATTTGATCTCCAGTTCCCCTGTCTTTTCTAAAACCAGCCTGATCATGTAGAAGTTCATGGTTTACGTATTGCTGAAGCCTGGCTTGGAGAATTTTGAGCATGTCTTTACTAGCGTGTGAGATGAGTGCAATTGTGTGGTAGTTGAACATTCTTTGGCATTGTCTTTCTTAGTGAATGGAATGAAGATTAACCTTTTCCAGTCCTGTGGCCATTGCTGAGTTTTCCAAATTTGTTGGCATACTGAGTGTAGCACTTTCACAGCATCATCTTTTAGGATTTAAAATAGCTCAACTGGAATTCCATCACCTCCACTAGCTTTGTTCGTAGTGATGCTTCCTAAGGCCCACTTGACTTCACATTCCAGGCTGTCTGGCTCTAGGTGAGTGATCATACAATTGTGATTATCTGGGTCCTGAAGATCTTTTTTGTACCGTTCTTCTGTGTCTTCTTGCCACCTCTTCTTAATATCTTCTGCTTCTGTTAGGTCCATACCATTTCTGTCCTTTATTGAGCCCATCTTTTCATGAAATGTTTCCTTGTTATCTCTAATTTTCTTGAAGAGATCTCTAGTCTTTCCCATTCTATTGTTTTCCTCTATTTCTTTGCACTTATCACTGAGGAAGGCTTTCTTATTTCTCGTTGCTATTCTTTGGAACTCTGCATTCAAATCGATATGTCTTTCCTTTTTCTTCTTTGCTTTTCATTTTCTTCTTTTCACAGCTATTTGTAAGGCCTCCTCAGACAGCCATTTTGCTTTTTTGCATTTCTTTTTCTTGGGGATGGTCTTGATCCCTGTCTCCTGTGCAATGACATGAACCTCCATCCATAGTTCATCAGGCACTCTGTCTGTCAGATCTAGACCCTTAAATCTATTTGTCACTTCCACTGTATAATCGTAAGAAATTTGATTTGTCATCCCTTAATGGTCTAGTGGTTTTCCTTACTTTCTTCAATTTGTCTGAATTTGGCAATAAAGAGTTCATGATCTGAGCCACAGTCAGCTCCTGGTCTTGTTTTTGCTGACTGTATAGAGCTTCTCCATCTTTGGCTGCAAAGAATATAATCAATCAGATTTTTATATGTCCATCTGGTAATGTCCATGTGTGGAGTCTTCTCTTGTGTTGTTGGAAGGGGGTGTTTGCTATGACCAGTGCATTCTCTTGGCATAACTCTATTAGCCTAGAGGTGTTAAATATTGTTACAATGGCAGTCATATTACTCTATATAAATGTATCAAGTTAACATGTTGTATATCCCAATCTGTCTTTCTCTAAGTCTGCCACATCTCAATAAATGGCATCATTATCTCCCTAGTTGCTAAAATCATTTGGTGTTATTCTCCATTTCTCCCTTTCCCTTATCCTTCACATCTAGTAAATCAATGAGTCATCCAATTCAACATCAAAATATATACTTCAATCCGTCTTCACCTGTTCCTCTATACTGAAATAATATTTTTACTTATGTGTGTGTCACTCTTCTGCATTCATTATCAAGTGTTTCCCATTAGCCTAGAAATGAAATCCCAGCTCCTAAGTTATCAAAAGCCCTACATAATTCTCTTATGTACTCTTGTTATCTTTCCATCCAGCCACATTCAACTAACTTTAATTTCCACCAATAATCTTTTACATCTGTAACATTTCATATGTCGTTTTGATGTCTGGAAAATTTTCTTCCTTCAACCCATTCTATCCCTCTAAGAAATCTTTCAGGCTTTAATTTGTGAATCATTTTTTTTTCTAGAATATAATCTATGATCTTCCACCTTCCCAGATTTTCCAATATGCAGTTTGTACTTCTCCTCTGTACTTCTACAGAATTATGGACATTATGAGTTTTGATTATTATTGTACCCCCATCTCCTAATAACATTCATGTTACATAGAAGGCCATCAATAAGTGTTATGGAATGAGTAAGTTAATAAATAAAATTAATTGCAGGAAAAACATAATAAATTAACAGTCCTATAGATACTATATGTTTTAACATGTTAAATTGTTGCTTCTTCTAATTTCATAGACTATAGTTAATCTGAAATCTTATCATTCTGTTTTGTGTGATACATAAAATTTTTTTTCTCCATAATAAAATTGGATATTTTATTGGAAAAGGTCAGTTTTCACTCCAATCCCAAGGAAAGGCAGTGCCAAAGAATGTTCAAACTACCACACAGTTGCCCACAATTCATACGCTAGCAAGGTAATGCTCAAAATCCTCCAAGCTAGGCTTCAACAGTACATGAAGTGGGAACTTCCAGATTTACAAACTGGATTTAGAAAAGGTAGAGGAACAAGATATCAAATTGCCAACAGCCATTGGATCATAGAAAAAGCAAGATAATTTCAGGAAAACATCTACTTCTGCTTCACGACTATGCTAAAGCCTTTGACTGTGTGGGTCACAACAAAATGTGGAAATACCAGACCACATTACCTGCCTTCTTAAAAACCATATGCAGGTCAAGAAACAACAGTTGGCATCGGATATAAAACAATGGACTGGTTCAAAATTGGAAAAAGAGAACGTCAAGTTTTTACATTGTCACCCAACTTATTGAACGTCTATGCAGAGTACATCATGTGGAATGCCAGACTGAGTATAGCACAAGCTGGAATCAAGATTGTTTGGAGAAATACCAATAACCTCAGATATGCAGATGACACCACTCTTATGGCAGAAAGTGAAGAGAAACTAAAAAGCCTCTTGATGAAGGTGAAAAGAGTAAAAAATCTGGCTTAAAACTTAACATTCAAAAAATGAAGATCATGGCATCCGGTCCCATTACTTCACAGCAAATAGATGTTGAAACAATGGAAATGGTGACAGACTTTATTTTCTTGAGCTCCAAAATCACTGCAGATGGTGACTGCAGCCATGGAATTTAAAGACACTTGCTCCTTGGAAGAAAAGCTATGACAAATCTAGGTAGCATGTTATTAAAAAGTGGAGACGTTTATTTGCTGACAAAGGTCCATATAGTCAAAACTACGCTTTTTCCAGTAGTTATATATGGATGTGAGAGTTGGACTATAAAGAAGGCTGAGCACCGAAGAACGGTGCTCACAGATGGCCAACAAACACAAGAAAAGATGCTCAGTATCACCAATTATCAGAAAAATGCAAATCCAAAGCACAATGAGATATTACATCCCACTCATCAGAATGGCTATCATCAAAAGACAAGAAGTGATAAGTGTTAGCAGGGATGTGGAGAAGGGAACTCTTATGCATGATTGATGGGAACTGGGAATGTAAACTGGTACAACCACTATCAAAATCAGTATAGAGCTTCCTCAAAAAATAAAATGCAGATCTACAATATGTTCCAGCAATTCTACTTCAAAGTATATACTTGAAGAAAACACTAATTCCAAAAGATACATACACCCCCCAATCAATGTTCATTGCAGCATTATTTACAATAGTGGAGATATGAAAGCAATAAACTAACATTTCTAAAACTGCTTTTAGTTCACTCAAATCTTCATGGATTGGTGCTGTTTGCTCTTTCCTGAAAGCACTCCACTCTGACACTGTTTTGATGCCCGTCTTCACAGGGTTCTCTTCCTCTGGATGTTTTTCTTCTCAGTTTTCTTTATATGCCTTTATTCCTATGTCTCTATTCTTAATTTTCTCATTCACTTCTCATATCATTTTTCAAGACATAGTTGGTAAACTATTGCTTTAAATGGTTATCTTTCTTGATGATGATCTCCAATATATCCCTTGTTAAAAGATCTTTCTTAATCCCTAGACGTGACTTTTACCTTCCATCTCCATCTAAATTGACTATTAGTACTCCAATGACAATATGTTTAAAACTTAAACATATTCTTCACCTATATTTCCCATTCTTTTAACAGAAAAAGTGGAATACTTTTATCCTCTTTCATTTCATATTTTGTGAATGTCATGCAATAATAATCCTTGTCACCTGAGACCCCTCTATCTATAGCACCATTTTGAATATAGCCAGTTATCACCAAATCTTCTTTTACCTCTAAAAGATTTTGTACTTTTCTTAATTCTGTCTTTGCTCAAGCTCAGCTGTGTAGCATCTTTTGGTAATATATTACTGTTATGACTCCCTCTAATATTTCTTATATCACTCTGTCATTACTTCTAGATTATTCACCATAGTGCAGCAAGATAAATCTGTCTAAAGAAATAAAACATTTTAGTGGACCCAGTAATTTCCCTTGACCTCTAATGCTGTGTCATCATAGTATTCAAATATTCGGTAACAAGGGAAAAATTCAACCAATACATTCTGTTTTCAGTGAACAAATCTTTGGCTGTTTTCTGTAATATCAGTGTGACCTATTTGATCATCCTTTCGATACTTTTGATGAGTGCATATTATAAAATAGGAAATATGCCAGACACAGATGATACAAAATAAGCAGGATGTTATCTGTACCTTAGTCTACACAAGTGAGAAACCCAGAAATGTAAACAAAAAAATCACAATACCAAATAATTGCAACTGCTGGACATTAACCTATTTTTATAGCAACAAAAAGTATTGAAAATATAAAATCTCTGCATTTACCAGGTAGGATAAGGTCTACAAAGGTTTGAGCAGGTTCTGAAAAACTGACTATGAGTATGATATGTTAATAAACAGGAGATAGGCTTTTGGGGGCAGGAGAAAAACAATATTTATCAAACTACAAGTCAAAAAATTCAACATAGCAGAGGAGTAATAAAATTCAATACACTAGGCCTGTGATGCATATAGAAGCAGAACACATTAAGACAGAATTTCAGAAGAAAGCAAAAAGTTTGGCAAGATCAGCTCCATTTCACCAATATTTTCCTACATGTATTTCACAAATAGAAAACATTACAATTTTGATCACAAAAAATAAACATAGAAAATCATATTAAGTTTGTCTTTACCAGACAAATATTCTGATTTTTGTGACCCTGAATATAGTACTTTTCTAAAAAGCCTAAATAAAAGTATCTGGTAAAATCTGTTAAATTTATAGGAGATTTAAAATCAATAAGATACCACTGTTCTTACACGACACAATAGACTAGTTGGATTTAATAGATATTTTTCAAGGGAAGATGGAAAACATCTTCAGAATAGATAACTGTATAGGTCACAAAACACATCTAAACAAATTTAAGAGGATAGAAATTACAGTAAGTCCCCTACACACAAACGAGTTTCATTTCACGAGTGCATTCGTAGGTCCAATTTTTGTAAGTCCAACACCGTTAGCTAAGGCACTCACCTAACACAATCAGCTATATAGTACTGCACTGTAATATAGCTATAATACTTTTCATATAAATAATACATAAAGGACAAATGTGAAAAATAAAGAAAGTACTTTTAATCTTACAGTATATTACCTTGAAAAGTATAGTAGTACAGTACAACAGCTGGCACACAGGGGCTGGAGTTGAGTGAACAGGCAAAGAAGAGTTACTGACCAGAGGAGAAGATGGGAGTAGGCGGGAGACGGTGGAGCTGAAGGATCGTCAGCAACAGGCAATGGAGGACCAGCTGCAATTTCACGTATGCCTGATGCTGATGAAACAAATGCTCACATCTTCTAAAGTTCACAACTTGAAGGTTCATGTAGAGGGGACTAACTGTATACTGAGCCTTTTTTTTTTTTGACCACGACAGTAGGAAACTAGGAATCAGTGACAGTTACTAAATGGAAAAAAAGAACAAACATGTAAAGACTAAACAACATGCTCCTAAAAAAAAAAAATTAGTCAATGAAGAAATCAAAGGAAATAAAACTGTCACTATTTGAAAATGATATGATACTACATACAGAAAAGCCAAAAAGTTTCCACACACAAATTATTATAACTAATTAATGAAGTCAAGATATAAGTTGCAAGATACAAAATTAATATAAAAATAGATTGATTTTCTATGCACTAATAGTGAACTATTAAAAACTGTGAAAGGAAAAATCCCATTTAAAATTTCATCAAAAAGAACAAAACACTGAGAAATAAAACAAGGTGAAAGACATACTCTCAAAACTCTAAAACATTAATAAAGAAAATAGAAGGTGATACCAAAAACTGGAATGATATCTCATACTTTTGGATTGGAAGAATTATTATTATTAAAATGGCCACATGATCCAAAGTAATCTATGGATTTAATGTGATCTCTATAAAATACTTATGACATATTTCACAGACAATCCTAAAATTCATGTGGACCTATAAAAGACCGCAAATTAGAAAAACAATCTTGAGGAAAATGAACAAAGCTGGAGATATAACCTTCCCAGATTTTAAACTATACTGTGAAGCTCAACATTCAGAAAAAAAAAGATCATGGCATCTGGTCCCATCACTTCATGGGAAATAGATGGAAAAACAGTGGAAACAGTGTCAGACTTTATTTTTTGGGGCTCCAAAATCACTGCAGATGCTGATTGCAGCCATGAAATTAGAGGATGCTTACTCCTTGGAAGGAAAGTTATGACCAAACTAGATAGCATATTAAAAAGCAGAGACATTACTTTGCCAACAAAGGTCCGTCTACTCAAGACTATGGTTTTTCCCGTGGTCATGTATGGATGTGAGAGTTGCACTGTGAAGAAAGCTGATCGCTGAAGAATTGATGCTTTTGAACTGTGGTGTTGGAGAAGACTCTTGAGAGTCCCTTGGACTGCAAGGAGATCCAACCAGTCCATCCTAAAGGAGATCAGTCCTGGGTGTTCATTGGAAGGACTGATGCTAAAGCTGAAACTCCAATACTTTGGCCACCTCATGCGACAAGTTGACTCACTGGAAAAGACTCTGATGCTGGGAAGGATTGGGGGCGGGAGGAGAAGGGGACGACAGAGAATGAGATGGCTGGATGGCATCACCGACTCTGTGGACATGAGTTTGAGTGAACTCCGGGAGTTGGTGATGGACAGGGAGGCCTGGCGTGCTGTGATTCATGGGGTCGCGGAGAGTCGGACACGACTGAGCGACTGAACTGAACTGAACTGAAGTTACAGTAATAATAAAGGTCTTCCCTGATGGCTCAGTTGGTAAAGAATCCGCTTGCAATGCAGAAGACCCAGGTTCGCTTCCTGGGTAGGGAAGATCAGCTAGAAAAGGGATGGGCTACCCACTTCAGTATTCTTGGGCTTCCTTTGTGGCTCAGCGGGTAAAGAATCTGCCTGCAATGTGGTAGACCTGGGTTCAATCCCTGGGTTGGGAATGTCCCCTGGAGAAGGGAAAGGCTACCAACTCCAGTATTCTGGCCTGGAAAATCCCATGTAGTCCATGGAGTCACAAAGAGTTGGACATAGCTGAGTGACTCTTCATATTTAGATATGTAATGGAATATTTCTCAGCCATAAAAAATAATAACTTTCACAGCAATAAGGATAAACAGAATACTGTGCTTAGTGAGACAGGTCAGAGAAAGACAAATACTGTATGATATCATCTATACGTGGAATCTAAAAAATAATCCAAATAGATACACAAAACAGAAACATACTAACAGACATAGAAAACAAACTAGTTGTTACCTGAGGGGAGAAGGGAGGAGGCAGGCCCAAATTACAGGTGCAGGATTAAGACAACAAAGTACTATGTATAAAACAGATAAGTAACTGACTAGGATATATTGTATAACACTGGGAAAATAGCATTATCATTTAATAATGATATTGGGGTTCAATCTGTAAAAATACTGAATCAATATGCTGTATATCTGAAACTAATATAATAGTGTAAATCAACTATGAATCAACAAAAATAAAATTTCAATGAGGATTTCCTGTATTGTTTCAATTGTTACAAATACGTAAATAAACCACTGCTTCTAGAATTAGTAATTTAATGTATATCTAAAATATCAGAATAGAATAATAATCTAGATATTTAAAGGTATTGCTTTGAATCGAAAGCTGTATTATAGAATTATAAATTTTAAAATAAACATGAAATGTATGATACTAGTTAGAATTATCAGCATATCTCAAGAGACTTCTTTGGTGTTGGTTAAATTTTTTGCAAATATCATAATCTCGTCCTTGGGAAGTATCCTTTATGCTATGAAAGATATCCTTTATGCTATGAAAGAGTTTAGGTTTGTGGGTATATTTATCTGATAACCAAACTCTATTTTCTTTGTGCATAAAATATTCCTTTTTCTTTATATAGCTCTTTAGTATGTTCTAGATGAGATAACTATGAAATTTTTTTCATTTCTTTTCCTTCTCACTTCAATCGAGATATCTCAGTACTTAATATTCTCTGTCATATGCTTTTAATGCTTGTCTAAAATGTGTGTGGGGGGGAGCCAACTAAATTTCATAGTCATAAAAGTGAGAAAATGATTGTTTCAGTATGGTTAAAAAATAAAATATGGATCTATGAAAAAAGAAAGGACATACAGTTCTCATTCTCTGTAACCAAGTTCACTTTTATTGTCAATAACAATTTTTTTTAGGACTATCAAGAAGCTTTTCTTTCAAGTACCCATCAGACTTTACCACAACGTGTTACATGTAACTCTTGGGTCATCACAGAAGACTTTCAAAGATGGGCATTTTTAATTTTCAATAGTATCACATTTGTTAAATTTTTCTAGTACACATTTACTTAGGGCTTCCCAGGTGGCGCCAGTGGTAAAGAACCTGCCTGCAAATGCAGGCGATGTAAGAGATGTGGGTTCTATCCCTGGATCAGGAAGATCCCCTGGAGGAGGGCACAGCAACCCACTCCAGTATTCTTCCTGGACAGAGGCGCCTGGCAGGCTGCAGTTGATGAGATCACAAAGAGTTGGACATGACTGAATCGGCTTAGCATGCATGCACATACATATTTACTTAAACATCATGTAAGTGTTTTTCCAAATACGATCACTTAAGGTGACAGTACTCATGTAAGTTTTAAAATAAATGATAGATTTCTTTAGAAAAACAATAAAGTAAGAGTTAGTTAAAAGGCACATAAATAAATTGGTTTATATGTAGAAATCAACCCTAAATATTCACTGGAAGGACTGATGCTGAAGCTGAAGCTCCAATACTTTGGCCACCTGGTGTGAAGAGCCGACTCACTGGAGAAGACCCTGATGCTAGAAAAGGTTGAAGGCAGAAAAAGGAAGCAGCAGAGGATGAGATGGTTACAGCATCACCGACTCAATGAACATGAATACGAGCAAACTCCAGGAGACAGTGAAGGACAGGCAAGCCCAACATGCTGCAGTCCATGGGGCTGCAAAGAGCTGGGCACGACTTAGTGACCGAACAAGAACAAAAAGAAAGTTGTAATATTGTGTAACTATGACTTTTCCTAACACTGTTTATTTAGAAAGTGAAATCAAATTCATCAGGGACTTTTTTCCTGCAACATAGAACTCAATGGTTTTTGATTATCATCACTGGTTATTAACCGTATGAAGAAACAACTTTGTTGTTAAGAGAAAAAGAAAAAAGATATTAGCTCAAGAAATGTCTAATTTACAGATTAAATTTGCTCTGTTGGATGGTTACCTCACTTTCAATTTTATTTCTTTATATTCCCAAGCTCTGTAACTCTGTAATTCTGAGGCACATTTTGTTCTGTTTTGATATCAGAGAAGATAAGTGGACTCAGACACTTCTAACTAAATTCAAATGCATTTCTTCTTGAAGGAACATAAATTACAGGAAACAAAGAGGAGAGGAGAAAAATAAGCTGTCCTCTCTGCTTTGAGATTGGTAAATAGAATAAAATATAAGCATTAAAACCTCACGTACATGCTTGACACCTTGAGCAAAAAAAAAAAAAAAAAAAAGACGCGCCAGAGGGTGTTTCTTTGGTTTGACAGGTATGAAAACTGAACCCCAGTGAGACTGAGTCACAGGCCATTGCCATAAACTAGTCTGAACACAGGCTTCCTAAAGACAAATTTTCCTAACTAATCTAACACTGTATTTACTATGATATTTTGGGTTATGGAGAGAAAGATTAAAATCATCTTCCTAAAGCAAACATAATTATTAGGAATAGAGAAGAAAATAGTAAAATTATCAGCAGTTAAACATATATTTTCGACATGAATTTTTATAATAGTGAAACTAATGCAAGGTAGATATAGAAAAGTGTTTTTAAATTTAAATGAAGCATCAGTGTTGATAAAACTACCACAAAATGCATGTCCAAAGACCTAATTCCAAGTCATTGATCTATGAATCCAGTTATCCTACACACAATTTTTTTTGCCTAGTATATCTAACTGTAGGTCTTACAAGCAGCCATAGCTCACTAAGTCACACCACATAGCATGCATAGCTACATTTGTTTCAGTAAACTGGGATAATATACTGAATTTTTTCGGTAAGTTATTACAAATCATCAATCTTGAAATAGGGATTTTTGAAAGAGGAAGGGGGTTTTGAAGAACTATCCTAAAATAGTTACAAACTCCATAACAGACTTTATTTCCTAACCCTTTCCATTAGCCTGTGCTGTTCAATTCCTTCAAACACAGTTCAGCACAGGAAAATATTTGCTAGACAAATTATCTGATACAATTTTATACTCTTTTAAAATTGGAGGCATGTATGTGATTTGTTTCAAACAGCTCTTTGATTTTTGGTAAGTAGAAGATAAAATTATTCCTTTTAATGACAGCTTATTTGGGACTTTACTCTCCAGAGCTTTTTGTGTTTTAAATATACCTGAGTATATATAATTATGGTTTTACAGGACATTTAATACTTCCAGACATATTAAACTTTATAATAATGCTACTCCATTTTAATGATTAGTATGACAAAATTTTGATAGGAAAACATATTTACTTTCTTAATTTTTTGCCTACTATTTTCATAAACAAGAGTTTCAACAAAACTCTGTTCATCTTGCTTCAAAATAAGGAATGATTTAACAGGGTTTCCTCCCCCCTCATTCTAGAAGGAGGCAATCATTATGTTAAATAGTATGTTACTGGAAACTAGCGACCTGCAACAAAAAATTCTATTTGCTTTTCACAAAGAAAATTATAATGCCTCAGAAGAAAAGCAGCACAGCAAAGTTTTTTTTCCCAAATAAAATTTGAACTATAGCATGTAGCAAACCAGCATTTTGTTGTGTTTCAATAACAAGAAATCAGAAAAAGAGATAGGCTGTGGGTAGACATAGGCATTTGACAAGTTAAATGTAGAAAGTCACATCTGGATGTGAGTCAGGGGAAAGAAAATATTTCTCAGTACTTACCGCTTCCTGAGGCTGATGGTCTCTTGTAAGAGCCGCCTTCCAGCACCTGTTTCTTTCCCAGTGTGACTTCTTTGACTCACAAAGAGAAACGGAAGCTGTAAAGGCAAACTGAGATCTATTTTCAGTGGTTCTTTTGACTTCCAGGAGCATTAAATGTATTTTGCTTTACATTGAGCAGGAAATGATTTTCATCACCTGATAACTACATTTATTAAAAACTCAAAAAAGAACAGGGTGATATTGAGACAGTAAAGAAAGCATTGCACTTGCTCTGCTAGAGTGACCACAAAATTATTTACATTAGTCATTATTATCAAAACTTTGGACATACACGATATAATACTTAAGAGAACAGCTACAAAAATGAAAAGTAAATATAATGTGATAAAGATTCAAAGTCTAAAAAAAAATTTTCTCCTTAGTTGGAAGAACATTTTATGGTCTACATTTCTAAACCATTGCTTTAAATTTAGCTAACTCTTGTTTGAAAGTCACACATTTCCAGGTTATTTTTCACACATGAACATAAACTTAAACAAACATGAATATACACAGATGTTACATATGCACAGACATACACATGCACATTTTCTTCTGTTTGAATTCACATTTAATATATTCCACAGGCTTGAATAGCAGATCACAGAATTTCTGACAAAATGTTTTTATCTTGTCAGAAGAAATTTATCCCTTGGGTCATTTTCATTTTCTTTGTCAGTAAATTCAATAAGGAAGGTGAACATCTATAAAGAGACTAAAATTGCCTCCAGGTTAAGGATGACACTTGTAGAAAGACAAGATTTAAACAATTTAGAAAGAGATTTGTAAAAAATTATTTGTTTACACAGACTTGATGCACATTTTCTTCTAAAAAGCTAAATGATTCTAGAATGGAATATCATCTCCACATCCTAATGAATACTTCTGTGATATTTCACACTCTTCCTGTGAAAATCAACATCAGAACTTGAGAGACTCTATGTGACCAGGGACGTAAGGTCAATGTTTGGCAAAATAGCACCATCTTGGGGAATTTGGGAATATCTTAGGTACATTATTATTTCACTAACCTCCCCAGGAAATATTTTCAGGAGATAAAGTGTAATCAGTTCAGTTCAGTCACTCAGTCGTGTCCAACTCTTTGCGACCCCATGGACTGCAGCATGACAGGTTTCCCTGTCCATCACCAACTCCCAGAGTTTACACAAACTCAAGTCTATCGAGCTGATGACGCCATCCAGCCATCTCATCTTCTGTTGTTCCTTTCTCCTCCTGCCTTCAATCTTTCCCAGCATCAGGATCTTTTCAAATGTGTCATCAGGTGGCCAAAGTATCGGTCTTCCAGCTTCAGCATCAGCCCTTCCAATGAATATTCAGGACTGATTTCCTTTAGGATGGACTGGTTTCATCTCCTTACTGTCCAAGGGACTCTCAAGAGTCTACCCCAGCACCACAGTTCAAAAGCATCAATTCTTTAGCACTCAGCTTTCTTTAAGTTGAACTCTCACATCCACACATGACTACTGGAACAAATATAGCCTTGACTAGACAGACCTTAGTTGGCAAAGTAATGTCTCTGCTTTTTAATATGCTGTCTAGTTTGGCCATAACCTTCCTTCCAAGGAGCAAGTGTCTTTTCATTTCAATCCTGCAGTCACCATCAGCAGTGATTTTGGAGCTCCAAAAATAAAGTCTCTCGCTGCTTCCCTTGATTCCCCATCAATTCGCTATGAAATGATGGGACCGGATGCCATGACCTTAGTTTTCTGAATGTTCAGTTTTAAGCCAAAATTTCACTCTCCTCTTTCACTTTCATCACGAAGCTCTTTATTTCTTCTTTGCTTTCTGCCATAACGACTGTGATATCTGCATATCTGAGGTTATTATTATTTCTCCCACCAATCTTGATTCCAGCTTGTGCT
Source organism: Moschus berezovskii (assembly GCF_049115385.1). Lineage (NCBI taxonomy): Eukaryota > Metazoa > Chordata > Mammalia > Artiodactyla > Moschidae > Moschus > Moschus berezovskii. The sequence continues at coordinate 11,775,106 of NC_142467.1, forward strand.
TCATCCAGCCCAGCATTTCTCATGATGTACTCTGCATATAAGTTAAATAAGCAAGATGACAATATACAGCCTTGACATACACTTTTCCCAATTTGGAACCAGCCTTTTGTTCCATGTCCAGTTCTAACTGTTGCTTCTTGACCTGCATACAGATTTCTCAGGAGGCAAGTAAAGTGGTCTGGCATTCCCATCTCTTTAAGAATATTCCACAGTTTGTTGTGATCCACACAGTCAAAGGCTTTGGCCTAGTCAATAAAGCAGAAGTAGATGTTTTTCTGGAACTCTCTTGCTTTTTTGATGATCCAGTGGATGTTGGAAATTTGATCTCTTGTTCCTCTGCCTTTTCTAAATCCAACTTGAACATCTGGAAGTTTACAGTTCACATATTGTTGAAGCCTGTCTTGGAGAATTTTGATCATTACTTTGCTAACTTGTGATAAGAGTGCAATTATGCAGTAGTTTGAAAATTCTTTGGCATTGCCTTTCTTTGGGATTGGAGTGAAAACTGACATTTTCCAGTCCTGTGACCACTGCTGAGTTTTCCAAATTTGCTGGCATATTGACTGCAGCACTGTCACAGCATCATCTTTTAGGATTTGAAATATCTCAACTGGAATTCCATCACCTCCACTAGCTTTGTTCGTAGTGATGCTTCCTAAGGCCCACTTGATTTTTCCAATATGTCTGGCTCTAGGTGAGTGATCACAGCATTGTGGTTATTAGGGTCATGAAAAAAAAATTTTTTTTATAGTTCTTCTGTGTATTGTTACCACCTCTTCTTAACATCTTCTGCTTCTGTTAGGTCCATACCATTTCTGTCCTTTATTGAACCCATCTTTGCATGAAATGTTCCCTTGGTATCTCTAATTTTCTTGAAGAGATCTCCAGTCTTTCCCATTCTATTGTTTTCCTCTATTTCTTTGCATTGATTACTGAGGAGGGCTTTCTTATCTCTCTCCTTGCTAGTCTTTGGAACTCTGCATTCAAATTGGTATATCTTTCCTTTTCTCCTTTGCCTGTTGCTTTTCTTCTTTTCTCAGCTACTTATAAGGCCTCCTCAGGCAACCATTTTGCCTTTTTGCATTTCTTTTTCTTGGGGATGGCCTTGATCCCTACCTCTTGTACAATGTCAAGAGCCTCCATCTATGGATGGAGTTCTTCAGGAACTGTGTCTATCAGATCTAACCCTTTGAATCTGTTTTTCATTCCCCTTGTATAAATCATTAAGGATTTGATTTAGGTCATAACTGAATGGTCTAGTGGGTTTCCCTACTTCAATTTAAGTCTGAATTTGGCAATAAGGAGTTCATGATCTGAGCCACAGTCAGCTCCCAGTCTTGTTTTTGCTGACTGTATGGAGCTTCTCCATCTTCAGCTGTAAAAAATATTGTCAATCTGGTTTCAGTGTTGAACATCTGGTGATGTCCATGTGCAGAGTCTCCTCTTGTGTTGTTGGAAGAGGGTGTTTGTTATAAACAGTGTGTTCTCTTGGCAAAACTCTGTTAGCCTTTGCTCTGCTTCATTTTGTACTCCAAAGTCAAATTTGCTTGTTACTCCAGGTATCTCTTGACTTTCTACTTTTGCATTCCAGTCCCCTATAATGAAAAGTACATCTTTTGGGGGTGTTAGTTCTAGAAGTTCTTGTAGGTCTTCATGGAACCATTCAACCTCAGCTTCTTCAGCATTACTGGTCGGGGAATAGACTTGGATTATTATGATATGGAATGGTTTGCCTTGGAAACGAACAGAGATCATTCTGTCGTTTTTGAGATTGCATCCAAGTACTGAATTTTAGACGCTTTTGTTGACTATGAGGGCTACTCCTTTTTTTTTTTTTTTTTGTAAGGTATTAGTGTCCACAATAGTAGATATAATGGTCATCTTAGTTAAATTCACCCACTTCAGTCCATTTTAGTTCACTGATTCCTAAAATGTTGATGTTCACTCTTGCCAACTGTGTTTGACTACTTCCAATTTACCTTGATTCATGGACCTAACATTCCAGGTTCCTATGCAATATTGTTCTTTACAGCATCGGACTTTACTTCAATCACCAGTCACATCCACAGCTAGGTGTTGTTTTTGCCTTGGTTCCGTCCCTTCATTCTTTCTAGAATTATTTCTCCACTGATCTCCAGTAGCATATTGCGCACCTGCCGACCTGGGGAGTTCATCTTTCAGTGTCCTATCTTTATGCCTTTTCATACTGTTCATGGGGTTCTCAAGGCAAGAACACGGAAGGCCATTCCTTTCTCCAGCAGACCACGTTTTGTCAGAACTCTCCACCGTGACCTGTTGTCTTGGGTGGCCCTATACAGCGTGGCTCATATTTTCTTTGAGTTCGACAAGGCTGTGGTCCATAAAGTGTGATAGGTTCTCTCAAGAAGACAGTGATACTGAGGTTTTGGACAATAGGTAAATCATTCTGAGGCACCAAAGGCTGCCTTTGAGTAAGCTAAAAATAATATTTGCTTTATAAGGTTATATGAAAAATTACTGTAAAAATGCATGCAAAGCATATGGACAGACTCCAGCACATAGTTACAGTGGAGGAAGAGCAGTTATTAATAAATAAAAGCAGCCATTTTTAAATAATGGCATTCATTAACAAGTGCAAGGCAGAGCTTGCGTTTTGCTATTAAAGTACAGAGGATTTTCACCAAACCCAAATAGATATATCAAGTTGTCTATGGAGACCTTCTCCAAGAAGGATCACCCTCTTCATCTGAGTCATGAAGGAAGAACATGATTCAGTTTCATGAAGGATGAATGATTCGGGCATAAAGAAATGTCTGAGCAAAAGTGAAGTCTGTACTTTGGTGCTGTGTTCAGGGATGATAAATAGTTCAAGATGTGCCAGACACAATGCTTGCACATGCAGACACGAAAATATAGGAATGTCATTATGATCCATTGTAATTGTTTGGTTTCCCTTAGTAGATTCTGATTTCACAGAGAGCTGTGGTGTGTCTTAAATATCTGAGGATCTCCTGGCACCTTTTCAGTATAATAGTCATTTGTTGAGTGAACAGAAAAAAATAAGTATGATTGAGTCACCCTTCTGCGGGATGCATGTGTGTGGAAGAGGAATACAAGTGGTATCAGGTAGGTAAACTACTAATTTCAATGCAGGGAGATGAAAGAGGCATGCACAGATTACTGTGGGAGCAAAGAATAAGATGTGATTCTCTGTGTGGGAAGAAATAGAAGGTTGTTACGCAGGCAGAGTGGAACTTGGAAAACCCAATGATTGGTTATGTGATGCCAGTGGTTGCTCACAGGCCTGATGAGGGAAGAAGGCAGTGAGTAGGGCTTGCAATTTTGAAGGCTGCTGCTGCTGCTGCTGCTGCTGCTAAGTCGCTTCAGGCATGTCCGACTCTGTGCGACCCCATGGACAGCAGCCCACCAGGCTCCCCCATCCCTGGGATTCTCCAGGCAAGAACACTGGAGTGGATTGCCATTTCCCTCTCCAATGCATGAAGGGGAAAAGTGAAAGTGAAGTTGCTCAGTTGTGTCCGACTCTTAGCGACCCCATGGACTGCAGCCTACCAGGCTCCTCTGTCCATGGGATTTTCCAGGCAAGAGTACTGGAGTGGGGTGTCATTACCTTATCCGAACTTTGAGGGCAGAAAGCTACAAAAGAAAACACAAGTGATAAGTCTAGATGGTGCAGCAGAGCCCTATTGCTGCTGTTATCCAGCTGATGCCAAGTCTTCCCTGTATCCCAATCAGAAAAATCTATTTACCCATAAGAACAAGTAAATGAAGAGTTGGAGACAATGGTAGAAGCCTTGTCACAAGTACTTCTAAGAGAGGAGAGAAGTGGTGGGAATTCCTAACCTATGGGTATATTTATGGAAAAAATATAAGACCCAATGAATATCAACTTGCCTTTATGGTAGAATCTCCCACCATTGGTTCCACATGGATAGGTTGAAGGACTTACAACAAATACCTCACAACACTATTAAACACATAAATGTCCTTTTCATTGTTCCAAAAATGTTAGCTTCTTCTTGCCAATAGATTATGACCTCCTGGAGACCTCCTCAGCAGCTAAGAATACTGAGAGCTGATGACTTGCGCTGTGAGCCGCTCACAGGGAATTGCCACTGGCCACTGGGAGCACCCTGGTATAAGGTTATTGCCTCGCACAGCGTTCAGTCTGAAGACAGTAACTGACTGGTGGAGACAAGTCCCAGTTCCTCTGTCTCGATTGGGAAAAGTTCTGAAACAGCAGCTAGATCCTAGTGGCTCCAGGAAAGTGAAAGCAAAATCATTCAGTCGTGTCCGATTCTTTGCGACCATGTGGACTGTAGCCCACCAGGCTCCTCCATCCATGGGCTTTTCCAGGAAAGAGTACGAGAGTGGGTTGCCATTTCCTTCTCCAGGGGATATTCCCAACCCAGGATTCGAACCCAGATCTCCCGCATTGCAGACAGACGCTTTACCATCTAAGGCTTCCCAGGAAAGCCTAAGTGTCTAGGAAGCACACTTTAAAATGAGAATTTGGAAATGGCTTACTGCCAGCTAACTTGCACTGAGATTAAGTACTACTACTCTCAGTAAGAACTGATGCTTTTGAACTGTGGTATTGGAGAAGACTCCTGAGAGTCCCTTGGACTGCAAGGAGATCCAACCTGTTCATCCTAAAGGAGATCAGTCCTGGGTGTTCATTGGAAGAACTGATGCTAAAGCTGAAACTCCAATACTTTGGCCACCTCTTGCGAAGAGTTGACTCATTGGAAAAGACCCTGATGCTGGGAGCAATTGGGGGCAGGAGGAGAAGGGGACGACAGAGGATGAGATGGCTGGATGGCATCACTGACTCAATGGACATGAGCTTGAGTGAACTCCGGGAGTTGGTGATGGACAGGGAGGCCTGGCGTGCTGTGATTCATGGGGTTGCAAAGAGTCGGACACGATTGAGCGACTGAACTGAACTGAACTCGCAGTAAATGGTAGTAAGTAGAGTATGAAGAGCCTCTGATATAACAATGAAGTCATTAAAAATTCCACCAGAATGGGACATCAGTGGAAGGGCTGCCCTGGCTGGCAGAGTATCTTTGTTACTGGAAAAGGATGACAAGATGGTTAATGATAAATAACATAGAATCGAGTAAGCGCTGCTGACTTCCACTGATTTGTTGAAAACAGGTAGTGACAGGGCTAGGATGATTTATAATCAATTCAAGGCACAATGTGAAAGCCAGTGTCTCCTTGGTAACATTTATGGAGACCCTGACCATTTATGTCTGAAAGGTAGGCAAAGCAGAGGACCAGGTATAAGACTTAACTACAATAGAAGAGCCTCAGAAAATATTAAATTCTCAGTCTTAGGAGTTTCTCTAAGCCATGGTTAACGCCATAATAGGAAAGAAACAAGACCTTCATGTTGAGGTGAGGAAATCTAGTTAAGTATAGCTCTAAAACTTGAGATCCTAGATTCCTCTGAACTCACTAAATTTACCAATGTGACCCTTCACTCTTTGGCGCTAGAAGATTGTAACTCACCATGCTGGCAGATGCTGCGGCCTCAAGTGAGACAGGGACCTTACAAAACAAATCTCCTCCTGACAATCCAATAAATAATCAAGGTTAAATCCCAATATAGCTCAGCTTCACAGTATAAAGGAGAGAGTGTGCAGTGAAGAAGCTGCAACACGTAGAAATCATATGCTGCCAATAACTGAGAATATAAGTAAGACAGGAATATGGAGTGTGATACACAAATCTGATACATTAGAATTTATCAGCTTAGAAGTAGTCTCTCATAAAAAACGTTTAACAGTCTGGTATGAACCCAAGGGTACGGAGCAGAAACGCTGCTAAGATGGCTGTTAGAACCCTGAAGGAAAATGATGGCTTATAACAAGGAAATAGAAATGTTAGAACTGTGTTTAATTTGTTCTGCCTCATCTATGTTTAAAAAGTAATCAAAGTAATTGAATAAAAATTGGATCATGCAAGTGCAATGTCTTAAATAGCATTATACTACCAGTATTGCCTATCGCCCTCAAAACAAAATAAGTCCTCAATAAGTATAAGCAGATAGCCTAGGGGGTTCTGGAGAAAGAGAACCAGGCATGGCTTTCTTGACATAAGAGAAGCCATTTTTGGCCTATAAGCCATGTTACGATCTAAGTCTGGCCACAGTGCTTGCCCTTGAATAGGTCTCAGTAATCAGGTGTCTTAAAGGAAGCAAAAGAATGCAGGAAAAACAGTCAAAAACCAACAGTTCAGTTATAGAACCGAGTCAGTTCCTCCTCAAGGGATATGCATAGTAATCTGACACAGTCTTCATTCACTGAGGCCCCCACCCAGCGGGAGGGCGGAGCGGTGATATTAAACCTCCAGACCTCAATCAACTAAAGTCTGGCCTCTGTGGTCCTTGACCCCAGTTCTGTGCCGACCTCTCCTCTGCTCAAGCCCCTTCATGAATATTTATGTACCCTTAACTGAAAACTTCCACAATTTGGCTGCTCCAAGAACACTGCTTTGGGGAGGATCCCGGGTGTCCTCCTCCTTACTTGCTGAAAGTAATAAATCTTTCCTTCTGTCATTCATTGGCTTGGTTGTGTCTTTTGGCTTGACACACCCTAAGAGGCGAAACTCAATTTCTTGAAAGAATAACTGTAAAAAATCAGTATTAACAAGGAAGTTTTTGTTTAAATTTATTTTCAACTCTTTCTGCTTTTGTATTTTCAAAACATGTTCATTTTCACATAGGTCATTATGTCAGTAAATGATAAGAAGCTTTATGAAAATACAATAAATCATATTTTATTAAATTTCTTGATATAAAGGAACTCAATAATTTAAAAAAACATACTTGCTGAGTTTATTGTTTATAGTCTACTTTATCTTAAAAAATTATTAAATTGGATGTCACTGGAAAACCAGAATGGCATTTAATATACTTTGATCTATTAGTGTGTAGAATCTACCATTAATCTTCAAATACAGAAGTATGTTTGATTAAGCTTTACTTTATTACATTTTAAATTATATTACAATTTTAATTTTTATTATATTACATTTGATATACTACAACTCTAAACTTTGGCAACTCTAAATTTTTCTCATAATTTATATTTGGAAGATATTCATTTATTCTGATAGCATGGAATTTTACTTTTCTTAGATGATAAAATCTAGAAAATAGACAAAATATTTTCTGTATTACCTTGGTTTCTGACAATCTTAAAGTCAAACTTTGTACTCAGTTGCTGCTTCTAGTTTCTATCGATATATTCTGGAACAAGTACTATATTTGATTTGATATGACTCATCGTATTTTAGCTTTATTTTAATGATTTATTATATAAAGCATCTCAGAAGTTTGTTGGATTTAAGTGGGTTATGAATAAGAAAGGAAAAGGAGAGTGATTTTAGCACCATGAGCTCGATCGGCACCGGGTACAGCTATTGGAATCAGATGTAAAGATGGCGTTGTCTTTGGGGTAGAAAAATTAGTCCTGTCTAAACTTTATGAAGAAGGTTCCAACAAACGACTTTTTAATGTTGATCGACATGTTGGAATGATGAAAGAAATGACCTGCCGCGATGTTGTTAAAGAAGTTGCAAAAATAATTTACATAGTACACGATGAAGTTAAGGATAAAGCTTTTGAACTAGAGCTCAGCTGGGTTGGTGAAATAACTAATGGAAGACATGAAATAGTTCCTAAAGATATAAGGGAAGAGGCAGAGAAATATGCCAAGGAATCTTTGAAGGAAGAAGATGAATCAGATGATGATAACATGTAACATTTACTTGTATATTAAATTTCTAATACAGTCCCATGTAACTATTTAGCCCTTTGGATTATTACATACCAATTTTCATTAAATTTTTGTCTTATAACGAAAAAAAAAAAAAAAGAAAGGAAAAGGAATCAATTACTGCTTTTTATTTCCTCTGAACAATTGTCTCTATTATAAGAATTAATATCGAATATTTGGATCAGTATAGCTACATCATGCAGCAAAGATTGAAGGGGTTTTATGAATAGAAAACATGTTTCAGTTTAACTTTTTTAATAAATTATAAATGATTGTTTAATGAACATATTTGCTTCAATGGTACAATTTCCTTACTACCAGTACTGTTGTGTCATTGCCTTGATAGCTCTCAATCTATGTTTGAATTATTCAACCTTGCCTCTGAAGGTCAAAATTCTGTCTTAGAGTTGACTGTTGCAACTTGCAATGTGCCCCTCTTCTGCTTCAGTAAAATTTTGCAGTCCCTCCTATTTTTCAGTAGGGTAAAATTGCAGGAAATAAGTTGTCCTAGTTATTTAGGCATGGAGGAGTTTACTCCAATATTTAGATGCTTTTATATTTGTTAGAAATATTACGAAGGTGGGCTAGAAGCTAGATCTCCAGCAAAACCTCCCAGGATGAACAATGGGTATGGTTTTCTGTAAAAAATGATTAATCTCTGTCACAAATACAAAAATAGAAAACAGGATTTCAGTCTCTAAAGACGCCTGATGGAACTTTGGTCTAGGAATCAGGAGATAGGTATAACGACTTCTCAGTGCCCCAAATTAAAATACGATGCTGAGCAGTGCTGTGGAGACCGCCCACTTCTCCACAGTGGAACTTAAGAACAGATATAGCTAAATGTACAAGAAGATAACCTTTGCTCCTTTCAGTCTTTCAAATCTTGTATGAACATGACAATCAACGTAGAAACACTAACTCTATGGGGGACTAGAAAAAAGGTAGTAGTGTTTTTTTCATGTAGGTTTCACACTTCCTGGCTCCACGGGCCAGATAGTCACGCAAGGAGAACAATGGAACAGATGCTGATTGCCTATTCACCATTCCCCTCCACCCACTACAACCTGCCCGTGCTGGCAGTTGTTGAGCCAACTGTCTAGCAATCATAGTGATTATAATCATGGTCTGCCCTCTTTGATTTATGCATGATTTACGTGTGTTCATCTTTTCCTTAAAACAAAATATATTGGTTCTAAGCCACACATATTGGTGATGAAAGAAATAAAGAAAGGTGCTAAGAAAAGAATATGTATATAAAATGGAAAGTGTATCTGTCAGGAAGAAGAGATAAGAGAAAGTCAAGTCATCATGTCAGTAGGGAAAGGATAGTATTTTCCATAAATGGAGCTGCATCAGTTGTGTACCTATAAAGTAAAACAAAATTGTATTTGACCCTTGCTTATACCAGGTATAAAAATCAATCCCAGATGAACTGAAGATCTAAATTGTGTGACAGGCAAACAATAAAGCTTTTGGAAGAAAATAAAGGAGAATGACCTTGAGCAAGGCTAAGTTTTCATAAACAAGACACAAATGAAATAAAACCATAAAAACTGGAATACACTAAAACCATGGACTTTTGCTTATCAAAAGATGACATTAAAATAATGAAAAGCAAGTGACAGAATGAGAAATGGTATCACTAGATACACACATCTAAGAATTGATTTCTATCCAGAAGACATTTTTTAAAATACAAGAATAAGTGTGGAACACACACACACAAAAGAAAACGCATATTGCTAATAATCATGCAAAAATGAGCAGCTTATTCAAAGAAATACATATTACAGAGAAATATATCACAATTTGATATCACTAAATAATCTTCAGAATTGCTAAAATAATAAAAGACAGAGGTGAAGATGTGGAACACAGAAATTTCATAAACTACTCTTGGAATTGACAATTATTACAGTCACTTTAGAAAAGTGTGTGGTGATATCTGTTAACTGAATATATAGTGCTTATGAAGCAGCAGTGTTACTCACAGATAAATACTTAACGAGAATACATACATGTGATGATCAAAAGACATGTGCCCACAAATAAAATGAACATTCTTCTGTTCCTCACTACATTATGTGTGAATCTCACAAGCGTAATATTGAGAGAAAGAAGTCAGGGGGAACAAATGTATATTATATAATTCCAAGACAAGACTTGTACCAAGGCAAGACTAATTTATAGTGAAAGAAATTCAGATACTCATTTCGTAAATGGTATGGGTGGGAGTAACTGGAAAGCAACAAGCAGAATGCTGATATGTTCAGTTTCTTAAATGCGTACCTTGTAAAGGACTACATTAGTTTTTGTGGAATATATATGTGTATGGTGGTTGGTGGTTTAGTCGCTAAGTCATGTTCAACTCTTGCAACTTCATGGACTGTAGCCTGCCAGGCTCCTCTGTCCATTAAATTCTCCAGGCAGAAATACTGGAGTGCGTTGCCATTTCCTTCTCCAGGGGATCTTCTCAACCCAGGAATCGAACCTGGGTGTCCTGCATTGCAGGACAGATTCTTTACCAATTAAGCTACAAGGGAAGCCCATGTATATGTATGTATGTGTGTATATATGCTTTTTTGTGTGTATACACACACGCACACATATAAATAAAAGCTATTTAAAAAGCCATTTCAATCTTCATGCCCACATGTGCTGGAATTAAGCTGTGGATAGAACTAAGGCTCTGGAAGAGCATATAGAAGAAGAGAGTTTCAACAAAATTTCGCAGCTAAGTTGATTTGAACAAACATTAACATTTCTTCATATGATGGTGTAGCTATGAAGATATTCTGAACCCCAAGATCCTCTGTTGGGTTTTCTGAGATTAGAGGCAAAAATTCCAAACCATAAAATCAGAATTGTATTGATAAGAAGTAGGCATAGGGGACAAAAGGCTTTTGATATGCATGTTACCTGTAACAAACTAAAACAGATTTCAAGCATCTTACTAATACTGTAGAGGACAGATATCTTGATAGATTATAAATGGGCATTAATTACATTGGTTATGTTTTATTTTAATGAATATAAAATATTTATACATGATTTTATGATTCACTTGTGACCTTTAGTGTTTTAACTTACTCTTCAAGTGCAAATGATTTTACTGTAAAGGTGTTAAGAAAAATAACTCTAAAAGCTTAGGAATAGGAAATATTACATACTTTCTTGTAGTTATGTTAAATCATTCACTAAAAAGTGGCCAATGAGGTTATATGAGAATTATCAATAATAATCAATGGAATATATTAAGGAATTGAATTTGGAGGGGAGAAACCACAGGTGTAATGGCATTTATTTGAAGATGAGAAAGGAGAAGCAGTAATTTTGCAAAGATGCATTGAATGTCTGCAATGAGTTAAGCATAATTCTAGTATTTGGAAGTAATCAGGGAATAAAAAACGAAATTTCCCCAACTAAAAAGTTTCCATTCTTTCAAGATGGTATGGTGGTGAGGTGTAAACTTCTTTGCTAGACTCCCTAGATTTAAATGCTAGTTATATTACCTAATAGTTGTGAAACTTTGAAGAAATTACTTAATCTTGCTTTACCTAAGCTTACTTATCTGAAAAGTGGGAATAATGATGGTACTTACATCATCAGGTAGCTGTGATGTCCAGAGAATTTATTTCCTATGAAGTATTAGGCATGTATTTCACAGCTGGTAGACATTCTAAGTGGTTTCAATAATTATTATTTTATTGGGTAATATTCATAACTGCTAATATTTTCATACTGTTCATGGCATTCTTCACTATTGGGAGAGAGTGAAGGACAGGGATGCCTGTTTTGCCACAGTCCATGGGGTTGCAAAAAGTCGGACACAACTGAGTGACTGAACACTGCAGTTAATTTAAAATGCTCATGACATTTTGGAATCTCAATCTCCTTTGTGAATCTGAGGAACTTATTCATGTGAACACCAGATAATAGTAACTGAGACAACTGAACACATATGTTCAAGGGTGCAGAAATCTCCCTGATGACTATTTTATATTCACAGATCCCCATATCAGGAATATTCACTCAAAAAGTGTCAAGGAATATATTGCAAACTATAGCTCCCCCCCCACCCCCACACAGGTGGCTCACTGGTTTAGAATCCACCTGCCAAGCAGGAGATGCAGGCTGGATCCCTGGGTCAGGAAGATACACTGGAGATGGAAATGGCAACCCTTTCCAGTATTCTTGCTTGGAAAATCCCGTGGACAGAGGAGCCTTGTGAGTTCCAGTTTATGGGGTCACAAAAAGAACTGGACACTACTTGTGATGAAGGAACAATTAGATGCAGCAATCAAAAGCACCCTCAGCATTGCTCTTGTCACTTGGATGATGGCACCAGCTTGTCAATGGAATCATAAGCTAAAATTAACACATATTTTCTTATATTATCTAATCATTTTATTTGTACTGGAGTCCCTGTTAGTCCTAGGGAGAGTTTAGTCTTGTTTCCTTTTCATGTTTATCACAAGAAAAAACTGCTAGCAGAAAGAAATTGTATTTTTCATTTATTAGAACATTAAACTATGTATATAATCCACCTTGTAGTTCTTCGCCTTGCCTTCTAAAGAGCTTAAGTTTATTGTATCACTTGGTAGAAACAAATAGCTTATTTCAATTTAAAAAAATTATTTGCTTTTTCATAGGAAGTTTATTTTAAAGTAACTATTTTGTTATATACCTGTTAATCTTTAAGTTGCTTCAACTCTTTCTTAAAGTATTTATAATTTATATGTAAACTGAAAACAAATGAAGTAGACCAGTAGAGTAAACATCAAGGATTTTAGAGTCAGACATCAGTTTTGAGAGCTGGTCTGTCTTTTAAAATGTCATTGGACAAATTGCCTAATTTCTCTGAATGTCAATTTGATTGTCTATAATATGAGACTTAGCAGCAGCAGCAGCATCTCCCTTATAAGTTGTATATGAAAAGAAAAAGTGATAATTCATTGTATTAATTCACAATGTACCATATACTCTGCTAGATTCTGTTTTTAAAAAAGACATGTATCCAGCTCCTAAAGAACTTAGTGGTCTAGGGATAATATAAACATACAGTTGCCTAGCATGAACCTAGTACCTAAAAATAGCTCCCTATATGAGCTCCTTTCTGTTTTCCTACCCTTGATTCAAAAGAATCTAAGTTTTCCAACTTAGGCTCCTGCCAACAGAAAAGCATCAGTCTCTGGTTTCTTCCATATCAGCAGAAAAGGCACCTGGCTAACAGCACAACAGTCTAGATCCAGGAAGACCAAGAATTGAGATAAACATTCCATGGAGGACAGAAAATCCAATATGGTAGATATCTTTAGAAAGCAAAAGTCTGTCAGTTCAGGAAACCAGAAAATTATGATCTGGAAGTTCTAGCACATTATTCCAGCCACAGGAAACAAAGTTCAGGGATTGTACTCTACTCCCAACAGAGAATTACTATCAACAAATTCCATAACCAAACAAAAACCTCTGTTTTAGAAATCCAGAAAACCCAAAAGAAAACAAGAGGAAGACCTGTATGTGACATATTAAGACAGATTTAGTTTCTAGAACAGGGATAAAAGTCAATGCCACAGCCAGAAACAGAACACAATCCCTAAGTGTTAAATCATTTCCAATGATTAACTGGAAAAAGGCCTTTTTCTTGCAGGCTTCTCTATGTCACCCAGTGATGTACATCTCCAGCTTGGCCTTATGGAAAGCTTCTGTTCTCAGTTACATGTAGGCTGGGGCTGGAAAATGAAGTTCACTAATGCTGACATTCATCAAAATTTCTTAGTGAATTGCCTGGATGCTCATTCTTATCACTGGCAACAAACTGGCTCAAAGCTGTAAAAACTCAACTCATTTTTCAAGAATTACAGCACTTCTTGGATTTGAGAGGATGAGTAACTTTTTATCAACCAACTTGCCAGATCCTTTGGCAGCCTACCATGGGAGAAGCGCATAACCCAGGAATTATGGAAAATTAGGTCTGCTCTTTAAGGACAGGTTATCCTGGGCATTTGCTCTGATTTCAGGGCCCTTAGTAGCATAGGTCTAGCTCATAGCACAATGGTTAGAGAGCCTGCAAGGCAAAAAACCTGTAGGTTTATGCCTAAGACAATGTGGGGAGGGATGTCTACTCATACTGCAAGTACAATAAGATATCGCAACTTGTTCAGATGCTTTGGCTATAATACTCAGAGAGAAAAAATATACACCACACACACACACACACTCACATATATAATTGTACCGTCAGTTGCTAAGTCTTGTCTAGCTATTTGCAACCCCACGTACTGTAGACCACCAGGCTCCTCGGTCCATGGAATTCTCCAGGCAGGAATACTAGAGTGGGTTCCTTTCCCTTCTCCAGGGAATCTTCCCAACCCAGGGATTGAACTTGAGTCTCTTATGTCTCCTGCATTGCAGGTGTGTTCTTTACCACTAGTGCCACCTGGGAATCCCATATACACACACACACATATAAATATGCACACACATGTTTAACAATGAAATCATCTTGTGGGAGGATATAATTGTCCAGGCTTTTCAAATTTGTAGATTTTGGTATCCCTTCAGTAAAGAGGAAAAAGGAGTGACATTCCTTCTGCCTAAATAAGCCATGTTCTTATTAAAGATCGGCTGTCTGAAATCTTGCACTTTATAAGTCTTTGACTTGGAAGGACTGAGACTTTGAAAAAGATAGAGATGATGGAGACCGAAGCTTCTAGGTAATGAGGGCGGTGGCTTTGACAGTAAGTTCAGTTCAGTCACTCAGTCGTGTCCGACTCCTTGCGACCCCATGAACCACAGCACGCAGGCCTCCCTGTCCGTCACCAACTGCCGGAGTTCACTCAAACTCATGTCCATCGAGTCGGTGATGCCATCCAGCCATCTCATTCTCTGTCGTCCCCTTCTCCTCCTACCCCAAATCCCTCCCAGCATCAGAGTCTTTTCCAGTGAGTCAACTCGTCGCATGAGGTGGCCAAAGTATTGCAGTTTCAGCTTTAGCATCAGTCCTTCCAATGAACAGCCAGGATTGATCTCCTCTAGAATGGCCTGGTTGGATCTCCTTACAGTATAAGGGACTCTCAAGAGTCTTCTCCAGCACCACAGTTCAAAAGCATCAATTCTTTGGTGATCAGCTTTCTTCACAGTCCAACTCTCACATCCATACATGACCACGGGAAAAACCATTGCCTTGACTAGACGGACCTTGGTTGGCAAAGTAATGTCTCTGCTTTTTAATATGCTATCTAGGCTGGTCATAACTTTCCTTCCAAGGAGCAAGCGTCTTTTAATTTCATGGCTGCAATCAGCATCTGCAGTGATTTTGGAGCCCTAAAAAATAAAGTCTGACACTGTTTCCACTGTTTCCCCATCTATTTCCCATGAAGTGATGGGACCAGATGCCATGATCTTTGTTTTCTGAATGTTGAGCTTCAAGCCAAACTTTTCACTCTCCTCTTTCACTTTCATCAAGAGGCCTTTGAGTTCCTCTTCACTTTCTGCATAAGGGTGGTGTCATCTGCATATCTGAGGTTATTGATATTTCTCCCAGCAATCTTGATTCCAGCTTGTGCTTCTTCCAGCCCAGCGTTCCTCATGATATACTCTGCATATAAGTTAAATAAGCAAGGTGACAATATACAGCCTTGACGTACTCCTTTTCCTATTTGGAACCAGTCTGTTGTTCCATGTGCAGTTCTAACTGTTGCTTCCTGACCTGCATACAGGTTTCTCAAGAGGCAGGTCAGGTAGTGTGGTATTCCCATCTCTTTCAGAATGTTCCACAGTTTATTGTGATCCACACAGTAAAAGGCTTTCGCATAGTCAATGAAGCAGAAATAGATGTTTTTCTGGAACTCTCTTGCTTTCTCCATGATCCAGTGGATGTTGGCAATTTGATCTCTGGTGCCTCTGCCTTTTTTTTTTGACAGTAAGTTTCATCTAAATGAGAAGTAGGAACTTGTATAGTGTTTTGTAGTGTTCCAGGAGTGGCATAAAGCTGGGCCTCCTTTCCACATAGGATCCCTGAGATGCCAGGAGACTGGATGAGGTTTCTGGAGGAAACTGGGCACTTAGTTCCTGTGGCATCTAAGGGATGAAACCACGGAAGAGTAACGTCCTTTGAACAGAGCATAGGGCGCAAGACAAGTCCTTTTAATGACTGTTTTGTCGTGTAACTTCTGCCCTCTGTGACGTGCTCATTTTTTTTCTTCAGTTGGCCGACGACGTGGCATGTTCCTCTGTTCCACCGCCCTGGCTCTTTCAGCTTCCTATTGCAGCTATCAGAGGTAATCAATGTTTTGACAAAAACAACATTTCACTTTTGTTCTTATAAGTTGTGGAACTTAGTACTTCTGCCAAGACCTCATTTTAGAGGTTGAGAGGATTTGTACAAATGGGACGTACGGTTAGGAGTTTCCTGATTTTTCAGTTTTACAGAGTTTCCACATAAAACCTCTCTTGAAGGGGAGATTTTACAGATTAAACCCATTGGAAACATTTTCTCTAAGAAACTGAAGTCAATAAAACCATTTTTCTTTATATCACTCTTTATTTGCTTCTCTATTCACACTGTATATATTTCTAGTTTGAATAAATTAATGAATTAAACATTTTAAGAGTTGTTTTGTATACAAAACAGAAAATGAAATACTATCAATAGAAGCATTACAAACACTCCTTCCTACATAAAAATATGGGATAGAAGTTTAGTGAAACTGTAATCCTGCACCCCCCTCATTAGCATGGATGTGTGTTTACTACAGCACTGTTCGCTTAGTTTTCTGCAGAGGCAAAGCCACAACAATACCAGGTGGTGTGAAAGCCAAGAAATGACCGTCTCTCCTTCTAACCTCTCTCTCCATGTTATACTTTGTCAAATACAAATCATTCTGCAAAGGCCTGAGAAAAATAATTTTCTTACCCTCGCAGTCAGAAGAGCACAGAGCTTTACTAGCATAAAGATTGTTCACATATTTGCTCTCCTTAAAAATTTTCAAATATGGTTTCTTTTAGGATGACTACCAGACTTGCAATAAAAGGAACTCAGAAGACAATATTTTTATAATAAAATAACATGAACTATGATAGAGTCACATTAAGTTGAGTTTTTACTGAAGTAATAAATCACGAACATTAATGTTTTTCTGGGAATTAAATAAAATTCAGCCTTTTATGAGCTGTTTTTATAGCCCTGTGACCTGCACTTTTGAATGGATGTTTCTTTCCAGCTAAATAATAAGCTCCTGGATGTCTGGAGCCAAGTCTTTTTTATGACTGCATTTCCATTTCCTGACCCCCAACCTTAAACACAAGCTAACAGTAAATAAACATTAGTTAAATAAATGAAAAAGTAAGTAGGTAAATGAATGGGTATATGCAGTTAGTGGGTACAGACTTTTACATTTGTCTTAATTGCTCGTTTTAGAATCAGAATACTTTAGAAAAGTCATGAATGATTGCCATACCACATTACTAAAGCAGATGCCATGATCAATAAAATATCACCACTAATGTATTTAGATGTAGAAAGTGAGACTTTGTTAGGGAGATTCATTTGTGAAACCTCAGAATAATATCTAAAGTAACTGTAACTTGCTAATGGCCAATAGACCCATGAAAAAATGCTTAATATCACTAATTATTAGAGAGACGTAATTCAAAATTACAGTGGGGTACTCCTCACACTGGTCAGAATCACCATCATTAAAAAGTCTATAAATAGCAAATGCTAGAGAAGGTATGGAGAAAGGGAATTCTCGTACACAGTTGGTGGGAATGGAAATTGGTGTAACCACTATGAAAAACAGTATGGCGATTCCATAAAAAATCTAAAGAGAGTTGTCATATAATCCAGCAATCCCAATTCTGGGCATAGATCTGGAGAAAAAAATAATTCAAAAAGATGCATACTCCCCAACATTCACAGCAGCACTGCTTACAATAGCCAAGACATGGAAACAGCCAAAATGTCCGTCAACAGATGAATGGATACAGAAGACGCAGTATATATACACAATGGACTATCACTCAGCCATTAAAATAACAAAATAATGCCATTTGCAGCAACATGGATGGACCTAGAGATAGAGACTGTCATACTATGTCAGAAAGAGAAAGATACATGCCATATGATCTCACTTATATGTAGATTCTAAAATATGACACAAATAAATTTACCTTCAAAACAGAAATAGACTCACAGACATAGAAAACAAGCTAATGGTTTCCAGAGGGTAAAGGGGATAGAGAAGGGATAAATTAGGAGTTTGGGATTATCAGATACAAACTACTATGTATAAAATAAACAGCAAGATCCTACTGTATAGCACAGGGAACTACTCAGTATCCTGTAACAAAGCATGATGGAAAAGAATATGAAAAAGTGTGAATACATTTATGCAAAACTGAATCTGTTTGCTCCACACCAGAAATGAACACAACATTGTAAACCAACTACAGTTTAATTAGAAGAATTAAGTTATGTAGTACTCTTGCCTAGAAAATCCCATGGATGGAGGAGCCTGGTAGGCAGCAGTCCGTGGGGTCACTAAGGGTCGGACACGACTGAGCGACTTCACTTTCCCTTTTCACTTTCACACATTGGAGAAGGAAATGGCAATCCACTCCAGTGTTCTTGCCTGGAGAATCCCAGGGATGGGGGAGCCTGGTGGGCTTCCGTCTATGGGGTCACACAGAGTCGGACACGACTGAAGTGACTTAGCATCAGCAGCAGCAGTTCACTCATGTCCTGTAGTTGCATCATGTGTAGCATGTCAGCTGGCTAAGATGAACACCCCATCATTCTAGGTTCAGACTGTGACTGAGAAGCCTGGCCCATTTATCAGGCAATAAATCAATTAAGCCCTTAATGATTGAGAAGATCTGCTCCAAAGATAAGTCAATCCTGCAAATCAATCAACAAACGGTAATAGACACTTAAGCTCTTCAAAATAAAAACTCAGCCATTGGAACACAAGCTATTCTCTCACACAGTGAACAGGGAACAGACCATGTTGATTCAAGTTCTGTGTCTCCTTACATAGTATATGAAGTGTATAACAATAACTGTGTTCAAACGATCAGTCAATGAGAAGGGCTGAGGCATGAAAAATAAACACATTCCCTCCCGGATAACTAGCTTTCTTTTTTAATTAATGGAATCATAAAGAAGGGAAGAGGCAATGCATCTGTCTACCTCTGGCATTCACTCTAAGGTTATTCACCTCTAAATACACCCAACGACAGGTTGCTGGAAAGAGTGGCGAAGGGGAGAAGAATATTTTGTGTATTTCCCAAGAGTCACAATGGTTTCCAGACTAACAAACCTCTATTGAAAACGTTTTTGAACAACTGGGAGAGGGATTTTTGTTTAATATTTAAGTTTTAAGTGTTTAAATTATTATTACTGATTAGAACAAGAAGTATATTTATCAAGTAAATGCCACTGTACAATATGAAGGACCTCCCTGGTGGCTCAGATAGTAAAGCACCTGTCTGCAGTGCAGGAGACCCGGATTCGTTCCCTGGGTTGGGAAGATCCCCTGGAGAAGGAAATGGCAACCCACTTCAGTATTCTTGCCTGGAAAATCCCATAGACAGAGGAGCCTGGTGGGTTTCAAAGTCCATGGGGTTGCAAAGAGTTGGACATGACTGAGAGACTCCACTTTCACTTTATTTCACAATATGAAAAAGTTGTATGTAATCTGTGTATTCTAAAATCAAACTTGAGTTCATCTCTTGGAATTCCTTGACCAAGCCACCTAATTATCGTTTTATTCATTTTGAAGGAACTGAGTCCTTCATTATGTTGTATACTCTTATTTTATCAAAACCTATGTGTAGGTGGAACACAAGCAAAAGGTATA
This sequence comes from Moschus berezovskii, assembly GCF_049115385.1. Lineage (NCBI taxonomy): Eukaryota > Metazoa > Chordata > Mammalia > Artiodactyla > Moschidae > Moschus > Moschus berezovskii. The sequence goes on from NC_142467.1 coordinate 11,794,754, forward strand.
AGCTGGCATCTGGAATATACATATAACTTCAGCTGGTATCAGAAAGCACAAGTTTTATTCTCAATAATATCTGATATTTAACAAAGTAATTAAATACTTTCTTTCTAAGTTAGCTATTTTTAACATTTATTATATGCAATAGCTGAACTTAAGCAAACACAGTAATGTAAAATTGTGCTTCCTGATTTTCCTGTTTTAGTGAATTAAATGGTATTCATTCCCCAAATGCTAATCCAAGATAATCAACTGAAAATGTAACTGAACCCTACAGTGCTAGATATCCCAGTCAAACTCATATATGCCTTTTGGGGGAAAAGCTTCCCAAGTGATACCTTTTCAGCTGAGGTTGATAGAAAGCAGGACTCTTTGTCCACTGCACCCCGGGGAGAGAAAAGAAGTAGAATTTTCACTCTTCAGAAGTAGGAGAGAGGGTCCAAGCAAAGTGGGAAGTTCCTGGGTATTTCACAACCCCATAGAGTGCAGGCTCAAGGCCATCCAAACAGTAATGGAGGGCTGCACGCTGACCTGGCCCAGGGCCATTTGTTTTGGCTTTGATTCATGTTTATTTATTTTTTATCACCGCTGTGATGACCCCCTGTACCTCAGCTATCTGAAGCCTGCATGCCCAGAGTCTGTGCTCTGCAAAAAAGTGCAGAGAAGCCCATGCACTGCAAACAGAGAGTAGCTCCCACTTTCTGCAACAGTAACGAAGATCCAGTGCAACCAAATAAATAAATATAGCAGTATGTACATGTCGGAAAAAAAAAATAGAACAAGCCCAGGAGTCCCTCTCAATTTCTAATACATCCCTCCCTAACCAATCTGAGCAAGCCACACTGGTCCTCACTGCTTCTTAATCATAAACAACACAAGCAAGCTTATGCTTGAAGGACTTTACATTTGCTTTTCCTTCTGCTGGGAATGCTACATTCCCAGAGAGCTGTATGGTTTCAGCTCATTCATTTCCTTACGGATTTTAATAATTATTGCCTACGTTATAGGGAAATATTTTATCTCAGCTTATTTTCTAAAATTCTTATGAGTGAATTTCAGACTTTGGCCATATAACTTCTATACAGTTCTTCTAACAAGTTAGCTCCACGATTCCACATGGTCATAGCTCAGTAAAATTCATAATTTCATGGCCAAGAGTCTAAAAATCACCTACTCTGGACCCATAAGTAGTGACGTGTAAATGTTCAGCAATGTCATCAGCATGACTTCGTTTTTAATATAGAAGAATGAACTAAATCCTATCAATGCATAGTGTTTTTATTCCCTAGGGGTTTATGAAAGGCTTTTGTAAGATATATTAACTTCTTCACCTCACTAGAATATTATGTAGGAAATACATAAGTGCATGCCTGCGAAGTCACTTCAGTCATGTCTGACTCTTTGCGACCCCCATGGACTGTAGCCTGCCAGGCTCCTCTGTTGATGGGATTCTCCAGGCGAAAATACTAGAAAAAGTTCCCTTGCCCTCCTCCAAGGGATCTTCCCCACCCAGGGATTGAACCCATGTCTCCTATGTGTCCAGCATTGGCAGGTGGGTTCTTTAACAGTAGCACCACCTGGGAAGCCCATAAGATCAATAACTTATCAAAACTACTCTAATCACCTGAAATAGTTAATTTTGTTTCTAAAGAATCTTTTACTTGAAACAGTTTTTTTTATTTTTATTTTATTTAAGTCCTTTAGCACTACAAAAGAGAAAGAAAAAAGGAGTTGTCATTTTCTTTGAAAAAATACATACAGTAACTAAACTTCTGGAAAACTTTGCATTTGTTTAATTTCCTGTGAGATTCAAGCTCAAAGTGTTTCCAAAAGTTTAGAGGACATTTTTGTAAAAAGTCTTTTTTTCTCATAAGGGAAAGTCCCAAATGTGTTCTCTAATTATACACTAAATTGTGTATTCTTAACAGAAATAAAAAGTACAGTTGGGAGAAATTTAATGAAACTGTTAACTGATAGTACATTCAACCAATTTGGTGAATTACAGCCTTGCTATGAAATTATTTTGCTCTCTTCTGAAATACTGGCCTTTATAGTGCAACATATTGTTATTACTGTGGGCTTGATTCTGGCTAATTTAATCAGTTATATTTTGAAAAATGCTAGAATTGGCTATTAATAGGAAAAGGGAATAAAAGGGTGCCTGTCTTTTTTTTTATTGAATTTCTACCATAGGCCAAAAATTAGACTAGGCAGTTTAAATATGCAACCTCATTTAATCAGGAAAAAGAAAAGCTCTCCTGAGTGTCCTCTCTGCTCTCAACATTTCACTTCTGATCACCACATGTATGGCGTTTGTCTGCACTGACCAGCTCTCCAATACCACTGGATGTCCTACAATTCCATTTAATTCTGACACAGTGTACCTGAAGTTAGCACAGACCCACCGATTAAGGGTTCAGCCCCATAATAATGCCCCATCTTCCACTTCAGTTGACAACTACAAATCCAATTTGTCACCTGTACTGCAGGCTGAGTGACCATAAATTAGACACCCCTAAACCCCTCCATGGGTTTGATAATTGTCTAGAGCAGTTTAAAGGATGCAGGAATACAGTTTACTTCCTAGACTGCAGGTTTGTCATAAAAGGATACAACTCACGAACAGCTGCATAGAAGACGCATATAGGGCAAGGTCTGGGGGAGGGCATGGATCTTCCATGTGCTCTCTCGGTGTGCCCCGCTCCCAGCAACTCGAGGTGCTCATCAATCCAGAAGCATCCCCCAGGAATTTTTTTTGAGGCTTTGTTATACAGGCAAGACTGATTAAATCAGTGCCCAATAGTGATGAATTTCACCCCCAGCCCTGCTCTCCTTCCTGGAAGTAAGGGCAGGGGGCTGAAAGTCCCAAGCCTCTAATCACAGGATGGTTATCCTGGCAACCAGACCTCATCCAGTGGTTAACTAGGAGCTTTCCAAAAAAGCACCTCATTAACATAGGCTTGGTTGTGGTGCTGGGCCAGGAAAGAAGGGAAATTGACTTGTACGCCTGTAAATGTACCTTCTGTACATTTTGGATCTTGTAGTATGCATGGATGTATCACGTGTTCAAAAGTAAAATTTGAAATAAAAGCAACCAACAAAGAAAAAAAAAACTTGCCATGAATATTAAGATATTCCTTTCACCTTATCACTATGGAGCTACTTCAGAACTGAAGACGAAAGAAAACTAAAGAGTTTAACAAAAGATGCTCCCAGTATTCTTACCACCTAGGAAATTACAAGAATTGTAGGAGCAGTGTGCTAGGAATAGTACAAATACCAAATATATACTTATTCAGTTGAGTTCAGTCACTCAGTCATGTCTGACTCTTGGCGACCCCATGAACTGCAGCAGGTCAGGCCTCCCTGTCCATCACCAACTCCTGGAGTTTACCCAAACTCATGTCCATTGAGTCGGTGATGCCATCCAGCCATCTCATCCTCTGTCATCCCCTTTCCAACTGCCTTCAATCTTTCCCAGCATCAGAGTCTTTTCCAATGAGTAAACTCTTCACATCAGGTGGCCAAAGTATTGGTGTTTCAGCTTCAGCATCAGTTCTTCCAATGAACACCCAGGACTGATCTCCTTTAGGATGGACTGGTTGGATCTCCTTGCAGTCCAAGGGACTCTCAAGAGTCTTCTCCAACACCACAGTTCAAAAGCATCAGTTCTTCTGTGCTCAGCTTTCTTTATAGTCCAACTCTCACATCCATACACCATAGCCTTGAGTAGACGGACCTTAATACAAATACTAATACTACAAAATTAATCATATCAAGATGAGGTCTAGGATATTATCTCCATGCTTCAGGTGAGAAAGCCAGCCACAATGACGTTAAGTTATGTGGAAGGAGAATGCCAAAAAAAGTCTTATCTCTTAAAAGAGTTTTTCCAGCAGGTCACAGATTTATTCTTGTGTAAAAGAATTTTGATTTACTTAATCTCCTGTTATGTGTTATGTCAATTTAATTCAATTCAATATTTTATTGAATCAACGTTACTCAGAAATTGTGAAACTGAGTTAGTTTTGACACCATGATAAACTTCCTTCCAAAAGCCAAAAGTTCACATTAAAATAACTATTAAATAGTCTGATTTCTAAGACAAATTCTAGTTAAAAAAACTATCAGGAAAACCAAAAACTACTACCATTACGATAAATGCCTGTAACAGTTTACTATGGCCTGTGTTCTCTTTGTAGTGACTTCTGTCTTGGGTTGAATAAAAGAAAATTTGCACCAGCTGGAGTTAAACAAATTAAGAGACTTTATTCAAGATTTTACAATAGGGAAGAAGAGAGATGAAATTCAGCTCTAAATACAGTAGGGACAAGTGAGGATTTAGAGCCAGCAGGCAGAGTAAGGGCATCAATGGATGGAAAATTACTCTGAGGGGTTTGATTAGGTATCAAAGTGATGCCTAAGGTAGGTCTACTCTAATGGGAGATCCCTGAGTGGCTCAGCAGGATTCTTGCTGAACCGGACCTATGAGACCAAGGACAAGGCTGAGTTGAGAAGAGAGCTCCGAAGAGCCTGATTGATGCTTGGGTGAGGAGAGGGTCCTTAGGAATCACTCCCCACCATATCCTGTGTGTCCCAGGTGGCGCTAGTCATAAAGAACCCGCCTGCCAGTTCAGGAGACATAAGAGATGCAAGTTGGATCCCTGGGTGGGTAAGATCCGCTGGAGGATGTCATGGCAACCCGCTCCAGCACTCTTGCCTGGAGAAGCCCATGGACAGAGAAGCCTGGTGGGCAACAGTCTATAGGGTCACAGACAGACAGACAGACTGAAGCATGTACCCACACACCACACCTTGTAAAACAAAGAATTGCACTTAGAATCAATCCGAAATGTGGGTTGGGCTTTCCTGTTTACTAGCTAATATGATTAAGGTCACATCACGAATTTCTACAAGCTTTACTTTCTTGATCTGCAAGATAGATGTTAACGATGTTTCAAAGGACCAAATTATGTTAATTATGTGAAAATGCTTTAAAGCACTATCAGTTCAGTCAGTTCAGTCACTCAGTCGTGTCCGACTCTTTGCAACCCCATGAATCACAGCACGCCAGGCCTCCCTGTCCATCACCAACTCCCGGAGTTCACTCAAACTCATGTCCACAGAGTCAGTGATGCCATCCAGCCATCTCATTCTCTGTCGTCCCCGTCTCCTCCCGCCCCCAAACTTTCCCAGCATCAGAGTCTTTTCCAGTGAATCAACTCGTCCCATGAGGTGGCCAAAGAATTGGAGTTTCAACTTCAACGTCAGTCCTTCCAATGAACACCCAGGATTGATCTCCTTTAGAATGGACTGGTCGGATCTCCTTGCAGTCCAAGGGACTCTCAAGAGTCTTCTCCAGCACCACAGTTCAAAAGCATCAATTCTTTGGCGATCAGCTTTCTTCACAGTCCAACTCTCACATCCATACATGACCACAGGAAAAACCATAGCCTTGACTAGGCGGACCTTTGTTGGCAAAGGAATGTCTCTGCTTTTTAATATACTATCTAGGTTGGTCATAACTTTCCTTGCAAGGAGTATAGCATGTTTTAAAATGTTAAGTGTTACTATCTGATCATCTAAGCTACTATATTAATGATGATTCAATGTTTCCATTTCCAGAAAACGTCTGCATGTAAAAGGGAACTTCATTGCCTTAATATAAAATACAGACAGGCCCTCTGAAACCGAGAGCAGGAGAGGAACATGTAATGTTTCAGAAGAAGGATTTTTTTTTCTGGCAATTCTGATGGAGAAATATATTTATGATTTTCAAAACAACAAGGAAGAAATGGTGGAATTATAAAAAGCATTTTAAATCAAATGATTAAAGCAGTGGCTTTTGAAAAAATAATTAAAATGCTACTTTAAAAGTAAACCAACATCATAAATAAAGGTCCTGTGAATTCACTAAGAAACATTCATTCCAAATTATCCTCATTTCCTTTCAACTTTTTCAAAATTTTTACTTATTTCTTGTTCTGATAATTGACCTGTTATACACTATTGTGTAAGCTTACGGTATATAGCTCAATGATTTGATTCACATACATCATGAAATGATGACCATAAATTTAGAGAAGATCTATTATCTCGTAGTAGTGCAAAAGAAAAAAGAAAAAAAATTGTTTTCCTTGTGGCGAGAACTCTTAGAACTTACTCTCAACAATATTTATGTGTAATGCACATAGTGTTTGTTATAGTAATTATGCTGTACATTACACCTCTAGTACTTGTTTAACTTATAACTGGAGGTTTGAGTCTCACCCCACTCCCTGCCTCTGGTAACCACAAATCTGATCTTCAGCACACAACACTACGTTAACTCCTGGTGCACGACACAGTGAAACAAAATGATCACCATGATGGAGCCAGTTACCAAGTGTAGCATGCAAAGATGCTCCATTATCGTTGACTATAGCCCCCGCTCGACATTTCATCCACGTGACTCAGTTATTTCGTAACTGGGAGCCTGGACCTCTTTATCTCTCTCACCTCTTCATCCCCTCTCCCCTCTGGCAACCACCTGTGTGTTCTCTGTATCTATAAAGGGTTAATATCCAAACCATACAGAACTCACACACCTCAACATCAAAAAGACAAACAACCCAATTAAAAAACGGCAGAGCACCTGGATAGACATTTTCCCCAAAAAGACATACAGATGGCCAACAGACACATGAAAAGACGCTCGACACCACTAATCATGAGGGAAATGCAGATCAAAACCAAAATGAAATATGACTTCAAAAACCCTCGACTCTTCAGGGAGACTTACAAGGGCCAGCCCATTTAAACTGCTGTCCCCTACCACCACGTTCACAGTCTTCTTAACATCGGTCAGTTTTCATTCTCTAGCCTTTATACCTTTCTAATATTTTTATAACTTACTTAAAATATTATTTTATTCTTCAAGTAGTATGTGAATTCTACTAAAAAGAAGGAATGTTTTATTTCTTCTGTTAACAGATTTTTCTCTAGAACCTGTGTCTTGCTTTTGCTATAGTAAGTGCTAAATAAACACTTTTTGATGACTGGATAAATGAATGAATTACAGAGCCTCCCATATGCTATGATTTAAGATTATATTAATAACTTACATCTCTATTTTCTTTTTTTCTTATAGTTAACACTCAATCTACTGAAAAGACAACTGTGTTGATAGTGTTCTCTAATTAATTTCTTAGTCTGCTATCATTTACCCTGGCATTGTTTTTAAAAAATTAAAAATTTGAATATTTTCTGAGGTGTTTTTTACCACTGTCCATCATATATAATAATGGTACAGTAATGGAAGAATGATGTGTGGGAATTATTTCTTTGAATTGGGGAGGAAAAAAAATCTATAAGCTAAGATATGACATAACTGAATTAAATAATTTAAAAAAAATAGATTATCTTAAAGACCAAGCACAGGTAAGCCCAGTATTTCCTCCAGTCAGAAATACCTCTCTGGGTATTGTAGAGGTTGATAAAAGCGATTCATTAGGTGTAATTTAGTTTATTAGAGAACTTTTCTCATCCTCATTTTTAAAGCTTGATACATAATTATTCTTTATTATGGAACTATGAATCAGATTATGGAAATTTTTAGGAATATATTTACTTTTACTTTTGTTGGGGAATAGTTTTATCTTTGGTATCAACAGAGCCATCACTCCTGAGTAGACCTGAAGCATTTATTGATGGCTGGTGTAAGATATACATCTTTGCTAATGAAGGCAATTAATCTATTACCACAGATGGGTTCACACTAAGTATCTTTCCTGCGCAGACAGCACCTTCTTTCTTGCCACATTTAAATCTTCATGACCTCATTTTTCATCCAGGGGTGGTAATTTGTTAGCTCCTGACTGCTTTAAGAACCAGTCTCCCATCCACCCTCTCTATTAGGATTTATGCAGAGTCTCCTCACGACACCCGGGACTGACACACACAGGGAAGAGCTGCGAGAGCCACCCATCAAACAGGCGACAGCCTTGATGCCGGAGCCACATCTGAGAGGAGCTGAATTAACAGCCTGGTTCCTTACCTTTCCAAACGTCATCAGGCTGAAAGAAAATGACTTTCCTTGCTTTGTGCACGTGAACTTTCTAATTAAAGAAACTTCTCTAATCTTTTTCCTCAAACTGATGGAGCTCGACTTTCCCAAGGAAAATTGCCACTGACTTCTCAGGAGATGGCAGCTTTACTCATTCTTCTCTCTGCTTAGTTTTATCTGTCTGCAGTAATTGCAATTCTGATTTATCAGTTCCAGTGCCCAAGCTATTAGCTGCCCGGACTCAATTCTCAGTGTAATATATGGAACTAAGGCAGAGCTATGTTTTGAATGAAAAATAAAAAGTGTTAGAGCACACTGGATGTGTGTGTCCCAGGTGCAACCTGCCAAAATCGGTCTTCATTTCTGTTTACATATATGTGAGGTTTACCATTTCATTATCAACCCTAAAAATTCTTAACATATCCATAAATGTTCACAACTATCAGGTGTTGAAAATAAATAAAATGAAAGTGTTCTTGAGACAGATACTGAATTTGATTAAAAAAAAACTAATACATGGAAAATTATTCAATTATACAGATAATATCTTATCTTCATTAAATTTCACAGAATTGAAACATAGATTCATCTTACAAGCATGGGCTCTCAGAGTATTTGGAATCAAATTCTAAGTTTGTGACTTACTAGTTGCGTGGTAATAAAAAAGTTAATCAATCATCTTGTGCCCTGTTTTTCTCAAGTGTCAGATGATTCTGGTAGAGGACAACTGATAACCCTCCATGTTTCAGAGCAGAAAATTATTTTTGAAACCACCTGATTGTTTATCCTGAGCCCACAACATAAAGGTCCATCACTTGCATAAGCCATGTGTCGAGATGCACAGGGAATACTTGGTATATATACTGTGTGAAGATATTTAAGAAGGTTGAGGTTTTAATAAGAGGCTTTGCCTTTATGCTTAATCGCAGAATCTTGGCACAGGAGATCACCAATTACTTGCATCCAGAAATGGGAGAAAGGTCTCTGGCGGATTATTTTGCGAAATTGTAAAACTAGTTTGTCACACCATGACCCATTATAGTTCATCTGACAAAGAGAATAAAGATGTCTGCCTCTCATCAACTAAAAGGCAAAGACAGATGGAACAGATTTTTGAAAACTGATTTCAAGTTTTGTTCTTAAAAAACAAGGTGCATCATTGAGATCACTATACCAGTTAAACAACAACAACAAAAAAATCAGCCAGGACCCCAGACGTTCACCCAGGTACAGAACACACTAAAATTGTGGCTCCCAGATTATGGATCGTATTCCCTTTCTTTTACTTTCTCCTAATCTGAGGCAGTGTTAGTGTTTTTCTAAAGCAAATTTTTCCAAATTTTTCTAGCTTTTTCCTTCCAGTAATCCTTAGGTAACACATTGGAGCTAAAGCAGACATAGGTTATATAATAGATTTTATTCTTAAAGCCATAGGGTTAATATTTGTATTTCATCCTATGAATTATTGTGCACCTTGAATGAGATGAGACATGTAACATGTTTAGCGCAGTGCTTCGCTTTTTGTGAGCAGTAAACACAAGTTACCCCCCATCATTACCATTATTACCACCACCATCATCCCGTGTCAGACACAGTTCTAACACCAGCGGATACGGAGTTAACAGGATCGATACAGGCAGTGCCCTCGGGGAGTTTACATTCAATTGAGGAAGACAACCAACAAACATGTTAAAAATAAACATATCCTAAAAGTAAACAGGCCCAAACCCCTCAGACTGTGAAAAATGCTATGAAGCAAAGGAACATGACTCTGAGCTGTAACAAAGCTAGAGATAACCAGTTTATATAGGAGAGCAGGGGAAGACCTCTCTCAGGCAGTGCTACTGAGTTAAACTGGAGTGCGAATGTTAAAGAACAAGCCAGACATTCAAGGAGCTAGGAGAAGAGCAACTCAGCAAATCTGAAAGAGCAAAGGAAGAAGAATGAAGGCTAGAAAGAGCATGGCTTACATGAAGAGGACTAATTGCAGCATACGTGAAGCAGAGCAAACGAGGAAGCGGAAGGGGTAAGAAGAGGCCGCAGATGGAGACAGAGGCAAGGTGATAGAAAATACCATCAGTAAGCAAAAGAGCGTGTCCCCTTAACACAGATGAAAAGCCATACATTGAGAGTTTTAAGTGCAGCTATGCCACACTGTGTGTTTACAATGACCAAAGCCATTCTTGAGCAGCAACAGGTCAAAGGTGGAAGCAGTGGTTGCCAGAACACTAAGACGGTTGTAGCTTAGATATTTGTAATTTGGAAAATGAGTTATTGTTTGGAGAATGAAACAGACAGCCATAGAGGGGCAGGAAGATTACAGGAGGCAGGGATCCCTGGCAAGACTGTGCTGCACTGATCCAGGTGAGAGGTGAGAATGTAGAGATCAAGAGAAATGTGTCAGGCTGGGGGCTCCGGAAACGAGGGAACAGGCATACTTTAACACTGATTAGAAATCATTTCCATAAAAACTGTGACATTACTTGTTCCAGCTCTGTGAAAAATACCGTTGGTAGCTTGATAGGGATTGCACTGAACCTATAAATTACTTTGGGTAATATACTCATTTTCACAATATTTATTCTTCCAATCCACGAACACAGCATATTTCTCCCTCTATTAGTGTCCTCTCTGATCTCTTTCACCAGTGTTTTATAGTTTTCTATATATAGAAATCAAAAATGAAGAAGAAAGGGTCAAGGATTCCCTGCAAGTCCTAGCTGAAACAAACAAGTGAAAGTCAGGGCCATCTACTGATATCCTGTACCATGTATACAGATGAGTTGATTCTGTTGAAAGATAATGTGTGTGGGCACATGACACAGTGATAATCAAACACATGTCTAGTTGGCAGTTGGATAGATGAAGCTGAAGTTGCAGAGACAAACTTGAGATACATGTAGTCTGTGTTTGTTGGTAGTAAACTCCAAGGTTTTGTTTTCCTGAAGGTATTTTAATTTCCCTTTCACAGCAGGAAATATGCATTCTAAGTTGACAGTTATAGTATCTCAACACATTGAAGAAATGCTTCCATTGTCTCTGTCTCCTAATATTGTTTTTAAACATAAATTATCAATCACTGTTCTTTTATAATTTATTTGTTTTTCTTCTCTGGCAGCTTTTAAAATATTTATCTTTTTATTTGGTTTTCTGCAGTTTAATTATGTTATTCTTTGTTAGAGATTTATTTTCTATTTATGTGTCACTGGACTTCCAGAATTTCAAGGTTACTGTTGATCAAAACTTGTGGAAAACTCTGTCATTTTATATTTTATTATTATTTTTTTCTACCTTCTACTGAACACCAAGCTCAAAACAAGAAGTTTCCTGTACTTTTTTCATTCATGCTTATGGGCTAAAGTCAACTGGGCCTTAGGAAGCTTCAGTACGAACAAAGCCAGTGGACGTGATGAAATTCTAGTTGAGCTATTTCAAAACCTAAAAGATGATGCTGTGAAAGGGCTGCACTCAATATGTGAGCAAATTTGGAAAACTCATCAGTGGCCACAGGGCTGGAAAAGGTCAGTTTTCACTCCAATCCCAAAGAAAGGCAATGCGAAAGAATTCACAAACTACCACACAATTGTACTCATCTCACAAGCTAGCAAAGTAATGCTCAATTTTCTCCAAGCCAGGCTTAAACAGTACATGAACCATGAACTTCCAGATGTTCAAGCTGGCTTTAGAAAAGGCAAAGATCTGCTTCATTGACTACGCCAAAGCCTTCACTGTGTGGATCACAATAAACTGTGGAAAATTCTGAAAGAGATGGGAATACCAGATCATCTGACCTGCCTCCTGAGAAACCTGTATGCAGGTCAATAAACAACAGTTAGAACTGGACATGGAACAACAGACTGGTTCCAAGTATTAAAAGGAGTATGTCAAGGCTGTTTATTGTCATCCTGCTTATTTAACTTCTATGCAGAGTGCATCATGAGAAACACTGGGCTGGAGGAAGCACAACCTGGAAACAAGATTGCCAGGATAAAAATCAATAACCTCAGATATGCAGATGACCCCACCCTTATGGCAGAAAGTGAAGAGCTAAAGAGCCTCTTGATAAAAGTGAAAGAGGAGAGTGAAAAAGTTGGCTTAAAACTGAACATTCAGAAAACTAAGATCATGACATCTGGTCCCATCACTTCTTGGCAGATAGATGGGGAAACAATGGAAACCATGGCAGACTTTATTTTGGGGGCTCCAAAATCACAGCAGATGGTGATTGCAGCCACAAAATTAAAAGATACTTGCTCCTTGGAAGAAAAGTTATGACCAACCTTCATAGCATATTAAAAAGCAGAGACATTACTTTGCCAATAAAGGTCCATCTAATCAAAGCTATGGTTTTTCCAGTAGTCATGTATGGATGTGGAAAGCTGAGCACAGAGCTTATGCTTTTGATCTGTGGTGTTGGAGAAGACTCTTGAGAGTCCCTTGGACTGCAAGGAGATCCAACCTGTCCATCCTAAAGGAGATCAGTCCTGGGTGTTCATTGGAGGGACTGATGTTGAAGCTGAAACTCCAATACTTTGGCCACCTGATGAGAAGAACTGACTCATTGGAAAAGACCCTGATGCTGGGAAAGATTGAGGGTGGGAGGAGAAGGGGACGACAGAGGATAAGATGGTTAGATGGCATCACCGACTCAATGGACATGAGTTTGGGTAAACTCTGGGAATTGGTGATGGACAGCGAGGCCTGGCATGCTGCAGTCCATGGGGTCACAAACATTCGGACACGACTGAGTGACTGAACTGAACTGTATGAATGTGAGAGTTGAACTATAAAGAAATCTGAGCTGATTGAAGAACTGATGCTTTTGAACTGTGATGTTGGAGAAGACTCTTGAGAGTCCCTTGGACTGCAATGAGATTCAACCAGTCCATCTTAAAGGAAATCAGTCCTGAATATTCATTGGAAGGACTGATGCTGAAGCTGAAACTCCAATACTTTGGCCACCTGATACAAAGTACTGACTCATTGGAAAAGACCCTGTTGCTGGGAAAAATTGAAGACCGGAGGAAAGGGGACGACAGAGGATGAGATGGTTGGATGGCATCACCGACTCAATGGATATGAGTTTAAGTAAACTCCGGGAGTTGGTGATGGACAGGGAAGCCTGGTGTGCTGCAGTCCATGGGGTCACAAACAGTTAGACACGACTGAGCATCTGAACTTACTGACTGAATGGTTAAACTCTAGCTTTGGTTCTCTCTTACTTCCCATAATTTGCTTCAATAGAAATCCTGAGTAATCTTTGCTATTACATGAACTGTAACATGCTTATTTTTTTTTCTTTTTTCCTATATTTTAACTAATACTCTTAAAAATCCAACTAAATGTATTTAATTTTTACACTGTCAGAAATGAAATCTTTTAAGTCACTTTTCCATCTGTTTTATGCAATAAATTATTTTAATTGTGATATTCAATGATAAGGCCTTAGCATGGGATTCATATACAGCATAACAGCCTTCCATACTTCGAAGATGAAATGTACTTAGTTTTGAAAGTAAAATAAAAATGCTAAGCTGGGCAACACTCAGAGGAAAAATTACTTTCATAAATCAAAAATAATTGTATCAAATAATTTGATTTAATAGTTAATTCAGGTCTTAAAGCATTTTTACATCACTTAAAGCTGAAACTGCAATACTTTGGCCACCTCATGTGACGAGTTGACTAACTGGAAAAGACTCTGATGCTGGGAAAGGTTGGGGTCAGGAGGAGAAGGGGAAGACAGATTATGAGATGGCTGGATGGCATCACCGACTCTGTGGACATGAGTTTGAGTGTACTCCGGGAGTTGGTGATGGACAGGGAGGCCTGGCGTGCTGTGATTCATGGGGTCACGGAGAGTCGGACATGACTGAGCGACTGAACTGAACTGAACTGAACTGAACCTTTTACTCATTTTATTTGAAGAGAAATATTCTGAATACATTGTTTTCCTTCATTCCCAGATACAATTGTTCTTTAAAGCTTATGGTGAACTGATTCCTAGGTCTTCTAATGATGCTAATAAAAGATTATATATGAGAGTTAACCAAGCTTCATGATCTGGATGCGAACATTTCCAGACAGATGTGAAAAGTGCTATTTGTAGTCTTCTGTCTGCCCATGAAAAATGCAAGAGGACAGAGATAAACTAAAGGAAGAGCTGTTTTGTTGCTGAGCAATATTTGGAGGAAATAGAAAAGAGTCAGGACTTTCAGTTTATAAAAATAAAGTAGGTTCTCCACCACAGTCTCTCTCAGCAAACTACTTAAAGAAAGAAGTCGTCTCAGAGAAAACATGAACCCCAGCATGATAACAGAAAAGTATAGCTCCAGGAGGTAGATCAGAAAATTATGACCACAAGATCCTTTGTAAGTGTGTCTAACAGTGTATCTAATAGGCTTCAAAGTATGTTTAAGGTCTGGAACCTACTCAGTTGGACAAGAGGATTTCTAAGTATCTGAAAGGCATGCCTCAGAGACAATTTTCCTTCATAATGTTTCCAAGATGCTGAGTGACACTGTTCCTTAGTACTCTGCTAAAGAAAAACATGTTTAAAAAGGAAATATGAGTATAACTTTTTGTCAGATATTATCAATTTACTTTGACACACTGAAGCTCATGATGGTTTTAATGGAATTATAAAAAAACAATAGCTACTAACTTACAGACAGAGTAAAATAACTGACATATGCATTTGCAAATTTGGATTTGAAATTAACAGCCATTTTCCAATGAGAGAATCATGTTTGAGAATAGGTTCAAAGTCTCTTCTTTTAAATTTTAAAGGCTTGGGAAGAAAGATTATAAAATCTGATGACAAGGATTATAAAATCTGATGACAAGTAGCTGAACCCCTTACTTTAAAAGAATAAGTTCCCTTGGTGTATAAAAACACCCCTAAGAAGGACAAATTTCCTATATTCTGGAAGGGAGTGAGCTAGATTCTGCCCACTAATCAGCATTAATACATGTCAGCACTTTTGTAATGAGGCAGCTGTTCATAAATAGTTGCATGATTATATTAACTAACAGAGGGAAAATGCTCAAAACCTCTATACGTGAGAATCAGAGAGTATTAACTTACAACCCAGCATTAAATTAAGCATATGGGTGCACATTAAACACCTTCACACACAGTTTGGATAGCTATACTGCCATTAATTTTTGCTTTTCTAGACATAAGATGTGATTAGATTGAAGCAGTCAGGCTGCAAATAATTGTGATCTCTTACATTCTCTCAGCCCATAGGCTTGTGCTTTTAAAGAGTAAGAGCTTAAAGAGTACAGCAAGGGGAGAATCAGTGACTCCCAACCTCACCCCAACACACACCTACACGAAGATTTCGAGGATGGTCTGCATTTAGAATGACTGTTATATTCAGAGCCTGACCCTTGACTTTTCTGGGCCAGCATTCCAACTTGACATCCTGTGCTCATTTCTACTGAGCTCTCAGGTGTGGAGTCAAGCTAATCAAAATGACCAAATAAAATAGAAACTGTTTAAACAAGAATGCAAATTGATTGCTGCCTATCTTTTCTAGTGGTTTGAGTTCTTAGTTCTTCCTCTTGGGATATGACCTCCTGAACCATGGACTGGAATGTTCATTTTGAAATCCCAAATTTCATTGGTACTCTCCTCCCTCACCCATATAGCAAACAAAGCAAAACTCTGAGGCCATATTTTCTTAGCTCTAAAAATTTAAGTTGTGCATCTTGTCTCCTATTTTCTCCTTCAAACTTCCTCTCCTCCCAACCCATCTTTTTATCTCCACCCTAGACTCCTCCCTCTCTGCCTGGGTCTCCTATCACAATGCTTCTTCCAACCGTCAGTCACACCCCTCAGGCAGCCCAGATACTTGCACACAAAGCTCTTTACCTAAAATTAACCCTCGCCACCCCATTTCCTGGTGGGTGGCTCAGTGGTAAAAAAAAAAAATCTGCCTGCCAATGCAGGAGATGGGGGTTTGATCCTTGGGTTAAGAAGATCCCCTAGAGGAGGAAATGGCAATCAACTCCAATATTCTTGCCTGGGACATCTCATGGACAGAGGAGCCTGGTGGGCTACAGTCCATGGAGTTGCAGAGTCAAGCGTGATTTAATGACTGAACCACAGCCACCCTGTTTCCCCACACCTGCACCTGACATTACATTTCTTCTGCCAGCTTCTGTGACTTTGCAGTAATAAATACCACTAACAAATTTTAAAAACATAGTGTTAATTTCCTAGGGCTTCCATAACAAAGGACCACAAACTGGGTAGACTTAACAATAGAAACTTGTTTTGTCCACAGCTCCGAAGGCTGGAAATCCAGGGTCATGGCACTGAGAAGGCTGATCTCTTCTGAGGCCTCTGTCCTCTCCATGACTTGTAGATGGCCATTTTCACCCTGTGTCTTCACCTGGTTTTTCCTCTCTGTGAGTTGGTACCCAAATTTTGCGGCTGAAGACATAAGTCACAGTAGGTTAGGGCCTACTCTGATGACCTCTTTGAACCATAATTACCTCTTTAAAGAGCTTATCTCCAAATACAAGCACATTCTGAGGAACTGTGGGTTAGGGTTTCAACATGAATTTGGGGGGAACACGATTTAGCCCATAATACAGAAAGGTACAGGAAAGGAAAAATAAAGTGAGTGAAAAAGTTTAGAATGCTTTAGAAAACAAACTATTGTGAAATGATTAAAACCAAAATCTGATTCTTTTAGAAAACTTGAAAAAAACAGATCTCTAGCAAAACCAACAAAAGAGAGAAAATACCTAAGAAAGAAAAAAGGGGGCACATAAGTAGAGATATATGAAACATTTAAGAAATACTAGCAGTGATATTTTCCCAAGGTCTTTGTTTATTGAGATGTGTGGACAATTTTCATAGAAAAAACATAGGCAGAGATATTTCAACTGGGAAAGCTGCTTAGTGCTATATGGGTATTCATTATGCTATTTTGTGTACTTTTCTGTATGTTTACAACTTTTTTTAACATTTAGAACAACTTTGGTATTTTATAATACAAGAATATTTGTTAGGGAATCAAAGAAACATTCCTAAGAACAAGCATTAATATGAGTAGTTGGTATCTCTGCTTGGAGTACCATGATAGCAAATAAAGAATAAGAATCCTACTCTTTATTTTCTATTGCAATAGAGCAAGAATGACTCCACCAAAGCGCTATGAACTTCAGGTCACAAACTGAGAAAATAAAGGACCATTTATGCCTTTTTTACACCTTGGATTTCTTCCAGTTAAATTTCTGCTTCCTCAGCAGTGCAGTATTTACAAGGACTTAAAGACTTGCCTCAAGAGATTCCCAAGAGGCCTTTAATTCCTAAATACTAATATAATTTCTTTTGGTATTTTGTTTATTTAAGCATATATTTATCAATTACCATATTTTAAATGTTTAACTGGGCCTTTTTATTTTTAGCGATCTCTAATTTTATGCTTTATTTATTTGACTCTTCATTTATTTAACAAGCATTTATTGACTGAACCTCTGCTATGCATCATGGTCACTGCTGGCTGCCATGCCAGTAGTATACAAGAACCACATGCCGCTTCTCTCTCTCCTAGACACTAAGTCATTTCTGACTCTTTTGTGACCCCATGGAGCCCGACAGTTTCCCCTCTCCATGGGATTCTCCAGGCAAGAATACTGGAGTGTGTTTCCTTGCCCTCCTCTAGAGGATCTTCCCAATCCAGCGATCAAACCTAGATCTGATCCAGAGATCAAACCCACATCCCCTGCCTTGTAGATAGAGCCTCTACCACTGAGTCACCTGGGAAGCCCACCAATGATATTTACCCTTAGATAATTTAATGATTCTCATGCTTTAACTGACGTCAGAATGGCATACTACAGGTTTGTTAAAATACAGGTGTCTGCATCTTTAGAATTGCTGATTTAATAGATATGTGGTTCCAAAATGTGTATTTCTAACACGTCATCAGTTAGTGCATGCTATTTTGTAATGTAACTCATAAATGCTAGTTCCAATGCCGTTTTCTTCTAACCGTCAACACTTCAAATGATAATTTTAAAATTTCTTTTTTTGTCCTTCAGTTCAGTTCAGCCACTCAGTCGTGTCCAACTCTTTGTGACCCCATGGACTACAGCACCCCAGGCCTCCCTGTTGTCAATCATCAACTCCCAGACTCATGTGCATTGAGTCAGTGAAGCCATCCAACCATCTCATCCTCTGTCATCCCCTTCTCCTCCTGCCTTCAATCTTTCTCAGCATCAGGGTCATTTCCAGTGAGTCAGCTCTTCCCATCGGGTGGCCAAAGTATTGGAGCTTCAGCATCAGTCCTTCCAATGAATATTCAGAATTGATTTCTTTTAGAATGGACGGGTTGGATCTCCTTGTAATCCAAGGGACTCTCTAGAGTCTTCTTCAACACCGTTGTTCAAAAGCATCAATTCTTCAGTGCTCAACTTTCTTTATAGTCCAACTCTCACATCTATACATGAATTCTGGAAAAACTATAGCTTTGACTAGACGGACCTTTGTTTGCAAAGTAATATCTCTGCTTTTTAATATGCTGTCTAGGTTGGTCATAACTTTCAAGGAGCAAGCGTCTTTTAATTTCCTGGCTGCAATCACCATCTGCAGTGATTTTGGAGACCAAAAAATAAAGTCTGTCACTGTTTCCACTGCTTCCCCATCTATTTGCCATGAAGTGATGGGACCAGATGCCGTGATCTTAGCTGTCTGAATATTGAGTTTTAAGCCAAGTTTTTCACTCTTCTGTTTCACTTTCATCAAGGGACTCTTTAGTTCTTTGCTTTCTGCCATAAAGGTGGTGTCATCTGCATATCTGAGGTTACTGATATTTTTCCCCACAGTCTTGATTCCAGTTTGTGCTTCATCCAGTCCAGCATTTTTCACGATGTACTCTGCATATAAGTTAAATAAGCAGGGTGACAATATACAAACTCAGTATTAATTTTTGCTTTTAAAATTTTGCTATTGTAAGTCTTTCATTCTAAAACACAATGTTTCGGTGGCTTTTGTATGCTTGAAATGGTTTCTTCTATATCCCCTGAATATCTTTCATTTTATATTAATTTCTGCTTTAAAACTTGCCAAATATCTAAAGGCTTTTCTTCTCAGACATCTTTAATGACCTACTTCTACAAAAATCTGCGGCCATGAAGAGCCTTAGGCAGAGCTGCTCCCCTACGCTTCCTACAATTACTTTTTAGAGCTTTTTTGGATCCTTCCTTTATGGTCTCCACATTCCCATTAGTCCAAAGAATTAGAGACTCAAAAACAGTCACTTGACCTCAGTGATGTAAACTCCACCACAAAATAGAACCACCTGATTCTCTGGACAATTATCGTTTTACATTTCACACTGTTTTGACATCCTATGAAGTTCATGCCCTAATTTCTATAATTTTCAAAACAGGCAGTCACAGGACTATTGCAATAAACAAAACATACCAACTGTATGACAAGGATCATATATGCTGCTCATGGACACTCAGATCCAGAGAGGTTAGTACTAAGGTGTTATAAGATGCTTCCCACCAACAGAAAATGTTTAAAATAGGAAAATCTCTAAGCCATAAATGTACGTTTAATCTTTTATTAGATCATAAGTAAAAATTTAGTTTTTGGCCCCTAAATTGAGTTGGCCTCACTTTTGGAAAAGTGTTTGATTGCAGTGAGTTTGCCTGACCATTGTAATTTTTCTCTGGCCTATGACACACATGGTAGCCATTACTAGAGGATGTCAAGGAAAAACTCACTCACACTGTATTTACACAGTATTTTATGGAAATTGGTGTGCAATCATTTTAGTTAGCTGAATGCTTTAAGGTCAGTACTGTAAATAACCCAACTCAAAGCAAATGAACAATTTTCGTGTTGGCGATTTTTCTTTATATTTGGTTAATTAAGACCTTCTGCAGGAGAAGGCTTTAAACTACCCCATGAAAATCTTTTCTGGGATCAAAATAGGAACATCTGAACAAAAGCCCTAAATTTCTCGTTCTACCAAATGATTGTTTGGTATCAATTATTTAGCTAATTTTTTTTCTTATTAAATCTGATCACTTAAGGTTTTTGTTTTGCTTTTCATTTTTATAAATTAATTTAACTAGAATTTATAATAGAAACCAATTTAGCAAAATGAATAATTTGTAAAATTTTAATTCAAACCTTTTTTGTTGACTCATGACTTATACTGGGAAGTATGAGGAAAACAAAGAAATAAAAGAAAGAAACCAAATTTAAATTTTCCCCTGCCTCCATTTCTCTATCCTCCTTTCCTTTCTTTCAAAATCAGTTTACAAGATTCTTAGAAAAAAAATTTAAACAAAGACTTGAAATTATGTAATTTAAATGTCAGGTCAGAAAATTTGTATTTGTTCTTGCCCTATACTTTTTCAAGATTTATTTTCCTATTGTGATAAGAAAAACACATAACATGAAATTTACCAGCTTAACTGTTTGTAAGTGCACAGTTCAGTAGTGTCAACTATACCCACATCATTGTGCAACAAATCTCTAGAACTTTCTCATCTTTCCAAATTGAAGCTGTATTTCCATTGAGCAACAGTTCCCCACTCCCACCTTCTCTCCAGGTGCTGTCAAGGACCATTCTACTTTCTGTTTCTCTGAGTTTGACTACTGTAGATACCTTAGTATATGAGGGACCATAAAGTATTTGTCTTTTTTGTAGCTGGCTTGTTTCACTTAGGACAATCATCTGTGTTGCAGTAAATGATGGGATTTTCTTCTTTTTAAAGGCTGAATAATATTCCATTAAGCATATTTATACTACTTCTTTTTTTTTAATTCATTCATCTGTTAATAGACAATAGAGTGCTTCCCGTTTGAGGCTACAGAGAAGAAGGCCATAGTGTGCACAAATCTCTTTGAAATCCTGCTTTCAATTCTGTTTGATACATACCTAGAACTGGAATTGTCAAATCATCTGAAAATAATTAAAAACATTTTTTGAGGAACTGCCATATTGTTTTCCATTGAGGCTGCAACATTTTACATCCTCCTCCTTTCTTGGCAGTGAAGGGTTCCCATTTCTCCTTGTCCTTGCCAACACTTGTTAATTTTTGTTTCTTTAATAAAGGTCATCTTAATGGATATGAGGTGATTTCTCATTGTGGTTTTGCTTTGCATTTCTTTAGTCATTAGTGATGCTGAGTCTCCTTTCATATGCTTATTGAACATTTGGAAATCTTCCTTGGAGAAATGGCTACCCAAGCCTTTTGCCCAGTTTTTAATCAGGTTGGTCTTGTTGTTGAATTATAGAAATCCTTTATATAGTCTGCATATTAACCTCTTTATAGATCTGTGTCTTGAAAATAGTTCCTCCCATTCCACACATTGCCTTTCCACTCTGTAGATTGCTTCCTTTGATGTACAGAAGTTTTAAAGTTTTTATGTAATCCCATTTTGTCCACCTTTGCTTTTATTTTCTGCCTTCAGTATCATATCCAAGAAATTACCAAATCCAGTGTCAAAGTTTTCCCATGTTTTTTCCTAAGTGTTTAATAGTTTGAGGTCATATATTTAGGTATTTAATCCATTTGAATTACTTTTTGTGTACTGTGTATAAGGGTCCAACTTCATGCTTTTTTAATATGATTATCCAGTTTCCCCAAAGAGACAGTTCTTTCCCCACTGTGTTGCCTTGGCATTCTCAATAGAGATCATTTGACAATATGCATGAAGGGTTATTTCTGGACTCTATTTAATTGATCTATATGTCTCTCTTTATGTCAATACCACATTGTTTTAATTATCAACACTTTGTAGTATGTTTTGGAATCAGGAAGATTGAGGGATATGTTGGAGGAGTGTGTAATTTCCTTGGTTCTGACCTGCAGCAGCAAAGATTTGGAATGGCGGACCACTGTTACAGCCCGATTATGGCTCAGAGTTTTATTCTGCAAGCAAAGGAAAGTATACTCTCGAGACTTGAGGGCAGGCTGACCCCAAAGGAGAGGTCTCAATCCATCTTGGCTTCCTCCTTTTATACGTTTGTCTCCTTCCCCTCTTCAGACTGCCCTATGCAAATTGAGCTAGCCTAGAGGTGGCATGTTTGCTTCACCTGAAGTTCTCACTGCAGTCCATGGATTTCCTTTTGTTCCATTTTTGCTGGCTTTTCTCTATCTTTGTCTTTTAGCAACCACCATTTTGGACTCCTTTTTCCTATTCTAACTACCTAACATTCCCAATTTTGCTCTTTCTCAAGATTGTTTTGGCTGTTTAAGGACTCAAGGCTTAGCCCATGATTAAGGTTAAAGATTTCCCTGGGCTCACTTACATCACTTACATTGGAGAAAAGGCATCCAATCTTGTTTGGTTCTGTCTCATCAACAGTTTATTGATAGATCTACAACTACAGAGAGCTTGTCACTATATCTAATGTCTAAGCACAGTGTTTAGTATAAACTATGTGTTTCAGTAGTTATTATGTATGCTTAGTTGAACCTTTGCCTCTTCAGTGGCTTTATTTATTTTTATTTTTTTTAAGGTAAGATGGTTCACTTCCTAGTGTTTGTTTAGAGAACATCTCTGGCAAACCATTACGGAGAACTTCAGGTCAAAATTCTTAGATTTCTCCTTCAGTCATTTGTACATTGTGGTCAACTCCTGCAAAGTATAAGTGTAAGACCCAGTGCTTCCTAAGATGGTTGATGAAAAGGAGATGTGGACTGCAGTAAATATGGCTCATGTTCTTAAATGAGTCCTTTTTTTAATTTTTAATTTATTTATTTTTTATTGGAGGCAAATTATTTTACAATATTATATTGGTTGGTTTTGCCATACGTTGACATGAATTCGCCCCAGGTGTACATGAGTTCCCCATCCTGAACCCCCCTCCCACCTCCCTCTTCCCTTTATCCTCCCTCTGGGTCATCCCCGAACGCCAGCCCCGAGCATCCTGTAACATGCATCGACCCTGAACTGGTGATTCGTTTCACATATGACAACATACATGTTTCAATGAGTCTTTTCATGAAACAAGGATCTGCTTGAGTGGCAGTAGTAGGCACACTGTTTCTAGTAGAAAATAAAGATGCTGAGAGCAAAAGGGCAAGATCACATTCACTATTAACCAACACAAAGGCCTCAAAATACTAACTTCTTTCATTCCTTTCCTCCTAAATCAGGACTAGGACTAGAATGTTGGTTCATCTTTCCTTTCTTATTATTAATGGTAACTTCATTTCAAAGTCTTATTATCTTTCCCTGACACTGGCCTTAATTAAAGCCTTCATAGCCACCATGAAAGAATGCTCAACTCTGAATTTTACCATGAAATTGTCAGGGATAGGAAGGGTGAGTGGATCATCAATCCTGTACTCACAGAAGAGCTCTGGATCTTTATGTCTCTCTTCCCAAAGCACAGCATATTGATGAGCTGCTGGCTCAGCTAAAACAAACCAAAGGAGGGCCTCTTCCTTTGCTTCCATAAGCAGTGGGAAATAGTTGCCAAATTTGTGTTTTAACTTTCACTTATTCTGTTGCTAATAAGATTTTCCCTTTTTGTGTGTTTATTCACTTGTTGTTCATCTTCTGTGCACTGTTCATGTTCTTTGGCACTGTTTCTCCTATTGGATTCTGTGGTCATCTTTATGAGCTCCTTAAATATAAAAAATAATCTTTGGCTGTCACATCTGTGACAAACTAATAGTTCTTAAACAATGGAGCAGTACAAGTTTCTAACAGCATATTGATGATTACATTAACTGAAGGACCAATGAATGAGCTCTTTTTCTTCACGACTGCTGTGCTTGTAATAGCCAGTGCAATAAAAAAAGACTGTATTTATGAATACAGTTGAAGTAGTACTTTAGCCATAAACTGTTAAGATGAATGATTCATTCTTTTTCGGTTGCCTTTTTTCATTTATAAGTATTGTAGCATGAGTAAAGGAAAGACAGATTATAGTTGAGAAGTACTTCCATGGGATTATAGAGAAAAAAGTAGTGGCAAACAATTATAGGTTGATTTACTAGCCATATATCTGAAAAGAACTTGTCCTTGGATTGAATAATTTTAAAGGTTCCTATCAACGAAGTACAAATAATCTAGTATTATATTATCTATTACACTTTTATGCTAGCTCCTGACTTCAAAGTGTCCTTGAAATTTCAATTTTATAAGACCTCCAGGTATAAGAATTACAATATCTTGATATCGACTGCAGGCTTCCCAGGTGGCTCAGTGATAAAGAATCCACCTGCTAATTCAGGAAACAAAGGTTCAATCCCTGGGTCAGGAAGATCCACTGGAGGAGTAAATAGCAATCCATTCCAGTATTCTTGCCTGGAGAATCCCATGGACAGAGGAGCCTGGTGGGCTACGGTCCATGGGGTCACACAGAGTTGAACACAATGGAAGTGACTTAACAGGAAGCATTCATAATATTTAAATATCTAGTTACCCATTAGACATAGATATTTTTAATGTACATTTTGAAAATATGGAAACTAAGGAATAAGGGGTAGGGTAGGTGTATATTTACTATGTCATATTGTAAATAAATGCCTGGACCAACATTTGGACCCAGCTCTGTATAGCAGTAAAAGCATGCTTTTCGGATTCTGTTAGAAATAAAAATTTCACAGCATGAGGACCAAATACAGTCCACAGATTGTACTGTTTAACCTGCATAATGATTTGGAACAATTTATAATTACTTGCCAAATTCTAAAGAAGCAGATTTTACATTAAGAACGGAAGTAGCTGGCATTTCTCCTGTCAATGGTCCCTACTCTCTCTAGTCTGGACATGGCTTCACTATAGACTTCACATAGGGGCGTACAGGACACTTTCATGTTTTGTTATAGCATGAACTGTTACAGCCTATCTGCTAAATCACACGTGGAATCCCTAATCCCCAATGTGACTATACTTGGAGAGAAGCCCTTTAAGGAGGTGATTAAAGTTAAATGAGGTCATAAGGGTGGGGTCCTCATTTGATAGGACCGGTGTCCACATAAGAAGTGGTGCCTCTGCGCACACAGAGGCAAGACCACATACGGACACAGCAAGAAGTAAACCATCTGAAAGTCAGAAGGAGAAGCCTCACCAGAAACTCTGCCAGCCTCCAAGTTCAAACTCTGAACTTCTAGCCTCCAAACTATGAGAAACTAAATGCTCGTTGTATAAGACATCCAGTCTCTGGTCTTTATTATGGCAGCCCGAGGAAACCAGTTCACTCACATTCAGCTCTCTCGTCTTCATCCTCTTGTTAGCACCTGCATGGTGCCTTTGCCTGAGTTTGCTCTATGATGCTTCTCCACCCAGCCACAGAGAAGATACTCTAAGTTGTTCTAACTTTAATATTCCCAGTTTACCCTGCAGTTTATCAGATTATAATGAACTTTTGGATGGTCATGACACTGATTTATTAGAAAATGATCAAGTAGCAAGATTTTGACGTGAAATATCCAGGGTAAGTATTACTTAAGCAGTGTCTTTAAAAGTTAATCCTTAAGGAGAAAAAGTTTTAAAACTAGTATAACCTGGCTAATGCAATTTCCCTTTAATGCGTTAAAGTGTGCCCTTAATAAATCAAACATCAAGAAAACAAAATAGGCTGTTAAATTTAAAATATAATACATATATAATACATATACATATATAATACAATACATATAAGGAGAATGTGTGAAAGTCATATTCAAATGAAAAAACAAGAGTGTTTGAACCACTGAGGTATTTTTTGTATTGAATTATGAGCAAATGTCATAGATTTAATCATTAATTTCCCCATTGTTATATGCACACAGCCAGGTTTCAAGGCACATTAATTCTCTGGTTTTCATATCTAATTTCGATAATTATTGCATGAACAAAGAATTGCCCCCAAAAATAAAAAACTTAAAAAAAAATAGTATAATTGTATTTGTGAAAAGTGTGCTCACAGATATATGAGATGGATATATTGGAGGACGCTCATCAAAATAATTACCCCAGAGACAGTGCTTAAACTTTTCTGAAGCGTTTGACTTATTTATGAAGTGTATTGATGCTTTTGAACTGTGGTGCTGGAGAAGACTCTTAAGAGTCCCTTGGCCTGCAAGGAGATCCAACCTGTCCATTCTAAAGGAGATCAGTCCTGGGTGTTCATTGGAAGAACTGATGCTAAAGTTGAAACTCCAATACTTTGGCCACCTCATGCGAAGAATTGACTCACTGGAAAAGACTCTGATGCTGGGAGGGATTGGGGACAGCAGGAGAAGGGGACGACAGAGAACGAGATGGCTGGATGGCATCACCGATTCAATGGACATGAGTTTGAGTGTACTCCGGGAGTTGGTGATGGACAGGGAGGCCTGGCGTGCTGTGATTCATGGGGTCGCAAAGAGTCAGACACGACTGAGCGATGGAACTGAACTGAACTGATATACCATTTTAATATAATCAAAGTTAAAAATAATATTTAAATACCTATAAAGAATAATAAAAATGGAAAATAGATGAAATATTATATTTTCAACTAGAATTTATTACCTATGAGGGTACAAAATACTTTATGACCTGTTTACCATTGTGCTCCTAGAGCCATCACATTGTAGATGTTCAACAAATACTTGTGAAAAGAGTGAATGAATATTCCAAACTCAGCATAATGCAAAAGAAGCTAAATATACTGAATTCAAGAGACCAGGCTACATTCCTGATTCTTTCGATAACCCTGCAGATATAACTCCCTAAACTAAACCTAGAATTATTTTTACCTTTTAGTCAAATGAAAAGATTAAATTCACATTTTGCCTGGGGACATGAACACTTAAAACCTTCAGTTCAGTTCAGTCGCTCAGTCGTGTCGACTCTTTGCGACCCCATGAATCACAGCACACCAGGCCTCCCTGTCCATCACCAACTCCTGGAGTTCACTCAAACTCATGTCCATCGAGTTGGTGATGCCATCCAGTTATCTCATTCTCTGTCGTTCCCGTCTCCTCCCACCCCCAATCCCTCCCAGCATCAGAGTCTTTTCCAGTGAGTCAACTCTTCGCATGAGGTGGCCAAAGTATTGGAGTTTCAACTTTAGCATCAGTCCTTCCAATGAACACCCAGGATTGATCTCCTTTAGAATGGACTGGTTGGATCTCCTTGCAGTCCCAGGGACTCTCAAGAAGAGAGAAATTAATTAACCTGTGCATGGGATTGGTGGTTCTAATGAACAACAGGCTTGCTCTCCAATGAGTGGAAAACAGTTCCTCAAAACTAGAGCGCTGATGTACTCTGACACCTATCCTTTAAAAGACATGATGACAAAAGAATGAAAAATTTGTTGTCACATAAGTTTGCACTGTAGAAACCATTTGTCCAGATAAATCAGTAAAAATAAAAAATTTAGTATGCTGTCATTTTTCAAATCTTTAAGATGATTTGCCCATTACTAAATGTTAAGGAAAACCTGCAAACAAACATGTTGCTACTGGGCCCTGATTTTGAAATGTACTTTGAGGAAATGCTTAAAAATCATTTTTAATACCAGAGGAACATTGAAAAATAACTGCTCCAGTGCATTCTATGTAATCTTAAACAGTGAGTGTAGCTGTGGTGGCGGTTGGTGGCTTAATGGCTAAGTTGTGTCTAACTCTTGTGACCCCACAGACTGTAGCCCACAAGGCTCCTATGTGTAGTTGCAGAAGTATCTAATTTACTCTCTGGGAGCAGTTTATATACTAGAGCAATTAAGCTTATTTAAATAGTTTCCCAACATACTTCGATAGTGTTTATCAAATTAATTACAGTGACATCTGTTTATAAGTTAATGTTGTGACTTCACATTGTATAATTGCATAGTCACCCACAAACCTTATTCATTCCAATTCTTACTTTTTTTACATGCTCTCCTTCAACAGTATGACAAATAGATTAATAAACAATAATTATATTTATTAATTAATAATGTAATAATTAGAAAAAAAGAAAATCCCATTCACTGCATTTGCTTCTTACACAGTCACAAAATTCTGTAATGTCTGATAGAAATGTCTGATAGAAAAATGATACCTTCAAAATTTACAGATCATTAGAAAATGCTGAAACTACTTTTTAAGAATGCAAAACACAGGCATCTACAAATGTGTAAACCTGTACAAAACACTCAAATTACATTTCATATTAAAATGACTTGAATTTAAACTACATCTGACAGATGGGCTCTACTGAATCTGGAAAATAACTTACACTGTGTATTTGAATCATAATTGTATGAAAGTAGATTATTTTTAGCCCCCTCTCTACCAAGAAACATCACACTCACTCAGCCCACTTCTGCATTTTACTGGCTAACCAGAGGAGTGATCAAATAAAGCTCACAACTAGACTTTGAAGGAAGATGTGTGCTATGGGTCCATTTGTCTATATGTGTATGTCTACAAACTAGTGTGTGGATGCTTGTATTACACTGTGCTGCAGATAGGGGGGATTATTGTTTGTTTGTTTCCTCATCGTTTGCCCTGTCCATCAGTCTTCTTCTCCTAGAATAAAACTCCTACTGTTGGCTAAAGCAATACAATACATATTCATTGAATTTTATTCAGCACCTATTGTGTGCCAGAAAATATCTGTTGGATATTCAAGATTCATTAGTAAATAAGAAAGAAATTATTCCTGCCCTATGAGACTTACCACATAGTGGGGAAAGATAAAAAATCAAATATGGTGTTACCCTAGCATGATAAGTACTGAAAACTAAGAAGCAAAGAAGAGGAATGGGGTGCTAGGGAGCACGTAACAAGTCAATTTAACAAACTTTAGCGAGTCAGTGAAAGTGAAGTCGCCCTGTCATGTCTGACTCTTTGCGACCACATGGACTGTAGCCTACGAGGTTCCTCCATCCATGGAATTTTCCAGGCAAGAGTACTGGAGTTGCCTTTCCCTTCTCCAGGGGATCTTCCTGATCCAGAGATCGAACCCAGGTCTCCCTCATTGTAGGCAGATTCTTTACCATGTGAGCCACCAAGGAAGCTCCCTTAGAAAGTCAAGGAGGACCTCAAAGAAGAATAATTTTAATATAAGACTTACAGAAATAGTAACATTTAATCAGACAATGAAGGGAAGAGCATTTGAGACAGTGAAAATTCCAGCAGAAAACTAAAAGGTCAGGGGATGGACAGGGGGCAAGATGCATTGGGAGCTCTGAAACAAGTCCTGGCAGCAGAATGTGTAAAGGGAGGACCTTTCAGGAGAAGATGAGGAGCCAAGACCATGCAGGGCTTCAAGCAGAGGCAAGACACAGAAAAATGAGGACAGAGGTAAGAGCAGCTTTGCAGTATGTAAAGCGAAAGTGAGGTGGCTCAGTAGCGTCCGACTCTCTGAGACCCCATGGACTACACAGTCCATGGAATTCTCCAGGCCAGAATACTAGAGTGGGTAGCCTTTCCCTTCTCCAGGGGATCTTCCCAACCCAGGGATGGAACCCAGGTCTCCTGCATTTAAGGAGGATTCTTCAGTCAGTCAGTTCAGTCGCTCAGCCACGTCCAACTCTTTGCAACCTCATGGACTGCAGCACACCAGGCCTCCCTGTCCATCACCAACTCCCAGAGTTTACTCAAACTCATGTCCATTGAGTCGGTGTTGCCATCCAACCGTCTCATCCTCTGCCGTCCCCTTCTCCTCCTGCCTTCCAATCTTTCCCAGCATCAGGGTCTTTTCCAATGAGTCACTTATTCACATCAGGTGGCCAAAGTATTGGATCTTCAGCTTCAACACCAGTCCTTCCAATGAATATTCAGAACTGATTTCCTTTAGGATGACTGGTTAGATCTCCTTGTAGTCCAAGGGACTCTCAAGAGTCTTCTCCAACACCACAGTTCAAAAGCATCAATTCTTCGGTGCTCAGCTTTCTTTATGGTCCAACTCACATCCATACATGACTACTGGAAAAACCATATATCACACATAAGAAAGCATAAAAAACATATTATAAGTCAAGATTATAAGAAGCAAAATTAATAGAATTGCATTACATACATTATATATATATATGTATATATATATATGGCCTGACAACAATTTATACAAGATTTTTCTTATATCTTCTATTTCAAAACTTTCATTTTATTAAAATATTGTCTTTAATGACTAGCCTTATCTCTCTTGTTTTCAATTTTTTTCAGAAATAAAAGCTATATCAGATAAAAGTCTTATGAAGAATTTGAAAAATAAAGAGAAAATGCAAGAAGAAAAAAAATAAAGAGAAAATGCAAACTCATAAGAACACAATCACAGCAAAATAATATAGTAAGAACACGTATAAAATAGGGCTGGTATAAGAAAATAATTATTTGGAATTTCAATTTTCAATAAACTATTCAAAAAGGATTCAAAGAATCGTTTATATTCACTGAGGACAGGGTAGAAAGCAGCCAGTTTAGGTCTCATATAGTATCCTAAGAAAGGATCAGGTTACTTTTAAGTACAAATTTTTCCTTTTAATGGCTAGAGATAAATTACTGTAAAACATTCTTAATGCAGCTGTCTGAGGGCAAAGTGTAATGTACGTTCATGTTTTCTTCTTTTGAGATGCCCAACCCTAAGTCACCTGCAAAAATACAAACAAACAAAAAAAACTTATAATCGTGCCCAGTTCCAATTCCACTGTAGTAAGATTCTTTACTGCATTGTGAGTTTCGAGCCTGCACTGTGATTCCTGGAGGAGGACTAATTACATAGTCTGAGCTGGTTAAGCACTGTGGGCTGCTTCTTCATCAGACAAAACAAGGAGGCCAAGTGGTCCAGTTGGGGCTTCCCAGGATGCACAACTCTGGTGGACGGATCATTCCAGCTCAGTTAATAACCGGACTCTTTTCTCTCACATGTTGCTAAGGAGCTACAGATGGTAAAAGTTTGGATTTTTTCCCAGAAAGGACTCTGAGAGCAAAAGCAAGGGAAGCGACTGGGGTTTTGTTCTCCTTACACAGACCCCATCTCAATTCTGTCAGTACTGGAGTGATGAGCCAAATCAGAACTCCTGTGCTGTTTAAAGTTTCACCAGTGACTCACAAATGGCTGAGGAGGGACTTTTCTTACCAAACCTGGCTACTGTCCACAACCCAGAGGAAACTGCTGGGAAGCCTATGCTTCCTTTCTGCCCACAACAACAGAACTTGGAAAGGAGAGAATTTCAGATGTGTTGTAATGTGGCGAGAATCAAGCAGTCTGGCAGGTGTACTGTATCTACAGAGATGATGTTTCCCTAGTTAGGCCCAAACCTTCCCATCTTTCAGCTGGAGCAATGGGACTATATCAACTCAAAAAAAAATAAAATATCAATTTGTTTATAAGAACTCTCAAATTCCATATAAACACTGACTTTAAGGTTTAAATGATAATCATGATATCATTAAATGACATCAATAAATGACAATTATGGCCTGCATAGAACCTTTTTCCTTGACAATATGTTAAAAAGCCTTTTGTGTCTAGTCAGTCAGTGCTGATCACTGCTTGTATATTGTGAAATGTGTGTCTCAAAGCACGTTCCACAGTGGACATCACACTGTAAGAGTGAATTTTCTAGTGATTTTCCCCCTGGAAAAAGTTACCAGAACATGGCTGTGCAAAGCAGTAATACTGTAGACAGAAAGTACCTGAGAAGCCAGCTAGACTGATTTCAGGATGGAAATCATTAGGGGAAAAAATGGTTTAATTTTGTCTGTGCATGCTTGTGTGCTAAGTCACTTCAGTCCTGTCCGACTCTTTGTGACCCTGTGGACTGTAGCCCACCAGGCTCCTCTGTCCATGGGATTCTCCAGGCAAGAATACCTGAGTGGGTTGACATGCCCTCCTCCAGGGGAATCTTTCTGACCCAGGGATCAAACCCATGTCTCTTATGTCTTCTGCATAGGCAGGTAAGTTCTTTACTACTAGTGCTACCACTGACTTTTTAAAAATTCCAAGTTTCTATTTTCCATGGCAGGGAAGGAAAAACTTAAATAGATAAAAAGAATGTGTTTGCATATACGCTGTGAAATAAAGGTTACTGGTAGCCTGTTCCTATCTGCTCACCCATCCCCAGAAGTCATACAGAGACAAGCTCTTATTCTCCAGATTCAGTCACGTTCCTGCCCATGAAACAGGCCACACACACCAAAATGGTATGTCCCAAAACAGCCCTCACACTGTGAGGGAAGTAAGGCTTCAGGGTAAGTTAGTCACTCCTCACTAGGACAATTTTGAGGTGTTTTCCATACGTTCTGTCACAGATTTCAGAGACGACTGACAATCAGCCTCCTGCTCAGTAAGACACTCATCATTAGCTTTGCTGTCACCCTCTCACGGGGCTTCTTAGGAGCTCCTCCCACTAAATGACTTACTTCCAAATTGCTGTTTCAGGGTCTGACTCTGAGGACAACCAAAGGAATACACCACCCGGATTGTTAAGCATAGCCAGTCATCTCACTCAATACTGAGTATGTTGGTATTTCCAACATACTAATCTGCGGCAGTTTAACTAATATTTAGAAAATCTGCGGAAAATTCTCTGTTTAAACCTCAATTGCTCGGACGGAAACCTCTTGGCACACACTCTGTGGCCTTCTTTGGCCCTGGCTAAAGTAAGGAGATGATTCACGTAGAGGGGAAAGCTTTGTGTTCAGAGACAAGAACATACAGCAGTCCACTATCTCTTCTTGTGAGTTCCACATCCTGCTTTTGTTTTCCTGCGCTTCAGTTGTTTCTCTGATTTCACCTTTCTATATTGACAGGAAAGGACAAGTGAGAGATACAGGAATGGGCGTCTGAACAGAAAGACAGAGTCCACTGAGCAATGAAAATACAAATAACAAGATCACTAATAGTGAAGATGTGACGCATTAAAGATACAATTCGTAAGCATCCCTAATCCATGTAAGAAGACAGAAGTCCAAGATGAGGGGTACTGGTCCAAGTGTAACAGATTCAGTACATAACAGGGAGGAAGGCAACCCGAGAATCAGGAGGGCAGATTCCCTTAAATTCTGAGTCCACATCAGAGAATTTGTTTGACCTATATATTCCACTGCTATACTACATAGCTTTGAAGTTTGACATTAAAGAGATTTTGCTAAAATTTAAAATGTAAGTGTAGACCAGAAATTTAAAGAAGGCAGGAATTAAACCCTAAAAGTGTCGTTTATCTCTTTGTGGCAGCTGAGTAAATTATTTCACATGATGTCTGCTGCAACAGAATAACAGTATTAACATCCAAAACTTGCCTCATCACCTGCCTTGCCAAGTGTTTCAATTTTTCTTTCACTTTGAAGAAACTGGTTGGCAGAGAAGCAACAGAAAATCATAAAATCTAAAACATGAAACATTTTAAAATCTACAAAGAAAAATTTTCAATAACCGCCAAATAAACATTCAACTTTACAAAATTCTGCTTTCCTGACATACTACACTAAACACATCCTCATCACGGAGATAAAGCTGCACGGCGCCTGCTAATAATGTACCTGCAGTAACATGCCCAGGGAGAGAAAACTGAAGAGAGTCCTAGTGGTTGTAGTATTTACTGAACCATCTCTGCTGCCAAAAAGTATAAAATTCAGATCTAGTCACTTTACAGATGGCTGTTTCATTTCAGGAAAAGCAATTTTGTAATGGATAGTCTAGATCACCACTTTCACCTATTGGAAACTCTTAAAAAAAAAACACCTTAACAATAAAAGTACTGAAACAAGAATTATAAGGAATGCTTTTTAAAAAAATGAACAGTGAGGCACTCTTACTATTATTTCATATTTCCTCACATATCAAACATCCAATTAGAGAGCTCAGGATTTTTTTACTTCAGAAAATGAGATGCAGTGATTCATAGGGCTTAGAAATAACCTGTGTATAGATGACTGGAAGAGTCATATCGCATTTTGCATCCTCACAGGTGCCTGACCTTATTGCAGCTTCTATAATAGCCTCTGTAAGGTACCTTGCAAAATCTTCAATGTGGTTAAAGATGGGAATGGTAGACTTCCAATTTTTGTTCATATCAGATTTCCAATTTTAGCAGTCCTCTCACCCATGCAGAAAATCCTTCCTTAGTAACTTATACACTATCACAATTTCAAGAAATTGAAAATCTATTTTCCTTCATCCAAACTTGAAATAAGCTAAGTTGCCACTGTCCTAGAGTAGGTCTGTTACAATTCTAGGAGCCAGAACAGTCTAACGATCCAATATTCTCTGAAAAATATGATTATCTTATCTCCTAGCCAAAAATCTCATTTGTTCACCATTATCTCTAGAATAATAATAAAACTTTTTTAACATGCTTCTTGATATGCATATTCCTCTACTACAATGGAAGTAACTTTTCACTATTCTATAGTACTCAGCTTAAATAGCTCTCCCTACCATAATCCTAAACAGATTTAATATCCTTGCTATGGTGATCTCAACTTTGAGTCCCCTGTTTCTTCACTACCCTCATACCCAAATTATCTTTACTTTTCTAACTTTACAATATATCTGAACATATTCATCCATTTTTCTATGTCCATCCTCCATCATTTTCCATCAGGAGTACCCCAATATACTTCCTATTTCCTCCTTTTGCTGTACTATAATCCATTTTCCACATATCAGGCAGTAAGTTTTGAAATGCATAAATAAAATCAGACTATTCTGCTGAGCATCACAGCAAGTGGCTTTCTACAGAAGTTAGCAATAATGACTTTTTGTGTTGGATAAAACTCTTGAGAATCCCTTAGACTGAAAGGGGATCCAACCAGTCCATCCTAAAGGAAATCAGTCCTGAATATTCATTGGAAGGACTAAAGTTGAAGCTGAAACTCCAATACTTTGGCCACGTGATGCAAAGAGCTGACTCCTTGAAAAAGACCCTGATGCTGGGAAAGATTGAAGGCGGGAGGAGAAGGGGATGAGCGAGGCTAAGGTGTTTGGATGGCATCACTGACTCGATGGACATGAGTTTGAGTAAGCTCCGGGAGTTGGTGATGGACAGGGAAGCCTGGCGTGCTGCAGTCCATGGGGTTGCAGAGTTGAACACAACTGAGCAACTGAACTGACTGATTGAACTTAGGAAAAAACTGACTCACTGTTATGATCTATCACATGTGCATGTTATAGCTCTTGCCTCCGTCTCAGGCATAAGTTCATATTTCCTACTTGCTCATTTTGTCTTGATCACGTATCTCCACATTAAACATTTAAGTCCTACTCTGTAACCATTCCTAAGCTATTTTTTCCCATAATGACTTTCCCAAAATACTCCTCTGAAATGTTATTTCCCCTAACATTTGATTGGTTGGCTTCTTGATGCTATTCAGACTTCACTAATTCAGCCACTCAGTACTGCTCGGTCACCTGACCCACATCATTTCCATTACTTTAGAATTCTTGATACTATGCTGAAAAATCATTCATTGAATAGTTACTCATAGTAACCTTGTTTTTGTTGTTCAGTTCAGTTCAGTCGCTCAGTCGTGTCCGACTCTCCGCGACCCCATGAATCACAGCACCCCAGGCCTCCCTGTCGATCACCAACTCCTGGACTTCACTCAAACTCATGTCCACAGAGTCGGTGATGCCATCCAGCCATCTCATTCTCTGTCGTCCCCTTCTCCTCCTGCCCCCAACCTTTCTCAGCATCAAGCATCAGAGTCTTTTCCATTGAGTCAACTCGTCGCATGAAGTGGCCAAAGTATTGCAGTTTCAGCCTCAGCATCAGTCCTTCCAATGAACACCCAGGATTGATCTCCCTTAGAATGGACTGGTTGGATCTCCTTGCGGTATAAGGGACTCTCAAGAGTCTTCTCCAACACCACAGTTCAAAAGCATCGATTCTTCAGCGATCAGCTTTCTTCACAGTCCAACTCTCACATCCATACATGACCACGGGAAAAACCATTGCCTTGACTAGACGGACCTTGGTTGGCAAAGTAATGTCTCTGCTTTTTAATATACTATCAAGGTTGGTCATAACTTTCCTTCCAAGGAGCAAGGTCTTTTAATTTCATGGCTGCAATCAGCATCTGCAGTGATTTTGGAGCCCAAAAAAATAAAGTCTGACACTGTTTCCACTGTTTTTCCATCTATTTCCCATGAAGTGATGGGACCAGATGCCATGATCTTTGTTTTCTGAATGTTGAGCTTCAAGCCAACATTTTCACTCTCCTCTTTCACTTTCATCAAGAGGCTTTTGAGTTCCTCTTCACTTTCTGCCTTAAGGGTAGTGCTCAGTCTTAAATTCTAATCTTGGCATGCAGATTAGGTTTGACACATAGTAACTCTCAGTAAATATTTGTTGAATAAATAATGATTTTATAAATGAATGTCATTCATTTTAATGCTATACTCATATATATGCTAGTATAGAGATGCCGGCCCTGGTACAACCAACCAGGCAAAGAGGCGCGACTGGGAGGAGCTACCCCACGCCTGAGGCCAGGGTCTGCGGCCGAGAGGAGCTGCCCCACATCCAATAGGTGGTGGCAGCGCAGGTGCAGGAGGGCCGAGAGGAGCTACTCCACC
This sequence comes from Moschus berezovskii, assembly GCF_049115385.1. Lineage (NCBI taxonomy): Eukaryota > Metazoa > Chordata > Mammalia > Artiodactyla > Moschidae > Moschus > Moschus berezovskii. The sequence goes on from NC_142467.1 coordinate 11,831,272, forward strand.
TTCAAGGTCATGAGGGGCAGCCTTGAGGAGATACCCCTCGTCCAAGGTAAGGTGCAGCGGCTGCTCTTTCTTGGAGCAGCTGTGAAGAGCTATCCCACGCCCAAGGTAAGAGAAACCCAAATAAGAAGGTAGGTATTGCGAGGGGGCATCAGAGGGCAGACACACTGAAATCATAATCACAGGAAACTAGTCGATCTGATCATATGGACCACAGCCAAATGTGGTCCACTGGAGAAGGGAATGGCAAACCACTTCAGTATACTTGCCTTGAGATCCCCATGAACAGTATCAAAGGGCAAAATGATAGGATACTGAATGAGGAATTCCCCAGGTTGGTAGGTGCCCAGTATGCTACTGGAGATCAGTGGAGAAATAACTCTAGAAGGAATGAAGGGATGGAGCAAAAGTAAAACCAAAACCCAGCTGTGGATGTGACCGGTGATAGAAGCAAACTCCGGAGCTGTAAAGAGCAATATTGCATAGGAACCTGGAATGTTAGGTCCATGAATCAAGGCAAATTGGAAGTGGTCAAACAGGAGATGGCAAGAGTGAACATAGACATTCTAGGAATCAGTGAATTAAAATGGACTGGAATGGGTGAATTTAACTCAGATGACCATTATATCTACTACTGTGGGCAGGAAACCCTTAGAAGAAATGGAGCAGCCATGATGGTCAAAAAAAGAGTCTGAAATGCAGTACTTGGATGCAATCTTAAAAATGACGGAATGATTTCTGTTCGTTTCCAAGGCAAACCATTCAATATTACAGTAATCCAGGCCTATGCCCCAACCAGTAACACTGAAGAAGCCGAAGTTGAACGGTTCTATGAAGACCTACAAGACCTTTTAGAACTAACACCCAAAAAAGATGTCCTTTTCATTATTGGAGACTGGAATGCAAAAGTAGGAAGTCAAGAAACACCTGGAGTAAAAGGCAAATATGGCCTTGGAGCACGGAATGAAGCAGGGCAAAGGCTAATAGAGTTTTGTCAAGAGAACGCACTGGTCATAGCAAACACCCTCTTCCAACAACACAAGAGAAGACTCTACACATGGACATCACTAGATGGTCAACACTGAAATCAGATTGATTATATTCCTTGCAGCCAAAGAAGGAGAAGCTCTATACAGTTAGCAAAAAAAAGACCAGGAGTTGAATGTGGCTCAGATCATGAACTCCTTATTGCCAAATTCAGACTAAAATTGAAAAAAGTAGGGAAAACCACTAGACCATTCAGATATGACCTCAATCAAATCCCTTATGATTATACAGTGGAAGTGAGAAATAGATTTAAGGGACTAGATCTGATAGATAGAGTGCCTGATGAACTCTGGACGGAGGTTCGTGACATTGTACAGGAGACAGGCACCAAGACCATCCCCATGGAGAAAAAATGCAAAAAGCAAAATGGAAATCTGAGGAGGCCTTACAAATAGCTATGAAAAGAAGAGAAGCGAAAAGCAAAGGAGAAAAGGAAAGATATAAGCATCTGAATGCAGAATTCCAAAGAATAGCAAGGAGAGATAAGAAAGCCTTCCTCAGTGATCAATGCAAAGAAATAGAGGAAAACAACAGAATAGGAAAAACAAGAGATCTTTTCAAGAAAATTAGAGATTCCAAGGGAACATTTCATGCAAAGATGGGCTCTATAAAGGACAGAAATGGTATGGACCTAACAGAAGCAGAAGATATTAAGAAGAGATGGCAAGAATACACAGAAGAACTGTACAAAAAAGATCTTCACAACCAAGATAGTCACAATAACGTGATCACTGACCTAGAGCCAGACATCTTGGAATGTGAAGTCAAGTGGGCCTTAGAAAGCATCACTACGAACAAAGCTAGTGGAGGTGATGGAATTCCAGTTGAGCTATTTCAAATTCTAAAAGATGATGCTGTGAAAGTGCTGCACTCAATATGCCAGCAAATTTGGAAAACTCAGCAGTGGCCACAGGACTGGAAGAGGTCAGTCTTCATTCCAATCCCAAAGAAAGGCAATGCCAAAGAAGGCTCAAACTACCGCAAAATTGCACTCATCTCACACGCTAGTAAAGTCATGCTCAAAATCCTCCAAGCCAGGCTTAAGCAACATGTGAACCGTGAACTCCCAGATGTTCAAGCAGGTTTTAGAAAAGGCAGAGGCACCAGAGGTCAAATTGCCAACATCCGCTGGATCATGGAGAATGCAAGAGAGTTCCAGAAAAATATCTATTTCTGCTTCATTGACTATGCCAAAGCCTTTGACTGTGTGGATCACAATAAACTGTGGAACATTCTGAAAGAGATGGGAACCCCAGACCACCTGACCTGCCTCTTGAGAAACTTGTATGCAGGTCAGGAAGCAACAGTCAGAACTGTACATGGAACAACAGACTGGTTCCAAATAGGAAAAGGAGTGCGTCAAGGCTGTATATTGTCACCTTGCTTATTTAACTTATATGCAGCGTACATCATGAGGAACGCTGGGCTGGAAGAAACACAAGCTGGAATCAAGATTGCTGGGAGAAATATCAATAACCTCAGATATGCAGATGACACTACCCTTATGGCAGAAATTAAAGAGGAACTCAAAAGCCTCTTACAGCTCTACATTCAGAAAACAAAGATTATGGCATCTGGTCCCATCACTTCATGGGAAATAGATGGAAAAACAGTGGAAACAGTGGCAGACTTTATTTTTTTGGGCTCCAAAATCACTACGGATGCTGATTGCAGCCATGAAATTAAAAGACGCCTACTCCTTGGAAGGAAAGTTATGACCAACCTAGATAGCATATTAAAAAGCAGAAACATTACTTTGCCAACCAAGGTCCGTCTAGTCAAGGCAATGGTTTTTCCCGTGGTCATGTATGGATGTGAGAGTTGGACTGTGAAGAAAGCTGATCGCCGAAGAATTGATGCTTTTGAACTGTGGTGTTGGAGAAGACTCTTGAGAGTCCCTTATACTGCAAGGAGATCCAACCAGTCCATTCTCAAGGAGATCAGTCCTGGATGTTCATTGGAAGGACTGATGCTAAAGCTGAAACTGCAATACTTTGGCCACCTCATGCGACGAGTTGACTCACTGGAAAAGAGTCTGATGCTGGGTTGGGTTGGGGGCGGGAGAAGAAGGGGACGACCGAGAATGAGATGGCTGGATGGCATCACCGACTGTGGACATGAGTTTGGGTGAACCCCGGGAGTTGGTGATGGACAGGGAGGTCTGGCGTGCTGTGATTCTTGGGGTCGCGGAGAGTCAGACACGACTGAGCGACTGAACTGAACTGAACTGAACTGAATAATGACCACCATAACAGATACTTGACAAAAGTATTTTGAAGGAAAATATCTGGTTTTACTAGGTTAATTTATGCTTTTCCAAAGATTACAGAGCCTACTTCCACTTCCACTATGTCTATATCAGATAATTAAACATGTCTCTGTTATACGCCAATACACAGTATAAAAAAAAGTCAAAGGAGATGAGCAACTGAGTGGCCGTATCCATTGCAGAAGTTACACTTAAGACTGTGTCTCTAGTAAAGACAGATATATGTATATGTCTTTACATAATGCTGAACAAAAGCATACTGATCTATTAAAAAAGAGAATTTAGAAATACTGTTTACAACAGAAATTATAAAATATTACTGAAATGAAAACTCTAAAAAGGACTAAATTATACAGCAGAGTGGCTAATATTCTAGAGTGAGTGGGCAAGCCGGGAGAGAAAGCCAAAGAAAAATTTTAGTAAAGATTCAATTTTGAGAATATAAAGTTCAGTATAATATCATCTCTATTAAACTTACAAGGACATTATAATAAATGCCAAGTTAAAGCATAACTCAGGAAAATTACAATAAATATAAAGGAAGGGAATAAAAGGAAAGTTTTTAATTCTGAGGCTTGCATTTTAAATTCAACACAATGGATGTGTGAGATGGGATAACAGTCAAGAAACAGAGTTTGAAGATAATCTGGTTTTTTTTGAAGTTTCTCATGAAAAATTTATGTATTGCATATTCAATTTTTTTAAATAAACATATTGAGAGGAACATGACTCAGGCCAATAAACCTGGTAAGGGAATATTTGAAAAGTTTGTAAATGGAATCTGACAGTACAATGACTATTTTTCCTTCTTGTCAGAATATGTGAGACCAAGATTTTGACCCTTGATTTTGATCAGAAGAAGTCAAAGTTTGCACCATTTTCTTTAAGACTGGCCACACATCATAACTGAAGGGAAAAAAATTGCACAATGTATGTGAAGCTCATTAATCTGGTCCTACTTTTTAAAACCCCTTCTGGAACTCTTTCAGTAAACCAGCCTCCGTAATCTATTTAGAAGGAGACATCTAATTTGTTTCCTGTGTAGTGGAACTCTGCCACTTTGAAGATTTAATGGCATTAGACCAAGAGGAGAAGGTCAGTGGAGACTGTCGTCAGCCACTGTCTTTGCTCCAGAGAAAATATGCAATACAGGGTCAGGACACCTGTCCTTATCCATAACAGTCATGGGATTTTCTCACTGGTGTATCCTCCATGGAAAAACCTCTCTGTTTCTGTTCTAATACCAAGCAAGTCAGTCCAAAAGACAAAGACTTGGGTCAGCAGCAGACGAAGGTACTCAAACACGTCTTTACAAACTCAGGTTACAGAAAAAGGCAAACGTGCTGCTAGTTGAGTAGATTTATTGCCCTGTAGGCAGCAACAAAGGCAATTTATTTTCTAAAGGAAAGCATCCTCATTTTATGTACTTAGAATTCACACAAATTATGGAGGAAAAGCATAGCAAATCAAACTTAGTATTCTCATATTAGAGACTAAACATTAACATAAAATTTATAGACACCTCCTTTTGGGGTTTATCCTCTTATTATTTTTCTGTGATTATATCATATATTGTTTTATTTACAAACAGAAATATAAGAGACTTGTTAAACTTTATATTTTATATAATAATAAATCAAAAAGGTATATTTTTCACAAAATTTTTCAGTTTAGAAATTTTTAAAAATTGAGATAAAATATACATCCCTTATAATACAGTGCTTAGGTGTTTGGTTTGATGAGTTTTGATGATTACATGTAGCCATGTAAAAACCATTCAAATTAAGATATAGAATATTTATATCTCCTTTGAATGTTCCCTGATGATTTTCTCCACTCAATTCCAACCTTACTAGAAGTAACCACTTTCTTATTTTCAATACCAGTCTAATTATGCTTATACTTCAAAAAAATGAAATCATAGAGTATTTATCATTTTATTAAATATAATACTTTTCAGTCATGCATGTTCTCAAGTTTGTTAGTTCATTCTTTTTTTATTTTTGAATACTTCATTATATGAATATAATAGTATCTGCTTATCTATTTTTCTTTTAGTGAATAGTTCTGTTATCTTCAAAATATTGAAATTTTATGAATAAGATGTAATATGTAGTCATAAAATTCATTTGTAGCATTATGTTTTTATATCTCTTACATAATTACCTAGGAGTATATCAATTTTGGTTGACTTTTTTTATCTTGTCTTTTATATTTTTATGAATACCTAGTTGTTCCAGGATGATTTGTTAGAAGGATTTTTCCATTGATTTAACTTGGCTCTTTTGTCAAAAATCACATTACAATATTGTGCTTGTCAAAGTTCTTTAATTTATTGATAGATTCTCCTATACTTGTACCAATTACACACTGTTCTGTTTACTATAGGTTTAATATATAGGCTTCCCAGATGGCTCAGTGGTAATAAGTCCACCTGCCAATGCAGGAGCCGCAGCAGATGCAAGTTCAATACCTGGGTCAAGAAGATTCCCTGGAGAAGGAAATGGCAACCCACTCCAGTGTTCTTGCCTGGAAAATTCCATGGATAGAGGAGCCTGGGGGGCTACAGCCCATAGGTCACTTTACTTACTAATTCTAGGAGCAGATTCTAGATACACAGCAATGTCATTTTTAGGTAGAGCTTCACTTCTTTCACAGTCACCTTAGCTTTTATTCTTTATATTTATGTAATATATACATGTAGGTTTTCTCTTATTCAGTTTTTAATTCTTATACAGTTATTAATAATAATCCCTTAGCAAAATTTATAAAAACAAAGCAAAAAGATACTCTTATTCAAGGACTCAGACAAGGATGACTTATTATTTTTTTTAATGTCATTTTTAATATTTATTTTTATTTACTTATTTGACTGGGCCAGGTCTTAGTTATGGATTGGGAAGTTTTAGTTGTGGCACGTGGGATCTAGTTTCCTGACCAGGGATCGAACCTGGGCCCTTTACTTTGGGAGCAAGTGTCTTAGCCCCTGGACTACCAGGAAGTCCCTAAAATGCCATTTTTAAAACTAAAAATGACAAAAAACCAAAAGGTAGATAACTTCAGTTTTTTTTATTTTTTTTTTAGCTTTCTTTCTGCTTTAGTTATAGTTAATAACCTTTTTTTTATGTTGTTAATTTTATTTTTTTTTATTTTTAAATTTATTTTATTGGAGGAAAATTACCTTACATTAATATATTGGTTGGTTTTGCCATACATTGACATGAATCCGCCCCAGGTATGTTTCCCCTCTTGAACCCCCCCCCACCTCCCTCTTCCCCATATCCTCCCTCCAGGTCATCCCCGTGCACCAGCCCCAAGCATCCTGTATCATGCGTTGAAACTGGACTGGTGATTCATTTCACATATGATAACATACATGCTACAATGCCATTCTCCCCAATCATCCCACCTTCACCCTCTCCCACAGAGTCCCAAAGACTATTCTATATACCTATGTCTCTTTTGCAGCCTCGTATACAGGGTTAAGGTTACCATCTTTCTAAATTCCATATATATGCGTTAGTACACAGAGTCGGACACAACTGAAGTGACTTAGCAGCAGCAGCAGCAGCATACTGTATTGATGTTTTTCTTTCTGGCTTACTTCACTCTGTATAATAGGCTCCAGTTTCATCCACCTCATTAGAACTGATTCAAATGCATTCTTTTAGATGGCTGAAAAATACTCCATTGTGTATATGTACCAAAGCTTTCTTATCCATTCGTCTGCAGATGGACATCTAGGTTGCTTCCATGTCCTCGCTATTATAAACAGTGCTGCAATGAACATTGGAGTACATGTGTCTCTTTCAATTCTGGTTTCCTTGGTGTGTATGCCCAGGAGTGCGATTGCTGGATCATATGGCAGTTCTATTTCCAGGTTTTTGAGGAATCTCCACACTGTTCTCCATAGTGGCTGTACTAGTTTGCATTCCCACCAACAGTGTAAGAGGGTTCCCTTCTCTCCACACCCTCTCCAGCATTTATTGCATGTAGACTTTTGGATAGCAGCCATTCTGACTGGTGTGAAATGGTATCTCATTGTGGTTTTGATTTGCATTTCTCTGATTATGAGGGATGTTGAGCATCTTTTCATGTGTTTGTTAGCCATCCGTATGTCTTCTTTGGAGAAATGTCTGTTTAGTTCTTTGGCCCATTTTTGATTGGGTCATTTATTTTTCTGGAATTGAGCTGCAGGAGCTGCTTGTATATTTTGGAGATTAATCTTTTATTAGTTACTTCATTTGCTATTATTTTCTCCCATTCTGAAGGCTCTCTTTTCACCTTGCTTATAGTTTCCTTTGCTGTGCAGAAGCTTTTGATTTTAATTAGGTCCCATTTGTTTATTTTTGCTTTTATTTCCAATATTCTGGGAGGTGGGTCTTGGAGGATCCTGCTGTGATTTATGTCAGAGAGTGTTTTGCCTACATTCTCCTCTAGGAGTTTTATAGAATCTGGTCTTACATTTAGCTCTCTAAACCATTTTGAGTTTATTTTGGTGTATGGTGTTAGGAAGTGTTCTAGTTTCATTCTTCTACAAGTGGCTGACCAGTTTTCCCAGCACCACTTGTTAAAGAGACTGTCTTTTCTCCATTTTATATTCTTGCCTCCTTTGTTGAAGATAAGGTGTCCATAGGTGCGTGGATTTATCTTTGGGGTTTCTATTTTGTTCCATTGATCTATATTTCTGTCTTTATGCCAGTACCATACTGTCTTGATTACTGTGGCTTTGTAGTAGAGCCTGAAGTCTGGCAGGTTAATTCCTCCAGTTCCATTCTTCTTCTTCAAGATTGCTTTGGCTATTCGAGGTTTTTTTGTATTTCCATACAAATTGTGAGATTATTTGTTCTAGTTCTGTGAAAAATATCGTTGGTAGCTTGATAGGGATTGCCTTGAATGTATAAATTACTTTGGGTAGTATACTCATTTTCACAATATTTATTCTTCCAATCCACGAACACAGTATATTTTTCCATCTATTAGTGTCCTCTTTGATTGCTTTCAGTAGTGTTTCATAGTTTTCTATGTACAAGTCTTTTGTTTCCTTAGGTAGATATATTCTTAAGTATTTAATTCTTTTCATTGCAACAGTGAATGGAATAGTTTCCTTAATTTCTCTTTCTATTTTCTCATTATTAGTGTATAGGAATGCAAGGGATTTCTGTGTGTTGATTTTATATTCTGCAACTTTACTGTAATCATTGATTAGCTCTAGTAGTTTTCTGGTAGAGTCTTTAGGGTTTTCTGTGTAGAGGATCATGTCATCAGTGAATAGTGAATGTTTTACTTCTTCTTTTCCAATTTGTATTCCTTTTATGTCTTTTTCTGCTCTGATTGCTGTGGCCAAAACTTCCAGAACTATGTTGAATAGTAGTGGTGAGAATGGGCACCCCTGACTTCAGGGGAAATGCTTTCAGTTTTTCACCGTTGAGGATAATGTTTGCTGTGGGTTTGTCATATATAGCTTTTATTATGTTGAGGTATGTCCCTTCTATTCCCACTTTCTGGAGGGTTTTTATCATAAATGGATGTTGAATTTTTCGAAGGATTTCTCTGCATCTATTGAGATAATAATATGATTTTTATTTTTCAGTTTGTTAATGTGGTGTATTACGTTGATTGATTTGCGGATATTGAAGAATCCTTGCATTCCTGGGATAAAGCCCACTTGGTCATGATGTATGATCTTCTTAATGTGTTGTTGGATTCTGATTCCTAGAATTTTGTTAATTAAGGATTTTTCCATCTATGTTCATCAGTGATATTGGCCTATAGTTTTCTTTTTTGTTGGGTCTTTACCAGGTTTTGGGATTAGGGTGATGGTGGCCTCATAGAATGAGTTTGGAAGTTTTCCTTCCTCAGCAATTTTCTGGAAGAGTTTGAGTAGAATAGGTGTTAGCTCTTCACTAAATTTTTGGTAGAATTCAGCTGTGAAGACGTCTGGACCTGGGCTTTTGTTTGCTGGAAGATTTCTGATTACTTCCTCTAGTTCCATGCTTGTGATGGGTCTGTTCAGATATTCTATTTCTTCCTGGTTCAGTTTTGGCAAGGTGTACTTTTCTAGGAATTTGTCCATTTCTTCCAAGTTATTCATTTTATTGCCATATAATTGCTGATAGTATTCTCTAATAATCCTTTGTATTTCTGGGTTGTCAGTTGTGATCTCTCCATTTTCATTTCTAATTTTATTGATTTGGTTCTTCTCCCTTTGTTTCTTGATGAGTCTGGCTAGAGGTTTGTCAATTTTATTTACCTTCTCAAAGAACCAGCTTTTGGCTTTGTTGATTTTTGCTATGGTCTCTTTTGTTTCTTTTGCATTTATCTCTGCCCTAATTTTTACGATTTCTTTCTTTCTACTAACCCTGGGGTTCTTCATTTCTTCCTTTTCTAGTTTCTTTAGATGTAGAGTTAGGTTATTTAGTTGACTTTTTTCTTGTTTCTTGAAGTGTGCCTGTATTGCTATGAACTTCCCCCTTAGTGCTGCTTTTACAGTGTCCCAGAGGTTTTGCTTTGTTGTGTTTTCATTTTCATTCATTTCTCTGCATATTTTGATTTCTCTTTTGATTTCTTCTATGATTTGTTCATTATTCAGCAGCGTGTTGTTCAGCCTCCATATGTTGGCATTTTTAATAGTTTTTCTCCTGTAATTGAGATCTAATCTTACTGCATTGTGGTCAGAAAAGATGCTTGGAATGATTTCAATTTTTTTTAATTTACCAAGGCTAGATTTATGGCCCAGGATGTGATCTATCCTGGAAAAGGTTCCGTGTGCACTTGAGAAAAAGGTGAGATTCATTGTTTTGGGGTGAAATGTCCTATAGAGATCTATTGGGTCTAACCGGTCTATTGTATCATTTAAAGTTTGTGTTTCCTTGTTAATTTTCTGTTTAGTTGATCTATCCATAGATGTAAGTGGGGTATTAAAGTCTCCCACTATTATTGTGTTATTGTTAATTTCCCCTTTCATACTTGTTAGTAATTGTCTTACATATTGCGGTGCTCCTATGTTGGGTGCATAAATATTTATAATTGTTATATCTTCTTGGATTGATCCTTTGATCATTATGTAGTTTCCTTCTTTGTCTCTTTTCACAGCCTTTGTTTTAAAATCTATTTTATCTGATATGAGTATTCCACTCCTGCTTTCTTTTGGTCTCTATTTGCATGGAATATCTTTTTCAAGCCCTTCACTTTCAGTCTGTATGTGTCCCTCGTTTTGAGTTGGGTCTCTTGTAGACAACATATATGGGGGTCTTGTTTTTGTATCCATTCAGCCAGCCTTTGTCTTTTGGTTGGGGCATTCAACCCATTTACGTTTAAGGTGATTATTGATAAGTATGATCCCGTTGCCATTTTCTTTATTGTTTTGGGTTCGAGTTTATATACCCTTTCTGTGTTTCCTGTCTAGAGAAGATCCTTTAGTATTTGTTGGAGAGCTAGTTTGGTGATGCTGAATTCTCTCAGCTTTTGCTTGTCTGTAAAGCTTTTGATTTCTCCTTCATATGTGAATGAGATCCTTGCTGGGTATAGGAATCTGGGCTGTAGGTTACTTTCTTTCATCACTTTAAGTATGTCTTGCCATTCCCTCCTGGCCTGAAGAGTTTCTGCTGAAAGATCAGCTGTTATCCTTATTGGGATCCCCTTGTGTGTTATTTGTTGTTTTTCCCTGGCTGCTTTTAATATTTGTTCTTTGTTTTTGATCTTTGTTAATTTGATTAATATGTGCCTTGGAGTATTTCGCCTTGGGTTTATCCTTTAGGGACTCTCTGTGTTTCTTGGACTTGGGTGATTATTTCCTTCCCCATTTTAGGGAAATTTTCAACTATTATCTCAAGTATTCTCTCATGGTCTTTCTTTTTGTCTTCTTCTTCTGGGACTCCTATGATTCGAATGTTGGGGCATTTAATATTGTCCCATATGTCTCCAGTATTGTCCTCATTTCTTTTAATTCTTTTTTCTTTTTCCGCCTCTGTTTCATTTATTTCTACAATTCTATCTTCTAGCCCCCTTATCCTATCTTCTGCCTCCGTTATTCTACTGTTTGTTCCCTCGAGAGTGTTTCTGATCTCATCTATTGTATTATTCATTGTATTCTGACTCTTTTTTATTTCCTCTAATTCCTTATTAAACATTTCTTCCATCTTCTCAATCCTTTTCTCCAGTTTATTTATCTGTAACTCCATTTTGCTTTCCAGATTTTGAATCATTTTCACAATTAAAATTCAAAATTCTTTTATCAGGTAGGTTCCCTATAACTTCCTCTTTTGTTTGTGTTGGTGGGCATTTATCCTGTTCCTTTACTTGCTGGGTATTTCTCTGCCTCTTCATCTTGCTTATATTGCTGTGTTCGGGGTGGCCTTTCCATCTTCTGACAGTTTGTGGAGTTCTCTTTATTATGTAGTTACCTCGTTGTGTTTGGGGTTGGATGGGTGACTTGTCAAGATTCCCTGGTTAGGGAAGCTTGTGTCAATGATCTGGTGGGTGGAGCTGGATTTCTTCTCTCTGGAGTGCATGAAGTGTCCAGTAATGAGTTTGAGATGTCAGTGAGTTTGGAGTGGCTTTGGGCAGCCTGTATATTAAGGATGACTTCTTTTGGAGAAGTAGAGAAAATAAACTTTGCCTCTGGGGAAAGTATAGAGAAACTACTCATGTCCTAGACACAAACAATAACACGCTGATGCTGGGGTTAGAGGGATGCCAAAGCTCTTGGCCCTGGTAGACAATCAGGAAGTCATTCTGGGCAAAGGGTCCTGTACTGATTGTAAGTGGAGCTCTGTAACCTCAAGACAAGAGGAAGTAAACTCCTTACTGCCAAGGACAACAGGATGAAGGAGGTTTCTGAGAAAGTATCATCCTGATGCCCAGGAGCACAAAGTTTATCTAAGATTTAAGTGGGCAAGGACAATGGAGGCCTGCCTCTGCCTTTATCATAAGCCTGGGGACAAGAAACCAGCAGTGACAGTCCACTGCTGATGGAGCACAAAAAACATGTTTACACACCCCCCTGTACAAACAAGTGTGGAGGAATAGCAGAAAGCTTAGAGAGGAAACAAAACACTGAGAAAAACCCTCTAGACTCCTGGGTCCTGCATTACAGCACGAGGTAACTAGAGCCCTCGCCCAGAGGATGATGAACATACACTGCCAAGAAGATAAAAATAGGAATACAATCCCAGCAGTTCAACTCTTAAGTAGACTGAATCAACCACCCACACTCTGGCCTAATAGAAAAAGCAGCAGGACCATTCCTTGACAAAAGTAGAATTTTTGTCTCTATTGTTATGCTACATGTGACAGCTGTTAGTCAATCAAGTTAAAGAGCATGTAAAATGCAAGGAAAATGACCCACTTTTAAGACATAAAGCAATAAACAGAACCAGACTCAGAAATGACCCAGATAACGAGTTGACTCACTGGAAAAGAGTCTGATTCTAGGAGGGATTGGGGGTGGGAGGAGACGGGGACGACAGAGAATGAGATGGCTGGATGGCATCACCGACTCAATGGACATGAGTTTGAGTGAACTCCAGGAGTTGGTGATGGACAGGGAGGCCTGGCGTGCTGTGATTCATGGGGTCTCAAAGAGTCGGACACAACTGAGAGACTGAACTGAACTGAACTGAATTGTAGCTATTAGGAAATGGAAAACAACTGTATTTAATTTTTGAAAAAATTGAGGGGAAAATGTTGATTAACAGACTAGGGAATTTTAGTGGAGAGGTATGATCTGTAAGAAAGAATAAAATGAGATTGTTAGAAATAAAATCAATGATAAAGAATTATTTTGATGGACTCAACAGTCAGCAGAAATCATCCAAAGTCAAGCATAAAGAGGAAAATAATTTTAAAAAAAATGACAGTATCCAGAAGCTGTGGAATTAAACAAATGGCCTAAATTCAAGTTTGAGAAGTTCAAGAATGAGAAGAGAAAAAGGGGAGTAAAAAGGAAGGTTGGAGAGACAATAGCTGAGAACTTTCCAAGAGAAATAAAGACATACAGGAGACAGACAACAAAATATAGACACCAGTAGCACAGAGAAACCCTAGCAGGATAACAACAACAAAAACACATAACTTAGTAAAAAAAAAAAAAATTAACTAAAAGTAAAGAGAAAAGTTTAAAGGTAGCCAGAAAAAAAAAATCATTAAGAGGGACAAAAATAATTATAGCATACTTCTTCTGAGAAACAACTCAAAATACTGGAGGGAAAAGTAAACCCAGAATTCCATATCCAGTGAAATATATTTCAAAAATAAGAACCTTTCAGAAAACAAACACTGGAATGTATTGAGGAGACTTGCTGTACACTAAATATTAAATAGATGCTTTTGAGCTGTGGTGTTGGAGAAGATGCTTGATGGTCCCTTGGACTGCAAGGCAATCCAATCAGTCCATCCTAAAGGAAATCAGTCCTGAATATTCATTAGAAGGACTGATGCTGAAGCTGAAACTCCAATACTTTGGCCACCTGACGCGAAGAGCTGACTCATTTGAAAAGACTCTGATGCTGGGAAAGATGGAAGGCGGGAGGTGAAGGGGACGACAGAGGATGAGATGGCTGGATGGCATCACCGACTCAATGGATGTGAATCTGAGTAAACTCTGGGAGTTGGTGACGGACAGGGAGGCCTGGAGTGCTGCAGTCCATGGGGTCAAAAAGAGAGACACAACTGACTGACTGAACTGGACTGAATTGAAATATTGTACAAAGTCTTATGAAAGTAAAAGTTTATCATCTTATGGAAATTTAATGAACAAAAGTAAATGGAGAAGAAAAAAACTACAAAGAGAAGTAAACATAAAAGCCACTGTTGTCTTATTTCACATCCCTTTGTAAGATAACTGATTATGTGAGCAAAAAGACAACATAGTGTGAGATTTACAAGGTCTATTAAGATAAACTGTGTTTTAAAATAGCACAAAAGGTAAGAGGGAAGATTTGGGAACACACTGTTTTAAGTTTTATAAACTTTCTGCAGAGTAGTATGATAAATAAAAACCAAACAACAAAGAAATAAAACAGAAACAGATTCCAATACGGGGAACAAATGTGGGGAAACAAAACAGAAAAAGGGGATCAGAGGTATAAACTACCAGTTATGAAACTAGTAAGTCACAGGGAAGATAGTACAGTATGGGGAACATACTCAATATTCTATAACAGTTTTGTATGGTGTGTACAATATAAAAATACTGAATCACTATGCTGTATATCTGAAACTAACAATATTTCAAGTCAACTAAACTTCAATGACTTTTTTATAAAGTAAACAATAATAAGTTCTAGACATATTTCATTAAGTCTAGACCAATTAATTAAAAAAATAAGAAAGATTAAACTGATTGACCGATAGAAAAGAGTTGGAATAAAAAATAGTCCAAATGAAGGTAGGAAACAAAGGCAAAAGAAGAACAAAGTTGCCATAGAGAATATATCTAACAACATGGAATACTTACATCGAATCGCATAATTACATTAAATAGGAATAATCGAATACTCCAGTATGAAGTCGATTGTCAAATTAAAATTTAAAAAGACCAAAATGTGTCATGTGTATTAGGAAACCAACTTTAAATACAAATACATAGATTGGTTAAATGTAAAAGACTGGGAAAAATACATCATGCAACATTGGTTAAAGGTGACATGACTGGATTACCAGGAAATATATATACATATTCAGAATAAAACAATTACCAAGGGTACAGAGGAACATCAAATAATTTTAAGCTAGTCAGTTCATCAAGAAAACATAACAGTCCTAAGAATGGATTAGCCACCAAGAGGACTTCAAATTAAATGAAGCAAATACTGTTATAGTAAAAGAAGAAATAGAAAAACATCCAGGTATACATGGAGACTTCTCATTTCTCCCTCAGTAATCAATTTCAGAAGACAGAAAATCAGTAAGTGTTTGGAAGGCCCAAGATGTCAAACAGCTTGACCAAATTGAAATTTATAGTACAATCTGCCCAATAATAGCAGGACATAATTTTTTTTTAAGTGGATATGGCAGATTGACCAATACAGATTATAGTCTGGGTTGTAAAACAAACATCAACAAATTCAAAGAGCAGAAATCATACAAAGTATGTTCTTTTCACTGCTAAAATGGAAAAAAGCCCTACAATATATCTGGAATAATCAGATTTTAGGGGCTTCCCTGGTGTTCAGATAGTAAAGAATCTGCCTGCAATGCAGGAGACCCAAGTACAATCCTGGGGTCAGGAAGATGCCCTGGAGAAGGACATAGTAACCCACTCCAGTATTCTTGCCTGGAGAATCCCATGGACAGGGGATCCTGGGCAAGCTACAGTCCATGGGTTCTCAAAGAGTAGGACACAACTGAGTGACTAATGCACAATTAGATTTTAGCAGATTTCATGACATGAGGCTAGGTAGACATAAAAATTAATTATATTGATTCTTAAAATTTTATTTAAAATTTTGTACTTATTTGCTATATAAAGCATATGATAAATATGACTAAAATTCTAAATTTCCAGAAGAGATATTCATTTGTGTTGCTGCTGCTGCTGCTGCTGCTGCTAAGTCACTTCAGTCGTGTCCGACTCTGTGTGACCCCATAGACGGAGGCCCACCAGGCTCCCCCGTCCCTGGGATTCTCCAGGCAAGAACACTGGAGTGGGTTGCCATTTCCTTCTCCAATGTGTGAAAGTGAAAAGTGAAAGTGAAGTCGCTCAGTCGTGTCCGACCCTTAGCGACCCCATGGACTGCAGACTACCAGGCTCCTCCATCCATGGGATTTTCTAGGCAAGAGTACTGGAGTGGCTTGCCATTGCCTTCTCCGATTCATTTGTGTTAGGGCCTAATATTAATGATTTTTAAAATATTCATTATTGTGTTTTTGTACTTTTTATACTTTGTTATCAATTTTCTTGTATTCCACTATGAAATTTCACTGAGTTTAAAAAAAAAAAGTGTCTTATATAAAGTGGGCTACAGATGAGGAGATGATTAGATTCATGTGTGCTAAGTTGCTTTGGTTGTATCTGACTGTGTGACCCTATGGACTGTAGACCTCTAAGCTCCTCTGTCCATGGGATTCTCCAGTCAAGAATACTGGAGTGGGTTGTTATGCCTTCCTCCAGGGGATCTTCCCAACCGGGGATCGAACCTGTGTCTCTCATGTCTCCTGCACTGGCAGGTGGGTTCTTTACCAGTAGCATCACCAGCATCACCAACTCGATAGTTATCAAATTATTTGAGCAATAATGAATTTGAGCATACTCCGAGAGATAGTAGGGGACAGAGTAGCCTGGTATGCTGCAGTCCATGGGGTCACAAAGAGTTTGACACGACTTAGTGAGGTAACAACAACAAATCTCATCTACTTTGTTGAGTATAATTATTTTAATAATAATAACAAGAGGTAAAAGTAGCTCTTCTGCCACAAGAAGCATTTAAAGCAGAGGACTTACAAGAGACTAATAATTATGACAGTATATAAACATAAATCATCTGCATACTCACTAAGAATAACAAAAAACAAATTCAAGAACTTTTTTTGATTATTTTTCTCCCTGGTGGCTCCTGCAATGCAGGAGACCCATGTACAATCCCTGGGCCAGGAAGATTCCCTGGAAAAGGGAATGACTACCCACTCCACTATTCTTCCCTAGAGAATTCCAAGGACAGAGGAGGCTGGTGGGCTACAGTCCACGGGGTCATAAAGAGTTGGACATGAGTGAGCGACTAACACTTATCCAATATTTAGTTTGAAACGTTAAAAAATATTTTTAAACTCTATCTTTAGAAAGTAATAATTAGATCTCCGAACTGTTAAAAGTAATCAATCATGTATTTGAGCTTAAGTTGACTATCATAAATATCAAACTTTTTCTAAGAAAAAAAGAATACAGCTCCTTTTCCTTAATGCCAATTCTTCTTTCTTGATTCTTTAAAAAATATGGGGGGTGGTGGTGGTGGTGGGAGAATTCCAATTATATATTTTCTCCTAACTGAAATTGTTCATTGGCAGCTGGCTCTCTGGTTCTGAAGTTTTATAAATCCTCTTTGGACATATATACTCTAGAAATGGATTTTGCCTTGAGCACTATGATTCATCTGGAGGTAGGAAAACTTCTAAATTAATGTCTGTCTCTTCTCCCTCTCATTCTTCGATTTTAGGGTTTTTTTCCTTTATCAATATCATGAAAAGTGATACAACATTCTACATCTGGACCATTTGATTGTTTTTCATTGAAAGTTGTATAAAATGAAAACTTACCAAATAACGTCTTATGTGTTATCAATGTTTAAAAATCACTGTTTAAATATAAAAGATACAAATGTGCTTTATTTCTTAAATCTATTGATAGTGGATAGCAATTAACTTTAATAATCATCACACAATGCAGTCTTTAAAGTATACCATGAATGCTTTGAATAAAGATTAGCAAATAAAAATATCTTTAGTACTTTGTATTTAATACTGATGAGAATCTAGACACGAAATACAGCAATTATATATTGAAAACAACAAGAATTTACAAATTCCTTGTTCTTAGAAGATGTACTAAAAATTCAGCTACCCAGCGTCTAATTTAGGAAACTGCTTTTCAAATATGTTAACCAGTATGTTAACTCTGTTTCCACCACTGCCTCCCATGCCTATATTTGCAATGTGATGTCAACTCCAGAGCAGGGTTGGAGGGTGAGAGAAGAGGAGGGTAGTCTTTGCCACTTTGAAGAAATCTATTCTCTGGTGCCTCATGGAGTCTTAAAGGCCTTCAGATGTGAAAGCTATTTAGTGTCACTCAAAAGGGCTCTCTCATCCCATCCTTATATCTGGCTCTCTTTCGTGAGCCATGTGACCCCATGGAGCCCTCCAGGTTCCTCTGTCCACGGGATTCTCCAAGCAAGAATTCTGAAGTGGATACCATCTCCTTCTCAAGAGGATCTTCCTAACCGAAGGATCGAACCCAGATGTCCTGTATTACAGGCAGATTCTTTACCATCTGTGCCACCAGGGAAGTCCTCAGGCAAATATAAACCTGCCTACATCAGGGATTTTACTTATTTGCCCTCAGTTTCTTCGGAAGTTTAATGTGTGGCTTAGACAAATGTTGGGCTGTTGCTATGGGTCTCAATGTTTCATCCCCCCAAATTTATATACTGAAATCTTAATCCCCAAGATGATAGTATAAGGGGATGTGGTTTATGAGAGCTGATCAAACCATGAGGAAGAAACCCTCATAACTGAGATTAGTGACCTTATAAAAGAGTCCCCACAAATCTACTTGGCCCTTTCCACCATGTGAAGCCTCACCGAGAAGTCAGCAGTCTCTCAAGCCAGAAGAGGCTCTTTGCCAGAACAGAAAACATGCTGACACTCTGACCTTGGTCTGTGAGAAATAAATTTTTGTTGTTTATAAACAGCCCAAACAAATTAAGACAGATGGGCATAAAAATAAAGTAGAACAGAAAAGTAATGAGAAAGAAATATGACCAGGAAGGCATAACTAAAAGTGTTAATACTATGATGGTTAGGAGAAAAAAAAATCACCTGAAAGAAGTAGATAATAAGAGTCAGCAAGACACTGCCAAGAAATATGCTTTGAGTTGATACCTACCCATGGCAGAACCTGCTGGCTGGGCTCCTTTCCCTCATTTCCTGAGGGCTTCATGGTTTAGAACTTCTAACTGTGAAAAGAATAAACAGGCTGTGGATTAAAACTCACTGTAAGATGTTGCCATTGTGACAGAGAAGGAATTAACTGTTTGTTAATTTAGTTTCAGATGGTAAAGAGTCTGCCTGCAGTTCTGGAGACCCAGGTTCGATCTCTAGGTCAGGAAGATCCCCTGGAGAAGGAAATGGAAACCCACCCCAGTATTCTTGCCTGGAAAATTCCATGGACAGAGGAGCCTGGAGGGCTACAGCCCATAGGTCACAAAGAGTCGGACATGACTGAGCGACTTCACTTAATTTAGTTTCTGAAATTAACATAACACTTTAAACCAAACATTGAAAATTCATCTGCTTCCTTCATATTAAGAAACATAATTGTACTCTCAAGTTGAAAAGATTTTTGTGAAATTTAGTAATATGTCAAATATTCTCATACAAAATGTTGATTCCTGGAAAGTAATCATTACTTCCTCTAACCTAAGTAAAAGGCTCATGAGATTTCTTCTCATTTTAATAATATAGAGACATGTTATGTGTACCAGATACTCAAGTAAAGACCTTATATTGCTGTTGTTCAGTCACACAGTTGTGTTCAACCCTTTGGGACCCCATGGACTGCCAGGCCTCTCTGTCTCTCACCATCTCCCAAAGTTTGCCCAAGTTCATGTCCATTGCATCAGTGATACCATCCGACCTTGTAAAAGCATCTTATTTAATCCTCACAACAGCCCTATGATATGGCAAAGTTATATAGGAAAACAAACCAATGTTTACAAAAGCTAATGACTAACAGAGAACAAAGCTAGAATGTGAACCTAGGCATTCTGATTATAGATTCTATGTGCTTAATTATCATGTTCCATTGTTCTGTGGGTGTGTGTGTTAGTCGCTCAGTCATGTCCGACTCTGCAACCCCATGGACGGTAGCTCGCCAGGCTTCTTTGTCCATGGGATTTTCCAGGCAGGAATACTAGAGTGGGTTGCCTTCTATGTATACAGAAACTGAGCAAGGAAGAACTAAATGACTTGTTCATGCTCATGTAGTAAATTAGAGATGACAGAACATAAAAATGAAAATAACAAATGTCATTCATTCTACCAGTCAAACCAGACTAAAATTCAGGTGTTGGTCAGAACTAAGCTTTGATCAGAAGCTTGCATGGGGAATGGTCTCTTCCCAGGCTCCTTCAGACTGTTTGCAGACCTCATCTTTTTGTGACTATAAGATTCAAGTCTCCATTGTCCTTTGGGCTGTCACCTGAGGGCTCTCAGCCCACTCAGACCAACCAAAGTCCTCTGCTACTCAACCTCTCCATAGCCAGTGAAAAGCCACAGCTTTCAGTCAAACAAACACAAGAAAATGAACTCTGCCAGCAACAGGAGTGAACTTTGAAATGAATCATTGCCTAATGGGGACTCCAGATAAAAACATGGCCCAAATAAGAAAGTGGCTGCAGCCTTGTGAGGCTATGAATAGAGGACCTATATAAGCCATCCCCACCATCCATCCCTACTGTGCTGACCCCTCAACCTGAGAAGAATATATTGCCATGAGTAGGGCCATGGCATCAATAGCAGAGGGGAAGACACTAGCCCTCATTTTATGTAGACAAGAAGAGAAGCCTTGGGTAGGGTCTAGAAGTGGGAGTTGGATGGGGATTAGGGTTTAGAATTCTGACCCACAAAAACTATGAGATGACATATTTGTATTGTTTTAAACATCTAAATTTGTATTAAACTGTTGTACAACAATAGAAAATTGATGTAGATTTTGGTACCACAGATGGGTTAATGAGAACAATGTTATGACCTGATTAGTCCAGTCAGTTCAGTTGCTCAGTCACTCAGTCGTGTCCGACTCTTTGCGACCCCATGAACCGCAGCACACCAGGCCTCCCTGTCCATCACCAACTCCCTGAGTTCACCCAAACTCATGTCCATTGAGTCGGTGATGCCATCCATCCAACCATCTCATCCTCTGTCATCCCCTTCTCCTCCCGCCTTCAATCTTTTCCAGCATCAGGCTCTTTTCAAATGAGTCAGTTCTTCACATCAGGTGGCCAACGTATTGGAGTTTCAGCTTCAGCATCAGTCCTTCCAATGGATATTTAGGACTGATTTTCTTTAGGATGCACTGGTTGGATCTCCTTGCAGTCCAAGGGATTCTCAAGAGTCTTCTCCAGCACCATAGTTCAAAAGCATCTATTCTTTGACGTTTAGCTTTCATTATAGTCCAGTTCTCACATCCATACATGACCACTGGAAAAACCATAGCTTTGACTAGACGGACCTTTGTTGGTAATGTCTCTGCTTTTTAATATACTGTCTAGGTTAGTCATTTCTTTTCTTCCAAGAAACAAGTGTCTTTTAATTTCATGGCTGCAGTCACCATCTGCAGTGATTTTGGAGCCACCCCTCCCCATCCACCCCCCCAAAAAAATTCAATAGCTCAGTTGGCAAAGAATCTGCCTGCAATGCAGGAGACCTTGGTTCAATTCTTGGGTTGGTAGATCTGCTGGAGAAGGGGAAAAGTTACCCACTCCAATAGTCTGGCCTTGAGAAGTAGTCCATGGGGTCACAAACAGTTGGACAGGACTGAGGGAATTTAACTTGATTAGTTAGGTAAAAATAAATTTGAGACATACAAATATACTTTTTAAGTTTAAGAGAATTTAATTCAAGAAAATAGTTGGCTATTTTGTTTCAAAGTTTATATGGATTGAAAAAGGCATAAAAAAATCTTACCCAACATTTCTATAAATTGAATTGGTAAAAAGGAGGGATTCAGTGAACTTTACACCAGTTTTGATTTAATAGCAGAGAAGGGTCTTGACCTAAGTCACCTGACTCCTCTTTCACCCAGTATTTGCCTGCACCACACTAGTCTTTGTGTAGTTGTTTATTTACTCATTTGTTTTATCAATAAACTGAACGCTGATTATACAGCAATGGCTATAGCTTTCTAGGTACTGGGGGAAATACAATAATAAACCAAGTATGTTGTCAACAATCCAAAGAATAGCACAAAAGATGATGCAGAGCGTTTCATAGGAGAGGTACAGATAAAGATAACTTGCAATTTAAAGAAAAAGAATACTTTTACTTTGGGAGGAATGAACATTGAGGAACGATCTTAAAAATGAGGTTAGCATCCTACCAAACTTGAAAACACCAATGAATTTTAAATTGATGGCATTAGAGTAAATGTTAAGATAAAATACTCCTTTCTCAGGAGGATTTTATATAAAATGACTTGTTCCACATCAAGTAAACTTAGTTCTGGAGAAGGCAGTGGCAACCGACTCCAGTACTCTTGCTTGGAAAATCCCATGGATGGAGGAGCCTGGTGGGCTGCAGTCCATGGGGTCGCGAAGAGTTGGACACGACTGAGCGACTTCACTTTCACTTTTTACTTTCCCACATTGGAAAAGGAAATGGCAACCCACTCCAGTGTTGTTGCCTGGGGAATCCCAGGGACAGCGGAGCCTGGTGGGCTGCCATCTATGGGGTCGCACAGAGTTGGACGCGACTGAAGTGACTTAGTAGCAGCAACAGAGAAAACAGTTAGTTTTCTCAAACACTGGTCATATCAAAATCATCCATATATATGTTATAATTTATCTTAGGAAGAATGTTTACATATGTGCTGGTATGTATGTGTGTGTTGAAGGTGGTGTGACTGTTTTCCTGAAAGTACTTGTGCCATCTGCCAACAGCTAAAACCATCCCTCTGCAATGGGCCCAGCAGCTGTATTTTTTTTAAAGCCTCACTGAGGATTTTGATAAACAACATGGATTGAGGACTAAACAAGAATGAATTTAAAATTCTCTTGGACTTCCAGTTCCAGGACAGTGGCTTTCAACCTCTAATATGCATACATATTGCTGGGGATCTTGCAAAATGCAGGCAATATTTCAGCAAGTCTAGAAGGGACCTAAGACTCTGCACATCTGAAGCTGGAATCAACTCCTCTGGGCTGCTTTGGTTTTACTTTGTACTCCTTAGTATCACAAAAAGAGGAGTCTACCTACAAGATTCACCCACTCAAGTTACTTATCCCTGAATAGCAAATTTGCCCTCAAACCCTCCTGCAAGCTGGGGCTCAGCTACAGCAAAGTGTACACTAGAAGAGTTCCCCAGCTTTTCACTGGTACGTACCAATACCTAAAATCCATTGGTGGTTAGTTTTCTCACTTAAAAAAAGAGAAAAAAGCCTTTAAAATCAATCCAGATACTGTAAAGCAATGAGATACTCTGTTAGATGTTTTTCAAAATATATATTATCGATGTGCCTGTCATATTTAATTTTGCCTCTATTACCCTGTGAAATGAAATATTTCATGCCATATTGGTAAACAAAGATGTCACAGCCATCAGCAATTTCAGCCTTTCAAATGTAAATTTCTGAGCCCAGAAGGCAATACCAGCTACTTGGCAGCCACCAACCACTTCACTGGTAAGCACTGAGAAATAGGAGTGGGTGGGGGGAGGTTGGGGTAATGCAAGAAAGTATTAGAGGCAGCCCATCCACCGCCCCTCATAGTGACCGAGAAACAAAGGACATGAACAATCAAAAGGCAGGATTTGGCCCAAGATAGGTGTGATGCACATGAAAAACAATTTCAGTAAGCCTGGATGCTTGTAGCTTCCCATACATGGAAAAGTGCTAAATCCCTTAATGCAAGGTATCTGGGTTTCCTTAATTAACAATAATCTTTTAATATTCAGATTACCTGTCCCTTGCTGCATAACTTCTATATAGCCCGAGTCCTCCTCCAGCCTGCTCGGAAACAGTTTTCCAGGGGTCCCCTGAGATTCTGTCTTCCAGGATTGAAGTCCTCAGGATTCCTATCAAACCTAATTCTTAACTTTTAGGTCATGTGTATTTTTTCAGTTGACATCTATTACATCTGTATGTAACTTTTAACAAATATTTGAGGGGAAAGAAATCAGTTTCTTCTGAACAAACAAAATTGTGCTAACCCATGATGCATTAAAAAAAAAAAAAGCACCTCGCTGAATGCCACTTCATGAAAGAATACTCTAGATTTTAAAGACAGACAGTAGAAGCCCGAAATTATAAGAACAGGCAGACAGGCAGGTCTGCATTTTACTTCTGACTTGAAGTTAACTGCATGATCTTGGGTCATTTGCTTATGTCTTAGTTCTGAAAATTGGCACTTGCCATGGATGCTTGCCATCTATCTCTACATGGATTAAATCCTGTGCTGCTTCAGCTGTTGACCTCCAGCACCCCTCAAGGAGCTCAGGATGGAGAACAGACATGAGGCACTCTGTGCTCTGGGAAAACTGGCAGGACAGGTCTTCAGATAGTTAGACATTCTCAGGAGCTAGTTTTGGAGCCCAATTCTTGTATCTCCTCATATCTAGAATGCAAGGATTCTTCAATATCTGCAAATCAATGTTATACACCACATTAACAAACTGAAAAATAAAAATCATATGATTATCTCAATAGATGCAGAGAAAGCCTTCGACAAAATTCAACATCCATTTATGATAAAAACCCTCCAGAAAGTGGGAATAGAAGGGACATATCTCAACATAATAAAAGCTGTATATGACAAACCCACAGCAAACATTATCCTCAATGGTGAAAAACTGAAAGCATTTCCCCTAAAGTCAGGAACAAGACAAGGGTGCCCACTCTCACCACTACTCTTCAACATAGTTCTGGAAGTTTTGGCTACAGCAATCAGAGCAGAAAAAGACATAAAAGGAATACAAATTGGAAAAGAAGAAGTAAAACTTTCACTATTCACTGATGACATGATCCTCTACACAGAAAACCCTAAAGACTCTACCAGAAAACTACTAGAGCTAATCAATGATTACAGTAAAGTTGCAGGATATAAAATCAACACACAGAAATCCCTTGCATTCCTATACACTAATAATGAGAAAACAGAAAGAGAAATTAAGGAAACTATTCCATTCACTGTTGCAACGAAAAGAATTAAATACTTAAGAATATATCTACCTAAGGAAACAAAAGACTTGTACATAGAAAACTGTAAAACACTGGTGAAAGTAATCAAAGAGGACACTAATAGATGGAGAAATATACCGTGTTCGTGGATTGGAAGAATAAATATTGTAAAAATGAGTATACTACCCAAAGTAATTTATACATTCAATGCAATCCCTATCAAGCTACCAACAATATTTTTCACAGAACTAGAACAAATAATCTCACAATTTGTATGGAAATACAAAAAACCTCGAATAGCCAAAGCAATCTTGAGGAAGAAGAATGGAACTGGAGGAATTAACCTGCCGGACTTCAGGCTCTATTACAAAGCCACAGTCATCAAGACAGTATGGTACTGGCATAAAGACAGAAATATAGATCAATGGAACAAAATAGAAAGCCCAGAGATAAATCCACGCACCTATGGACACCTCATCTTTGACAAAGGAGGCAAGAATATAAAATGGAGAAAAGACAGTCTCTTTAACAAGTGGTGCTGGGAAAACTGGTCAGCCACCTGTAAAAGAATGAAACTAGAACACTTCCTAACACCATACACCAAAATAAACTCAAAATGGATTAGAGAGCTAAATGTAAGACCAGAAACTATAAAACTCCTAGAGGAGAATGTAGGCAAAACACTCTCTGACATAAATCACAGCAGGATCCTCCAAGACCCACCTCCCAGAATATTGGAAATAAAAGCAAAAATAAACAAATGGAACCTAATTAAAATCAAAAGCTTCTGCACAGCAAAGGAAGCTATAAGAAAGGTGAAAAGACAGCCTTCAGAATGGGAGAAAATAAGCAAATGAAGCAATTGATAAAGGATTAATCTCCAAAATATACAAGCAGCTCCTGCAGCTCAATTCCAGAAAAATATATGACCCAGTCAAAAAATGGGCCAAAGAACTAAACAGACATTTCTCCAAAGAAGACATAAAGATGGCTAACAAACACATGAAAAAATGCTCAACATCCCTCATAATCAGAGAGATGCAAATCAAAACCACAATGAGATACCATTTCACACCAGTCAGAATGGCTGCTATCCAAAAGTCTACATGCAATAAATGCTGGAGAGGGTGTGGAGAGAAAGGAACCCTCTTACACTGTTGGTGGGAATGCAAACTAGTACAGCCACTATGGAGAACAGTGTGGAGATTCCTCAAAAACCTGGAAATAGAACTGCCATATGATCCAGCAATCGCACTCCTGGGCATACACACCGAGGAAACCAGAATTGAAAGAGACACATGTACTCCAATGTTCATCCCAGCACTGTTTATAATAGCCAGGACATGGAAGCAACCTAGATGTCCATCTGCAGACGAATGGATAAGAAAGCTTTGTTACATATACACAATGGAGTATTACTCAGCCATTAAAAAGAATGCATTTGAATCAGTTCTAATGAGGTGGATGAAACTGGAGCCTATTATACAGAGTGAAGTAAGCCAGAAAGAAAAACACCAATATTGTATACTAACGCATATATATGGAATGTAGAAAGATGCAAATGATAACCCTGTATACGAGACAGCAAAAGAGACACAGATGTATAGAACAGTTTTTAGGACTCTGTGGGAGAGGGTGAGGGTGGGATGATTTGGGAGAATGGCATTGAAACATGTATATTATCATATGTGAAACGAATCGCCAGTTAAGGGTCGATCCATGTTACAGGATGCTCGGGGCTGGTGCACGGGGATGACCCAGAGGGAGGATAAAGGGAGGAGGGAGGTGAGAGGAGGGATCGGGAGGGGGAACTCATGTACACCCGGGGCGGATTCATGTCAATATATGGCAAAACCAACCAGTATAATATTGTAAAATAATTAGCCTCCAATAAAAAAAAATCCATCATGGTGTTGACTGTTTCTCTGGTCTAGCAGAAGCTTCACCAGACCAGAAGAAACTTCCTAAAATATAAACAAGCTTAATTGCCTGTACTGCATCTTTACCGAAATCACGTCTATTCTGGTCTTTTCCCCCATCTCTCCGGAGCAGCCTCTCACAGCTATCTAGGTGCTGTCTCCCAGGCTGCCGTCCTCATATTGCCCAAATAAAACTTAACTTGTAACTTTCATGTTGTACCTTTTTTTATGGTTAATTTTTTAAGTTGATGCTGCCTAGATTTCCACAACTGCCAAGAGGATGTGTAAATTGATAGCCCTAAAGAACCAGGTTGTGATGAGCACTACACAAGATAAAACTCTCAATCCATAAAGACCTACACAACAGGTATCATTGTTCTTAACGTCAAAGAAACTCAAAACTAATTCTTGCCCAATTCCCCTTCCCTGGCCCTTTAGTCTTACAAATCAGGGAAAACATCTGTGATTTATTGTGAAAGAGGAACAGAGATGAATACGCTGGAGGCCTCTCTACAAAAACCACAGAAGCTTTTATACCTTTTCCAAGTAGCAGAATCCTAGCTTCTATTTCCTATTTCCCTTAGCATAATGTCCTTGAAAAGAACTGTCATTTTCATTCAATAGAAAAACTGAAAGCTACGTTTACTTTCTAAAATTGTAGCTAAAGTGAAACCAAAGTTATATTAATTTCTTTTTCTGAACTTCTCGTCTGAGTAGTTGTATCATACAGTTTCTGTGTAAATAATATTCTTGCCATTATAACATTTTGTGTAAAACAAAATCATAGAATAACTGTTACTTTAAGTAATGCATTACTCTATAAATGTAAATAGTCATAAAGGGTAAAGAATGCATTAAAAAGCAACTGAGTTTGATTGCATCCCTGGGTCTGTTTGCTGTGCCTAGGGCTGGATGTTAGCTTAAAAAAAGTCAAGGTCTGAGATGTATTTTTCAGTTGCCCCTGAAATTGTAGAGTGACTCTATGGCTAGCCTTCAACTACGGAATAATATTTAAAGATGAAAGGTTTTTAAACATAATTTTTTTTTAATGCTGACATTTTACCCAATGACAATGGTACAGAATTTATTGTTTTGTTTCTGCTTTTCTCTCTTCTCTCCCACTACCTCATTCCACCTCACTTAGGGAGGGCATAAAACGGTGTTTCTGAGCAGGCATCATCGAAATGTTGGCCTTCCCAAATTACTTTAAAATTGAGACTATAAAGAGACTATAAACAAATTGTATTGAATTTTAGTAATTCTGACCCATATGGCAGAAAGCAAAAAACTAAAGAGTCACTTGATGAAAGTGAAAGAAGAGAGTGAAAAAGTTGGCTTAAAATTCAACATTCAAAAAACGAAGACCATGGCATCCAGTCCCATCACTTCATGGCAAATAGATGGGGAAACAATGGAAACAGTGACAGACTTTGTTTTTTGGGCTCCAAAATCACTGCAGATGGTAAATGCAGCCATGAAATTAAAAGATGCTTGTTCCTTGGAAGAAAATCTATGACAAACCTAGACAGCATATTAAAACCAAAGACATAACTTTACTGACAAAGGCCCGTCTAGTCAAGGCTAAGGTTTTTCCAGTAGTCATGTATGGATGTGAGAGTTGAACTATAAAGAAAACTGAGTACTGAAGAATTGACGCTTTTGAGCTGTGGTGTTGGAGAAAATTCTAAAGAGTTCCTTACAAGGAGATCAAATCAGTCAATCCTAAAGGAAATCAGTCCTAAATATTTTTTTGGAAGGACTGATGCTGAAACTCCAATACTTTGGCCACCTGATGTGAAGAACTGACTCCTTGGAAAAGACCCTGATGCTGGGAAAGATTGAGGGTGGGAGAAGAAGGGAGTGACAGAGGATGAGATGATTGGATGGCATCACCGACTTGATGGATATGAGTTTGAGCAAGCTCTGGGAGTCAATGATGGACAGAGAATCTAGCTTGCTGCAATCCATGGGGTCGCAGAGTGTCAGACACGACTGAGCAACTGAATTGAAGGTATAAAAAGGGTTTGTGTTGAAGAGGAGAGGAACATGTCACCCCAAAATATGCCTCTTCAGCATAATAATTATTTTAGGCTAGTTATTGAAAAAGCAGAAGCTGGAGATGCTCTTAAGTTACCATTTTGTAAGAGACACTTGCAAGGGAAAATCTCCATTTGTAAGGATGTCTCCAGGTCTGTACCTGGAACAGAATGACTCTAAATCTCTAGGAATGCTTAACAACGGAGGCAAAGGCTTAAAGCTTCATAACAACCATACCCTTGTTTACTGTGGTTTTGCTGTTAAGATTCCATCACTGACCTTCCCACCCACTCCTTCCCATCTTTTTTTTTTCTGTCTTTAGCTGGAGATGGTATTTTTAAGTGGTAGCTCAGGCCTTTCTGGAGAGTTACACAGGTTTCCTGGGTCTTTGCTACATGTACAGGAGGTATCCACTTTATTAAACTTCTGTTTGTTTTTCTCCCATTAAATTTCCTTTTCTTACAGGAGGTCTCAGCCAAGATGCTAAAAGGGTAAAGAGAAAATTATTTTTCCTCCCCCTACAGTATATAGATGGGTCAATATAGCCTGGAAACAAAGAATTCTACAGATTTCCTTTGGTAATAGGGCATTGATATGGCATCTTTCTCCTTAGATCCTGATGTGGTCTCTATCCACTAGTACTCAATAAGCTTTTTCCAAGAATAGGGAAGACACTGTTACTTACTCTGACGAGAGCTATGGAAATGAAATCCCTTAGGTATATTGTAGCAGGTGACCTTAAACCAAAGAAAAAGAGATGAAAGCATGTTCCAAGGGAACACTCATCCACCAGCGTCTTAACCTTTGACCTTTGCATATTGTGGATCACTCTGTCATCACAGGGAAAATAAGCCTAATGCGTACCAGCTTTAAAAAAAAAATTTTTTTCAGAAAAATAGCAATATCCCAAGTCACATTATCCAATGGATAGTACAATTCCAAAAACTTGACTCAGAATTTATGATTCTTGGGGAAATAAGGAAGAGCTTCATCTAATCAATCCATTCATAAGACAAAAAATGTAATAATGAACAATTCTATCTGATGCATATGTATTTTCAACTTTTCCTTTCGTAAAGTTTGCTTTGCTGACAAAGGTCCATATGGTCGAAGCTATGGTTTTTCCAGTAGTCATGTATGGATGTGAGTTGGACCATAAAGAAAGTTGAGCGCCAAAGAACTGATACTTTTGAAGTGTGGTGCTGGAGAAGACTCTTGAGTCCCTTGGACTGCAAGGAGATCCAACCAGTCCATCCTAAAGGAAATCAATACTGAATATTCATTGGAAGGACTGATGCTGAAGCTGAAACTCCAATACTTACTTTGGCCATCTGATGCAAATATCTGACTCATTTGAAAAGACCCTGATGCCAGGAAAGATTGAAGGCAGGAGGAGAAGGGGATGACAGAAGATGAGATGGTTGGATGGCATCACTGACTCAATGGACATGAGTATGAGCAAACTCAGGAGATGGTGAAGAACAGGGAAGCCTGCTGTACTGCAGTCCATGGGGTCGCAAAGAGTCAGACACGACTGAGCAACTGAACAACAACATGCAAGTCATTACCTGGAGTACATTATTGTCACCGCACTAGCGAATGGCCATGACCAAGATGGCCTTAATGGTCCTACCCGTCTCAGCTTCACTAAAATTCAGATGGGTTTCATTAAGTCTCTGATCTCCCCTTTCTGAGAACATTAGGAAGCTTGTAATTGCAAATTGTTTCTCCATCCCTTTGAAATATAGATAAATCTTCCAGCCTCTGACCAGTTTTCCAACCCAGGAATATCTTTTTCAAAGACCAAGGAGCCAGTACGTTTGAAATGGAATAATCTAATGAGACAGATCCTCTGTCTCCAAGTTTCCTGAGCCTGATTTAGATAAACATCAATTAGCAAATACAAAAGTCTTCATCTCGTTGACCAATGGCCCCCCAATAGCCTATCTCATCCCAGTTAATGGGAAACTCTACTACCTCTTGTTTTAGTTGAGTTGAGTTCAATCTTTCCTATTGCAATAGTTTTGAATAAATTATTCCTTGACTCTTTAACTCTGCCCAGGGCAATTTTTCTTTGACAGACTATGGATTCAACAGAAATTGGACAATAGGAAACATGTTATATTTTTTCAAAGATTGAAAAGTTATCAGTTATAATAATGTATGTGAAGATGATGAGTTAGGGATGAAAGTCACAAATTCAAACTGTACCTGGGTCTCTGCTTAAGTGTAAGATTTCTTTGTCTTAGATTTCTATCTCATGCACATATCTCTTTGTGTTCACATGCCTTGTAAGTAAAGTTAGATGTTACTCAGTTACCCTGAGTAACTATGGAACGGTAGTAACTGGGCTTCCCTCATAGCTCAGTTGGTAAAGAACCCATCTGCAATGTGGCAGACCCCGGTTTGATTCCTGGGTCAGGAAGATCCCCTGGAGAAGGGATAGGCTACCCACCCCAGTATTCTTGGGCTTCCCTTGTTCTTCAGCTGGTAAAGAATCTGACTGCAATGAGGGAGACCTGGGTTCGATCCCTGGTGGGGAAGATCCTCTAGAGAAGGGAAAGGCTACCCACTCCAGTATTCTGGCCTGGAGAATTCCATGGACTGTATAGTCCATGGGGACAGGACTGAGTAACTTTCACTTCACTTCACTATGAAATGGATCTTATAGATGAGTCAAGAACAAACTTAAGTGTTCAGAGAACACAAGTAAAGAGTGAGGGCCATGGGATTGGAGGGAGAGGGAGATGATGTGCCAGGGAACAGCGGCCACATTTATTTCAACTAGAGCACGTCAACTACGAATTGGCACTCGTCACGGCTACTTACCATCTACAAGGATTAAATCGCGTTCTGCTGCAGCTGCTGACGTTTAACTCCCCCTGAAAGGAGTTCAGGACAGAGATCAGAAGTGAGGTGCTCTATACTCTGGGGAAAACTGGAAGAGTAGCCTTCAGATAGGCATTTTTAGGAGCCAATTCTATAACCCCAATTCTGGTATCTCCTCATATTTAGAAAAACACTAAAATCCTCCATGGCGATGATGGCTCCTCGTAACTAGGAGAAACCCTGTGGAAAAAAAAGTATATATATAAGCTTGAATGCCTGTTCTCACTCCCTCGCCAAAACTGCATATATACTGACCTTCCTCCCTTACCTGAATGGAACACTTTCTTAGATCTGAGATGCTGCCACCTAAGCTATATTCTTCATTTTGCTTCAAATAAGACTTAACTTACAACTCTCACTTTGTGTGTTTTTTCTTTTTTTTTTTTAATAAGTGAGCAAGTGTGAATAGCCAGGACATGGAAGCAGCCTAGATGTCCATCTGCAGATGAATGGATAAGAAAGCTGTGGTACATTTACACAATGGAGTACTACTCAGCAATTAAAAAGAATACATTTGAATCAGTTCTAATGAGGTGGGTGAAACTGGAGCCTATTATACAGAGTGAAGTAAGCCAGAAAGAAAAACACCAACACAGTAGACTAACGCATATATATGGAATTTAGAAAGATGGTAAAGATAACTCTGTATATGAGACAGAAAAAGAGACACAGGTGTATAGAACTGGACTCTGCGGGAGAGGACGAGGGTGGGATGATTTGGGAGAATGGCAGTGAAACATGTATATTATCACATGTGAAATGAATCACCAGTCCAGGTTAGATGCATGATACAGGATGCTCGGGGCTGGTGCACTGTGATGACCCAGAGGGATGGGATGGGGAGGGAGGTGGGAGGGGGGTTCAAGATGGGGAACACATGTACACCCAGGGCAGACTGACGTCAATGTATGGCAAAACCAATACAATAATGTAAAGTAATTAGCCTCCAATTAAAATAAATAAAATAAAATGAGTACTAGAAGCTTTACCCCTTTCTCATCTTAACATTAAAACTGATCAGGTGACTGAATTATTTTAAAAGTATTTTCACGGTTACCTTCTCACATTAAAATATTCTATCTGGTTATATCATGCAATACTTTATTTAGATATTTAGATCTATATTGTAACTCTATCTCTTTGTAAAGACCTTTGAAATGTTCTTATCATCCACATAAAGCAGCATATGTTTTTATTTATACCATAATTACTACAGCTATGATATTCAGCACTCTGCTCAATGATTAATTAACTCACAGTAATAAAGGCAAGGGTTTTCAGTTTACACAGCATTTCTGCAGTATTGGACCCTACTGATCACTCTTTTTTTCCTTCATGATATTCTCTCATTTCTTTGCATTTATACACTGAATAATCACAATTTTTATTCTAATACTTCTCCCTCTGCCTCTAAAGGTGCATATGTAATTTGCATTAATTTTTCTTCTGTACTTTTCCCCCTTAGAAACCTCATCACTTAAACATTCATCTTGGCAAGCCTATTAAAGTAAGCGAGTTACATCTCTAGCATTCCTAAGATAGGGCTATGATTTTTTAGTGGAGACTCAAGAGCAAAATTAATAGGAACTTGTCACAATAAATCCTTGGGACTGGGGGCATTATGATGTTCAGTAGCATGCCATTTATTTATGCAATAAATATTTAGTAAGGAGTTACAATGTCCCAAACACTGAGATAGATCATGATTATATACCAACAAATAAGAAGAACTCATTCTAGCAAAGACAAAGTAAGCAAGGAAAATGAGGTGAGCGAATATTGTAGCAAACTTCTTATTTGCCAACAGTTGTGTATGGTTTGAGAATGATTATCTCTTGCTATCATATGAGAGAGTTCAAAGAAATGAAACAATTTTTAAAGGTTCAGTCTGGCATGGTGAGTGCATTGCACAATCAGGATGAGAATCTATAATTATCAGGACGTCCAAATTCTTTCTATAGTCCCTTTCTCCAAAGAAATTAACTAGAATGTTAAAACCATAAGCCAGAGAAAGCCATCAGCAAGATGATGAGTAGCAGGTATCAGGCCTCATCTGTCTCATAAACACTGGTTTGGCAGCCATGTGCTGACCAAAGTGCCTTTGCAAGAGCTTTGGGATACAGGTAGGAGCATGCAGCACCCTAGAGTCCAAGAGCAGGGACAGCAGCTTTCCGAAGGCAGCCCAGCTGAAGGCAGATCTGAGTGTGGATCTGATCTGGAAGTGGTCTGATGACATCTATAGTCCTGCTCAACCATCTCCCAGAGTCTCTTTCACCTAGGAACCCAAAAGGACCTACTACATATGCCAACAAAATAAGCAAAATGAAAATGTATCCAACTGAACAGAAAAAAATATTTGAAGAGCATATACCTGATAAAGTAAATATTCTGAGTATATAAGGAACTCCTACAACTCAGTAACAATAACAAAAAAAAAAAAAAAAAAGAAAAAACACCCAAATAATCCAATTTTAAAAACAGGCAAAGGACCTGAATATACATTTCTCCAAAGAAGATATACAAAATGCCAACAGGTATGTGAAAAGGTGCTCAAAATCACTAATCATCAGGAAATTCAAATAAAAACCACAACAGGATATCACCTCACACCTGTTTTAGGATGGCTACTATGAAAAAAGCCAAAAGATAAAAAAATGTTGGTAAAGCCATGAAAATAAGTGTATACTGTTAATGGGAATGCAAAATAGTACGGATATGGAAAAGTGCAAGGAGTTTCTTTGAAAAATTTAAAATACTGCTACCATATATTCCAAAAACTCTACTTCTGGGCATATATCCAAAGGAATTGAAGCCTCAAAAAGATATTGGCACGCCCATGTTCACTGCAGCATTATTCATAATAGTTAACATGTGGCTGCTTAGTTGCTAAATCATGTCCAACTCTGCAGCCCCCTGGACCACAGCCCAACAGGCTCCTCTGTCCACAGGATTTTCCAGGCAAGAATACTGGAGTGGGTTGCCATTTCATAAACTAAATATCCATCAGTGCATGAATGGGTAAGGAAAATGTAGTATATATAAGTATACACAATGGAATATTCAGTTCAGTTCAGTTCAGTCGCTCAGTCGTGTCCGACTCTCCGCGACCCCATGAATCACAGCACGCCAGGCCTCCCTGTCCATCACCAACTCCTGGACTTCACTCAAACTCATGTCCACAGAGTCGGTGATGCCATCCAGCCATCTCATTCTCGGTCATCCCCTTTTCCTCCCGCCCCCAACCTTTCCCAGCATCAGAGTCTTTTCCAGTGAGTCAACTCGTCACATGAGATGGCCAAAGTATTGCAGTTTCAGCTTTAGCATCAGTCCTTCCAATGAACACCCAGGATCGATCTCCCTTAGAATGGACTGACTGGATCTCTTTGCTGTACAAGGGACTCTCAAAAGTCTTCTCCAACACCACAGTTCAAAAGCATCGATTCTTCGGCGATCAGCCTTCTTCACAGTCCAACTCTCACATCCATACATGACCACGGGAAAAACCATAGCCTTGACTAGACGGACCTTTGTTGGCAAAGTAATGTCTCTGCTTTTTAATATACTATCAAGGTTGGTCATAACTTTCCTTCCAAGGAGCAAGCGTCTTTTAATTTCATGGCTGCAATCAGCATCTGCAGGAGCTACTCCACGTTCAAGGTCAGGAGGGGCGGCCTTGAGGAGGTACCCCTCATCCAAGGTAAGGTACAGCGGTTGCACTTTGCTGGAGTGGCTGTGAAGAGATTTTCCACGACCAAGGTAAGAGAAACCCAAATAAGACGGTAGGTATTGCTAGGGGGCGTCAGAGGGCAGACACACTGAAATCATAATCACAGGAAACTAGCCGATCTGATCACATGGACCACAGCCGAATGTGGTCCACTGGAGAAGGGAATGGCAAACCACTTCAATATACTTGCCTTGAGAACCCCATGAACAGTAACAAAGGGCAAAATGATAGGATACTGAATGAGGAATTCCCCAGGTCGGTAGGTGCCCAGTATGCTACTGGAGCTCAGTGGAGAAATAACTCTAGAAGGAATAAAGGGATGGAGCAAAAGCAAAACCAATACCCAGCTGTGGATGTGACCAGTGATAGAAGCAAGGTCCGGTGCTGTAAAGAGCAATATTGCATAGGAACCTGGAATGTTAGGTCCATGAATCAAGGCAAACTGGAAGTGGTCAAACAGGAGATGGCAAGAGTGAACATAGACATTCTAGGAATCAATGAATTAAAATGGACTGGAATGGGTGAATTTAACTTGGATGACCATTATATCTACTACTGTGGGCAGGAATCCCTTAGAAGAAATGGAGTAGCCATCATGGTCAACAAAAGAGTCCGAAATGCAGTACTTGGATGCAATCTTAAAAATGACAGAATGATTTCAAACCATTCAATATTACAGTAATCCAGGCCTATGCCCCAACCAGTAATGCTGAAGAAGCCGAAGTTAATCGGTTCTATGAAGACCTACAATGGAATATTACTCAGCATTAAAAAAGAAGGAAATCCAGCCATTTGCAAAAACATGGATAGACCTGGTGGGCATTGTGCTAACTGAAAAGAGTCAAATACAGAAAAACAAATACTGTATGATTTCATGCTGCTACTGCTAAGTCACTTCAGTCGTATCCGACTCTGGGTAACCCCATAGACAGAAGCCCACCAGGTTCCCCCGTCCCTGGGATTCTCCAGGCAAGAACACTGGAGTGGGTTGCCATTTCCTTCTCCAATATGTGAAAGTGAAGTCACTCAGTCGTGTCCGACCCTTAGCGACCCCACGGACTGCAGCCTACCAGGCTCCTCCATCCATGGGATTTTCTAGGCAAGAGTACTGGAGTGGCTTGCCATTGCTAAAACAGTCAAAACTCATCAAAGTAGACAGTAAAATAATGGTTACAAGGGACAAAGGAAAATAGGAAACTGATCGTCAGAGTACCCAGCTCAGTTTTAACAGATAAATCAGTTCTGGAGACCTATTGCAAAATATTGTGCCTATCATTATTAATATTTCATTGTATATACAAAGTTTTTTAAGTGCGTAGATCTTATATTAGGTGCTCTTATCACAAAAGAGAAAAAAGGGAACAAAGGGACAACATTTGGGGGGGGGTTATGAATAGGTGTATAGCATTGATAGTGACGATTGTTTCACAGGCATAGATTTATCTTCAAGCACCTCAAGTTGTATATATTAAATATTCACAGGTTTTTACATATCTATCATACTTGAAAAAAGGTGGGTTTTTTTTTTAAATCACACACAATCCAGTCATTAGAGAATGTGTGCCAAGAGGCAAAGATCAAAAAGACATAAAACAGCATAGTAATCATCCTCTCAGCAAACAATCTCTTTATATGTTTTCTCGGGGCTTTGAATTAAATAGTAGAGCATCTAAGGAAGTGTGTTAAGATGTAGGTGAACATTAATAGACATGTAAGTTGAAGACAAACAGTGGTGGGGAAGGACAGTCAAGGTGCTTTAATTGGACGCTTTAATTTGAAGATGAATGTATTAAAAAATCAGTTAATTTGGGACAAATGTATATGCTACATTTTCTTTGTAAAGTATTCTAATAGAACACTTGATAGAAATCAGTATTATTCTGCCTTGACACTTTATGAATAAAAATTTTTCAGCAGTAATACCATATTCTTTAAGTTTCTTTTTTACAAATGTGACAAATATTAAGAGAAAGAAAATAGAATGGCAGTGTTACAATTGCTAGATAAAACTGCTGTCACTTTTTAGTTCTTGCTCATTTTACAAAAGCAGTGAGAAAAATTGTGAGAGTACTTTCTTTTCTAAGCAGTTTGGAATGATGTTATTTAGCTTGGATAACACTATCATTTATTTAGCATCAATATTAATGATTTGGAATGGGACTAAAATTACAGTAATGAAATTCATGGCTGATACTAAGTCCTCAGCTGTTAAAACTGCCGACGCGAGATAAATACACAAAATGACTTGCACTTCTTAGAACCCTGGTTTATAAATTGCAATGGGAGTCTTAACATGCACTTGGACTTTGGGGAACAAGCAATATACATTTCCAGTGAGGAAGAAACTCTGAATTGAAGAATATTATTTAAAAACTAATATACCAAATAAAAAGATCAGCTCATTTCATTTGAGTACTATTTAGTTGCTTTTACACTCTTTGTAAAGGAAAACTGTGTATTACTCTTTTAAATATAAACTACTCACAGGGACTCTAAGGCTAAAGTCCTGTTCCTGGAATATTCTCACCAACATCAGCTGAGTCCCTTGGAATGTTTGATTTAAAAAACAAACAACAACAACAACGAAAAAAAAAACATTTACTGAAAAGTTGAGGGTTAATGACATTTCTTACAGAGCAATTTGAGCTTTCCTCTCCTGTACCTACTGCTATCTGCATTAACTGGGGCAGTGGCACTGGTACCTAATGCCCATCGCCATGAGGGTGTTAAATCAAGCTACATAGGGAATGTAATGGGAGCCATGTTCGCTTGTGTGTAATTAGATTTTCTTCTTAGTTTCTGCCTACAGAACAGTGGTCCTTTCATTAAAACCAGAGCAGTGCAATTCCCACCCCATTCCAGTACTCTTGCCTGGAAACTCCCATGGACGGAGGAGCCTGGTGGGCTGCAGTCCATGGGGTCGCTAAGAGTCGGACACGACTGAGTGACCTCATTTTCACTTTTCACTTTCATGCATTGGAGAAGGAAATTGCAACCCACTCCAATGTTCTTGCCTAGAGAATCCCAGGGATGGGGGAGCCTGATGGGCTGCTGTCTATGGGGTCACACAGAGTCGGACACGACTGAAGTGACTTAGCAGCAGCAGCAGTGCAATTCTACCCCCACACAGCCCCCAAGTGAAAGTGAAAGTTGCTCAGTCGTGTCCAACTCTTTGTGCATTCCATGGACTATACATTTCATGGAATTCTCCAGGCCAGAATACTGGAGTGGGTAGCCTTTCCTTTCTCCATGGGATCTTCCCAACCCAGGGATCGAACTCAGGTCTATAGCATTGCAGGTGGATTCTTTACCAGCTTAGCCACCACAGAAGGCCAAGAATACTGGAGTGGGTAGCCTACCCTTTCTCCAGCGGGTCTTCATAACCCAGGAATCGAACTGGGGTCTCCTGCACTGCAGGCAGATTCTTTACCAACTGAGCTATCAGGGAAGCCCCAGCCCTAGCTATTGGCCAAAAAGTTGATCCCAGAGGCATTGGAGGCCAAGAATAACACCTTGGATAATATGTGACAGGTCTTTAGCAGAGAACAACAGAGAAAAAAAACATTCTTTAAACCAAATGAAGTTGTTTTTTTTTTTTAACCCCTTCCCCAAACTGGGAGACAGGAAATGATTTTCTGAAGGAAGAACTTAAGTTTGAGAAATTATTGAAAAATAAAAAGTTATAGATTATCATCATCAACTCCAGCATAAGAGCAGCTACCATTCACTATTAACCAGCTACATGGTGGGTGTTCCAATTGGTACTTTATACATGTGACTCCATTTGGTGTAGACAGCATCCCTCCACAAATTATTCATACCATTAAACATACAAAGAAATGATGTCTCAAAAAGTGATAGTAACATAAAGAAGAAAGGTTGGTAAGTATCATAGTCCACACACAGCCAAGGGCAGGGAGCCCTGCTTCCAAATTTGATGATCTTTTCACCCAGTGTGGTAACTACTTATAAGAGATTATCAGTAGAATTTAGATAAATGTAGAAAAATGATACCAAGATCAAACTAGACTAACAAATTGCCATGGATTAGTACGCAATGAATTTTCACTGGTGTATATTAAGGAGAAATTAAGAATTTATATCAGAATGCCAATACAATATTTACATGTTGTATAGAATTAGCATATGCTAACTTTATAAAATTCTC
Source organism: Moschus berezovskii (assembly GCF_049115385.1). Classification (NCBI taxonomy): domain Eukaryota; kingdom Metazoa; phylum Chordata; class Mammalia; order Artiodactyla; family Moschidae; genus Moschus; species Moschus berezovskii. The sequence continues at coordinate 11,870,930 of NC_142467.1, forward strand.
TACAGAAAATTCTGTGCATTTTTTTTCTGTATTCATATGTTTTCTTTCTTAAGCCAAAAGTAGAACACGTGGTGTACTTTTAAGTTCTTCTAAGAACTATATGGTAAATGTCTTTACATGACTATTAATGACAAAATTTCTATATTAGATTTACATAAATTGGCTCTCTATTCGAGATCTGTGACTTATCAAGGCTTATGCCTTTTTGAGAGGGTTGCTGTTACTGCTGCTGCTGCTGCTAAGTTGCTTCAGTCATGTCCAACTCTGTGCAATCCCATAGACAGCAGCCCACTAAGCTCTTCTGTCCACAGGATTCTCCAGGCAAGAATATTGGAGTGGGTTGCCATTTCCTCCTCATTTGAGAGGGCTACATATTACCAATGGAGTAGGAAATGGCAACCCACTCCAGTGTTCTTGCTTGGAAAATTACATGGATGGGGGAGCCTGATGGGTCACAGAGGTCACAGAGAATCGGACAGAACACAGTGACCGAGCACATACACATATTACCAAAGCAGATATGATGGCATTTAAGCAAAGCAGAGGAGAAGGGGATGACAGAGGATGAGGCGGTTGTATGGCATCACCAGCTCGATGGATATGAGTTTGAGCAAGCTCCAGGAGTTGGTGATGGACAGGGAGACCTGGTGTGCTGCAGTCCGTGGGGTCACAAAGAGTCGGACACACAGCAACTGAACTGAAACAAAGGTAAGACTGTCAGTAATATCTGTAGAGTCATCGGTTGACTCTCCTCCCACAAGATTTTTTGAAAGGAATGTGATTATTTAGAGCTGCATAGAAATTAAATTTTCCTCCTAAAAATAAAATCACCAATGCTCATAATATGTAGTAAAAGGAAAAAATCCGCAGTGGAAAACTTGGTTTAAAATCTCTTAAATCCTGATAAGCACTTGCTTAATATGCAGAGTACATCATGAGGAACGCTGGGCTGGAAGAAGCACAAGCTGGAATCAAGATTGCTGGGAGAAATATCAATAACCTCAGATATGCAGATGACACTACCCTTATGGCAGAAAGTGAAGAGGAACTCAAAAGCCTCTTGATGAAAGTGAAAGAGGAGAGTGAAAAGATTGGCTTGAAGCTCAACATTCAGAAAACAAAGATCATGGCATCTGGTCCCATCACTTCATGGGAAATAGATGGAAAAACAGTGGAAACAGTGTCAGACTTTATTTTTTTGGGCCCCAAAATCACTGCAGATGCTGATTACTGCCATGAAATTAAAAGACGCTTGCTCCTTGGAAGGAAAGTTATGACCAACCTTGATAGTATATTAAAAAGCAGAGACATTACTTTGCCAACCAAGGTCCGTCTAGTCAAGGCTATGGTTTTTCCCGTGGCCATGTATGGATGTGAGAGTTGGACTGTGAAGAAGGCTGATCGCCGAAGAATCGATGCTTTTGAACTGTGGTGCTGGAGAAGACTCTTGAGAGTCCCTTGTGCCGCAAGGAGATCCAACCAGTCCATTCTAAAGGAGATCAGTCCTGGGTGTTCATTGGAGGGACTGATGCTAAAGCTGAAACTGCAATCCTTTGACCACCTCATGCGACGAGTTGACTCACTGGAAAAGACTCTGATGCTGGGAAAGGTTGGGGGCGGGAGTCTCCGTCGTCCCCTTCTCCTCCCGCCCCCAACCTTTCCCAGCATCAGAGTCTTTTCCAGTGAGTCAACTCGTCGCATGAGGTGGCCAAAGGATTGCAGCTTCAGCTTTAGCATCAGTCCCTCCAATGAACACCCAGGATCGATCTCCCTTAGAATGGACTGGTTGGATCTCCTTGCAGTACAAGGGACTCTCAAGAGTCTTCTCCAACACCACAGTTCAAAAGCATCGATTCTTCGGCGATCAGCCTTCTTCACAGTCCAACTCTCACATCCATACATGGCCACGGGAAAAACCATAGCCTAGAATCTACAAAGGGCTTCCCTGGTGGCTCAGAGGTTAAAGCATCTGCCTCCAATGCGGGAGACCCGGGTTCGATCCCTGGGTCGGGAAGATCCCCTGGAGAAGGAAAGGGTAACCCACTCCAGTATTCTTGCCTGGAGAATCCCATGGACAGAGAAGTCTGGTAGGCTACAGTCCACGGGGTCGCAAAGAGTCGGACACGACTGAGCGACGGAACGGAACGGAACAGAATCTACAAAACAGTATAACGGGACTAACAGTCAATTTCACTTTAGAATTATATAAAAGATAAAAACAAAGCCCAATGTCGCAGGTGATTCTCACAAATAGATAAAGCAGGAAATTTGAAAGCCTCATATTTTGACAAAAATTCCAGTGAAAAGGTAAAATAATATAGAATATGAATTTCCTTTCTAAAAAAATAGTAACGTAAATTAATGAGAAATAGGAATAGCAATCTAGTTTCATGGAATCTTTTTTTCATAGACATATAATGGATAAATCAATCTGCTAACATGGCTAATATAATTTTAAAAATTAAACTTTCAGAAAGCATAGTAAGAAGCTGTCTTAGTTCGCTGGAGTTACCAGAATGGAATACCATAGGCTAGGTGGCTTAAATGACAGGTATTTATTTTCTCACAATCTGGAAGCTGGAAAACTCAAGATCAAGGTCCTGAAGGTTTCAATCCTATTCTTCCAACATAAATAAATAAGCAATCTTTTTTTAAATAAAGTATAATCACATTTATTTATGAGCTCTTTAAAATATATAGTTTGAGTATCTCATTATCATACTCTTTATTTCAATTATAACTGGTACCTAACAGAGGAAGTCAAAATTAAAAGCTAAATTGGATGTATAGTATGTTTTATTATATTTTCAGATAAGTTTAAACAGTCTTTTCTTTCAAAGAGATAGCATAGAAATGAAAAACTATAAGATAAATAGACTGGAATAAATTGCTACACAAGAACTGAATTAAATAAAAGATATTCTAGGTAACATAATTTGATGTGAGTACTCTCCATTATTACGGGAGAGATTATGCCATGATAAAAGGAAATCTCATTATCTTGATCGGTCAGGATAATTATAATCTACTAATAATTTGAATAATTTGACAGTCTATGAAGGTTTAGCGGACCTTCAGAAGCTATCTAAATTACCTAAATAATACTTTGTGTGCTAGAATAGGAGGGTATGCCAAGATAAACTGTGCTTTGCAAAGGGATGAAACAGGTTGACAATTCAAATGAGAAATAAGAAGGGGAAATCAAAGCAGACAAAAGCAACAGGGAGAGGTGAAGATAGAAAAAAGGAAAGCATTTTGATCTTTCTGATGAAAAGCTTTAGGAATAATGAGAATATTGCAGACTTGGTGTTCAATGCAATGGAAAACCGATGAAGGGCTTCAGGTAGGGAAAGATGGGTCAGTGTGACAGATGAAGAAGCCAGCTTTGACAATAATAGCCAGACAGATGAAACGTACTTAATCCTGAAAATGGGAAATCAAGCGAAAATGAGGTACTAGCTGGCAAGCTGAAGATAATCATGTTTATTTTACAGTGAGAAAATAATATGAAGAGGAACAGGGGCTAGAACGCAGAAAGCAATTGTCATGCTTCCTTGAGTAACTGGCAAAATGTAAGTCATCAAAAGATAATTCTTGAATGAAACAATTAGTGATTCGCTGAACGATAATATGTTCAGTTCAACAGACATACTTAGTACACACTCTGTATCAGCTGAGTTTGTCGCTAGGGGTGGATAGCAAAAATGGTGTCTGAGCTTCCTTGTTTGCTGCAATAAAGAGATGACATTTCCAACAACAAATAGAAGTCTACATTTAATCTTTGTGGATGCATTCTAGTTTTGCTGGGATTTAATCCTAATGTCATTGACTACTTGGAAAATATTTATTGTTGACTGGCAAAAAGAAGGCATTTTCAAGTGTAACTTCTAAACTTTCAAGCTTACTAGCAAATTGAATATTAAAGTCAATATAATTTGCATTTATGAAGATTTATATGCATAAAAGTGAATTTTTCAGAATGTTTCTATCTATCTCAGCCCCTGGAAAATGAGAAAAATGAAACATTAAACTGAGTCTTGTAGCTTACCTCCTCTGTCATTTATGACACCTAATTCTGCATCTTGCAAAATAAGAATATAATGTCAGAAAGCATTTGGTTGATGGTTGAAGAAAATATTAAATGATGCTGTTATTCACCTACAAATGTCAGCGCCAAATAATACAGCAGTGCCTTGCTCCTGGATTTGTATATTCTCTACCCACAGGTTTAAGAAACAGTGGAAAAGAGAAATGAAAGATTTTCTGCCTTGAGCTTCAGGTATTGTTTAAGACCTATTTGTAATAATGATGTCTTCTTCATTGGAATATTATAAAGTATTTTTAGATCTAAAATGCCTTTGAAATATTACAAAATATTTTCAAATCTAAAATGTGTTATTCAAGAGAAAGTAAATCCCTCAGAAGCCATTTGAATTATCTATGCAGAAAATAGCTATTTCTAGTCCACAGTATTAGAAAAACAATCATCTCTGACACTGTTTCTTCCGCTTTCCTTGCTGAAATAAGTAACTTACAGTGGTGCTTCATATTGGACCCTGTCAAAAGTAAAAGATAACAGCTTTATTTATAATATAAATACACACAATCTTAGCATAGGTTTGGGGCTATAGATTCTGAACTTTTAAAAATAACCATATTGCATTGCTCCTAGGATGTTCTCAAATATCTCAAATATTGATTGGAAAGAGTTTTACTTTCTTGGTCAATCACAGAATTCAGTGTGTCCTAGATGTGATGAAATAGAGTAAGATAAATTGTTATGTCCAGTAATAAATTCCCAACCAATCTTTTAATTTGTGGCCCAAAGAAAAATTTTAAATAGGGTATGAAAAGGTGAAGACTTTCTTGCAAGACCTGTGAAGTTATAATTTGGGATGTGTTAGCTATATGATCAGTGGTACAATTTTTACTCAGCGAACTTTTTGCTTGACCAGGAACTTGTTTAAGATGGCTACTTTCACCTTCACTTGGAGGCAAAATTTAATACCCAAGAGACAAGTATAGCTGTCTAGGTAATTAAATAGTTTGTTTTATTTAATGTTTGGGGGGAAAAAATAAATGCCTGGCAGTGTGAAGGTAGCAAACTTAATTACCACTTCTAGAGCCACTGCAAATCACTTGTGTGACCATTCTGTCTTAATTATATAGCAGGATGAAAATGGTACCACTGCCCAAGACAGAATGCTTGCTATAAAACGTGCCACATGGGAAGATGAAATAGTGAAGTTAGAATCACCTTAATGGCTAACACACCAGCTTGGGAATCCAGAAACTACTTCTGTCTAATCTCTCTCCATCTTTCCCCACAAGGCCAACACTCCCTTGGCTTATTAATTAAATGGAAATGATTATATTTTCAGTATCTGTGAGATAATACACAAATAACACAATCAAGACGTGTAGCAGTTTTTGTTCCTCAGAAGAAAAAGATCACTTCAATACAGATAAAAGGAGAAAAAAGTATGATGAATAAATCAGAATTACCATTTATCAGGGTGGATAGAAATTTGATTTGTGATAAAGTTACAAGTTATGCTAAGTGAATTTTTGTTAAACAAGAAATATTTGGAGTTTTCAAGGTTCAATTTCCTACCAATTTGGGGAGACTATGGTTTTTATTATGTTCCTACTAAAAAAAAATCCTGATGTCACTAACTAATGCACTTGGCAAGCTGCTCATGTTGCACCTCACCTCTAGGAAACAGAACTGGTGCCTAACACATTTCTTTAGGCAGATGATCTGCAAATCCAGGTGGTCTCCGAAGCAGGTTTCATTGTATTTCCAATCTCAGAAGACAGAGGCAGAAAAATACAGGCAAGATATTCAACATAGCTATATTTCAGAGGAGGTGAAGTAGCATTCTTGAGTAAACAACTTAAAATTTCACAAGGAGTAAGAGCATAGCCTGTGTGAGGCTCATTTGAACAGGAATGCAGAGACAGGCATGGGTCTTGACTCCATGACCCCAGCTTAATTACAGACCCCCTAAGCATTTGCCAACACAGGTCTGCCTATTCAAAGCTATGTTTTTTCCAATAGTCGTGTATGGATGTGAGAGCTGGACTAAAAAGAAATCTGCTGCTGCTGCTGCTGCTTAGTCACTTCAGTCGTGTCCGACTCTGTGTAACCCCATAGACGGAAGCCTACCAGGCTCCCCCATCCCTGGGATTCTCCAGGCAAGAACACTGGAGTGGGTTGCCATTTCCTTCTCCAATGTACCCAAGAATTGATGCTTTTGAAATGTGGTGTTGAAGAAAACTCTTCAGAGTCCCTTGGATTACAAGGAGATCCAACCAGTCCATCCTAAAGGAGATCAGTCCTGAATATTCATTGGAAGGACTGATGCTGAAGCTGGAACTCCAATACTTTGGCCACCTGATGCAAAGAACTGACTCATTGGAGAAGACCCTGATGCTGGGAAAGATTGAAGGCGGGAGGAGACGGGGACGGCAGAGGATGAGATGGTTGGATGGCATTGCCAACTCAATGGACATGGGTTTGAGTAAACTCCAGGAGCTGGTGATGGACAGGGAGGCGTGTCATGCTGCAGTCCATGGAGTTGCAAAGAGTCGGACACGACTGAGCAACTGAACTGAAGAATCTGCTCTCCATTATCTCAGAACTGGGGAGAACCCCAACAATTTCTTCATTCACGTTCCCATTTTTAAGATGAAGAAACTGGTACTCAAAGGGAGTAAGGGACTTGCCAATAGTCCCAAAACCAGAGCAGGGACATACACAGGTGAAAACTCAGTCCACCGTTTTTGCCACTGCACACATGCCACCCTTCCTCAATGGAAAAAGAAACGAATATGCTGAATTACTATAGACTACTGTATGCTCTCTAGCATTCCGTCCAACTCTAAACTTGCATATTTTTACATCAACATAGGAAAAGCTTGGAAAGTGTTAAATATTTACATAGAAAACAATTTTAAGCTGGCTAAACCAACAAAGCAGAGAAGGTAAATGCGGAACAAAAATGGAAGAGAAAGCACCACGTGCTCTTCTCCTCAAACCTCACTGTCAATCTCTAACATTTACTTTCAAGCATTTATATTCAAGATGATGTTTTTCTTTATTTACTATTTCCATTTGCAAAAGCCACTCCATTTCAAACTTCCAGGAATCTGCAATAAAATCACATTAAGCTAAGTAATAAAACGCCATTATTGGAGTGACAAGAAGCTTCACTACCTGAAGCTTATAATGCTTGCTCCCCTACCAACAGGGATGTTGTGAGGATTAATGAGATATTTAAAAAGCATTTTATGCATACAGAGAAAAGAGCCTCATAAATGCAAAGGAGAAATAACACTAGTTTATCTCCCCCATCAAGGGAGGGAATCTTGTCTAAACAGATGGACCTGGAACGATGTCTTGAAATTGAGAAAACACTACCTGTGTTAGAGGAGGCTTAGGAGAAAGCGCTTCTTGAGAATAAAAATACCTCTGAAACCAGATAGGTTTTATTCTTTAAACATTTATCTAGGGTGACCCATTGGTGTGCCCTTGACTGTGCTGTCTCTTGGGCTGTGGATTTGCAGTGCACAAAGCCATACCATTCTAGAACTGACTGGTCACTCTCTTTGTAGAATTTTCTCTTAAATGGTTTTCATTTTTCTTAGCTCATTGACAACCTCACTTTCTAATATTCAAATTCAAACTGTGAACTACTTAATCAGCTGTGGCGGTGTCAAGTTTGGGGAAAACGTTCAAAGTATTTAACGTGAGACTTCCCTGGTGGTCCAGGGGTTACGACTCTGTGCTTTCAATGTAGGAGGCCTGAGTTCGATACCTACTCAGGGAACTAGGTCCGAACTACCTCAGCTAAGAGCTCACAAGTCACAGTGAAGAGCCAGTGTGTTGCAACTAAGACAGCGCAGCCAGATCAAAAATAATAACAAAAATGCAATGTATAAAATAACCTTAGTTCCTGTTCACAAAGGCTGCACTAACAGGCAAAACAAGGGAAATCGCCGTAACATTTCAGTCCAAGCTTCATCATCTAATTTAACTACTGATGCTTCACCATCCCAGCCACTTCTGATCTGTCTCAGAGTAAGCAGCTCACACTACTCTATTTTTTCTAGTTATTTATTCTCAGTTGCACTAGGTCTTTGCTGCTGTACGTGGGCTCTCTCGAGTTGCACTGAGGGGGGCTACTCTTTGCTGCGGTGCCTGGACTTCTTACTGTGGCGGCTCCTCTTGTTGCAGAGCACAGGCTGTAGGTGCATGGGCTTTGGTAGTTGCAGCATGCTGGCTCAGTAGTTTGTGGCATGTTGCTCTACAGCAAGTGGAATCTTCCCAGACCAGGGACCAAACCTGTGTCCCCTGCATTGTCAGGTGGACTCTTATTCACCACCAGGGACGCCTGCTCACCTTAACCACAATCTCCTACAGTAGTGCTATGTGTTTCCTTGGGGTTGACAACAGAGGGGAGTTTCCACAGGGTTATAACTCCTGAAGTCCCCTGTGCACTGCCTGATCACTGAAGGAGCTCCCTTGTTTGAAGATGTGGTTGCATAGAGCATTGGCCCAGAATGTCTGTTGAGCACCGTTCTCAACACAATTTGGGAATGCTAAGATGCCTTTGCTTCTGTTTTGGACCTCTCTTTGAACTCTATTTACCTTCCCTTTCACATCTCACTGTTCCTTCTATTTCTTCCAATAAAATTTTAATGGCAAAAATAACAAAAAAACTGTGAATTGTTAGAAGCAAGTTAAATACTTCATTTAAAAACTTAGTTTAAAATACAGAATATCCCTGCCATTACAGTTCCTAACCCTGGAAAAATTAGGGAGAACTTTGCTGCTGCTAAGTCACTTCAGTCGTGTCCGACTCTGTGTGACCCCATAGACGTAAGCCTACCAGGCGGGAGAACTTTAGGGCAGATAAAATATGGACTTTGCAAAAGCAAACGTTATACAGCTTTAAAATGGTTGTTGTAGCCTGTGTTAGCAATTTCTTTTTCTTTTTTTCAATATACTGAAACATCAAAAAATGAAATGGTCCACAGCATTCTTACCCTCTGGCAGATGCTGGGCTGTGATGAGACCAAACAATAGAAGCAATCTGTATCTATCTTTTACTCTGTTGTCAACGGTCTTCTTACTGTAACTCTATAAAGAAAATGCACTGTCTTTTGTATCTTTTATGCATCTTTACATGGCAGGTCCATTTGATAAACCACATATTACCAGGAAAAGGGAACCTTAACTTCAAACTGTACTCCATGATGACCTCCTTCTGTACTAAACGATCATACACAGAGAAAAGAAGCAAAGGCATTACTCCCCCAGCGACCTAATGCTCGTTCTAGCACACTAGTTGTCTAAACAGTTATAGCTGCCTTGACTGCTTTTCTGCCTCTAGCTCCTTGTGAATTAATGCCTATCTGCCTGAATTTCTACTTTCCATTCTGTAGTACAGCTTGAAAAACAAGCAGCATCTGAAACCAACAAGCCAGGTCACGTTTAGAAGGTTTCTCCATATACATGGCTTCCCTGGTGGCTCCGCTGGTAAAGAATCCGCCTGCAATGCGGGAGACCTGGGTTCGATCCCTGGGTTGGGAAGGTTGCCCTGGAGAAGGAAAAGGCTAGCCACTCCAGTATTCTGGCCTGGAGAATTCCATGGTCTGTATAGTCCATGGGGCCACAGAGAGTTGGAGAGGACTGAGTGACTTTCACTTTCCATATACGTGCTGTGCCCACATGCTCAGTTGCTCCCCCTCCCAATTTTACCTGAGTGTTCTCAGCCCCCCACAAGGTATAATTCTGCATTCTCCCTGATAATATGATTTATGGAAGCTGCTTTTAACATCTTTCTACAGCTCATAATGAAAGCAAAAGATGACAGTTGTAGCTGGATACCTAAAAATAGGAGCCCTCCTTGAAAACTTACATAGAAACCCCATATTTTAACTGTAACAGTTGAAGAAAGTCATGGATAATTCTCATTTTCTGTGGAAAACATTCAAATATACTTCTATCCTGTGTACCTCCCTGGTGGTCCAATGGTAGTGAACCTACTTGCCAATTCAGGGTTCCATCCCTGGTCCAGGAAGACACCACATGTGACAAAGCAACAAAATCTGATTCACAACAAACATGCACTTGTTTCAAAATAAGAGATTTCACTGCAATGAGAAGCCTGAACGCTGCAACGAAGAGTAGCCCCCCACCCTCACTGCAGTCAGTAAAAGGTTATTTGCAGCAAAGATGACCCAATGGAGCCAAAAAAAAATAAATATAAATAAATACATCTTAAAAAATGTGTGTATATACACTTTCACCCTGTAAAATTGTCTTACAAATAGCAATGCTTCAATTTTTAGACATCAGATGTATGTCTGATAAGATAAGCTTAGCTGTGACTGTAATTCTGGGTCCATAAAAACTTGAAACCAGCAACAAATATTTTTGAGCTCCTACTTCTTTCAGGGAACAAAAGGATGAGGAAGACATGAGCTTCAGAAGCTTTCAGACCAGTAGAAACATAATGTAAGGATATGAGCCACTGCTGCTGCTAAGTCACTTCAGTCGTGTCCGACTCTGTGTGACCCCATAGACGGAAGCCCACCAGGCTCCCCCGTCCCTGGGATTCTCCAGGCAAGAACACTGGAGTGGGTTGCCATTTCCTTCTCCAATGTGTGAAAGTGAAAAGTGAAAGTGAAGTCGCTCAGTCGTGTCCGACTCTTCGTGACCCCATGGACTGCAGCCTACCAGGCTCCTCCGCCCATGGGATTTTCCAGGCAAGAGTACTGGAGTGGCTTGCCATTGCCTTCTCCGATATGAACCACTAGAAGGATCCAAATTCACGCCAAGGTAAAGTACAATGGATAGGGAAGTAAGAAAAAGGAATTATGGCAGTTTGAGAAGGTGGGGGCTGTGAATTTCCTTTAGGAAGATGACAGACCAAAAACATCTTCCTGGAAGGAGTACTATTTGATGTGGAGGCTTGAGGGATGAGGAGATTTCTGAGACACAACAGAGGGGAGGTATTTCTTGCTTTTCTGTGTTATCGTCAATAAGGTGACACTTTAATATTCACCTTGAATGGTAACCATGATGAAGCAAAGACTATTTTTTCCTTAAATATCTTTATCTAATTAACATACACTCATTCATTAAGTGATTTTCTGGTGAAGGCTCTCTGGGATTCATTCCTGTCTTTTTCACTACCTAGCTGTATAGCCCTGGACATATTACTTACATATTTTGTTACAGTTCCTGTAACTGTAAAATGGATGTGATTTCAGTTTCAACTTCACAGGGCTGCCATGAATGTTATGTGAGAAAAAAGCACATAAAAATCTTAGGGAGATATTGCAACACAGGAAGTAATTTTTACATGTTAGATGCTGTGAACACTGCTAGAAATATCAGTATGAACAAAAAGTACAGAAGTTGGTGGCGAGGGCAGATGGGAGGGGAACGATATTTAACCATGTAGGCTGGTCTTCTGAAATGAGTCAGTTCTTCACATCAAGTGGACAAAGTATTGGAGTTTCAGCTTCAGCATCAGTCCTTCCAATGAATACTCGGGACTGATCTCCTTTAGGATGTACTGGTTGGGTCTCCTTGCAGTCCAAGGGACTCTCAAGAGTCTTCTCTAACACCACAGTTCAAAAACATCAATTCTTCGGTGCTCAGCTTTCTTTATAGTCCAACTCTCACATCCATACATGACTACTGGAAAAACCATAGCTTTGACTAGACAGATCTTGGATGGCAAAGTAATGTTTCTCCTTCTTAATATGCTGTCTAGGTTGGTCATAGTTTTTTTCCATGGAGCAAGTCTCTCATTTCATGGCTGCAGTCATCATCTGCAGTGATTTTGGAGCCCAAGAAAATAAAGTCTCTTTTCTTTCCATTGTTTTCCCATCTATTTGCCATGAAATGATGAGACCAGATGACATGATCTTAGTTTTCTGAATGTTGAGTTTTAAGCCAGCATTTTCACTCTCCTCTTTCAACTTCATTAAGAGACTTTTTAGTTCCTCTTCACTTTTTGCCATAGTGTGGTGCCATCTGCATATCTGAGGTTATTGATATTTCTCCCGGCAATCTTGATTCCAGCTTGTGCTTCATCCATCCCTGCACAAGGCCAAAGAACATTCAAACTAGTGCACAACTACAATCATCTGACATGCTAGCAAAGTAATTCTCAAAATTCTCCAAGCCAGACTTCAGCGGGACATAAACCAAGAACTTCAAGATGTTCAAGCTGGATTTAGAAAAGGCAGAGGAACTTGAGATCAAATTGCCAACATCCATTGGATCATCGAAAAAGAGAGTTCCAGAAAAATATCTTCTGCTGCTTTATTGACTACGTCAAAGCTTTTGACTGTATCACAACAGGAAAGTGTAAAATCCTTAAACAGAGAGGAATACCAGAACACCTTACCCGCCTCCTGAGAAATTTGTGTGCAGGTGAAGAAGCAACAGTTAGAACTGGACGTGGAAAAGTGGACTGGCTCCAAATCCAGAAAGGAGTATGACAAGGCTATAAATTGTCATTCTGCTTATTTAACTAAATTGCAGAGTACATCATTAGAAATGCTGGACTGGATGAAGCACAAGCTGGAATCAAGATTTTCGGGAGAAATATCAATACCTTCAGCTATGCAGATGACACCAACCTTATGGCAGAAAGCAAAGAACTAAAAGCCTCTTGATGAAAGAAAGAAGGGAGTGAAAAAGTTGGCTTAATATCAACATTCAGAAAACTAAGTTCATGACATCCGGTCCCATCACTTCATGGCAAATAGATGGGGAAATAATGGAAACAGTGAGAGACTTTGTTTCTTGGGCTCCAAAATCACTGCAGATGATGACTACAGCCATGAAATTAAAAGACGCTTACTCCTTGGAAGAAAAGCTATGACCAAAATAGACAGCATGTTAAAAAGCAGAGATATTAATTTGCCAACAAAGGTCTGTGTAGTCAAAGCTATGATTTTTCCAGTAGTCATGTATGGGTGTGAGAGTTGGACTATAAAGAAAGCTGAGCACTGAAGAATTGATGTTTTTGAACTGTGGGGTTAGAGAAGACTCTTGAGAGTCCCTTGGACTGCAAGGAGATCCAACCAGTCCATCCTAAAGGAGATCAGTCCTGAATATTCATTGGAAGGAATGATGCTGAAGTTGAAACTCCAATACTTTGGCCACCTGATGCAAAGAACTGAGTCATTTGAAAAGACCCTAAGTTGGGAAAGATTGAAGGTGGGAGGAGATGGGGACGACAGAGGAAGAGATGGTTAGATGCCATCACCGATTTGATGGACATGAGTTTGAGCATGCTCCAGGAGTTGGCGATGGACAGGGAAGCCTGGCATGCTGCAGTCCATGGGGTTGCAAAGAGTCAGACACGACTGAGCAACTGAAGTGAACTGAACTGAACTGAAGCAGGGTAATAATATACAGCCTTGACGTACTCCTTTCCCAATTTGGAACCAGTCCATTGCTCCATGTCCAGTTTTAACTGCTGCTATTTGACCTGCATACAGATTTCTCAGGAAGCAGGTAAGGTGGTCTGGTATTCCCTCTCTTGAAGAATTCTCCACAGTTTGCTGTGATCCACACAAAGACTTTATTGTAGTCAATGAAGGAGGAGTAGATGTTTTTCTGGACTTTTCTTGCTTTTTCTATGATCCAATGGATGTTGGCAATTTGATCTCTGGTTCCTCTGCCTTTTCTAAATCCAGCTTGAATATCTGGAAGTTCTTGGTTCACATAATGTTAAAGCCAAGCTTGGAGAATTTTGAGCATTACTTTGAGTGTGTGAAATGAGTGCAATTGTGTGATAGTTTGAACATTCTTTAGCATAGATTTTCGATGGGATTGGCATGAAAAGTGACCTTTTCCAGTCCTGTGGCCACTGCTGAGTTTTCCAAATTTGCTAACATATTAAGTGCAGCACTTTCACAACATCATCTCTGAGGATTTGAAACAGCTTGAGTGGAATTCCATCACCTCCACTAGCTTTGTTTGTAGTGATGCTTCCTAAGTCCCACTTGACTTTGCATTCCAGGATGTCTGGCTCTAGGTGAGTGATTACACCATCGTGGTTATCTGGGTCATGAAGATCTGTTTAGCACTGTTCTGCTGTGTATTCTTGCTACCTCATCTTAATATCTTCTGCTTCTGTTAGGTCCATACCATTTCTGTCTTTTATTGTGTCCATCTTTGCATGAAATATTCCCTTGATATCTGCAATTTTCTTTAAGAGATCTCTGTCTTCCATGACAACAGAACAGAACACACACTCCAGTTCTTCTCAAAGTAAAAGTCAAGATAGTTTCCTGCCCCTGGCATGACCACTGTGAGAACTCTCCTCTTTGTGGAACTCTTTCACCTCTTGGCATCACTGCACCATGATCCTGAGTCTTTAACAAGGGTATGTACCATGTCATGTGAAGGACACCAATCTTACCCAAGCTTCTGGCATTCAAAAAAACCCAAAAAGTTCTGGTTTCTTTTTGTTATCATATCCATGACTGAGTTTCTCCTCAGCAAATCTCTATGTTAAAATGTTGGTCCTAGACTCTAAACTTCATGAAGATAAGTCTGCTTGCCTATCTTGCCTGGCACTTGGTAGATCATTCTATATCTGTGCATGTTTATATATACAGATATAAATATATGTATAACTTTGTCAACCACCTGGTCAATTCAGTCATTTCAAATCGTAAAGTTTAGCATGACACAATTAAATAACAAAACTCTTTTGCAATTTTCATAACATAGGACTAATTAAGTATGGACTAAAGTAACCAAAATAATTCTTAGGATTAAGAGTCACTGAGGTATTACTTAGCTTGAAATTAATTCTATTGTATTGCCAAGGTGGTTAATATAACATCCCACCATTGTTGAAAAGAAAGAAATGACACTCATCCTTAAATAGCTACAGCAGGCATGTTTTATAAAATGGGTGGTGGCAAAGAGTCTCAACCCACTAGGCTAGAGCATTGCAAGAATGTTGAGGGTACTAATGAGGACGGCATTAACAAAGTTAGAGAAATTACATTTTCCAATGCAGAGAGATCTCGGTATAAAAATGGGAAAATACTGGTGTAGACAAAATTGCCCTGGCTTCTCTAGAGCAAACATTTTATAGTCTTTAGCATGGTCATACAAATTATAGACATCCTAAAATAAGATAAAATATCCCATAGTTCCCAAACTTTACTGAACAATCCTGATATTCTATTGAACAAACTTTGCAAAAATGTTGCTCTGTACTTTGAAGCTGGAAGTTTGGCAAATTGCAGTTTCCAAACTCTAACCAATTAGCATGTAAACCTTGATATAAGATATTTCATATTTCAAAATGAGCCATATCAGGATTAAATGAAGATACGAAAAATGCTGCAAATGTAGATTTAAAGAAGAGTCTCCATATGATACATACAGGAGGACAGACACTGCTTTTATGAAGTCCTCTAGGAAAGAGGAACCAAAAGACCGACCAGAAATATGCCAAACAAGATCCATGTAGAAAATATAGATTGACCTCGGTATGTCTGTATATGTATTTTTTCCAATTGGTAAACAAAAGTGGATGATTCTATAGTATGTGTTCAGAGTTTGTTTGTTTGTTTAATTGAGTTTAACCTACTGCCTTTGACTGACTAGACTCTAACTAGATGTATCAACTAAAATTAAAATGTCCATGAAGTTTTGTGTCCGAGAAGAAAAACCTGATAACAATACCAATTACAGAAGGATGTGTAGACCAACCCTTTCTGTTTAGATAAACCAAGTATTATGTCATTATTTAAATGAGAAAAATAATAACCCAAGTGAATTTAAGGTAATCATAATGAGAAAACAAATGTTTGGGGCAAAAGTTTTCACATTTTAACAATAGGAAAAATATTTTTAAACAGAATGTTATTGCTAATTGAACTAAAAATAGTGAAATATGAAGATGTCTTTTTCTCTGCCATTTTAACACAAAATAGAAATGCTATGATAGATATGTGTTTGAGCACACTTGTTTGACAGAATAATCCCTGAAACACAGAAGTATGTCTGAATTGCTGTGCTGCATACAGGATACATTTGAATCGAGAAAGTTCAATTAATAAATATTTAAAGATTACAAAAATTGCTCCACCATTATAAAGTAAAACCACATTCTTTGATATTTATTTCCTATATAGTTCTTTGGCCATGATAAGGGAAGGAAAATTAGTATAGCACTGAAGTTGGGAAAACAAATTTCAAAGAGAAGCAATGTAAAAGGCTTTGCTCAAGAAAGTTCAGTTTAAAATAGTCTAAAGAATTTCACCATAGCAAGAATAAGAAAATGGGAAAAGATGCAGCACAGAGAATTATTTTATCAATATTTATTTTAAAAGTTCAATCAGTGACTGAGCCCAAAGGGCTTTTATCTGTTGGAAAGCATGATTTCAAATACAGTCATTTATATCAGAACAGAGGATGAAAGATGTGAAAGGGAAATTAAATTTTCAATGAAACAATTGCCAATCACTTTGCCATTTAAAACAGAATGAATTAGCAGATGCACAAAGTATTTTATTTCATTTTTGACCTTCAGGAGTCATACTATTTGTTGATAAGACACCACATAGGAAACTGAAAAGCCCTGGTAATAACTGTTATAAATCAAACTTTATGAATATACAATGTGGTCAGTACTTTTGGTTTTGCTGACTGTATCATTAAAGTTTTTACTTGTTCTTTGAATGAGTCACAATATACATTTTTAAAGAGATAATAAAAATGGGAAATACTTATAATAATCTAAAGCATAAAACTGATAAATAATAAAATAACATTGAAATTCTAATTTCATTGTTTTATTGCCTCCCAGTCTTGGAAAGCTGAAGGAAATTACATTGTTCTTTGATAGAAAATCTCTAATCATTGACTGTGTACAACACTGTCCTGGCAGAACATTTTCTAGTTATGTGACACATACACATAGACCTCATTTTCTCTGTGTTAGTGGTTTGATCTGCAATTCATTTGATATTTAAAGCAGAATAAAAATATTTTAATTATACTAATTTATAGGTCAAGAAAATCTGACACAGAGGGTTCAGATAACTTGCCCATGGTCACACAGCTAGCAGGTGGCAATCCCCAAAATTTATCTAGATAACCAAGTTCTAGGTTGTTTTTAATGATTAAGGCTGTTGCCTTGCAATGCTCAGAATAAATTCATAATTTATTCATAATCTTAGGGTTTGAACTAAATTTAATTTTACTTCTAACAATAACTCACTTCCACAAAATGTCCCAATTTTAAATGAAGAAAATTTTTAATTAAATCTTAAAATATGTTGGACAGTAAATATTATATATGTTTGAAATACCATGATAAAATATGGTATGTGATTTGGAAAACTTAGTTTACATCAAGTGATTCCTTAGACGCAGGCAGGAGACTGAACCATATAAATACTGAGTAACCGACTCGATGGACGTGAGTTTGAGTGAACTCCGGGAGTTGGTGATGGACAGGGAGGCCTGGCACACTGTGATTCAAGGGGTCGTAAAGAGTCGGACACGACTGAACGACTGAACTGAACATTAATTGTGTGTTACTTTATGACTTATCTACAAATGAGGATTTTAAAAATGCAAGCTATACAGGTAAGAATATACCAATAAGATGATAAAAGCACATTTGAAATTTTTTTCCAAATTAATCTATGGATCAGCTAATATCAATACCAGACAAATCATTCAATTTTGGCTCATTCAAGTCAAATGTGATTCAATCTATGACCATAAAAAATAAGTATTTGTATTTTATCAGGTTTTATTTTCCTTTAGAAAATGATCGGCATCTGTATGGATTACTTTGAGAAGACCATCCTTTTAAGTAAAAGACCTTCACCCTTTTTCACTCCCATGATGCTCTTGTCCTGAGCTGTCCTCCAGGGTAAGTGCAGAAATGCAGGCTGGCCTGAGAGAATTAGACCTAATCCACAGAGGACTAAGATGAAGCCAGAGAAATCAAGATGGACTTACTATTCAGACCATAACTAAGGAGGATGGAGAAGACCAGCTCTAAACCAGAAAACAAAACCGTGGAGGAAGCCAGATCAGTAAGATACAAATATAACAACAGAACAGCTATAATATAAGCCAGAAAAAAACCTGAAAACATTTTGTAGAAATGGGAAATGCATGCAAACTGAGATAAATCTTATTAGATTTGTTAGATTCATTTTCATAGGGCTTCTTGGGAAGATGTCTGCTGAATTCACAGAGACATAATGGAAGATTTCCTGAAAAATCCACATTGGATCCTCCTGCCATCCAAGGCAGGTCTCATGTTCCGTCGGGTTTTCCTTGTGTTAATTTACCTTTCTCTGAGTCACGATTGGAAACGCAGGAGCAGGGGATACTTATTGAGTATATGTGTTCCCAAGCTCTATGAACCTTATCTTCAGATACTGTTAAAAAGTTATAACTGGATTGACACATCAGACTGGCCTTGAACACATGACTTGCCTTCTCTTCCCCAAGAGTCCAAAGAGGTTATAGTTTGTAGGCATAGATCAAATCCTACAGTTACATTCAGATGAGACCAATAGAACGCATGGTGAATGTCCACGGGTTTAAGCGAAAGTGAAAAAGGGACAGAGAGGCACAAGGGAGAGGGCAGCATTCTGTATACTAAGCTGTAATATTTAAATGTTGTGGTTTAGTTGCTAAGTCGTGTCTGACTCTTTGCAACCCCATGGACAGACACCTGCCAGGCTCCTCTGTCCATGGAATTTTCCAAGCAAGAATACTGGAGTGGGTTGCCATTTCGTCCTCCAGGGGATCTTCCCCAGCCAGGGATCAAACCTGGGTTTCCTGCATGGTAGGCAGAGTCTTTACCAATTGAGCCACCAAGAAAGCCCTACTATTCATATGAAAATCCATAAGCCAGAAGATGTAAACATTTTAATGCAGATGACAGAGAACATAACGTTTATATTTTGGGGGCAGAGTATTATGAATTACCCAATCAGGTATTGGAAATGTAAGCTTTATATCTTAAAATTATTTTCAGAATCATTAAATCAGTGCCAATAATAAACAGTTTTCTTCACTTGAAACCTAGTCTAGTGAAGCCGCCTGCCACCAGCTCATCTGGGCTTGTTACCTCTATATTTATCTGCGCCAAAGTTGTCCTCACTGCAGCTCTCATTGTATAGTTAGCCATTCTGCTGCCAAGCTGGATGCCCAGGCACATCTCTAGCCTAACCTTCATTTTATCCACGGATTCACTTACTTAGAAAATGTTTTTGTCAAGTGCTGACTTTGACGGATATTATGATTGGCACTGGAGATTCATCTTCCCTCCACCCCTATTTCCACAGCTTTAGATTCATTACCTCATAATTTTTCAACTAAATCTTAGCAGGGGCAGCTGTGCTTTGTCTGATTCTGATTATGCCCTTTTCAATCTTGTCTCTTTATTATTCCTAGAATGATCTTTATAATACACAAACCTGATTATGTCAAGTCCCTGACATAACTCAAACTCTTTAGCATAACACAGAAAACCCATTATGATATGTTCTGTGCTTACCTTTGCAGTCTTATCTCTTGCTACCCTTCAATTACCACCAACTTCATTTTCCTGAATTAATTGCATCCCAAGAACATGAATTTTTATTTTTCTAAACTGAACCTCAGCTTACAATGCCTTCTCTCTTTCCTAGATCCCTATTCATCCCTCTTTATTTTTTAGGACTCATTTCAGGTGACACCTCCTCTAAGAAGCCTTCTCTAACCAATCACTCCAGGAAGGCTGCTTTTGAAAGTTCTTCAGTAACTTTTCAAAAACACCTGTGCCCATCTTTTTCTTCAAGTCTGTCGCACAGAATAATCAGCATCTGTTTATTGTCTGTCTCCTCTCATACAAATTAGGCTGGAAACTTTCTGTGGCAGGGAATGTATCTTATTTGCACTTACCATATATAAATCTTTCAAAAAATTTGATGAAAGAAAGCATGGAAGAATATCTCATTTGTATAAATATCAAGCATCTCAAAAAGTTGACAGGATGAAAATTATATCTGACAGAAAATAAATAGAGAAAACAACAAAGAAGATCTTAAATGTCCTCACCACAAAAAAAGATATGATAATTATGTAACATGATAGAGGTGTTAGCTAACACCACACTGGTAATCATACTCCAATATATACATAACTGTATGAAAGCAACACTTTTTATGTCTTGAGCTTACACAGTTACATGCCAATTATATCTCTTTTTTTTTTAAATAAAACCGCTTCCCAGGGTGTCATATGAATGTAAATCAAGTTCCAGTTGATAATTACAGGCAACTTGAATAAGAGACAACTTGTTTTCTTAGAGAAAATTACAGAAAAATGGCTAATGGGGCAAAGGCAGTATTTGGAAGTAGAAGAATGGAAAAACAGCATTAGGAAAGTTTCCAAAACAAGATCCTTAATGGGAATCATGAGTAATTGCACTTAATAAAACAAGAGAAATGTGTTTAAAGAAATAGATGAGGCTGAGCAATAAACTCGATGGAAAAGTCATGTATAAAAGAGACAAGTTCAAGAGACTTTTAACAAAGTGCTATTGTGTCTATAATTTACTGTTCTTTGTGACCCCGTGGACTATACAGTATATGGAATTCTCCAGGCAAGAATACTGGAGTGGGTAGCCTCTTCTCCAGAGGATCTTCCCAACCCAGGGATCAAACCCAGATATACCACATTGCAGGATGATTCTTTACCAGCTGAGCCAGCAGGGAAGACCAAGAATATTGGAGTGGGTAGCCTATCCCTTCTCTAGTGGATCTTCCTGACCCAGGAATAGAACCAGGGTCTCCTGCATTGCAGGCAGATTCTTTACCAACTGAGCTACCAGGGAAGTTCATATAATTTACTGCAGGGATCCCCAATCTCTGAGACCTAATGTCTAATGATCTGAGGTATAGCTGATGTAATAATAAAAGAAATAAACTGCAAGATAAGTGTAGTTGCTTGAATCATCAGGAAACACTCCCCCACCCTGATTTGTGGAAATGTTTACTCCCACAAAACTGACCCCTGGTGCCAAAATGGTTGAGGACTGCTGATCTACTGCAAAACTCTTCAGCACGGACAATGAATACAAATGTGTGTGTGTATGTGTATGTGTGTTTGTCTATCTGGAAATTCTTCCATTTGGCTCCTGAAATCTCTGTGACATTTCCTACTCTTTTATTTTGGGGTATTATTTAGCTCTAAAAGATGTTCCGGCCTCATCTTGTCTATCTCCTGCCCCAGGCCTAGATCTAGTCATTTCTCTAAGAAGCACTGGTTCCTTTTATTCAAAAAAGTCACCAGAAACTAAGATGTGATCACTGAGTGTGTGTTCATTGCTACTAGAGTGTCACTGAGTCTAAGCTCCCTAAGCAGACAGGGTTAAGAAATATAGGTATATATATAAACTGATGTAAATACGTCTAGAATTATCCATGTATCTATATATTGATATTGCTAGCATTAGTTCGGGTTGATGTCTTTAATCCTGACCCAGCACCACATGGGTCACTCTACCCTTCTGCCTTGTTTACTTGAACCTCCACTTCAACACTGAGAATCACAGTTCCTACCATCCATGTACTTCATCCTTGATTTCCAACTGCACTTGTATCTTTTTATTGATTCAGAGGACTGTTTGCTATCTGAGTCTGTACAGAAAATCCCTGCTGCTAAAGTAATGTTACATTTACCATAGGTCTACAAGCCATGTGCTGTTTGAACCCTGAAAGGACAGAGCACAGAATCATCCAGCTCACAGCGCTCATCCTGCTGTTTGCGTCTACTTGCCCATGAACAGAAACTGTGTATCAGAGTTTCATCTGGATCATAGAGATGCCAGCCATGGACTCTTCCACTTCTAATTGTTAGGATGTAGTTATATTTTCCCAAAAAGAGAATCTGATAGCTCTGCATGTTCCAACTGTCTTAATCATTTTATAATAAGATGCATAATCAAGAAGAAATTTTAAAGTTGGCCTAGATTTTTAAGTATATCACTAGTTACAAGGATAGGTTCTAATAAACTGAGACCTGTAGTTAATAATAGTGAAAAGTGAAAGTCGCTCAGTCGTGTCCGACTCTTTGCGACCCCATGGACTATACAGTCCATGGAATTCTCCAGGCCAGGATACTGGAGTAGGTAGGCTTTTCCGTTCTCCAGGGCATCTTCCCAACCCAGGGATCTAACCCAGGTCTCCCACGTTGCAGGCAGATTCTAAGGGAAGTCTGTGGTTAACAATAAGAAGAGCATAAAGGGAGATATTAGTTTTACCAGCCACAGAAGAAGGGTGGCAAAGATCTACTTCCTGAGAATGCTGCTGCCTGTCAGACTGAACTTGTTCCTGCATTCCTTCGTCCCAAAGAATAGCCCAGCACTACAGTAGTAAGCAATGATACTAAGCCATCCCTTCTCTCTCTCCATTTTATTCCTATCTTCTCTATCAAAGAGAATCATCTTTAGACATGAAGGATGTGGCAAACCCAGACAAGAGCAAACTGAAGTCCAGGACGGTAAAAAGAAAATGAAGAGTAAACCTAAGCTTTACCAATGGGATCAAGCTTCTTGATTTGAATTAACTAGATTCTAGATCACTAAGCCCAACTTCAAAGGATATCCCTGAGCTACCAACAGCAAGCCTAGGGCCACAGTAAATATATGCTTTCCGAATGGACAGTAAAGACTCAACAGGTCCTGTTCTGTGTGTACCCATACAAAAGTAGGTGTGTGGGGGAGTTATAACGTGAAATACTTTATATGGATATAAAGGAAAACTCTGGTAGGATTCAGTTCAGTTCAGTCGCTCAGTCATGTCTGACTCTTTGGGACCCCAAGAATCACAGCACACCAGGCCTCCCTATCCATCACCAACTCCCGGAGTTCACTCAAACCCATGTCCATCAAGTCAGGGATACCATCTAGCCATCTCATTCTCTGTCATCCCCTTCTCCTCCCGCCCCCAACTTTCCCAGCATCAGAGTCTTTTCCAGTGAGTCAACTCGTCGCATGAGGTGGCCAAAGTATTGCAGTTTCAGCTTTAGCATCAGTCCTTCCAATGAACACCCAGGATTAATCTCCTTTAGGATGGAATGGTTGGACCTCCTTGCAGTCCAAAGGACTCTCAAGAGTCTTCTCCAACACCACAGTTCAAAAGCATCAATTCTACGGCGATCAGCTTTCTTCACAGTCCAACTCTCACATCCATACATGACCACGGGAAAAACCATAGCCTTGACTAGACGAAACTGTTGGAAAAGTAATGTCTCTGCTTTTTAATATACTATCTAAGTTGGTCATATTGGATGCCCTAAAATATAAGAATGTACTTGAAGAGGCAGTAAAACATTTCTGAAATATTCAAGTACTTATGAAGGATTATTGTGGAGTGAGTGGCGATCAGACTGGGACTAGACGGCCTCGGAGCAGACTTCCAGCCCTGCGATGCTGCAGTCACTCTGCAGCCAGTCTCTGAGTGTGGATATTATAGCACGACATTTAATCCTAGTGCTGACATTGTCTAATTTGCACTTTTCATGCTAACTCTTCTGACCGCAGCATTGTAAATAATGAATCTGAAAAATCCTTTATGTATAGTTAGAAGATAAAAATGAGCTCAGAATAAGTGTTAACTCATCTTGGTCGAGGTTAAAAAAGCTTTTTAAAAAACATTTTTTGGAATGTTTTAATTTAGAGGTCAAGGTGTATATCAGCATTGATAAGTTTTAATAAAGGTGTGAAAAAGCAAAAACATTAAAAATTGGAAACATGGCCATCTTTATTTCACTTAAGTGTCACTAACTTTAATCATTAAAATTGAATATAAATACTTTAACTCAAGCAAAATTGTAGGTAGACAATTGGAATAAATCTTGTATGACCAATATTAGCCTGATATTCAGAATGAAAAATTGAAAGATGAAGGCAATTTCTAATTTAAGCTTTTAAAAAAAGAGACTACATAAATGAATCTATAAATTAGAAATGAATTTTTAGAGCCCTATAAGGGACTTCAATTTAAATCAAACTTATATATTAAACCTTTAAGATACAATTTGTTTCATTTTTCCCCTGAAATGAGACTCACTTCCTAAGTTCCAACACATGGGCTTATAATTACTTTTCCAATAAGATAAGGAATTAAATTTCATTGCGCTCATTCAGTCAGAAAATATTTATCAAATGTCTATTAGATGCAAGATGCTGCCACTGTATTAGACCCAGTGAGCTGAGAGAGAAACAAGATGGAGTCTCTGCCGTTTTTAGAATTTACAGCCTAGCAGAGAAAATAGACATTAAACAACTGATTACTTGATTGGTCACATGTCACAGTTGAAAGAAATGTATCCAGGATAATATTGACATTGTGTAGAGGGAAACTTCTTTAGACAAAGGACAGGGTAGGGTAGGAGAAGTCAGAATTGTTCCTGGTGGAAATGTTGACAGAGGAAAGTTTTAAAGCAAAGAAAGAATTGGGAGAGTGAAATGTAAAGAGAAGATAATGACCCAAAGGAGAGGGCAAAGCAAGGGGAAAGCCTCTGAAGCAGGAGGGACCATAGTATTTAAGAGACTTGAAACGGTTCCTGCCCCGGGTCACACAAGTAGTGAGGCAGGGCAGAGTCCAACATAACGGCCCTGAGACCAGGCAGGGACCGCAGACCCAGACGGAGCTGACGGCTCCTTCCATCCTTCATCCAGCAGCTTCAGTTCAGTTCAGTTCAGTCGCTCAGTCGTATCCGACTCTCCACGACCCCATGAATCACAGCACGCCAGGCCTCCCTGTCCATCACTAACTCCCGGAGTTCACTCAAACTCATGTCCATAGAGTCGGTGATGCCATCCAGCCATCTCATTCTCTGTCACCACCTTCTCCTCCCGCCCCCAATCCTTCCCAGCATCAGAGTCTTTTCCAGTGAGTCAACTCGTCACATGAGGTGGCCGAAGTATTGGAGTTTCAGCTTTAGCATCAGTCCTTCCAATGAACACCCAGGATTGATCTCCCTTAGAATGGACTGGCTGGATCTCCTTGCAGTCCAAGGGACTCTCAAGAGTCTTCTCCAACACCACAGTTCAAAAGCATCAATTCTTCGGTGATCAGCTTTCTTCACAGTCCAACTCTCACATCCATACATGACCACTGGAAAAACCATAGCCTTGACTACATGGACATTGGTTGGCAAAGTAATGTCTCTGCTTTTTAATATACTATCTAGGTTGGTCATAACTTTCCTTCCAGCAGCTTACTCTTCCCCAAAGACTGCTGTGTTACAAGTGGGTAACAGAGACACAGCTGCGATTTCTTTATTCCTCTTCTGTCAGGTTTACTGTCTGTCTGCATTACTGATGGCATGCCCTGTTATCTCTTAAGTAAAAAGTGGGAATTATTTTCAAAGTAATATACATGAAGTCTGAAATAGGAAATGAGGTCTGACGTGAAAGCCGCTCCATCCTGTCCGACTCTGTGATCCCATGGACTACAGGGTCGATGGAATTCTCTAGGCCAGAATACTAGAGTGGGTAGCCTTGGATCTTCCCAACCCAGCTATCCAACCCAGATCTCCAGCACTGCAGGCGGATTCTTTACCACCTGAGCCACAAGGGAAGTAGTAAATAAACTTCTGCTATATTCTTATCCATTTCCATTACAATAAGGTATTTGCAAATAAGTGTAAAACAATCCATTCTTCTCCTAAAACAATGTTAAAAGTTTAAAAATAAAAACTAGCATATACCACCAAATGCAGTTTGAGTGAATACCCTTCAAATATCAAGCTACATCTTGGAAAAGGGAGAAAATGCAGTTCATAGAATAGAGACAAAATGTATTTCTCTGACTATTTTCAAAATCTCATGATTATCTTCCAAATACAAAAATAAAAGTCTTGCTTTAAAACAGGTATCATACATGAATTTTACACTACTTCAGAATGAAATCACCAGCTGAGTCCAGAAACAGAACGATTTTCTTACAACAAAATCACATTTTCCAATTTAAGAGTTATTCATTTTCATTCTTCTCTGTTCTTCCTGCTGTTTACCCATTGGGAATTAAACTGTTTACTTATGCCACTATAAAAGAGAAAGACAAAACAAGCACCTAAAACTAAATGCCATTTGTTTTGTTTCCAATTTCAAGGAAAGTATTGGTTGAAGAGACTTAGAAATGAATAATAAAAGAATTAATTTCCATTTGGAAGAATCAATAAGCCATCAAATTAATTTCTTCCTCTGATAAATAAGAAAACTAAAACCCAAGGAGATTAAATGATTTATACAAGTTCTACTAACTAGTAAGGCCGATTTCTGGTTTCCAGCTCTTCTCAATACACCCTACCCATAATTTTACTTTGCCATGTTTTGCTTTTTCCATATAACAAAGAAGTGGTTACATCCTGCTGTTCAAACTGCTGTGTGTTCCGTGCTTAGTAGCTCAATCACGTGCAACGCTTTGAGACCTCATGCACTGTAGCCCACCAGGCTCCTAAGTCCATGGAATTCTCCAGGCAAGAATACTGGATGGGTTGCCAGGCCCTGCTCCAGGGGATCTTCCCAACCCAGGGATCAAACCCAGGTCTCCCGCATTGCAGGCAGATTCTTTACCCTCTGAGGCACCAGGAAAGCCCACGAATACTGTTTAAACTGCAATAATGCTAAAAACAAAATTTATCCAAGATCCTGTTTTTAAAGTATCAACTTCAAAAGAATCTATGTTACAAAGTAATGAGATTGTCTAAAAAAAAAAAAAAAAAGGCCAGCAAAGCAATAGACCAAGATGCAAAAAAAGGGCTCTAAGCCTGCTGTCATTGAATCTTTATGTACCCCTTCAAAGGGATAACCTTGATGTTGAAAGTGAAGTAATCAATTTTGCTACATTTTATGCCCATTGGTGACAGTAAGTTTGTGAAGTGCTTACCAGAAGGAGAGAGCTTGGCTGGTTGTCTAGCAACAAAGTAAATACACATGTTGGTATAAACTAACTACTCTTTAGAAGGAACCACTTTCGTTATTCACTTATTAAATCTCTCTCTTAACAAAGAGAAAAAAAAAAAATACAAGACCTGGCAGGGGAGAGGATGGACATGGTAAGAGGAAAAGTGAGTTCCAGAAGTTTAAAAATTAACTTCTGATAATTTATGAGGACGGACTCCCGCCCCCATAAGTCAAATAGACCTGTGAAGAGGTAGACTAGATACTGAAACACTCTAGAATCACCGATTCATAAAATCATCTCTGCATCAGCGCTGAGCACCTAACTCCTGTAATTCAGCTAGATGAGACCGACTGTGGCTAATCAGATACAATTGATTAATGACGTTTATCAAAATCATTACTATTACAGAGGCCATTTTCAAGGAAAACTTTGGTTTAGCTATACACTGAACATGAGTGGTGGAAGGAAAAAGAAAAGATGACTCATTCACAGCTTGTCATATGACGTATGCCTACTGTTACTGCCAGGCATGTATCCCACCACAAACTGCCCCTCTTATTGTTGCTATTGTTGTTGTTACTTTAATCTCTGATGCTGGAGCCAAGAGCCAAGAGTATTTACCTCTGTTCCTGCAGTAATCAATTAAGACGCTCTGTGTGCCTATTCCTTTCTGTTACCCAGGAGCAGCTTTGACTCTTGAATTTCTGTGTGGCTTCTGAATTGATGGCATGGCAACTGACGTCTGTATGTTTGTTTTTTTTTAATTCCTGGCTACTACAACTTGCTTTGGAGTGACCTCTGATACCTGTGTACTTCTTGGATTTGCAGTTTGCTTCCCTGACTCCTATCTAATATTTCAGTTTGTTTTATTTACCCTGGTTTGTATTCTGCTTCTGCCCCCAACACCTATCTCATTCACAGCCCCTGTGCCTATAGAGTTCTATTGACACTTTCTATTCTAGAATTTAACATATTAGACGAATTTCAACATCTGGTCAACATTTCTTTTTAAACAAAATACTCAACATTGATAATGTTTCCACACAGTGGTTCTCAAGATCTCTTGGGCTGTTATTTTAAACATAATAAATTTTAGAAATTGGCTACAGTTAACTAAACTGGAAGCTCAAGGGGGCAGACTTGGTATCAGAACCTGGATCTTATTCCCAGGGCCAGTGAACTTCTCATTGACTCCCATAGGACTAATAGGTTCAGTTTTCCTCTGCTTAGTGTCAAATGATGCTGAAATAGAACATATTAAATAAAATTAAAGGCCTCTGCAACCCCAAACCCCAGAGATAACTGTTCATGGCTAACTAAGAGTATTTCTTCTAAGATCCCCTACCCTCAATATAAAAATATGCATTATTATTTTTACCTTGTATTTTTCACATTTTCTTGCTTGTTTTATATATATATATATACAACACACACATACAATACCTAATGTGTATAACATGTATAACATATATATTTATATTGTATGTGTGTGTTGTATATATATATATATAAATATATCTCGGAAATACAGAAAATAATGTTGCATATTTTTCAGTAGCCCAACAGATGTTCTGTTTAAATCAGATTAAAATTACCATTTGAAGACTACTGCTTGGATAATAATGGCAGAAACATATTCAAAGTAAATGATGGTTGGTAAGAATTAAATCTGTAAAAACAAACTTTGTTCTTGAGAGTGAAAAAAATAAAAATAAATAAATATAACAAATTCTTTATGAGTCAACTCAAAATAAAATTTTATATGAACAGTATGAATAATTTAGAAACAAGCAAAGCTCATTTTAAATCCCATTGGTTTCAGAGACCATACTATGCTTAAATATTGCGATTGTAGGGTTAAAAAGGAAAGGCTACAACAACAATATGATGACGAGAGTGATGACAAGGCCTGGCGTCATCTTTTGAGAAATACATGTGCCCACTATGGTACCTGAGTTTTCACTGGAACTTAAAAAACACTATTCAGTGAATATGTTCTAGAGTACTAGCTAACTACGTTATTACAGATGTGAAAAAAAGCGACATATTTCAAGCATGGTACTTAACATTACTCAAGATCACACACAAAGAAGGCCAAAGGGCTCTAATTAGAAATTGTCCTGTATGACTTCAAAACTGAGACCTTTAGCCATTTTTCTAAGTTTCTCCTAAGAAACCCAACCTTAATACCCCTGAAATTCTATTAAAAAGAAGACAAATTGAATAGGTGACTCTGACTAAAAGCTTTTATTTAAAGCAGTAAATCCAAAGGGAAGAAAAAGCAGTTATTCTTCTCCACTATGTAAAATAGTGTGTGTGTGTAAACTGGTACAAATATCATGGAAAAGTATTTGGCAGTTTTTCCTAAAGCTAAAGATAGAGGTACACAGTCTCCAGGAATTCGATGCTGGGTACAGTATGAACTGTAAAGAAATAAGTGTATACGTCTACTAAAAGCCATGCATATGAATGGTCATATCAGAATTATTAATAATAGCCTAAAACTCTAAGCAGCCTAAAATTCCATAAATAAATTCCTAAAATTCCCTAATAAAATTAATTCTACAGATTATGATATATTCATACAGTGGAAAGCAATCGGAAAAGGACAACTATGTACCTTACAGACGTAAAATAGATCTACAGAATCCTGACACAAAATAGTAAGCTGTTTGGTTTTATAAAGTCCTCAAACGTGGAAAATGAAACTCTGGTGACTGGTGAGAAAAGTGTTTTCTTTGAGAGGGCAGTATTGCCCGGAAAAGGCGAGGAGCTCTTCCAGAGCGCTGGAAGTACTCTGCATTGATTTGAGAGTTGGGTGTCTCTCATATTCATAAACATTCACTGGACAATCAAGATGTGTGCATGTCTAACTTATGCTTTCATTTAAAAAAAGAAATTTTCCAGGATGAGGTAAAAGTAAATTATTATTTATTAAAAACTTATAACAATTCTAAAAAAAATACATAATTTGAAACAGTGAGTTTGAGTCTAACTTTTCTATAAGCCATGTTTTAACTATAAACTATAACTATGACTTCCTCCCAAAATATAGGTTTAAAAAGAAGAGTTAATAATCAATGCTGAGAAATGGTATCACCTTTTGGAGTAAGAAAAGGTCCTATTAGATCATTTTCTCGCAGTGTATTAGAAAATAAATTCTATATGGAATTAAAAGTTAAATAAGCAAAGATATCTAAAAAGACACCCAAAAAGATTATTTTTCTATTACTCAGTTGCACAAGTCTATCTGTAAAACTCTATTTAAAACATGAAGGAAAATATCGAAGTATTTTCTTCCATATTTTAAAATATCATTGAACACTCACAAGCAGAATTTGAAAAGCAAACAATAGGACAGGAAATATATTTTCACAGCTTCTGACAGGAAACGGTAACATTATCTGTAGCACACGAAGAATGCCCATAAGCTCTAAATGTATTTTTCTAAGAAAAGCAGCACAGCAGCAATAGAGGATATAGACAACATAAAAATAAATAAAATATATAGTCTATCCACATGAGAACTGTTTCACTTTGTACATCAAAGAGATGCAACTAAAATTACAGGTTTAAAAAAACGTTTTTTTTTTCCTAGCAAATTGATAAAAGGTAAAAATATAATATATAGAGGAGTAAGAAGACTCTTGAGAGTCTCTTGGATTGCAAGATCAAACCAGTCACTCCAAAAGGAAATCAAGCCTGAATATTCATTGGAAGGACTAATCCTGAAGCTGAAGCTACAATATTTGCCCACCTGATACAAAGAGCCGATTCATTGGAAAAGACCCTGATGCTGGGAAAGATTGAAGGCGGGAGGAGAAGGGGGTGACAGAGGATGGGATGATGGGATGGTATCACCGACTCAAAGGACATGGGTCTGAGCAAACTCTGGGAGATAGCCAAAGACAGAGAAGCCCGGCATGCTGCAGTCCACGGTTCCCAAAGCCAGACACGACTGAGTGACTGAAAAGCAGCAGTTAAGAAGCACAGTAAGTCCCCTACATATGGATAACCTCCATTCAGGAGCATGTTCGCAAACCCAACAGTTAGCCTAAGTGACTATGGACACAATCGTCTATATACTGTACTGTGCTGTGATAGGTTTCTAATGTTTTTCACACACGTGATACACAAAAAACAAAAACAAAGATACCATTTTGATCTTACAGAACAGTACCTTGAAAAGTCCAGGAGTACAGTACAGCAGCTGGCATGCCGAGGCTGGCATCGAGGGAACAGGCAAGAAGAGTTACTGACCGGAGGATGAAGAGGAGGTAGGAGATGGCAGAGCTGAAGGAGAAACAGGAGATGGAAGACAAGCTGAAGCTTCACAGACGCCTGATACTGATGGCACAGGTTCTGACTCCTTGCTGGATTCAGTTCTATCCACCCTCTTGAAAACGATGATCTAGTGATGTCTGTGCAGTATCTTTTTTTTTTTAATCTCATCACTGATGATGAGACAACACTGGACTGCTTTCTGAACCATTACTGCAACCTTCCTGCACTGTTCTAGGTTCATGATCTGTGCTTCAAACACTAACAGGGCCTCTTCAGCCTAAGAACATCACCTGGCCACTTCCCGTGCTGTGATCCCTTCAGGTCTTCATTTAATTCTTCCTCTTGTCGCTCTCTGCCCTTTCTCTGGGCCTCCAATTCCATTCTTTAGTGAGTTCCTTGTATTGCCCAGCAAGTTCAACGAAGTCATCCTCTTGCAAATTTACCTCCAGCTTCTTACTGAGGGTCACTGAGTTGCTGAAGGCCTCTTTGGATTCCTCATCCACCTTCTCAGAGCCACAAAAACTGCAAACAAACTTCAGGCAAAGGTTCTTCCAAACTCCATTCATGGTGACGGATGTAACCTCATACCAAACAAAGTCAATGTTTTTTTATGGCCTTGTAGATGTTATTCACTCTTGCCATCTCCTGTTTGACCACTTCCAATTTGCCTTGATTCATGGACCTAACATTCCAGGTTCCTATGCAATATTGCTCTTTACAGCACCGGAGCTTGCTTCTATCACTGGTCACATCCACAACTGGGTATTGGTTTTGCTTTTGCTCCATCCCTTTATTCCTTCTAGAGTTATTTCTCCACTGATCTCCAGTGGCATACTGGGCACCTACCGACCCGGGGAATTCCTCATTCAGTATCCTATCATTTTGCCCTTTGATACTGTTCATGGGGTTCTCAAGGCAAGTATACTGAAGTGGTTTACCATTCCTTTCTCCAGTGGACCACATTCGGCTGTGGTCCATGTGATCAGATCAACTAGTTTCCTGTGATTATGATTTCAGTGTGTGTGCCCTCTGATGCCCCCTCGCAATACCTACCGTCTTAATTGGGTTTCTCTTACCTTGGTCGTCGAAAATCTTTTCACAGCCGCTCCAGCAAAGTGCAACCGCTGTTCCTTACCTTGGACGAGGGGTATCTCCTCAAGGCCGCCCCTCCTGACCTTGAACGTGGAGTGGCTCCTCTCAGCCCTCCTGCGACCGCGCTAGTAAAGTCATGCTCAAAATTCTCCAAGCCAGGCTTCAGCAATATGTGAACCGTGAACTCCCAGATGTTCAAGCAGGTTTTAGAAAAGGCAGAGGCACCAGAGATCAAATTGCCAACATCCGCTGGATCATGGAGAAAGCAAGAGAGTTCCACAAGAGCATCTATTTCTGCTTCATTGACTATGCCAAAGCCTGACTGTGTGGATCACAATAAACTGTGGAAAATTCTGAAAGAGATGGGAATACCAGACCACCTGACCTGCCTCTTGAAAAACTTGTATGCAGGTCAGGAAGCAACAGTCAGAACTGTACATGGAACAACAGACTGGTTCCAAATAGGAGAAAGAGTACGTCAAGGCTGTATATTGTCACCTTGCTTATTTAACTTATATGCAGAGTACATCATGAGGAACGCTGGGCTGGAAGAAGCACAAGCTGGAGTCAAGATTGCTGGGAGAAATATCAATAATCTCAGATATGCAGATGACACCACCCTTATGGCAGCAAGTGAAGAGGAACTCAAAAGCCTCTTGATGAAAGTGAAAGAGGAGAGTGAAAAGGTTGGCTTGAAGCTCAACATTCAGAAAACAAAGATCATGGCATCTGGTCCCATCACTTCATGGGAAATAGATGGAAAAACAGTGGAAACAGTGTCAGACTTTATTTTTTTAGGCTCCAAAATCACTGCAGATGCTGATTAAAGCCATGAAATTAAAAGACGCTTACTCCTTGGAAGGAAAGTTATGACCAACCTTGATAATATATGAAAAAGCAGAGACATTACTTTGCCAACAAATGTCCATCTAGTCAAGGCAATGGTTTTTCCCGTGGTCATGTATGGATGTGAGAGTTGGACTGTGAAGAAAGCTAATCACCGAAGAATTGATGCTTTTGAACTGTGGTGTTGGAGAAGACTCTTGAGAGTCCCTTGTACCGCAAAGAGATCCAACCAGTCCATTCTAAGGGAGATCAATCCTGGGTGTTCATTGGAGGGACTGATGCTGAGGCTGAAACTGCAATCCTTTGGCCACCTCATGCGACGAGTTGACTCACTGGAAAAGACTCTGATGCTGGGAAAGGTTGGGGGCGGGAGGAGAAGGGGACGACCGAGAATGAGATGGCTGGATGGCATCACCGACTCTGTGGACATGAGTTTGAGTGAACTCCAGGAGTTGGTGATGGACAGGGAGACCTGGTGTGCTGTGATTCATGGGGTCAAGGAGAGTCGGGCATGACTGAGCAACTGAACTGCACTGAACTGAATAACATCTCAGTTCAGTTCAGTTACTCAGTCATATCCAACTCTTTGCGACCCCATGGACTGCAGTACACCAAGCCTCCCTGTCCATCACCAATTCCCACAGTTTACTCAAACTCATCTCCATTGAGTCGGTGATGCCATCCAACCATCTCATCCTCTGTCGTCCTCTTCTCCTCCCGCCTTCAATCTTTCCCAGCATCACGGTCTTTTCAAATGAGTCAGCTCTTCACATCAGGAAATGGCAACCCACTCCAGTGTTCTTGCCTGGAGAATCCCAGGGACGGGGGAGCCTGGTGGGCTTCCTTCTATGGGGTCACACAGAGTCGGACACGACTGAAGTGACTTAGCAGCAGCAGCAGCAGCTCTTCACATCAGGCGGCTAAAGTATTGGAGTTTCAGCTTCAGCATCAGTCCTTCCAATGAATATTCAGGACTGATTTCCTTTAGGATGATATAGTGTTTTAAAAACTGTTGTATGATTATTCCTGATTTGTGACTTGTCTTCACTGCCTGACAAAAAGTGTGGTGTAAATGACATTTCTTGAAAGTCACTATAACTCTGTGGTCCATACGTGCATAGGGAGTATTTGGTGGCAGATGCACTATTTTGATGTTGGGATGAAAGACATCCATGAACGGAGGTGGCCTGGAGCATTGTTGAGCAGAAAAAGAATGTTGAATAGAATGTCTTTCTCTAAGCAATATTTCTCTAACTCTGTGATAACATGATGGAAAAACCAGTCCTGGAAAATGGCCTGTGTAACCCAGGCTTTGGGGTCACTCTTCCACACAACAAAGAGTCCTTGGCTATGTTTTCAGGGCCTCTTGGGGTCTCTGAATGACCTAAGAGAGGCTTCAGCTTCACAGTGCTAGAAACATTGCCACCAAAAACAGGGTTAGCCTATTCTTTGCTGCTTAGTAGCCTGGCATCAACTTTTCTTCCTTACTGATGTAACTTCAGTCTGACATTCTATTCCAGTACAGTCCTGCCTAAACCACATTCAAAACTTGCTCAGGTAAATGCTTGTCTTCATCAGTAATTTCTCTGAAGCATTTCAGGAAATCCTCAGGCAGTTCTGGTATCTGCCCTCGATGCTTCATCGCTTACTTTTATGTTGACACTAGTCATGACCCAGTGAAACCAACCGTGACTGGCATAAAGAGAAACACCCTCTGATTCTTTGCCATGTTTCTTATTCAAGTCTTCATAAAGGCTTTTAGGCTTCCCTGTTGACTCAGACGGTAAAGAATCTACCTGCATTGTGGGAGACCCGGGTTCAGTTCCTGGGTTGGGAAGATCCCCTGATGAAGGGAATGGCAACCCACTCCAAAACTGCTGCCTGGAAGATTCCATGGACAGAGGAGCCTGGTGGGGCTCCATGGGGGCCATGGGGTCACAAAGAGTTGGACAGGACTGAGCGACTAACACTTCACTTTCACTGAATCAGCATTAAGCTGAACAGGACTTGATGCTGATGCCGATGCTGCATCCACACAGCCTGAGAAGTTTCTCCATCTCCTCCATCATTTGTCCATGCTCCTCAATACTACTGTTGACATTTTTGACACTGCAGAGTTCACATTTCCACGATGCTGGGTATCGTGCTGATGGTTGCGTGATTTGTGTTACAAGCGTGAGAGATATCTATACTCTTTCACCTCATTCCAACTCAATTATTCTCACTTTTATATCCATTGTTATCTCTTGGCACTTCTTAGCAGCACCAGCTACATCTCTGCATCTTCCAGACATCCTGGGCTTAAAATAAAGATACTGTAGTCCTGTACTCTATGCAGTACTGAACAGTTAAAGTACACAGAGGCAAAACTACCTGCAGAGGATGGACACATGTGACAATGCATGCTGGACATGTGACCTCCGTTACTGGACACAGGAAAGCAAGTCCACATTTCTGAAAGTTCAAAACTTGAAGGTTCTTATGTAGGGGAATTCCTATACAGTAAAATACACACTATTATGAATGCTTATTACATGTTAATTGGCTCCAACTTTGAGTCAAATCTAGCAATAGAGCAAGTAAGAACATTTAAATGTCTGTGCCTTCTGACTCAGTAATTCCAATTAGCAGAATCCATTTAAAAAATAAAACAGCAATCAGAAATGCAAATTAGTAGTTGTATACAAGAAATAAGCATCATTCTCTTCTAGAGGAACTCAGCAGATGCTTACTGAGAACCTCAATAGTCCAGGCAATATAGTACTAAAGGTACTGCAATAAACAGGATATGAAGTCTGTATTATAACCGCCAATATAAGCTTTAAACACATAATTATTAGCACAATTGTTACTCTGAACAGGAAATATTACTAGGCTGTGAAAGTATGCAGAAGATGTGAGCTATTGGGGTATTTATAAAAGCCTCTGAGAACATGATATTTAAAATGAAACATGATGGTTGATAGACAGCACTGCCCTTAGACTCAGGCATGAAGGATCCCTGTCTGGGTTTTGTTCTTAGAGGATGTTGCATACATTCTATCAAGAACTCATGGCTTCCTCTACCACTCAGGGTCTGGTACAAAACATCCACACTCATGACCAACATCATTTAAGCCCCAGGAACATATTTATTTTTCTGTCTTTGAAGCAAACAATACCTGTCTCCAAACGCCTTGAATGTTTGTGGGTTACATCCTTGTCAATATCAGAAATGGGAATTTTCATAGTGTGAGGGGGAACTGATTGACAGAAGAGCTTAAATATGAGAAAAAAGTAAATTACTTAAAAATTCTCTTAGACGAAATTCTGTATCAGATTATTTGAATACAATCAAATCATGCATAACAAAGTAGCTTTAACTACTCTTGTCAAACATCTGTTTTTCTTCTTCTTTGGGGGATATAATTCATGGTCCTGAGATACTCAGAGAAAAGTACAGTATTTGAAAGATTTGCACTTAGCAACTAAGAAATATTTTGAAATTTAAAAAATTCATATTACTCCTAAGTTTGTCTATATTTGTAGTCCTATATTTCAGATGCATGAAACATAATGACAATCTGTTATACTGACTAGATGCAAATGGAAAACCAAATTATAAAGTAGTTTTACTCTATTAAAAAATTTTAATAAGATTCTACTAAATGCTCTACTTACTAAAGTAGTAAAGTAAGATTCTACGTACTAAAGAATTAAGTACAAAATTATTCATAAAAAATAACTTTGTTCATATATTGACTTACATGAGTCAATTCATATACAAATTAAATACTAGTATATTATTAATTGAAAATTTCTCTTACCATTAAATTTTAATAGATATTAAGATTTTATGGAAAAAATAATTTTTTCAAAACATGAAAAATAACTATATCCATGGTTTAGATTTACATTAATTTCCAATTGTGAAAATATAAATTTATATGCTTTATAATAATTTTACTTTTTCATAGTTTTTAAAAGTGAGTAACAGTAGAAATTAAAATAAAACTAAATAAAATTATTCATTAATTTTAACACCACATTAACAAAAGGAAGAATAAAAGTCACATGAACATCTCAATAGACACAGAAAAAGCATCTGGTGAAATTCAAAATCCATTCCTGACAAACATTCTCAAAGTTGATACAGAGGAAACATACCTCAACATAATAAAGACTATTTATAACCGATCTACAGTGTTGGAGAAGACTCTTGAGAATCCAAAGGACTCTTGAGAGTACAGTCCCTTCAACTACAAGAAGATCCAACCAGTCCATCCTAAAGGAAATCAATCCTGAATATTCATTGGAAGGACTGATGTTGAAGCTGAAACACCAATAATTTGGCCACCTAATGCGAAAAGCTGACTCATTGGACAAGACCCTGATGCTGGAAAAGGGGATGCTGGAGAAGGGGATGACAGAGGATAAGACAGCTGGATGGCATCACCGACTCAATGGACATGAGTTTGAGTAAACTCTGGGAGATGGTGATGGACGGGGAGGCCTGGCATGCTGCAGTTCATGGGGTCACAAAGAGTCGGACACGACTGAGTGACTGAACAGCAACAGCAGAAGCTAACATCAAACTTAACGGTGAAAAGTTGAAAGACTTTCCTCTAAAATCAGGAACAAAATAAAGATGCCCACTCTCACTGGTTTTGTTGAACATATTATTTGAACTCCTAACCACAACAATCAGAGAAGAAAAGTAAGTGAAAGGAATTCAAACTGGAAAGGAAGATGTAACACTGTCACTGTTTGCAGATGACAAGGTACTATATAGAAAAAATCCTCATGATGCTACAAAAAAAGCACTAGAGCTCATCAGTGAAGTCAGTAAAGTTGCAGGATACAAAATTAGTATGTAGAAATCAGTTGCTTTTCTATACACTAAGAACAAACTTCATACTGTTCATGGGGGTTATGTGTAAATGCTAGCTTAAAACTCAAGATTCAAAAAGCTAAGATCATGGCATCCAGTCCCATAGCTTCATGGAAAATGGGGAAGGACTGGAAAAAGTGACAGACTTTATTTTCTTGGTCTCCAAAATGACTGCAGATAGTAACTACAGTCATGAAATGAAAAGATGCTTACTCCTTGGAAGGAAAGTTATGACCAACCTTGATAGTATATTAAAAAGCAGAGACATTACTTTGCCAACCAAGGTCCGTCTAGTCAAGGCTATGGTTTTTCCCGTGGTCATGTATGGATGTGAGAGTTGGACTGTGAAGAAAGCTGATCGCTGAAGAATTGATACTTTTGAACTGTGGTGTTGGAGAAGACTCTTGAGAGTCCCTTGGACTGCAAGGAGATCCAACCAGTCCATCCTACAGGAGATCAGTCTTTAACATTCATTGGAGGGACTGATGCTAAAGCTGAAGCTCCAATATTTTGGCCACCTGATGTGAAGAAGTAACTCATTGGAAAACACCCTGATGCTGGGAAAGATGGAAGGCAGGAGAAGAAGGGGATGACACAGGATGAGATGGTTGGATGGCATCACCAACTCGACAGACGTGAGTTTGAGCAAGCTCTGGGAGTTGGTGATGGACAGGGAAGCATGGCATGCTATAGTCCATGGGGTCGCAAAGAATCGGACATTCCTGAGTCACTGAACTGAACTGAAGAAGAAATTATCAAAAAGAATAAAAAATTTCATTTAAAAGTGCATCAAAAAGAACAAAGTATCTAGGGATAAAATGAACCAAGGAGGTAAAAAACCTATACTCTGAGAACTATAAAATATTCATGAAGGAAACTGAAGATGATTCAAACAAATGGGAAGATATTATACGCTCATTGTTTGGAACAATTAATATTACTAAAATGCCCATGCTATCCAAAGCAAATCTACAGATTCAATGCAATCTCAATCAAAATATCCATGACATTTATCACAGTGTGTGCGTGTTCAGCTGCTTCAGTCATGGCCAACTCTTTGTGACCCCAGGGTTCGTCTGCCCATGGGGATTTTTCTGTCAAATATATTTGAGAGGGTTGCCCTGCCCTCCTCCTGAGGATCTTCCTGACCCAGGGATCAAATCTGTGTCTCCTGCATTGCAGGTGAATTCTTTACCACTGAGCTACCAGGCAAGCCTATTTATCCCAGAACTAAAACAACCCATGTAATGGAAATGTACCCATTATTTTGCAATAGCTTTAATTATAGTAAAATCTAGAAAATTACCGAATCACTATGTGTACATCTGAAACTAACATAATATTGTAAATCTATTATACTTCAATAAAACTTACTTTAAATAAAGATAGCAAGTTTCTGATAATGTTGCCGATACAGATGGTGAAAGAAATGTGAACCAGAAATTTAGCTGAAAAATTCCAAGAACTTTTTTCGCCAGTTATTTTATACGTTGTGGGGAGAAATGGTCTCAAGCACAGCAAGACTGATGACAGTATTTGAAACAGTTAGATATTATAAATGACATTTTCTCGATCTGTCCACTATATGAAGAGCATATTAAATATTTTATCCAACAACCTCTCAAACTTATGGTAGGAATATAACCTGCTGTTAAAGCAATTGGATCTCATTCAACAAAGTTACAGCATACCAGAAGAATTAAAGGAAACAATCAAATATTCTCAGATGAAGAATGAAGTGTGGTCTAGCAAAATAAAAATTAATTTTGAATTTCAACACACCTATAACTATTTGATAGTAACTTTTTCTGTTACTAATAATGTTAACAAACCTTTAGAAAGCTAAACAAATTTTAAAGTGTTGATTTTTTTCAAGATGAAAGATTCTTTAAATTTTTTCCTTTAAAATAAACTGCATGTGAAACTGGCAAAGAGTTGGCAGTCCAGTGAAATACAACACAGAAATAAAAGTGTTTCCCTGAAGGAAAAGATTCACATGCAAATACTACAAACTTCTTAATAAAGAGTTCATTTTCTATCTCTACAGACCAAGACATGGCTTTGATTAAACAGAGGGATACACAAATTGAGGAAAACCGTACTGTTTTTTAAAGTTGCTGTTTTTATAAACATTCTACCATTAAAATATTTGAAAATAGAAACCCTGTGTAGATCCACATATTGCTATGAGATTATGAAGATCATAACTATAAATAAAGCTGATTTATATGATGCTAAAATATATTGAACTACTTTCTAATTATGATAATTTATCATACACAACCTTTTTATGATATTTGAGCATGTTATATAAAATACTTTTTTCCAATCTAGATACTGCTTTTCTTTTAATATAATTTATTTATTTTAATTGGAGTCTAATTACTTTACATTATTATATTAGTTTTGCCATACATTGACATGAATCTGCCCCAAGTGGACATGTGTTCCCCATCTTGAACCCCCCCTCCCACCTCCCTACTCTGCCAAAATAACTGTATTCAATTTTAAATCCATAAGATTAAAAAGAAGTTGCTCAGTATGGAATACAAATCATGTGAAAATATTCTTTAGAACAACATGAGCAGTGACTTTGTTCAAATGAAAACAAATTTATGGATCAGTAATTTGGAAATGATGTGTTTTATCCAAATATCTTCAGTATATCAAAACACATCAGATAAGGGCAGTATCAATTAGATGGAGTCCTCTTTGATCCTGATATTTTTGCCATCATTCAGTAGTGGAAAAATCATGCTTTGAGAAACCTTTTATTTATGATGGTATATTTGTGTGGGTAAGTAAAAATAACACATTTTATATATCATCTGCTAGCTTGATTTATGCCTTTAAAATATTTAGACATTATATGTGGCCTCCAACAGCACCTATGTTCCTGGCAGCACATAGATATTGGACAAGAGTTCAATAAGAAGAAGTTAACTCAGTAAAGAGAGGGTGGTATATGGAGGAGGAAAAGTATTTAAGACACTAAAAACAGCATATATAATAGTCTAGAATTATTTTTTAAAAAAACATATTTCATGATAGAAACTAAAAGCATTTCAATATGCTAGAACATCAGACATGGGAGAAAAATGCAGCGGTGGACATTAACGATAGGTGAATAGTTGAATATTTTGTGAAATATCTAAAAATTAAAATGCTCTATAGTCACTGAAAATAAAATTTTTGAAGCCTGTGAAATTTATAGGCAATTGTTTACATTCTAAGGACATAATAAGATACAAGCAAGATTTACACTGTGATCTGGATTATCTCTGCTTTTTCTTGCTCTCATTCTGATAACAGGTCTGTGCCTGTCTCTCTCAAGTTCATTCTGTGGATTTATTTATACACATAAAGAGTCTAAGTAAATAATCTAAAATAGAGTTGATTTTTCAAACAGTTCCTTTATTTTAAGAGGCTTAAAATACCAACTCCTCCCACACATCTCTGCCAAAATGGGATATACAAAGCATCTTATTAACTGGAGTCTAATTTTGTATCAGTGAAAGATAATCTGTTACATATTTTTGTATCTCCCATAGGGCCTACTCTATCATTTTGATATAGTCATGCATCCAAAAAAAAAAGGTATTTTAAACATGAGTTAATTATTTATTCACTGTAAGAACTGAATTTCACAGTATTAGAATGAAATTAAAACAACAGGCACAGCGAACAAGCTAATGACATAAAGAGACAAATGGACTGTCTTTACTTTGGCTGCAGTTACTTTAGCTATGAAAATGACAAACTACATTGTGAAAGGAACTGCAGGTTAATTGAAATTTTCTGTTCAGCTCTTCCATGGGAATGTCGGAAGAACACCATTAGTATTTGCAAAGCTAGAGTAGACAGGTGGCAGAGGGGCGGTATGGACCAATTTAATATACATGCCTAATGACATGCCATTCTCCTCAGGTCATGATATTCAGAAAGAATCCCAGCCACTCGTTCCCAGATGATGATACAGGAAGATAGCAGAAGCATCGCGGCTATCACGCCCAGAGCCAATGCATACTGTTGCGCTTCCTGCTTTAAGAATGCTAACAGGAAATTGAGTCCACAGCATTTCATTAGTAGTCAGACGTACGGGGCTCTTTGAATGAACACGTGAAGGGTTCAGGCACCCTTTGCTTTCCACCATCTCTTTCTGTATTGCCCTCTGCAATATTTCAGTAAGGGAAGCATAGACTTTTCCAAAATTGGATGTCTGTAGTTATTGGAGGTTGCACTTGATGTTCAGTTCAGTTCAATTCAGTCGCTCAGTCGTATCCGACTCTCTGCGACCCCATGAATCACAGCACGCCAGGCCTCCCTGTCCATCACCAACTCCCAGAGCCTTCTCAAACTCATGTCCATTGAGTCGGTGATGCCATCCAACCATCTCATCCTCTGTCGTCCCCTTTTCCTCCCACCTTCAATCTTTCCCAGCATCAGGGTCTTTTCATTTGGTCAAAGCAAGCAAGGAAAACAAACCCAGAGTCAATGTGTAAGAGTTTACATCAGGGCACGGGTACCATTACTGCATAAGCAGAAAGGTACATAGAGGGGCTTTTAGCAGTGCAGTTAAATGGCCTCAGAGAAACATGACACAGTTTTTCGAACTAGAGAAAGGTTTAGTTGCAAAACATCGAGAATGTACTACTTGCCAGTAATTACACACTTTAAAGTGGTTAGTTTTATATTAGAAGAATTTTACCTCAATAAAAAGAGAGAAGGAGAGAGATGCTAAAATGTTTCTTCAATTAAGAGAACACATACCATACAGAGTATATATAAATATGAGCAACTCCTCACAATCGGTAAATATTCATTTAAATATTAAAATTCATACCTCACAGACTTTGAAGAAACTTTTTATCAGTGGAAAAATCCCATAACAGTTTTAGGGGAAAATAATAAATTACATGTTATATGGGCGTCTTTTATAACATTTCCTGATAGATATTTTTAAACTATCCCTCTTTCTTTTATTGTTTGGAGGAAAACTAAACTCCTCAGAAGAGAGAAAATTTGACAAATTTACAGAATAAGAAACAGTGTTCTCACTTATTTTGCTTCAAATAAATATTTCTACTTTACTTTTTTCCCAGGAATAATTTCTCTTTCAAAGTTAAATTCTAGGTTGTTAATGAAGTTGTCAGTCTGATTCTCATGTGTGCTGTGTGCTTAGTTGCTCAGTCCTGTCTGATTCTTTTTGACCCCATGGACTGTAGCCCACCAACTTCCTCTGTCCGTGGGATTCTGCAGGCAAGAATACTGGAGTGGGTTGCCATTTCCTTCTCCAGGGGATCTTCCCAAGCCAGGGATCGAACCCAGGTCTCCTACATTGCAGGCAGATTCTTTACCATCTGAGCTAACTGTAAGTAGGGGCTTCCCAGGTGGCACAATGGCACATTTGCCTGCCAATGCAGGATACACAAGAGACATGGATTCAGTCCCTGAGGTGGGAAGATCCCCTGGAGGAGGGCATGGCGATAGTCCATTCCAATATTCTTCTCTGGGAAATCCCAAGGACAGAGGAGCCTCCTGGGCTATAGTCTGGGGATGGCCAAGAGTCAGGCAGGACTGGGCACACATACACACAGCCTGCTTTTGTTGTTATTGTCATGCTTTTATTGGAAGAATTTCAATATTATTTTTGCACCTTGGAGTTTAAATACTGGTTGCCAGGGTTTAGGGATTGGCAGTGAAGTGGAGGCTGGAACTATAAAGAGTTAACAGAAGGGCAATCCTTTTCTACATCTGGATAGCAAAGATGGTTACACAAATCTATATATGTAATAAAATGACAAAGAAAAAAATAATGCATAGGTAAAATGACTTTGTACCAATGTCAGTTTCCTTGTTTTGATATTGATATATGTGTCTACTGCGGGGGGAATGAGTGATTTGTACACAGAATCTGTTCTATCATTTCAACTTTCTATAAACCTGTATTTCAAAAAAATGTTTAATAGCAAAGTATAATTGTATTTTGTGTGTGTGTACATGTGTATATGTTGTTTCTGCACAGCAACTAGGCAAATTTTAGAGAAAGCTTAGGGAAGTTTTAATCTAATTTTTGTTGTAGTATATATTATCTCCTCTTTACTCCTGTTTGCCTCTCTTCCTGGCTTTGCCATTAGAAGGATAGCTTTGAGGATATCTTTTAATCTTTCACTGTTTCCTCTATATAAGACATAATTTGAGAAGAGACGGATCTGGAGGTACTCTTATTCTTTTCGAAAGTTTGAATGTTTATAAAGAATTTACAGTAAGATTTCCCAACTCCAAAGGAAATAGATGCTTCTCTTACGTCACGGACCAGAAATAAGGCATGAACTGAGTTACTCAGTGTCTTTAGGTTTAAACATTATATAAAAGAGTTTTTTAATGAAAGCTTGTTATGTCTTCAGATTTGAGGTTTCAAATTTA
The DNA here is from genome assembly GCF_049115385.1 of Moschus berezovskii. Taxonomy (NCBI): domain Eukaryota; kingdom Metazoa; phylum Chordata; class Mammalia; order Artiodactyla; family Moschidae; genus Moschus; species Moschus berezovskii. Next base: position 11,915,439 of record NC_142467.1, read on the forward strand.
ATGTATATCCCATAAACTATGAATCAATCTATTCTTATATAATGCTTAGAAACTGTAAACCCAGATCGGTGAGGAAAGGTTTTTGAAAAACTCAAAATTTACATAACAATTACTTGAAAAATAAGTTTATCTCCTTCCAAAGACATGTTTCATTTTTTGCATGTATTTGAAACGTGTTACATGAACTTCCATTCAAATACAAAGGTCTAAAATTTAGATGTGTAGGCACAGACTATGTAAAACAAAATTTGACAAGGGTCCTTAATTATTTACATTGTGTGGTAAATCACATAATAGAAAAATCTATCATTTTTACTAGAGAACAGAAGATAGTCAAAAAGAATCTTCCTAGGAAACTTCATTTAACTTTGATTACTCAATTGAAAACTAATCAGCTCTTTGTTTAGTCCCAATGCCTGTCATTTTTGTTTCCTCTTCTGTGTAAGCTGAGACATTTTTATAATACAACAAACGGCTTTTTAGTACAAAGAGTTTCATGGTTTTCCTTTAATTAGAACTATTTTCAAATTTAAAGGGAGAATGACAATTTTAATGTTTTCTCTTTCCAATCATATATTATTCTGCTTTCAAATTATTTAACATTTCAGGTTCAGTTCAGTCGCTCAGTCGTGTCCGACTCCCCGCGACCCCATGAATCACAGCACACCAGGCCTCCCCGTCCATCACTAACTCCTGGAGTACACTCAAACTCATGTCCACAGAGTCGGTGATGCCATCCAGCCATCTCATTCTCTGTCGTCCCCTTCTCCTCCCGCCCCCAACCTTTCCTAGCATCAGTCTCTTTTCCAGTGAGTCAACTCGTCGCATGAGGTGGCCAAAGTATTGCAGTTGGGATCTGTTTAATTATATGGCAATTGTTCTTCATGCCTGAAACTTTATCCTACTCCCTTAAGGCTTTAGAAATGTCATTAGTACTGTATAGAACTGGAGATCTAACTGGTGCTGGAGAAGACTCTTGAGAGTCCCTTGGACTGCAAGGAGATCCAACCAGTCCATTCTAAAGAAGATCAAACCTGGGTGTTCACTGGAAGGACTAATGCTAAAGCTGAAAGTCCAATACTTTGGCCACCTCATGCGATGAGTTGGCTCACTGGAAAAGACTGTGATGCTGGGAGGGATTGGGGGCAGGAGGAGAAGGGGACGACAGAGGATGAGATGGCTGGATGGCATCACCGACTCAATGGACATGAGTTTGAGTGAACTCTGGGAGTTGGTGATGGACAGGAAGGCCTGGCGTGCTGTGATTCATGGGGTCACAGAGAGTCAGACACGACTGAGCGACTGAACTGAACTGAACTGAGAAGATTTGTTACCCTTAATGGGTTTCCTGATAGTTCAGTTGGTAAAGAATCCTCCTGCAATGCAGGAGACCCTGGTTTGATCCCTGTGTAGGGAAGATCCACTGGAGAAGGGATAGGCTACCCACTCTAGTATTCTTAGGCTTCCCTTGTAACTCAGCTGGTAAAGAATTTGCCTGCAATGAGAGAGACCTGGGTTCAATCCCTGGGTTGGGAAGACCCCCCTGGAGAAGGGAAAGGCTTCCCACTCCAGTATTCTGGCCTGGAGAATTCCATGGACTGTGTAGTCCATGGGGTTGCAAAGAGTCTGACAAGACTGAGTGACTTTCACTTTCAATAGCATCACAATTCAAGAAAATTTCAAACAGTATCAAATTCAGTTACTATTTATGAACAGTTTATTTTCTAACAAACTTTTCAACTAATATCTTAAAATACTTGTTGAAAGATACTTTTTCATCAGTATAAGCAACGTTCTCCTACATCTAAATTGTTAGTGAAATTTGAACTTAAATACAACCTCATATATGCTCTAAAAATTCATATAATTCCAGAGTCCTAATTACAACACCTCATCATCTGAGATTGAAGGCTGATGGAATAATACAACATTAAACATCAAATGTAGCTTCAAATAAGAGAAGATTGTAACAAATTATATTTCTCTTTTTATAGCATAACTAGAAAAAAAGTAATATAAACAGACTTGGAAAATCAATGCTGATGTAGATTTGTACTTATTTACATAAAATATACCTATAGCATTCTACTGCGTGGAAAGCAGTTGCCATCCCTTCACTGGAAAGTCACAATATGAACTAGATTCATTTGTTAGGTTCCAGTTAGGAAATCAGAATCCTGTCTATGAGTGGAAGCAGGAAGTGAGGGTTCCAACCCAAGAAATTTGTCGCAAAGGTGATGGAAGGGAGGAGGGAGCATGAGGGAGAAGATGATCTCACCTAGAGATGAGGCGCACTACCTAGGTGGGGTTCCACAAGCTCATGCCCACTGCTGATGCTTGTTGACGTGTATGCTTCAACTAAGCAGTTGCTTTTCTGTTTCCATCACTGAAACCACCAATGCTCCTGATGGGGGACCACTGCTAAGTCGCTTCAGTCGTGTCCGACCCTATGTGACCCCATAGGCAGCAGCCCACCAGGCTCTCCCATCCCTGGGAATCTCCAGGCAAGAACACCGGAGTGGGTTGCCATTTCCTTCTCCAATGCACAAGAGTGAAAAGTGAAAGGGAAGCCGCTTCAGTCGTGTCCGACCCTGTGCGACCTCATGGACTCTAGCCTACCAGGCTCCTCCATCCGTGGGATTTTCCAGGCAAGAGTACTGGAGTGGGTTGCCTTTGCCTTCTCCTGACCTATGGGGACCCACAGTCACCTGTAATTACTACCAATGCTAATATTAGAGCCAGAGACAGAATGGCACGCCCTCCTATCAGGCATCTTACCTCTCTAAGAACATCTATTGGCAGAACCTGTGAAACACTCAACTGCAAGAGACTGCAAAATGTCATGGTCAACTTCTAGACCCTTGCAGTAACGACAACACAGAAGCATGGGACTTGGGGTGGGTACTAACAAGTATTCTTCAAATGGCAAGGAAAGGTTTTAAGCCATGCCCTCATGGAAGGCTTGCTCTTTGGGTGAGGGTGGACAGCTGGGTGGAATGTAATGATCAGTTTATCTGGAAAAACATGTAATGTTACGTCTGTTACAGTGTAGACGTAGAGGTATCAATGCATGTGTTATAAGTCCGTGTAGTATTGGGGATTGCTCTAGAAAGGGAGAATTGTAAATGTTTCTCTGACAAAATAATGATTTAGCTGAGTTTGAAAGTTTCATGTGTTAACTAGGGGAAGACTAGAAGGGAAAACATCCCAGGCAAAGATATTCTCATAAGATAACAGAGACATACAAGGTACCGTTAGAAAATCACTGAGACCATGGTGACTGCAGCCATGAAATTAAAAGATGCTTGCTCCTGGGAAGAAAAACTATGACCAACCTAGAGAGCATATTAAAAAGCAGAGACATTACTTTACCAACAAAGGTCTGTCTAGTCAAAGCTATGGTTTTTCCAGTAGTCATGTATGGATGTGAGAGCTGGACTATAAAGAAAGCTGGGCACTGAAGAAATGATGCTTTTGAACTGTGGTGTTGGAAAAGACTCCTGAGAGTCACTTTAACTGCGAGGAGATCCAACCAGTTCCATCCTAAAGGACATCAATCCTGAATATTCATTGGAAGGACTGATGCTGAAGCTGAAACTCCAACACTTTGGTCACCTGACGCAAAGAACTGACTCACTGGAAAAGACCCTGATGCTGGGAAAGATTGAAGGTGGGAGAAGGGTACGACAGAGAATGAGAATTGGATGGCATCACGATGCAATGAACATGAGTTTGAGTGAGCTTCAGGAGTTGGTGAAGGACAGGGAGGCTGGCGTTGCTGTAGTCCATGGGGTCTCAAAGAGTCGGACACAACTGAGCGACTGAACTGAACTGAGGCCAGATGAGAGAGCTAATGGTGGATGAGTGGAAACTGCTGAGGTAGACAGGATCTGAAATAATACGTGGAATAAAATACCCACTTATGGGAATTAGTACGGCTATAATATATAGATTTCTATACTACAGATATTTTGAAGCTTGTTCACCAAAATTTTAGTAGGAATTATTTCTAGAAAGTATAATTCCGGACATTTTATAATATCTTCTGAGCTCCTTTTTTTTTAAATCAATGAATGTGCATACTTTTTATAACAATACTATTAAAGCACAGCAAAATCATTGGTCTGAATATATACTCCTAGAAAATTTGCAAAGATGATCTAATGTAAGTAGTACCATAAATGAGAGAAATTCAGTGAATTAATTTTGAAAAAATCTTTAGAAAGCCAGGGACTTCCAAACAAGACTAAACTCTTAAGTTCCTTTATTTCTTACTTCAGATGCGGTTTAAACATAGGTTTGTTATCCAGGAACATAAACTATGCAATTATAAACTGTTTATAAATGATATATAACCCTGAAATTCAAATAAGGAACTACGGTCAGAATTCATGCCTGAATTACTGAACACTTGACCAGGAAAGACATTCCTGTGTAATCAACCTATGCTCTAAAATTAAAAGAGAAATTATATCATGGTAAGCATCTTGAATGGTACAATTACCTATGGGATCATTAACCAAAAAGTGTTTCATAGGTTCCAGGGTACGCTGGTTACATAGGATATTAACAATTACTTCTTACAAGGAGTTTATGACCAAACAATGAAATACAATTCTTTTTAACCACAAGACTTCTTCCTGAAATATTAATAATGAGCATTTTAAATCTGTAAGAGGGAGATGTAATATGTAGCATTTCCAGAATTGTTTGACAATAGGGCCTGCTGTTGAATTGTCATCTTGCATTGTTGATTCTACAGGACACACTGAAAATGTTGTTTTGGAGAGGTATAATTTAAAAAATACTTCTGGAATAGGTAGTTCATCTGTATACGTACACGCATGTAAACGTCAATAAACCTATAACTTCGAACTTGATACAGATAGGGAGCAACTTTAATCCAATTCGTGTGTCCTAGCCATTTCACTCACTCATTCAATCATTCAGCAACTATTCTCGAGAGACCACTTTATGCAAGTCGTATTCCACATTCCAGAGACACAGCATTAAATGAATCGAATCCTTGATCTTAGGGAGCTTACACTCAAATTGGAGAGTCAGACTTGAAATCAACGATAAGATTCAATGCAACGTTTGACAGTTTGTCTAAAATTTGCACTTATAATTCTACCAGAGGTGGCCATTTTATACCTATTAATTTATATTTTCATTCATGTATGTTTGTGTATTTTTGTTTACTCGCTAAGTGTGTCCAACTCTTTTGTGACCCCATGGACTGTAGCCCGCCAGGCTCCTCTGTCCATGGGACTTTCCAGGCAAGAATACTGGAGTGGGTTGCCATTTCTTTCTCCAAGTGGTCTTTCCAACCCAGAGATCGAACACATGTCTCCTTTGTGTGGAAAAGACCTGCATATTTTACACTCCATTTTAGAAATTAAAAACAGGTTAACAAAAGTATGGGATCTAACAGTCAAATTATACTGGCTTAAATTCTGTCACCTTCTAAGGCTGTCAGTTCAAGAAGTTCAAGCAACATCTTTCTGTCTCAGTGTTACACACTGTAAAACCGGGATGGCAACATTATTCATCATAGTTCCTTAATATGAAAATAAGAAAATTATACACATAAATTTGGAATAGTGTTTTATACACAGTATGTATTTAATATATGTTAATAAATACCAAAATATATTCATTTGATCACAATATTAAAGCTTTTTGTGAATGTTTTAAGTGACCAGTTGCATTATTTTAATGTTATATCAGTGGACAATTAGATAATTCCCATATATTTATTATTATGAAAAGCATCAGAATAAAATTTTTCTCTGTATAATTTATTTTCTTTTTGATTATTCTTAAAGATATACTATTAGAACAAAAGCTGTGGTTCAAAGTATATGAAGGTTTTTACATATTAAAAAGTATTTATTAAATTTTTTATTTTATTAATTTATGAAAAGTATTTACTAATAGTTTTTAGGGAAGTATTAATAAAATTGTCTTCTATTAAGGTTGTACAATTTTCTTTCCCCAAAAGTTCAAGATATTTTTCACAATATTATATTTTAATCTTCAAACACTTGCTAGATAAAAATCGTGTTGCTTTCAGTTCAGTCGCTCAGTCGTGTCTGACTCATTGCGACCCCATGAACTGCAGTGTGCCAGGCCTCCCTGTCTATCACCAACTCCCGGAGTTTACCCAAACTCATGTCCATTGAGTCGGTGATGCCATTCAACCATCTCATCCTCTGTCATCCCCTTCTCCTCCTGCCCTCAATCTTTCCAAGCATCAGGGTCTTTTCAAATGAGTCCGCTCTTTGCATGAGGTGGCCAAAGTATTGGAGTTTCAGCTTCAACATCAGTCCTCCCAGTGAACACCCAGGACTGATTTCCTTTAGGATGGACTGGTTGGATCACCTTGCTGTCCAAGGGACTCTCAAGAGTCTTCTCCAACACCACAGTTCAAAAGCATCAATTCTTTGGCACTCAGCTTTCTTTATAGTCCAATTCTCATATCCATACATGACTACTGGAAACTACTGTTGCTTTAGCTTGCATTTTTTATTCCAAGCAATATTGAACACTTGTCTATCATCAGTCACTTGGGTTTCTCTGTTAAACAGCTAATGTATGTCAGGCCTTAGGCAAAAAGTGGTACATGAAGCAGACCAAAGATCTAGTATCCCTGGGCTCTTCATCTTTTCTTTATTGACTTCTGTTAGCTCTTCACACTGTCTTCAGCATCTAACACATTTGACTTAGAGTTGTGTTTAGTAAGCAGTTGTTGAGTGACCATATAAAACATTTCTTAATCATGTTTGCTATAAATTTTTTAATTTGTCTTTTTTTTTAAATATTTGAAAATGATTCTTTGATCACTTTGAAATCCTCATTATTTTATAATATTTGTTATCTTAAGGTAATACTTAGTATTGTATAGAATCCTTGAAATTTAGGCAGGCAGGCATAAAAAACCATTATATGTGAATACACGTATTTGTTTAGATGCATATGCTCTTGTGTACACATATCTACAGTAAAAAAAGTAAAGATACTATAATTCAATGGTTCGTGGAAATTAAAACATTAAAAAGAATACTATTAAAAGTAGCAAACTGTTAAAAAGGCAATTATTTATATGAATTTACCCCATTTTCTAGGTTTTTGGTGTCACAAGAAAGCTCACTTTTCTCAGATTTCACCCAGGTACTTAAAATCTTTACTCCTGTATTTATTAATATTTAATGCCAATAACTGATGAGCATGTTAATGTGGGGAAAATATTGAGCTGTCATGGATATACTGGAACAGTTGTATTTTAATACACCACTTGTTTTCATATGCTTAAATGATCTAAATTTACCGGCTTTTTCTATTTCTTTAATTCATTCCACTTTTGAGAAGCTTTTTTTCCTTTCAACTGAGAAACTAAACTTTTGTTTTATAATTAGAAAAAATATTAATCTTTATTAACTATTTTGAACATATTTATAGTATTCAGTAAAAAATGGAAGAAATTTAAAATGATCTGTCATATTAATATACTTATTAGCCAAGTAGAATAGGAATATTATTTAAAATAACAGGATGATTTTGTTGAAGAAAAGGTTTTCTTTTTCCATCCTTCCTTCCTTTCTTCCTCCTTCCTTCTCTCTCTTCTTCCCTTTTTTTTTTTGTGTTGGTTTGTTTTAAATATGTTTTTATGTTGCCTTGATATAGTATTTTAGCAAATAACTCCATTGGAGATATATATATATACTATATATATGCTATACATCCCTTTTAATAAAAATGTAAGGAGACTTCATCTCAACAAAAATCAGGCTTTTTACACACTTACACTGCCTTTTACTTGGCTCACTCATTTTCAAAAGAAGAGAATGGTAGTAGGATAAGATAACTTAGGGAATTAAATTGGATATAATTTGTGCAAAGTAGCCTTTAATCAGGGAAACTTTTATAAGCACTAGATTTAGGTTTCCATAAATAGGCATATATGTTTTCTATGAATACTTCATATTTATATTTGTTAAAAATTATCTAAGAATCATAGATATAACCAGCACATAAATGATGAAAAACCTATCATTACTTCACCACTATCATCATTGTTATTATTCTACTGAGCACCTGACTCTTTACTATGAATTGAAATGACTAACCTGTGAGTATGTTCACAAATCCTTTATCTTTTTATTTTAGGAAGATGAAGGTTCTATCATCTGTTATCACAAATGGACAAATATCAGAAAAAAACTAATGTTTGTGATATCAGCCTTAGGAAGCATCACTATGAACAAAGCTGGTAGAGGTAATGGAATTCCAGATGAGTTATTTCAAATCCTAGAAGATGATGATTCTATAGTCATGCACTCAATATGCCAGCAAATACAGACAACTCAGCAGTGGCCACAGGACCAGAAAAGATCAGTTTTTATTCCAATCACAAAGAGGGGCAATGCCAAAGAATGCTCTAACTACCACACAGTTGAGCTCATTTCACATGCTAGAAAGGTAATGCTCAAAATCCTTTAAGCTAGGCATCAACAGTATATGAACAGAGAACTTCCAGATGTACAAACTGGATTTAGAAAAGACAGAAGAACTGAATATCAAATGGCCAACATACGCTGGATCATAGAAAAAGCAAGGAAATTCCAGAAAAACATCCACTTCTGCTTCACTGACTATGCTAAAGCCTTTGACTGTGTAGGTCAAAGAGATGGGAATACCAGACCATCTAATCCACCTCCTGAGAAACTTTTATGCAGGTCAATAAGCAAGAGAACCAGACATGGAATAAGGACTGGTTAAAAATTGGGAAAGGAATATGTCAAAGCTGTATACTGTCACTTTGCTTATTTAACTTATATGTAGAGTACAATGTGAAATGCCAGACTGGATGAAGCACAAACTGGAATTAAGATTGCCAGGAAAAATATAAATAACCTGACATGCAGATAACACCACCCTAATGGCAGAAAGCAAAAAGGAACTGAAGAGCCTTTTGATGAAGGTGAAAGAGGAGAGAGAAATAGCTGGCCTAAAATTCATCATTCACAAAACTAAGATCATGGCATCTGGTCCCATCACTTCATGACAAAAAGAAGGTGAAAATGTAGAAACAGTGACAGACTTTACTTTCTTGGGCTCCAAAACCAACGTGGACAGTGACTGCAGTCACAAAATTAAAAGACACTTACGCCTTCTAAGAAAAGCTATGACAAACCTAGACAGCATATTTAAATCAGAGACATTACTTTGCCAACAAAGGTCTGTATATTAAAAGCTATGGTTTTTCCAGTAGTCATGTACAGATATGAGAGTTAGACCACGAAGAAGGCTGAGTGCTGAAGAATTGACACTTTCAAACTGTGGTGTTGGAGAAGACTCTTGAGACTCCCTTAGACTCCCTTAGACTGAAGGGGATCAAAACAATCAAACCTAAAACAAATCAACCCTGAATATTCATTGGAAGGACTGATGCTTAAGCTCCAATACTTTGGCCACCTGCTACAAAGAGCTGACTCTTTGGAAAGGACCCTGATGCTGGAAAAGAGACTAAAGACAGGAGGCAACAGGGTCGACAGAGGATGAGATGGTTACTTGACATCACCACTCGACAGACATAGTTTGAACTAACCCCGGGAGATACTGAAGGACAGGGGAGCCTAGCATACTGCAGTCCATGGGGTCACAAAGAGTCGAACATGACTTAGCAACTCAGCAACAACATCTTAATTCATACGATGGATGTTTCAGACATCACTATTTGTAAGCTGTGTTCATTTTTTAGAACTATTTTGAGGAAATATATGAAAGTTTCTCCATGCCTATAAAATTTTCAAAAAGGATGGAATATGTAATTTCATCTTTTACTGTCTTTTTTATATCCGCCAGTAAAAGTTCATTAAATTTCAGAAGGTAGTAAGTTTGATATTGGTATTCCAAGCCACACATATTCTCCTTTTTCTCAAAACTTCTAAAAGTATAGCTGAAATTTCCTAAATGAATTCTGACACATCCTCCTTTATACTTGTATAAATTGACAGCGTATAAGAAAGATTAGGTTGGAGAATAAATTCTAACAGTGCAACCAAAAAAAGAAAAAAAAGAAAGAAAGAAACACCGGTTGAGAAGTGCAGGGAACTTGTTGTTTTGGAGGAGGTCATCAAGAAGACATGACTCCTGGATGACCCACAAGCTAGACATGGGCCATGGAGGTTCTTCACCCCACTCCTGACCTTGAACTCTGTGTTCTGCTCACCGTCTCTGTGCTAGGACACAGCCTGAGATAGTCATGTGTTGTTGAGATCATCAGGATGATGGAAGTGACTGAACCCAGGTAAGGCCTCCACATAAACTTTGTTCAGCTTCTGGAAGGACAGGTGCAGAGATCTACTCATCTTGTGGTCACCTAACACAAGTGTTATGTCTAAGTTCCTTGGTTTACCATCCCTGCCACCTCGAGGGATTTGCCTCTTTGTTCAGTTTCTTCTTGCCTGCCAGTGTGTGGGGGCTGGTTTATAATTTCACTCAGGAAGCTCCTGAGGCTGCAAACCAACAGCTTGACACCAGATCTGAATGAGAACTACAATAAATGTTTCATTTCTGATGGGAAAAGAAAATAGGCTGCATAATATAACCTTACCATAGTTCCTGTAAAGACTAAGTTATTCCCTGGATATGTATGGATCATAATTCATGAAACGCATCTCTAAACATAGAAGTAAAAACTTAATAATGTGACATAGATGAGAGGAAGATTTTTTTAATACCACTGCTGGTATATTTGTTAGTTATATTTTAAAAGTTAAAAAATGTTTAGTTCAAAATGACACACTTTGAACGTACATTTAATTCCCTTATCTCCCCAAATCTCATCTATATGCCGCTGCATCTAAACATCAGAACATCAAAACACAAACAGTCTGGTTGAAAAATGGGAAGACCTGAATAGACATTTTTCCAAAGAGGAAATGCAGATGGCCAACAGCCACATGAAAAGATACTCAGCAGCACTAATTATCTGGGAAATGCAAACCAAAACCACAATGAGACATCACTTCACATGTCAGAATGGCTATCATCAAAAAGGCCACAAATAACAAATGCAAAGAGAACACTTGTGCATGGTTGGTGGGACTGTAAGTTGATGCTGCTGCTGCCGCTAAGTCACTTCAGTCGTGTCCAACTCTGTGCGACCCCATGGACTGCAGCCTACCAGGATCCTCAGTCCATGGGATTTTCCAGGCAAGAGGACTGGAGTGGGGTGCCATTGCCTTCTCCAGTAAGTTGATGCAGCCACTATGTAATACAGTATGGAGGTTTCTCAGAAAACTAAAAATAGAACTACCTTATGACCCAGCAATTCCACTCCTGGGTATATATCTGAAAGAAACTAAAACACTAATTTGGAAATACATACGCACTGCATTGTTCATAGCAGCATTATTTATAATCGCCAAAATATGGATGCAACCTAAGTGTCTCTCAACACATGAAAAACAGATTAAGAAGATGAATGTGTGGGATATATATATACATATACGTACATACACACACACACTGGGATACTATTCAGTCACAAAATGAATGAAATTTTGCCATTTGCAACAATGTGGATGGATTTCAAGAGTATTATTCTAAATAAGAAAGAGAAAAAAGACCACATGAGATCATGTATTTGTGATATGTAAAAAATACAACAAACTAGTTAATACAACAAGAAACAGACTCACACACAGAAAACAAATTACTGGTAACCAGAGGAAAGAGAGAAATGGGGAGGCGCAATATAAAGGTAAACCATTAACATTATGTATAAAATATGCTGGGGCTTCTCTGGTAGCTCAGCTGGTAAAGAATCCGCCTGCAATGCAGGAGACCCCAGTTCAATTCCTGGGTCGGGAAGATCCCCTGGAGAAGGGATAGGCTATCCACTCCAATATTCCTGGGCTTCCCTGGTAGTTCAGACAGTAAAGAATCCACTTGCATTGCTGGAGACCTGGGTTTGATCCCTGGATTGGGAAAATCCCCTGAAGGAGGGCATAGAAACCTACTGCTGTATTCTTGCCTGGAGAATCTTCATGGACAGAGGAGCCTGGTGGGCTGCAGTCCTTGGGGTCACAAAGAGTTGGACACAACTGAGCAACTAACGATGGCAAAGCACATAAAATATGCTACGAGGATACGTTGTACAACACAGGGAATGCAGCCATTATTTTATAGTAACTGTAAAAGGATTATGTCCATCAAAAATTGTGAATCACTATATTACACACCTGAAACTTATATAATATGGTATAGCACATCAACAATACTTCAATAAAAATAAGTAAAAATCAAAACTACCTTGACACACATTTTCCATTGACTCAGAGCCCACAGGCAGTTCTGTTCAAATAAGAGACTATTTGACAAACTGCAAAGGTCACAACAGTTCATACTCATCACTCTTAGTCCTTGTTTAAAAATATAAACAAATAATCAAGAATTATCAAATATTTGGAGTAAAGCTCTAACAGCAAAATAGTGGGGGGGTTTGAGGGGAGGACTAAGATAAATTTAAAAGAAACAAATAATGCAAATAAGAGAATCTTAAAATACAAATATTTATTCTCAAAAAGGCAATCTTCAAAAAGAAATAATTATATAATTAAATTAGAGATATTAGGCATTTTAAATTTGGCTGCTAAAGGAAAAAAAACCACACTAATATGGGCACAAATGAACAGTAAATTAGTAATATTGAAGTTTAATCAAAAACAAAGCATTGGGCGAATGCATGATAGTAATTATATGTTTTATTTGAATTTTTCTCATAATAATTTATGAAATGGATATTTTTAATACACTTTACTAAATAAGAAACTTGGGAACAGACAGTTTTTTTAGCCTGCCTAAAGTCACCCAGTTAACCAAATGTTAAAATGAGAATTTGAAACTTCATGTTGCTCCTCTGAAGATTACCTTCTTAACTACATCACTATTCTTCTTTTTCTTAACGAAGCAAAGAATAGATTCAGAGAAATCAAAAATCTATCATATTACAAGCTCCAGAAAGAACAGAAGGAATGAACTACTCAAACACAACAAAATAAAATTTGTCATTGCTAAAGAAAAATCCCAAAATATCTCATATATTGAGCCTTTCAAGAACCAATGAAGACTTTTTTTTCCCCCTAAAAAAGCCACATCTCAATCTTCCTGATGAAATTTCAAACCTCCAAGAAAATGAGAGATTTTAAATCACAAAGAGAAGTGAAAAAAATGTACTGCATTGTAAGTAAAAGTAATTTAAAACATTAGAAACTGATATCACTTGAATACTATTAGCAAGGGTTACTAATCTAGGATGATTGGGAGGTTGAGCAGAACTCCTGAAAATCTCACAGGACTGCAAGACCAAATCAGTGCACATCCACCAGGGAGGCGGAGACCACATCAGGTGTCTTGTCTGTTTGCATTTTTGAGGTAGTAGGACTACCGAAGGACTAAACTTTAAGAATAACAGTGAACCAGAAACAATTAAACTCTATGAAGAATGAAACATCAATCCCTCAGTGAATTCAAGGTGATCTCTTAATCCTAACTACCTGACAGAATCAAAAGTAAGTTATTTCCAATGAATAACATCATTCTGAGCTTCAAAATTAACTCTATAATTTTCACCTATAATATCCAATATTCAATAAAAGAAATAATCAGTTATGAAAAAAGCACAAGGATCACTCAAACTGCAAGAGAAAAATGATAATAAAAACATATTCACAGGAGAGTTGGAGATTAGATTTGTTAGACATATAATGAAACCTCCTAACTATAGTTAATTTCTTCAGGAATGCAAATAAGGTATAGAATTAAGATACATGACTAAAAGCTATATTAAAAAAATAAGTGGAGATGGAGATATACTTAAGAACTTAGTTCAGTTCAGTTGCTCAGTCACGTCCGACTCTTTGTGACCCCATGGACTGCAGCACGCCAGGCCTCCCTGTCCATCACCAACTCCTGGAGTTCACTCAAACTCATGCCCATTGAGTTGGTGATGCCATGCAACCATCTCATCCTCTGTCATCCCCTTCTCCTGCCCTCAATCTCTCCCAGCATGAGGGTCTTTTCAAGCGAGTCATTTCATCACATCAGGTGATAAAAGTATTGGAGCTTCAATTTCAGCATTAGTCCTTCCAATGAATATTCAGGATTGATTTCCTTTAGGATGGACTGGTTGGATCTCCTTGCAGTCCAAGGGACTCTCAAGAGTCTTCTCCAACACCACAGTTCAAAAGCATCAATTCTTCAGCGCTCAGCTTTCTTTATGGTCCAACTCTCACATCCATGCATGACTACTGAAAAAAAAACATAGCTTTGACTAGACAGACCTTTTTTGGCAAAGTAATGTCTCTGCTTTTTAATATGCTGTATAGGTTTGTCATAGCTTTTCTTCCAAGGAGCATGTGTCTTTTATTTTCACGGCTGCAGTCACCATCTGCAGTGATTTTGGAGTGCAAGAAAACAGTTTGTCACTGTTTCCCCATCTATTTCCCATGAAATGATGGGACCAGATGCCATGATCTTTGTTTTCTGAATGTTGAGCTTCAAGCCAACATTTTCAGTCTCCTCTTTCACTTTCATCAAGAGGCTTTTTAGTTCTTCTTCACTTTCTACCATAAGGGTGGTGTCTTCTGCATATCTGAGGTTATTGATGTTTCTCACAGCAATCTTGATTGCAGCTTGTGCTTCATCCAGCCCAACATTTCCCATGATGTACTCTGCATATAAGGTAAATAAGCAGGGTGACAATATACAGCCTTGATGTACTCCTTTCCCAATTTGGAACCAGTCCATTGTTCCATGTCCAGCGCTAATTGTTGCTTCCTGGCCTGCACACCGATTTCTCAGGAGGCAGGCCAGGTAGTCTGATGTTCCCATCTCTTTAAGGGTTTTCCACTGTTCGGGGATTGTAAGTTATATATTAATATTTTCAGAAAATCTCAACCTTAATCATGCACTCATTTTTATTAATGCCTTTTAAGCTATATTATTTAAATTTATCTTCCTTTTTCCTTTCTTTGTATTCTTTACATACTATTTTCTATTATTTTCATTTTTTTCAATTACATTGTTTTTCTGTATCACTTTCAAATAGTCTATAGCGAGACACTTTTTCTGTACTTTTTTAAACCTTATTTGTATTTATGGTTTGGACTAAAAAAAAACTAATTTTCTTTATTTCTATGATTATTTCTATGATTTCGATGATTATTCTTTGTTTGGTTGTTTACTATGATTATTTTTGTTTCTATGACTATTTTTGTTTAGTTGTTTACTTTTCTGTTGAGATGTTTTCAAGATCACTTGATTATTCTATGATTATTTTTCTATGCTTATTTTTTGTTTGGTTGTTTACTATGATTATTTTTGTTTGGTTGTTTATTTTTCTGTTGAGATGTTTTCAAGGTCACTAAGCACTTTTGCTTATCACATCATGTTTTTGGCAGAGGAAACCCTATCCTGACCTTAATTTGAACACGTATGTTGTAGATAGAATTTCACTGGTTCTTTTTCTAACTTATTTGGAGCCTATTTGAAAATTTTCTTCAGACTACAGTCATAAGGCTTAATTTTGTAGGTTTAGATAGTATTTTTCCTGTTTAGCCTAGGAGTTTAAGCAGTATTGGTTATGGATTTGGTCTGAAACTTGTTTGTGCTTCTCTTATTTTGTTAAGGGAACAAACCAGAGTGGACTCATGTGGATGCCCTCAGGTTCTGCTTTTTTCTCTATCAAGGGTTAGCTATTGAGATTTCATCTCAAATAGAAATGATCAATCCAAGGAACTTTGAGAAATTCTCTCTCTCTTTCCTACCAGCCAGGGGAGGGAAAATACATAGGCAAAACTTATGGGTTTTGACCAATACTGTTATAAATCATCAGAAAAGGAGGAGAATATCATATCAGATTACCTATTACCACCATAGTTTACGTATCTACCCCTGTTCCTTTCTATTTTTATATTTTGTTCTGAATGATCATTATCTAGGTCATCTCGTAGGTCCTTACTAGTCAGGTAAAGCAAATGGTTAGCTTTTCTCCCCAGTGTTTGGTGACTGATGGTTTCCCTACAGCAGCGATAAAGAGCTTTGAATGTAGAGTGATGGTCTGCACTTCCTCACCCCTGCCAGTCGACACCAAGCTCTCTCACGAAGTCCTCCTTCAGCCCCTGTAGTTACAAAGACCCTCTTTAATGGTGTTAACGGACCTGGTCTTTAACCTTATCTGAGATAACTTGTTCTCCCTCATCTTACCTCTACAGTGTGTACCTCTTCACTCTTTCCCAGGGTTAAGTGCTTTACCCTAGCTATATGCCTACAGTTTTTTGTCTACCCTTGGTTTTCTTCCCTAATTTGAGGAGCTGGAGGGGGACCGCACAGAACTTTAAAAATGTGACCAGAATCCCTTATGGTTAAGCCCAGGCACACTTATCAGTGGGATGAGGAGCTGACTAAGCTACAGTAAGTGTCATCACCAGGATGCTGGTGAAGGTAAATAGCAGAGGAAGTGGTGGTCCTACTGGGAGGAGACCTGGGATACTAATAGGGAGGCAGTGGCAGCAGTGGTGGTATTTTTCATGATGGTTGTCATGAGAGCTGTGTTGATACTATGAGCAATAGTAAGTGGCTATAATTGCAATGATGAGGGCAATTATGATGGTTTTGAAGGTGTTGGTAACGGCAGAGGTGGTAGGTGTGGGGTGATAATGATGGATCTAAACTCCTGAAAAATCTTTCCCTTCACCTATCAATTTACACCTGCCCTGCCTGAAACCTTTTCCCTATTTCCGCCCTCACAAGTTATTAGGAGTAAGGAGACTCACCAACTTCTCTTTAAAAGATAAACATTTACCACCTAACTTGGCTGTTACAACTACAGAAGAAAAGATGTATGTCCTGGATTTTATGTGGAACCTGGAAGGTATTCATTTACGAAAACAGTGATATACATGAGATAAACATGTGAAATAATAAAGCCATTTCCTCAGCTCTAGTATTGGAGCATGAAGTGAAGTTGCTCAGTCGTGTCCGACTCTGTGTGACGCCATGGACTGTAGCCCACCAGGCTCCTCTGTCCATGGGATTCGCCAGGCAAGAGTACTGGAGTGGGTTGCCATTAATAATACCTCTCATTTGAATGTGAGGGTTGAATGAGAAATATCACCTGTCAGACACATGGGAGCACTGCCACATAACTTTTGAGAACATTTTTTTCCCTCCTTTTCTCTCTTTTCCTTTAACTTTGTGTGCCAACCTGGTATGCAAACTTATTTCAGTTTGAAAATCTTAAACTTCTACAGAAAAATCAGTTCCAGGTTTTAAGGTTTACAAATTAACTTACAAAACACAACATGATCACAGAAAGGAAATTAGCGAGATCTGGCTTCAACAACTGGATAGGAGATTTGTCCAAATGTCAGGGGAGTGATTCTAGGACAACTTCGCTCTCAACTTGTATCTTATGGTTTTACAATTGCTTGAGAAGAAGCAGAAGAAAGACCTGTTTTATTTTGTTTTGACCATGGTAGGCAGCGTGATGCTTACTACAACAGTCAACACAGATGCAACTAAGAACACTCAGGTTAGAAGTCACAGCATCACAAAAACACAACAGTTTCCTCTGAGTAGCTAGGATCACACATTTAGCAGAGAGTACTGAGAGAGACAGACATCTTCAAAACAATCCACAGCAACAACAAAATGTACTGAAGGGGAGCTTGTAAGAGTTGCAAATCCCAAAACTAAGGTATTTCTTGAAATAGAAAAAGACAAGTTTGGTCTCCACTTCCAATCAGTTCTCCACCCTAATACTAAGAAAATCGTCTCCAAAGAAACATCTGATCATTTCACCTTTCTGCTTTTGAATTCTTCTGATGGACACTCAATACTCAGAATAAAGGCAATATCCTTTAAGGTCCAGGATCATTTTGTCCCGACCTACCATCATGATTCCCACCCTCATTTCACACCATGTTTCCCTGTGCTGACTCCACTTCAACCATATCAGTTTATTTCATTCCTTCTCAAACCATTTCCTCACTGCTTGGAATATTATTCTCCTCCAATGATCCTCTTCCATACCCCAATGAGCCAGATCATTTCTTCAGGAAAGCTGTCCCCTAACTTCCTAACTGCAGCCAAATTAGCCTTTTTCATGACTTTTTTTCACATTTATTCACAATGGCAATTATATATTTGTTTAGAAGATGAGTTGAATGGTGTATCATATTCCAAATTAAATTTTAAGCTCTAAGAGCACAGGGACTGTGGCTCTTTTGTTCCCTTCATTTATGCTTCCAGTACTTTGCCCAGTGCCAATACCGACTAGGTCGATAAACTCTGCTGCTACTGCTGCTAAGTCACTTCAGTCGTGTCCAACTCTGTGTGACCCCATAGACAGCAGCCCACCAGCTCCCCCATCCCTGGGATTCTCCAGGCAAGAATACTGGAGTGGGTTGCCATTTCCTTCTCCAACGCATGAAAGTGAAAAGTGAAAATGAAGTCTCTCAATCGTGTCTGACTCTTAGCGACCCCATGGACTGCAGCCTACCAGGCTCCTCCATCTATGGGATTTTCCAGGCAAGAGTATTGGAGTGGGGTGCCATTGCCTTCTCCACGATAAACTCTATCATCTGTTCAAACTGATCCTTCCCTATCAAATCAGGTGAGATGAAACCAAAAGTCACATCAGAAGTTATTAAAAACAAGAGCAAAGAGCAAATAAAACACCTTACTCATGAAGGCTAAAGTTTCTCAACATGTCCTTATTGAGGAAAGAATTAGTCGATTAGTATATTTGTTCATGGAATAAACTATGAGAGTTGATAACAGAATATTTTCATTATTGAAAATATGTATGCTGATGTATTTAGATTCTGTCTCTGAGATAAGGCTTCTGTTTGTTTAAAATTTGGAGGAGTTATTGTTAGGTCCACTCTCTCCAAGTATTTCCATTAAAATATGTGATATTGGTAGGTCCTGCATATTTAAATATTATCGTTGTGTTTCTTTTCCAAAAAAGAGAAAAATGAGGTGCATAATAGGCCTTGAAGACTCCTTTCTCAAGCAATAGTTCATAACAGATGGTCCATGTCTGTGTTTGATTGACAGCATGGCTTTTCTTTGTTCAGTACCATGACAGAATTACTGCTGCATAGACCCACTCACAGTGTTTCATTTTTCCCCCTCTAAGAGAAACTATGGTTCACATTCTCATGCTTTTGCCACCAGCTTTCCCCACCCATCTCACCCAATGCTATGACCAGTATTCTAAAAATCAGAAACAGACCACACAGAATGACTTCACAGACTATTGCTGGGAAGAATGAAGATCCAAGCACATATTGAGTCCAGGCAGAGAAAACGTGAATGAGAGTCACTGTATAACTCCCCGTCTGATATCCATGCATCACTCACTCTGGCTGGTGGAAATCATCAGTCTGATCAGTTTGCGTTTCTAGTTGCCATTATCCACATGACTCCACGTGGGTGTTCATATCTTATTCCTTTCCACTATGCCCAGGGCACTGAGAACTTAACTTCCGCTCTGTTTCTGAGAGACCTACCCTAGTGTTCTGCATTGGAAGTGGGTTATGTTGCAAGGAAGGTTCAGAACACATAGTATCACTGCCATATAATAATATGTCAGGATCAGATGCAGTACCTGGTTCCCTAGGAAGGGTTTGGCAGGAGGAATCAGTGGTAATGAGAATCTAACTGCTGGCACTAGAAATATATATTATGATCTAATAGTTAAAACTATGAAGCCCAAAACTTTTAGGAGAGGACCTTGGAAACTGGTCCTTATCAGCTCCATCCTCATCCAGAGGCAGATGTACTGCTTCCTGGGAAAATCACCTATATCTCAGCTCCTAGGCTTCAGGGGGATCCACCCATTCTCTGCCTCTGGTATCCTATCAATTTGTTGTGTCATTGTGTCTCCAGATTTTAGTACCTCATCTTGGAATTTATACCAGTGTCTGTGAATATGGAAAGCTCCATCAGTTGCTTCCCACTGTTCACTGGGACTTCAATGTGAACTCAGCTTCTGCTGCTGCCTTCTGAACTACCCCAGACTCCCTGTCCCAGATTTCAACTGCCAGGTCACAGCCCCCATGTGGCGCTTAGATGTCTGCCTTGCTGGGTTCCAGGTCTTGAGCTTCACCTTTTTTGAAAGGGGTTTTGAAAAAATATTAGGGACAGGTTTACAGTTCTCTTGGCCTGGTAGATGTTAATGGAGAGAGAAAGCAATGGGTGTCAAAAGAGCTCACGTATCTTGGCCAAAGGAGGCCAAATTTAAGAATCATGCTGTGTAGCTGCTTTTTTGGTTTCCTGTGTCAGTAATCAGCTCACAGGAATCAGGCCATGTCTAGACCAGTCAAACCTGAGATTATAGTCTCCAACAGCAGATTGTACACAGTTTCCCTTCTCTTTCCAACTTATTCCCAATGCTCACAGAAGCAACATCTAAAAAGATGCTTACCTTGTTTACTGAGACAAGAAAACATCTAAAATTATAATACACTGAGCTAGTAAAAGTGAAAAAGGAGAGTGATAAGATCACAGTCTTATGGTGTTGTTGTTTTCTTTTTAATTAGATCTCAAATATTTGTTCTCAGAAAGCAATTTCTGACCATTTCAATTCTAGTGCAAGTGTTTTAACAAAAGCTCTGAAAAAGTCTTAAGAGGTAGGGATCAATATTGAGATTATACAGCATGACCTATAAACAATTCCTGCCTTTTGCTGTCAAAAGCTGATGGTAAAAGTCACAGAAACAGTTTACACTTAACTGATTTTTCTACAGGATAAAAACAGAGTGTCTACGATAGAGGTGAACCATGAAAGAGTTGGAAAACATTAGACTAGTTTTTCTTCTTCAAGCTGTTGATTTCCAAATTCTCATTTGAAATATATTGGCAACAAAGCCAGCAAGGATGTAGATGGTACCTGGTGAACTGTAAAGTTTTTAATCTAGGAGTTGTTGTTGTTTAGTTGCTAAGTTGTGTCTGACTCTTTTGCAACTCCATGGACTGTAGCCTGCCAAGTTTCTGTGTTCATGGGATTTCCCAGGCAAGAATACTGGAGTGGGTTGCCATTTCCTTCTCCAGGGGATATTCTCCAACCAGGGATCAAACCTGTGTCTCCTGAAGCCCTTATCTCAGAATAGTTTTCTTTATTCAATATTTATATTAAACTCATGATGGCTAATTATAGATATTGGGTAAAAGTGTCCCCTGTGTGTGGCAACTCATCTGTTGCAATATAGAAAGTCTAGTTCCTTCTAAAGAAAAAAGAAGTATTCCTGTGTACACTTCTAAGAAGCATGTAAGCAAAGATATCATAATGGTTCCACGTATTAGGTACCAGCAGTCAGACATCAAGTCCCACAGTGTCTTGGAAGACTCTTCAGCAAACTTACACATGAGCTTCTGTGTCCTGGACAACCGGTCCTCCGTTCTCATGCCTGACCTCCCCCACGGCCCCCACCAGCAAGCTCTCTTCAAATATCCAGGCCACCATTTATTTTCCAGGGGTAGGAACATTTAAAAACCAGGGTAACTGAAGGAATATGTGTTTAAGAATACAGACTAATTCATGGCATCACAGAAGAGCTGAACCACCAGGCCATAGGAAACGGGAACTAGAGCAAATGCAGTGGCAGACACTCAGACCATCCCGTTAGCTTGCTGCCTCGGGATGGCTTAGCTGGGGCTACAGCCTCTCCTTGTGTCCATAGAGGGTGAAAGAACTGTGTTTGATAGATGAAAAAACCACCCTGGAGTAGGAAATAAAGAGGGTCTCCCAGTGGAAGAGATGTTGGTGTGGCTCACACCGTCTAGTTCACCGCTCTACGATGCAAGGAGTATTTTTCAAAGGTAAAAACTGGCCGGTATTTACCCCATACATGCTCAGTTTGATACCTGTCACTCCACTCTATAAAAGCAAACTTTCTCCTCCAAAGCTGATTCCCAGCAAACTTGAGATAATTGCAAACATTACCCTACTACATGTAGCACTGTTGTTTAAAAGTGTTAATTCTAGTATTCTGATGATGCTATAGTAAAATTTATAAATAAAAATAGAAAATACTTTAATGTGTAGTCAAATAAAATACTTAACAAGATGAAGTGCATCCGATTTATCACCTATCAGGGACACCATATTTGGAAGAAAAATATACTTAGCCATGGTGTTAAAGTTCTGTTTCTCTTATCTTGTGCTTCTTTTACTCTACCTTTAAATTTTTGTTCATTCTTATAAAGTGAATTGAGTACCTAAATCATCTATCTTGATAAATTTAAAAAATGGGATATATTTGTAATCTAATCTTTTCTATTGTTGCTAGTCATTCTCATAATCTAACAGTTATGTAAATAAAATTATTTTTAGCAAATTATAAATACCAGTGCTTCTCCATGTACTGAAGTTTGAAACATAAGGATTTTTCTTGTTTTGTAAAATTTTTTCCTTGCTTTCTTTGCTTTTATGCACATCTGCCAGCAGTCTTTCTGACATATTTAAGAAACACAGTCATAATTTAGCAGGCATTCTGGAAGTACATTTTTATCCTTTTAATTCTATCTGACATCAAAAATACAAATCAAATATAAACTAAACACATTTAAAGCAGCTCTTTCATAAGACATTTTCATCAATCTATACTACAACTTGCATGTGTTAATTACTTAAAAATTTTTAAAGGTGTACCCTCATGATGATGTCTTTTTATAGATGCCTAGTTTATTAAGCAACTTTTTTGCTATTAGGTTAGGCAACAGTAATTGTGGTTTTGCATTGTTGAAATTTGCTGTTTGATATTGGAATACATTCTAATATAAATGCAGTTTTGTTATACACCACTTTAGTACACATTCCTTTATTTATTTATTTATTTATTGCTAATGACATTATTTGATGTTTATTTTAGACTAGGGAAATGATATTAGACAGAAAGCAAATTTGAGCAACATTTTTATTCAAGTTCAAAATGACTTGCAAAGCAGCAGAGACAACTCAACATCAATGATGCATTTGACCCAGGAACTGCTAACAAATGTACCATGCAGTGGTGATTCAAGAAGTTTTGCAGAGGAGACAAGAGACTTGGAGATGAGAGTGCAGTGGCCAACCATTGGAAGCTGAGAACATCCAACTGAGAGGATCATCAAAGCTGATCCTCTTACAACTCCAAGAGAAGCTGCCGAAGAGCCCGTCATCAACCAACCACTCTAGGGTCATTCAGCATTTAAAGCAAATTGGAAAGGTGAAAAAGCTTGATAAGTGGGTGCCTCAAGACTTGACCACAAATCAAGAAAAGTGTCGTTATGAAGTGTCCTCTTCTTTTTATAAAACAACAACAAAACATTTCTCTATCTGATTGTGATGTGTGACAAAATGGAATTTATACCATAACTGGCGATGACCAGCTCAGTGGCTGGACCGAGAAGACGCTCTAAAGCACTTCCAAAAGCCAAACTGGCACCAATAGAACAGGTCAAGATCTGTTTGTTAATCTGCTGCCATTCTGATCCATTACAGCTTTCTGAATCCTGGCGAAACCATTACATCTGAGAAGTATGCTCAGCAAATCAATGAGATGCCCAAGACTGCAAGGCTTGCAGCTGGTATTGGTCCACAGAAAGGGCCCAATTCTTCTCCATGACAACGCCTGACCGCATGTCACACAACAAACACGTCAATGTTTAACAAACTGGGCTACAAAGTTTTGCCTCATCCACCACATTCACCTGATATCTTGCCAACTGACTACTATTTCTCCAAGCATCTTGACAACTTTTTGCAGGGAAAATACTTCCACAAGCAGCAGGAGGCAGAAAATGCTTTCCAAGAGTTCATCGAATCCTGAAGCACAGATTTTTACACTACAGGAATAAGCGAACTAATTTCTCAGTGGCAAAAATGTGTTAATTGTCATGGTTCCTATTTTGATTAATAAAGCTGTATTTGAGCCTAGTTATAAGGATTGAAAATTCATGGTCCAAAACCAGAAATATGTTTGCACCAAGCTAATAAATACTAAACAGTTCCAAGCAGCTTGTTTTTATTATGCCTTGTCCTGGATCAAACTTTTTACTTCCATTCTTTGAAACTGGTATGATCCAATGAAACTTTTTTTTTTTTTTTTTTAGTGCCACAGTTTTGGAGATGACTTTGGTTGAAAAAAAATGAGCAAAGACAGAAAGATAAAAGACATTTTGTGTATTTTGTGGCAATGGCTTATATTTACATATCATTATGTTATATCCCAAAAATGTCCAAAACGCTATTGTTCTAGACAGCATGAAGCAACAAATCTCCTATCAACAGCAAACCTAAAGTTGGATATTTATTGTCTCTCTGTGTGTTGTCACTTCAGTCATAACTGACTCTTTTCAATCCTATGGACTGTGGCCTGCCAGGCTCCTCTGTCTGCAGTATTCTCCAGTCAAGAATACTGGAGTAGGTTGCCATGCCATCTTCCAGGGGATCTTTCTGATTCAGGGATTGAATCCACATTTCTGACCTCTCCTGCATTGGCAGGCAATTTCTTTACCACTATTGCCACCTGTCTATTGTTTAAATAGAAGCAGTTTGATTTTTAGGGTCTATTTCTACAAAATGGTTTGCCAAATAAATGTTTGTTTTAAGATGATCTCATTAGATTATTTTTTCAGATAAATAATGGCTCAGGTGAAATAATGGCAAAAGTCTTGACTTCTATTTTGACACATCAGTACTATACACATATGTCATATAAAGATTTCAACTGGACACTGGGTCAATGCAGAGAAAGATATGGAAGACATTATAGATTTTTGACAAAACAAAATGGTTCCAGAAATTGGAAGTGGCAGGGTCCATGCAAAACAAGAACAGAAAAAGAGAAAAGAGACCCTGAAAATTTATAACAGGGAAGGGTTAAAATAAGACTTAGGAATATAAGTAACATGAGATCAAGGCCAAGGTGGGAGCCATTTAGGCCCTATATGTATATGAAACTGAATATATATGTATGCATATACATATCCTATATGTATATGAAGAGAAATACTGAATGCTCCCTGAAGGACACATTTCTGGGTAGGTTGCTACTCTTACTGGCATGTATATTGCAATGTAGATCTGATTCTCTCTGCCCTAGGGTAATGGAAGCTAGGACTCAGAAGAAAAACTACTTTGAGAGAATATTTAGCCAGAGTAAAGTACAGAATACAGAGTGGATTTTCTTTAAAGTGGAAATGCTTCCCAGTCTCTGACGAACCATCACCGTAACCTTAGTTAGTTGCTTCCTATTCCACTCTTTTACTTTCATCTCAAATGATTATTTCATGGGTTTAGCCCTGTCCTCATATTTCTGATACCTCCTCTCTCTGACCTTGCTCCCTATCCACACTGAGAAAATAAAAACAATCAGAAAAGAACTCCTAAAAGTTGCCACCACCAAACCTGTACCTATATATCTTCCTTTCTTTTTATGGATGGCATCTGTCCTAACTAGAGCCAACAGAAACACCACATTTCTTGTTTCACAGCAAACTCATTGAAAACTCTACATTCACTGTTGACTTGTTTCACTTCCACTTTTTTTTTTTTTTTCTGATCCCATTCCAGTCAGATTTTTTAAGTCTCCAGTGACCTCTGAGTCATTTTGAGTCAGATGTTAAAGATCATTTACTTGATCTTTCAGCAGCATTTCACATAGATGTTTAATTTCCACTAAACAGTGTCTTTAGTTTGCTGGGTTTTTAGCAGACACATGTGCCTGGTTCTTTCTACTTCTCTGGCCCTTTCTCAGTCTCTCCAGCTATTTCTTTGACTCATTAGAATCTCCCAAAAGGGCTGGCGGCTCCCTTGATGGTCTTGTTGCTTTACATGCCAACTATGTATTAAATCGGAGAAGGCAATGGCACCCCACTCCAGTACTCTTGCCTGAAAAATCCCATGGATGGAGGAGCCTGGTAGGCTGCGGTCCATGGGGTTGCTAAGGGTCAGACACGACTGAGCGACTTCACTTTCCCTTTTCCCTTTCATGCATTGGAGAAGGAAATGGCAACCCACTCCAGTGTTCTTGCCTGGAGAATCCCAGGGACAGGGGAGCCTGGTGGGCTGCCGTCTATGGGGTCACACAGAGTCGGACACAACTGAAGCAACTTAGCAGCAGCAGCAGCAGCATGTATTAAATGGGCTTCCCTAGTGGCTCAGTCGGTAAAGAAACCACCTGCAATGAGGGAGACCTAGTTTCGATCCCTGGACTGGGAAGATTCCCCTCAAGGAGGGAATGGCAACCCATTCCAGTATTGCCTGAAGAATCCCCATGGACAGAGGAGCCTGGCAGGCTACAGTCCATGGGGTCGCAAAGAGATGGACACGACCGAGAGACTAAGCACAGCACTGCACACTTAGAAGCCTAATTGTCTCTGAGCCAAAGGTAAATTAAACAATTTACCTTTAACAGTCCCTGCTAACTGGACAAGGCTGTTAATTTAGGCACTCATTTATTCATCACTCATTCAGCAAAGAGATATTTATTGCAGGCATATTATGTGTCAACACTAAAATTCCCCTGGAGTCACTATCTTAGAGAGGAAGAAGACAAAATTTGACAATGTGATGAATAAAATAAATGAAAAAAATGAAAAATAAAAGTGGAGCAGAGGATAGAGATATTAACTCTGCATACAATAAAGCATTTAACAGCAGATCATTATTATTTGCATCTAAAATGTCTTGGGTGAAATCATAGGAGATCACACTGAAAAAGAAAGTAAAGGCCACATCAAGAAGTTCTTTGAAACAAAGAATTAAAAATTGTTTTAGATATGAAAAGTTATTAAAGGAGTCAGCATGGTTGACGGTATATCATAGGTGCATTTTAGAAAGGTAAAATGCTCCGGGGTACGATGGACACATTGGAGCAAGAGAAAGTTACAAGGTGGGAGGAACCATTACAGTTAACAAGAGAACAATGTGGAAGGTATAAATTAAGGCAATGCACTAACAGCCTTAGATGTGACCACAGGCCCCCACTTATACAGATTCAGACACTGACTTACTGTCATCCTCTCTGTCACTGCTTTTTGGGAAACTCACCATCAGTTAAATGATTCATATGACACCCAGCACCTCTTGGACTTTTGAATTCTTCATCTCCAATATTTTGTATCCTCAGCTATGCAAGTCCAAGGTCTTCATCTACCTACTAACTGGGCTTCCTCTGATTTATGTTTTCACTCTGGAAACACCACCACTGGCCTCCTTGATTTCCTCCACAAGCAGTATTTCCACGTCAGTGCTTTAACCTCCTCAATGCCATCAATCCAATGACTTCATACAGAGAATTCTGTAACATCCTTCACTCTTTCAGACACAAATTCCAAATTTGTATGAGATCAGTTTTCTTACGGTTCCAAGGCTGGTTCTGAGCACTTCCTGAATAAAACATGCATATACATTGATTATTTACCACTTAAATACATCGGTCCATTTAGCAAATATGTTTTGGATGCCTCCTATATGCTGGATACTGCTCTAGGCTGGGGGGATTCAGAGATGAGCAAGACAAAAGCCTTGTCTCTCTGGCTTTTCCATTCTAATGAATGAAATCCATAGACAAAAGAGGCCGAGAAAAAGGAAACATTTACATCAAGCAACTTCAGTTGGCAGGAAACGTTAAAAATTCAAATCAAGGTAAATGGATAGAGATCAGATTGGAAAGGCAATTGCATTGGGCATTGGGGGAAGTCTTTCTCAGCCGATGAAATCAGAGCTAACAATTGAACAGTGGAAAGAGCAAGAATGATGTAGAACCAAGAAAAGAGCCAGCCTGCACAGGGCTCCTGCTTTGTTCAGGGTTGAAAGTCACAGCCTTCGAGGCCTTGCAATGGCCTTCGAGGCCCTAGAGCAAGGAAGGTCCCTGTCACCTGTGGCCTCAGCTTATTTTACTCAACTGTTGACTCACTCTGTTCCAGCCACACGGGCCTGCTGGACTGGCAGAGGGCATGCAGGCTGCCTGGTGAAGGTGTCCACTGGCTCTGAAATGGCTCTTCTGTCTCCCTGGAGCATGCCTCCCCAGCCGTTTCTTCCTGGCTAATGCGCTCAGTGAGCCTACTCAGAACCGTGCCTAGCACATAGTCACTGTTGACTATTGATTTTTTTTTTTTAATTAGCTGAATTTTTATTTTTGTTTCCACCTAGTTTTATGGGGAAGTTTAAATTGGCCTTTTAAGGAGTCCCCAGCCCTATTTCCATAACAATGGAGGCAGGCACAGGGGGCTTCCTTTGCCCACATACTTTCTAATTAAAAACTAAAATCAGCAAACACTTTACCAGAAAATATAAAACACACCTCTGGTGTGCTTTTAGTCCAAAAGGTTGGCTTGAAGCTCACATTCAAAAAACAAAGATCATGGCATCTGGTCCCATCACTTCATGGAAAATAGATGGGGAAACAGTAGAAACAGTGTCAGACTTCGAAGGAGCAAGCGTCGTTTAATTTCATGGCTGCAATCAGCATCTGCAGTGATTTTGGAGCCCCCAAAAATAAAGTCTGACACTGTTTCCACTGTTTTTCCATCTATTTCCCATGAAGTGATGGGACCAGATGTCATGATCTTTGTTTTCTGAATGTTGAGCTTCAAGCCAACCTTTTCACCCTCCTCTTTCACTTTCATCAAGAGGCCTTTGAGTTCCTCTTCACTTTCTGCCATAAGGGCAGTGTCATCTGCATATCTGAGGTTATTGATATTTCTCCCGGCAATCTTGATTCCAGCTTATGCTTCTTCCAGCCCAGCGTTCCTCATGATGTACTCTGCATATAAGTTAAATAAGCAAGGTGACAACATACAACCTTGACATACACCTTTTCCTATTTGGAACCAGTCTGTTGTTCCATGTCCAGTTCTGACTGTTGCTTCCTGACCTGCATAAAGGGTTTCTCAAGGGGCAGGTCGGATGATCTGGGATTCCCATCTCTTTCAGAATTTTCCAAAGTTTATTGTGATCGACGCAGTCAAAGGTTTTGGCATAGTCAATGAAGCAGAAATAGATGTTTTCCTGAAACTCTCTTGCTTTCTCCATGATCCAGCGGATGTTGGCCATTTGATCTCTGGTGCCTCTGCCTTTTCTAAAACCTGCTTGAACATCTGGGAGTTCACGGTTTACATACTGCTGAAGCCTGGCCTGGAGAATTTTGAGCATGACTTTACTAGCGTGTGAGATGAGTGCAATTGTGCGGTAGTTTGAGCATTCTTTGGCATTGCCTTTCTTTGGGATCGGAATGAAGACTGACCTCTTCCAGTCCTGTGGCCACTGCTGAGTTTTCCAAATCTGCTGGCATACTGAGTGCAGCACTTTCACAGTATCCTCTTTCAAGATTTGAAATAGCTCAACTGGAATTCCATCACCTCCACTAGCTTTGTTGGTAGTGATGCTTTCTAAGGCCCACTTGACTTCACATTCCAAGATATCTGGCTCTAGGTCAGTGATCACATTATCGTGACTATCTTGGTCGTGAAGATCTTTTTTGTACAGTTCTTTTGTGTT
This sequence comes from Moschus berezovskii, assembly GCF_049115385.1. Lineage (NCBI taxonomy): Eukaryota > Metazoa > Chordata > Mammalia > Artiodactyla > Moschidae > Moschus > Moschus berezovskii. Next base: position 11,945,002 of record NC_142467.1, read on the forward strand.
CTTGCCACCTCTTCTTAATATCTTCTGCTTCTGTTAGGTCCATACCATTTCTGTCCTTTATCGAGCCCATCTCTGCATGAAATGTTCCCTTGGAATCTCTAATTTTCTTGAAGAGATCTCTTGTTTTTCCTATTCTGTTGTTTTCCTCTATTTCTTTGCATTGATCACTGAGGAAGTCTTTCTTATCTCTCCTTGCTATTCTTTGGAACTCTGCATTCAGATGCTTATATCTTTCCTTTTCTCCTTTGCTTTTTGCTTCTCTTCTTTTCCCAGCTATTTGTAAGGCCTCCTCAGACAGCCATTTTGCTTTTTTGCATTTCTTTTCCATGGGGATGATCAAAGGGCAAAATGATAGGATACTGAATGAGGAATTCCCCAGGTCGGTAGGTGCCCAGTATGCTACTGGAGATCAGTGGAGAAATAACTCTAGAAGAAATGAAGGGATGGAGAAAAAGCAAAACCAATACCCAGTTGTGGATGTGACGGATGATAGAAGCAAGGTCCGGTGCTGTAAAGAGCAATATTGCATAGGAACCTGGAATGTTAGGTCCATGAATCAAGGCAAATTGGAAGTGGTCAAACAGGAGATGGCAAGAGTGAACATAGACATTCTAGGAATCAGTGAACTAAAGTGGACTGGAATGGGTGAATTTAACTCAGTTCAGTTCAGTTCAGTTCAGTCGCTCAGTCGTGTCCGACTCTCCGCGACCCCATGAATCACAGCACACCAGGCCTCCCTGTCCATCACCAACTCCCGGAGTACACTCAAACTCATGTCCACAGAGTCGGTGATGCCATCCAGCCATCTCATTCTCCGTCGTCCCCTTCTCCTCCCGCCCCCAACCTTTCCCAGCATCAGAGTCTTTTCCAGTGAGTCAACTCGTCTCATGAGGTGGCCAAAGTATTGGAGTTTCAGCTTTAGCATCAGTCCCTCCAATGAACATCCAGGATTGATCTCCTTTAGAATGGACTGGTTGGATCTCCTTGCAGTATAAGGGACTCTCAAGAGTCTTCTCCAACACCACAGTTCAAAAGCATCGATTCTTCGGCGATCAGCTTTCTTCACAGTCCAACTCTCACATCCATACATGACCACGGGAAAAACCATTGCCTTGACTAGACGGACCTTGGTCGGCAAAGTAATGTCTCTGCTTTTTAATATACTATCAAGGTTGGTCATAACTTTCCTTCCAAGGAGCAAGCGTCTTTTAATTTCATGGCTGCAATCAGCATCTGCAGTGATTTTGGAGCCCAAAAAAACAAAGTCTGACACTGTTTCCACTGTTTTTCCATCTATTTCCCATGAAGTGATGGGACCAGATGCCATGATCTTTGTTTTCTGAATGTTGAGCTTCAAGCCAATCTTTTCACTCTCCTCTTTCACTTTCATCAAGAGGCTTTTGAGTTCCTCTTCACTTTCTGCCATAAGGGTAGTGTCATCTGCATATCTGAGGTTATTGATATTTCTCCCAGCAATCTTGATTCCAGCTTGTGCTTCTTCCAGCCCAGCGTTCCTCATGATGTACTCTGCATATAAGTTAAATAAGCAAGGTGACAATATACAACCTTGACGCACTCCTTTTCCTATTTGGAACCAGTCTGTTGTTCCATGACCGGTTCTAACTGTTGCTTCCTGACCTGCATACAGGTTTCTCAAGAGGCAGGTCAGGTGGTCTGGGATTCCCATCTCTTTCAGAATGTTCCACAGTTTATTGTGATCCACACAGTCAAAGGCTTTGGCATAGTCAATGAAGCAGAAATAGATGTTTTTCTGAAACTCTCTTGCTTTCTCCATGATCCAGCGGATGTTGGCAATTTGATCTCTGGTGCCTCTGCCTTTTCTAAAACCTGCTTGAACATCTGGGAGTTCACGGTTTACATACTGCTGAAGCCTGGCTTGGAGAATTTTGAGCATGACTTTACTAGCGTGTGAGAGATGACCATTATATCTACTACTGTGGGCAGGAATCCCTTAGAAGAAATGGAGTAGCCATCATGGTCAACAAAAGAGTCTGAAATGCAGTACTTGGATGCAATCTTAAAAACGACAGAATGATTTCTGTTCGTTTCCAAAGCAAACCATTCAATATTACAGTAATCCAGGCCTATGCCCCAACCAGTAACGCTGAAGAAGCCGAAGTTGAATGGTTCTATGAAGACCTACAAGACCTTTTAAAACTAACACCCAAAAAAGATGTCCTTTTCATATAGGGGACTGGAATGCAAAAGTAGGAAGTCAAGAAACACCTGGAGTAAAAGGCAAATTTGGCCTTGGTGCACGGAATGAAGCAGGGCAAAGGCTAATAGAGTTTTGTCAAGAGAACGCACTGGTCATAGCAAACACCCTCTTCCAACAACACAAGAGAAGACTCTACACATGGACATCACCAGATGGTCAACATCAAAATCAGATTGATTATATTCTTTGCAGCCAAAGATGGAGAAGCTGTATACAGTTAGCAAAAACAAGACCAGGAGCTGACTGTGGCTCAGATCATGAACTCCTTATTGCCAAATTCAGACTGAAATTGAAGAAAGTAGGGAAAACCACTAGACCATTCAGATATGACCTCAATCAAATCCCTTATGATTATACAGTGGAAGTGAGAAATAGATTTAAGGGACTAGATCTGATAGATACAGTGCCTGATGAACTCTGGACGGAGGTTCGTGACATTGTACAGGAGACAGGGACCAAGACCATCCCCATGGAAAAGAAATGCAAAAGATAACATGATTAGCCAGGTTTAATCCAGAGACTGTCCTTAGGCAGGATACATAATCCTAAGGAATGTAGAGGAAAGAAAAGTTTGTCCTTTTCTCCTCCTTGAGAATTCCAGACCCCTCTCACCTTGGGGACCCCTAGACTGCTTACCAACCTACCTAGGAAATGACTCTCTCATTCCCCTCTTTTCTTTTAGGAGAATTATGTTGCCAAGGGAAAGGGGTGTCATTTTCATTCCATAACTACTTCCTGTTTTTTAGGGATAATGTCCCTAGATTGTTGAGGCAACATATTCTCCTAACCCTCGTATTGAGGGGCCCCAGGTAATAGTTGGAGGAGGCTGTGGCACTCATAGGAGCTTGGACAACCATTTGTAAATTAAAAGCTTTTAGATGGTTAGAAATCCCCATTATACAGTTACAGACATAAGGCAAAGTGAGTGAAGTCGCTCAGTCGTGTCCAACTCTTTGCAACCCCATGGACTGTAGCCCGAGGCTTCTCCATCCATGGAATTTTCCAGGCATGAGTACTGGAGTGGGTTGCTGGCAAAATAGTCATCAAACCAAGTTAAAATCAAAATGAAAATTCACATATGTCCGTAGTTACACCAGTCCATCTTAAGGTTGTTAGATGTCACCAGTTTAAGAAGAGGCATCACATGCGATTGTTGTTGAAGGTATTCGCAGACTTGGAGAAAGTCTTTTCCTTGAAGTGGAGATGTCCATCCCAGGAAGCCTTCCACTGATGAAGAGGGGAGTGCTCCGCGGACCCAGCCATGCAGCGTAGGAATGAGCCCAGCACAGAAAGCATTGCCTTGAGGATCAAATGGCAGATGTTTGTGTATCAGCAAAAGACTGGTAAAGGGACTGTGCATTTCATCAGGAAAACTTAAACTCTCTGACTCATATTCTTTTTTCACTAAGAGAAGGGAAGTTAGAGCAGTGCTTCTCCAATTTTATGTGCAGTGAATCACCCAGGGATCTTGTTAAAAAGCAGAATTTAAGCGGTTAAGGTGCGGTGCCTGTGGTTTCACATTTCTATCACACTCTCAGGAAATGATGATGCTGCCGGTACTAGGATGATAATTCAAGTTTGGCTCAAACTGTTTACTTAAAAGAGTCTATACAGTTGTTCTACATAAGGTGTCTTGATGTGTGGAGATTAAAACTTATTTCACAGAGTAATAAGAAAATTTGAAAGTTGAATTATTTTATTTGCTGTATTGCTTTATTCAGGGAATGAGTTATCAGTACAGTACATCTGGTATTATACTTAATGGTCCTTAGTATTACACACTAGATTATTCACTTATAAATTTTTAACAACACCTAGAATTTGAATTTTTGCTGTATATTTTTAAGAAAAATTTTCATGTGTATTTTTAAGAGAAAGTGTTTAAATCTTGTATTAATAAAAATTGATTAGTGAGATAAAACATTTCCTCGCTCACACATACAGAGACACAATTTTTAATGGAAGAAAGAACATAAATTATCTTTAAGTAACTTGAAATCATCTGGAGTATTTTAACTTTATTCATTCAAATGTTAGTAAAGTATCCAGTCTCATCACTTCATGCAAATAGATGGGAAAACAGTGGAAACAGTGTCAGACTTTATTTTTTGGGCTCCAAAATTACTGCGGATGCTGATTGCAGCCATGAAATTAAAAGATGCTTACTCCTTGGAAGAAAAGTTATGACCAACTTAGACAGCATATTAAAAAGCAGAGACATTGTTTTGTCAACAAAGGTCCATCTAGTCAAGGCTATGGTTTTTCCCGTGGTCATGAATGGATGTGAGAGTTGGACTATAAAGAAAGCTGAGCACTGAAGAATTGCTGCTTTTGAACTGTGGTGCTGGAGAAGACTCTTGAGAGTCCCTTGGACTGCAAGGAGATCCAACCAGTCCATCCTAAAGGAGATCAGTCCTGAGTGTTCATTGGAAGGACTGATATTGAAGCTGAAACTCCAATACTTTGGCTACCTGATGTGAAGACCTGACTCATTTGAAATGACCCTGATGCTGGGAGGGATTGGGGGCAGGAGGAGAAGGGGATGACAGAGGATAAGATGGTTGGATGGCATCACCGACTTAATAGACATGAGTTTGGGTGGACTCTGGGAGTTGTTGATGGACAAGGAGGCCTGGTGTGCTGCAGTTCATGGGGTTGCAAAGAGTTGGACATGACTGGGCGACTGAACTGAACTGAAAGTAGAATATGAAAATTAAAATGAAAGAAATAGGCCTCATAAATGAGTTTTTTTAATTACATTTGTTTCAACATATTGACAAAGTTATCAAAGAGATATTTAAATAAAATTTACCTGAAAGAAATTCCATGAATATGTAATTATATTATACAAATTCATAAGTGCAGAAACTTCAGAACACAAATATCTGGTTTAAAGAAAAGTGTTTCACTCAGCCTTTTATTCTAAGTTTAGTTTAATTAATTCCATAAAAGAAGCTATTTTTTCCCCTTTACTCTCCCCTTCTTATATGACCCCTGGAGATACAGAATTTACTTCCATAAGGACTGATCTCCAAGTATACGTATACTTGTGAAAAAATCCCCACTACCACTATACAAGAAAATATTTTAAAATTAAATGCAGCTTGAACAAATCTTTACTATCAAAACACTATGTATCATTAGTAAGTTGCTAGAACAAAGTAGAAAATATGATTTTTTCCAATGTCACAAACCATAGTACTCTCTTTTCTAAAACTCCCTTGGCAATATTAAGTTTCTTATCTTAAATATCACAAAAAGAAGCTAAAGTCCATCGAGTGAAAAAGGAATTAAAGATGAAGGTATAAAATCCTCAGAGCCCACAGATACACAGCAATACAATACAATTAAATAGTCCTCAGTTCAGTTCAGTTACTCAGTCGTGTCCAGCTCTTAGTGACCTCATAGACTACAGCATGCCAGGCCTCCCTGTCCATCACCAACTCCCGGAGTTCACTCAAACTCATGTCCACAGAGTTGGTGATGCCATCCAGCCATCTCATTCTCTGTCGTCCCTTTCTCCTCCCGCCCCCAATCCTTCCCAGTATCAGAGTCTTTTCCAGTGAGTCAACTCTTCGCATGAGGTGGCCAAAGTATTGGAGTTTCAGCTTTAGTATCAGTCCTTCCAATGAACACCCAGGATTGGTCTCCTTTAGGACGGGCTGGTTGGATCTCCTTGCAGTCCAAGGGACTCTCAAGAGTCTTCTCCAGCACCACAGTTCAAAAGCATCAATTCTTCAGTGCTCAGCTTTCTTTATAGTCCAACTCTCACATCCATACATGACTACTGGAAAAACCATAGCTTTGACTAGACCTTTATTGGTAATTCCTGCTTTGTGTTTATTTAATCAGTCTTAATAAAATTATAAGTAGGAGGTACCCCTTTGTCACTTGAAAGAGACATAGCAAAGTACTTATCAATTTATGTAACAATTAATACATTTACTGGACCTATCACCTTTTTGTAGAATATAGGATAACATATTTTAATTAAAAATAAGGTTTATATAAATTCCTTTGTGAAAACTCCATGATAAGAAAATAATTTATTTTGTAAAGTTTATGATCAGAGATAGAAACCAAGCCTTATGCCAACACATCTTTGATTGTCATGGCCAAAATAGAGACTATTCAGTAAACATTCGCTTAGTGGAACACAGTGTCCAGTCAGACTGACAAGTATTACACATTTTTACTTACATAAAATAAGATAATTACAGTAGTTTGTATTATCTTAGTGGACTTCTTCATAGGCAGAAGAAATAAACATTCTCATACCAGCTAAAAGTTGTCTTTGCAGTTTAATTCAATCTTATTAAATAATGGAAACAACACTAACTGTCCATTCTCTTTAAAGTTATACCTATCCAGTAGAGATCTCTTTTGGCCATGGGAAAAACGTTTAGCATTCTCCAACCTCAACAAAATTTTAAGTATCAGTGGCATTTGACAGCTTGTAATTTGTCAAGAATGATCAGGATACTCCAACCCCTTGTTTACCTGATTTATTTCTTATCAACAGTCTAGACTCAAGAACCATCTTTCTAAGAGAGTTTTCTGAATTGTTTGTTTATATTTCAGCTGACATTTCCTTCTTCCTGGGGCCACATTGACATTTCATATGGATTTCTCAGCACCTGGCCCACTGTATTATAACAGGTTGCTTGCACACCCATCTCCTTTACTAACCATCAGCTTCACCAAGAGGGGACTAGGGCCCAGCCCAGATTTCTCTCTCCCATGCTTATATACTACCTGAGTACGATATAGACTCTACTAAGAAGCTTGATCGATTGAATAAGGTGCTAGATGAATCATGAGTAAATTTTCTCTTCAATATATGGGTATCACAACAGTTCAGTCTCTCAGTCGTGTCCAACTCTTTGCGACCCCATGAATCACAGCACGCCAAGCCTCCCTGTCCATCAACAACTCCCGGAGTTCACTCATGTCCATCGAGTTGGTGATGCCATCCAGCCATCTCTTTATCTGTCGTCCCCGTCTCCTCCCGCCCCCAATCCCTCCCAGCATCAGAGTCTTTTCCAGTGAGTCAACTCGTCGCATAAGGTGGCCAAAGTATTGGAGTTTCAGCTTTAGCATCAGTCCTTCCAATGAACACCCAGGATTGATCTCCTTTAGAATGGACTGGTTGGATCTCCTTGCAGTCCAAGGGACTCTCAAGAGTCTTCTCCAGCACCACAGTTCAAAAGCATTAATTCTTCGGCAATCAGCTTTCTTCACAGTCCAAATCCATACATGACCACTGGAAAAACCATAGCCTTGACTAGACAGACCTTTGTTGGCAAAGTAATGTCTCTGCTTTTTAATATACTATCTAGATTGGTCATAACTTTCCTTCCAAGGAGTAAGCATCTTTTATCATATATGGGCTTATTGAATACCTAAAATATGGCAGCATCCAAGTTTCAAAAACCACCTGTATTGTAACATATAATCCCCACTACATTTCCAAGAGGAGGGAACAATTAGAACAATTATTAATTCTATGAAAGTAATGAGGAAACCAAGGCTCAAAAGGTTAATATATTCAAAAGCCATGTAACTAACAACTGATAAAAAGTACAAATTCAGGCCTCTTGAGTTGCTTACTGCATGAAACCTTGAAACAGGACAGGAGCAGAGGAGAAAGATTGAAACATTTCAGACAGATCTGAGCATGTGAGATAGCAAAAGCTACTATCCACAGAAATGTTCAATTCCTTATATTTTAACGATGAACTCACCATGAAACTTTGCTCTCAGGTGGATTTGGGAATTTCCAACCTTGGCCATGCTGTATTATATCATACCCCACAAACAAGGTTTTAAGTTCTTTCTCTGGGTCTTCAAAATTCACAAATCATTAATCTACCTCCACTTTCAAGTCTATAACACACAATGAGCCAGGGCAGTCCAGATAAGAGAGTAGAGAGGGCAAGGAAAAACAAGAGAGGGAGGAAATAATTGAAATACTTTAACTCTGTTTCATGCTTTCTTGTAAAACGTTTATGTCAGAAATTTATTTGTAACCTGGTGAACCACAAGTAGCAGTTGATAAATACATGCCACTTAATAAAAAGAGATTAAATAAAAATTACAATTAAAACAAGCATCATATATAAATCATATGTTACTATTTCTTCTTCATGATATACCATGTTGACAATGAAAATTGAACAAAAAAGAAAACATAAACTTGCTTTTTTTGTTTGTTTTTATGGGGTCATAATCTATTAGAAGTTTTGATTAACAATCTGACTTATACACACTGGGTTTTTAGACAGTGAAAAAATGGTAGAATAGAATTCAGCTTAACATGAATTTAAGTGATGCTAACACTGGAAAAGACTCTGATGCTGGGAAAGGTTGGGGGCGGGAGGAGACGGGGACGACAGAGAATGAGATGGCTGGATGGCATCACCGACTCGATGGACATGAGTTTGAGTGAACTCTGGGAGTTGGTGATGGACAGGGAGGCCTGGCGTGCTGTGATTCATGGGGTCGCGGAGAGTCGGACACGACTGAGCGACTGAACTGAACTGAAGGGCGTATGAATAGAGTCCAGAGATCATTTATGTATAGCTACAAGTTCCACACAATTAACAAAAGGAGTTACTGATCGTCCAGAATAAAGGACCTGCGTCAGTAGCACTTTGCTGCTGCTGCTGCTGCTGAGTCACTTCAGTCGTGTCCGACTCTGTGTGACCGCATAGACGGAAGCCCACCAGGCTCCCCCGTCCCTGGGATTCTCCAGGCAAGAACACTGGAGTGGGTTGCCATTTACTTTAGCACTTACTTTTTTTCAGAAATAGTGATGGGTTTTACTAAGCTTTTCAAACTCATTCATGTGGTGCTTTATTAAAAATACAAACAAGAGCACTGACGCCATATGTTTTTTTCAGGTACTGCTAACCACTGAATCTTCTTTCTCACTATGAACTACTGGGTTTATCTTATACTAAAATTTATATAATAAAAAATTATACATGAAATAAAAAATATGGTTTCCCGTCTCCTTCACACAATAAGCAAAATTGAAAAAGTTTCTTATGATCAATAACATGCATTTAGTATCCAAAAAAAAGTATACATGAAATAAAAAATATGGTTCCTCTTCTCCTTAGCATGATAAGCAAAACTGAAAACGCTTCTTATGATCAACAACATGCATTTAGTACCTCTATATATCACGAATCCTGAGAGAAACCAGAAGAGACGAAAGGTACGGTGTCCACCTTTGAGAAACCGATGACCATGGTGAAGCCGCGTGAAAGGCCATGGACACCGTGGGTGGGCAAGGCTGAGCTGAAGTTCAGTGGCCAGAGTGTGCACACTGTTTAGGTGTGCTTCCTTGAAGCCACTCATTGACCACATTGTTCCCGGTGCCGCTGCTTGGTGCGTGCAAGTGCGGTGAGAGTACGCGTTAAGCATATATTCTTTCATCATGGAACTTTTCCGTGAACTTGGTCACGATCTCGTCTTATTAGTCAAGTATTCTAGGCAACTGGAAAGGAATGCTTTAACTCATTCAGATAATCAGAAAAATGTTTTCTTTCCTAAAACAAGTACGGGAAAGAAGAATAGCCACCAGATCCCTTATTTTTATTTTTTTTGAAAGTTCCACAATACTAAATAGAACTTTACACAGAAGAAAAAAACACAATAACCTGACATTTTAAATTCAATATTTAGTAACAATTTTATGGTAGTGGGCATTGATGAAGATTCCCACTCAGGCTTTATTACTTTAATAAAGCAATTGTAGTACATTTACTATTCTACAGTAGCACTTTGTTATGAATTACCAATAGTAAACTACCCTTGTCAAAATAAATAAAGCAAGTACATCTCAGGATTCCGCATTCCTAATTTTATAATGTTGTCTTTTAACATTCATTGCTCTCATTTGCACAATTTAGGTATCCCTTGTGAATACTCGAGCCTTTAGTGTGAATTACTATAGCATTAAGTATGAAATGACAGATGCTTCAAGAAATTTTAGAAGAAATGCACTCTTAGGCACAGATTAATGGCAAGTAGTGTATCTCCTTCTACATTTACAGCTCCCACAATGAAAGCAGATGGGCCACAAATATGCTTTTTGCCAAGTGGTCATTTTTAGTAACAGAACTGCTAACATAGCAGTATTCTAAGTCCATTTTTCCAACACAATCCCATGAAAAACTCAACATCCTGTAGCAGAAAGAACCCTGAATAGAAATCAGATAAGATACTATCCTGCCCTTGATGACTCCATGCATCATATGGGTCCTTCATCTGTCCTGGAAGGGTGCCTTCCACACTGCATACTTCTGAGTCAAGAATATCCGGTGTTGTTTACGGAGTTGATAAAGTACTTTATAATTTATATAGCTCTTTCCTCTCTACATGAGTTCATTTTCACCTCTCCATAGGACAGACTCTAACAGGTAGGGAAACTGCTGCACCTGTAAGAAGTAAATTATAGAAGCATTCTGCCACAAAGTACCTAAATCAGTACCATAACCTACATATTCTGAGTCCTTTTGGGTTTGTTATTAGATTAGAAAGTTCTCTCGGTCCAAGAACCCATAAAGGTTTCATATACCAAAAAGACTGCTCAGAGAGAGCAAGGCACATGAAAAATTTGCTAATGTGCACTTCCGTCTAAATTAATAAATCCCCACTCGAATTAAATAATCTATTTGCCCAACCTTGGAGGGAATATGGTTATCTTTTATGAGTAACTAGAATCACCTTGAGCTAGTGTTTGTTGAGCTCTTGCTAACTCCCGGAAGGAATCATTGATGACATCTCTTTGGAGAAACCATTGTCGCCTCATTTAACCCACGGTAGCCATACAAATGCTAAGTTCTTAATGCATTCCATACTCACTTTAGCTTAAATTACAGCAATTGGAATTATGTAACAACTAAGGAAAATGCCAAAGCTGTACGTATATGTCATCAAGTACATGGCAAACTATTGTTGCAAGTCTAGTTAGTATAAGACAGGAAATAAAAAATGGAACTTTAAATTAAACCTACTTATAAATACTAAAAACAGAAATGATGAATATCATATTCTTGTTGTTATTCTTATACCCCTAAAGAAATCCCTACACTGTCCCTTCTGTGGAGATTCTTTTTTTTTAATTTTTTTTAAATTTATTTATTGTAATTAGAGGTTAATTACTTTATAAAATTGTATTGGTTTTACCATACATTGACACTCCCACCTCCCTCCCCATCCCACCCCTCTGGGTCATCCCAGTGCACCAGCCCCGAGCATCCTGTATCATACATCAAACCTGGACTGGCGATTCATTTCACATATGATAATATACATGTTTCAATGCCATTCTCCCAAATCATCCCACCCTCACCCTCTCCCACAGAGTCCCAAAGACTGTTCTATACATCTGTGTCTCTTTTGCTGTCTCGTATACAGGGTTATCATTTCCATCTTTCTAAATTCCATATATATGAGTTAGTATAATGTACTGGCATTTTTCTTTCTGGCTTACTTGACTCTGTATAATAGGCTCCAGTTTCATCCACCTCATTAGAACTGATTCAAGTGTATTCTTTTTAATTGCTGAGTAATACTCCATTGTGTATATGTACCAAAGCTTTCTTATCCATTCATCTGCAGATGGACATCTAGGTTGCTTCCATGTCCTGGCTATTATAAACAGTGCTGCAGTGAACACTGGAGTACATGTGTCTCTTTCAATTCTGGTTTCCTCGGTGTGAATGCCCAGCAGTGCGATTGCTGGGTCATATGGCAGTTCTATTTCCAGTTTTTTGAGGAATCTCCACACTGTTCTCCATAGTGGCTGTACTAGTTTGCATTCCCACCAACGGTGTAAGAGGGTTCCTTTTTCTTCACACCCTCTCAAGCATTTATTGCTTGTAGACTTTTGGATAGCAGCCATTCTGACTGGCATGAAATGGTACCTCATTATGGTTTTGATTTGCATTTCTCTGATTATGAGGGATGTTGAGCATTTTTTCATGTGTTTGTTAGCCATCTGTATGTCTTCTTTGGAGAAATGTCTGTTTAGTTCTTTGGCCCATTTTTTGATTGGGTCGTTTGTTTTTCTGGAATTGAGCTGCTTGTATTTTTTGAGATTAATTCTTTGTCAGTCGCTTCATTTGCTATTATTTTCTCCCATTCTGAAGGCTGTCTTTTCACCCTGCTTATAGTTTCCTTTGCTGTGCAGAACCCATCCTCCAACTCACTTTTTTGCCCGAAGATTTCCTGCTTACACTGCTTGGACCCCAGTTCTCAGTCTTTAGGTGTGGCCTTCCTGGACAATTTAAACACATCCTGCCCACTCCTCTTCTATGATACCAATCTAACTGTATTTCTCTTTCAGTATTTCTAGTTTGCATTACAGTTATTACTTGACACAGTTATTACTTTATGCATTTGTTCTACCCTTGAATTTTGGAGTCCCTCACATGAAGGACCATATAATTTATTTTTTGGTGGGTAGGGTATACTGAGCACCTAGAACAGAGACTCAATAAAGATCTGGAATTGCTGCATAAACAAGGTGAGAAGACAAAGTACTGAAGTGCGATGACTAAAAGTGAAACCACATCATAAAATTAAGTGTAATATTTCCTTATAGTCCATATATAACTTACTGCAGTAGCAGGTGTAAAAACAATTTAATAAAGGTCAAGAGGGAAAAGCATTTGTATCTTTCCATAGCACTGGAAAGAGAGGAGGGACAAGTTTAAGATTATCACAGTCCATCAAATTATCTCTTATCTCTTCTGGACATGAGTCAAATGGGTTCACTAATTTGTACTAATGAACAGAAAGCCTTAGGTAAATCATTGACTTCCTTTTGAAAGGAGGCCAAATTAATATTAGAATAGGTCAAAGTTAGATTCAGAATCTTCAAAAATGACTATTTAATTGAGTGGATTTAACTTACCTTCCCATGATAACTGATAGCAGAAGCATTCATTTAATTGGAAAGATTCATGAAATAAAGCAGGACATTCTGAAATCCTATTCCTCAGTTTTCCATGAATCACTTATCTCTAAAGAACAATGAAGTTACTGATGTATTTAGCAATTAGTTTTAGTTAACTGTCACACAATCTCAATCTTTGACCAAAAAATTAGATAACTTTGACATTTTACTTCTAAAATTAACAAACAATGCCAGCTTTACGTGATAGTTAAAATGTTCACTGTAAATATACAAACTCTTTACCATGAATAACCCTTAATAGTAACACGGAGTGCCCCAAGACAAAATTCCAAAACAGCATCCTTAGATTTGGGGGTTGTTGTCACAAATGTAGATGTTAAAAAAAAAAAAAAAAAACTATTTCATCAGTTCAGAAGATCAATGAGCTTTAGTAAAGAGAAAAAGAAGATAATGAAACACTGTTAAATAAGAAACACAAATTGATCTCAGATCTGCTTTCCTGGTGGTTCAGATGGTAAAGAATCTGCTTGCAAAGCAGGAAACCTAGGTTTTATCCCTGGGTTTGGAAGATTGCCTGGAGAAGGGAATGGCTATCCACTCTAGTATTCTTGCTGGAAAATTCCATGGACGGAGGAGCCTGGTAGGCTGCAGTCCATGGGGCGGATAAGAGTTGGACACGACTGAGCGACTTCACTTTCACTTTTCACTTTGATTCATTGGAGAAGGAAATAGCAACCCACTCCAGTGTTCTTGCCTGGAGAATCCCAGGGACAGGGGAGCCTGGTGGGCTGCCATCTATGGGGTCACACAGGGTCAGACATGACTGAAGCAACTTAGCAGCAGCAGCAGATGGTAAAGAATCTGTTTGCAAAGCAGGAAACCTAGGTTCTATCCTTGGGTTGGAAAGATCGCCTGGAGAAGGGAATGTCTCTCCACTCTAATATTCTTGCTGGAGAATTCCATGGACAGAGGAGTCTGGTGGGCTACAGTCCATGGAGTCGCAAGAGTCAGACACACTGAACAACTAACTTTTTTCATACTTCTTTGATCCTTTATTTAAAAGAAAAAAAAAAAAACATAAAAACAGAAGGATAAAAATCTACATACTGATTACCAACACAAAGAATCTGGCACACAGGGGAATCTGGATGATGGTAGAAATGAAACTAGTGACCCTGCTCCCAACCATTAGTCATGAGATTTAAGATGAAAGGCAGCTCACTTGCAACCAGAACATATAGGTGGTGTCTCCACATGCTGTGAAACCTTCAGGGGCAGAGTAAGGGAGAGAAGCATCTTTATCCTCAGAAAGTAGTAAAAAAGAGATACCCTCAAAATTCAGGACCCAGGGCAGAACCCTAAGAATAAATAGGGGGTTCATATTTCAGAGCATCAGTGGCTGACCTGGGTACTGGGAGTCACTGCAGCCACAGAACAGGAGGGGACAAGGGGGCAGCACTGCTGGAAGTGAGCGCAAGAAGCCTCCAGAAGGTAGTAGAAACAGCTGCCAAGACTCTACCAGACTTGTAGACTAACGCTCTTCCTCCCTTGCTGGCTTCGCGTGCTTGTTCAAGTTCATGACTCACTAACCCTTTAATAGAAGAGGAGAATATCAATACCAACATGTTATCAGTGTTTGCCAGGAAAACAGAAGCCATTTTATCTGTTCTCACTGTGAAGGGATTAATACAAGAAATAGAAAATTACCCAGCCATTTTAAGAGCTGGGCAGTGAAGTCCAGGGAAGTCACAGCTGACCACCTCAGCCTGAAGCACTGCTAAGGTTTTGTTTTGTTTTCAAGAGCTCACATGAAGCTGCTACAATCCCTGCAAATACACAGAAGCTCCCATTGACTCTGCAATTGACTCTGCTCCCATTGACTCCATCAGCAGTAATGAAGGGGGTGGTTCTCGGGAGCTGGCCAGGAAGCAAGTGTGGCTCACTCATCTGAACAGCATTGGGCTAAACTGTTTGCAGACGACGATGACCTACTCCTTCCTTCTGCCTTTTGATCAAACGGAAATGCTTCTTCTTGGCATAGGCCACCTGCAACGTACAGGGTAGGGAGAGGAATTCTAAAAAACGAAGGCCTTGGCTTTGGCTTTTCTGCACAGCAGAGAGGACCTTGCACACAGGTGGTGACTAGGCAATTATAGCCTAACTGGAAATAAGGGTTAAAATAAGATTATGCATGATGAGTATACAGTGAATATTGGCATTGCTATTATTAATTTCATCATCACTATCATCAGCTCCACAGGGCAGAAATGACTGCTGGCAGTGCCAACTATGTAAGAGAGAATGTGTCTCATTTGTTTCCAGGAAGAAGACCTGTACAAGAGAAGCAGAGTTTGATGGACCTTCAGGGAATGAAAACAACCCAGGAGGTTTTGTCCATTGTTGCTGTTGTTGTTTAGTCGCTCATTTGTGTCCAACTCTTTGCAACCCCATGGACTGTAGCCCACCAGGCTCTTCTGTGCATGGAATTTCCCAGGCAAGTATATTGGAATGGGTTGCCATTTCCTCCTCCAGGGGATCTTCCTGACCCAGGGATTGAACTCACATCTCCTGCAAGTCTCCTGCATTGCAGGCAGATTCTTCACCACTGAGCCAAAATTTTACCAGTGGACTCATATAACTTAAACAAGCAGAAATTAAATAATATTATCTTAGGGGAAACAAGAAAGAAGAAAAGGAAGAGAAGGAGGGAGGGGGGAAGGAATACAGGTAGGTGGCAGCAAAGGGTGAGAGAACCTTGAGTTTCAAGCCAAAAGCTTTTGCTCTTTACTCTAGGTTAACCATCACTGATGTGTTCTGTTTCTTAGCCTAATAAGTGGAAAAACGCCTGCGTATCTTGAATCAGCAGGAGACATGACAAAGAGAAGGGCAGTTTTAGTTAGCAGGAGTTTAGGAAAGAGAATCAAGCACAAGAAACTGAATAAAATGCTAAAACTTATCACTGACATTTCAGCAAATTCACACAGCACATGCTTTATGTGCAACAAATTATAATACAGGGAAAATCGGCTGTACTGACACAGCAATACAAGAGTGTCATCAGAAAAACCAAACACATATTGAGCCTCTCTAATACACACAGCCCTGCACTGACGCGGTGGAGACAAGGACCCACAGGCAGAGGCGGGAGACCAGCCAGTGATAGATGACAGCACAAATTAGCTCATGCCAAGTGTTCACGGACTGCCACGGTCAACCCGTCAAGACAAGGAGGTCGCAGCTGAAATCAAGATGCAAGAGCGGCCCTCTGTCAAAGTGAAATAAAGGAAGAAAGTGAGTTAAAAACTTCTCTCTTTGAAAGAGAGTGGAGACCATGGGAAACAAAATGAAAGTGGTTGGCGATGCTCCCAGAGATCCAGGAGCCATAAAGCTGTTCACCATACTCTGAGGTCGGTCACTGCAAGGGGGTCACCAGTCAGTCTGGTCACATGGGGACACGCCCTGAGGCAAACTTAAAAGGAAAAAATAAAGACCTAAACGGTGGCGTGGTTATCAGTCCCAGGGATCTGGGAACAGGATGGTGAAAGTCGTATTTATGGTACAAATTAATCCAAATGACCAAGGAGGGCAAAGGTTTCTGACAAGAACACTGTATGTCATAAAGGGCCTTGTGACCTTGCGTAAAAGAGTGGCGCACTTTACCAGAAAGGTCATTTTGTCAACTCCAGCCTTTTTCCTAAGCCTTATCTGCCCCAAACATACATGTAGGTCAGCAGCATGCCAATATACTCAAGAATACATGAAGACATTTTATTACTTCTATTCTCATGCCTTCAGTGGTCAAGTATGGATGTGAGAGTTGGACTGTGAAGAAAGCTGATCGCCGAAGAATTGATGCTTTTGAACTGTGGTGCTGAGGAAGACTCTTGAGAGTCCCTTGGACTGCAAGGAGATCCAACCAGTCCATTCTAAAAGAGATCAATCCTGGGTGTTCATTGGAAGGACTTATGCTAAAGCTGAAACTCCAATACTTTGGCTACCTCATGCGACAAGTTGACTCACTGGAAAAGACTGTGATGCTGGGAGGGATTGGGGGCAGGAGGAGAAGGGGACGACAGAGAATGAGATGGCTGGATGGCATCACCGACTTGATGGACATGAGTTTGAGTGAACTCTGGGCGTTGGTGATGGACAGGGAGGCCTGGCGTGCTGTGATTCATGGGGTCGCAGAGAGTCAGACACGACTGAGCGACTGAACTAAACTGAACGTGTTTTTTTAACCTGGCCCTTTCTCACTTTGGATTGAGTTCCACTACTTTGGATTGCACTGGATTGTAACGGATGGTTTAGAAAAAAAAATACTAATTCTAGTCATACATTCAGTGGTCACTCAAGAGGTGCCTTCAGTGTTCTTGCTCCTGTCTTGGTTACGAACAGTGCAATGGTTTTGCGTGACTCCTCTAAGCAAGCGAGGCCAGCCCCCCCTTTGCCCTTGGAGTTTAAAATACCACATCCCAGTTATAGAGGTGTTCTACAACATGCCCTCAGTTCATCATTCAGACACACTTTTAGTATAAGTCTCACATAGCACATTCATTTCTCTGTAACTGACTGTGGCCCTTCCCTATCTAAAATATCTTTTCTGCTCTTTTAAGGAACATTGCAATTTGTTCCCAGTAAACTGGCTTGTAACAAACTTCCCTCAAAACTATAGAGAATAACAATGACCACATTTATTATTTTTCATGTTTCCGAGTACCGGCAGGGAGGTTCTCGCTGATTTTGTCTGTTTTCACTTAAGTGTCTGCACTTGGTGGGAAAGTTCCAAAATGGCCCCACCCGTGTGGCAGGGCATGCTACTACCACCTGGTGTGCCTTTTTCTTCAACACATCCTTTCATCCTGCTCTAGCAAGACTGACTTGGGGATATCATGGTATCAGAGCAGAATTCTAAGAGGGCAAAGAAAGAAGCTGCAAGATCTCTTGACTCCTAGACTTTGGAGATCCCACATCATTTCATCTATATTTTATTAGGGTCAGTGAGTCAAAGCCAGATGTGGCTCAAAGTGTGGTAGAGGAGACTCTATTTCTTGATGCAAGAAGCTACAAACAATTTATGGCCATATTAAATCTACCACCATTCATCATCTGGTCATAATTACTTACATTCTGCCATATGTAAAATACGTTTACCTTTCCTAAAGGATCCTACGAGTCTTATCCCATAAGTAGCTGTTGCTGCTGCTAAGTCAAGTCAGTCATGTCCGACTTTGTGCGACCCCATAGACAGCAGTCCACCAGGCTCCTCTGTCCCTCTGATTCTCCAGGCAAGAGCACTGGAGTGGGTTGCCATTGCCTTCTCCAATGCGTGAAAGCGAAAAGTGAAAGTGAAGTCGCTCAGTCATGTCCGACTCTCCATGACCTCATGGACTGTAGCCTACCAGGCTCCTCCATCCATGGGATTTTCCAGGCAAGAGTACTGGAGTGGGTTGCCATTGCCTTCTCCACCATAAGTAGCACTAGATTCAAAATCCAACATCTGATTATCTGTATCTTGCCCAGAGATTTGTAAGCTAACAACACTGATGTAATAACAAACACACACACACACACAAACACACACACACTCACACACACACACACACACACATCCATTCATCTAACATACATTGCTAACATGCGGACAAAATAATCTCAATAGAAATAATGTGAATACATAAACTCAGTAGAAAGAATGGGAACACATAGAATTTACTGGCTCAGGCTAATTCTGAAATGCAGCCCACCACTTATGGCCAGTTACCCTAACACTGAAGGTACAGGATAATCCTTGATCATAACCCATATATGCTCCCAAAGAATGGTTCCCCAATCCATTGTTCTCCTAAATTCTTGGTTCTTTCTCTCCATTCATGGTTCTACTCTCAAAGACCCTTTTTCCCGTGTTTAAGTAGTTCTCATGGTGCACTGTCTGTCCACAGGTCTCTTTTCTAAGCACTTCTGTCCCTGAAAGGCAAGTCCAAGTTGGTACCTTTTTCACCAATTCCATACCAAATATTCTTTAATCTAGAAAACACATGGCCTTCTATTCTTCTAAAATTTACTTTCTAATCAGACAGTTCCTTCTTTGGTGCATCTCTAGTTCCCCATACTAAATCATACACAGTTAGGAAAAGCACATGGGCACCAACAGTCTCTGTCTAGAGACCTTCTTAGTCAGATCCATATGGGTATTTATTGAGTGCAATACCAATCTTTTGAATTACAGCTCAGTTTAGTTCAGTCTCTCAGTCATGTCCGACTCTTTGCAACCCCATGAACCGCAGCACGCCAGGCCTCCCTGTCCATCACCAAGTCCCGGAGTCCACCCAAACCCATATCCATCGAGTCAGTTATGCCATCCAACCATCTCATCCTCTGTCATCCCCTTCTCCTCCTGCCCTCAATCTTTCCCAGCATCAGGGTCTTTTCAAATGAGTCAGCTCTTCACATCAGACGGCCAAAGTATTGGAGTTTCAGCTTCAACATCAGTCCTTCCAATGAACACCCAGGATTGATCTCCTTTAGGATGGACTGGTTAGATCTCCTTTCTGTCCAAGGGACTCTCAAGAGTCTTCTCCAACACCACAGTTCAAAAGCATCAATTCTTCTGCACTCAGCTTTCTTCACAGTCCAACTCTCACATCCATACATGACTACCAGAAAAACCACAGCCTTGACTAGATGGACCAGTAAGTTAACGTTTTAACTACTCTTCGGCCAGATGCCATAGCTTCCAACAGTGCCTTCTCGACTTCCCTAGCCTTTACCTATGGTCAATCTCCTTGCCTCTGTCTGTCACTTGGTCCCAAATATTAAACCCGTTTAGGGTTTTGTTTTTTTTTAATTAAAAAAATATATTTATTTTAATTGGAGGCTAATTACTTTACAATACTGTACTGGTTTTGCCATACAGTGACATGAATCCGCCCCGGGTGTACATGTGTCCCCATCTTGAGCCCCACTCCCACCTCCCTCCCTGTATCAGCAGAACACGTCTGGCAGTTTGTGTTTCCCACCAGCTGGGGCGCCTTCATTCCTTGCCATGGGGTCCCTCATTCTTCAGTCAGTAATAACAGCTTTTTGACATGATCGTCTCAGGGAAGCATTCCAGGAGCACAAGGCAGAAGCTGCACAATGTCACTGCCATCTCATTCTATTGCTCAGAGAAACTGATAGGTTCGGTTCCCCTTCAAAGATCAAAGAAATAGACTCCACCTTGATGCAGAGAATGTGAGGCCACATTTCTACCAAGCATCTCTTAATAGATACTCTTATTCTTACCAGTCATCTAGGTTAGGGACTCTATTACCAGGGTATCTCCTGTATTATTTGGCACAGTTAGTTATTTATCTTTACATAATATATTAAAAAGCAGAGACATTACTTTGCCAACCAAGGTCCGTCTAGTCAAGGCTATGGTTTTTCCCGTGGTCATGTATGGATGTGAGAATTGGACTGTGAAGAAAGCTGATCGCCGAGGAACTGATGTTTTTGAACTGTGGTGCTGGAGAAGACTCTTGAGAGTCCCTTGGACTGCAGGGAGATCCAACCAGTCCATTCCAGAGGAGATCAATCCTGGGTGTTCATTGGAAGGACTTATGCTAAAGCTGAAACTCCAATACTTTGGCCACCTCATGCGACGAGTTGACTCACTGGAAAAGAGTCTGATGCTAGGAGGGATTGGGGGTAGGAGGAGAAGGGGACAACAGAGAATGAGATGGCTGGATGGCATCACCGACTCAATGGACATGAGTTTGAGTGAACTCCGGGAGTTGGTGATGGACAGGGAGGCCTGGCGTGCTGTGATTCATGGGGTCGCAAAGAGTCGGACACGACTGAGCGACTGAACTGAACTGAACTGAACTCTACAAAATTTAAGGGTCACTGTGGTATTACTTGTTAGTCATATGTCTTATGTCATATCTATGCAAATGTTTAGGACAACAACATGTTTTAAAATTGGGGAGACACCTAATGATTATGAAAATTACCAGCCTTTCTAACATGCTCAGTCTGCCTTCTGCTAACAGAAGTGTGAGCTACGTGTCCTTGGGGAAAATAGTTAAATTTCTTCTAAAACAGTTGTTTAGATTTATTTTTTTCCTTTTCTAATTTGGATTTTGTACAACAAAAGGAATTGCAGTATAAGGAAACTTACAAAGTCACCTTCAGAAAGGATACATATTATAAAATAAACCTTGCATAAAGTGAGAAAATGACTTAAACACTCTCATTGGAGAATGAATATATTTTTGATTATCAGTTGAACATGTTTTCAACCATATTGACCTTGCCCTCTATGAGGGATTTCCATGATAAGAATACTATATAAAGTATGCTTTGCTGCCCTGTTGATATAATTACTTATTTCAACTAAATGTTTTCCCTTCTTATTTTACTTCCACTTAAGCATACTTTAAAATAAAGTTGAATGCTCATCTGTTTTTCCCCAAGGAAAGCAAAGTTTGATATATGGGGTGAAAATGCATTTCATTGAATGTCAGATTTTTAATTAATAACATTTTTCTTATGTTAACTATGTGACATTGAGGAGATTACCTGATCTCTTTGGATTTCTATCTTTAAGATAGAAAACAGGAACTTCTTTCAGGTCTTACAGCTCGAAGACACCTTGTTCTCCACATGCCTCTTTGCTAATGCAATTCAAGGACTCATTCAATTTTTTTCACTACTCATCAGTTTCATTAACAAGAGTTTTAATAATTAGAAGGGAGGCTACAGTAGTAGATGATTAATGAACCAGATCTTCAGCCCAAACATACATTCCCAAGTTGCTCAGCAAAATATAAACCAGCCAGGAAAGAAACACTTTGAGAATGTGTGTGCTTGTTTAATTCACATATGGTGGCTGTTTTAATTTTTAGTTAATAAAGTTAATACCTAGGAGATCTAACAAGAAGAGATAATGAACAGATGTCTGCAAAATGAGGACAAATGTCAAATACAAGGAAAAGGTAAAGTTAGAATAAAAGTTTTAATTTACAGATAAAAGTTTTTAAATTATTGAGGTCTCAAGTGTTGCTGTTTTCTTAAAGTATTTACACCAACTACTGTCCTCTGATCATAATGTCCCTTCTTCTCAGTTATTATTTTGACTTCTAATAAAAGTTAACATACCACGGAACTTTTAGATTGTGGAATTTATAACTGTACTTTCCTTACTGAAAAGAACAAAGATTTCTTAGACAAATAACTTCATCTGGATCAGACAGTACATCAGAGATGTACTGTGCTTAGTTGCTCGATCTGGTCTGACTCTTTGCAACCCCACAGACTGTAGCCCGCCAGACTCCTCTGTCCATGGGATTCTCCAGGCAAGAATACTAGAGTGGGTTGCCATTTCCTTCTCCAGGGGATCTTCCCAACCTAGGGATCGAACCCTCGTCTGTTATGTCTCTTGCATTGGCAGGTGGGTTCTTTACACTAGTATCACCTGGGAAGACCAGAGATGTGTGAGATATTCTATTTTAACAGAAAACAAAGAACACTGTGCTAAAAGATACAGGAGCCACCCAGAATACAGGCACTTACTGTCCAAAAATGGAGCTGTTTTAGCAAAATATAATAATGATAATAATAGTAACAGCAACATACAGAACTATGTCAAATAGATGAAGTTTCATAAGTTCATAATGGTATTTTAAAACATATAGCTTATCATTGGAGGTAATTAGAATGCTCACTCACTGTTCTGAAAACTGGTGGAGGGAACAATTGAGCATTCATTGCATGAATTATATTTAGGGTAAGCGAAGAGTATAAGATAGGACAGCAATAAACAGAACTACATAGTATGTAAAGATGTAAAAATAGAAATTTTTTGAAATCTCTTAGGAAAAATTTTCTTAAGTTCTCTAAAGATCAAGACTATTTGTAATTTTCCCTAAATGCTTAAGTGTTTCTCCCCATGCTCCTCCCCACAAACAAAAGCTCTGAGCTCCTCTAGTTCACTGCTTCCTTCCTCCACGTGAGCACACTCTCTAACCTTGATGTTTCTCCAGGAAGAGCATGGAGAGTCACAATGTGTTGCTGTAGCCTTATCACGCGTGTATTCTCCCCACTCTTTGTGAAAGCAACGAACTTGTTCTCAAATGTCATTTTGCAATTTTTCAACCCAAAATAAGTCTTTGTTCTAGCTTAATAAATCTTCACTAATCGTCAAAGCGCTTCCATAGAAATGATCTCATTTGGTCATCAATAATGTTATTCTCAACAATATCACCCAGTTGGAATGTTATCAGGAAGAGGGTGCTTCAGTACACAGTGTGGCTATAGGGTAGAAAGACCCCTTCTGGAGAGGGGAAGAGGAAGTACAAAAGAAATAGGAGTAGATCTGAGTGGGGTACAAAATTAACCTGATGGAGAGAAGAAAAAGGGATGGGGAACTCAATGTAAAACAAGGGGAAAGATGAGGAAGAAACATACAGAGATGATCAGTTGAAAAAAGATTTAAAAACCTATGTAAAAAGAGGAAATGGAGATCAATGAGGAGGGAGTGGAAAAGAAAATGATAGATTCAATGGGTTCTGAAGTATATTCATCAAGTTGAATGCTTACACCTCATTGGGCTGTCCATTTAATCTGTGGCTATTAAAGTAAGTTATAACTCAATGTATTATCTGTCCTTTGAGACGCTAATTAGCTGTCCTACAATTAAACACTATTCAGGACTCCTCAACTGTTCTTATCAAACCTTCAACTAGCTATAAACGTACAGTCAATGCAGTCTTTGGGGAAAGATGATTCAACTGCAAAATTGCAATTAAAAAAAAAAATTAGAGCAGTTTTTCTCAAAGTGTGACCCAAGTCTCTAACATCAAAATCACCTAAATGAAGATTCTTGAGTGCTACCAGAATACACTAAATCAGAATTTCTGAAGGTGGGACCCAGGAAATTGCAATTTACTAAGAATCTTGTCTTTTTTGATATCCAACAATGCTTCTTGTGCTAGGAAAGAGAGTTAAGAGGCAGGTCAAGTTAGTCATCTAAAGTGGTGCTTACTTTTATGCTTACTGGATCAGTATCTTTCAGAAAGAAAAACAACAATTCTCTTCAAGGCCTGACCATCTCAGGGTGAGTTCAAGAAAACACTGGCCTGTTCTGAGTCACTATCCCTTTTTGACTTCCTTCCACAACTGGTTGACTAAAGTAAAAGATGAGTATCTTTAAGTTTAACAGAAAATTAAACAATAAAATTTTAAAGTAACAAATGGCCTGTAATTCTGCAAGGTTTGCTTCTTTCTCAAGTATTCATTCCTTATCTTACTTCATGTCTTTATTTCACCCAAACTGAGAGACTCAGTTCAGTTCAGTTCAGTTCAGTTCAGTCGCTCAGTCGTGTCCGACTCTCCGCAAAGATTAAAATAGGAGTTTATTCCAAAAGCCTTAGAGAAATTTTGCTTTAGAGTCACAAAGACCAGGGACTTAAGAAAATACAAGCCCATGGTGATAGGGACAGAATAGGGAATTGTAGGTAGGGAGGCAACTTGAGGGAGACTGGGGAGACCACTGTAAGACTAATGATCACTCAAGAAAGTAATGGGAAAATTCTGAAACAATGAGGGCCTGCTCGACTCACAAAGCAAAACAAGTCACTTAGCATCAAAGTCAGATTGGCTTGTTTAATCCAGCCAACTTGCTTAGCAACAAAACCATGCAACAGAAACAGGAGACGTGACCCCAAACAATAAAACAATGGTGGCAAGAGACCTACACCTTTCCAGTAGGCTCAGTGTGTTAGTAACCTCCAAAATATGTTCTTTGGTCCCTAAGACATGTTCTTTGCACCCATGCCCCCAAACAATGGTAGAAAATAAGTCCTACAACCTGTTCGATAGTGTCATCAAGTTAACAACTCCCAAAATAGGCTCTGTTGCACACCAAAAAAACAATCATTTATGGGAAGTTGACTTTTCAAAATGAAAGATCCTCATTGTACTGAGACCTGAAAATATTTTTTCCAAAGTGCTATGACTGTTCTGGCCTGACCATATAGAGAGGGACAAATAAACTTCCTGGCCCTACCTGGGGGAGGATCTGATGATGAAAATGTGACGTCTACTCAAGAACTCAAGAAAGACAAGGATCATCTCCCCGTGCCCTCTCTTCCTCTGACTATAAAAATGTAAACCACCGAGTACCTGGGCAGCGCAAGGCCTGCCTGCCCTCTTGTGAACCTTACAAGTGTCCTATTCTAATAAATCACTTCTTATCTATCACTCTGCCTCTCGCTGAATTCCCTTCTGCATTGAAACATAAAGGACTGTGGTGTCAGAGCTCTTTGGAGCCCTGGAAACGATTCCTAATGCTTGCAATGACAGTCCACTTTCAAGGCAGATGTATATCAGGATTTAGCAGGGACTCACATCCGTTACACATGTGCTAGCCTTCCTCTCTGGAAACCTTCAGCTGTGGAATCAAAAACATTTATGCTGACGTGGGGGTGGGGTGGACTAAAATTCATCTGGTTCACTTACTGCTTGTTCTTGGACAGATTCCTGGTGGGACCAACATGAGAGATCAAACAGCTACACATTTTAGGAAGCCTGGTTGAATAAGATCTCAATAACTGTTTGGAAGCCATACTTGTCACTGCATCAAGTGTCTTTGGACAAATGGCCCAGAAAACACCCAACTTACAGCGTCCAATTTTGTTGAAGCCCAGGGTGATTTCTGTTCTACACAAGCTGAAACATCTCAGAGGTTCCATGTAAGATCTCATCGATGCAATATTGAAGAGATGTGAATGGATCTAGAAATTCTGAAAGAGACTGAATTTATCCAGTTCCTAACCAGATCAAGAACCCCACGAAATTATACATGAGCAATGAGCAAAGTATCCCCTACAGGGTCATTACAGGCTCAGTTATTCATTAACCCCAATAAAAAATAGGGTTGTCAATATTTGTTCTGCTACCGCTCATGTGGTTATGAGAATTATTTAAGATTTGTATAAAATTGCTTTTAAAAAGCATGAAGTATAATATAGAATGGGACCATGTGATTGTATCCTAGAAAATTTGCTCCAAGATATTGTGTGCATGCTAATAGTCCATTGAGAAAGTAATTTAAAAATTAATTTGCAAATATGTTTGGGAACACTCACAAAAGTGATTCTGCACAAGAAGCACGTTATAACTGCCTATTACTTCCTCTTACCCTTCACACATCTCACTTACATGCGGGGTATCCTCAGCCTTCAACGATGCCCCACTGATTTCTGTAACTTATAGCCTCTCGTTATTCATATAAGGGGATTAAATACAGCAAAACGAGTCTTTTAAGTTGTGCATGTGGAAATATTTGCTACGGTAATTACTGACATATATGGAAAACATGAATATCACTATATTAACGTGCTGACAATATATGAAGAACTTAAGTATTGCTCCTGTGTTCTGCTTTCATTCCTCGACTTGCTTAGATACAGTAATTTTTTTGCAACAAGTATGAATTCAAGAAGTACCTAAAAAAGCACTCTGAACAACATCTTTGACAGTTCATACAGGATTTTCTCACCTAGACTTCCATATAGTAAACTGTGTTATGAACATGAGAGCATGATAACAGCCAGCAGGTATTTGTATTTATAGTTTTGTTATTCCCTACAACCCATGTAGTGATAACCATTACTGTTCCTGTATCACGTATGCTAAACTGAAGAACACAGAGGTTAAGTCACTGACCTAGGCCATGCAGTCCGTAGATGCCAAGCCCAGGTTTGAACCAGCTTATTTGAATCCACAGCTGAGTTAGTTCACGTGTTCCTAGAAGCACACACCAAAATAGGATTAAAAGTGCAAAGATGTCATTTTGGGGAAATGCCAATGGGGAATGGAGGAAACAGCCAGGAAAGGATGGGAGAGCTGTCAGACCACTACACAGGCCCCTCACTGTAGAAGAGGAAGAGGGTCCGATGGAAGTGACTCAGACACAGGACAGTCCAAGGAAGGTTTGCCAGAGCTGTCAGAGTCCTCTGGCCAAAGCTGCCATCCGAGGAGCCCCCGTCTCCCCAGACCGGGTCCCCCTTTGTCTCTCCTTTGATGGGCCAGGAGTAGCCATGTGAAGCGTGCTCCGGGTTTCAGATCACAGCATCCATGGTCCTGGTCTGCTATGCTCCCTGTAGCTGCAGGATCACATGGCACATGCTTAGGACCACCAGTGCACAAAGCAGGGCTCTACATTGCCCCGTAGTCTAAAGCAGGGCAGGGAGAGGTAGGGGGAAACAGCAAGAGCAGTCCTGCGGCCGTTTTACAATTGAATGCAGCAAAGAGGATGTAGTAAGACAGTAAATCCTGGTGACACAGATTCTTTAAATCCTTACACATTTTTCCAAGTGAGAATTGGGATTCTACAAGACTTCTCTTTGTGAGCCTGCATAACATATGAACAAAGGTAATATCCAGTTGCTAGATGTGTCCCAGACAGATCTGAAGCATGGACTCTCGGGGAGTTTGACACAGCTGAGAAATTCATTGTAGGACCTGCCCCCCTAGGCGCTCCGGGCAGTGCTTGGGAGCCCACAGTGACTGTGTCTGGTAAGCAGTCAGGCACAGGAAAGGGAGGGAAGGGGGAGGGGAGCCAGAGCCAGAGACTCCCAAGCCCCTGGGAAAGGCAAAAAGGGTCTAAAAATCCCTAAAGGCAAATGGATGTTGAAAAAAAACCTATTGGGATCTTCACCCCATTAGATGGTAAATATCTGTAACAAATGATCTTTGGGGGTTTTAAAAGTCAAGAGGAGCTTGTTCCTCTAATGGAGATTATTCTTAAGTCTGCATTTCACAAGCTCTAAACACAGTAAGATGTATTCTTTAGATACATAACCAAGTATCATGTCTTTTAAATGAGTATATTGACATTTTTCAGTCACCTCCTTTCACTACGTAACACTTAAACTGTGAGTTTTTATACATGTTTCCCAGCTTCACTGGAGAAGAAAATGGCAACCCACTCTAATATTCTTGCCCGGGAAATCCCATGGACAGAGAAGTCTGGCAGGCTACAGTCCACGGGGTCACAGAGTCAGATATGACTTAGCGACTAAACAGCAACAACAACCAGCTTAAGGGAGTTAAGAAAATTCAGAGTTTACACAAGAAATGTCCATGCAGTTAAATATTTCAGAACCCTTATTTTCGTCTACCTGACTTACTATAACATTTACCAGTTATTCCTATTCAACTTCACTCCCACTACAATCTATCCTAAACACTGTTGGTGGATGAATCTTCTAGAAAAGCAATGTACCATGAAAACTAAAAGCACACGAGTTTGAATTTCAAGCTTTTTTGATCACTTGTGTGACTAGGCACACCACAAAAATCCAGCAGTTTCCAAACATGAATTGCAAACACGACTGTTCTTCCAGTTTTCAATTTACTATCTTTCAGCTTGAAATTTACTTTACGTTTAATCATCCAGTTGTGTCCCCCTCTTTGCCGGCTACCAGATCCTCTGGGAATGAAGCTAAACTTTACGGATGGAGGGCATTAGAGGGACACTAGACGTTCAGGTCGTTTCTCTTCCTGGTTTTGCCATGCCTCTTCTGCATGTTCCTGCAGCAAAGCCCATTTTTGGCAAGCAGCACTCTGCATCTCTCCATGAGCAGCCTCCTTGGGCTGGCACTCCAGCAGCTTTGCAGGGGCTGAGATCATCCGCACGTCCCCAGGAATCGCTTTCTTCCTGGCTTTACCTGGAGTTCTGAGGCTCAGTCTCTGCCCAGGCACAGCTTCAGTATTACCCATAAGGAGGGTTCCCAGTGAGTCCTGCTTGCAACACCTCAGCCAACTTCGTCATCCACCGCACCACTGGGTGCACACTTTCCAACAGCATTTGGACCTCAGTTGCTTGGGAAGAAATTACCCAAATATGTCTCTTCCCAGCTAAGAGTAGCGGCTTCTTCCTATAGTTGCTATTCTAAAAATTCTTCAGCTTTCTTTTCCCCTTCCTGGCCAATCCCATGATATAGTCGGTAACTCTTTATATTTAACTTTCCCTGTTTAAATTACTGTGTGATTTCTGAGTCTTAAGTGGAACTTCACTAATACAAGAGTATAAATGATTCATTGCCATAGGAGCGTTAATTGAAATGAAAGACAAATCACAAAGCACAGAAACATGCTAACGGTGAAAGTGCTCAGAAGATTGTAAATGTCAATATTATTAATGAAATTTAATCCTGACAGTAATTCCTAATCAGCCAAACTGGAGAACCCACCATTCTGCAACTGTACCTGTGCTTCTTATCTCTATGTCTTGCTTAAACTAATACCTTTGCTTAGATTGTCTTTGAACCAAGCTTTCAAGATTCAGAATCACTGGGAATATAACAGAATTCTAGCCTCTTGGTTATTCAGCCCAAGCACAAAGGAACCTTGATTTCAAAGCAAATGCTCTTGGTTAAAAGTTTATCTCAATCCAACAAACATTGTTTTAGCATTTTCTCTATGCCAAGCTTTAGGCTCTTCATGACAGATACCAAAGAGTAAGATAACTCTCTGCCTTCAAGTCACTTACATCCCATTAGTATATATAGAATTGATGACCAAGAACTATAATGTAATTCTAATGGGGTTGCAAATTTATTTACATTGCACTTAAATGTGCACAGAAGATGTATCTTCTTTTCTCTATTACTGACCCTACTTTCTAAGCAGTAGGATAAACATAAATATTAAATGTTTGCCCAACATTATGTTGTTTGCCTAACAACATGCTCTTTCACTATACACAAAAATAAACTCAAAATGGCTTAAAGACTTAAACATAAGACATAGCATGATAAAACTCCTAGAAGAGATCATAGGCAAAACATTCTCTGATATGAATTGCAGCAATGTTCTCTTGGGTCAGTCTCCTAAGGCAATAGAAATAAAAACAAAAATAAACAAATGGGACCTCATCAAACTTACAAGCTTTTGCACAGCAAAGGAAACCATAAACAAAACGAAAAGACAACCTACTGACTGGGAGAAAATATTTACAAATGATGCAACCAACAAGGGCTTATTTCCAAAATACACAAACTCATACAACTCAACAACAAAAAGGGCAAACAACCCAATCACTAGAAAAACCATAGCCTTGACTACATGGACCTTGGTTGGCAAAGGAATGTCTCTGCCTTTTAATATGCTATCTAGGTTGGTCATAACTTTCCTTCCAAGGAGTAAGCGTCTTTTCATTTCATGGCTGCAATCAGCATTCGCAGTGATTTTGGAGCCCCAAAAAATAAAGTCTGACACTGTTAACACTGTTTCCCCATCTATTTCCCATGAAGTGATGGGACCAGATGCCCTGATCTTAGCTTTCTGAATGCTGAGCTTCAAGCCAACTTTTTCACTCTCCTCTTTCACTTTCATCAAGAGGCTTTTGAGTTCCTCTTCACTTTCTGCCATAAGGGTGGTGTCATCTGCATATCTGAGGTTATTTATATTTCTCCCAGCAGTCTTGATTCCAGCTGGTGCTTCTTCCAGCCCTGCATTCCTCATGATGTACTCTGCATATAAGTTAAATAAGCAGGGTGACAATATACAACCTTGACGTACTCCTTTTCCTATTTGGAACCAGTCTCTTGTTCCATGTCAGTTCTAACTGTTGCTTCCTGACCTTCATACGGGTTTCTCAAGAGGCAGGTCAGGTGGTCTGGTATTCCCATCTCTTTCAGAATTTTCCACAGTTTGTTGTGATCCACACAGTCAAAGGTTTTGGCATAGTCAATGAAGCAGAAATAGATGTTTTTCTGGAACTCTCTTGCTTTTTCCATGATCCAGGGGATGTTGGCAATTTGATCTCTGGTTCCTCTGCCTTTTCAAAAACCAGCTTGAACATCTGGAAGTTCACGATTCACGTATTGCTGAAACCTGGCTTGGAGAATTTTGAGCATGACTATACTAGCATGTGAGATGAGTATAATTGTGCAGTAGTTTGAGCATTATTTGGCATTGCCTTTCTTTGGGATTGGAATGAAGACTGACCTTTTCCAGTCCTGAGGCCACTGCTGAGTTTTCCAAATTTGCTGACATATTGAGTGCAGCACTTTCACAGCATCATCTTTCAGGATTTGAAATAGCTCAGTTGGAATTCCATCACCTCCACTAGCTTTGTTGGTAGTGATGCTTTCTAAGGCCCACTTGACTTCACATTCCAAGATGTCTGGCTCTAGGTCAGTGATCATGTTATCATGACTATCTTGGTCGTGAAGATCTTTTTTGTAAAGTTCTTCTGTGTATTCTTGCCACCTCTTCTTAATATCTTCTGCTTCTCTTAGGTCCATAACATTTCTGTCCTTTTTCGAGCCCATCTTTGCATGAAATGTTCTCATGGTATCTCTAATTTTCTTGAAGAGATCTCTTGTCTTTCCTATTCTGTTGTTGTCCTCTGTGTCTTTAATAATAAGGAGATCATGAACTCCTTATTGCCAAATTCAGACTTAAATTGAAGAAAGTAGGGAAAACAACTAGACCATTTGATTTAGATATGGTCTAAATCAAATCCCTTATGATTATACAGTGGAAATGAGAAATAGATTTAAGGGACTAGATCTGATAGATAGAGTGCCTGATGAACTATGGATGGAGGTTCGTGACATTGTACAGGAGATAGGGACCAAGACCATCCCCATGGAAAAGAAATGCATAAAAGCAAAATGGCTGTCTGAGGAGGCTTTACAAATAAGTATAAAAAGAAGAGAAGCGAGAAGCAAAGGAGAAAAGGAAAGATATAAGCATCTGAATGCAGAGTTCCAAAGAATAGCAAGGAGAGATAAGAAAGCCTTCCTCAGTGATCAATGCAAAAAAATAGAGGATAATGCCTAGAAATGGATAATTCCTATACAATAATTCCTATTGTAAAGCACAGAGAACTATATCCATTATCCTATGATAAACCAAAATGGAAAAGAGTATTTTAAAAAAGAATTTCTGTATGTATAAATATACAGAAAACTAATGTCCATCAGTTCAGTTCGGTCGCTCAGTCGTGTCCGAATCTTTGCGACCCCGTGAATCACAGCACGCCAGGCCTCCCTGTCCATCACCAACTCCCGGAGTTCACTCAAACTCGTGTTCAATGTACATATATATATAAGCACACACATTCTTGTTGTATGGCATAAATTAACACAACATTGTAAATCAACTCTACTTCAACTTTAAAACTTCATAAACTTGCCAACATAATAAAATGTTTCAAACAATCTCTTTTAATAAGCAGCCTCTTGTCTAAATGACACTCTGCATTCTATATTCACTCCATTCTTGAGAAGGCTTCTAGGCTTGTTAAAGATAGTTTATTTGGCATCACAGCATCCACAGAAAGCAAACAGCCTCACGCTGCACTGGCTGGGGTTTCTGAGGCACCCCTGTCTGAGTTCCCATCCTTGGGCAATGGGATGGGTCCCGCCACTCAACTGCTGCCTGGAATAGCTTGATTTTTGTCTCTGTCAAGCTGATCGGGCCTCGGTGAGACTTGCCGTCTGACTGGGGCTTTTGCTGGCATTGTATACAGACTCCGATTTTCCTCCCCGCTGTTCATCACGAGGTCCTAGAGTGGGTCTGAGACAGTCTGTGTGGTGAGCACATCTCGGCTCTGATGCATGACATGCACACAGAGGCTCAGGTACCTTCAACATCCCCCTGATAGGGGACAAGGAGGAAACACTGGCGCCTCATGACTAAAAAGAACCCAAGGTCACTCATGAGTGTGGAGGAGGTCATTACTAACTACAGTTGTCTAGTCTCTCCAGGACTGCTGGGCCACCAGCCACAGCATGCTACCAGCTATCCTTAAAGAATCCCGTGCAGGAGGAGGAGAAAAAGTGGCTTCTGCTTCAGTGGCCCCCTCTGACATCTGAAATACCTTCTGTTCTGGGATTTCACTGGGGCTTACCCATCTCAACTGGATATCTCTCTTTTTAATTTATTTAATTGGAGGCTAATTACTTTACATTACTGTATTGGTTTTGCCATACATTGACATGAATCTGCCCCGGGTGTACATGTGTTCCCCATCTTGAGCCCCCCTCCCACCTCCCTCCCCATCCCATCCCTCTGGTTCATCCCAGTGCACCAGCCCCGAGCATCCTGTATCATGCATTGAACCTGGACTGGTGATTTTCTCTCTTTTATCTGCTCCCTTTTGTTCCCCTAATTCCCTCGAGCCAAAAGAAGCAGATCTTTACTTTACTTCCCCTTCTTCCTTACAGTGATTTCATCTATAATATTTGTCCTTTCTTAGTTTGCTTTACACAGAAAAGCCAATGGCAGTACAGAAACTGGCTTACAAATAAAGGCATTTTACCCGTTTGACCTATTACACCCCTTTCATTTTCCAAGGTAGTTCACTTATGCAAATGCCTGAAAACCGTAAAAAGTCTTGAGGCTCCTTGTTTTCTTTAGAGAAGGGGACGTCATAAATTGCATCCAAATCCTCTTTTCCTTCCTGAGGGTCTACCTCATTGGTTCAATCACAGTCCAGCATCTGACACTTGATCAAGATACTGCTCTGACTCGTGTGTGTGTGTTGAAAATATTTAACATGACTTTTGAGCCAGAAATTGATTTTGCAAACTGTGTTCCCCTCTTAAGATTCTGCTAGCAGCAGCATCTTCATTTCTTTGTTGGGACTACATGTACGGGCAGAAAATAATTTTGACACAGGATCTAAAAGCAATGTTTCCAATAATTAAAAATACTGTAGTCCCACTTCAGAGATATACAAACAAATAAAGTGGTACTTGACTCCAATACAAGCCTCATGATGAATCTCACCAAACTATAAAAGGGTACGCACAGTCTAAAAGGATCCTGAAAGTCAAAAGGAAGTATTGAATTAACTTGCAAGGAGGGGAGATTGCCCTGAACTCAGAGATCATGTCTTGGTTATCTCTGTATTCTTTGTAATACCTCATCAGTTCAGTTCAGTCGCTCAGTCGTGTCCGACCCTTTGCGATCCCATGAATCACAGCACGCCAGGCCTCCCTGTCCATCACCAACTCCCGGAGTTCACTCAAACTCACCTCCATCGAGGTGATGCCATCCAGCCATCTCATTCTCTGTCGTCCCCTTCTCCTCTTGCCTCCAATCCCTCCCAGCATCAGAGTCTTTTCCAGTGAACTCCTCTTATATTGTAGCAACAGTAAGTATTTCTTGAACTGAAATTATGAAATTGATCTGTCACACTCAGTTTCATTAAAATCATTCACGTTTCCTTGATAATATAAAAGCATGTGCTGTGTGTGCTATACTCAGTGACGTCTGTCTCTGCAACCCCATGGACTCTAGCCTGCCAGGCTTCTCAGTCCACGGGGATTCTTCAGACAAGAATACTAGAGTATGTGGCCATGCCTTCCTCCAGGGGATCTTCCCAACCCTGGGATCAAACCCAGGTCTCCCGCATTGCGGGTGGATTCTTTACCATGTGAGCCACCAGGGAAGCCCAAGAATACTGGAGTAGGTAGCCTATTCCTTCTCCAGGGGATCTTTCCAAACCAGGAATTGAACCAGGGTCTCCCGCATTGCAGGCGGATTCTTTACCAGCTGAGCTATCAGCGAAACCCATATAAAAGCATCTTCCTCAGCAAAAAAAAAAAAAAGAACCTCATGAAATTTCAGGCAGAACCTGAAGTATTTTGGTTTAAGCTGGGCTTATTTTATTTCTACTAAAAATGAATGCACTTATATCTAAAAGGACTAAGTGGTTGCCACTATGTTTGGTTTGTACATCCCAGTTCATAAACATTTTCATGAACTATTGCTTTTGTTTGCCTTCTCTTGAGGGGTATTTGGGCTATTTCTCTTGACTGGAAAAAGAGAAGAGAAGTCATTGTTGCATGTACATTTCAAAATAGCCTTCCTCCCTGACTGATTCTGTAGTCAAAACAAGCATATCGCTGCAGGTGGTTGTGAGTCTGAAATTCAGCTTAAGGGAGAGAAATCAATGATTCACTTTAAGGAAAAATAACTAGCTTTAGGCAAAACATTAAAATTCAGGACAATAAATGAAAGCAGTATATATCACGTTCTGAAATTGTTTTAGTGGCTCAGAGAGCTGAGAAATTCAACACTGCTTCAGCCTTGCCTTTATTTTTTTTTTTAAGTGTTATGGATGCTTTTTATAAAGTCTTCTAAGCTTTCATCTAAGCTTTGTCTGACGCAGTGTTGTAAACTTAGCAGAAAAGTGAAATACCCTGAAAAGCAATTTAGTCAAAATTCTATCACACTGATCAGACCATATGGTCTACATGGGAACACAGGATTTAAGTATATCAGTTACACACCACAGAGATAGACTGAGCTGATTAGAGAGACCCCAAAATGGTCTTTGGAATAACTGAACTCACATATTCAGGTACGAGTTTGAAATACATGAAAAGAACTCAGGATCTATGTGCTTACTTTGGCATAGACTGCCGTAGTGTCTGGGAATAAATGTAGATGCACACACTGCCTTCACAGTATTAATAATATGTTATAAACGATACAAATTAGGTGTAAGAGAGGACCATGTGGATTGGCGTTGGCTCTTCATTTGGACTCTCTTGGGTATGGCAATGCTGAAACTGCCAAACAGCCAGAAATTAAGCAGCATCTCTTGAAGAGGCTGAGGACAAAGGAGCACTTGTGCATTGCCGGGGGTGGGGGGTGCAGAATGCTACAACCCTTATGGAAGGGAATTAGCCAGTATCTAGAAAACCCAGAAATGCTCTAACCTTCAGTGCAGTAATCTCTGTCCTAGAAAGCCATCCTAAAATAACACAGGAAAATGATAAAGAGCTATGCAACTGTCTTTCAGTAAGACCATTCAGTTTACAAAATAAAAGACGAAATAATCATGAACAGAACTTGAAAAAACTATTTCATACACACACAATGAAATATATGGTTTTGTAAAAGTAGTAACTAATATGTGGAGCTATGAAGTGATCCCTGGTATAAGTTCCTAAGTATACAGTCAATGAGAGGAAGTATTATCATTTATCTAAAGCTGCTGCTGCTGCTGCTGCTAAGTCGCTTCAGTCGTGTCCGACTCTGTGCGACCCCATGGACGGCAGCCGACCAGGCTCCGCTGTCCCTGGGATTCTCAGGCAAGAACACTGGAGTGGGTTGCCATTTCCTTCTCTATTGCTATAATTCCACTCGTCTTTAAAATGAAAAACTAATCGATATTTTTAAATCTATAAGTTTAGAAAATTTTTTAAAAGAATCTCATTGATCTCATATAGAACATGTTATAAAATTAACTCAGTTCAGCTCAGTTCAGTCGCTCAGTCGTGTCAGACTCTCCGCGACCCCATGAATCACAGCATGCCAGGCCTCCCTGTCCATCACCAAATCCCGGAGTTCACTCAAACTCATGTCCATCGAGTCGGTGATGCCATCCAGCCATCTCATTCTCTGTCGTCCCCTTCTCCTCCTGCCCCCAATCCTTCCCAGCATCAGACTCTTTTCCAGTGAGTCAGCTCGTCGCATGAGGTGGCCAAAGTATTGGAGTTTCAGCTTTAGCATCAGTCCTTCCAATGAACACCCAGGAAATTAACTCAGTATTTTAAAAAACAGGATAAAAGAAAAATGTTAAGCATTAATCTGGACTTTGTATATGAACTGTACCTCAGAGTAACAAAATAGTTCATGAGGAAATTTTTTTCTTCACAAAAGCGTTGTAGTCAATAAGTAAAGAAAGATGAGCAGAATTAGAATATCTTGATTTTGCAACCCTTAGGGAAATAATAATTTATTGTTATGAAAAGAAAAAAATCACACCATAGGACCTTATATATATGTAAGTATTCAATACAACCTATGAAGAAACCTTTATAAATATAGACTTCTGCCTAATTTAGCCTCAGGCTTTGAACAACCACTTCGTAGAACAGGGGATAGCATAATGCTCTAAACAACACAAGAAGGATGCCCTCAGATTGTGAAAAATTCTACCAAACAATCCTGTTATTTCAAGAGCTGAATTGCAAAAATAAAATTTTTAAAAGGAGAAGGAAGTGAGCTTTAGGTTAAAGTAGAACAATTACATCAAACAATTATTGGCCTATTTCAATCATAATTCAAAGTGAAAAGAATGATGCAGAAGAATTTGAACCCTGTATATTTAGTAACACTAAAGAAATATATTTTTCAAATGTGATGATAGTATTGTTGGCAACTTCATTAATAATTTTTGACTTGCATATATGAGTAACATGAGTATTTTCTTTGAAATAAAACAGAGGGTGAGAGAAAGTGGGAAGGAGGGTCAATAAATAAGATTAGATGAGAGTTGATAATTATTTAAACTGAGCAACGGGCACAACACAGCTCAATATACCAGTATGTTCTAATTTTGTATACGTCTGAAAATTTACTAAGAGAAAAATGAATGTTGGTATAATGAGCTCTGTAAAGTTATCAGTCCAGAACTTCCCCGAAAAGCACATATAAAAGGAGGTATTGTTTTCATAGAGGGTTTATCTAGCAGGTTACTAGCTGATGCCGGCTCCCTTTACAACTTAACCAGAGTCCACTAAATCCTTCGGCATCTAACATAAAATGATATACTTCTGCTGGTTAAGTAAAATGTCCACATTACCTGCTACATTAATAGAAAAACAGAAGCATGGAAACTTAAGCACATTTGATAAATCACTTATGACAAGATTCAACATTAAATCTCAAGTCCAAGTATAATTTTATAATAAAAATTTTAAACACTGCAAATTTACTTTAAAATTACTGAAACTTCAGAGTTTTGCTTTACTTCATGTAAAAATACACAATCAACAAGCTATATTACTTTATAAAATACCTACTAGTATTTCTGAAATTTACCTGTATATGAGGCATGACATTTTTTAAGCTTTACTCTTATAGGAGAAAATGTACTGAACGCATCTTTAACTACAACATACACTTTAAAGCTAATTCACTACACAGGCTCTGGAGAAGAATAACCCTGGAGCCTGTTTACAGGAAGCAGAACTGTCAGGAATAAACTTTTTATGGGCACGGGGTCAACAGCAAGGCAGGCTGTGGTTCACCTTGTGACATTTTCACAGTGGCTCATCATAATTATAGATGTAAAAGGTGCTTGGTCAGTTAATTCCATACATTATTGGCAGAAATGCCAAAAATATCTCCCTGTCCCTCCCTCAAATGACCTGAGGCAGCACAATATTCTGCATTTCCCATCTATCACTTTAATAGACAGTCACAAATTTTGTTTTAAACGAGGATCTTTCTAATTTTGTGCAAGCCACACATGCACACATCCTACTCCATCCTCCAAGAACAAAAGAGTCACCCTTTTTTAAATAATTGAAATAATAATAGCAAAAAAAACATGGTGGTGCTTATTCCATTTATACTGCCAAAATCACTTGGGAATTGAACCATGCAGAAGTAATGGTATGTTGGTTTGCTACTTCTAGGATAATCTGGATTTTTGAGCATTCTTTGTTTTCCACCTCTTTGCACTCTTCACATAGTTTTTTTTTTTTTTTTTTAATATAACAAGCAGTTGCTGTTAAGTTTCCCAGTAGAGAAATGGGTTCAGCTATTTTTAGGAATATTTTGTCAGCCTATGGGAAAGAACAAGAGTAAAAAGTAGAGAAAGATCTGTTGTGCTGGCTAAAAATGTTCTGAGCACCGCAGGTCAGGAGTCAAATTAAAAGCTGGATTATAACCAACTATACTCCAAATTCAGTTCAGTATCTCAGTCGTGTCCAACTCTTTGAGACCCCATGGACTGTAGCACACCAGGCTTCCCTGTCCATCAACAATTCCCGGAGCTTGCTCAAACTCATGTCCATTAAGTCGGTGATGCCATCCAACTATCTCATCCTCTGTCATCCCCTTCTCCTCCCACGTTCAATCTTTCCCAGCATCAGGGTCTTTCCCAATAAGTCACTTCTTTACATTAGGTGTCCAAGTATTGGAGTTTCAGTTTCAGCATCAGTCCTTCCAATGAATAGTCAGGACTGATTTCACTTAGGACTGACTGGTTGAATCTCCTTGCAGTCCAAGGGTTTCTCAAGAGTCTTCTCCAGCACCACAGTTCAAAAGCATCAATTCTTCGGTGCTCAGCTTTCTTTATAATCCAACTCTCATATCCATACATGACTACTGGAAAAACCATAGCTTTGACCAGACAGACCTTTGCTGGCAAAGTAATGTCTCTGCTTTTTAATATGCTGTCTAGTTGGTCATAGTTTTTCTTCCAAGGAGCAAGTGTCTTAATTTCATGGCTGCAGTCACCATCTATAGTGATCTTGGTGCCCAAGAAAACAAAATCTGTCACTGTTTCCATTGTTTATCCATCTATTTGTCATGAAGTGATGGAACCAGATACCATGATCTTCGTTTTCTGAATGTTGAGTTTTAAGCCAGCTTATTCAATCTCCTCTTTCACTTTCATCAAGAGGCTCTTTAGTTCCTCTTCATTTTCTGCCATAAGGGTGGTTGTCATCTGCATATCTGACGTTATTGATATTTCTCCCGGCAATCTTGATTCCAGCTTGTGCTTCTTCCAGCCCAGCGTTCCTCATGATGTACTCTGCATAGAAGTTAAATAAGCAGGGTGACAATATACAGCCTTGATGTACTCCTTTTCCTATTAGGAACCAGTCTGTTGTTCCATGTCCAGTTCTAACTGTTGCTTCCTGACCTGCATACAGATTTCTCAGGAGGCAGGTAAGGTGGTCTGGTATTCCCATCTCTTGAAGAATTTTCCACAGTTTGTTGTGATCCACACAGTCAAAGGCTTTGGCATAGTCAATGAAGCAGAAATAGATGTTTTTCTGGAACTCTCTTGCTTTTTTGATGATCCAGCAGATGTGGGCAATTTGATCTCTGTTTCCTCTCCCTTTACTAAATCCAGCAAGAACATCTGGAAGTTCATGGTTCACGTACTGTTGAAGCCTGGCTTGGAGAATTTTGAGAATTACTTTGCTAGCATGTGAGATGAGTGCAATTGTGCAGTAGTTTGAGCAATCTTTGGCATTGCCTTTCTTTGTGATTGGAATGAAAACTCACCTTTTCCAGTCCTGTGGCCACTGCTGAATTTTCCAGATTTACTGGCATATTGAGTGCAGCACTTTCACAGCATCATCTTTTAGGATTTGAAATAGCTCAACTGGAATTTCATCGCCTCCACTAGCTTTGTTCCTAGTGATGCTTCCTAAGGCCCACTTGACTTCGCATTCCAGACGTCTGGCTCTAGATGAGTGATCACACCATCGTGGTTATCTGGGTTGTGAAGATATTTTTTGTATAGTTCTTCTGTGTATTCTTGCCACCTCTTCTTCTCAAAAGAGAAATACTTAATTCCAAATGAACCTATTAAATTGATAAACATTGGACTTACAGTATTTACAGATACTATGTTATATGCTTAATATACATTATATCTTTAGTGTTCAATATATATTATATTTCTAATCTTCCTAATAAATTTATGGATTAGGTTCTAATTTTATTCCCATGTTTTTGGGAACATGCAACAAATTCACACTGATTTCAGAATTTAAAAGAGAGCTGACTCCCAAGCTGAGCTTTAAATCACTTTTTTTGAATTTCATGAAGTCAGGCATTAATACTGGGGAAGGAAATGGCAACCCACTCCGGTATTCTTGCCTAGAAAATCCTATGGACACAGGAGCCTGGTGGGCTGCTGTCCATAGGATCACATGAGTCGGACACGACTAAAGCGACTTAGCAGCAGCAGCTGCAGGCATTAATTCATAATATTCAAAAGTTCTAATGATGTGACAAAAGTTTCTGTAAAGCCAAGAAAGATACTAAATTTAATATAGAATTACAGAATCAACTATGAAATAACATATAAAAGAAGACATAAATTTGTTAAAATATTAATAGTTGTTGCTGTGGGTGGTGATTTTAAGGCTGCTTTTTTTTTTTAGTTTATATTTTCCTTGTTTAAAAAAATGTTCTAGGTGTCACACCTTACTTTTATAATTAGGCAAAAAATGTGCTGTAATTGGTCCAGTTCCTTCAAATTATATTTACTCAGACCAATTTTAATTGATGCAATGTTACTTCTCAAAAATTTTAATTTATTAAAGCTCACTACTTACTTTATCCAAAGTCTAGTCAATTTTTCTCTTAAGACTTTTGGTTAAAATATCACAGAAATTAATTCCTAAATCTATATTGTCCTTTCATTTCCTCAAAGAATCTCTTATTCCCTTCTGGAAATTTCCTCTTCTCAAATTCAACATGTCTAAACCTTAAATTAACATTTTGAAAACCAATGTCATCACCTGTCTTGTCCCTATGAATGTGCCTTTTCCTAATGCTTTAGGCAAAACCACTGGGACAACTTTAGAGGAATGGCTTTATTCCTTACACTCTTATCAGTTTCTTTGTTTTTGACAGAGGCTTCCTCTGAAATATTCACCACAAGTATCCCTGACTTTCTAGTTTAAATAGCAACACTCTGTTTCATGTCCTTGTCAAGCTGGCCTCAAGTATGGATTAGACATATTTCATACGCAGTTCTCAAAATTATATGAAAGCACTGCCTTCACTGTGCCATTCCTATGCTTTCCAACCCTCAATACTCCCAAATACGTAGCAACCCTTTGCCCAGGTTTTATGCTCCAC
Organism: Moschus berezovskii; assembly: GCF_049115385.1. NCBI lineage: Eukaryota > Metazoa > Chordata > Mammalia > Artiodactyla > Moschidae > Moschus > Moschus berezovskii. Next base: position 11,986,806 of record NC_142467.1, read on the forward strand.
CTCCTGCCCCACCTATTTTAGACAACTTTTGGGTTTCAAAAGCTACTACCTGGCTCCTTCATTCCAGCTGAACACTGGTTATTCAACTTCCACTCATCTTACACCTCTGTGGTCAGGTGAGTCTTGTCTGTTCCTTATAGCCTAATTCACCTTTAAGCTTCCCTAAGCCCTCACCAGCATGGAACCTTCTTAGACACTATAGACAATAATGTTCTTCCAGAGAAGACTAAGCAACTGAAGAGGGTATTGCTCCATGTCAAGAAATAAGAGGATTTTGTTACCCTTTTAACAAATGTTTGGAGGCTGAAAAATGGTTTCAGCAAGCTACAGAAAAGATCAGAGGTTACATGGGAAAAAAGAAATATATTGAAAAACACTAAACTGGTGCGAGTGACCTTTTTGTAACAAGAATTAATGAAAATAATGGATACTTTGAGTTTCTTTCTTCACATGTTTCGTTTGAAGAGACCATGGAAGATGAAAGATGACACACTCTATCTAAGAAACTCTTGTATCTCTAATCCTGGCTCATTTTAGCCACTACTTTGATATATACCTCAGCAAAAAGACACAATATATTATTATTTGTCTACAATATATCAGGGACAAATAACTCATACCATGGCTTTTTGGAAAGCCAGTTCCATCAGAGGTAAAGACAGAAAACTAAGAACAGTGATCTCTAGTCTCTGCTTCTCTCTGTGTCATGAGCTTAAGAAAGTCACAGCAAATGTGTTTTTTTTTTTTCACTCATTAATAGAACAACAAAACTTCACCCTTGTTTTTCATCATCCATGGGAAAATGCTCACTTTTGTGTTTGTAGACAAGTTGCTATCCTTTCCCTCACTGATTCCAGCAATGAATTTCAATTTAGATAGTTGGTGAGGGATGGTTACAGCTCTGGGTGGGTGTCGGGGATGTGGGGGATGTGGAGGGTGAGTGTGTGTGTGTGTGTGTGTGTGTGTGTGCACTTGCGCACACAGTCATGTCCAACTCTTTGTGACCCCATGAACTACAGCGTGCCAGGCTCCTCTGTCCATACTAGAGTGGGTTGCCATTTCCTTCCCCAGGAGATCTTCCTGACCCAGGAATTGAACCTGCATCTCTTGCATCTCCAATGCAGGTGAATTCTTTCCCATTGCGTCATTTGGGAAGCCCTGGTCAAGGCTCTAGGCATACTTAATTTGTCAGATACATTTAAGAAAGTAATTAATATTGAATTACTTTAGTGACTTTCATTTTTAAAATACAACACCATGCCATATTTTCCTGCTTTTTGCCTAATACCTGCTTTTATTTGTGGTTCTATTTTCTATTAGATAAATGAATGCAGACAGAGTTAACATGAGTCAAGAATAAAGTATTATGAAATCTTAATACTAAAATTATCTACTTATTATCTCAGCAGGCTTCTACATGATTTCTAAGGAAATATTTAGTCCTTAAGATATTTCAGTCTACAAATTTCTAAAAGAATTAAAGAGAAGTTACCTTTCTTTGCTTCAGCTATTAAACCAAGTGTACATATTTCTCAATAAAGAAAGAATTTTTAAAAATGAGACCTCATCAATCATATTATAATTGTTCTTATTTAAAATACTGAATAACAAAGCATTTAGGTACTATATAAAATCATATATATATATGTGATAATATAATTTGAACATATTATTTTCTAATTTTTGAGCAATGATTTTAACTATAAATGAAATATAAAACAATGCAAAATATGCTGTCATATCTTTAAATAGCCTTCAGAAAATTCCTCAATAAGTTTATTCAATCTTATCTCATTCATTTAAAGCAATTAAAATTTTGCTATTTAATTAAATAATTAACAATTCCACATGTAATAAGTCTGATGAAATAGTACACAAAGTATTTTAAGAACCTTTACTTTCGTGCCCACCATGAATGCACCTTCCAAGAGATTCCAGTATCTGCAGGAACAGAGCGAGGACCATTCGGTGGGCCTGGGGTCACATCACCTCAGTAAATTCCTAGGAAACCCTAATCAGCAGAATGTTGGAAACTCACAGCACAGATGAGTGAGCCACAGAAAACAGAAGCATTTGGGAGCCAGAAAGGAAGCCCTGATGGCAAACAGGCAGGGGGAAAGCTTTGGCAGAAACACGTGTGTGCCCAGTGGCCTCACAAAGTGCACACTTAGGTTATGAGACGTACCTTCTGTTTGAGGCTGTGATTGTTTGCCCTGGGGTCCTCTTCCTGTTTTCCTCATTTGCTTCATTTTCTGTCACTTTTCATGTTGAGATACTTGTGTTTTTCTTGGAAAGTATTTGAAAAGTGTAAAGATTATATGTAGAAACCTTGAGGCTCTTCACAGGAAAAGTGCCATAAAATCTAATGCATAAATAATAAATCAGCTCAACAGATGTTGACTTTTTTCTCGCCATACAGTGACTTTAAACTCCTGATTCGGAATCTGTGACAGAATAAATAAACTAAAAGTGAAACTCAATTTGTCTACCTTACCCAAGGACAAAAGATAAAAAGCCTAGATTAAACAGAATTATCTATACCCTATCAAACAAGATGGGACAAGAAGCAACATTCATATCTTCAAAGCAGATCTGGTGATAAAAAATAACCCTCAGTAGAGGACCTTTTCAAGTTAAATATCTTGTTCATTAAATAGACATTAATAAACCCAAACCCCATATGTTCCTAATTAGATTCTGAAAATAATTTAATGTACTTTTTTAAAAATAGCAAACACTGAATATTAGCTGAGAAATATTAAAATCTAAGGAGCAATTGAGATCACCTTGCTATTTCATTTCATTAAAAAAAAATCACTGTTTTCTGGCATTACAAGCAGGATATTATTCAAGAAGTAGACAATCTTTATATCAAGAAATGGAATATAGCCCTCTGGACGTTCACTATCAACAGTCGTTGGAAATTTATCCTCATTGAGTACCGTTCTATTTTTAGCACTGCTGCTGCTGCTGCTGCTGCTAAGTCACTTCAGTCGTATCCGACTCTGTGTGACCCCATAGACGGAAGCCCACCAGGCTCCCCCGTCCCTGGGATTCTCCAGGCAAGAACACTGGAGTGGGTTGCCATTTCCTTCTCCACTACAGTGCAAATATTTATTATTTAGATTTATCTATCCCTAAAAATTCCACAACTTCGATTATTATAAATTTTAAGTATCATCCACAGGAAAACCTTTGAACCTCCGGCAATCACAGTGTGAGGCAGGGGCAAGAAACACAGGCATGACATTTGGGTCCTATTCAGTGCGGTGCAGTCAGTTCAGTTCAGTTCAGTGCAGTTCAGTTCATTCAGTTCAGTTCAGTGCAGTTCAGTCAGTTCAGTTCAGTCCAGTTCAGTTCAGTGCAGTTCAGTTCAGTTCAGTAGCTCAGTCGCGTCCGACTCTCCGCGACCCCATGAATCGCAGCACGCCAGGCCTCCCTGTCCATCACCAACTCCCGGAGTTCACTCAAACTCATGTCCATCAAGTCGGTGATGCCATCCAGCCATCTCATTCTCTGTCGTCCCCTTCTCCTCCCGTCCCCAACCCTTCCCAGCTATTAGACAAACAGAACTGAGAACTTCACCCCCGCATCCCAATCTACTGAATCAAAATATGAATTTTGACAGAAATCCACAAATGATTAGTATTCACACTACAATTGAGAAGCCCTCTGTTTGGCCACTGGCACATAATTAAGCCTCCTCCTTGATAATTAATAATCTTTTGGTCATTTCTGTTAATTATTTTTTACAAATCTAATCCTGTCTCCCAAATATACTCAAAAGAATTACAGGATGCCATTGAATGAACGGAAAGGAGTGCTTTTGCAAGTTAAATTTCATGCTAAAATATATAAAGAGAGAATAGAAAAATAGAGAAACTATGAAATACATCAAGTTTCTTTTTCGTGATCTTACCCTACCCTCACAAATGACAACAGTTCCCTCATAAATGTCCATTTCTTTTTCAACCACATCTTCTCCCTTTATTATTCTTGTAAATTGTAATTTCCTTTCCTTTGAGAGGATTACTTTTGCCAAAATTTTGTCAAGCCTCTAAATGTTTTGGTTGCTTTTTTTTTTTTCATACACTTAATTTTTAAAACATGGTTTCCTTTCTACCTTTTGGGAGTTTTGTTTTTCTTACATATCTAAGTTGCACACACATAAAACTCATAATAAATGTCAAGTGCTTAAAAATAACAATGGAAACATAAGAAGAATTGAGAGTCCAGAAATAAACCCATGTATATGCCATCAAGTAATATTTAACAAGAGAGCTAAGAATACTCAATACAGTCTCTTCAATAAATTATGCTAGGGAAATTGGATACTCAAATGTAAAAAAAAAAAAAAAGAAACTAGACTCATATATGACATTACTCATAAAAATTAACTTTAAATGAGTTAAAGATTTAAAAGTAAGACTGGAAACCCTAAAACTCCTAGAAGAAAACAGGGGAAAAAAAGCCCTCCTTTACATGGATCCTAGCAATCACTTTTGGATACCACACCAAAAGTACAAGCATCAAAGGCAAAGGTAAATAAGTGGGACTACACAGAACTAACAAGTTTCCACATAGCAAAAGAAACAATCAGCAAAATGAAAAGACAACCTATGGAGTAGAAAAAATACGTACAAACAATATATCTGATTGGAGTTAATATCCAAACTTTAGAAAGAACTCTTATAGCTAACTAAGCCCCCCAATGTAGGAAAAGCACCTCAATAGATATTTTTCCAAAGAAGAAAATAAATAATCAACAGTTACATGAAAAGCTGTTTTTTCCAATGTTCAGTTCAGTCGCTCAGTTGTGACTGCCTCTTCGCGACCCCATGAATCACAGCACGCCAGGCCTCCCTGTCCATCACCAACTCCTGGAGTTCACTCAAACTCATGTCCATTGAGTCAGTGATGCCATCCAGCCATCTCACTCTCTGTCGTCCCCTTCTACTCCTGCCCCCAATCCTTCCCAGCATCAGAGTCTTTTCCAGTGAGTCGACTCGTCGCATGAGGTGGCCAAAGTAGTGGAGTTTCAGCTTTAGCATCAGTCCTTCCAATGAACACCCAGGATCGATCTCCTTTAGAATGGACCAGTTGGATCTCCTTGCAGTCCAAGGGACTCTCAAGAGTCTTCTCCAGCACCACAGTTCAAAAGCAGCAATTCTTAAGCGATCAGCTTTCTTCACAGTCCAACTCTCACATCCATACATGACCACTGGAAAAACCATAGCCTTGACTAGATGGACCTTTGTTGGCAAAGTAATGTCTCTGCTTTTTAATATACTATCTAGGTTGGTCATAACTTTCCTTCCAAGGAGTAAGCATCTTTTAATTTCATGGCTGCAATCAGCATTTTCAGTAATTTTGAAGCCCCAAAAAATAAAGTCTGACACTGTCTCCACTGTTTCCCCATCTATTTCCCACGAAGTGATGGGACCAGATGCCATGATCTTCGTTTTCTGAATGGTGATCTTCAAGCCAACCTTTTCACTCTCCTCTTTCACTTTCATCAAGAAGCATTTGAGTTCCTCTTCACTTTCTGCCATAAGGGTGGTGTCATCTGCATATCTGAGGTTATTGATATTTCTCCCAGCAATCTTGATTCCAGCCTGTGCTTCTTCCAGCCCAGCGTTCCTCATGATGTACTCTGCACAGAAGTTAAATAAGCAGGGTGACAATATACAACCTTAACAAACTCCTTTTCCTATTTGGAACCAGTCTGTTGTTCCATGTCCAGTTCTAACTGTAGCTTCCTGACCTGCATACAGATTTCTCAGGAGGCAAGTCAGGTGGTCTGGTATTCCCATCTCTTTCAGAATTTTCCACAGTTTGTTGTGATCCACAAAGTCAAAGGCTTTGGCATAGTCAATGAAGCAGAAATAGGGAAAAACAAATCAAGACTACAATGATGTATCACCTCACAATCATTAGAGTGGTTACCAACAAAAAGTCAAGAGGCACCATGTGTCGAAGGTGTAGAGAAAAGATAGCCCTTGTGAATTGTCGGCGGGGTTGTAAATTGGTACAGTTGCTACAGAAAACAGCATGTAGAGGCATCAAAAACTGAAAATACAGTTACCATATGATTCAGCAATTTTATTTCTGGAAATATATTCAAAAGAAATGCAAACACTACATTGAAGGAAAATCTGTAGCCTCATATTCAGAGCAGCATTATCTATAATAGCTAAAATATACTGTTGCTGTTGTTTAGTTGCTAAGTGGTGTCTGACTCTTTTCCAACCCCACAGACTATAGCCTGCCAAACTCCTCTGTCCATGGATTTTCCCAGGCAAAAGTACTGGAGTGGGTTGCCATTTCCTTCTCCAGGGGATCTTCCCAATCCTTTGTTCAAACCCATCTCTCCTGCATGGCAAGCAGATTCTCTACTGAGCCACTGGGGAAGCCCAAGATATGGAGACCATCTAAATGTTCCCTGACTCGTGAGTGGATAAAGAAGTTACCAGACTGCACAGTGGAATATTAATCAGCCATTAAAAGAAGGAAATCCTATCATTTGCAACAACAAGTATGGACCTTGAGAATATTATGCTAAATTAAATGCCAGAAAAAGACAAAAGCCGTATGAACTCACTTATGTAAGGAATCTAAAAAACAAACCAACAACAACATCCAAAAAATACTTATACAAAAAAGAGATCCCATTTGTGGTTATGAGAGGTGGGAGGTACTAGGTAGGAGAATGGGATAAAAGTGACCAAACGGTACAAACTTTCAGAAAAAGAAAAGGAACATAAATAAACACATCACCCATTTTTAGATAAAGAAGCCTTTGCATGCTCCTCTCCAGGAAATCGTATTTTTAAACTTAACACTGAAAAAAAATAAAATAAAATTTAGCATTTTGTTGCTTTTTAATTGTATAAAGATAAATGTATCACTAAACAGTATATCATGTAGTCTTGCATGATGTTATATAAGTATGTCATTCTATAATACTTGAGTTTTTGATTCAACATTATGTTCCTGACAGTCATTTTATTTTGATATAAACTGTAGTAGACTGATTTTCATTGCCATATGATGATCCGGTTTTCTTTCAATGGGCTTTGTGTTACTCCAAGCCGTTAGTTAATATTAACAGCACAATCACACTTGTGTTGCCTCTCACACATGCAACATTTCTAGCACACATACCTCAGAGGAAAGTTGCAGGGTTGGGGAGAATTCACATGTTAACATTGTTAGACAAACATTCTCTAGGTTGGCTATTCAGATTTCTACCCCTCTAAGAACTACACTGGGATCATCAGGGAAGAAAAAGCTTTAGGACACTCAGGTGAGGACAGAAAGGTAAACATACATTGCTGCTGCTGCTGCTGCTAAGTCGCTTCATTCGTGTCCTACTCTGTGCGACCCTATAGATGGCAGCCGACCAGGCTCTGCCGTCCCTGGGATTCTCCAGGCAAGAACACTGGAGTGGGTTGCCATTTCCTTCTCCAGTGTGTGAAAGTGAAAAGTGAAAGTGAAGTCTCTCAGTCGTGTCCGACTAGTAGCGACCCCATGGACTGCAGCTCACCAGGCTCCTCTGTCCATGCGATTTTCTAGGCAAGAGTACTGGAGTGGCTTGCACATTAGCAAGCATTAAAAAGGCCCGCTGAAAGCTGTGCTGGTAACATATATTTAAAGACATCATTCCACTGTCCAGGAAAATATTCAGCATCTGCAAGAGAGGTTACATTGGAGATCTATAATGTGGGACCTGTGTTTTTCCAGAGTAGAAAAACAGTCACAATCTCTTTGTAAGTCAGATATTCAACTTTTAGAATGTGTGACATGAATCACTGTGGTTTTATGGAGTGGTAGCTTTCATCACACATTTATATGTGTGTGTGTGTGTGTGTGTGTGTGTGTGTATTTACGCTATGCGTGCTCAGTTGCTTCAGTCTTGTCAGACTCTTTGCAGTTCTATAAACTGAAGCCCACCAGGATCCTCTGTCCATGGGGATTCTCCAGGCAAGAACGCTGAAGTGAGTCACTATGCCCGCTTCTCCAGGGGATCTTCCCAACCAAGGGACTGAACTCGCATCTCTTATATCTCCTGCCTTGGCAGGCGGGTTCTTTACCACTAGTGCCAGCTGGGAAGCCTGATATTTACACAATAGACACACCTTACCGTTTATGGAAAGGGACCCTTGACAGAGCCAGGAACGAGGGGTGTTCCTGGTGAGCATAGGTTAATGCTACAAGCACTTTTTTAGATGGGGTACGAAGTATACAGTTGAAGTTGTTTAACACTTCACAAATATATTATAAAATGTGTATCTCAAAAGAAAAGTTGGAATGGCATTTTCTACCCTGCAGGAGAAAGTCTAGAGAATAGGTATATTCTATTAACATATTGCAGTACGAAATCAAAGTAGAAGGTCATTTTGTAGGAGGATGAGAGACCCTAAAGTCTTGATGTTGTTCTGACGTGTGGAACTCAGATCTTTTCTGCATTATGGGCATCACAAAGCAAACAGCACCCACAGTGAGAAACTGCCGAAGTATGAAACGGAGAATAACTAAGCATGTGTTCCATCCTCTCCCTTTTGCCTACCTGTGAAAGTGGGTGGTTCCTGGATTAGTCCAGGAAAATGGGACTTAGGAGACGGAAGAATCCCTTCTCCAAGTGGTTGCAGAGTAACTATAGTGGGGAAGGAGCCTGGTGATGCTGGCCTTTTGTAAATCAAGCAGTTAGTGACCAGGGAATGGAACAGAGAGATGCCAGTGGTGGTGGTCTAGTAGCTAAGTAGTGTCTGACTCTTACGACCCCGTGGACTGTAGCCTGCCAAGCTCCTCTGTCCACGGGATTCTCCAGACAAGAATACTGGAGTGAGCTGCCATTTCCTTCTCTAGGGGATCTTCCCAACCCAGGGATTGAACCCGGGTCTCCTGCATCGCAGGCGGATTCTTTACCAACTGAGCTACGAGGGAAGCCCGGAGATGCCAGTGTTAGTGGTTAATTGTTTGTGTATGAAATGGATTTACCTGGATCATCTCAAATATTGTCTTTCTTGGTATTAATATTGCATGGTTTAAGAGATACAATTTTCCAGATTAGAAAATAATCTTATAAAGCTAATATACTGAACTTACACTTTGAATTTCAAGTTACCTTATGTTTCGATACTAAGAAAAAATTTAGTAAGGTTTCACTTCAAAAACCAAAATCTAAATTGGTCATTTACATCATTGTTGGGATCTTTAGAGCTCTAACAACACCACCTTTTGAATGGATGTACTGTCATTCTTTTATGTTCCTGAGACCGTATCACTTTTAAGGATATCTACTATTTTATCAAAGTGAATTCTCTACATTTTGCTTATTTCTGTCTGCCTCCACATAACACATATGGGTGTGGAGAGGGAGGCTGTGTATACATTTTAACTGTTATTTCTTATGACTTAGAAAATACCATTTAATTGAGTTAATAGCTACAGTTTCTATTTTCTTCATTGATGCATTAAAATAGACCAGATGAATAAATGACTTTGATTTAGAATGCTCTGTGATTCACGGTTTTTAGGATTTAATGTGCTTCAATAGACCACAGCTATTTTTCTTCTTCTGATGCTCATTTTCACAACTTTGGCCTGAGAGAGTCCCATTAACATTCGCTTTTGTGACCCTTTGACATGATGTCATTAACATTTAAAAGCCTCCGTGCTTTTAGGCACAACATGATTTCCCAGCCTCATTTATACCTTCCTGCTCCTAACAACCTTATCTTCAAGGAATCCTGGTTCACTTGAGGAGAAAAATACAATTAACAATGAGAATCTGGACACTAAGGTGAACCATTTCAGTGAACAAAGTCAGAAAAGACATGCTCTTTTTCATACAAAGACATGCATTCGTATTGATGGTTCCAATAGCAAAGAGTCCCCATTAAAAATTGTAATCCTACACTGTATTTATATCTGCTTAAGTCTAAAACTGAAAAATTATTATGTCTATTCAATTAAAGGTCATTATCTATGTTTCATCTGCATATCCAAGAAAATCAATTATACAACATTATGGCAAACATAAAATAACTGAAGTTCAAAGTTTTTCTACACTGTTTTCTTTATTCTTAGACTGTAGCTCACAAATGATATTCGATCAAATTTCTTTGTTATGGAGCTGCTTTTAATCTCTCATTCTATGTGGCTCAGTTCAGTTCAGTTCAGTTCAGTCGCTCAGTCGTGTCCGACTCTCCGCGACTCCATGAATCACAGCGCGCCAGGCCTCAAGCATTATTTGATGGACAACTGGTCCCATTTTTTTTTTTCCAGTTCACTTTCAATTTTTTAAGTTTTGGCATTCTTCTAAGCTTCTAGAATATGAAGGCTTCCAACTGCTTGACTTTTCTTAGTAGGAGAAACATTTCCTGGAGAGAAGACAGTTTTCTCTTCTTTGTCATGGTTAAAACTGATCAGCTTAGTCTTAAAATGTTTTTGATGATTTCATTTCATTACCTGGTCCATGCATGACAACTTCCTAGATGGTTATAGCTGCAAGATTAACATGAATGATATCTGCTACTGCTGCTGCTGCTAAGTCACTTCAGTCGTGTCCGACTCTGTGTGACCCCATAGACGGAAGCCCACCAGGCTCCCCCGTCCCTGGGATTCTCCAGGCAAGAACACTGGAGTGGGTTGCCATTTCCTTCTCCAATGTGTGAAAGTGGAAAGTGAAAAGTGAAAGTGAAGTCGCTCAGTCGTGTCCGACCCTTAGCGACCGCACGGACTGCAGCCTACCAGGCTCCTCCATCCATGGGATTTTCTAGGCAATAGTACTGGAGTGGCTTGCCATTGCCTTCTCCGAGATATCTACTTGCTTTTTATTTTTATCTGCCTTTCTTCCTAAGGTATAAATTATATAATCAATACTATCTTACCATGGCAAATATCTTTTCATGGCAAATAGATGGGGAAACAGTGGAAACGGTGGCTGACTTTATTTTGGGGGGCTCCAAAATCACTGCAGATGGTGACTGCAGCCATGAAATTAAAAGACGCTTACTCCTTGGAAAGAAAGTTATGACCAACCTAGACAGCATATTAAAACAGACATTACTTTGTCAACAAAGGTCTGTCTAGTCAAGGCTATGGTTTTTCCCGTGGTCATGTATGGATGTGAGAGTTGGACTATAAAGAAAGCTGAGTGCAGAAGAATCATGTTTTTGAACTGTGGTGTTGGAGAAGACTCTTGAGAGTCCTTTGGACAACAAGGAGATCCAACCAGTCCATCCTAAAGAAAATCAGTCCTGGGTGTTCATTGGAAGGACTGACGTTGAAGCTGAAACTCCAATACTTTGGCCACCTGATGCGAAGAGCTGATTCATTTGAAAAGACCCTGGTGCTGGGAAAGATTGAGGGCAGGAGGAGAAGGGGATGTCAGAGGATGAGATGGTTGGATGGCATCACTGACTCAATGGACATGAGTTTGGGTAAACTCCAGGAGTTGGTGATGGACAGGGAGGCCTGGCCTGCTGCAGTTCGTGGGATTGCAAAGAGTCGGACACGACTGAGCGACTGAACTGAACTGAACTATCTTACCAGCATAATATAGCATGTTAAATAGCACTAAGTCAAAATTTACCACATATAAATCCAAATATTCTTTCAATAATAGTTGTAGAATTAAATTTCCTGAAGAGTAATAAAAATACATGAACAGTCTTAGATTTCCATTAGATTACCAGTAAGTACAGGCATTTGATATTTGCATGAAATCTGTTGGCTCATCAACAGAATTCAGACTTTATTTCATATTGCCAGTGTCTCTTTTTTCTAGATCTTTTTTTGTAGTATGGTTGATGTACAATATTGTGCTAGTTTCAGGTGTACAGGAAAGTAATTCAGGTATACATTTTTTTTCCTGGATTCATTTTCATTATAGGTTATTACAGAATAATAAATATATTTCCCTGTGCTATAGAGTAGGTCCTTGTTGTTTATGTACAATTTGATTTATTTGTTAATTCTATATTCCTAATTTATCCCCTCTCCCTTTCCTCTTTGGTACTCATAAGTTTGTTTTCTATGTCCCCTCCCTTTTTTTGTCTAAGTTGTTTTGAGTTGGAATTTGTCACCTGCAGCCAAAGGGGTTCCGACTGACACAGTGGGAGCGTTTCTTAATTACTAACTAACCTAGAATGAAATTTCAATTTTTAAGAGGCTTTTGGATAAGCACAGACATTTATTATCTTATTTTATATGAATTCAAACTTTCAAATGAAACATAACAAAAAATATACCAAATAAACTATAACAACATTTTTTAAAGCAGCCATAAAAGTGTGTCAGAAATTTGTATTTTTAACATTCTCCAAAAAATTCAGGTAGAAAAATTTTAATAAATGCATATAACTTAAAGATCATTTGTATGACTCCTGCTATAACTAATGTATAAAATATTCCAGTTTTACAGTCATAGCACTCCACTTTTTTAAGGGAACAAATTATTTCACCTATAAAACCAGTATTGGCAGGGATCTTTGAAAACTTGTGATAAAACAATGAGGTCAAGTACTATCTCTTCTGGGCTGCTGGAATAAACATGGCTTAAAAAATAAAAATAAACATAATCCAGATATTAACCTACAAGTTAAAACAGAGCTCACTAGTGTTATATATGTTAAATGTAAGCATTTATTCAATGTCTTCTGATAGACAAAGATTTTTTTCTCTTCAATAGAGAGGCATGGTCTTCACTGAACTAGAACTAGACTCTAGAACTTGTTCTGGACTTGAATATAGAACCTGCAGACTCTGAGCTGTGACTCGAAAACTAAGCTCTTAGTGATAATAACTTGAAGATCAACTGCTAGTCTAGGCATTTTGATAAACACTTGCAGTCATCTTCAGGGAAATCAGGAAGCTTGTGGGATACTGATACAAGAGTCAAATATTTCCAGGATTGGCAAAAAGAGCTGCTGATGTTTAATTTTGCATTTATTGAACAATTATTATATACATTTTAAAAAATAGTTATATTTCCCACAATGTAAAGACAGAAGAAATAAGTTCCATACCTCCTCTAAGGCAGGGAGCTCAACCTCCATGATCTAATGCCTGATGCTCTGAGGTGAAGCGGATATAATAATAACAGAAATAAAGTGCACAATAAATGTAATTTACTTGAATCACTCCAAACCAACCCTCCCCCACCACCCAGTCTATAGAAAAATTGTCTTCCATGAAACCCATCCCTGATGCCAAAAAGGTCGGGGATCACTGCCCTAAGGTGTGATAATATGGTCTTTTTGCTCTTGGGAGCTATTTGTGGGAATCTGAGAAAATTTTCCAAGGCACCCTTGAAGTCCTTAAATAGATCTGGCACCTCTCTTATGAAAGGTCATGATTTTTTTTTTATTATTTTTACTTTATTGCTAAATCTCATCGTCCCACAAATTTCTTGAATACACATCAACTTGATGTAGTGTTCCAAGCTTTTCCACTAGCTATTTTAGTACAACCTAATTGAAGAAAGTAGGGAAAACCACTAGACCATTCAGATATGACCTCAATCAAATCCCTTATGATTATGCAGTGGAAGTGAGAAATAGATTTAAGGGACTGGATCTGATTGATAGAGTGCCTGATGAACTCTGGACGGAGGTTCGTGACATTGTACAGGAGACAGGGACCAAGACCATCCCCATGGAAAAGAAATGCAAAAGAGCGAAATGGCTGTCTGAGGAGGCCTTACAAATAGCTGTAAAAAGAAGAGAGGCGAAAAGCAAAGGAGAAAAGGAAAGATATAAGCATCTGAATGCAGAGTTCCAAAGAATAGCAAGGAGAGATAAGAAAGCCTTCCTCAGTGATCAATGCAAAGAAATAGAGGAAAACAACAGAAAAGGAAAAACAAGAGACCTCTTCAAGAAAATTAGAGATTCCAAGGGAACTTTTCATGCAAAGATGAGCTCGATAAAGGACAGAAATGGTATGGACCTAACAGAAGCAGAAGATATTAAGAAGAGGTGGCAGGAATACACAGAAGAACTGTACAAAAAAGATCTTCACGACCAAGATAGTCACGATAATGTGATCACTGACCTAGAGCCAGACATCTTGGAATGTGAAGTCAAGTGGGCCTTAGAAAGCATCACTACGAACAAAGCTAGTGGTGGTGATGGAATTCCAGTTGAGCTATTTCAAGTCTTGAAAGATGATGCTGTGAAAGTGCTGCACTCAATATGCCAGCAGATTTGGAAAACTCAGCAGTGGCCACAGGACTGGAAGAGGTCAGTCTTCATTCCAATCCCAAAGAAAGGCAATGCCAAAGAATGCTCAAACTACCGCACAATTGCACTCATCTCACACGCTAGCAAAGTCATGCTCAAAATTCTCCAAGCCAGGCTTCAGCAGTATGTAAACCGTGAACTCCCAGATGTTCAAGCAGGTTTTAGAAAAGGCAGAGGCACCAGAGATCAAATTGCCAACATCCGCTGGATCATGGAGAAAGCAAGAGAGTTTCAGAAAAACATCTATTTCTGCTTCATTGACTATGCCAAAGCCTTTGACTGTGTGGATCACAATAAACTGTGGAACATTCTGAAAGAGATGGGAATCCCAGACCACCTGACCTGCCTCTTCAGAAACCTGTATGCAGGTCAGGAAGCAACAGTTAGAACCGGTCATGGAACAACAGACTGGTTCCAAATAGGAAAAGGAGTATGTTAAGGTTGTATATTGTCACCCTGCTTATTTAACTTATATGCAGAGTACATCATGAGGAACGCTGGGCTGGAAGAAGCACAAGCTGGAATCAAGATTGCTGGGAGAAATATCAATAACCTCAGATATGCAGATGACACTACCCTTATGGCAGAAAGTGAAGAGGAACTCAAAAGCCTCTTGATGAAAGTGAAAGAGGAGAGTGAAAAGGTTGGCTTGAAGCTCAACATTCAGAAAACAAAGATCATGGCATCTGGTCCCATCACTTCATGGGAAATAGATGGAAAAACAGTGGAAACAGTGTCAGACTTTGTTTTTTTGGGCTCCAAAATCACTGCAGATGCTGATTGCAGCCATGAAATTAAAAGACGCTTGCTCCTTGGAAGGAAAGTTATGACCAACCTTGATAGTATATTAAAAAGCAGAGACATTACTTTGCCGACCAAGGTCCGTCTAGTCAAGGCAATGGTTTTTCCCGTGGTCATGTATGGATGTGAGAGTTGGACTGTGAAGAAAGCTGATCGCCGAAGAATCGATGCTTTTGAACTGTGGTGTTGGAGAAGACTCTTGAGAGTCCCTTATACTGCAAGGAGATCCAACCAGTCCATTCTAAAGGAGATCAATCCTGGATGTTCATTGGAGGGACTGATGCTAAAGCTGAAACTCCAATACTTTGGCCACCTCATGAGACGAGTTGACTCACTGGAAAAGACTCTGATGCTGGGAAAGGTTGGGGGCGGGAGGAGAAGGGGACGACGGAGAGTGAGATGGCTGGATGGCATCACCGACTCTGTGGACATGAGTTTGAGTGTACTCCGGGAGTTGGTGATGGACAGGGAGGCCTGGCGTGCTGTGATTCATGGGGTCGCGGAGAGTCGGACACGACTGAGCGACTGAACTGAACTGAACTGAACTGAATTACAGCATCCAAAAAAAAAAAAAATAAGTAGTTTTGGTGGTCATATTTTGACATCTTCTAGAAGGAAACTCAAGCAAAAATTTAAGTACAAATAGTTTCTTTGTAGGAGAAGGCAATGGCAAGCCACTCCAGTATTTTTGCCTGGAGAATCCCATGGATGGAGGAGTCTGGTGGGCTGCAGTCCATGGGGTCGCTAGGGGTCGGACGCGACTGAGCGACTTCACTTTCACTTTTCACTTTCACACATTGGAGAAGGAAATGACAACCCACTGCAGTGTTCTTGCCTGGAGAATCCCAGAGATGGGGGAGCCTGGTCGGCTTCCATCTGTGGGGTCACACAGAGGCGGACATGACTGAGGTGACTTAGCAGCAGCAGCAGCAGTTTCTTTGTAAGGTAATTCCAGAAATAAGCAGCCAGAGAGAAGGGGGAAATGAGACAAGAAGAAAATCAGCCAAATATATGACTACAGTGAGTCATTAGAATTCAGTACTACAAGAGAACCCTAAGAGACAGTGAAGAAATATTCCTCAGAAACGTCAAACAGGGGAGCAAGGAAACTACGGTATTTATCTCTCAATGTCCTGTTAGCAATTGGCTGATGGCAGCGTGACTGCCATATTTTTAAAAAGGTACGGCAGACTGAGACACAGATCCCACATGGGAGATCTAACAAGGCTGACAGATGTAAAAAGTTCAGAAATAAGCAAACATAGTCACTATATATAGCAGAGGGATCAATCAGTTCAGCTCAGCTCAGTCATGTCTGACTCTTTGTGACCCCATGAATCGCAGCACACCAGGCCTCCCTGTCCATCACAAACTGACAGAGCCTATTCAAACTCATGTCCATTGAGTCAGTGATGCCATCCAACCATCTCATCCTCTGTCATCCCCTTCTCCTCCCGCCTCCAATCTTTTCTAGCATCAAGATCTTTTCCAGTGAGTCAGTTCCTCGCATCAGGTAGCCAAAGTATTGGAGTTTCAGCTTCAGCATCATCCTTCTAATGAATATTCAGCACTGATTTCCTTGAGAATGGACTGGTTGGATCTCCTTGCAGTCCAAGGGACTCTGAAGAGTCTCTCCAACACCACAGTTCAAAAGCATCAATTCTTCAGTGCTCAGCTTTCTTTATAGTCCAACTCTCACATCTATATATGACTACTGGAAAAAAAAAATAGCTTTGAATAGATGGATCTTTGTTGGTAAACTAACGTCTCTGCTTTTTAATATGCTATCAAGGGTGGTCATAGCTTTCCTTCCAAGGAACGGGTATCTTTTAATTTCACGGCTGCAATCACCATCTGAAGTGATTTTGGAGCCTGAAAAAATACAACCTGTTACTGTTTCCATTGTTTCCCCATCTATTTACCATGAAGTGATGGGGCCAGATGTCATGATCTTAGTTTTCTGAATGTTGAGCTTTAAGCCAAACTTTTCACTTTCCTCTTTCACTTTCATCAAGAGGCTCTGTAGTTCTTCACTTTCTGCAACAAAGGTGGTGTCATCTGCATATCTGAGGTTATTAATATTTCTCCCAGCAATCTTGATTCCAGCTTGAGCTTCATCCAGTGCTGTGTTTTGCATGATGTACTCTGCATATAAGTTAAAAAAGTACGGTGACAATATACAGACTTGATGTACTCCTTTCCCGATTTGGAACCAGTCTGTTGTTCCACGTCCAGTTTTAACTGTTGCTTCTTGACCTGAATACAGATTTCTCAGAGGCAGGTCAGGTGGTCTGGTATTCCCATCTCTTGAAGAATTTTCCACAGTTTGTTGTGATCCACACAATCAAAGGCTTTGGCATAGTCAATAAAGCAGAAGTAGATATTTTTCTGGAACTCTCTTGCTTTTTTGATGATCCAACAGATGTTGTCAATTTGATATCTGGTTCCTCTGCCTATTCTAAATCCAGCTTGAACATCTCGAAGTTCACAGTTCATGTACTGTTGAAGCCTGGCTTATAGAATTTTGAGCATTACTTTGCTAGTGTATGAGATCAGTGCAATTGTGCAGTAGTTTGAACTTTGTCTTTCTTTGGAATTGGAATGAAAACTGACATTTTCCAGTCCTGTGGGCAGTGCTGAGTTTTCAAAATTTGCTGGCATATTGAGTGAAGCACTTTCACAGCATCATCTTTTAGGATTTGAAATAGCTCAACAGGAATTCCATCACCTACACTAGCTTTGCATTCCAGATGTCTGGCTCTAGGTGAGTGATCACACCATCATGGTTAACTGGGTCATAAAGATCTTTTTTGTACCGTTCCTCTTGTATTCTTGCCACCTCTGCTTAATATCTCTTGCTTCTGTTAGATCCATAACATTTCTGTCCTTTATCGAGCCCATCTTTGCATGAAATTTTCCCTCGGTATCTCTAATTTTCATGAAGAGATCTCTAGTCTTTCCCATTCTATTGTTTTCCTCTATTTCTGAGGAAGGCTTTCTTATCTCTCCTTGCTATCCTTTGGAACTCTGCATTCAAATGGTATATCCTTCCTTTGTCTTTCACTTCTCTTCTTTTCATAGCTGTTTTTAAGTTCTCCTCAGACAACCATTTTGCCTTTTTGTATTTCTTTTTCTTGGGGAGAGTCTTGATCACTGCCTCCTATACAATGTCACAAACCTCTGTCCATAGTTCTTCAGGCACTCTATCAGATCTAGTCCCTTGAATCTATTTCTCACTTTCACTGTATAATTGTAAGGTATTTGATTTAGGTCATACCTGAATGGTCTAGTGGTTTTCTCCACTTTCTTTAATTTATATCTGAATTTGGCAATAAGGAGTTCATGATCTGAGCCACAGGCAGCTCCCAGTCTTGTTTTTGCTGACTGTATAGAGCTTCTCCATCTTTGGCTGCAAAGAACATAATCAATCTGATAAAGCTCTGTTAGTTTTTGACCTGCTTCATTCTGTACTCCAAGGCCAAATTTGCCTGTTATTTCTCGACTTCCTACTTTTGCATTCCAGTCCCCTAAAATGAAAAGGACACCTTTTTTGGCTGTTAGTGATATAAGGTCTTGTAGGTCTTCATAGAACTGTTCAACTTCAGCTTCCTCAGCATTACTCATCGGGACATAAACTTGGATTACTGCTATATTGAAAGGTTTGCTTTGGAAATGAACAGAGACCATTCTGTCGTTTTTGAGATTGCATCCAAGTACTGCATTTCGGATTCTTTAATTAACTGTGATGGCTACTCCATTTCTCCTAAGGGATTCTTGCCCACAGTAGTATATGTAATGGTCATTTGAGTTAAATACACCCTTTCCAGTCCTTTTTTTCTCACTGATTCCTAGAATGTCCACGTTCACTTCTTGCCATCGCCTATTTGACCTCTTCCAATTTGCCTTGATTCATGGACCTAACATTCCAGGTTCCTATGCAATATTGCTCTTTATAGCATCAAATTTTACTTCCATCACCAGTCACATCCACAACTGGGTGTTGTTTTTGCTTTAGCTCCATCTCCTCATTCTTTCAGGAGTTATTTCTCCACTGATCTCCAGTAGCATATTGGGCAACTACTGACCTGGGGAGTTCATTTTCAGTGTCCTATCCATTTGCCTTTTTATACTGTTCATGGGGTACTCAAGACAAGAATACTGAAGTGGTTTGCCATTTCCTTTTCCAGTAGACCACGTTTGGTCAGAACTCTCTGCCATGACCCTTCCGTCTTGGGTGGCCATACACAGTATGGCTCATAGTTGCATTGAGCTAGACAAGGCTGAGGTCCATGTGATCAATTTGGTTAGTTTTCTGTGATTGTGGCTTTCATTCTGCGGCCCTCTGATGGAGAAGGATAAGAGGCTTACGGAAGCTTTCTGATGGGAGAGACTGACTGAGAGGAAAACAGGGTCTTGTTCTGATGGGCAGGGCCATGTTTCAGTTCAGTTCAATCGCTCAGTCGTGTCCGACTCTCTGCGACCCCATGAATCACAGCACACCAGGCCTCTCTGTCCATCACCAACTCCCAGAGTTCACTCAAACTCATGTTCACAGAGTCGGTGATGCCATCCAGCCATCTCATTCTCTGTCGTCCCCTTCTCCTCCCACCCCCAACCTTTCCCAGCATCAGAGTCTTTTCCAGTGAGTCAACTCGTCGCATGAGGTGGCCAAAGTATTGCAGTTTCAGCTTTAGCATCAGTCCTTCCAATGAACACCCAGGATTGATCTCCTTTAGACTGGACTGGTTGGATCTCCTTGCAGTCCAAGGGACTCTCAATAATCTTCTCCACAGTTCAAAAGCATCAATTCTTGGGTGATCAGCTTTCTTCACAGTCCAACTCTCACATCCATACATGACCAAGGGAAAAACCATAGCCTTGACTAGACAGACCTTTGTTGGCAAAGTAATGTCTCTGCTTTTTTAATATAATATCAAGGTAGGGCCATGTTTAGTAAATCTTTAACCCAGTTTTCTGTTGATGAGAGATCAATAACTTCATCTAAAATCTGGACAAGGCTTATGCTTATAAGATCTACCTAAATATGGCCATTCTCAGAGCTACACAACTGTAGATAATTAGTCTCACAATGTCACGTTAGACCATCTGGAAGTTTAGCTACACCCTCCACCCCAGCTTTATGTACACAAGAACGCAACAATTCTGCACACAGTCTGGTCTGGATACGCACTAGGGACCACCTCAGTTGAGCTGGGTTTACTTTATCAATCTTGGAGTTGTGTAATCACAGCAGTAGCCTGATTACAGAACACATAAACGAGAGAATTACTTCACCTGAAATGGTCCTGTTGCCCACAGCCCTCCCAGGATAACACAAGCTGATCTAGGTATTCTCTTGAATTGAGACCTCTGGAACCAGAACTAGGGTCAGTTAATCACACATCTCTCAGATGGTGCCATCAGGGGACCTCTCTTAATTTTCTGCCAATTTTCATCCTTACTGAAAGAAACAAAGATAACTGGGAAATAGCTTTGGGTTAAAGTTGCCAAAAATGCTAAAAATTTTAACTTACTACAGTGTCCAGTTCATAAGACCTTTTTCCTTATATGTGCCATTGAGTCTCATAGCACACGCATTCATCAAATGTATGTCATAATCTCAGACTCAGCATCTCTCAATATCTTTCTGTCACCAAGCTTATTCTCCCTCTTTTAGTGTTAATTTTATTGCTGGACTTTTCTATTCGTCTAACTCAAACCTAACATTTCTTTCTCCCTCATATGCCACATCCAATCAATCTTCAAGTGTTCTAAGTTTGCCTTATCAATCTTGAGAATCTATCCCTCAATGGCTATATCCTCAGCTTCTGATTTATTTCTAGCCTTCATCATTCCTTAGCTAAGCTACTTAGGGAGCTTCCTAATTGGATTTATTGCTATAGTCCCATGCCACCTAAATCCATTCTTCACAATGCAGCTATCAGAATGATTTTCTAAATCCAGATCTTATCATTTTATTTGCCCACTCAAGCTCTTTTCATAACTATCAAACACAAGCATTTTGCTTAAATAGGATAGATGCTAATGCCTATATCTTTTTACTCTTTCTGATCTTTCACAGCAGCGTTTCTAGTCATAAGGTCTTAAACTTTGTCTGTGAGAAATACCAAAGTCTTCCCAAACTTTCCCTGAAGCTTCAGCCCCATTTGCACATAACATTCTCACTTCCAAGGAAAATCTGTTCTTTGCCTTTCCAACAAATGCCACCTTCCACCTCAGTCATACTGATGGAAACTCTAGTTATACAATTTGTGAGTGAATACTTTTAAATTTTATTGAAGAACAGTTGATTTACAGTGTGTTAATTTCTGCTGTACAGCAAAGTGACTCAGTTTAATACATATATATAAATAACTTCATATTCTTTTCTGTGTGGTTTATCCCAAGATATTGAGGAAAGCCTATCGCCCGCTCTGCATTTAACAGTTTGCATCCGCTAACTACAGACGCCCACTCCTGCCCTCGCTTACCTCATCTTGACAACCACAAGCCTGTCTTCTGTGTCCATGAGTTTGTTCCTGTTCAGTAGGTAAGTTCATCTGCGTCACAGTTTAGATTTGACATATAAGTGACATCGTGCAGTATTTGTCTTTCTGACTTTCTTCACTTAGTTTGAAAATCTCTAGCTCCATCCGTGCTCCTACAAATGGCATCATTTCATTCTTTTTTATGGGTGTATTCCATTGTGTAGTTTATCACATCTCTTAATTAATTCATCTGCCAATGGACTTTTATGTTCTTTGCCTGTCTTGGTTATTGTGGATGGGGCTGCTATGAAAATAGAGGTACAGATACCTTTTCGAATTAGAGTTTTATTTCGGTGAGTGAGGATATTTTGACATCAGTGAGGTTCAGCTGCTCCAGAGGATGATGTATGTCTACTCCAGTCACGGCTCTCTCACTAACTTTGACCAACGATCTAAGCCATCTCCTTCTCCTTAGCATAAGGTTCAACATATACATATGGTACAGTTCTGGCTGAGACAGGATAAGTGTTCCATAGAAAGGTGACTTTATCAAAATAAAAAGAAATAATCTCAAGAGGAGAAAGACCTTTATCCTCTGTTCTTATACTCTTTTTTTCAGAGTCTTCTTGTCATCACAAGGTGACAAGCAAACACACTCAGAAGGGTGGAGAAGGAAGAAGAAATTAGGATCAAATTCCAAGTACACTTTCATTTTTATTTCATAAGATAACAATGTTGTTTTAGCATTATAAAGCTCTCATATATCATGGGTTGCAAAATCTGAAGAGAAGTTTATCACTAGGCAAAACATAATAAAGAAAGAAGTCCAGTTTAAAAAGATCACTTTGGTTCATGCCATAAACCTTTTTCTCTTATTACTCCATCAGGAAGCTTGATCTAAAATTCACTATTAATAGTATTGAATAATATCTTAGGAACTAATAGCATTGAAAATACAATTGACCCTTGAACAATGCAGGGGTTAGAGATCCTGACTGACCATGCAATCAAAAAATCCAAAAATCTAGGAATAATTTATAGTCAATCCCTCTACCTCTGTTTCTGCACCCAGGAATTCAACCAACGATAGGACTGTATAGTGCACGAATGCATGCTCAACTGTGTTAGTCAGTGTCTGACCCTTTGCGACCCTATGGACCGTAGCCCTCCAGGCACCTCTGTCCATGGGGTTCTCTAGGCATGAATACTGGAGTGGGTTGCTGTGCCCTCCTCAGGACTGTGCAGTACTGTACCTATTTACTGAAAAATGCAGTGAACCCATGCAGTTCTAACCCACATTGTTCAAGAGTCTACTACGCAGTATGTTTAACAATGAACATTGTCTCAAAAGAAAATATTTATTAAAGATCTCAGTTACTGTAAGCAAATAGTATTCATATATTAAAGGAACAATTCAAAGTCATTTTAATATGACAAATATATTCTAATTATAATTTAAAATCCATCACATTGCCATCGTTTGCCACATATTGAATAAAACACTGTTGTCCACTTTGTTTTAATTTGCTTCCCCGCCCCCCATCTCACATGTCTTTGCTGTGAAGTTACAACAGGAGAGCCAAAGACTAAATGCTGAAATACATAATCTGATGAAAATAAGAAATCATTGCAAAGAGTAGTCCAGGGTCTATATAAATAAAGTAGTCATGTCTAGAAAAATAATTCCTATCCTAATCTCTAGAAACTGCTATGTAGCTCAGTCGGTAAAAAATCTGCCTGCAATGCAGGAGACCCAGGTTCGATTCCTGGGTCAGAAAGATCCCCTGGAGAAGGAAGTGGCAACTCACTCCAGTATTCTTGCCTGGAGAATCCCTTGGACAGAGGAGCCTGGAGGGCTACAGTCCCTGCGGTCACAGAGTCAGACACGGCTTATCAACTAAAGCATCACCACCACCAGTGCAGAGGAATGGGTTTTTATTTGGTGGACACTAACAGAAGAAATCATTCGGAATGTGATCAGGCAGTATTTTGCCATCAGTGTTTACTTTAGCTCCAACACACAAAAGGAAATCCTCCCACTTATCTAAATGTACATCCTTGCTTTCCGTTCCGTCGCTCAGTGTCCGACTCTATGCGACCCCGTGGACTGTAGCCTACCAGGCTTCTCCGTCCATGGGATTCTCCAGGCAAGAATACTGGAGTGGGTTACCGCTTCCTTCTCCAGGGGATCTTCCCGACCCAGGGATCGAACCCAGGTCTCCCGCATTGGAGGCAGACGCTTTAACCTCTGAGCCACCAGGGAAGCCCATCCTTGCTTTAACAGCTTACATTTCAAAAAGACAACCGTTTTTTTTCATTTCATTAGAGTGTGAGACTATGTCTGTGTAGCAAAACTAACTTAGAAAATTCCAAACACAAGAGACAATCACATACTTATCTGTGATCACCCACCTCACCTTGAGCAACTTCACTTTTCCAAGTGCTATAAACTATGCAAGGGAAACAAGATTGAGGTGATTATCCAGAACACTTAGTGGGGAGAAAGCCAAATTACTTTCAAGTTCTAGAAAATTAATTCATAAACACTGTCTTTTGTGTTCAAATTCCAGAATGAAAGATATGTCTAATTGTATTTGTTCAGTCTGTCAGTAATTAAAGCTCCAGGCAACATGCTAGTCACCACGGAGAGACTAAGATAAAAGCATTGTCCTCAAAGACTGCAGACCAATGGAAGACAGGAAAATGAATAAACAGGTACAAAACCGACGACTGCACTTGTAACTGTGTATGAAAGCGATAAAGAAACAGGTGGGAAAAAACAAAAATAGAGGAAGGCTGCAGAGAAAAGGTGATCCTTAAGCTGATCCTTGAAGGATGAGCAACAGAGCACAGAAAAGAGATGAAGAAGAAAGGGATTTTGAGGCCAAAGGTTTTGTCACAAGCAGCTTAGCAAAGGTGGGACACAGTGCAAGGACTAGAGAAACACAAGACACAGCTGGCCAGAACACTTTGAATTTCAAGTCAAAGAGGCATGCAGGAAATAGGGCATCACGGTTGTATTTAAACAAGTCAGAGATATATCTGGGTTTTTGGTAGAGTCCCTTGGTAAGTCTGTCAAAGATGCATTTTAAAGGGACAAGACTGGAGGCAGGGGCATGAGTTATGATACAGCATGAGGATCAATCAGTCCATCTATCTAGCATCTTAAGAAGATTGACAAGGTAAAGGGAATGGAGTTGGTCTTAAGAAGCCAGAGAAGTAAATTAGACTGAACTTAGAGACACTTGGGATTTGCGTCTTCAAGGTAAGATAAGAAAACCGTCTGTCTTATTGACGGTGTTTCAATTTACTGAAGGATAAAAGAAAGAAAACCAAAGTGGATTACTTTTGTGGTTCTTACTTATGTTGGTTATTTTTGTTTGTTTGGAAAATGAGAATGGAGGGAAAACAGTAAGTCTACTGATGCCCAACAAGCTATCAGAAATGTGTACTATGGGGAAGGTTTTCAACCTATTTAACAAACAGCTTAATGAGGCCAGCTGGGAAGAGGCGCCAGTGCAGAGTCCTAGAGCCACCCTGCTGTGTCAAGTCTTCAGACACTCAAATGCAGCAGATGTGAAGCAGGACATTGTCGGCAAGGAGTGTGGCAGTAGGGTGCAGGCAGTGACTGTTAACTAGTATGGAAGTATTTCAAGATTTTCGCTACTAGTATGTTAAGAGGGTCCATACAACCTAAGTATTGTCCCTCAATGAAGTTAGGAAACAGCACAGTTCAAAAATCCGTAGTTCTTTCCACACTTCAAGATACAGAGGCAGCATGTCTCTTTGGTGGAGAATGTTCTTTTGAATGGGAGCACTTTGATGGTATTTTATTTTTGCAAGATAAGTCTCAGACTTAGGACCTAGGCCAGAAGCTACAGGTGGAGGGAGAAGGGGGAAAAACACTTTCACTAATAAACCAAAAGAGTTTCTCATATGTCAGAGAGAAGACATTTGCCCTAAAGAGATATTTTGATACCAGGAGATTTTTTTAGTCTTTCCTAACAGTCAATGGAAACAAGAACTTTAACAGGATGAGTGGGTCCCAGCAAGATGGTGGCCGACGAGACCCGACTAGAGGAGCAGCCAGCAGGATGGTGCCACGGAAAAGCAGGATAAATGTCAAGTGTGGGGGAAGGGATCTAATGAACACAGCTACGAAATGCAGAAGCAGTGATTTGGTAGCCAAAGTTAACAAAGCATAAGTCCCAAACAAGCGATAATAAGTACCAATTTAAGGTTCTTTTGAGGATATTTATTAGTCAGTATATTCAAAGCTATGATTTTTTCCAGGAGTCGTGTATGGATGTGAGAGCTGGACCATACAGAAGGTGGAGCAACAAGGAATTGAAGCTTTCAAACTATGGTGCTGGAGAAGCTCTTGAGAGTCTCTTGGATGGCAAGGAGATCAAACCAGTCAACCCTAAAGGAAATTAACTCTGAGTATTCATTGGAAGGACTGATGCTGAAGCTCCAGTACTTTGGCCACCTGATGCAAAGAGCCGACTCACTGGAAAAGACCCTGATGCTGGGAAAGATTGAAGGCCAAAGGAGAAGGGCGCAGCAGCGGATGAGATGGTTAGATAACATCACCAACTCAACGGACATGAATCTGAGCAACTCTGGGAGGTAGGGAAGGACAAGGAAGACTGGTGTGCTGCCCTCCACGGGGATGCAAAGAGTCAGACAGTGACATAATAGCTCGGAGGCATGAGCTTCCTAAAGTCAGAAGGATAAAAATGCAGCCTATAGGTAAATGGATATTAAATAGGAGGTAAAGGAGAAGATTGGGCTTCCCTTGTAACTCAAAATGATAAAGAATCTGCCTGCAATGCAGGAGACCTGGGTTTGATTCCTGGGTCGGGAAGATGAATATTAAATAGGATGTAAAGGAAAACAGTGGGCTTCCCTGGTGGCTCAGAGGTTAAAGCATCTGCCTCCAATGCGGGAGACCTGGGTTCGATCCCTGGGTCGGGAAGATCCCCTGGAGAAGGAAATGGTAACCCACTCCAGTATTCTTGCCTGGAGAATCCCATGGACGGAGAAGCCTGGTAGGCTACAGTCCATGGGATCACAAAGAGTCGGACACGACTGAGCGACTGAATGGAACGGAACGGAAAGGAAAACATGGTATCTTAGATAAAATACAGATACAATATTTAAGTTCTTCCTTAAGTACTTTGTGTAAAAGATAATTCCACTATTCCAGATGGTTTGATGATTATAAGCTTGTAGAATTAGGGGAACCAAGGACAAAATTCTGCAGGACAGTAATATCTGTGGAACAAATGAATAAAGAGGTGACTCTCAGGAAAACTAGGAAGGCAGTCTGAAACGTAGGACTAGAGGAAGGGAATTTTGAAGACACTAAGATTTTCAAAGTGTATATAGTCGGGATAAGTTAATTAAGATAGAACTGAAAAGAATCAGTTTGGCATTTGGTAATAAAAAAGCAATTAGGAAGCAACAAAGGAGGCCTCTCAGTAAAGCAGGGGTAACACAGCCTATTTATAATGAGTTGAGAAAAGAGAAGGTGGAAGGGAAAATGAAATAGCAAGTATAGGCCAAACTCTTGCTAAAGGATTGTATAGACAAGAAATGATGCAAGGCAAGAGCTAAAGAAATTACTGAGCTGAGGGAGATATTTCTTTTCAGATGAGATCAAGCTAAACATACGTATGTGGTAAAGGGAGCTACAAACAAGGAAGGGAGGGAGAGGCAGGGAGAAACAGTGATAGAGGTCTCAGAAGAACCGGAGAGTGGTAGCAATCCAAACACAAGGAGGCAGCGCTAAGACAAAGAAAGCAGTCTTCTTACTGGAATCCTTGTCTCTCTAACTCCTGTTTCAGAGCTGGAAAGTTCAGAGCTCTGAAATAAGTGAGAGGATGATTGACAGGTTGCATTAGGATGGTGGTGTTCAGTTGCTAAGTCACATCTGACTCTTTGCAACACCATGGACCGTAGCCCCTGCCCCCCTGCTCCTCCCAGGCTCCTCTGTCCATGGAATTCTCCAGACAAGAATACTGGAGTGAGTTACTGTTCCCTTCTCCAGGGGATCTTCCCAAACCAGGGATCAAACTCATGTCTCCTGCATTGCGGGTGGATTCTTTACCACTGAGTAGCCAGGAAAACCCCTACAACGGCACAGCTCTCAATAATTTGCTGTGTAATAATAACTGAAGTCCCCTTATACAATTTTTTAAAAAATAGTTTTTATATTTAGGGCAATACTTGGAAGAGTTTGGATATGGAAGAGTTATTCTTTGAGGATGCCATTTGAATAGAGATCCTGTTTTAAGAAATAGTATGTAAATCATTCCACACAATACCATTCAGTTCAGTTCAGTTCACTTCAGTCGCTCAGTCGTGTCTGACTTTCTGCGACCCCATGAATCACAGCACGCCAGGCCTCCCTGTCCATCACCAACTCCCAGAGTTCACTCAAACTCATGTTTACAGAGTCGGTGATGCCATCCAGCCATCTCATTCTCTGTCGTCCCCGTCTCCTCCAGCCCCCAAACTTTCCCAGCATCAGAGTCTTTTCCAGTGAGTCAACTCGTCACATGAGGTGGCCAAAGTATTGCAGTTTCAGCTTTAGCATCAGTCCTTCCAATGAACACCCAGGATTGATCTCCTTTAGAATGGACTGGTTGGATCTCCTTGCAGTCCAAGGGACTCTCAAGAGTCTTCTCCAGGACCACAGTTCAAAAGCATCAGTTCTTCGGCAATCAGCTTTCTTCACAGTCCAACTCTCACATCCATACATGACCACTGGAAAAACCATAGCCTTGACTTAGATGGACCTTTGTTGGCAAAGTAATGTCTCTGCTCCTTAATGTACTATCAAGGTTGGTCATAACTTTCCTTCCAATGAGTAAGCGTCTTTTAATTTCCTGGCTGCAAACAGCATCTGCAGTGATTTTGGAGCCCCCAAAAATAAAGTCTGACACTGTTTCCACTGTTTTTCCATCTAGCATCAGAATAATTATGGAAGGTCATTTCATTTGAAAACTCTAAGTCTCTCATAAAGAAAACTGGTTTTAAAAGAAGTGTTTCCATCTCCTTGACTTCTATATGGGGGAAGTATTTGGGGGAGGGAGGTATTTGGTTTTGTTTTTTTTAACTTAGTGATTATGTGTGTCTCAAAATAAAAAGAAAGCTAAATGATTGAAGTATGTACAAGTGGGTTTATAAATGATTGATTCATGTCACTGACAAGCAGCTTATGAAAGTAGTTAAGAAAGTGGATTCTGAAACTGAACTGCCCAGGACTGAATCCCTTTTTTTGAGCAAATTACTTAATCTGAGTGCCTTCCTCTGAAACAGAGCAATGAATAAACAACAATAATAATTGTATTACTAACATCATAAAATAATTAAGAGGTATGTCTGTGTGTGTATGTAAATGCATTTGGAATGGCTACAGATGCATTTGAAATGGCTAAAACATTTATTTATCCCAGGATGTAATGAGTTTCCTCACAAATAAGAATCAGCTAGAAGATAAAGTGATCAAACCATGTATTTGCTACAATTTACTAAAACTCTAGGATTTTGAGATTTTTATAATCTTCATGTTAAAGACAGAAAAAATGCTGCACTGTTTATTTGACACAAGGAAAGCACTAAGTAAATCCAAAGCCTCTAGACCACATACTTGACCAGGGTCAGCTTAACCTGGAAAATCAACTTAGAGTGTGTGTGTCCTATATGTATGTCCGTGTGTGTGTGTGTGTCTGTCTGTCTGTCTGTCTGTGTGTTGTGGTAAATACTACTTAAAGAGATTTGAGCAGCAGTTGCCTGTTATTAAAGTCAGTCACTGACAGTTTGCAGTGCATCTCACTGACCTCTTCGGAGGGAGACAGCCACTGGAAATATGAAAATCCAGTTACAAATCTCCTCAGAGCTCTGTGAGACCTATAGATGGATGGACAGAGGAGAGAGGCATATTCCAGATAGGTGACATTTTGATAATACATTCTTTTGAAAGAGACATCAGAAAAGGAGACCTTTACTAGTTCTGTCTTAGAATATCAGTGGGGTGCTTTAGGGATTCACTGAAGTCCTCATCCTGTTGACCTTCCACCCTTCGCTGATCAAAAACTCTAGTTCTAAAACAAAAATAAAAAAATAAAAGTTGCCTTTCTCTCATAAATTCCTCAAGGAGAAACAGATATGCAGTCATAAATTATAGATACTCTGCCTTTTAAAAAATGGGGAAAAATGGCACTTTGTACAATGTCTGCAATCTGATTATTTTTTAATCTTTTCTCCACACAATATTTCAGAATTATCATACTACAATGACATTAGGAATTCATATTCAGAAAATTAATGGAGATCCAAAGTTGATGAAGAAGAGCTGAACACCTTGGGAAAGAATTCACTATTTTAATACATCTCACAGCTATAATCTAATGATAACTGTTAAATGTCAGTTGACCTCAAAGTTCCTGATTGCTGATAATGAAAATGACTCACTGAAATATAACATGGTTTCATAAATAATTCCATTGGTTTGAATGAGGAACAGTGAACCACAATCTCCATCTTAAGATACGGCACTGACACTTAAATAATATAAATATGCTTTAATACCATGGAAAAAAGGTGGGGTACTTAGCATCTTTTCATGTTTATGGAACAAATCCCTAACCCCATAGGACACATGAGAGTCTGCATAAATAATGTAGTTATATCTACCCAATACATGCCTATATCTGGAAAACAAAGAACAATGTGGCTTTCAAATAAAAATTTTCTCTAACCCTTCCTTCATCACTCTTCTCACTAAAACAGATAAAGCATGCCTTCTCTATCAAAAGACAAACAGCAGAGAAAATATTTGCAAACTATGTATCAGATAAGGGCCTAGTATCTAGAATATAAAATAATTCTTAAAATCTAACAGAAACAAAAAATAGGAAAAGAGTTCAACAGACATTTCTCCAAAAAACATGTGTTAATACTAATGACCAATAAAGCATGAAAAGATGTTCAGCATCACTATTAATTAGGTAAATGAAAATCAAACCACAATGAAATACTACTTCATATTCATTACAGTGGATATAACTTAGAAAATGAAAAATAACATGTTGGTTAACAAGTGGAGAAATCAGAACTCGAACTGCTGTTGGGAGTGTGAAATGACTCAGCCATATGGGAAAAGTTTGGCAGTTCCTTAAAAAGCTTAAATATTGAATATGTAATCCCACAATTCCACTCCTAGGTATATACCCAACAGAACTGAAAGAAGTACTCAAAACAAATGTATATATCTAAGAAACAAGGTTCAAAATAGCCAAAAGCTGGAAACAGCCCAAATGTTCATCAGCAGATGAAGGCACAGACAGAAACCAGTCACGAGAGGTCATATGTTATATGATTCTACAAATATCTTTTGTGGCATACAAAACATATTTTACATACACCAATGATCCAGCATAAGTAAATCCAGAGAGTCAGAAAGTAGATTAATGGCTTTCAGGGCCTTTGTGGGAAGAAAGAAATGGGGAATAACTGCATGACGCGATATATTTCCTTTTGGGGTGAAGAACATGTTTGAAACTAAATAGAGGTGGTAGTTGCCCAACTCCGTGAATATACAAAAGACCTCTGAAGTGTTCACTATGATTAATTTTATATTCTGAGAATTTCACCTCAATAGTAAAATGCCAGACAGTACTCCTACATGAGTCATCCTCCTGAGTTTCTCAAGAATTATTTCTTAACTTTCTGTATCTTCAATCTCTCCGGCTCCCATTTTTTGTTTTATTGAGATATAATTTACATACGATAAAATTTAGCCGTTGGAAATACATAATACCATAATCTTTAGTATATACACAGAATTGCAACAATCATCAAAATCTGATTGTAGAACACTTCCCCAATCCAAGAACAGCCAGTCCTAACCCTAGATAACTAGCAATCTACTTTCTGTGTCTATGGATTTATCTATTCTGGACATTCTATAAATGGGATCACATAATATGTGGCCTTTTGTGTCTAGCTTCTATCCTTTAACATGATGTTTTCAAGGTTCATCCACACATAGAGGCATCAATACCTTCTTCCTTTTATAACTCAACAGTATAGCATCATATAAACGCTACATTGTGTTTAACCGTTCATCTGTTAATGGACATTTGGGTTGTTTCCACATTTTTGTCTATGATCAGTAGCAGTGCTATGAATATTCATGTGTAAGTTTTTGTGTGGATATGTTTTCTTTTTCTTGAACTTATACATAGGAGGGGAATTGCTGGACCATAAGGTAATTCTAACATTCTGGTTTGGTTTAGTCGCTCAGTCGTGTCCGACTCTCAAGACCCCATGGACTGTAGCCCGCAAGGCTCCTCTGTCCATGGGATTCTCCAGGAAAGAATACTGAAGTGGTTTGCAGTTTCCTTCTCTAGGGGATCATCCCGATCCAGGGACTGAATCCTGATATCCCACAGGGCAGGTGGATTCTTTACCAACTGAGCTACCAGGGAAGAGGAACTGCCAAACTTCTTTCTACAATGGCTTTCGACAATCAGTTCAGCCACTCAGTCGTGTCTGACTCTTTGTGACCCCATGAATCACAGCATGCCAGGCCTCCCTGTCCATCACCAACTCCCGGAGTTCACTCAAACTCATGTCCATCGAGTCGGTGATGCCATCCAGCCATCTCATTCTCTGTCGTCCCCTTCTCCTCCCGCCCCCAATCCCTCCCAGCAGCAGAGTCTTTTCCAGTGAGTAAATCTTCACATGAGGTGGCCAAAGTATTGGAGTTTCAACTCTAGCATCAGTCCTTCCTATGAACACCCAGAACTGATCTCCTTTAGAATGGACTGGTTGGATCTCCTTGCAGTCCAAGGGACTCTCAAGAGTCTTCTCCAGAACCATAGTTCAAAAGCATCAATTCTTCAGTGATCAGCTTTCTTCACAATCCAACTCTCTCATCCATACATGACCACTGGAGAAACCATAGCCTTGACTAGACGGACTTTGGTTGACAGAGTAATGTCTCTGCTTTTCAATATGCTATCTAGGTTGGTCATAACTTTCCTTCCAAGCAGTAAGCGTCTTTTCATCTCATGGCTGCAATCAGCATCCACAGTGATTTTGGAGCCAAAAAAAAATAAAGTCTGACACTGTTTCCACTGTTTCTCCATCTATTTCCCATGAAGTGATGGGACCAGATGCCATGATCTTAAGTTTCCTGAATGTTGAGCTTCAAGCCAACCTTTTCACTCTCCTCTTTCACTTTCATCAAGAGGCTTTTGAGTTCCTCTTCACTTTCTGCCATAAGGGTAGTGTCATCTGCATATCTGAGGTTATTGATATTTCTCCCAGAAATCTTGATTCCAGCTTGTGCTTCTTCCAGCCCAACGTTCCTCATGATGTACTCTGCATAGAAGTTAAATAAGCAGGGTGACAATATACAACCTTGACGTACTCCTTTTCCTATTTGGAACCAGTCTGTTGTTCCATGTCTAGTTCTGTTGCTTCCTGACCTGCATACAGATTTCTCAAGAGGCATGTCAGGTGGTCTGGTATTCCCATCTTTTGAAGAATTTTCCACAGTTTATTGTGATCCACACAGTCAAAGGCTTTGGCATAGTCAATGAAGCAGAAATAGATGTTTTTCTGGAACTCTCTTGTTTTTTCCATGATCCAGCGGATGTTTGCAATTTTATCTCTGGTTTCTCTGCCCTTCCTAAAACCAGCTTGAACATCTGGAAGTTCACGGTTCACATACTGCTGAAGCCTGGCTTGGAGAATTTTGAGCATGACTTTACTAGCGTGTGAGATGAGTGCAATTGTGTGGTAGTTTGAGCATTCTTTGTCATTGCCTTTCTTTGGGATTGGAATGAAAAAGGATGTTTTCCAGTTCTGTGGTCACTGCTGAGTTTTCCAAATTTGCTGGCATATTGAGTGTAGCACTTTCACAGCATCATCTTTCAGGATTTGAAATAACTCAACTGGAATTCCATCACCTCCACTAGCTTTGTTCATAGTGATGCTCTCTAAGGCCCACTTGACTTCACATTTCAAGATGTCTGGCTCTAGGTAAGTGATCACACCATTGTGAATATCTTGGTCATGAAGATCTTTTTTGTACAGTTCTTCTGTGTATTCTTGCCACCTCTTCTTAATATCTTCTCCTTCTGTTAGGTCCATACCATTTCTCAATTTAATGCAATTTACTTTCTTTCTCTGCCATGTAACATATGCACTTACAATCAGTAGAAGATTGTGTTCTATCCTTCCTTCTTAGGGTGCTCCTAGAGTCCATGGAATTGGAAGGAAGTGATAATATGGCACAAAATAAAAATGTCATTTGCCACCCAGTGCTACAAGAATTAAGTCACTAGTCACTGCATTTGTTCACCTTCAATATACACTGAAATGAATTCAGAGCAGAATGAGGCACTCGGTCTTCAGGGAAATTTGGCAGAACAAACTTTTAGATAGATATTTTCAGGAGAAATTTTTTAAAAAAGCAATTTCCTGCATTTTGCATACTTAGAAAAGCACTAAAACTATTAACTAAGATGTCTGCTCCAAATAAACATCAAATGCAGAGTTCCAAATAATAGCAGAGAGATAAGAAAGTCTTCCTCAGTGATCAATGGGAAGAAATAGAGGAAAACAATACAATGGGAAAGACTAGAGATCTCTTCAAGAAAATTAGAGATACCAAGGGACATTTCCTGCAAAGATGGGCTCGATAAAGGACAGAGATCCCTGGGTCGGGAAGATCCCCTGGAGAAGGAAACGGTAACCCACTCCAGTATTCTTGCCTGGAGAATCCCATGGACGGAGCAGCCTGGTAGGCTACAGTCCACGGGGTCGCATAGAGTCGGACACGACTGAGCGATGGAACGGACGGACGGAAGCAGAAGATATTAAGAAGAGGTGGCAAGAATACACAGAAGAACTGTACAAAAAAGATCTTCACAACCCAGATAATAACTATGATGCGATCACTCACCTAGAGCCAGACATCCCAGAATGAGAAGTCAAGTGGGCCTTAGGAAGCATCACTATGAACAAAGCTAGTGGAGGTGATAGAATTCTAGCTGAGCTATTTCATATCTTAAAACATGATGCTGGGAAAGTGCTGCACTCAATATGTCAGCACATTTGGAAAACACAGCAGTGGCCACAGGACTGGAAAACGTCAGTTTTCATTCCAATTCCAAAGAATGGCAATGCCAAAGAATGTTCATACTACTGAACAACTGTACTCATCTCACACACTAGCAAAGTAATACTCAAAATTCTCCAAGCAAGGCTTCAATAGTATGTGAACTGAGAAATTCCAGATGTTCAACCTGGTTTTAGAAAAGGTGGAGGAACCAGAGATCAAATTGCCAACATCCATAGGATCACAGAAAAAGCAAGAGAATTCCAGAAAAACACCTACCATCTACTTCTGCTTCATTGACCATGCCAAAGCCTTTGACTGTGTGGATCACAACAAACTGTGAAAAATTCTGAAAGAGATGGGAATACCAAACCACCTGACCTGCCTCCTGAGAAATCTGTATGCAGGTTAGGAAGCAACAGTTAGAACTGGACATAGAACCATGGACTGGTTGCAAATCAGGAAAGGAAAACATCAAGACTGTATGTTGTCACACGGCTCATTTAACTTATATGCAGAGTGCATCATGAGAAATGCTGGGCTGTATGAAGCACAAGCTGGAATCAAGATTGCCAGGAGAAATATCAATAACCTCAGATATGCAGTTGATTCCACCCTTATGGCAGAAAGTGAAGAACATCTAAAGAGCCTCGTGATGAAGGTAAAAGGGGAGAGTGAAAAAGTTGGCTTAAAACTCAACATTCAAAAATTTAAGACCATTGAATACGGTCCCATCACTTCAAGGCAAGTAGATGGGGAAACAATGAAAACAATGACAGAATTTATTTTCTTTGAATCCAAAGTCACTTCAGATGTTGACTGCAGCCATGAAATTAAAAGACACTTGCTCCTTGGAAGAAAAGCTATGACCAACCTAGACAGTATATTAAAAATCGGAGACATTAGTTTGCCAACAAGGGTTTGTCTAGTCAAAGCTATCGTTTTTCCAGTAGTCATGTGTGATGTGCGAGTTGGACTATAAAGAAAGCTGAGTGCTGAAGAATTGATGCTTTTGAACTGTGGTGTTGGAGAAGACGCTTGAGAGTCCCTTGGACTGCAAGGAGATCCAACCAGTCCGTCATAATGGAGATCAGTCCTGAATGTTCATCAGAAAAACTGATGCTGCAGCTAAAACTCCAATACTTTGGCCACCTGGTGTAAAGAACTAACTCATTGGAAAAGACCCTGATGCTGGGAAAGATTGAAGGCAGGAGGAGAAGGGGACGACAGAGGATGAGATGGTTGGATGGCATCACTGAATCATTGGGCATGAGTTTGAGTAAACTCCGGGAGTTGGTGATAGACAGGGAGGCCTGGTATGCTGCAGTCCATGGGGTCACAAAGAGTCAGACACAACTGAGCAACTGAACTGAACTGAAGATATCTGTCCCTTGTGACTAGCTGCAACCTTCTACTGAGATCTATGTTTGATTGTGCATATTCTCTTCACCTAAACCACATGCATACTAACTGTCCCCCTTACGCCTTCAGAGAAGTTTTCAGAGCCCTCTGAGAGGCTGTCTCCTGGGCTCTAGTCTAAGACACTGAATAAATTTGACTCATGGCCTTTATTCTTGTGTGGTTTTTTTGTTTTCTGTTTTTTTTTTTTTTTTTTTAGTTGACAGCAGAAAGGTAAAATAGTGTTTGAAGTATAGAAAGAAATAAAGGTATAATACTTGGTTAACTGAATTCACAATCATAGAAATCTGAACCTGATATATGCAAATATAATTAGAATAATGCTTACTATGTGCATACATGTACCCTTGATCAAATCTTGGAAGTTATGTCTCAGGAAATGACTATTATACCTTTATTTGGTTGGAGGAAACTTTCTTCAAACTGGGACAGTAGCTGTTTAAATGATGGAAGGCAGAGAGTTTGGCAAGCTTTACAAGCAGTCGTACTGGAAGAAAGCAAGAAATTTGACTGAGATAATTAAAAGCAAACAACAAAAAGATCAGAAGAATCACAGATTTGTATAAAGAGATTTAAAGTAGAATCTTGGTCCAAATTTGAAGTCACATTTGGAAAGTCACTATATGGTGCAAAGGAAGCAGGTGGCAAGGTTAAAGTAGAGGTCAGATTGATGTAACAGCAGTTCTAAGAAATTGCTGGAGTCAGGCAGGACTGAAGTCTGCAGGTGAAAAGATATAAAACCAGGCCAGGAGGACTAGCCTGGCTCTGAGGCTTGGCAGCTTATATGCTTGGTTAAGAGTATGATTGATAAAAGTCCACGTGATGCTAAAAGGCTGATTGGAAACTGTTTACAGAAGAAAAACGTGAATACTTCAAGACCGGTCTCTGGTCCTCTTTTGTGTCCATCTTTTATATAGATTGATGAGAAGAGAAAAGAAAGTCAATTTAGATGATTAAAGAAACACTCTCCTTCCAGCCAGCCATGCATACCAAGTCTGCTGTTTCCAAACACACTGGTGATAGGAATTACCTGGCAGCAACAAGAAATATCTTTCATTAAACAGAAGGTTTTTCAAAGACCATTCAGTCAAGCAAATGGCTACCTCATTAACCAAACTGGGAAGGAGTCCAAATGTTTACAGAATAACTATATTCAACACCTACGGCCCATCCCAAGCTTCTTTCATGGGCTTTCCATCCTTTCAACTGAATTAAAGCAGTCCACCCTTTTCCCAAGTAGGGTTTCAATGCTTTTTTTTTTCTTATTCCAGACAAAGCATGACGGACACTGATAAAGGAAACTACGTATTAATTTTCCATCACCAAAAATAAAGAAAAGAAGACATGTTCAGATGCTCCATGCTTCCACTGAGGTTTGGGGTATAAATTCCAAGCCATTCATTTAAACAAGTTCACTTCATCCTTTGTTCAACTATGCATGAAAGCTTAACCAGTCAAATTGCAGAAAACATATAATCACCACATCTATTCTAATTCTAAAACTCCCCTTAAGTCCCTTTTGCAAGTAAAATTATCTCAAAAAGCAATATTCTGTTTATTTAGTCTCAGATCCTCTCCCTTTAAAAAAATATTACCTGTAATTTGATTGGGGAAAAAGAAAGGTTGTTTAATATTTTTGCAGCAGTTTAGTGTACTAAAATAAAAGCAGGCTTAAGGAGAAGGTATATGCCTAAGATCTCCCTGACCTCTACTTAAAACACACTTTCTACAGTATTTTCTATACACACCCACCCTTAGGTTCTTCAGGCAGTTCAGTTCAGTTCAGTTCAGTTGGTCGTGTCCAACTCTTTAGTGACCTCTAATTTCCTCTTTACTCTCAGGATGCTAATAATCAGAAGCCATTACCTCATGCTTCAGAAGGTTCGTATCCAGCCTACCATCAAAATATACCTGCCTTTGGCTTTAATTTTTCAGAACTTCTCTCTTGAAAGGCACTTCAGTCCTCAGATTTATTTATTAATTATGATTGGCTATTTATCTTAGCACCCCTCTAAGAAAATTTATTTAAATCCAAACAGGAACCTTCTGTTCATAAATCTTCATTCAGAGAAATAATCCTGATGGTAGGAATGCCAAGTACTACACAGCAGGCTACTCTGGAGATATTCTGAAGAAAACACAAGCAACTGCCTTTTTCAACTTTGCATCAGACTGATTGCCTCAGTCCAGAAAATAAATGCACATGGATAGAAAATCTTCAAAGAGCAAAGCCTGAAAGCTAAGTCACAGGAGTCGTTCATCATAGCATTAGGTAATTCCTGACCCTTAGGATGATTGATGTGTTTAATTTAAACTGGCCTGGGTACGCTCGATGTGTCCCTGAAGTGGTAATAGGGTGAGTGGGAGAGATGGAGGAGATTTTAATGGAAAGCAGTTTTCTCTTTCAAACTTCCTGTGTGTTTTTTTATTGACAATTTCTAAAGTGTTTTAATCACTGCCATATTATTCGATTCTACCCTATCCTCTGGGTTTTTTCTAAAATAATAGTAAGGTATAACATTGTCTTAAGTCCTATTGCATAAGTAGAAACTTACATCACCATATGTAAAATAGATAGCCCACAGGAATTTGCTGTATGGCTCAGGAAACTCAAACAGGGGCTCTGTATCAACCTAGAGGGGTGGGATGGGGTGGGAGATGGGAGAGAGGCTCAAAAGGAGGGGATGTATGTATGTATACCTATGGCTGATTGTATTGAGGTTTGACAGAAAACAGCAAAATTCTGTAAAACAATTATCCTTCAATAAAAAATAAATTAATTTTAAAAATAAAATAGTAGGTATAACATTGTCTTAAGTTTCACTGCATAAGCCATTCATTTTTTAATAAGTAATAATGCCTTTCATAGAGAACTCCTTCAGTTTCTTATGACAGTAGAACCTGGAGCCAGGTGAAATCCCACTCAATATGTTAAAACATGTTAGTAGACACAATGGAGTTCATATTAGTGGGCTCTGATTTACTCTTTCTATTTAAGGGAAAATACAGAGGAATTACTGAATCAGAAATACATGTGACAGAAACAAAACCTATTTTATCGTATAACTTTCTGGTCTTCATTGCTAATAAAAAAGCTCTTCTATTTGTAATTTAGTATTCCCTAAATTGGATAACATAATATGATTTAGAGTTGCTAAACTCTGGTATTAAAAGTTGGTATATATAAGAAATGTCTAAGTAGTTTTGGTGAAGGAAATGCTTAGAAATGATCTGATTTCCCTGATTACTTTTTCACGTATTGAATATTTACACTTATGTGGGCCCAATACTGTGCCAGGTTCTAAAGATAAGACAGTGAGTGCCTTTGAACTGTACCATTTAGATAAGCAAAATACTTAATAACAAATGTCTAATGAATAAAAATATAATCAAGTTATATATTTAGTGCCATGAATAAAAATTAAATGTGCTTTGAGAGCATGTCACAAGAGACCCTACTGTAGTCTGGAAGATCAGGAAAGATCTCCGTGAGGAAGTATTGTCTGATCAAGTTCTGAAAGCTGCTTGGGAGCTCCATGGTGGGCTAAAAGTTGGAAGGCGAGCACTATAGGAAGAGACCTAAATGAGAAGTGTTGCTGTGAAAGATGATGACTGACTAGAGAAAACTGTGAAACATGAGGATGAAAACATCAGCAGAAAGCAAATAACAGAGGATATATATTACAACAGGCTGGCGATTTTGAATTCCAGCCTAAAGACACTAGAAAATGATTAAAGTGTTTTAATTAGGACATAGCATGAGCATAGCTAGCATGAGGCAAAGCTATGGTTTTTCCAGTGGTCATGCATGGATGTGAGAGTTGGACAATAAAGAAACCTGAGCACTGAAGAATGGATGCTTTTGAACTGTGGTGTTGGAGAAGACTCTTGAGAGTCCCTTGGACTGCAAGGAGATCCAAGCAGTCCATCCTAAAGGAAATCAGTCCTGAATATTCATTGGAAGGACTGATGCTCAAGCTAAAGCTCCAATACTTTGGCCACCTGATGTGAAGAACTGACTCCTTGGA
Organism: Moschus berezovskii; assembly: GCF_049115385.1. Taxonomy (NCBI): domain Eukaryota; kingdom Metazoa; phylum Chordata; class Mammalia; order Artiodactyla; family Moschidae; genus Moschus; species Moschus berezovskii. The sequence continues at coordinate 12,026,929 of NC_142467.1, forward strand.
AAAGACCCTGATGCTAGGAAAGATTGAAGGTGGGAGGAGAAGGGGACGACAGAGGACGAGATGGTTGGATGGCATCACCGACTCAAAGGACATGAGTTTGAGTAAGCTCTGGGAGTTGGTGATGGACAGGGAGGCCTGACGTCCTGCTGTCCATGGAGTCACAAAGAGTCAGACACGGCTGAGCAACTGAACTGAACATGAGCATCTATCCACGTTAGCACCATTCTGGTGCTAACAAGAAGAATAGATGGAAATTGAATCAAACTAGAAAAATCAAATTTCAAGTTATCATATCAGTCCAGAAGAATGGATTGTAGCTTCAACTTTAATGGAAATTGTAAACTGGAGAGACATAGACAAACTTAAGAAATAGTCAAGACGTAATGTAGACAGAATTTAGTAAAGGATGAATTAAAAATTTTAGGAGAAACTGGCCTTTGTCTTGTGCAACTAGATAGATGTGGTGCCATGTGCTAAAATCAAAGAAAAGTAAGAGCAGAATCCAGTCTTGTAACATAATAAGCTCGATTTTTATCATATTGATCAAACTTTAAGTTCTCTTGAGACATGAAAGAGGAGATGTATTTAAATACATGAATCTGAAACTTAGGAGATAAATGTGAGGTATAGAAATAAACCAGGATCACTGACACATAGATGGCAAACAAATGATGAACATGAAGAGACAAAGATTCTAGGATGGAATACTGAGAAATTAAATATCTAGAGTCAACACCAAAAGTTAAGCCAGCAAGAAAGACTGATTCAGTTCAGTTCAGTTCAGTCACTCAGCCGTGTCCAGCTCTCTGCAACCCCATGGACTGCAGAATGCCAGGCCTCCCTATCCATCACCAACTCCCGGAGTTTACTCAAACCCATGTCCATTGAGTCGGTGATGCCATCCAACCATCTCATCCTCTGTCATCCCCTTCTCCTCCCACCTTCAATCTTTCTCAGCATCAGGGTCTTTTCAAATGAGTCAGCTCCTTCTTCCCATCAGGTGGCCAAAGTATTGGAGTTTCAGCTTCAACATCAGTCCATCAATGAACATCCTAAAGGAAATTTCCTTTAGGATGGACCTATTGTATCTCCTTGCTATCCAAGGGACTCTCAAGAGTCTTCTCCAACACTACAGTTCAAAAGCATCAATTCTTCAGTGCTCAGCTTTCTTTATAGTCCAACTCTCATATCCATACATGACCACTGGAAAAACCATAGCTTTAATTAGACAGACCTTTGTTGCCAAAATAATGTCTCTGCTTTTTAATATGTTGTCTAGGTTGGTCATAACTTTTCTTCCAAGCATCTCTTAATTTCATGGCTGCAGTCACCATCTGCAGTGATTTTGGAGACCAAAAAAAATAAAACCTCTCACTGTTTCCACTGTTTCCCCATCTTGCCATGAAGTGATGGGACCAGATGCCGTGATCTTAGTTTTCTGAATTTTGAGCTTCAAGCCAACCTTTTCACTCTCCTCTTTCATTTTCATCAAGAAGCTTTTGAGTTCCTCTTCACTTTCTGCCATAAGGGTGGTGTCATCTGCATATCTGAGGTTACTGATATTTCTCCCAGCAATCTTGATTCCAGCTTGGGCTTCATCCAGCCCAGCGTTCCTCATGATGTACTCTGCAAATAAGTTCAATAAGCAGGGTGACAATATACAGCCTTGACGTACTTCTTTTCCTATTTGAAACCAGTCTATTGTTCCATGTTTAGTTCTGACTGTTGCTTCCTGACCTACATACAGATTTCTCAAGAAGCAGGTCAGGTGGTCTGGTATTCCCATCTCTTTAAGAATTTTCCACAGTTTGCTGTGAAGATTCCATATAAGATTGCTGTGCCCCCTAAAGAACTTTCTGGATGGAGTCAAAGCTGTAAAACTATAAGATCAATGAATTTAAGGCAATAATGTGTGTATTATTACTATAATGAATATCTAAGGATAACTGGTCTTTATTCAACTCAATGAGCAAGTTGATCTAAGAATAAAGACCCAAAACAAGTGGAAACTAAGTTTATTCTCTTGCCATGATTTTGGGAGTTATACTTATTGAAGCCATAAATACTGAAAATTCTCTCTTTTATGGTTTTTAGAGTCTTAGAGATAAATACTATAGCAGATTCAAACAAACATAGCAAAGATGTTGCTTGAGCTTAAAGAGACCATCAAAATCAGGGCATTCCATGAATGTTCTGTGGCAGTTGAAAATATATTTGTTTGCATCTTTCCTGTCCTTTGCTTAACCTTCTATGATCTTAGCATTAATTGTTCCTCAAAATTTCTGGCAGGAGTGAACTCATTTGAATTCATGTAAAGTCATCAAGCAAGCTCCATTTTCTCCTGGGAATAACCATTTTTGAGTCCATGGATCTCAATCTTCAAAACAGACCAGAGTCTTTCTAATATACTCCGTCCGTCCGTCCGTCCGTCCCGTCGCTCAGTCATGTCCGACTCTTCGCGACCCCGTGGACTGTAGCCTACCAGGCTTCTCCATCCATGGGATTCTCCAGGCAAGAATACTGGAGTGGGTTACCATTTCCTTCTCCAGGGGATCTTCCCGACCCAGGGATCGAACCCGGGTCTCCCGCATTGGAGGCAGACGCTTTAACCTCTGAGCCACCAGACTAGACAATAGTATAACCATTAAACCATAAGTATTTCTATAGAAATTACTTTCTCAGCATCTTGGGAATGTTGTCTCTTTACTGATTTCTATGTTTCTGCACTTTTTCCAGCTTACTGAGATATAATTGACAACATTTTATTGGTTTTAGGTGTAGAACATGATAATTTGATACCTGTATATATTGCAATATGGTTACAACCAAAATTAGTTAACATTAATTGCCTCACCAGTTATTAATACAATTTTTGAGATAACTTTTAGTATGTATCTTCTTAGCAACTGTTAACTACAGTCACCATGTGTAGTGCGAATTCCTAATAATGTACTTCCACAGCCTTGGGAAATTTCACAGAAATAGCACCAGGAAAAACAGCATATATTAAGAAACTATGTTAATGATTATCTTTCAAATTTTTCTTATAAATAATCACCCTGTCACAAACCCCAAGGCCAGACCCAGAAGGGAGTATGACTGAGATCATGAAAGCATGGACCTTGGAACACCAGGTCGGTGCCAGGCATGAACACTGCCTACACACTTGCTAATTGTTCCTGAGACTAGCCCAGAAGGGAAGGGCCTGGGGTAAACACAAGGAGATCTGGACCATGTCAGTGTCATCCACGACATTTAGGAGAACATAGTTAACACAGCATGTGTCTTGAGAAAGATAAGATCTTGGAAAGTCTTGTAGTCTACAATTAGTAATGAAAGCTGGACTCAGAGTGGACTCTGCACCTCAGTCCAATAGAGGCTGCAGGTGCCCTGACCATTGCTCCAAATTTTGTGTTCTGTCTTCATTTTCATTACTCCCTCCTGGACCATTAGAACAATGATCATGCTTCATATTACATCCTCCAATCCCAGAACTTACATATCCTATAACTAAGCTTTGAACTTCTGAGCTTTTGCATTTAATCTCTTGATTTACCTCATTATTTTGGAAGAACACCTCAAGTGTTTTTCTGAAGATTGAATATATAGTGTATATATATATATATATATATATATATATATATATATGTATTTTTAATTATTACATGTCTGAAAACAAGTTTGTTCTATCCTTGCATTTGACTGATAGGTTACTAAAGCATTCAGTCACATGGAAATCACTTTTTTCATGTAATCATGAAGGCACTGCCCCATTGTCTTTGAGTTTTCCATATTGCTGTGGACATAAATACTGATTTCTCTTTTCCTTCCTCTGTGATTTTTTTACCCATATGGAACATCTAAGAACCTTTTCATTACCAATATTTTGAAATTTTCCTTTAATGAGTCTTGGTGTAAGTGTTCCTTTGTCCATCATGCTGAACACTCACTTGGCTCCTGCAATATGGAACAATATGCCCTTAATTCTGGTTAATAGTTTTTTATCTTTGTTAATTTTACCTCCTTTCTACTTTGTTTCCTTGAAATTCCTGAAAATTTTGCAGATATTGGAATTTCTGAACTAATTAATTCTCCATCTTTTTTTTCCCCACTATTTATTTCTCTTTTTATTCTATTCTCTGGGAGATTTCCATAACTTTATATTCACAACTTTATTCTGATTTTATATGTTATCTGTTCTTTTACTTTTCAAGGTTACTATCTTTTACTTTCAGGTGACATTAATTATATGGTTAATTTTTTTTTTGCTTTCTTCTACATTTATATTGTCTATTCTTCTAGGATACTCTTCTATTTCTCTCTGTGTGTATCTTTCATTGTATAAGCATTTCAATTTTTTGGTGATCCTTGGTTATTCATTAACAGCTAATCAAAAGGTTGAGTGTGAGCCCTTGGTGTCTTAGGTACAGGCTTCAAAGTAGGGTAAGTAAAGAAGGAGTTTGTTCCCTGTTCTATTAGGGAGCCACCTGGTCTCAGCCACCGTTTCTCTTTTAACAGTCCCTTTCCTCAGAGATCAAACTTATACTCTCCTGCCCAGGAGCTATAAAACTGGCTGCTATAGCATTGGGAACAGTCAAAAAAGGGAAACGTCTTTCTCCTTGCTTTGTATGTGGAGTTAATTCCCATGTTCCTATGGCACCCATGCCCTCCACTGTGCTTGATGTTCAGGAGTCAGAGTCCCTCTGATTCAGCCTCTCTAGTGATTGATCTTCATTTCTTCTTTGGGCACGGAGAAGAGGAGGTATGACGGTTGTGGAGAAAATTGGTAAGTCTTTTCATACAGACTTTCCGCTGACTCTTCTGTCTATAAGACACCCTTTACAGTTGCTTTCATTGATACCTGGGTCTCCCAGTTTATGAGCCTATTGGGTATCCTGATATACAAACTACCTTCAGCCATCTTAATTTTGTCAATTTGGTTGTCATTTTTATCTTCTTTCCAGTGTCCACACATTATTGATATTGCTCCTCACCAGATCCACCTTCTCTATTCTTTTTAACGAACAGTAGTTAATTTGACCCAGAAATGGTTATAAGTACTTTGCAAGTACTGAATTATATTGTACCTGGGAAAATCCTGTGGGATAGGCATTTTACAGATGAAGAAACTAATCCTAATAAAGGGTTAGCTGAATTGCACAAGTTCACAATGCTAGTAAAAGCAAACCCTGAATTAGAATCTCAGTTGGCTCTGGGATCCAGGTTCTTTACCCCTGCTCTAATAGACTATTAATGGGCATGATTCAGCCATGCTGAAAGTGCTAATAGAAACACTTTACCCAAATTTATAAACACCAAAAAAGAGAAGACTCCTTTTTATAAGTTACTTTAACTTTATGAGTTTTTACTCATTTATCCCTTTATTTTTCACTTCTATCATATTTAATCAGAAATCTTGATAGTTCTTAAAATAAGACTATTTTAAAGAGAGATTACAGTCATATTTAAAATCTGATGGTACTGTGTTTAATTTTCATTCAACACTTCAAATCACATCAAAACTAGTGAGAAATGCTTGACTTCAAACTAATTCATCTGTTTCTGATCTAGAAATTTCTTTGATCTTAAACTCAATATTAACCCAAAGTACTAGTAGCCTATTAAACGAGATAGTATATCACCAACATACATACAATAAAAAGGAATATAAATCTACAAATAAATTCTGTACTAACCAGATCTATATTTAGAGGTGCTAAAATAATAAAAGGTAACAAGAATAAGATAAAGCTACTGAAAACAGGTCAAAAGGAGAAATTTGGAATGTTCTAGTCTTAAGGGCAAACCAGGCGCTGACTGTGCTCAGATCATGAAATCCTTCTTCCCAAATTCAGACTTAAATTGAAGAAAGTAGGGAAAACCACTAGAACATTCAGATATGACCTAAATCAAATCCCTTATGATTATACAGTGGAAGTAAGAAACAGATTTAAGGGACTAGATCTGAGAGATAGAGTGCCTGATGAAATATGGATGGAGGTTCGTGACATTGTACAGGAGAAAGGGACCAAGACCATCCCCATGGAAAAGAAATGCAAAAAAGCAAAATGGCTGTCTGAGGAGGCCTTACAAATAGTTGTGAAAAGAAGAGAAGCGAAAAGCAAAGGAGAAAAGGAAAGATATAAGCATCTGAATGCAGAGTTCCAAAGAATAGCTAGGAGAGATAAGAAAGCCTTCCTCAGCGATCAATGCAAAGAAATAGAGAAAAACAACAGAATAGGAAAAACAAGAGATCTTTTCAAGAAAATTAGAGATATCAAGGGAACATTTCATGCAAAGACAGTCTCGATAAAGGACAGAAATTGTACGGACCTAACAGAAGCAGAAGATATTAAGAAGAGGTGGGAAGAATACACAGAAGAACTGTACAAAAAATATCTTCATGACCAAGATAATCACGATGGCGTGATCACTCACCTGGAACCAGACATCTTGGAATCTGAAGTCAAGTGGGCCTTAGAGAGCATCACTACAAATAAAGCTAGTGGAGGTAATGGAATTCCAAATGAGCTATTTCAAATCCTGAAAGATGATGCTGTGAAAGTGCTGCACTCAATATGCCAGCAAATTTGGAGAACTCAGCAGTGGCCACAGGACTGGAAAAGGTGAGTTTTCATTCCAATCCCAAAGAAAGGCAATGCCAAAGAATGCTCAAACTACCACACAATTGCACTCATCTCACACGCTAGTAAAGTCATGCTCAAAATTCTCCAAGCCAGGCTTCAGCAATATGTGAACCGTGAACTTCCAGATGTTCAAGCAGGTTTTAGAAAAGGCAGAGGAACCAGAGATCAAATAGCCAACATCCGCTGGATCATGGAGAAAGCAAGAGAGTTCCAGAAAAACATCTATTTCTGCTTCATCGATTATGCCAAAGCCTTTGACTGTGTGGATCACAACAAACTGTGGAACATTCTGAAAGAGATGGGAATACCAGACCACCTGACTTGCCTCTTGAGAAACTTGTATGCAGGTCAGGAAGCAACAGTTAGAACTGGACATGGAACAACAGACTGGTTCCAAATAGGAAAAGAAGTGTGTCAAGTTTGTATATTGTCACCCTGCTTATTTAACTTATATACAGAGTACATCATGAGGAACACTGGGCTTGAGGAAGCACAAGCTGGAATCAAGATTGCCAGGAGAAATATCAATAAGATATGCAGATGACACCACCCTTATGGCAGAAAGTGAAGAGGAACTCAAAGGCCTCTTGATGAAAGTGAAAGAGGAGAGTGAAAAGTTTGACTTGAAGCTCAACATTCAGAAAACGAAGATCATGGCATCTGGTCCCATCACTTCATGGGAAATAGATGGGGAAACAGTGGAAGCAGTGTCAGACTTTATTTTTTTGGGCTCCAAAATCACTGTGCCAACAAAGGTCCGTCTAGTCAAGGCTATGGTTTTTCCCGTGGTCATGTATGGATGTGAGAGTTGGACTGTGAAGTAAGCTGATTGCCAAAGAATTGATGCTTTTGAACGGTGGTGTTGGAGAAGACTCTTGAGAGTCCCTTGGACTGCAAGGAGATCCCACTAGTTCATTCTAAAGGAGATCAATCCCGGGTGTTCATTGGAAGGACTGATGCTAAAGCTGAAACTCCAGTACTTTGGCCACCTCATGCGATGAGTTGACTCACTGGAAAAGACTCTGATGCTAGGAAGAATTGGGGGTGGGAGGGGACGGGGATGACAGAGAATGAGATGGCTGGATCACCGACTCGATGGACATGAGTTTGAGTGAACTCCGGGAGTTGGTGATGGACAGGGAGGCCTGGCGTGCTGTGATTCATGGGGTCGCAAAGAGTCGGACATGACTGAGCTACTGAACTGAACTGAGTGGTGGTTGAGGGAACAGACCTGATGGGGAAAAATTTCTCTGAAGCCTGAAGAAATGCAGAGTGTTGCTGGGCAGCTTCTCCCTTCCCCATTCAGTACTTCAAGACAACCTGGGGAATGGGAGAAAATATTTGCAAATGATGTGACAGACAAGGGGTTAATCTCCAAAATATACAAACAACTCATAGAACTCAACAACAGCAAAAACACAATTGAAAAATTGGCAGGAGACCTTAATAGAAGTCAGGAGGTACATAAAAGATGCTCATCATCAATAACTATTAGAGATAAGCAATGAATGCAACAATGAGGTACCGCCTCCCACAGACCAGAATGGCCATCGTTAAAATATCTGCCAATAACAAATGCTGTAAAGAGTGTGGAAAAAAGAGAAGCCTCCTACACTGTTGGTGGTAATATAAATTGGTACAGCCACTGTGGAAAACAGTATGAAGCTTCCTCAGAAAACTAAAAACAGAACTATGATATGCTCCAGCAATCCCCCTCCTGGGCATACACCCAAGACAAAACTAATTCAAAAAGATGTATGCACCCCTATGTTCATAGTAGCACTATTCACAATAGCCAAGACATAGAACTAACCTAAATGTCCATCAACAGATGAATGGATAAAAAAAGATGTGTTATGTGTACAAACACACACACACACACATAATGGAATATTGCTGCTGCTGCTGCTGCTAAGTCACTTCAGTCGTGTCCGACTCTGTGTGACCCCTTAGACGGAAGCCCACCAGGCTCCCCCGTCCCTGGGATTCTCCAGGCAAGAACACTGGAGTGGGTTGCCATTATTACTCAGCCATAAAAAAGAACAAAATGATGCCATTTGCAGCAACATGGATGCAACTAGGGATTATAATACTAAATGAATTAAGTCAGAAAGATAAACACAGTATGGTATCACTAATATGTGGAATGTAAAATATGGCACAAATAGAAACAGACTCACAGACTTGTGTTTGCCTAGGGGGAGAGGAGCATAGCCTACAAATTTAGGGTTAGAAGATGCAAACTATCACATTCAGAATAGATAAACAACAAGGTCCACTGTATAGCACAGGGAACTATAGCCTACTCCTGGAATAAGTCATAATGGAAAGGATGATTAAAAATAATGTATATGTGTGCGTATAACTGAGTCACTATGTTGTACAGCAAAAATTAAATCCATGCAAATAAATCAACTCTATTTCAGTTTTAAAAACTAGAGGAAAAAAGAACTTTGGGGCTCTGCCTTTCCACATGGAGGCTGGGCAGTTCCTCCTCTTAGAGCCCTCCTGAGACAGGGACTCTGATGGGAACACAGCTTCCTCCCCAGGATCTTCTGAAAAAGGAGCACAGAGGATGTTGTTGTTTTCATAACATATTTGATATTTATACAAGTATCAGACTAGAATATATTTGAAAAGCACACAAAATGGCTTTGAAGAAAAAGTCTTGCCAATCATTTTAGCATAAATTATGTAATCCACTGACTTATCCCACATCAAAATCTAAAGATACTTGTTATCACACAAACAGATGCAACTTAAAACATTCCAAAAAATAGTCATTTGGAATTTTGTCTGGACCTGCATTAAAGTAATTGAGAGAATGAAAAGGTTCACAGTCTTGAGACTTCTAATTCAGGAACTTGAAAACTAAAAAATATGAATTGGCATGACTGGGTTTCTGTTCTTTCTGAAAAATTATATCTTCAACCAAAGCCTAACAGATCAAGGGAATGGCTTGGAACAATCTGGGAGGAAATAAATTTGGACAGAGAGTGAAGAAATAATAGAAATGGTTGTATTCAAGGGAGATTATCCTTTTCTATCCAGCAGATAGAGAATCAAAATCATTTAGATCAGTAAACAGCCATAAACCTCAATTTATTAAGACTATTTTCAGATTTCTGCCTGAAAAAATATTCAGTATTATTTCTAAGGAGCAGATCTCAGATATCTTGATATAAGCTAGAAGAAAATGATGCTAATAAAAATTGGCATTTATAAAAATGTGGAAGCTTTCTTCATGAGAAACTTTTCAGTAATGCACTTAGCTCAGATTACCATGATACTTTTTGAAGATAATACAAACTTCCACCAGAAACTGAACAATATTTTGCAATATTTGCACCAACTTTTTAGAATTTTAATGTTACAGGTAGGATTTAAATTAAGTACATAATATTCCCTAATCTATTTCCCTTTTCTTTTACTATGCCTCTCCCTCCTGTCCTTCCAAGAATTAACCATTAATATAATTCAGTATTTATTGCTTCTATGAATTTTTTTTTTTTGGTTGTCAAATAATCCTTTATTTTTCTTTTTCCTTTGCTGTTGTAAAGTTGCAGTTCCTTTCCTAGCTGGGCACTCTACCACACCACTGTTGATACCATCTATGATGTCGTGAGGGTGGCAGCCGTCAACATTGCAGCCCACAGACTGGGCAGTCCTTGGGATTTCTTTAATGGTTCTAGAGAGTTCCCTAGCTAGAGATCAATGCCACATCTGCCAATCTCATCAAAAGTGATATTTTCACAGTGCTTAATGTTTTTCTGACTCTTGGTGGTTCCTTGAGGGCTTTCATAATCAGGGTAGAAGCAGAAGATACCACCTCAATCTGAGCCTGTCTGTTCTGAGTGGTCAGTTTCATTGTCATCCTCGGACCCATCCAATCACCAGTTGCCTTGGCAGTGTCATCACCAACCATTTTTGGAGACAGACCCAGGGGGCCAATCTTGGGGACCAGAGAAGACATGGCACCAACTTCCCCACTGGTGCACCTCAGGTACACTAATTTGATCTCGCTGGGGTCGAATTTAGGCAGCATGGTGGAGGCAGCTGGTGTCAGATGAACCTGGATTCCGGACGACCTAAGAAAGCTGCACCTTTGCCTCCTCCAAGCCGAAAGCCAATAGAAGCCTTCCATGCATATTTCATAACTACATTTCTGTTGAATGCTTTTGTACTTTATAGAAGATATATCATATATATTCCTCTACATGTTTGTATTCAACATGTTTAAATTGCTCTAGTTTAATTATTTTCATTATTATCTAATTCCATTTTTTGACTATAGCAAAATCTATTGAGGCATGCTCAGATTGATAGATATTTCTATAGCGAAGAGTTGACTCACGGGAAAAGACTCTGATGCTGGGAGGGATTGGGGGCAGGAGGAGAAGGGGACGACAGAGAATGAGATGGCTGGATGACATCACCAACTCGATGGACATGAGTTTAAGTGAACTCCAGGAGTTGGTGATGGACAGGGAGGCCTGGCATGCTGTGATTCATGGGGTCACAAAGAGTTGGACATGACTGAGCGACTGAACTGAACTGAATTGATTCATTGCTATAGACATTGTAATGAGCATTCTTAAATATGCTTTTTTGTATACATGGATGTGTAATTCTCTAGGATAGGGTTTCTCAACCTTGACATCTGGGGCAGGATAATTCTTTGGTCAAATACTGACATTTTATAAGTAAGTCATTGAAACTCAAATTATGACCACCTATGGTCATAATGGAGAAGGCAATGGCAAGCCACTCCAGTACTATTGCCTAGAAAATCCCATGGATGGAGGAGCCTGGTAGGCTGCAGTCTGTGGGGTCGCTAAGGGTCGGACACGACTGAACGACTTCACTTTCAATTTTCACTTTCACACATTGGAGAAGGAAATGGCAACCCACTCCAGTGTTCTTGCCTGGAGAATCCCAGGGACGGGGGAGCCTGGTGGGCTTCCGTCTGTGGGGTCACACAGAGTCTGACATGACTGAAGTGACTTAGCAGCAGCAGCAGCATGGTTTATAAACCATATCAATTTAACGGAGTAATCCAAGACTAGAATTTCCCAACTCCCAATCGTGGTTCTTTCCAATAATCAAACTGACTCTGCTGTAATCACCTCAGGGTAAAAACTGTGTCTTTTACATCTTTTCCTCCCTTTCTCTTTGACCCAGGGTAGAGGATTATGGCTACACCGAACAGAATGAAAATCAAATATTTCAGCATATTTGGAGTTATGCTTCATTAAAGCATGACTACTTTTAGCTGGCAAAACATCTTAATTGTAGCTGATTATTCAAAGAAAATCAAAGGGCAATTTCATTGAAGTCAAGAATGCACTTGGACTCAACTTCTGCAGAAATGTCTGACCTAAATACATGCTCCTCCTTGAATGTCATGAATCTATTCATCACTTAGCAGTGCCTTTATGGACAGCAGATACAAGAGTTTCAGGAGGTAAATGGTTCTCTCAGAAGAGAAGTTATAAAGATATGCTACCTTTAAAAGATAAGATATGAAGGAGGAAAGGAAATTGATATGTTTATGATCTCTCAGAAGTAAAAGAAAATAACTTGGGAATGAGTGTATAGTATGGCATTAAGCCGTGCACTTCACTCACTTTGTCCCCACCAACTGAGGAACAGCTACAAAACTGTTAATTATATGCGTAACTGATAGGGAATGTTATTCAACCTGGCATTTTGAAAGTGTACTTCTCATTCCTCTGAAAAGTGCATGCAAATGAAAAGAGATGTGAGACTTCTCACTGAGCTAAATAAAGTTAGACAAGAGTTAGATGACTCATTTAACACATTTAGGAAAACGACATGATAGAATACGTTTCTAATCTCTGCGACATAAAAGGAAATAGAACTATATTTGGTCATGTTCAATGGTTTCCTCCTTCATGGCAGAGGAAAATTGTCTAATTAATTTGTAGTCTCAGATTAACTTCTCAATCAAGCTATGACCAGGAACAGACAGCCTGGCGTCCCTTCAGTTCTGCTGCTCCTGCCACCACTCGAGGGATCTCCAGGGGAAAAGGATGACCCTTGCTGACAGGATAGCAAGCACTTCAAGACCTATTACGTGGAAATAAACCATAATGAAGCATAATGCTGTCTCAACATCTCTGGATTGCTCTACTAGGAATCATTACAAGTTCCACAGTTGTTCTTTTTTTATATTTTTAAAAATTTATTTTTATTGAAAGATAATTGCTTTACAGAATTTTGCTGTTTTCTGTCAAACCTCAATATGAATCAGCCATAGGTATACATACATCCCCTCCCTTCTGAACCTCCCTCCCGTTTCCCTCCCCACTCCACCTCTCTAGGTTGATACAGAGCCCCTGTGTGAGTTTCCTGAGAGGGTGAGATGTATGGAAAGAGTAACACAGCTCTTCTTTTCCTATAAAAAATATATAGTTTTGCATCATTAGATGTACTTATTTTCTTCTATGTGCCAGGCACTGTGCTAGACATCAGGGATAAATTGTAAACATAGCTCATATACTCCTGACATTAAACAGACTTTAAATGAATGTAGAACAGCTTCAGCTGCCCATGGTGGGGAATCAAGCCATATGCCTTTGGAAGGGAATCAACCTAGAAAAAGTAAGATGCAACTAAACTGATGCATTGGTTATTTTCTTCAGAACATGCCTTATTCTCCTGCAGAATCAAGAAGAATAAATGAGTTAGATACCTGTTTTCAGAGTACAAAGTAATTTGATTCCATTTTAATGTAAGGACAGGGACTTTGTTTTATTATTGCATCCCCAACGTGTAGTAGCACTTAGTACACAGTAAATGTTTCAAGACTATGTTAAAAGGAGCACTTCCAGAATGATGGAGTAAGGATCTCCAAAAATCAGCGATCTATAAAAGCAGTGAGAAAACTGGCAGGAAAAAAGTCACAATTGACTTTTTCAGAAGTATGGAAACTAACCAACATTTCCAAGAGTGCTTAATCTAGAAAAAAGTCTGAATCTCAGTAAGAACACACTGTATAGAGTTGTAAATGTCACCGTTCCTTTCCCTCTCTCCCCAATCCCACAGAGCCTCAAAAAGCAGCAGCAGCCTTGGAATCACAGTAGGTGTGATAAACAGCATTCCAGAAACAAATGAAGGGGACAGAAGGGGCTGAGAGTTCTTGCCCTAAAAACATTATCCACAGAGAATTAAGCTTTTGGCCTGGCTGAAAATGTTTTGGAAAAGCTCCATTCAGAAGGCTTGTCTTCATTTGACCTGACTCAAGGCTTCCTCAGCAAGGAAAGTGCAGCCTCAAGGAATTTTTGGAAAACAATCGATAAATATTATTTCATCTCACAGCTAATGAGTCAGTGTTGGGGCAAACAAGAGGTGGCTGCCCAACTCCTCCCCACATCCTCCCTCCTCCAAAAAAAAAAAAAACAGAAGGCCACGTAAATATGCAGGCAGTGCACAGACCCAGGAAACAACAGAAAAGGCCACAATCTCTGACACTGGCTGACACTGGGGGCCTGTGCCAGCAGAAACTGCAAGCAAAGGCAGAGTTGACTAGTGCACCTGGCTTCAAGGTTTCTGGATCTCCCATGGCTTTGGCAGAGGGATTGGTTCAGACTTCACTGGTGATGGCGCTGAGCAGCTTTCTTTTGACTATGGCAAGAAAGGCGAGTTGACGTTTGCCGTCTATTCAATCCCCTGTCTACAGCAGTTGTAGAACATTGCACAACCTCGTCTTGACCATCCACACCATCCTGGAGCACTCGATCATGACTCCATGGTAGATGAGGAGGCCACCTATGACATCTGCCACTGCAGCCTGGATGCCGAGCTTCCTACCTACACAAGCTTCATCTGGCTCATTGGCCAGACTGTGTCCTCCCTCACTGTCTCCCTGCATTTTGGCTGTGTCCTCAATGTGGACATTAAAAAGTTCCAGACCAATCTGGTACCCGACCTCCACACGTACTTTTACCAGGTGACCTATTCATACAGTGTCTCAGCTGAGAAGCTGCCACGAGCTGCTGTCAGTGGCATTAGAGCATGTTCCAGCACACCCACAAGGCCTTTCAGCAAAGAAGGAAACAGCAATTCAATCCACTCAAGTAAACCTCTGCCTAATCATTAGAAAACACAAAGTTAACTCAGCAGAGACAATGGTGTCCACACATCACAAAGAACAGAAACTTCAGGAAATTAGTCCAAGCAATTCACTAAGCAAGGATCAAAATAATGAAGGGCTGCAGTGAGAAAACTCTGGAGCTCTGGCATTTTAAAAGTCCAATTTCCAATAGTTAGAAGACATACAAAATGGAAAAATATGGCTCATACATAGAAAACATGCAATCAACAGAAAGTTTTCCTGAGGAAGCATAGATGTGGACTAGATAAGCAAAAACTTTAAGTCAGCCATCATAAATAGAGTGAAAATTAAACAGATTTTACTTATACTCAAAACTAAAGGAGAATATATGAACAATTAAAGAAAAGTGTGAAAAATATTATGAAGTAGTATCAATTACAGAGAAGGCAATGGCACCCCATCCAGTACTCTTGCCTAGAAAATCCCATGGATGGAGGAGCCTGGTAGGCTGCAGTCCATGGGGTCGTGAAGAGTCAGACACGACTAAGGGACGTCATTTTCACTTTTCACTTTCAATGCATTGGAGAAGGAAATGGCAACCCACTCCAGTGTTCTTGCCTGGAGAATCCCAGGGACCGGGGAGTCTGGTGGGCTGCTGTCTATGGGGTCGCACAGAGTCGGAAATGACTGAAGCGATTTAACAGCAGCAGTATCAATAAAGAGATAGGAAGTATATAAAAGAACAAAATAAAATTCTGGTGATGAAAAATACAATTAATGTAAGACAGATTTAGTAAAGAAGCTTGAATTGTAGAAAAAAGAAAGAATGAATTTAATCAGTCAGTTGAGATTATGCAGTCTAAAAGAAAATAAAGAAAAATTAGCAGAGCCTAAAACATCAGTGGTAAACTGTTTAGCATACTCAGTTTAGTTCAGTTCAGTAGCACAGTGGTGTCCTACTCTCTGTGGCCCCATGAACCGCAGCAAGCGAGGCCGCCCTGTCCATCACCAAACTAACATATGCACAATGGGAACTCTAGAGTGAGAGGGGAGGAAGAAAAGGACAGAAAGAATTATTTAAGAAGCAATGACCAAAATTCCCCAAATACGGTTCACGTTAACCTGCACACTTAAAAGCTCAATGCACTCCAAATTAGGATAATTTTAGAGAGGTCCAAAACTACACACATGGTTCAGTTAAGTTCAGTTCAATCACTCAGTCGTCTCCAACTCTTTGCGACCCCATGAATCACAGCACGCCAGGCCTCCCTGTCCATCACCAACTCCCGGAGTTCACTCAAACTCATGTCCATCGAGTTGGTGATGCCATCCAGCCATCTCAACCTCTGTCGTCCCCTTCTCCTCCCGCCCCCAATTCTTCCCAGCATCAGAGTCTTTTCCAGTGAGTCAACTCATCGCATGAGGTGGCCAAAGTATTGGAGTTTCAGCTTCAGCATCAGTCCTTCCAATGAACACCCAGGATTGATCTCCTTTAGAATGGACTGGTTGGATCTCCTTGCAGTCCAAGGCACTCTTAAGCGTCCTCTCTAGCACCACAGTTCAAAAGCATCAATTCTTCATTGATCAGCTTTCTTCACAGTCTAACTCTCACATCCATACATGACCACAGGAAAAACCATAGCCTTGACTAGACGGACCTTGGTTGGCAAAGTAATGTCTCTGCTTTTTAATATACTATCTAGGTTGGTCATAACTTTCCTTCCAAGGAGCAAGCGTCTTTTAATTTCATGGCTGCAATCAGCATCCGCAGTGATTTTGGAGCCCCCAAAAATAAAGTCTGACACTGTTTCCACTGTTTACCCATCTATTTCCCATGAAGTGATGGGACCAGATGCCATGACCTTTGTTTTCTGAATGTTGAGCTTCAAGTCAACCTTTTCACTCTCCTCTTTCACTTTCATCAAGAGGCTTTTGAGTTCCTCTTCACTTTCTGCCATAAGGGTGGTGTCATCTGCATATCTGAGATTATTGATATTTCTCCCAGCAATCTTGATTCCAGCTTGTGCTTCTTCCAACCCAGCGTTCCTCATGATGTACTCTGCATAGAAGTTAAATAAGCAGGGTGACAATATACAACCTTGACGTACTCCTTTTCCTATTTGGAACCAGTCTGTTGTTCCATGTCCAGTTCTGACTGTTGCTTCCTGACCTGCATACAGGTTTCTCAAGAGGCAGGTCAGGTGGTCTGGTATTCCCAACTCTTTCAGAGTTTTCCACAGTTTATTGTGATCCACACAGTCAAAGGCTTTGGCATAGTCAATGAAGCAGAAATAGATGTTTTTCTGGAACTCTCTTCCCTTCTCCATGATCCAGCGAATGTTGACAATTTGATCTCTGGTGCCTCTGCCTTTTCTAAAAAGGCATGGTAGTTAAACTACTAAAAGACAGGCAAAAAAGAAAAAAAGAGAATCTTGAAACATCAAGAGATATGACTCCACACATACAAGGGGTTCTCAGTAATAGCATCTGTTCAAAAACACAAAATAGGTTGAAACTGAAAGGCTAGAAGAAAGATACTCTCTGCAAACAGTAGTCAAAAGAGAGCTGAATACTAATATTGTGCTAAAATAGACCTGAAGACAAAAAGTTTTCTTGCAATAAAAAGAATATTTTATAATGAAAGAAGTTTCATCAGGAAAAATTATAAAAATTTGCTTTTATATTTTTATAAAATATAGCAGCACCTTTTGATAATAGAACCCCAAAATACATGAAGCAAAATCTGACAGTTTGAAGGGAGAAATAGAATATTAATAATGGAGGCTTCAAAATTCTACCCACAATACTAATAAGAATTAGACAGAAGGTCAACATGGAAATGGAACATTTGAACAACATTAAGAACCAATTAGATCTAACAGACATCTAGAGAACATGCCACCTAACAAAATAGAAAAAAAAAAAAAAAACAATATACCTTCTTCTCCAGGGCACATGGAATGTCTTCCAAATTAGGTCATAAAACAAAAACAAATTTAAAAGACATAAATCATAGAAAGTATATTCTACAAACCACAACAAAATTAAAATCAATGGAAGAAATTTGAGAAATTTCATGATGTATGGGCTTCCCTGGTGGCTCATATGGTAAAAAGTCTGCCTGCAATGCAGGATATCTGGGTTTGATCCCTGGGTTGGGAAGATCCCCTGGAGAAGGAAATGGCAACCCACAAAAGCTTTCTTGACTGGAAAATCCCATGGTGGAAATTAAGTAATGCATTCCAAAAAAAGAATGAGTCAAAGAATATTCAGAAAAGAAATTATAAAATATTTTGAGATTAATTAAAATGAATATATCAAAATCTATTGGATACAGATAAATCTTACTTACTACTTATTTATTTATTAAAACCTATTGGATATAGCTGTAAATGCTTTATTAAAAAAGATCTCAAATCCCTGATCATTAATTTTAGAAAACTTAAAACAGACACACACAAAAAAAAGAAAAACCAAACCAAAGTAGAAAGAAGGAAATAACTCAGATTAGAACAGAAATAATTAAGGTCAAAAAAAGAAAACAGGAAAATCAAGGGAGATGATCAATGAAATCAAAAGTGAACCACTCCATTGATGTCAAAACTTACTACAAAGTACAATCATCAAGACAGTATAATGTTGGCTTATAAACAGATACACAGACCAATGGGATAGAATTGAGACACCAGAACCCTTACATTTATGATCAACCGTTTCTCAAAAAGATTGTCAAATCAGTTTTAAAAAGGGGAGAATGGACTTTTTTAAAAAAATGGTGTTGGGACAAGGGAATATTCACATATACAAGAATGAAGGTGGGCCTCTATTCAGACCATATATAGATTAACTAAGAATGGCTCATTGATTTAAATATAAAAGTTCAAACTATAGAAATCTTAGAAGAAAAGAGGAGTAAATCTTTGTGAATGTGGGTAATCTTCAGATACACTTATTGTCATCTTGCTAAGTTTTCAGTTATCTACCCAAGACGTTAGTAATTAGTAAAGAGCTATATAATTAGTTAATTATATTCATTAGTAATATAACTAAATTATATTAGTCGTTAGTAAGCTAATTAGTAATATAACTAAAGCAATATAATTAATTAAAACTCAGAAGCTTAAGGGAGAAGGAAATGGCAACCCACTCCAGTGTTTGTGCCTGCAGAATCCCAGGGACAGGGGAGCCTGGTGGGCTGCCGTCTATGGGGTCACACAGAATCAGGCATGACTAAAGCGACTTGCCAGCAGCAGCAAAAGCTTAAGATCTTTCAATTACAGCACATTGCCTTCAATTAGATTTTTAAAAATCTATTTTCACTAGAGTCAAGCACACTTAATATTAAAGCATCACTATTTAAATTCAAATAACTGAATAATGTGTAATATTCTGAGGAAAAATAAATTTTGTCATTGTTTATGGTTATCTTCTGAAAGAGATGGGAATACCAGACCACCTGACCTGCCTCTTGAGAAACCTGTATGCAGGTCAGAAAGCAACAGTCAGAACTGGACATGGAACAACAGACTGGTCCCAAATAGGAAAAGGAGTACGTCAAGGTTGTATATTGTAACCCTGCTTATTTAACTTATATGCAGAGTACATCATGAGAAAGGCTGGGCTGGAGGAAGCACAAGCTGGAATCAAGATTGCCAGGAAAAATATCAATAACCACAGATATGCAGAAGACACCGCCCTTATGGCAGAAAGTGAAGAAGAACTAAAGAGCCTCTTGATGAAAGTGAAAGGGGAGAGTTAAAAAGTTGGCTTAAAGCTCAATATTCAGAAAACTAAGATCATGGCATCCAGTCCCATCACTTCATGGGAAATAGATGGGGAAACAGTGGAAACATTGGCAGGCTTTATTTTTCTGGGCTTCAAAATCACTGCAAATGGTGAAGGCAGCCATAAAATTAAAAGATGCTTACTCCTTGGAAGGAAAGTTATGACCAACCTAGATAGCATATTAAAAAGCAGAGATATTACTTTGTCAACAAAGGTCCGTCTAGTCAAGGCTATGGTTTTTCCAGTGGTCATGTATGGATGTGAGAGTTGGACTATAAAGAGGGCTGAGAGCTGAAGAATAGATGCTTTTGAACTGTGGTGCTGGAGAAAACTCTTGAGAGTCCCTTGGACTGCAAGGAGATCCAACCAGTCCATTCTAAAGGAAATCAATCCTGGGTGTTCATTGGAAGGACTGATATTGAAGCTGAGACTCCAATACTTTGGCCACCTCATGGAAGAGCTGAGTCATTTGAAAAGACCCTGATGCTGGGAAGGATTTAGGGCAGGAGGAGAAGGGGACGACAGAGAACGAGATGGCTGGATGGCATCACCGACTCAATGGACATGAGTTCGAGTGAACTCCGGGAGTTGGTGATGGACAGGGAGGCCTGGCGTCCTGCGGTTCATGGGGTCACAGAGAGTCGGACACGATTGAGCGACTGAACGGAACTGAAACAGGGAGCATGTGGAGAGTATGCCTTGAGCCTTAGAATATTTTTCACCTGGCAGTGCCTAGTATGCAGTAGCAATAGAATAACCTTTTGTTAAAACACAATGCCATTTTCAGTGACTTTAGAAAGGAAACTGCAGCAGTTTAGAAAGCTATTACCCAGCGTATGGCTGTTTCAGATTGCGTGCATTCAGGGTGGAGGAGAACACTAGGACAGAGTCTGTTTTGCATGAAGCCACATAGAGGACACTATTTACTAAATCATAAGGATATATGATTTCTGAACAGAATGATTTCTGTTCGTTTCCAAGGCAAACCATTCAATATTACAGTAATCCAAACCTATGCCCCAACCAGTAATGCTGAAGAAGCCGAAGTTGAACAGTTCTATGAAGACCTACAAGACCTTTTAGAACTAACACCCAAAAAAGATGTCCTTTTTATTATTGGGGACTGGAATGCAAAAGTAGGAAGTCAAGAAACACCTGGAGTAACAGGCAAATTTGGCCTTGGAGCACGGGATGAAGCAGGGCAAAGGCTAATAGAGTTTTGTCAAGAGAACACACTGGTCATAGCAAACACCCTCTTCCAACAACACAAGAGAAGACTCTACACATGGACATCACCAGATGGTCAACACCGAAATCAGATTGATTATATTCTTTGCAACCAAAGATGGAGAAGCTCTATACAGTTAGCAAAAACAAGACCAGGAGCTGACTGTGGCTCAGATCATGAAATCCTTATTGCCAAATTCAGACTTAAATGGAAGAAAGTAGGGAAAACCACTAGACCATTCAGGTATGACCTGAATCAAATCCCTTATGATTATACAGTGGAAGTGAGAAATAGATTTAAGGGACTAGATCTGATAGATAGAGTGCCTGATGAAATATGGATGGAGGTTCATGACATTGTACAGGAGACAGGGACCAAGAATATCCCCATGAAAAAGAAATGCAAAAAAGCAAAATTGCTGTCTGAGGAGGCCTTAAAAATAGCTGTGAAAAAAAGAGAAGGGAAAAGCAAAGGAGAAAAGGAAAGATATAAGCATCTGAATGCAGAGTTCCAAAGAATAGCAAGGAGAGGAAGAAAGCCTTCTCAGTGATCAATGCAAAGAAATAGAGGAAAACAACAGAATAGGAAAAACAAGAGACCTCTTCAAGAAAATTAGAGATATCAAGGGAACATTTCATGCAAAGATGGGCTCGATAAAGGACAGAAATGGTATGGACCTAAGAGAAGCAGATGATATTAAGAAGAGGTGGCAAGAATACACAGAAGAACTGTACAAAAAAGATCTTCAGAACCAAGATAATCACGATGGCGTGATCACTCACCTGGAGCCAGACATCTTGGAATGTGAAGTCAAGTGGGCCTTAGAGAGCATCACTATGAAAAAACTAGTGGAGGTGATGGAATTCCAATTGAGCTATTTCAAATCCTGAAGATGATGCTGTGAAAGTGCTGTACTCAATATGCCAGCAAATTTGGAAAACTCAGCAGTGGCCACAGGACTGGAAAAGGTCAGTCTTCATTCCAATCCCAAAGAATGGCAATGCCAAAGAATGCTCAGACTACCGCACAATTTCACTCATCTCACACGCTAGTAAAGTCATGCTCAAACTTCTCCAAGCCAGGCTTCAGCAATATGTGAACCGTGAACTTCAAGATGTTCAAGCTGGTTTTAGAAAAGGCAGAGAAACCAGAGATCAAATAGACAACATCCGCTGGATCATGGAAAAAGCAAGAGAGTTCCAGAAAAACATCTATTTCTGCTTCATTGACTATGCCAAAGCTTTTGACTGTGTGGATCACAATAAACTGTGGAAAATTCTGAAAGAGATGCGAATCCCAGACCACCTGACCTGCCTCTTAAGAAACCTGTATGCAGGTCAGGAAGCAACAGTCAGAACTGGACATGGAACAACAGACTGGTTCCAAATAGGAAAAGAAGTGCGTCAAGGTTGTATATCGTCACCCTGCTTATTTAACTTATATGCAGAGTACATAATGAGGAACGCTGGGCTGGAAGAAGCACAGGCTGGAATCAAGATTGCTGGGAGAAATATCAGTAACCTCAGATATGCAGATGACACCACCCTTATGGCAGAAAGTGAAGAGGAACTCAAAAGCCTCTTGATGAAAGTGAAAGAGGAGAGTGAAAAAGTTGGCTTGAAGCTCACCATTCAGAAAACGAAGATCATGGCATCTGGTCCCATCACTTCATGGGAAATAGATGGGGAAACAGTTGAAGCAGTGTCAGACTTTATTTTTTGGGGCTCCAAAATCACTGCAAATGCCGATTGCAGCCATGAAATTAAAAGACGCTTACTCCTTGGAAGGAAAGTTATGACCAACCTATATAGTATATTAAAAAGCAGAGACATTACTCGCCAACCAAAGTCCATCTAGTCAAGGCTATGGTTTTTCCCGTGGTCATGTATGGATGTGAGTTGGACTGTGAAGAAAGCTGATCACCGAAGAATTGATGCTTTTGAACTGTGGTTCTGGAGAATACTCTTGAGAGTCCCTTGGACTGCAAGGAAATCCAACCAGTCCATTCTAGAGAAGATCAATCTTGGGTGTTCATTGGAAGGACTGATGCTAAAATTGAAACTGCAATACTTTGGCCACCTCATGCGACGAGTTGACTCACTGGAAAAGACTCTGATGCTGGGAGGGATGGGGGCGGGAGGAGAAGGGGACGACAGAGAATGAGATGGCTGGATGGCATCACTGACTCAATGGACATGAGTTTGAGTGAACTCTGGGAGCTGATGATGGACAGGGAGGCCTGGCATGCTGTGATTCATGGGGTCGCGGAGAGTCGGACACGACTGAGCGACTGATCTGAACTGAACTGAACTGAAGGATATATGCATCTGTCTTAAATTGAATGATGGTTGATAGGGTTGAGAGGCCAAGTCTTTACTAAAATATTTTTAGGTATTTCATCCTTCAGTTATTACTACAGTGTCCGTGAACCTATAAGTTTCAAAAATTAATATATAAAAATATTTTTCTTAGTCAAAAAGCAGAATGAAATTCTGATATATGCTATCATATGTACGGACCTTGAGCACATTATTCTTAGTGAAATAAGCCAACGCTGAAGGACAAATATCATATGATTCCATTCATATGAATTACCTAGAATATGTAATTCATAAATGCAGTCAGCAGAACAGAAAGACAGAAGGGAGAGCTGCTGTCTGCTAAGCAGAGAACTTTTGTTAGGGACGATGAAAACGGTTTGGATGTAAAGAGTGCTGGTGGTCACATAACACTGTGAATGTATTTAATGGCACTGAACTGTATGCTTGCAAATAGCAAAAATGATAAATATTACATTACATATATTTTACCACAATAATAAAAGGAAGAATATGACAAAATGAATAAATTTTCATCAATAAAATATAGTAAAATATAAGTTATAATCCCCTCAAGATACCTACAGTTACATCTCTGACATAAAATTTTTTTCTGCAACTTTAGAGGTTTAATAAGAAAATATATGTTGTATATAAATTTTTATTAAATAATAAATGCATTTCCAAGCCACTGAATAAAATAAGATTAATAATAATATGCTCAGATTAGCTGGTATCCAGCAGACCTGCAATATAGAAAATGTTAAAGGAAGTTCTTCACATAGAAGGAAAACAACCCATGATAAAACTTGGATCCTCACAAAGGAATGAAAAGTGTCAGGAAAGGTAAATATGTGGGTAAATATGAAGGATTTGTCCTCTCATTTTTTCTCGTTAAACTCAAGAACTCACTTTAAATATATGAAACCAAAAATATACAAAATTACTTTACTCCATCAAAAAAGTAACAATTTTTCATTATGTGTTAGACATATATTATGAAAAAGTTATTTTTAAGTTTAAAATAATAGTTTACCAAATGTAAATGCAAAAATATTCAACAACATACTAGCAAATCAAATCTAACAATACATTAAAATTATGCACCATGATCAAGAGGGATTTATTCTAGAGATGCAAGGATTCTGTTACATTTAAAAATCATTCAGTGTGATTCAGCACATTAACTGAGGAATAAAAATCATATGATCATTTCAATAGATGCAGAAAAAACTTTTGACAAAATTCAACACCCATTTATGATAAAAGTTTTCCAGAAAGTGTGAATAGAAGGAAATTACCTCAACGTGTGTGTGTGTGTGTGTGCGTGCGTGCACACGTTTTTGCACACGTGCTAGTTACTCAATTGTGTCGGACTCTTGCAACCCCATGGACTGTAGCTCACTGTAACTGGACCATGAGCCTCTGTCCATGGTATTCTCTAGGCAAGAATATTGGAGTGGGTTGAGGATCACCTTTCTCCAGGGGATCTTCCCAACCCAGGGATTGAACCCAGGTCTCCTGCATTGCAGGCAGATTCTTCACTGTCAGAGTTACCAGGGAAGCCC
This sequence comes from Moschus berezovskii, assembly GCF_049115385.1. Lineage (NCBI taxonomy): Eukaryota > Metazoa > Chordata > Mammalia > Artiodactyla > Moschidae > Moschus > Moschus berezovskii. The sequence continues at coordinate 12,051,552 of NC_142467.1, forward strand.
CTACCTCAACATACTAAAGGCCAAGTATGACAAATCACAGCTAACATCATTCTCAAAAGTGAAAAGTGGAAAGCATTTCCTCTAAGATCAGAAACAAGATATGGATATCCATTGTCACCACTTTTATTCACAGTTTTGGAATCCCCAGCCATGACAATCAAAGAATAAAAGAAAAGGAATCCAAATTGGAAGAGAAGTAAAACCATGACTGTTTGCAGATGACTTGATACTATTTATAGAAAATCCTAAAGATGCTGCTAGAAAACTACTAGAGCTCAGTGAATTCAGTAAAGTTGCTGGACACAAAATTAATACAGATCAATCCCTTGCATTCCTACTAACAACAAAACATCAGAAAGAGAAATTAAGGAAAACAGTGCCATTTACCATTGTATCAAAAAGAATAAAATATCTAGAAATAAACCTACCTAAGGAGACAAAAGACCTCTACTCTGAAAACATTAAGACACTGATGAAAGTAATTAGAGATGACACAAACAGGTAGGAAGATATACTGAGTTCTTGGATTGGAAAAGTCAACATTGTCAAAATGACTATACTACCCTATTGAATCTACAGATTCCATGAAATCCCTATCAAATTATCAATGGCATTTTTCACAGAACTAGAATAAAAAAATCTAAAATTTATATGGAAGCACAAAAGACCCAAACAGCTAAAGCAATCCTGAGAAAGAAAAATGAAGCTGAAGGAATCAGCCTCCCTGATTTCAGACTACACTACAAAACTACAGTCACCAAAACAGAATGGCACTGGCACAAAACCAGAAATATATATCAACAGAATAAGAATAGAAAGCCCAGAAATAAACCCACATACCTATGGTCAATTAATCTGTGACATAAAAGGCAAGCATATACATTGGAGAAAAGGCAGTCTCTTCAATAAGTGGTGCTGGAAAAACTGAACAGCTACATGTAAAAGAATGAATTTGGAACATTCTATACACTAAGAAAAAAAAAAAAAACTCGAAATGGATCAAGGATGTAAATGTAAGGCTGGACAGTATAAAACTTCTAAGGGAAAATATAGGCAGAACTCTCTTCAACATAAATCACAGAAAGATCTTTTTAAAAAAATAACAGCTAACATTTATTGAATGTTTTAGTTGTACTTATGCTGTCTCAGAAACAGACTTCTTACAGTAACTTTGTTAAGAGGCTGTTAGTATCAGAAAGATCTTTTTAGATCCACTTTATAGAGTCATGAAAATAAAACAAAAACAAATGGAACCTGATTAAACTTTAAAGCTTTTCACAGCAATAGAAATCATAAGCAAAATGAAAAGAACCCACAGAATGGGAGAAAATATTTGCAAATGAAGTAACTGACAGGGATTAATCTCCAAAATATAGGAACAGCTTGTGCAGCTCTATGCTGCACAAACAAACAAACAAAAAACAGCCAATCAAAAACTGGGCAGAAGATCTAAGCAGATATTTCTCCAAAGAAGACATACAGATAATCAAAAAGTACATGAAAAGATGTTCAACATCACTATTTATCAGAGAAATCCAAATGAAAACTACAATAAGGTATCATCTCACACCAGTCACACCAGTATCAAAAAAAATCTGCAAACAATAAATGCTGGAGAAGGTGTGGAAAAAAGGAACCCTCCTATACCGTTGGTGGGAATGTAAATTTGTACAACCACTATGGAGAACAATATGGAGGTTACTTAAACTAAAAATAGAACTATTGCATGATCCATCAATCCTACTCCTGGGCAGATATCTGGAGAAACTATCAATTAGAAGAAAGACATGCACCTGAATGTTCATGGCAGCGCTATTTACGATAGCCAAGACGTGAAAGCAACCTGTGTCCACTGACAAAGGGAGAGACAAAGAAGGTGTGGTCCATGCATACAGTGGCAGCCATAAGAAAGAATGGAATAATGCCATTTGCAGCAACATGGATGGATCCATCAAACTAAATGAAGTAAGCCAGACGGATAAAGATAAGCATCACATGATGGCACTCGTGTGAAATCTAATCTTACAAAAGAAAGATGATCTTATTTTACAAAACAGAAACAGACTTACAGATATTGAAAACAAAATTATAGTTGCCAAAGGGGAAATGTGGGGAGGAGGGATAAATCAGGAGCTTGGGAATGAACACACACAGACACTACTGTATGAAAGTGAAGTGAAGTCACTCAATCGTATCCAACTCTTTGAGACCCCATGAACTGTAGACCACCAGGCTTCTCCGTCCACGGGATTTTCCAGGCAAGAGTGCTGGAGTGGGTTGTCATTTCCTTCTGCAGGGGATCTTCCCGACCCAGGGTGAAAAAAGAATCTAAAAAAGAATGAGTATATACATATATAAGTCTCTTTGCTGTACAGCAGAAATTAACACACTATAAATCAGCTATACTCCAATAAAACTAAAATATTTTAAAAATAAGTAAATCATATTTGCAATATCACAAATACAATTACTTTACCAAATTGCTTTTCATAGGAAAGATCACCCTTAATTTTCAATGTGACCTGCATGACCCATGACTGCTGCTGCTGCTGCTAAGTCACTTCAGTTGTGTCTGACTTTGTGTGACCCCATAGACGGAAGCCCACCAGGCTCCCCTGTCCCAAGGATTCTCCAGGCAAGAACACTGGAGTGGGTTGCCATTTCCTTCTACCACACTACTAATTTGGAGTATGAAGTATAAAGACAATTCAGTTAATCATTTGAGGCCCTACTTTTCTAATGATTAGACATTTCAAGAGCTGTGGTATCTTCCTGCATCTTAAGTTGCCCTTCACAATTTGTCCTAAAAGCACTGAGTCAAAACTTCAACTGGAAAAATTTGAAAAAAAAGTCAAAGTCTTTGATTTTACTCATTTGTAAAATCTAAAATTCTGTAACCAATCTTCAAATTCTGATTCTGAATGAAAGAAGGAAGAAAGTCTAATAAACCAAATGATATAATATGAAAAAAAATAAAACTTTACAGAAATGCTTCTCTTTTTGAAACAAGATGGACTTTAAGAGGAAATTAAAGTGTCCGTAACACATTCAGTTAAAGACAAAATGCACTGAAACATTCTGCGCATACACACTGTGACAACACCCCCTGAAAGAAGTTCAGGGTGAAAATCAGGAATGAGGCACTCTGTGCTCTGGAAAAAAAAAAAAAAAAAAGGTAGAACAGGCCTTCAGATAGTTAGATCTTTTCAGAAAAAGGTTTTATGAGTTCCAATTCTTGCTTCTTCTCATACCTAGAAAAACACTGACGTCATTAGTGGTGAAATCTGCTTTGGCTATTAAAAAAAATTTTTTTTTACAATTAAAAGTCAAAATAGAGTAACTATGGTTCAGACATCCTGGGAAATAACTATTTCCCAGACATCCTGAAAAATGATATTATGGGTGTGATTTCAGATTAGACGCTGTGACCTAATGTAGAACTTAATGCTCCTGTAATGCATTTTTGCTTCTGTACTTTGCTTGCTGCTCATAAAATCAAAGTTACTCCATTTTAAGATAAGGTTGTTTTTAAGTAAAGATTCCTAAAATTGTTTTAAAAAAAATAAAATAAAAAGTTGACTATAAAAAGAAAGAAAAAAATCTCAAGACTTTTAAAATAAAATTTCCATTTCTTAAAAAAGATAAGGCCAAGTGTCCTTCAGAGATATACAAAATGACACGTCTGTATACACAAACCCATATACACATTTATACAGCTTGAATGATAAGAGCGGACGTGAGATTTAGTGTAAAAAAGAAGGGGAAAGGAATTTTGAGTCATCAGAGCCCAGAAAGATCTCTGCCTGACAAAGAATAAACCTACTTAAACTGTAGGTAATTTTCTCTTTCCTCTTGGTAAAGACCAGATGGCTATGTGAGGTACTGTGTATTAAACCAACACACACGGGAGAAGCTGCCAGACACATCCACCTGGAACTAAAAGGGATATTTTTTGCACAACAGAATTCAATATCCCTCTTCAGTGTTTCAGCCAAAACATCCCCGTTAATTTACTTCCATAATGGAGACTGGCAATCCGCCCTGACAGTTATTTAGAACAGTACCCATAAATTTCCAGGCTTTCAGTTCTACTTGACACTTTATACTTTGATTCCAATGTTGATTCAAGTTATCAATCATGTATCATTTAATTGAAAAATAAAGACATTTTAACTTTATTCCTTTGTTTTACACAGTCTTTATTTGAAAAAATCAACTTCACTGGCTAATATTAAGCCACAAAGAAAATGTGATCAGCATTACCCAAAGTAAACAAAACACTTTTGCTAATGCCTAATCGTGTGTGAAATATTTGCAGCCACTGCACAATAAGTTTTTCAAAATAATGAGTTGACAGATGAATTCCTCAAGCTCCTATTTATTTCCATTATTCTACTATTTTCCCCCACTAAAACCTAAAATCCCTACCTAAAATTCCTAGACCCAAGGAACATAACGCTATCTGTTTTTTACTTCAAAGACTGGGACCTGGTAATATTCTAGAGTCCTTTGGCAAGTGACCAGGCAATCAAGGGCTGTGGCCTTGGTCACCAATACTGAGAAGGAATCATCCATCTATTAAAAAAAAGGAAAGCTTTTATTTTTTTTTACAAAATCCATACTTTTCTATAAATATTTGAAGTTTGAAGGTTCAACTCATTCAACTATTCACTCCTTCAACTATTTCACTAAAAAATAGGAAACACTATGGATATTCCCAGGTCAGGAAGCAACAGTTAAAACTGGACATGGAACAACAGACTGGTTCCAAATAGGAAAAGGAGTATGTCAAGGCTGTATATTGTCACCCTGCTTATTTAACTTATATACAGAGTACATCATGAGGAACGCAAGGTCCGTCTAGTCAAGGCTATGGATTTTCCTAATGGTCATGTATGGAAGTGAGAGTTGGACTGTGAAGAAAGCTGATCGCCGAAGAATTGATGCTTTTGAACTGCTGTGTTGGAGAAGACTGTTGAGAGTCCCTTGGACTGCAAGGAGATCCAACCAGTCCATTCAAAGGGAGATCGATCCTGGGTGTTCATTGGAGGGACTGATGCTAAAGCTGAAACTCCAATACTTTGGCCACCTCATGCGACGAGTTGACTCACTGGAAAAGACTCTGATGCTGGGAAGAATTGGGGGCAGGAGGAGAAGGGGACGACAGAGAATGAGATGACTGGATGGCATCACCGACTCTGTGGACATGAGTTTGAGTGAACTCCGGGAGTTGGTGATGGACAGGGAGGCCTGGCGTGCTGTGATTCATGGGGTCGCAAAGAGTCGGACATGACTGAGCAACTGAACTGAACTGATGGATATTCCTCTAGGTTTCCATCAGTACCAGAATGAAAGGACGTATGAATCTTCAATACTTTCCTCTCATTCAAGCTAGTCAGGAAACAAAATGCTCTCCTCAATAACTCTGAAAGTTACTTTTCCTGATGAAACTGAGCCCTAACTATTAGAACTGGAAGGGGTAATTTTTCCAGAGAATATGTAATTTAGGATTAGTTCAGTACCTCTATTTGTAAAGATCTAACTCATGGGATCTCTCAGATTCGGTGATGCAGATGAATGACTCAAAGGACAATCAAGAAATAAGCTAAACTCCTTATCGGACTGGGGAACGAGCAGGTGAAAAAATAGAATGGAAGGACATGCCAAACAACATGTCTCATACAAGACAGCTACTTAGTATTATGTCGCAGTCACTAGATATACTAGCATTCTATTCTCTGTTTTATCTTTCAAGGATAATGATTCAATATAATACTTGAATCTATTTCTTACTTTATCAAAATTATATATCTTGACTTTCTACAAATTCATTTTAAGAAATAAACTCCTCTATGTTTCCCTTCTATATTTCCCTTCTATTTCCTCTTCTATAGCCATCATAAAATTCTGTTACCTACAACATCTCCATCATTGAAAAAAAAACATCTTATAATATTTTCATGACATTCATTAAAACATCTGTACTTTCAGTAGTCTTACTTCATTTTAAAAATTTCACAGTGATTTTAGTTATGGTTACATATTTTTTTCTCCACATAGCAGTTTAGTATAATTTAACACAGAGAGAAATAGGAACCTGAGTCAAAACCATCCTGTAGTTTTGCTTTATACTTTTACCACAATTTCCTTGTAAAGACTGGGATTTTTTCATTTTTAAAACTTTTTTTGGTGAAGACTTTACCAGAACACTAAAATTATGTATCCTCTTGATCATACCAATCATTATCTAAAATCATTCTTCCTGCAGATAAGCTTCATTCATCCCTCTAATTTGGGTTTAGACCTGGATCAGGCTATTATGAGTTTATCCCCTACCATATTTCTTAATATTTTCAATAGCATTTAGGAAATAAGATATTGTCTTAGGAAATAGATGCCACGTTCTGAAAGATGCATATCTTTTTAATCCCACTTCACAACTTCTGCCTTTTGCCACGAGAATACCCTTGCTAGCAAACAGTCTTTTCAAGCAAGTCTCAAAATGGCTCGAAATGACTAAGATGGTTCAAATTTGGTTCCCTTTTACCTGTGCTGTTTTTACACAGAACACTTATACATTACTTATGTGTCTGTTCATTTGTGTGTATATTAGGAATCAAGATCTCACTTCTGGCAATAGCACCTTGTTAGTATCTACTCAAGAGAGTTCCTAATGAGGACCACTACACTACAGTTTTAACATATGAGGGGTGTGCAATTTGCATATACATGGAATCTTAGCCAAAAGGGTGTGGATGGTAGAGACAACATGTATACTAATAATATTTCTGAGTCTCTGGCTAGAAGCCCTGGACCTTGCTCATTTTAGAGCTCTCATACTGGATTCAATCCACAGTGATGGCCTAAGCACCTGTCACAGAGAGAAAGCATTAGTACCTGTACAGTGACTAATGGACCATTACAAGCATCTTTTAAAGGTTAAAGCATTATGGTGTTCTTTCCATATTTCCTCTCTTTCAATTTTTTTGGAGAGAGGAGAAGATAAGGGTTTTATTTTTAGTTGAATGATTGATCTATGTGTAATTGCTAAAAGATGGGGAGCTTTATTTCTTGGTATTTTCTGCCTTGAATAGGGTTTAGTTTTTAATTGAAGTATAGTTAATTTATAAGGTTGTGACCAGCAAAGTGGTCAAATATACATTATTTATAAACATATATACATATGTGTGTATATATACACTATATATATAAATGTATATATCCCCTAGATTCTTTTCCATTATAGGTTATTACAAGATATCAAGTATATTTCCCTGTGCTATACAGTATGTCCTTGTTGGTTATCTATATTGTATATCTATTTTATCTCAATTAATCCCAAACTCCTAATTTCTCCCTCTTCCCCACTTTCCTCTTTGGTAACCTAGGTCTGTATAAATAACTTCACCGGGGTCTTTTTTTAAAAGATTCCACACATAAGTGATATCATATATTTTTCTCTGGCTTATTTATTTAGTGTCATTATTCTAGGTCCATCCATGCTGCTGCAAATGGCATTGTTTCATTGAATAGAGCTTTGATTTCCTCCTTCTTGGCCTGGAGCTCTCTTCCCAACACTTGTGTGCTTCCTTGGCCTGATACCGGAGAGCCTCAGCCTGGTCAGTCAGGAGCTTCTTCTGGACTTTTATTGGCCTCAGCTTTTGGACATGTTCAAGAGAACACAAGGGGTCAAATACATTTCCATTCACCTTTAAGTACAGACTGACACAGGTGGTAGTAAACCATCTTAGATTCATGAATCTTCTGAGAAGCAGAGTTGCCATCCTCCTCATCTGGGGTACCTTCAGGCACCCCAGCACTGGCAGGATCCTTTCTCAACCTGTGACCATATGCCTGGTCTCCAGGCAGGCAAGGTGTTCTCCTAGGTCAAGCCAGCAGATGCTCAGCCCACGCAGAGTCAGCACCCAGATCTGCTGATGGGAGTTGGCCTTGGAGACTGCATTGGTCTTATTGGGATCCAAGCATTTTTCCCAGAATGCAAGACACTGGAGGCAAACATCTTCTGAAGCGTGAGTATACTCATGGCTGCAGCAGCAGCAGCAAAAAGAAAACTTCTTTCCCATGTTCTAAAAGATTACAGATAGGTGTGGTACATGTATAAATATGAAGATTTACTTCAGACAAATAGAGAGCTGAAGTTTGTCTACTTTTCTATTACTTATTTATTACTCCTCTGTCCACAGGATTTTCCAGGCAAGAATACTGGAGTGGTTTGTCATTTCCTTCTCCAGTGTACCTTCCCAATCCAGGGATTGAACCCGGGTCTCCTGTACTGCAGGCAGATTCTTTACTGACTGAGCTACCAGGGAAGCCTTATTTTTTTTATTACTAGGAAAACCCACTCCGGTACTCTTGCCTAGAAAATCCCATGGATGGAGATGCCTGGTAGACTACAGTCCATGGGATCAAAAATAGTCAGACACGACTGAGTGACTTCACTTTCACTTTCATAATAATAAACAATGTTTTTAATATTATGTTGAAGAATTTTATATGAGTATGACTAATTTTAAATGTCTACCTCTGGAACTACATTATTAAGGTCAAAGGTTTCACATTATTAGATTTAATGTACCATGATCCACATATAGATCCCTTGTAAAAAGAAAGTGAAGTTGCTCAGCCGTGTCTGACTCTTTGCGACCCCATGGACTGTAGCCTACCAGGCTCCTCCATCCATGGGATTTTCCAGGCAAGAACACAGGAGTGGGTTGCCATTTCCTTCTCCAGGGGATCTCCCCAACCCAGGGATCGAACCTGGGTCTCCCACACTGCAGGCAGACTCTTTACCGTCTGAGCCACCAGGGAAGCCCAGAACCCTTGTAATGATTAATTTTAAACGTCAACTTGGCTGGGCCATGGTGACCATATATTTTCCTAAACATCATTCTAGGTATTTCCATAAAGATTTCTTTTGGGTGAGATTAACATTTAAATATGCAGACTTGGAGAAAAGCAGATTATCCTCTGGTGTGGGTGGGCCTCACCTAATCAACTGACACACTTACTAGCGTAGCCTTCTCTTGAACAAAATGGAATACTAAAAGCAAGTTTTCTTTGAACTTGAAACTCTTCCTGAGTCTACAGTTTGTTCATGAATCCTAACCAATGTTAAGTTCGTAGATCAGATGTTATGTTCATGGATCTTAAATAATTGCATAAAGATAATCCTTAAACTCAATCTTTCCCTGCTCCCCTCTCAATATATATGTATATATAAGATATAAAATATGCTATACATATAATATATACAAATATAATTTATAAAATTATATGCATACACTTATGTAATATATATTATAGTAACTAATTAAAATATAATTACATATTATATAAGTTACATCCTACTGGGTGTTCATTGGAAGGACTGATGCTAAAGCTGAAGCTCCAATACTATGGCCACCTCATGCGAAGAGCTGACTCACTGGAAAAGACTCTGATGCTGGGAGGGATTGGGGGTGGGAGGAGAAGGGGACGACAGAGAGTGAGATGGCTGGATGGCATCACCGACTCGATGAACATGAGTTTGAGTGAACTCCGGGAGTTGGTGATGGACAGGGAGGCCTGGCATGCTGTGATTCATGGGGTCGCAAAGGGTCGGACATGACTGAGCAACTGAACTGAACTGACTGAATATGTATATGTATATATATGCATACACACATACACACACACACACACACATCCAGTTTGTTCTGTTCCTCTGGAGGACGCTGACTAATATCCCCTCCTTAGCTTTGAGGACTACTAAGCTGCAAGACTCTGTGGACATGAGTTTGACTGTACTCCGGGAGTTGGTGATGGACAGGGAGGCCTGGCGTGCTGTGATTCATGGGGTCGCGGAGAGTCGGACACGACTGAGCGACTGATCTGAACTGAACTGAACTGAAGCTGCAAGAAGAAAAGTTTTTATGGTGCACACCACAATGTGCTTTCCAGACCTCAGTTTTCAAAGTAACAATTTCATGAAGCCAGAAGAAAGCCCTCAGCTGCCAGCTGTCTTTAGGGATTAATTCATCTGAGAAAAAAAATGATCTTGCCCAAATTCTCACCTCTTTCAGAAACAGCCTGCACAATGATGGGTCAGCGCAGGAGTATAGAGGCTCAGCCCCTTCACTTCAACTCAGAACATCTTGGATGATCTCTCCAGCTTCAGAGATGAAGGCTTTGTCAGGTTTGCAGCACCCAGTCCTGCCTCCTTCCCTCTCTCTCCCACAGGTGTTACTCCCCGAAACAACCCCTACTAAGTGACCAACATACTAATCTGCATCGTAGATTCCTCTTCTGAAAGGCTTCCCTGGGGCTCAGCTGGTAAAGAATCTGCCTGAAATGAAGGAGACCTGGGTTGGGAAGATCCTCTGGAGAAGGGAAAGGCTACCCATTCCAGTATTCTGGCCTGGAGAATTCCATGGACTATACAGTCCATGGGGTCAAAAAGAGAACGGACACTACTGAGCGACTTTCACTTTTACTTTCTGAAAAAATGCGGCATGCAATAGTATTTTTTTCTGCCCTGGTATCACTTTGCATTACCTTCCTGCCAGCTCATATCAGTACAGAGTATATCAGCAGTCTGACCCATAAATCGATATTCAACCCAGAAACAAGATGCCGATCACTTCTTGCAACACTCCTTATTTCTATGGGTGATTTTCCTGATGCTCTCCTAACTTAGTTTGGCAGGGTAGTGCAAAACTTCCCCTTTCTCCTTGCCATCCCATCTGCTCCATCTGCAGTCCTCTGCATTTGGAGTTGTCATCCTCAATCATGCCTCCAGAAGCACAGATACACAGTTCAAGTTCTCCACAGGGACTTCTCACTTTGCTACACTGCAAGGATGGCGCCAAGAGAACCTATGGATTCAAGCTCAGCAATCTAACAGAAGAGCAAGATTCTGCTGGCTATCTGTGGCCCTGAGAACGTTTCTCTTGAAGCCCTCCCTCACTTAACTTGATAGGATGAGTCACCCTTCCAATCCCCCTTCTCTCATAGCACTTCTCTCCTTCATAAGGACTCACCGACAGATTTGAGCATAAAATGATTGAGACTATTTGTTAATTTTAGCTGTCTGTTGCATCTTTATTTATGTTCACAAATATCCTTTGTCTGACTATTATTCCCATGCCTGACAAGTTTGGGGCTTGTCTTAATATGATCTGGCTCAGGATTTAGTGAGAAAAATCCAGTCTCAAAGCATTTGTAGAAAACAAAAATTGAGTGTCCTCAAATTTGTGCCTCCTTTGGCATACAAAATTGGTCAATATAAAGTTCTACCACGTTTGATGATGCTAATGAGAACTGTGAGCAGTCACTGCTTCTGTAGTTGTTTTTACTCAAGGGCCCGACTGTATTTATGACCCAACACTGTAAGATGGCTAGCCAATGTCATGGGTGCATTTCTTTCCTTGGACCAGAGTTCTCTCTTCAAAGCTAAATGGGGGCTGACGTTATTCAGAACATAGAGCAATCATTTAAGCTAACCATCCATCCTATTAAAACGTAGATCTTCTGCATCTTCACTGAGTCCCCAGAGGGAAGTGATTGTGTGAATTCTTGTGAGAGGGTTTTTCATGGACACGGCAGCCACGAATTGACTTATAAATTTGTACCACGTGTACTTCATGAAATCAGAGTCCTCTTTCTAGCCTGTCACCAGGCAAAAGAACATCCATTATCTATAGTATGTTATGCTTTAATACTTAAAGTGATAGCCTACCTTCTTCTGCCTTCAGACTAGAGATTTTGTCTCCTTCAATAGCATGGTCTAATTAAATAAATTTTGTCTCTCTGCTTTAAAAATATCTTCGGCTTAAATCTTTGATCATGTTGTGTTTTTTTCTTTTTGAAGTTCATTTCAATGACACTATCCTTTAATCTTAAAATCCTTTGCTAAAAACGCTCCACCTTACTGATTAGAGTCTACAGACTCTTTCAAGCCATCAGTAAAATGTGTCCCAGGAGGAAGAAGTCAAACAGAAAAGATGATTCAAGCATTTCTCAATTAGTTAAGGAACTTCTAATGCATCTCATTTACAGTTCCAGGTGAACAGAATACCTCAGAAATGTTTTCTTCAGGTCAAAGGGCACACTTAGCATGATAGTTAGCCAGATTTTTGTATAATTACATCATATGGGGATTTAGACCTTCTATTACTTTAGTTGCATATGATATGAATAGAATTTGCTAAATCATGACCTACTGAGAAACAAAAATAATTGAGAAAGTGACCTTGGCACTTTAGGAAAGGAAGCATAGAGGCTTTTGACAGTAGAAAATAATACAATTATTAGTAGGCTAAAGTTCAGGGGAAAGAAGCTATAGTCATGTGAAGGGGGGAAAAAATGGCAGCTGACTGTGTCTGACCTTTTTTACATTATTCGGTAAAGACTTAAAATATTCCACATACTAGCACCCCATATTCAATGATACATGAAAAATAAAAGAAGAGTTATGTCAGATAAACAAGTGCTTTGAATTAGATATTTAGCAGCTTTATTTTCCATGATTATCAACAATTAAACTTCTAGAAAGCACATAGAGCCCTCAGGTGAATAGTAATATCAGTCATGGTTGTGGAACTGAATAAAAGGGAAACATTTTCAAAGGTTAGGTTTAATGTAAATATTAATTGCATAATAAATTTCATATATCTATGTATGACTGGAGTTAGGCATATCAGAGTTAAATTTTCTGTTCTATTATTTACTAGCTGGATAGTCTTGGCCAAAACATCAATCTTTGCTGGTTTACTAATGTACAAAATGGGGTCAATATTGTTGGGCCTTTAAAAGGATTGAATGAGAAAATACATGTAAAACAGTTTGATACCCAGCATATACTAAATACTAATACATTTGAAAATATTTAACTAATAATTTTTTAGAATATGAATGGTAAGAATAAGATTGATTTTTTTTTGGAAATCAGATTCAATTTCCAACAGTGCTTTACCTCCAATAACCTTGTATGAAAGTCTAAAAGTATACAGTGAAATTCATGGCAAGAAAACAGCAGACTTTTTAATCTTTCCCGCATTTACCTTCATCTTCCCTTCTCCAACTTCTATGATAACTTCTGTTAGCTTTTTCGAAAATTCCTCTCTAAATTTTCATAATAACATGTCCTAAAAACTACCCTTTGGATAGAAACAGCAACTCCAAAGCGGAATCTTTCCAATGCTCTTTCCGTTCTGAGTTCATCAGGGAGAAACTCTCAATAAAGTTCCCATCTCTCTTTAACACCTTGCACTGTCTCGGTGCCTCAAAAAAAAAAAAACTTACCTATAACTTTTGTGGGAATTGGATATAATGTCATGCTCAGTTCAGTTGCTCAGTCGTGTCTTTGCGACCCAGTGAACTGCAGCACACCAGGCCTCCCTGTCCATCACCAACTCCCAGAGCTCACTCAAACTCATGTCCATTGAGTCAGTGATGCCACCCAACCATCTCATCCTCTGTCGTCCCCTTCTCCTCCCACCTTCAATCTTTCCCAGCATCAGGGTCTGGGAGTCAGTTCTTAGCATCAAGTGGCCAAAGTATTGGAGCTTCAGCTTCAGCACCAGTCCTTCCAATGAACATTCAGGACTGATCTCCTTTAGGATGGACTGGTGGGATCTCCTTGCAGTCCAAGGGACTCTCAAGAGTCTTTTCCAAAACCACAGTTCAAAAGCATCAATTCTTCGGTTCTCAGCTTTCTTTATGGTCCAACTCTCACATCCACCCATGATTACTGGAAAAACCATAGCTTTGACTAGATGGAACTTTGTTGGCAAAGTAATGTCTCTGTTTTTTAATCCGCTGTCTATGTTGGTCCTAACTTTTCTTCCAAGAAGCAAGCATCTTTTAATTTCATGAGTGCAGTCACCATCTGCATTGATTTTGGAGCCCCCCAAAATAAAGTCTGTCACTGTTTACCTTTCCCCATCCACTTGCCATGAAGTGATGGGACTGGATGCCATGATCTTAGTTTTCTGAATGTTGAGCTTCAGCCAACATTTTCACTCTCCTCTTTCACTTTCATCAAGAGGTTCATGAGTTTTTCTTTGCATTCTGCCATGAGGGTGGTGTCATGTGCATATCTGAGATTATTTATATTTCTCCCAGAAATCTTGATTCCAGCTTGTGCTTCATCCAGCCCAGCTTTTAACATGATGTATTCTGCATACAAGTTAAATAAACAGGGTGACAATATACAGCCTTGACATATCTAGAACCAGTCTGTTGTTCCATATCCGGTTCTAACTGTTGCTTCTTGATCTGCATACAGATTTCTCAGGAGGCAGGTGAGGTGGTCTGGTATATCAAAATTCCTTAGGATGTTGGGCAACTCAGTTTTGTTCTACTTGCCCATTTAGAAATTCGCGTGTCCCTGCAGACACACGGTATATGAGGGACGGTACAGCAGAAAGTGGACACAAACACCAGCCACCAGGGCATCAGCTGCTCCACAGACAAGCCACACATGCACAGAACCAAGGACAGGAAGCAGTCCTGACTGAGCACTTCATTTCTAATGATTAAATGTCTGTTCATTCTTAAATATCTTGTGTCTGGTTAGTCCCACAGAATACTATGGTCATTGAAACAAAGGTTCTGATTAAAAACTGCATTTGGCAAATTTGATCAAACCATGAGAGACATCAGATTACTAGGATTTGTTTCAATTTTTTCCCATTTTTCTTCTATTTAAAAGTCACACAGCTTAAAGATTTAAACACAAGACATAACAACATAAAACTTCTGGAAGAGATCATAGGCAAAACACACTCTGACATAAAGTGCACCATTGTTCTCTTCGATCAGTCTCCCAAGGCAATAGAAATAAAAACAAAAATAAACAAATGAGACTTAATCAATCTTACAAGATTTTGCACAGAAAAGGAAACCATAAACAGAAGGACAACATGTGGAATGGGAGAAAATATTTGCCAACAACTCAACCAATGAAATCTTAATTTCCAAAATATACAAACAGCTCATACATCTCAAATAAGTAAATAAATAAAAACAAAAAGCAGTTGAAAAATGAGCAGAAGACCTAAATATACATGTCTCCACAGAAGAAATACAGATGGTCAATAGGCACATGAAAAGATGTTCAAATCACCGATTATTAGAGAAATGCAAATCAAAACTACAAAAAGATATCACCTCACACCAGTCACAATGGGCATCATTAAAAAGATCTACAAATAAACAGCAATGCTGGAGAAGACATGGAGAAAACGGTGAGAATGTGAGTTAGTACAGCCACTGTAGAAAACACCAAGAAGGTTCCTCAG
The DNA here is from genome assembly GCF_049115385.1 of Moschus berezovskii. NCBI lineage: Eukaryota > Metazoa > Chordata > Mammalia > Artiodactyla > Moschidae > Moschus > Moschus berezovskii. Next base: position 12,066,854 of record NC_142467.1, read on the forward strand.
GAAACTAAAAATTTAATTATCATATGATCCAGGAATTCCACTGCTGGGCACATATTCAGACAAAACTCTAATCTAAAAAGATACATGCACCCCTATGCTCACAGCACTGTTCACAAGAGCCAAGACATGGAAACATAAACATCCACTGACAGATGAATGGCTAAAGAAGACATGGTACAAATATACAATGAAATACCACTTTGTCATAAAAAAAAAAGAACAAAATAATGCCATCTGCGGCAACATGGATGTAACTAGAGATTACCATATCAGTGAAGTAAGTCAGAGAGAAAGACAAATACTGTATGATATCACTAATATGTAGAATTTGAAATATGGCAAAATGAACCTATTTACAAAACAGAAATAGACTCATAGACATAGAGAACCGAGATGAAATGGGAGGTTATTGTTAGTTCAGTTCAGTTCAGTCGCTCAGTCATGTCCGACTGTTTGCGACCCCATGAATCGCAGCATGCCAGGCCTCCCTGTCCATCACCAACTCCCGGACTTCACTCAAACTCATGTCCATCGAGTTGGTGAAGCCATCCAGCCATCTCATTCTCTGTCGTCCCCGTCTCCTCCCGCCCCCAATCTCTCCCAGCATCAGAGTCTTTTCCAGTGAGTCAGCTCTTCGCATGAGGTGGCCAAAATATTGGAGTTTCAGCTTTAGCAGCAGTCCTTCCAATGAACACCCAGGACTGATCTCCTTTAGGATGGACCGTTTGGAACTCCTTGCAGTCCAAGGGACTCTCAAGAGTCTTCTCCAACACCACAGTTCAAAAGCATCAATTCTCTGGTGCTCAGCTTTCTTCACCGTCCAACTCTCATATCCATGACCACTGGAGTTAGTAGAAATAAGCTATTATATACTAATGGATAAACAACAAGGTCCTACTATATAGCATAGAGAACTATAGTCCGTATCCTATGAGAAGCCATAATGGAAATGAATATAAAACAAAGAATGTGTGCATATATATATATATATATATATATATACACACACACATATCCATGACTGAATCAATTTCTGTTACTTCTGCAAAAAAGCAAAGTAATACAACATTGTAAATCAAATCTATTCCAATAAAAAAATAAAATTAGAAAACAATCTCACAGATCCACAAAGAAAAGCATGATTTTTTTTTTTACTATGTAGGAAGTTGTGAAGAAAATTTAAGCTTTTTAAATCATTAAACAAAAGAACGACCAAATGTATATGATGAAAAATAGTTGTAAATTACTCAGGAACTAGGAAATGACCAAAAAAATGGTTAATGTGAATACACAAGAGATCAAAGTAGTACTATCAATCTATATTTTAAATGTGGGAATATTTTGTTTATTGAAGCATTACTTACCTTTTGTATCATTTCACTCATAACACTTCTGATGAGATGGAACATGAGCTGTTGTTATGAAGCTATTATACCCAGTAGAATTGAAATTGTTAACCAACACCAAAGCACAGGCAAGAATCTATTCAAGGTTCCCATTTGAATCTAAAAACAGATTTTCAGGAAGTGAGAGGTAGAACTTTGGTTCAAAAATCCATGTCACCAATTCTTTAGTGATGCTTCTTTATAGAACAGATACTAAATGAAACTTTACCTAAAGCTCCATTTCTTGACAGACAAATTAAGTGACTTCAAGATCAAACATACTCAATTTATATCCAAAGTCAATGCTAGGGGGCAGAGTAAACGTAACGCAGTGTACTGAGCACTTAAGTTATCTGCAATTTTGCTGAGGTTAACTAGCAGAATGTTAAGCTTTTTGTTTTCTAGCATGAAACATCATTTTAGTAAATCCTACACCCACACTAAACATTGATTTTAGCTGACTAAAATCCATTTGGAATTCTATTTCCTACACAGAATAGTGTTCCTTTCCATGAGTAGAGAAGAAATGCTTTAAACTAAAGGCATTTGACAACTGCAGAATAACTTGCCTTTTCAACATACTCTAATCCAATACATCTACAATTTTCAGAGTCCACTTAACAACACTTTATTGCATTCTACCATCTCTGCTTAAGAAATTGTTTTTTACTTAAATATAACAAACCACATGTAAATTCTGGAAGTTCAGTTTGGAATTGGGAAAATAACTCAGATTCTAATAATTCTGCAATCATAATTTATTTTTGTAAAAATTGTTGTTATAAAAGTAAGGCGATTAAAGCATTTCTGCATGAAACATTTAGTTATAGCAGTCTTTCTTGAATATTATCACTTACAATAGTTCAACACAGGTCATTTGATTGTTCTGCCTCTGAATTTTATCATTTTCAGGGTTAGGATATTACATTCAAGTAATATTTGATGAGACATTAAAAAAAGGTGATATGTACATGAAAGTACAAACTGTATAAACTATAATGTTAGCCAAATTAAAGTTTTTATATTTCATCAGTGTAAATCAAACAGGTAATTGAATGCCCATGAGGAGTTAAAATTGTTGGACTCTAGGCCATTTTACCGACTTAGAGTGAGAATACTCTAATGTCCATTTTATATGTTACTTTAGCAGTAAATACAAAAGAAGGTATGTTTCAAACAGATGGATCTCAATAGTAAGTATAATCAAAATTGGTTCCATTTATTGATCCAATAACAGAATTTAAATATGGTTTGTACTCACCATTGATCTGACCTTCATACCAAAGAGTCTCTTTGTAGAAAATACTAAGGACAAACATAGTAACTAGCACTTGACTTTTAGATAATTGTGTACTGTGTCTTTTGAAGTTTTTTACTTCTAGATATTTTAGTCACCTGGCTATTAAAATTAAGATACACTTATGTAAATTCTATCTCTATTAGAAATTATTTCTGCTAGTGTTTTACACGAATTACAAATATTTTCTTTGAAGAGTTTTAATCATTCCCATTTTTTCTGAAATGCTGAAAATTCAGAAATTTTATCTATGCTTTAGAAAATATTTGACTAGGTTTAGTGTGAAAGATATGATATCAATTCTGACTTTTCACAAATATTACCTGCCTTAGAACCCAGATAAAGCTGATAATTTGGTTTTCATATGATTTCTGGCTCAGTTTTTTAAAGTACTTTGTCCATCTAGTCAAGGCTATGGTTTTTCCTGTGGTCATGTATGGATGTGAGAGTTGGACTGTGAAGAAAGCTGATCGCCGAAGAATTGATGCTTTTGAACTGTGGTGCTGCAAGGAGATCCAACAAGTCCGTTCTAGAGGAGATCAATCCTGGGTGTTCATTGGAAGGACTGATGCTAAAGCTGAAACTCCACTACTTTGGCCACCTTATGCAGCGAGTTGACTCACTGGAAAAGACTCTGATGCTGGGAGGGATGGGGGCGGGAGGAGACGGGGACGACAGAGAATGAGATGGCTGGATGGCATCACCAACTCAATGGACATGAGTTTGAGTGAAGTCCGGGAGTTGGTGATGGACAGGGAGGCCTGGCGTGCTGTGATTCATGGGGTCGCGGAGAGTCGGACATGACTGAGCGACTGAACTGAACTGAACTGAATAAACTACAATAAAATACTTTTTAAAAGAAAATAATTGCAGAGGGGATAAAGTCACTCTTTTCCGATGAAGTGATTTTATACCTGACAAATCTAAAAGAACTGTCTAAGAAACTGGGAGAGTTCTGAAAAAGGACTACTCAGCTGTCAGAAAATACACTGATAACAAACTTCATACACCAAAGCACACTAAGTACCTCCTAATAAAGTTCAGAAATATATGACAACCTTAACATTTTGAAAATATTTTAATAAGTGGGAAGTTTTTTTGACTAGAAAGACTCAGTGCTGTTTATCATGTTTGTATTTCTAGAAAATTATCTCACAGATTACAAGCCCAGTCAAAATAGCATTTTTTGTCAAAACACAATAAGAAATTTGATAATCAATCTGATAGAAATCGACCTCCCTGGTGGCTCAGACGGTAAAAGCGTCTGCCTCCAATGCGAAAGACCCAGGTTCTATCCCTGGGTCAGGAAGATCCCCTGGAGGAGGAAATGGCAACCCACTCCAGTACTCTTGCCTGGAAAATTCCATGGATGGAGGAGCCTGATAGGCTATAGTCCATGGGGTTGCAAAGAGTTGGACAAGACTGAGCAACTTCACTTTTCTTCTTTCTGATAGAAGTCAACAAATTTAGTCAACACAGGCCTAAAGAAAGTATACCATTTCAAAAGAAACAGACTTAAGCAGAAATAAAATGCATCCTTGAGTTCAAGTAAGTAGAATATGACATTACGTGGAGCTGATCAATGGGCCAAAGGAGAAGGCCCAAATACATTCAGGGCATATAGAAATTTAGTATATGATAAAGGTAGCAATTAAACAATGAAAAATAGTTACTTTAAAAATTAGTATCTAGAGCTCCAAAGGAAAATAAAACTAGATCTCCACTTCATTTCTTATTTTAAAATATTTTAAAGATAAACATAAAAGTGTGATGTTTCTAGTGTAATGTGAAAGTAATAAAGTAAAAAATACATCATTGTAAAAGATAATTCTGGGTTCAAGCTACCTTCTAAGATGGCACAAATCTCATTCACAGAAGAAAGCTCTGATACATTTATTTCAGCAAAATGTCATCTTATATGGGTTTAAGTTTTAGAAACAGATCATTCATTCATTCATTCATTGAATAAGTATGCAAGAAGCACACACTGTGTTTCAAGCTCTTTTCTAGCATAAGGGCTACAGCAGTGAACAAATTAGACAAAACCTTCTGCCCCAGGTAGCTTCTCGATGAGTAGAAATAGATAAATAAGTGAACACAAGATGACAGGAGGTAATAAGTGCTGTGAAAGAAAATAAAGCACAGGGAAAAAAAAGGTAGCAATAAATATTTGTTGAATAAATGAAGGAGTCTGAGAGTAGACAGTATTACCAAGGGTATGAAGAAAAATGTATTTCCATATGCTATTACTGAGAGTATTTATTGGTACAACATTATGGATAGGAATTCACCCAAATGTAAAATGTGCAAACACTTTGACTCAGTAATTCTACTCTGAGGTATTTACCCTACAAACATATTTGTGCATAACTTACACATACAAACACAAGATTATTTTTAAGCATTATTTGTATAAGGGGTGTGGGGTAGAACTGTAAACAACTTTAAAGTTTCTCAGAGGCAATTGGTTAAATAAAATAAGAACATTTATAAAAAGGGTGACTATATACATCTGTTAAAGATAAAGTAGATTTGCTATGATAATCTGGAAAAATCCACCAGATATAAAGCAAATAACAGAACAGTTTGTACATATTATCCCACTGGTATAAAACAAGGTGGGTCCATATGGTTGTTTCTATGCCTGAAAACATTCTGGAAGGATGCACAAAATTACTTCGAGGGAGTAAGATGGATGTTTTGAGAATGAGACAGACTCATTTTTGTTTGTGCTACTTAAAATTTTTACTATGTTCACTGTTATTTTCATAGAAATAATTTAAAAATTTAAGCACTGAGGAACATTGTTCGTTTTGTGCAAAAAGCTGTAATGCCCTCATGACAATATCGCATTAGATTAGTAATCAAAATAAATATTGAATTTATCCTACGAGGATGGCCAGAACAAATAAATTATGCTAACAAATCCTCTATGGGTTCTAAATTATATTGGCTGGATGACTATAGCAATCACATGAAAAGCCTAATTAGCAAATTGCCATCTCAAACTGTGATTAAAAAAAAAAAAAGATGATGACAGACTACAACACAAACTGTCTTAGTCCATTTGGGCTGTTGTAACAAACTACTGTCAACTGCTGGGCTTATAAACAACAGGAATTTATTTCTTACAGGTCTGGTAGGAAGGTCAAGGGAACTCTCTGGGGCTGTATCTTACAAGGGCACTGATCCCGTTCACCAGTGCTCTACCTCATGACCTAATCATCTCCCAAAGATTCCACCTCCAATGACCATCTCATTAGGCAATGGGTTCTGACATATGAATATTCCTACTTGATAAAAAAGTAAAAAGAGAGTATTATGGGAATTTACCACAGCACCTTCTAAATAATTAAAACTCAGAGAGATACACACGATAGACTAACATATGTCAGAAAACCTGTCACACAATGCAAACTATACCTCATAAAAGCTGCTGGACTCTCTTGCTAATTCTAACTTGCATATGATTTTTTTAAAATGATTTCTTACCGGGATAAATAAATCCGAGAAAGTTGTGCACGACTTGTTGCAGTTGACAGTTTTCAGGTGCTACTCACTGCCCAGAACCATCTCCTTTTCTCAGGTTTGTGTTTCCTTTACTTATTTATGTATGTGTATCTTTGCAGTTTATAAATACTTAAAATTTCTCAGTAGGTGTCTTTAAAATATTCTCACTTAAAATCATGTACAGATACCGTGGTACTATCAGGTATACAGTCGGGGAGTGCCCACCCTCTTCAGCATGGCGCATGTTGGGGCCACAGAACCTAGGAGAGCATAGAGGCTGGACTTGGGAAGGGCAGTTCCAGGAATTGCCTGAAGGGTAGGTACCTGGGAAGGACCTGGTAGAATGGCAGATTGTGGCCGTCTCTAGCAAGGTTTAGGCAGATGTAAGAGGCTGGGGTGGATGGCAATATAATCTGATTGGAGGAGAATGAAGTGAAAATGCAGAGACAGATCCTAGCAATGTGTGCTTCTATAGCAGGCCTCCAGGCTGTTACCAGAATTTCAGGAGGCAGTAACACACCCTTCCGAACGAGAGGACTTTTCAGCAGTCAGGAGGGCTTGAGGATTCCAGAAAAGTTCAGTGCAATACAAAAAGAGAAAGTCAGCATTGACTGAAAAGTGAAGTACTTGCCAGATAGTCAGAAAGACTTCCAGAGGAGGCTGAAGGCTTTCTCCTACACCTGTCTCCTCATTTCAGCAAGACCAGCAGAGAAAGATGGCCAGATCTGGTTGGCAACAAGGTATGATCCAAGTCCTATCACACCATGGGTAGAGTCTGGATCAGAATTAGGCCCACTCATCAGTACTGTCAAGGTGACTCAGCTGGTAAAGAATCTGCCCTCATTGTGGGAGAGTTAAGTTCAACCCCTGGGTTGGGAAGAGCCCCAGTAGATGGGAAAGGCTACCCACTCCAGTATTCTGGCCTGGAGAATTCCATGGACTGCATGCATAGTCCATGGGGTCGCAAAGAGTTGGACACAACTGAGCAACTTTCACTTTCACTGATACTGTCTTGGGCAGTTGGGGAAGAAGTTGGGAAAGGCAAGGGTCCAAGAGTTGAAGGTATTATTATGTGTTACCAAGGCCTCATGCTTAAAGACTAAAACCTAAGCCCATGGTCTAGCGTTCAGGGCCTGGCCACTTGCAGCTTCAGATCATCTTTTCAAAATTATCTTTTATGAATCAGTTTTTCTCACCTTACAGTCTAACTGGGTGAATATTGTAACATACCTTCTTTACAACCTAGTATCTTCTATGCTTTATCCCTGATATTTCTCCATGTCTGAAATGTCTTTCCACACCTCCCCATCTTCCTACCCACATGTTTAAAAGAAATCTAGCCCTGCTCAGAATTATCTAATGATCTCCTGACAACCTGCACTGAGAGCCACTTTATTAAATAGCCTTTTCTATGCAGTAACAAGAAGTTGATTGGTTCTATGAAGACCTACAAGAACTAACACCCAAAAAAGATGTCCTTTTCATTACAGGGGACTGGAATGCAAAAGAAGTCAAGAAACACCTGGAGTAACAGGCAAATTTGGCCTTGGAGCACGGAATGAAGCAGGGCAAAGGCTAATAGAGTTTTGTCAAGAGAATGCACTGGTCATAGCAAACAACCTCTTCCAACAACACAAGAGAAGACTCTACACATGGACATCACCAGATGGTCAACACCAAAATCAGACTGATTATATTCTTTGCAAACAAAGATGGAGAAGCTGTATACAGTTAGTGAAAACAAGACCAGGAGCTGACAGTGGCTCAGATCACTAACTCCTTATTGCCAAATTCAGACTTAAATTGAAGAAAGTAGGGAAAACCACTAGACCATTCAGATATGACCTCAATCAAATCCCTTATGATTATACAGTGGAAGTGAGAAATAGATTTAAGGGACTAGATCTGATTGATAGAGTGCCTGATGAACTCTGGACGGAGGTTTGTGACATTGTACAGGAGACAGGGACCAAGACCATCCCCATGGAAAAGAAATGCAAAAGAGCGAAATGGCTGTCTGAGGAGGCCTTACAAATAGTTGTGAAAAGAAGAGAAGCGAAAAGCAAAGGAGAAAAGGAAAGATATAAGCATCTGAATGCAGAGTTCCAAAGAAGAGCAAGGAGAGATAAGAAAGACTTCCTCAGTGATCAATGCAAAGAAATAGAGGAAAACAACAGAATAGGAAAAACAAGAGACCTCTTCAAGAAAATTAGAGATTCCAAGGGAATATTTCATGCAAAGATGGGCTCGATAAAGGACAGAAATGGTATGGTCCTAACAGAAGCAGAAGATATTAAGAACAGGTGGCAGGAATACACAGAAGAACTGTACAAAAAAGATCTTCACGACCAAGATAGTCACGATAACGTGATCACTGACCTAGAGCCAGACATCTTGGAATGTGAAGCCAAGTGGACCTTAGAAAGCATCACTACTAACAAAGCTAGTGGAGGTGATGGAATTCCAGTTGAGCTATTTCAAGTCTTGAAAGATGATGCTGTGAAAGTGCTGCACTCAATATGCCAGCAAATTTGGAAAACTCAGCAGTGGCCACAGGACTGGAAGAGGTCAGTCTTCATTCCAATCCCAAAGAAAGGCAATGCCAAAGAATGCTCAAACTACCGCACAATTGCACTCATCTCACACGCTAGTAAAGTCATGCTCAAACTTCTCCAAGCCAGGCTTCAGCAGTATGTAAACCGTGAACTCCCAGTTGTTCAAGCAGGTTTTAGAAAAGGCAGAGCCACCAGAGATCAAATTGCCAACATCCGCTGGATCATGGAGAAAGCAAGAGAGTTCCAGAAAACCATCTATTTCTGCTTCATTGACTATGCCAAAGCCTTTGACCGTGTGGATCACAATAAACTGTGGAACATTCTGAAAGAGATGGGAATACCAGACCACCTGACCTGCCTCTTGAGAAACCTGTATGCAGGTCAGGAAGCAACTGTTAGAACTGGACATGGAACAACAGACTGGTTCCAAATAGGAAAAGGTGTACGTCAAGGTTGTATATTGTCACCTTGCTTATTTAACTTATATGCAGAGTACATCATGAGGAAAGCTGGGCTGGAAGAAGCACAAGCTGGAATCAAGATTGCTGGGAGAAATATCAATAACCTCAGATATGCAGATGACACCACCCTTATGGCAGAAAGTGAAGAGGAACTCAAAAGCCTCTTGATGAAAGTAAAAGAGGAGAGTGAAAAGGTTGGCTTGAAGCTCAACATTCAGAAAACAAAGATCATGGCATCTGGTCCCATCACTTCATGGGAAATAGATGGAAAAACAGTGGAAACAGTGTCAGACTTTATTTTTTTGGGCTCCAAAATCACTGTAGATGCTGATTGCAGCCAGGAAATTAAAAGACGCTTACTCCTTGGGAGGAAAGTTATGACCAACCTTGACAGTATATTAAAAAGCAGAGACATTACTTTGCCAACCAAGGTCCGTCTAGTCAAGGCTATGGTTTTTCCCGTGGTCATGTATGGATGTGAGAGTTGGACTGTGAAGAAAGCTGATCACAGAAGAATTGATGCTTTTGAACTGTGGTTTTGAAGAAGACTCTTGAGAGTCCCTTATGCTGCAAGGAGATCCAACCAGTCAATTCTAAAGGAGATCAATCCTGGATGTTCATTGGAGGGACTGATGCTAAAGCTGAAACTGCAATACTTTGGCCACCTCATGCGACGAGTTGACTCACTGGAAAAGACTCTGATTCTGGGGAAGGGTGGGGGCGGGAGGAGAAGGGGACGACCGAGAATGAGATGGCTGGATGGCATCACCAACTCTGTGGACATGAGTTTGAGTGAACTCCGGGAGTTGGTGATGGACAGGGTGGCCTGGCTTGCTGTGATCATGGGGTCGCGGAGAATCGGACACTACAGAGCGACTGAACTGAACTGAACTGAATGAGACACATCATTTCCTGCCCGGTGTAAGTTTTAGAAAATCAATTTGCATTTCTCAACAGCTTTTCTTTTTGAGGAAAGACCCATGATGATTATTTGTGTATGCCCCATGGTGCTTCACTTACAGCTTCACCAAAACACAACTTTTTAATAAATGTCTATTAAGCCAATATTTTTCAATCTGACCCTGTTAAAAAACTAGTCATGTTAAACCAGTCTGATTCAGATAACACAGACAATTCATTTCTGACCATCAGAATTATGGAATGCCCTATTGCTTTAATAGTGTGGAACACAACAGAAGGAAAAACGCATTAACTCCCTTTTCTTAAAAAGACTCAAATTAATCCTGCTGAACGCATAATTTTAATCTTAACCAAAGTATTAACTACACAAGATTTTAATTCAGCCCTGTCTCAGCCATTTTTTTGTGGTTCTAGCATTAATGTTTCCATTGGCAGATACTAAAATTGAGTGGCCATTAAGTAATCAAATAATGGATATAAAAGGGCAGTTGAGTTAGAAGCCATAGCTGAGCAGATCAATATTCTCAAAAAGCACCAGGACAAGCACACTCATCTGGAGTCATTGTACAGTAAGCAAATCCTCATGCTTTAGGAATTCCATTGAAAACAAAGAATATTCTTTCAAGGTGCAGACAGCATTACTGATCCAGAGTGATTAGTTGCAGACACATTGTAAAGGGCAGTAAATTCTACATTTTTTACTGCCTTTTTTAAAATATCTACTTGCCATGTTTCGTGCATTTTGATTTTCCTTCAAGTGCGTATTTCTCTCTGTGGAGAACAGATTCTCCTGAGCCTTTAAAAATGATTTAACTCTTAATACCGAAAGCTCAGCAGTCTAGAGATGTTCTGCAACACAAACCATAGCATATGGGTCAAGGCTGAAAGTGCTGCAGTGAGGAAGCAGAATTCTGGAGATGTATTATTTGGCATGGGGGAATGCCACATAGTGGGGACCATTGTGAATGATGAGTTAGTAACACGCCTTTTCACTTGTCCATTTCACTCAGGTGTGTTTTGAAATAAGGGATGTTTTGGCAAGTTAAACAATAAGAACTCTGTAATTTTATAGTGGGTAATAAATCAAAAGTTATACTGTTAATATCCAGATTTAGAAGCTAGGACAGTAATGGCAATTGGCTTTGTTGCCTTGGAACCCTATTTAAATGACAATTTATAAGGTCATTTGGGGCATACAAATTCCAGGAGGTTACACGTATTGACTAAATAGCATCAGTCTGACCCATAGAGAGACTGCTTTGGTCTTGTGAGGATTGAAACCATCTGAACATCTTCAAAACATAGCAGACCAATTCCCAGTCTCAAATAACCTCCAGGCAATCCCTGGTAAACACAACATGAAAAGGAACAGGCTGTAGATACTTTATGTATGAGTTATTGAGCTGCATCACGGGTAAGAGAGTTTTATTTAAGAGTGGACATATTCATCACTTCAGGGTAGCAAGGGGTCTTTTTCACAACTAATTTCAGCTTGAATCTTTAAGTCTTTTCTGGAAATAAGACAATAAGGAAATTTTCAAAAAGGAAACTGTCATTACATCATGGGACACAATCACTGCATTTACCAGTAGGCAGGGTTGATTGCTACCCAAAGAATATTCTGTCACTGGTAAATCAAAAATGTTCCAGTTCAGGAACTAAACTGTTCTACAGAAACCACAACAACCGAGGGAAGATTATATATCTCTGACCCTTTGATTATTTACTCCAAAATTATTTACTCTGCCCATTTCCATGTGCTTTGTCTATAGTGTATAAAGAATTATAACAATTTCTGCTATTAAGGATACCAATAGGAGAAAATTCCTAGTGCAATACAAGTACTGTAGAAGGTACAGGAAGAAATGGATTGGGATAAAGAATAGAAACACATTTTTCAAAGTAATGTTCAAGTAGGGAAGCACAGAAATGGGGCAAGAGCTATAAAGGGATGTGAAATCAAGAGAGTTTTGAAGACAGAAGAAGTTACATAATGACATGAAATCCGACTGAGAAAGAAAATTTGATGATGCAGAAAAAAGAGGGGAGAATTTCTGGAACAATATCCTTGACTATGAAAAACACTTCAGGCTCTGGAACACAAGTAGGGAGGCTGTCCTTAGGTTCGGTGTGGAAGGACACCTTGTCCACAGTGACAGGAAGAAAGAAAATAGGACATAAAGGTAGGCAGATAAAGTAGTGGCAGCCTATGGAGGTCTTGAAGGTCATCAGACTAAACAGAGCGTGGACAAAGGAAAGTTTCAAAATTTGAGGAGAGAAGGAAGGGTGTGACAGCCTCTGAGACAACCAAAGTCCTCTCCTTCCTATTATTCCTGTGTTTGTGTAATCCCATTTTAAATTAACTAGGTGTGCTAAACCTAGTTAATGTTAATAAAGAATACATGCTTCCCAGGTGGCACTAGCGATAAATAACCCACCTGCCAATGCAGGAGACGTGGGTTCGATCCTGGATCATAAAGATCCCCTGGAGAAGGAAATAGCAACTCACTCCAGTATTCTTGCCCGGAAAACTCCCCAGACAGAGGAGCCGGTGGACGACAGTCCACGGGGCCGCAAAGAGTTAGACACGACCGAGGGAGCGCACATGGCGAAAGAGAAAGGGTGGCACTTCTGAAATTCGGTTCTAAAAAGACTATGATTTTAATCACTCTCTCTCAGCCCTCACTCTGGGAGAAACAAGCTGCCATGTTTTGAGCTGCCTTTGAAGGGTCCACGCGGCAAGTTACCACTATGTCTCATCAACAGCCAGCAGAGATTGGGGCCTACTGACAATCATATGAGTGGGCTTAGAAATAGACCCTTCCCTATGAAAACCTCAGGAGACTGGAGCCCTGGCCCACACCTTGTCTGCAGCTTTGTGAGGGCCTTCTAGCCAGAGGCATCCAGTCTAAAGGGATCCCAGATGTCTGACCATCACAGTCTACAGTATCATTGATGCTTATTGCTTTACACAGTATGAGGCCTGGCATGCTACAGTCCGTGGGGTCACAAAGAGTTGGACACGACTGGGTGACTGAACAACAACAGGATGAGATTATACAGGGCTTGCGTGGGTAATGGAAGGTAGTTGCTGGAATATGGAAAGACAAGATCATTAAAGTAGAGCACACCCAGGGACTGAGAGACGTAACAGAAATAGAATTAGATGTATTACATAAACAATGGACTGTACTCAGCCATAAGAATGAAATAATGCCATTTGCTGTAACATGGATGGACCTAGAGATCATCATACTAAGGGAAGTAAGCCAGAGAAGACAAATGTCATGTAACCTTGCTCATATGTGGAGTCTAAAACAGAAATGATACAAATAAACATATAGAAAACAGAAGTAGACCCATGGACATAGAAAACAAATTTGTGATTACCAAAGGGAATAACAGGGAGAGGGAAGATAAATTAGGATTCTGGGATTAAAATATACATACTACTATATATGAAACAGATAACTAAGAAGGACCTACTGTATAGCACAGCGATCTATACTCAATACCCGGTAGTAACCTATAAGGGAAAACAATGTAAAAAAGATATTTTATATATATATATGTGTATATATTATATATATGTGAATCACTTTGTGTTTACTGGAAACTAACACAACATTATAAATCAACTATATTTTAATGAAAATTCCATAAGTAAATAAATAATGAGTTGGAAATGCCTGTCCACCTCACAGAAATCAACTGGGAGAACCAGGATCAAATCCAGGCAGATTGCACTCATTTTACACGACCACATATTAAGGTAAAAACAGAAGACAGTGAAAAAGACTTTCTGGACATGACCCAACACACACCGTTTTGAGCCCATTAGACAACAAAGCTGTTATTAATAGTAAGAGAATGGAAGAGAAATAGTAGGCTTCTACTATTGATCATTGATTTCAGGGTTTCAGCTACCAGTGATAAGGTTTTACACAGCGATGCACAAAGAAGTGAAAGAGTGAATAAAAACAGCAACAATTCCAGCATCATCAATCACTGAGAAGTGAGTCAGCAAGGTGGAAGCAACCTCTGACAGTACTTCTAGAAGTGATCATTTAAACTAGACAGGGAACAGAAGTGAGTTGGAGATTCCTAATGATGTTTGACTATCCTTGAACAGAATTCCGAGAGAGAGGAGTGGAGATGAAACAAAAGCTGTCTGCACTCATTATCAAATAAAAAGGGTATCACCCAAAAAATCTATTCACATTGTATTATTTCAGCAAAATGATTTAAGCTTTTTAATACTACTTTAAAATGCAACATTTTATTCATCCTTTAACACTGCTAGATATGTCTTTGAACTCATCTGAAAGACGTAATATAAATTCAAGTTCATATTATATTCTGTAAATACCACGTAATTGTCTTCCTCCCATTCTAGCATTATCATCCAAGATTTCGTGGAGACTCCAAGCTTTGGGATTCCAAAAGGAATATGAGAGACAAAGGTTATTCAGCAAAAGAGATACTGATGTAAAGAACCGACTTTTGGACTATGTGGGAGAAGGTGAGGTTGGGACAATATGAGAGAATAGCACTGAAACATGTATATTACCATATGTAAGATAGATCACCAGTGTAAATTCAATGCATGAAGCAGGGCACCCAAAGCTGGTGCTCTGGGACAACCCAGAGGGATGGGGTGGGGAGGGAGGTGGGAGGGGCTCCAGGATGGATATTAGAATATTGATGTAATGCCTAACTCGAAGAGCACATCAATAATAGAGCAAATATTAAAAAGTGGTGATGTAAGATGAATTTTTACAATACATTCTTAAAATAAGAAATAGCTATATTATTATGTGTGGCAGATGAAAAAAATTTTAATAATGATGCTAATAAAGATGGTATATTTCAATTCAGGTGCACACTATTAAGCCTCGACATTGATAACATTTTCAGTTTGGAATGTGTGCTTAAAAAGGTTATGTTTACCCAACTGGTAACCTGGAATACTTTGGAATATTCCACAGCAGTCTAAGCATAACATCGAGCATTTCCCCTTGCTATTTTTGTCTGAAAGTGCAAAACATAAGTGATATAATAATGTGGTGATAGCAGCAAGGTTTCTTTTATAGATATGTATGTGTGTGTACATGTGTGTATAAACATGTGTATATACTCATATTGATATATATATGTTGAATATACACATATTTGTTATAAAACCTCAAATGTGTGCATAGCTATAAATAAATGATTCAATTAGAAATAGAAGTATTAGGTAAATGGAGGAAAGCATTGGAGGTCACATAAGGAAGTAAGAATAGGTTTGAAGATATGTTACCAACAGAAAAAGATGAACAGCTGTACAATTGTTATCTTCTGAAATGGTCTGAAAATGAGAGAATTACAGTATTACAGCGATAATGAAATTTTGTAATCATCTTGCCTAGTCATTCACAACTGCAAACAGGTCCGAGTAAATTTTTTTCTATGTACAGCAGCTTGCACCCAACCTGAAACCTACCAAATCAGGATTCCCAGGGTGGGATTGACAAGGTTGAGATGTGCAGTATTGATCAAAGTTCTGATTAAATCAGCAACTTCCTGATTTAATACCTAGGAGCAGAATTCACTTTCTTAAGTATTGCCAAAAACTTTATTTAATAAAAACAGAAAGAAATCAAAACTATATATATTGTTGCTTGAAAGATTATTGTAATTTAAATGTTACTAACTTACCAGTTCAACATAATGCTGCATATTAATTATATTTGTATTCAACTGATAAGACTCATAAGCAACTCAGAAAATGTCAAGGTAGTAGATAATATTTAGTATTTTAAAAATGTAATAAAGGGAATATAAGGATGGATTGGAAGAAAAGTTGCATAATCACTTTTCTTCCTAGAGCAGGACCTGAAGGAAGGCTCTTCTTTGGCTAATCTATCTATCTATTATAGCTATCATTACAATTCCAGGCTGGATGCAGACCTCATCCTACAACTTTACAAACTTTTGAAAAAATTGTGAACCTCTATTTTTTCCAAAATTAAATTCTGACATATCTGGCAAGACAACATTTATTCTCTTGCTCCTTTTTTCATTTGTTTTATTGCTATTATACCAACACACAGTGGTCGGCAAATATGGCTCTGAGGTTTGGCAAATCAGACATCATCCACCAATTCATTAACTCCGATCAGCTCCTTGCCCTTTGGCTGTATTCTTTCAATTGGGAAAGTAGCCACACCCCTGCTCCTCACTCCTCCACAAACATTGAATGCACACCCACTCAAGGATTAATCATTCACCCAAATTTCACTATCTGTTTTCAAAATCAGTCATCGGCAGGTGACATGTTGTGAATGACACCTATCTTACCATGCATGGCTTTTAGAAGCCATGTAGCCCCATTTTGAAGCCAGAACTATACATCTTAACAACTGCCTTCTTGCCCACTGCCTGACCTCAAACTTTGATGCAGACTCTAAAATACAAGTAAGGTGAAAGAAAAGACTCATGGTGTCCTTTTATGCCTGGGTGAATACAAACTGGCCTACAAACAGTGTTCATGAAGTACATTATTTTGATCACATCATTTTTCTGTATTCTATAACAGTGGAGAAATAATGGAAATTTGTGACAAAAAGTGGGCTTCCCAGGTGGCTCAGTGGTTAAAGAATCCACCTACAATGCAGGAGACACAGGACATGGAGGTTTGATCCCTGGGTCAGGAGTATTTCCTAGAGGAGGGCCTGGCAACCCACTCCAGTATTCTGGCCTGGAGAATCCTATGGACAGAGCCTTGAGGGGAGAGTCAGACACGACCGAAGCGACTGAGCACACACATGAGAAAAGACATTCAGACGTTTGGATTACCGAAGTTGACCATGTCTGTTTGTCAGGTTGGTGGGCTAGAAATACATTCTCCAAAATTAGCTGTAGCCCTCATGCCTCGTGACTACAAAGTAAAAGTATTATTTGATGACCTGACTTTTGTAGCATTATACTTTCCTACTATGTAGCTGGACTGCATTAAGACTAATCTGTATAGTATTTCTTCAAGCCTACTCAAAATTCATTGTATCATTTTCCTTTAATATGAGAAGAACACAGTAGGGCCACAAGCTCTTTTTCATTAGATGCTAAGAACAAAACCACATACTGTACACTACCAGTTTTGTTCAACTTAAATGTGAAATATCTAACTAGGAGACATGTGATAGTTACATAACTGTCTTGTTAACCAGAACATTCTGCTTAGCCTCTGAACAAAATGTTTGTCATCATTGGCAGCTATGTTCACAATCTTCTTGAAAATAGGATAACCTGTGACTATTCACACAGAGTGGAACTTTGATGGACACCTCAGTTCTAAAGCAGGAAAGCAATATTTTGTACTTGTTTAAGATGACAATTTAATGGGTTTATCATAAAACTTACTGTGCTTTTTATTATGCAAAATTTTAATGAGTTATTAAAAAACATTTTAAAAAACAATATTTTGTACAGTGTTCTCAGGACTTAGGACAAGTAGAGCAAGCTAATGAAACCTAATATCCAAAAAATGTATTATTTGATTAACTACTTGATACTTTCCTTTTTGGCTATTTGTATAGAAATAACACCCATAAATTCACACTGCATTTGAACCCCTGAGAAGAAAGACTTGCATCTTTACGCACGAGTGTAAAGGCCCTACTAAGTGTTCTTCTCATATTAAAGAGGCATCTGTTCATTATTTTCACTGTAGCTGTTATTCTGAGTTGCAGTGTTTTTTTCCTGCATTGTAGTATTTACACTATTTCTGTCATCAGTTCTTCTGTGATTCAGTGATTCCTTCTGAGCTGTTTTGAAACTTTTGTGCAATGTCACAGCTATGGTGTTGGTACAATAGTACAAGAAAACAATAGAGCTCTGTTCTGTTCCTGCACTGTAGTATTTACACTACTTATGTCATCAGTTCTTTTGTGATTCAATGATTCCTTCTGAGCTGTTTTGAAACTTTTGTGCAATGTCACAGCTATGGTGTTGGTACAATAGTACAAGAAAACAATAGAGCTACAGTAATTAAAACAGTACAAACCAGGCAAGAACACCAGCATAAAGACCAGTGGAACTGAAGAGTGCCCAGAAAACAATCCACTCATGTTTGGTACATTCGTCTTCGACAACGATGCCAAGAATACACAATGAGGGAAGGACAGTCTTTTCAACAACTGATGCTGGGAATTCTGGATAGCTATACTCAGAAGTACGGATTAAACCCTTTCTTATATCAGACACAAAAATCAACTCAAAATGGATTAAAGATTAGTACATAAGACCTGAGGGGAATTTGGTTTCTTATCAACTGAAGATTTTTTTATCTATTAAATCCAAATGACCTAGCACCCACCTACAAATATTGGTTTATTTCTAGCCTTAAACCACAGATTTATTCATGATTCACAGCTTACTAAGAAATAAGGACACAATGTCTTCTCGTCTAATTAATGCTTACTTTCAGGACAATTTTATCAAAATATTATTTTCACTCACAAACAGAGATAGAAGCAGAAGAAAGAATTACCAATGTCTGCAGCACTAGTAAAGTGGTAGTCAGAGCTACTGCTTAATATCTCAAATAATTAAATAACTGCAACAACTAAAGAATCAGAGAAGAGTAAAGACTTTACTGTCTCCATTTCCCACAAAGCCCTTCAACAGCTTGAGCAGTTAGGCTATGTATTCTGTGGTTTAGGAATTTTAAATAATATTAATTGACCTAGAAATGTGTTTGAACGGTAGTGTCTCCTCAGGCAAAAGGCAGACTGTGTAACTGCTCCATGTGAAATAAGTATAATGTGACGACCTTTGAAAATAAAACACTGAAGGAAAGTGCATTCTAACAACAAATAATTTATTCTTCAACCCCAAGTGACTCCATTTAAAGCAGTTTATGGCCTAGAGAATTCAATCCATTTATGGTAAAAAAAAAATAAAACTCTGTGAGTTTTACGTGAGTGAAAAATTTTAAAATACAGAAGATAGCAATGCCAAAGCACAGGTCAGCAAGGAATCATGAATAGTCCTTGGTTTTGAACATAAGCCTACATAACAGCAAGGTGAAGACTCATTTTGTGCCCTGTGTGTATCTGAATTTTGGTATCTCCTCCCCTCTCAAGCCCAGCTCAGGGCCAAGAAACATGGCGGGCAGCGTCAGTGGAGATGAATCATTCCTCAGGCGGCGTCCTCGGCCTGGCCGTCCGTGTGGGCCACTGCCCACATCACCTTTTCTGAGCGCTTCTGAAGGGGATGTGTCCTGCGAGCCTGCTTGGTATGCAGAACAGAGCAGCCTTTGAAGAACCTTATGTACTCCCTGAAGGCCATTTTTCATCTGCAATCCAGAGGACCTCAACTTTCTGACAGGCCCTTCCTTTTATCTTTTCAGTCTTCTGTGAAGTGCGGTAATCACCACAAGCGCACAGGGCACCAGAAAGCCGTGTTTCGCTGCTTTCCCCTATATTTACTGACGTCCATCTCAACTTTCTGCCTGAGCAGGCATTTCTCTTCCCTTCGGCTGGCACACTCTCTCTCATCGCTTCTCTCCTTCCCTCCCTCCCTCTTCTCACTCTCTCCTCCGAGTTCCCACCTCCCCCCGTCTCTTTCTCCCTCTTCTTTTTTCGCCAGCAGAGTTTTTACACTTTGATTAGCAGCCCTTACATACATAAAAATCACCTTGCTGATAGCAGAGGGGACACGACTACTGCAGAAGTCAAGTTGAATAAAGAGCCTTCTGTTTTCTTTCCCAGGTAAAACAGCCAACAGGAGGTCAACTTCCTATCAACACCCACCACGGTTTCTTGCCTTGCAGAAGACCAAATGATGCACAATTATTTGTTCAGCTTTTGGTGGATTTATGAGTGTCTCTGAGAATACCGAGGTCAAGCTCCCAAGCTCTCATCGGCCACAATACTGAACGATCTTGTTGGGAGTTGCTTTATTTTTTCCTCCCAAGCTTCAGCCAATATTGCAATTTATTTTGTAAATAAAGTGACCTTGCTTTTAGGCAGTCCTGTTCTACACTGAGGAAGAGAATTGATCTGTCCTGAGAACTGGTGTGCACTGTGGCCATAAGAACAGGGGAGAAGCCAGCGGCCATGGTCACAAAGTGGAAGCGGAGCTGCATCTCCATTCTGACAGGGAAGGAGGTCTTCCCTGCTAAAGACAAGCTTGTCAAACAGGCTCACTAGCGATGACAAAGCATGCAGGGTCCCTGACCAGGGCTGCATGTGTGTACAAGCCACGTCTCTTAATGAGAATTTAGCGAATTTTCCAGTTTTGTCACCTGGAAAAGGAAATGGTAGAAGCACAAGCTGGAATCAAGATTGCTGGGAGAAATATCAATAACCTCAGATATGCAGATGACACTACCCTTATGGCAGAAAGTGAAGAGGAACTCAAAAGCCTCTTGATGAAAGTGAAAGAGGAGAGTGAAAAGGTTGGCTTGAAGCTCAACATTCAGAAAACAAAGATCATGGCATCTGGTCCCATCACTTCATGGGAAATAGATGGAAAAACAGTGGAAACAGTGTCAGACTTTGTTTTTTTGGGCTCCAAAATCACTGCAGATGCTGATTGCAGCCATGAAATTAAAAGACGCTTGCTCCTTGGAAGGAAAGTTATGACCAACCTTGATAGTATATTAAAAAGCAGAGACATTACTTTGCCGACCAAGGTCCGTCTAGTCAAGGCAATGGTTTTTCCCGTGGTCATGTATGGATGTGAGAGTTGAACTGTGAAGAAAGCTGATCGCCGAAGAATCGATGCTTTTGAACTGTGGTGTTGGAGAAGACTCTTGAGAGTCCCTTATACTGCAAGGAGATCCAACCAGTCCATTCTAAAGGAGATCAATCCTGGATGTTCATTGGAGGGACTGATGCTAAAGCTGAAACTCCAATACTTTGGCCACCTCATGAGACGAGTTGACTCACTGGAAAAGACTCTGATGCTGGGAAAGGTTGGGGGCGGGAGGAGAAGGGGACGACGGAGAATGAGATGGCTGGATGGCATCACCGACTCTGTGGACATGAGTTTGAGTGTACTCCGGGAGTTGGTGATGGACAGGGAGACCTGGCGTGCTGTGATTCATGGGGTCGCGGAGAGTCGGACACGACTGAGCGACTGAACTGAACTGAACTGAACCCACTCCAGTATACTTGCCTGGAAAATTCCATGGACAGAGGAGCCTGGTGGGCTACAGTTCATGGGGCTGCAAAGAGTCAGACACAACTGAGCGACTGAGGGCAAAATTTGGTCACAGTTTATTCCTCTTAAATAATATCCAGCATCATCATTTTCATAATATAAACTAGGAAAAGAATACAAAGGGTATGCTCTGACTGAACAGAAGGGCACAAGTCACAAATGGAAGGCATCTTACTATTAATAAGAAAATGCCAACCTCCCATGGTTGGGTAACAGCTGCTACTTAGATTGTTTGCAATCTTTATACAGGTATAAGAAAAATGAGTCTTTTCCATTCCAGGAAATTTTGCATTCTTTCCAAGCTATGATGGTGCCCTGTAGGCCCAACAAGATAAAGAAAGAAAGTGAAGTCGCTCAGTCATGTCTCTTTGGGACCCCATGGACTGTAGTTTACTAGGCTCCTCAAAACATGGAATTTTCCAGGCAAGAGTACTGGAGTTGGTTGCCATGTCTTTCTCCACGGGATCTTCCCGACCCAGGGATCGAATCCAGATCTCCCGCATTGCAAGCAGACACTTTACCTTCTGAGCCACCAGGGACGCCCAAACAAGATAACAGAGATGTAATTATCTAAGTTATCTCACACACATATTTACTCAATATATTGATGACACTGGCTGCATTCAAGTCAGCAGGAGAAACAAGCAGCCAAGTAAACCTTAGACTCTCAAGAGTGTAAGTTCAAGTTCCTCCATTTTATGCATATCCCTCCACTCAAAACTTCTCAAATTCCATCCCAGATCTCCCCCACAGCCTCATGGAAGCAAGTTACCAATCAGATGATTGAAGACCTACCTTTTAACTACATTTCCTTCATTTGAAGATGGTTTTATTACTTATATTATCATTACCATAGGTAGGGTTTCTTAGTACAAGACAATTGTACTAAGTCAAGCATAAAGACTAACTTTTTTTCATTATCTTATTTCGGGATTCTCCACTGCCTTCACTCCTCAACAGAATGTAAAGCACACTTCTTTTCTGATTTGCTTTGCCTAGTTTTCTCCTTATATTTCACACTCTATGTTTCTCTCCATAAATTCTCTAGCTCCTTACATCCTTGCTGACCTGCAGAGCTTGAGTTCCACAGTTTTCCTTCATTTTTATAAGCAAGTTCTCTGATGAGTTTTCTTCTCACTATATAACAGATATTCCTTTCTAACTAATATTTTTCCACTAAAATTTGTCAATATAGTTCACAATCAAAACATATAGTATTATTGTTTTGACAAAACTAAAATATTTTTAGTATATTTTAGGATATTGAAAGATATCCTAAAGAAAAGCCTTGCAAAGGAAGAGAGCGGATTAAGACAAACTAAGGAAAAGATTTATTTGTTGAAGCCCTTTGTCCCAGTTTCTCTAAAAGTATGACCAATGCCATAGTCCCCATCCCAGCAGCCAGCTGACAAGGCCTTTTGCACTAGAAATCACAGCAACTCCCACCCTTCTATCCCAGGAACAATTTCTGACCAGCTAAGTTTCCCATCACAATCTATAATTCACCTTTAAAAGCCAAAATGCTTCATCAACAAAGAGAATATTGTTATGCTTATGAATAATTTCCCTTTGTACAAAACTGACTTTCGTATACTAGGCAGAATAATAAGAGGACTGAAAATTACAGTGGTTAAAATCAGAGACTTCACTGTAGGAAGACTTTGAATTTAATTATAGGATGAAGGTTCTGACATTGTACAGGAGACAGGGAGCAAGATCATCCCCAAAAAAAGAAATCCAAAAAAGCAAAATGGCTGTCTGGGGAGGCCTTACAAATAACTGTGAAAAGAAGAGAAGCAAAAAGCAAAGGAGAAAAGAAAAGATATAAGCATCTGAATGCAAAGTTCCTAAGAATAGCAAGGAGAGATAAGAAAGCCTTCCTCAGTGATCGCTGCAAAGAAATAGAGGAAAACAACAGATTAGGAGAGACTAGAGATCTCGTCAAGAAAATTAGAGATACCAAAGGAACATTTCATGCAAAGATGGGCACAATAAAGAATAGAAATGGTATGGACCTAACAGAAGTAGAAAATATTAAGAAGAGGTGGCATGAATACAAGAAGAACTGTACAAAAACAATCTTCACGACCTAGATAACCACGATGGTGTGATCACTCACCTAGAGCCAGACATCCTGGAATGCAAAATCAAGTGGGCCTTAGGAAGCATCACTACAAATAAAGCCAGTGGAGGTGATGGAATTCCAGTTGAGCCATTTCAAATCCTGAAAGGTGATGCTGTGAAAGTGCTGCAGTCAATATACCAGCAAATTTGGAAAACTCAGCAGTGGCCACAGGACAGGAAAAGGTCAGTTTGCATTCCAATCCCTAAGAAAGGTAATGCCAAAAATGTTCAAACTACCTCACAACTGCACTTATCTCACATGCTAGCAAAGTAACGCTCAAAATTTTCCAAGCCAGGCTTCAACAATACATGAACCATGAACTTCCAGATGTTCAAGCTGGTTTTAGAACAGGTAGAGGAACCAGAGGTCAAATTGCCAACATCTCTTGGATCATCGCAAAAGCAAGAGAGTTACCAAAAAACATTTATTTCTGCTTTATTGACTATGCCAAAGCCTTTGACTGTGTGGATCACAATAAACTGTGGAAATTCTGAAAGAGATGGGAGTACCAGACCACCTGACCTGCCTCTTGAGAAATCTGTATGCAGGTCAGAAAGCAACAGTTAGAACCGGACATGGAACAACAGACCGGTTCCAAATAGGAAAAGGAGTCCATCAAGGCTGTATATTGTCATCCTGCTTATTTAACTTATATGCAGAGTACATCATAAGAAATGCTGTGCTGGATGAAGCACAAGCTGGAATCAAGATTGCCAGGAGAAATATCAATAACCTCAGATATGCAGATGACACCACACTTATGGCAGAAAGTGAAGAACTAAAGAGCCTCTTGATGAAAGTGAAAGAGGAGAGTGAAATAGTTGGCTTAAAGCTCAACATTCAGAAAACAAAGATCATGGCATATGGTCCCATCACTTCATGGCATATAGATGGAGAAACAGTGGAAACAGTGGCAGACTTTATTTTCTTGGACTCCAAAATCACTGCAGATGGTGATTACAGACATGAAATTAAAAGATGCTTGCTTCTTGGAAAAAAAGTTATGACCCACCTAGACAGCATGTTAAACAACAGAGACATTACTTTGCCAACAAAGGTCTATCTAGTCAAGGCTATGGTTTTTCCAGTAGTCATGTATGGATGTGAGAGTTGGACTATAAAGAAAGCTGAGTGCTGAAGAATTGATGCTTTTGAACTGTGGTATTAGAGAAGTCTCTTAGAGTCCTTTGGACTGCAAGGAGCTCCAACCAGTCAATCCTAGAGGAAATCAGTCCTGACTATTCATTGGAAGGACTGATATTGAAGCTGAAACTCCAATACTTTGGCCACCTGATGTAAAGAACTGACAAACTGGAAAAGACCCTGATGCTGGGAAAGATTGAGGGCAGGAGGAGAAGGGGACAAGAGAGGATTAGATAGTTGGAAGACATCACCGACTCAATGGACATGAGTTTGAGTAAACTGGAATTGGTGATGGACAGGAAGGCCTGGCATGCTGCAGTCCATGGGGTAACAAAGAGTCAGACATGACTGAGTGAACTGAACTGATAGTTCTAACATGTACTCGGCAGAAAACCTTAGGCACACTCCTTAATCTGAGTCTCTGTATTGTCATCTGTAAAGTGAGGATGATAATCTACCTACCATACAGGACTGTTTTGAAGGTAAATAAAATAAACTTTTATTTTAGGTACATCAACTTATATCACCTACTTAAAGCTCAAGTAATTCTATTTTTTAAAGATACATATGTAAAAACAATCTGAAAAAAAAAAACAGTAGCATAATAACTAGTTGAGAGTCAAAGAAAAATTACCTAATAAACCAGAACTCATATCAGCTTTTGTTATGATATCAGCCTGGTATCACGTTAATTTCTGGGACTCCAGAAGCAAGTTTAAGTGGCATTTTGACTCTTTCAGGGAACACAGCCACTGTAGGACATGTGCCCTGAGGTCCTGAACAGGACACAGGAAATAAACTAAGCGGTACTACCCCAGGTCAGGAGCAGGACTTTCCCCAGGCAGCTCAATGGGTAATGAATCCATCTACAAAGCAGGAGATACAGGAGATGTGGGCTTGATCCCTGAAATGGGAAGATCCTGTGGAGGAGAAAATGGCAGCCCTCTCCAGTATTCTTGCCTGGAGAATCCCATGGACAGAGGAGTCTGGTAGGCTACAGTCCATGGGGTTGCAAAAGTCAGACTCGACTTAGCAACTAAACCACCAAAGATGTGTTATTGATAAAATGATCATTTTGAGACAAATGAGAGTGAACTACTTAACTGCCTTCTTTGTGAATCACCATAAGTACCCTTTCACAGGGCCCAAAATAAATTACAGATTTTCTCCTCAAAAACATTTATTTACATGAGTATTAGTACAAGTCATTGTACCTGACTCTTTGAAAATGTTAGGAATCCTCTTCAAGAGCTAATGAATATATTACTACCAAGAAGATAGATAGATTCATGAGGTTGATTCTGAATGCAAAGATATTATCAAGTACAGTATGATAAGCAGCAAACAAAATTGGAACTGGCTGTCCAATGATAAAGCCAATCAGTTTCCATAGTAACATTATTTTAACTTTTGACTTTCATAACTTTCTGTCTAACTCATACATTCTCACGGCATGTAAGTACTTCCCAACAAAATCTTCTGTTTATATTGTGTATAGTTTGTACCTCATTAACTTTGGCTTCCTTACTATCTTTTGTACTGATACTAGAGATTGCTCACATCTTAAGTTTTATAAAATACCAGTCTTATCTTTTATATTGAATTAATATTCCAAAAATATCACAACTTGTTGTGATTGAAACATATTTCATGCCTCAGAAGGGTAAAGTAGATTAAATCCAGTTTTTAAAAAATGACATAAAAGATCTTCAACAATTTGAAATGTAAAATATTTATACAGCTGATTCAATAGCTATAAAACAAATTAAGTAAAACTATAAAGGTATCCCCTCTTTATTCCTGGTAAACAGGATTTTTCTTTAATCCTTTTCAGATGAAATAAATAATGTTGTATGCAGAAGTCCTCCATAAATATTGTGATTAAAAATTTTATTCTTAAATATGTGATAATAATAAAATGTAATAATGTAACAGCAACCTAAATCTTTGTGTGCATCTCACCAAGCTCACTGACTAGCTACCAATGGAAGACACCAGAGAAAAGAAAAAATGTTAAAAACTGACAGGGTAAAGCAAGCTCCACAACTCCACGTCTTCTGAAGTTACTAACCATATTAACAAAGGAAGCAAAAGGAAAAGCTTTATTCTTTGTCCTGCTCTATGCCATGAATAAGCCAGCCAATTGAATCTAACATAATTTTAGTGCATTCTTCTTAAAAAATAAAGGTCTATTTTAAAATTATTTTACCTTATATAGAAGAAGTTTAATACATAAGAACATTTTCCAGGCTGAATTCTAGTAACTTACACAAAATTCTTTTTTGATTTAAAGTGAATTTTGAGCCAATATAAATTCACTATCTCAACACTAGCTAATACCCATGTCCATAGTAAAATATCTTCTTTCAACTGAAACTCAGGAAATAAAAGCCAATTAAGGGTATGATTTCCAACAATTTTTGAAGATAAGACTACCAGTGATGGTCTTATGATAGATAAATGAAATCATAGGGAGGGAGAAGTAAACAAACAAAATAGTATCAGAGCATTTAACCTGGACAATTAGACTTAAAGTCATCCTTCCAGGTTGATGAGCTAATGAGAATGATGACTCCTACCTCTTTAGCCCTGTTGAGATGTGGAGAATAGGGATCACAGTGTTATAAAAATCATCAGGATTAGATTTCCCTTAACATGCATACAGTCAAAGGGGAAAAAACATCTTAAGATGAATTTTTCATAATGAGGCTAAGATGAGAAATTAAAGATTAAGTCATTGAGAACATTTATAATTAGAAGAGCCATTTTTAATTATTTTTTTCTTTTCAGTACCAAATTTGGGTAATATATTCAATATTTGACCAAGTAGAAAAATTATAAATGTTCTCAATGACTTAATCATACAACTATGAGAGGGTCAATTGGTGTAATCTTTCTGGTAAGAATATTTGGTGAAAAAACACTCTAGAAATGGGCATAGAAGGAACCTACCTCAACCTAATAAAGGCCATATATGACAAACCCATAGCAAACATTATTCTCAATGGTGAAAAACTGAAAACATTTCCTTTAAGATCAGAAACAAGCCAAGGGTGCCTACTCTCGCCATCCCCCCTCCACTCTCAATACTTAACACAGAGACAGAAACACAGAAAAGGCTCAGTGCTTTTGAACACATAGAGGGATTTTTTAAAAGAACTGTTATGCAGCATGAAGTAAGTCAGAAACAGGAGAACAGATACCGTATACTAATGCATATATACGAAAATGCTAACTACAGAGTTCAGCAACATTTGCAGTAGCATATTAATATTACCCATTTAGTATGCTGTAATTAAACAAAAGTACAATATGATATCAGTAAGATTTTTAGTGCTTCATGATGCTTATCCTCCCCTTCAGATCCAAAAATACTCTGCTGCTCATCATATAATATTTCTCAGTTCTGCCTCGTCTCTAGCTCTTAATTCCCTAACTCTGTCTTAACATATCTACTGTCATTCCCTTGATTTCCTGAGTTGCTTCTTATTTAATTCTTCTTCTGTATTTTCCTAAGAGACGGTATTCAAAGGTGGCTTAAGAAATTATTCCTAATGGCAACTGTGACCCCAGTGACACACCTACAGTTTGGGAGCAAATCACTAGATTTTCTGTGCCCCTTGTTTCTCATTTTCTGAAACTTGTCATAATGACACTGACCTCCTGGCCTTCCCCAACCAGACTGTGAAGCTCATTATTGTTCATATGACATAATAGTTTGACTGGTCACCTAGCTATTCCCCATCTACAGCTTTGCTTTCTGTCAGAGAATTTCCCTGTACCCCAAAAGAGTTTTCCCTCTACCCCTAAGAAACAAAGTTTTCATTCCCTGACAATTTTCAATATGTTACCTTACTTTAGAGAAAAGCTTTCTCCAAACCAAAAAAGAAAATAAGAAAGAATCTTATATCCAAGAAGATTCAGTCCAGTTCAGTTCAGTCGCTCAGTCGTGTCCAACTCTTTGCAACCCCACGAATCACAGCACGCCAGGCCTCCAAGTCCATCACCAACTCCCGGAGTTCACTCAAACTCATGTCCATAGAGTCGTTGATGCCATCCAGCCATCTCATTCTCTGTTGTCCCTTTCTCCTGCCCACAATCCCTCCCAGCATCATTGTCTTTTCCAATGAGTCAACTCTTCACATGAGGTGGCCAAAGTATTGGAGTTTCAGTTTTAGCATCAGTCCTTCCAAGGAACACCTAGGACTGATCTCCTTTAGAATGGACTGGTTGGATCTCCTTGCAGTCCAAGGGACTCTCAAGAGTCTTCTCCAACACCACAGTTCAAAAGCATCAATTCTTTGGTGATCAGCTTTCTTCACAGTCCAACTCTCACATCCATACATGACCACGGGAAAAACCATAGCCTTGACTAGGCGGACCTTGGTTGGCAAAGTAATGTCTCTGCTTTTTAATATACTATCTAGGTTAGTCATAACTTTCTTTCCAAGGAGTAAGTGTCTTTTAATTTCATGGCTGCAATCAGCATCCACAGTGATTTTTGGAGCCCCAAAAAATAAAGTCTGACACTGTTTCCACTGTTTTTCCATCTATTTCCCATGAAGTGATGGGACCAGATGCCATGATCTTTGTTTTCTGAATGTTGAGCTTCAAGCCAACCTTTTCACTCTCCTCTTTCACTTTCTTCAAGAGGTGTTTGAGTTCCTCTTCACTTTCTGCCATAAGGGTGGTGTCATCTGCATATCTGAGGTTATTGATATTCCAAGAATATTAGGGGTGATTATTAGAGAAAACAGTCTTGTGAAAGCATGGATTTTTAGGCTCAGAAATCAATTAAGTCTGCTCTATAGGACAAATGCTGTTTGAGGATATGTTACTGCTATTATAATTGGGAGAAAGGGGGGGTGAAGATTATATTCAATGTTGGATGTGAGACTTGATGGATTGCAAGAATTTAAACAATACAAGGTAACTTATTTGGGGTTTGAGATTTGCAATTGGAGGTCTAGCCTTATTGGATTCATCATAAACAAGGTAAGTTTCTTCCCTGATGTTCAGGCTGGTAGAGAGCTCTCTCTGCTTTATCTCCAAGGGGCTTTTTCACTGCTATACTCCCATTAAAAAAAACAAAAAAAAACCTGGGAAATAACGGTTGATTCACTTGGTAATTCTTGTTCAGCTTAACAGCATGGCCTGTAGCACTAGATGTCCATGATAATCTATGTTCATTTCAGGGAAAAAGAGTAATATTTAGAGATGTCACACATAGCAATGAAATCCTTTACCTTGTTTTATAAATATGAGAAATTTTCTGAAAACAATTATAAACAAAAATAAAATTGGGAAATTAGGTTTAGCACAGCACTAGGATGATTGTCTTATTTGAAGGTGACAGAAGCAGTTCCTGAATGCATATACTATGGTTCATTTTTCCCTTGTATCAGATACTTTAGGGTGTTCAATATCTATTCATAAGAAAATCTCTTACCTAATTCATCACGATGGAAACTGAATATCTCAAGGGCAATAAAACTGCATAAGTCAAACCCTATCATAGTAAACATTTTCTCCTTGGGGTATAAATAAAGCGATCAATTTAAAAACTCTCATTTTGAGAACAAAGCAAAGTAAGGAAATAACAAAAACTCCTACCAAAATTACAACAATTCAACAAAAGATTTTCTGTATACATTGCTATGTCCCCAAGGTAATTAGCCCAATATGACGTAAAACCTGAGACTGGCTTTGGTGAGAAATTTAGCTCAAATAAATCTATGACATGATTATCTTACATAGTTAACACTTTGAACTCAAATATCTCACCACTCTAAAATAAAAGTATATAAATTTCTGTTCTGTGGCTTAAAAGTATTTGCATTATACATTTGCTCATTTCATCCATATTACTCAGACCCCTCTACTACTATCAACACATTACCTTTCGATAAGATTTATTTCAACCATCTTCATGGCAGAGACAAATTATTTAGCCACTGCATGCTAAACAAATCTGTGTAATTTTCTTACAGAAAATGCTTCTTAGCTTCTGAGTGTTTTCCTTCCAGTTAAAGAGGTCTAAGTCTAATAAATTTTAAATGTAATCTTACATTTCTTCAAGAGCTAGTCTCAATTGTTGAGAAAATATTTATCTAGGTAGAATCTTTAGACAATTTAAAGAATAATGGAAAGCTTTCAACTACCCAGACATTTTAGATGCTCAGAGCAAATAATTTTAGCAAAATGAGCAATTCAAAAATGATTTATTCCACTGGGTTATTGGATACAAACATAGCTCCAAGCCCAATATCGAGTTGAGGGAATATAACCCTATGTTTGGAGACTTGACTAAATTTTGTTCGAGGCACAAAATACGCAAGAATTTTACCAAAGGAAAAAAAGAAAAGAATTAGTTAAAAGATCTCCAGATAAAACATACATAGATACTGCCAGAATACATTAAATTGTTGCATAAAACGTTTTAAGCCCTTCTTTGAAATTGTAGCAGTCAGCCTTACTTCAGAGACACAAGCAGCTTAAGTGACAATGACAGTGTCCCAGAGGAAGCAGATGAGACACAGCAGCCCTGGAGACCCACGGGCCGAAGGTGTGGAGTTTGAGATGGAGGAGTCTGAGTGCCTGAATCAGGGCTTTGAATAGAGCCACCCTTTCGTCAAAATATCTCTTCTGCACTTTACCTGCATGAAGGGTAAACACATTTGACCCATTCCTCATTTGGGGATTTGTCTGCTATAGCAGCTAATGTAACCTTCATTTAATCTGCTAAAGAAAAAGCTATCTTCCCCAACTCTGGGCATGAAAGAAACATTGATTGCTTTAAATTTCAAGTTTGAAAGAGTTTCATCTTTAATGTGACTGTAGAGGTTTAGAAAGCTTTTCATTGTTGACATCTTTGCATCGCTTTCGATCTAGCCATATGCTTCTTGGTGCAGCACCTTAAAAATTAAGGGAGGGGGGAGTACTTTTAATTTGTACTTGCTTATCTCTTTCCAAGGTTTTAAAGATTTGAAATTCTCTCCCCTGGCACATCAAAAATTTGATTAATGCAACAGTATGTTTTAGTCAGGACTGAATACAAAGCGTGATCACTCACCTGGAACCAGACATCTTGGAATGTGAAGTCAAGCATCTCTACAAACAAAGCTAGTGGAGGTAATGGAATTCCAATTGAGCTATTTCAAATCCTGAAAGATGATGCTGTGAAAGTGCTGCATTCAATATGCCAGCAAAATTGGAAAACTCAGCAGTGGCCACATGACTGGAAAATGTCAGTCTTCATTCCAATCCCAAAGAAAGGGAATGCCAAGGAATGCTCAAACTACTGCACAATTGCACTCATCTCACACGCTGGTAAAATCATGCTCAAAATTCTCCAAGCCAGGCTTCAGCAATATGTGAACCATGAACTTCCAGATGTTCAAGCAGGTTTTAGAAAAGGCAGGGAAACCAGAGATCAAATTGCCAACATCCGCTGGATCATGGAGAAAGCAAGAGAGTTCCAGAAAAACATCTATTTCTGCTTCATTGACTATGCCAAAGCCTTTGACTGTGTGGATCACAATAAACTGTGGAACATTCTGAAAGAGATGGGAATCCCAGACCACCTGACCTGCCTCTTGAGAAACCTGTATGCAGGTCAGGAAGCAACAGTTAGAACTAGTCATGGAACAACAGACTGGTTCCAAATAGGAAAAGGAGTGCGTCAAGGTTGTATATTGTCACCCTGCTTATTTAACTTATATGCAGAGTACATCATGAGGAACGCTGGGCTGGAAGAAGCACAAGCTGGAATCAAGATTGCCGGGAGAGATATCAATAACCTCAGATATGCAGATGACACCACTCTTATGGCAGAAAGTGAAGAGGAACTCAAAAGCCTCTTGATGAAAGTGAAAGAGGAGAGTGAAAAGGTTGGCTTGAAGCTCAACATTCAGAAAACAAAGATCATGGCATCTGGTCCCATCACTTCATGGGAAATAGATGGAAAAACAGTGGAAACAGTGTCAGACTTTATTTTTTTGGGCCCCAAAATCACTGCAGATGCTGATTGCAGCCAGGAAATTAAAAGACGCTTACTCCTTGAAAGGAAAGTTATGACCAACCTAGATAGCATATTAAAAAGCAGAGACGTTACTTTGCCAACAAAGGTCCGTCTAGTCAAGGCTATGGTTTTTCCCGTGGTCATGTATGGATGTGACAGTTGGACTGTGAAGAAAGCTGATCACCAAAGAATTGATGCTTTTGAACTGTGGTAATGGAGAAGACTCTTGAGAGTCCCTTGGACTGCAAGGAGATCCAACCAGTCCATTCTAAAGGAGATCAGTCCTGGGTGTTCATTGGAAGGACTGATGCTAAAGCTGAAACTCCAATACTTTGGCCACCTCATGCGATGAGTTGACTCACTGGAAAAGAGTCTGATGCCGGGAGGGATTGGGGGCAGGAGGAGAAGGGGACGACAGAGAATGAGATGGCTGGATGGCATCACCGACTCGATGGACATGAGTTTGAGTGAACTCCGGGAGTTGGTGATGGACAGGGTAGCCTGGCGTGCTGTGATTCATGGGGTCTCAAAGAGTCGGACACGACTGAGTGACTGAACTGAATACAAAGCTATTATAAAGCACTGGGGTTTAAGTAGCTCAGGTGGTAAATAATCTGCCTGCAATGCAGGAGACTCCGGTTTGATTCCTGGGTCGGGAAGAAGCCCTGGAGAAGCGATAGGCTACCCACTCTAGTATTCTTGGGCTTCCCTGGTGGCTCAGATGGTAAAGAATCTGCCTGTAATGCGGGAGACCTGGGTTTGATCCTTGGGTTGGGAAGATCCCCTGAAGGAGGGCATGGCAACCCACTACAGTGTTCTTGCCTAGAGAATCCCATGGACAGAGGAGCCTGGTGGGCTACAGTCCATGGGGTCTCAAAGCCAGACATGACTGAGTGATTAAGCACACAGGATCTAAGTTGAAAACTGTGTTGCCAACCTTGTAACTGTCCCACCACTTAAAACACAGTATCTCATAAAGTGGATTTCTATATTATATTAGCAATGAAGATGAGAAGTAAGTTG
Source organism: Moschus berezovskii (assembly GCF_049115385.1). Lineage (NCBI taxonomy): Eukaryota > Metazoa > Chordata > Mammalia > Artiodactyla > Moschidae > Moschus > Moschus berezovskii. The sequence continues at coordinate 12,100,505 of NC_142467.1, forward strand.
TTAATACTAGTCTCAGTGGTGCAAGAAAATAGGAAAAAATAAAAATGAATAACAGAAAAATGATATTATACAGGTCCCATTAAATCATAATTGGTTAATGTGGTAGACCCACTGCTATGCCAACCATGAATAATCCTTTTGTGTATCAAACACTTTAATATATTACTTACAATTCTATGACTTAGGTGCTATTATTATTTACATCTTTCAGATAAAGATAAAGGCTTAGAGAAACTAAATTATTGTGTGTTAGCCACTCAGTTAACATGCTCACATGTTAGCCTGGAATTCTCCAGGCAAAAATACATTCCCTTCTCCAGGGGATCTTCCCAACCCAGGGACTGACCCAGGTCTCCTGCATTGTAGGCAGATTTTTACCATCTGAACTACAAGGGAAGCCCAATTAAGCTGTTAATACTTGCTCAAAGTTTGACAATTAACCTGTGAAACCTGAAGCCAACACTAAGCTAATCTGCTGATACATTCAATGCCCATTCTAAAGGCGATCAGTCCTGGGTGTTCATTGGAAGGACTGATGCTAAAGCTGAAACTACAATACTTTGGCCACCTCCTGCGATGAGTTGACTCACTGGAAAAGAGTCTGATGCTGGGAGGGATTGGGGGTGGGAGGAGAAGGGGATGACAGAGGATGAGATGGCTGGATGGCATCACCGACTCGATGGACATGAGTTTGAGTGAACTCCGGGTGTTGGTGATGGACAGGGAAGCCTGGCGTGCTGTGGTTCATGGGGTCGCAAAGAGTCGGACACGACTGAGCGACTGAACTGAACTGAACTGAAGTCTTCACTGAATGTGTTACAATACTGTTTCTGTCATTTCTGTTCTGATTTTTTGGCCAGGAGGCATGTGGGATCTTAGCCCCTCAACCAGGGATAGAACCCACACGCCCTGCATCGGAAGGCAAAGCCTTAACCTCTGGACTGCCAGGGAAGTTCTGCAGTGCTTTATTGATGCTGTTGTTGGTGTTGCTTTAGTCACGTTAAGTCTGACTCTTCCGTGAGCCCATGGACTAAAGTCCACCAGGCTCATCTATCCATGGAATTTCCCAGGCAGAAACACTGGAGTGAGTTTCCATTTCCTTCTCCCAGGGGCTCTTCCTGATCCAGGGATTGAACCCACGTCTCCTGCATTGGCAGGCAATTCTTTAGTACTGAGCCACCAGGGAGTAGCCACATATAATATTACATAGTATTAGTCAATGTGTTTTATTGTTTTTTCTATTATACTGTTGTCCTGTATTCTACCCTATTTTGGTCACCTGACATAAGATTACCATTATGACAAGTATTAGCAGAACCAGATTACATAACCTAAATCTTGATGTTAAAAATAAGTTAATAAATGACCTCCAGGTACATATGGGGATTTAAAACTATACCGAAGCTCTACTTGCGTGTTTCTCAGTTGTCTTGCAGAGAACTCCCTACCTTCTATGGCAGGGCGGACAATCAACCAGAGGTTTGATGACTTGCATAGGCAGGTGGGACTATATCAGGCTCAGTCAGCACCCACGGGTCCAAACTCTGCTTGGGAAGAAGCAGTGCCTTCTCCTTTGCCCAGAATCGGGCATAATATTAGAGAAGCAGAAAGCTTGAAAGAATATCATCAGCATGAGGAGGACTCCACCGTAAAACACGGCACAAACTGTGGCCCCAGGGAAAAATACAAAAACTGGAGCAGAAGCAACAAGAGAAGCCAGGGACCGGCTACTTCCCTGAACCCAAAGCTATGACTACCCCTAATCCCTTAGCTTTTCAGGCCAGTCCCTGGAAGAAGGCAGAAGGAAAAACCCTGTTTACTGCATTTTAAATGGTTCTAATTTGGAGAATCCAGAATTGAGTGACAGGACATTTTTGCCATCAGGTAGCATGATGACTTGACATCAAGATTAGGCTGAGACAGAAAAATGTGGTTCAAATGTTTGCATACAAAACCACATGATTTTATACATCTGTGTCTCTTTTATATACCTCTGTATAAGTTATGTATTGTTGCCTTTTTCTGCGATGATAACTCTTAGCAAATGTCAAGGATACAACAGCGTACTGTCAACTAAAATGACCATGCTATGCTTTAGATTCCCAAATAGTGAATCATCACATTCAGTTCAGTTCAATCACTCAGTCATGTCCAACTCTTTGCGACCCCATGGACTACAGCATGTCAGGCCTCCCCATCCATCACCAACTCCCGCAGCTTACTCAAACTCCTATCCATAGAGTCGGTGGTACCATCCAACAATCTCATCCTCTGTCATCCCTTTCTTTTCCTGCCTTCAATCTTTCCAAGCATCAGGGTCTTTCCAATGAGTCGGTTCTTTGCATGAGGGGGCCAAAGTATTGGAGTCTCAGTTTCAGTATCAGTCCTTCCAATGAACACCCAGGACTGATCTCCTTTAGAATGGACTGGCTGGATCTCCTGGCAATCCAAGGGACTCTCAAGAGTCTTCTCCAACACCACAGTTCAAAAGCATCAATTCTTCAACGATCAGCTTTCTTTATAGTCCAACTATCACAGCCATACACGACTGCTGGAAAAACCATAACTTTGACCAGATGGACCATTGTCTCTGCTTTTTAATATGCTGTCTAGGTTGGTCATAGCTGTTCTTCCAAGGAACAAGTGTCTTAATTTCATGGCTGCAGTCACCATCTGCAGTGATTTGATAGCCCCCCAAAAATAAAGTCTCTGTTTCCATTGTTTCCCCATCTATTTGCCATGAAGTGATGGGACTGGATGCCATGATCTTAGTTTTCTGAATGTTGAGCTTTAAGCCAACTTTTTCACTCTCCTCTTTTACTTTCATTAAGAGGCTCTTTAGTTCTTCTTCGCTTTCTGCCTTAAGGGTGGTGTCATCTGCATATCTGAAGTTATTGATATTTCTCAAAGCAGTCTTGATTCCAGCTTGTGCTTCATCCAGCCTGGCATTTTGATTGATGTCTTCTGCATGTAAATTAAATAAGCAGGGTGACCATATACAGCTTTGATGTACTGCTTTCCCGATTTGGAACCAATCTGTTTTCCATGTCCATTTCTAAACATTGCTTTTGACCTGCATACAGGTTTCTCAGGAGGCAGGTCAGGTGGTCTGGTATTCTCATCTCTTGAAGAATTTTCCATGATTTGCTGTGATCCACACAGTCAAAGGCTTTGGCATAGTCAATAAAGCAGAAATAGATGTTTTTCTGGTATTCTCTTGCTTTTTCCATGATCCAGCGGATGTTGGCAATTAGATCTCTGGTTCCTCTGCCTTTACTAAATCCAGCAAGAACATCTGGAAGTTCATGGTTTACATACTGTTGAAGCCTGGCTTGGAGAATTTTGAGCATGACTTTGCTAGCGTGTGAGATGAATTCAATTATGTGGTAGTTTGGGCATTCTTTGGCATTGCCTTTCTTTGGGATTGGAATGAAGACTGACCTTTTCCAGTCCTGTGGCCACTGCTGAGTTTTCCAAATTTGCTGACATATTGAGTGCCATACTTTCACAGCATCATCTTTCAAGATTTGAAATAGCTCAACTGGAATTCCATCACCTCCACTAGCTTTGTTCGTAGTGATGCTTTCTAAGGCCCACTTGACTTCACATTCCAGGGTGTCTGGCTCCAGTTGAGTGATCACAGCATCGTGATTATCTTGGTCGTGAAGATTTTTGTACAGTTCTGTGTATTCTTGCCACCTCTTCTTAATATCTTCTGCTTCTGTTACACAGTCATCACATTGTGCACCATAAAACAGGAAAATCACGTTATACAATCTAAATATATACAGTTTTTATTTGTCAGTCATACTTCGAGAAATATACTGATAAGAAAAATATGCTGTTCACACTCGTGTGTTTCTAGGATACCTTTTGCTTCTTTTCGCATGCTTTCTCCACAAGTTCATGCTTACTGAACCATGAAGAATCGTAGTGACCTATTTATAAAACTTTTTGAACATAACATACAAAGGAAGAGTACAAAGCTTAGCATTTGGTAGGTGCTTAAAAATCATTTTTTGAATTTAAAATGATGGTAGAGGACCCCATATTATCATCTACATCTTTTTACAAAGTCTCACTAAGAAAGAGAGTAGAAAATAGACGCTAGATCTAGTAAGTAAAATGCCTTTTTTCTGTATGATTAGTTACTCAATGGATGCTGTATCTGAGACTTCAGCACTTACATGTCCAAAGGATTCTCTGGGTGGTATCAAAATTACTGCTACATGGCTATCCACAAAATTAAGGAAAATGTTATTCAAGTACAGTACATGTGCATGCATTTTAGTGCCCCTATGAATCTCTCTGAAAATGAAAGATATTGATAGTTAACTGTATTCTCAGAAGGAAGAAGGGTGACTCATTTCTCAATAAAAAGTCATATTCACTTTTCACTTCTTTCTGAAATTTGGGATCATAATAAGAACAAACATTTCTAGCCTTCCTAGAACTTTATTTAATTGACGCTATTGTTGGTGCTCGGGGCTGGCATGCGGGGATGACCCAGAGGGAGGATAAAGGGAGGAGGGAGGTGGGAGGGAGGTTCAGGAGGGAGAACTCATGTACACCCGGGGCGGATTCATGTCAATGTATGGCAAAACCAACCAATATAATATTGTAAAATAATTTGCCTCCAATAAAAAATAAACTACCAAAAAATAAATAAATAAATAAAGTCAGTTGTCAAATATCCATAAATGCACTGAAATCTTCTTAGCACTGTAAAGAGCATATAAAACTAAGAAAGGGTACAAATGACTTAACTCTGTAATTGCTTTTCTATCTATTATTAGATTTCTTTGCTAAATTCTGTGGGCAATTTTGCGGGTTTAATAATGAGCAGAGATTATGAACCTTTATAGTTATTGCATATCCACCTACGTATAACCAGTCTCTTTTCAGGAGAGAATCAAGATTATGCAAAATGATTAGGAAGACACCAGGTCGAAGGAGCAAGTACACATTACGTAGTCCAGCATTGTGAGTGACAGAGTACTGTTTCCCAGAAAGGTCCTAAGCATCTACTTAGAGCAACACTGGGTGAATGCTGATCATTGGAGGAAATGACTTTGCTTTCTGCTAATGAAATTAAGAACTTGAAACTAAGCTACTTTATAAACTTGAAGAACTGTCTTTTAATAAGTGGATTAACTACATTAATGCTTTTAGCAGCTTTAATCTCCCATATTTAAACCAAGTCTGTTTTAACAAATGAAAACAAGATTCAGGCTGAGGTCAACTTTAATCTGCAGAAGAACTTTCAAAAAATATTAAAAGATGTTTACCCATCTCATCACTTTGCAGGAATGGGAAGTGAATACGTTCTTATGAAATCCCTAGTGAGTATAAGGCTTACTATCTTGGTTTTGAAACTTTTTAGAAGCCTAATATACTGGTAATGAAGTAAATCAGTAATGACTCAAGCATCAACTTGAGGGATGAGCTTCTATATAATCCACTGATGCACAGGAATAAAAAAGTTACTTATTTCTCTCTGAGGATAACCATTGATAAATCTGTGCATAAAGTTTAATATATCCTGAATTATTACATTATAGCTTGCTGTTAAGTCACTTCAGTCGTGTCCAACTCTGTGTGACCCCAAATACGGAAGCCCATCATGCTCCCCTGTCCCTGGGATTCTCCAGGCAAGAACACTGGAGTGGGTTGCCATTTCCTTCTTCAACATTATAGCTTAAGAATATAGAAATATTTTACACTTTAAAACAACAGATAAAAGAAAACCCATTGCTAAAGGAAACAGTCACATTCCGGAAAGGCATGTGATCAAACTTCAGTATGATGATAATTCATAGACCACAGGAAACAAAAATCTACTTTCTTGACCTATTAAAAATATAAGTCTAAAATAACTTGCAGGAATTCACCCTTAAAATATTGGCAGTATCTTCTAAGTCATGGCTCAAGTAAGAGTGTTAAGCATAATTGTTTCTTTCAACATTATAGGTGTCTTATCAAATTTAAAACAAAAAAGCGCCATGTAGATATGATTAATAGTACTAAGCTTAGACAGAGAGCAAGATAATTTACAGACAAATTGTTAGAACTCATAAGGGATTCAAAACCTAGGTCCCAGCTGACTGCTGGCTAGTGGTCGCCCTCAGCTTCTTGCCACATTGGGATTAACCAGAACAACAGTGTTAGAAAGTCAGAGTGCAAGCGAAGACACGACAAATGTCCAGGCTTTTCTTTTTGAAAATGAAAATCAACACTTATTCGTCATTTCTAAAACTACTGTTCATTAACGTAATAAATAACCTTTAGAAACAACACCCAGGGTCATTTGTTTCTAATTGTGCCACAGTCTTTTATAACCTAATCTTGGAAATCACTGGCGATCACTTTTGTCATAACTATTTCTTAGAAGCAAGTCCTAGGTCCATCCCTACTCAAGAGGAAGAAGAACATATAGGGGAACAAATAGTAGGAGGTGGAAGCCACTGAGAGTCACTTTAGAAGCAGCCAACTATAGCTGTATAAGGAAGAGGCAGTCCTTCCTGGAATCAGGAGTCAGCTTGTGGCTGCACATGAAGTTCTCTTTGTTTTGTCCAGCTTTACCATGTATATGTTTACTCAGGAAATGCCTGGTTTACACCTCTTATACCAGTATTTCATCTCTTCACTGCCTCCTTACATTCTAAAAGGGTCCCAGTTTAGACAACAAATCGTCACGCAAGATCTCAGACTCTAACTGGGTTCCTCACTCCAGTTAATTCTATCAGAGTTTTGAAGTACAGATGGCTCCATAACAGACAAGGGATACGTTTCAAGCCAGCAGGATCTTTATAAAAAAGCATGGCATTCACATAAGTAGTTAATGTTCCCTCAGTGCAAATGGAAAGCAATCATACAAGGAGCAGAATGACTTCTGGCTCTCTTAATTGATCAAACAATTAAAAACTATTACACTGAGAAACTACAGAAGGTTTAAATTTCCATTTACAGAGAAAATTTTCTGTACTTTCCCATAAGATCTATATCTCAGTCATTTATCTGACACAGTAAGGAATATCTACACAAGTCATCAGTATCATCAATTCACTTATGGTAGCACTGAACAAAATCAGAAATTAAAGACCTGATCTCTGGCCTGAGTATGTTTATGGTATATTTGGTGAGACATAATGTAGAAGTTAACCAACAAAATCATGAATTAAATGATCCAGAGCAAATCACTGTTAGAGAAAAGACATCCAAACATTGAAAATATCATAAGTAACTGAACTACTTAGGGACGAAAGTTTTACAGAAGCAATGCTGTTTGTGTCTAACAAAATAGTTCAGAGTTGAGTAAGAACAGGAAGTAAGGAGGCTTCAAACAAGGTGAAGGGCATATGGTGAGACTGAGGAGAGAAACTTAAAAAAAAAATGGGTTCCACAGGGAAATAAAGTCATTGCAATCATCTAGAAAGCAAGAGAGTTCCAGAAAAACTTCTATTTCTGCTTCATTGACTATGCCAAAGCCTTTGACTGTGTGGATCACAATAAACTGTGGGACATTCTGGAAGAGATGGGAATCCCAGACCACCTGACCTGCCTCTTGAGAAACCTGTATGCAGGTCAGGAAGCAACAGTTAGAACTGGACATGAACAACAGACTGGTTCCAAATAGGAAAAGGAGTAGTCAAGGTTGTATATTGTCACCTTGCTTATTTAACTTATATGCAGAGTACATCATGAGGAACGCTGGGCTGGAAGAAGCACAGGCTGGAATCAAGATTGCCGAGAGAAATATCAATAACCTCAGATATGCAGATGACACTACCCTTATGGCAGAAAGAGAAGAGGAACTCAAAAGCCTCTTGATAAAAGTGAAAGAGGAGAGTGAAGAAGTTGGCTTGAATCTCAACATTCAGAAAACTAAGATCATGGCATCCGGTCCCATCACTTCATGGGAAATAGATGGGGAAAGAGTGGAAAGAGTGTCAGACTTTATTTTTTTGGGCTCCAAAATCACTGCAGATGGTGATTGCAGCCAGGAAATTAAAAGACGCTTACTCTTTGGAGGGTTTCCCTGGTGGTTCACAAGGTAAAGTGTATAGTTGTAATGCAGGAGACCTGGGTTTGATCCCTGGGTGGGGAAGATCCCTTGGAGAAGAAAATGGCAACCCACTTCAGTATGCTTGCCTGGAGAATCCCATGGACAGAGGAGCCTGGTAGGCTACAGTCCATTGGATCGCAAAGAGTCAGACACGACTGTGCGACTTCACTTTCTTTCTTTCTTTCCTACACCTTGGAAGGAAAGTTATGACCAACCTAGATAGTATATTAAAAAGCAGAGATATTACTTTGCCAACAAAGGTCTGTCTAGACAACACTATGGTTTTTCCAGTGGTCATGTATGGATGTGAAAGTTGGACTGTGAAGAAAACTGAGCACCAAAGAATTGATGCTTTTGAATGGTGGTGTTGGAGAAGACTCTTGACAGTCCCTTGTACCGCAAGGAGATCCAACCAGTCCATCCTAAAGGATATCTGTCCTGGGTGTTCATCGGAGGGACTGATGCTGAAACTCTAACTCCAATACTTTGGCCACCTCATGCGAAGAGTTGACTCACTGGAAAAGACCCTGATGCTGGGAGGGATTGGGGGCAGGAGGAGAAGGGGATGACAGAGGATGAGATGGCTGGATGGCATCACTGACTCGATGGACATGAGTTTGGGTAAACTTCGGGAGCTGGTGATGGACAGGGAGGCCTGGTGTGATGCGGTTCATGGGGTCACAAAAAGTCGGACATGACTGAATGACTGAACTGAATTGAACTGAATCATCTAGTGGGTAGGTGTGATCAGGCTGGAAAGACAGAGTAGACCTATAATAGGAAGGGTTTCAAGTATGGTAGGAGATCCAAACAGTCTATTCTAAAGGAGATCAATCCTGGGTGTTCATTGGAAGGACTGATGCTAAAGTGGAAACTTTAATACTTTGGCCACCTCATGCAAAGAGTTGACTCACTGGAAAAGACTCTCGTGCTGGGAGGGATTGGGGGCAGGAGAAGGGGACGACAGAGAATGAGATGGCTGGATGGCATCACCGACTCGATGGACATGAGTTTGAGTGATCTCTGAGAGTTGGTGATGGACAGGGAGGCCTGGCATGCTGTGATTCATGGGGTCGCAAAGGGTCGGACACGACTGAGCGACTGAACTGAACTGAACTGAACTGAAGGATGATTTTGAACTTTGGTGTTGAAGAAGACTCTTGAGAGTCCCTTGGACTGCAAGGAGATCCAACCAGTCCATCCTAAGGGAAATCAGTCCTAAATAATCATTGGAAGGACTAATGTCGAAGCTGAAACCCCAATACTTTGGCCACCTGATATGAACAACTGATTCCTTGGAAAAGCCCCTGATGCTGGGAAAGATTGAAGGCAGGAGGAGAAGGTGATGACAGAAGAAGAGATGGGTGGATGGCATCACCAACTCAATGGACATGAGTTTGAGTAAACTCCAAAAGTTGGTGATGGACAGGGAGGCCTAGCGTGCTGCAGTCCATGTGGTCGCAAAGAGTCGGACACGACTGTGCGACTGAACTGAACTGCCCTTGCAAAGCTTGGAGTCTAGTACAAAGAGAGGATGGTGTGCATGCTTGCGGGTTGTGTGTAAAATTTTCACCGCTAACACAGAATTACTCAGAGACAAACAGTCTGATCACAAAAGAGAGAAACATTGGGAGAATGGCATTGAAACACGTGTGTTGTCATATGTGAAACGAATCACTAGTTCAGGGTCGATGCATGTTATAGGATGCTCGGGGCTGGCATGCAGGGATGACCCAGAGGGGGAGGGGGGTTCAAGAGGGGGAACTTATGTAAACCCGGGGTGAATTCATGTCAATGTATGGCAAAACCAACCAATATAATATTGTTAAATAATTTGCCTCCAAAAAAAAATTAATTAACTACCAAAAAAAAAAAAAAAGAGAAAAACATCAATTATTACTGTGCAGTAAGACTCCAGAAAGGAAGAATTGTGTTGAATCTCCAGTAATGACTTAGCAGATAAAATGAAAAGAGAGGCAAGTGCACAGACATTACAGAGTTTTACAACGTGGGGCCTTAGGGAATTGCAATCATTAGACACATTTGGTATTAAGGGTGGTTTTAAAAAGTGAATGGGGACCAGGTCATGAAAGCTTGTTTATACCATGGTCAATAATTGGGCCTGTGCAGTGGTCTTTGAAGTGTTTCATAGAAAGGAGCAATACAATGTGACTTATGTTTAGAAGGATCATTCTGTGACAATGTAGAGAAGGGTATGTGGATTCCTCAAGGTACAGAGACCAGTTAGATGAGTATTTCAACAATCCAGGAAAAAATGAAGGGTCAGAAATAAGGCAGGATCAGTAGAGCTAAAGAGGAGACATCAGATACAAGAAGAAAATGATGTAGCATTGCCAGCTCTCGACCACCAAGCATATTTTTGGATTGACAGAAGAGGCAGACTGAGGCTGACTCCAGCTTCTAGTTTAAGCTGGACTATTTCAGCAGGAACTAGAGATCAAATTGCCAGGCTCCTTTGGATCATAAGAAAGCAAGGGAATTCAGGAAAAACATCTACTTCTGCTTCACTGACTACACTAAAGCCTTTGACTGTGTGGATCACAACAAACTGTGGAAAATTCTTAAAGACATGGGAATACCAAACCACCTTACCTGTTTCCTGAGAAACCTGCATGTGGGTCAAGAAGCAAGTTAGACATGGAAAAAATGGGTTGGTTCAAAAGTGGGAAAGGAGTACGACAAGACTGTATATTGTCAGCCTGCTTATTTAACTTATATGCAGAGTACATCCTGTAAAATGCCAGGCTGGATGAAGCACAAGCTGGAATCAAGATAGCCAGGAAAAATATCAATAATCTCAGATATGTAGATGACACCACCCTTATGGCAGAAAGCAAAGAGGAAATAAAGAGCCTCTTGAAAGTGAAAGAGGAGAGTGAAAAAGTTGGCTTGAAACTCAACATTTGAAAAATGAAGATCATGGCATCTGGTCCCACCACTTCATGGCAAATAGAAGGGGAAAAATTGGAAACAGTGACAGATTTTATTTTCTTGGACTCCAAAATCACTGCAGATGGTGACTGCAGCCATGAAATTAAAAGATGCCTGTTCCTTGGAAGGAAAGCTATGACAAACCTAGAAAGCCTATCAAAAAGCAGAGACATCACTTTGCCAACAAAGGTCCATATAGTTAAAGCAATGGTTTTTCCAGGATTCCTGTACAGATGTGAGAGTTGGACCATAAAGAAGGCTGAGCGCCAAAGAATTGATACTTCTGAACTGTAGTGCTGGAGAAGGCTCTTGAGAATTCCTTGGACAGTAAGTCAAGGGACAACAGTCCATCCTAAAGAAAATCAGTCCTGAATATTCATTGGAAGGACTGATGTTGAAGCTGAATCTCCAATACTTTGGCCACTTGATGCGAAGAACTGACTCTGGAAAAGACCCTGATGCTGGGAGAGAGGAGCAGGTGGCAGAGGATGAGATGGTTAGATAGCATGACTAACTCAATGGACAAAAGTTGAGCAAACTCTGGGAGATTGTGAAGGATCGGGAACTGCCATGCTGCAGTCCATGGGGTCACAGGGAGTAGGACATGACTTAGGAACTGAACAACAACAACAATTTCAGCCGTAGCTAATTTGTATGGGGAACACAGGAGAAAGGTCAGGTTTAAAGGCCAAGTTACAACTTTGACATGTTGATTTCAGGAGACCTATTTCTATACACAACTGGTGATATCTAGCACGCTGGTGGAACTATGAATCTGAAGCTCAGAAGAAAGGTTTAACACCAAATCCTTGCCCAGACTATGCTGACCTGATGTTTCTGAAATGTGGTTATAATTTTTTTCATCTTAGGCTCTCTGGCTGTTTGTTTAAACTTAGCTTTTAAATTTTTCAGAAATTTTATAAACTCAACTTCCTCCCAGCAATGACAAGTGTGGGCTAGTTGATTTGAAGATATTGTGCCCAGTAAACCAATCCTAAAATACAATTAGAGTTAATCTCAACTCTGTCATTAATTTTCAGTGTCACCTTAGGCCACTTATTTAACCTTTCTATGTGTTAATATTCCCAGTTGTGAAATGCAAATACTGTATTACAAGCTAATACACCAAGCTAAGGGAAAGAAAACTAATATAAATTTTACTAAAGTGCTTAGTAAATAGAAAATCTTATATAAATGCTAATCCAAATATATTTCCCATTTTATCACTGTGTTGTTAATAGCTTAGAGAGGGAAGCATTGACAAGCACAAAGTACTACTCCACAATTGGTTGCAAAGCAAAAGAAAAAACGGGATAAAATGCACACACAATAGCCTCTAATACAGCATCTATTTACTGGCAATTCTGACCAGTGGCTAAAAATTGTCATGAATTTCTATGAGCTACCATGATTGAACTGTGGAGGCATCAGCCCCAAACCTGTGGAAAACTATGTCCTGCCTGTGCCACTCTGGTTTCTGGTGAACATGGGAAGCACACTCATTATCCAGCATTCTCAATAATTTACCTAAGCTGTTCACTGAGCTGAGATGCCAGGATAAGTTTTGCTTTAAGAATGGATTGCTTAGAGGGCTTCCCTGGGGGCTCAATGGTTAAGCATCTTACTGCCAACACAGGAGTTACACAGGTGCGATCCCTGGTCTGGGAAACTCCCACAGGCTATGGAGCAAGTAAGCCTATGTGCCTCAACTACTGCACTTGCACTTGAGAGCCCTTGAGTTGCCTCTACTGAGGCCCGTGTGCCTAGAGACTGCTCTGCAACAACAGAAGCCACTGTGGTGAGAAGGCCACACACCGCAATGAAGAGTAGCCCCATCTCATGAAAACTAGAGAAAGCCTGTGTGCAGCAACAAAGACCCACCACGGCCAAAAAAATAAAGTAAATCTAAAAAATAACAAGAATGTACACCCGGGGCGGATTCATGTCATTGTATGCAAAACCAGTATAATATTGTAATTAGCCTCCAATAAAAAATAAATAAATAAAAAAGAATGGATGCTTCAGTTCAGTTCAGTTCAGTCGCTCAGTCGTGTCTGACTTTCCGCGACCCCATGAACCATAGCACGCCAGGCCTCCCTGTCCATCACCAACTCCCGGAGTTCACTCAAACTCATGTCCACAGAGAGAAGTAGAAATTGGATCGCTCCTGGGAAGACAGGGATGAGTCTATCTGGGAAATATCTATGCACAGAGCCCTGAATGATTCTGTCCTCAAGGCCAACCAAGCCCCAATGCACTGCTTTGAAAGGTGACTTTCCTACATGTTCTTCTTCTTTTTTTTACATGTTGCTCTTGACACATTCTTCCCCATCCTCCATTTCTCTCCTTTTCTATTCCTTGCTGCCCACTCCTTGATTTTCCACGGTATTGATGAGGGATGTGGAGATAAAGTGGTGCCAGAGACCACACCTAGGCAGAAACCACTTCTGGGAGGCTCCCAGGAAAACGAGCTGCTTCAGGTAGAGTTCCCATGGCACCACGGCATTTTTAGGAGACTACCCTGCCTTTCAATTTCAGGATCCTCCAAAGCCTGCATCTCCAGTTTTTCACCTGCACCCCAGAAGTCAACATTTCTAGTCATTTATTTATTTTTAATTAATTTATTTTTTATTGAAGGATAATTGCTTTATAGAATTTTGCTGTTTTCTGTCAAACCTCAACATGAAGCAGCCATAGGTATACATACATCCCCTCCCTGTTGAACCTCCCTCCCCTCTCCCTCCCCACCACACCCCTCTAGGTTGATACAGATCCCCCGTTGGAGTTTCCTGAGCCATTTATTTATTTTTAACACACATGTATTAGAAATCTTTGTTTCAGGCACCATGCTGAGTACTAGAATGATGACAAGTGTTAGACCTTTTTAAAGGTGTTCACAATAGAATGCCAGCCACAGTAATTGTAACGATGTTTGTTAGGAGTTTTCCATGCCAGGAACTCTATATGCTAGTGTAACGCTCTTTTCAGTTCAGTTCAGTTCAGTTCAGTCGCTCAGTCGTGTCCGACTCTCCGCGACCCCATGAATCACACTCATATAAATTCAGCTTCATGGCAAACAGATGGAGAAACAGTGGAAACAGTGTCAGGCTTTATTTTGGGGGGCTCCAAAATTACTGCAGATAGTGACTTTAGCCATGAAATAAAAAGACGCTTACTCCTTGGAAGAAAAGTTATGACCAAACTAGATAGCATATTAAAAAGCAGAGACATTACTTTGCCAACAAAGGTCAGTCTAGTCAAGGCTATGGTTTTTCCAGTGGTCATGTATGGATGTGAGAGTTGGACTATAAAGAAAGCTGAGTGCCGAAGAATTGATGCTTTTGAACTGTGGTGTTGGAGAAGACTCTTGAGAGTCCCTTGGACTGCAAGGAGATCCAACCAGTCCATCCTGAAGGAGATCAATCCTGGATGTTCATTGGAAGGACTGATTTGAAGCTGAAACTCTAATATTTTGGCCACCTGATGCGAAGAGCTGACTCATTTGAAAAGACCCTGATGCTGGGAAAGATTGAAGACAGGAGGAGAAGGGGACGACAGAGGATGAGAGGGTTGGATGGCATCACAGACTCAATGGATATGGGTTTGAGTAGACTCCGGCAGTTGGTGATGGACAGGGAAGCCTAGCATGCTGCAGTCCATGGGGTCACAAAGAGTCGAACAGGACTGAGCGACTGAGTGAACTTCAGTGTGGTGTTTATTGCTTTCCTAGGGCTGCCATAACAAATGGCCACCAAGGCGATGGCTTACAAGAGCAGTGTGCTGTTGCACAGCTTCCGGGGACCAGAAAGTCTGAAATCCAGGTACTGACAGGTTTGGTTGCCTGGGGCGGGGGGGCTCTGAGAAACAATCAGCTCCATGCCTCTTTCCTTGTTTCCGATGGGTGACCTGCAGTCCCTTGCATTCCTGGGCTTGTAGGTGCAGCAGTCCTATCCATACCTCTGTCTCTTTATGTCCTTTTTTTTTTTGTCTAATAGGAGAAACTCATTGGATTTAGGGCTAATCTAAATACCCCAATCTAGTATAAATTCACCTCAATTCTGCAAAGACTATTTCTAAATAAGGTTGCATTCTGAGGATCCGGGTAGGTAAGAATTTAGGTGGTAGGGTGGGGCTCAAGTCTATTCAATTCATAGAAAGGTGTACAAGATCATTACAGCAGAGAAAATTGAGGCTCAGGTAACTTCTCTAGTATCAGTTGTTGCTGCATAACAAACTCCCTCAAAACTCAGTGACTTAAAAAGAAAACACAGATTATTATTCATCAGTTCAGTTGCTCAATCGTGTCCGACTCTTTGTGACTCCATGGATTGCAGCACACCAGGCCTCCCAATCCATCACCAACTGCTGGAGTCCACCCAAACCCATGTCCATTGAGTCGGTCATGCCATCCAACCATCTCATCCTCTGTCATCCCCTCCTCCTCCTGCCCTCAATCTTTCCCAGCATCAGGGTCTTTTCAAATGAGTCAGCTATTCACATCAGGTGGCCAAAGTATCGGAATCTCAGCTTCAACATCAGTCCTTCCAATGAACACCCAGGACTGAGCTCCTTTAGGCAGGACTGGTTGGGTCCCCTTGAAGTCCAAGGGACTCTCAAGAGTCTTCACCAACACCACAGTTCAAAAGCATCAATTCTTCGGTGCTCAGAGTGGTTTTGGAGCCCCAGATAATAAAGCCTGCCACTGTTTCCCCATCTGAAGTGTTGGGACCGGATGCCTTGATCTTAGTTTTCTGTATGTTGAGCTTTAAGCCAACCTTTTCACTCTCCCCTTTCACTTTCATCAAGAGGCTCTTTAGTTCTTTCTCACTTTCTGCCATAAGGGTGGTGTCATCTGCATGTCTGAGGTTATTGATACTTCTCCCGGCAATTATTGTTCATACATTGCAATCATCTGAGTAGTTCTTTTAGGACTAGCTTGGTTGTGGTTGGATAGTGTAGTCTATAACCTCACTTATATGTCTGGAGCTAACAGGATGACTTGGCCAACAGTCTCTCTCTATTCAGCAAAGTAGCCTGGGCTTATTATTCACACAGTCCCAGCAAAAGAAAAATCTCTGTGTAAGTGCTTCTCAAGACTCTGCTGGTCTTTTATTTGGCAGTTTCCCATTGGCCAAAGCAAGTCATAGTGCCAAATCCAGAATCAAGGTGAAAAGAGTCTACCCAGTGGTATTATACAAGGAAGGGAATTATTCCAGGAGCTTTATGGTTTTTTTTTTTTTTCTTTTTGGCAAATAATCAATGAGAGTGGCTAAGCAACTAATGAATGTTAAGTTAGGGATTTGATCGAGATTTCTGTACCCCTTAAAGCTACTTTTCTCCATTCAATTCACAGCATAGTCTCCCAAAGAAAGAACTTATTAGAAATAAATGTGAAAAAGAATATATATACATATATATGTATGTATAACTGACTCACTTTGCTGTACAGCTTAAATTGACAGTATTGTAGATCAGCTTCACTTCAATAAAGTATATTTTTAAAAATAAAGAGCTCATTGAATTTTCACTTTCTAATAATCTCACATACTGCATAATTGAATGGAGAGGATTTAGATTCTATAGCTATTTCTTTTATGTATGCCTTACGGCCCCACAAATCCACTCATCTTCCACAAGAAAATATAACTTGCAGTGGTATCCATCACACATGATTGTATCTTAGTCTTTTTTTTTTTAAAGGAAAGAATGCTAGAGAAGAAATGGTATTGGCAGGAGAGTCCTTGGTTGATTACTACAATTTGGGTCCTTTTGGTAAGAAGACTATAGCCTCTGGAATTGCATGTATTTTTATGATTTGGTGAAACAACTATACAAGGCACTTCTTTGTAGTTCAATTTCCTGAACAGAAGAATTATAAAACTGGGCTGAGCCACAATTTACCTTTACATTTATGGGAAACATGTGACTAAAACATCCCAGGTTTGATAAGAGATATGGATAGGAATTTTAACAAGCAAAGCATAGGACTGGGTCACAGAGCAAAACTGCCATTTTTCACTAGATGCCAAAAAAAAAATCTTAACAAGACTAGCTTTCTCTCAAAATTCCATGCATAATTCTGACATTGAGCAATAAACATAACGAGCATTTATTGGACATGTACTGCTTGCCAGGGACTGAGATAAAGATACCACATATGCAGTTTCTTTCAATTCTATATTAGGAAGTAAGCCATTTTACAGATGAGGAAATTGAGGCAAGAAAGTTTAAGGTACCTATAACTACTTATCTTCTACCACATTGAACCCCTACTGACAACAAAGTTTTCATTCTTTCTCGGTAAATTGTCTTTTTCTAACCTAATCTCTAGCTCAGTGAAGTAGAAGAAAGGACAATGTGCTGAATCCTGTATGTTAGCCCAGGGCTCCCATCTCTGTGAAGTAGATTACATTTTTATATATAAAATAAAAGTGGAAAAAATCTTTCTTGCTTCATTTACCATGATTCCATATAGACCTAATTCATGCTTAATTTTTTAGTTCAACAAAGGGAGAAAAAGCTGGTCACTTACTTCAACTTATACCTTAATGCCTTACCTATAAAAAGGTTGAAAATTACTTTTTAAAAATCTCTACTCCCACCCACCAATCCCTTTTCAGAGGAAGGCAAAAGGGATATCAGTATCTTTGATTATCGATTTTTGGAAAGGACAATTTTTCATACAATTTGCATAATACAGAAGGCAATTTTTTGTAAACATTATTTCATCCATGCCCTTTATAGCCACGCCTGCTCAAAAGTAATACTACTTTTGCTCCAGATCTATCAACATGCAAAATAAGCACAACATTTTATTTGTGAGGTTGACCATTTTTAATACATTTTTAATGAGATTTTTATCGAGCTTTTGTATCTAAGTCTTTGCCAGTGCGAGTCTATTCTGCAGAACACCAGATGGCTAAAACACAGAAATGACACCTGCAGAAGGAATTAAATAAAGAAGGAATATTCAATAGGCTTTGCCTTCTCGTGGCTGCCAGCTGTATGCATAGTTACACGCAAAACAAGTATAATCTACCATGCTGGTTTCCTTAAAGAGACCATGGGAAGTTTTTAGCATCGTGCCCAGAGACTCAAATATGAAATCAGAAAGAATGTAAGTGGAAAACCATATTTGGTCTTCACTGGCAGCATTGGCAGTGCTGGGGAATTAGACTAGGACTCCACCATCTGCGGGCTTGTTTGAAGTACAAGTGCCACCATTGACCTGTAATGATTTAACATCCCTCTTGAGAGTACAGAGATTGCAGATACATATGGGGTGAGTTTGTACAGAAAAATAAAGGAAGAAAGAAAATATGGAGCTTGCTACTTGAGCACTTTTAAGGTCAAGTGCTGTGACTCTAGATGGCCTGATTAAATGAACAGATTCCAGAGGATAATAAATGTTTCCTTGCCTCACGGGTCTATGCTGTAGATCATCAGGTTTCCTGCAGGTCTCTCACTGATGTGGTTGTTTGTGGTTAGTACATATACGTCCCATTAAAATCCACTGTCATATTTCTTGAAGAGCTGTACATATTGGTTTGCTATCATTTGTTATCACGGAAACTTTCTAATAAAACCAACTATCATCTGAATTGCCTTGCCTAACTTCAAACATCTCACAGGACCAAGGATGGAGCCATAGGCTCATTTTTATACCAGATCTTAAAGAATACTTCAACTAAACTACTTAAAACTTAACTGAAGGGTAATTAAATGCATTTGGTTGTAGAAACCTCTTTTAAAAAAAAAAGGCTATGGTAACCACTGTGAAACTCCCTAAATACACTAAACACCATGGAGCTGTACTTTGAGTGTGCTAATTTTAAGGTAAGAAAATTCTACATAAATGAAGCTGTGAAGAAAATTAGTCCATCAAAGTTTGACTAATGCAGAATTGGTTCTCCTTTTGGAGATTTCTAACCTCTCTCTTTCTCTTGCAGGTTCTTTTCTATCCCCCAAGGACCCCTAGCAACCCATTTCAGGAGCCCGGACTCCAAGCAAGGTCTTTCCCAGGCATGTATCCCTTACAAACACCTTTCAGTAAAGGCTTTTCTTAAGAACCAAGCTGAATTTCTGCTTGTTTCACAAACATGTTTGCACGTCGTTTCTTCCATATCCTGCCCACACGTTTCATATATAAGAGAAGGGTCTCCTGTAGGCACAATAAATGCAATTTCAGGCTACATTGCTATTGAGCAATAGAAGAGCTGAGGACCCTCACTTTACAGGAAAGGCCTTGCCTTCAAGTATTAACCCGGACATGTGGCCATTCTGCTTCCCCTCCTTACTTTTTCTACTGTTGCTTTGCTAGCATTTTACATGTGTGCTTCCTCTCAGCTGAGCTCATTCAGTTATCTCTAAACAAAAGCGGGAAGAAATCACAGACTTCAAGCACATCACTGAGTCTTCACTCTATTTTCATAAGTGGATTCCTGATAGGCAAGTTTCTCTGTTGCAAGTTTTACCATGAAACAATAAAGCCTAACATGGATGCCTAGGCCATCATTCCTCTGGACTAAACATTACATAACATGTTTTGAAATTTTGTAAGGCTTCATTTATCTTATTAGTCCTTAGAGGTTCTTCATCCATTAAGACTTTTGGCTGGTGAAGCTCACAACCAATTCTCCTTCAGGGTCACTCAAAGCTCATGTTATAAGTAGAAAGAAATGGTCACTCTTGGGTAGGAGTTGATGCTCTTTAGGTTCGTTTCCTTTAGTATAAAGACTTTTACAAGTACTGTACTTAAAAATAATCAAACAAAAAAAAATAGCTAAATTATGCCTATTGTAGAAATATGAGAAAATGAAAATTAAGCAAAAATTAAAACTGCTGAAACTCTTACCATTCATAAAAAATATTTATTATCTTTTCAAGTGTTGTGTGAGTGTGTATCTTTGTTTATGTGTATTATATTGCAGTGGTCCCCAATCTTTTTGGCACCAGGGACTCGTTTCGTCACAGACAATTCTTCCATAGACTGTGGAGGTGGGGATGCAGGCAGTATTGAGAGTCATTTGGAGCAATAGAAGAGGCAGATAGAGCTTCACTCTCTAGCCCTGCTGTGCAGCCTGGTTCCTAACCGGCTGGTACTGGCCAAAGGCAGGGGGTTGGGGACCCCCTGATACAAAGCATTGATCAATTTTTCTACTTCATATTACATCTTATTTTCATTCAGCAAATATGTTTGTAATAACAATTGTGCTTTAGGTTCCATGCTGGGCACTTTGAATAAAAAAGAATGATATGGCTTGGCCTTGAGAGCTCTTTCTAGTGGAAGGCAAAGCAAAACAACATCAAAGCAAACCAACAAAACAAAATAAAAACCCGAAACACACAATTCATTACAGAAAATGTCATAAAGAAAGTTTCAAAGGGCTGAGATACAGAATTTCATCCGGACACTACCTTTTGTAGTTTAGTAATCCTCAAAGAGCAGCATTTGAGCCAAGATTCAAGGATGGGAAGAAGCGTGTCTCTGAAAGACTGACACATGGAGCACCCTCCGGCAAAGGGATAACAAGCCCCAGGTCCCCGTGATGCACAGTGCGATGCGCCAGCGTGGCGAGGCTGTTCAATCAGACACTAATCCAGGTGAGGAGCTGAAGGATGTTTGATTAAGATTTATCATCAGTTGACTTTAAGCAAATGGCAGTCTTGGGGGATCTGATTCAATCATCTGAAAGGCTTGCAGAAGAACTGAAGTCTTCTGGAAAGAACAAATTCTACTTCTGGATTACAGCTTCAGCTTCCCTGCTCCTCATGACTGCCTGCTTCACAGATTTCAGACTTGCCTAGATAGCCCCCAAATCACAGAAGCCAATTCCGTACAATAAATCTCCTAACGTACATTTCCTCCTGCTTGTTTCTCTGGTTAAATGAAGACTGATGAGAGTCCCTAAGAGAGAAAAATAACAATAGCAAACAGCAAGTTGCCTCCTAAACATATACGTGCGCCAGTTGCACATCCAGGCACTGCTACTATTTCTACTCTGTTGATGAGGAAACCAAGACACAGGCGGGTGATGCCCAAGGCCACAGAGTTAGCCATTATTGGAGCCATGGCTCAAATTTAGGCATCCTGGGTATGATTCAGTTCAGTTCAGTTCAGTCGCTCAGTCGTGTCCGACTTTGCGACCCCATGAATCACAGCATGCCAGGCCTCCCTGTCTATCACCTGAGCTGAAAAAAGTACTTCCGGAGTCCAAAGATCAAGAAGGAAAGTGGCACAAGATGACATAAAGCATAGTCAGAGATCAAATGAAGCAAGACCTAATCTGGAAAACAGTAGATTATTATTAGATGAGTAAATAAAGCACTGACTTTCATTTTTATATCATCAGAGAGGGACATTACCTGCTTTAGGCTTTAAGAAAATTGCACTAATTGCTGATGGAGGGAAGGGAGGAGAAAAAGAACAAGAGTACAAAGAGGGAGACCAGTTAGGAGGATGCTATGGCATTCAGGATAAATATCATGCCTGCTACGCCCCAAAAAGTAGGCAGATTTAGGTTTATCTTTCAGATAGAGTTGTCAGAACTTAGCTATAAAGAGAACCCCAAAGAGGATCCCTACAGATTTGGCTTGAAGGACAGGGTAAGGGGGGTTACTACTTGATATAGGAGACAGGTTCAGATTTTGATGTATTAAATTTGAGATGTTCCTGGGGTATCCAAATTGGGTATCCAGATGGGGACCCACATTTGGAGCTCAGGTTTTGGGCTGGAGATACCTATTGAGAATTGGCAGTTTATGACCATACGGTCAGTATTTCAATCTGTGTAAATGAATAAGGTCTTTAAAAGCAAGCACAGGGACTTCCCAGTGGTCCAGTGGCTCAGACACTGCGCTCCCACGGCAGAGGGCCCGGGTCTGATCCCTGGTCACAGAGCTGGATCCCACTTGCCACGACTAAGAACTAGTGCAGTCAAACAAATAAGCAAATATTTTTTTAAAAAGCAAGTGCGAAAGGAGGAGGAGAAAGAGGCAAACGTCTCAATTATGAGATGCTCCGGAGTTCAGGGATCAAGCAGAGGTTTCAATAAAACATACTAAGTTGCTAGTGATAGAAAGAAAACCACAAGATCGCAACACGGTGTGAGCAAAATGAGGAAAACATCTCAAGAAGGAAGGCATGTCAGTCGTTTCAAATGCTGTTGAAGAGTAAAATACAAGGAAGATAGTAAACTCCCCAAGTGAGTTGTAGAACACGGCAGCCAAGAGAATACTGATGACTTTGACAAGAATGGGGTGGATCAATCATTAATTTAATTTATACTAAAGATTAATAGGAAACAGTGCAAACAGTGTCAGACTTTATTTTTGGGGGTTCCAAAATCACTGCAGATGCTGATTGCAGCCATGAAATTAAAAGACATTTATTCCTTGGAAGGAAAGTTATGACCAACCTCAGTTCAGTTCAGTTCAGTCGCTCAGTCGTGTCTGACTCTTTGCAACCCCATGAATCACCTAGATAGCATATTAAAAAGCAGAGACATTACTTTGCCAACAAAGGTCCATCTAGTCAAGGCTATGGCTTCTCCAGTGGCCATGTATGGATGTGAGAGTTGGACTGTGAAGAAAGCTGATCGCCGAAGAATTGATACTTTTGAACTGTGGTGCTGGAGAAGACTCTTGAGAGTCCCTTGGACTGCAAGGAGATCCAACCAGTCCATTCTAAAGGAGATCAATCCTGGGTGTTCATTGGAAGGACTGATGCTAAAGCTGAAACTCCAATACTTTGGCCACCTCATGCTACGAGTTGACTCACTGGAAAAGAGTCTGATGCTGGGAGGGATTGGGGGCAGGAGGAGAAGGGGACAACAGAGAATGAGATGGCTGGATGGCATCACCAACTCGATGGACATGAGTTTGAGTGAACTCCGGGAGTTGGTGATGGACAGGGAGGCCTGGCGTGCTGTGATTCATGGGGTCGCAAAGAGTCGGACACGACTGAGCGACTGAACTGAACTGACTGATGGATAGGAAATTAAAATATGAGCACAGGACATCAGTCACACTTTTGTGAAATGACAATAAAAGAAAACACATTTTTACATAATTGGAGCTACAATAACATATTAGAGTGGGAGTGGTTGCTTATTCAGGAGCAAGATGATATAAGCAAAGGAACAATGATACTCGAGAAAAACCAAACAAACTTGGAGAGGTTAGCCTTTAGAAAAAAGAAAAGACACATCCCTCACTATAATAAGAAAGAATAGGAAGAATGGGTGGAAGTGTAGGTTGTCAGGGATAAAATGGGGGATTTCACATCTGATGACTTTTTTTTTCCTTTAAAAATAAAGCCTAATTATCATCTTAAAGAATAGTGAGAAAGGAGTATGACCCATTTGAGAGAATATGAAAGATGTTGAATCTTAACATGTGAAAAAGCAAGTCTATCAGAGAAATATGTTTGATCCAGAATTTCTAGCAAGTGGCAGAGAACTACAGAAACAGACAAGTCAAGTCTTCAAACCTCCCCTAAATCACCACTCAGGGGTAAACAGAGCAACTTAGATAGGAAAACAAAACAAGACACACAACACACCAATGAAACTGAAGAGACAGAGCAACTTAGATAGCAAAACAAAAACAGAACACACACAACACACCAATGAAACTGAACAGACAGAGCAACTTAGATAGGAAAACAAAAACAGAACACACACAAAACACACCAATAAAACTAGTGGGTACATATACACAATGGAGTATTACTCAGCCATTAAAAAGAATGCATTTGAATCAGTTCTAATGAGGTGGATGAAACTGGAGCCTATTATACTGAGTGAAGTAAGCCAGAAAGAAAAACACCAATACAGTATACTAACGCATATATGGGAGAAGGCAATGGCAAGCCACTCCAGTACTCTTGCCTAGAAAATCCCATGGACGGAGGAGCCTGGTAGGCTGCAGTCCATGGGGTCGCTTCAAGTCAGACATGACTAAGCAACTTCACTTTCACTTTTCATTTTCACACATTGGAGAAGGAAATGGCAACCCACTCCAGTGTTCTTGCCTGGAGAATCCCAGGGACGGGGGAGCCTGGTGGGCTGCCGTCTATGGGGTCACACAGAGTCGGACACGACTGAAGTGACTCAGCAGCAGCAGCAGCAATGCATATATATGGAATTTAGAAAGATGCAAATGATAACCCTGTATATGAGAAAGCAAAAGAGACACAGATGTGTAGAGAACAGTCTTTTGGACTCTGTAGGAGAGGGCGAGGGTGGGATGATTTGGGAGAATGGCATTGAAACATGTATATTATCATATGTGAAACGAATCCCCAGTCCAGGTTAGATGCATGATACACGATGCTCGGGGCTGGTGCACGGGGATGACCCAGAGGGATGGGATGGGGAGGGAGGTGGGAGGGGGTTCAAGATGGGGAACACATGTACACCCGGGGCAGATTCATGTCAATGTATGGCAAAACAAATACAATAATGTAAAGTAATTAGCCTCTAATTAAAATAAATAAACTAAAAAAATTTTTTAAAAAGAAACTAGTGGAAAGATATTCCCTTAAACCTCAAAATCCGAGGTGAATGAACACACACCAAACGACTGTCGGCGGTACAACCACATGGTCAGAGCCCCTGTGAGCAAAGGGAGGACCCAGGCCAGGAGGCCGCATGGGGGCGAGTTTCCGATGGCGCTAGGATTTCCTTACTCAGAGAAGGGTTAAATACACAAGACAGACTGGAAAACAGAGGGCACAGTGCGGGCGGGGGGCATACTATTGGAGCCCGCGAATGCACTGTGCACACATTTTCATGTCTGAATTTAGGTCCATACTTATCATCTTGAACAGTTCCACAGAATCCAATTATAGATATATGGCAG
Source organism: Moschus berezovskii (assembly GCF_049115385.1). Lineage (NCBI taxonomy): Eukaryota > Metazoa > Chordata > Mammalia > Artiodactyla > Moschidae > Moschus > Moschus berezovskii. The sequence goes on from NC_142467.1 coordinate 12,125,385, forward strand.
ATTCTTCAATCACCTATCAGTGGACAATCTGTTCTTCAGGGGAAAAATTCATAAACACTGTAAAAATAACTGCATAAAACCAGACTTGTGCAACCTACTTTACAAACTCATTTGATTATTTCCTGAGACTTTGTACAGAGAAATGAGTAGGTTAAAGTGTGCATTTATCTACTTGTTTTGCTGTTTATTTCTAAGCTGCTTCCAAAACTGAATATCCCCACTAGTGGTTTGAAAACAGCAAATGTTAAGTGCTAATAATTTAGATTTATTCATTGTTTTTATTGTCTGTCATTATTTAATTTCTGTTTTTTTTTTCATTTAAGTCACTTAATACAGAAAACTGAATTAATCTTTAAGCTTTTCAAAGAAATTAATTGACATATTGATTTGAATTTTCATCTCCTCTGAAACGTTTTTTTCAAGTTTACATTGTTAATGCTAGACAGGTATATATCTTCTATTTTAATTGGTCTTGCTAGATAGTGATGTATTTGTTTTAGGTTTTTCCCCTCAAAAACTACTACTTTTTATTTACAGATTCTTGGTTTCTACTTGGTTTCTACTTTTTACTTCATTAATTTCTAGTTTTCTGTTTTAATCCCCTCTTCCTACTTTATTATGTTCATTACTGTTATTAGTTTTAAAAATGACTGTAAGTAGCATTTAATTGTAGTTTTAGGTTTTCTCAAAAATTAAAGAAACATTGCTTTTTATTCCTTTGCAGTTCTTCAGTTCAGTTCAGTTCAGTTGCTCAGTCATGTCTGACTCCGCGACCCCATGGACCACAGCAAGCCAGGCCTCCCTGTCTATCACCAACTCCCAGAATTTACTCAAACTCATGTCCATTGAGCTGGTGATGCCATCCATCCATCTCTTCCTCTGTCGTCCCCCTCTCCTCCTGCCCTCAATCTTTCCCAGCATCAGGGTCTTTTCAAATGAGTCAGTTCTTCGCATCAGGTGGCCAAAATATTGGAGTTTCAGCTTCAACACCAGTCCTTTGAATGAACATCCAGGATTGATCTCCTTTAGGATGGACTGGATGGATCTCCTTGCAGTTCAAGGGACTCTCAAGAATCTTCTCAAACACCACAGTTCAAAAGCATCAATTCTTCAGCGATCAGCTTTCTTTATAGTCCAACTCTCACATCCATCCATGACCACTGGAAAAATCATAACCTTGATGAGACAGAACTTTGTTGGAAAGGAATGTCTCTGCTTTGTAATATGCTTTACAGTTCTGGTTTTATATAATTTCAAAGATTTTCAATTTGGGGCTATTTTTAGGTGGTCAAATAATGATGTCTTTTTATATGTATTCCATAGACATTATGTAAACTAACATTATATAAAATATTTTGGTATTTATTTTTATTACATTTATTTTAAATTATTCAACTCCTTTATTTCCTTATTTCATTTCCAACATTTAATGAAGAGGGAGGGAAACAATGAGAAAACAAGAGTAATAAAAATTAAATTTGAGGAAAGTGGATGAAGGATATCTGGAATTCTCTGTATTACACTTCCAAATTTTGTGCCAATCTGCAATTAGGACAAAATGAAAAACTTTTTTTAAAAGAAAAACATGATAAACTGGCTGATGAATCAGAAAATCATTCTATTGCATGCATGCTTGATCAAATGCAGCAACTACACTTTGGAATAAAAAAGACTTCAGAAACATTGCCTTTTTTTCCTGATAACACATAATGAAGATGTTTTCACTAAGAGAAAGTAAGTAAAGTAAAGTGTTAGTCACCCAGTCATGCCCGACTCTTGACCGTCCCACGGACTGCAGCCCACCAGGCTTCTCTGTTCATGTGATTTTTCAGGCAAGAGTGGGTTTCCATTTCCTCCTCCAGGGATCTTCCCAACCCAGGGATCAAACTTGGGTCTCCTGCACTGCAGGCAAATTCTTTACCAACTGAGCTATAAGGGAAGCCCATAAGAGAAAATGAGAGTCTAATAAGTTAAAGGAAAAACTGCTTGGAATATTACTGAAATTTGGGAGAATTAAATAAACAGCAAAGAATTTTCAGAAAAACACAATAGAAATTTTAGAAAAGAAATGAACATAATCTTGATGAAGCAGAAAACCAAGATTCAACAAAAAATTAGCTGCGAAAATGTTCCTTTGTCAGTGTTCCTTATTTTGAAGCTTGATTCACACCAGCCTATAACCACACTCTTGACAATCATATGAATCTCAATGAAGTTAAATTGTCGTATGGCAAAACAGGCCATTTATTAACAGGGTAATTTAAGGAAAAAAAAAATTCTTTCTTCAACCCAAACTTTTTCAGAGCCTCAACAAGTCCAACCTATGCAACAACATCCTCAGAAAGGAAAATGTTTTGTTAGGAATTTTTTAAGTAGCAGTTGGCTTTATGTATTTATGTAATGATTGTACATAAACGTGTATGCTCCCCTTCCTTATCTTTACACATCAGTTTGATACTGATAATGTGAACTGAGTTTTCAGAAATATCACTTTATTTTGATTTGTAGTGTTCGATGGTTTCCATATGTTATTTAATGCTATACTCCAGTGTTAATGTTACAATCCAACGATTTCAGTGTTATTACTCACACCTTGGCCCAATTTCAAGGTGATACCCTTGACCTTCATCTACCAAAGAGTTAGAAAGAGATGCTGACAATCCAGTGCAAGCCAATTCCAGGGCACCTCACTGCTTTCTTTCTGTGAGTTGTGTCTAAGTGTCTGTCACCAAAACTTGGGGGAAAGCGTGCAACTATCCATGTCGATGCCTGCTGTGATAGATGTCATCCTCTATTATTAATCCAGCAAGGACCCTGCTCTGTTTACTGTTCCCTAACTCAAGGACTCTCCATCCATCTCTCGGCTAGCAGGAGTCCCCCTGGACCCAAGAGAAATGTGCCTTTATTCCATGCAGGGAACTCTCGGCACCTGTAGCAGGCCTACTCACCTACACACATCCTGCAGCCATTTCTGTTGTAGCCCCTTTGGCACACTGTGCTGCAAGGCACATTGCAAGGTGATGTGAGAATTAACCATGACCTCAGTTTCCATGTGGGACATGAAGCATGTGGAACTTCGCACCTGATTCATCCAGCCTACCTGAGGTATCTGTCACCTCTTCTCCCAAGGAGCATTCTTTCAGGACACATGCAAGGATGCCTAAGAAGAAGGTCTTCCCTCAGGAACACTCAAACACCTAACAGTGATTTTCCTCACAATTATTGTCTCATCAGACCAGGAATCTATACACTTTAGAGGAGTCATAGAACTATTTTACAGGTCATGCATTCTTCCACAAGTTTTGCTTACATCCAAACCTGGGCTTTTACTATTACCAGGGTCTGGCACAATAAATTCTTTTCCTATCTCCTTAGCACGTTTTTTTTCATGAGGAAAGATATATCCCACTAAACAATGGGATAAAAGACAAAAAATACAAAGAAATTTAAGGAAAGTCTTTAGTTAATATAAAAATACTATCCTACTACTTAAAAGTTGGTTGCAGAGGGATATTTGCCTTTGTTTGTCAAGAGCATTATAAATGTGCATATGCTTTCTCCAGCAATTGAATTCCTAAACTTTTATCATGAAAAATAATTATAATGAAAACTTAGTAATGTAAATAATGGTATAGATAGACCAAATATTATACAACTATTAAGTGAGGTTCATTGAAGGCTATATTACCATTAAAAGTTTCCTAATTCATGTTTAGTGAAAAAAAAAAACATCTCTCTGAATAAAACAGCTGTCACTGTGTGTGTGTGTGTATGTTTCTATAGTATTTATCATCCAAGTGATAATATGGTCATTGATTTTTATTTCCTTCTTATTGTTTAACAGCTTTCTGATTTTTTTTCTTAGCAACATTAGCTAAATAGTAAAAGATCCTGTTACCAAATATCATTTGAATAGCATTTCAGTCAAGAAAATATTTTTCAAGAATAAAGTATCATATTTTTGGTTATGAGGAAGAGATTCTCTAATATTCATTTCATTTTCATTATATTATATTTGTTCTATGGCTTTGAGATTAACGAAAATGTTCACACACATTTCCTAATCATCAAAACTATCACTGCATGATGTAGTGAAGTGAAAGTCGCTCAGTCGTGTCCGACTCTTTGCGACCCCACGGGCTACACAGTCCATGGGATTCTCCAGGCCGGAACACTGGAGTGGGCAGCCTTTCCCTGATCCAGGGGGTCTTTCTGACCCAAGGATCAAACCCAGGTCTCCCGCAATGAAGGCAGATTCTTTACCAGCTGAGCCAAAAGGGAAGAACTGCATGATGCAAAGAAGGTGTTTTATCATTATTTCCATATAGGAAAATTGGGCCTATGTGATGGGCTGGAAGAAGCACAACTGGAATCAAGATTACTGGGAGAAATATCAATAACCTCAGATATGCAGATGACACCACCCTTATGGCAGAAAGTGAAGAACTAAAGAGCCTCTTGATGAAACTGAAAGAGGAGAGTGAAAAGGTTGGCTTAAAGCTCAACATTCAGAAAACTAAGATTATGGCATCCAGTCCCATCACTTCATGGCAGATAGATGGGGAAACAGTGGAAACAGTGGCTGACTTTATTTTTCTGGGCTCCAAAATCACTGCAGATGGTGACTGCAGCCATGATATTAAAAGACGCTTACTCCTTGGAAGAAGAGTTATGACCAACCTAGACAGCATATTAAAAAGCAGAGACATTACTTTGCCAACAAAGGTCCATCTAGTCAAGGCTCTGGTTTTTCCTGTGGTCATGTATGGATGTGAGAGTTGAGCTGAGTGCCAAAGAATTGATGCTTTTGAACTGCAGTGTTGGAGAAGACTCTTGACAGTCCCTTGGACTGCAAAGAGATCCAACCAGTCCATTCTGAAGAAGACCAGTCCTGGGTGTTCATTGGAAGGACTGATGTTGAAGCTGAAACTCCAATACTTTGGCCACCTGATGTGGAGAGCAGACTCATTTGAAAAGACCCTGATGCTGGGAAAGATTGAGGGCAGGAGAAGGGGATGACAGAGGATGAGATGGTTGGATGGCATCACCAACTCAATGGACATGAGTTTGAGTGAACTCCGGGAGTTGGTGATGGACAGGGAGGTCTGGAGTGCTGCGGTTCATGGTGTCTAAAGAGTCGGACATGACTAAGCGACTGAACTGACTGACTGACCAATGTATCATGATTTTTCCTCTGTACCTCAGCATGTAGGCTATGAAGAAAAGTATCTACCTCCAAATTCAGCACTCTTCCTAATACATCACTGTGTTTCACAGGAAAGTTGTTCATAAAATATTTGAGCACAGACAGCACAAAATAAATCCTATTATTCAGGGGTGCTGGAAAAATTGGACAAAGACATTTTAATTAAAGGAATTACAGCTGCATCTTTAAATAGATGTTCGAGCTCATTAGTTTAAATAACTGTTTATAATAGAAATACATATATAAATGCTTCAAATATAAGAAAAGACAAAGATGGCTATTGAGGAAGTTGTGTGCATTCTCTTTATTATCAAATTTACTTTATAAAATATGTACTCTCAAGTTTGTGTCAGATATATTTTCTCCTATGATAAAATTGAAGCTTAAAAATAATCTATCCCAGGTTGTACACATAGCAAATGGAAGAATCAGATCTGTGGGTCAAAAACCAAAGTCAATACTCTTCACCGTTGCCTCAGATCTACAGGAACAAGTAGTCATCTACAGAGCTCTGCAAGGGACATGGATGGAACAGCTACCCCAAACAGCAGACAGAATATTTAAAGGAGATGCAATTATCAGTGACATTTGTCAGTCCCTCAGATTTCTCTCAACAGATACACCAACCTTGGAGGAAATTGGCGAGTAGGATGTGAAACTGTGACCTTACTATCCTATTTATATTTTATAATAGTCTTTATGATAATCAAAACCCCTTCTGATTATGACTAACAGTGCCATATGGAACAAAGAAAATGGAACAATTACATAGACTAGCTAAGTGTGCTGCATTTGATAGAATTATATGGCAGTTTTATGGAGAGCTGCTTTCAGGCACCTAAGTTATGTCAGGAATTGTGGGTTGTTTTCCCCTCTGCCTCGCTGCACATTGTCAAGTGGCTGCATAACTTCTGTGTTACACTATTACCCAAAAGACAGTCACTATTATATCCCTTATACGTATAAGTGTATGAGAAGCCTGAGTTCTAACTATTCTAAAGATATTACCTATAAGTCTGACATAGAACAAGAGTTCTTTTCCATAATTTATAACTACTTTGCTTTCTAAAAGACCTCATTTACTTCTAATTCACATGAAAGACCAATAAATATGAGTGAAGGAGACTTAACAGAAAGGAAAGCAGCAAGATTTTTTAAATTTATTATAAAAGCACAAGTGATATAGCACAGATTTCATTCACTCATTCTTTCACCCAGTAGAATATATAGAAGTCCCTACTTTATGCTAGGCATTGGGTACAAGAGGACAAATAACCCCCTGCCTTCATGAGCCTTTTGTTCTACTGATATTCTTATCAGTAGCACCATAATCGATTTCCCCTCTACTGGAAAGAAACTTTCCCATCCTAGTACATATAAAAGGATTTTAAAGATGGCTCTTTGTACTGCTGGTGTGACTAACTAGAGTAGTTTGGCAGAAAATCACCTCCAAGATCAGTTCTGTGTCCTCTCATCCTCTTCACATAAGTCTATTTACTAACCAGCTTCAAAATGTGTCACATCTGCGGCTCTCACTTGAAAGGAAACATATGAAAGCCTGGGGAAATCCAGCAGAGGAGGACAGATCAAATCAAGGACATTCACACTGCAGAGGACAAGATCAAGCCAGCAGGTCCAGCTCCTCTTGCACATTTTCATGTCTCCAGAGACTGCTGATCAGAGTCCTGCTTCGATGATGTCTGTGCTTCTGGGGAACACCACGATTAAATCATTTTTCACTTCTCCTATTTTCTTCTCTATCAGCCTGCATATCTATTCTAAAGCTGCAGGACCGCATTTGTCAAAGAGATAAGCAACACAGTCGTTCAGAGGGAGAATGGGATTTCTTTTAAGAATAAAAAGTGAATTGAAAATTATTGTCTTTTTTCAAAAAAAAGAACAGATGAAGAGCACCTATGATCAGATCATTATTGGATCATATATACACATCCCCGTGATGGGGAGGAAGAAATTTAAGTTAGTTTTCTGCTGATTTAGTGATAATTTTTTATTTCAAGACATTAGTTTATCTTTTGATATATGAACAGCCTAATTGTGCTCCAACATGCTTAATTTTGCATTCTTCTGGACTTCTCAAACAGACATATTTTCTCCACAACTTAGCTACCAGCAGCAAAAGAAGACGTCTGCACATCAAAGCAAAGTACTGGTCATACAGCTCATGAGTCATGAAAAGTTTGCTCCATTTGTTTTAAAGACTCATTTACATAAATGTTACAGCCACTTAGATGCTACTTAAGAAACTTGTAATGAAAGTTAAACCAGCAGTTAGACTTGACAGTTGACCACTAAGGCACCATGCCTCTAAAACTACCCTTTTAAGTGAACATTTTCTTCATTTCACAAAGATGTGAGGAAGAACATGGCTTTCCAGAAGTCACATTCTACTTCCTGGCCCATGACAAGTAATACACATGATGAAAACGTTTTCTACTCCAACTCTCTTCCTTAAGAGTACCTTTGTACAGTCTTAAGACTGTTTAAAATCTTTGCTCCTGCTAAATAAGTCCAGTCATATCTGCTCAGAATAGAGTTATAGATTGCTTTTATTTCTCAGTGATAAATAATTTGATGAGCCCTCTAACATATTATGATAAGCAACAAATTGTCCAAGATTTTAAAATTTCATTCCAACACTTTATTCACTAACTGGAAAAAACACTTTTCATTCATCATTCTTTCCCCTAAAAATTTCTAGTCTCTGCTTTATTTGGCTTCCATGGTGGCTCAGCAGTAAAGAATCTACCTGCAATGCAGGAGACATAGGAGACACGGGTTCAACCCCTGGGTCGGGAAGATCCCCTGGAGGAGGACATGGTAACCTATTCCAATATTTTTGCCTGGAGAATCCCAAGGACAGAGAAGCCTGGTGAACTACAGTCCATAGGGTGGCAAAGAGTCTGACATGACTGAAGTGACTGAGCCCACATTGCTTTTTCCTCCCAGTAGTAAAGTTTTTATACATCTTTGAGGAAAAAAAAACAACATTATTTGGAATGCATTAGGATTAAGTTGGAGAAGGCACTGGCAACCCACTCCAGTACTCTTGCCTGGAAAATCCCATGAACGGAAGAGTCTAGTAGGCTGCAGTCCATGGGGTCGCTAAGAGTTGGACACGACTGAGCGACTTCACTTTCCCTTTTCCCTTTCATGCATTGGAGAAGGAAATGGCAACCCACTCCAGTGTTCTTGCCTGGAGAATCCCAGGGACGGGGGAGCCTGGTGGGTTGCCATCTATGGGATCGCACAGAGTCGGACACAACTGAAGTGACTTAGCAGCAGCAGCAGGATTAAGTTAAACACCAAAAGGATATCATTTGGCAAGGAGACATGGCTTAATTTCATATTTTCCTATACGTCAGCAGTGTTCACACAGCCAGCTTGCAATTATCACAATCATGGAGGCTACAGAATGCATGGACCTGGAAATCCATGTGTAAACCCCAAACCTTATTTTATCCAACACATTCAGTCTTCTCATAATCTAAACTTCCACTGGAGAACTTGGTAATTAGCTCAACTGGCTAAAGTTTCACCTCATCTCCCTTCTGGCAGAAAATGGACAAAAGCAGTGGCCAGGGTGTAAGGCAGAACTAGGAGTCGTAGCAAAGTGAACTGAAGCACAGAATTCAGCAATTAAGTAAACATGCCGGGAATTCTGAGCGCTGCAAGACCAAAAGGAACAGAACAAGAGGACAGGGTGCGGCTCCATCCATGGCTAAAAGTTCACAGGAAGTGTTTTATCTCAGGCCCCGATAACCTGTGATGTCAGTCAAGGGCTGCAGTCTCAGATCCTAAGTACATGGGATAAAGTACATCTGTGGTTAACGAACAGAAGAAGAAACAGGGAGGGGGTGGGGGAAGCTTCCATAGTCACAAAACCTGAAGTTAAGTATTAGCTCAGCAAGGTCTGCCTGAATCCTGTCTTGGGGGAAAATACACAAAACAGGAGGGCCACACATTCAGAATCTTCAAAAAACACCAATGAATCTTCACTGCCTTTTAAGCAGGAGCAGGTTGGATGAAACTAAGATCATGGCATCCAGTCCTATCACTTCACAGCAGATAGATGGGGAAACGATGGAAGCAGTGTCAGACTTTATTTTTTGGGCTCCAAAATCACTGCAGATGCTGACTGCAGCCATGAAATTAAAAGACACTTGCTCCTTGGAAGAAAAGTTATGACCAACCTAGACAGCATATTAAAAAGCAGAGACATTACTTTGCCAACAAAGGTCTGTCTGGTCAAAGTTACGGTTTTTGCAGTAGTCATGTATGGATGTGAGAGTTGGACTGTAAAGAAAGCTCAACACCAAAGAACTGATGCTTTTGAATTATGGTGTTGGAGAAGACTCTTGAGAGTCCCTTAGGCAGCAAGGAGATCCAACCAGTCCATCCTAAAAGAAACCAATCCTGAATATTCATTGGAAGGACTGATGTTGAAGCTGAAACTCCAATACTATTTGAAAAGACCCTGATGCTGGGAAAGATTGAAGGCAGGAAGAGAAGGGGACGACAGAGGATGAGATGGTTGGATGGCATCACTGACTCAATGGACATGGGTTTGAGTGAACTCCGGGAGTTGGTGATGGACAGGGAGGCCTGGCATGCTGCAGTCCATGGGGTTGCAAAGAGGCGGACATGACTGAGCCACTGAACTGAATTGACTGAGGTTGGGTCTGTTCCATCTTCCCTTCCATCTGGGCCCTTGCTACTTTCAGAAAAGTTTCCCTTTGAGTCCCAAAGATACAGAGAGGGGGAATGTTCTAGGTCTGGGCTCTTGGCACTCCAGACTCATTCATGTCCAGGCCACAGGTGCATCCTCACATGGGGATCATTTCCACGGTCTGGGTTCCAGGACTGTGTCTTCTGAGGTCTATTCCAGACACAGTGGCAAGTAAACAGTAATTACAGTTACAGCCTGTATCCTAAAACTGAGGTCCTTACCATCTTTAAAAGACTTTAAAAAATCACATATGCTAAATGAAAAATATGCGTCAGTAATCAAAGATTGAGGGTAATGAAACCAGCAGGTCTCATCTGAAACTATGACAAATGAACCGTAAATTGTGTTTGAGCTCCCTGAGAGTGAAGGCAAAGGGGGGAAATACATTAAGAGGAGATTCCCATAGGTTAACTAAGTACTTTTGTAACAGGCCGATTTTTCCTCCTGTTGAGGCATGATTTAACCATGAGCTCGATAAATAAAAAGACTGACTCAAAGTTATGTTGAATACAAAAAAGAAGAAGGCAAGCAAAATTAATTATGTAACTAAAAGTGGAGAATCAAGTCTAACAAGTAAATTGGGTGGTGAGGCACATGCTGTCAGTCCACTCTGTGGTTAGCTGTTAATTTTTGAGAACTCACGTGGGGAACCTCCACTAAAGAAGATGTTCAGGCTGCTTCAGGTAGAGGTAGAGACAGGAGCCAGATAGAAAGCTCAGGACACTTCTGATAATCACAACAAAGCTTTAAAAGGAGCAGGAAAGATAAAATCCTACATTTAAAACATTGGCAAGTGCCATGTATCCAGTAGCATTTCAAGGATCACAGAAAGTAAATTCCATATCACGAGGCTTTTATTTATTTTGAGGCAGTTTAAAGATATTCACATAGTGACAAATATTACCTTTGCTCTCAGGAGGTAAAAAAACATCAGCACACAGGCTGTGCTCAGAATATTAGAAGATCTATGAGTAGCTCTGAATGCAGATATATTTGGATCTATTCATTAACTTTGAATTTTAATACCCCACCAGAAGAGTTGGATGGCTTCCAAGAGTTGCGATAAGAAGCATGACAACGAAAATGCAGTATGCTTTACAGGGAGGAGTATTTCTTCCTTCAGATACATTCTTAAATCAGCAGTTGTTCACTGTAACAAGTATTTCTGTATCAGGGGGAATATTTTTTACTTTCATTTTTTCAACAATATTGGCCCAGAAATACTGATAACTTCATTCATATGGTATATGATCAGTTAATTTAGATTTTAAGAGTAATTGTCCAACTCAAAATAATTATATATCTTCATTGAAATCACCTGATGAAAAGTTAAAACACATATAAATACATACATATATACATATACACACACATACACACACATATAAAATGGGCTTCCCTGATAGCTCAAATGGTAAAGAATCTGCCTGCAGTGCAGGAGACCTGGGTTCGATCCCTGGATCAGGAATATCTCCGAGAGAAGGGAATGGCTACCCACTCCAGTATTTTGCCTGAAGAATTCCATGGACAGAAAAGTCAGGGTGGCAAAGAGTCAGACATGACTGAGCGACTAACACTTTCACTTTTCATGTCTAGTCTCTCCTCCTTAACCTGCCTAAAACTGAGGATCTGATGGGCCTTCCAAATCAGCTCCCCATCAACGGTCCATACCGCTGTCAAAGGCAGGGACGTTCTTCCAGTTGTCCTAACCAAAGTCTTAGCGTTGTCATCGCCTCTCCTCTGTCTCTCATACCCCATATTTGATCGATCAGCAAATCTTCCAACTCTATCTTCAAATCACGTATAGATTCCCATCGGTTCTCACTGTATGTGTGTTAGTCACTCAGTCATGGCCGACTCTGCGACTCCATGGACTGCAGCCCACCAGACTTCTCTGTCCGTGAGATTTTCCAGACAAGGATACTGGAGTGGGTTGCCATTTCCTTCTCCAGGGGATCTTCCCAACCCAGGGATCGAACCCAGGTCTCCTGCACTGCAGGGCGATTCTTTACCAACTGAGCTACAAGGGAAGCCCCACTGTAAGTTGGTTCTCAGTAACTTCCTTATTATCACCAGGGTCCAGGCCAGTGTCATCTCTAAACTCTGATTTTCCAATTGTTCCCTATAGTCCACTTTTAACATGGCAACCAGAGAGAGTCTGATAAAACGTTAAGTCAGATTCTATCACTCCTGTGCTCAAAATCCTCCAGCAGCTTCCCACCCCACTCAGCATTCAGACCAGCCTTCACAGTGATCTATCCGGCCATCACCTCCCTGCCCCATCACCTCCCTGCCCCATCACCACCCTGCCCCATCACCTCCCTGGCCCATCACCTCCCTGGCCCATCACCTCCCTGGCCCATCACCTCCCTGCCCCATCACCTCCCTGCCCCATCACCTCCCTGGCCCATCACCTCCCTGCCCCATCACCTCCCTGCCCCATCACCTCCCTGCCCATCACCTCCCTGGCCCATCACCTCCCTGCCCCATCACCTCCCTGTCCCATCACCTCCCTGCCCATCACCTCCCTGCCCCATCACCTCCCTGCCCCATCACCTCCCTGCCCCATCACCTCCCTGCCCATCACCTCCCTGTCCCATCACCTCCCTGTCCCATCACCTCCCTGTCCCATCACCTCCCTGCCCATCACCTCCCTGGCCCATCACCTCCCTGCCCCATCACCTCCCTGCCCCATCACCTCCCTGGCCCATCACCTCCCTGGCCCATCACCTCCCTGGCCCATCACCTCCCTGCCCATCACCTCCCTGCCCCATCACCTCCCTGCCCATCACCTCCCTGTCCCATCAACTCCCTGCCCCATCACCTCCCTGGCCCATCTCCCACTGCTCTTCCCTCTGGCCTCTTAGACGTTCTTCCCCCTTGGTAACAGGGTATTTCTTATCCTCCCATCTCCAGTGTTCAAGCATGTCATTGGCACCTTTTTCACCTCAAGGTATTTGCACTTGTTCTTTCTACCTGGAGTATACCAGCCACAGACAGACTTTGCAGACACAGTCCCTCTCTGGCTTCGGGCCTTCACCCACACACCACACACTCAGTGACCCTTCCCCGTCCAGTCTTCTTATATGCATTCTCCCAGCCATCTCTAGTCCCTTGCCTGATTTTTTCCCCCTCTAAATTCATTGACTAATAAAAGATTACATTGCATGCTGACTTTTTTCTTGATTTTCCCATAGTAGAATATAAGCTCCATGAAGGCAGAATTTTTTTTTTTTGGTTGATTCTCTACTTTCTATTCAGTTCAGTTCAGTTCAGTTGCTAAGTCATGTCCGACTCTCCGCGACCCCATGAATCACAGCACGCCAGGCCTCCCTGTCCATCACCAACTCCCGGAGTTCACTCAAACTCATGTCCACAGAGTCGGTGATGCCATCCAGCCATCTCATTCTCCGTCGTCCCCTTCTCCTCCCGCCCCCAACCTTTCCCAGCATCAGAGTCTTTTCCAGTGAGTCAACTCACCGCATGAGGTGGCCAAAGTATTGCAGTTTCAGCTTTAGCATCAGTCCCTCCAATGAACATCCAGGACTGATCTCCTTTAGAATGGACTGGTTGGATCTCCTTGCAGTATAAGGGACTCTCAAGAGTCTTCTCCAACACCACAGTTCAAAAGCATCAATTCTTCGGCGATGAGCTTATTCAGTGACTAGAAAATCCCTTATCAGCTAATAAATAATTTTTGGATGAATGAGTGGTTTCATCAAACTTTTGAGTGTACTCAAGGCTGTGCAAGCAGCAACATACAGTGAAAATTAACATGATATTTGGATCCAGAGGATATGATTTTAAATCTTTAAATGTGACTATAACCTTGGACAAATTATCTCAATTCTGAGCTTCAACTTTCTAACCTATAAAATAGAAATTAAAAAAAAAATCTTTTCTCAAGCAGATACTGTAAGAATTAAATTGAGATATTGTGTCATTAATAATTTGACCGCATGTACCTGAAGTGAAAGTGTTAGTTGCTCAGCAGTATCTGATTCTTTGAGACCCAATGAACTGTAGCCTGCCAGGCTTTTCTGTCCATGGAATTCTCCAGGCAACAATGCTGGAGAGGGTAGCCATTCCCTTCTCCAGGTGCTATTCCTGAGTCAGGGATCAAAAGTAGGTCTCCCACACTGCAGGCAGATTCTTTACCAACTGAACCACCAGGGAAGCCCTTTACTTGTATAAGTTTACAGAAGCCATACACCATTCTGTTAGACAAACCTCCACACATCCTTATTTTTGTCTATGTTCCTGCCTTTCCACTTCACAAAGGTGTTACCTGTCTGATCCATGGAGGCATTTGAGCTTGATCCCTGAGAAACACTCAATACAGATTAGTTTCCTATAGTGAACAATGAGGTAAAAGTTCCTTGGAAACCAAGGTAAGTTTTGCAAAGGATCGATTTGTTTTCATATACAGAGAAAGCTTTGAAGCATTCATCAGAATTAATAAGTTCTATGAAAAAGGAAAAGAAAGAAAAAAGACAGGACTGATGAAGTAGCAGCTACCTCACCATAGTCCATCTACAGACAAGAGAAATCAAGAACAACAAGAAATAATCTACTGTTGCAGAATGAAGGCTGCAGGTTGTGGACAGGAGCACCTGGGTCAGCTCTGAAACTTGTCTCCAAAAAGCATTAGTGGTCACAAAGAAAATGCAAACAATAGCACATAATAACAAGCAAGGGGGAAAAGAAAACTTCACGTTGAACAACCAAGATAGTCAATGTAGGGGCTGAAATAATTTGAAAGTTTTCCTTCTATAGGTTTAAAATTAGTTTGAAAAAGGGAGTTACACTATCTTTTATTCCCAAACTATGTGTAGGCATAAAATATCTGGCTTTATTTTCTTGACAGGTTTTATTGGTGTGTCCAACCAAGTGAAAATCTCTAGCCGTCGGGGAACGCTGCTGTGAATACTTTCTATTTGCAGGTTTGTTTTTGTAGCCAGTGGGAGGTTATTTTTTCCCCCTTCTAATCCCCTAAAATGCATTTTATTCTCCTAGGAAACTTCTCTTCATTTCTCACAAAAGGACATTGAAATTACTGTACATTTATGTGTTTTTTTTAAAAAAATCACTATATTGCTCATCTTTTTATGTATGAAACTTCAAGCAGAACAAATCTCAAAACAGTGTCCAGTTTTCACTTTAAATAGACCATAAAGGTCAGCTTGTTGTAAGCTAAAAGTGATTATTTCGTTTAGATGACTAAACATGGAATTAGGTGTCATGCACCTTCAAAGAAGCAAATGAGAACATTCATAAATGTGGCACTGTCGTCAGATGACAGCCTTGCTCCTAAATGAAACAGGTAGTTATACTACATTAGGGCAGCCACACTAACTCCCCAGCTGATACCCATACGGAGGAAGGAAACAGAGGCATTACAAACAGCTGTCTTAATACAACATCAGACAAGCCAAAAGCAAGGTGCACTCTAAAGGGTATAACTATCTACACTCAAGGTTTCAACAGAGAAAAGAGGAACAGAAATGATGTTTTTTTCCTCAAACAAAAGGAAATGAAGGTAGGAAAATTTCAACTTGAGAAAAAATTCAATACAATGTCATATATTGAACTTGACAGCATTCATATGCTGTCAATCTTTCTATTAAAATAGCAAGTGATTCGGAGAAGGCAATGGCAAGCCACTCCAGTACTCTTGCCTAGAAAATCCCATGGATGGAGGAGCCTGGTGGGCTGCAGTACATGGGGTTGCTAAGGGTCGGACACGACTGAGTGACTTCACTTTCACTTTTCACTTTGACACATTGGAGAAGGAAATGGCAACCCCCTCCAGTGTTCTTGCCTGGAGAATCCCAGGGACGGGGGAGCCTGGTGGGCTTCCATCTATGGGGTCACACAGAGTCGGACACGACTGAAGTGACTTAGCAGCAGCAGCAGCAGCGGGTGATTGCTATATAGCTGGAACTTCACAAAAAGTGTTTTTAACTCTTAAAACAGTGCTGTAGCAGATACACTTTTTGAGACTTGGAATATTTAAGTAACTTGTCTAAGGTCACAAGCAGGTAACGGGCAGAGCCAGGATTTCCATTCAAGTCCACCTAATGCCACGGCTAAAGCTGAACTCCAATACTTTGGCCACCTCATGCGACGAGTTGACTCACTGGAAAAGAGTCTGATGCTGGGAGGGATTGGGGGCAGGAGGAGAAGGGGGCGACGGAGAATGAGATGGCTGGATGGCATCTCCAACTCGATGGGCATGAGTTTGGGTGGACTCCAGGAGTTGGTGATGGACAGGGAGGCCTGGCGTGCTGTGATTCACGGGGTCGCAAAGAGTCGGACACGACTGAGCGACTGAACTGAACTGAACTGAATGCCACGGCCAACCTTACTGTTCAGTCTCTCAGCCCAGCTCTCCCCGTCCACAAACAACCTATATTTTGTAGGGAAAAGTTTAGGTCTCACTCATACCTGTGAACCTCGGACCCAAATGCAACATCTCCTTCTGGAAAACTCTCAAAAATAACCCTAAGAAAATTGATGATGAGAGGAAACCACACCCCAAATGCCACTGCATCTTCCATTTTAATTAAAACAACTAATCTACAGCCTCATTCAGTGTTGACAAACTGCAAAGCAGTGCAGCTTTCCATTAGAAAATATTCAAAGTTCCACAGAAATAAGTTTTCCAGCAGGAAGAAAATGGCACATTTGGAGACGGGCCAAATAAACAGAGTCAATAAATATTACGTTTTTGTTCCTAGAAAGTACTGTTACAGGGTATAATGATTGGGTATAATGTAACACTACTGTAAGATAAGAGTAATATACCCAGGTTGAATTATGTGAAATAAAAGCTTTGTTCTATCCGATCTGGATGTTGCTTTTAGATTCAAATTTTGTTCCCTCATGCAACAGAAAATGGGCTAGGGACTGCTGAGTTACACCAACTTTTATGACAGATAGTACATGTAGACATAAAGTGTAAACATTCTCTTTATTAGAAGGATTATATTTATGGCCAAGATTAATTTAAAACTCAAGAAAAATTTCTCAGTCTCTAAAGAATATAGCTTTTATCTGTGAAGAGACTGCAGAGAACTGACTACAAAAAGACAAAATCAAAAGTATTACTTTAATAGTCTTGTGTATTACGTAGCTCAGTCATATCTGACTCTGCGATCCCATGGACTGTGGCCAACCAGGTTCTTCTATCCATGGAATTCTCCAAACAAGAATACTGGAGTGGGTTGCCATGCCCTCCTCCAGGGGATCTTCCCAACTCAAGGATCAAACCCAGGTCTCTTGCATTGCAGGCAGACTCTTTACCATTTGAGCTACCAGGGAAATCCCTTAAATGTGTTAACCCTTAATTGCTTTATCAGGTCTAGTTACAGCACTCCTTATGTTGTCTTTTCAGTTACATGTGTCCAAGTTATACTTGAACATACACTCTCACTACCAAGTTACCTAAGGAAGTAGTTTCATTTCTCTTTGTCTTTCAGGCTTTGGCAGCTCTTGGATGGCCCTGTCTTTCCAGTCAAATCAGGGAGCTGAAAATAAGAAAATGGACACTGACCTCTTTTTCAATTGCTCTCCTATATTTCAGGCTTTCAAAGTTAGCGCAAAAAATGACTTATGACACAGACACGCATTGTCACTGCTATCTAAATCAGGTATCATCATTTATTTTAAAAGAGAAATCAAAAATGGTCTCAGGAACAAAGACTAGATAAAGATCAAAGTTACACCTTAGCCTACCCACAGCCAAGAGGCTCAAAGCTCAGCTCACTCATGCAAGGTCACCTTCCGCCCAGAGGTCAACAATGAATGGAGTGACTCCTCTCCTGAGACAGTGATGTTCTCTACTCCAGGTCTGCTGCCTCCACCATCAATCGGGGCATCAGTTGGAGAATCAAACCCAGCTCTTCCAGATTTCCTCAGCTCTGTTGAAAGGCCTCAGAGAAAAGCCCAGATAATAACCCTTCCCTAACCTCTAACATGCAGTCTCATGGCCACTAACTTTCTTGAATCCACCAGCATCAATCTCATGACGCCATTTATCCGTACTGACATTGGTCGACACCAGCATCCTCAGATTCTCAGGTCCTTTCTCATTTTCCATGCTCTGGGAAGAGGCTCCAACATGATTCATGTTCTTCATTTCCTGCTCCACCTCCCTACCCCATACACGTATCTTCAAAACCTGACCCTGTTCCTTCTAGAATTAAAGTCCACCATCAGAAAAATTCTCCACGCTCTAAATTCTCTTAGCATTCCCTTCATTTTCTGGTTGAATCTAGCAGAAGCCTGACTTTCCCTAAGTACTCTGCTTCCCACCCATGAGCTGGGCTTAGGGGTGGTGGATTGTTCTACTCGCTTCTCTCCTCACCACTTCACTCTTCCTCCCACCTGCTTAAATCTCGAGCTTATCACAGACATCCCATCATGAGACAAATCTCACATCATCAGACTGCGAGCCTTACAAAAACCTGCTTCCAAATTTGGCCCCTGGCTGGCATCTGAGAATGTGAATTTTAGGAGATTTCCTGCCATTCCCTGATAAGAATGGCTCACTGAGCCGCTAGTGCAAACAATATGGTTTATTCTGAACACCTGCTTTCCTTCTGGAACTCTGCAATTTTAATATGTGCCAGGCAGACGATGCTCCGAAGACCAGCCCCCAATAAAACTCTGGGCAATGAGTCTCTAATGAGCTTCTTTAATTGACAGCATTTCACATGTGTTGTCAAAAGTGGTTGCTGAAGAAATGGAGCATGTCCTGTGACTCCACTGGGAACGTACTCTTGGAAGTAGGCACCTAGTTTCCTAAAGACTTGGCCTCGCATGTCTTTGCCCTTTGCTGATTCTGGTTCATACCCTTTCGCTGTAACAAATCACAGTGGTGAACCCAATTATATACTGAGTCCTGTCAGGCTTCCTAGAGAACCTTGGATCTGGCAGGGGTCTTGGATACCTTCTACTCTTTCCTTAAGCGTCCAACATCTCCTCCCCCACTCTCATGTAAGCTTGTGACCCTGCTTCCTGCTTCTTTGACGAAATCCAGCTATCCGCCAACAGAATTACAATCAAGCTCTACTTTCACATCTGCTTACATACCAGCGCCTGTATCTCCATCCCTGGTCTGTTCCTCCTTCCTTCCTGTCACTACAGATAAATTCCGTATTCATGTTTTTAAATCAGTCTCTTGAACAGGATATACCCTATACCCTGCAATAAACCATAATGGAAAGACATGAAAAACATGAATGGATGTATCACTGAATCAGTGTTCTATATGCTAGAAACTAACACAACATTACAAGTCAACTATACTTCAGTTGAAATATTTTTAAATATTAAAAATAAAACCCATCCTTTGGCTTCTCAAACATCTTCTAACCTGCTCAGGCACATTGCTTAACTGATTGTTCTTCTATTTCCTGCATTAAATAGCCCCTCACTATTGAATCTTTGTCATCAACATGTGCATAAATCCATTATTTCTTTAAAATATTATCTCGGGTCCCTTTCCCCAACTAGCTTCCTATCCACCTTTTTTACTCCTTGTTGCAGCAGAATACTTTAAAAAGGGTTGTCTGCATTTGTTTCACTCTCCACTTCTCCCTGGAGTCTGGTTCCCCACCACTAAAGAGAACCTTCTCCTACCAAGGTCATCAGCCTTACTGTTAAATGTAATGATCAATTCTTAGTCCACATCCTATTTGCCTTTGACAACATTTGAAATTGTCAGTCACTTCTGCCTCATAGATATACTTTTCTTCACATAGTTTTCAGAATATTCTTAGTTTTTCTCCTACCTCAACAAATCATTCTTCTCAGTACCCTTAGCTGATTTCTTCTATTTTTCCCGACCTCTTAATGAGTAACAGCAATACTCACTTCACTCTTTCTTCTAGTTATTTTTTTATGTGTGTGTCAATGATTCTCAAACTTAGATATCTAATGCTGCCTCTTCTGAAATCCCAACTCATATTTCCAGATGCTTGTTTGACATTTCTAGTTAATTATCAGCCTCTCAAACTACCAAACTGAACACCTATTCTTTCTTTTCCAAACTGCTGTATTCAGTCTTCACCATCTCAAACTGATACATTCTCTTTCCAGTTGCTCAAGCTAAAAACCTAAAAATAACTTTTGACCTCTCCCTTTTGTTTTCCAAACCAGCAGAAACTCTTACTGGCCTTACCTCCAAAATACATGTAGAATCTGATGGAGTTTAACCACCTTCTCTCAATGTTCCTGGTCAGGCCACCAACATCTCTTATCTATTAATAGTTTTCTAGGCTTTCTACCTGGAGAAGGCAATGGCAAGCCACTCCAGTACTATTGCCTAGAAAATCCCATGGATGGAGGAGCCTGGTAGGCTGCAGTCCGTGGGGTCGCTGGGGGTCGGACACGACTGAGCGACTTCACTTTCACTTTTCACTTTCCACTTTCACACATT
Source organism: Moschus berezovskii (assembly GCF_049115385.1). Lineage (NCBI taxonomy): Eukaryota > Metazoa > Chordata > Mammalia > Artiodactyla > Moschidae > Moschus > Moschus berezovskii. Next base: position 12,145,782 of record NC_142467.1, read on the forward strand.
GGAGAAGGAAATGGCAACCCACTCCAGTGTTCTTGCCTGGAGAATCCCAGGGACGGGGGAGCCTGGTGGGCTTCCATCTATGGGGTCACACAGAGTCGGACACGACTGAAGTGACTTAGCAGCAGCAGCAGCAGCAGCAGCAGCAGCAGCAGGCTTTCTACCAGATTTCACTACCATCACACTTTTCCCCTGTTGTTGTCAATACAGCGGCAGGAGGGGTCCCTTTTAAAATGAAGTGGACATGTTACACCTTAGCTCAAAACCCTGTATTGGTTTCCTAATTCCCTTGAGGTAAAGGCCAAAATACTGTGACCAATTCCTCGTTAACTGCCTCAAAGGTACCATGTGTGTTACTATTTAGAAATACATCTTTGGACAGCCCTTGATTTAGTGAAAGGATCCTTTCATATACAGGGTCTTTTTTCCCCACATGTTACTTTCCTAGGTTTTTCTTCCTTCCAGGAACTACGTCTCTGCCTTTCTTCTTAGTTTTCTTCATCTCCTACTCAACCTCGTGGAGAAAGTTTCCCTCACATACGAAGTCTATGTGAAGGTCATATACTAAGATCCGGGAAGCTTTCCAAATAAATTTGCAGGTAGAAAGGGATTACTGCAATGATGACTGTCAGAACACAGGAAGAAAACGGAGTAGTGGATGGGAAATAATTTACAGTTTTATAACAAAAACTTTTCTTATGGTAAAACTCCAAAAGAGAATTATTATAATGGGGCTCATGGAGTATTATCATATACAGAAAAAAAAAATCTTAGAATTCTATAGGGAGAAAGAAGATTTTATATATTTCAAGTTTCGAAATTTTAACTCAAACTTTGGTCTTTGGGGAAAGGGATGAGAATGAAAGGGAGGGAGAGGAGATGGAGGAGGAAGTGGGGATGGCGGGGGAGGAGAGAAGGAGTGGAGGGAGAGAGTGAAACCCTACTCAGATGTCAGGGTTCCATCAGTTATCTGTTAAGGAATTTTACCAGCTTGGGGTACATCATTTCAAGTCTCAGAGACTTGGTGGGATTTTTGTGTTTTTGTTTTTGGTGAGTAAGATGTCGATGCCATGTCTTACACCATATAGAAAAATTAACTCAAATGAATCAATTACCTATATGTGAGTGCTAAAACCATACAATTCTTAGAAGAAAACATAGGGGGAAAGATTCACAACGTTGGACTTGACAATGATTTCTTGGATATTAAACCAAAAAATCAAATTGGACTTGATTAAAACTGACAGCTTGTGTGCAAAGGATACAATAAAAGTGAGAAGGCAATCCACATAACAGGAGAAAATACTTGCAAATCATACATATGATGAGAATAATATCAAGAATACGTAAAGAGCAACTCACAACTGAACAACAACCAAATAACTCAACTGAAAGATGGGTAAAGAGTCCGATAGACATTTCTTAACAAAAGACGTACATTTGGCCTGGAAGCACATAACAACATGCTCAACATCACTCATTATTAAAGACAAATCAAAACCTCAATGACCTACAACCTCATTCTCAGGAAGAAAAAGGAAAAAAAAAAAGAAGACAAAGCTGAAGAGGAGGCTGAAAAGCACTGGACAAGACTGTGGAGAAATTGGAAGCCTTGTGCCTTGTGAACTGCTGATGGGAAAATAAAATAGTACAGCCACTGTGAAAAACAGTACGTGTTCCTCAAAATCTAAATACACAGTTACCACAGGATCAGCAATTGCAAATTTGGGCATGCAACCAAAAGAATTGAAAGCAGGGTCTCAAGCTGTTATTTGCATACCCATGTTTATAGCAGCATTATACACAGTGACCAAAAGGCGGAAGCATTCCAAGTGTCCATCTACAGATGAGCGGATAAACAAAATGTGGTATATGAGCACAACGTACGCTTAGTTGCTCAGTTGTTTGCGACTCTTTGTGACCCCACGAACTGTAGCCCACCAGGCCCCTCTGTTCATGGGATTCTCCAGGCAATAATATTGCAGTCAGTTGCCATGCCCTCCTCCAGGGGATCTTCCGAACCCAGGGATCAAACCCAGGTCTCCCGCATTGCAGGCAGATTCTTTACCATCTGAGCCACCAGGGAAGCCCATATAAGAACAATAGAAGTTCTTTAAAAAGAAGAAGATTTTGACACATGCCACAACATGGATGAAACTTGATACTTCCCTGGTGGCTCAGATGGTAAAGAATCTGCCAGGAGTGCAGGAGACCTGGGTTTGATCCCTGGGTGGGAAGATCCCTTGAAGAAGGGAATGGCAACCCACTCCTGTATTACTACGAGGAGAATCTCATGGACAGAGGAACCTGGCGAGCTACAGTCCATGGGGTCACAAAGAGTCGGACACGACTGAGCGCCTAACACTTTCACAACATGGATGAACCTTGAAGATACAATGCTATGTGAAAAAAGTCAGCCACAAAAGGACCGGTGTGAGACTCTTTTTATATGTGATATCTAGGGTAGTCAAGTTAGTATAAACAGAGTAAACTGATGATGTCAGGGGCTGTAAGGAACAGAGAATGAGCTTATTGTTTAATGAAGTTTCAGTTCGGAAAGATGAAAAAGTTCTGAAAATGAATAGTGGCTTTCACAACATTGTGAATATACTTAATGCTACTATTCTGCATTTTCTTAGATTCTCTTTTTATCTATTTGGCATCCGTTCATCACAGGGCTAATAATATTAACTACGTTTCCTTATTTTCTCCATGGTGGGATTTCCAGGTGGCACCAAAATGGTTCACAAAAGAATCCACCTGCCAGTGCAGGAGACACAAGTGATACAGGTTCAATCCCTGGGTCAGGAAGATCTACTGGAGTAGGAAATGGCAACTCACTCTAGTACTCTTACCTGGAAAATTTCATGAACAGAGACTTGCAGGTTACAGTCCATGATGTCACAAAGAGTCGGACGTGACTGAGCACACACGCACAATGCTCTGGTATTTGTGGAGAAACCTCCCAGGGCTGGCCAGTTCTTAAAGATAACTTAAGGGTTCAGCAGAGCACGTCTTTTACATGCAAACTAACCAATCCAGAGTCATCCCTCCTCTAGGTGGCCCAGATATTCCAGAATATTCTTCTCTGCCTTAATCATCCTGAAGCGAGGTACTAGTCAGCAAGGAACCATCCCCACAGCCCAGAGCCCTTAGAAATCACTCCAACTAGCCAATCCTAGCTGTGGCCCCCTTTGCCCGGCAAAGCAATAAACAACACTATGTTTTCCTACTGCACCCAAAATTCTAGTCTCTGAGATGCAACTGTGATGCTGTAAAGTGATCGATTGAGCTTTCAGCATCAGTAGCAACATAAATTGATTTACCTTCATGATATACTTTCAGGCTTATTTAAAATAAAATAACGACTGTAAGTTTTAATGTCTGACTTAACTTATCCATATTTTTACATCAGATTTCTAAGGCACCAAAGGCATGTATTACTCTTTTAACACATAAAGAACCTAGGATTTTAGTGATTTTTTTCCCATTTTATAATTTTACAGAATTTATGTCTTCTAATTCCATGAATCTTTTTATTCATCATTAAATTTTCACTTAAGTCAAATGATTCTTCACATGTTTTAGCTTCTACACTTGAAATGAAATTCAGATATGTTTTGTTTTCCAGGATAAAATGTACAATATTAGTCTTATATGAGATAAAGATTTACATGAATACTCATACTAACTTCAGTGGAAAATTTCAGTGGCAGAACTTCTAGTACAACCTAATGACAGATACTAAAAAGCAAAAATGAAACAGAACACAATAGTTGTCCCTCTCCTTTTTATAATAAATGCCAATTTTTAAAGGACTGGGGACTTACAAAAGAAACACCATCTGTTTTACAGCTGATCATAGCAAAAAAAACTCTAACTAAAAATCTTATACTTAATATACCATTAAGTAAAATTTTATGGTTTTAATTATAAACACAAAATCTTCCATATTTTAATTATTTATGGATGATCATTTACCTTGAGTAAACTTTAGTTCCATAAACTCACTTAGTGCTTACCTATAATGGTCACATTTTTTGTAACTAGAATACAATAGAATAAACTAAATCAGACTTGTCTAATTTGTTTCCCTGCATTGTCGATATGAACCAAGCTTTGTGCCTAGAAAATATCAATGTATGGTATTATTTCTTCTCTTATTTACTAGAGAACTTCAAAAGGCAAATAAACTGCCTCATTTGTGTCAGCCAATGGTGTTTAATGAAAACAAACAAACCTTCCCATGTCCACAATTGTTTAGCAGAGGAAACAGAGCTTTTCTCTTAACAGATTCTACCTTTTGAGCTATTTGAATACAACTTTATTGATTTCAAACTACTTTACTCCTCTAGAGGAGTATCTGACCTTTATTATCTTCCAGAAGAAAAAGCACAAAGCTAATAATGCACAGGCAAGCAATTGTCAGACTCTTGACAATACAGAAGAGAAACCAACAAGGAGGCGTGTCTGAGGGCAGGGACCGATCCAAGCTTAAAGTGCTAAAAATAAGCCAGTGCCAACAAAAGAGTAATTGCACCATATTTCTTTATACTCAATGACACTTGATACACTGGAAGTTGAAGTAGCAGGCAGGCACATTTCTAACTACCTTGAAGGTCAGCTGGGGTATCTGCTACATTTTAGCCTTTCTAAACTATTGGAAAAGACCCTGACGCTGGGAAAGACTGGGGGCAAGAAGAGAAGAGGGCAGCAAAGGATGGGAGGTGGGATGGCATCACCGACTCAATGGACATGAATTTGAGCAAACTCCAGGAGACAGAGCAGGGTAGGGAAGCCAGGCATGCTGCAGTCCACGGGGCCGCAAAGAGTCAGACCCAACTTAGCAACTGAACAACAGCAACAACAAACTACCGTAATAGTAACATTTCCATTCCCTTACCACAGTTTTGGGCATGGTCAAATAACACTCCAAAAGATAAGAATCTTATTCATCACTATCATAATCACCCGGTAAAATGCATGAAACATCTTCTGACTTACTTGAATGCCATGTGTTATGTTAATTCTGCTAAACTGAAAGTGGCCCACAGTCTCCAACCCCCCAGCCTTTCCACCCTGCAGCAGCAATGCTCGGTCACGTCTGACTCTTTGCCGTCCCAGAGACTCTAGCCTGCCAGGCTCCTCTGTCCATGGAATTTTCCAGTCAAGAATACTGGAGTGGGTTGCCATTTCCTAGTCAGGGGATTTTCCTGACCCAGGAATCAAACTCGTGCCTGTGTCTCCTGCACTGGCAGGCAGATTCTTTACCACTGTGCCCCTTGGGAAGCCTCTTTCCATCTTAACTGATTGTAACGCCAATAGACATTCTATTGCTTCCTTTTTATAATATATATAATAGGAACTTCTCAAGCTCCTGAAAATATTGAACTAGTAATTCAAATATTTTTTACTGACAAAAGGATCACAGAAGAATTTGAAAGGAAATCAGTGTTTTTGTGCATTTCAGGTCTTTCAAGAAAGAAAAAAAATTCACACAATATGTAGTTTGATGATAAAATACACCAAGGAATTTAGAAAAATAATGTAAAACAAAAACTTGAATCTCATTAAAGAAGTGTTTGCAGAAAAAGATATCTGAGATAAATGTGTTAATATTATGAAATAAAATTCAAATGTTATTACAAGACAAGAAAAATTTAGACACATTTTCCCTGCCTTTTGGCCTCCCCTCTCACCTCACTGTGCATTGTATATCTATGTTATGATTCGGTCACACCTTCCCCATCAGCAGGAAAACCTGTTTAGTCACAAACAGCAAAGGCAGCTCCTTAAAAGATAACAGTCCTTCTTGATCTTCTAAGGGGTTACATGACCCACCACAAGGATGATGCTTAGATGTGGATTATGTAAACTGTCAAAAACATGTCAGTGGATGTACGGTCCTCTGTCTCAAAATTTATATAAATGCACCTTAACTTCTCTCAGAAGTCTCAGAGCCTTCTGTGATGCTCTTCCTGATTTATAATCCTTTGATTTGGCCTGAATAAAATTTTCTATTTCTTTCATAGGCCGACCGATTTTTTGTCAGCAGTATCCTCAATGGTATGTTCAGCTACTGCTATTCTGTCTGTATGTGTCACATGAAAATAAGATACCTTATATGGAAATACTTGACAGAGGTTCGAAGTAAAGTCGCAATTATCCTACTGAAGTAGAGTTGATTTACAATACTGTCACAGCTTCAAGTGTACAGCAAAGCGATTCAGTAACACACATGAATTTTCTCACATTTTCCCACTATAGGTTATTACAAGATTTTGATTATAGTTCCCTGTGCTGAAGAATACATCCTATTGTTCATCTATTTTGTTATACAGTAGTGAGTGAAAGTGAAAGTCGCTCAGTCATGTCTGACTGTTTGCAACCCCATTGACTGTACAGTCCATGGAATTCTCCAGGCCAGAATACTGGAGTGGGTAGCCTTTCCCTTCTCCGGATCTTCCCAACCCAGGGGTTGAACTCGGGTCTCCCACGTTGCAGGTAGATTCTTTACCATCTGAGCCACCAGAATATGTATCTATTAAATGCATATTCCTAATTTATCCCTCCTCTACCTCCATCCTTTCTGATAACCATAAGTTTGTTTTCTATGTCTGTGAGTCCTTTGTAAATAAGTTTATGTTGTCATATTTTGGGTTCCACTTATAAGAGATATCACATTTGTCTTTCTCTGTTTGGCTTTCTTCATTTAGTCGTTGATTTGAAGAGTCATTGATTGAAGTCATTGAAATGAAGAGTCACTGATTCTTCATTTCTTCATGATATTCTCAACTTAAATATTACAGGAAAGTGCACTAGAAAGACTCAGGCTAGGTCAGAATGCTGGGTTTGCCCCACTCTTAGTGCTGAAGTTGTAAGACTTTCATCATGCTAATTATACTCTCTGGATCTCAGTTTTCTCATCTAAAATAATATCTCAGATACCTTGTAAGGTTTTTGACAGTTCTGAATTTCTCACTTTTAAATTGTAGTTTTTGAGCTGAAAAAGCTGTCTACTTGAAAAATTAGAAGTTACTTTTAATCATACACACTGTTACTAAAGCAACTTTTAGCTCTTATTTTATGACAAACAGCAATTTACTTCCTATAACTATCATCTGATTTTTGTACTTTCAAGAATCATCTATACAAATATGAATAAGAAAGAATGAAAATAAAATTAACTGAATAATTTTAAAAGAATGTCCTGTTAAAATATAAAACTAAACAGTTTATCAAAGTAGGTTAACTCATTCTCTAAGTATTCTTTTAATAACTTCTGTAATAATTCTTACATCTCCTTTGAAAACAAATTATACATATATATAAAAGATGTCCTTTTCATTATAGGGGATTGGAATGCAAAAGTAGGGTGTCAAGAAACACCTGGAGTAACAGGCAAATTTGGCCTTGGAGCACAGAATGAAGCAGAGAAAAGGCTAATAGAGTTTTGTCAAAAGAACGCACTGGTCATAGCAAACACCCTCTTCCAACAACACAAGAGAAGACTCTACACATGGACATCACCAGATGGTCAACACCGAAATCAGATTGATTATATTCTTTGCAACCAAAGATGGAGAAGCTGTATACAGTTAGCGAAAACAAGACCAGGAGCTGACTGTGGCTCAGATCATGAACTCCTTATTGCAAAATTCAGACTTAAATTGAAGAAAGTGGGGAAAACCATTAGACCATTCAGATATGACCTCAATCAAATCCCTTATGATTATACAGTGGAAGTGAGAAATAGATTTAAGGGACTAGATCTGATTGATTGAGTGCCTGATGAACTCTGGACGGAAGTTCGTGACATTGTACAGGAGACAGGGACCAAGACCATCCCCATGGAAAAGAAATGCAAAAAAGCAAAATGGCTGTCTGAGGAGGCCTTACAAATAGCTGTGAAAAGAAGAGAGGCGAAAAGCAAAGGAGAAAAGGAAAGATATAAGCATCTGAATGCAGAGTTCCAAAGAATAGCAAGGAGAGATAATCAGTGATCAATGCAAAGAAATAGAGGAAAACAAAAGAATAGGGAAAACAAGAGACCTCTTCAAGAAAATTAGAGATTCCAAGGGAACATTTCATGCAAAGATGGGCTCGATAAAGGACAGAAATGGTAGGGACCTAACAGAAGCAGAAGATATTAAGAAGAGGTGGCAGGAATACACAGAAGAACTGTACAAAAAAGATCTTCATGACCAAGATAGTCATGATAATGTGATCACTGACCTAGAGCCAGACATCTTGGAATGTGAAGTCAAGTGGGCCTTAGAAAGCATCACTACGAACAAAGCTAGTGGAGGTGATGGAAGTCCAGTTGAGCTATTTCAAGTCTTGAAAGATGATGCTGTGAAAGTGCTACACTCAATATGCCAGCAGATTTGGAAAACTGAGCAGTGGCCACAGGACTGGAAGAGGTCAGTCTTCATTCCAATCCCAAAGCAAGGCAATGCCAAAGAATGCTCAAACTACCGCACAATTGCACTCATCTCACACGCTAGTAAAGTCATGCTCAAAATTCTCAAAGCCAGGCTTCAGCAGTATGTAAACCATGAACTTCCAGATGTTCAAGCAGGTTTTAGAAAAGGCAGAGGCACCAGAGATCAAATTGCAAACATCCGCTGGATCATGGAGAAAGCAAGAGAGTTCCAGAAAAACATCTATTTCTGCTTCATTGACTATGCCAAAGCCTTTGATTGTGTCGATCACAATAAACTGTGGAACATTCTGAAAGAGATGGGAATCCCAGACCACCTGACCTGCCTCTTGAGAAACCTGTATGCAGGTCAGGAAGCAACAGTCAGAACTGTACATGGAACCAGACTGGTTCCAAATAGGAGAAAGAGTACGTCAAGGCTGTATATTGTCACCTTGCTTATTTAACTTATATGCAGAGTACATCATGAGGAACGCTGGGCTGGAAGAAGCACAAGCTGGAATCAAGATTGCCGGGAGAAATATCAGTAACCTCAGATATGCAGATGACACTACCCTTATGGCAGAAAGTGAAGAGGAGCTCAAAAGCCTCTTGATGAAAGTGAAAGAGGAGACTGAAAAGGTTGGCTTGAAGCTCACCATTCAGAAAACAAAGATCATGGCATCTGGTCCCATCACTTCATGGGAAATAGATGGAAAAACAGTGGAAACAGTGTCAGACTTTATTTTTTGGGGCTCCAAAATCACTGCGGATGCTGATTGCAGCCATGAAATTAAAAGACGCTTGCTCCTTGGAAGGAAAGTTATGACCAACCTTGATAGTATATTAAAAAGTAGAGACATTACTTTGCCAACCAAGGTCCGTCTAGTCAAGGCAATGGTTTTTCCCGTGGTCACGTATGGATGTGAGAGCTGGACTGTGAAGAAAGCTGATCGCCGAAGAATTGATGCTTTTGAACTGTGGTGTTGGAGAAGACTCTTGAGAGTCCCTTATACTGCAAGGAGATCCAACCAGTCCATTCTAAAGGAGATCAATCCTGGGTGTTCATTGGAGGGACTGATGCTAAAGCTGAAACTCCAATACTTTGGCCACCTCATGGGACGAGTTGACTCACTGGAAAAGACTCTGATGCTGGGAAAGGTTGGGGGTGGGAGGAGAAGGGGACGACGGAGAATGAGATGGCTGGATGGCATCACCGACTCTGTGGACATGAGTTTGAGTGAACTCCGGGAGTTGGTGATGGACAGGGAGGCCTGGAGTGCTGTGATTAATGGGGTCGCGGAGAGTCGGACACGACTGAGCGACTGAACTGAACTGAACTGAACTGATCCATATATATGTGTATTTATGTTATATACAAATACACATATTTAATTCATATAAGTTTCCACATATATAAATATATGTAAAAGTACATACACATTTAGTTCATGTAAAGTGCCACATGGCAAATAAGAATTAAAAATTAACCAAAGTATCATAGAACCTTCACTGAATGCTCTATCTGAAGATAAGTAGATTTATTCTATCACTTTGACTGCATTTCTATCACAATATTTATCAAACTATACTACAATTTCTCCTACTAATCTTTAAAATCTTTGAGATTAAGAATCATGTTTTACTTTACCTTCACTTTACCTTTACCTTTACTTCACTGGCCTTTACCCAGGGGAACCCAATAAATGTTTGTGGAATGAATGGATATTACCTTGTATAATACACAGGCACCCTTGCAGATTCAAATATACAATTTACAAATATCTACTGTTTCCCTCTCCTTCAGATTATCTAATTGCATTTTTTAAAAATGACACACAATTTATTCAACCAATATTTACTGAGCATCTGCTATAAGCCATGTATTGCAAATAAGTGGAATAGTTGGTTGCTTAGAGGAAAAATAGAGAAGGTTAAGAGATTCTGCCACTGAGGTTGGCAGAGGAGCGCATGAAGAATCAGGTGTGTTAAGGGGGTATTGACATTTTATAAACAAAGTCAAAAGAGGTTTCATTTAGAAGATGACATACATTCAGTCTTTACTTAAGACTAAAGGTAAAATCACTTTTGTTGAATTTTCTTGTCATTCTTTATGATCTCTGACTTTCAGTGTTGTGATAGGAATCTTAAAATATCTTTGATAGATGTCTAAAGCTGTGATGTATTAAAGCATTAAGTACTATCTGTAGAACATATGAACACTGACAGGTGTTAATCACCTAGGTATTAATCTACTTTGTTTTAAAGTTTTCATAATAATGAATTTTAACCTATTTTTAGTATTTTGAAAAATGCTGTTAACAAGCCACTTGATAATAGTGTTAATTAAATTTATGGAGTTTTTTTTTTTTTTTTTTTTTATTTTAGTACTTGATTTAGTCTTTTCTCTGAACTTGGAAGCTTATGCTAGATATTTACATATGACTGACCAGTTCCTACAAAGGGGCGTAAGAAAAACAATGTCATCACATACACAGTACAGTTTTGGTCAGCACACTACCATTTAGGGAAGGAAAGGGAAAATCAAAGTTATGTTGCAGCCATGAAATTAAAAGACACTTACTCCTTGGAAGGAAAGTTATGACCAATCTAGATAGTATATTCGGAGAAGGCAATGGCAAGCCACTCCAGTACTCTTGCCTGGAAAATCCCATGGATGGAGGAGCCTGGTGGGCTGCAGTCCATGGGGTCGCTAGGGGTTGGACACAACTAAGCGACTTCACTTTCTCTTTTCCCTTTCATGCATTGGAGAAGGAAATGGCGACCCACTCCACTGTTCTTGCCTGGAGAATCCCAGGGACAGGGGAGCCTGGTGGGCTTCCATCTATGGGGTCACACAGAGTCGGACACGAGTGAAGTGACTTAGCAGCAGCAGCAGCAGATAGTATATTAAAAAGCAGAGACATTACTTTGCCAACAAAGGTCTGTCTAGTCAAGGCTATGGTTTTTCCAGTGGTCATGTATGGATGTGAGAGTTGGACTGTGAAGAAAGCTGATCGCTGAAGAATTGATGCTTTTGAATTGTGGTGCTGGAGAAGACTCTTGAGAGTCCCTTGGACTGCAAGGAGATCCAACCAGTCCATTCTAAAGGAGATCTATCCTGGGTGTTCATTGGAAGGACTGATGTTGAAGCTGAAACTCCCATACTTTGGCCACCTCATGCGATGAGTTGACTCACTGGAAAAGACTCTGATGCTGGGAGGGATTGGGGGCAGGAGGAGAAGGGGACGACAGAGAATGAGATGGCTGGATGGCATCACCGACTCGATGGACATGAGTTTGAGTGAACTCCAGGAGTTGGTGAAGGACAGGGAGGCCTGGCATGCTGTGATTCTTGGGGTCACAAAGAGTTGGACATGACTGAGCGACTGAACTGAAGATTATAAAAACATTTTTCAGTTCTCACATCCTTTAGAGTTATGAATGGAAATTGGGTTTTAATGTGTACATATCAATTTTTTGACTGGCAATGATTTCATGAAATGTGTTGAGGAAGATTCTGAAGCTGCATCTTAAATCACAGAAAAAACGTGTGTGATTGTGAGAAATGTCTGCAGTGCAAAGATGGGCTAAAGGAAGGAAGAAGCCCTTGTGCCATGCATCCATCAGCCTTGATCTCCATTATGTAGAGTAGCTTATGTGACACTTCAAAACCATGCCCAGCCTAAGTCAGGGCTTTGTAGAATCAAAACTAAGGGCTTATGTTTCCTATGCTTGCAAATCTGTGCTGAGAATCAATGAGAATAAATGGACTGACTCAGTAATCTAAAAGGTTAAATTAGAGAAAAGACAGGGTAAAACCTATCTCTAAGTGTATGTCAGAAGTCTAAGCTGAAAGTAGAGTCAATTCATAGCTGAGAATAATATTAATGTGTTAGAACCTGTGGGGGTGGGGGGAAATCAAGACAGCTAGCTCAAGACAGGGATACACAAGAAATATTCATTATATGACCTAACTGGGATTCTGCCAGCAGGGCTTCTCAGTCACGAGGCCACTTTTCACGGGGTTCTTGCACTTTCCCCCTTTACTGCCTCTGAGAGGCCAAGTTCAGCACCTGGCACCAACAGAATTATTAGAATTGCAAAATCTATCTTTTAACTTAGTAAGACTAACTTTAATTTGCATATTCTACTAGTTTGCTTTCTCAAACCTCATTTTTTTAGAAGACAGAAAAAAAATATGTTGTTCAAAGTGGGCTTCTGTCCTAATTGCACAAATAAACTGTTATTTTCAGCTGTAGGGTAGGGCAGCTTCACGAAAAAGGTCTATGAACAGGAATAAAAGGATCAATAAGTGAAGGGACTATGCCAGAGCCACAGCAATCAAAGAGGCTAAAGCAAAACACACCATGTTCCCCTTGTGGGCAAAAGAGAAAGGGAAAGTTATTATGTGTGTCTTCAATTATACTTGGAGAAGGAAATGGCAACCCACTCCTGGATTCTTGCCTGGGAAATCCTGTGGACAGAGGAGCCTGGCGGGCTACAGTCTATGGGGTCACAAGAGTCAGACGTGACTTAGCCACTAAACAAACAACAATAAATTATATTATGAAATGGATTGACATCCGTTTTCAACAACAGAATCTTTATTCCTTTTGCAATGTCAATATCCCAATGGAGTCTAAGAACTCGGGTGACTTTCCTTTTGTCAATTCTAATTGTTCCTTCATGATCATCTTCCTAGACCTCCCAATCATCCATTTCACCTAGAAAACATGTTTTCTTTATCAGATGCCCAATTTTCCTGCCACTACATTTCAGAGTCTTGCCCTTTAGAGTTGCTTTAAATTTCCCTTCCTTAGCTCACTATTCTATTCAAGGTCTGACCAACTCTGGCCATTGCTTAGGACATGAAAGAATGTAAGTCTTGTTGAAGGCCTTATTTGGTGTTTTGTCTTTCCTGCTCCACCCTGTCCATAGACAATCATCAACTTTTCTCTTCACAAAATGCTCCCACAGTTCTAGAAGCAGATAGTAGCCAGCTCTAATTTCAGCATAATTGATAATGACGATTGAACATACAGAGAAAGAGACCCCACTCAGTGTCTCTATAGAAAGACAACCAGATTCAGACATTATTTACGGAGAATTCACCTATTAATACTGACACCTAATACCTGAAGTAAAGTTTTGCTCAATCATTTAAATAAATTAATCAATGCTAGTTAATATGATAAATCTGATAAATATTCTAGTTTTGAGATTTTTTTCATTTGTTTCGTGCTGGGGCTAAATATAACCTTAGTCTGTCCACCATTTACAGAAATTTTTGTCTTCTTCCCAAAGGCCAAAATGAAAAATTTTTGAAGTCCAATTTCTATGTGGCTTCAAATATAGAAGAAACAATATCAATAGCATCTTTCTCATACTCCCTAGGGCTATCAGATTTCCTTACAACAGTCTCAATATAGTTGCTTTTTTTTTCTTTTTTAAAGATTTTGACTTTCTCGGAGTGTGCATTTCATGGGTCCAAGGCCCAGCTTGGTCTAACCTTGGCAGTCAGTCATGCTGGGCCTCTTCTGCTTTCTGTTCACTGCACAGACAGACTAAGTTTAATGTGGATGGGCAACTACACAATACTGTGACTATGTGGAGATACAACACATTAGAAGGTCAACTTTGGAGACTAGTTACCAACCTCATGCAGCCACACACAAGGCCATTACTAATGAACCATCTGTATCACTGAATGGCAAATGAAGCAGGTAGCTTCAGGTGGGACTTATATCTCCTCAACTGAAATACCCTGGTCATCAATGGGGGTTATATACCCGCAACCAGCTTCATCATGCAGGGAATATGTGATGTGTTTAACTTAGTGAAATGTGCTTGGAAATGATGCTTATAAACATATATGCTGCATAATTACTTATGAAGGTAAAAAACTGAAAACAGCCCTTTTTACCCTAACAATGGTATCTTAATTATAAAATAGCATATGTAGAATACATACCACAACAAAAACATTCTTAAACATAATTAAATACATGGGAGAAATGCTTCTGTTCACTCAGTAAAAGAGGGTTCATCTAGGTAAAAGACAGATTGTATTATACATATATTTATAAATATATATTTGTGTTTATATATGTATACACACAAATATACACACCTACTACATACATACAGAAAAAGACTAAAATTAAATATACCCATGTATGTATAGGATTGTATCTGACTGGTAGAATTATGGATGACTTGTTCCTTTTTTCCTTGTACTTTTCCATATTTTCCATAAATGTTTTATATATCTGAAAATCTTCAAAAATAAATCCTTTATTGCAAGATCTCTTAATGGCAAGTGAAAGAAGATAAGGAGAAAAGCCTGCCCTCAAACTTTGTTTATCATCTTTCTTTTTTCATTATGACTAAGAAATCAACATTTTATAAAGAATCATGTTGTATCTCCTTCAGGCTATTATAGAGTATAACTTGGTAGAATGAAATGATGATGCCTTGACTGCCTGAAAAAGTCTAATGCATTTCAAAATGTGATTAAATGTTCTAGAACGCAGAGTCATACCTCAACTCACAGTTTCTGGCTTCAAGTGCAAGAAGGCAAACTGACGACCCATCCATCACTGCTTCCTTCTAAAATTCCACTGAAATAACTGATAACTGACGGGGAAAAAAGTAGAACAATACTGAAGCGCCAAAAAGGCTGCTACTACAGACTAGAAATATTGATGGTTCACTAACAGAATTTAGATTAAGAGTTTGAGAAAGCACAGTCCAACACATTATATTCAGGCATATAAGATTAGAGAGGCAGAACAGAAAGCACATAGTATAGGGCTTGGCACATTAGTGAAACATCTGATTACCGCTGTTGTTAGTGTATTATGTCATTGCTCAGGACTCTCACAGGCACTATGCCTGTATATGCAATTTCCTGCTAGACATCTTTTCTTGGAGGGACCCCAGTTCAGTCGCTCAGTCATGTCCGACTCCTGGCGACCCCAGGGACCACAGCATGTCAGGCCTCCCTGTACATCACCACCTCCTGGAGTTCACTCAAACTCATGTCCATCAAGTCAGTGATGTTTTTCAACCATCTCATCCTCTGTCAGCCCCTTTCTCCTCCTGCCCTCATTCTTTCCTAGCATCAGGGTCTTTTCAAATGAATCAGTTCTTCGCATCAGGTGGCTGAAGTATTGGAGTTTCAGCTTCAGCATCAGTGCTTCCAATGGATATTCAGGACTGATTTCCTTTAGGATGGACTGGTTAGATTTCCTTGCTCCTTTCTCCTGGGTCCTGGTGTGCACAAGATTCTGTTTGTTCCCTCCAAGAGTCTGTTTCCCAGTCCTGTGTAAGTTCTGGTAGCTCTATGGTGAGGATAATGGCTACCTCCTTCAAGAGGACTTATGCTACACCCAGGACTGCTGCACCCAGAGCCTCTGCCCCTGCGGCAGGCCACTGCTGACCTGTACCTCCTCAGAAGATGCTCAGACACGGCTCTGCTCAGTCTCTGTGGGGTCCCTGGGTCCTGGTGCGCACAAGGTTTGTTTGAGCCCTCTGAGCATCTCCAGCAGGTATGGGGTTGGATTCTAAATGCTTTTATGCCCCTCCTACCATCTTGCTAGGGCTCCTCCTTTGCCCTTGGATGTGGGGAATCTCCTCAAAGTCACTCCAGTGCTGTGAAGCCGCTCCACCACGAGGGGCCCCAGACATCGCAAATTCAGTGTTTTCATAAAACAAAACTTCATTCTTTTCACCTAAGACTTGCCTCTCCTCTTGTGGCCCCAATCAGCTGAAGTTAAAACCTTTTGTGTTATCCTTGAGAGCTCTCTACCCATCAGGTCCCACATTTCACCAATCACTACCTCATAATTCTGTCTGTGTTCTTATCTTTAATTTTCCATTTTCATATCTCAAGTTTAGGTCCCTGTTATCTAAAATCACTGCGGATGCTGATTGCAGCCATAAAATTAAAAGATGCTTACTCCTTGGAAGGAAAGTTATGACCACCCTAGATAGTATATTAAAAAGCAGAGACATCACTTTGCCAACAAAGGTCCGTCTAGTCAAAGCTATGGTTTTTTCAGTGGTCATGTATGGATGTGAGAGTCGGACTGTGAAGAAAGCTGATTGCCCAAGAATTGATGCTTTTGAACTGTGGTGCTGGAGAAGACTCTTGAGAGTCCCTTGGACTGCAAGGAGATCCAACCAGTCCATTCTAAAGGAGATCAATCCTGGGTGTTCATTGGAAGGACTGATGTTGAAGCTGAAACTCTGATACTTTGGCCACCTCATGCGATGAGTTGCCTCACTGGATAAGACTCTGATGCTGGGAGGGATTGGGGGCAGGAGGAGAAGGGGACGGCAGAAAATGAGATGGCTGGATCGCATCACCGACTCTATGGACATGAGTTTGAGTGAACTCCGGGAGTTGGTGATGGACTGGGAGGCCTGGCATGCTGTGATTCATGGGGTCTCAAAGAGTCGGACACAACTGAGTGACTGAACTGAACTGAACTATCTCACTGTAGGATTAAAACTTTTCTCCAGACTTGCTCCATGACAGTACATTTCCTGTGTCTTCATTTTTTGTATTTATTCCTTTATAAGTAATGAAAGTGAAAGTCACTCAGTCATGTTCAACTCTTTGTGACCCCATGGACTATACAGTCCATGGAATTCTCCAGACCAGAATACTGGAGTGGGTAGCCTTTCCCTTCTCCAGGGGATCTTCCCAACCCAGGGGTTGAACCCAGGTCTCCTACATTGCAGACGGATTCTTTACCAGCTGAGCCACAAGGGAAACCCAAGAATGCTGGAGTGGGTAGCCTATCCCTTTGTCAGAAGACCTTCCCAACCCAGGAATCAAACCGGGGTCTCCTGCATTGCAGGCAAATTCTTTACCAACTGAGCTATCAGGGAAGCCCTTTTATAAGTAATATGTTTCATTAAAATTAGAACAATGTGCAGATGAAAGAATTATCTTCCTCAAATTTCAAGTCCATGGAAGCAGTCTCCAAAGCAAAGAGTCAGCCAAGAGAACAGCCAAGATGAATTCAGAGATTTTGTGTAATGACCCATCCATGTTTGGCTTCATCACACACAACTCCTTCAGTAAACTTGAAATTGGATAGCTTTATAGCCCAGGCTGCTCTTACCTGGGATGTGACTGAGATGATCATCAAAAAGATGTGATAGCACATTTGACCTTTGAGCAGGACCTAACATTTAGAACCTGCTTGCCCCAACCTTGTCTGTGGAATGCGTGCCCTACCTGCCTTCCTCATACTAGAAGGTACCCAAGAACACAGCCTAGAGATAGTAATGTGGTGTTGAAATCATCTGGAATAGGAACATGGATGAAGCCACTTCAAGCCTCCATAAAAACTTTAAGATCTGGCAGAAATCAACTCATCTTGGGGCCACCCAAGGAAAGCCTCTTCAGCAATTTCTTTGCCGCCTACCAATCTGAAGTCATCTGCCTTTTTCTTCAGCCACTCCTTACCCACCCCTGAGTGTGGGGGACAGTTTCAGATTACACTGGGCAAACTCCCAAAGGGGCTGTGATCCAACAAATGCAGACCTAAGTTCAGTTTGCATTAAACCTGCCTCTGCTGAGCAATTTCCCATCTGTAATTTCTGAAAATCAGCCTGCTACATTTGAGCATCCTACCTATCCAGAGATAGATGTCATACAGAAAAGAAGGAAACAAAGGAACTTCTAAATAGAAATAGCCTTTTATGGCTGGCTGAGAAAGTGGTAGTGAAAGGGGCTTCTCTGGTGGCTCAGACAGTTACAGAATCTGCCTGCAATACAGGAGACACAGGTTCGATTCCTGGGTCGGGAAGATACCCTGGAGAATGAATGGCACTCCAGTATTCTTGCCTGGACAATTCTATGGACAGAGGAGCCTGGCAGGCTTGACCGAGAAAACAGCAGTATAGTGACTTAAGTAGGGTAACAACTGGAGGGGGCCAGGAAAGTGCTCAGAGTTTTAGAGTAAAGGTAACAATTTCAAGCTTTATTTAAGACTTAAGGTGATGAACTGAAAACAGAACATACCAAGAAATACACTTTATTGATATAAATGCTTATTAAGTACAACTTCTCAGCAATCTTGTCAAAACTGGGAACCACAATTTTGATTATGGTAATAATTGAGAAAACTTCAAATCCAGGTATAAATATCTCTCCTAATTTCAAATCTTATGTGGAAGAAAGTCACTAACTACGAGATTGTTTTTAATGTCAAAAACATTTGTGGGACATAACTAAACTCATAGTCTGAAATGATAACTATACGCTGATTAGGTGTATACCTAATACATATATACCTAATACCTATATAATATACATAATATATTATATTAGGTATAATATATATATAATACAATAATAAACACAAAAATATGCTGCTTATATACTTCACAATGAATAAGATGCCGCAAACTTGGCCATCACTGTTTTTTCCTCTGAGGAACTAGTAGAAATTCTTCGCCAATATGGCAATATGCTGTTCCATCTGAAATTTCTTCCATCTGTCCTCCACTACTCTTGCCCCAGACCGACCTGGTTCTATACAGGAATGTTCGTTCCTGCTCTAGGAGTGATATTATTAAGTCTCAGTTTGATTGGCACTCACTCACAGTACAGCTCTGAATGCTTTATCTATGCTCTTACTGTGCAGATTGGACTTGTAGCCAATCTGTCTCAGGTAGAAGAATTCTTCTGCTCTGTTATCTAGATTTATTTCTGGTCCTTATCTGCCAAGTTTTCATGAACTCTTGCAAGAAAAAGGCCTTTCTTCCAGAGTTCAAGTTGAAAACGGATCCACTGTCTTTATAGGGCTACTCCTTTAGAAACACCATCAAGCACATCACAGAAAAAGGAAAGCTCTGGACACTGCTGATTCATGACTACCTACCCACAATCCCATGTGTTAGAAAACGATTAGAAAATACCGATATGCAGTCAGTGAACACGTGAAGAAGGTATTGAATGGGGAGGAAGAGTACATACTCTTATGACGGTCACGGATGGAAGCAGGAGGGAAGCTCTCCCGAAGCCTGACCCTATACAGGCAACCCTGCCCACCACACAACCCCAGGCTTAGAGGTGAAAAGAGAAGCAGCTGTCAGGGAACTGGAGCGATGGCTTCTCGTAAAATTGTTTAGAATCAGCATTTTTAAAACAGCCTGATGACCAACTTGAGGCAGACTCAATGAAGGAACTGAGGGCTCTCTACTTCAACCAAACAATGCTGAGCTGACAAGCCAATCACTTTTCCTTATGAAAACGTAGCTATTGCCTTTATAAGCCCCATCTTTAACTTCAGCCTGAAAAACAGTGTTCATGAGTTGTTTTCCTCATATATACATACATTCAAGTTAAGTCTCCAGTGCTTTACACTTACTGTGAATTATTCTCCGCAGCTTAATAATCACTCTGCAGAAGAGTCATTTTTCTCTTCTCAGTAAAAAAACCTCTGATCAAAGAATCCTTCTGTATGGCTGTCAGTTTTACAGAAGCTATGAAATATTTTAAATAGACATTAATCTTCAGCCTTCTGACCACTTTCCCTTGCTAACTTAGGTGGATCCCCAGGTATCCATTAATACTTGATTTTTATGACTGCTGATTGCTACAATATCACTTCCTTTGGTTTTCACTAAAACCACTGAGGTTCCTCAGTGTGGAAGAAAATATTAATAGTAAATTCTGGAATAATATTTGTTGCAGTTCTAACTTATTGTACTGCATTTTTACTGAATCAAATAAGATATTACATATAGTATTTAGCAAATGGGACTATGCATATGTGTTACACTTCAGTTAGGTTTAAGACCTACCATCAAGTGTGGAGAAATGAGAGAAAAGTTGAATGAGAGACATACTCTAGAATTCTATTATTTTCTGTGAGTTCCTTAGCTCCTTGACTCCTGCAGCATTTATTTTTATAGCTTTCACCGGTGTGACCATAGTTACACCTCTAAGTGGAATTTTTATGCTAAAACTGAGCTGTGTATTGTCCTTCCCCCAACCCACAATTATGGAGCAGATGGTGAAAATGACTCTGAATAAATTTGTTGGATCAATTTTTAAGAGACAAAAACAGTCAACCAGACTGTTGACTACCTTGGCACTGAGCCTTGTGGATGGTTAGGAGGAACTGTCACCGCATGGATATGCAAATAATTGAAACTGAACTCTGCAAGGGTGGAGACAATATTCTGCATCATACGGTGTCTCTTCCAAGCTTCTGTCAATGTCTTAATAGTGCCACCTGACTTCAGTAGAGCAGAAAGGCTTTTGCATTCCAATTTTTCTTACTTTCTTAACATCTTCCTTTAGCAGATTTATGCTGATAGCCATTGCTCAGTCAACAATTTTCACAGCTCTGAAGAGCTTAAGAAGTCATTTTATTTTACTCCTTGTAGAAGATAAAATGAGGCGAAAGAAGATTAACAGGCTTTCCTGGTGGCTCAGTCAGTAAAGAATCTGCCTGCAATTCAGGAGATGCAGGTTCAATCCCTGTGTGGGGCAGATCCCCTGGAGGAGGGCATGGAAACCCACTCCAGTCTTCTTGTCTGGGAAATACCATGAACAGAGGAGCCTGGTGGGCTACAGTCTATGGGGTCGCAAAGAGCTGGACACAACTTAGCAGCTGAGCGCACTCACATGCAAAGATTAGAGATGACATGACCTGCTCAGCTCACACAACATTCTTTCTAAATTCATCTTTTTGCCTAAGTTGAAAATTTTTATTAATAAATATTACATCATTTTTATTAGTAGAAACATAGTATTTATTTTCCAACCTTTATTCTTAGCCCTATTTACTTTTAATGGAGATAATTGACAAAGTCATAAAGGTGCCAAAGAATTGATGCTTTTGAACTGTGGTGCTGGAAACGACTCTTGAGAGTCCCTTGGACTGCAAGGAGGTCCAACCAGTCCATTCTAAAGGAGATCAGTCCTGGGTGTTCATTGGAAGGACTGATGTTGAAGCTGAAACTCCAATACTTTGGCCACCTGATGCGAAGAACCAATTCATTAGAGACTCTGATGCTGGGAAAGATTGAAGGTAGGAGAAGGGGACGACAGAGGATGAAATGGTTGGATGGCATCACTGACTCAATGGACATGAGTTTGTGTAGGCTCGGGGAGTTGGTGATGGACAGGGAGGCCTGGCGTGCTACAGTCCGTGGGGCCGCAAAGAGTTGGACACAACTGAGTGACTGAACTGACCTGATTAGCTCATTTTGTTTGGAATCAACTTCAAATGTGTCCTGATAGCTCCAAGGACCTTGGAGAGAAAGCAAAACTTTTAGATTTTGAGTGAATAAGTGTATTAGTCACTCAATTATGTCCGACTCTTTGCGACCCCATAGACTACAGCCCTCCAGGCTCCTCTGTCCATGGAATTTTCCATGCAAGATCACGGAGTGGTTTGCCATTTCCTTCTCCAGAGTGAATAAGGTATTGGGATTTTTAAGAATCTACCTTCCCATGTCCGAGATCCTTATGAACATGGGTCCCAAAAGGCCTGCAAAGAATTACCATCTTGATCCCTAAAACCCAAACCCGTAAATGAAGAGCTGAATTTCTCAATTGTATTAGTTGGCTCTGAGAGATTCAGAGTGGGAGTTCAACAGTTAAAATCATGGGCTGAATTCTGGAAAATTAGGAGTTGCATATTCTTAGGTTAAGAATTTTTCTAGCCTTGTGTTGATCTTGGGGTATATGACTGGCACACCCTTAAGTCCATGATGACAAGCTTTGCTAGCAAGCTTGGTTTGATTGGCAGGTGAGGGGATAACTCCCCAGCTTTAGAGCCTGAGAGTGTTCTCTGGCTAACCCTTCCCAACTTTACACCGTTCTGGCTGGAGGCCAGTCCAGACGTCTTCACCATTCCCATTCAGCCCCGTGGCCCGACAGCATGCCCGGTCCCTTGCTGCAAACACTGCAGACCTTCTGCCACCATAATACATCTGATAGGGCTTCACTCACCATCCACGATACACATTAACTGAGAAAAGCATTTGACTATCCAATCTCCAGGCCTCTGTCCATCTGACATATTGCATAATCTGTCCCAGAAGAGAGTGAGAAGACTTGACAGCTAAATGCAAGAGAGTGTCCTGGATATGATCCTGGAAATGGAAAAGGTTGGACACGACTGAGCAACTTCAGTTTCACTTTTCACTTTCATGCATTGGAGAAGGAAATGACAACCCACTCCAGTGTTCTTGCCTGGAGAATCCCAGGGACGGGGGAGCCTGGTGGGCTGCCGTCTATGGGGTTGCACAAAGTCGGACATGACTGAAGCGACTTAGCAGCAGCAGCTAGTAGAAAAACTGGTGAAATCCAAATAAAGGCTTGAGTTTGGTTAATAATACTGTACCAATGTTGGCTTCTTAGTTTTGAAAAATGTACCAGGGCAATGTGAAACGCTAACATCTGGGGAAACTAGGAGAGGAGCATTGGAGAATTCCAATTTTTCTTTATAACTTTTACAATATAAAGTTATTACAAAATAAAAAGTTTGTATAAAAACAAAATAATTAGTAGAATGCCACTTCTAAAATTAGATTATAAAAAATGACTTCCATCCTGCTCACCCCTACCCCTAGAGCCCTTTCTCTGGGAAAGCATGTTGCCATGCTGTGAATAACTCTGTGGAGAGGCCCATATTTCAAGCAAGTGCTGTCTCCAGTCAACATCAAGCAAGGACCTAAAGCCTGCCAAGAGTTACATAAATAAATGCAGAAGTTGATTCTCATCCAACGTAGCCTTGCAATGACTATAGATCTAATTGACATCTTGATTTCAGCCTTGAGACAGACTCAGAGTTATCCAACTAACTGTACCTGGATTCCTGACCAAGAGATGCTTTAGGAAAATATTTATAGCTAACAAAATTTAAATGCCTTCTTCATCCAATGGAGATGACCACTCAATTCCTGAGTTATGATAAAAATCAGTTACCAAAATAATAAAGGAAAGTTATACCACAAGTTAAACTATAAATTCTTTTTGACCACACAAACCTACCTTTCAGGTACAGAGGATAATAATAGATACTGAAAACAGAAGCCTGGTCCAGAATTATTTCCTTAACAACATCAGAACTCTAAGAGGAATGAATGGAGTAAAACCAAGCTAACATGAATTCAATGCTTACTCTATCTGTCCATCATACAGATGCTGACAATGACAGGCTTATAACTGTGTTTCAAGTTCTGTTTACACATCCGTGACTTAGGGGAAGAGAGATTTCAGTTATACTAAAAGTTCTTTGCAAATTTTTCCCAAAATGGATTACTAGATTAGACTAGTCATTTAATGTTAAGCTTGATCATAGAGACGTATAAAAAAGGTAGTTGAAATCTAATGCAATTTTTGTAACTTTCTATTTTTCAGTGACTAAAACTCTGTTCTGTTCTAAATACTGATAAGACTAATTCACTTCATATAGGCTAAAATTCATATTAAGTTTAAAACTAAAGGTCTAGTGAAATTCTCTACTTTATTCCTAATAATCAGTATCCAGAACAGTCTAATCTACATCAAAAGTTAGTTTCCTGTTAGTGATGCTTAGTAGATATTATTTTTCTCCTTTAAAACTAAGTTGTAATTATGTAATCTCTGACAGCAGGGAGTAGGACAGAAAATGAATTATTTAATACAGGAAAATCTGAGTAAGAAAAGTATTAAGAAATTAAATTGAAAAAGCTATGACTCAAGGGAAAAAGTTAGGTATCCCTGAAACATCAGGAAAGCAATTCAGCATCTGGAGAAATGTAAGAAAATTGTCTATTATCAAGAATACAATGGCTCAATGGGCAATTTAGTAATGTCCATCAAAAATTTAAATCCATAAACCCACTGAACCAGCAATTCAACTTCTGGAAATGAAGAAACATACAAGTCATACAAATCTATATGTAGAATGATATGTCCATCATAAGAGTTGCTCCAGCCAAAGGATGAAAAAAAGTCCTGTACTGCTGTACTAGCTATACAACAGCAAACAAATACTCACTTATTTAAAAGAATAAGATAAACATATATGTATCAACACCCATGGCATATTAATAAGCAAAAAAGTGAGCTGCATAACATTATCAACATATAGTTGCCTTGAAGTATTCTTCCTCACATAGCTTGTTTCCTAACTGCTTTCAGGTCTAAGCACCTGAAATAACCTTCTCTTACCACCCATATGAAACATAACACCATACACAATTAACCCTATGTTATACCTTTCCATGCACTAATATCTTTATTTTATTGTTTTTCTTTCACCTGGCATATTACAGGTGCACTTATTTGTTCATTATCTGCATTCTCCCTGAAGAATATAAGCTCATGAAAGCAAGGTCATGAAAGCAAGGTCATGATCTGTAACCCCAGTTTTAAAAACAAGGCCTAGTGCAAAACTAAGATCATGGCATCTGGTCCCATCATTTCATGGCAAATAGATAGGGAAAAAATGGAAACAGGAACAAACTTTATTTTGGGGGGCTCCAAAATCACTGCAGATGGTGACTGCAGTCATGGAATTAAAAGATGCTTGCTCCTTGGAAAAAAAGTTATAACCAACCTAGACAGTATATTAAAAAGCAGAGACATTACCTTGCCAACAAAGGTCCATCTAGTCAAAGCTATGGTTTTTCCAGTAGTCATGTATGGATGGATGTGAGAGTTGGACTATACAGAAAGCTGAGTGCCGAAGAATTGATGCTTTTGAACTGTGGTGTTGGAGAAGACTCTTGAGAGTCCTTTGGACTACAAGGAGATCCAACCAGTCCATCCTAAAGGAAATCAGTCCTGACTATTCATGGGAAGGACTGATGTTGAAGCTGAAACTCCAATACTTTGGCCACCTGATGTGAAGAACTGACTCCTTGGAAAAGACCCTGATGCTGGGAAAGATTGAAGCTGGGAGAAGAAGGGGATGACAGAGGATGAGATGCTTGGATGGCATCACTGACTCAATGGACATGAGTTTGAGTAAACTCCAGGAGTTGGAGATGGACAGGGAAGCTTGGCGTGCTGCAGTCCATGGGGTCACAAAGTGTTGGACATGACTGAGCAACCGAACTGACTGACTGAGTGCATAATAGCCAATCAATCACTATTGGTTGAAGAAATAAATGGATTAATGAATTCCTATTAGCAGATGAAGGAAGTAGCTACCAAAGAGTTCAGTTCAGTCCAGTTCAGTTCAGTCGCTCAGTCGTGTCCGACTCTCCGCGACCCCATGAATCACAGCACGCCAGGCCTCCCTGTCCATCACCAACTCCTGGAGTTCACTCCAACTCATGTCCACAGAGTTGGTGATGCCATCCAGCCATCTAATTCTCGGTCATCCCCTTCTCCTCCCACCCCCAACCCTTCCCAGCATCAGAGTCTTTTCCAGTGAGTCAACTCGTCGCATGAGGTGGCCAAAGTATTGCAGTTTCAGCTTTAGCATCAGTCCTTCCAATGAACACCCAGGATTGATCTCCTTTAGAATGGACTGGTTGGATCTCCTTGCGGTACAAGGGACTCTCAAAAGTCTTCTCCAACACCACAGTTCAAAAGCATCAATTCTTCAGCGATCAGCTTTCTTCACAGTCCCACTCTCATATCCATACATGACCACGGGAAAAACCATAGCCTTGACTAGACGGACCTTGGTTGGCAAAGTAATGTCTCTGCTTTTTATTATACTATCTAGGTTGGTCATAACTTTCCTTCCAAGGAGTAAGCGTCTTTTAATTTCATGGCTGCAATCAGCATCTGCAGTGATTTTGGAGCCCAAAAAAATAAAGTCTGACACTGTTTCCACTGTTTTTCCATCCATTTCCCATGAAGTGATGGGACCAGATGCCATGATCTTTGTTTTCTGAATGTTGAGCTTCAAGCCAACCTTTTCACTCTCCTCTTTCACTTTCATCAAGAGGCTTTTGAGCTCCTCTTCACTTTCTGCCATAAGGGTAGTGTCATCTGCATATCTGAGGTTATTGATATTTCTCCCAGCAATCTTGATTCCAGCTTGTGCTTCTTCCAGCCCAGCGTTCCTCATGATGTACTCTGCATAGAAGTTAAATAAGCAAGGTGACAATATACAGCCTTCACGTACTCCTTTTCCTATTTGGAACAGTCTGTTGTTCCATGTACAGTTCTGACTGTTGCTTCCCGACCTGCATACAGGTTTCTCAAGAGGCAGGTCAGGTGGTCTGGGATTCCCATCTCTTTCAGAATGTTCCACAGTTTATTGTGATCCACACAGTCAAAGGCTTTGGCATAGTCAATGAGGCAGAAATAGATGTTTTTCTGGAACTCTCTTGCTTTCTCCATGATCCAGCGGATGTTTGGTATTAATATAAGAGTTAAATGGTTTACCTGAATTCACACAGCTTCTGAGAACTGATGATACTATTTTTCCAATTCTGAGCCTGTGCAGCTAACTATTTCATGACACAACATCCCCTACATATGGCCACACTCTCCTCTCTCCTCTTGAAAAAGCATGGCAGTAAGAATTTGGCTGTCAAATGTCCCAGTTCATAGCACATTATCACCATCATTAGACTTTGCAAGATTCTATTCTTTTGTATTTTTCCCTCCATTCTAAGAACATTCACTATGCTTTGTTTAAGTACATCTTCCTTTTTTAATTTTCAGCAACATATTTTATTTGTAAACTGAACCTTTAATCATGCATGAAGGCCTCTGAAATAGATTTTCTTAGGATAGACCCATTTTGGCCAACTCAGAAGTGAAAAATCAGGACTTTTTGTATAGAAAAATCTTCAATAAACCCAAGGAATGTTTTTCAGAAGACACAAACTAGATCCTCAGTTTTTTGTTCTACAGGCTGTTGATCTGACTTCATTCCACCACATCAAGATTTGCCACAATATAGGCGAAGGCAGAGGAAAGATGAAAGTCACCCAAACAACAATATATATAAATTTGAAAGTATTCACTGTTTAATAACTGGCCAGATTACAAAAATAATCATGGTAGATGCTTCAGTTCATCCTTCTAATTAATAAGCCTGTTGATCTGGTCTTCCCTGTGGCAAGCATCTCCACCTTCTACAAAATCAGTGGTCTTTTTCTTCATTCCACCTTGTGGAGAAGACAGTTTGAAGGGCCACAGAAAGTTGTTCGCCTCTTTGAAATAATTTGCAAAAGTTTAGATCTCCTGAATCAGATCCTCCAATCAGATGATGCCATATTTGCCAAGAGAAAGAGCAATCAATGAGTTATCTGTCAGGGAAATTCATTTCTTATTGATTTTGCCATAACTATGCTTTCAGATCAATTCATTTACAGACTTCAGATTTGGGTACTCCCACACACATACACAACATATGCTAGATCATACAAAAAGCAAGGGAATTTAAAAAAAAATCTACTTCTGCCTCATTGACTACACTAAAGCCTTTGTGGAAATTGTGGAATATTCTTAAAGACATGGGAATACCAGACTACATTCCCTGCCTCCTCAGAAACCTGTATGCAGGTCAAGAAACAACAGTTAGAACTGGACATGGAACATAAGACTGGTTCAAAATTAGGAAAAGAATACATCAAGGCTATATATTGTTACCCTTCCTACTTAACATAAGAGTACATCATATGAAATGCTGGGCTGGATGACTCACAAGCTGGAATCAAGATTTCCAGGAAGAGTATCAAAAACCTCAGATATGCAAGTGATACCACTTTAATGGCAGAAAGCAAAGAGGAACTAAAAAGCCTCTTGATGAAGGTAAAAGAGTGAAAAAGCTGGCTTAAAACTTAACATTCAAAAATGAAGATCATGGCATCTAGTCCTATTGCTGCTGCTAAGTCGCTTCAGTCGTGTCCGACTCTGTGCGACCCCATAGATGGCAGCCCACCAGGCTCCCCCGTCCCTGGGATTCTCCAGGCAAGAACACTAGAGTGGGTTGCCATTTCCTTCTCCAATGCATGAAAGTGAAAAGTGAAAGTGAAGTCGCTCAGTTGTGTCTGACTCTTTGCGGGACTGCAGCCCACCAGGCTCCTCCTCCCATGGGATTTTCCAGGCAAGAATACTGGAGTGGGGTGCCATTGCCTTCTCCTCTAGTCCTATTAGTTCATGGCAAATAGATGGGGGAAAAGTGGAAATGGTGTCAGATTTCATTTTCTGGGCCTCCAAAATCAATGTGGACGGTGACTGCAACCACAAAATTAAGACACTTGCTCCTTGGAAGAATAGCTATGACAAACCTAGACAGTGTATTAAAAAGCAGAGATCACTTTGCCAACAAAGATTTGTATAGTTAAAGTTATGGATTTTTCAGTAGTCATGTATGGATGTGAGAATTGGACCATAAAGGAGGCTGAGTGCCAAATTCAAATTGAGATGCTTGAGAAGACTCCTGAGAGTCCCTTGGACAGCAAGAAGATCAAACCAGTCAATCTTAAAGAAATCAACCCTGAATATTCATTGGAAGGACTGGACTGAAGCTGAAGCTCCAATACTTTGGCCACCTGATGTGAAGAGCCTACTCATTGGAAAAGACCCCAATTCTGGAAAAGACTGAGGTCAAGAGGAGAAGGGGGCGACAGAAGATAAATCGTTGGATGGCATCACTGACTGAACGGACATGAGTTTGAGCAAACTCTGGGAGATAGTGAAGGACAGGGGAGCCTGGCATGCTGCAGTTCATGGGGTCGCAAAGAGTCGGACACGACTTAGCGACTGAACAACAATGCGATGTATGGTTCCATAATTCTCAGTGTGTTAAGTGAATCCTTGTTGAGCTTCACACAGGTGCCACTGAAGATCTGACAAAGGTGAAGACACTGTAACACCTTTAGAGCTTTTGGGCTCACACCATTGATACCTCTTATCCCGATGACAAATGCCAACTTGGGTTCTACAGGTACACAAAAGTTGCCAGCTTTTTCAGTTCTTAAAGCTGCTTGTATTCCTTGTGATAGGGCTTAGCTTTCTCATAGATAAGCTTCAGCCTTGCCTTTCAAAGCAACATTTGGGGAAACCTATTTCCCAGGCACTTGATCTTAAGCTCTGTGAAATTCTTTTGCTCTTTCTTAAGGGTTTCTGGCACAACAGAAAACTTCTTTTTCTTCTCTTCTGCACCCTCTGTGATTCCAGCCAGGAAAGAGGTAAGTGCATCTTTAGATATGTCTTCTTGAAAGCTAGGCAATCCCACGTTACATATGTGGGTTTTATTTTTTTATACTGTAACATTTTTTATTTGTTCATTTATACAAGCTACTGACTTACTCTTAAAGCTTATCAGATCCATTCTCACAGCCACTGCTATGGCTGCTTTCAGTGGTTACATCAGAGAACACTGGTCAGCAAACCGTTAGGAAATTGTGTATTACAATTGTGACTCTAAAAAAGAGTTTTCAAGATTAAGCAAGCCTTCCTTGGTCCTGTCTGATAGTTCTCCCATTTTAAAAGGAAATGTCTCTGCTATTTTATCCAAGGATCTTAACTTTTAGCATAATAGAGTCCTTAGTGCCTCAAGGCAAAAATAAAAGTCCCAATTTGGTTACTTCTTTATGTCAGATATAGAAAACATATATTCATACTTTGCCATTTTTTACATTTGTCTCCAAGGCACTCAACACTGACCTTAATGTTGGAGACATGTTAGTTTAACAGAGGAACCTTGATCCAACCACCTAGACATAAGAACAGGACTGAATGGGGGAGGGTTAGGAGCAAGGTGAAATATATATATACACACACACATACATACATACAGCTGATTCATTTTATTTTACAGCAGAAACTAACACAACATTGTAAAGCAATTAGACTCCAATTAAAAAAAAAACAGGACTGAATGTTCACATTTATTTGACCTTAAGATACTGCCAATTAATAATGGAGAGGATGAGTTATAAGCACACATGTGTTTTTAGTGACATTTTATATTTGTCTTACACCACTAGTTGTCATGAATAACTCTTGTTGTTAAGACCTTTTGTTCTGGGAAACCTTGCGTATGTTTATGAGTAGTTTGTATCCTCCGTTAATTCAGGACCTCTCCTAACAAAAGGAGAGCAGTCATTTGCTGCCTGCCTGACAGTCTCATTCTTATTTATCCACGATCAGAACTCTTTTCCCTTTCGCTTACTGGGATCAAAACAACTCTTGGCAATTTTTCTTAGGGCATATTTTTCCAAATTCTATTCTCTGGATTTGGTTCATAGCAGCTCACATGCTATAATGCTTCCTGAATTAGTTGGGATTTTGCTGACAGAGTTTAGAAAACTGTGATTGTCTTGACAACTTTGTGCTGTCCATATAATTCAGCCTTGACCTGCAGAGCAACATTCAAAATAGGACAGAAGTCTAGACTCCACAACCACTTAACCTTTGGCCTCACTACTAAGGCAACCAACAAGGGCACCAATTAGCAGTAGATCTGAAAGTGGGTTTGGATAACTTTTTACACAGTCTGCAAAAGATCAGATGCAGGAAAAAAAGAACAGAAAAGATGCGGGGAGACTATCTCAGGGTTATTTCTTTGATAAAAAAAGAAAAAGCTCAGAAGTTCTCTCTCCTCCAGGCTTTTAGCTTTCTATTACAAGAAATAAGAAAAGAGAAAATTAAAAGAGAAGTTCCTAACAAGTTATATGTTATTTCTTTTTCATAAAATGCTTGCAGATATGCTCAGATGACTAAAACTCATTTAAATTCATTGAGTTTTTATTATCTTTTTTTTTATTTGTCGCTAATAATGACATTACAAGGCTGGATCCCTAAATCTTTCTTCCTTTCAAATAACTTACTATTTAGGATGTGTAGAGACTATTAAAGAATCAAAACCATAAACATACTTTACCTCAGTCATTCAACTGAGTCATTATTACCATATAATAAGGTTGTGAGCCTTGTTCTTTCACTACCTTATTTCTAATTCATTAGAAAACCCATTTTGTTGTTTTTCATTTATCAAATACATTTGCTTGCTGTTCTGTGCCAATCTCTCCTTGACAGAGGCATCAACTATAATAGTGAACTGAATATATATAGATATATAAACTGAATAGGTTAGAAGTATGGACATCTTATTCACTTTTACTCCTTGCTCTCATTTTAAGTAGGAATATTAGAAGTATATGTGGGGAAATGTGTCATCATTCTTACTCTGCTGCTTCCTAGCTATATGTCTTTGGGCAAGTCACCAACTGTCATTCAGTGTCATTCAATTTGTTCATTTGCCATATCCTGGACTGAAAAATCACTTCATGTCTAGGTTAACTACACAAAAGTAAATCTTTATCAATACTATGAAAAAAAAAAAGCAGCAGCGGTGGGGTTGGTGAAAAACAATTGCAAATTTTTTCACATTTTTTGATATATAAAAACAATTATGCAGCATGATGCTAATAAGGCATGACAGTATACTGTATTTTGCAACCACCTTTTTCTATCATCATAACACCTACGTTAATGTAGTGTATATTAAAGATAAAGTGAGACTAAAATTTCTTTATGAACTGCCTTTTTCTCCATAGTTTTCTAAACTAATCAGATGTTCTTAAATTTTAACACTGAGATACACGAAGTTGGTATGCAACAAGAATATTACATATTGGAAATAACTAAAAATCATGCTTTTTTTAAACTACTTTTTACAGTCCCAGGAAACATAGTTTTGAATAAGAATGCATATATATATGTATACATATACACATGTATAATTATATATACATATGTGAATATTTATATATAATTTACATTAGAAAGTACCATCACAGATTAAACAATACAAATATTTCTCAAAGGCACATATGTCTTTTGTTGGAAAAACACCTGAATTAACAAAGCCAAAGAATCATCTTCTAACAGAAAATTAAGCTTTTTATATCTAATGGATCAATAGAACGCTTTATTTTTCTAGTTATTATTTTCATACAGCAGTCTCCTGCCTCTCAGCCAACTGAGAAAGAGAGCTCAAAGCACAGTAAGTGGTATCCTAGTGCTCAACAAAGGACTATTCCCCACTAAAGAAGCTGAGAAGGGCAACTACAGTGATGGCATGTAAGCCATGACACGCTTTTGGTGTTAACAATTTTCATGCGCGTCCAGTCTCCACTTCCCCTTTGAAATCCTTTCGATTTTTTTTTAAGAACAAAATTTGCCTTATATGTGATGAGAAGTCACTGATTTGTGTTTACTCTCTTAGTAGTCCCCATTTCATTTGTATTTTTTGTGCCTTATATTTTCCCTGTCCTTACAGGGCAGAAACGAGTTCTTTGATGGGAAAGGATCCTATTGTCTTGAAATGTTTATATTATGTTCCCCAAAGAGGGAGAGAAAGGGAAGAGGGTGTTGAGGAGGTACATGTAGGGAGAATTCCTCAAAGCTGCAAGCAGGACTGCTGTGAGCAGGTCTCCAGGGAAGAAGAAAGAGACACAGCGACTTACCTCCCATTCTCTGAAAGAAGCCTTAGGACAGAACAGCACGAACTCATAGGATAATGTTTGGATCATTCAGAGATGCTGGACACAAGAAACGAGAATTTCTGACACCAACAAAACATCTTGTCCCCACTTGGGGATCTTTGCTCAACCCTGGGGACATGGGGGAAGAAATCCCATAATAACTGAGATCGAATCCTCCCTACCTCAGCCAGGTGGGATGGGTACTTAAATGTGGATTATATATTTAAAGAATTAAAATTTATCATACACCTATGGCTTCAGTTTCTTACCTATTGAAATCTGATGTTTAATAATAAACTCTTACACCCTCTCCTTGTTAGTCTTCTGTGCCATTTCTTTCATTTCCTTCAACGTCATCCCCTCAAAGGACAGTCTATAGTCCCAGCCTTTCTACACGTTCCAAACAAGTTATTCTCATCTTCTTTACAGTCAGGTTTCTGCCCCAATACCATGATAAAGCACATTGATGGTGATCACCACTGATCTCTTCCTTGTCAAAACCAAAGCCTCTTCCGCAGCTCTCTAATAGACCTTCGGTACACTGCATCCCCCTTGTCCTGTTCTCTCCGGAATTTGTCTCTGTAACTCATTTGCCTCCTCTTCCTCTCCCTTCTCCTTAACTGCTGCTCCTTCCCAGGGTCTTTGACCATTTTCTTCTATGCACTCATCCCCTATCTGGTGTCTTTGATTTTCAGTTACTTCCAACATTACCTAAGTGTTGATTATGTTTATGGAAGTGAGTACGTAAAATCTCCCTATTGCCTCTCAGCATCGAATCATACCCATTACTGCCAAGAGGTATCTCCAACTCAATACCCTTCCGCCTCATGAAAACTTGCGTGCTTCAAGTTGCAGCTTTCTCTTTCGCTTTTCTCCTCTCTTCATTTTCATTCAATTGATTGGAAAGGTCCCTCTCATGGAGATAGTATCGAGGGTAACATGCAAGGCCGATGAAGACTAGAATGAGTCACTCGGGCCAGTTTATTCTAGGTCATTCAGAGAACTCAATTCACGTTTTCTATTTTTATACATTGACCATCAGGATTTATAAGATCTTCCAATCTCTTTCTTCAGCTACCAGCCATATGTCAGTGACCTTGGGAGCCACACGCTGATGCCTGCACTTTATATGGCAGACACTGTCAATGAGGCCCCTCCATAACTGTGTGGAGACCCTCCCTTATCATAATTTTCTTTGTGTTAAGTCCAGTGAGAGTTCAGGATTTATCTATGACAGAATTAGCATTACCCTGACAAATACAGGTAATAGAAAACTGACGCTTAGCTCAACGAAATAACTTACACGATCACAAAGCTAGTCATATCAGAATTTGAATTTGTAAACAGGCCCCATTAATCCCCAAATCCATTTTCTCTTCTCTCAGCTATGGCTCATCAATTTAAGTTTTTCAACTGCCACCTGTATATCTTTTATCCCAAGTGCACGCTTCTCTTAATCAGGACAAGACAGGATCTCTCCTCTCATTTTCTGATGCCCTGGCATCTATATAAAACAAGAAGGCAAAAATGGGTGAAACAGCTGAAAGCAATTGACAGTAAAGGAACATGAGCCATGAAATGTACTCATCATCTTCTTGAACTTAGTTCTCAATTATGAATGACCTATATCACAATTACTGGAGATTTCAGCTTGTTAAAAACAGATTCCCAAGCCTCATTCCAAACCCACTGCTTCGGAATTTGTGTTTCGCTTAACTTTTAACACCTACATCATGAGTAACTGACATATACCACAGTATGAAAGCCAAGACTAATTATCTTAAATTCCATTCCCTTGTTTAAAGAACACGATTTGATCGAATCTCACAAATCAAGGCATCAACAAAAATGTATTTATCCTTTAAATTTTTGGTTCCACAAACTGGAAAGTTAATGGAGGTTCTAACATGAACGATGAATTGTGGGAAAAATGATTTGTGATCCAGAACTCAGGAGTCTGTTTCCCATAGTACCACATTTTCTGTTATCACTTTTACTTTCTTATTCCCTATGCATAATGACTGATAACTACTAACATGTGAAACAGACATCACTATGCAGAAACTTGCCTCAGATACAACGTGGAAGAGTATTTTCTTCTGGAATTCAGTCATCCAATTTGCGATATATTTTTCAATGAAAGGTATTTGACATAACTGAGATTTGGGGGTCTCAGGGCTCTTCCCCATGATTTTGTTGGTTTTTTGCTGTGAAGGTGATCTACCTAAAATACAACATGAGCAAACATATAAATATGACTAAAATTCTTTTGCCACTATTTATATTATGAATTAAAGTTCAGGGTGTTCATCTGCAGTGTTTGAGCTATACCTTAAATATATTTGTCTTCACTTTTACAAGTGCAAAGGAAACAAATGCCTTTCACATGGTTCCTAAGCCATATATAAAAGCAGGTCGAGTCCAGCTGCCTTTCTGTTAGATTACCACAGACCATCTGGTTGGCGGTTATCCCACATAGAGAATGCCAACACATATCCTGAACAATAAAATATTCACACAAATATATTTTTGTCCAGGGAAAATGAAAATTTTAGGTACGTGAAACCAACCAGTCCCTTACAAAAGTGTTAATCTATGCAAACCTCACTATATTGTATCTCCAAGTTCATGTCTCATCACAATTTTCACTTAGATCTCACACAAGCAGCTGATATATTATAGAAGATTATTAAGAATATAACAATTTTATAGTGTTTAAGAGTCATGATTCTAATGGATATTTAGGATGACTTCACTTGCTTTTCTTGGTCCAATTTATAGACTTTTTAAAAACTGTAAGTATCTGATATTGCTTAAATGGGTATCTGCTAATTTAAGCAAGTTAATTTAATTTGCTAATTAATCAAAATAGTATAAGGCTTGGAGAGTTTTCTCAAAAAAGCAATAATTTTTCCTAAGTAGTTTATTTAGATAAGCTAGACAAACATGAATATTAGAATATCAATGTTAGCTTTCCATATTAACTAAAGGGCGATGCTGTATCCATTGAAATCGGCACAGAAGTGACCCAGTTAGCGTGATCTAACCATGTTTACATCAGGCATTGGTCATATTTACTTCATTAACTGAGAATCTATCAGAACAGTACAATTAATTTGCTAATACTTATATCAGTAGTTGTTTTGGACTGAAAATCAACCTAACTATAAGGAGTATCAAATATTTCCCTTTCATTGATAAGTTATTCAGTTCTGTCCAGTCGCTCAGTCGTGTGTGACTCTTTGCGACCCCATGAACCGCAGCATGCCAGGCCTCCCTTTCCATCACCAACTCCCGGAGCCTACCCAAACTCATGTCCATTGAGTCAGTGACACCATCCAACCATCTCATCCTCTGTCATCGCCTTCTCCTCCTGCCTTCAATCTTTCCCAGCATCAGGGTCTTTTCAAATGAGTCAGCTCTTCTCATGAGGTGGCCAAAGTATTGGAGTCTCAGCTTCAACATCAGTCCTTCCAATGAACACCCAGGACTGATCTCCTTTAGGACGGGCTGGTTGGATCTCCTTGCAGTCCAAGGGACTCTCAAGAGTGTTCTCCAGCACCACAGTTCAAAAGCATCAATTCTTCAGAACTCAGCTTTCTTCACCGTCCAACTTTCACATCCATACATGACTACTGGAGAAACCATAGCCTTGACTAGACGGATCTTTGTTAGCAAAGTAATGTCTCCGCTTTTTAATATGCTGTCTAGGTTGGTCATAACTTTTCTTCCAAGGAGTAAGCGTCTTTTAATTTCCTGACTGCAATCAGCATCTGCAGTGAGTTTGGAGCCTAAAAAAATAAAGTCAGCCACTGTTTCCACTGTTTCCCCATCTATTTGCCATGAAGTGATCGGACACAACTGAGCGACTGAACTGAACTGAACTGAAGGGACCAGAGGCCATGATCTTGGTTTTCCGAATGTTGAGTGAGTTCTGAATGGGTTATTAAGCTATAGAAAAATCATTTTACAATAAGGGTCTTACTCACATGTCATTTGCTCTCTATCACATTGCTTTTCCTCATACACTAATTTTAAATTAGCTTAACATACTGTTCATATACCTACATCTATTTTTTTAACAGAGAAAAGAGCAGCGAGGCTCCAGTGTGGATTGTGTATTTAAATCTGCTTCGAGTTTTCTCCTGCTCATTCCTTAGCTGCCTTCCAATTTTGCAGATTCATCCACGTGTTTCTGTCATTTGTACAGATATGTGTGGCCAGATGAATCCGGCCATTACATAATGTCATAAAACTTCACCCTCCAACTTAGTAAGTATTAACCTCACTTGGCCTGATTAAAACAGTTAAAATTAAACCAATTGAACTTGCAAAGTTAAATCATGTTTCGAATACAAACATTTTAGCTTATCAAATTTTCATTCTTTCCCTTAAATGAAACTATTTGTTCCTGATTATAAAACATAAAATATATTTTCGCATTATGAAATGTTTCCTATACATGTAAATCTCCTTTGATAGCTTAAGAATGAGTATGAAAATATTTATATGGAAAGTGTGATATGACAACTTTAATGGTGGTAAGAATCAGAAAATTTGGGTTATTGCCACTCAACTGGCTATTCAGAACTGGAGAAATGTTAAACTCTGTGGACCTGAGTATAAGGAATGTTGAACAAAATCTCTCCATTTCCTTGGGACAATGATATTCTAAATTTAAAGATGTCTAGGGACCCTGATGCTGGAAAAGATTGAGGGCAGGAGGAAAAGGGGATGACAGAGGATGAGATGGTTGGATGGCATCACTGACTCAACAGACATGGGTTTGGGTAGACTCCGGGAGTTGGTGATGGACAGGGAGGCCTAGCACACTGCAGTTCATGGGGTTGCAAAGAGTTGGACACGACTGAGCGATTGAACTGAACTGAGCCATCTAGAAAAATGATGTTACCTAGAACAATTCCTGGCATATCAAAGTTCAAATTATAATAGGAACAGAAACATAGAAATCTGTATCTTCATAAATGTATCTAATTTCATTCTAAGATAGTCAACTGGAAGGAAAGACTAAGTTTAATGAAAGATTCAAAGTCCTACCCTATGTTTTAAATATTCTTAGCCTCTGACAGTTGGAAGAATATATGTTTACTACCAGAAATTTATGACAAAGCATACTACAAAACTCTGGCACTTCAGATAGGATTGAGTGTATGAGCACTCAAGAAACCTACAGTCATTTTTTTGGCTTGACAACTAGCTGTCACACTTATGAAAGTAACTGAAGAATTATCATACTGTATGATGAAATACAGACTCTCTAGTTTTTTTCCCTAGAAAAACATTCATTTTTTAAAAAGTGAGAGATTGCCAAAAATGGCATCCTAAAGATTCCCGGCAATATTGCCCTCAAAAAACCCTGCTTTCATTAATTCTGCTGGTACATGCTAAATTGAAGCTATTTAAAAAGCACTCATTCTTTTACTATGTACATTATAATACCATATCAAGATCCATGAACATTCTTTGTTAATATAGGTCAGAGCTGCATATAAACCTGACCATGATTTAGTGCATCTAATTATAACCCACTTTCCCCAGGCAATATCATTCAGCCAGCAATGAAATCACATATTATTTTCTGTAATTCATTCTACTGAAAGATTGTGGGACTCTAACCCAAACTCATCAGGTATCTGATAGAATACCTGAGAAATTATTTTCTTTCCTCAGTGTCTTCAACTACTTGCCTTCCTTAACAAAAGATATTTAAAATTCAACAATGTGTTTATATAGAAATAGAAGAAATGAAACCCTTCAAGAAGAAACAATTACCTAATTTATTACTTAATCTTTTGAAATCTGTGGTTGCAGCAATCCAATGGCACTTCCTGGTGGAAGCTTCCTGAGCCACCTACTCAGCCCCAGTTCTACCAGGTCATGTGAGAAAGCATTCTGGTTATACAAATACTCACACCTAGATTAAAAATCTCAAGCCATGATTTGAGACAATAGCATTGAAACATGTATATTACCATATGTAAAATAGATGACCAGTGCGACTTCAATGCATGAAGCAGGGCAACCAAAGCTGGTGCTCTGGGACAACCCAGAGGGATGGGATGGGGAGGGAGGTGGGAGGGGTTCAGGATGGGAGGACGCATGTACACCCATTGCTGATTCATGTCGATGTATGGCAAAAACCACACAATACTGTAAAGTAATTAGCCTCCAATTAAAATTAATTATTATTTTTTTAAAATTCTCAACCCAATCTCTTATTTTCCGTGTGGCATTATTCAGTAACATATGATGTTAAACAGCAATTCATTGAACATGTCTAATGGGATTGTGGTTCAGTCGCTCAGTCATGTCCAACTCTGCAGCCTCGTGGACTGTAGCATGCCAGGCTTCCCTGTCCTTCACTGTCTCCCACAGTTCACTCAAACTAATGGCTAGCAGATGGTTAATAAAATCACTATCACTGGAGAAGTGAAAATTTTTTTCACTGCATGTAAATCATGAACCATATGCTCAGATATTTCAGAAATATTCGCTTCTAGCATCTCATTCAACTAAATTAAACTTGAACCCTAGTCCGGTCCAACGAGAACAGCAGGAAATTCAATTTCAGATATTATTGCCCTGCACACCTTTATGGTCACACCAGAATCCCTATAGGATCACACCAAAATTACGCAGTGATGAGAGGAAAAACGGAAGAGGGGGTCTTTAATCATCATTGTATCGTGGTGTCCACTTAAGCAGCTCTCAGCTTTCTATTCCACGTGCACTGAATCCAGGCATCTGTATTCTCTTGCCCAGTTTCCTCTTGAGCAGATCCACAGAGCTACCATTTCACAGGTCTCTCACCCTCCCCAACCACAAGCACATGTGGAACTCAGGTTCCCTGTGACTTTAGAACTCATGGCTGCAGACCTGTTCACTCCCATTTTGAACCCCACACATCCTTCTTTCATTTGAAGATTCTCCACCACTTCCCTCTACCTGCTCCCTTCCAGGGCCTCTGATATTGTCTTTGCCAAGGATTTGCATGTTTACAGAAGGCCATGACTGACTTCACCCTAGATGGCTCTGCCCTAAAAGTGTGCCTTGTGCAACTTAAAGAACCTAGTTGTTTACCTGCAACATGAAGAGAAGGGGGGAATAAAAAGATTCACACTTCCTGAAATCAGGAAAGTGTTTGTTTTGTTGTTGTTTCCATTCCTGGACTTAGCACAGTGTTTGGCATACTGTGCTAAATAAAAGTTAACGACAGATAACTGAATCAGTGAGTAAGCAAATAAGCAAGCAATGGCAGGGCATTTTTGAGATCCTAAGCCAAGTAGTTGCTTTTCTCTGAAAAATATTATTGATTTCCTGTGGTTCTCCATCCATTGAATTTGTGGCACTGTGGTTTCAAGGGGAAGCCTGAACAGTCTGGAACAAAGAAGCTAATTAACTGCAAAAAATTTTAAAAAAGGTCTTAAACTCACAGCAAGCATAATAGTCTGAAGGTGTAGTATTTGAAAGAATTTTAAAAAGAGGGGATATATGTGTATGTATGACATTTATTTTGCTATGCAGCAGAAAATAATATTGCGAAGCAACCATATTCCACTAAAAAAAGTTTTTAAAAGGAAAAGGCACTTAATATTTAAATGGATTTGCTGTGAATTTCAAAAGCTCTTGGCTTTGAAAATGAGATCAGACCCGGGAGGTCTAGAGCAGAGGTCAACAAATGTTTCCCATAGAAAGCCAGATAGCAGATATCTTAAGCTTTGTGGGCCATAGGATTTCTATCAAAACTGTTCAACTCTGTCACTGTAGCATAAAATCAGTATAAGTTTATCAGTTAATAAAATGTCACAGAAACAGACAGTGGGCCAAACCTGGCCCATAGACTGTAATTAGCTCAACTTCTGGTCTAGTGTGTAGTTATATAAATACTGACCACAGAATAAAGCAGAGGTCAGACACAGTATGAAAGTGTTAGTTGCTCAGTCATATCCAACTCTTGGCAATTCTCTGCCTGCAGTGCCGGAGACCCGGGTTCGATCTCTGGGTTGGGAAGATTCCCTGGAGAAGGGAATGGCTACCAACTCCAGTACTCTTGCCTGGAGAATCCCATGGGCAGAGGAGCCTGGCGGGCAGCCGTCCATGGGGTCGCAAAGATCAGACACAACTAAGCGACTTTCACTTCACTTCTTTAAGATATAGTATCAGGGTAGTTTTCCATTTCAACATAGCCCTTCCTAGACTATGGAAGAGCCTAGAGAGAAAGGGAGAAATGATATTTACTCTAAAAATAAATATTTAGAAAAATATTACAAAAAAAACAGGGACCTCTGTTCAGTGTTATGTGGCAGCCTGGATGGGAGGGGCGTCTGGGAGAGAATGGATACATGTATATGTATGGCTGAGTCCCTTCGCTGTCCACCTGAAACCATGACAACATCGTCAATCAACTAGACTCCAATATAAAATAAAAAGTTTTAAAAGACCCTGCAAAAGAAAAAACGTCTTCAAAAAACTAAGGATCCAAAGAGCAGAAGGCACTCCTCTCTCTTTTGCTGTCTCTCTGGCCCAACTCTGAAACGTGAAAGCGAAAGTGACAGTCGCTCAGTCGTGTCCGACTCTTTGCGACCCCATGGATTGCAGTCCATGGGATTCTCCAGGCCAGAATACTGGAGTGGGGTAGCCTTTCCCTTCTCCAGGGGATCTTCCCAACCCAGGGATCAAACCCAAGTCTCCCTCATTGCAGGTGGATTCTCAGGAGGGTTGATAAATATTCCAGGCCAAAAGCTGTGCAGCTACAGTGTAATACAAACGGCAGCAGGAACAACAACACAAAGAGCTTCTATGCACCTGCCATGGAATTGCCGTGCTCAAGGTGAGAGGGCTCCATAGCAGACAACGCAGGTGCACAGGCGAAGGCTGGGAAGGGGCCGAGCAGATGGCTGAGCATCAGATAAGCTGCTGCTGTGAGGGCTGAGGGCTGATTGGTAGGAAAGATGCTCCTCAGAAGAAAAAACCATACATAACTAGTACTGAGAAAATAACCTCAGATATGCAGATAACACCACCCTTATGGCAGAAAGTGAAGAGGAACTCAAAAGCCTCTTGATGAAAGTGAAAGAGGAGAGTGAAAAGGTTGGCTTGAAGCTCAAAATTCAGAAAACAAAGATCATGGCATCTGGTCCCATCACTTCATGGGAAATAGATGGGGAAACAGTGGAAACAATGTCAGACTTTATTTTGGGGGGCTCCAAAATCACTGTACATGCTGATTGCAGCCAGGAAATTGAAAGACGCTTACTCCTTGGAAGGAAAGTTATGACCAACCTAGACAGCATATTAAAAGGCAGAGACATTACTTTGCCAGCAAAGGTCCATCTAGTCAAGGCTGTGGTTTTTCCAGTGGCATGTATAGATGTGAGAGTTGGACTGTGAAGAAAGCTGATCACCGAAGAATTGATGCTTTTGAACTGTGGTGTTGGAGAAGACTCTTGAGAGTCCCTTGGACTGCAAGGAGATCCAACCAGTCCATCCTAAAGGAGATCAATCCTGGGTGTTCATTGGAATGACTGATGCTAAAGCTGAAATTCCAATATTTTGGCCATGGCATGCGAAGAGCTGACTCACTGGAAAAGACTCTGATGCTGGGAGGGATTGGGGGCGGGAGGAGAAGGGGACGACAGAGAATGAGATGGCTCGATGGCATCACCGACTCGATGGACATGAGTTTGAGTGAACTCCGGGAGTTGGTGATGGACAGGGAGGCCTGGCGTGCTGTGATTCATGGGGTCGCAGAGTTGGACATGACTGAGAAACTGAACTGAACTGAACTGAGAAAAGAAACCCCAAACTGCCGCAGAGAGAGACTAGAGCTGTGGGCACCAGGGTTGCTGTACAAAGGGCAGGAGTCACCCATAACCCCCAGTGCAAGCACCGACAGCAGGACAGCTCTCCCACCGCCCTGCTGCACTCACAGTTACTTCCGTGCTCCGAGGCCACCGTGAGCAGGCCCAGAAAACGTGAGAGAGGAAGCCAGCCGGCGAGGGCCCAGGAACGTGGGTTTCAGCAGACATCCTGGGCTGAGTGAGATAAACCATACTGGTATTTCCAAGGCAACTGAATGACTAACCTTGAAAGGTTCATTTCAAGCTTCTAACACTAAGGTGTGTTCAATTACAGAGTGAAAACAATTCATAAGCATCTCACTTAGTCAAAGAACAGGCAGCGGCACTGCTCAGGGTTGCTCTCAGCAGCGCCACTGGAGGCTGGTTCATGAGGTCCTCGCCAAGCCCTTTCACGCAGATGTAAGAATTCCAGCGAAGAGTTCTTTGAGGTTATGTATGGAGCATCTCAGTATTGCTTTACTGTGTGCACACGCATGCTCAGTAGCTCAACCATGTCCACCTCTTTGCACCTCCATGGACCTTAGCCTGCCAGGCTTCTCTGTCCATGGGATTCTCCAAGCAAGAATTTTTGAGCGGGTTGCCATTTTCCGCTCCAGAGGATCTTCCCGACCCAGGGATTGAACCTGTGTCTCCTACATTGGCAGGCAGATTCTTTACCACTGAGTTGCCTGAAAAGCCTATTGCTTTAACTACATGAGTTACCAATTCACTCAACATACGCTGCCGATAGTTATGTGAGCAGGACACCAGGATCACGCCATTTCTTACAGATGAAACAGAAAAGCTAAAGCATTTGCCTGAGGTCACAGAGTCACGTGCAACAGAGGCAGGTTTCTCCCCCAACCGTTATTAAAGTGCTTCCAAAGGAGATACCATCTCCTTCTTAGAGGACCCAAAGGAGCTTTGCCTGTTTTCTTCCTCTTCCTGACAGTCACAGCAGGGTGAAGCTTTATAGTGACAAACTTTCCTCCTAGAATTCCTGGAATTCAGTTATTCACAGGAATTAGAAACTGGAATGAATTGTAATGAATGTAATGAATAAGTCCTGAACACAAAATTTTAAGTCATAGATATAATTTATACACATATATTATATACATATACATAATATGTGTGTGTGTATATATAAATAGCAAGATAGGTATATCGATATCTATATGTCTCCAAGTTATAATTAGGTAATACTGTTAGCTTTCAATGTGAGTAAACTGTAAAATTCTAGCCAAAACCCTATATTTCCTTGAAACTAACCTGTATACTTTAGAACCAACTACAGAAGGGTATCAGAGAAAGAAATGGCAACCCACTCCAGTGTTCTTGCCTGGAGAATCCCAGGGACGGGGGAGCCTGGTGGGCTGCCTTCTTTGGGGTCGCATAGAGTCGGACACGACTGAAGCGACTTAGCAGCAGCAGCAGAAGGGTATAGCTGGTGCGACAAAGGTCAGGAAAGCATGCAAAAAGCTCCCTGTGTGCCTTACTGGCAACCACTCAAGGCTAAAAGGCAGGTTATAG
The DNA here is from genome assembly GCF_049115385.1 of Moschus berezovskii. Lineage (NCBI taxonomy): Eukaryota > Metazoa > Chordata > Mammalia > Artiodactyla > Moschidae > Moschus > Moschus berezovskii. The sequence continues at coordinate 12,190,029 of NC_142467.1, forward strand.
ACATGGTGATGAGTGCATACTTGAGTCCTGCACATACAGGCAGCTTGTTAAAGTTCAAAAACGTCCCCAGAATAAAAAGTTACACAAGGTAAAAAATAATACCAGCAACTGGAACTGACCTGGTCACTCAGGTCTGTTTCTGTAACTCAGTCTATAAACTAGGCTTTCAGAGTTCCTTAGGATTCCAATATGACCTAGCCCATATCGTAGTGCAAGCAGGCTTGTCATTACTGGTACTGTGAAAGTCAGCACACGAGGGCCAGTGTGCAGGTCTGCTGCTGCTGCTGCTAAGTCACTTCAGTCATGTCCGATTCTATGTGACCCCACAGACGGAAGCCCACCAGGCTCCCCCGTCCCTGGGATTCTCCAGGCAAGAACACTGGAGTGGGTTGCCATTTCCTTCTCCAACGTGTGAAAGCGAAAAGTGAAAGTGAAGTCGCTCAGTCGTGTCCGACCCTTAGCGACCCCACGGACTACAGCCTACCAGGCTGCTCCATCCATGGGCAAGTCTAGTCCAATCTTAAAACCTCTGACTCTATCCTGGAGCAGAGTTCAGTCACTGAAAAGTCAAAGCAACACTGATTTCCAGGAGTCCTTGAAAGTTAACCTTAGAAATGGCAAACGGACATCCATCATTAATGTCAATCCCAAAGAAATATGCCAAGACTGAGAATTTTTATCACCTCACAGAATGAAAAGAGTAACTGCACTCATACATGTAGTTATTTTTAAAGCCAAAATATGTCACAGTCCCAGAATTTTAGGCATCTCTAAGAACTTATTTCATAGACCTAATATAATGGTAAAAAAACAAAAATCGCTTTCTTTCAGTGTATGTGATTTGCCAACAGATGTTATAATCAAGTAGAGACTTTATCGCCAAAAGAAAATTAAGCAGTTGTTGCTGATGCACATATATTGTCTATCACCATTTCCCCAAAGAAAATCACCTGGTATCTGGTATAGAAGATTCTTCAAAGAATTTAAGACGAGGTTAACAAATTAGAGATGAAAGGGAAATGCTATACTGTGGGCAAAAGACATCTTTCTGAAAAATATGCTGTCATATTCCCCACTTTGATAACCCCTTTCAGGGGCAGCTGTACCCCCATTTTGAGCATACACTAAAGCAAAGGGAAACTGTATGCCTCACTACTCTGAGGTCCTACAGGGGCTTAAAGAACTCCCTATGAAAAGATGAGCTTTAAAATAAACGGATAGCTGAGTATAAGGGGTTCTCGCTGGGAAGGCAGAGAAACATCTTGAAAGGCACTGTATTTTTATTTTCAAATAAGATTGTAAAAAATCATCCAATATCCTTACCTATTGTACTTTTACGTGCTTTCTGTTCAAAACTTTTAGTATACAATACACAGTCAATTGTTACGCTATCGGATTTTTTTCTCAGGACTGATGTTGAAGCTGAAGATGCAATACTTTGGCCCACCTGATGTGAAGAACTGACTCATTGGAAAAGACCCTGTTGCTGGGAAAGACTGACGGTGGGAGGAGAAGGGGACGACAGAGGATGAGATGGTTGGATGGCATCACTGACTCAATGGACATGAGTTTGAGTAAACTCTGGGAGTTGGTGATGAACAGGGAGGCCTGGCGTGCTGCAGTCCATGGGGTCACAAAGAGTCGGACATGACTGAGCTACTGAACTGAACTGAAATGTTAATCTCATCCAGGAAAACAAAACACACCCTTACAGAAACATCCAGAGTGGAGTTTGACCAAGTTACCTAGACACCATTGCTCAGCTAGTATGACACAAAAATAAGTGTCTGAAAGTTAATTTTTAGAGTCATTTTAATGTCCCAGTTATATGTATCAGGTGTGGTATGGTTGTGAAATACAGAGAAAGGTTCCTAGAACTCGTGTGTATGCCAAAAATTAGCTTTAAGACTTGTATTCAGTTGCTTCTTCATTTACATTGGAACATCATTTGTTACGATCAAATGTTAACTTGAGATACTGTTTTCTGTTTGAAGTTATTTCTAAGATAGCATAACTTTGCCAGCAGGGATAATTTACTGATCTACATGAAATATTTAGAATGTTCAAATCGCTGCCACTGCAAAATGACATTTTGTCAAGATCAATAAGGTCCTTCATTTTTCTAAAGTATGCAACTGAAGGTTAGAATTTGCTTGAACATTTTTCCTGACTTAAAGATACATTTTAAGACATTTAGAATGTTATTGTAGCCCCACTTACTAGTCAGTACCCACACTTTATTTTTACACTTAGCAGCTGCTGCTGCTGCTGCTGCTAAGTCACTTCAGTCATGTCCGACTCTGTGTGACCCCATAGATGGCAGTCCACCAGGCTCCCCCGTCCCTGGGATTCTCCAGGCAAGAACACTGGAGTGGGTTGCCATTTCCTTCTCCAGTGCAGACCTCCCTAAATACCATCATTAATCACTTCTATGTGCTTGACACTTTTCCTCAACAACACTCTCATTCACATCTTCCCCAGAGTCTCCAAAGTATCTTTGACACCAAAAACAGTCAGGATACATTATAGATAGATAGATAGATAGAAAGACGGATAGATGATAGATCCTCCCAAGCCAGAATCTCACTTGCCTGTAGCCTTAGCACTTACCACCTGACATGTGATCGAAAACGGGATAATGTCAGCCTATTACAGTTGGGGTGCATAGTTTGGTTGCCCACCAGCAATTGAAGTAAGAAAGCACCTTTCTAACAGTAGTGTAAAGACGACTCCATTGTGGATTGGTCCAGCAGCAAACCAAGGACTGCGTTAGTCCAAGCTAGATTTGAAGTTCCGTGATGTTAAAGTGGATCATGGTGTATGTGGTATGACGTCATGGAGCTGGAGAGATTCCAACTGTTGGCAGAGAACAAAACGAAGGGATGGACGTAAGAGAGGAGAGGAGGACAGGAGAGGATGGTGGAGAGCAGAGAGAAAAGCAGGGAGGGAGGGCTGGTTTGCACCCAGGATCGACACCCTGTCTACAAGCTACATTCTCTCAGCTTCCCTGGCTCAAACGGAAACCTCCATAGTGAAAAGTAATTATGTCTACAACAACTTCCAATTGGCAGGCAAGTTACTATTTTAAGATTGTGAATAAAGTTAATGGAGACCCAGGAAAGCAGTGCAGAGGAGGAAAGCTTGCAAATCTGAGAGCGTGCTGAAGGCAAATTCACTCATTTCACAGTTGAGCTGGGACGAGGGGCTAGTGCTGACTACTCATGCAGATTTCCAGCCACATGGCACTTTGTGCTGAGGGATGTTACATAAACACAGGATTGGAAGCATATTTGATCTTGTGACAGAGTCCACTCAGGTTCAGCCAGCCTGAGTTACAACACGAGACACAGGCACAGGAAAGCAGGGGCACAGGAAGGATCATCTGTAAATGCACAGCTAAACCATCCCTCACATGTGTGCACTGCATTTAAATATGTGCAAATACCTTAGTAAAATACAAGCCAATTTTAAAGCGCTGCTACATCGATTGTAGCAGTGTAGTACAGAGCTGAAGAAACAGTTTAGAATCAATCTGAACTTGAATCCCAGCTTCCACACTTAAGGCAAGTTGTAAACCTCTCTGTACTTCAGTATCATCGCATGAAAAAGACATATATGAGAGTTGAGGTGAAGATTAAGTAACTTAAGGTTGTTTATGCTTAGTGTGTGTCTGGTATTTGTGTCACTATATAAATGCCATAAGAGTTTTTACCATTATGTATCATCCCTATTAATGAATATATGAATATTATAAGCACTACTTGGCCAACAAAGGTCCATCTAGTCAAGGCTATGGTTTTTCCAGTAGCCCTGTATGGATGTGAAGAAAGCTGAACGCTGAAGAATTGATGCTTTTCAACTATGATGTTGGAGAAGACTCTTGAGAGTCCCTTGGACTGCAAGGAGATCCAACCAGCCCGTCCTAAAGGAGATCAGTCCTGGGTGTTCATTGGAAGGACTGATGTTGAAGCTGAGACTCCAATACTTTGGCCACCTGATGTGAAGAACTGACTCATTGGAAAAGACCCTGATGCTGGGAAGGATTGAAGGTGGGAGGAGAATGGGATGACAGAGGATGAGATGGTTGGATGGCATCACTGACTCAATGGACATGAGTTTGAGTAAACTCTGAGAGTTGGTGATTGACAGGGAAGCCTGGCGTGCTGCAGTCCATGGAGTCGCAAAGAATCAGACACAACTGAGCGACTGAACTGAAAAGTACTACTACTATATATGAGATCTAAATTTTTAATATTAAGAATTCCTTGTTCTTGAAAGGTTATGAATCACTCTAAAGAAGAAAAAGGGCTTCTCTGTTGGCTCAGGTGATAAAGAATCTGCCTGCAGTGCAGAAGACCTGGGTTCGACCCCTGAGTTGGGAAGATCCTCTGGAGGAAGAAATGGCAATCCACTCCAGTATTCTTGCCTGGGAAATCCTATGGACAGGGGAGACTGGCAGGCTATAGTCCATGGGGTCACATAGAATTGGACACAGCTAAGCAACTCTTCAGGAGTAGGCTCACAAACTACTGACAACTGTTATGGATGTGGAAGCAGCGCACACATACATCCACACTGACATCTGTACTTAGTAAATCTTTCAGCCAGCCTTTCTCAAATGATCTGCTGTATTCAATAACCCCTGGACTGTCAAAGATAGGAATATAATTTCCTTTACTTTGAAATTAAACCAAAGTTATATGATTGAGGCAAACTTAATTAACTATTATACTCATGATATTAATATTTGAGGCATTTGCTTCTGCAAATTCAGAAACATTCTCTCCTTTGCCTTAAAAATTGGGTAATGGAAATCATTTAAATTTCTGTTCAATTCCTGAGTTGGATTGGAAGCAACTCTTAGTGTGCTTAAAATGACTTCAAATAATGGAACTAGAGAGATGTGAAAGAAGATTAACCAGATACCAAGCCATTCTCACTTTGTTTAACTGCATTTTCTGTCTTTACATCACTAGAAGAAAGGGAGAAAACTTAAGAATACAATATGCCTGACTTCCTGTGATATTGTCTTGAGAATCATTCTCAAAAGCTGAGAAAGCAGGGCTAAACATTTACACAAATAGCGAAGGTTGCATATGATCTTCACTCAGAGGAAGAGAATTACAGACAACTTGGAAAATGTGCAGTAGATCTCACTCAATAGCAAGATGTCCTTGTTTAGCAAGGCGATTTATTTTACCAGAGGGACACAATAAATGTTATTCTAGATCACCTGGAGAACAAAATGGTAAATGAGTATAATGATTAGTTATAAATATTCATAAAATTGGGCAATTATACCCATGCTGCTGCTGCTGCTACATCACTGCAGTCGTGTCCGACTCTGTGTGACCCCATAGACAGAAGCCCACCAGGGTCCCCCGTCCCCGGGATTCTCCAGGCAAGAACACTGGAGTGGGTTGCCATTTCCTTCTCCAATGTGTGAAAGTGAAAAGTGAAAGTGAAGTCGCTCAGCCGTGTCCGACCCTTAGTGACCCCACGGACTGCAGCCTACCAGGCTCCTCCATCCATGGGATTTTCTAGGCAAGAGTACTGGAGTGGCTCGCCATTGCCTTCTCCGAATTATACCCATAACCATTGTTTTTTCTGTATTTTTAAAACTAGACTGATTGCCATATGAAAACCACCCCTCCTTGAAAGAGTCCTTTGGATTTAAGCACACAATTCCTCTTGCAGAAGATGTATAATAACTTATTCAAAATTCTCTGCCATCAGAAGACAGTATGGAGATTCCTTAAAAAACTAGGAATAAAAACACCATATGATCCAGCAATACTACTCCTAGGCATATACCCTGAGGAAACCAACATTGTGAAAAAGACACATGTATTCCATTGTTCATTGCAGCACTATTTAAAATAGCTAGAACATGAAAGCAACCTGGATGTCCATCGACAGATGAATGGATAAAGAAGCTGTGCTACATATACACAATGGAATATTACTCAGCCATAAAAAGGAATGCATCTGAGACAGTTCCAGTGAGGTGGATGAACCTATTATACAGAGTGAAGTGAGTCCGAAAGAGAAAGATAAATATCGTATTCTAACGCATATACACAGAATCTAGAAAAATGGTTCTGAAGAATGTTTACAGGGCAGCAGTGGAGAAACAGACATGGAAAACAGACTTATGGACGTGGGGAGAGAGGAGGAGAGGGTGAGGTGTCTGGAGGGAGTAACATGGAAACTTACATCACCGTCTGTAAAATAGATGGCCAATGGGCTTTTGCTGCATGGCTCAGGAAACTCAAACAGGGGCTCTGCATCAACCTAGAGGGGTGGGGTGGGGAGGGAGAGGGGAGGGAGGTTCAAGAGGGAGGGGACATACGTATCCCTATGGCTGGTTCATGTTGAGGTTGGACAGAAAACAGCAAAATTCTGTAAAGCAATTATCCTTCAATAAAAAAATAAAAATTAGGAGGCAAAATAAAATGAATAAATGTAAAAAAAAATTTCTACCACCAATTTTGTAAGAGCAAATGGTAGTAATATCATTTTCCAACATAGTTTGCTAAGGATGGAGACAGTGGCCTAGAAATTATCAGTTCAGTTCAGTTCAGTCGCTCAGTCGTGTCCGACTCTTTGCGACCCCATGATTCACAGCACACCAGGCCTCCCTGTCCATCACCAACTCCCGGAGTTCACTCAAACTCATGTCCATCGAGTTGGTGATGCCATCCATCCGTCCTATAAATACTATCAAAAATAGCAAGGGGAAAACACCAATGTAACCACATATCAGTAGGAGTTTGTTTGTGTTGCAACACATTTGTCAAGAAAATAACCCATATGCTCACCTCTGGTGCTGGAGAAGACTCTTGAGAGTCCCTTGGACTGCAAGGAGATCCAACCAGTCCATTCTAGAGGAGATCAATCCTGGGTGTTCATTGGAAGGACTGATGCTAAAGCTGAAACTGCAATACTTTGGCCACCTCATGCGACGAGTTGACTCACTGGAAAAGAGTCTGATGCTGTGAGGGATTGGGGGCAGGAGGAGACGGGGACGGTAGAGAATGAGATGGCTGGATGGCATCACCAACTCGATGGACATGAGTTTGAGTGAACTCCAGGAGTTGGTGATGGACAGGGAGGCCTGGCGTGCTGTGATTTCATGGGGTCGCAGAGAGTTGGACACGACTGAGCAACTGAACTGAACTGAACTAAAGCAAAACAGCTATTATGAGTAGGCATTACTGTAGTAAGCTGCAGCTCCCATAGAATGAAAGGCAAAATTTATGAGCCAGAAAGGGAGAAAACTAAGACAGGCTGGTTAGAAACACACTCTGGAGTAGGCAGGTCTTCTAATCCTTTGAATGATGACATCATAGGAAAAGCCTGCACTGAGGCATACAGTCACCTACGGAAGCCCTAGCAATCAAAGATGTGCCATGGCAAAATTGCTCACTCCATAAAATAATAATAAATCAGAGTTTGTGTTATCGCTAGATCAATCTGCCTAAAAAGCAAATGCACTCTTATCCCCACCACACTTAAACTCCTTCAAGATAAACTCCAAATTCCATTGGCCTGGAATTATGTTCCTTCCTAGTCAGAGTCTGTTGTTAGTCCCTAAGTCCTGCTGACTCTTTTGTGACCCCATGAGCCCACCAGGCTCATCTGTCTATGGGATTTCTCAGACAAGAATACTAGGAGTTGCCATTTCCTTCTCCTAGGGATCGTTCTGACCCAGAAATGGAACTGGCATCTCTGGCATTGGCAGACAGATTCTTCACCACTAAAACACCTGAGAAGCCCAGTCAGACTCTGGTTACCACCAACTTTTGAGAATACTCAACTGCTCAAGCACCACCATCCTTCTAAACACAAAAAGTTGACAAATAAAGGGACTTTCCTAGCAAAGTTGCATAGGTAAAAACGTATCTGAAAGTGATAGAACTTTCAGAAAGCATTTAAGAAGAGAATTACCTGAAACAGAGGCTCTACCCTACGAACTAAAAGTTTAATAGCTCTTCTCTTTTACAAGTAAAAGTTTTAATGAGTTATCTGACAAATTGGAAACCCTTATCTAGAAGCCAATACAAACGACCACCTATCATGAGAAAAGAAAGAATTGATATTTTTTTAAATATCAATATTCTACATATATTAAAAGCCTACACACTACCAAACACAAAATAGACACATAAAGATTTACTTTATGACACATGGAACTATAGTCAACATATTTTAAGAAACTATAAGAGAATATATTCTAATCCATATAGATACATATATATTTCATTATATATATATAAAACTTCCATATACATATATATATATATATAATCTCCCTGCCAAGGTAGGAGATGCAAGAGACATGGGTTCAGTCCCTGAGTTTGCAAGATCCCTTGGAGAAGGATCTGTCCCAGTATTCCAGGGAAGGCTACAGTCCAGGAGGTTGCAAAGAATTGGACATTACTGGGCACAGCAGCATATATATTGGATAGTATCATCAACTCAATGCACATGAGTCTGAGTAACTTCTAGGAGTTGGACAGGGAAGCCTGGTGTGCTTCAGTCCATGGGGTCACAAAGAGTCACACATGATTGAGCGACTGAACTGAATATATATATATATAAATGTAACTGAATTGCTTTGCTGTAACCTGAAATTAAGCCATTATCAACTATATTTCAACTTTTAAAAAGCCTTAAAAAGTTAAGTCAGATCAGTTAAATATTTAATAATAACTTAGGATTTTGTTTTTATTTGCATCCTTGAGGACCCTGTAAGACTGGGGTAACTTGTACAATGAATGACCATGACGACCAAAAGAAACAGTAGGAATACAAGGAAGCATACAAAAAAGAGGAGGCAAGAAACAAAATCACAATATATCAGAGATCAAGAGAGTACTGGCCTAAGTGTCAAACTATGAGATTTCTGGCCATTAACTCCATTAACTCACATTTTCCTGATTCTCCAACACCTCTCCTTACTCCTTCTCAGTATCTCTTCTCTTTCTATCCCATCCATTTGCGAGACATTTCATCGTCTCTCTCCTATGCTCATATTCTATGACTGCAGTTCAAACTCCCAAAACATGTGTCCAAAGCTGAATTCCTCGACTCCTCTTTCTTCTGCATGCCCCATCCCAGAAAAAAAAAGATACCATTTACCCACTTGACCAAGATATAACACCTCTTCAGCTTCAATGAAACTGTTTTACCGAAGTCTTCATCTTTTGATGACAGCCTCAAGACTGCCATCCCTGACTCCAGAATGCTTTTCTCCATTTTTCATACTACTGGTAAGTCAGTTTATCTAAAATGCAAATAGCTATTTTGATGGTTGTGGTCACAAGTGTGTCTTATACATCTGCATGTCAAAATTCAGAGTGTATATCTTAAATGTGTGTGGTGTACTGTATGTCAAGTATATCTCAATAAAGTTGTAACCAAAAGAATTTGGGTATATCTCTTCCATTTGTAAAATTCTTCAAGATAAGCCTAAGTTCATTACGTGGCCCACAGAGCCCTTCAGAAGTGCATTCTAGTTAACCTTTCTATGCTCATCCCTTGCCACTGTAGCTTTACACTCTATCTGCACCAGGACCACTTCTAATCCTTTAAATGTGATGTTCCTACTAATTCCTTAAATGTTATGTTCCTATTCTTTTCTCCCTCTCTCGCCCAAACATTTTTAGATGCTTCTCCTCTGCCAGGACAAATTTGGTGGTTTAGTCACTAAGTCGTGTCCAACTCTTGTGACCCCATGGACTACAGTCCACCAGGTTCCTCCACCCATGGAAGTCTCCAGGCAAGAGCACTGGAGTGGGTTGCCATTTCCTTCTCCAGGGGATCTTCCTGACCCAGGGATTTAACCTGGATCTCCTCCACTGCAGGCAGTCTCTAGCACTGCATGCAGATTCTTTTTGACGGAACCACCAGGGAAGCCCTCAGGACGTATTTACTCCCTTGTGTTTCTCTGCCTCATCTACTCCTACTTCATCAGGACGGGGCTGAGGCAACGTCTCCTTCAGAAAATTCGCCCTGCCCTAACAGTGCAGTTGGTGCTCCGGCCACAGGCTCCAAAGCTCCCCAGGCACGCTTGTCAGTAACAGCGCACAGGCTGCTAGCTTGCTCTTTCCTCAGGGCAGCTTCTAGCTTGCTCTTTCCTCAGTGCAGCTTCAGTTCATTGGCTAAAGGGATCCAGTGTTAGTCGTCCTGGAATCCTTAATTCTCAAGATGTACCTGACACAGAGCAGATTTCCATTGCTTGTTAGTAAACGGATGTGGTGAAAACTGATTTGTGGAATTAATTTGCAATGAGTGAAAGGAAAAACTGTGATTTTGCATTGAAGTAATTAATTATACTTAGTTCCTTTGAGGCATATAAACAAAAGGCCAAAGAAGAGACCAATGATGGTCCTAGAAACAGTTCATAAATCATCCTAAGGACTCAGAACAGGCTGACCCTGGCTCATTAGGTAGAAAGGTCACAGACATGGGATTAACACAAATAAACTCACGCTCAGACTCCTAATGCCCTACGTACTTCTCCTCTGTCTGCAATATTATAGGGAGGGTGAGCATATTTAGGCCTACCAATGCACATGCTGCAGACTGCATTTGGACCCTGTTTACAAAGATAGGACTGGGGAAGAATACTGTACATATGAGTGTCTATGTGGCTACTTCTAAAACAAGCAACCCTATATGTCTTTAAGTATTCCTAAGCAAAATCAGCAGCCAAAAAGACTTGGTTCTAACAGACTGAATAAATGATTATTGAAACAGATGAACCACTGTTCTGACAAAATAGGATATTTCTCACTGCATTTTCTATATAATCAAGGCTCACAAATGGAGATATCCTGTTTGGCTGACTCTACTATAGATGCCGTGTGATGAATTCAGAGTGCTAGGCAATGACAAAGTAAGGAAGCAAAGTACCTCAAAGATATTCAAATGCTAAAAAGTGCTACCATATTCAGTTATTCATGAATATCGAGCTGTACTTACTGCCTTCCTTAGCCAAAGTTTAAATTTCAAATTACTGGGAGATTTTTTTTTTAAACCCATCTTCAATTCTGTGTTTAAAGAATCCAATTAAGAGCTCCCTTTTAGCTCTTTAAAAAACGAAATGGAGTGAGAACTAGTATTGCTTATAGACAGTTTTATTGGTATTTGACCTTCTTTCCGTAGTCCACACATATGAAAAAACATGGATCAAATAGCAGAGTACTTTTAATAAAAGGTAATGAGGGTCATTATCAGTTGGATAAATACTTACTAAAAATATGAGATTCTTCTATGTTCAGTAAGAATAAGAGGACACATAGAGCGATTTTTTCTGAGGAAAAGATTTTATGTAGCCCCTTTCAGTCAAGAATTCTAGGTGTTTTACCAGCTTCCCCCACCTGAAAAAAATGGTCTTGAATCAGATCGACCACAGCTAAAATATCTAATGCCATTTCACTGCTGCTTCTATTAAGACATTTTATAGCTATCATAACTTGTGCATGGTGGAAAGTGCTTAGTCTGTCATATATACGCTTATAAGACAATGTAAATTCTGCAACATAAGTTAGGAGATTTAATAGAATTCTGCAAGTCTGTTAACAGTCCACACATCATTCCAACTCTAAAAAAAGTATTGTAATTTCTTCAATACCTGCAACCTCATCTTTTCTGTAATTCAGTAACATAAGTCTTGTGTGTGAAAATTCAAATAAAAGACAGAGGATAAGTACCTAGTAAATTTATTATAGACATGTAGTAAATAATTCTATTAAACTTATATTTAAATTTTTTGCATGAATAGACTAATAAATTTTATATTTAACTTTCCATGGATTTTATAATCATTAAATGTGATTTTCAGTACCATATTCACTTGCAAGATTCTCTGAAGATTCGTCTTATTCTAGCTCCCTTGAAAGCCATGTCTATGTCAATTCATTAAAACCTCAGCTGGAGATCCCCTTGCCTTTGAGCTCTCTACAGAGAATCCTAAACAAGAAATTAGAGAATATCACATGGGCCGCTTTTATCCCTGCCAATCCATGGAGCATTTTAATATGGACCAAGCAGTGCAGCACTAGTTCAGAATACAAAAGACTCAGACGTGACTCTGTTACAAACAGAGGCTATCCAGGGGGAAAGAAAAGTGAATAAATGATCATTAAGTGAATTTGCTAATCAATTAAATGCAGTGTCGTAAGTTCAGTAATACAGAAATGAACGAACAAGATTCACTATTAGCATAGAGAAGGAAATAACACGCACAAGGTCAGGATAGTGAGTGAGCAGACTGTGGGACTGAATATTGCAGAATGGTTTGATTATGAGCATTAAAAAAATATAAGGGAAAAGATGTTAGCATATGTAAGATAAAAAGCACAACCAAGAGTGTATCTGAAAATGCTCAAAAACAATCGATACTGCTGGAGCTGAGGTTTAATGCAGAGAGCTTAACTGGATAAAGGTTAGAAAGAGAGGAAAGTGAGAGCAGATGGTGTTCAATTGTTTAAATGCAATTAAATCCAATGGGAGAAGAGTAAGGTGAATAATATATGAGAACTCACTCCTTGCCAGGCACCCCTGTTAGTTTTGTTATACACAGACTATCTCTTTACCCTTATAACCTCATTTCATCCTCATTAGACAGAAGAAAAGATTAAAGCTCAGAAAGATTAAACAATTTCCCCCAGGCCATAAAATCCAAAGGTAGCAGAGTTTTTCCCTCTACTCTGGTAACATTGCCTTCACCGGATTTTGCAATATGGATTCAGTTCAGTTCAGTCGCTCAGTCGTGTCCGACTCTCCGCGACCCCATGAATCACAGCACGCCAGGCCTCCCTGTCCATCACCAACTCCCGGAGTACACTCAAACTCATGTCCACAGAGTCGGTGATGCCATCCAGCCATCTCATTCTCCGTCGTCCCCTTCTCCTCCCGCCCCCAACCTTTCCCAGCATCAGAGTCTTTTCCAGTGAGTCAACTCTTTGCATGAAGTGGCCAAAGTATTGCAGTTTCAGTTAGAGCTAAAATAAACTAGGGACTAATACTTGATCAGAGCTGTGATTCTGAAGCAGCAGCAGCAGTATCACTTGAAAACATTCTAGAAATGCAAATTCTGACCCACCCCTGACCTACTGAATCGAACAAGAGGGGTGGGGCCCAACAACCTGCGCTTGAACAAGCCCAAGTGGTTATAACCCCCGCTACAGTTTGAGAATACTCAAGTGTAGGAAAAGCAAAGACATGCAGGAAACCTCTGAAGCATCAAGAATTTCAGCCCAGGTTTCCCCTCTGCTGTCATTACACTAAGTAAGATTTAAGGGCATCATCTGTGGCGTGCTGTCATAAGGGAAAAGTGATTCCCACAGGAGAGGATTTCCCAGACTTTAACGTGTATATGAACCACCCAAAGAGTCATTAAAACACAGATTTCCATGGAGTGGATGTAGTAACCTCAGATCAGCACATCTGATGATGTCCTCACTGACTCCAAGACCGCAGTTCTGAGGAACACGCTGTGAAGAGCAAGGCCAGAGGACACAGACCTGCACTCTAGAGATACCGACTTCTAAATTTACAAGCCAAACAGAATGTTTTGTGAGTCACATCAGAGTGAAGTTGCTCAGTTGTGTCTGACTCTTTGCGATCCCATGGACTGTAGCCTATCAGGATCCTCCACCCATGGAATTTTCTAGGCAAGAATACTGGAGTGGGTTGCCATTTCCTTCTCCAGGAGATCTTCCTGACCCAGGGATCAAACCCAGGTCTCCGGCATTGTAGACAGCTGCTTTACCATCTGAGCCACCAGGGAAGCAGAAAATACCAAAAATGCCACCCAGAGAATTGAACAATTGGCAAAACACTAGAATACAATTGCCTTTAAAACATCCCTAAAGCAATTTCTGTAATTATTTTCTAAAAGAGCCTTCATGGAAGAAATTCCCGTCAAACTCTAAGCCACACATTTCTGTATCTGCAAGCTTCTTCCTTGTAAATCAAGTCCTCTGGCTGTAAGGGAAGCCAAATTTCTTTCCCAGTCTCAGTGGAGATGAAGAACAGCTGACTCCAGGCTGTTTAAATATGTCCCTTCAATCAAAGTTGGCCCAAGTCACAGTTAGGTGAGACTTTGCACCACGACAGACAAAGCTAATTATTTTATTTGATTGCCTGAGAGAATGACAGATGACACCATAAGATCTGACCACAAGCAGCTCAGAACCACTTAGTGAGACCTTTTAATGGCTTAATCACTGCTTCTCAAATAATCTAAGACAATCAAAAAATTAAACAAACAGACAGCTAAGAGTTTTGAGATACAAAAGGAGCTGTTTTGACAAACATCCATCACATTCAAATGCGTCTCCGCTGTGGTATTGACTGCTTTGTTAACTTTCACTTATAGTTCTAGCTCAAATCGATGGCACCACTTACCACTCTGCTACAATATGTAACATAGCTTTCCCTCAAAAAATAAAAGTAAAAGCTGCAATCAAAGGGTTACTTGTATGGTTCACACACAAATTCTGGAAGCTTTCTTTGCAACTCTCCAAGCTAGAATGCAAGCGGTTTATGATAAAGAAAACAGGATGATATGTCCTCAGTGGACTTGGGCACACTCCCAGTTATTTTCTCCTTTTGTTTTCCTCCCTCAATTCTGTATGTATTTAATATCCCTTAGCTACTTGGACTATCCTCATTTCAAAAGATTTGTTTCAGTAGACACTTAGCAAAATAGCGCGGCAAGGACTATGGGTGAAACACAGATCACATAGAGCCCAGCCCTTAAGAAAACCGAGGTGTGTGAAAGGCAGCAGAGGCCAATGGTCAAGGAGAGCTTCCAGAAACATACCTGGGTTCATGTTCCATCATCTGCCACTTAAATTTTCTAGGCAGGTTCCATCAACACCCTCTGCCTTAACTGCCCCATCTATTTTTAAAAAATAAGAGAATAAGGCAACAATAGTATTTTTTCATGGTGATATGATGAAAATTAGTTCTACTCAAAAAGATACCTAGAAGGAAATCTGGCACATCATAAACAGTCGATAGTTTAAATGTAGATGACACGTACCTTAGCCCATAAACTCAAATCACCAGAGCACCCCAAATACAGTCTTTTTCAGTTTGCTAAAAAGAAATTACTCTTTCCCATCATTCTGAGTACGATGGTGCAAATTTACTTTCAATCAATCATCTGGCCACATTCAGTTTTTTATCTGAATTTGTTTCTAAGTTCTTAAAGGCTTACAAAATAAAAAGGCATCAAAAAGAAGGAAGGAGAATAAATATATAGTTTCACTGCCCTCTGTCCTCAGTCTCCTGAATCAACCTCTTTAATCCTTAGTCTAAGCAGGTAGCAAACTGAGGTGCCCCCGACTCTTGTAGGTCTCTGTGGGTCTGGAGAGTTTCAACCACTTTCAGTTCAGTTCAGTTGCTCAGCCGTGTCCGACTCTTTGCGACCCCATGGACTGCAACACGCCAGGTCTCCCTGTCCATCACCAACTCCTGGAGCTTGCTCAAACTCACGTCAATTGAGTCAGTGATGCCATCCAACCATCTCATCCTCTGTCGTCCCCTTCTCCTCCTACCTTCAGTCTTTCCCAGCATCAGGGTCTTTTCCAATGAGTCAGTTCTTCACACCAGGTGGCCAAAGCTTCAACACCACTCCTTCCAATGAATATTCAGGACTGATTTCCTTCAGGATTGACTGGTTTGTTCTCTTCGCTGTCCAAGGGACTCTCAAGAGTCTTCTCCAAAACCACAGTTCAAAAGCATCAATTCTTCAGCGTTCAACTTTCTTTATGGTTCAACTCTCACATCCATACATGACCATCCTGGAAAAACCATAGCTTTAAGTATAAGGACCTTTGATAGCAAAGTAGTAGTGTCTCTGCTTTTTAATATGCTGTCTAGGTTTGTCATAGCTTTTCAACTACTTTAAGGTTATAGAAAAAGAATTTAAATTGTTCAAGAAAGTAGGAAGATAATGGTATTTTAGGAAATTTTCTTTCAAAGTGATTTACTTGAACAGTGGGCATGGGAACCCCTTTCTCCGTAAAAGCATCAAAACTCTTATCCCCTACCACCAACTACTTACTCCAACTGAGAAGAAGAGAATGCTTCTTCTCCTTCTGGTTCATTCCACATACTCTGAAATCTCCACAAGCTCATCACCCTGGGACCCAGAAGCAGGGGCCCCTGTGACCTGCCAACTTCTGTTCTCCAGTCTCTCCTCTGGGATCCTTTCCTTCTCTGAACCTCGAGGGGAAATTTCCTAGTGATGGCGAGAAGTAAACCCCCCTCTCCAAAGCCCTAAATATTTTAGTTAAACTCTGAAGTTAACTCCATCCCCCTAAGAGCTTAATATTTTAGAAACCAAAGTCAGGAAAAGCTCCTTCGAGTGATTTTCATTCTGCTACATCTGTCCCTGGAGGCAAGGCTCAGTTGACAACCTTCCTGCTTGAAGGAGAGCAGGGGAACACATGAGAATAGGAAGAGAGGAAATACAAGTGAGTTAACTTCTGTGAAAGGCTATCGAGAAACACTTCAGTGCACAGATAACCATAATGCAAAGAAGCATGTTCTAACTGTTGAGAGAAAAGGATAAAGGAACTATCAGATTTTTAAAGGGAGAGATCTCTGTGTATGGAGTGGGGAGTAGGTCAACAAAGACTCTGGAGGATGCAGCATTCAGTCTTTTAAGAGGGATGCGACTGGGCAGAAATTGGGAGGAAAACTTCCCAATCGAGTCTGGGCAATCACTCGGAGCCAAGAGAACCCACTGTTTCTACAGAAGGCAAATGAGTTTGAAAACCTGAAACTCCATCTTTGCCTGTAAGAAGTTTTGAGGTAGAATAAAACACTGTAACCATAGGAATACCCCAAACAGGGATAACCACAAATAATCCCCAAGTCCTAGTGAACTGAAAACATTTTTATGCCATTGTTAAAAGCAGCCTGGTAAGGACCCCCTGAATAAATCAGGTTATAAAGGACTGATTTATAAAGGAAAAGTTTTTTCTGTCAGTTTGACACATGTGCCCATTAATTTAAAAGATCCAGGCACCAACTGATGTGTTATAAGAATTAAAGAAACTTGGCTATGTGAGACCATCATATCCGACTTCTGATTTATTTTAAGGTTACAGAAAAAGAACTTAAAACTCTGATTCCCACTAGTCTCCTACCACCAAGCACAAGATGTTCTAGATACAACATAAGGGAATTGACTCATGCATAACAAAATTTTTTCATTATGACCACTGCATCTTCCTAACCCCAGCAGCTCTACATGGCACGTGGGACTGCAAGAGAAGCAGCGCAATTTATTTCTTCCCCAAATTACATTCAGGTAATGTTTGTCCCCGGCGGCGCAGACGCGACGCGAGAGACGCCGGCCCCGGCGGCGCAGACGCGACGCGAGAGACGCCGGCCCCGGCGGCGCAGACGCGACGCGAGAGACGCCGGCCCCGGCGGCGCAGACGCGACGCGAGAGACGCCGGCCCCGGCGGCGCAGACGCGACGCGAGAGACGCCGGCCCCGGCGGCGCAGACGCGACGCGAGAGACGCCGTTCCCGGCGCAACGAACCACGCAAAGAGGTGCGGCCGTGAGGAGCTACCCCACGCCTGAGGCCAGGGCCGGTGGCCGAGAGGAGCTACCCCACGTCCAACAGGCGGTGGCTGCGCCGGCGCAGGAGGGCCGAGAGGAGCTACTCCGCGTTCAAGGTCAGGAGGGGCGGCCTTGAGGAGATACCCCTCGTCCAAGGTAAGGTACAGCGGCTGCACTTTGCTGGAGCGGCTGTGAAGAGATTTTCCACGACCAAGGTAAGAGAAACCCAAATAAGACGGTAGGTATTGCTAGGGGGCACCAGAGGGCAGACAAACTGAAATCATAATCACAGAAAACTAGCTGATCTGATCACATGGACCACAGCCGAATGTGGTCCCCTGGAGAAGGGAATGGCAAACCACTTCAGTATACTTGCCTTGAGAACCCCATGAACAGTAACAAAGGGCAAAATGATAGGATACTGAATGAGGAATTCCCCAGGTCGGTAGGTGCCCAGTATGCTACTGGAAATCAGTGGAGAAATAACTCTAGAAGGAATAAAGGGATGGAGCAAAAGCAAAACCAATACCCAGTTGTGGATGTGACCAATGATAGAAACAAGGTCCGGTGCTGTAAAGAGCAATATTGCATAGGAACCTGGAATGTTAGGTCCATGAATCAAGGCAAATTGGAAGTGGTCAAACAGGAGATGGCAAGAGTGAACGTCGACATTCTAGGAATCAGTGAATTAAAATGGACTGGAATGGGTGAATTTAACTCGGATGACCATTATATCTACTACTGTGGGCAGGAATCCCTTAGAAGAAATGGAGTAGCCATCATGGTCAACAAAAGAGTCCGAAATGCAGTACTTGGATGCAATCTTAAAAATGACAGGATGATTTCTGTTCGTTTCCAAGGCAAACCATTCAATATTACAGTAATCCAGGCCTATGCCCCAACCAGTAATGCTGAAGAAGCCGAAGTTAATCGGTTCTATGAAGACCTACAAGACCTTTTAGAACTAACACCCAAAAAAGATGTCCTTTTCATTCTAGGGGACTGGAATGCAAAAGTAGGAAGTCAAGAAACACCTGGAGTAACTGGCAAATTTGGCCTTGGAGCATGGAATGAAGCAGGGCAAAGGCTAATAGAGTTTTGTCAAGAGAATGCACTGGTCATAGCAAACACCCTCTTCCAACAACACAAGAGAAGACTCTACACATGGACATCACCAGATGGTCAACACCGAAATCAGATAGATTATATTCTTTGCAACCAAAGATGGAGAAGCTGTATACAGTTAGCGAAAACAAGACCAGGAGCTGACTGTGGCTCAGATCATGAACTCCTTATTGCGAAGTTCAGACTTAAATTAAAGAAAGTAGGGAAAACCATTAGACCATTCAGATATGACCTCAATCAAATCCCTTATGATTATACAGTGGAAGTGAGAAATAGATTTAAGGGACTAGATCTGATTGATAGAGTGCCTGATGAACTCTGGACGGAGGTTCGTGACATTGTACAGGAGACAGGGACCAAGACCATCCCCATGGAAAAGAAATGCAAAAGAGCGAAATGGCTGTCTGAGGAGGCCTTACAAATAGCTGTAAAAAGAAGAGAGGCGAAAAGCAAAGGAGAAAAGGAAAGATATAAGCATCTGAATGCAGAGTTCCAAAGAATAGCAAGGAGAGATAAGAAAGCCTTCCTCAGTGATCAATGCAAAGAAATAGAGGAAAACAACAGAATAGGAAAAACAAGAGACCTCTTCAAGAAAATTAGAGATTCCAAGGGAACATTTCATGCAAAGATGGAATCGATAAAGGACAGAAATGGTATGGACCTAACAGAAGCAGAAGATGTTAAGAAGAGGTGGCAGGAATACACAGAAGAACTGTACAGAAAAGATCTTAACGACCAAGATAGTCACGATAATGTGATCACTGACCTAGAGCCAGACATCTTGGAATGTGAAGTCAAGTGGGCCTTAGAAAGCATCACTACGAACAAAGCTAGTGGAGGTGATGGAATTCCAGTTGAGCTATTTCAAGTCTTGAAAGATGATGCTGTGAAAGTGCTGCACTCAATACGCCAGCAGATTTGGAAAACTCAGCAGTGGCCACAGGACTGGAAGAGGTCAGTCTTCATTCCAATCCCAAAGAAAGGCAATGCCAAAGAATGCTCAAACTACCGCACAATTGCACTCATCTCACACGCGAGTAAAGTCATGCTCAAAATTCTCCAAGCCAGGCTTCAGCAGTATGTAAACCGTGAACTCCCAGATGTTCAAGCAGGTTTTAGAAAAGGCAGAGGCACCAGAGATCAAATTGCCAACATCCGCTGGATCATGGAGAAAGCAAGAGAGTTTCAGAAAAACATCTATTTCTGCTTCATTGACTATGCCAAAGCCTTTGACTGTGTGGATCACAATAAACTGTGGAACATTCTGAAAGAGATGGGAATCCCAGACCACCTGACCTGCCTCTTGAGAAACCTGTATGCAGGTCAGGAAGCAACAGTCAGAACTGGACATGGAACAACAGACTGGTTCCAAATAGGAAAAGGTGTACGTCAAGGTTGTATATTGTCACCTTGCTTATTTAACTTATATGCAGAGTACATCATGAGGAACTCTGGGCTGGAAGAAGCACAAGCTGGAATCAAGATTGCTGGGAGAAATATCAATAACCTCAGATATGCAGATGACACTACCCTTATGGCAGAAAGTGAAGAGGAACTCAAAAGCCTCTTGATGAAAGTGAAAGAGGAGAGTGAAAAGGTTGGCTTGAAGCTCAACATTCAGAAAACAAAGATCATGGCATCTGGTCCCATCACTTCATGGGAAATAGATGGAAAAACAGTGGAAACAGTGTCAGACTTTGTTTTTTTGGGCTGCAAAATCACTGCAAATGCTGATTGCAGCCATGAAATTCAAAGACGCTTGCTCCTTGGAAGGAAAGTTATGACCAACCTTGATAGTATATTAAAAAGCAGAGTCATTACTTTGCCAACCAAGGTCCGTCTAGTCAAGGCAATGGTTTTTCCCGTGGTCATGTATGGATGTGAGAGTTGGACTGTGAAGAAAGCTGATCGCCGAAGAATCGATGCTTTTGAACTGTGGTGTTGGAGAAGACTCTTGAGAGTCCCTTATACTGCAAGGAGATCCAACCAGTCCATTCTAAAGGAGATCAATCCTGGATGTTCATTGCAGGGACTGATGCTAAAGCTGAAACTCCAATACTTTGGCCACCTCATGCGACGAGTTGACTCACTGGAAAAGACTCTGATGCTGGGAAAGGTTGGGGGCGGGAGGAGAAGGGGACGACGGAGAATGAGATGGCTGGATGGCATCACCGACTCTGTGGACATGAGTTTGAGTGTACTCCGGGAGTTGGTGATGGACAGGGAGGCCTGGTGTGCTGTGATTCATGGGGTCGCGGAGAGTTGGACACGACTGAGTGACTGAACTGAACTGAACTGAATGTTTGTCCTGTCCGTTTGCATAGATGTTAAACTTCTCTCTGCTTTGTTCTCTTATAGGTATTTATTAGAATACTTTTTACAGGGCCAGAATTAAATCTGGTTGAAAGAAAACATGAGGGTTATTTGTGTAACATATTAAGTAAATGGACTTTGTAAAGAAGATGAAAAGTTTCAAGGTTAAAAAAAAAATTCTGTGTCAAACCAAAACACATAAGGTACTGTGTTATTCACAAACATTTCAGTATTATAGCCACAGAAAACATTTTTAAAAATCAGCCTTTTACCTTGGAAAAAATGTGTAATTTCCTCCCAATAATGGTTTTACTAGATTTTTTTTTCTTTTATCTAGCACAAAACTGACATTTATCTGTCATCATTGGGTCCTTGGGGATTTGCATTATATTAACATTATCACTTTACCATATTTGCAGAGCTTAAGCCAGCCCAATAGTAAATCTCTCTGGAGATTAATAAAGATGAAATACATAGATAAAATTTCAGAATCTGAAAAATCATCAGCAAAACTATTTTGTTGGCCCTCTTCTTAATGCTGAAGGAATTAACTAAGCTCAGTTTTTATGGGACAAAGTGTCTGCTTTTAAAATAAAAGTTTAATTTCTCAATTACCTCCATTTCTAATTCTTCAGAGTCTTAAGCTCCTAAATGTCTCTTTTCCTTAACAATAAACACATTCTTTCAAAATTATAATAATAGTCAAGAAAATAATCACTGGACAATAAGTTCAAGCACTGAAGTATTTCTCAGTACAAATTAAATAGCAGTATACATATACACACGAGTAGGTTCTGCCTCAATTTTAATCTAGACTCTGGTTCCTTGGGCGTGGGGCTCATAGATGTGGAAAATGTTCTTTATTTACTGTATTAGTAAAGAACACAGGGTAAACACAGAGATAGAATGCTAACAGCCTTGTAACTTAAAAAAAAAAAAAAAAAAAAACCTGTGTTCCTGGTGCAAAGTGTATTGTGTAGTTGGCTGAGTCACACCTCGTCAACCAAGAAGAGTAGTTACTGAACACACATGCCTTGTGTTGAGGACCACACCTTTCTTAAGTCTTTGGATGGGATGGGATCAAACAAAGTTCAGTTCAGTTCAGTCACTCAGTCGTGTCCGACTCTCCGCGACCCCATGAATCACAGCACACCAGGCCTCCCTGTCCACCACCAACTCCCGGAGCTCGCCCAAACTCATGTCCACAGAGTCGGTGATGCCATCCAGCCATCTCATTCTCTGTCGTCCCCTTCTTCTCCCGCCCCCAACCTTTCCCAGCATCAGAGTCTTTTCCAGTGAGTCAACTCGTCGCATGAGGTGGCCAAAGTATTGCAGTTTCAGCTTTAGCATCAGTCCTTCCAATGAACACCCAGGATTGATCTCCTTTAGAATGGACTGGTTGGATCTCCTTGCAGTCCAAGGGACTCTCAAGAGTCTTCTCCAACACCACAGTTCAAAAGCATCAATACCACACTGCAATTCTGTGGCTTAGAAGCCTTCCCTACGTTTCCAGCAAAGACTTTGAGAACTTTGAAGTCTATTTAGTATTTTAATATAAAGAAAGTAAGCAGTGATATAGCTACTTTCTTAAATCCTGTAGCATTACCTGGATTCTGCCATCATTAAACTACGACAAAACTGAAATATTTCTGGTCAGGCGGCAGTAAGGCCACACTTATCTGAACATGAATCTTCTACTCTGTTTCCTTCTCTGTCTTCTGTAAGCTGGGGTCATTCCTTTGTGCTACCAAAATTCAGAGCAAAACACCACTTATCAGTTGCTTTCCCCCAAGAAAGCCCAAATTTCAGGTATGTCCCTAACATTCTGACTTACCAAGAGCATACTGGAAAAATCACCTTACCAAAAAGGGGAAAAAGAAAAAATAAAAAAGATGAAAATATTCCTGTTTCCTTTATTGGCCCATTGTAAGGATATTCTTCAAATACTGCCTTAATTCTTTTTAAATATGCTTTAACTTAATGTCCTTTTAAGCGTTATTATTGGTTACTCTAAACTTTAACATGTATCCTGTTTTTCCAAAGATCATTGTTTTTAAAGTCACAGAAAGACAGAAGCACAGTGTACATTAGTAACGCTACAACTTCCTGAATTTCTACACTTTGGTCTTACCAGTTACAAGTACACGTGTGCCTCCATGTGTCCAGCAAAGTGTGAGCTTTTGGCAAATGCAGAAGCACTCCAGCTTTGCCCTCAAAACATAAAATTAAGCTGGAGCTCTATACTGCATCCATGAAACCGCTATTAAAAAATATACCTAACAGAAGAATTAAATGATATGAAGTGATGTTTTCTCATTTTTAAGACTGAGGAGCTCCAGCAGGGGTTCCAGCTTGCTTTGTTTCCTGTAGAAATCATCCTGCCTTTTCAATGACTGTATTAAGCTTGCATGGTGTTTGGGAAGGTCTTGTCTTCATTTTCAACTGACCAAGGCAGTTCTTCATTGTCATTGAGGCTTCCCAGGTGGCGCAGTGGTAAAGAATCCACCTACCAAGTCAGGAGATGTGGGTTTGATCCCTGGGTCAGAAAGATCCCCAGAGAAGGGAGTGGCAACCCACTCCAGTATTTTTGCCTGGAGAATCCCATGGATGGAGGATATGGTGGGCTACAGTCCAAGGGGTCACAAAGAGTTGGACATGACTGAGCATGCACACATTACATAATATAGTGAGTGTATGGTTATGATGAAACACTTTTCCCCTGAACATAATTACACCTGTCTCAGCTTCTTCACAGCTATTACTACTGACGATAGAACAGAGGTTTTACTGCCCTCTCCCCTCCTGCAAGAAAGCTCTGTTTCTCCCCTCCTCCCCTGCAGTTCTTTACTTCTTTTTCACTTTTTCCTCTCGGAAACTTCATCTTTTATAAAAGTGGCTGCACTTTATTGCTCTCCTCTCTTTTCTTATCATCTGCCTTCTGTCACAGCCCAGCTGGGAATTGATTGAACGAAAAAAGCAAGAGCTGGAATTGTTTCAAGTCATTTTCTCCTGAGCCCCAGGACACCCCAGGAACTGCTTCATATACTTCTCACCTCTTTGCAACCTTCTCTCATCTCTTCCAAGTGCCAGGCTAAAACCACCGAACAGCATGTGGCAGCCTGTCACCGAAGGAAACACGTGGTCCCAAACCCCATTATCACGATGCCACTTGATGTCTCAGAGAGTGAGCCTAATGCCTTGCCTTTGCCAACACTCGTCAAGTCAAGAAAATTATAGAATGTAATCAAGTTATCCATCTTTGCGAGTTGTGCTGTGTCTTGTCTAGTACTGTAATTAAATGGGTTGTACATATTGCAATAAGGAGATCAGCCAGGTATCAATGAGTCTTGTGCTCAAGTTTGCTGGAAATGTCTACTTAGGTCTCTTAGGATAAAGAGTTGTCCTTTCCATCTTCACTATAAGAAGTAAATTGGTTATAATAAAAGGGAAAATACAGGCTGTAGCCAAGAATTCTAAGCATGCAGCAAGAAATATGAGACTTCTATATCAGATTGACTTCTAGCTGGCTTCAGTGCCAGCTAGTGACTCCAAACACCGTGAATCAGTACTTTTATGCAAACTAAAAGATATCTTTTTATCAGTGATATTGCTATTAATGTTAAGACCCTTAAATAGAGCCATAAGGGCACGCATATGTTCATAGCGGCAAAAAGTGAAAGAACTATTGTAGCCATTAAGGCTAATACGCCACAAGAATGACTATAAAACACACTATAGTCTATCAATGTTTAGATGTGTTCTAAGCCAGAGAAGCCTGGAACATTCTCAATCACTACACAGAGAAGCTAAGTGAGGAGAGCACTACTGCAAGAGAAAGGAAACAGGTTAAGACACAAGTTATTGAATTATATTTGTGTTTTAATTCCCTAACTTTAAGGGAAATGCTTTCAAAATTCCTTAGAGACGTAATCTTGACTCCTTTATGCAAAGTGATAAACTATTTTAACTGTAGGGATTGCTTTATGGGAAATTTTTACTGGCTTTTTAAACGTAAACTGTCAAAATAGTCACTCTGCCTTTCTCAGGAATTGAGCAAGGCTGAAAATACTTTCCAGTTGTTATAATTCATACGGATTCAAAGCACAATCAAAGTAGAGTCTCCAGCCCATTGTCAGGTGGGAAAAAAAAAATGAGGTTGTGAATGCTAAGCACTAAGGCATCTTCTATAAATGGACCGGCAAGGGTTGTAAAGTGGTTTATTTTTCAGTATTACTTTTTCCCACAAGCCACCGAAAAAAACAAAACACACTACATGTTAACACTGGCCTCTCATTTCTCCAGTTTACAAATGGCTTACATTCCCCCTAATAACTTTATATCTTCTCACTTCTTCAGTTTCTGGTCCATGGGTCGTCGTTAATTTGCCTGAATGTTTTGAAAGGGACTGCCTTGTGCTTCCTAGTAGCCATCACTCTTTTTGGTGTGGTTTCTTAGGCCATTAGAAAATGGGCAGCAGTGGTGACCATGACTCCAGATCACATTCTTGTTAGAAGTTTTCCAACCTCTCGTTCCTTCTCCTATTGCCTTTAATGCAGATATGATGCTGGTGACACAGCTCTGTCCATACAGACAAAGGAAAAATCCTGAAAAACGGTGGATGGATCAAACAAAGGAAGCCTGGTCCTCAAATTTCCTGCTAGATCATAATCATTTACATGCCTCAGTTGATTTCTTACCTATTATACTTGAAAGAAATAAGTTTCTACCATGTTTGGGCCCCTAATTTTGTTTTTCTTTATTATAGCAACTCAGCTTATATTCTATCACAACTGTTTTATTTTTCATCTTATAAAGCTTGTTTTTTTAATATTCTGGATGAGAATTTAAAAGTCCCAGTGAGTAAACTCCAAAAAGTAAGGCAAACAGTAATACTGATACAGTTAGAAAGTGTTTTACATAAGTTAACAATTGTCTAAGAAATTTATCATGACTAGAAAGTGACAAACACTACCCAAAAGGTTATAAAACGTCCCATAATTCTGAATTGTACAAAACAAAATTTCACTTGAATAATTGTAATACTTCAAGATCAGCAAGGAAGATTTTTCAAAATACACATAATCAAAGGTTCTAAGATATACTGAACAGGAATCTTTAATGGAGGAGTCTAGATTTGTGACTCTTTAATGGAGGAGTCTATATAGAGAGCAACTTTTTCAAATCCTAAGCCTTCAAAGAAAAATGTTCCTGCTAATCTAACAGCAGTAAGGAGTGCACTGTTGATAGTTGTTACTGCATTGATATTAATGCTTCCACTTTTCTGATAACCCTATGGCCAAAACCAGATATTTTTAATTGCTGTTGAGGACTCTATTAAGAGGGCCACCACTGGGAGCAATGTTAAAATAAAGTGAGAGTAGAAATTTACCCTCAATACTTGCTTTCCAGGGCTCAGAGGAGACAAAAATAGCCAAACATAATTATCATTGAGCATTAAAAACCCTTTCATTGATTATCTGAAAACCAGTCTCCCTACCATTGATCTGCCTACTTCCAAAGCAGCTTAAGCAGTTAATGCTCAAATATATGAGAAGTACTCAGTGCTCAATGGTCAGCTAAAAAGGGTGAAAGGCAAAAGACAAATAGATTATAACTATATAGCAATAGTCTTCTGCGTATTGATAGCCTAGTGTTATTTTATCAGAAAGCTCTTGGATAGTCTATCATATTCAAGATGATAAAGACACCAGGTAAAATTCTGTCAAGTACATAATAAACTTAATATTATTTCTTTCTTATTCCAGAGAGCATAATTCTTTTAGTCTGCCTGAGCATAAGAACTCTTCTACTTCTCCATAAAACATGAACATTTCAACAGACATAAAGTAATTTAAAGCACACATTACGGAGATTGAAGACTTCTACTCAACAGATGATGGAAAACCCCCAAAGTGTGAATATTTATGCAAATTTCAAATACAAGGAAATTGCTGTATATGAGATTATGTTTACACATAGAACATCCAAATTGGAATTCACCCTGAGCGGAATTCTTCTTACAGAGTGAAATAAGTCAAGCTGAAGTCAATAGGAAATAAAAATATGGGAGGAGGAGAGGAGAGGACAGATTGTCCCGGGCAAAATAATAAAGACTGAAGGAAGACATGCAATTTTGCAAAACATATGCATTAAAGACTCACAGCGCCCAATCTGTCAGAGTTCTTGCCACAGCACCTGCCACAAAGTGCGTTCTCAACAAACATTAGTTTCCTTCTTTTGCCTCATCTTCTCCTTTTATTTCTTAATATTTTTTCTTTAATTCCCAGTACTGTCTGCTTCTGTTTTCTCAGTTCAGTTCAGTCGCTCAGTCGTGTCTGACTCTTTGCGACCCCATGGACCGCAGCACGCCAGGTCTCCCTGTCCATCACCAACTCCCGGAGTTCACTCAAACTCAAGTCCATTGAGTTCGTGATGCCAACCAACCATCTCATCCTCTGCCGTCCCTTTTTCCTCCCACCTTCAGTCTTTCCAAGCATCAGGGTCTTTTCAAATGAGCCTGCTCTTCACATCAGGTGGCCAAAGTACTGGAGTTTCAGTTTCAGCATCAGTCTTCCAATGAATATTCAGGATTTATTTCCTTTAGGATGGACTGGTTGGATCTCCTTGCAGTCCAAGGGACTCTTGAGAGTCTTCTCCAACACTACAGTTCAAAAGCATCAATTCTGCACTCAGCTTTCTTTATAATCCAACTCTCACATCCATACATGACCACTGGAAAAACCATAACTTTGACTAGACGGTCCTTTGTTGGCAAAGTAATTCTCTGCTTTTTAATATGCTGTCTAGGTTGGTCATAACTTTCCTTCCAAGGAGCAAGTGTCTTTTAACTTCATGGCTGCAATCATCATCTGCAGTTATTTTGGAGCCCCCAAAAATAAAGTATCTCACTGTTTCCATTGTTTCCCCATCTATTTGCCATGAATGACGGGACCAGATGCCATGATCTTAGTTTTCTGAATGTTGAGTTTTAAGCCCACTTCTTCACTCCCCTCTTTCATTTCTACTAGAAGACAACTTAAGCAGGCCCCTTTGAGAGCTCTTCATGTCATTAGTCATCACAGAATTATCTAATTACCAGGTTTACTTACACCATCAACTCATAAAACTAACCAAGAACGCATCTTCTCCTACTGCAGTGAATGCTTCCACGTGTAGTCTGGACTTCATTTGTTTTCCTGTTTCCCAGGATGCTGCTTTCACGAGAGCTCCCTCCCTTCATTAATCTGCAATATTATGTATTTTTGTATTTTTACCCATCTCCCTTTAACTATATTTAAACATCTTCTGCTCAAGAAGCTCACTGTTTGACCCTCATCCTGTTTTTTTCTTCTGTTCAATGGCAGACTCATCATATAGGTCCTCTTTACATTGCTTTTAGATATTTGCCATTTATTTCTAAGAAATTTTTTTGTACTGATATTCATGAAACTATTACCTCAAATACAACAATGAACTCTCTCCATCTATTTTCACTTTTCTGAAGCATTTAGTAAAAATATCAAACTTCAACTCCCTTGATTTTCAAGACTGCAGTCATTTCTTAGTGCTTCACTTTGCTTTCCCATAATGTGAATTAAATGAACTAATACAATTGATAGAGTAGGACGTTCATATAGAAAATGCTCAATAAGTGTTCATTTCTTTAGTCCTTTTGTCTAAAGCACCTTGTCTTCAATGCCTATCTAAAGTCTAGGATGGTGTCCTTCTTCCCTTCTCACCATTGAGATGGCATCTCATTCACGGATGTAATTCTCCATGCATGTTATCCCCAAATACATCCGCAGACGTAACCTTTTCTTCCTTGATACCATATTTCCAGTTGCCCACTTGATCCCTTCTCTTCTATGTCTTGCCAGATATGGAAACACATCAGATCCCAAGATCAGCTCCTCTTGGCATTTTCAAACTGCACATTTAAAAATTTTTAATTTTTATTCTTACAGTATGAACAGTATGAAAATATCTACACCCCCCTGCATATAATATGCCACCTAAGCCTTGATGCTTACTGCAAAATATTTGAGTTGCCCATCTCCTTCCCATTCTTATAGCTCAGATCCAAATTAGACCATACCTTAGGTAGAGTAACAATCTGATTGTTCTTCCCAACTGTCCCTGTTTCCCAAATTCCTTCAACATGTTACTATCAAACCATTATTCCTACAGCCTGCCAGAGCTCTCATTCTCACTCAAAGTCATACCACAGTCCATAGTCTCTGCTTTGTGCTGAAGGCTCTCCTCACACTGGACCGTGTACCTCGGACACTGCTTCGCGCTGTCCCATGACCTGCTACGTGACCTCGGCCCCCTGCCTTGCTTCTTCTTTCTGTCCCTCATCCATTTCCACACTGTGACACACTGTGTTCTTCTTACTCCCACTCACTCTTCCTTCCTCTGCCTTAACAGCTTCCTAACCTTAACCCAAGAAGCATCCCCAGTTTTTCCATAAAGTTCTCCCAAACTCTGATTGCATTTTGTT
Organism: Moschus berezovskii; assembly: GCF_049115385.1. Classification (NCBI taxonomy): domain Eukaryota; kingdom Metazoa; phylum Chordata; class Mammalia; order Artiodactyla; family Moschidae; genus Moschus; species Moschus berezovskii. The sequence goes on from NC_142467.1 coordinate 12,219,566, forward strand.
TCAAATCTCCCAATTAGTTCAAAGTAAAAGTTGGACATGTTTGCACAGTTTTTATCTTCCCTGATATGCCTTATAGTCCATTGTCAGCCATTCATCATCTGTTTAAGCATCTATTTTGATTTATGGCCTTGATTTAAAATACAAAAACCCGGAGAGAGAAAGAGCAAATAACAGCAGGTCACTTGAGAAAGGGAACTTATTCAAAAGTTAAATACAAATAAAGGGATTAGGAAAAATTATGTGAAATGCATGTAGACAATTTTATCTACTTCCCAATATTGCCTTTGATCAGTCCTGGGGGTGAAAATATGACCTCAATGGACTCTTATTTTCTCAACAGGAATGCTGGGAAGAGAGAGAATAAGAACTCTACCAGCATCTCCGAGGAACTGGCCTGGAGAGCGGAGACACTGCCTGGGAGTGACAGGCACTGATTACCAGTTGCATCTACGCTTATCGTCTAGAGGTATAATTCCTTCAGGCTCTATCTCGACTTAAGGAGAGGTTCCTTAAATCCATCCACTTCCCTTGCTCTGGCCGATTCTATGCTTCCCAAAGCCATCAATTATTAACAAATTGAGTTTCCCACATATATTGCTGTCAAAAGAGTGGTGTCCTGAGAAGACAGCTGGTTCTAGTTATAGATAGCCCTAGGTGGATCTTGCTTTATAAATAAGCCAGACTCTGGTTTACAAATCCATCTCTTCAGAGTCTTATTACTGTGAATCAATTCATCAACGTGAGAACAACTTAGGGGAGTCGTTAGTCAAGGAGAAAACCCTACAGCAGAGAAGCGAACCACACAGTGGTGTAAGAAGCACTGAGTCATCTGCCTCCTTACAAGTCCGCTTAGCAACACTAGGAGAGAAAGTGGAAATCCAGGAACCTGCACAGATATTTGTACCTTGATTTATTTTACTGCAAAATTAGTAAGTTGAAATAGGCATGAGCTAAGGAGTAACTCTTCAAATATTCTATAAAATCTAGATATCCAACTTCTTAAACTCCCACTAATTTTGCCCATGGGCCATATTACCTTCTTACCTTCTTTCCTGGAAAGGGAAGGATGATACTCTCTTCTCTGAGCTCTGACTACAATAGTGTTTTATTTCTAAATGCCCTCTCAACTCCTCTTTAAAACTTTACCTGATGTTCTTGTCCCAATCTTTTTTTTTTCTTCTTGAATCAAATAAATTGTGAAAGACTATCTGTGAACAATTACAAAAAACCAACTAGGAAACTACTTCCCCTCAACTCCCATCCTATCCAGGTAAGGCCTTTATCTTTCAATTCTCCTTTTTGCCCATGTTTTTCATGTAATATAAATGGATAAGCATGTTAAAAAGCAAAATGAAAAAAAAAAATGGTGTGTATTCAGACCAGATAAAGCCTAGCCTTGGGAACTTCAATACTTTGGCCACCTGATGCAAAGAACTGACTCATTGGAAAAGACCCTGATGCTGGGAAAGATTGAAGGCAGGAAGAGAAGGGGACGACAGAAGATGAGATGGTTGGATGGCATCACTGACTTGATGGACATGAGTTTGAGTAAGCTCTGGGAGATAGTGAAGGACAGGGAATCCTGGCATACTGCAGACCATGGGGTTGCAAAGGGTCGGACATGACTGAGTGACTGAACTGGACTGAACTGGGATTATTCACGGAAGACAGTGAGGAGCTCTTGAAGGGTTCAAAGCAGGAGCAGTGCAGGTTTAGGTTGGGTCTTAAGTGATGTTCACAATCATGGAAGATGGATTTGAAGGAAAAAAATTGGAGGCAGAGATGCCAAGGAGAAGATAATTGAAATAGCATAGTAAGGATAATTGAAATCCTAAGATAAAGGTATAACAGTAGGAATACTAGTAGACGGGAGAATTTGAAAGAAACACACACACACACAAGTAAAAAGTCGATCTTGTTGGTTAAGGAAATATTCCAAGTTTTTCAGGTGAGTATCAAAGTAGACAATAAGGTAAGAAGAAACAACAGTAAGGACTCAGGAGAAGTTAATGCAGGAGCAAGATAGTAAATCTGGCCTGAAAATGATGATTCGAGACGTCAAAAGTATATTGTGGATCTCCAGTAAGCAGTTCAATATATTAATATGAGCCTCTGAGGAAGCTTTGGACTAGGCTTATAAATTTGGAAATACTATGTAAATGAAAGTTAAAAATATCAGAATAAATGAAGCTAATGAAAGTTAGTGTGAAGTAAGAAAGCAAATGGACCAAGACCCAAATTGAAGAAGTAGAGGAATGAGCCCACCTAGGACAAAGAAATAGAATGAACAGAGATAAAGGAAAATGGAAAGAAAGACAGGCTTCGTGGTAGAGAAGAAGTAATCCATGGTGTCAAGTTCATGGCTCAATTTTTCAAGAAGTTTACTAATGACCTTGCTGCTGCTGCTGCTGCTGCTGCTAAGTCACTTCAGTCGTGTCTGCCTCTGTGCGACTCCACAGACGGCAGCCCACCAGGCTCCCCTGTCCCTGGGATTCTCCAGGCAAGAACACTGGAGTGGGTTGCCATTTCCTTCTCCAATGCATGAAAGGGAAAAGTGAAAGTGAAGTCACTCAGTCGTGTCTGACTCTTAGCGACCCCATGGACGGCAGCCCACCAGGCTCCTCCATCCATGGGATTTTCTAGGCAAGAGTACTGGAGTGGGGTGCCATTGCCTTCTCCAACTAATGACTGACAGAGAGCAAAAAGTTTGCCGATCAAAGTGTGTTGTAAGATGAAAGACATAAATGGAAATACATCAATTACATATTAGTTGAGGGAGGAAACCACAATAATTGCAGAAATGTGACATTAAATCCAGGGGATTTTTAATACAAAATGTTGAATATGTATTTACATCACAAGAAAGTGACTAGTGGTAGAAAGATGGACATAGAGAAGATAAATGATGGCAGAGACAGACACTGATGGGGCAGCGGCTTAAGGAAGACAACAGGCAAGGGTCAGTAACACAAAAGGAAACAGTCTCTGGAGAGGAGGAGAAATAGGTAAAAAGTTACTATGATGGAAAAAAGAAAACGTGATGTCTTTGGAAATTCCAGTCAACAGTGGGAAGACAAAAAAAATTTTTTTTCAAAAAACATAATTTTTGCTTACCAGGTGTCCATTCCACCCTTCTAGAAATAGCACTTTGCAGGAAATTTTCCTTTGAGGAAACCTCTGTCTTTATGGTTTGGGTACAGCTGAAACCATCCCCCTGTCACCACCTTCAACAGGAACTGAGATCTCCTAGTGAGCACTCTTGGAGAAGGCAATGGCAACCCACTCCAGTACTCTTGCCTGGAGAATCCCAGGGACAAGGAGCCTAGTGGGCTGCCATCTATGGGGTCTCACAGACCTGACCAAGAGATGGAGATAGATTCTTCATAGTATTAACTGAGAATCTGGACCCAGAATTTCAGATTATATTGCTGACAAATTCCCAACTTTTCTAAATCCAATTTGAGTAGGGTTTCTCTCTCCTAAAACTTTAGGGAATTTCATAGAGAAGCTATGTAAAAAAGAAAAAAAAAGTCATACAGAGTCATGTCAGGTTCAGTTCAGTTGACTTCAGTCACTCAGTTGTGTCCAACTCGTTGCAACCCCATGGACTGCAGCATGCCAGGCTTCCCTGTCCATCACCAACCCCCAGAGTTTATTCAAACTCCTGTCCATTGCATCAGTGATGCCATCCAACCATAGCATCCTCTGTCATCCACTTCTCCTCCCGCCTTCAATCTTTCCCAGCATCAGGGTCTTTTCTTTCTTTCTTTTTTTTATTTTTTTAATAATAGCTTTACTGAGATATAATCTGAATATGATATGCTTCACCCATTTAAAGTATACAATTCAATGGCTTTTAGTTGTACAACCATCACCATGGTCTAATTTTAGAATATGTTTATCAATCCAAAAAGAAAACACTGTGCCCATGAGCCGTTACTCTCCATCTCTCCCACCTCCCTCAGCCCTAGGCATCCCCCCATCTACTTTATTTTTTTTTTAATTAATTTATTTTTTATTGGAGGCAAATTATTTTACAATATTATATTGGTTGGTTTTGCCATACATTGACATGAATTCGCCCCGGGTGTACATGAGTTCCCCCTCCTGAACCCCCCTCCTAAACCCCCCTCCCACCTCCCTCCTCCCTTTATCCTCCCTCTGGGTCATCCCCACACGCCAGCCCCGAGCATCCTATAACATGCATCGACCTTGAACTGGTGATTCGTTTCACATATGACAACATACATGTTTCAATGCCATTCTCCCAAATCATCCCACCCTCACCCTCTCCCACAGAGTCCCAAAGACGGTTCTATACATCTGTGTCTCTTTTGCTGTCTCGTATACAGGGTTATCATTTGCATCTTTCTAAATTCTTTTCAAATGAGTCAGTTCTTCGCATCAGGTGGCCAAAGTATTGGAGTTTCAGTTTCAGCATCAATCCTTCCAATGAATAATCAGGACTGATTTCCTTTAGGATAGACTGGTTGGATCTCCTTGCTGTCCAGGGGACTCTCAAGAGTCTTCTCCAACACCACAGTTCAAAAGCATCAATTCTTCTGCGCTCAGCTTTCTTTATAGTCCAACTCTCACATCCATACATGCTGCTCCTGCTGCTAAGTCACCTCAGTCTTGTCCGACTCTGTGCGACCCCATACACGGCAGCCTACCAGGCTCCTCCATCCCTGGGATTCTCCAGGCAAGAACACTGGAGTGGGTTGCCATTTCCTTCTCCAGTGCATGGAAGTGAAAAGTGAAAGTGAAGTTGCTCAGTCGTGTCTGACTCTTTGCGACCCCATGGACTACAGCCTACCAGGCTTCTCTGTCCATGGGATTTTCCAGGCAAGAGTACTGGAGTGGGGTGTGAGTGCCTTCTCAGATCCATACATGACCACTGGAAAAAACAAAGCTTTGACTAGATGGACCTTTGTTGGCAAAGTAATGTCCCTGTTTTTTAATATGCTGTCTAGGTTGGTCATAACTTTTCTTCCAAGGAGCAAGTGTCTTTTAATTTCATGGCTGCAATCATATCTGCAGTGATTTTGGACCCAAAAAAATAACGTCTGCCTCTGTTTCCCCATCTATTTGCCATGCAGTGATGGGACCAGATGCCACAATCTTAGTTTTCTGAATGTTGAGCTTTAAGCCAAGTTTTTCACTCTCCTCTTTCACTTTCATCAAGAGGCTCTTTAGTTCTTCGCTTTCTGCCATAAGGGTGATGTTATCTGCATATCTGAGATTATTAATATTTCTTCCAGCAATCTTGATTCCAGCTTGTGCTTCATCCAGTCCAGCATTTCTCATGATGTACTCTGCAAATAAGTTAATTAAGCAGGGTGACAATATACAGCCTTGATGTACTCATGTCAGATAAGGCAGTCATATTCACAAGGCTGGGAACATGAGAAATAGGCAATCACTGAATTCACAGCATCCTACAGTAATGTCAATCTGGGGAGTTCAAATAGTTAAATATGCTAACATAGCACTATGCTTTTCATGCTTAGAAGAGCTATGTATGACATATAACCATTACAAAATGTAATAAAGCGATTTTCCTAGAGTAGTACGTAGCAAAGTAATCACATTATTAAAAATTCTTAATACATTTCCTCTAGGTTAAGAAAGGCAGAGATAACACATGGGTCAAAATCATTTGAGACAGAGCTCAACTTTATTGATTACATCAACTGAAACAGTTTCCATTAAGAAGATCGGTGAGCAGGAGTATGAATTCCATCAACGACACGAGCAACTACTTTCACTGGACTCATTAAATTACTTAAAGCTCTATTCCTCGGTCTTTCCCACTGCAGCATGTTACATAACATCTACCTATTGGGATTGCTATAAGAATGGATCTAAGAGTATTTCTCAAGTACTTCCGGCTTTAAGAAAGTCAGTATTAACCCAACTCTTTTATTTGGATCCTGATGTTAGGTGATAGCTGTGAAGAGTTTGAAAAAGGCCAGAGTCACTGAATGACCGTTCTCGTTAGGTCTCTCTCAAGGTACCTGTGCTTCAGTGGAACTGGTCTTGAGCATGCAGCAATGTGAATGCAAATAAAGGAACTCTGGAGCAGGAGCAAAAGTCCAGAAGACAGTCAACAGGACTGGTTTGAGGACCAGATTTTACACGAAGAGCTGAATAACCTTGGACAGGTCAAATGAACTTTACAGGACTCAGTTCGCTCATGTTTGAAATGAATGTATTAAAAAGTATGCCATGTATGCTAAGGTAAAATGGATTTCATGTGCAGATGCGCAAGAGGGGAGTTTCCACAGAATACGGGGAGGTATGTAATAAGGGATCAGGAGCAGGAAATACATAAGTAAGAAAATAAGGAATTAGAGAACGAACTGTGATTTTTCAGGGTTGGAAGTGAATGAAAAAATTGAGTTAACAGCTACAGGAAATAGCAGAGGCAAGAGAAGCACTTTTCAAGATAAAGGAGATGTCCTTTCGTTACCAAAATGTCCTTGATCGCTTCTCCGGGCCTTCTTGATTCTGGCACACAATTTTGTCTACCATCTGGTACCAGCCTATTAGCCAACTTCAACGACACTGCCTCCAGCTTTAGTCTTGAACTTCATAAAATCATCTCTTACTGCCTCTGTAACTCTTCACTCCCATAACTGACTCCAAGTATTTTTTATGCCATTTTCCCTGTCTGGAATTCTTTTTGTCCAGGCTCCTAGGCTTTGAATAAATTCTAGCCCTTTCATGCCATTTACCCTATCTGGAATCCTTTTTGTCCTGGCTCCTAGGCTTTGAATAAACTCTAGCTCCTTTTTAGGATCTTCTGTAAGCTTACATCTTCTCTTACACTGTTCCTTGTACAGCCCATAGGAAGTACTCACTGTTAAGTGTGACAATGATAATAGTGATAACAATTACAAATGGCTCAACTAACCTAACCCACAATAGCATGTGTACAGGTGTGTATTCACAGACATTATATAATTTCTCACTGTTCATCAAATGGCTAAATCATACATGCTTTATCATATTGCTTTGTCCAGATTGGCCAAAACATATCCTAATTTCTCAGTGGACCAAGGATGGTGTCATGTTCATATCCCTTAACTTTACAGCTTAACATAAAATATTGACCAGTCAATACTCATTTTAAGAATAAATTCAGCTACAAACTATTGCTTGGCTTCAATTATGTAGTTAACTTCTATGTCTCCAAAAGATAGTCGTTCCTATTCTTTTACATCATTTTTTTCTATTTGCTTCTACTTTTTAGGGCAATTCAGAAGTTGTTCATTTCATTGAATGTAAAACACCATTGATTTTAAGAAACACTATCATTTTACGCACTTCTACAATTTACACCACAACATGCTATCACTTATAGGATGCATCCCAATTCCAAAGATGTTCAAAAGTGAAAAAAAAAAAGTATGTCTCTTAGAAGTAATGCAGCATGACAGTTAATCTAGGAAACATTTGTTATAAGACACCAAGAGAGGAGCACGGGAAGATGGCGGAGGAATAGTACGGGGTGACCACTTTCTCCCACACAAAATCAACAAAAGAACATTTGAACGCTGAGTAAATCCAACAAAACAACTTCTGAATACAGGCAGAGAACATCAGGCACTCAGAAAAGCAGCCCATAGTCAACGAAAGGAGGTAGGAAATAGATAAAAAGAGAGACAAAAGAGGGAGGGATGGAGCTCCGTTCTGGGAAGGGAGGCTTAAAAAAAAGAAATAGAGACGTTTCCAAACACCTGGAAACACTGGCAAGTGGAATCTCAGTTCAGTTCAGTTCATTTCAGTCGCTCAGTCGTGTCCAACTCTCCGCGACCCCGTGAATCACAGCACGCGAGGCTTCCCTGTCCATCACCAACTCCCGGAGTTCACTCAAACTCATGTCCACAGAGTCAGTGATGCCATCCAGCCATCTCATTCTCTGTCGTCCCCTTCTCCTCCCGCCCCCAACCTTTCCCAGCATCAGAGTCTTCCAGTGAGTCAACTCGTCGCATGAGGTGGCCAAAGTATTGCAGTTTCGGCTTTAGCATCAGTGCTTCCAAAGAACACCCAGGATTGATCTCCTTTAGAATGGACTGGTTGGATCTCCTTGCAGTACAAGGGACTCTCTAGAGTCTTCTCCAACACCACAGTTCAAAAGCATCAATTCTTCGGTGATCAGCCTTCCTCACAGTCCAACTGTCACATCCATACATGACCACGGAAAAAACCATAGCTTTGACTAGACGGACCTTGGTTGGCAAAGTAATGTCTCTGCTTTTTAATATACTATCAAGGTTGGTCATAACTTTCCTTCCAAGGAGTAAGCGTCTTTTAATTTCATGGCTGCAATCAGCATTTGCAGTGATTTTGGAGCCCCAAAAAATAAAGTCTGCCACTGTTTCCACTGTTTTTCCATCTATTTCCCATGAAGTGATGGGACCAGATGCCATGATCTTTGTTTTCTGAATGTTGAGCTTCAAGCCAAACTTTTCACTCTCCTCTTGCACGTTCATCAAGAGGCTTTTGAGTTCCTCTTCACTTTCTGCCACAAGGGTAGTGTCATCTGCATATCTGAGGTTATTGATATTTCTCCCGGCAGTCTTGATTCCAGCTTGTGCTTCTTCCAGCCCAGCGTTCCTCATGATGTACTCTGCATATAAGTTAAATAAGCAAGGTGACAATGTACAGCTTTGACGTACTCCTTTTCCAATTTGGAACCAGTCTGTTGTTCCATGTACAGTTCTGACTGTTGCTTCCTGACCTGCATACAGGTTTCTCAAGAGGCAGGTCAGGTGGTCTGGTATTCCCATCTCTTTCAGAATTTTCCACAGTTTATTGTGATCCACACAGTCAAAGACTTTGGCATAGTCAATGAAGCAGAAATAGATGGTTTTCTGGAACTCTCTTGCTTTCTCCATGATCCGGCAGATGTTGGCAATTTGATCTCTGGTAGGGCTGCATAACTGGGAGAAAAAAGACATAAATAATTAAAACTCACAGACTAAGTGCCCAGAGGAAACTCTCAGTGGAGAAGTGACACAGACGCCCGTGCCTCTCACTAGCAGGCGGGGGCTGGGCAGGGAGGCGCCGGCATTGGCGCTTAGAGGGAGAAGTGGGCTTGAACGCCCCAGGGCAAACTGAGGGCTCAAACTTAAGATACCAAAAGGTGAAAAGGCTAGGAAAAGCCTGCGAAAAGCCCCAACCCAGGACTCTGCGAGCCCCGCCCACAGAACAGGGCACTGAGCAGAGCAAGCCGGCAGCAGGCGGCCCTTCCGCCAGCCCCCGCCAACGCGGGTGGGGAGGGCAGCCAGCGCCTTGGGCGGGGGCAGCCGCGGCCCCAGAGAGGCTTCCCAGGCCAACCTGCAGGCAGGCTTCCTTGCTGGCCAGGACTTCTTGGTTCCGGCCGGTCAATATCTGCCTGAGAAAGTACGCCGGTTGTACTCCCAGAAAACCGAGCGGCAGGGACCGGGAAGGGGATAAGTTGCAGCGATTGCGCTGGCCAAACGCCTGGTCACCTGAGCTGCTCGGACCGGGGAAGGCACAAAACACAGGCCCAGCCAAGTCTGCACCTTTGTCGAGTACCCGAGGACCTGAACCTGAGCCTCTCAGACCTGGGAAGTGCATGCAACCCAGCGCCAGCCACGGACAGCTCCCAGCAGAGCAAACTAAAGCCTAAGGAGCATAAACAGGGAAAGCACACACGCCTTGAGCGGGAGCATTCCAGTGCAGCCGAGACACTGCGAGCACTCCCCACAGACGCCAGGGATGTGTGTTAGCCGCGTTCCTCCCTCCCCACAGCAGGACTGAACAGGTGAGCCGGGGGAAAAAAAAAGTGTCCACCACCGCATCCTGGTGTCAGGACGGGAATTAGACACTGAGGAGACCAGAAAACAGAAGAGCTTTTTCAACAGAAGGAACTGCCTTGGAAGTAACAGAGGGAGAAGGCTTGAGCCTACTGCAAGAATAAGACTGAAAACCAGAGGCAGAGGTTTAAGGCCAAATCCTGAGAACACCAGAGATCTCCTGTTCCAGAGAACATTAATTGATAGGTACTCATCAAATGCCTCCATACATACACTGAAACCAGGCACCACCCAAGGGTCAGCAAGTTTCAGTGAAAGACATACTACGCAAGCTATCCAGCAACACAGGAGAATAGCACTGAGCTTCAATATACAGGCTGCCCAAAGCCACTTCAAACCCACTGACATCTCAAACTCATTACTGGACACTTCATTGCACTCCAGAGAGAAGAAATCCAGCTCCACCCACCAGAACATCGACACAAGCTTCCCTAACCAGGGAACCTTGACAAGTCACCCATCCAACCCCACACACAACGAGGAAACTACATAATAAAGAGAACTCCACAGACTGCCAGAAGACGGAAAGGCCACCCCGAACACAGCAATTTAAGCAAGATGAAGAGGCAGAGAAATACCCAACAAGTAAAGGAACAGGATAAATGCCCACCAACACAAACAAAAGAGGAAGATATAGGGAACCTACCCGATAAAGAATTTCGAATTTTAATTGTGAAAATGATTCAAAATCTGGAAAGCAAAATGGAGTTACAGATAAATAAACTGGAGAAAAGGATTGAGAAGATGCAAGAAATGTTCAATAAGGAATTAGAGGAAATAAAAAAGAGTCAATATACAATGAATAATGCAATAGATGAGATCAGAAACACTATGGAGGGAAAAAACAGTAGAATAACGGAGGCAGAAGACAGGATAAGCGAGCTAGAAGATAGAATTGTAGAAATAAATGAAACAGAGACGGAAAAAGAAAAACGAATTAAAAGAAATGGGGACAATATTAGAGACATATGGGACAATATTAAATGCCCCAACATTCGAATCATAGGAGTCCAAGAAGAAGAAGACAAAAAGAAGACCATGAGAGAATACTTAAGGAGATAATAGTTGAAAATTTCCCTAAAATGGGGAAGGAAATAATCACCCAAGTCCAGGAAACACAGAGAGTCCCTAACAGGATAAACCCAAGGCGAAATACTCCAAGGCACATATTAATCAAATTAACAAAGATCAAACACAAAGAACAAATATTAAAAGCAGCAAGGGAAAAACAACAAATAACACACAAGGGGATCCCCATAAGGATAACAGCTGATCTTTCAATAGAAACTCTACAGGCCAGGAGGGAATGGCAAGAAATACTTAAAGTGATGAAAGAAAATAACCTACAGCCCAGATTACTGTACCCAGCAAGGATCTCATTCAAATATGAAGGAGAAATCAAAAGCTTTACAGACAAGCAAAAGCTGAGAGAATTCAGCATCACCAAACCAGCTCTCCAACAAATACTAAAGGATCTTCTCTAGACTGGAAACACAGAAAGGGTATATAAACTTGAACCCAAAACAATAAAGAAAATGGCAACGGGATCATACTTATCAATAATTACCTTAAACGTAAATGGGTTGAATGCCCCAACCAAAAGACAAAGGCTGGCTGAATGGATACAAAAACAAGACCCCCATATATGTTGTCTAAGAGAGACCCATCTCAAATCGAGGGACACATACAGACTGAAAGTGAAGGGCTGGAAAAAGATATTCCATGCAAATAGAGACCAAAAGAAAGCAGGAGTAGCAATACTCATATCAGATAAAATAGACTTTAAAACAAAGGCTGTGAAAAGAGACAAAGAAGGAAACTACATAATGATCAAAGGATCAATCCAAGAAGAAGATATAACAATTATAAATATTTATGCACCCAACATAGGAGCACCGCAATATGTAAGACAATTACTAACAAGTATGAAAGGGGAAATTAACAATAACACAATAATAGTGGGAGACTTTAATACCCCACTTACATCTATGGATAGATCAACTAAACAGAAAATTAACAAGGAAACACAATCTTTAAATGATACAATAGACCGGTTAGAACTAATGGATATCTATAGGACATTTCACCCCAAAACAATGAATTTCACCTTTTTCTCAAGCGCACATGGAAACTTTTCCAGGATAGATCACATCCTGGGCCATAAATCTAGCCTTGGTAAATTCAAAAAAATTGAAATCATTCCAAGCATCTTTTCTGACCACAGTGCAGTAAGATTAGATCTCAATTACAGGAGAAAAACTATTAAAAATGCCAACATATGGAGGCTGAACAACACGGTGCTGAATAATGAACAAATCATAGAAGAAATCAAAAGAGAAATCAAAATATGCATAGAAATGAATGAAAATGAAAACACAACAACCCAAAACCTCTGGGACACTGTAAAAGCAGTGCTAAGGGGGAAGTTCATAGCAATACAGGCACACCTCAAGAAACAAGAAAAAAGTCAACTAAATAACCTAACTCTACATCTAAAGAAACTAGAAAAGGAAGAAATGAAGAACCCCAGGGTTAGTAGAAGGAAAGAAATCGTAAAAATTAGGGCACAGATAAATGCAAAAGAAACAAAAGAGACCATAGCAAAAATCAACAAAGCCAAAAGCCAATTCTTTGAGAAGGTAAATAAAATTGACAAACCACTAGCCAGACTCATCAAGAAACAAAGGGAAAAGAACCAAATCAATAAAATCAGAAATGAAAATGGAGAGATCACAACTGACAACACAGAAATACAAAGGATTATTAGAGAATACTATCAGCAATTATATGGCAATAAAATGAATAACTTGGAAGAAATGGACAAATTCCTAGAAAAGTACACCTTGCCAAAACTGAACCAGGAAGAAATGGAAAATCTGAACAGACCCATCACAAGCACGGAACTAGAGGAAGTAATTGGAAAGCTTCCAGCAAACAAAATCCCAGGTCCAGATGGCTTCACAGCTGAATTCTACCAAAAATTTAGTGAAGAGCTAACACCTATTCTACTCAAACTCTTCCAGAAAATTGCTGAGGAAGGAAAACTTCCAAACTCATTCTATGAGGCCACCATCACCCTAATCCCAAAACCTGGTAAAGACCCCACAAAAAAAGAAAACTACTGGCCAATATCACTGATGAACATAGATGCAAAAATCCTTAACAAAATTCTAGCAATGAGAATCCAACAACACATTAAGAAGATCATACATCATGACCAAATGGGCTTTATCCCAGGAATGCAAGGATTCTTCAATATCCGCAAATCAATCAACGTAATACACCACATTAACAAACTGAAAAATAAAAATCATATGATTATCTCAATAGATGCAGAGAAAGCCTTCGACAAAATATAACATCCATTTATGATAAAAACTCTCCAGAAAGTGGGAATAGAAGGGACATATCTCAACATAATAAAAGCTATATATGACAAACCCACAGCAAAGATTATCCTCAATGGTGAAAACTGAAAGCATTTCCCCTAAACTCAGGAACAAGACAAGGGTGCCCATTCTCACCACTACTATTCAACATAGTTCTGGAAGTTTTGGCTACAGCAGTCAGAGCAGAAAAAGACATAAAAGGAATACAAATTGGAAAAGAAGAAGTAAAACTTTCACTGTTCGCTGATGACATGATCCTCTACACAGAAAACCCTAAAGACTCTACCAGAACACTACTAGAGCTAATCAATGAATACAGTAAAGTTGCAGGATATAAAATCAACACACAGAAATCCCTTGCATTCCTATACACTAATAATGAGAAAATAGAAAGAGAAATTAAGGAAACTATTCCATTCACTGTTGCAACGAAAAGAATTAAATACTTAGGAATATATCTACCTAAGGAAACAAAAGACTTGTACATAGAAAACCATAAAACACTAGTGAAAGTAATCAAAGAGGACATTAATAGATGGAGAAATATACTGTGTTCGTGGATTGGAAGAATAAATATTGTGAAAATGAGTATACTACCCAAAGTAATATATACATTCAATGCAATCCCTATCAAGCTACCAACGATATTTTTCACAGAACTAGAACAAATAATCTCACAATTTGTATGGAAATACAAAAAACCTCGAATAGCCAAAGCAATCTTGAAGAAGAAGAATGGAACTGGAGGAATCAACCTGCCAGACTTCAGGCTCTACTACAAAGCCACAGTCATCAAGACAGTATGGTACTGGCATCAGTTCAGTTCAGTTCAGTTCAGTCGCTCAGTCGTGTCCGACTCTCCGCGACCCCATGAATCACAGCACGCCAGGCCTCCTTGTCCATCCCAACTCCCGGAGTTCACTCAAACTCATGTCCACAGAGTCGTTGATGCCATCCAGCCATCTCATTCTTGGTCCTCCCCTTCCCCTCCCGCCCCCAACCCTTCCCAGCATCAGAGTCTTTTCCAGTGAGTTAACTGGTCACATGAGGTGGCCAAACTATTGCAGCTTCAGCTTTAGAATCAGTCCTTCCAATGAACACCCATGGTACTGGCATAAAGACAGAAATATAGATCAATGGAACAAAATAGAAAGCCCAGAGATAAATCCACGCACCTATGGACACCTTATCTTCGACAAAGGAGGCAAGAATATAAAATGGACAAAAGACAGTCTCTTTAACAAGTGGTGCTGGGAAAACTGGTCAGCCACTTGTAAAAGAATGAAACTAGAACACTTCCTAACACCACACACCAAAATAAACTCAAAATGGATTAGAGAACTAAATGTAAGACCAGAAACTATAAAACTCCTAGAGGAGAATGTAGGCAAAACACTCTCTGACATAAATCACAGCAGGATCCTCCAAGACCCACCTCCCAGAATATTGGAAATAAAAGCAAAAATAAACAAATGGGACCTAATTAAAATAAAAAGCTTTTGCACAGCAAAGGAAACTATAAGCAAGGTGAAAAGACAGCCTTCAGAATGGGAGAAAATAATAGCAAATGAAGCAACTGATAAAGGATTAATCTCCAAAATATACAAGCAGCTCCTGCAGCTCAATTCCAGAAAAATAAGTGACCCAATCAAAAAATGGGCCAAAGAACTAAACAGACATTTCTCCAAAGAAGACATAAAGATGGCTAACAAACACATGAAAAAATGCTCAATATCCCTCATAATCAGAGAAATGCAAATCAAAACCACAATGATATACCATTTCACACCAGTCAGAATGGCTGCTATCCAAAAGTCTACATGCAATAAATGCTGGAGAGGATGTGGAGAAAAGGGAATCCTCTTACACTGTTGGTGGGAATGCAAACTAGTACAGCCACTATGGAGAACAGTGTGGAGATTCCTCAAAAAACTGGAAATAGAACTGCCATATGATCCAGCAATCACACTCCTGGGCATACACACCACGGAAACCAGAATTGAAAGAGTCACATGTACTCCAATGTTCATCGCAGCACTGTTTATAATAGCCAGGACATGGAAGCAACCTAGATGTCCATCTGCAGATGAATGGATAAGAAAGCTTTGGTACATATACACAATGGAGTATTACTCAGCAATTAAAAATAACACATTTGAATCAGTTCTAATGAGGTGGATGAAATTGGAGCCAATTATACAGACAGGGAGGCCTGGCGTGCTGTGATTCAGGGGGTCGCAGAGAGTTGGACACGACTGAGCGACTGAACTGATACAGAGTGAAGTAAGCCAGAAAGAAAAACATCAATACAGTATACTAACGCATATATATGGAATTTAGAAAGATGGTAACATTAACCCTGTATACGAGACTACAAAAGAGACATAGGTATATAGAACAGTCTTTGGGACTCTGTGGGAGAGGGTGAAGGTGGGATGATTGGGGAGAACGGCATTGTAGCATGTATATTATCATAAGTGACCAGTCCAGGTTCGACGCATGATACAGGATGCTTGGGGCTGGTGCACGGGGATGACCTGGAGGGAGGATATGGGGAAGAGGGAGGTGGGAGGGGGGTTCAAGAAAGGGAACACATGTACACCTGGGGCAGATTCATGTCAATGTATGGCAAAACCAACCAATATATTAATGTAAGGTTATTTGCCTCCAATAAAATAAATTAAAAGAAAAAAAAAAGACACCAAGAACTCGTTCATTGTCTGTTATTGAGAAAGGCTTTACAGACATCCTCTCTAAATAAAACATGTTCAGGAGACAAATATTTCAAATGCCTTTAACCTTATAGCAGTTTCTTAAGATTATATCAAGATAATCTGTAAAGAAATGCTAATTAAAATACATTACAAATGCAATTAATATAGCTGAACCATGCTTACTGAGAAAGTCAAAAATGTTAATTGTAATTAGAACAAACTTTTCCATTGAACGTGAAAGTCACTTATTCATATCTGACTTATCACAACCCCATGGACTATACAGTCCATGGAATTCTCCAGGCCAGAATACTGGAATGGGTAACCTTTCCTTTCTCCAGGGGATCTTCCCAACCTAGGAATCGAACCCAGGTCTTCCACATTGAAGACAGATTCTTTACCAGATGAGCCACAATGGAAATGGAACTCTTCCATTATTTTTGGAAATTAGAATCCTGACTTATGAGCTAGAAAATTTAAGTTTGCTTTCTTTGTTGAAGACAATTGTTGACATACAAATGAAATTTAAGATTAACACACTAGTGACATATCACCTACTAGTGACATATCACAACAAAAACTCTAGACATATACTACATCCAAAGAAAAGCATACATGAGATGAAACTAATGGAGAAATATCTTGAGATTATAAATTACTGTTCACGACATCTAGAGAGCAACAGCATCTCCAATAGGTGACAAACCTGAGCTGTGCAACAGCTCATAGCCATAAGAAAATGAAACTGGTGATTGTAAGCCTTATATCCCAACATGGAAAGACACTTTGACAAATTATGAGGCATGGCAACAGTGGAAGATTTAGCCCATATGTAAGAGGAGAGTGAAAAGGTTGGCCTGAAGCTCAACATTCAGAAAACAAAGATCATGGCATCTGGTCCCATCACTTCATGGGAAATAGATGGAAAAACGGTGGAAACAGTGGCAGACTTTATTTTTTTGGGCTCCAAAATCACTGCAGATGCTGATTGCAGCCATGAAATTAAAAGACGCTTACTCCTTGGAAGGAAAGTTATGACCAATCTTGATAGCATACTAAAAAGCAGAGACATTACTTTGCCAACCAAGGTCCATCTAGTCAAGGCTATGGTTTTTCCCGTGGCCATGTATGGATGTGAGAGTTGGGCTGTGAAGAAAGCTGATCGCCGAAGAATTGATGCTTTTGAACTGTGGTGTTGGAGAAGACTCTTGAGAGTCCCTTGGACTGCAAGGAAATCCAACCAGTCCATCCTAAAGGAGATCAATCCTGGGTGTTCATTGGAAGGACTGATGCTAAAGCTGAAACTGCAATACTTTGGCCACCTCATGCGACGACTTGACTCACTGGAAAAGACTCTGATGCTGGGAAAGGTTGGGGGTGGGAGGAGAAGGGGACGACAGAGAATGAGATGGCTGGATGGCATCACCGACTCTGTGGACATGAGTTTGAGTGAACTCCGGGAGTTGGTGATGGACAGGGAGGCCTGGCATGCTGTGGTTCATGGGGTCGCGGCGAGTCGGACACGACTGAGCGACTGAGCGAGTGAGAGAACTGACTGATCTGACTGGACTCTTCCTGAAGCTACCATCCAGACATCAAAAGTACCTACATGGTCTGATTATTATCTGCACCCAGAGAAGCAGTTGAGCAGGCCCTCACAAGAATAGTTTGTCTGAATGGATGACCTGGTTTTCTTTTTGGGCTAACAACTCTTTCAACTGCTAGACAAGCCTTCAGCCAATCTGTTGGAAGTTTCCTTACCCAGTACATAGGAACCAATTTCTCAAAGGCTGAGTTCTGACCAGGGAATCATTACAGAGCCTTTGCAACTGAAATACAGAATTTATTCCTGAACTATGATTTTATATTCTTTTTCTTTTTCAATAAATAGTATTTTTATTTTCCTGAATGATTTATTAAACTAGGTCAGGTTCTTTTCCAAGCAGTGAAATTATGAAACATCAGTAACTATCAGGATTCCTTTTCTGTAGAGGGACTTGACATTTCCATAATAGATTAAGTAAATGCCATTTGATTGTTGAGGACCTGACTTTATGTTTACCAGATGTCATTTTGTCTTTATTACTGTGGACAAGTCAACCAAATCAACATTTTCTTCTGTCTGATCAGTTACAGTTTTATAAACTCAAACAGTAAGAGCTCTAAGAATATCGGTGTTCCTATATATCCAATCAACCAAGTATTCTGGACGCTAGCCTGAATTATTAAAAAGAATATAGACATGGTACAAAATGTTTGGATCCTGTAGGTATGGAGAAGGAAATGGCAACCCACTCCAGTGTTCTTGCCTGGAGAATCCCAGGGATGGGGGAGCTTGGTGGGCTTCCATCTATGGGGTCACACAGAGTTGGACACGACTGAAGTGACTTAGCAGTAGCAGGTATGAGCAAACTATGACCCACAGACCAAATCGGGCCTGTTGCCCATTTTTGTACAGGCTATGTACAAAGAACGGTTTTTACATGTTGAAATGTTTACATAGTAAATGGTCATACCAGTATACCTACATAATAGCCTTGATTTGCTTCTTGACTCAGAAAAACTAGGATGTTAACTATCTGGTTCTTGACAAAAAAGGTTACTGACCACTTCTATAGAACATTAATGTTTATATTAAGAAGCTTCCTAGGCCTCATGTTTTATTCCTGGAGGCTGCTGTGACTGCTGCTGCTGATAAACCCATATAAAGCATACCCACCTCCACAGCTACAACCTGTTTCCCAAGTCCCTGAAAAACAAACCCCTGACCTATCTGGGGAAAATCTGTGCTTACTCTGCCTAGGTGCCCCAGATCCTAATATAAGTTACACAGTGGTACCCAGACTCTGTAGCTCTCAAATTTCCAAAGATTCAGTCATATACTGCTGTATTACTCTGCAGAACTTGATTTTGTTAGGGGTCTGTTTAGGGCAGTCATCTGAACTGTTAGTTCTATGAACCTTCTGTCTGCAGTTTAGCAGTGTATGAACTAGAGATAGGAGACAGATGTATATCATGACATCCAAGCAGCTCGCTCTGGGCACAGTTATTAGAACCACACATTGTGGGTCCCTTCCTGTACGTTACTAGCCATGAGCTTATCTTCATATTTCAATCTAACACAGTACCTCTCCACCCAGAACAAAATTTCACTTTTGCTACCTAGTTCCCACAAAGGAGCAAAGGCTTTTTATCTTGATAGCGAATTTTGGTTTGGGTCCTTAATAACAGATGTGCTTCCACAAGGGTGCAAGGCTTGAGGCTTAAATTGTTTTGCTAATAAGGGTGAGTACAATGACTGAAACACTCCAACTGCCTAAGATATGGAAAACACTTGTGCGAGACTGCCACACAGCTCCTAGTGATTTTCATTCTAGCTGAGGGCAAAAGGCCATGTCCAATGACGGCAGCACAGCCAGGTATGTGGCTCTTCACCGATGCCAGACAAAATGGTGAAAACAGAATGAAGTCATCTGATTGCAACTTGCCATAGGAAGATATTATTAAAGGGGCATGTGGTATTTATAATGAAACACACAAGTTTGGGCTGATAAAAGGTGAAGCAAATTAAACTTAAAAATACAAGATGACAGTGAAGTTTGAAATGTACGCTAGGAAAATCTTCTGAGTCTGTTTTATATGCATAATCAAAGAGATGACTTTAAAAAAAATAGAATATATTAACTCTCACTTAGACAACACTTAGACATCACTTAAAGAGTGCTTGATGAGTATCTGACTGCTTTCATGCCTTTGGGAAACAGTGTAACATAAATACAAAGGAAAGCAATTGAACTGATTTTTACTGACTTAGCAGCAGCAGCAGCATGAAGAAGGAACGGAGAAGGCAATGGCAAGCCACTCCAGTACTCTTGCCTAGAAAATCCCATGGATGGAGGAGCCTGGTGGGCTGCAGTCCGTGGGGTTGCTAAGGGTCGGACACGACTGAGCGACTTCACTTTCCCTTTTCACTTTCATGCATTGGAGAAGGAAATGGCAACCCACTCCAGTGTTCTTGCCTGGAGAATCCCAGGGAAGGGGGAGCCTGGTGGGCTTCCGTCTATGGGGTCACACAGAGTCGGACACGACTGAAGTGACTTAGCAGCAGCAGCAGCAGCATGGAGAAGGAAATGGCAACCCACTCCAGTATTCTTGCCTGGAGAATCCCACGGACAGGGGAGCCTGGCAGGCTACAGTATATGGGGTCGCAAGAGTCAGACACGACTTAGCAACTAAACCACATGAGGTTACCTCGACTTTACCCATATAAACTAGCTGAGATCAGGTACCAAGTATGATTTTTAAAAAAGAAAGAAAGAGTTAAGCTTTAAAATGAAGTTTAACTTGAGAATTGGCTGAAAGGTCACAGATTACATCACTACATGCTCATTTAATCAACCATCAGTTTCAGCACATGTGAAATTGGTAATAGCAAATCTTTTCCAAGTGCTCCAGTGCACCTAAATGCTTTTTATTTTTTATTACCCATGTCTATAAAACAGAATGAGGAGAAAATCATTCAGGAGGCAAGTCGCTCACATGGGCAAGAAAACTGTAAGGGGCCTTGTCAAACCCTAACCACTGTTTACTACTGAATTGCTGATGACAGTTGGTGCCTCATATTCCGTATTACATTCCATGGAACGTGTCCCTGCCTTTTGATAAGTGGAAAAGTGGTCATCAGCCACAAAGAAACAATGAACTTGCCAACCGTGTGCTGCTCTTAATCTTAACAAAGAAGAATTAAACACTCAAGTGGAAAATATCACAAGAGAGAAGAGTGCCACCTTCTGTTCTCCACTGGGATGCTTAATCATTTATCCAAATGAAGAGAAAGAAAAATAACTATCAGGACTTGAATGCTAGCAGGGACACTATTGGAGTTAATTAAAACATTATAAGAAAAGATTTCAGCTTTAGAAAAATCACCTCAAAATTATTCATTCGTATTCAATGAATACGTGTTCATGTCTTTCTTGTAGAAGTATTTCTGTAAATATGAGACAATACTTTCCTTTCCAGATCAGATAGTTTGAGATTCTATGGAAATGGTCTTTGCAACACTACTACTTCTCAGATAAAGTTCCTAGTTTGTAAGATTCTCTTAATGTACCTCCTTTATTTGTGTATATTTTTAATTTTAAAAACTCCACTCCTACCAAACAGATAAACATCATGCATTCTGCAATTCAAATTTATTCTTCAGTTAATCACCAATGCTTATGATAGGGCATTCTATTTGCCATTATTCCACATAACCTGAAGTTCTAAGAATCCAGTGGGAAAAGAGTCCATACACAGAAAAACACTCTTTCAAATATAACTTTCTTAAGCTATGTAATCAAGGTCATGACCAGCATAGAAAAAAAAAAAAAGTTTTCCAAAAATAATTAGATTTTTCTTTTCAAAATAAAACTTTCAACTTATTATGCATGTGATATAATTACATGTGTGTGTAAGCTAAGTCACTTTAGTTGTGTCTGACTCTTTGCGAGCCCCATGGACTGTAGCCCAAAGGCTCCTCTGTCCATGGAATTCTCCAGGCAAGAATACTGGAGTGGGTTTTTCCTACTCCAGATATGATTATATTTAGCAGCAAAAGAGTTGTGTTTTTATTACTTATATTTAACTTGCATTTAATTATCTTTATTCTCCCTTTTTCTGTATGCTACTGCCTACAGACAATACACGATCTAGGACAACTTTTTTACATACTGCGATACTTGGGTTTGTACTCAGACATCATCACTACCCAGGGTCAGAATATCCATTGGCCACAGTGTGCGCTCAGCTCTGTTCAGGGTTCAACAACCACTTTCTATGAAAGTAGAAGATGTTGAAATGTACTGCAGGTCAAAGACTCACAAAAAGAAAATATTCAATTTTTTAATATTTGGTACAGCAGAATGTATTTCTTCATGGACAAAGGATGATTCCAGGTAGTATTTCTTGGAGAACATTAAGGAAAAAATTACAACGGAATATTAGAAAATACTACGAATTCAAAGGCAAGTAAACAGATCATGGTTACCCTGCCTCTTATGGATACAGCTACTTCCATTCTCTTTGTACAACAGAATCCCCACATCCAACACATTAAACTATTTCTCTTAACCAAATTCTAACTTCAGATCTTGCAAAATTTGGCATCAACATATTCGCAACATTGTTGGTTTGGTTTTATGAACAGAAAAAAAAATGAATTCAAATGTGTTTACAATAAGAAAATTCTGGCTTTATTTAAACCAGGCTTCACCTCCCAACATTTCCCTACTCTCCTCATCTGTGAAACTGAAAGAAACATTTCAAAGAGAAAAAAGGCTTAGGGGTTTAATTTAAGATAAACAAGAAAGAACAACAACAGAAAGAAAAGAAGCAAAAAGAAGTTTTGGAAGGCAGATGGACATAAAAAAGAAAATCCAAATTGCCCAGCAGTTAAAGAAACTGTGATCTAATCAAGCCTTGATGCACACTCACAGTAATGAAATGGACAAAATGCACTGCAACTATTCATACCTTGGCTAAATCTAATGCTCATAATATTTAGCAAAGGACACACTCAAATGGTTTTGTATAATCTATTTCCACCAATATCGAGCTCAGAAAGGGGGCAAAAGTAAAATATATTACTTAAAGAAGCTTCCGTAGGCAGTAAAATTGCAAATAAAAGCAAGAACATGATTACTACAAGTATCAGATGATGGTGTGCCTTTAAAGGAAAGGGAGGGGGGTTCAGGAAGGGGAACTGATGTACACCCAGGGTGGATTCATGTCAATGTATGGCAAAACCAACCAATATAATGTGGTAAAATAATTAGCCTCCAATAAAAAATAAATAAATAAAGGAAAACATAGTATAACCACTAAGGGATATATAAGAACTTCAGAGCCAGCATTGTCCTATTATTGACCCAACAGGTGGTTAAATTTTAAAATTGTTATACAACAATGTAAATACTTTATATTCCATTCCATAGGTGTTCTACATCATTATTTAAAGGCTACGAGCAAAAGATTAAGTGACAGCAAGTGCAACAGACCAGAGCAAGCTGAAGTAATACATTCAAAATTATGGTGAAAAAATATCCCTTTTCCTACTATAGATTTCTATGCCCAGCCAACTAACCGTCAAATATCAGAGTAATACAAACATTGCACACACTCCAGTTCTCAAAAAACTATTTTCCCACTTACCTTCTCTCCAAAAGCGACGGGCTTTTCAAAACCAAAGGTTTGGGCTTTTCCCAACCTAGACGGATGGGAGGAAGGTTCAAGAGGGCGGGAACATTTGTATACTTTGGCTGATTCACGTTGTTGTACGGCAGAACCCAACACAACATTGTAAAACAACTATTCTCCAAATTTAAAAAACAGTATCTTTGTTTACTAAAAAATGCAATTTAAAATAAAACAAACGTGTTTGTTAGCCATCTTTATGTCTTCTTTGGAGAAATGTCTGTTTACTTCTTTGGCCCATTTTTTGATTGGGTCGTTTATTTTTCTGGAATTGAGCTGCAGGAGCTGCTTATATATTTTGGAGATTAATTCCTTGTCAGTTGTTTCATTTGCTATTAATTTCTCCCATTCTGAAGGCTATATTTTCACCCTGCTTATAGTTTCCTTTGCTGTGCAGAAGCTCTTTATTTTAATTAGGTCCCATTTGTATATTTTTGCTTTTATTTCCAATATTCTGGGAGGTAGGTCATGGAGGATCCTGCTGTGATTTATGTCGGAGAGTGTTTTGCCTATGTTCTCCTCTAGGAGTTTTATAGTTTCTGGTCTTGCATTTAGATCTTTAATCCATTTTGAGTTTATGTTTGTGTATAGTGTTAGGAAGTGATCTAGTTTCATTCTTTTACAAGTGGCTGACCAGTTTTCCCAGCACCACTTGTTGAAGACTGTCTTTTCTCTATTTTATATTCTTGCCTCCTTTGTCAAAGATAAGGTGTCCATAGGTGCGTGGATTTATCTCTGGGCTTTCTATTTTGTTCCATTGATCTATATTTCTGTCTTTATGCCAGTATCATACTGTCTTGATGACTGTGGCTTTGTAGTAGAGCCTGAAGGCCGGCAGGTTAATTCCCCCAGTTCCATTCTTCTTCCTCAAGATTGTTTTGGCTATTCGAGGTTTTTTGTATTTCCATACAAATTGTGAGATTATTTGTCCTAGTTCTGTGAAAAATATCTTTGGTAGCTTGATAGGGATTGCATTTCTCCAGAGAAGATATAAAGATGGCTAACAAACACATGAAAAAATGCTCAACATCCCTTGTAATCAGAGAAATGCAAATCTAAACCACAATGAGATACCATTTCACACCAGTCAGAATGGCTGCTATCCAAAAGTCTACATGCAATAATTGCTGGAGAGGGTGTGGAGAGAAGGGAACCCTCTTATACTGTTGGTGGGAATGCAAACTAATACAGCCACTATGGAGAACAGTGTGGAGATTCCTCAAAAAACTGGAAATAGAGCTGCCATATGATCCAGCAATCG
Organism: Moschus berezovskii; assembly: GCF_049115385.1. NCBI lineage: Eukaryota > Metazoa > Chordata > Mammalia > Artiodactyla > Moschidae > Moschus > Moschus berezovskii. The sequence goes on from NC_142467.1 coordinate 12,244,014, forward strand.
CACTCCTGGGCGTACACACCGAGGAAACCAGAATTGAAAGAGACACATGTACTCCAATGTTCATTGCAGCACTGTTTATAATAGCCAGGACGTGGAAGCAACCTAGATGTCCATCTGCAGATGAATGGATAAGAAAGTTTTGGTACATATATACAATGGAGTATTTTTCAGCCATCAAAAAGAATGTATTTGAGTCAGTTCTAATGAGGTGGATGAAATTTGAGGCTATTATACAGAGTGAAGTCAGCCTGAAAGAAAAACATCAATACAGCATACTAATGTATATATATGGAATTTAGAAGTATGGTAAACTTAACCCTGTATACGAGACAGCAAAAGAGACACAGGTGTATAGAACAGTCTTTGGGACTCTGTAGGAGAGGGTGAAGGTGGGATGATTGGGGAGAATGGCATTGTAGCATGTATGTTGTCATATGTGAAATGAATCACCAGTCCAGGTTCGACACATGATACAGGATGCTTGGGGCTGGTGCACGGGGATGACCTGGAGGGAGGATATGGGGAAGAGGGAGGTGGGAGGGGGCTTCAAGAGGGGAAACACATGTACACCCGGGGTGGATTCGTGTCAATGTATGGCAAAACCAACCAATATATTAATGTAAGGTAATTTGCCTCCAATAAAAAAATAAAATAAAATAAAACAAACAAAACTGTGGCAATTACTATGGAGAAAATCAACATTTGACCCAAACATTATATGGTTCACCTGTGAAAAGTATGAAATGGCCCTAAAAATGTAAGAACTGAATTTAAATATAACCACTCTTGTGATATATCCCTAGCGGATAAATTGAGAAATGATTAAACCTTTCTTTCACAATAAAAAATTCACTGCTAACACTTATTTTAATTTCCTATCACCAGTAAAACAAATTATCACAAATTTAGCAGCTTGAATCAATGTAAATTGAGTAACTTAAAGTTCTGGGGCTTCCCTGGAGGCTCAGAGGGTAAAGAGTCTGCCTGCAGTATGGGAGACCCAGGTTTGATCCCTGGGTCAGGAAGATCCCCTGTAGAAGGAAATGGCAACCCACTCCACTCTTGCCTGGAAAATTCCACGGATGGGGGAGCCTGGTGGGCTACAGTCCATGGGGTCGCAAAGAGTCAGACACAGCTGAGCGATTTCACTTTACAGTTCTGGAGGTCAGAAGTCCAAAATGGAGCTCACTGGGGTAAAAAGCAACATGAGCAGCCGGTCTGCGGGCATTCCTGGAGATCCGAGGGAAAAGTCCATTTTCTAGCGTTTTCCAGCTTCTAGATGTTGCTTCTTTCCCCTTCCCCAAGCCTCAAAGCAAGTCACGGCCAGAGAGTCCATCTCACAACGCACACCACTGAAACACTGATTGTCTGCCTCACCCTTCTACCCTGAAAGGAAGCTCTGATTACACTGGACCAACCTGGATAACAAGGTTATTCACTTTAAGGCCAGAAGATTAGCACCTGCTGCTCCATCCACTACCTTAACTGTCCCTTTTCTCTAACAAGATAGTCACAGTTTCTGGGGGTTAGGGTGTAGACATATTTGAAAGCCATTATTCTTTCCATCACAATACGTAAAAGTGAAAATTAAGTATACTATTTTGAAATGTAGAGGCTAATGCCAAAAGAGTAACAGGCAGATTTGGCCTTGGAGCACAGAATGAAGCAAGGCAAAGGCTAACAGAGTTTTGTCAAGAGAATGCACTGGTCATAGCAAACACCCTCTTCCAACAACACAAGAGAAGACTCTACACATGGACATCACCAGATGGTCAACACCGAAATCAGATTGATTATATTCTTTGCAGCCAAAGATGGAGAAGCTGTATACAGTTAGCAAAAACAAGACCAGGAGCTGACTGTGGCTCAGATCATGAACTCCTTATTGCCAAATTCAGACTTAAATTGAAGAAAGTAGGGAAAACCACTAGACCATTCAGGTATGACCTAAATCAAATCCCTTATGATTATACAGTGGAAGTGAGAAATAGATTTAAGGGACTAGATCTGATAGATAGAGTGCCTGATGAACTCTGGACGGAGGTTCGTGACACTGTACAAGAGTCAGGAACCAAGACCATCTCCATGGAAAAGAAATGCAAAAAAGAAAAATGGCTGTCTGAGGAGGCCTTACAAATAGCTGTGAAAAGTAGAGAAGCGAAAAGCAAAGGAGAAAAGAAAAGATATAAGCATCTGAATGCAGAGTTCCAAAGAATAGCAAGGAGAGATAAGAAAGCCTTCCTCGGTGATCAATGCAAAGAAATAGAGGAAAACAACAGAAAAGGAAAAACAAGAGATCTCTTCAAGAAAATTAGAGATTCCAAGGGAACATTTCATGCAAAGATGGGCTCGATAAAGCACAGAAATGGTATGGACCTAAGAGAAGCAGAAGATATTAAGAAGAGGTGGCAAGAATACACAGAAGAACTGTACAAAAAAGATCTTCACAAACAAGATAGTCATGATAACGTGATCACTGACCTAGAGCCAGACATCTTGGAATGTGAAGTCACGTGGGCCTTAGAGAGCATCACTATGAACAAAGCTAGTGGAGGTGATGGAATTCCAGTTGAGCTATTTCAAATCCTGAAAGAGGATGCTGTGAAAGTGCTGCACTCAATATGCCAGCAAATTTGGAAAACTCAGCAGTGGCCACAGGACTGGAAAAGGTCAGTCTTCATTCCAATCCCAAAGAAAGGCAATGCCAAAGAATGCTCAAACTACCGCACAATTGCACTCATCTCACACGCTAGTAAAGTCATGCTCAAAATTCTCCAAGCCAGGCTTCAGCAATATGTGAACCGTGAACTCCCAGATGTTCAAGCAGGTTTTAGAAAAGGCAGAGGCACCAGAGATCAAATTGCCAACAGCCGCTGGATCATGGAGAAAGCAAGAGAATTCCAGAAAAACATCTATTTCTGCTTCATTGACTATACCAAAGCCTTTGACTGTGTGGATCACAATAAACTGTGGAAAATTCTGAAAGAGATGGGAATACCAGACCACCTGACCTGCCTCTTGAGAAACCTGTATGCAGGTCAGGAAGCAACAGTTAGAACTGTACATGGAACAACAGACTGGTTCCAAATAGGAAAAGGAGTACGTCAAGGCTGTATATTGTCACCTTGCTTATTTAACTTATATGCAGAGTACATCATGAGGAATGCTGGGCTGGAAGAAGCACAAGCTGGAATCAAGACTGCCGGGAGAAATATCAATAACCTCAGATATGCAGATGACACTACCCTTGTGGCAGAAAGTGAAGAGGAACTCAAAAGCCTCTTGATGAAAGTGAAAGAGGAGAGTGAAAAGGTTGGCTTGATGCTCAACATTCAGAAAACAAAGATCATGGCATCTGGTCCCATCACTTCATGGGAAATAGATGGAAAAACAGTGGAAACAGTGTCAGACTTTATTTTTTGGGGCTCCAAAATCACTGCGGATGCTGATTGCAGCCAGGAAATTAAAAGACGCTTACTCCTTGGAAGGAAAGTTACGACCAACCTTGATAGTATATTAAAAAGCAGAGACATTTCTTTGCCAACCAAGGTCCGTCTAGTCAAGGCTATGGTTTTTCCCGTGGTCATGTATGGATGTGAGAGTTGGACTGTGAAGAAAGCTAATCACTGAAGAATTGATGCTTTTGAACTGTGGTGTTGGAGAAGACTCTAGAGAGTCCCTTGGACTGCAAGGAGATCCAACCAGTCCATCCTAAAGGAGATCAATCCTGGGTGTTCATTGGAAGGACTGATGCTAAAGCTGAAACTGCAATACTTTGGCCACCTCATGCGACGACTTGACTCACTGGAAAAGACTCTGATGCTAGGAAAGGTTGGGGGCGGGGGGAGAAGGGGACGACAGAGAATGAGATGGCTGGATGGCATCACCCACTCTGTGGACATGAGTTTGAGTGAACTCCGGGAGTTGGTGATGGACAGGGAGGCCTGGCGTGCTGTGATTCATGGGGTCGCGGAGAGTCAGACTGAGCGACTGAACTGAACTGAACTGAACTGAATGCCAAAAGAACAACTGGAGATGTTCAAAATGGTTGCATCTCCAGAGGAAAAACTTGAGAGTGGTGAGGGATGGAGCAAGCAATACTGTATTTCATCCTAAGACTTGTAAAAGCACCTTGATATTTTAAGTTACGTACAGGAGTGTGTGTTAGTCACTTCAGTCGTGTCTGACTCTTTGTTACCCCATGGACTGTAGCGCACCAGGCTCCTCTCTCCATGGGATTTCCAGGGCAAGAACTGAAGTGGGTTACCATTCCCTTCTTCAATGTAAGGGAGGCACATCCCTAAATATATATATACATATATGTATATATATATGTATATATATCATTGTTTCTCTTTCCTTCTATTCTTAGTACCCATCAGAGACAACCACAAAATAGGCTTCTGAAACCATTATCACAAACTGAAGTTTGAAAAAGGCTTTGATTTGTAAGATGAATGTTTTCATTGACAGAAAAAAATGTTCTTTGAGTCTGATTGAGAGACACTGAAGGAAGTTCAGCACTGGTGTGTTTTTTCATTAAAAAAAAAAAAATAGTCTAGGAAGAGTGGGAGGAAAAGTCAGATAAGCCTTTCTCCAGGAGGCCGGGTGAGAGTGATCTGGCAAAGAGGGAATGGGGAGCTGAGCTATGAGTTCTAGAACAAGTCAGTAATAAATCTGGTAGGGGTGAGGAGAGCACATAGGTGGGAAGAAGAAAATCAGCCCCTCCCAGAGTTCATACCAGGGAAATCTGTGTAAGCAGAAGCAAAGCCCACAAACTCCCCATCACCTACCTTGTGATAAAGATGCAGTTTAGCTGTTCTAGTTGCCATCTGGTGAGCGCCTTCCATCATTTTTTGAATACTGAAAGCAAACCTTAATATTTAATGTTGCTTTAAAATTTTTATTCTTCTAATTTGATATTTGAATGTTCCTTTTTTTTCCAGACTTTGGGATAGTAGCCATAATTTCTATTTCCTAGCTTTTGTGTGTTAATTTTAAGTTTCTTTTATAAGGAAGTAATGCACTATTAAATTTAAACAAAATTATTGTGTTTTCCTTAAAAGGTGGATCGGCCAGGAGAAATGACATGAAATTATCGTCTCATTATTTTCCTGAACTTGTGAACTGCCCCATGCTGACTCTCCCAGGACATTCATGATGTCCCCCCAAAACGACAGTGCACGTTACACTCTTGCTGCCTTTGGAAAACATTTCCTAGCCTGTCACATCCTTGTATACATCTGACAATCACTTTATTTTTCTATCCTAAAAGTTACCTCTTACTGTGCAATGGTCTGATCCTTTCTTATCCATTTCCCTTGCTAGACTGAAATCCTGTGTCTCACCTCTTATATTCCCAGCCAACACACAGGTCCTGCTGCAGGAAGTACTTAACAGATACTCACTTAATAAGTGAAATACGGAATATGCTTAGCATCTTCTAATCTAAAATTTGTCCCCAAACTGGTATACTGAATGGTCTAAGGTTTCGTTCCATAAAAAATAAATCTGTTAACCTGAACCCTGTATAAGAGACTGCAAAAGAGACATAGGCATTTAGAACAGTCTTTGGGACTCTGTGGGAGAGGGTGAAGGTGGAATGATTGGGGAGAATGGAATTGTAGCATGTATATTATCATAAGTGACCAGTCCAGGTTCGACGCATAAATTTTCCTCTGTTCATTTCTTTGCATTTGTGCTTTTTTAATAAAATTCTTTTTTAGAAATAAAAAATAAATAAATAAATAAATCTGTTAAGAATAAAATAAGAAGATACTCATTTAGGTTGAAAGACTATAACAAAATGACCTCAAAAATATTGAAATTCTTTACAAATTGAATCTCTTCTCTCTTAGAGATGTGTATCACAGTTGTTGCTCAGAAGTCAAACATATTTAGGTTCTAATTTTTCCTTTGTCACATTGAGTTAATTACTTTGTGACTTAAATTTCCTTTTGTAGACATGGATGAAATAATACAAACTGCAGTGTTCTTGCCTGGAGAATCCCAGGGAAGGGGGAGCCTGGTGGGCTTCCGTCTATGGGATCACACAGAGTCGGACACGACTGAAGTGACTTAGCAGCAGCAGCAGCAGCAGCAGCATAGAATGTTACAGTAATGAGATAACATATATTAGAAATAGTGTAAAGATTAGATGCACTTATGTAATAGCAAAACACATTATGTGAGATTTTGTGATAATATACAAAAGTGAGGAGCTCTGATACCAACAAACAACTCTTCAATATTTATAAAACCATCCCTAATTATAGAAATAAATGGTTAACTATATGCATATTAATCTATTAATAAAAACACATTTTATAATTCAACTCATTTTATATATATTGCACCATTTAAGAAAAACACAATAATTTTGTTTAAATTTAATAGTGCATTACTTCCTTATAAAAGAAACTTAAAATTAACACACAAAAGCTAGGAAATAGAAATTATGGCTACTATCCCAAAGTCTGGGAAAAAAAGGAACATTCAAAGATCAAATTAGAAGAATAAAAATTTTAAAGCAACATTAAATATTAAGGTTTGCTTTCAGTATTCAAAAAATAATGTCTTTTTAAGCTATTTTGTCCAAATGAGTTTGCATACATAAAATATTAAGTTATTTCCCAATTTGGTTCAGATGGAATTACAATTGGTATAAAATGAGAGTTAGTTATGCTAAAAAAACATACTCAGAGCCAAAAAGACTTAATCAATATTATAGAATAGCTGTATAACCATCAACATATACTAAAAGGAATTCTTTCAACAAGCTATAAACATACAGCTCTGAAAAGAACTGTGTAGAGATTTTATCTTTAAAATACAGTATTGGAAGAATGTAATTGAATCCAACAGTTTTATTAAAAGACTATATATTTTATAAAGCTTATAAACTACATACAAATTATGGACATTGACTTTGTCAAGCTTAGAATTCGTTAGTATCTCTAATGCTTAGACACCCATCAGTAGGGTCATTCCTGGGCAAAGTGTGCAACTTCTAGTAGTAAAATTTCTACTTTTCTCTCTACCTGCTTTGATGGTCTCCTGCTCTGGTTCTCAGACCATTTGTCTCTCTTGCTCAAAACTTCTTATCCAGCTTATTACAGGATTAATGTTGTGACAGGTCCCGTGTAAGCCCTTTCCAAGCATTATCCCAAATCATCTTCACAACTGGCCTATGAGGAAATTAAACTCCATGCCACGTGGAAACTGTGGCTTTAATAACTTCCCCAACATTCAAACATTTGCTAAGTGATAGAGCCCAGGCTTGAAGCCTAAATTCACATTCAAACTCACCATTCTATGGTTTTCTATTTTTTTCTTAGCTTCAGAACAAAACTTTGGTCAGAAGCTCAATATGCACAGTAGATAAACTTGAACCAAACCCACTTGGTTGAGTGAAGGTGAGGGGTTGAAGATCCAAATGAATTCCCTTGTTCCACACTTTCAACAGGAACTCCTAGGAGACCAGATTAAGAAACCACCACTCCTAATCTTTCCTTCACGTAAAATACACCTGATTGAGCCAGTTCCCTCTCAGAGCATCCAGACAAAACTGTTTACCTCTTCAACGGGCATGTGGTAAACACCTCTTGGACTTGTGTGACACCTCCCTTTAACCTAGAGCTGTGAGACAGACATTAGACACATTTTTCAGGTCCCTACTGAGTCCCAAAATCTTCCCCACCACCATGGCAGTGCAACAAATCCACCTGCAAGCAAAACCCAGAAGGCTCACGGAGTTAATACACCCAGGGCAAGCTTCAGGCAGAAAGGACACAGTTGGATGGACAAAAGTGAAATAGCACACAAAACTGACCACCTTAAAGTGGTTTTGCCTCCTTGAATAGATTGCTAATTAATCAAGCCTGGAGTTATTTTACAGAGACAGCATTGCACAAGCACAAGACAGGACGCCCTGTCTCCAGGATGATCCCAGAACCAAGAACCTTCAGTCTAGAGAGCTTAAAGAAGAGAAACATTGCCAGTGGAATCCTTTATGAAGCTAGAAGCCCTTCAGTAAGGAAAATCTGACTTCCAGCAAGCATACCAGCTTATATATAATTCAGTTCAGTTCAGCTGCTCAGTCGTGTCCGACTCTTTGCGACCCCATGGACTGCAGCAGGCCAGGCCTCCCTGTCTATCACCAACTCCCGGGGCTGGGTCAAACTCATGTCCATTGAATCAGTGATGCCACCCAACCATATATAATTCAAGATTAGCCAGTTAGCTTCCAAGTTAGAAATTCCCCTAGAGAACCAGTGAAGTTGCTCAGTCATGTCCAACTCTTTGCGATCCCATGGACTGTAGCCCACCAGGCTCCTCCAACCATGGAATTTTCCAGGCAAGAGTACTGGAGTGGGTTGCCATTTCCTGCTCCAGGGGATCTTCCTGACCCAGAGATCGACCCCAGGTCTGCCGCACTGCGAGCAGACTATTCCCCTAACCCCTTATATTTGACCCAACCCTGAACAGGGGAGACAGATTTAAGAGCCTGGCCTCCTTTTTCCTTGTCTGTTGACCTTAAGATAAAGCTCTCTCCTCAAAATCCGGTGGGATAATCTTGGTTTCTATGCCAGACCTTTAGCCCTCGTATAGTAACAAAGTCTCCATCCCCCTGTTTCCCAGATTAGACTTCTCGTGGCTCCCTGTAGACTGAAGCAGTAATCCTGGTAATACACCCACACACTGACTGCTCTCTCCACTCCCTTACTCCTAAATCCTGCGATCACCTCCAAACTGCCTTGCCCAGCTCCTTGCCCCCAGCTCTGCTCTCAGAGGACTCGGTCTGAGTCAGAACACGCTGAAGGCTGCGGGGCACCCTTAGCACTACAGGACTCAGCCCCAAGAGGCACTAAAATAAGATTGTGAGGAAAAGAAGTAGCAACAGGAGCTGTTCCGGGACGCCTCCGTCATTCCTAACATCATCTTCACACTTCTCATCTGCCTCACTAATGATACAGCTGCCCCCAGGGGGGAAAGTGCAGGTGGATGATACACATAGAAATTGTGAAATAAAATGCATATTCTTATATCATGACATTGCTCTGTTATGACTTAAGTGTGTGCTCAGTCGCTAAGTCATGTCCAGCTCTTTGTGATCCCATGGACTGTATCCCGCCAGGCTCCTCTGTCCAGGGGATTTCCCAGACAAGAATACTGGAGTGGGCTGCCATTTCCTTTTCCAGTGATGACTTAAGAAATATGCGGAAATTAAACCAAGAATAGTCTTTTTCTATTCTAACCACGCAGTAGATACAATGGAATTTGCAAACCAAGCTCAGTCTAGACCCTGCAGATCTCTGAAGAAGGCAGAGAAACGTCCTGGAAACTGAGTCAGCTAACCCCTTCTCAGGACCAGATTCTTCAGGCCACTAATACTATAGGCTCTCCCTTCCCTGAACAATTTATTAGAATCTTATTTGTAAATATTTAATTTCAAAATACAGGGCATATAAATCAATGAAAGAAAGTGAAAGCCACTCAGTCGTGTCCGACTCTTTGCGACCCCATGGACTATACAGTCCATGGGATTCTCCAGGCCAGAATACTGGAGTGGTAGCCTTCCCCTTCTCCAGGGGATCTTCCCAACTCAGGGATCGAACTCAGGTCTCCCACATTGCAGGTGGATTCTTTACCAGCTGAGCCACAAAGGAAGCCCAAGAATACTGGAGCAGGTAGGCATTCCCTTCTCCAGAGATCTTCCCGGCCCAGGAATCGAACCAGGGTCTCCTGCATTGCAGGTGGGTTGTTTACCAACTGAGCTATGAGGGAAGCCCATATAATCAATAGGTAAAATTTATGGCAAATTCTAAATCAGTAGCAATAATAAAAGTTCTAAAGAAATATTATAAGAATTTTGTTTTATTTTACACATCAAAGAAAGTAAAATCATTTAAGTTGACAAGACCAAGAAAAGCTCCTAAAAGAAATGTGATTTGATCTGGGCTAGGACCTAAAACAAATGCAAAGACAGGAAGGCATCCCAGTCTGGAGAAAGGAAAGGGGAGTCTAGAAAAGAATGATGTGATAAAGGCCCTGGAAGGCTTATGGTGGTACTTGGTACCAAAACACCGAAAACACTGGCATGATTGCCACAAGGAGAATCTGAATTGGGATTTATTATTGAAGCATCCCAGGTGGTTCAGTGATAAAGAATCCACCTGCCAATGCATGAGCCACGGGCTCAATCCTGTAGTTGGAAAGATCCACTGGAGGAGGAAATGGCAACCCTCCCTACTATTCTTGCCCGGAAAATCCCATAGACAGAGGAGCCTGGCAGGATACAGTCCACGGGGTCTCAAAGAGTCAGACACAACTGAGTATGCTGAAATGGAAAGCTACAAATGTAAATACAGAGGCCCTAAAGAAGCAATTCAAGATCTGAAAGTGCAAGTTTCAGAGAACTATAGGTAGATAACTATTTTAAAGAGTTTTCATATTTGCACCCAGATCTAAGTAACTACTTATAGAATTGGAATTTATTTATACATACTTACATTTGTAAAATATAGATTTCTTATTTTTAGAGAAAGCCTCAATATAAGCCTCACTATATAGTCCACGAAATTCTACAGGCCAAAAGATTGGAGTGGGTAGCCATTCCCTTCTCTAGGGATCTTCCCAATCCAGGGATCGAACGCAGGTCTCCCACATTGGAGGTGGATTCTTTACCAGCTGAGCCACAAGGGAAGCCCAACAATACTGGAGTGGGTAACCTATTGCTTCTCTGACAAATCTTCCCAGGGATGGAACTGGGGTCTTCTGCACTGCACGCAGATTCTTTACCAACTGAGCTATAAGGGAAGCCCAAAATAAAATTGGAACGTTAAAATTTAAATATTTGACCTCAAACATGAAAACAAATTTTATTTTTTTTAATATAAATGTATTTAATTTGAGGCTAATTATTTTAACATTCAACATATATAATAAAAGTAAAATATTTCCAATTCATCTATACTTTGTCTTATTTTTCATGCCTATTTATATATAAAGGATCAAATTTTTAAATTACTAAATATGTACCATTTTCAAGGTTGAGAGACTACAAAAATAAATAGTTCTGGGGAAAAGTATATAAACCATATTTTAATATCATAGATTTTGATATTTTGAATTGATATAAATAGTTTGAAGATCTATTATATTCTAATTTGCTTGTTTATCTTAGTTTTCTTTACTATTTATCTTTCCAGTTTAGTTCAATATACTTTCTTCAATATTTCACTAATAATTTTTTTCACCTCCTTAAAAAATGAAAATTATTTGAAATATTTAGCTGAGTTTAAAAATAATTATTTACTGAAGAATTTATTTACAGAGCAGCAATGGAGAACCAGACATGGAGAATAGACTTATGGACACGGGAGAAGGGAGCAGAGGGTGAGCTGTATGGAGAGAGTAACGTGGAAGCTTACATTACCGGATGTAAAATAGATAGCCAACGGGAATTTGCTGTGTGGCTCAGGAAACTCAAATGGGCTCTGCATCAACCTAGAAGGGCTGGGGAGATGAGGGATGGGGAGAGAGGTTCAAAAGGGAGGGGATGTATGTATACCTATGGCTGATTCCTGTTGAGGTTTGATAGAAAAAACAAAATTCTGTAAAGCAATCATCCTTCAATAAAAAAAATTAAAAGAAATAAAAGTGAAATTTTAAAAAAATGTTTCAAACAAAATATCTGCTTTATAAACAAAGCTGTTTTAAAGAATTCTTTTAGAAAAACATTTTTGCTTTGATTTATAAATGGAGAAATAACAAATCTTTTTAGCCAAATTAGATGACTTTAAATGTGGCTTATTTGTATTTACTCTAATTTGCATAAGAAATATGAATATCAATAAATCTCCCTTTCCTTCTTTACTCAGAAATAGTGGCAGGAGGATCATTTTCACTTTTTGACAGACTTCATTTGAAATCTTGTCTCATGATGACTCCTAAAATAATCATTTGTTTCAGGAAGAAAGAAGGCAGAGATGTCACTGAAGTGACAAGCTGGCCATGCAGATAATATCTATGCTCTATACAACCACTTCGGGGACATTACAGTCAAGAAATCTGTGTTGGAAAAAAAAAAAAAAAGAATAATTCTGTGTTCACCTGCATCTCCAAAAGCTTACTTTTTGACATTGCTCATAGAGTAACCTAAGTCAGGATGACTAATGTGCTAAGCAAATAATGAGTCTCCAAATAATAATTTAAACGAGTACAAATAAAGTGTTATGTCAAAAACATTTAATAATGATAAATAACCACCAATGAGAAAGAATATTTTCTAAGCTCCACAGAGGTTATGCTTATTTCATTGAGCAACATAGATCTAATGTTTTAGTCGGTATGTTGTGTCAGACTCTTTGCAACCCCATGGACTGTAGTGGTTGCTATTTCCTCTTCTAAATATAGTGCTAGACCCAAACATAAAATAGATGCTTCATAAATTTTTGTTGAATTATTTAATTAACATTTTTGATATTGGTGTACAGAGGATCTGCTATTTCTCTCTCTGATAAAAAAAATTCTATAATTAAATCTATGAATGTTTCCTTGATAATTTTAAAATCAGAATAAGAAGATTCACTGCTTGATAAGCCATGAAGCTGTGATGGATAGCTTCATCCTTGATGGAGAGGTGGGACTGCAAGATCAGAATGCTCTGATGGTTGTAAGGGTTCTCCCCTCTAGAGGCAGAGATAAACAGAAAGTTTGGGCTACTCTTCTCTAGGTTCTCAGCAAATCTCCCTATCTGTTAGTGTCATTTTCCTTTGACTGCAGAAGAGTACAACTGACCGAGATTTCTGTTTTCTTAAGTTACACTCACACTTATTCATTACTTCTTGACTCTGAACCCCAGTAATACCAAGTCTCTCAGCCACATATTCAGAAACCCTCTCTTGAATGGCATCTTCAATTGGCTAATCTCATCAATCAATGCATCCACTCCTAAAAAGTTCAGTCACTGCTATGTCTGATGTTCTGTTAAGGCAACAGTTTTGAAAAGGCAATAGCAAGCAAATGAGTGAGATATAGTATTAACTTCTGGTTACATCACATTAAAATAAACCTCAAGGTTCATTTTAATATAATATTCACTTTTCTATATTTTATTATATTAAGATATGCATCATATAGTCATAATGAGAGGTCTTGGAATTTTGAAAATGTTAAGAATTTTGACATGAATACACAAAGGTATATGTTTAGTACATTCTCTATATGAAAGTATATCTAAATGGGAATATATTTTTCCATTTGCTATTTATTCAATCTCTTTTCTATTTCTTTCTCCTCTCTTTACCTTTTTTGGGGGTTGGTTGGGGTGATATTCACTCACCAGTAGATCCAGACAATAGACAAAAAAGAAAATTAAAAGGGTTGATTGAACCATAATTCATTGAGTTTCAATACCTTATTCCAAGTTATACATTAGCCTTATTATCATGTTCATTTTTTTTTAACATTTTTCTTGCTTAACTTAAAGGAAGAAATTGACTTAAAACAAAAAATGAATGTCTTTCTATCTAATAATTTTCTCTACAGTATAGCAATTGTTCTATTTTCCACAATCCTGTATAACTTTTTGAAATATCTGAAAAGTAATTTCTAGATCTCAAAATGACTGAAATTGCAAGTTTAATATCTATTTTAGCATACGCTGCATTATTGCCATATTTGTATAACCTGTTAATTTTCTATTGTATTAACTATATATCATATGAGAATTCCCAGTGACTTTAAATGGCTAACTGCAGTCAGACAAAATGTTATAGTGAATAAATGAAGTATATACACAAACCCATAGCAAGAACAGAGGAAAAATAACTTTAAACCAGAAAAAGAGTAGCAGCAGGTACAGCTACCTCCCTCCAAAGGGAAGAATCTCAAGATTACTTTTCTCTGCTTTGGAATAGCACCACCTCCAGTAAGTTTCTTCACCATTAGCTGCAAAATGTCCCCAGGCCTGCTGACCATGGAGGATGGTTGCTATTTTGTATATTACAACTTTACAGAAGTGTGGAGAAGGTTTGCCAATCCATACTATTATTTCTAATGGTAGTTAAGCTACAGTGTCACCATGTTCCTGAGACGATGTCTCAGGAATATGAACCATGTTGTGGTCATGGAGGAAAATATTTGTTTTCCAGGTTGTCTTTGCCCTGAGAATTGATCAGATCACCCCCAAAGGCTATTTAGAAAAACAGTAATTTATGTGCAACTTACTAGTACAGCTCTTTCTCAATTTATGATGGTATTACACATCTTGATAAACCCCACTGTGAGTTGAAAATATAAGTGAAAAATACATTTAACACACCTAACTGACCAAACACCATAAGTGAGCCTAGCCTACCTTAAACGTGTTCAGGATACTTACATTAGCCTACAGATGGGCGAAATCATGGAACACACAGCTTCTTTTATAATGAAGTGTTAAAGTAAACTGTAGACTATCGTACTGAAATTGGAAACCGGAATAGTTGCATCGGGACAGAATCACTGTCAGTTTGCTGGTCATTTACCCTTGGGATTGCATGGCTGCCCTGCAGGGTCAGGAGAGAGGAGCACACCGCGAATCACGGCCCAGAACAGCTCAAAGTTCAAAGCACACTTTCTACTGATGTGCGTTGCTGTCACACTACCATCAGGTTGAACACTTGTAATCTGACCCTTCTTAAGCCAGGGACCACCTCTACACATCAGTACCATTCTCCTCCACGCCACTCCGCGGAGTGATGCCTCATGGGTCACTGAGCCTTTACCTTTGCTGAACTCTGTAAACAATTGTCCATCCTCATTTTACTTGGACTCTCAGCTGTGCTTGCTGCCTGTTTTTTCCACATTTATCCTCATTAAAGGTGAGCAAGATGATCCAGAGACGTGCAGTTTTGGAAAATACCAAAACTCCTGAGATTTATTTTTGCTTTAAAAGTGAGAAACATTTCTCTGATTACGAGTGATATTGAGCATCTTTTCATGTGTTTGTTAGCCATTTGTATGTCTTCTTTGGAGAAATGTCTGTTTAGTTCTTTGGCCCATTTTTTGACTGGGTCGTTTATTTTTCTGGAATTGAGCTGCAGGAGCTGCTTATATATTTTGGAGATTAATTCTTTGTCAGTTGTTTCATTTGCTATTATTTTCTCCCATTCTGAAGGCTGTCTTTTTACCTTGCTTATAGTTTCCTTTGCTGTGCAGAAGCTTTTGATTTTAATTAGGTCCCATTTGTTTACTTTTGCTTTTATTTCCAATATTCTGGGAGGTGGGTCATGGAGGATCCCGCTGTGATTTATGTCGGAGAGTGTTTTGCCTATGTTCTCCTCTAGGAGTTTTATAGTTTCTGGTCTTACACTTAGATCTTTAATCCATTTTGAGTTTATTTTTGTGTATGGTGTTAGGGAGGGTTCTAGTTTCATTCTTTTACAAGTGGTTGACCAGTTTTCCCAGCACCACTTGTTAAAGAGATTGTTTTTTCTCCATTTTATATTCTTGCCTTCTTTGTTAAAGATAAGGTGTCCATAGATGCATGGATTTATCTCTGGTACCACAATGAGGTCATGCCAGTCAGAATGGCTGTTATCCAAAAGTTGGAGAGGGTGTGGAGAGAAGGGAACCCTCTTACACTGTTGGTGGGAATGCAAACTAGTACAGCCACTATGGAGAACAGTGTGGAGATTCCTCAAAAAACCTGGAAATAGAACTGCCATATGATCCAGCAATCGCACTCCTGGGCATACACACCGAGGAAACCAGAATTGAAAGAGACACACGTACTCCAATGTTCATCACAGCACTGTTTATAATAGCCAGGACATGGAAGCAACCTAGATGTCCATCTGCAGACGAATGGATAAGAAAGCTGTAGTACATATACACAATGGAGTATTACTCAGCAATTAAAAATAACACATTTGAATCAGTTCTAATGAGGTGGATGAAACTGGAGCCTATCATACAGAGTCAAGTAAGCCAGAAAGAAAAACACCAATACAGTATACTAATGCATATATTTGGAATTTAGAAAGATGATAATGACAACCCTGTATGCGAGACAGCAAAAGAGACACAGATGCATAGAACAGTCTTTTGGACTGTGGGCGAGGGCGAGGGTGGGATGATTTGGGAGAATGGCATTGAAACAGGTATATTATCATATGTGAAACAAATTGCCAGTCTAAGTTTGATGCATGATACAGGATGCTCGGGGTTGGTGCACTGGGATGAACCAGAGGGATGGGATGGGGAGGGAGGTGGGAGGGGAGTTCAAGATGGGGAACACATGTACACCCGGGGTAGATTCATGTCAATGTATGGCAAAACCAATACAATAATGTAAAAAAAAAAAATGTACATCCAAAAAAAATTGTTGATAGAAAAAAAAGAAAAAAGAAAAACCATAGCTCTGACTATATGCATATAGAATACTTTAAAATGCATTGCATTCTAGGTCACAACATCCTTCTTCTGCAGATGCTTGCTTTAGCCTATTGAAGGCATCCTTACTGGGCCCTTCTGATCTCAACCTCCATAATATGGATGATATATTCTGTTCCTTTGCTTGTTTGCATCTGTTTGTCTTGCTGTCACTCTACATAGACTTTCACTGTCTGAATCCCTTCACTCTCTCATTGGGGCAAGACCAAAAACAGATCTATTCTTGCATGCTCTCTCTTTTGGGATCTACCTAGTCCATGGGAAACACTCCAAATTCCTTTATTCTGTTAAATGTCGGGATAGAAGCTGACTTCCAACCTGCAATCACAGATGACATTAGTTTATTAGGCGAGAGTCAGGCAGTCCCCTCAACTCTTGTTTCTCCCTTATTGTCTGAGATGTAGGTAGGGATATTTTTCTCACAAAGAAATGTTTTCACAAAGCCCTTTTCTCACTCTTCTCTGACATCTCCCTACAATCTTGAACTGGCCCAAAGATCCAAGAGTCATGAGTATACTTGATACTTTTCTTTGTAACATCAGAATATGAGGATTTAGCTCACACTCACTCTGGCATTGAAAATCAATTGTACTGATGACTTAGGAAAACTGGAGGCTGGAAAGATCATCTTCGCATGTTCATCTGAAACAGTATATGATCAGAAATGACCATAACTTTCTCTGATGAACTAAAAACCAGGCAAGTCCAAGCACAAAATACAATAGATAACTCTATGTACACTATATGGCACAGCTTCAAAAATTAAAAGGAGAAAGGCTAGGAGAAAAAGAAAGAGAAAGAGAAGAAGCAACAGCAAAATAAACATAGTCTGCCAGGAAATGCCAAAAGCATTCCTAAAGACATTTCTTTACAAGAAACAATTTTGGACCAATCATTTGGCAGATCATATGCAGCAGCAATTTCTCAAGAAAAGAACAGTTGCCTCAGATCAGGCTTTTTTCTCTATGTGGTGAAAAAAAGATAGAAACCCATCTTTCATCATAATTTCTAATTAAGAAAACACAATTTAAATTCAGAGAGCCAAGGAACTGTTTATACAGTCCAATAACTCAGCTTCCCAGGGCACAAAGCAGAGTGGGGAGAAGTGGGAAATAGATCTAGAAGGATAAATAGACGGTGACCAGCCCATTAATGAAGTTTGTTGAGAGTTTCTAATACAGCCAAGATCTTAGAACTGGACATCGGAATTTAGCATTTGCAACAGAAATATGTCACCTACTATGCCCCAGCTAGTATTACAGTCAATATGTAATATGTTATAATGACAAGGGTAATCCAGACTTTATATCTTGAATGGAAGTTAAAATGTTCAGTCAATCTGGAAAATAAAATATAGGCTCATTTATTGTGAAATGGTCACGTTAATTCTATTTAATGATAGTGTACTGATTAAAGTACGGCACTTTTTAATAATCTAAGCAAGTTTAAGATTTACAGTCTTAAAACTGTCCAACACCTGGACCATTTCACCTCATAGTAATGGGGCTAATTTTCACTTTTTTGAAAATTTTCCCTGTAAACCATACCAGATTATGACATGTCCGAATTTATGTGTTGGTTTTAAAAAGGAATAGTGAGATAAAAGATGCATAGGATTTACTTTCTCTATTTTGGATGGGAGCTGATGTTTTCCAGAAGACCTTAAAAAGCTGCTTCTAGTCCAGCATAAGGGCCAGTAAAAGTATCTCTTAGATTCAGGGGTATCCTTTTTCCTCCATTATCCAGTACTTGAAACATTTAATACTGTCTTTTCGTTAAGTTTTAAATATTATATTCTCAGGTATTGTTGTGCATGTTAGGATTCTCTTTGGAGAAGGAAATGGCAACCCACTCCAGTATTCTTGCCTCGAGAATCCCATGGACAGAGAAGCCTGGTAGCTACAGTCCATGGGGTCACAAAGAGTCAGACATAACTGAACAATTAAGCATGTACAGTGAACACTCCATAGTACTGAAAATCCTAGCCAGAGCACTTAGGTGAGAAATAAAGAAAAAAATCCAAATCAAAAAGGAAAAGATAAACTGTGTTTGTAGATGACATGATCTAACCTATAGAAAACCAGAAAGATTCAACCAAGAAACTGTTAGAAGCAATAAACTAATTCAGTAAAATTGCAGAATACAAAACATCCAAAAAAATAGTTACGCTTCTATACACTAACAACAAATTGCCTGAAAAAGAAATTTAAAAAGCAATTACATTTACAATAGCATCATAAAGAACAAAATATTTAGGAATAAATTTAACCAAGGAAGAGAATGACCTGTACATTAAAACCTACAGGACACTGAGGAGAAAAAGAAAAATTAGGCGCTATTAATAAAGTAAAATAATAAATAAGAAAGATAGCCTATGTTTTTTACTTGGAAAAACTAATACTGGGAAAATGTTCATACTACCCAAAGTGACCCACAATTAAACACGAACTCTATCAACTTTTCAATGGCATTTTCATAGAAATGCCATTTGGTATTTCTGTGGAGTGCTTATTCAGTTCAATTCAGTTCAGTTCAGTTGATCAGTCGTGTCCAACTCTTTGCGACCCCATGAATCACAGCACGCCAGGCCTCCCTGTCCATCACCAACTCCCGGAGTTCACTCAAACCCACCTCCATCGAGTCAGTGATGCCATCCAGCCATCTCATTCTCTGTCGTCCCCTTCTCTTCCTGCCCCCAACCCTCCCCAGCATCAGAGTCTTTTCCAGTGAGTCAACTCTTCACATGAGGTGGCCAAAGTATTAGAGTTTCAGCTTCAACATCAGTCCTTCCAATGAACACCCAGGATTGATCTCCTTTAGAATGGACTGGTTTGATCTCCATGCAGTCCAAGGGACTCTCAAGAGTCTTCTCCAACACCACAGTTCAAAAGCATCAATTCTTCAGTGCTCAACTTTCTTCACAGTCCAACTCTCACATCCATACATGACCACTGGAAAAACCATAGCCTTGACTAGATAGACCTTTGTTGGCAAAGTAATGTCTCTGCTTTTTAATATGCTATCTAGGTTGGTCATAACTTTCCTTCCAAGGAGTAAGCGTCTTTTAATTTCATGGCTGCAATCAGCATTTGCATTAAGCATGCTCAATTGCTCAGTCATGTCTGACTCTTTGTGACCCCATGAACAAAACCCACCAGGCTCCTCTGTCCATGGGATTCTCCAGGCAAGAACACTGGCAAGGGTTGCCATGCCCTCCTCCAGGGGAATCTTCTCAGCCCCATACCAAACTCACATCTCTTATGTCTCCTGCATTGGCAGTCAGGTTCTTTACCACTAGGGCCATATAGTGATATGACATTTCACAAAAATGCCATCAAACTACCACACCATGACACTCATCTCACATGCGAGCAAAGTAATGCTCAAAATTCTCCAAGTCAGGCTTCAACAGTACGTGAACCATGAACTTCCAGGTGTTCGAGCTGGATTTAGAAAAGGCAGAAGAACCAGAGATCAAATTGCCAACATCCATTTGGATCATGGAAAAAGCAAAAGAGTTCCAGAAAAACATTTACTTCTGCTTTATTGATTACACCAAAGCCTTTGATGTGTGGATCACAATAAATTGTGGGAAATTCTTAAAGAGATGGGACTACCAGACTACCTGACCTGCCTCCTGAAAAATCCGTATGCAGGTGAAGAAGCAAACAGTTAGAATTGGACATGGAAAAATGGACTGGTTTCAAATTGGGAAAGGAGTACATCAAGGCTGTATATTGTCACCCTGATTATTTAACTTATATGCAGAGTACATCATGCAAAATGCCAGGCTGGATGAAGCACAGGCTGGAATCAAGATTGCCAGGAGGAATAGCAATAACCTCAGATATGAAGATGACACCACCCTCATGGCAGAATGCAAAGAAAAACTCAAGAGTCTCATGATGAAAGTGAAAGAGGAGAGTGAAAAAGTTGTTGTAAAATAACATTCAAAAAACAGAGATCATGACATCCGGTCCCATCACTTCATGGCAAATAGATGGAGAAACATTGGGAACAGGGACAGACTATTTTCTTGGGCTCCAAAATCACTGCAGATGGTGACTGCGGCCATGAACTTATGACACTTTCACCTTGGAAGGAAAGCTATGACCAACCTAGATAGCATATTAAAAAGCAGAGACATTACTTTGCCAACAAAGGTCCATCTAGTCAAAGCTATGGTTTTTCTAGTAGTCATGTATGGATGTGAGAGTTGGACCATAAGGAAAGCTGAGTACAGAACTGTGGTGTTGGAGAAGACTCTTGAGAGTCCCCTTGGACTGCGAGGAGATCCAACCAGTCCATCCTAAAGGAAATCAGTCCTGAATATTCATTGGAAGGACTGATGCTGAAGCTGAAACTCCAATACTTTGGCCACCTGATACGAAGAACAGAGTCATTGGAAAAGACCCTGGTGCTGGGAAAGATTGAAGGCAGGAGGAGAAGGGGATGACAGAGGATGAGATGGCAGGATGGCATCACCGACTCAATGGACATGAGTTTGAGTAAATTCTGGGAGCTGGTGATGGACAGGGAGACCGGGCATGCTGTAGTCCGTGGGGTCACAAAGAGTCGGACACGACTGAGCAACTGAACTGAACTGAATGAGTGACTGAACTGAACAATTCTGGTGCAGACATGGAGGAAAGGGAATCCTTGTACACTGTTGGTGAGAATATAAACTGATACAGCCACATGAAAAACAGTATGGAGCTTCTGCAAAAAAATAAAAATAGAATTATCCTATCATCCAGCAATCCTACGTGTGGGTATATGTCCAAAGGAAAACTATCTCAAAGAGATATTTACACTCCTCTGTCCACTGATGTATTACTGACCATAACCAACACATTAAAAGAACCAAAGTGTTTATGAATGGGTAAAGAATATATGGTAAATGTACGTAATAAAATATTAATATTCAGCCACAAGAAAAAAGGAAATTCTGCTATTTGCAACAACATGGATCGGGCACCTACACTAAGTAAAATAAGCAAGAGAAAGAACACAAATCTCTAGGATCTCAGCAATAAGAAAGATCTGAAAAGCTGAACCCAGAACAAAAAGGATAGACGGGTGACAAGGAGATGTTGGTCAAAGGCTTTAAACTTTTTATTATAAGATGAATAAATTCTGGGAATCTAATATACAGTGTGTTACCAATATTTAATATTTCAAGTATACATGAAATTTGCTAAGAGAGTAGACAGGTGTTTTCACAACAGCAACAAAAAGGTAACTGTGGAATGGTGGATGTATGAGTTAATTTATTTGTGGCAACAATTATTTCACAATGTAAATGCACATCAAATCAGTATGTACATACATACAATTTTATGTCAATTATACATCAGGAAAGCTGGCAAAAAATGAATCTACTTAAAAGGAATCTACTTAAAATTCTTAATATTCAATATAAGCAATAGTGTCCCTTTAACAATGTTTATTTGCTTAAATTTTGACTCCTTCAAATAAATCAACCAATAAAACCTGTAAAATGTACAATAAACATAGTCTTTTTCCCAAACAATAAAAAGTAACACAGAGTTAATTTCAAATCTCTTCAGATAATTTTACTGACTATCTGCCTTAAATGTTTAAGCAGCCACATTGATTATACAATTACTGCAAGATTTAGAAGGAATTGACTGGCTAGAAAAAAAAAATACACAAATTTGTAGACAAGCAGTTAACTCTTGACTCAAAAGTTGTAACTGAGAAGTGCCGACACATGCTGTAACATGGATGAATCTTGAAAACATTCTGCTCAGTGAAAGAAATCAGATACAGAACATAATATTCTATATGATTTCATTTATATAAAATACCCAGAATAGGTTAATCCATAGAGACAAAGCAAATCAGTGTCAGGGGCAGGGGGAAGGGGAAATAAAGAGTAACTACTTAATGGGAATGAGGTTTCATTTGATGAAAATGTCTTGAACTAGGCAGAGATGGTGGCCCCACAACTTTATGAATGTACTCAGTACGACTGACTCATACACTTTAATAGGACTATTTTATGTTGTGTGAATTTCACCTCAATTTAAAAATAAAACAAAACACTGACTGTAGCCACTTCTTTCTGAAACCAAAGGCATCATTCACAGTGCAAAGCTGAGACTAAGTTCTCTTCCCTTCCCTCCCCTTCCTTTTATAGAGGTGGCTGATAGAGGAAAAAAAGGAATTTAAAGTCTCTGTAAATTCTTCAATATAGACAACAGTTTGGTATAGTAATGCTGAAGAAGCCGAAGTTAATCGGTTCTATGAAGACCTACAAGACCTTTTAGAACTAACACCCAAAAAAGATGTCCTTTTCATTCTAGGGGACTGGAATGCAAAAGTAGGAAGTCAAGAAACACCTGGAGTAACTGGCAAATTTGGCCTTGGAGCACGGAATGAAGCAGGGCATAGGCTAATAGAGTTTTGTCAAGAGAATGCACTGGTCATAGCAAACACCCTCTTCCAACAACACAAGAGAAGACTCTACACATGGACATCACCAGATGGTCAACACCGAAATCAGATTGATTATATTCTTTGCAACCAAAGATGGAGAAGCTGTATACAGTTAGCGAAAACAAGACCAGGAGCTGACTGTGGCTCAGATCATGAACTCCTTATTGCGAAGTTCAGACTGAAATGGAAGAAAGTAGGGAAAACCACTAGACCATTCAGATATGACCTCAATCAAATCCCTTATGATTATGCAGTGGAAGTGAGAAATAGATTTAAGGGACTAGATCTGATTGATAGAGTGCCTGATGAACTCTGGACGGAGGTTCGTGACATTGTACAGGAGACAGGGACCAAGACCATCCCCATGGAAAAGAAATGCAAAAGAGCGAAATGGCTGTCTGAGGAGGCCTTACAAATAGCTGTAAAAAGAAGAGAGGCGAAAAGCAAAGGAGAAAAGGAAAGATATAAGCATCTGAATGCAGAGTTCCAAAGAATAGCAAGGAGAGATAAGAAAGCCTTCCTCAGTGATCAATGCAAAGAAATAGAGGAAAACAACAGAATAGGAAAAACAAGAGACCTCTTCAAGAAAATTAGAGATTCCAAGGGAACTTTTCATGCAAAGATGGGCTCGATAAAGGACAGAAATGGTATGGACCTAACAGAAGCAGAAGATATTAAGAAGAGGTGGCAGGAATACACAGAAGAACTGTACAAAAAAGATCTTCACGACCAAGATAGTCACGATAATGTGATCACTGACCTAGAGCCAGACATCTTGGAATGTGAAGTCAAGTGGGCCTTAGAAAGCATCACTACGAACAAAGCTAGTGGTGGTGATGGAATTCCAGTTGAGCTATTTCAAGTCTTGAAAGATGATGCTGTGAAAGTGCTGCACTCAATATGCCAGCAGATTTGGAAAACTCAGCAGTGGCCACAGGACTGGAAAAGGTCAGTCTTCATTCCAATCCCAAAGAAAGGCAATGCCAAAGAATGCTCAAACTACCGCACAATTGCACTCATCTCACACGCTAGTAAAGTCATGCTCAAAATTCTCCAAGCCAGGCTTCAGCAGTATGTAAACCGTGAACTCCCAGATGTTCAAGCAGGTTTTAGAAAAGGCAGAGGCACCAGAGATCAAATTGCCAACATCCGCTGGATCATGGAGAAAGCAAGAGAGTTTCAGAAAAACATCTATTTCTGCTTCATTGACTATGCCAAAGCCTTTGACTGTGTGGATCACAATAAACTGTGGAACATTCTGAAAGAGATGGGAATCCCAGACCACCTGACCTGCCTCTTGAGAAACCTGTATGCAGGTCAGGAAGCAACAGTTAGAACCGGTCATGGAACAACAGACTGGTTCCAAATAGGAAAAGGAGTGCGTCAAGGTTGTATATTGTCACCTTGCTTATTTAACTTCTATGCAGAGTACATCATGAGGAACTCTGGGCTGGAAGAAGCACAAGCTGGAATCAAGATTGCTGGGAGAAATATCAATAACCTCAGATATGCAGATGACACTACCCTTATGGCAGAAAGTGAAGAGGAACTCAAAAGCCTCTTGATGAAAGTGAAAGAGGAGAGTGAAAAGGTTGGCTTGAAGCTCAACATTCAGAAAACAAAGATCATGGCATCTGGTCCCATCACTTCATGGGAAATAGATGGAAAAACAGTGGAAACAGTGTCAGACTTTGTTTTTTTGGGCTCCAAAATCACTGCAGATGCTGATTGCAGCCATGAAATTAAAAGACGCTTGCTCCTTGGAAGGAAAGTTATGACCAACCTTGATAGTATATTAAAAAGCAGAGACATTACTTTGCCGACCAAGGTCCGTCTAGTCAAGGCAATGGTTTTTCCCGTGGTCATGTATGGATGTGAGAGTTGGACTGTGAAGAAAGCTGATCGCCGAAGAATTGATGCTTTTGAACTGTGGTGTTGGAGAAGACTCTTGAGAGTCCCTTATACTGCAAGGAGATCCAACCAGTCCATTCTAAAGGAGATCAATCCTGGATGTTCATTGGAGGGACTGATGCTAAAGCTGAAACTCCAATACTTTGGCCACCTCATGAGACGAGTTGACTCACTGGAAAAGACTCTGATGCTGGGAAAGGTTGGGGGCGGGAGGAGAAGGGGACGACGGAGAATGAGATGGCTGGATGGCATCACCGACTCTGTGGACATGAGTTTGAGTGTACTCCGGGAGTTGGTGATGGACAGGGAGGCCTGGCGTGCTGTGATTCATGGGGTCGCGGAGAGTCGGACACGACTGAGCGACTGAACTGAACTGAACTTGGTATATTGACAAGAAATCACTCTGAAGTATAGTTGGACATGGAAGAAGCTGAGGATCAGATACAGCAGTAAATTACTACTTGTAACAATCAGAGAAGGATTTGGTGGGGAGAGGGAAAACAGTTCACTGCTAAAAGGCCCGAGACCGTGGACAAAGGTGGCCAGTGAGAAAGCTTGATGTGCGGATGACCAAATAACAGTGAAGATCAAGGATGTCTAACATCCAAATGCATTTTGTAAGTACAATGCAGTTTGCTTGGGGAAAAGAAAAAATTATTGATTTGCTGAATTGAGCACAAGAAAAATTAAAAAAAAAAAAAAAGAGTGAACAGATCAGATACTGGAAATGAGACCCAACAAGAATAAGAGTTTAAAGCCAGTATGTATTAGTGACCACTAAAACACGTAAATTACTTAAGAATTCCCAGAAATCTAGCTGTGGCATTGGATCTCTACCATGTATGACAACATGCTCAAGGAAATTTTATCTATAGGGGTCAGAGAATGGGACTATCGGTTGGTGCCTGGATTATAATCCGTTAACTACTATGCACAAATAAGGTAGGTGTATCTTGTCCACCTATTCATTAAAACTCTTTAATTAAATATATTAAAGAGCCATTATTCATTCACTCCATTTCATTCCCTGGGTACTTATGCAAAGTTTCAAACTGAAATTGATATGTTAATAATCTTAAACCAAGGATAATATTATGAGGAAAATAGGGGAAAATCTGTAGTCCCTTTAGTCTGGGTTTCTTAAAGAACAGTATATACTAAGGAACTTCATTTGAAATATCTAAGATGCTTGAGACAGCTACTAATTCCCAAGTCACACTCAGACCTAATCAGAATCTCTCTGGGAAGCCCCTAGAGACCTGTATTTTAATACTCTTTCTAGACGATTCTTACACACACTAAAGCTTGAGAACCACCACTTCAGCTCAGTGCTCTCCAAAGTAGTGGGTAATCTCCAGGTGTTTAGAATAATCCGCTGGGATTTTAACTTCTTCATTATTCATTTTTAATCTAAAAATTTGTATTAATATTTCATATGTGGGCTGGTCCTAACACAGCTGTGAAGTAACCTGCAGAAAGAATAAATTCTATATCAGCGAGTATATAACAATCCTTCCCTCCCAGGTACAGCCTTTGTGGGAGACTGCAGCTGGTTACTTTGTAATATCATGGTGTTGTTACATTTACTTAAACAAAAATATAATCAGAAATCTTCCAGAAAACAAAAGCTCAGGTCCAGACAGCTTCACAGCTGAATTCTACCAAAAATTTAGAGAAGAGCTAACACCTATCCTACTCAAACGCTTCCAGAAAATTGCAGAGGAAGGTAAACTTCCTAACTCATTCTATCAGGCCACCATCACCCTAATCCCAAAACCTGACAAAGATGCCACAAAAAAAGAAAACTACAGGCCAATATCACTGATGAATATAGACGCAAAAATCCTTAACAAAATTCTAGCAATCAGAATCCAACAACACATTAAAAAGATCATACATCATGACCAAGTGGGCTTTATCCCAGGGATACAGTTCAGTTCAGTTCAGTCGCTCAGTCATGTTTGACTCTCCGTGACCCCATGAATCACAGCACCCCAGGCCTCCCTGTCCATCACCAACTCCCGGAATTCACTCAAACTCATGTCCACAGAGTTGGTGATGCCATCCAGCCATCTCATTCTCGGTTCTTCAATATCCGAAAATCAATCAATGTAATACACCACATTAACAAATTGAAAAATAAAAACCATATGATTATCTCAATAGATGCAGAGAAAGCCTTTGACAAAATTCAACATCCATTTATGATAAAAACCCTCCAGAAGGTGGGAATAGAAGGAACATTCCTCAACATAATAAAAGCTATATATGACAAACCCACAGGAAACATTATCCTTAATGGTGAAAAACTGAAATCATTTCCCCTAAAGTCAGGAACAAGACAAGGGTGCCCACTCTCACCACTACTATTCAACATAGTTTTGGAAGTTTTGGCCACAGCAATCAGAGCAGAAAAAGACATAAAAGGAATCCAAATCAGAAAAGAAGAAGTAAAACTCTCACTGTGCAGATGACATGATCCTCTACACAGAAAACCCTAAAGACTCTACCAGAAAATTACTAGAGCTAATCAATGAATATAGTAAAGTTGCAGGATATAAAATCAACACACAGAAATCCCTTGCATTCCTATACACTAATAATGAGAAAATAGAGAAATTAAGGAAACAATTCCATTCACCGTTGCAACGAAAAGAATAAAATACCTAGGAATATATCTACCTAAAGAAACAAAAGACCTGTATATAGAAAACTATAAAAATATAAAATGGTAGAATATTTGTAATACTCTATAACAATATAAGAAGTCACTAGAAAATTCTTTTCTACCACAACAGGTTCACAGGTTAGCGCTCACCCTTCTTTATAATCCAACTCTCACATCCATACATGACTACTGGAAAAACTATAGCTTTGACTAGATGGACTTTTGGCGGCAAAGCAATTCTCTGCTTTTTAATACGCTGCCTAAGTTTGCCATCACTTTTCTTTCAAGGAGTGTCTTTTAATTTCATGGCTACAGTCATCTGCAGTGATTTTGGAGCCCAAGTAAAGAAAGTCTGCCACTGTTTCCATTGTTTCCCCATCTATGCCATGAAGTGATGGGACCCAATGTCATGATCTTAGTTTTTTTAATGTTGAGTTTTAAGCCAGCTTTTTCACTCTCCTCTTTCACCTTCATCAAGAGGCTCTTTAGTTCCTCTTTGCTTTCTGCCATAAGGGTGGTGTCATCTGCATATCTGAGGTTATTGATATTTCTCCCAGTAATCTTGATTCCAGCTTGTGCTTCATTAATTTAAAACTTGCAAAATTGGTAGATGATTTTTTATGAATTCCATGATAGATTAATGCAGCCAATGATAAGATTTCTTTCTTCTTTTTCAATTTATCTTAGTGAGGTATATTGATCACTGGGGTATCTTTATCACCTTTTAAAAGCTAGCCATGAAATAAACTGACTTTAGATATAAACCTTCAAATCACAAAGTGTTAACCCAAGTTTTTCAAAAGGAATGAAACATACTCAATTACATTTCTACTAGTAATAATACTAGTATTTTAAGTAAAAGCAAAACTTGTTTTTAATTTTTGAATATCATTTATTTCATTTTACTTGTGCTTTAAATTTCCACTTGCATGTACTTTTTACAATGTATATTAACACATCATGAAATTGTAAAATAAATAAGCATAACATAATTTGGAGAAGCATACTTTAAAATACTTTACCGAAAAGAGGTGCCATTTGGAAAATGCAGAAGCAACTATTAACACTTCAGATGGTAACATTTTAGCTGGCATTGCTATATTTTCTTGTTAAGTTAAAATTGGAAAAGAAAGAGCAAAAATTCCTTTTTCTAAGCCATTCAAAATAAAACCATCTTATTTATATTACAGTGTTCTGGTGAAGTTTTTGCTGATGAGATTTCATCGTGAGCCCTGTAACATGCATAATATCCCATGTTTTCAGTGTGTCTCTCACATAACAGCCCTTGAAATCTCCATGACTGAGGAACTTGGTCCCACAAAACACTGACTTGCCTACTTCTGTTCTGTAGAGATAACAGTTTATTGGTTCTGTGATAATCACATGTGTGTGAATTCCTTTTCAAATATATGGCTTCCAACAGTTTCAGGGGGAAAAAAAATCCATAAGCTGTCCAAAACCCTTTTGATTTAGATCAAAGTCTCAAGAACAGTTGAGCCCAATTTAACTTTTTGTAGCACTGTATTTTCAGGTATCCAAGATACACTTTGAAAAAAAATGGTTTTACTTTGTTTCTCCCCAAACACCAATGTACATTTATCGCTACCTCCTTTACAAATCCTAAAGTTTATCTCACTGTTTTTCCCCCTCCCCCAGAGGCATGTAGAACGCAGAGTAGTATCTCTACCTATGTATCTACCTATAAGATCTTAATCAGAAATGTTGGTGTGAGCAGGCAAAACTTAAATGGGAAAAAACACCACAAAGGGGACAACAGCCTATTTACTCCTCTGCACTGGCGCTGACGGATTGGAACACAGACGCCCTGTAATTTCTGCCGACACAAGCATTGGTTCTTTGCTAGACCAGTAGAAGGATTTGATAGAACGAACACAGGCTTGGGATTCACAGAATGGGTCTTTGAGATTTACATTCTGTCTCTGTCACATTTAGCTGTAACTTTATTCCATGGTTCTTCATATATAAAGAAGGACTAAAAAAACTCTAACATAAAATTAATGAAAGCAATATATGACATAACCTATGGTAAGAGTCAAAAGGACCCTGTGAATTAAATGATCCTGTTTCACTTAATTGCCCTATCATTTGAACCATCCTCTGGCTACCACTGTAGGCATTTTTGCAATAAACAATAATTTATCCCTGCAACTTCATCCAGTTCCAACAATCCTGGAAATACGATTAGTATCTGAATACTCCCTGATCTGCTTTTGTTTGTTTGTTGTTGGGGTTTGCATAAAGAGGACAATAGTTTTGGAAATATTAAACCAATATATGGTCCATGACTCAGTAAATCATGTCCCATTACACTCCTCGGTCATTAGGTATTCGCCTTGAGTTTAACTGCATCAGGAAGAAGAGAGTGGGTTCAAAGAGGTTTTATCTCTAGGAAGCTCTCCTCCAACAGAGCTAAGAACAAGAGTGGCAGAGACAAACGAAAAGGGGTAGGACATGCCACACATAGGGCAAAAGGTGATGGCTTGCCAACTGCTACTCCCTTAATTTATTAGCAAGAGGCAATGATATCAAAGCATGAGAGAGGATAAAGTTGAAATTGGACGGGTTTTGTTCCACTGACCATTAGAGATTCTAACAGAAAATCATGTACCACAATATGAAACAGCTACAGCAAAGCAGAAACTGTGTGGAGAACATTTAGGCAGAAGGCGATCAGAGGAAGCATCCCTCAGCTCAGCAGATGCAAGTAGCCTCCCTCCTGCCTTCAGC
Organism: Moschus berezovskii; assembly: GCF_049115385.1. Classification (NCBI taxonomy): domain Eukaryota; kingdom Metazoa; phylum Chordata; class Mammalia; order Artiodactyla; family Moschidae; genus Moschus; species Moschus berezovskii. The sequence continues at coordinate 12,274,243 of NC_142467.1, forward strand.
TCCCACATGAGCATATAGAAGTGGGAAACTGTGGCATCAGAACTTTGGATGGAATGATGATTGCCGGCTTTAAATTGACTATTTATGTGCTTAAAACCTGAGGAGAGTAAGAAACCTTCAGTTGGCAAGTTTGTGTTCCCCTGATCTCCCCCTTCATTGGAAGGACTGATGCTGAAGCTGAAACTCCAATACTTTGGCCACCTGATGCGAAGAACTGATTCATTGGAAAAGACCCTGATGCTGGGAAAGATTGAAGGTGGGAGGAGAAGGGGATGACAGAGGATGAGATGGTTGGATGGCATCACTGACTTAATGGACATGAGGTTGAGTAAACTCTGGGAGTTGGTGATGGACAGGGAGGTCTGGCGTGCTACACTCCATGAGGTCGCAAAGAGTCAAGACACAACTGAGCAACTGAACTGAACTGACCTCCCCCTAAGTCTTCTAGCTCAACTACCACAAAGCAAAATAGGACCTGGAAATCAAAATATTTTAGAAAACTTTAAATTCTCCTTTTTGTAGGTATGTGTCTGACTGTTCATATGCGCCAACACAAAGGCTCTGATTGTCCCAAGAATCATATTCCCACCCAGTCAGACATCTTCCTCACTCTCAAACTATGTTAATAATGTCAAGGATGCACGCAATCAAGAAGCACAACTGAAGGGAGACACCGCAGACATCTCACGTGCCTCCTGAGGCACACTCTTTAGGGATCACGTGCATTCTCTCTGGCTCAAACTAATAGATGAAGCCTCCCAGTGAGGTCAGTAGGTCTCTTCACATAGTGAGAAGTGTTTAAGTTATGAAATATTTTGAACCAAATCTTTACAGGCCCTATGTGACAAAATATTTCCAGGAATCCATATCTCATAAATTAGAACAGAGAAATGAGAAAACAAAGAGCAGAGATGACTAATAAGATATAAATATAGACATATGGATAAACATGAATCAAAAGAAAGCTTTAGTGTCTGTATTAACATTTTACAAAGTAAATTTCACGACAAAAAATATCATGAATTTACCAAGGATTAAAAAAAACAGTCATTTCATAATGACAAAGGAGTTAACTCATCAAAAAATATAACAATTCTAAGACTTATGCACCTAACAATAGAGCATAAAAATATGTAAAGCAAAATCTGACAGAACTGTAAGGAAATATAAAAACAGGCAAATCTGTAATTAGAGTCAGAAATTTCAATACCTATCTCTCAATAATGAGTACAAAAGTAGACAGAAAATCAGTTGGGATATTGTTATGGATTAGATTGTGTCCCCACCAAAATTCTTATGTTGAATTCCTAATCCCTAGTATCTCAGAAGGTGACCTTAGAAATAGAAATTACAGATATTTGATTAACAGATACAAACTACTATATATAAAATAGATAAACAGCAGGAATTTACTGTATAGCACAGGGATTTATACCCGTTATCTTGAAACAATCTATAATGGAACAAAATCTTCAAAAAGAATGAATCACTATACTGCATACCAGAAACTAACACAATAAACTATGCTTTGATATTTTTTTAATTAAGATATGTATATATTTTTTTTTCTTTTTTATTGGAGGCTAATTATTTTACAATATTATATTGGTTGGTTTTGCCATACATTGACATGAATCCACCCCGGGTGTACATGAGTTCCCCTTCCTGAACCCCCCTCCCACCTCCCTCCTCCCCTCATCCTGAAAAGGAAATTTTTTTAAAAGTAAAAGTATCATGCTCTGACCATGATAGAATTAAATTAAAAGTCAATAGAAGTCATTACTTTTTCATTTGCTCTTTTGACACATAAACTGATTATGTGTCAGCACTTAATACATACAGTGTGGAATGTGGTGTGCAGATGATCCCTTCAGAGATTTAAAATTATGGATTTATAACAAAGAATTTGGGTCTTCCATATTAATCCAAATAAGATCTAAGCAAGAACTTTTGTAAAGTACATATAATGTCAACCATAGTACCTGGGGCTAACTTAAACAAATATGCAAGGGCCTATATACTTAAATGTGCATTATTGCTTGTTTAAAACCACAAAAAACAGAAACAATGTAAATGTCAATGTTAATTACTTTACTGAACTGAACAAAAGAGAAATGAACATGAAAAAGAAAATACAATCTCAATAAGCATTATAGCAGAAATCCATCAGTGGCTTACGTTTTACTCCAGGAAATTCTGCATTAACTAAAAACTATTCTGAAAAAGGCAAATTTTATAAGCCAAAACCATGGATTTTTGGTAAAAGTACAGTCAATAAAACATTTAAATAATCCCTTTAAGCCACACAATAGTAATAAAATTACTATCATTTTTCATAGAGATTCCAATTTACAAACTGATTTGTCATAAATTACCTGATGAAAGTTTCAATATGTCCATAAAATAAACAGGATGAGGATCAAGCTCAGTTTCCAGAGGAAGAAATCTAGGCACAGAGATAAAGAGAAAATGTGAAAGTTGGAGCTAGGAATCAGTTCTTCTAATGCTCAAAACATTTGATGACGCATAAAGGTGTGATTTACAGTGAACATTTTCTTTGATCTAGGAAATGAAGTTTTATATGTGAAAGTAGATCCTTTTATCAACACCTCTTATCACATAACTAAAAATATGTGAATAGAAAAAAACTGTTCCAAATTACATTTGGAAAATTGAGTGAAATCTATGTCGTTTATCACAATCCCAAAGTGAATGAGTTACTAATCTCAAAAAAAAAAAAAATCACAATGTCTGGTCCAAATGCACGCAAATAGCCCACTAACTTTCTCTCACATGTACCTAGTCAATTTTCTCTTCCATTTTTAAAGCCCCTGAATCCCATTACAGTGTAATCAATGTAATGAATTCAGAAATAAATAAAGGAAGCAGACTTTGCCTCACAGCAGATATTTGCATTACATCCATGAGAATTTACTGTTATTAAATTAGCTGCAGGAGGGCTTTTTTTATTGCTACCTAAATGCAAGAGAAATAGTCAAAGCAAATAAAATTCCATTTTTAACAACCAAATATTATACTAAAAAAGGTCAAATATACCTGTTTCTACTATTACATGCATGCAAATTTTGATACAGAGCAACCTTTAATTTTCAATTAAAAATGCCAATAATGCTTGACCTACATCTTAACTCTTCAGATTTCCCTAAAAATAAAGAAGACATTAAAACTGAATAATACTGAAGTTCATGTAATAAAGAAAATGATGACCTTAGTAGGCTTAATAGCATATCATTCGGTTTTTCTGCCAAGTTTATTGCCTATATTAATGCCCTCATTAACCAAAACATCAGCCAAGAGCCAAAAAGTAAGGCATGTATTGCAGTTGAAAAAAATTGAATTGTGGAGTCAGATGGAACTGATTTTGAATCCCAGCATAATCATTCACTAGCAAGGTGAATTTGAGTAAGTTACTTAGCTTCATCTGTAAAACAGAGATAATGATAGCTATTTCTTATGGTTACACAACTTAAATAAGAAGAGAATAAAACATGTGGGATGGCTTTTGCACATAATAAGTACTCAGTTGTTATTATTGTTATTAAGTTGCTACCTCATAAAACTAAAATTTTACTCACAGGAGACCATGGAGATAACAACCAAGAGCCTATTTGCTCTTGTACCCATGGCTCTAAATAGCTCGCTTTCCCTAATTCTCTGTACTAATTTTTTTAATTTACTCATCCAACATATATTTATTAAATTCCAACTGTGTGTCAGGCACTTATTTAAACATTGGGGCTATAATAGCAAGCAAACAAAAATTTTTGTTCTCAAGGACAATATAATAGGTACACAAGAATAATATGCGGTATGATAAATAGTAATGAGGGCTAAAGAATAAACGCCAAATAGGACAGGGGGGCAAAGAGTGCTGTGAGTGGGCATGAAATTTCGATGTGACCTATCTTGGCTTCCACTGAGAAACTGGCATTTGTTTAAAGACATATAGGAGGTGAAGGAAGAAGCTATATAAAGTGATAATATTGTGGTTATATTGCAAAGGCAAAGCCAGTAAGATTTGACAGACTGGATCTAGGTTATAAGAAAAGGAGAAAAATCAAGGATGACGTCAAGATATTTTGCCTCAGCAACTAGAAGAATGCAGTTGCAGTTTACCAAGATGGGAAATATTAGGAAAGCAGGAGGTTTGAGAAAAAAAACATGGGAAACTCAGTTTGGATCACACTAACTTTGAGATAACTATCAGACATGTAAGTAGAAATTTCAAGTTGTCATTTAAATACAGAAATCTGGAATTCAGAGAAAAGCCCATCCTGGAAGTGAATTTGGAAGCCATCAGACTGTTATCAACACATAATCCATGACTTGTGAAGATCCTTAGACTCATTCAGAATTGGATGTATATAGAAATTCTAAAAGGACCAAGGACTAGGAACTGAGTTCTCCATCATTCAGAAATCAGAGAATGAGAAGGGGAAATAGCCAGCAAAGATGACAAATAAGTAAATGTTAGTGGCATAGAGAAAAACACAATAAGCACCAGTGTCTAGGAAACCAACCAAGAAACAGTACATCAAAGAGAAGGAAAGGGTCAGTGGCGTCAAATGTTTTTTTGAAGGTCACATAGCATGAGGACTGAGAGTTGCCCATTGGGTTTAAAAATCTGGAATCGATTGGTACTTTAACAAGAGATGTTTCATTGGAGTTGTAGAAGTGAAACACAGGGGTAGAACTAATGAAAAGAAACTGAGGCAGGAAATATAGAGAAAGTTCTCAAAGAAGTTTACAACAAAGATAAGGAGAAAAAGTGATGGTAGCAGGAAAGAAAGTCAGTCAGGGAAAGTTTTGTTGCTGTTACCTTTAAGATAAGAGAAGTTCCAGCATGTGAAATGGTGAAACAATTCTAGGAGATGAGGGAATCTGATGATGTGGAAGAAAGAGAGGACAAGTGTTAAAACAATGACCTTGGGAACAATGAAAAAGGGATGTGAGCTGGAGTGATGTGGATGGATAATCAGAGCCAGGAAGACAGTGAACCTTAGTGCTAATGTTCACTGGAAGAGTATGTGTGGGGGTGGAATCTTAAAGAAGTTCTCTCCTGACCTCTTCTAATTTCTCAGTAATATGGAAATCAAGATTAAAAGCTGAGACAGAAGCATAATGGGTTTGAAAAAATGAAATAAGGTATGAAATAATAGTCTATGAGACAGAGAATAAAATGGACTTCAGAATGAAGTAAGACAATCTGGCAGCATTGAGAACCAGTGGAGACAAGTGACCACTAATTTAAAATAAAATCATGAACAGAAAAACAAAACATGCTATGTTACATACAGCCTTAAAAAGGAATGAAATTCTGACATATGCACAACACAATTGAACCCTGAAAACACTGTACTAATTGAAACAGTTTAGTTCAGTCGCTCATTTGTATCTGACTCTTTGCAACCCCATGGACTGCAGCACACCAGGCCTCCCTGTCCATCACCAACTCCCAGAGTTTACTCAAACTCATGTCCATTGATTCGGTGATGCCATCCAGCCATCTCATCCTCTGTTGTCCCGTTCTCCCCCTGCCTTCAATCTTTCCCAGCATCAGGGTCTTTTCCAATGAATCAGCTCTTCGCATGAGGTGGCCAAAGTATTGGAGTTTCAACTTCAGCATCAGTCCTTCCAATGAACATTCAGGGCTGATTTCCTTTAGGATGGACTGGTTGGATCTCCTTGCTATCCAAGGGACTCTCAAGAGTCTTCTCCAACACCACAGTTCAAAAGCATCAATTCTTTGGCGCTCAGCTTTCTTTATAGTCCAACTGTCACATCCATACATCACTACTGGAAAAACCATAGCCTTGACTAGACAGATCTTTGTTGGCAAAGAAATGTCTCTGCTTTTTAATATAAACAGGTCTCAAAAGAATAAATACCATATGATTCCACTCATACTAGGTACCTAGATTACCTAGACAGTAAGAGTACCTGTGAGAGCAGTCACAAGGTAGAATGGTGGTTTCTGGGGTTTGGGGGAACAAGAAATGAAAAGTTATTATTTAAAAGCTGTTGTCTGAAGTTATTGTTAGAATACCAGTTTGGGAAAATGAAAAAGTCCTGGAGATTGGTGGTAGTGATGGCTGGAAAATAATGTGAATGCACTTAATGCCAATGAATTGTATACTTCAAAATGGTTAGAATGGTAAGTTTTATGCTACACATGTTTTATCACAGGTCCTTCATCATTCATAAAACATAAAGCAAAATCAGACATCAGGGTTGTGTTTTTCTCTCTAGCCATGTTCAGGTATATAGCCATAGAACAGGAGGAGTTCAGTTCAGTTCAGTTCAGTCGCTCAGTCGTGTCCGACTCTCCGCGCATCTAAATAACACTGTTGTTTTACTTTCTGAAGTCAAGTAAAAAGTCATTATAAGGATAAATTGTGTAACTTAAGACCAAAAAGTAAGGAAATGAGGACACAAAGTGGGTTTCAGGCACTAAAATTCTGTGGAATCATACCTGATCGGACTGGAAGATTACTGGAGTTGAGATAATTTGAGAACATAAGCTGAAAAAAAAAAAAAAAACAGAGATGATTTTCAGGGAGAAGGGTGCTTGAAATTAAGATTATGGGAATATTAAATTATGTGTACTGACAGAGCCTAAAACATGACCAGGGGAGTAAAAAATTTAGGGATTACTGAGGACAAACGTCCAGAGAAGGCAATGGCACCCCACTCCAGTACTCTTGCCTGGAGAATCCCATGGAGGGAGGAGCCTGGCGGGCTATAGTCCATGGGGTCGCTAAGAGTTGGACACAACTAAGCGACTTCACTTTCCCTTTTCCGTTTCATGCATTGGAGAAGGAAATGGCAACCCACTCCAGTGTTCTTGCCTGGAGAATCCCAGGGACGGGGGAGCCTGGTGGGCTTCCGTCTGTGGGGTCACACAGAGTCGGACACGACTGAAGTGACTTAGCAGCAGCAAAGGACAAACATCACTAGAGAAGGGCAGGTCAAGGAACTGCTGGGTCAGGGTTTTGGACGTAAAGACCTATGCAGACAGTGAGACTATCGAGAATTACAGCAGTATTATTGTAAAGAGTGTCAGTAAGCCAAAAGCTAAAATCTTCCAAGAATAAAAGTGTGGGTGTGGGTGAAACAGATGGTGGCAACAGATGATTGCAATCAGGAAGAGTAGGGGGCAGTAATGCAGTCTGATGAAATACGATTTAAAGCTGAGTGTCTGCAAGGAGAAGGAGGGATGATTGGAATCCTCAAAGAGAACACAGACTCCATCTGCAGGTCCAGCAGTAGAAAATGCGTGAAAGAAAATACAGCTCCCACTTGGGAGGGCTGCAGGGGAAGAAGTGCCCAGATCCAGTTAGAACACAGCATTAATGTCATGTTCAGGAAAGAGGTCAGTGATAAGGGCAGTTTGCAGCGACTGGTCTAATCAGCCAAGGACCACGAGTTGCAAAACTGCAGTCTGACAAAATCAGATTTATTGACTTGATTCAGTGAAAAAGGCACTCAGAGGAATCCTGGAACACCCCTTTCAACAAGAGGGAGGAAGAAAGCGTGCTTTGTAGGGCTGGGTTCCTGCTGAAGGATTCAGAGGAGGGACTGAGGGGAGCCAGGATCAGTGCTACATCCCTCCAGTTTCTCAGGTGGAACGCGGAGAAGCAAGCACTAACTCGGGCTTCTCTGGTGGTTCAGCTGGTAAAGAATCCGCCTGCAACACGGGAGACCTGGGTTCGATCCCTGGGTTGGGAAGATCCCCTGGAGAAGGGAAAGGCTCCCCACTCCAGTGTTCTGGCCTGGAGAATCCCATGGACTGTATAGTTCATGGGGTCGCAAAGAGTCGGACACGACTGAGTGACTCTCACTTCACTTCACTTCACGCATTAACTAGGGATCAGGGGATGTTATGAGGTGAGGGTTGCTGAGTGATTGGGTGTCCCCAGTAATAAATGAGGACCGTGAAGTAGGTCCAGGATGTAATGGGTAAGAAAGCAATAGTCATTCGAAGAAGGGAGCCTTGTGGCATTTCAAGGTTGCCACCTCCTATTCGCTTTGCTGTTGGCTTTAGCTTTGTCTGACTTCCCAGCCCGATGAACAGCATGGATTTTTTTTTTTTTTCTCTTTTCAGTCTGAGCTGATATTTACTCTTTCAGTCCCAGACAGTCTCACTCCTTCACTGAACATGATTCCAGAAAGCACGCTGGAGGAGATTCAGCAGAAGGAGAAGGAGGGAGAGCCGGGGCCATAACAGACACATCTGGACAAAGAGGATTGAAGTTTAGGAAATGCGTGCTGACCTGGAAAGCATGGACGTCTTGTCCTGATCACTTAAACCTACTGTCCTGTGATGCTTCATGGAGGGAAGGGATGGGGTTGGGCAGGCTGAGTACTCTGGGAGTACTCAGGGACCCGAAGCCCTGCCTCACCTCTGCTGTGAGGGCCCTACAGCAAGGTGGGCTTCTTTGGAGCACTATGGCCCTCTCTTGATTTCCATGAGGAAGCAGAAAATAAAAGGGAGAAAACATCGGGAATGGGTGTTGCCTCATAGTGAAGAGAACTAACAACAGAGAAGAAATAAAGATTAAAAATGTATAAAACATATCACATTTCAAAGTACACAACAATTTGGAATTATGTGATATCAAGGTAAATAACGTAATACACAGCATGTTCCCTGAAGTCATCATAGTGTTATACCAGGGGATGATTAATATTCTTAATGGTGTCCCGGAATTACCAATAAAAGGGGAAATTATGGTGAGTGTGCTCTTTACAAGGCAATAAGATAGAACCAGAATATATTTTCTGTTTCCTTCTGTTCACAATAAATAATCCATCTCTTCTTCTTCACTAGTTTCTTCCTCATCAAATTTATTTGGAAAAGACACCCATCAAGAAATACTGCCATACAGAACACTTGGCTCCACAGACAGACTGCTAACCCAAAGGCTGTCCAGTGAGTGGACCAGAACATGCCAAGTCTCCAAGTTCACAGTCCGTCCCTCAACACGTGGTAACAGAACAGGTTCCTTCCACCAGCGCCACCCTTAAGAGAAACATGCTGGAAAATTAGAAACAAAGAAAACAGTCCCTGCCTATGGGCGCTCACAGTCTAGCACAGATTTGTAACAGTAAACATTTCACAATTCACTTAGTACTTTCATGTGCATTCTCCCATTTGGTCCTCACAAATATCCTGTGAAGATATTAATGTGTAACCTCATTTTGCAGTGACAGAAACTATGCTTCAGGGAGTTTAAGAAACTTGTCCAAGGTAACATTACTAATGAGCAGAGTTGTAGATGTTGTTTAGTCACTAAGTCCTGGCTGGCTCTTCCATGACCCTGTGGACTGCAGCCCAGCAGGGTCCTCTGTCCATGGGATTTCCTAGGCAATACTGGAGTGGTTTGCCATTTCCTTCTCCAAGGATCCTCCCAACACAGGGATCGAATCTGCACCTCCTGCATTGCAGGCGGAATCTTTACTACTGAGCCACCAAGGAAGCCCTAATTAGTAAAGACTGCGCTTCAATTTGGATTTCAAGCTTCACATTTGAACAATTCTTTGGCCAGAGGAGGAGCAGGGAGAGATTACATGAGTGTTTTAGGAAGGGCAACCATAACTCAGCTTCCTGCATATAATCAGGGCACAGAAGACTGATAAGACAGATCAAGAGAATGAGAAGGTGTCTGCACCTCAAACACAGGAGAGATACAGGAAGCAGCCACACTCAGCCACTGGCTAAGACACACTTCCATTTGGTTTCTTCTCTTTCTGAGCAGAATGGATAAGTTCTAGCCTTGTAGTAGGTCTTACTTAGGCAGTATTCATCTGAGTTTGACCTCAAAATAATAGACTCACGTTATTGGTCTGATTTGACTTGAACCATAGTCTTAAGTCTTAACACATTGTGTTTATATTGGCCAAATCATATAAGCTCATTTCATAAACAAATTGGATACCATTCAGTTTTCCTGTGGAAACTGCTTTCATTTTCACTGTTCTCTTATGTTACTACCTTAGTGATATGGGCAATATATTGATTGTGTTAAGAAAGAATAAGATCTACATTAAAATAAAAGATCCTTCACTTCCAAAAAAATAAATAAAAACAAAAGATTCCTAAATGTTTTAGGTACATCCTCCTGATCCCTATAGAGATTATCTTCCCAGGTCATTAAGTCAAGTACACTGACCTATATTGCAAAAGAAACATTTAAGAACCTACAAACTCTAGAAAATATGAGAAACATATTAAACAACACAATAGTTGTTTATTAATGTGCACGGCAAGCAAGTGGAGTTGAAATGTAAGCATTCATTACTAATACGCCTTAAATATGCCTAGATTTCTTATTATGTGTTCCTGCAATTAGATACAGTAAGCACCTGCTATATACCAGCATCTGCCCTCATGTGGTTTACAGTTTAGCAGGGAAAAATATCCATGAGAGAAATATGCTATGAAATCTATACGGTAAGGTGGGAATACAAAAAGTAAAATGGTAAATTATATATTATATCATTGAGAAATTCTTATCAGCAGAAATAACTTTTAATCTTGATCATGGAAGAGGTTTCTGTGTTTGATAATTGGGATAACTGGAAACTTTTAGAAGAGGGTGTTTCCAATAAAACTGCATATGACAAGAGCCCAAAAATGTGGAATGGAGATCTTAGAGAGCTAGAGTAAAAGAAGACAGCTTTATGCCATAAAAATCAGCTCGGACTTTATTCTCTCAACAATATCCTCATTAATCAGAGCCGGCTAACTTAACACAACTCTCAATTTCAATATTTTGAAACCAATTTTATATAATATTATGATGATATATGAGTGGGTAGAGGGTAATATTTGCAATAGCATGACAACCCAAACTAGCTGTCAGATCTTGCCCTTGGTTTTTATATGCTTCATGGTAACACCTTTCCCTGTGGGTCAATGATTCAAGACAATCACAAAGTTCTACTTTCATAGGTTCAGTTCAGTTCAGTTCAGTTCAGTCACTCAGTTGTGTCCGACTCTCCGCGACCCCATGAATCACAGCACGCCAGGCCTCCCTGTCCATCACCAACTTCCGGAGTTCACCCAAACTCATGTCCACAGAGTCCGTATCAGTCTAGTCCAAAAGAATACATTAAAGTTAGAGGCCAAAGACACGCACAAATCCCCAAAATATAAGCTGCAAGGAGAAATAGTGTCTGTTAAACATGATCAGGAACATAGGCAGTTTCTAAGAGCTTTCAAACTTCTGCTGTTACACACAATGGCAATGTTGGTCTCTAAGTACCACTTACCCTTTCATACCTCCAGGGTCAGGCATTTCAAGTTTATGTATACAAAAGGGCAGCTCTTCAGGGAGCCAGCTCAGTGTACCCGTAGGTCAGAAAAGCATAAAATTGGTAAGATGATTCAAAACTGTTAGATCTAATTTCAAACTTAGAGTTTCAGGATTATGGAATACCATTAAGTATTATAAACTCTAACAAAGGGGATGGAAGCAGAAAAATGAATGTAAAAACATTCACCAACAGAGTCTGGATTACTATACTAGAAAAAAAAAAGTGTGGATTACTATACTAGAAAGTATGACCCAGCACTGACTTCAGGAAGTTTTTCCTAATTTTCAATTAACCTTCAAAGTAGTTTAGCCTCATGAGCCTGTATCACCAACACAACTCAACTTCCCTCCCACACCCACAAATATCACCAAGGGGAGAAAAACTGTATCACTCCTCACATGGTGGCTGCCATTCAGGATCCAGGACTTTGTAAAACCCTCCAATACGACTCCAGCTTAGGCAATGAAACAGGGATTTATCACACACACACACACAAAAAAAAAAACACTATACCATAACTAAACTCAGAGAGCTACCTAACCCCTTCTCTGAAATAGGGACTGAGCACAGTGTAGTCCCAAATTACTTTTTTTCTTACCTACTGATCTACACATTCATAGTTTTAATTCATCTAAATTTTGTTTTAAAAAAATAATCCCTGAATGTCAAATTAAGAAAGATACAAACTTGGGACAATTTATGTATCAGTTGAGCTCATCTCCTCAAATTAAATTTGGGGCTGTCCTACAAGTACTTCCCTAATTCAGTTCAGTTCAGTCGCTCAGTCATGTCTAACTGTTTGCAACCCCACGGATTGCAGCACGTCAGGCCTCCCTGTCCATCACCAACTCCCGGGGTTTACTCAAACTCATGTCCATCGAGTTGGTGATCCATCCAACCATCTGATCCTCTGTCATCCCCTTCTCCTCCTGCCTTCAATCTTTCCCAGCATCAGGGTCTTCTCCAATGAGTCAGTTCTTCACATCAGGTGGCCAAAGTATTGGAGTTTCAGCTTCAGCATCAGTCCTTCCAATGAATATTCAGGACCGATTTCCTTTAGGATGGACTGGTTGCATCTCCTTGCAGTCCAAGGGACTCTCAAGAGTCCTATCCAACACTACAGTTCAAAAACATCACTACTTTGGCACTCAGCCTTCTTTATAGTCCAACTCTCACATCCATACATGACTACTGGAAAAACCATAGCCTTGACTAGATGGACCTTTGTTGACTAAGTAATGTCTCTGCTTTTTTTTTTTTTTTTAATGTCTCTGCTTTTTAATATGCTGTCTAGGTTGGTCATAACTTTTCTTCCAAGAGTAAGCGTCTTTAAATTTCATGGCTGCAGTCACCATCTGCAGTGATTTTGGAGCCCTGAAAATAAAGCCTGACATTGTTTCCAGGAGGTTGAGAGAGAGAGAGAGAAAAGACTGAGCTATCTGAAAAGAGCTGTAACTTTTGGGCAAAGGATGCACCCAGCTTGTGGCGCGATGCCACAGGGTAAAGACTAAAGGAATAAATCACTCCTCTCTCCCTCGGACCTACGGCAAGTGTTCCGCCATCCGACCCAAACAGAAGCCAGAGAACAGGAAAGGCTGTCAACCGCAGTCGATCCAGTTTAGCCCCTCCAGGCACAGCGTCTAGAGGATCTGAATGATCAAAAGCAAAACCTTATATAGTAACTGAAACTCTTCATTCATAAATGAGTTCAACCAGATGCATAGGCCAAGCAACACACAAATTTTTTTCTCAGTCACTCCTCTCCCTAGAAACATCTTCTATACATTTGCAGTACCTTGAGAAGTCACTCAGAACACAAATTATTAGTGTTGCTATGCTTTATTGTTAAATTTTGTGCTCTGAATACAGACATGAACAAAATTCATATCAGCAGACACAAAATAGTGGTAAGTAAATTAATCAAAATATTTTATTCAGAATAAGTTTTCATCTTTTAGCTAAACAGAGATAGAGATAAGAATAAAAAAAGATAAGCTGTTTATATCTTAAATATTTCTACAATCATTTGCCAGTTTCCCATCTTCTACTTTTCCTTTCTTTTTCTTTTGAGCAGCTTTATTTTTAGTCTAACCATTTTAAAGATATCTTCTTTCATTATAAAATAAATATAATATCTGTGTTTGCAACAAATCAAATTTATTTCAATCTGTATCAGTATATTGGCAGATAACATTGACCCCTCTCATAAAGGCATAAATTCAATGTACATACACAGAAGAGCAAATAAACACTATGAAAAGACACTGGCAGCTTAAGGTAAGATCATTCTGAGACATACTGATATTTAAAGTCTCTGCTTTTAAAAAAAATCCATGTACTAGAATATTAGCTGATTCAGTTCAGTTCAGTTCAGTTGCTCAGTCGTGTCCAACTCTTTGCATGTCCTACGGATAACAGATAAGGTTCTCAAAGGGAGCATTCTTCTGATTTAAACCAAGAGTCTAAGTAATCTAAATTAGCATCTTGATTTTATAACATTAATCATATACCTGCTATGTGACGGATACAGTACTAGGAAGTGTTATTTGGAGAAACTAATTTATAAACACATAAAATCACGCGACTCAAGGAACAATCTATTGAAACGCGCCTCCAGCCATTTCCAACAACTAACTTTTTCACAACCACATAACATGACCGTCATCTGCCTTGCCCTCTGTTCGCCTTCCTCTGAGGGGTGTTCCCTTTTTCCTCTCCAAGTCATACGCCTCTTCAAAGTTCCAACTCGAATGCTGTGTGACACAGACTGTGAAAAACGACCAAATTAATTCTCACGCTTCTGCTGGGAGTATAGCTTTACCACATTTCACTGCCTAACTGGGGCCCTAAGAATGAGTCCCAGGCAATCAAATGGGCATGGAAGTGGTTTGAATGACCCCCAGTAAATAATCCATAAAAAGTGGTGCATTCACTTCTTCATGCTTTCAGGAGACTGAGATGGCAATATTCAAATCAACTCCGGAAGTTATTTGTTAAAGATGTAATTTCTGCCACTAATCTGGATTCTCGATGACTATCTTGAAGCAGAATCCTCCTGCCAACCAAGAAGCCTCTGGACTGGTACAGGAGCAAAGAATGAGCTTCTAATATGATGAACCACTACACTTGGGCCTCTATTTATTATAATTCAGGTTTCCATAATCTGCCTCTTCCATTAAACCACTATGGTCATTCTCATTCACACCCACTGAAAACTTGGGTATTATACTAAATATACCAGCACTAATTTGTGTCCTTACGTTTTGGTTTAACATTATAAGTAGCCTTCTTGCACTTCTGCAGCTCAGTTCAGTTCAGTTCAGTCACTCAGTGGTGTTTGACTCTTTGCGACCCCATGAACCGCAGCACACCAGGCCTCCCAGTCTATCACCAACACCCAGAGTCCACCCAAACCCATATCCATTGAGTTGGTGATGCCATCCAACCATCTCATCCTCTGTTGTCCCCTTCTCCTCCTGCCCTCAATCTTTCCCAGCATCAGGGTCTTTGCAAATGAGTCAGCTCTTCCCATCAGGGAGCCAAAGTATTGGAGTTTCAGCTTCAACATCAGTCCTTCCAATGAACACCCAGGACTGATATCCTTTAGGATGGACTAGTTGGATCTCCTTGCAGTCCAAGGGACTCTCAAGAGTCTTCTCCAGCACCACAGTTCAAAAGCATCAATTCTTCGGGGCTCAGCGTTCTTCACAGCCCAACTCTCACATCCATACATGACCACTGGAAAAACCAAATCCTTGACTAGATAGACCTTTGTTGACAAAGTAATGTCTCTGCTTTTTAATATGCTGTCTCGGCTGGTCATAACTTTCCTTCCAAGGAGTAAGCGTCTTTTAATTTCATGGCTGCAGTCACCATCTGCAGTGATTTTGGAGCCCAGAAAAATAAAGTCAGCTGCAGTTTCCACTGTCTGCCCATCTGTTTGCCATGAAGTGATGGGACCAGATGCCATGATCTTTGTTTTCTGAATGTTGAGCTTTAAGCCAACTGTTTCACTCTCCTCTTTCACTTTCATCAAGAGGCTCTTTAGTTCTTCTTCACTTTCTGCCATAAGGGTGGTGTCATCTGCATATCTGAGATTATTGATATTTCTCCCAGCAATCTTGATTCCAGCTTGTGCTTCCTCCAGCTCAGCATTTTTCATGATGTACTCTGCACATAAGTTAAATAAGCAGAATGACAATACATAGCCTTGATGTAATCCTTTTCCTATTTGGAACCAGTCTGTTGTCCCATGTCCAGTTCTAACTGTTGCTTCCTGACCTATATACAGGTTTCTCAAGAGGCAGGTCTCTTAACTCCTCTAATTTCAAAAACCAGAGATAATTAAATACCTGAGCTGCAGCAGGAGTTTTAGCATAAAAGGGACATGATTATAAAGCAAAAAATACTAAATAAAAGCCTTGCTGTGTAGTGAATAACTTAAAACTCATAGCATCAATGTGCTGCAGTACACACCTGCAGCATTTACTTAAAGAGGGATGTGTCCCAACTCCTCAGAGGTAACTTCTGAACACTTAGGATTTCCCAAATGATAAAGAGTGTCCTTGTTATCCAGACCACACCTAATGGTTCATGCTACTCAGGAAGTTCATGGTGCACCTCCAGATAGATTATGCTAATGGCTTGCTCCTTAGAAGTAAAGCTATGACAAACATAAACAGCATATTAAAAAGCAGAGACATCACACTGCCAACGAAAGGCAATATAGTCAAAGCTATGATTTTTCCAGTCACCGACTCAATGGACATGAATTTAAATAAACTCTGGGAGATAATTGAGGTCACAGGAGCCTGGTGTGCTGCCATCCATGGTGTCACAAAGACTTAGACATGACTTAGCAACCAAACGAGTCAGTGATCCTATCTAATCATCTCATCCTTTGCTGCCTGCTTCTCTTTTTGCCTCCAATCTTTCCCAATATCAGGGTCTTTTCCAAAGAATCAGTTCTTCAGATCAGGTGGCCAAAATACTGGAGCTTCAGCTTCAGCATCAGTCCTTCCAACGAATATTCAGGGTTGATTTCCTTTGGGATAAGGCTTCCTGGTGGCTCAGATGGTAAAGAATCTGCCTGCAATGAGGGAGACCAGTGTTCAGTCCCTGGGTCAGGAAGATCCCCTGGAGAAGGGAATGGCAACGCACTCCAGTATTCTTGCCTGGAGAACTCCATAGACAGAGGTGCCTAGCAGGCTACAGTCCATGGGGTCACAAAGAATCAGACATGACTGAGTGACTCATTTCATTTTCACTTCCTTTAGGATTGCCTGGTTTAATTTCCTTGCAGTCCAAGGCACTCACAAGTCTTCTCCAGCACCATAATTCAAAGGTATTAATCCTCCAGCTCTCAGCCTTCTTTATGATCTAACTCTTATATTCATACATGACTGCTGGAAAAACCATGTATGTGACTCTAGCAACCTTCATCAGCAAAGTGATGTCTCTGCTTTTTAACATGTTGTCTAGGTCTATCACAGTTTTCCTTCCAACGAGCAAGCATATTTTAATTTCATGGCTGCAGTCACCATCTGCAATGATTTTGGAGCCCATGAAATTAAAAGCTGTCACTGCTTCCACATTTTTCCCCTCTATATGTCATGAACCAGATGCCATGATCTTAGTTTTTTTTAATGGTGAGTTTCAAGCCAGCTTTTTCACTCTCCTCTTTCACCCTCATCAAGAGGCTCTTTGGTTTCTCTTCGTTTTCTGCCTTTAGAGTGATATCGTCTTCATAGCTGAGACTGTTGATATTTCTCCCAGCAAAATCACAAGCTTGATTCCAGCTTGTGATTCACCCAGCCCACTATTTTGCAGGATGTACACTGGGGTTGTGGAGAGTCAGACACGACTGAGCAACTGAACTGAACTGAACACTGCATGTAAGTTAAATAAGTAGGGTAACAATATACAGCCTTCTCATATTCCTAGTTTTGAGCCAGTCACTTGTTCCAAGTTCAGTTCTGTCATTTCATGACCCACATACGTGTTTCTCAGGAAACAGGTCAGGTGGTCTCATACTCCCACCTCTCTAAGAATTTTCCACAGTTGTGATCCACACAGTCAAAGGCTTTAGCACAATCCATGAAGCAGAAGTAGATGTTTTTCTGGAGTTCCCTTGCTTTCTCCATGATCCAGTGGATGTTGGCAATTTGATCTGTGGTTCCTCTGCCTTTTCTAAACCTAACTTGTACATCTGGAAGTTTTTAGTTCATGTACTGCTGAAGCCTAGCTGGAAGGATTTGGAGCATAACTTTGCTGGCATGTGAAATGAGTGCAAGTGTACGGTAGTTTGAACATTGTTTGGCATTGCCCTTCTTTGGGATTGGAATGAAAACTGACCTTTTCCAGTCCTGTGCCCACTGTTGAATTTTCCAAATTTGCTGACATACTAAGTGTAGCACTTTAATAGCATCATCTTTTAGGATCTGCAATAGCTCAGCTGGATTCCATCACGTCCACTAGTTTTGTTTGTAGTGATGCTTTCTAAGGCCCACTTGACTTCACATTCCAGAATGTCTGACTCTAGATAAGTGACCACACCAACATGGTTATTAAGGACATTAAGACCTTTTTTACATAGTTCTTCTGGGTATTCTCGCCACCTTTTCTTCATCTCTTTTCCGTTAGGTCCTTAACATTTCTGTTTTTTATCGTGCCCATCCTTGCATGAAATTCCCTTGATATCTCCAGTTTTCTTGAAGAGATCGTTAATATTTCTCATTCTACCGTTTTCCTCTATTTCTTTGCATTGTTGATTTAAGAAGGCCTTTTTATCTCTCCTTGCTACCTCTAGAACTCCACATTCAGTTGGATATATCTTTCCCTTTCTGCCTTGCTTTTTGCTTCCCTTCTTTATCAGCTGTATGTAAGGCCTCCTCAGACTACCACTTTGCCATCTTGCATTTCTTTTTCATTGGGATAATTTTGGTTACTGACTCCTGTACAATGTTACAAACTTCTGTCCATAGTTCTTCAGGCACCCTCTCTACCAGATTAATCCATTGAATCTATTCATCACCTCCATTGTATAATCATAAGGAAATTGATTTAGGTCATACCTGACTGGCCTAGTGATTTTCCCTACTTTATTCAATTTAAGCCTGAATTTTGCAATAAGGAGCTCATAATCTGAGTCACAGTCAGCTCCAGGTCTTGTTTTTGTTGACTGTATAAAGCTTCTCCTTCTTTGGCTGCAAAGAACATAATCAATCTGATTTTGGTATTTACCTTCTGGTGAAGTCCATGTGTAGAGTTGTCTTTTAGGTTGCTAGAAAAGGGTGTTTGCTAAGACCAGCTTGTTCTCTTGACAAAACTCCATTAGCCTTTGCCCTGCTTCATTTTGTACTCCAAGGCCAAACTCACCCATTACTCCAGGCATCTCTTGACTTCCTATTTTTGTATTTCAGTCCCCTGTGATGAAAGGGTACCTTTTTTGGTGTTAGTTCTAGAAGGTCTTGTCGGATTTCATAGAACCCTTCAACTTCAGCTTCTCTGGCATCAGTAATTGAAGCATAGACTTGAATTACTGTGATGTTAAACAGTTTGCCTTGGAAACAAACTGAGATCATTCTATCCCTTCTGAGGTTGCACACAAGTACTGCATTTCGGACTCTCTTGTTAACTATGATGGCGACTCCATCTCTTCTAAGGGACCCTCGCCCACAACAGTAGATATAACGGTCATCTGAGTTAAATTCACCCATTCCTGTCCATTTTAGTTCACTGATTGCTAAGATGTCTATGTTCACTCTTGCCATCTCCTGCTTGAACACGCCCAACTTACCTTGACTCATTTACCTGACATTCCAGGTTCCTATTACCATCTTCTTTATAAGCAACAGACTTTGCTTTTACCACCAGACATCCACAACTAGAAGTCACTTCTGCTTTGGCCCAGCCGCTTCATTCTTTCTGGAGCTATTAGTAACTACCCTCTGCTCTTCCCCAGTAGCATATCCAACACCTTCTGACCTGAGGGGTTCATCTTCCAGTGATGTCATACCCTCATCCTTTTTCACAGTGATCATGGGGTTCTCCAGGCAAGAATACTGGAGTGGGTTGCCATTTTCTCCTCCAGTGGGAGAAATTTTGTCAGAGCTCTTCACTATGACCCATCTGCCTTGGGTGGCCCTACACAGCATGCCTCAAAGCTTCACTGAGTTACGCAAGTCACTTTACCATGACAAGGCTATCATCCACGAAGGGGAGAAGCAATGACTACCCAGTGGCATTAAATTCCTCTAGCACCCAGATCATGATTCTAAATATCATCTCTGACTAGACTTCTTGATTTATTCCAAATTAGAACCAGAAGCTTACACCACAGATCAGATCATCTTGCTGCACCAAAAAAGCAAGAAGTTATGAAAGATGAGTGGGGTCCCTGTCAAAAGGACACAGAAGTCAACATAAAGGGACCCACGATACAAAAAAATGGGACAATGTGAACACAAAATGGAATAACAAAAACAATAAATTGAAACACATCAAATTGAAATATAAAAACAAAATTTAATGAGTTCATAATTTTAATTTTTAAACAAACTCATCATCACCATCAAATACTGCTAGGGTACAATTCCTTATTTTGAAAACTGACAAATAAAAAGAAGAATTAAGCACAATATTCTGGATAACAAAGTGGATGAGGTGTGACAAATCCCAGACAAAATATACAGAAGGAAGAATCAAATTAGAAAATCATCTTTTTGATTCTTCCTCTTACCTCTTCATCCTCTAACCCTGGGCAATGAAAGGTCATGATATATCTGGATCATCTTGTATCAGAAAACAGGTAACTGCTCAAAGAATAATGGAGTCATGTCAAAAGGACACAGGAGCCAACTCTCAAGGGGCTCTGACTGGCCAAATCAATTTGAGCATCAAAATTTTAAATGATATTGATGGATTATAACTCACTGAGTAAAATAGGAGAATATAACATACAACACTGTTATAACAATAAATAAGTTGAAAATTTCATGAAGAGCAGGACATTTAAATAGTTTCAAAGTACCTCTCCGTAAAATATTAAGTAATTACAAAAGGATAAAGAATAACCTCACAGTGGAGAAACCTGGCAGAGGCTACCTTAATCAAATGATGAAAGTGAATGTCATCAGCAATGGAACAAATCAAAATCATGAGCCACTTGATAGTTTGGAACAAGAACACAGTATCACTTTTGTGACATTTCTGCTACAGTTGCATAACTTGGCTCTCAGTTCAGTTCAGTTCAGTTCAGTCGCTTAGTCGTGTCCGACTCTTTGCGACCCCATGAATCACATACCAGTCAAACACAAATTGAAGGACATACTATGAGTGCTCTGTAATCTTCAGGAAAGCCAAGGCTGTAAAGGTCAAGAAAGAACTAAGAAATTGTTCCAATTCAAAAGAAAATAAAGAAGCATGGCAGCTAAACACAGTTCAAGATTCTGAACTGGATCTTCTCCTTATGAAGGATATTACTGAGGTATTTGGCAAAACTTGAACGGGGTCTAAGATTAGATGATAGCAATGTGTCGATATTAATTTACTGATTTCGAAGTTTGAACTGTGGTTATGTAGAATGCCCCTGTTGCAGGAAATACATGAAAGTATTAAAATATGGCTGGGTATCACACCATTAACAAACTTTCAGATATATAGGAAAAAACAATTTTCTGTACTATACTTCCAAATTTTCTATAAGTTTAAGATTTATTTTTTAATAAAAAAAAAGAAAAATCACCATTTTGCAAACACAATTAAATGATTACCTAGATAATGATCAACAATGGATTCTAAAATTATAAGGTATCCTGTAAATATGATATCTCATAGATTAAGCTTCCATAGGCTCTTCTTTATAGTGGAGGGTTTAGGCTGACTCCACCTGAACCAACTGATCAGTCTTAATGTCATCAAATGTTAGTCAACAAAGGAAAATACAAAATATGATGTAATATAATATGAAGGATACAGAAGCCACTATGAAATATCTTTCCCTCAAAATATGTGTGGGTCTCATAATGCCTTTAGCTCTAATGGAGAGTAAAAAGGAAACACAGGGAACAGACCAGCCATTTAATAATATCACAAGGATGCAATCAGCCAAATCTACAGGGCAGAACATTCTGCTAGACAAATGAGCTGGTCTCCCCAACAAGTCAGTTATGAAGAGGAACAAAAAGTGGTGTACGAGGAAGGACTTAAGTAGAATAAGAGACTTAATAACTGAATGTAGCTATGGACCTTGTTTGATCCTGATTTGAATAAACCAGGAGCGAAATAACATCACTGAGATAATAAAAAAATCTTAAATAAGGGCTGGTCATAAATAATATGGAAAAGCAATTGGTAAAATTGTTAGAATTAAATTACTGCATAATAGTTATATTTTTAATTTCTTTCTATAGATTAGAAATGTATATCAGTGTATTTAGATGGTATGATATTTTAGATTTGTTTTAAAATAGAGAAGCAAGATAAAAGTGATTAAAAAAAACATTTGGCAAATGTTGACAATTTTTGAAGCTAGGTAAAAGTTCATTATGGTTTTCCCTAGTGGCTCAGAGGTAAAGAATCCCCCACCAATGCAGGAGATGTGGGTTTGAATCCTGGGTGAGGAAGAGCCCCTGGAGAAGGAAATGGCAACCTACTCCAGTATTCTTGCCTGGGAAATTCCATGGACAGAGGAGCCTTGTGGGCTATAGTCCACAGAGTTGTAAGAGTCAGACACAGCTAAATACACACACACACACACGTAAGTTCAGTATATTATTCTCTCCTCTTTTGTGTATATTTAAGAATTCCTAAGCTGAAACTCCAATACTTTGGCCACCTCATGCGACGAGTTGACTCACTGGAAAAGACTCTGATGCTGGGAGGGATTGGGGGTGGGAGGAGAATGGGACGACAGAGAATGAGATGGCTGGATGGCATCATCAACTCGATGGACATGAGTTTGAGTGAACTCTGGGAGTTGGTGATGGACAGGGAGGCCTGGCGTGCTGTTATTCATGGGGTCGCAAAGAGTCAGACACGACTGAGTGACTGAACTGAACTGAATCGAACTAAAGAATTCCCATTTTGAAAAAGTCAAATATATATGCAAAAAATTATCTTGTTCCATTTCTTTAAATGACTGAATATTTTTATTACCCTTTAATGAAACATGTGTGTCTGTGCTAAATCACTCCAGTCGTGATCAACCCTTGGTGACTCTTTGTACTGGAGCCCGCCAGATTCCTCTGTCCATGGGATTCTCCAGGCAAGAAAACTGGAGTGAGTGTCCATGCCCTACTCTTGAGGATCTTCCCAACCCAGGGATCAAACCCACATCTCTTATGTCTCCTGCATTGGGAGACAGGTTCTTCACCACTAGCACCACCTGGGAAGGAAATAAAATGTCAACAAAGAAATTTGGGGAGAAGAAAGGAACCAAGGAAGGTTTGGCTTATTTCAAATGGTTCAAAATTAAGAAGGAGCTGTGAATTCACATATATACACACACATACCCACACTGACAAACAGACCCCTTAGTTAACACTCTGAAGAGCCACTGCCAGTAGCACCTTGCTAATGAAAAGTGACTAAAGCAGCAAGATTATGACGAGACCTCACTTTAAACCCAATTAAATCCAGCTTGTGCTCAGGAAACAACAAGGGAGTCACTGTAATAAGCCACACACCTCGTCTGGGGAAGGAAACAGCAACCCACTCCAGGATCGCTGCCTGAAGGATTCCACGGGCAGGAGAGCCTGGGGGGCTGCAGTCTGTTGAGTCAGCAAGAGTCGGACACGACTGAGTGACTAGCGCACACACGCACACACCTAGTCAGTCTTTAGAGTGAACTCTTGATTCTGCACATAATGCAATTCCGAACTTCGTCAAAAATACTAAGATAAACCCTTGCTTCCAGCCTTCATATAGAGGTCCCAGCTTACTTTTCAGAAGACTTAGAGTAAAGGAATCATCACTCCCCCCAGGAGAGAGTAATTCAATTACTACAAGGTCAACTTATCATGAGGATGTCCTTCTACTTATCCAGATTTTGGAACAGATGGCCCCATGGGTCAGGGCTGGACCGTCTGCTATGAAATCAGTTATCAAGACTTGTGGAGTTACAGTATTAAATTCTTTCTATTCTGTTGTTGTTCAGTTGCTAAGTCATGTCCAACTCCTTGTGACCCCGTGGACTGTAGCCCTCCAGGCTTCCTGTCTTTTACTATCTTCCAGAGTTTACTGAAATTCACGTCCACTGAGTCAGTGATGCCTTCCAACCCAACCATCTCATCCTCTGTTGCCCCCTCCTCCTGCCCTCAATGTTTCCTGGTATCAGGGTGTAAAGAAATGTAAATGTGCCAGCATGATGAGAGATACATTTCTGTGCAGAAAATCAATATTCAGAAATGCTTCATTGAAAATAAAATTACTCAATAAATCAAAAATCTTCCAAAGAATTTCTTAAGGAAACTGTACTCCAGCCGCAAAAGTCTTCTTCACAAAGGAATTTGCAGAATGTCTTTAACACAGTAAGCATCTAACAACCGCTCTACTATGAGTAAAAGGAAGATTGCAAACAGACGAGCACAGAGCTCGTCTGAAGACTTCGTTTCAACCATGTCTATGTTTAATTAAAAAACAGCAACCCTGAAAGCCCTACTGAATTCTTTCACCAACTGACAGGGATCATTGTGCTCAATCTAGAGCTGCTAAGTCTGAATATCAAAGAGTTTCACGTAGCTTGCTCCAAACTACTCAACTGTTACTCCTGAATAGTAAAACAAACAGCTGCGAATTAAAATCTCCAGTTTCCAGCAGCCTTTGTGTTAAGTCTTTTATCTTTCACCTTAAAAGGCTGAGTCGGGGAATAAAGGTAATCTTTGGAAGTGAGATAGATGGGCAGAGCAATTCAAAACAAATCCAGAGAGAACCAAGTTTCCCGTGGAGGAAGTAAACATTACCAAGATGTCACCGTGTGTGAAATGTAACTTCTGAGCTTAATATTTCATATTAACTTTTTTTTTTTTCCTGCTGAAATTTACTTTAGAAAATTCAAGCCAAAACATCCCTTTGGGATCCAGGTGTGTCCTTTACCTTTGACCTCAATAGGAGTCCTACACGTATGAAAGCAGAAATTGGCTTTTTATAGTAGATCGATAAAAGCTCTCTGGGAATGAGCGGAACGCCTCCCTGAAAGATGTCTGTCTTTACATCTCATAAAATGACCTCGCCATCTGGGAGAGAAAATAATCTCTCTCTTTTCCCATCCAATTCTGCTTTCTCATATCACAGAGACTGCACATTGCTTATACTAGTGCCGGTACACCACGACAACCCGGGGAGAGATTTATCACATTCTGATACTCCTCGGTTCAGAGAGGTCTTGCTGCTGTTCCATTCCATTTGTATGCATCGGGAGAGCAGAGAAAGTGGACTCAAATACTCAGTATAAGAGAATGTTCCATCAGGGAAGCCAGGAAAGACATCCTCTGTCCCGTCTTTTCATCTTTCCTTTCTCCATCTCCATCCTCCCTTGCTGTAATACATTCCAGAACTGTGACCCCTACACTTTAATTATCAGCACATATTATGGATTAGAAAAAAAATTTCTTCAGGCAAATTGACACAAACAATGTACAACCTTCAAATGAACTATACTAGACTTAGGGAAAACATTTTAGATTTTATTTTTCACATACAATTTTCTGAAAACTATTTACCTTCAAAGAATGCTGCAAGCTTGCCTGTCTTGGCTTTCCATGAAACAAATGATTTTCAGAAAACTCCTGCAACTGGAATTTAGATGTCTTGATGTATACAATCCCAGAATTTTTAAAAGCTAGTTACTTGGATTTAAAAAGGAGAAAATCAGATTTCAGTTTTAAAAATTTTGACCATCAGGAGCTCTCATTTCAAAGCCATAGGTGTGTGTGTTTGTGTGTGTGTGTGTGTGTGTGTGTGTGTACAACTAAAGCAGTACTATACTATGTTAAATCTAATGCCAGCTTGGCAATTTCCAGATGGGACATGAAGGCATGTACCTTTCTGCAGCCTTATTTTGAATTTTATACTTCTGTTCTCCTACTTCAGGCACTTTAGTTAGGGAGTTCAAGTACTCAACTAAGCCCAACATTTCCCTGGCTTATTCTTATTTCTGTATCTTTGTTCATATACTCTTATACTTGAATTATCTATCCTTGTGATCTAAATATGGTAGCTATATGGCTATTCAGATGTTCCTCTTAATTAACTGAAATTACATAAAATTAAAATTTCAGTTCCTCAGGCACCTTTGCTTTACTTCAGGCACTCAGTAGCCGTATTTGGCCAGCTGGTATCATATCAGACAGTGAAGATAGAGCACTCATCATCATAGAAAGTTCCACTGGACAGAGATAATCTGCACTATCTTTAACTCTGGGCATACTGCCTGTCCCTGCCCCCAATTACTAACAGAAAATGCTCCCCAGATAAATCTCACACATCCTATAGAGCTTCTGCTCTGATGTTGAATTCTCACCCTTCTAAACTCCACAGCTCTTATTTCCAGGTCCCTTGTGCTTCCAATCCTGCTTCGTATCACTAAACCTTTTTCTATATATCTTTTCTCACCAACTACCACACTCATTCATCTTCAAATGTTCACTGAGTACCCCATGTGGCAGGCACTATTCTGATTTCTGGGAGGTGATGCTTTATCAAACAGGCAAGAGTGTGAGCTCCTTCAAATCAGAGCCAACACTTTGACTTCTTGAGCACTTAGGACAAACTAAGGACACAATAATGGAACGAAAGATACACTTATTAAGCAGCTTTGGAATTCTGTTTTAAAGAAATAAGTAAAAAAAAAAAAATAAGATATATTGTGACAGGAAAGAATTTGATGTCTTCTCCCTGGGTCTACCGGAGAAGGCAATGGCAAGCCACTCCAGTACTCTTGCCTAGAAAATCCCATGGATGGAGGAGCCTGGTAGGCTGCAGTCTGTGGGGTTGCTAAGGGTCGGACACGACTGAGCGACTTCACTTTCACTTTTCACTTTCACACATTGGAGAAGGAAATGGCAACCCACTCCAGTGTTCTTGCCTGGAGAATCCCAGGGACGGGGGAGCCTGGTGGGCTTCCGTCTGTGGGGTCACACAGAGTCGGACACGACTGAAGTAACTCAGCAGCAGCAGCAGCAGCCCTGGGTCTACATCCTGAATTAGACACGGAGTCACCTACATACTGCTATGTGAATACATTTTCGAAAGCATGCAACCAAGTGTCATCATTTCAGAAACTTTTTAAACATTACTGTGTTGCTGAGGCAATGAAATATCAATACACTAGGCTATATGTTGAGCTCTTTCAAAGAAGAAAATATTTATTTCGAGCATAAAAGATGATGTATATTAGTTACAATAGAGGCTAAGCTACTCTAACAAAGAGATAAAAAGTGTGGCTTACTTCTCTTTCATATAACACCCCCGGGGGGGAACTGAAGTTTGATAGGGTAGTTCTGCTACTCAAGGTCCTTCAGGATTACAGGTCCCTGTCATTTTATTGCCCTACCATTCAACCAAGTTATCACTTTCATCTGCATGGGTGAAGCTGGGTCACAAACACATTATGTTCCTACTCACAAGAAGGGGAAAAAAGAGAGGAAATCCAGAAAATATATACATATTTTTTTCTTTTTAGGCAAACAAGTCTCAAGTTGTCCACACAGTTTATATTCCCAATCCACTGGTGATAACTTAGATTTACGGGTAGTCTTGACCAAAAGAATTTAGGCAAATGTAGTCTCTAACTAGATAGTTATTTGCTCCTAAAGAATGAGAAAATGGAATGGTGGAAGGAAGGAAGGGGAGTCTGCCAGTGAAATTATTTTAGCTATATTACCAGGAGAAGCTATTCTCTAAGGTTATATTCCATTCATGCATAATACATTAAGGAACTACGAAAGAATTATAATGCCAAGAATGTACCTGTTGAAGAAAGCACTATCGTGTTCTATCAGAATTCATATTCTCATTTTCCATACACTTACATATGATCTGGAATAAAGCTGATAAAAGAAATGCTTACCAGTTAACAGTAGAATGCAATAAATGCTATTGACTTACCAAATTACTATAATAAATGTACATACATGAACCTTCCTCAAAGAGCATATGACTTCAGAGGAGATCAGCAGAATATGGCATATATAGAAATGCAAGTACATAGTGCGTCTAGCATAAGCTCAGATGAAATTATGAGGTACGTGATTTATGTCATCTCTCCTTTCTCTCTATTTCAACACTCAGCATCTACCAAAAAACACCAGCAACTTTTTAAAGGCTCTTTAAACAAGAACGCTTTGAAAATTCTTGTCCCTGTAGGAGAAAGATTATATCTGAAACTCCTTAGTACCTGAGTATAAGTTTGTTCAAGTCGCATTCTTCAAAGAATATTAACATTTTAATGGAGGTTTAAGGGGGAAAAAAAGAACACACATGACTGAATCTGAAACGGGCGCATTTCAGGATTTAGCCTCTTACACGAGGAAAGTACTTAGGGTGAATGCTTTTCCTGCTGGCTTTTGCAAGTCATTCAGCGGAATCAGTTCATTGTAACTGACACGCAGACGACCCTTCCTGCATTCACATTATTAAACCACTAAATGTTTGCATCGTCTCCTTCCTGCATCACTTCAAGTGTGCAGTTTTTCCCTGAGGACAAAGCCTTCCACCAAGTATACTCTGACAGCCACCAGGGACAAACCAGTGAGCTCGATGTTCCCTTCAATTATGATGTTCTAGAATTTTAGTTTATGAGAGCGACTCGGAAAACTGTAAGAATATTGCCTGCTGCCAGCCTTGAGAAATACCTTATCGAGCCCCGTCCTTGGCAATGTTGCTGAGACTCAAATATTAATCTACCCACTTGTCCCAGCTGGCACCCAGATTGCAGCTAACATACACAGACAGAAGATAGATAAATAGATGGATGGATGGATGCATAGATAGAAGAATGTGATTTGTGCTCATTTCCTCAAATCCACAGGCTGTTCAACCATTTCCAGAGGTCACAGAAAATCTGTGATGACGTTGGAAGCTCTTTAGGAGTAAAATTCTGACAAAGAAAGTACAACGTTCCTGGTTTTTATAATCACATAAAGCAACAATTTATTATGACCCCTTACGTCCTTGACTTGGCTGGAGCAGCCAGACAGTTTTTGCTGGGAGTCTCTTACTGACTGCATTCGCAAGCACATGGGGCTTAATTTACGCAAGGACTCTACTGGACCGATACCCAGACGGCTCACTCACATGCCTGACAGCTGACACCAACTGCAGGGCCCCCACCCGTGACCGGGGCACGTGTGTGCCAGTTGCTCAGTCGTGCCTGACTCTTTGCGACCCCACGGACCGTAGCCCTCCAGACTCCTCTGTCCATGGGATTCTCCAGGCAAGAGCACTGAAACGGGTTGCCATTTCCTACTCCATGGGATCTTCCCTACCTAAGGATTGCACCCGTGTCTCTTACGTCTCCTGCATTAGCAGGCAGATTCTTTACCACTGCACCACCTGGGAGGCCCCGACATGCACATGTAGCTTAAGCTTTACACTGTGGTGACTTCATTCCAAGAGTGTCTATTCCAAGAGAAGCTGCCATTTTCTCAAGGTGTAGGCCTGAAAACTGGCTCAGCATCAACCCTGCCATATTCTATTGTCTAAGCAGTCACATAGCTCACCCAGATTCAAGGGGAGGGGACCGCAGACTCCCCTTCTCAATGGAGAAGGGTCAAACCATTTATGGACACCTTTAATTGGTCACACGTGACCACACACTCACTGCGGATGGAAAGAAGAGCCCAGAGATCATTAAGAACACGTTTTTGGTATTACTAGATAATTAAACTAAAAGTGATATTTCATAGCAAAATAATTTACTTCAAATTACTTCACATGAAGTTCATCTGGCCTCTAAGGAATTACAGAAGTCCTGTTATGATTATTACTTTGTAAGTAATGGTGTTCTCTTCAACAGAAACAAAGAGCTTGATAATTAAAGTGAGATCCTAAGGTAGCAATAAATATAAAAATAGGAACTTAATAGTTACATTTAGAATGCCCTAAATTACAAAGAAAGGAAAAGTGAATAAGTCTTTCATGAAAAAACAACAAGGATAAATTTTAATTAATATATCGGCTACCACCTGTTCATCATTCAAAGTGAATTTAAAATGCTGCCGCTGCTGCTATTCTGTCATTAAGTCGTGTCTGACTCTTATGATCTATGGACTGTAGAGACCAAGTTCCTCTGTCCATGGAATTACCCAGGTAAGAATACCGGAATGGGTTGCCATTTCTTTATCCAGGGGATCTTCCTGACCCAGGGATTGTTCCGTGTCTCCTACGTTGCAGGTGGATTCTTTACCTAAAGAGATCTAAATTTTTTAAATATATTCCAATTAAACATGAAATATTTGTAAAACAAAAATGTGTGCACGTTGCTTGTCAATCCCACTTTCTCTTTCTGGGCCTCTGTACACACCCCACCTACCTTGTGGTTGGTTAGGGCTATATGACCGGGTTCTAGTCAGTGGAATGTGTGCAGAATTGATGTGCACCACTTTCAAAACTGTCTGTAAAACCACCTGTATGATCCTGCATGCTTCCTCTTTGCTTGTCAGCCAGGCAGATGACAGAGAGAGCATGGACTCCCAGAAGCCTCTAAGGGTCAACCAAAACAAGTCACCTTCTGGTAGAGAGTTACCCTGTCCATAACTAATATGACCAAGAAAAAAAAAATCCTTTGTTTCGCTAAATCGCTGACATAAGGGAGTTGCTTGTTGCAGCCACTGATAGTAAACAAACCAATTAACATAAAAAGTAAAAGTTAGCATCCTACTTCCCTTCTAAAACAGACACGGTAATCACCTTCTCTGGAAGGCTTAATGTAGCGTGGAAATTCAAAGTTGACAGGCACCACAGATGTCATCTGGCCGATCTATTTTCTTGATGCCAGTAACCACACTGCCGCCGATGAATAAAACACTTATAAACAGCCATACTCAGAGAAATATACATTGCAGAAAACAGGAGTGCAGAAGCCTATGTTGCCATGACAACAAGAACATAATTCCATTTCAAAAGAATCACCCGCTACTGTATGAAAAATAAACTTCTTTTCCAAGCAAGCTTTTTAAAATGTTGCATGCAGGATGGCAGGTATGGAACATCTCACTGTGAAAAACCTGTTACACTCTTGGTACTATCAATACCAACTGCAACAAACAGTAAAAAGCCACTTTGGTTTCTCGGTATTAATGTGAGTGCCAACAACAGCATGAAACTTCCAGATGATGTATCGTTTCCTCTGCTAGAGAATAAAGCAGTTTTTCCTTGAACAGTAACAGTCATGCAAGTTCAATAGTTTCCTCAAAATAAAATGTTTTGATCAATAAATTAACCTCATGAACAAACTTATATGCCAAAAGCCTTATTGTTTTAAATATAGTCCTCAAAATTACATGATACCAATGTTCTCTGAAGCTACAACATAGTAATGTTATAGATATTTTAGAATTATAAGTAACCCTACAGATCATTTAGTACAAATTATTCATATTAAGGATTAGAAAACTGAGGCTCAGAGATGTTTAATAACTCAACCAATGTCACAGGATTAATTAAGATGATCTTGTACTTTGTACTACTACATTGTGGGTACTATTTCATACTATAGGGTATTTTCTATTAAAATATAAAGTACTCACACTTCCGGAAATTACTTTAGAATGTTTACATAACCAATATCATAATCTCTAGGGATTTTTTTAAAACCTTGCCAAGATTATACTTCAGCAAGTAGAAGTAACTTCTAATGTAATTTTTTTAACTGTAAGGAGTTTCAGTTCAGTTCAGTTCAGTCGCTCAGTCGTGTCCGACTCTTTGCGACCCCATGAATCACAGCACGCCAGGCCTCCCTGTCCATCACCAACTCCCGGAGTTCACTCAAACTCATGTCCACAGAGTGGGTGATGCCATCCAGCCATCTCATTCTCTGTCGTCCCCTTCTCCCCCCGCCCCCAACCTTTCCTAGCATCAGAGTCTTTTCCAGTGAGTCAAGTCGTCGCATGAGGTGGCCAAAGTATTGCAGTTTCAGCTTTAGCATCAGTCCTTCCAATGAACACCCAGGATTGATCTCCTTCAGAATGGACTGGTTGGATCTCCCTGCAGTCCAAGGGACTCTCAAGAGTCTTCTCCAACACCACAGTTCAAAAGCATCAATTCTTCGGCCATCAGCCTTCTTCACAGTCCAACTCTCACATCCATACATGACCACAGGAAAAACCATAGCCTTGACTAGACGGACCTTGGTTGGCAAAGTAATGTCTCTGCTTTTTAATATGCTATCTAGGTTGGTCTAATGAAAGAATAAATTTATCTCTTAATTATTAAAAACTTCCTTGTTCTTTATTATCTTTAAAAAAACTGATACTGTAAAACTTTAACAAGTTCTTAACACTTGTAAAAGAAATTATCTAATGAAAAGCATCCATTATTATAAATGTAGCATTATTTTAAATGTATGGCTTTATTATTCCAATTGTAAGCATTAACTGAACTACCCAACATTAAAGTCCACCTTTGGTGAATGGATAATAATACTTTTATTAAAGTACCTGAAATCAAAATTTTTTATTTATTTCATAATAGCAATGATATAATATTTGTTTAAAGTTCTTCAAAGCTGTCTGAAAACAATTTGCTTATCAAATTTGATAAATGTGTCATTGAAATTTCACTTACTATTCATTTTCTTAGCAAACATGTTTTTCATTGAAAATATATAAAAGTACATTTAGGTAAGCCCCTCTTAAAATTAGTTTAAATTTATAATTAAGAGAAATTCTAAATAAAATATTTTTGTATATTAATACTGATTTATCATTTAAGTAACAAGAAAAATAGGTCTGGGAGAAAATATTTATTGTGATATTTTCTAAACTGAAAAAATAGGGAAGCCAAGAAAAGAGCTGATAAACAAATACATCCTTTCCACCAGCCCTTTGTCAACACTAATTATTTTCTAAGCCTTAGCACTGTGGAACAATCAATTTAGAAATCAGATCTATCAATATTGTGGCCCAAGAAATTCCTCATATAGTTTAGATAAAAGGAAAAATTATGGAGAGTGGTAAACATATGGACTGATAATGTATGAGCTTCCTGTCTTTTAAGGCCACCAGAGGCTCCCTTGGGACTTCTCAGGAGGTGCTAGTGATAATCAAGAACACGCCTGATAATGCAGGAGAGGCAAGAGACATGAGTTCAATCCCTGGGGTGGGAGGATCTCCTGGCAAAGGAAATGGCAACCTGCTCCAGTAATCTTGCCTGAAAAGTTCCTGGGCAGAGAAGGCTGGCATCCTGCAGTCCATGGGGTAATCACAAGAGTCAGACATGACTGAGTGACTGCACAGCAGCCAACCTCTTTCTGAAGTGTTTGGTTTCCTCTGTAACTGTCTACCTCTTTTATATCACAGCCCAAAACAGTCAGGTCATGAGGTGGACCAAACCCCGCCCAGATGCCCCCATCATCACACACACACAAAAAAAATGCTGAAAAGGAGATTCAGCCTTACTGCCACTACTGGCCAATTTTTAGGAATAAGATCTGAATATAAACAGATGTATTAGAAACACCTACCAGTTAGCTCATCCTATAAACCACCACACCTAATTTGATGCTTATTTAACAAATGTAAAATTTAACCTTTTTTAACTCTATCAATTATGGCAAAGTTAGCATGGCATTGGAAAGAGATTATCACTCATGCTTTATTTTCAAAAAAATAGAAGTAATGATTACCCAATGGGAGAAAATAATTCTAGGAGCAGGAGAAGATTTAGAAACTGTCCCTTTCTCAAAAGGACAATCTGGTCTCCTTATTCACACAAATATCTGTGTTGAGTTACTGGCAGAATGACATAAATGTGATTAACAGTCATCCCCATCAACATAACCATCATCATCATCATCTGGACTAAATACCATCCATCACATTTGTCTGTGTCTCACTGTAAACATTCTTAACGCAATCATAGCAAAGTGTAAGCTTTTTGTAGTTTCTGTTTTGTTTTGATTTCAGAATAATGCTTCTGCCCATCTAAGATAGTAAGAACAATCAGGAAATACTAACAGGAAAAGTATAAACTCAAACTCCAGTTTAAAATGTATTTCTACTTTTAATATAACCAGAAGATCACATTTGCCTACCACCGTTGCTTTCTAGAATACCACAGAGTCTACTTCAACATGGGGATTCAGGAATCCGCCCATCTCTCTGCCAGATCAGTTGCCTAGGGGAAGACATTGTTTGGTTTTCCTTCACCTCTTTTCCCTCATCAGTTCTGCTCCATAACTTAACTTGAGCACATCATCACTTCTGTATAGAAAAGCAGTAGTCATCATTGAAGATATTCGTGATGTACAAAACTGAAAACTTATGAGGTGAGAAAGATTAAGGGACTGTGAGTAACTCATCGCCTGGGCACCAAACAGGAATAAGTGAATGCAAAATGGCTCTGAAATATGCAAAACCAAACGGCTGAACTTCTTGGGTGCTATGAATTATATCTTCAAGCTTCTAAATCCACCTCTAAAACGAATTTCAGAATTTTTGTTATACTCTGTTCTGGATGTATCCTATAACGTTGATATGGGTAAGGAAGGAGCAGTCATTAGTTCTGGTCATCCCCTTGCCAATGCTCAGTGTATTTCCAGTACCAGTTCCTTCAAGACACTGGTCAGCTCCCCACTTTCCTTTTCCCCTAGTAGGAATCACCACGCTAAGTTAGAAGCCCTAAGAATATCTATGTCTCCTGAATAAGGAAGCTTTCTGATTTTATCTGTCAATGGGTGCTCTAATTTGTATTATTTTATTTTGGTCAGTAAGGAGGGGATAAAATTGTAATTCATATTTTTAGATATTTGTTGTTGCTTAAAGAGAGAAAAACAGAAACAATAAAATCCTCAACTTTACCAAATCACTGAAAAATACCAAACCAGACTAAGTTAACAGCCACAGGACTGAAGTATAATCTACCAACACGAGTCATGAAATTCATAAATTCATTTCACGTATGAAGAAAATCGAAGGCTACATGAGAATATATCTGTAAAATAATACACAAGAGCTTCTGAATCGAATGACATGGTTCTCTAAGATGGCTGAATGTACTCTAACATTTAATTTGTATATAAAATAGCCATGTTTATTAGTTTCTGTATAACTTTGCAACCTGTTATGCAATAATTTCACTTCATTATATTTTCACATAGTCAACAAATATTTTAGAGATACTTATTCAGAGATCTAAATAACGTTTATAGGAACATTTGCTCAGTCATGTCTGACTCTTTGTGACCCCACAGACTGCAGCCCACCAGGCTCCTCAGTCCACGGGGATTCTCCAGGCAAGGATACTGGAGTGGATCGTCATGCCCTTCTCCAGGGGACCTTCGCAACACAGGGATGGAACCCAGGTCTCCCGCATTGCAGGAGGATTCTTTACCAACTGAGCCACCAGGGAAGCCCTTGGATACAATGGAATTCCTCAAATAAACAGCAGCACATAAAGAGTTTTGTGAGATAAAAGGATAAAGATTAATAAAATATGTACATCTGTATAGCATTTTTAATGTACTGGAAAGATGCTATGTACATGTAACATTTGAATTAATAAAATGCTACATATACTCCAGACATCTTTATGTAAAACCAAAGCATTTGATAAACAGCCCTGAAGACCTCCACACATGTATATGCCTATTAAATCATTGTGTACATGAATATTAGTCATTTAGGTCATTCCATGTACCCGAGAGCCTGATTTTTAGAAAGAAAATGGACTATCGCACTCAGCAGACTAAAAATGACAATGACATTTCTTTTGGTTCCTCTTTCCCAGTGAGTCTCTTCTTGCTGGTGAAGGTACTGCAAGAAGTAAGATGAACAGGTCCTTCTCCAGAGATGTCCACTCACTGCAGGGCCGCCAGGAATGTAAGTCCACCCCCCACATTTTTGCAGCATGTCTTTAAAAAAAAAATCTGAATAGGCTATTTAGTTTTCATAGATACTTGAGTCCTTTTTTTAAATAAAAAATAAATAAATGAAGAGTCTTAATTCAGCCTTTGAGAAAGGCCAAAGTCATCACCCATATTCTCATTATTAGCTTTTTCCTATTTGACCTCTAAACACTCTCTAATTCTCAAGGGATTACAAAAAAAAATAGAAAATATTAGGAAAAAAAACATAAGCAAACATCCTCAAGAAGAATTGAAGAGTGGAATCTCATTATATTGCTTCTTGGCCACAAGATAGTATCTATTCAACCTGCCAGCTATTTACATCCACGCTGGGTGGTTTAGTTTGCCTGCCCTCCCTAACTCATGCCCTCCTCAAGCACACCTTCAGGCATTATGTAGATTAGGAAGCAGAAAGCCAAAGAGACTGAGCTTTGGCCACTGTCTTGAAATTTGATTTTCTTTTTCCGATCAAATGTCGGTTTTTGATATTTTGCACATATTGTCAAGTAAGCCTAGCACACCACCAGGGAACTATTAAGGGTTATCAAAAGAGACGCCTAAGTCTCTCTGGTGAGCACCCTATTGATGACTTTACAGTAATAGCTCAGTGCAAAGACAAAAAAAGAAATAAGGCAATTGGCAACTCAATTTTAAGTGTTTCAGATGGCAATAGACTCCTATTAGCTATTTCTAGGTCTGTTTTATGACTTCTTTAAAAATTCATCTTTAATGGGAAAACACATGGAGTGCATTGGGGGGTCCCATGGGTCTGCCTTTAGCTTCAACAGTGTTTGAACCGAACAGACCCAGGGAGGCCACTTACTCCAGCCTCTGACCACCCTCCAACATTTTTTCCAGTCACAACCTTCAGAATCAGCTGCTCAACTATCCTGGGCCTTTCGGGACCAGACAATACCGACTTTTGAGCTTAACTTTTTATTACCTATTACCCACCAACCATCGGAGAAGGCAATGGCAAGCCACTCCAGTACTCTTGCCTAGAAAATCCCATGGATGGAGGAGCCTGGTAGGCTGCAGTCCGTGGGGTCGCTAAGGGTCGGACACGACTGAGCGACTTCACTTTCACTTTTCACTTTCATGCATTGGAGAAGGAAATGGCAACCCACTCCAGTGTTCTTGCCTGGGGAATCCCAGGGACGGGGGAGCCTGGTGGGCTTCCGTCTGTGGGGTCACACAGAGTCGGACACGACTGAAGTGACTTAGCAGCAGCAGCAGCACCCACCAACCATCCGCTCCCAGATTCGTCCGAATTATTCCACGGAGGTGGAGGCCATCGTCAACAGCCTGGCCAACTCGCAGCTGCAGGTCCCCTACGCTTACCTGTCTCTGGGCTTCTATTGCCATGGCTACTAGGTGGCTCCGGATGGCATGACGCACTTTTCCCACGAGGAGAAGCACAAGTCTCAGGACAACTCTCAGAAAAGCAAACCAGCGCCGCGGCCACGCCCTCTTCCAGGACGTGCAGAAGGCATGTCCAGATGAGTGCTGTAAAACCCAAGAGGCAGGGGAAGCCTCCGTTCCCACAGAGAAGAACCTGAACTGGACAGTTTCACCCTTTTGGAACGGCAGGCCCTGGGTTCTGCCTGTGCAGACCCCCACCTCTGTGACTTTCTGGAGATCCGCTTCCTAGGTGGGCAGGTGAAACCCATGGAGAATATGGGTGACCACGTGGCCAACCTCAGCGGGCTAGCTGGTCTCCAGGCGCGGCTGGGCACTACCTCTAGCAAAGACTCACCCTCAAAGCACAACAGCTAGGAGTCCCTGGACTTTCGAGGAGCCTTTGAGGACCCTCTGCAGTGTCAGGGTCTCTGCCTGAAGCCCTTTTATGCAGCCACGGGGAAGCTTTGTAACCACCAGAGATCCCTCCCAAGTCTTGGACCAAATGGAAACAATAAAGCTTTCTGCAGCAAAAAAGAAAAAAAAAAAAAAAGTGGCGGGGGTGGGGGGGAACTATTCCAAATTTTTACCCAAGGAAGGACTCACTGGAAAAGACTCTGATGCTGGGAAAGGTTGGGGGCGGGAGGAGAAGGGGATGACCGAGAATGAGATGGCTGGATGTCATCACCAACTCTGTGGACATGAGTTTGAGTGAACTCCGGGAGTTGGTGATGGATAGGGAGGCCTGGAGTGCTGTGATTCATGGGGTCGCAGAGTCGGTCATGACTGAGCCACTGAACTGAACTGAACTGAACTGAAGGGCCTATATAAATACTTTTGTTTTCTTTTACTCTTAGAAATATAAGGCTAGTTCAAATTGAGAAAAGAATAAAGCTGAAAAGATTTTTAAAAATGAGACCTGCACATAATGATCTAGTCTTCTCCTCCCCATTCCTTACTTTAACCAACAATTGAAAAACCTGTAACTTGCACTTTCAACTCCCTAAGTTCTTCGGTATCTGTACAGTGTTTTCCAGCATGTTATACATCGTTGTACATGTTAAATGCATTTTTTATTTAAATGTCTTCTTTTCCATTAATAGCTTAAGCCTGTAGGCCATGCATTGTGAGTACTTATCCTGTAGTGAGCAAATGAGTCCCTGAAATCAGTTTGCTGTGGTGCCACAGGGAGTCAATACAATTGAAAAACTGTGGGACTGAGGACCTCTGCTGGCGGTTTTGTGGCATGATTTTCTTAAACCACGGTGATACAAGAGGGAAGGGGAAGTTATCTACTTAATACTTAGAAACCTTTGATTGCCTTCCTAAAACTTGATTTACTCCATCTGCCACATTTTCAGCAATTTGCGTCTTTCAATTCCACGGTGGTTGCTTTACTTTCTGAAAAAAATAAGTGGAAAGTAAGACCATTGTGTGAAAATATTAATTTTAATATTATTAATGTTCCAGCCAATTAAATTTGTTCATGAATAATGCTTCAGATTTTCTTTAACATGGGAGCTGTACATAAGTATATATGCATATGGAGGCGTAGATATAGATAGGTAATCCTCATGATATAGAACATGGAATTTTGTATCAAAATCTAGTAAAGACTTTATAATTACTAAGAAAATTCTCATTTTTCCAGAAGCTAGATTTGTTTTATATTCAATATACACCTAGTTAGCATTGGAAGCCAAGGTTTCATCTAAATGTCCAGAACACTTTTTTAAACTTGAAAAGGCAAGTGTACTGGTTATCCATCACTCCACTTCACTGCTAATGTTGCTTACCTGTGCATTCCCTCTAGCATCAGTAATTCTCAGATTCCTCTAACTGAAAGAGACTTTAAAAGTCATGCAGCCCAGCCCTTCGGTTTTACAAAGAAGAACCTGAGATTGGTGGAGGTCAACAGCAACCTCTGCCTGTTCTCTCCAAGTCTGGACCAAATGAACAACTACACAAGGCCTTCTCACCTTCTAGGGGAAAGAGACCCAGCCCTGGGCCACAGTGACCCAGTCCTGCTGTGAAGGCAGGGAGACTTAAATCACGTCTGATTTCAAGCATTCCAACTGCTAGGAAGACGTTTGCACCGAGAGGACAAGAGCGACAGTGATAATCATTACAAACATCACTGAGCACCGAAAATGTGCCAGGTGTGCACATTTCTAAGCACCCTACTTGGGATAGCTCATGTAGTCATCACATCAACCCCGTGCAGTGGATAAACTTGCTCGTATAATCGAGGAAACGGAGGCACAGGGTGAGCATCACTTGACCAAGGCCACTAAGTCACATCCAAGCAGTGGAGATCCAGAGCTCACATGCGTAACCCTACACTCTGAGAAAATATAGAAAGCCCCAAAATTGGTCCCAAAGGGTCCACCTTGAATTTGATAGCTGGTCTGTCTGACCTTGAATCAAAAAGTGATCTTCTATAGCCCAATCCCATTAGACCTAGAATTCTGGAATTTTAAGAGCGGGGGAGAGCCTTATTAAGCATGTAGTCTGGTGGCCCTTCATCTCTTTTGGTTTATAGACTTATCTGAAAATCTGCCAAAAGGAATAAAACTTGTTCTCTGAAAAAATATTCACTACATAAACACACACAACAGCACAGCAGCAGACCCATGCATAATAAAATTTCGTGTTGTTTATAGAATCTTTTAATACTCATTTATAGACCTTAGGGGACTATAGGATTCTGATTCTAACTTAGTCCAACTTTCACAATTCATGTTTTATATGAAGTTATTGATCTCATATCTCTGTAGCCAAAACAAATATGCCAGTCTTATAAATGTCCAATCTTACAAATGTCAATGCCGTCCAACTGTTTCACATGCCAGCACGTCTAGTAAATAATATTATGACACACAGGCGTAAAGAAAGAAGCTTTCTCATGACCAGAAGTGACAAGCTCCAAGAACTCAGCCTCCCCAGACCTCACCAAACCACCCAAAGTATTAAGAAGAATCAATATCTCAATGTACTCAATTCACAACACATCTGCTGGGAAGTGCTGGCTCAGAAACCTCCAATAAATAACAAAGTATGAGCAGGCTTAGGAGATCAGTGTTTAAATTTCTTTCTCACTTCTAAATCCACTTCAAATTCTCACCCCTGACCACTAGCCCCAACTTAGATTTTAACCCTCACTTCCCAGACCTTCAAAATAATGGCTATATGTATTGATTGCTGCTCAAGGCTATGATTTTTCCAGCAGTCATGTATGGATGTGAGAGTTGGACTATAAAGAAAGCTGAGCACCAAAGAATTGATGATTTTGAACTGTGGTGTTGGAGAAGACTCTTGAGTCCCTTGGACTGCAAGGAGATCCAACCAGTCCATCCTAAAGAAAATCAGTCCTGAATATTCTTTGGAAGGACTGATACTGAAGCTGGAACTCCAATACTTTGGCCACCTGATGCAAAGAAACGACTCATTGGAAAAGACCCTGATGCTGGGAAAGATTGAGGGCAGGAGGAGAAGAGGATGTCAGAGGATGAGATGGCTGGATGGCATCACTGACTCAATGGACATGAGTTTGAGTAAACTCTGGGAGTTGGTGATGGACAGGGAGGCCTGGCGTGCTGCAGTCCGTGGGGTCGCAAAGAGTCGGACACAACTGAGTGACTGAACTGAAGTGAACTGATTGGTTGCTGCAAAATAAATCAACCCAAATTTAGTGGCTTAAAGGAAGGTACTTGTTATCTCACTGTCTGGGTGGGTCAGAAATTCATGAGCTGCTTAGCTCTGTGGTTTTGGCTTATGGTCTTTCACAAGGCTGCAGTCAGAGTATCGGCTGGGGCTGCAGTTTCTGGGGCTACTTCCAAGCTTAATCAGAGGGCTGTTGGCAAGAAACCTCAGTCCCTCCAACCCTCTCGCAGGGGCTGCAAGAACATGTCCTCTCTGACATCAAGCAATACAAAGGTAGACAAAGAGCCTCAAATGAAAACTGCAATCTTTGTATCACCTAATCTTAGAAGTGACACTTCTGCTGTATTTCATTGTCACCCAAACCAACTCAGGTAAGTATGGAAAGGAAACGAACAGAGTTGTAAACACTCGTGGGTGGGGCCATAAGGGACATCTCAGAGGCGGCCACCAGACTGGGGGTTACTGAGTGCCTACTTTGTTATGAGCACTTTAAGTTTACTCAGCATTATCTCATTTCATTTTTGCAACAGCACTCTGATATAGAGATCTCCTTTTATGGTGGAGACTAAAACCAAGGAAGGTTAATTGCCCAAGATTATACAGATAGTCAAGCCTATCCATCTTTAATGACTCACATTCTTTTCAACACATTTTTATGCTGTGCTTTGCCTTCTGAACCTCAATTTTTCTGGACCCCAGTTCTCATGTATAAAGCCCCTCCCACTCTTCTCAGTTCTGATCCATTATGCTATTTGGATGTGAGAGTTGGACCATAAAGAAAGCTGAGCACCAAAGAATTGATGCTTTTGAACTGTGGTGTTGGAGAAGACTCTTGAGAATCCCTTGGAGTGCAAGGAGATGAAGCCAGTCAACCCTAAAGGAAACCAGTCCTGAATATTCACTGGAAGGACTGGTGCTGAAGCTGAAGCTCCAATAATTTGGCCACCTGATGCAAAGAACTGACTCATTGGAAAAGACCCTGATGCTGGGAAAGATTGAAGGCAGGAGAAGAAGGGGATAACAGAGGATGAGATGGGTGGATGGCATCACTGACTCAATGGACTTGAGTTTGAATAGGCTCCGGGGGGTTGGTGATGGACAGGGAGGCCTGGCATGCTGCATTCCATGGGGTTGCAAAGTTGGACACAACTGAGCAACTGAACTGAATTGATCCTATTTGTCCACTCTTGCTGCCAATCCATACTCTGTGATTACTTAAATCAGCAGCCCTTCCTGCTGCTGCTAAGTCACTTCAGTCGTCCGACTCTGTGTGACCCCATAGACGGAAGCCCACCAGGCTCCGCCGTCCCTGGGATTCTCCAGGCAAGAACACTGGAGTGGGTTGCCATTTCCTTCTCCAATGTGTGAAAGTGAAAAGTGAAAGTGAAGTCGTTCAGTCGTGTCCGACCCTTAGCAACCCCACGGACTGCAGCCCCCCAGGCTCCTCCATCCATGGGATTTTCTAGGCAAGAGTACCGGAGTGGCTTTCATTGCCTTCTCCGCAGCACTTCCTAAGGACATATTTTAATTCCATCTTCTCAATAATCATGTGAGATAATGTGAGGCATTAAGTATTAAAATATAGTCATAAATTTATTTATGACAGTGAAGCTGCTCAATCATGCCTGACTCTTTGCAACCCCATGGACTGTAGCCTACTAGATTCCTCCGTCCTCGGGATTGTTGAGGCAAGAATGCTGGAGCGGTTTGCCATTGCCTTCTCCCAGGGATCTTTCCAACCCAGGGATCGAACCCAGGTTTCCTGCATTTATTAATAGCTATTGTTAAAA
This sequence comes from Moschus berezovskii, assembly GCF_049115385.1. Classification (NCBI taxonomy): domain Eukaryota; kingdom Metazoa; phylum Chordata; class Mammalia; order Artiodactyla; family Moschidae; genus Moschus; species Moschus berezovskii. The sequence continues at coordinate 12,316,498 of NC_142467.1, forward strand.
GATATAGAGCAAAAAGAGTAAAGATGTTGCAGAATAAATTTGAGACACATAATTGTTTCATTTGCAGTGATTAACAAATGTATTCCACTATCAGTAAACACAGGCTGAACATATGAAGGAGAATGAAGCAAAGTGGAGGTGCCCGTGTTTGATTCTCACATGTTTCCTAACAGCTAACTGAAGAGTCTGCTGATTAAAATGGATACACAACAAACTTCAAGATAAAAGTGGGGCTATAGAATGTTAACTGCCCGGGTGGGTTTTCATACGAAAAAAGCAAGAGTCAAATATGAAAAATTGTCTTGCTTTCTGACCCTTTATCGACTACACTAAATGGTTCTTACTAAACTGGATTGGTGGATATTTAGTAATTAAAGAAATCCATCCCAATACCAACTTATTCAGGTATTAACACCCCAGGATATCAATTGATCGATATGATATGAGCCAAATCAATAAGTTGAATCAAGTTTCTGTCACACGTAAAAGAGCCTTAATAATAGTGCTTCTTGAGTTAATTCAAATCTGAAGTTACCTCTCTGGTCATTCTGAACAGGCAGTGGCAAAAATGTGTTGGAAAGACATTGTACGCATCTGTATGTGCATTTATGCATGTGTTTGTGAGTACATGCCTGCTTACATGAATGCCACTCTATGATTAATAATGAAAATCACACTTCTAAGTCTATTTGTGATAGAAAGTAAAAGTCGCTCAGTCAAGTCTGACTCTTTGTGACCCCAAGGACTGTATAGTCCATGGAATTCTCCAGGCCAGATACTGGAGTGGGTAGCCTTTCCTTTCTCCAGGGGATCTTCCCAACCCAGGGACTGAACCCAGATCTCCCACATTGCAGGCAGATTCTTTAGCTGAGACACAAGGGAAGCCATTGCTCTAAGTGTTTGTCTCTAAAGTCATGCATTTGTACATATGCTTTCCATTTTGTCTGGGGCTCCCCTGGTGGCTCAGACGGTAAAGCATCTGCCCTCAATGCAGGAGACCAGGGTTCAATCCCTGGGTCGGGAAAATTCCCTGGAGAAGGAAATGGCAACCCACTCCAGTATTCTTGCCTGGAGAATCCCATGGATGGAGGAACCTGGTGGGCTACCGTCCACAGGGCCGCAAAGCGTCGGACACGACTGAGCGACTTCACTCACTTCACTTTCCATTCTGTCTGAAGGGAATGCAGTCATAATCTCCCCCAACTTACAACTGAAACAAACCAACAACAACAAAAAAAAAAAAAAATGCTGAAGCTTGGAGAGAAAGTGTGAAATACAGAAAAACCAAGAGTGAACCTAGATCTCCCAGCTCCGATTTTAACTCTCTCCTCTACATGAGACCAGCGAGTCATAATTGGAGGAAATTATTGGAGAAAAAGAGCTTATGATATCAAAGCAAGGAATAATATCTCTTCAATGGGTATCTAAAATTAGAGACAGCCCTTTCACATATATCACAGCAGTATCAGCTCACTTAATGAGACGAGTGGAAATAGAGTAGAGGGATACTGTGAGTAAAAAGGAAATAAGAATGTTCTTGTTCCTTCTCTGCTGTTTTGGTACTACTCTGCAGTGTTCGGCTATGGTAACAAGTGCCTGCCCAGAGTCTTAGTAGAGCTTCAGCCCTAAAAAACTGAATGATACAGCCAAAATCCAAAGTCCATTACTCTACAGTTCTGCCAGTGCCATTCCAAGGCTCCAAGTGTTTCATGACAGAGACAAAATGTATTCTTAAATTCATCTGTTCTTAAAAAGCACCGTTGTACATGTTGAGCTTCTTTATTCTGAGACACCTAACTTTATCTTACAAAAGACTAAAGAAATTCACTAATAAAGCTCAACTCTAGAAAGGATTAATTCAAGTTGTGATATCATAGAGGATCCTGTTTGATGTTTCCTAAGACAGAGAGAAATAAAATGATCTACTGGGAATTCAATTTTGAAGAGTGAACAACTTAAGGATAAAATTTACTATCATACTTTTTGGATGCTACATTTTTTAGCACTAGTAAAAACCATAATGCATCATACTATTGGCATTATTAGGGTTTTGAAAAATAGGTTGTTACTTAGCAAATGGTGTGGTTTATAACCCATGACAAAGGCAAATCAAGGCAAAATGACATCTGCACATGAACATTAATGAATGTTTTAGAAATATGTGTCCAAAGAGACTTTGGAAAAAACATAAGTCTTTGAAAGTGTTAGGCATCACAACTAAGTAAACCTGTAATCTAATAACTTGCACTGTCCTCTGTTTGAAGGAAAACCTGTTGACAGGGGCAGGTGTCCTATGAGAAACTCAAAAGTGGGGGATGAAGGAGGGTGGACGTGCACGTTCACCTCCAGTTGCTGCAGAGGACAAGTCTCATCACCAGGCAAGTGCCGCCCATGGATGAGGAGGGCAGCGGGACCAATGCCCTCAGATAAGGTCTCTTGTTCTGAGACCAAAATGTATTCAGATCAGTTCAGTTGAGTGGCTCAGTCGTGTCCGACTCTTTGCAACCCCATGAACCACAGCATGCCAGGCCTTCCTGTCCATCACCTCCTCCCGGAGTCCACCCAAACTCATGTCCATTGAGTCGGTGATGCCATCCAACCATCTCATCCTCTGTCGTCCCCTTCTCCTCCTGCCCCCAATCTTTCCCAGCATTGGGGTCTTTTCCAAAGAGTCAGCTTCTTCACATCAGGTAGCCAAAGTATTGGAGTTTCAGCTTCAACATCAGTCCTTTCAATGAACACCCAGGACTGATCTTTAGGATGGACTGGTTGGATCTCCTTGCAGTCCAAGGGACTCTCAAGAGTCTTCTCCAACACCACAGATTGAAAACATCAATTCTTCAGTGCTCAACTTTCTTTGTAGTCCAGCTCTCACATCGATACATGACCAAAATGTATTAGTCAGACATATTTCAATCGTAAGTCAAAGAAACCCAGTCAAGCAGACTTAAGTAGGAGAGGGACCTTGGCTGAAACGTTTTCGGGTGGAGCTGGTCTCGGGCAGTCCAGGGGTTCAAACACTGCCTATGTTCATCCTTGCTTAGTCCCTGTTTCATTTTGGTGTTGTGGTTTTTTTTTTCAATGGGCAGATAATCACTTACAATACTGTGTTGGTTTCTGCCACACATCAACATGAATCAGCCACAGGTATACATATGTCCCCTCCCTCCTGAACCTCCCTTCCACCTCCCACCCCATCCCACCCCTCTAGGTTGTCACAGAGCACCGAGTTTGAGCTCCCTGCCTCATGCAGCAAATTCCTACTGGCTATCCATTTTACGTGCCTTTGAGTCAGTTCTAGTGAGGCGGATGAACCTAGAGCCCACTGTACAGAGTGAAGAAAGTCAGAAAGAGAAAAACAAATGCAATATATTAACGCATATGGGTAGAATCTAGAAAGATGGTTCTGGCGAACCTATTTGCAGGGATACGCAGACATAGGGAACGCACTTGTGGACGCAGTGGGGGAAGGGAGGATGGGGGGAATGGAGAGAGCAGCACTGAAGCGTATGCATCACCATATGTGAAACAGTCCCTGCTTTAGACCCCTCCCACATCCAGTCTCCCAGATCCTCCTTTCTCTGTCCGTAGACTTCATCACTCCTCGCCGAGGCAGAGGACAGAGGGACATAATCAACACACCCCAAGAGGGAAAAGAAAGCTCTTTTCTCTCAGAGACGATATTGCACCGGGTTGGGCTATTAGGCTCACTCTTGAGTCAAACACTACAGCTGAGGGGGTGGGACATTAAGTTTCCACTCTAAGTCCCAGGCCCACCCATACAACCAGGCTAGAGAGACCTTGTCACTTGTGGTCCCTACTGAGCTACAGGGAATGAGGAAAGGCCATTCCCAAGGGGAAAAAAAGGCAAAAAAAACACAACAAATATGCAACACACACATTCACTACACAAACTTATATACACAAAGTCTGTTTCCTGCATAGACTTTCCCACCACGGTACCAATGCAATACTCACTGAAGGAGTATTTCCACACACTTGCAATTATAATTCTCAACTTCTGGCTGACATTTCAGAACCCTTCAGTGTTTGATCAGTTTGAGTCCGTCCCCTGCGCTTAATGAATCAATAACTAAACAGACTGCCAATCTAAAAGATGACTTTAAGTAAATTAGAAAAATGTCCTCCTCCCTCAAGACACTTTAATACCATCTACCAAAAATTGGTTATAATGACATGTTTCATGTCAACTGATGGAAATACTACTCCATGGAGTTGTATAATGCAAAACTTGCACAACCAAGAAGTGAAGCCCTGACCAGGAGCTAGAGACACGTACTCTTGCCCTGGCACTGTTGCTCTGTAAGAGGCTAGGCACTCCCTGACCTAACCTTTGTACTTCTCCAAACTGAGGCTCACCAACATTATCAACAGATGTCTAAGAAGTACCCACTTTGTACATATGGCTGAACAAGAAAAGACAATCTTTGCTCCAAATTAGATTTTCCCCATCTGATTGAAAAATAAAACACGGGTATCCTCAAGTTCTTTGAAGGGATAGAGCAACATTTTGAGCATTGACAAAGTCTAAATAGTAAGAACTACCAGCCTTAAAATAATTTACCACTGTCTAAAATTTTCTTTAATAAGTTCCATTGTATTCTCTCTGAGAAATCCTTCATAAGACAAACGTTATTTAATTAGGAGCACTATACGTTAATTCATGTGATGAAATAATCATATACAATGAGTTGCACAGAATTTTCATATCCCACTAAATCTTGCAGGTACTTGAAAAGAATCTTGGAAGCTTGCTAGCAGGTGTCTGGGCAAATCTTTATTTCCCTCACATGCCTTCTTTTACAGTTAGCTCATGACTCTGTTAGTTTTACACATGACATTTTATTTGAATAAAGGGTTTTATTGTTTTTAAAAGTTTGAAAGTCAATGCATTAATTGATATTATAATTTCTCTCTTGGCATGTACATGCTGAGTAAATGTTACACCCTAACACAAGTGGAAAGAGTCATAGGGTCAAGGGCATTAAAAAAAAAAAAAAACGAAACCCAAGGAAAATGTGAAATTCATCAATTCTGTCATTAGAGGGAGTGCAAGGCAAGCATGGAACTCAGATTCCAAGTACTTATGGAAAACAGGAAAAAAGTAAGTAGAAAATTCCAATGAGTTAAGTCAATAAAAGAGCTTCCCTTCCCATCAGCAAAACTTGGTGTTTGTTGTATGCTGGGGATGGCCCTGCTAAAGCAAGTTTCTTCTCCTAGAAGAAACTATATTCAGCATAAATCTTGGAGATTATCAAGAACAATACACTTGACAGAGACTTTATGAAGCTAGGAAAGATACAACTGTACCAGCAAGAAGTATACAAAGTGTGTAAACTTAAGCACAGAGGATTTGGAGGGCAGTAAAATTCTGTGACAAACTACTGCACAATTGCACTCATCTCACATGCTAGTAAAGTCATGCTCAAAATTCTCCAAGCCAGGCTTCAGCAATATGTGAACCATGAACTCCCAGATGTTCGAGCAGGTTTTAGAAAAGGCAGAGGCACCAGAGATCAAATTGCCAACATCCGCTGGATCATGGAGAAAGCAAGAGAGTTCCAGAAGACCATCTATTTCTGCTTCATTGACTATGCCAAAGCCTTTGACTGTGTGGATCACAATAAACTGTGGAACATTCTGAAAGAGATGGGAATACCAGACCACCTGACCTGTCTCCTGCGAAACCTGTATGCAGGTCAGGAAGCAACAGTCAGAACTGTACATGGAACAACAGACTGGTTCCAAATAGGAAAAGGAGCACGTCAAGGCTGTATATTGTCACCTTGCTTATTTAACTTCTATGCAGAGTACATCATGAGGAACACTGGGCTGGAAGAAGCACAGGCTGGAATCAAGATTGCTGGGAGAAATATCAATAACCTCAGATATGCAGATGACACCACCCTTATGGCAGAAAGTGAAGAGGAACTCAAAAGCTTCTTGATGAAAGTGAAAGAGGAGAGTGAAAAGGTTGGCTTGAAGCTCAACATTCAGAAAACAAAGATCATGGCATCTGGTCCCATCACGTCATGGGAAATAGTTGGGGAAACAGTGTCAACAGTGTCAGACTTTATTTTGGGGGGCTTCAAAATCACTGTGGATGCAGATTGCAGCCATGAAATTAAAAAACACTTACTCCTTGGAAGAAAGTTATGACCAACCTAGATAGCATATTAAAAAGCAGAGACATTACTTTGCCAACCAAGGTCCGTCTAGTCAAGGCTATGGTTTTTCCCGTGGTCATGTATGGATGTGAGAGTTGGACTGTGAAGAAAGCTGATTGCCAAAGAATTGATGCTTTTGAACTGTGGTGTTGGAGAAGACTCTTGAGAGTCCCTTGGACTGCAAGGAGATCCAACCAGTCCATTCTAAAGGAGATCGATCCTGGGTGTTCATTGGAAGGACTGATGCTAAAGCTGAAACTGCAATACTTTGGCCTCCTCATGCGAAGAGTTGACTCACTGGAAAAGACTCTGATACTGGGAGGGATTGGGGGCAGGAGGAGAAGGGGACGACAGAGAATGAGATGGCTGGATGGGCATCACAGAGTCGATGGCCATGAGTTTGAGTGAATTCCAGGAGTTGGTGATGGACCAGGAGGCCTGGCATTTTGTGATTCATCGGTTCGCAAAGAGTCAGACACGACTGAGCGATTGAACTGAAAATATTAATGTCATCCAAAATGGAGTTTGTCTACACCTGAACTTTTTCATTTCATTATTCACTATTATTTCTAAATCATATCACCTATATAGCTTCCAAAATAAAATGTCCAGAGTCAATTTCTTGTAACATTTGGCATATGTGGTGGCCATGAGATCATGCCTCTCAGATCTCTGACTGCAAGGAATGTAACTCCCTTAGTTCACCAAAGGCCCTGGCAGCTTCTCACTGAAGTCGTCACATTTGTATTGAGGTCATGCTGAAGGCCACGCATTTCCCTAATTCATTAATTTCTTCTACATTTAACCCTATGTGGTGTCTGTTTCTTTGGCAAACCAAACTAACCCTAGGGGTACCAATAGTAAACCTAGATAAAGACAGTAAGATCGAGATTTGGGTGGTTGCCTCCTACCTGGCAGTTGAATTGGATGCCGTCCAGGTTAGCAGGGGGTCAGAGTTTGTTGCTGACACAAAAGTCTGGGCAGGTCATTCCAGTGGCTATTCTCTTGCTGTCTGCACATGCCCTGCTCGACCAATCCCTGCTTCACTCACATGACTATGTACTTAAAATTACAGGGCTTAATCAATAACAACCTATGTGCTTGCCCATTCCCCAGCCTCTGGTCTCCCTGGTAACTGGTGAGCCAACCTGAGGTCAGTTCTCCCTGGAAACGGTAGCCTCTTTGTCCCCTGAGTAATGAAGATAGCTGCCATGTCCTGCCTTTCTTTGGCTGTATGTCCGGTGGGAAGTCTCTCCAGGAGGACCCTTTGTTTTGGACTTGCAAGATCCTATTTCCAGTAAATCACTGATGTCTCTGTCACTGTGTCTGAGCTCTTTCTTTAATCTGGAGGTGGGCAGTCACAAGGCTTCCAGGCCTATGGGGTACAGCCCAGCACACAAGGTGACAGCATAAATGTTAAAACTTCAATAATAGTAATGTGGGGAAATATCCCAGAGGAGAATGCTGTGCTATGTGCAATGATGGGCCTTCTAAAATACCAACCCTAATGCCTGCTAAGTTTTTCGACACACTATGGAAGGATAATGAGAGACTGAGGGCTGTTAAAAAACCATTAATGGTTAAAAGGGAAAGCACTATGTCCTCTCTAATAACCCACAGGAGGCTCATTTCTCAGATAGAGGAAGGGAAGACATAACTGAACAATAAGCTGAAGACCTAACTGTTAGTCTCAGAGTCCAAGAGATGTCTGAGTGCTCAGCCAAAGCAGGTATGCTATGCAAAAGTCGAGTTCCTGGTGGGGAAATGCGCGACACTTACGCATAAGATAGGGCCATCTGAATGGATGCCCCTGAGGCTGTTGTCCCTGAAACCTACGGATTTACATAAACGATCAACATTCTGTAGAGACCCTTCCCTCATAAAGAATTACCTGCTCCCCTCAGAAACCTTCTGTTTGATCCACCAGACTGATAACCACAAGAGTTAAAGCTGAGAAGAACTTGACTGGAAACATAATGAATCCAATAAAAGACAAAATAAACAATATACCTAAAGAGTGCCAAGAAATAGCATTTACCAGCAGGAGCTAAGGGAAAACTCCGAAGATTGAGTTTAGAATACTTGATCAAGTAGAAGAGAAGGTAAGACCGGACAAGAAAGAATTCATTGATTTGGGATGTTTCTTAGGACACAGGATTTAGCATCTTAGCACTGTCTCCAGGGAATGGCCCATTCACAGCTCGGATGGCATATAGAGGCCTGGGAAAAATAATGGCCAAGTGGAAATGTCTGACTTGTCCTAAAGGAAAACAGAGAAAGAAATAGGCTGGGAGGAGTGGAATACTATGTGAGGCCATAAAAACTAGCACAGGACTAGTGCTCCATGGGAGGGCTCAGGGTACATGCCATTCGCTAAGGCCATCAGGACTGTGCTGGTGATAAGGGCATTCCCTTGGCAGACCAGGTATGGTGGTAAGAAAGGCACTCACATAGCTGGGCTGGTTAATCTCTCAGGAGATGGGATTCTGATGTAATTGAAGGCAAGTGTCACGATGCTCAACTGCCAAACCCAGGAGGCTACGATTATCATGAGGATCGGCAAGGTCAGAGGGCAACAAAGGTCGCTGGACCTTCAGACAATTGAGGCAGTTAAGAGTGAGTGGTCCCCCAGCCTGCAAAATTGATAGCCAGCCCACCAACATGCTGCCTTCCGTCTGTCACTGCGGGATGGGGAGGTAAGCAAGAATGGAGGAGCAGGACTCCACACTGAAAGTGATGGCTCAAATAAAAAGCCACAATCCTTTGCTCATTTTCCAGACCTGAGCTACTTTCCAGATCCAGAATAGGAAGCCAATGGCTGAGGAGGTGGCCAAGGACCTAGGAAGAAGACCCTGCCGTACACACTGTGATGACCCTCTCAGCCCTTCCCCTAAAGGGATATAGAGCCTTTTAGTGGGTGGATGAATGTACTGGAGAAGAAAAAACACTTGCTGATGACTTAAGAGAAGGCAAGCTAGTAACAAGGCTAGAAGTACCAAGGAAGTTTTTAAGGAAAAAGTACACTGACTCAATAGGACTAAATTGCATCTACTATTTGTTATTTTGGGCTTCCCTGGTTGCTCAGATAGTAAAGAATCTGCCTGCAATGCCAGAGGCCCAGGTTTGATCTCTGGGTCAGGAAGATCCCCTAGAGAAGGGAATGGCAACCTGCTCCAGTATTCTTGTCTGGAGAATCCCATGGACAGAGGAGCCTGGAGGGCTACAGCCCATGGGGTCACAAAGAGTCAGACATGACTGGGCATGCACATCACCATCATCACATAACCCATGGATCAAAGAATACATCAAAAGAAAAGTAATAGGGACGCCCCTGGTGGTCCAGTGGTTAAGATTTTGCTTCTCAATGCAGGGGGTAAGAGTTCAATCCCTGGTCAGGGAGCTAAGATCCTACATTCTTAGTGGCCAAGAAACCAAAAAACAAAAAAAAGAAGCAATGTTGTAACAAATCCAATTTAAAAATGGTCCATATAAAAAAAAAAACCTTAAAAAATGAGAAATAATAAAATACTATTGAAATAATGAAAATGAAAATACAACATATAAAAATTATGAGATAAAGCAATTGCCTATATAAATTTTCCCTTTTTTCTCCGTATGTGATAATTTTATGTGTATTCATTTAGCATCTAGAATATAAGCTCTATGAGGCAACAATTTCATTTTTTTCTCCACTACACATGTGGTCCCTAGCATAATGTCCAGTCCCAATTAAAGAAATATATGTATCTGAGGGCTTCCCAGGTGACGCTAGTGGTAAAGAACCCGCCTGCCAATGCAAGAGATATAAGAGACGTGGTTTGATCCCTGGGTCAGGAAGATCCCCTAGAGGAGGGCATGGCAACCCACTCCAATGTTCTTGCCTGGACAATCCCATGGACAGAGGGGTCTGGTGAGCTACAGTTCATAGGTTACAGAGTCGGACAAAACTGAAGCAATTTACCACGCACACGCATGTATCATTAAAGGGTAATAAAAATACTCAAAGTCATTTAAAGAAATTGAGCCGACTTTTTATATATATAATTTTTTCAAAATGGAAATTCTTAAATATACACCAAAAAAGAGAAAATCGTATAATGAACTTATCTGTGTGTGTGTTTAGTTGTGCCCAACTCTTGCCACCCTGTGGACTGTAGACCTCCAGGCTCCCCTGTCCATGGAATTTCCCAGGCAAGAATACTGGAGTGGGTTACCTGGTGGGCTATAGTCCATAGGTTGCAGAGTCCGATATGACTGACTTGACTTTGTACATGCACACACACAAATATGTGTATGAGTCCCATCATTCAGAAGCAACTACAACAAAAATTTATTGCATATCCTTCCAGAATTTTCTAGACATATATAAAGATATTTATATTCTTTTTTACAACAATGGAATAACACTATCCACACCAGCTTGTAGACTGCATTTCTTCAACTAACAATATATTGTGAAGTTATTTAAGTGCAACTAAATGAAAATTTATATCAATTACTAGTGTGGTTGTATCCGTCCGTCCGTTCCGTCGCTCAGTCGTGTCCGACTCTATGCGACCCCGTGGACTGTAGCCTACCAGGCTTCTCCAGGCAAGAATACTGGAGTGGGTTACCGTTTCCTTCTCCAGGGGATCTTCCCGACCCAGGGATCGAACCCAGGTCTCCCTCATTGGAGGCAGACGCTTTAACCTCTGAGCCACCAGGGAAGCCCAGTGGTTGTATAGTATTGTATTAAATAGACTTGTCCTGATTTATTTAACTAATCTCTGTCAATGGACATTTAGGTATTTCTGGTTTTTATAAAAATAATTTTTATTTAAAAAATGCAATAATTCACATACACCAACACAACATACTTACTTGACTATTTTTTAAGGATAAATTTCTACAGGTAGAATGACTGGCTTAAAAGACATGCAATGTTGGCTACAAAATGACAAATTCTAGAAATAACATACAAATCTAGTAGCACACTAAGCTAGTCTTTTTAAGCTATTATCTTGATCTTGGAATCAAGTATATATTAACACTTGTAGGTCTATTATATTTATAATTTGTCCCTTTTACTCAAATAATTGTTCAAATAATACTTTTTCTTCGCGGCGCCTTTGCGCATGTTCAGTCACTCAGTGGTGTTCACCTCTCTGTGGCCCCATGCACTGTAGCTCGCTGCATCCTTCTGTCCGTGGGATTTTCCAGGCAACAACACTGGAGTGGAGTGAAGTGAAGTGGAAGTCGCTCAGCAGTGTCCACCTTTTAGTGACCCCGTGGACTATACAGTTCATGGAATTCTCCAGGCCAGAATGCTGCAGCGGGTAGTCCTTCCCTTCTCCAGGGGATCTTCCCAACCCAGGGATCAAGCCCAAGTCTCTTGCATTGCAGGCAGATTTTTTACCAGGTGAGCCACCAGCGAAGCTTTGCAGAATCTTAGTAGTCCATTAACAAAATACTGATGACAATTGTGCATTTTAAGATTTGCATAATATTTATAAGCCAATTGTTGTTTTTTCAAATTGTTGATGAATCAACTACACTATCAATAATGACTAACAGTTGAACAGAATGAATCTGAGCAAGCACTTATTTTGCAAATGCTTTAAAACTTGAGCAGATTATTTGACATTAAAATTACCCACTCAAGGTTAAACTATTCTTTTTCCTCTCCTACAAAGCCCTGTAGCTACTTTGGAAGGTAGGTGCTCTGGGAATTAAATTCCAAGTCTAACACAGTTACTCCAAAATAGTGTTCATTTGAACCTCAATTTGTCCAATGACAAGATACAAATAACAGCATTTGTATAACAGCTGCATAACAGAAAAATGAGATATATGTCAGATAATTACTGGAATCCCCCATACTAGTTCCAGGCATTTTATACTACTATAATCTTCATAAAAGATTGATTGGCAACATTCGTTGGATCACTGAAAAAGCAAGAGAGTTTCAGTAAAACATCTACTTCTGCTTTACTGACTATGCCAAAGCCTTTGACTGTGTGGATCACAATAAACTATGGAAAATTCTTCAAGAGATGGGAATATCAGACCACCTGACCTGCCTCCTGAGAAATCTGTTTGCAAGTCAAGAAGCAATAGTTAGAACTGGACATGGAACAACAGACTGTTTCCAAATCGGGAAACGAGCACATCAAGACTGTATATTTTCACCCTGATTATTTAACTTGGATGCAGAATACATTATGTGAAATGCCAGGCTGGATGAAGCACAAGCTGGAATCAAGATTGTTGGCAGAAATATCAATAGCCTCAGATACGCAGATGACATCACCCTTATGGCAGAAAGTGAAGAAGAACTAAAGAACCTCTTGATGAAAGTGAAAGAGGAGAGTGAAAAAGCTGTCTTAAAACTTCAACATTCAGAAAACTAAGATCACGGCATCCAGTCCCATCACTTCATGGCAAATAGATGGGGAAACAATGGAAATAGTGACAGACTTTAGTTTTCTTGGCTCAAAATCACTGAAGTTGGTGACTGCAGCCATGAAATTAAAAGACACTTGCTCCTTGGAAGAAAAGCTATGACAAACCTAGACAGCATATTAAAAAGCAGAGACGTTACTTTGCAAACAAAGGTCTGTCTAGTCAAAGCTATGGTTTTTTTCCCAGTAGTCACGTATGGATGTGAGAGTTGGACTATAAAGAAAACTGAGCACCGAAGAATTGATGCTTTTGAACTGTGGTATTGAAGATAATGCTTCAGAGTCCCTTGGATTACAAGGCGATCCAACCAGTCCATCCTAAAGGAAATCAGTTCTGAATATCCATTGGAAGGACTGATGCTGAAGCTGAAACTCCAATACTTTGGTCACCTAATGAAAATAGCTGACTCATTGGAAAAGACCCTGATGCTGGGAAAGCTTGAAGGTGGGAGGAGAAGGGGATGACAGAGGATGAGATGGTTGTATGGCATCACCAACTCAATGGACATGAGTCTGAGTAAACTCCAGGAGTTGGTGATGGACAGGGAGGCCTGGCGTGCTGCAGTCTCAAAGAGTTGGACATGACTGAGCAACTGAACTGAACTAAACTGAATAATGGAACAAATTAAAATCACAGACTCCTTGATAGGATGCAATAAAAGAACACATACTTACTTCTGGGTTTCTGTGATATTCCTTCTGTGTACACAAAATCTAAATCAAGTAATAATGAGGAAACATCAGATGTACCCACATTGAGAAGTATTCTACCAAATAACTGGTCTCTAAAGGTCATGAAAGTCAAAGACAACTGATATTTAACACTGAAGGTGATTAAAGACAATTGACAACTAGATGCAACATGTGGTCCTTGACTGGATCTTTTTACTGTGAAACATATTAACTGGACTACTGCCAAAACATGAATGGGTAAGCAACTAACTGGAAGTAATGTAGCAATGTTAATTTCCTGGTTTTGATGATTATGTGGTCTTTGGGTTCAAACGTGTCCTTGCTTTTCCATTTACCCATTAAGTATTGGAGTTAACATGCATCATGTCAGTAACTTACTTTCAAATAGTTCATGCCAAAAAAGTTCACTGTACTTGTAAAATTTACACATATTTAAAGTTATTTCCAAGAGAACAAAAAAAACTTAAGGCTATGATTAAATTTTTTTTAAATCTAAGCCCAGAAACTAGTTGAATGAGTCAGCACCTCAGACAGACAAGACTGATTATGTTGTCTTGAGTATTCCTGGTCAAATAACCAAACAAATTCTAAAAATGATGTACACAACTTAATACACCACTTTATGGAATTTGAAGGTGCACTAGCCACAACTGTTTCCCCATCCAGATATCTATTACTGACACTGATGCCTTTCTAATCTCCTGTAGGGAATGCATCCTGCGTGGTAGACACCAGTAGCTGTCTACACAGTACCCATTACTCCTTCCTCTTTCCTAACAAAATCCCACTCTTGCTCAGGCAAAGAGATTGGTTCAGCTAAACCAATTAGATCACGGTAGTTGCCTAGCCTCAAAAATTGGTCAGGAATTAGCGTGTAACCTACTATGGGCCAATAAGTCCTGAAGCAACAACAAAACTTCCTGTAATTTTTCATATGCTTAGTTATATGGAGCCTAGAACCTCAAGGCTCAAGAGGCATTTTTGGCACCTTGCGGCAAGTCAGCCTAAGCAAAAGCCCATCATACTAACAGTGACAAAGCCAAGGAAACCACAGTAGATTGAGCTGTGTCCACTGAGTTAACCGAAACCTATCTTGCCCTTGACTTTGTGAGCCAATTTAAACGAGTGGGAATGAACTAAATTTTCTGTTATTTGCTTCCAGAAGTATGCTAATTGATACAGTCTTCAATTTCAGGTTTCAAAAGTGGCACACACAGGCCACTCTTTTCAGGTAATTTCTTATTTTGTTCTCCCAAAGCCTAATATGAGTAGAGAGAGAAGGTAAGAAAGAGAAGGCAATTAGTCTATCAGTTGAAAAGAGGTGCTTGCACATATTTAGAAGAGGGATAAGCATTTTCTTTCTTTAAGAAACATGTATATGGCAGTATATGTTTGGCACCATTTAGATGTTTCATAGTAGTAACTTACTTGATTTGTGTAACAAATTTATGAGGACCTGTTATAACTTTCATTCCCATTTTCAGTTGAAGAAACTGAGACATGTGTAAGTTCAGAAATGGGCCTAAGGTCATACAACTAGCAAGTTGCAGAGTCAGGATTCAGATCATTAAGTACATTAATACTGGAGAAAAACAAAAAAATCATTCAATAAGGGCATTTCAGTTTTATATGTCTGTTACAAGATATGGCATGTAGTTAATTCATTTGGAAACACAAAATTTGCCTCAAGAAACTAGATATTTCTCAACTATCAGAAAAAGAATAAATGGAACTATTAGTCATTTATCTAAAAAAAAAGATAATTACCAGATGTCTATGTTTATTTAAAATCAACACATGAGTAGACAGTTGCACAAAACTCAGTAATTAAGAAGTACTACAATAGAAAAGTCTATTAAAAATAGAAAGAGAAAAACTTCTCTTTTTAAAAATAGAGTGTGTGTTATATAGTGGGAAATCTGAATAATTACAGTTGTTAACTTGGAAACAGTAACAGATACAATTTTCTTTTTTGTCTGGTACATTGGGTATCTTTGCTCATTCAAATCTACCTGAACTTCATGTCTCATCACTTTGACCCACTTAATCTGTACTTCCCATAGAAGGTTGGTCTAAAGAATCTTCTCCAGGCTTGAAAGGGGAGGAAAACAAGAAAGTGGAACCCCCATCTGAGGCTAAAGAAAGTCTTGTGTTGCCCAGCAGCTTGTATATGACTTAGGGGAGCTGCTTGTCTCTCCTTGAATAAATCCTCCCAGAATTTTTCCTTTCAAAGCTGTCCACCTTTTTCTTTAATTCTTTATTTACTTTAATATAAAATGACATTTATAATAAAATTCGATAAAAGCTCAGCAAACAGAAAGACTTAAAATGTGACATAATTTACTAACGAGGTCACATTTTATTCATTTGCCAGTTTATCCTGTTTTTATTTTTTAAAAAATAAAATAAAATAGAAAACTATCCCCAAAAAGTCTTTTTCAATTTTTACAGTTAAGATTTCACAAACTTGTCCATCATATTTGAAGTAGGCATAGAGAAGAGGCCTAAAATTAGAACACAGAGAAAATGAGTAGGAAGGCACCTCCCTTCAACCCATCCTGACTGAAGTGCTTAATGATGCCTTTAATTATTTAAATTCTGCAATGTCTAAATTTTAAAAGGACAAACACAATATTGAGAACACAGGAAGGTTAACAGCACAATTTTAAATATTTCTGCTGGCTACAAGGAAATTGATCAGAAACAAATCACCAGGGAAACATCCCTGTACAGTGTTTAAGCTGCCTGGCTCACTCCAAACAGTCCCCAAAGCTCAGCTAAATTGTAAGAAGGCAATCAACATTACTGTTAAACTGTTCTGTTGCTCTTGCAGTTAGCATCTTTGTTTTATCTATGTCAGATGTTATGGAATTTTTGGTTTTTTGGTTTGTTTTCCCATTCCTGTATGTCAGAAAACGTGTATTTATATTCCCCAAACTCAATGGACATGAGTTTGAGCAAGCTCCAGGAGTTGGTGATGGACAGGGAAGGCTGGCTGCTGCAGTCCATGGGGTCGCAAAGAGTCAGACACAACTGAGCAACTGAACAACAGCAGCAAATGTTCCCCATGGTATGTTGAATATGGGCTTCCCTGGTGGCTCAGGGGGTAAAGCGTCTGACTGCAATGCAGGAGACCCGGGTTGAACATACGCTGAATCTAGCCGCTACTAAACAAACCCTCCTGAATAAATAAACTGAAAAGGCCAGGTGTCAGGAGTCTAGAGCAGAGGTCAGAACCCGTCACCCTTAACGGGCCGGCCGCTCTGCGGCGCCGCCTACCGGCAAACGCGGGTCGGCGGCCCGGCCCGGAGCCCGCAAGTTCCCTTTCCCGACCCTTGAGCGCCGCCCGGTTTCACTAGTGGCGCGCGTTCCTTGACGTGCTCCTCAGAGCTCTGCCCTCTCTTCGTTCCTTGACGTGCTCCTCAGAGCTCTGCCCTCTCTTCTCACAGTCTGGCCAGAGTGCATTTCCAGGTGCTCCTTCTGTGCCGTGGCAGGACCATCAGCTGAATTCAAAGGGGCTGGGTTTCAGTCCCAGCTCATATGCTGACTCACTATGTGAAAGTCGCTCAGTCCTGTCCGACTCTCTGCGACCCCGTGGACTGTACAGCCCATGGCATTCTCCCGGCCAGGATTCTGAGTGGGTGCCTTTCCCTGCTCCAGGGGATCTTCCCAACCCAGGGGTCGAACCTGGGTGTCCTGCACTGCAAGCGAATGCTTTATCAGCTGAGCCACAAGGGAAGCCCTGACTTACTATGTAACCATAGGCAAATTAACTTCTCAGAGGTAGGTAATTTCTTCTTCTCTTTAAGTACCAGTTCGTTTCTTCAAGCCAAAGGTTGAACTGTTAACAAAGATTAGGACATGACTTCCAACATGGTCCAAATCCATGCTTTCTTTGACCACATATCGGGTGTATATGTGTCTAACATTTTAAATTACTTGCCCACATTTTAAGTTGACTGGAATTTTTTTTGGTAGATTCTCAAAAATATAGAGATTCTGACTCTGTAACATTTATAATTTTATTAGATTTATTGTAGGTTTATCATTGTCTTTGCTTTTATAATGTGTTGCTAGTCACAGCCATGACTTATTTAATAGTGATTTAACTGAGCAGGAATGCAACTGCAACTTTAGGTTCCTGTGGGAAAATACAATGTGTTTATAATGCATTTTCCAGAAGAGAGTTGGGGAAAAATGAGGATTATCCTGTGATTTTGTTATATTATAAATTCACATGATTTTACTTTGTTTGTATAATTAGTTTTGATCTCAGAGTTTATAACAGTTTGCTGATATGATAAAATTTAGATTGTAGCTAAGGTTGCTAATATTTTCTTAAAAGTAAGTTTGGTTGCTAACTGTGGAATATAAATAGTTGAAATTTGTATTAGGGCCAACCGAATTTGGTTCTGTTTTCTTTCAGCTGCTTGTCTTTAACATTAGAAAATAAAGAGGAAAAAAGCCAAAAATCTTAGGAATGTATCTGAAGTTAGTTTTCAAATGCCATTCAAATTGGGGGAAAGTGAAAATAGGCATAAAGGAGTAACAGAAATACATGGAAAATTCTACAGGAGAATTTTAAATTTATTGCATGGTTTAAATGTGTATAAAGTTTGCTAGTATGTGGATTTCTGATACACATTAAATAACATACATTGGATATACATGAGAAAGTTGCAAATATATGATTAATGCAATAGTGTTTTTATGCTGAAAATAGGCTGCCCTCTTGGAATTAGTTAAGATAATATCATCTTCCAAACTAGAATTGAATATGCTTTTATTAATGAGTATTGGTTATCTGGATAAGTAACACCTTGAAATAACATTTTGTAATGGTAATGCTAGTGAATCTGGATAGTCTACTAAAATCCTTTCATGGAAACAAAAAAATAAATATAACTCATACAAAATAAACTTTAGTCTGCATGACATTTTTAAAAATTTATTTATTTTTTAATTGAAAGACAATTGCTTTACAGAATTTTGTTGTTTCCTGTCAAACCTCAACATGAATTGGTCATAAAAAACTGAACTCAAAGGTAAAAATTCCTTTGTCTCTGGTTCCACCTTTTCAGGAAAAAGAGTTCCCTGGTGTGATGGCTAACTTTATGTATCAAATTGACTGGGTTACAGGATGCCAGATATTTGGTCAAACATTTTTCTGGGTGTTTTTTGTGAGGGTGTTTTTGAATGAGGTTAACATTTAAATCAATAGCCTGAATAAAGCCCTCCCTAATACGGGTGTGTCAGGGTAGCTTGAGGGGGGAAGGAGGAGGGCTTATCCAACCCACTGAAGGCCTGATAACAAAAAGGATGATCCTCCCCAAGAAAAAGATAATTCCTCCTGCCTGAATGCCTTCAAGCTGGGAATTGACTTTTTCCAGCTTCAGATGCAAAGTGAAATCTCAGCTCTTCCTAAGTCTGAAGCCTGCCAGGCTCAGATTGGAACAACACCATCAGATCTATGGGTCTCCTCCTTGCTGATTCACCCTGTAATCTTGGGACTTGTCAGCTTTCATAATCTTGTGAATCAATTCCTTTCAGTAAATCTATTTTACTATTTATTTTATAAAATCTATATACTTTTGGTCTGTTTCTCTCAGTTCAGTTTGGTCACTCAGTCATGTCCGACTCTTTGCAACCCCATGGACTGCAGCACGCCAGGCCTCCCTGTCCATAATCACCTCCCGGAGTTTACTCAAACTCATGTCCATTTGGTCAGTGATGCCATCCAACCATCTCATCCTCTGTCGTCCCCTTCTCCTCCTGCCTTCAATCTTTCCCAGCACCAGGGTCTTTTCCAATGAGTCCGTTCTTTGCACCAGGTGGCCAAAGTATTGGAGTTTCAGCTTCAGCATCAGTCCTATCAATGAATATTCAGGACTGATTTCCTTTAGGATGGACTGATTGGATCTCCTTGCAGTTCAAGGGACCCTCAAGAGTCTTCTCCAACACCACAGCTCAAAAGCATCAATTCTTCGGTGCTCAGCTGTTTCTCTAGTGAAGTCTAAATATACCAGGTCATCCACAACATGACTTCATGTTCATCATGTTCTTTCCTATTTTACAGACATATCCATGACACTCTCTTATTCTAAAGCCATTATGCTTTACAATCACTCAACTCTTCATTGTCTTTAAATTATTTTATTAACTTTCTGATACTAATTTGGTTTAGTAGGAAGTTTCTGTTGAAGGTAAAAGAAAGTAGACCACTTAGGTAGACCACTAAATGTATGTTTTATAGACTTCTTATCTAGAAATTCCATTTGTAACCAAGTACTTTTTAAGATTAGTACCTCAGGACTTCCCTTGTGGTCGAATGGTTAAGAATCAGCCTGCAACACAGGGACACATGTTTGATCGCTGCTCCGGGAAGATTCCACATGCTCCTGGGCCACTAAGCCCAGGAGCTGCAACTGCTGAGTCCACGTGCACTAGAGGCCATGCTCTGCAATGAGGAGCCACAGAAGAAGCCAACAGACCAACTAGAGAAAGACTCAGTTCACTGCACCTAGAGACAGCACAGCAATCAAGACCCAGAGCAGCTAACAATAAATAAAATAAAATAATAATTTAAAAAATCACTGGTTGTGATCCAGTACACACACACACACATACACACACACATATATATGTAGCATAAGAGGACATATTTTTAAAATTAATAAATCAGCTTCTTCAGACTATACCTATCTCTGAAAATCTAGTTGTTCCTCAACTCACAAAATAAAGGTGCTCAGAACCAAGGCTGCAGAGCAAATCCTAGGTTCAAGGTGGGCTCACATGGAATATATGCTCCATATGGCCTCTCTGAAACACAGCTTCAATCAGCTATCTCATCTCTCCTTGATCCCCACCCTTTATTTTTCCACTCCACCCTAACCCCACTGACATCACTAAATTTCAGAATTCTCCCCATTATACAGTCTCTAGGGAACAGATGATGGTAAGCGTATTCCAATTTAAGTTTCTGATTCAAATTCATTAGTACTGGCTGCCTCACCCACTTTGTTGAGAATTAACCAGCAAGCGTAGACCATAGAGAGAAATGATTAATGAGCTATGTCTGCCATGGGTGAGGGAGAAAGTAGTGTCTGCAAAAGTCATGCCTTCACCACCCGTGCTCCAGATACTTAAACTGACACCCTTTCAAAATATACATGGAGAAAAGTGTTGCAGGGTGATTTCTTGAGATAATCATTTCTCCTGTTCCTACCCCTCCATAATACTCTCCGAAGAAATACAATTTTTATTTCATTGTGCTTACCTAGACCCTTAGAAATAGGAACCCCAAGCATTGCACTCTGATTTCCTTTATTTCTGGGGACTGTTAACAGCTTTGGGTTCCAGAAGCAGAAAGAGGAGTTGTCTGGCACAAAGAAGGTATGTCCTTTTTAGGCTTTTGTTTGGCTCACTAAGGCTGGGTAATCCCGGTGGAGAGAGGGAATAGTGACAGTGCTTGGAGTGGTTTTAGAAAATGGCTCATTCTGGAAAAGAAATGATAGTTTCTGGGAGGACTAGTGAAGGCACAGGGGGACTATCTGACTTTCATATCCAGGGAGCATGCACAAACCCTTGCTCCCAGTTCCAGAGACTAGGGAGGATAGAGGCCTTTTGGACATCTGCAGGATCCTGACTCAGAGTCCTAAGACTCTCCTTCACAGAGAAGAGGGTCTCTGTGGTTAAGCCTGAGTCAGTACTGAAAACTGATGTGAAGGCATCTGAATACCTCAGGAGCCACAGGGCCTGAATAATGGTAGAGACACAGCTTTCCTAGGAGCAGCCCTTCATAGAAGGAGTATTAATGACAACCAGCACAATGACTAAGAATGAGAATCTTCTCCCATTTTTCAAACGAGCTCATGTTTGCACAGGTGGTCTGCCGCCCTCACCCTTCAAAAAAAAAAAAGGTGAGTTAGACCAAAGTTCACAATTTAAGCTATGACAAATTCATATTTAAGTTATGACAAAATGTTACATATTATTACCCAAGAATTGCAGAGCAAAGTCATACATAATATACAAGATTTATAAACCAACAGAAAAATATAAGAATTTAAGATAGGTTCAAATTCATGGGCATCACTAAACTTCTGCAAAGCTGGGAGAAGGAATCAGAAGATTTTAGAGATACATGAGGGGGATAAAGAGCAGAACTGAGGCTCTAATAGTTTAAGCCATTCATTTGTCTAAGTATGAGAGGGCCAAAATACGAACCAAGGTATTCTGATTCCTGTGAGACTAGAAGAGGCAAGATGATTTGATATTAAGAAGCATAATTCATACTATAGTGTTTCAAACTCAGTAGGAGACCAGAGATAAGTTGGTTGAAAGCACTCCACAGGCCCCTAAGCATGTTAGGGAGGAAAGAGTAGAGAGTCATCAGGAACACGGTGGTACAGCCGTAACATCCTGAGGCGTGCACTGCGGCATACTGAGAAACTGTATATGGGATGGTCAGATGTAATTAGGCAGACCTGAATTCTTCAGTTCAGTTCAGTTCAGCAGACTCTTTACCACTATTGCCACCTGAGAAACCCTTTGCTTTCTATCAGGTCACTTCACTCGCTCACTCGTGTTCAACTCTTTGCAACCTCATGAACTGCAGCAGGCCAGGCCTCCCTGTCCATCACCAACTCCCAGAGTTTACTCAAATTCATGTCCATTGCGTCAGTGATGCCATCCTACCATCTCATCCTCTGCCATCCCCTTCTACTCCTGCCTTCAATCTTTCCCAGCATCAGGGTCTTTTCCAATGAGTCATTTATTCACATCGGGTAGCCAAAGTTTTAGAGTTTCAACTTCAACATTAGTGCCTCCAATGAACACCCAGAACTGATCTCCTTTAGGATGGACTGGTTGGATCTCCTTGCAGTCCAAAGGACTCTCAAGACTCTTCTCCAACACCACAGTTCAAAAGCATCAGTTCTTTAATGCTCAGCTTTCTTCACAGTTCAACTCTCACATCCATACATGACTACTGGAAAAAACATAGCCTTGACTAGACGGACCTTTCTTTGCAAAGTCATGTCTCTGCTTTTTAATATGCTATCTAGATTGCTCATTGCTTTTCTTCCAAGGAGTAAGTGTCTTTTAATTTCATGGCTGCAGTCACCATCTGCAGTGATTTTGGAGCCCAAAAAGTAAAATCTGTCACTGTTTCCACTGTTTCCCCATCTATTTGCCATGAAGTGATGGGACCAGATGCCATGATCTTAGTTTTCTGAATGTTGAGCTTTAAGCGAACCTTTTCACTCTCCTCTTTCACTTTCATCAAGAGGCCTTTGAGTTCCTCTTCACTTTCTGCCATAAGGGTGGTGTCATCTGCATATCTGAGGTTATTGATATTTCTCCCAGCAATCTTGATTCCAGCTTGTGCTTCCTCCAGCCCAGCATTCCTCATGATGTACTCTGCACATAAGTTAAATAAGCAAGGTGACAATATACAGCCTTGACGTACTCCTTTTCCTATTTGGAACCAGTCTGTTGTTCCATGTCCAGTTCTAACTGTTGCTTCCTGACCTGCATACAGATTTCTCAAGAGGCAGGTCAGGTGGTCTGGTATTCCCATCTCTTTCAGAATTTTCCACAGTTTGTGGTGATCCACACAGTCACGGGCTTTGGCATAGTCAATGAAGCAGAAATAGATGTTTTTTCTGGAACTCTCTTGTGTTTTCAATAATCCAAAGGATGTTGGCAAATTGATCTCTGGTTCCTCTGCCTTTTCTAAAACCAGCTTGAACATCTAGAAGTTCACAATTCACAAACTGTTGAAGCCTGGCTTGGAGAATCTTGAGCATGACTTTACTAGTGTGTGAGATGAGTGCAATTGTGTGGTAGTTTGAGCATTCTTTGGCATTGCCTTTCTCTGGGATTAGAATGAAAACTGACCTTTTCCAGTCCTGTGGCCACTGCTGAGATTTCCAAATTTGCTGACATGTTGAGTGCAGCACTTTCACAGCATCATCTTCCAGGATTTGAAATAGCTCAACTGGAATTCCATCACCTCCACTAGCTTTGTTCACAGTGATGATTCCTAAGGCCCACTTGACTTCACACTGCAGGATGCCTGGCTCTAGGTGAGTGATCACACCATTATGATCATCTGGGTCGTGAAGATCTTTTTTCTACAGGTCTTCTGTGTCTTCTTGCCACCTCTTCTTAACATCTTCTGCTTCTGTTAGGTCCACACCATTCCTTTATCGAGCCCATCTTTGCATGAAATGTTCCCTTGGTATCTCTAATTTTCTTGAAGAGATCTCTAGTCTTTCCCATTCTATTGTTTTCCTCTATTTCTTTGCACTGATCACTGAGGAAGGCTTTCTTATCTCTCCTTGCTATTCTTTGGAGCTATGCATTCAAATATGTATATCTTTTCTTTTCTCCTTTGCTTTTCACTTCTTTTCTTTTCACAGCTATTTGTACGGCCTTTTCAGACAGCCATTTTGCTTTTTCGCATTTCTTTTTCTTGGGGATGGTCTTGATCACTGCCTCCTGTACAATGTCATGAACCTCCAATCATAGTTCTTCAGGTGCTCTGACTATCAGATCTAATCCCTTGAATTTATTTCTCACGTCCACTGTATAATTGTATGGGACTTGATTTAGGTCATACCTGGATGGTATAGTGGTTTTCCCTATTTTCTTCAACTTAAGCCTGAGTCTGGCAATAAGAAGTTCATGATCTGAGCTACAGTCAACTCCCGGTCTTGTTTTTGCTGACTGTATAGAGCTTCTCCATCTTTGGCTGCAAAGAATATAATCAATCTGATTTTGGTATTGACCGTCTTGGTGATGTCCAAGAGTCTTCTCTTGTGTTGTTGAAAGAAGGTGTTTGCTGTGACCGGTGCATTCTCTTGCAGAACTCTACTAGCCTTTGCCCTGCTTCATTCCGTGCTCCAAGGCCAGACTGCTCTCTATATTTGTAGTCAATTTTTTGCCTTAAAAATGAAAAAAAAAAAGCAAAGGAAAAGGAAGGGGGGGAAAGGTTGTCTGAATGCTTTTTCTACTTCATGATACCCAATTCCAATTGTTGATCAAACTGTCCTCTGAACTTCTTAAATGAGAAAATCATTTCTTATATAAAATTTTTATATCTTAGCAAATATTCAGACTACATTTATAAAGATTTAAAATTGTGCTCATATTCAGCTGTACTTACATTTTTTAATTGTGGATATATATCACAAAACTAGGTCAATAATGGATGGATACATATACCTCCATATATGTGTGCTCTGAAATCTCTATAAATTCAATAATTACCTTAAGTGGTCTCTCAACTTATCACACACACACAATGTAACTGAGAAACAAGCTTTCCGTTTGAATCACCATTTTCTACTTGACTAGTTTCATGCACATATAAAATAAATTAGAATGTGGCTGAATAGTCAGTGTGTTAATTGCTCTCTGAACAAGTATTAAATGTGTCATTATTACCTAAATAATGAAAAACTGTGGTGTGACTTCAGTATGGAATAACCTGCCCTTGCCTTTTATTTCTTGAGAGATGTGATATCACTTCAGTTGCTTTCAGTCAGATGTGACATCGTCTGTACACTGATAGATGTATTACTGATATACGTGGTCTTGATGTGATGTGACAGATTCTCTCTTTTATCTTTGATTAAAGTGAATTATCACATTGCAACAGCTACCCTCCCAGTTGTCAGTTGCACAGGCAGCTTCCCACTTGCTCACCCCGACACGTCAGCTTTAAAACGAGTGATCAGGGAACACATTTGTGCTTCTATGTGTGTGACGAGAAATATGAGCTTCTACTCCTCTACAGAACGCTATTGGTTCTGCCTGCCTTCCTTCCACTCTCGTCACAACAGCCCGGTTTTCCTCTGGCGCGGCTCCTCTGCCCTGCCTTCAGTCTTTGTGATATGAGTGGGGCTGTTGTTAACTGTCCCTCAACCACCTCATATCGAAGACTACGAATATGAGTAAACTTGACCAGTGAGCTTACTGCATGACCCATTCACGATGAATGGCTCAGAGTGAGGGACATAACCCCGTCAGTGAGTTAGAACCACCCTCTGGACTGTGCTGGTACAAAAAAGAGTGAAATGGCGTGTTGGACTAAGAAAGAGACCAGCATCTTGATGACAGATTTTGATTCTTTGGATTTAGCTATGACTGCCTCTGAAGACCTCCCTGGAGAAAGGAATGGCAACCCACTGCAGCATTCTTGCCTGGAGAATCCCATGGACAGAGGTGCCTGGCAGGCTACAGTCCATGGGGTCGCAAAGAGTCGGACACAACTGAGCAACTAACACACACACACACACACCTCTGAAGACCTACTCTTGGACCATTCAATTACATAAGCCATTCAATTCCCCCTTCTTTTTAAAAAATGGATAGAGATTTTCAGTCACTTATAACCAATAGACTTGTGATTAATATGCCCATGGCCTGATTTTTTTTTCCCTGTTTGGAGAGTGTATTATTCAAGATAGAATAAACTCTGATTACATAACAAATGAAATCTGAAATCTCAGTTATTTAACACAACAGAGATTTAATTTTGTTTATATCATAGTCCAGTACTGGTTGGACTGCCTTCTTCAGTGGCATAGGTATGTTATTAATATGTGGGCACATACTTTCCAAGGTCCTTTCAGTCTAGGATGGGGGAGAAGAAGGCATCTTGGATCCTCAGTGACTTGGACTACATATGACACCGTCACTGCAGCTCACAGCCCATTGTCCAGTCTGATCACCCAATATCAGACTAAGGAAGGCTGGGGAAATGCAGGCAAGCACATGCGTACTCACTGAGCGGTGCTCTCTGTACCAGACAGGGTCCTGCAGAGAAGAATAACCATAGAGATGTCTGTGTGTGTGTATATACATGGAGAGAGAGCTTAAGGAACTGGCTCATGTGATCACAGGGGCTGGTAAATATGAAATCCAAAGGCCAGCAGGCTGGAAATTCAGACAAGCTCTGGTGAGGTGGGGTCACCTTAGAGAATGTGGACATGTGACCCCAGGTACAGGTTCTGGGATAAGTGTTACCTTGGAGCTGGTGGAGGGATGACCCCCAGGGGCAGGGGCTAAGAAGGGGCCTCGCCCTGGAGCTCGAGGACATGTGAGCCCAGGTTCAGGTCTGGGGGGGGGGGCGGTGTCACCCCACAGACTGTGGATATGGGACCCCAGGTGCAGGGTCTGGGGGTGGCCACCCTGGAGATGTGGACATGTGAACCCTGGGCAGAGTTGAGAGGAGGTCACTCTGGAGACTGGGTGTGAGACCCCAGGTACAGGGTCTTGAGGGTGGGGTCATACTCTGGAATATATTCAATAACATGAGCCAACTGGATCTTTAAACCAAAGGTATTTCAAGCAAAGGACTGGCATGATTCATGATACATACTCTGGATGATTCATGATACTTATTCTGTAAGTATCAAGTTGATAAGTACAATCTTGAATAATAACTCTTTTTCAAGAAAACCAGGTTTTGCTCTTATGTCCTTTAATTGGATCAGGCCTAAAGTCAATTGATTATAGATGTTTCACGCATGTGTGCTAAGTCACTTCAGTTGTGTCCGACTCTTTGTGACCCTAAGGACTGTAGCCCTCCAGGCTCCTCTGTCCATGGGATTCTCCAGGCAAGAATCCTGGAGTGGGTTGCCATGCCCTCCTCCAGGGGATCTTCCTGACCCAGGATCCGAACTTGTGTCTCTTATGTCTCCTGCATTGGCAAGCAGGTTCTTTACCACTAGCGCCGCCTGGGAAGCCCCTAATAAATGTTAACTAAATTGAGGCATCATTGACACAATGGACATGAATTTGAACAAACCCTGGGAGGTAGTGAAGGACAGGGAAGATGGGTGTGCTGCAGTCCATGGCATCACAAAGAGTTGGACAGGACTTCGCAACTGAACAACAACAGTGGCTCGATTATGTCTGGTTGAATCACTATATACTATAGCCTAGCCAAGTCGACATATAAAACTAACCGCCACACTATCTCTGCCAAAGATCTAATGCCCTTATTTTTTATTTTCTTCTCATTACATTGCTGTGGGAATAAGTATCTCTGCTTTCTGGTGGGCATTATAGGCATGTCCTGTTATTCAACATATTCTGTGTATCTCTTTTTATTCCAAGAGGCTAAATATTTTAGCAATAATAAAAATATTCTTCTGGTCTTCAGAATGCTAATTCGACTCTGAAATCTTAGCTAAATTCTAGGTCTGTATTTTTAACTGATTTCATTTACATATTAATTCATTCAATTAATATTTTTGAGTTATCTACTGTAACCTAGTACACCAGAGGTCATCTTTTCCTGTAAGATATCTGCATCTTCACACTGAGAAGAAATCAGTAACTGTGGTAAGAATTTATGCTCTGTCACAAAATCATCCCCACACTTGAAGGCTTAAAGCAAGAAACACTATGTTTCATGGTTTCTACGGGTTGTGAATTTCTAAGCAGCTTCACTGGGGAGTCTCCTGGGAGTGCAGTCAGATGTCAACTGGGCTGTGGTCATTAGACAGCTTGATTAGGACTTCAGGCCTGCATCCAAGGTGGCTCACTCACCTATCCGGCAGGTTGGTGCTGGCTGCAGCAGGATTCTTTCCTTGTTCTCTTCATGGGCCTCCTCACAGGGTTTACATCGCTCCATACAGTAAGCTTCCCCAGAAGGAGAGATCCAAAAGACCGAGCCAAAAGCTTCAGTGCCTTTTACACCTCGGTTTGGAAGTCACACACTTTCATTTCCAATGAATCTACTGGTCACACAGACCAGCCCTGAACTATGTGGGGGAAGACCACAAAGGAACATAGATTCCAGGAGGTAAGGATCCTGGGGGGCCAGCTTGGAGGTCAGCTATCACAGTGATGCATGCCAGTCCTTTGCTTGAAACACCTTTGGTTAAAAGATCCAGTTGGCTCACGCTATTGAATATATGGCTCCATAATTCACATATTCAGGTCTAACTAGATCATGAGCTGAGGTTTTAGTTTAATTTAGCATAGATCTAAAACTGCGTAGATCACAAAAACAGTGGAAAATTCTTAAAGAGATGGGAATATCAGACCACTTTATCTGCCTCCTGAGAAACTTGTATGCAGGTCAGGAAGCAACAGTTAGAATTGAACATGGAACAGACTGATTCCAAACTGGGAAAGGAGTATGTCAAGGCTGTATATTGTCACCCTGATTATTTAACTTATATGCAGAGTACATCATGAGGAATGCTGGGCTGGAAGAAGCACAAGCTGGAATCAAGATTGCCGGGAGAAATATCAATAACCTCAGATATGCAGATGACAGCACCCTTATGGCAGAAAGTGAAGAGGAACTCAAAGGCCTCTTGATGAAAGTGAAAGAGGAGAGTGAAAAGGTTGACTTGAAGCTCAATATTCAGAAAACGAAGATCATGGCATCTGGTCACATCACTTCATGGGAAATAGATGGGGAAACAGTGGAAACAGTGACAGACTTTATTTTGGGGGGCTCCAAAATCACTGCAGATGATGACTACAGCCATGAAATTAAAAGACATTTCCTCCTTGGAAGAAAAGCTATGACAAACTTAGGCAGTGTTTAAAAAGCAGAGACATTACTTTGCTGACAAAGGTCCATCTGGTCAAAGCTATGGTTTTTCCAGTAGTCAGGAATGGATGTGAGAGTTGGACCATAAAGAAGGCTGAGCACAGAAAAATCGATGCTTTTGAACTGTCGTGCTGGAGAAGACTCTTGAGAGTCTCTTGGACTGTAAGGAAATCAAATCAGTCAATCCTAAAGGAAATCAACCCCGAATATTCATTGAAAGGACTGAAGCTGAAGTTCCGATACTTTGGCCACCTGATGCAAACAGCCAACTCATTGGAAAAGAGCCTGATGCTGGGAAAGATTGAAGGTAGGAGGAGAAGGGGATGACAGAGGATGAGATGGTTGGATGGCATCATCAAGTCAATGGACATGAGTTTGAGTAAACTCCAGGAGATTGTGAAGGACAGGGAGGCCTGGCATGCTGCAGTCCATGGGGTTGCAAAGAGTTGGACATGACCGAGCAACAGAACACCAACAACAAAACACTTGCCTCTGATAAGAGTAGCAAATGGGGTAAAAAGCATTCCTTTCCTTACTGGACTGATAGTTCAGCAATTCTCTGAGGAGGTTCAGCTGAAGGCCATGGACATCAAACACTAACACACACACATACACACACAAGCAATCATTCACCTCAGCACCAACATTACATTAGGACTCCCCCAACACCTCTTACACAGGTATAAGTGTACTATCTTTGGTCATAGAAACATTAGTAACTATTATTTGGACATTATACTTAATAGGGAAAATAGATGTAACATAGGCTTATTTCTGTATCTTGGGTGTGTCTGGAATCTCCATATTACTGCAATTAAAATCTCCAAAATATTCAGTCTCAGTTCAGTTCAGTTACTCAGTCATGTCCGACTCTTTGAGACCTCATGGACTGCAGCATGCCAGGCCTCCCTATCCATTACCAACTCCCAGAGTTTATTCAAACTCATGTCCATTGAGTTGGTGATGCCATCCAACCATCTCATCCTCTGTCGTCCCCTTTTCCTCCTGCCTTCAATCTTTCCCAGCATCAGAGTCTTTTCCAATGAATCAGTTCTTTGCATCAGATGGGCAAAGTATTGGAGTGTCAGCTTCAGCATCAGTCCTTGCAATGAATATTCATTACTGATTTTCTTTAGGATGGACTTATTGGATTGCAGTCCAAGAGACTCTCAAGAGTCTTCTCCAACACCACAGTTCAAAAGCATCAATTGTTTAGTGCTCAGTCTTCTTTCTGGTCCAACTCTCACATCCATACGTGACTACTGGAAAAACCATAGTTTTGACTAGGTTGAACTTTGTTGGCAAAGTAATGTCTCTGCTTTTTAATATGCTGTGTAGGTTAGTCATAACTTTTCTTCCAAGGAACAAGCATCTTTTAATTTCATGGCTGCAGTCACTATCTGCAGTCTCAAAGAAGATATAAATGTTAACAGAACCATATTTCATTTACTTTGTTGTAATGGGTGCAAAACTGAAGATCATGAGAGCTCTTGGTCTTGGGAGCTCTAATAGAATAAAAAATTGTGATAATCACCACTATTGGTATAGCTGCTAACTGCTAAGTCACTTCAGTCGTGTCCGACTCTGTGTGACCCCATAGACGGAAGCCCACCAGGCTCCCCTGTCCCTGGGATTCTCCAGGCAAGAACACTGGAGTGGGTTGCCATTTCCTTCTCCAATGTGTGAAAGTGAAAAGTGAAAGTGAAGTTGCTCAGTCGTGTCCGACCCTTAGCGACCCCATGGACTGCAGCCTACCAGGCTCCTCCATCCATGGGATTTTCTAGGCAAGAGTACTGGAGTGGCTTGCCATTGCCTTCTCCAACTATTGGTATAGACTTGTTCCAAATAGGAAAAGGAGTACATCAAGGTTGTATATTGTCACCCTGCTTATTTAACTTATGCAGAGTACTTCATGAGGAATGCTGGGCTGGAAGAAGCACAAGCTGGAATCAAGATTGCCGGGAGAAATATCAATAACCTCAGATATGCAGATGACACCACCCTTATGGCAGAAAGTGAAGAGGAACTCAAAGGCCTCTTGATGAAAGTGAAAGAGGAGAGTGAAAAGGTTGGCTTGAAGCTCAACATTCAGAAAACGAAGATCATGGCATCTGGTCCCATCACTTCATGGCAAATAGATGGGGAAACAGTGGAAACAGTGTCAGACTTTATTTTGGGGGGCTCCAAAATCACTGCAGATGGTGATTGCAGCCAGGAAATTAAAAGACGCTTACTCCTTGGAAGGAAAGTTATGACCAACCTACATAGCATATTAAAAAGCAGAGACATTACTTTGCCAACCAAGGTCCGTCTAGTCAAGGCTATGGTTTTTGCCGTGGTCATGTATGGATGTGAGAGTTGGACTGTGAAGAAAGCTGATCGCCGAAGAATTGATGCTTTTGAACTGTGGTGCTGGAGAAGACTCTTGAGAGTCCCTTGGACTGCAAGGAGATCCAATCAGTCCATTCTAAAGGAGATCAATCCTGGGTGTTCACTGGAAGGACTGATGCTAAAGCTGAAACTCCAATACTTTGGCCACCTCATGTGACGAGTTGACTCAATGGAAAAAGAGTCTGATGCTGGGAGGGATTGGGGGTGGGAGGAGAAGGTGATGACAGAGAATGAGATGGCTGGATGGCATCACCGACTCGATGGACATGAGTTTGAGTGAACTCCGGGAGTTGGTGATGGACAGGGAGGCCTGGCATGATGTGATTCATGGGGTCGCAAAGAGTCGGACACGACTGAGCGACTGAACTGAACTGAACTGAATGTCAGCAGTTTAGTTCTAGTTCTTACATTCATCAGTTGTAGTGATAAACCAGCTTTTTATGAATATCTGTCCCAGAAAATAATTTAGATAGGAAAAAAAAATTTTTTTAATCCACCATATAAATTCAAGGAATCATTCTCAGTTTTCTCCTCCCAGTTCTACAGGTCTTCTAAGTCTATTCACATTTGGACCCCAACTCTTGGATTTAGAATCTATTCAAGTTCAATATTAAACCAGGTAACTGAGCTAATAATGTCACAAAAGTTTATTTAAAGAGATGTTCAGAATAAACTATAAAAACCTGAGTTAGTTGGCCAAAGAAATATTTAAAATTTTTCAAAATAATCCATGCTGTATTACTTAAATGGAAAATTGATAACACAATAAGTTTTAATGATCTAATATAATGATCTAATATAATTTTAATGGAAAATTATAATAAAATTTCTTTAAAATTTTTTCAACATCCTGATATTTCTCCATATTTGTTACTATTGTATATACTTTCAAAGGAATTAATATCAATGGAATAATTAAAAAATGAAAATGAGCTCATTTATATACAGTTCTCCTTTTCTCAAAGCTTTATGCTGCTGGTTTATGTAGTCCTTGGATTAAAGCCAGAAATATTTTTTTTCTTGGCTAAAAAAAAAATTAGCTTTTCTAGTTCTTTCAGAATAAATAGACACAGGACAGTGGTAAGTTGTCTCATCATCATAAACCCAAGCTTCAAAAGGAAATAATAAAACCATATCCAACTAAACTGCCAAACTGAAACAAATTTCCATTTATTTCAAATGTCCAGAACGAAAACACCAGTGCTTCAGTTAAAAACAAACACGCAGCATAATTACGCTGCTGATATGACTATAAAACAATGTATCCCATCAACTCTAGTTAAACCTGAACGATCCAATCTCTAGATTGTCTTCAGAGTTCACAGCAGGCAAGAACTTCACTGACAGTCTTAAATCATCCATAGAGACCTGACAATGACACTGCTACTTCCATGCAATATCAAGCTACACTCAACTATACTTGCTTGCTTTTTAAAAAAATATAAATAAAAGAAAATGTAAAACTTATCCTCAGGTTTCACATGTGTTGAGAATAATACAGAAGAAAAACTTAAGTGGTGAATATTAGTTGTCTATTGAAATGTAACAAATTACCCCCAAAGTTACTGCCAGTAAACAATAGTATTATCTCATTGCTCTTCCAGGTCAGGAATCTGGGTGCAATTCAACCAGATCCTTGTCTCTGGATCTCACAAGGGTCATCTCTGAAGGCTACAGTCAAGCTGTCATCCAAGTCTGCAGTCAGCCTAAAACCTGACTAGTGGTGAAACTATTTCTCAGCTCATTTCAATGACTGTTGGCGGGATTCAATTCCTCTCCAGCTGTTGGCTTAAGTGCCTTAGTTTCTCATTTACTGTTGGCCAAACGCCACCCTCAATTCTTTACCCCACAGGCGCCTCCACAGGGTAGCTCACGGCATGACAGCTTGCTTCATCAGAGCAAGCACGTAAGTAGAACCAAAGCAAGATGGAAAATACAGATTTTGCCCCTTAACCCCAAAGTGACATCCCATCTCTTTTGACTATTCTAGGTATTAGAAGAAAGCCACTGGATCCAACTCACATAAAAGAGGAGGGGATTATACAAGTGGTGAACAAGAGGAGGTGGGGAACTTCCCCGGTGGTACGGTGGATAGAAATCTGCCTGCCAACTCAGGGGACACAGGTTCGATTCCAGGTCCGGGAAGATCCCACATGCCATGGAGCCACTAAGCCAATGCACCACAACCACTGAGGCCAGGTGCCACAACTACCAAAGCCCGTGCACTTGGAGACTGTGCTCTGCAACAAGAGAAGCCACCTCAATAAGAAGCCCATGCACCGCAGTGAAGAGTAGCCTCCACTCACCCCAACTAGAGAAAAAACAGACGCAGCAATGAAGACCCAGCACAACCAAAAATAAACAAAAATAAACATTTTTTTAAATAGTTTAAAGAGGAGGTGGGGATTTCAAAACACTCTACCATCAGTCAGTTCAGTTCAGTCGTTCAGTCGTGTCCAACTCTCTGTGACCCCATGAATCACAGCACGCCAGGCCTCCCTGTCCATCACCAACTCCCAGAGTTCACTCAAACTCATGTCCATCGAGTTGGTGATGCCATCCAGCCATCTCATTCCCTGTCGCCCCTTCTCCTCCCACCCCCAATCCCTCCCAGCATCAGAGTCTTTTCCAGTGAGTCAACTCGTCGCATGAGGTGGCCAAAGTATTGGAGTTTCAGCTTTAGCATCAGTCCTTCCAGTGAACACCCAGGATTGATCTCCTCTAGAATGGACTGGTTGGATCTCCTGGCAGTCCAAGGGACTCTCAAGAGTCTTCTCCAACACCACAGTTCAAAAGCATCAATCCTTCGGGGATCAGGCCTCTTCACAGTCCAACTCTCACATCCATACATGACCATGGGAAAAACCATAGCCTTGACTAGAGATGGACCTTCGTTGGCAAAGTAATGTCTCTGCTTTTTAATATGCTATCTAGGTTGGTCATAACTTTCCTTCCAAGGAGTAAGAGTCTTTTAATTTCATGTCTGCAATCAGCATCTGCAGTGATTTTGGAGCCCCCCAAAATAAAGTCTGACACTGTTTCCATTGTTTCCCCATCTATTTCCCATGAAGTGATGGGACTGGATGCCATGATCTTAGTTGGCTGCTACTAAACTAGAGGGGTTGTCTGAGTTTAATAATGTCCCTGATATTTATATCCTTCCCAGCACTTTAGAAAGTGACCTTATTTAGAACCAAGGTTGTTACCCTTGAAACTGGTTATGCTAAATTTAGGTCATACCATAGTAGAGTGACCCCTCAATCCAATGACCAGTGTCCTCACAGGAAAAGAAGAGGCACAGGGAGAATGCCAGGTGACAGCAGAGGCAGAGATGGAGTGACGCATCTACAAGGCATGGGATGCCGAGGATTTCCAGCAACCACCAGAATCTAGGAGGAGGTAAGGAAGGATCCTGGGCTTCCCTGGTGGCTCAGATGGTAAAGAATCTGCCTGCAATGCAGGAGACCTAGGTTCAATCCCTGAGTATTCTCAGACCTGTGACTCCCTTCTAACAAACAGAATATAGCAGAAGTGTGGGCTATCACTCTCACAATTACAGGACGTCATATCGGAGATCTGCTGGAGACTCTTTCTACTGCAGACTTTGACGAAACCAGTTGCCATGACTCCCACAGTTGCAAGTAAATGAACTCCATGAACAACCTGAGAGAGCCAGGAAGTGGATTCCTCCATTCAGGCCTTAAGATGAGAACCTAGGCAAGCAGAAGCCCTGACTGTACAGCCTTCTGAAATGCTAAGTAGGGGCCACAACAAACATGTGCTCAGACTCCTGACCCCTAGAAACTCTGAGCTAATGAGTTATTTAAAGTAGCTGCTTGTGGTAATTTGTTTTGCAGCAATAGATAAGTAATATCCAACTTGATTCTCCTTATTTTAAGCATGATAATCCCTCATTTGAGTTGTAATCGTCATGTTATTGTCATTAAATTTTTTTAACACTTTTTTTTTAATAGACCAGTTCCAGGTTTACAACAAAAGAGGAAGGAGATACAAAGATTTCTCACATACCTCCTGTCCCTACACAGGCATAGTCTCTGTCATTATCAACAGTACTCATCAGAATGGTATTATACATTTTTTTTTAAATCAAGGATGACTCTACACCGACATCATAATCACCCCAAGCCCATAGTTTATCATAAGCTTCTCTCTTGGTGTTGTGTATTCTGCGGGTTTAGACAGATGCATAATGACATGCATCCATCATCTGAGTATCATACAGATTACTTTTACTGCCCTAAAAATCCTCTGTACTCTTCCATTATTTTTAATTATATATTGCTTTTAAACTATCGATTGTTTTTTGATGAATCAGTTACCGCATGCTAACATTCAACACTAAAAAAGTAAAAAGCCATTTAATTAAAAAGCCTTTTGTATATTACTGTTAGTATTAAGAGATTTCTCCACATTGGGAAGGAAATAACTTAGAGATATTTGTATTACTTTTAGCAATGTTAATATGATACTATCTTATGCCATAGAAGATTCAATTCTCCAGTCAGTTCTCTCAATTTAAATTACTATGAAAATTCAAACTATACAGCACATCACAATGTCACTTGGCCTTCACTGAGTAAGATGTAAGTTACATAAACATAAAGGCAAAC
Organism: Moschus berezovskii; assembly: GCF_049115385.1. NCBI lineage: Eukaryota > Metazoa > Chordata > Mammalia > Artiodactyla > Moschidae > Moschus > Moschus berezovskii. The sequence continues at coordinate 12,352,424 of NC_142467.1, forward strand.
TCCACAGAAATCATGGAGCCATTCCCAGTTACCAGTGTTCACCCAGATTATGTTTATCTTGCTCACATTACAATTTCAGATATTATATAAACAAAACTACAAAATATAAAAATTCTCATTGATGTACATTCAAAATTTTAGACTCTCCCATCTGCACCTCTTCTTCTCATAAAAATAGAAGAATAAAAACAAGTAAAAGTGATAGTAAAATGATAAATTGAATAATGCCAGTTCAGTGCAGTTCAGTTCAGTCACTCGGTCATGTCCAACTCTTTGCGACACCATGGACTGCATCACGCCAGGCCTCCCTGTCCATTGCCAACTCCCAGAGTTTACTCAAACTCACGTCCACTGAGTCGGTGATGCCATCTAATCATCTCAGCCTTTGTTGTTCAACCCCAATTCCTTCTTCTCCCTCCTTCAATCTTTCCCAGCATCAGGGTCTTTTCAAATAAGTCATTTCTTCACATCAGGTGGCCAAAGTATTAGAGTTTCACCTTCAGCGTCAGCCCTTCCAATGAATATTCAGGACTGATTTCCTTTAGGATGGACTGGTTGGATCTCCTTGCAGTCCAAGGGACTCTCAAGAGTCTTCTCTTGAGATAATAATGCTAATATAAGGTTCTTGAATAATGCTAATATAAGGTTAAATCTGCTAGTATAAATAATACACTACATTTAGTTCATTTATCAGTACTAGTTATGTAACAAGCGTATCTCCCCTTTGTCACCAGCCTGGGATGCAAAGACAGGCCCCAATCCTATCCCTAAATCATGGGTTATTGCAGCCTCCCAAGTCCCATTAGTTTTCAGGGACTCCACAAAGTTGTACCAGGATCCTGGAAGTATCCCCATGTGGTGTTTAGGCAGGATGCTGCACTCATACCCCTGTGAGAGGGTACCCAGTGTAGTGCTGATGCGATAGATGGGGTTCAACCTCTGCTCCTAGGAACTCCCTTTATATGCCACAGTCAATGCTCAGATCTATGACCCTAAGACTCCGCCACCCTTCTTGGAAGTATAGACCTGGAGGCTGCTGCTGCTGCTGCTGCTAAGTTGCTTCAGTCATGCCCAACTCTATGCAACCCCATAGATGGCAGCCCTCCCAGGTTCTTCTGTCCATGGGATTCTTCAGGCAAGAATACTGGAGTGGGTTGCCATTCCCTTCTCTAAGGCATGCATGCATGCCAAGTCGCTTCAGTCGTGTCTGATTCTGTGCAACCCTATGGACAGCAGCCCACCAGGCTCCTCTGTCCAGAGGATTCTCCATGCAAGAATACTGGAGTGGGTTGCCATTTCCTTCTCCAGACCTGGAGAAGCAGGTAGGAAAGAAATACCTCCCAACCCTCAGTAGTGACTAGCCTATCACCAAGGACAGAAGGGTCTTTTTAATAAAGCATAAAAAAATAAATACTATCAAAGTTTCTTTGGTGAGAACTTCTCTCTACAATATTACATTTCTAGTAGCACATATGAAAGTTGACAGCCACACAATACTATGTTATGATAATGTAGTTTTTTTAAGAACCATATAGCTCAAATATACATTCACATTTACTTGGTGGATTTGAAGAAAAACTTGAAATAGCGTACTTGAATGTACTATAAAAAGAACACTTAAAAGGAAGCTATTCTAATTCTAGGTATTTACCCAAGAGAAATAAAAACATGTCCACAAAAACATTTATGTAGGGCTTCTTTGGAGCTTGAAGTCATCAGGCCATCGTAACAGCAAGCATGAAGCTGAACACGTTGAAAATCAACTCTTCTTAGATTCATCAGAGTTGAGGTCACAGGGCAAGCCTTGTTAAGAAGAACGGAATGAACTGGTTCACAATGGGATTTTTCTTCAGTTTTCACTGTGAGAACCTGGCAGAGCTTTTGGAGGTAAATCTCACAAAAGTGTGGCCGTGCCCCCTGGAGGTTATAGCTCTCAGCTTTACCCTGCAACAACTTGTCGGTTTCAGTTCAGGTTTTCTCAGCCCATACTGATTCCCGTGGAGGTTTCTGCTCATGGGTCTCTGCTCCAGTCAGCGGTGGTTCTCCGTGCCTGTGGAGAATTGTATGTCTCTCCAAGTTTTTAGGGCACAAACTGTAAGTACTGCGTACGTACTATCCTCATATCATCTTCACAGTTCTTCAGTTATTTTCCCCCATTACAATGAAGAAACTGAAGCTTAGAAAGTTTGAACTGTACCTAAAGTCTGAAGCAAAACCAGGCCTTGAGTCTAGGCTGAGCCAACTCCAAAGTCTGTTCTTTAAACCAACATACTGTACGGCCAAACTCATTTCTAAGTCGCCAGACTTAGAACCTGAGTAAATTAGCCACCTTCTGACAGTGGTAGGGGGGGAAAGACTTGAGGAAACACATGGGTGGCAGACTGTTCAGGGCAAAAGTTATTACTTGTAATCCTAGACCTATTACTACTTTAGTATATCACCTTGCCTTGATAACTTTTTGAATAAAAGAAAATGGACAGACTAGATCCAGATTTTTCCCTTACGTTGGAATAAATTATTGGGCTGGACAGGATCAAAGAACACTGAAATTCTGTGGTGGTGGTGGTATGAATGTGTGCACACACAAGAGCATATGTATTTTTTTGGGAAGGAGATCCAGGACTTTAGATTTTCAAGCAGGCTTAAATCCAGATATTTTAAGATGATCTCTAAGATCACCCTGAACTCCAATAGTCCATGCATCTTTCATTTTAAGTCATAGTTCTTCTTTACCTTCATTTCCATCCATTATATAGATAACTTGTATTCCTCCAGAAATATACTATTTTAGAGGAAAAGAATAGGAATAACTTCATATTTTTTAAATATGATGCTTGAAAAGCTATCTGGTGGATGCTTATACTGTGTCTAAAAATTGCATCTACATCTTTGAACAAATGCACTGGATGGAAAAATATATGGTCATTTTCCCCATCACAATTACCTAAAATATTACCTAGGTGTACTAACGTATATTCACCTTATAGAGTTAGAGAAGTTCTGGACAAAAGCAGAGGAGTAGAACCCAGCTGTTCCCATTTTCACATACATGGTTAATGTATGCGAAGTTAGAAAATCTGAATTTTTTTTTTTTTTTAGTGATTTTTAAGAAACTTTTATAAACCAAAGTGAAAAACCTATTTTTTTTTTCTTGGAAGAAATGCTTCCTATGCTCTGAGAGGAAATGTTTTGTTAAGCATTTTTTTAGCCAGACAGTTATGACAAGAATCTTCACATACTCTCAGCAAAACCCCGAAACGAGGAAATTATCCAGAGCAAGATACTTAAGGCTGGATTTGTGAAACACAAGCGTTCCCTGAGGATTCTAAGAAATACCTGGGAAGGATATTGGGCTTCCATTAGCTGTATGTTTGGGACCTGACGGTGTTCACTGAATTTTCAATGGCGCTGAATCTCTCCTAAGGACAGAAACATGAGAACAAACAAGCTGTGATACGCTGGTAAATGTTTCACAACTGAAGTTTCCAAGAAAACTGAAAAGCCCTGATTTGTCGTGTTTGCTGATTTCTGAAAGACTTTCTGAGACAGCAAGAGTAAAAATAAACTTGTCATGAAAAACAAAAAGCAGCCCTTGCTGTTAAGCAGGTTGAAAAGACAAATGTATAAAGTCAGCAAAGTTAGGGAACAAATTGCTTCTCCCAAGGTTATGTGGCTGTGGAATGTCATAACAATCTCCTCTACGAGTGATCACTACTTTCTCACCAATGACACTCCCAGATGTCTTTCGTTGTTCCCAATTGAGAACCTGCTGCTGCTAAGTCGCTTCAGTCGTGTCTGCCTCTGTGTGACCCCAGAGACGGCAGCCCACCAGGCTCCCCCGTCCCTGGGATTCTCCCAGCAAGAACACTGGAGTGGGTTGCCATTTCCTTCTCCAATGCATCAAAGTGAAAAGTGAAAGTGAAGTCGCTCAGTCGTGTCCGACTCTTAGCGACCCCATGGACTCAGCCTACCAGGCTCCTCCATCCATGGGATTTTCCAGGCAAGAGTACTGGAGTAGGGTGCCACTGCCTTCTCTGAATTGAGAACATAACCCCTAGTAAATCCCCACTCCTCCTAATCCTGCCTCAGAAACAGCAGCCAACCCAGAAGGGCTCTCCCCTTCCCTTAGGCCATCCTCAGAATCCTCTGGCGGGTCCCAGCACCTCCACCATGCTCTGCACCCCTTTGTCCAGGGTGAGCTCCAACAGAGCTTCTCAGAGTGCGCTGCCATACTGTGCGTCAGTCAGTAATTGGGAGTTTGCGGGAGGAGAAGGGGGTGGCAGAGGATGAGATGGTTGGATGGCATCAACCATCCAATCAACCATGGATGCCATGGGATTGGATGGGCATCAACCATCCAACTCAATGGACACGAATTTCAGCAAACTCTCAGAGATAGTGAAGGACAGGGAAGCCTGGCATGCTGCAGTCCATGGGGTTGCAAAGAGTCGGACACGACTTTGCAACTGAACAACAGAACAACAGGCTAGAAGCCTTTGGCTAATGAGGTTTTAACATTTTCATACTGCTGATATTTCCACCAGAGCTGACTATAAGCTACCAACTGCCATGTTCCTGAACACAATCTGGAAAGAAATGAGCACAATCAACAGGAGGTAAACCTGGCTCCACTGCCCAGGTTACACTCTCAACAACCATGGAAGACAGACGTTTTTAATCTCCATCCTATAGATAAGGAAACAGGCTCAGTGTTTATATTAAACAATATAAATTGCTTAAGGTCACAGAGCTGGTGGCAGAATCACTATTTAAATCTGTGTCAATTTGATCAAAACACTAAGATCTTTTAACTAACTCCACACTTTAAGATGTTCAAATACTGTCTCTTCCTATATGAATGTCATGGGTATAGTTTTTTCCATAGACTGCACATTCCATTGCTGATACAGACAGCATTTTATAATTCTCTTGTATATCTTTCACACACTATGTGGTAGCTGCATAACTTTAGGCAAAATATTTATCATCTTTAAGTTTCAGCTTCCTCATCTGTAAAATGGGGACAAATACAGTGCTTACCACATAGGACTGTTAAATGAATTTTAAAATTAATAAATGTATATTGTTTAGTATAGCGACTGAAGTGAAAAGTGAAAGTCGCTCAGTCGTGTCTGACTCTTCGTGACCCCATGGACTACATGTAGGCTTCCAGGCTCCTCCGTCTGTGGAATTCTCCAGCAAGAATACCGGAGTGGGTAGCCATGCCCTTCTCCAGGGGATCTTCCTGATCCAGTAATCAAACCCGGATCTCCCTCATGCAGGTAGATTCTTTACCATCTAAGTATTTTTAAATATTTGTTATTAAAATTATAAGGCTGAATACATAAAGGGATGAACATCATATTTATGGACATTCAACCTAATAAGGCTCTATAATTCTCTTTGAAACACTTTTAGATTTTCATATGCAGGTAAGAAGGTTTAAAAAATCTTTCTTGGGAATTCCCTGGTGGTTCAGAGGTTAGGACTCCAAGCTTTCACTGTCAGGGGCCAAGTTCACTCCCTCATTGAACTAAAATCCCACAAGTTGGGCAGGGCAGTCAAAAAAATAAAAATAAATAAAAAATCTTTCTATAATCCATTATCTATTGTTGCTTTACAAAGCTAAACTTATTGGTTTAAAACCACAGTGATGCACTATTTTCACATTTTTGTGGGTTGACTGGATGGTTCTAGACTATATAGTGTCACTAAGGTCTCTCATTTGGTGGCATCCAACTGTCACCTTGACTCAGACACCTTGGTTTTCTTCCACCTAGAAGTGTTGTCTCCTCCTCCAAGGTCATTCTGTATGGCTTCTCTCTGTAGCATCAGAGCCTAGACGTCCTCACACTGTGACATCTGGGTCCCAACATGGAGTTTCCTAAGAGAACAACTTGAACCTGAATGTTCTCAACAAGCCTTGCGTGTGTCAGATTTTTTAATGTCCTTTGACCACAGCCACTTACGAGGTCAAGCGCAGAGTCCCTGTGGGAGTGGACACACAAAGGCTTTAGTATTGAGAAGCCACCAGTGCAACGGCCTGCCACAGGTTCCTATGGCAGATTCATATATTCATGTATAAGTCTCTTTCAGAATCCGTGAGAAGATGACAAACAACTGATTTTATAGAGAGAAGCTTTGGTCCTGTGAATAATGAAAGCAGAATTAGAACTGACGAAAAGTTCCCATCAGTCTGATTCCCTGTGCCATGTGTGCGTGGCCCTATCACACGATGAAAATTTAGAAGTAATGGCAATGCCATTTTAATGAGCTAGGGAGATATGAATATATTATGATTCCACAGGTACCAATTTTAGTCTACCTCTTTATGGACAAAAAATAAGTGTCACAGATTATCTAATCATCCATCTAACCACACACACATAACATCATCGTCATTAGAGTTGCCATTATAACCATTACATTTTTATTAACATTTTCTCCCTGAAATCTCCATTTGAAAGCCAATGGTAATTTTATTTTGAAATCAGTTCTAACTATGAATGACTCCATTACATATTTTGATTCTGAAATCAGCCTCCCATGATAAAAACTGGCCTGTTTTACTTTTTTCTTATTCCTTCCTCTGCCCTTCTGGGGATAAAAAAGAAAAGGTCATTAGAAAGAAAAAAAAAAAAAACAGCTATTATTGTACATCTACTATAATTATAAACAAGATTCAATTACACTGCTCTAAAATATTCATTGCAAATTTATGATTTAAAGGTATTTCATTTCTTATTCATGTGTAGTTCCCATACTCACAGTATAAATATTTACAGTTAATTATGGAAAATTTCACACATTAGTCCCAGGAGCATGAAAATATATTAATAAATTTACATTAATAAGTGATTCTTTGAAAAATTATTAGAAGTGGGAAAAGAAAAGAATTTCAAGTAACTATGGTAGCCAGAGGCTTAAACTTTTGGGCTCTTATTCACCCAGGGCCTTTCCAAGGCCATGTTCAAACAATTGTATGCTTTTGTAAAAACCACAAAGTGAGGATATTTTATCTTTAATTTCCTTTGCCTCTTTCTCTGAATTCCTTTCCATCACATGTCCCCTCAAGTTGGGTGGTATTGGAGTGACTGTAGGGTTTTTGGACTCTGTAAGGAAAGTTAAGTAGGGATACAGTGAGTTTTGCAGGATATATTTATATGGCTTACAGTCTCATGGATATGTAGTTAAGTGATTACTAGTCATCTCACAAAAGGAAAGACTTTCAACAAAGTCATTCCAGTAAAGACCAGGCCTGCTCCCCCATCATGACAGGAAGGTAAAAGTCAAGGTCCCATCTCCATGTGAACACATTTCACAGCGTCTGGCATGTAAGTTTGTCGGTAGTGGAGGATAAACATGATTTGAAATTTATAGATTAAATTGTCTATATATTCTCAAGTGACAGTCAAAAATATATACTTAAAAGCTATTGAGGGGGGAGTAATGTACAGGTATATCAGGCCTTTAGTTAATAAAAAGTGCATGTTTTTCTTTCACTTTTCAATAAAAAGTGAATTTTGTTATGCTTGCAGTATTTTTCGGTCTTTAAACTTTTGTAATTATTGTGATTCCTCTTCTCAACCTAAATATTCACTTCCATACCTAATCTTATAGGAGTAGTTTTCTAGTCTCTTCTTAAAGACCGCTCCCTAAACTGTATAAGCAAAACCTGGATCTGCTCCCAGTGATAACTAATCTCTGACACTGTGAAATCCCCTTCTATGTGAAGGACTGGACAAAAATAAACTCATGTTGAATAAATTATTTTCTTATTTTTGGACTTCTATTTTTCTTCTCTTCACTCGTGAAGACTGATTCATTCATGTACAAAATGTGACTGCAGTCTTTCACTTTTCCTTTAAATTTAACTCTAGGATTTTAAATGAGTTTTGGCCAGAGGTCGACCACTGATCCTGACTGACTGATCACACCAGTCAGGACTTTCCTGAGAGACTACAGACCTAGATCGAGAGAGAGAATGGACAGACGATAGACAGACAGACACAGAAAGAGGGGGCTTAAGAAGTTGGATCACATAGCTACGGAAGCCGGCAAGCACGAAATCTGCACGATTGGATCTGTCTAGGTCTGCATGCTCCAGACCCAAGAAGGAGCTGATGTTTCAGCTCAAGCCTGAAGGCAGCCTACAAGCAGAATTTCCTTTTCCTCATGGAAGCTGCTCTTTTCCTCTTAAGGCCTTCATTTGCAATGAGGTGACTATGACCCCCATTATGGGAGACTAATTTGCTTTACCCCAAGTCTACTGATTTAGATGTTGATCTTATCATAAAATACCTTCACAGCAACGTCTAGACTAGTGCTTGATCCAACATGGAACATCTGAGTCCTGTGACCTAGCCAAGTCGACACATCCAATTAACTATCACATGGATGAATACACGGTGAAGGTGGGAACCAGCATTGCTACATTCACCAAACTCATGACACAAAAATAAATTTGCCATATCTGATTAACTTGTGGAAGGATACATGCTATGAAACTGAGTATCAAAATCAACAAAAAGGGATCATAAAGAAAGCATGTTTTGTTTGTGAAGCAAACAAGGTATCAAAAGAACACATGAGGGCTTGACTGTAGATACAGAGCAGAATGTTGAGATCTTGGCCACGTAATAACGTTAGGAGAGTCCTAGGAATCACCTAGAATAACTAAAGTACTTCAAATTGTATTTCCGCTAATCCTTTAGAGGATTCCAGAGAAACAAAGAGATTGCAACCATGTGAACCAACATCCCTAATAGTTCTAATATTCTATAATTCAACTGGATGTTATTAAACAAGATTTAGCAAAGATGGGGGAGGAATATTGAAACAAGATTTGATAATAGCTCTACATTAGATGAGTTATGCTACTTTTTGACTCAAAGAGCCCATCTGTCAAATTATCACCTAAAAACGATAGCTTTGAGAGGCAAAGAAGGCTTAAAACCAGACACATTCATAGTCCATATCATAGTTCAGAATAGCTGATTCTCTAAATAATGTTTCAAAGAACTGTTTGTAAAGTGACTTTTAACAAGTCCTGACAGACGTTAAATACAAAGCAACCCCCCTCCTTGATCATCCAAATCTTTAACATTATAAAAATGAATTTCATGGGGTGGAAAAGCAATGCAAACAAATTTTATTATATGACATGTCATACTTAGCATCTTAGCAACATAAGAGTATATACATATATATATGCATATATCTGTGTATATATATATATATACTCTTTTTAAGATTATTTTCCATTATAGTTTATTACAAGTATTGAATATAGTTCCCTAGGCTATAGAGTAGGCCCTGATGTTTACCTATTTTATAATACTCGTGTGTATATGTTAATCCCAAATTCCTAATTTATCCCTCACCCTCCTTCCCCTTAGGTAACCACAAGTTTGTTTTCTACGTCTATGAATCTACTTCCATTTTGTAAATTAGCTCATTTGTATCATTTTTTAATTCCACATATAAATGATATCATATGATACTTGTCTTTCTCTATCTGCCTTAATTCACTTAGCTAATAATTTCACAAAAGACCTCAAATAGCCAAAGCAATCTTGAGAAAGAAGAACAAAAAAAAGGGGAGGAATCATGCTTCCTGACCTCAGACTATACTATGAAGCTACAATAATCAAAACAATATTTTACAGGCACAAAAAAAAAGATACACAGACCAATATCCTTGTTAAGAGATTTATAAGTCTTTTTGTTCAGATTTTTCCAACAAATATCATACTCTCATCCACTAGGCAGTTTAATATGATATGGTAAGGTCATGTAGCCTATCAGACCCAGTCTCTAAAAACACATTCTCTTGTTAGTAAATTGATCCTCCTCTGCATTTTGGTTAAGGTCTGTCTGCATATCTTTCTCCTACACTTCGTTTACTCTCCAAGTTTATGTCCTATTTTTATCCTAATCCAAATCTAATACCTCAGTAAAAGATTAGACCCTTAATAAAGTCTTAACCCCTTAATAAATGCAAGTGCACAAAAGAGAATCACCAAGATAATAAATCATTCAAATTTATAACAGTGGTTTTCAAACCATCCTCTTGCAAAACACTGGCTTCCCTCATGTTGATCTGTGACATTTTAACTATTAAATTCTTAACATGGGAACTCTTCCCAATCTGCACATTTTAAAAATGTAATTAGCAGATAAAAATTTTGATGTGAAAGAATTCTTGCATATATTTAAAGTAAAACTTTAGTGTCATCTAGTACCAACCAGATGACAAAATGAATGTTTCAGTAGACAACTATTACCCATCATTAAATTTTACACAAGCATTATCATCACTTGAAAAGAATATTCCCCATTGAACATTAATATGTCAACATTCTAATTATCCATTAGTTTCTTTTGAGTTTGGTTAGAAAGAATAAGTTTCTGACAAAAGCTCAAAGTCCACTAACAAATTGGGTTTCTTTACTCAATGTTTTAGCGTTAACCTTGAGTTTTGACACCCACACCAAAGTATCATCGTCATATGAAATCAAACAGAAACAATCAGCCTCCAACCCACTATTATCTCTCATTTTTTAAATGCAGTATGTATTTTTCATTTTCCAGCTGTAAATTCTTCAAAATGTATGTATGGCTATGATTTTCCAGTCTTTGTATCCTCCACACCACTTATCATATTACTGACATATCAGAGATGCTTAATAAATATTTATGACACTTATTTCTACCATTAAGTGACACCCTTCAACTTTAGAAGATCTACAGTTTTTAGTCCACTACCCACACAACCGCACCTGTCTTCCCAACACCAATCCTAGCTGCTAATCTTTTGAACAGCATAAAGCATAATTGCAGATGAAAGTTTTGCTTTACCTGTTTCCCACAGTGTATCCAGTTTATCTCCTCACTCTCAGTATTGAAAAATAATCAAAAGAAAATGGTAATTTCACCCACCTCTTCTCTGGCAACCAGAGCTCTGGAAACCCAACATGCAGTGATTGAGAATAAGAACAGCATCAATTTACTCTTATTATATTAAGAGTAATAATTACCAGGATCTACATGGTGGTCCAGTGGCTAAGACTCCACATTCCCAATGCAGGGGGCCCAGGTTCAGTCCCTGGTCAGGGAACCAAATCCCACATGCCACAACTAAGAGTTCGCATGCCACAAAATTTAAAAGAAATGTTTTTTATCACTAAAAAAACAAATAAAAGATCCCGCATCCTGCTGTAACAAAGACCCCATGTCAGTGCAGCCACATAAATAGAATATTTTTTTTAAATAATAATAATAATTTATTTTACTAGGTGCATAATTTGCTTAGGCATTGTACTAAGCACTTTACAAGGATCGCCTTGTTTATTCCCACTAATGCACTTAGAAGGTAGGTTTTGTAATTGGATGACTGCTTTCCATGAACCCTAAAGTAAGTCTACCTGGAAGAGAACTAGGGTACCTGAAGAGGCCCTGCAGCTGGGATAAGAGAGAAACAGCAGCCGTGATGACTAAACCCCAGACAGGCAGGAGAACAACCCAGCTATCATCTGTTCCCACCCCCTTACCTTTGCTACAGCTTAGGAGAAAGGGGAGCATTCTGTGTATATGGAGGAGCATGAACCCTGAAAGGACTGTTTCCACAATAGATGGACTGAGCATTCACAATAGAGATTAACATCAGTTATGGAAAAGTAAATGTGTATTTCTTGCTTGGGTTTCCCTGGTGGCTCAATGATAAAGATCTCATCTGCCAAAGCAGGAAATTCAGGAGACACGTGTTTGATCTCTGCATCAGGAAGATCCCCTGGAGGAGAGCATGGAAACCCACTCCAGTATCCCTACCTGGAGAATTCCATGGACAGAGGAGCCTGGGGGGGCTACAGTCTATGAGGTCACAAAAGAGTTGGACACAACTGAGCAACTGAACATTTCTCGCACATCTGAGATTCTAGACCTAGTTAATGATATCACTCCTATGGTTCAAGGGGAAGGTAAAAAGCTGAGGTTCAGACATTTGTGCAAGACCATACAGATATTCACTGATGGTATCTGAATTTGAAACCATAATATCTGAAACCACACTTTAGTTTTTTGAGCACTGGATACATATTAATTTTACAAATTTAATGGGAATATTTTGAAATTAAAAATGTAACCTGCCTCAGTATCATTTCTCCCAGAAGTTATGTCCTTCCTGAATATTTCTGGGTCACCAAAAAATAAAAACATAAGTGGATCTGGATAACAGCTCTGTTCTATAGAAATATGATTCAATCTAAATATAATTAAAAAAATTTTAACAGCCATAAGTAGAAAAAAAAACTTCAAAACAAAAGTCAAAATTAATTTTCATAATATATTTCCTTTAAAAGTAACCAAAATATTATCATTTCCAACATGCAAGCAATACTTTGAATTTTCAAATAAATTATTCTACATTTGTTTTTCACTAAGTCTTCAATTCTGGTGAGTATTTTATACTAACATCATATCTCAGTTCAAATTAGTCACATTTCAAGTGCTCAACAGCACGTGAGGCTAATGGCGACCTTTGGACTGTGCTAACCTAGATAAAATACAATAAAGTGGTGATTTAAACTCATCACAAAGGATACTTTTTGACCCTGATTCACGTTTTCCCCAGACACTCCTTCTTCCATAAAGTGCTGTGCCCAGCCCTTGTGTCCATCTTTCCCAGAACTTTATCTTCCTTTGAAAAAAATTCTCAGAATTCTGGAGAGTCAAGCTTAGCCTTTTGTTTTAGTAAGACAATTTTTATTTCAAATTTTCTTCCCTCGCTTTTATTAACAGCTTTGTTGAGGAATAACTGACATATAAAAACGCACTTTAGTGAGAAATTATTCTGTTTTAGTAAGGACAAGAGTTTCTCGAGTCTTTTCTGCATGTCCTGCACTATGCTAGCTTTTATTAATAACCCTGGTGAAGTCTTGCAACCTATGAGGAAGTGCTGTCAGTATTTATCTCATTTCATACACCAGGAAATTGAGGTTTAGAGGGCCAATGTGACTTGACAAAGTTATTCGCTGGTAAGTGGAGCACTTGGGTTCAAAACTAGGCAGGCTGCCTCCACTAAGCAATCTTGTCTTCAGGCTGCTGCTACTGCTAAGTCACTTCAGTCGTGTCCGACTCTGTGCGACCCCATAGATGGAAGCCCACCAGACTCCCCTGTCCCTGGGATTCTCCAGGCAAGAACACTGGAGTGGGTTGCCATTTCCTTCTCCCATGTGTGAAAGTGAAAAGTGAAAGTGAAGTCACTCAGTCGTGTCCGACCCTTAGCGACCCCACGGACTGCAGCCTACCAGGCTCCTCCATCCATGGGATTTTCTAGGCAATAGTACTGGAGTGGCTTGCCATTGCCTTCTCCAGTCTTCAGGCTACCTGCCTGTAAATGCCAATAAGACCTAGGTTTATGTTGCCGCACCATAAAACGCTAGAAGCAGAGCTGAGGGAGTGCTAGGAGCACTGTGATATTATTACCTGGAAAAACAGAAGAAAGAGAAAAATGCAGACTTCTGGCTAGTCAAGTTAATCTCCCTTTAGAAAACACTGCCTCACTTACAGAGGCTTATTTGACTTATTTGACTCTATGGTCTCTTGTGGGCTTCCCTGGTGGCTCAAGAAGGTAAAAAATCCTCCTGCAATGCGGGAAACCTGGGTTTGATTCCTGGGTTGGGAAGATCCCCTAGAGGAGGGCATGACAACCCACTCCAGTATTCTTGTCTGGAGAATCCCCATGGACAGAGGAGCCTGGCAGGCTACAGTCCTTGGGGGTCACAGAGTCTCCTGTAAACTTAATATTTGTAAACAGGAACTTTACAATAATTCTGTTATTTTTGCTGTGTAATGGAATGCATCCACATTACAAGCTGGAAGTTCATTACGAAACAAACAAAAAAAAAGCTAGAACATCATGTTTCATGTTCTCCTCTCATAATATACTCAAGAACTTTTGAAACTGTCCTCTGAATTCCATGACATGCATTCTCCCCTCAAGAATAACTGCTAGAACATTTGAGAAGCCTGAGTTCCACCAGAATCTGCCATCTAAAGATAATCTCTTCTGCCTTAACCTGGCAGCCACCACACCCATCACCTCATCATCACCGGTGACTGGGGAGAGAGCCCCCTGGACGTGACAGACGCGGATGTGTCTGAGCATTTCTGCAAACGGAGGAATCAGAGCAAGGAGGAATCTGTTTGAGATGGAGTCTTTAGGCAAAGGAAGAGAAGTGAAGCTCACGGTTTCTTCTGATAAAAATACCCTGGGTAGAGAGTGAGAAGGGAAACAGCCGGCAAGTGCGGTCCCCCTTGCCCGGTGAGGGCCCCTCTTCCTCCTGGCCCTGCCTCTCCTGCCTCCGAGGGGGGCCCTGGAGCCACAGGGGCAGAGCCTTTAACAGGAATGTAAGAGAGCTGCCTGGCTCAGAGGTCAGCACGACTCTGGGAGCTCTGAAAGACGGTAAAACAAGGGTAGACCTTTTATCCCCCGATGGGAGATGAAGCCAGAACGGATCTGAGAAATCCAAATAGGGAGTGAAACCTTGGCTCGGCTGGCGCTCTGGCGCACCAGTAGCGTCCGGGACATTTCCGGCCACAGGGTGCAGCTGAGTGACCCCAGCTGGCCTCGGCGTGGCAGAGGCTGCATCCTCTGAACCACACATTCATCAGCAGCCTACACCCACACCCACAGACAGCACCAGACGGCCTGTGCATCCTCGGCAGCTGGGGGAAAGAGAGGAAAGCACATGGCGGCCCGGCGGCTGAGAGAACGGACTGGGAGCTCTTCTGGGAATTTAGGGGAACACCCAGAAGTCGTTGGGATGGAGACATCTGGAGGGTCCACAGAGGCAGGTACAAACAGAATCGGAGTAATCGTGTACAGGTTGTGAGCCTTACTTTATTCCCAGCTTTGTGTTATTAGGCATACAAGCATATCTCTTTACCCGTTACTCAGACTCCAACTTGTGTGCTCAAGGTCATGAAATTATTTTTTCCGACCTCAGCAAGAAAAGGAACATGTCAGTGGAGAAGAGGCTAAGGGAGACCTCTGCGTAGGAGATCCCAGGGAAGGATGGGCACCGGGGTGGATTGTGAAGTTGTGTCTGCAGGGACCTTCTGACAATGGTGGGTCCTGACCCTGGACCTGAGCGGATAAATGCTGAATGGAAGCCTCCCTGTAGCCAATTTAGGCAATGGTATTTTGCCAATTAATCATTATCAGTACAAGTGAGAACAAACGATTCCATCTAACAAAGTTTAATAGGAATTCGTTTTATCAGAATTTTTTATAATGTCTCATGTTTCTTTCATAGAAATTTACCTAACTCCTCAGTCTTATAGCTGAGCAAGTAGTGAGTCACATTTGTTTCAGAAATTCAAATCATGTTGTACAAATAAACAGGAAAATGATTCATCCTTTCTGATTTCCCCAAACTGCAACTGAGCTGCCAATAAGGCTAACACTAGGAGCATTTCTCCACAAGAGGGCGCCAGAAACTGACGTTTCTTAATCACATAATCTTGCCGAACAAGTGAAGATTTCTGAGTTTAACGACAAAGTTAAACTGGCCTGGAGAATTCCACGGACTGTATAGTTCATGGGGTCGCAAACAGTCGGAGACGACTGAGCGACTTTCACTCACTCACTCACTCAAAAGAGAGAAGGAGTCAAATACATAGAAGCAATAGGCAAATGTAACAGGTTCATAGGCTTGCTTTTTGCGAATGCTTAAATAGTTTTGAAATCTCCATAATGGTTCAGAACGTTAAATATGTAAATAGCAACATTTGAGCAAGGGAGATCATGGTGTCATTCTGCTTGAGACTGCCTTGCTGAATACAGTGGGGGTTTTGTAATGAATTAATTTTAATAGGTTTTCTCCACTTAAAAAGTGACTTAGGATGGTATTTCAATTATAATCATTGGTACACATCCTTTTATGCAACGGCCAAACTGTTACATTAAACAACAGAAAACATAACAAAGTATCTATTATGGTATGCCACTGTTAATTTGCTAAGGAATGCCAATTTTAAGGATTTGGCTTTTAAAATGAAGCTGTAATGTAGAATACAGATAGAGTGCTTTAGAATATTCTATTATCAAAATAGCAACAAATCTGTTTGGGGAGGGAGGCAAAAATATGATCCAAATTACAATAGAAATGGATTTAAATAAACTTTAAAAAAAAAAAAGGTCAATAGTACTGAGGAGAGAAGAACCAAGATACTTTCAACAGGAAAATACCAAGCTGGTGATTCTTGAGACACAGTAAGCTTCATTCAGATTACTCAGTCCCTCACACCTATATTATTCTTACATTTAAGCAGTAACAGTATCAATGAGCTATGTTCCTTCATTGTCCCCTGGATTTCTCCTTTCAGCACTTAAAACTGTAACCAGAACATCAGACCTTTTGTATGAAGGATGGGGAAGAATAGCGCGTGACTGCTAAGTCGTTTCAACTGTGTCCGACTCTTTGCGACCCCATGGACTGTAGCCTGCTAGGCTCCTCTGTCCATGAGATTCTCCAGGCAAGAATACTGGAGTGGCATTGCCATGCCCTCCTCCAGGGGATCTTCCCAGCCCAGAGATTGAACACATGTCTCCTGCATTGGCAGGAGGGTTCTTAACCACTAAGCACCACCTGGGAAGCCTGGGGAAGTATAGTACATAGTCCTAAAGGCTTGGTTTGAGCTACTCAAACAGACATGGAGAATTCAAAAGAGCAAACAGCTCACATTAAAACAATATATTCACCTCCTACAGACCCACAGGGCAGTGGAAACTTGGAGTGGATCCCGTTTAATTCATTTCCCAATGTATTAGCTATCTATTGTCACATAATAAATTACTCCAATGGATAGTGATTTAAAACAACACAGATCCATTGCGAACAGTTTCTTTGGGTCAAATATTCAGCAAAAGCTCAACCAGTGGTTCTAGCTCAGGGTCTCATGAGGTTGCAGGGAAGATATTAGCCCAGGCTGTAGTCATCCGATGGAGAAGGCAATGGCAAGCCACTCCAGTACTATTGCCTAGAAAATCCCATGGATGGAGGAGCCTGGTAGGCTGTAGTCCATGGGGTCGCTAAGGGTCAGACATGACTGAGCGACTTCACTTTCACTTTTCACTTTCACACATTGGAGAAGGAAATGGCAACCCACTCCAGTGTTCTTGCCTGGAGAATCCCAGGGACGGGGGAGCCTGGTGGGCTTCCGTCTATGGGGTCACACAGAGTCGGACACGACTGAAGTGACTTAGCAGCAGCAGCAGTAGTCATCTGAAGGCTTGACTGAGGCTAGAAGATCCACCTCCAAAATTTCTCACTCAAAAGGCCTCACCTATGGACCTCTCCCCAGAAAAGGCAATGGCAAGCCACTCCAGTACTCTTGCCTAGAAAATTCCATGGATGGAGCAGCCTGGTAGGCTGCAGTCCGTGGGGTCGCTAAGGGTCAGAAACGACTGAGCGACTTCACTTTCACGCATTGGAGAAGGAAATGGCAACCCACTCCAGTGTTCTTGCCTGGAGAATCCCAGGAACGGTGGAGCCTGGTGGGCTTCTGTCTATGGGGTCACACAGAGTTGGACACGACTGAAGTGACTTAGCAGCAGCAGCAGCATGGACCTCTCCAATAGAGCTGCTTGAGAGTTCTCATAACAGGCAGCTGGATTCTCCCAGACTGAGTGGTCCAAGGGAGCAGAGCAGAAGTCACATATTTTTTACAACCTTGACCACAAAGACATACTCAATCAATTCTACAATATCATATGGGTTATATAAGTCAGACTTTTCCGAAGTGGAAGGAAACCACACAAGGACTTGAGTACCAGGGGGCTGGAATCATTGAGGACTGTCTTGAGAGCTGGTTCCATGCCCAGCTCCTCTAGATATTCATGTTCTACATATGCACGGCACTCCCAAACAGCCCCCCGAGATGTAAGCAGACAAGTATCTCAGTCAAGGGTCCTTTTCTCTCTCCGTCCTCCCACAGCCTCTCTGATTCTCTTTATGCCCCCTTTTCTCCTTTCTCTCATCTCCTTCAACCAGACCCACAGAGTCTGTCACCGGGTCTCTCCTTATCCAGATCCTTAATGTTTCATTGCCACATCATTCCAGAGCTTTCCATCACTGAGAGCAGAAGAGAAGGGAAAACAATTTTCACTGAGATCAGTCTTTTAGAATCTCAGCATAAAGCCATTATCAACTTCATCCAGCCAAGATACAACTTTCAGTGTATCTCCCACACTTGATTATGCTAAAGAATATCTGTCTCCTCCTCGAGTCAGATTTCAAAAGACACCCTGTTTTCTTGGCCTCAATATGATCAGGCTCCAGGTTGGACGGGGGAGTGGTTGTGGAAGGAAGAAGGGGAAAAGGAAACAAAAACCATATAACTATGCAACAGTTGCAATACATAAATGACTTGCAAATTATTCCTTTGACATACACTTTACCGGAGAAATATATACTCTCCAAATGCAAACGGTGTCTACTTCTTTGCCACTTTAATCCTAGTACTCGCCACAGTGTCTGACACATAATAGACACTCTGTAATCATTTAGTATAAAATAGGCAGCCCACCCTGGCTTCTAAGCCTGTTAGACACTCTGCCAGTCCCCGTCCCCCTGACTTGCACTTTCTCTTAAGGCTTGTCTGCATCCTGCCATATCTTCAAAACTCACCCCTTCTAAAATAAACCCTCCTTCTTGAATTAGCTGGTGAAAGTTGCCTGGTTTTTGTTGTAGTAAGCAAACAGTCGGAGACGACTGAGCGACTGAACTGAATTGAACTGAAGTGGTCTCCTAGAGAAGAAATGTGACCATCCACAGCCAGCCTCACCCTTTTCCCCCCCTCAGGGGAGAGCACCCAAGACAAGACAGCACCAAGATAGGAGAGCTTTGTTTTATTTCTCTCTGAATCTCTTGCAGGGAACATAGTATTCACAAGTAACAAGTCCCTAGGAAATGTTTTGTGGGAACTGAACCAGAGCCCTCCTCCCCTCTCCCCACACTCAAGCTGTGATAACTGGTACGTCCCCACCCCTAACATGAGAATGATAATATGAAAGGTTCTTCCTAAAAAAAATGAAAGAGAGAGAGACTGTGCTCTGAACTCTGCATTTCTACCAAATACAAGCCATGGAGGGTCCCTGAAGGACGGCTTCCTCCATGTTCATAACACAAAATTGCCATTGGCTATGAGTTTGAGTTTGAACTCCAGGAGTTGGTGATGGACAGGGAGGCCTGGCATGCCGTGATTCATGGGGTCGCAAAGAGTCGGACACGACTGAGGGACTGAACTGAACTGAGGATCACTTGGTCGGAGAAGGAAATGGCAACCCACTCCAGTACTCTTGTCTTAAAACTCCCATGGACGGAGGAGCCTGATAGGCTGCAGTCCATGGGGTCGCTAAGGGTCGGAGACGACTGAGCCACTTCACTTTCACTTTTCACTTTCATGCACTGGAGAAGGAAATGGCAACCCACTCCAGTGTTCTTGCCTGGAGAATCTCAGGGACGGGGGAGCCTGGTGGGCTGCCGTCTATGGGGTCGTGCAGAGTCGGACACGACTGAAGTGACTTAGCAGCAGCAGCAGGATCACTTGGTAGTCAAAAAGCAGGGCTGAATTTCTCCTTTTTTTGTTTTACATGTGTTGAACAGCCTCTATTTTCCTTGTTTAGTAGGCAGAGCTAGGTATAAGGGTTAACCTGTGTCTTTCATTGCTCAGCCATAGATTTCCAAGGAGAGAGATGCACCTTCTAACGACTAACACCTACATAGTTCCCATCATCATTGAAAGTCATGCTATCAATGTAAAAAAATGCAAAAAGAGTAATTTATGATTTTTCAGTTGTACACACATATACACAAATACACATAGACAAGCACGAAACAGAGATGTACTTATATATATATATGTACACACACATATATGTACACAAAACACACCATTTACATATATATACATACATACATACACATACACCAAAAATACCATTTACATCATGTGAAGCTTTCAGATGCTGATTTTCTCCTTTAAATAAAGTAGGTAATCTAAGATAGAGGAATCTATATTTATTTCCACATGCTCAGTAATTCTATTCTTAATGATGTAAAGTTGAAGTGCATGGGACTATAGGGATTTTTTTTTTAAGCTTATAATTTCTCTCTACTCATGTAATAGAGGTTCTATAATAAAAAAAAAAAAAGCCATTTTGCCAACTGAAATCATTTACTTATGTCTGTGTGACTATAACAGCACAGGTGTGGCTCCAGGCAGTCAGAACACAGGTATTTTGGGATGTTACCTGCCACATCATTCAGTCCTCATTATAGCACAAAGAATGACTAAACTACTTATAGCAGGATGTGAGATAGGATGTCTTCTGTAGACTTCACATTTGGACAACAGTTAAGAAATACATGAATAGCCTACATTCTATACATGGCCCCTAAGAGGAGCCAAGGGGATCTTGAAACTATCAGACCCAATGGCCCATTTAGGGAGAACACAGGCAAGGAAAGAGACCAGCAGGACCAATGGTTCGTATTTGCGGTGACAAGCTGGGCCTGATGCATGAGGCTTCCCATGATCTCTCTCTGCTGCCTGACCTGAGTCCAGTGCTAGGGCAGGAGCTGGGACGGGAAATACGAAAAGTGTCGGCCAGCAAGTGCACTGCAAGCATCAGGGAATACAGCGCAGGGACCGCCATGGGGGGCGGAAAGGGCAGAGAACACACCATACCAACCAACAAAAGAGGGCGAGCAAGGGACACCTGCCAGAGGGGGGAACAAGCAGCACCCAAAGCCGTCCTGGAAGAAAGACCAACACCCAGTGGCAACAGGGACACCCAGAACGACTAAGGATTACTGTGTCAACGCTTTGCACAAACTGCATCACCTATCCTCACAACCACAAATCACTGTGCAAATGAGCTCACTGAAATAACCATTAATTATTGAATAACTTAAATAATTAAAATTATCATTGTCACTTTACAGACGAGGAAGCTGAGACATTACGGAGTTACAACCCAGGTCACAAAGCTGTGAGCGGTAGGGGATCCAGCACCAGGTATCAAAGTCCAGAGTCCACGCTCAACTGCTGGACCTTCCTTGTCTCCCTGCCTCCCCTCTACTGCTCATCAGAGTCCCTACCTGAACAAAGAAAGAGCTAGGCACAGCATTGTGAGTGGAGAAGAAGTGGAAGAGGGTTTGAAAAAACAGAGAGAAAAATTTTACATTGGAAGCAAGATTAAGATGTTGCCTTAGAATGAACTTTTTTTTTTTACACCTGTTAATGACTGACAAGCTACAAAGTCTGTCTGAAATGCTATCAAATACTGGAGAAGGAAAAGCCTAAAAATCAGGTGTGGGAGAGGAATAAAGCTGTTTTCTGACTGCATACCCCTGAACTCAGAGCTATTGATAAATATTTTTTGTAGTTATTTTTAATAGTTTGAAACTGACACATTTGTGCTTATAGCTCTGCCATGCACATTGATAAATAAACTCATCAAAGTGGAGCCAAGATTAATTTTAGTCATAGGTTTATCAATATATGAATCTGAAAAGACCTTGAGAAGCCATCCATCTATAACCCTTTCAACAGACTGTGTTAAGTCTAAACCAATAATGAAAAATGGCTGGGCATACTCTGTAAATGAAACAGATAGGAAAAATGACTAATTGCCATAGAAGTTTTCAGAGGGTAATTGAAACTTAATGAGTATCTAATAACACAAAAGAATAAACTAATAGAATATCTATTTGCATGTCTTTTCAAATTTTTAAAGTTCAAAATTTGCAACTCCAATAATTATATTTCCTTATCAATCAATTCATTTTTCACTTCAATGCTGGCAGTTAAGATAAATGACTTAAACTAATAAAGACCGTAGGATAAGTGGGAAAATATTCTAACTTCCAGGAAGCTACAACTTACAGAAGTTTGAATAAACTGGACAAAGAACCTTTCCCTTTTGTCTACCCCCTCAGTTCTGTTCAGTTCACTCGCTCAGTCGTGTCCGACTCTTTGTGACCCCATGAACCACAGCACGCCAGGCCTCCCTGTCCATCACCAACTCCCGGAGTTCACCCAAACTCATGTCCATCGAGTCGGTGATGCCATCCAGCCATCTCATTCTCTGTCGTCCTCTTCTCCTCCCACCCCCAATCCCTCCCAGCATCAGAGTCTTTTCCAGTGAGTCAACTCTTCGCATGAGGTGGCCAAAGTATTGGAGTTTCAGCTTTAGCATCAGTCCTTCCAATGAACACCCAGGACCAATCTCCTTTAGGACGGACTGGTTGGATCTCCTTGCAGTCCAAGGGACTCTCAAGAGTCTTCTCCAGCACCACAGTTCAAAAGCATCAATTCTTCAGCTCTTCACGGTCCAGTTCTCACATTGTCTACCCCCTCGAAAAACATAATTCTTGAAAATTCAACAGATTTTCCAAATGAGATTTCCTATCAGATTACACGTTAAAACTCTCTCAATAGTTACTGAGGGGGAAAAAAATCTGTCAAAAACATATTGATATTTCAGACCAGATAATGTTTACCTGAAAGTCTACTCATTATGGTAAGTCATAGAAAAAAACTGATTAGTATTTTTTTATTTAGTAAATGACTTTCCTAAGACATTTCACATTATAAAAATGGTCTCAAGAAGAAAATCGTGTTAGAAAATCAAAAACGTCTATAGAATCTTTAAAGTTGACTAATCTTAAAAAGGAGGTAATCTCTAGAGGAAAAAAAGAAGCATAAAGACCTGAGATAATTTCAAAGGGCTGAAGAAACCCTAAACAGTGGCTCCGTGTGGGGTTTGAAATTATGCTCATAGAAGGCACAAACAAAATAGCTACCTCATCTGCCTTTCTCCCTGAATTAGTGTAATTTTCAAATGTTTTCCTAATTAATCTTATCACTAGCTTCCCATTTTTAATTGAGTGCAAAACTTAAAGGCGCCAATTCTAACTTTTTGGTATAACAACCATAAAATACCTAGGCCACACCTCCAGATATTCTGATTTGTAATTGATCTTGGGTGGACCCTGGACGTTAGTATTTTTCAGTAGTCTCCCTGAGATGAGAACCACTGCTCTGTCTTATTTGTATATGCATATGTGTCTCAGTTTTCCTTTACTAAAAATACCTTCAATCCAAACCAAAAGAGAGCAGAGAGATGTAAACCTCCAGTTAAATCTACAAGCGGAATTGGTCTTGTATGTTCAATATTCCTGCAGTTCTGCAATTGTGCCCTTTCCCAGCCACTATAGTCTTCCCAGCATGATACATATCATAATTGTAAACTAAAACTTTTATAGCGAAAATGAAAGTGAAGTCACTCAGTAATGTCTGACTCTTTGCTACCCCATGGACTGTAGCCTACCAGGCTCCTCTGTCCATGGGATTTTCCAGGCAAGAATACTGGAATGGTTGCCATTTCCTTCTCCAGGGGATCTTCCTGACCCAGGGATGGAACCTGGCTCTCCCTCATTGCAGGCACACGCTTTACCATCTGAACCATCCTAAATAGAATTCTGAAGCTGTTTCATAAACTGTTAAACACATTAGGTGCCCAAATACTTGGTACTTTTTGAGCCTTTGATAAAACTGAAATTAGACCATTGTTTTTACTTCAAATGACCCTGCTTGCGCATTTATCTACTGTTCATTGGAAAGACACTTTTTGTAATGACATTTGTATTGACATATGTGCATTCATATTTATTTCTATGGATAATCCACTTTAGGTTGCCATTGGTTAAAAATTAGTTGATGGTTCTTCAGTTGCTTTATTTGGACCTGAGCCCTGTCCTCATTGCTTTCAGAGAAGCTCTAAGGCAGCCATAATCAGGATTTCTGGGTCCAAATAATAGTTTCTTGTCTCATTTGCCACCTTAGCCAATCATTATTTCAACTGAATTTTCACTTGGTAAGAGAACCAGGAGAAAGTTCATTCTCCAATTATAATATACCGTGCAAAACTGCATGGTAACGGTCAAGAGAGAAATGGAAACCATAGGAAAAACCATTTTTCTTCTTTTAAATACCAGGGTGGTCTTTCAATCAGCAAGTTCATTCAGCCTTTCATTCAACTGCTGATCCTAAAATTAAATATTAAGTGTTGATGCCTTTTATTCAACAAAAATAACCCTGACTTTTTTAACCAGCACTTATATTATCACTCATGCATTTTCTCATTCCTTCGGCAAATTTATGAGGCAGAACATCCATCTTTTATAGACTGGTAAGGTGAAGCTCAGAAATATTTAATGATTTTTTTTTCAGTGGCAAAGAGAAAAATTATGGCAAGGCAGGTCCTAATTCTTAAATTCTAATTCTTACTTCATCCCTAATGTAAATGGAACATATGTGAGTAAAAAGAAGGATTGTTACTCTCAGTAATTGATCAAAAAAAGTATTATTATTTGCCTAGCCCTGTGTCATTAGGCCTTACAAGGATGTAAAACAGAAATTAAAAAATGACCTCATAGACTTTATAGTCTGGTTGAATCTAGCTAAACTAACTTACTAATTTCAGTAAGTTAATTTAAATTTTCAGTAAGTTAAATTTTAAATTCTGATTTTTTTCAGTTAACATTTTCAATAACACCAATGGTGGGTATTTCCTTGGAGAAAGAAATGGCAACCCACTCCACTATTCTTGCTGAGGAAATCTCACGGACACAGTCTGAGCCTCGTGGGCTATAGTCCTTGGGGTTGCAAAGAGTCAGACACGACTTAGCAATTGAGCATGCAGGCACATGGTGGATATAACCAGACAAACAACAATGTGAGAAATACTACAGAACTAGTGATCCAATTTTTTTCAACAAATGAAAAGCATGGGGAAAAAGAGGGAAAGAAAGAAGCCAATGGATTAAAGACTGTGAAGGAAAATGTTGACCAAACTTAATGTATGTATTTTGTTTAGACTCTAATCTGAATAAGCTTACTAGAGGAATATGAACATTGGGCATTTCGTGAGAGCAAGGGATCATTAATTTCTTTAAGGAGTTATAATGTACTTAATCACATTTTAAGATGCTCCTTCAACTTTTAGAAATAAAATTTAAAAGTTAGCAACCAGCTAACAATGGCAAGCATTTCATATGTTCCAAGGACTATCTGAAGTATATTACATGTATTATCTCATTTAAAACTTATAGCACTACACATTGAGTCCCACTTTACAGATGAAAAACTGAGATTCTGATTCCTTAAGGGTAATAACCCAAATCAGAGAGCTATCAAATGTCTGAGATGGTATTTAAATCCAAGTCTGTTTGATCATAAAGCTCATGCCATAAGCAATCCACCTGTGGTTAATTGTGTGGTTTTGTTTGTTTTTTGTCTAGTGCAGCACATGCTATGCTTTGAAACACTGAAGGAATAAGGAAATTTTGTAATTTTCATTCTAAAACCTGAACAATAAAAACTTTTACTGCTGCTGAGTATGTAAGAAGTGTCTCACAAAGTGCAACTATGATTTTCTCTTGATTGTCACTGTAAGGAATTTGAGGAATTTCTTACGGGAGGCAGAAACATTGTTCTTCTCCCAAATTGGTTCTATAAATTCAGCAAGTTGAGTGAACACATTTAAGAACGAGGGATGTGGCAGAATAGGCATTTAAATCACTTCAACTTCAAAATGCTTTGTGCTCTCTAAATCCTTTTGATCATTAAGCCAGCAGTAAGTGGATGTCTAAATTAGAACGTTTTGAAAAATATTTTCCAGAAAGTGTGTAAGAAATATTGCTTCTTTGAATTGAATACATTTCCCCCCTAATTTATTTGAAGGCAGATAAGCCACTGCTCCAAGGAGATAGCCTATTGTCATTAATGCATTGAATCCTTTACTATGTTTTAGAAAATAATTGGATGTGCTAAAACTTGAAGGGGCAGAGAGATAGTATTGAAGAGATGGTACTCAGAGATTTAGAACCTGCAATGTCCTTCAAATGAACACATTTGTCCTAACATTGTCCCCGTATGGGAAAGTACTGTGAACTAGCATTAGTGCATTTTTTAAACTTTGGAAAAGAAGAAAGAGCCTGACCTGCCAACCATCCCCTTCTCCATATTTGTCCCAAAGTCTGTGCATATTATTCGGCACAGCAAGGCTGTGCCCATGCAGCACTTTGTGTTTATAAAACTTGTGTAAGAAAGCACCAGCAGAGACACATTATATCCATCCCAGAGCCCCAGTTACAGGCTCTTATCTCCATCTCTAGCAAAAAAAGGTAATTGCAGGTGAATTTGCAGATGAAAGGAAGTACTTCTCTTAGTACTTTCTTCAGATAGTGAAATTTTAGATCTCTTAGCAAAGATTCACAGAAATTTAGAACTGGAAATAGTTCTAGAAACCATCTAGTCAAACTCTCATGTTTTTCATGTAGAGAAAGTAACCTCAAAAAGAATAAATAACTTGCCTAATGTATCAACAGTGAGTGAGTGAACATTGAAAGTCGCTCAGTCGTGTGCAATTCTTTGTGACCCCAGGGACTATACAGTCCATGGAATTCTCCAGGCTGGAGTGGGTAGGCTTTCCCTTCTCCAGGGAGTCTTCCCAACTCCCAACTCAGGGATCAAACCCAGATCTCCCGCATTGCAGGCGGATTCTTTACCAGCTGAACCACAAGGGAAGACCAAGAATACTGGAGTGGGTAGCCTGTCCCTTCTCCAGCGGATCTTCCCAACCCAGGAATTGAACCAGGATCTCCCGCATTGCGGGCAGAGTCTTTACCAACTGAGCTACCAGGGAAGCCAATGTAACAATAGCATTGGTGAACTAAGACAAGAGCTGGGACTAGAACTAAAGCTTCTTTATTTCCCAGGGCCATCTGCAGCAAGTGACTGCCTGGATACCTTGGGACATATAACATATCTTTAAGTTTATACTTAAACCATCAGGGTAACAGTGGACATTTTAACTAAATCTTGCTTTACGAAATAAAGACTTTAAAACCACTTTATGTCATGAGAATAGCCCAGCTCTGGAAAATATTTTTCTCCTTTTCAAAATGAAAACATTAATAACACATATAGAAAATATTTAGAAAGAACTAAAGTAGTGACAGTTTTTCTTTAAGAGGCAATGCATATCAAACTATTCTGTAAAAAACGGCCAGCTTTGAACACTGCATGCATTTCAAAGTATACTTCCACCAGGAAAATTCTTTAAGCAAGTCCTATAATTTAACATTTAGGAACAATACTGGATTGTTCATCTGAAAATCCCTGTGGTATTTTTTTTTAATCGCTAGTTAATTCAGAATTCTAAGAGTACATTAAATGTCATAACATCTAATTTAAAACCACATATGAAAAAATATCCTAAGACACTCAGCACTAAAAAGAAGCATTGAAAAAAATGTTGCAGATAAAGTTACACTAAGAAGCAAATGTCAATTTAAGGTTCATTATTCTGATTCCAATCTTCAGTATTAGACTTTGCATTTAATAAGAATTTTTCTCTAAAAGACATAATTTACCATGGCATATAAAAATATCAACCTATACATACATATGGACTGCTTTGCATTTAATAAGAAGAATTTTTCTCTAAAAGACATAATTTACCATGGCATATAAAAATATCAACCTATACATACATATGGACTTTCCTTGTAGCTTAGTTGGTAAACAATCTGCCTGCAATGCAGGAGACCAGGGTTTGATCCCTGGGTCGGGAAGATTCCCTGGAGAAGGAAATGGCAACCCACTCCAGTATTCTTGGCTGGAGAAACCCATGGACAGAGGAGTCTGGCAGGCTACAGACCATGGGGTTGCAAGAGTCAGACATGACTTAGCAACTAAACCACCATACATACACATAGGCTTCCCTGGTGACTCAGATGGTAAGGAATCCACCTGCAATGCAGAAGACCCAAATTCTACTGCTGGGTCTGGAAGATACCCTGGAGAAGGGAATAGCAACCCACTCCAGTATTCTTGACTGGAGAATTCCTGCACAAAGGAGCCTAGAAGGCTATAGTCCAAGGGGTCTCAAAGAGTCAGACATAACTGAGACACTAACTCTTTCACTTTCCTACATACATATAAATATTGCCCTAAAGACATTGAACAGACCAAGCAGTTATTTCAAATTACTAAATCATTCATATTGGTAGGAGATTCATACAGGAGATAGCATAATAGTAGCAAACCTGAAGGTTAAATCTTCTAAGACATAAAGTCAAGAGAAATTAAAATATAATGGATATATATGATCATGTCCAAAGCACAAAGGAGATAGCCTGTAGGGACTCTCTCTGGTCAAATATGGGACAATTTGACATCAAAATAACAATAATGCTAACAATTATTATGCATTGAAAAATTTCACAACCCATAGTATTAAAGAGGAGAGAGACAAAAAATTTGAGCGAGAGGAGATAAGAACTAATTTGGCAAAGTATTAACAATTGGTAAATCTAAGTAAGAAACACACAAAGATTCATGTTACTGCTCTTTTAACTGTACTGTGATTTTTTAAATTTTCAAAATAAAATGATGGGGAAAACAGCATTTCTCCCCCTCTACAATATTTATACATATAGATATAGATGTAGATACAGATATAGATATACAGCAAGAGGGGAAAAGTAAAGGATAAGGTCAGACATTTTTTGGTAGAAAACTAAAATTTAAATAAAAGGTAGAAGCTCAGAGTAGTAATAGGATTAAGTGATTTCTATCCATGGGATTCTCCAGGCAAGAGTACTGGAGTGGGTTGCCATTTCCTTCTCCAGGGGATCTTCCCGACCCAGGGATCGAACCCGGATCTCCCGCATTGCAGGCAGACGCTTTAACCTCTGAGCCACCAGGGAAGTCCTATGGTCATAACAGGGAGGCTTAAACCCAATCAATTTTATGGACATTAACTTTTTTCTTTTTAAAGAATATATAAACAAGAATGGAGTAGTCTTGTTATTATGTGTAAAAGGCAAATTTTAAGAGCCTAATTTGACTGATGCTGGGTTTCCAGCCCTCTCTAGAGGACAGATGAGTCTGACAAGCATAAACTTTGTGTTAATTTGGCAGTTAAACCACCATAATGGAATTCGATATATCAGGTACCAACTATGGTGGCACACTCATTAAAAGTATCTAATTCATTAAGATGGGGGAGGAATAGGACAGGGAGACCACTTTCTCCCCCACAAATTCACCAAAAGAACATTTGAATGCTGAGCAAATTCCACAAAACAACTTCTGAATGCTGGCAGAGGACATGAGGCACTCAGAAAAGCAGCCCATTGTCTTCGAAAGGAGGTAGGAAAAAATATAAAAGATAAAAAGAGAGACAAAAGAGGTAGTGACGGAGCTCCATCCCAGGAAGAGAGTCTCAAAAAAGAGTGAAGTTTCCAAACACCAGGAAACACTCTCACTGGAGAGTCTGTGGCGAGCCTTGGAACCTCAGAGGGCCACATAACCGGGAGGAAAAAGAAAGAAATAATTAAAACCCACAGATTACGTGCCCAACGGTAACTCCCAGTGGAGAAGCAGCACAGATGCCCGCATCCACCACTAGCAAGCAGGGGCTGGGCAGGGAGGAGCCGGCAGCATTGCTTAGATTAAGGACCGGGCCTGAATGCCCCGAGGGAAATCTGAGGGAACTAACTTGAGACAGCAAACCAGACTGTGGGATAGCTACCACAGAAAAGCCCTAAGCTAAGACACCGCCAGGCCTGCTCACAGAACAAAGGACTGAGCAGAGATAGCCGGCTGTGGACCAGCCCATCCCCCACCGGAGACAGGCAGGCGAGGGCAGCCAGAGCCGGAAGGGGCAACTGCAGTCCCAGAGAGGCATCATCTACCAAACTGCAAGCAGGTTTAGTTGCTAACCAAGACTTCTTGGGATTCCCGATGGTCGACATCCACCGGGAGGGTCGCAGCCAGAGATCGGCTCCCCAGAAGATACACACGGCACACCTGAGAAGGTGCACTGGTTGTACACCCAGAAAATCAAGCGTCAGGGACAGGGGAGGCGATAAGTCCCAGCGACTGCACTTGCCAAGCACCTGGTCACCTGAACTGCTCAGACCTGGGAAGGGCACAAAATGCAGACCCAACTGAGTCTGTACCTTTGTGGAGTACCCGAGTACCTGAACTTGAGCAGCTTAGACCTGGGAAGTGCATACAAGCCAGTGCCGGCCTCAGACGGTTCCTGGCAAAGCAACCTAGAGCCTAAGCAGTGTAGACCGTGAAAGTACACACGCTGTGAGTGGGGCAAACCCAGTGTGGCCAGGACACTGTGAGCACACGCCAGTGTTATTTGTTTGCAGTGTTCCTCCCTCCCCACAGCACGACTGAACAAGTGAGCCTTAAAAAGTGGCCACCACCGCCCCCTTATGTCAGGGCAGAAATTAGACACTGAAGAGACCAGCAAACAGAAAAAGGTAAAACAAACAGAGGGAACCGCCTTGGACAACAGATTAAAACCCTATAGGTAGCATCAACTACATAGGAAGGGGCCTATAGATCTTGAGAAGTATAAATCGGATCTATCTGAAATGAACTATCTGAAAATGAACTGACGCCACACTGTCCACAACAACACCAGAGAAAGTCCTAGCTATATTTTTACTATTATGATTTTTTTAATTAAAAAAAAAATTTTTTTATTTTTAAGTCCTCTATTACACCTTTAATTTTCATTTTTATAACCTATTATTACTTTTTTAAAAAAGACCATATTTTTTAAAGCAAACTTCGTATATATATATAAATTTCATAATTTTTGTGAGTTTGTTTTTTTCTTTAATATTGTATTTTTGAGAATCCAAACTCTACTCTAGATTTCTAATCTTTGCTTTTTGGTATTTGTTATCAATTTTGCACCTTTAAAAACCCAATCTTCAGTACCAATTTTTACTTGGGAGCGAGACTCCTGGCTTGACTGCTCTCTCCCACTTTGGACTCTCCTGTTCCTCCACCAGGTCGCCTCTATCTCTCCCCTCCCGCTCTTCTTCTCTGCCCAACTCTGTGAATCTGTGTGTTCCACGCTGTGGAGAACACTTAGGGAACTGATTACTGGCTGGATCTGACTCTCTCCTTTTGGTTCCCCCTCTTCTCCTCCTGGCCTCCTCTGTCTCCCTCTTCTCTTCTCTGTGTAACTCTTTGAACCTCTGCGGGTGTCCCTCACTGTGGAGAAACTTCTCATCTTTAACCCAGATGTTTCATCACTGGTGCTGTATACATGGAGAAGTCTAGAGGCTACTGCAAGAATAAGACTGGAAACCGGAGGCAGGAGGCCTAAGTCCAAATCCTGAGAACATCATAGAACTCCTGACTCCAGGGAACATTAATCGATAGGAGCTAATCAAACGCCTCTGTACCTACACTGAAACCAAGCACCACCCAACAGCCAACAAGTTCCAGAGCAAGACATACCATGCAAATTCTCCAGCAACACAGGAACATAGCCCTGAGCTTCAATATACAGGCTGTCCAAAGTCACACCAAACCCACTGACATCTCATAACCCATTACTGGACACTTCATTGCACTCCAGGGAGAAGAAATCCAGCTCTACCCACCAGAACACCGACACAAGCTTCCCTAACCAGGGAACCCTGACAAGCCACCCAGCCAACCTCACCCACAGTGAGGAAATTCCACAATAAGGAGAACTCCACAAACTGCCAGAAGATAGAAAGGCCACCCCAAGGACAGCAATATAAGCAAGATGAAGAGGCAGAGAAATACCCAGCAAGTAAAGGAACAGGATAAATTCCCACCAAACCAAACAAAAGAAGAAGAGATAGGGAATCTACTAGATAAAGAATTCTGAATAATGATAGTGAAAATGATCAAAAACCTTGAAAACAAAATGGAGTTACAGATAAATAGCCTGGAGACAAGGATTGAGAAATGCAAGAAAGGTTTAACAAGGACCTAGAAGAAGTAAGAGTCAGTATATAATGAATAATGCAATAAATGAGATCAAAAGCACTCTGGAGGGAACCAACAGTAGAATAACGGAGGAAGAAGATAGAATAAGTGAGGTAGAAGATAGAATGGTAGAAACAAATGAAGCAGAGAGGAAAAAAGAAAAACGAATTAAAAGAAATGAGGACAATCCTCCTGGGACAATGTTAAATGCCCCAACATTCGAATCTTAGGAGTCCCAGAAGAAGAAGACAAAAAGAAAGACCATGAGAAAATACTCGAGGAGATAATAGTTGAAAACTTCCCTAAAATGGGGAAGGAAATAATCACCCAAGTCCAAGAAACCCAGAGAGTTCCCAACAGGATAAACCGAAGGCGAAACACCCCGAGACACATATCAATAAAATTAACAAAGATCAAACACAAAGAACAAATATTAAAAGCAGCAAAGGAAAAACAACAAATAACACACAAGGGGATCCCCATAAGGATAACAGCTGATCTTTCAATAGAAACTCTTCAGGCCAGGAGGAAATGGCAGGGCATACTTAAAGTGATGAAAGAAAATAACCCACAGCCCAGATTACTGTACCCAGCAAGGATCTCGTTCAAATATGAAGGAGAAATCAAAAGCTTCACAGACAAGCAAAAGCTGAGAGAATTCAGCACCACCCAAACCAGCTCTCCAACAAATGCTAAAGGATCTTCTCTAGACAAGAAACACAGAAAGGGTGTATAAACTCGAACCCAAAACAATAAAGTAAATGGCAATGGGATCATACTTATCAATAATTACCTTAAATGTAAATGGGTTGAATGCCCCAACCAAAAGACAAAGTCTGGCTGAATGGATACAAAAACAAGACCCCCATATATGTTGTCTACAAGAGACCCACCTCAAAACAAGGGACACATACAGACTGAAAGTGAAGGGCTGGAAAAAGATATTCCACGCAAAGAGAGACCAAAAGAAAGCAGGAGTAGCAATACTCATATCAGATAAAATAGACTTTAAAACAAAGGCTGTGAAAGAGACAAAGAAGGACAATACATAATGATCAAAAGATCAATCCAAGAAGAAGATATAACAATTATAAATATACATGCAACCAAAATAGGAGCACTGCAATATATAAGACAAATGCTAACAAGTATGAAAGGGGAAATTAACAATATCACAATAATAGAACAGAAAATTAACAAGGAAACACAAACTTTAAATGATACAATAGACCAGTTAGACCTAATTGATATCTATAGGACATTTCACCCCAAAATAATGAATTTCACCTTTTTATCAATTGCACACGGAACCTTCTCCAGGAAAGGTCACATCCTGGGCCATAAATCTAGCCTTGGTAAATTAAAAAAAACTGATATCATTCCATGCATCTTTTCTGACCACAATGCAGTAAGATCAGATCTCAATTACAGGAGAAAAACTATTTAAACTTCCAACATATGGAGGCTGAACACCACACTGTTGAATAACCAACAAATCACATAAGAAATCAAAAAAGAAATCAAAATATGCATAGAAATGAATGAAAATGAAAACACAACAACCCAAAACCTCTGGGACACTGTGAAAGTAGTGCTAAGGGGAAGGTTCATAGCAATACAGGCATACCTCAAGAAACAAGAAAAAAGTCAACTAAATAACCTAACTCTACACCTAAAGCAACTAGAAAAGGGAGAAATGAAGAACCCCAGGGTGAGTAGAAGGAAAGAAATCTTCAAAATTAGGGCAGAAATAAACGCAAAAGAAACAAAAGAGACCATAGCAAAAATCAACAAAGCCAAAAGCTGGTTCTTTGAGAAGATAAATAAAATTGACAAACCGTTAGCCAGATTCATCAAGAAACAAGGGGAGAAAAATCAAATCAATAAAATTAGAAATGAAAATGGAGAGATCATAACAGACAACACAGAAATACAAAGGATCATAAGAGACTACTATCAGCAACTATATGCCAATAAAATAGACAACTTGGAAGAAATGGACAAATTCTTAGAAAAGTACAACTCTCCAAAACTGAACCAGGAAGAAATAGAAAACCTTAATAGACCCATCACAAGCATGGAAATAGAAGCTGTAATCAGAAATCTTCCAGCAAACAAAAGCCCAGGACCAGACGGCTTCACAGCTGAATTCTACCAAAAATTTAGAGAACAGCTAACACCTATCCTACTCAAATGCTTCCAGAAAATTGCAGAGGAAGGTAAACTTCCTAACTCATTCTATGAGGCCACCATCATCCTAATACGAAAATCTGACAAAGATGCCATGCAAAAAAATAAAACTACAGGCCAATATCACTGATGCACATAGATGCAAAAATCCTTAACAAAATTCTAGCAATCAGAATCCAACAACACATTAAAAAGATCATACATCATGACCAAGTGGGCTTTATCCCAGGGATGCAAGGATTCTTCAATATCCAAAAATCAATCAATGTAATACACCACATTAAAAAATTGAAAAATAAAAACCATATGATTATCTCAATAGATGCAGAGAAAGCCTTTGACAAAATTCAACATCCATTTATGATTAAAAAGAAAAAAAAAAACCCTCCAGAAAGCAGGAATAGAAGGAACATACCACAACATAATAAAAGCTATATATGACAAACCCACAGCAAACATTATCCTCAATGGTGAAAAATTGAAAGCATTTCCCCTAAAGTCAGGAACAAAACAAGGGTGCCCACTCTCACCACTACCATTAAACATAGTTTTGGAAGTTTTGGCCACAGCAATCAGAGCAGAAAAAGAAATAAAAGGAATCCAAATTGGAAAAGAAGAAGTAAAACTCTCACTGTTTGCAGATGACATGATCCTCTACACAGAAAACCCTAAAGACTCTACCAGAAAATTACTAGAGCTAATCAATGAATATAGTAAAGTTGCAGGATATAAAATCAACACACAGAAATCCCTTGCATTCCTATACACTAATAATGAGAAAATAGAAAGAGAAATTAAGGAAGCAATTCCATTCACCATTGCAATGAAAAGAATTAAATACTTAGGAATATATCTACCTAAAGAAACAAAAGACCTATATACTGGTGAAAGAAATCAAAGAGGACACTAATAGATGGAGAAATATACCATGTTCATGGATCAGAAGAATCAATATAGTGAAAATGAGTATACTACCCAAAGTAATCTATAGATTCAATGCAATCCCTATCAAGCTACCGACAGTATTTTTCACTGAGTAGAACAAATAATTTCACAATTTGTATGGAAATACAAAAAACCTCGAATAGCCAAAGCGATCTTGAGAAAGAAAAATGGAACTGGAGGAATCAACCTGTTTGACTTCAGGCTCTACTACAAAGTCACAGTCATCAAGACAGTATGGCACTAGCACAAAGACAGAAATATAGATCAGTGGAACAAAACAGAAAGCCCAGAGATAAATCCACGCACCTATGGACATCTTATCTTTGACAAAGGAGGGAAGAATATACAATGGAGAAAAGACAATCTCTTTAA
This sequence comes from Moschus berezovskii, assembly GCF_049115385.1. Taxonomy (NCBI): domain Eukaryota; kingdom Metazoa; phylum Chordata; class Mammalia; order Artiodactyla; family Moschidae; genus Moschus; species Moschus berezovskii. The sequence continues at coordinate 12,387,845 of NC_142467.1, forward strand.
GTAATAGTGCTGGGTGAACTAGTCAACCACTTGTAAAAGACTGAAACTAGAACACTTTCCAACACCATACACAAAAATAAACTCAAAATGGATTAAAGATCTAAACCTAAGACCAGAAACTATAAAACTCCTGCTGCTGCTGCTGCTAAGTCACTTCAGTCGTGTCCGACTCTGTGCAACCCTAAAGACGGCAGCCCACCAGGCTCTGCTGTCCCTGGGATTCTCCAGGCAAGAACACTGGAGTGGGTTGCCATTGCCTTCTCCAATAAAACTCCCAGAGGAGAATATAGGCAAAACACTCTCTGACATAAATCACAGCAGGATCCTCCATGACCCACCTCCAAGAATATTGGAAATAAAAGCAAAACTAAACAAATGGGACCTAATTAAAATTAAAAGCTTCTGCACAACAAAGGAAACTATAAGAAAGGTGAAAAGACAGCCATCAGAATGCGAGAAAATAATAGCAAACAAAGCAACTGACAAAGAATGAATCTCAAAAATATACAAACAACTCCTGTAGCTCAATTCCAGAAAAATAAATGACCCAATCAAAAACTGGGCCAAAGAACTAAACAGACATTTCTCTAAAGAAGACATACAGATGGCTAACAAACACATGAAAAGATGCTCAACATCACTCATCATCAGAGAAATGCAAATCAAAACCACAATGAGATACCATTTCACGCCAGTCAGAATGGCTGCTATCCAAAAGTCTACATGTAATAAATGCTGGAGAGGGTGTGGAGAGAAGGGAACCCTCTTACACTGTTGGTGGGAATGCAAACTAGTACAGCCACTATGGAGAACAGTGTGGAGATTTCTTTAAAAACTGGAAATAGAACTGCCATACGACCCAGCAATCACACTCCTGGGCATACACACCAAGGAAACCAGAACTGAAAGAGACATGTGTACCTCAATGTTCATCACAGCACTGTTCATAATAGCCAGGACATGAAAGCAACCTAGATGTCCTTCAGCAGACGAATGGATAAGAAAGCTGTGGTACATACACACAATGGAGTATTACTCAGCCATTAAAAAGAATGCATTTGAATCAGCTCTAATGAGGTGGATGAAACTGGAGCCTATTATACAGAGTGAAGTAAGCCAGAAAGAAAAACGCCAATACAGTATGCTAACGCATATATATGGAATTTAGAAAGATGGTAACAATAACCCTGTATACGAGACAGCAAAAGAGACACAGATGAATAGAAGAGTCTTTTGGACTCTGTGGGAGAGGGTGAGGGTGGGATGATTTGGGAGAATGGCATTGAAACATGTATATTATCATATGTGAAACGAATCGCCAGTCCAGGTTCAATGTATGATACAGGATGCTTGGGGCTGGTGCACTGGGATGACCCAGAGGGATGGGATGGGGAGGGAGGTGGGAGGGGTTTTAGGATGGAGAACATATGTATACCCATGGTGGATTCATGTCAATGTATGGCAAAACCAATACAATACTGTAAAGTAATTAGCCTCCAATTAAAATTTTTTAAAAAGTATCTAATTCGCTGTCCCTGAAGATCCTTCCACAGATTTTAGTGGCAGAAGGGAGAAGAGGAACCACGTAGACTAGTCAGTAATGCTCTGTCCCTTTCGAGGGTATATTTCTATTGACTTTCTGCTTGACACTTCCGCCTCCTCTAGATTTTTTAAAAAGTATCTAATTCGCTGTCCCTGAAGATCCTTCCACAGATTTTAGTGGCAGAAGGGAGAAGAGGAACCACGTAGACTAGTCAGTAATGCTCTGTCCCTTTCGAGGGTATATTTCTATTGACTTTCTGCTTGACACTTCCGCCTCCTCTAGATTTAGTGAGTGTACATGAGTAAATATGTCTAGGTGATTAGGAAAAATTGTGTTTCTGAGTTTTTAGATATGTCAACACAGGAAATAGAACCTGAAGCATGATGGATATTGGGACACTTCAAGTGGTGCATTCATTGTATCGCCGCATGTTTCTGAAGTGACTTTGAAGTTTAGTAATAATATGAATAAGAAATGGATTGTTGTTGAACAGTTGCCCAGTAGTGTCCAACTCTATGCAACCCCATAGACTGTAGTCTGCCAGGTTCCTCTGCTCATGGGGATTCTCAGGCAAGAATACTGGAGTGCGTTGCCATTTCCATCTTCAGGGGATCTTCCCGACCAGGGATGGAACCCAGGTCTCCCATATTGCAGATAGACTCTTTACTCTGAGCCACCAAGGGAGCTCACCATCTCGGGAAGTTTGCCCAAATACTGTCCATTGCATTGGTGATGCCATCCACCCATCTCATCCTCCAATGCCCTCTTCTCCCAGCATCAGGGACTTTTCCAATGAATTAGCTGTTCGCATGAGATGACCAAAATACTGGAGTTTTGGCTTCAGTTCCAGTCCTTCCAATGAGTATTCAGGGTTGATTTCCCTTAAGATTGACTGGTTTGATCTCCTTGAGTCCAAGGACTCTCAAGAGTCTTCTCCAGCACCAATTCAAAGGTATCAGTTCTTCAGTGCTCCGTCTTCTTTATGGTCCAACTTTCACAACCATCTGCCTATAATGCGGGAGACCTGGGTTCGATCCCTAGGTCAGGAAGATCCCCTGGAGAAGGAAATGGCAACGCATTCCAGTATTCTTGCCTGATGGAGGAGCCTGGCAGGCTAAAGTCCATGGGTCACAAAGAGTTGGACACGACTGAGTGACTTCACTTTTCTTTCACTTTCTCACAACCATATGTGACCACAGGGAAGACCATAGCCTTGACTATATAGACATTTGTTGGCAGAGTAATGTCTGCTTTTCAACACGCTGTCTAGGTTTGTCTTAGCTTTCCTGCCAAGGAGCAAACATCTTCTGATTTCATGACTGCAGTCACCATCTGCAGTGACTTTAGAGTCCAAGAAGAGTCCGTCATTACTTCCACCTTTCCCCCCTCTATTTGCCATGAAGTAATGGGGTTGGATGCCATAATCTTAGTTTTTTTAATATTTAGTTTTAAACCAGCTCTTTCACTCACCTCCTTCGCTCTCATCAAGAGGCTCTTTGGTACCTCTTCGCTTTCTGCCATTAGAGTGGTATCATCCACATATCTGAGGTTGTTGATGTTTCTCCCACCTATCTTTATTCCAGCTTGTAACTCATCCAGCCCAGCATTTCTCATGATGTGCTCAGCATATAGATTATAAACAAACAGGGTGACGGCAGACAACCCTGTCATGCTCCTTTCTCAATCTTAAACCAATCAATTGCTTCATACAGGGTTCTAACTCATGCTTCTTGACCTGCATACATGTTTCTCAGGGGACAGGTAAGATACTCTGGTATTGCCATCTCTTTAAGAGCTTTTCCCAGTTTATTATGATCCACATGGTCAAAGGCTTTGGCATAGCTGATGAAACAGAGGTAGATGTTTTTTCTGGAATTCCCTAGCTTTCTCTATGGTCCAGTGAATGTTGGAAATTTGATCTCTGGTTCCTCTTCCTTTTCTAAATCCAGCTTGGACATCTGGAGGTTCTTGCTTTGCATAATGCTGAAGCCTAGCACGCAAGATTTTTAAGCATGACCTTACTAGCATGGGAGATGAGTGCAATTGTCCTATGGTTTGAGCATTCTTTAGTACTTACTACCCTTCTTGGAAACTGGGATGAGGATTGACCTTTTCCAGTCCTATGGCCACCGCTGGGTCTTCCAGATTTGCTAATATATTGAATTCAACACCTTGATGGTATTATCCTTTAGGTTTTTTAATAGTTCTACTGGAATTCCGTCACATCCACTAGCTTTATTAACAGCAGTGCTTCCTAAGGCCCACTTGACTTCTCTCTCCAGAATGTCTGGTTCTGGCTGGCTGATCACAGCACTGTAGTAATATGGTTCATTTGGATCTTTTTTGGACAGCTCTTCCACGTACTATTTACATTGCTTCTTGATCTCTTCAGCATCTACTAGGTCTCTACCATTACTGTCCTTTATTGTGTCCATTTTTGGTGCAAAATGTTCCCTTGATATCTCCAGTTTTTCTGAAGAGACCTCTAGTCTTTCCCCTTCTGCTGTTTTCTTCTAGTTTTAAACACTGTTTATTGAAAAAGGCCTTCTTGTCTCTCCATCCTGTTCTTTGGAAATCTACATTTAGTTGGATATAACTTTCCTATTCTCCCTTGCTTTTTGCTTCTGTTTTTTCTTTAGCTGTGTGTAAGGTCTCCTCAGATAACCATTGTGGGTTCTTGCTTTTCTTTTTCTTTGGGATGGTTTTGTTCACTGCCTCCTCTACAATATTATAGACCTCTGTCCATATTTCTTCAGGCAAATTGTTTACAAGTTCTAATCCTTTGAATCTATTCATTACCTCCACTGCATATTCATAGGGGAATTGGACTTAAGTTATATCTGTATGGCCTAGTGGTTTTCCCAGCTACATTTAGTTTAAGCCTGAATTTTAAGCAGTGAACTTATAGATGTTCAAGCTGGATTTAGAAAAGGCAGAGGAACCAGAGATCAAATTGCCAACATGTGCTGGATCATTGAAAAAGCAAGAGAGTTCCAGAAAAACATATACTTCTGCTTTATTGACTACGCCAAAGCCTTTGACTATGTGGACCACAACAAACTCTGGGAAATTCTTAAAGAGATAGGAATACCATACCACCTGACCTGCCTCTTGAGAAATCTGTGTGCGGGTCAGGAATCAATAGTTAGAACTGGACATGGAACAAAAGACTGGTTCCAAATAGGGAAAGGAGTAAGTCAAGGCTGTATATCATCACCCTGATTATTTAACTTATATGCAGAGTACATCATGTGAAATGCTGGGCTGGATGAAGCACAAGCTGTAATCAAGATTTCCAGAAGAAATATCAATAACCTCAAATATGTAAGTGACACCACTCTTACGGCAGAAAGCAAAGAAGAACTAGAGTCTCTTGATGAAAGCGAAAGAGGAGAGTGGAAAAGTTGGTTTAAAACTCAACATTCAGAAAACTAAGATCATGGCATCTTGTCCCATCACTTCTTGGGAAATAGATGGGGAAACAGTGAGAGACTTTATTTTTGGGGGATCCAAAATCACTGCAGATGGTGACTGCAGCCATGAAATTAAAAGATGCTTGCTCCTTGGGAAAAAAGCTATGACCAATCTAGGCCGCATATTAAAAAGCAGAGACATAACTTTGTCAACAAAGGTCCATCTAGTCAAAGCTATGGTTTTTCCAGTAGTCATGTATGGATGTGAGAGTTGGACCATAAAGAAAACTGAGTGCCAAAGAATTGATGTTTTGAACTGTGGTGTTGGCAAAGACTCTTGAGAGTCCCTTGGACTGCAAGGAGATCAAGCCAGTCAATCCAAAAGGAAATCAGTCCTGAGTACTCACTGGAAGGACTGATGCTGAAGCTGAAGCTCCAATACTTTGGTCAGCTTATGTGAAGAACTGACTCACTGGAAAAGACCCTGATGCTTGAAAATATTGAAGGCAGAAAGAGAAGGGATGACAGAGGATGAGATGGTTGGATGTCATCACTGACTCGATGGACATGAGTTTGAGCAAGCTCCAGGAGTTGGTGATGGACAGGGAGGCCTGGAGTGCTGCAGTCCATTGGGTCGCAAAGAGTCAGACACAACAGAGCAACTGAATCACAATAAACTCACTTTCTTCTGTCAAGTAAACTATATTCAGCTGAAGCTACTATTTTTATTGCTCCAGATGACAGCTCCCTCTGGGAAGGTGAAAGAAATGTTAACTCATTTCTTTGCCTCTAAAGTTTGGAGGTAATTTACTGAGCAGATATCTGTCGCAAATAAAATTTAATTATAACTAATTAAAATTTTCAAGAGATGATTTTCTACCCAATGTGCTAGATCTTTGTTGTTGTTTTTTTAATATTGGCCATATGAATTGTTTCTGAAGCCACCTACAAGAGAGTTCCACGATTTATTTGGATACCGAGGAGAATGTTAGTGATGGCAGAATGGGAAGGAGCAGGATACGGCATTGGATATTTGTGAAAACACATTTAGCACCAAATAAGTGCTATAAATGAAATAACTGAAACACAGCAGAGATGATGGAACATCATGGGAATACTCTGTCAGGACACGAATCAAGTAATCCCTACAAAGCATATAATGAATAGAGTAAAAGCAGTGATTACTGCATCTTCAGACACTAAGGGAACTTTCATGACAACAGGAAACAAACAGGATATGCAATACTCCATAATAATTGTTCCCAGAAAGCCACTTTGGCACAAGCACAATGGGAATCATTTTTTAAAATTAACAGACTATGCATTAGAAAGCAGTCACATTGTGCAGGGTCAGTTAGAGTTCTGAAGACAGATATCTGCTCAATAAATTACTTCCAAACTTTAGAGGCCAAGAAATGAGTTAACATTTCTTCCACCTTTTCATAGGGAGCTGTCATCTAAAATAAAAAATAGCCTCAGCTGAAGATAGTCTACCTGACAGAAGAAAGAACTGTGAAATAAATGATAGAATTACAGCTACAAGTACTTTGCAAGCCCTAATGAGATTACTGATTCCATCCTCTTATCAACTGGTGCTAAAAGGATTATGCAAATGGCTGTTGGTAACCTGGCCATTCAGTGAGTTCTTTTCTAAAATGAAAATTTGATCATAAGCTGAGAAACATACCTTTACAAAGGAAGGATCAATCTTTCAAATCTCTCAACCCTATGGCCAAATTTTATCACCACTGGTGGGATTACCAGACATTTGTGACTCCCAGTGTGATGCAATACAACCTATGAATTTAACTTTGGCAAGAATGCTTAAACTTTATAAAGCCTTTGCTTTTAACTTCTAGATTAGAGATTATTGCAGGTGAAGGAACAAGTAAAACACCACCTCAGGAAAGGAATCAAACAATATTCAGTTCAGTTCAGTTCAGTCGCTCAGTCGTGTCCGACTCTCCGCGACCCCATGAATCACAGCACGCCAGGCCTCCCTGTCCATCACCAACTCCCGGAGTACACTCAAACTCATGTCCACAGAGTCGGTGATGCCATCCAGCCATCTCATTCTCCGTCGTCCCCTTCTCCTCCCGCCCCCAACCTTTCTCAGCATCAGAGTCTTTTCCAGTGAGTCAACTCGTTGCATGAGGTGGCCAAAGTATTGCAGTTTCAGCCTTAGCATCAGTCCCTCCAATGAACACCCAGAATTGATCTCCTTTAGAATGGACTGGTTGGATCTCCTTGCAGTATAAGGGACTCTCAAGAGTCTTCTCCAGCACCGCAGTTCAAAAGCATCGATTCTTCGGAGATCAGCTTTCTTCACAGTCCAACTCTCACATCCATACATGACCACGGGAAAAACCATTGCCTTGACTAGAAGGACCTTGGTTGGCAAAGTAATGTCTCTGCTTTGTAATATACTATCAAGGTTGGTCATAACTTTCCTTCCAAGGAGCAAGCGTCTTTTAATTTCATAGCTGCAATCAGCATCTGCAGTGATTTTTGGAGCCCAAAAAAATAAAGTCTGACACTGTTTCCACTGTTTTTCCATCTATTTCCCATGAAGTGATGGGACCAGATGCCATGATCTTTGTTTTCTGAATGTTGAGCTTCAAGCCAACCTCTTCAGTCTCCTCTTTCACTTTCATCAAGAGGCCTTTGAGTTCCTCTTCACTTTCTGCCATAAGGGTGGTATCATCTGCATATCTGAGGTTATTGATATTTCTCCCAGCAATCTTGATTCCAGCTTGTGCTTCTTCCAGCCCAGCGTTCCTCATGATGTACTCTGCATGTAAGTTAAATAAGCAAGGTGACAATATACAGCCTTGACGTACACCTTTTCCTATTTGGAACCAGTCTGTTGTTCCATGTCCAGTTCTGACTGTCGCTTCCTGACCTGCATACAGGTTTCTCAAGAGGCAGGTCAGGTGGTCTGGGATTCCCATCTCTTTTAGAATTTTCCATAGTTTATTGTGATCCACACAGTCAAAGGCTTTGGCATAGTCAATAAAGCAGAAATAGATGTTTTTCTGGAACTCTCTTGCTTTCTCCATGATCCAGTGGATGTTGGCAATTTGATCTCTGGTGCCTCTGCCTTTTCTAAAACCTGCTTGAACATTTGGGAGTTCTCAGTTCACATATTGCTGAGGCCTGGCTTGGAGAATTTTGAGCATGACTTTACTAGCGTGTGAGATGAGTGCAATTGTGCGGTAGTCTGAGCATTCTTTGGCATTGCCTTTCTTTCGGATTGGAATGAAGACTGACCTCTTCCAGTCCTGTGGCCACTGCTGAGTTTTCCAAATTTGCTGGCATATGGAGTGCAGCACTTTCACAGCATCATCTTTCAAGATTTGAGGTAGCTCAACTGGAATTCCATCACCTCCACTAGCTTTGTTAGTAGTGATGCTTTCTAAGGCCCACTTGACTTCACATTCCAAGATGTCTGGCTCTAGGTCAGTGATCACGTTATTGTGACTATCTTGGTCATGAAGATCTTTTTTGTACAGTTCTTCTGTGTATTCTTGCCACCTCTTCTTAATATCTTCTGCTTCTCTTAGGTCCATACCATTTCTGTCCTTTATCGAGCCCATCTTTGCATGAAATGTTTCCTGGGAATCTCTAATTTTCTTGAAAAGATCTCTTGTTTTTCCTATTCTGTTGTTTTCCTCTATTTCTTTGCATTGATCGCTGAGGAAGGCTTTCTTATCTCTCCTTGCTATTCTTTGGAACTCTGCATTCAGATGCTTATATCTTTTCTTTTCTCCTTTGCTTTTTGCTTTTCTTCTTTTCACAGCTATTTGTAAGGCCTCCTCAGACAGCCATTTTGCTTTTCTGCATTTCTTTTCCATGGGGATGGTCTTGGTCCCTGTCTCCTGTACAATGTCATGAACCTCCGTCCATAGTTCATCAGGCACTCTATCTATCAGATCTAGTCCCTTAAATCTATTTCTCACTTCCACTGCATAATCATAAGGGATTTGATTTAGGTCATATCTGCATGGTCTAGTGGTTTTCCCTACTTTCTTCCATTTCAGTCTGAATTTGGCAATAAGGAGTTCATGATCTGAGCCACAGTCAGCTCCTGGTCTTGTTTTTGCTAACTGTATACAGCTTCTCCATCTTTGGCTGCAAAGAATATAATCAATCTGATTTCGGTGTTGACCATCTGGTGATGTCCATGTGTAGAGTCTTCTCTTGTGTTGTTGGAAGAGGGTGTTTGCTATGACCAGTGCATTCTCTTGACAAAACTCTATTAGCCTTTGCCCTGCTTCATTCCGTGCTCCAAGGCCAAATTTGCCAGTTACTCCAGGTGTTTCTTGACTTCCTACTTTTGCATTCCAGTCCCCTGTGATGAAAAGGACATCTTTTTTGGGTGTTAGTTCTAAAAGGTCTTGTAGGTCTTCATAGAACTGTTCAACTTTGGCTTCTTCAGCGTTACTGGTTGGGGCATAGACTTGGATTACTGTAATATTGAATGGTTTGCCTTGGAAACAAACAGAAATCATTCTGTCGTTTTTAAGATTGCATCCAAGTACAGGATTTCGGACTCTCTTGTTGACCATGATGGCTACTCCATTTCTTCTAAGGGATTCCTGCCCACAGTAGTAGATATAATGGTCATCTGAGTTAAATTCACCCATTCCAGTCCATTTTAGTTCACTGATTCCTAGAATGTCGATGTTCACTCTTGCCATCTCCTGTTTGACCACTTCCAATTTACCTTGATTCATGGACCTAACATTCCGGGTTCCTATGCAATATTGCTCTTTACAGCATCGGACCTTGCTTCTATCACCGGTCACATCCACAACTGGGTATTGGTGTTGCTTTTGCTCCATCCCTTCCTTCCTTCTAGAGTTACTTCTCCACTGAGCTCCAGTAGCATACTGGGCACCTACCGACCTGGGGAATTCCTCATTCAGTATCCTATCATTTTGCCCTTTGATACTGTTCATGGGGTTCTCAAGGCAAGTATACTGACGTGGTTAAATCAATGCTTGCCATTTATATGCTAGTTCTCAATAAGGCCAAGAAAAATTTCTCAGGTCTTTTATTCAAAAAGCATTCCTGTTACTGAATCTTGCCAAGATAACTCTCAGCTTTTTGAAAACAAGAAGGAAAAAGAAGCTGCTTACTATTAGATCACTTAGGACTTGACACCTGCAGAGTAAGCAACACAGTTTTATAAATCAAAGGCCAGATGTTAAACCTTCCTGGTCGACTGATGCCTTGATTTAAGATTCCCTAGTCACAATTTGCTAGAGCATTACACATTTCAGTGCTTTCTAGTATTAATCTTTTGTGCTTGAAGTGGTTTACACAACTAAACAATATATATTTTAATTTAAGTGGATTAATGTGATACTCAAATACAGATTTTTTTGGCCCTATTTTATGTAATAGATCTACTCCCGACAAAAAAATGTCCAAAAATCAAGTATTCATGGAGTTTGCATTTTAATTTCACCAGGAATTCTTACTTAAAATAATAGCATCAGAGGACTTGCCTAGTGGTCCAGTGATTAAGAATCCACCTTGCAATGCAGGGGATGAAGTTTCAATTCCTGGTTGGGGAACTAAGATCTCACATGCCACGGAGCAGTGAAGCCTGTGCACCCCAAATAGAGAGTCCAAAAACCACAACTAAGACCCACTGAAGCTAAATAATAAACATGTTTTAATTAAAAAATAATAGCATCAAAATACACAATGAAAAAAAAATCACGTTACAAGAAAATTTATTTATGACTAAATTGCACATGATTTTAGAGATTAACTTTATTTGAATATATTTCAAGTGCCCCGACATGCTTAGTAGCTTCAGTTGTGTTCACCTCTTTGCAGTCCTATGGACTGTATAGGATTCTCCAGGCAAGAATGCTGAGGTGGGTCGCCTTGCCCTCCTCCAGAGGATCTTTCTGACCCAGGGATCAAACCCAGGTCTCCTGCATTGGCAGGTGGATTCTTTACCACTGAGCCACTGGGGAAGGCCTTGAGTGTCCGTGAAATTTCTAATTAACAGATAGTTTTTAAGGTTCATTATTCCAGCCAAAATGCAGGAATTTAAGTTAATTTATATTTTTTACATCTAGGCTTATGAGTCAGTTATTGTTTATTTTGTCTTATGACATTTACAGTCAGAGTTGATAAGGCCAGCTAAAGGAAGGTTGACATATTCCCTCCATGCCAGTAACATTGCCATTCTTGTTGATTCCACCAGTGAAGGTTGGTGCTTTAAGACATAATCATGTTCTTAAAAAAAAAAAAAAAAAAGACATAATCATGTTCTTGAGCTTTTCTCTCCAGAGATAAGAAGGGGCAGGTGTGGCTCACAGGCCATTCAATTATTTTCATTTTATTAAAAGGTCTTTTATCCCCCCAAAGAGTAAATCTTAATTACTAATATTTGCAGAAATATTTAAGGAAAATTAATAAACTTCATGAAGCACTATTTCAAGAAATATAGAAAAGTCTTCTAAGATCACCAGCTTGAAGGTAGATAAAAAACTATTCAACTTGAATCTTTTTTAGACTCTTCCTTTTTCCTATTTTAATCTCCTTAGCAAAATGAAGCAGGAAATTGCTTCCTTTTGGCAGTTGATGATGTTAACTGCACAGTTGACTAAATTGCCCTGAGGAAGAGCATCGTGTATCTAACTGGTTTATAATCTTCAAGGACCCCAATATCTCACTTGAGTAAAACATTCTCCCTGGAGGACATTTCTCTCTCCTGGCTGAGCCCTGCCTGCTTACAAATATCAAAGAATTTGTGTTTTGAATACGTTTTAAACACAACTTTCCCATTTTTATACTTAATAGATAATTATTTTTGACAAGAGTTACATGTTTATTGTGTTCCTGAGACCCTTGTATCAGTTCAGTACTCTGTTTTCTCTGAAGAATTTTATCTTTCTATAGAACAGTCAAGTCTCAAAGGGTCCAAACATTTCATTTACTTTTGGGGTGCATTTGTATTTTTTTTTTTTTTTGGCCACACAGCCTGTAGGATCTTAGTTTCCCAGCTAGGGACTGAACCTGCACCCCTTGCCTTGGAAAGGCAGAGTCTCAACCACTGGACCACCAGGGAAGTTGGGGTGCACTGTGTATATTTGTGTGTATGCACATATGCACACTATCTTCAAAGTAGATTGGAGAAGACAGTGCTTATTTACTCTTTTTATCCTATTTTTAATCATAAAATTCACATATTTCTCAGGAAAGCGGATAAAAACATCCATTATTTCATCATCCAAAGATAACAGTAATAGAATTGCATTGAATATCTTCCCAATGTATTTTATGTATATGTATACATTTTTTTTAATGTCTCAGCAGGGGCCACAGGACTGGAAAAGGTCAGTCTTCATTCCAATCCCAAAGAAAGGCAATGCCAAAGAATGCTCAAACTACCACACAATTGCACTCATCTCGCACACTAGCAAAGTAATGCTCAAAATTCTCCAACCAAGACTTCAACAGTTTGTGAACTGAGAAATTCCAGGTATTCAAGCTGGATTTAGAAAAGGCAGAGGAACCAGAGATCAAATTGCCAACATCTGCTGGATCATCGAAAAAGCAAGAGAGTTCCAGAAAAACATCTATTTCTGTTATGGACTATGCCAAAGCCTTTGACCGTGTGGATCACAATAAACCGTGGAAAATTCTGAAACAGATGGGAATCCCAGACCACCTGACCTGTCTCTTGAGAAACCTGTATGCAGGTCAGGAAGCAACAGTTAGAACTGGACATGGAACAACAGACTGGGTCCAAATAGGAAAAGGAGTACGTCAAGGTTGTATATTGTCACCTTGCTTATTTAACTTATGTGCAGAGTACATCATGAGGAACGCTGGGCTGGAGGAAGCACAAGCTGGAATCAAGATTGCCGGGAGAAATATCAATAACCTCAGATATGCAGATGACACCACCCTTATGGCAGAAAGTGAAGAGGAACTAAAAAGCCTCTTGATGAAAGTGAAAGAGGAGAGTGAAAAAGCTGGCTTAAAATTTAACATTTAAAAAACTAAGATCATGGTATCTGGTCCCATCACTTCATGGCAAATAGATGGGGTAACAGTGGAAACAATGAGAGACAGTATTTTCTTGGGCTCCAAAATCACTGCAGATGGTGACTGCAGCCATGAAATTAAAAGCCGCTTACTCCTTGGAAGGAAAGTTATGATCAACCTAGACAGCATATTAAAAAACAAAGATATTACTTTGTCAAGAAACATCTGTCTAGTCAAAGCTATGGTTTTTCCAGCAGTCATGTATGGATGTGAGAGTTGGATCATAAAGAAAGCTGAGGGCTGGAGAATTGATGCTTTTGAACTGTGGTGTTGGAGAAGACTCTTGAGAGTCCCTTGGACTGCAAGGAGATCAAACCAGTCAATCCTAAAGGAAATCAGTGCTGAATATTCATTGGAAGGACTGATGCTTAAGCTCTAATACTTTGACCACCTGATGCAAAGAACTGACTCATTGGAAAAGACCCTGATGCTGGGAAAGATTGAAGGCGGGAGGAGAAGGGGACGACAGAAGATGAGACGGTTGGATGGCATGACCAACGTGATGGACATGAGTTTGAGCAGGCTCTGGGAGCTGGTGATGGACAGGGAGGCCTGGCGTTCTGCAATCCATGGGGTTGCAAAGAGTCACACATGACTGAGCGACTGAACTGAACTGATACATTTTTTTTACTTAATTTGTTTTTTTTAAATGGTTTTAATATATATATTTTCTTAGCCAATTTTCCTTGGAGAAGGAAATGGCAACCCACTCCAGTATTCTTGTCTGGAGAATCCTATGGACAGAGGAGCCTGGCAGGCTATAGTCCATGGGGTTGCAAAGAGTCAGACACAACTGAGCAACTAAACAAACAGTCAATTTTCCTATAGCACATATATTATGTTTTCATATATCAAAAAATATTGTTCTAAAGTGTGATTCTAGTGGAATCGGAGTAATAAGGGTGTTTTAAATAAGCTGTACACCCTTCATCTTATGCCTATCTTTAGAGATAAAGCAACAGAAAAAAAGTCCATAATGACAATAAAGATATTGATCTTTTTATTCATTTTTATATATCAAAGCAATTTTTGTCAAATGCCTACTATTATGTTCTAGGAAGAACGAACAACGAGTTCTTAGACCAGTTGTATTACAGAAAAGTCAGTCAAATGTTTATCTGTGTGGTGAGTACTGTGACAGAGATAGGTCTCGGTGTTACAGGAGCACAGAAAAGGAGCATTTAAGTCAAAATGAGGATTGCCTGTTAAGTGACACTAAACTTCTGAAGGACAAGAGGGAAGGATACTGCAGGACAAGAAACAACAATACTGCCAAGAAACATCCAGGTAGTATTTCATAAACCACCCCCATCTTAAGAATTAGTAGAGATTCCTATATTCTGTCCCTGGGGATTCCAATTCAATAGGGCCAGGCCAAAAGCCAGCATGTTTAACAGGGCCCCCAAAATTTCTTACATGCAGGCGAAGTTATGAAATAGTTCAAGTCCCTCCAAAAGGAAGCTTGATTGTTTTATAGTAAAGACATAAGGAACTGGCCATCCAGCAAGGCTTAGAAAGTGGGCAAAGACAGGATGTGAGGGATAGACTTTGAAGTCTGTCCTAAAAGATAAAAGGCCTAAATCTACACTTACAGATTAGATTAGCATTTTAGAAAAACCACTCTGAAAAAGCGGAGTATGATTTGGAAGGAAACTGGTTTTGAGGAAGTTGATGTAGCAATCTGAGTGAGAAAGTATGAAGATCCTAACCTCACGCGTGGTACAAGTGAGGGAGAGGGGGGGACCAGAAATATTCGGGAAGTGAGTGCCACAGGGTTCCGTCAGGGACTGGTGACTGACGAGTAAGTGTTCCGTGTCACAGGGACCTGGGAAGGCCCGCAGGAAGAAGTGGGGGCCTGGGAGCCTGATTAGAGATAAGCCACTCACCAAAATAGAGCATATCTGGGGCAAAGAAGGAGGTTCACTTATTTATGTTGTGCTTAGTCAGTCCTGGTCATGAACTGTAGCCCGCCGGGCTCCTCTGTCCATGGATTTTTCAGGCAAGAATACTGGAGTGGGTTGCCATTTCCTTTTCCAGGGGATCTTCCTGACCCAGGGATCGAATCCACGGTTCCTGTGTCTCCTGCATTGCAGGCAGATTCTTTACCCTCTGAGCCATCAGGGAAGCCTCTCTTTTAGATATGCTTAATTCTATTGGATAATTCAAGTGTGGGATTCAGTCTAAGATGCAAGAAAAACTTTGGCCCCACCATGCGGCATGCAGGATCTTAGTTCCCCAATGAGGGACTGAAACTGTGCCCCCTGAAGTGAAAGTGTGGAGTCTTAACTGCTGGACTGCCAGGGAAGTCCTTCGAGAGAAACTTTTAACATGTGGTTTGGTTTGTAACATTGACAGCAGAGGAAGCTGAAGCCACACACCTGAGAAGAGAATATCCACAGGGCCATCAGGAAGCCAATATTTAATGGTTACGCAGGGAAAAAAATAAAGGAATCTACAATGGAGACCAAACAGAGTTTCAACATATTTTTTCTTTTAGTGGAGAGAATAGTGCCACAGAGATCAGAGAAAGACAAGAACTTGTGCAGGAGGAAATGTTCATCCCTGTCAAGTGCTACAGAGAAATCAAGCAAGATAAGGGCAAACAACATCCAGTGAACCGTACCATATGGAAGTCAGAAGTGGAAATATCAAGAACGTCTCCTCTACACGTTTCTTATGTGCAGGCCAGTCGAGTGATTCCTTCTTAGGAGCTGAATCTTGAGTGGTAAAGCACAGGGAGGGTCAGTTGAACCTATATCTGCAAATATATGTGACCATGAAGGTCTACCATTCCATTTTCTATGATGCTGAACTTTCTGCCCTCAGGAAGCTTGACTGTTTAGCATTTTCTTCTAGGCTCTGAGTTACACCAATATTTTTCCAATGAATTCTACATTTTCGGTAAATTACGTTGAGTTGATTTCCTTTGCTTTTGGTTAAAAACCCCAAACTGGTACAGTAAACTTGCTTTTTGTTCTGTTTTTGAGGGGATAAAGTACTGTGCTCTCTGTTTTCTAAGGTACAAGAGGAGAGGGGAGATGACTGATGTGATGAACTCATTGTGTAGCCAGGAGGGGATGGGATCCAGGCCATAGGTTAAAAATGAACCTTGGGCAGCTCTTCCATCAGGAAGGGGAGGTACAGATGCCAATAAGCTTATAAGAAAGAGGGAAAGGGAGATACGGTCCTTACCTTGTGCCCTTGGCTTTTCTTGGGGAAATGGCAGAATTGTCATCGGCTGAGTCTGAGAAAGCTTGGTGGCAAAAAGAGGGATTTCAGATGAGAGAGAAGATTTAGAATAACCACTGTAAGCTGATCAGACATACCATCAATGAGGATCCAGTCTTAGGCAGAAAGCAGCAATATGTAGTGACATCAGTGGTCCCACAGCTGTGTGATATTTCTCTAGGAACTCTCAGCTGCTCAGTCTAAGGGCCAAAGAAAGAGGATGGCTGTATAAGAGGTGAAAGTGATACTGAAGGCATGATTTAGTGGTGGACACCAGTGTCCGGGGCGGGACAGGGGAAAATGGGAAGACAGAAGGGGCTGATTGATTAGGAGGAAATGGAAGACTCAAAGCACTGGGGGTCACGAGGTCAAAGAGCAAGCATAGTTCAAGCAAGAACAAGAAAGCTAGCAGAAGCAAACGGTGGAGAGAAGCAGATGTCTGCTTAAACATGAAGCCTGAATCTGAATCTCTCTACAGAGAAGGATTTGTGTTCATCCATCTTCTGTCATGTCATTCTTTCTTAGGATTCGTGATCTTTCTGTGACTTTCACCCACAAGCTGGATGACCACTTGGTGGGGCTCTTGCAGAGACAATGTCAGCCTGTTGGTTGAAAATGAAGATCCTCTGAACACCAGAAATGCTATGAAATTTTGCAGTTTAGTTTATTCTAGCACTTTAGTGGTAAGTATTGAGAAGTACTTTTTACCTCACTTTTTTGAGTTACCTAGTCCCTGTTGCATCCAACAGAAAAACAGCTGACTTCTGGTACACTGAAATTTTGGGAAATTCTTTGATCTTAACTAAACGATTACTAATCCCCTTTATTACCAGCACAACTCTAACTTTTTCTTTCAGTAGAATCATCTTGAGGAGAAGATGAGAAAAAGGGACTATAGGAACTCCTGGGTGAACCAGTGGTTAGGACTCCATGCTTTCACTGCCAAGCACCCAGATTCAATCGCTGCTTGAGATCTCTGTAGCAGAGGTTTTTTTAAAAAAAAATAACCAGTTAGGACATAGTTCTTTTAGTCTTTACTAATAGTCTTTTAGTCTGTTAATACTATCTTTACTACTTCACTTCAAAAGTTGAAAAAAAAATTATTTCTATTGCCTAGTGCCACCCTTCCTTACTGCTGACTATGAAACAGTGATCTGTTGCATAAATTACCACCTATCTTTTATTCTATAGCAGCCATGTGTTAAAACTGAAAGGCAGCAATTACCAGTAAAGAGAGTGGCATTATCGGCTGTGGCTTCCTGTTCAGTTTTACTTTGAAAAGGTTTTAGCAGGTGAGCTTACTTGGATATTGTGTACCATAGACCCCTTATTCTCCTGTCCTTGGCACAGTCCCCCAAAATATGCCTTATCTCTGCAAGAAGAAAACGGCTGAATCATTGCATGCTCACCTCTGTAACTGGCAAGATGACTCAAACCACAGAATTTCATTACCGAGGGTTCACGATTTCATCTTGGTTTATGACAAAAACGCGTACTTTCTACTGCAGTGTGAGCAGAGGCAATGTAGACTAATAACTTTGCAGCGAGACTCTTGTGCGAGCCTTACAATTCCACCCGGCGCTTGAAATCATTACACTAAAGAGCTACTTTCAGGTAAGCCGTCAATGCAGGTATGCTTCCTACACCAGGCCAAAAGTTGCATGAAAGAGTCCTTGTGATCTCTTCCAATTCTGAGAGTTTACACTCAAAATACCAACTTAAATTACAATGTCTGTCTGCACTCTAAGGGCAAAGTTTGCTCCAGGCCTATAGTCCAGCCTCGGCATCTTAAGAAAGACGTGACAGAATATAACACAACAAAAATAAAGTAGGCCACATACCTGAATGGGTTGTAAGGGCAGAGAAAAACAAATGGATTAATACAATATTGAGGGTTATTCTTGCAAAAATAGATTCAAATTACAGTATCTCATTGTCTTAGATTTCTATTCCACTCCATAAAAACTAAAGATATCTTGTAATTAAAAGAAGAAATTTATCACAGAGGTTTTAAAATCTGAATTATGTCATCGAATTGAACTGGAAACAACTGTCAGTCTTCCTAATCTCCAAGAGAGAGAATTCTCCAACTCTCAAAACCTTTTTTCACACCACAAAATTATCAAGATGTTTCCCTTTATTTAATCAGTATCCCAAATTATTTCCTGGGTATACGGAGAATTTTGTTGTGTTCTGTTTTGCTACTCGGCAGGAGTAATAGCTTCACCTTTCCTCTGTTTCATTTTCTTTCCACGAGGAGAACGAGTTGCCTGTCAGCAAAAAAGGAGCAAGGACAAAGTGAAAATAATTAGCGGAAAGAAACAGCACATTTGAGGGATAGGACTGTGAGAAAGAGGAGGAAGAGGAGTGTTCAGTTGAGCAGAGGAATCACCATCACATTCTCTAAACCCTTCTCGTTTTTTCTTGGGGTGCCCTCAGCGGTTACCGTTTGGAAACAGAGGAGAAACTGGGGCTGCAGAGGTATGTCAAAGGCACAGTCAAGCCTCACAGAGTGACATCAATGTAGAAGAGGGTGTGTTTTTGTTTGGGGTTAAGAAGGAAGGTCTGGACAGGTCAGGGCCTAAGAAAGATGCTAACTTCTAATTAAAACACTTCAGAAAAAAAAAATTAAACAGGTATGTGACTTTCCTAGTGGTCCAGTGGTTAAGATCATGCTTCCAACGCAGGGAGTAGAGGTAGGATCCCTGGCTGGAGAAGACCCTGCATGCTGCATGGTATGGCCGGAAAAAAAAGAGAGAGAGAGAAATCAAAACAAACAAACAAAAAAAAAACCCAGGTATGTGTGCTCTGAAGTTTCTGAACTTATTTTATGAGTTTATATAAGGCAATCACATATTTTCATGAAATTTCTTTGAGGGGAATTTTATTTCAATATTTCTTTGGTAACTCTGGGATCGGGGACAGTGATCTAGGGACCAGGGATGGAAGGACCGAGGAGAATAAAATGGAAGAAAGAAAATCAGTACATGGAATGCTCTCAAGTTGGACATGACCAAAGGCAACTAGGACAAGAGCCACTGGGACCTCTAAAGAGCCTCAGAACTGTGAATCCAAGGGATAGAGTCCACGGGGTCACAAAGAGTCGGACACAACTGAGCAACTGAACACACAGGTGGATAAACAGGTGAGGGAGGAAAAAGCCACAAAATGACAACAAGGAGCAAATCTGGGTGGAATACACAGATGTGCTTCACACTACTGTTGTAGCTTTTTCTACATTTAAAACTATTTAAAAAAAAAAAAAACCTTAAAAATATGAAGCTCTAGGTCAAATGAAACTGCACACACGGTTCAACAGACCTGAGTTATAGTCCAAGTCACTGATGCTTATTAAGTCTAAGTTTTCTCATCTGGAAACTTGTAGAATTTTTGTAAGAACTAAATAAGGTAATACATGCAAAACAGATTTGAAACCTTTAAAATAACACACAATTGGGGAGCATTGTTAGAAATCAGAGTCTGATGTTTGAAAAACAGCTTACTAGATGGGGTGCATGATCAGGCATCATCTGAGCAGTAACAGACATATCCAGACAAATGGAAGAATGAGTGAGATAAAATGAAAGAAAGGGGGCATTTTTGGTTATTTTCAGCTGCTGCTGCTAAGTCACTTCAGTCGTGTCCGATTCTGTGTGACCCCATAGACGGAAGCCCACCAGGCTCCCCCTTCCCTGGGATTCTCCAGGCAAGAACACTGGAGTGGGTTGCCATTTCCTTCTCCAATGTGTGAAAGTGAAAAGGGAAAGTGAAGTCGCTCAGTCGTGTCTGACTCTTAGGGACCCCACAGACTGCAGCCTACCAGGCTCCTCCATCCATGGGATTTTCTAGGCAAGAGTACTGGAGTGGCTTGCCATTGCCTTCTCCGCAATGCCCTTTTCAGCTACCAATGCCCTATCCCAAATTGGTTCACTTCAACAGGCTTTATTATCTACTACATATTAGATAATACACATATTACAAGAATTGAAAGGATACACATTTTGTATCCTCAGGGAACTGAGTCTATCATAGTGAAAGTCACTCAGCTGTGTCCGACTCTTTGTGACCCCATGGACAATAGCCCACCAGGCTCTTCTGTCCATGGGATTTTCCAGGCAAGAATACTGGGGTGGGCTGTCATTTTCTTCTCTAGCGGATCTTCCTGACCCAGGGATTGAACCTGGGTCTTCTGCATTCCAGGCAGATTCTTTACCATCTGAGCCACCAGGGAAGCCCAAGTCTATCATAAGATAAACTAAAAAAAAATTAAAATTTGTAATATGATTTATTGAGAAGCATCTACAGAAACACAAACAAGAAACCAGTAAATCTGAGGCTTGGGGGAAGATATAGGAGTTTCTGGCAGGAAATAATTATTTGAACTGAGCCTAGAAGAATGAGCTGATCACTTAAACCTAAGAAAAGAGCATTTGAGGCAACGGGAATGTTTGAAGGAGGTATTAAAGTACTTGATTTGCTCTTGGCAATTTTTTAACCTCCTCTATGACATCTCTCACACATAACTTCCTTGCATGAAAAATGCCAAGAGAATTCCCTCTATTTTAATTTGTTTTGTTACTATCTTTGAAATTTTAAAGTATAATAAAATACTGGGTGGCCTACCACAATATGAGGGATGAATGAAACCTGCTAATAAAAGGTTTAGGGCTAATTAATTCTCTTAAATCTGATACTGGATCCCAAGAAGATCATGGAATTGCTTAAAATAATGAAGCTTAACATCTGCATAGCATGTCATTCTCTTCTTTAGAGTTTGGGTTATCTCATAGGGCATTTTGGTTAATGGTGCTGCTGTTGCTGCTAAGTTGCTTCAGTCGTGTCCAGCTCTGTGCGACCCCATGGACTGCAGCCCACCAGGCTCCTCTGTCCATGGAATTTTCCAGGCAAGAGTACTGGAGTGTGTTGCCACCTCCCTCTCCAGCTGCTGCTGATAAGTTGCTTCAGTCATGTCCGACTCTGTGCGACCTCATAGACGGTAGCCCACCAGGCTCCCCCATCCCTGGGATTCTCCAGGCAAGAACACTGGAGTGGGTGATTAATGGTGTTGCTGCTGCTGCTGCTGCTAAGTCGCTTCAGTCGTGTCTGACTCTGTGCAACCCCATAGATGGCAGCCCACCAGGCTCCCCCATCCCTGAGATTCTCCAGGCAAGAACACTGGAGTGGGTTGCCATTTCCTTCTCCAGTGCATGAAAGTGAAAAGTGAAAGTGAAGTCGCTCAGTCGTATCCAGGTGAGTCTAATTACTAAATCAGACTGAAGCTCCCAGAAATGATGTCAGTGAATACACATGCTGTGGAAAGGGAAAGAAGCAAGACTCTTCATAAAGCCACAAATAACTATTCTGGGTATCCACAAGATGCCTTGGTTGGTACAGAAAACAGTAAGATATGTCCCGATTTAGAATACAAGTGAAAGACACCTCTGTGGTTAATCATTTCACTTGCAACAGGGGAGCAGAAGCCCCCAGTGGACACATCCCACTGGAGCTACAGACAGGTAGGAGGAGAGTTTCAGTTTCTATTTTGCTCTCTCTTTCTCTGAAATGATTATAGCTTCTGCTTTTGAACAAACAGTAACAGTTTCTGATCCCCATTTTACTGCCATTGAAGACCAAAGTGAGAACTTGTTTTTGACACAGGAAATGCTGGTGAAACTCCTAGCTGGGTCAGCACTTTCTAAGCAAATTTCTGCACATTTCTTCCACTCCTGTGCTTTGCGGTCTTGCCCTCTCCAAGATACTCACTAGAATCCGGAAGCTGAAATAATCCAGATCCCAGGTACTACTGACTTTTTTTTTTTCAAGTGGCACAAAGACTTAAATGAAGCAATGTCTAAAAACTGTTCTAGTCACTTCAGGAGAAAATTACATACTCTAAAATCATCGACTTAGAAGGCATTGCTAGAACCCTGCTCCATGTCTGCAAGGTCTTGACTGACAGGGCAGAGTAAGTTAAGATGGGTATTCTGGGCCTTTTGTTTTCAAAAGTCAACAACATGCAACTTAAAATCACTTTAGCTCTGTCATCTTTGGCTGTCGGTTTATGCCCAAAGAAGCCAGCTTTATTCTTTTTTAAATTAATTACACACATAGATTCTTCCCTTCCTTCTGCTCTCTTCACCAAAGTAATCCATATGAATAAGGTCTCTCTCCATTCAGTTCATATAGGCTATCTCTGGCTCTTGTGAAATATTCTACCCCCATCCCCCTCAAGCTACCTTTGATGTGCAGTTTAAATGTACTTTACCTATAGTGAAACTGAGAGCAACTGGCAGTCAACGGAGGCAGGAAGAAAGATTTCTCAGATTCTGGAATTCTCAGGTTCCAATTGCAAGATGGATTCTGAAATCCTTAGAGGAGTTCAGAAATTCTCTAGAGGTAGCTTTGTTAACACACTGCCACTGTATCCCCAATTGCTTTCTCTCCCTTGGGGTGCAATGCTCTAATTAACAATATTTAAACTTAAATAGTCCCACAGCACCGCAGTGTTGTATGTCTTTCCCAGGTGAGCCAGATGGACTGAGGAGGCTCCCAGGAACTACTGCTTTTAGTTTGCACAGCTTTCCAAGCTCCTTGCTGAGAGGCTCTCCCACAGTTCCCTCTCCTCTACAACAAATTCTCTCTTTTAGTTGAAACTTAAAAATATATTCATTTAAGCTTTATGCCTTCAGCCTAATGTTTTAATTTCTGCTAAAATGAAAATGCTTTCTGCAACTCTATTAATTATATTCTAATGGATGATTCTAAAGAACAATCTTGATACACAGAGGAATGCTTTAGACTTTGAGAGTCAATTAACCATTATTGATCACTCTGAGAATTAACACTTATTGCTCACTTACTATGTTATAAACTCTGGAGCAGGCACTTTTTTAAAGGCACTTTTCACTTCCCTGGTGGTTCAGATGGTAAAGCGTCTGCCTACAATGCGGGAGACCCAGGTTCGACCCCTGGGGTGGGAAGATCCTCTGGAGAAGGAAGTGGCAACCCACTCCAGTACTCTTGCCTGGAAAACCCCATGCACAGAGGAGCATGGTAGGCTACAGTCCATGGGGTCGAAAAGAGTCGGACACGACTGAGTGACTTCACTTTCACTTTGGTTGCAAGCAAGCATACTCAGTCACGTATGCCTCTTTGCAACGCTATGGACTGTAGTCTGCCAGACTCCCCTGACCATGCAGTTTTCCAAGCAAGAATACTGGAGCGGGTTGCCATTTTATTTTCCAGGGAATCTATCCCACCCAAGGATTGAACATGAGTCTCCTGCATCTCCTTCACTTGTAGGTGGATTCTTTTACCACCGAACCACCTGGGAAGCCCCAGTTTTTGGTATGTTACTTATTTTAAGTCACAGTGGTTCTGCCAAGTAGCCATTCTTATCTTTGTTTCTCAGAAGGGAAAATTGAGATTCAGAAGGTAGGAAAGATTTACACTACCTGTAAGTGGTAGCCAGCATCTAAATTCATCTCTGCCAGTCAGATACCAAAGCCAAGGACACCATTGTGCTGAGACCCAGAATAGAATGTGCACATTCTTATCTTGAATGGTAGCAGGAAGAGAGTGGATGAATAAGGATTGGAGATCTGGGGGAAGACTGGTTTGGGGCTCTGTTGAAGGAAAAGAAGGATAAAAAGAGAGTGAGAGAAATGAAACATGAGGAGACTATCTCCTCATGTTAGTTACTAACGACTCTAAGTAAGATACTGTGCTAAGTCTTGGTACAGGAAGAAAGAGGCAAAAGCCTCAAAGAGCTCAGGCAAGAGAAGAGACAGCAAGTCAGTGACTTGTGGGTCAAGGAGAGGCTGCAAATCGGTGGCCCATTCACAGTTGACCTACTCAGTGAAATGAAAGTGAAGTCACTCAGTTGTATCCGACTCTTTGCGACTCCATGGACTGTAGCCCCCCAGGCTCCTCTGTCCATGGGATTTTCCAGGCAAAAATACTGGAATGGGTTGCCATTTCCTTCTCCAGGGCATCCTCCCGACTCAGGGATGGAACCTGGGTCTCCCGCATTGTAGGCAGATGCTTTACTGTCTGAGCCACCAGAAATGTTTAAAATTTCCCTCTTTTTATTTTTTAAAATAAATGACCACATGCACATGAAACAATCTTCAAAAAAATAACAAAAGATGCAAGCGAAAAGTAAATAGTAGCCTTCCCGATTCTATTGCCAACCACTCAGGCCCCCCATCATTGAGACAAGTCATGCTTCTAGTTTTGTTCGATTCTTCCACAGATAATCTTTAAATACATTTAATATGCTACATACATAGGTATTATCTATCTTCTTTAAGATAAAATACATACTTGTTATTTGAAAAATATAAAGACAAATGGTTAACATAGAATATAAACTGTTTATTATGTACCTTGCTTTTCTTAACAATACACATCATGTTAGTATGTATAGGCTACCTTATTTATCCTATGGCTATATAG
The DNA here is from genome assembly GCF_049115385.1 of Moschus berezovskii. Taxonomy (NCBI): domain Eukaryota; kingdom Metazoa; phylum Chordata; class Mammalia; order Artiodactyla; family Moschidae; genus Moschus; species Moschus berezovskii. Next base: position 12,412,562 of record NC_142467.1, read on the forward strand.
CATTCCATTATATTCATGTAGCATAAGTTATTTAGACAGGACCTTTTTGATGGACATTTAGGATGTTGCCAGTATTTTACTATTAAATAAGTGCTGCAATGAATATCCTTATGCACATATCACTTTGCAAATATGCAAGTATCCTTGCACGGTAAATTCCTAGAAGCAGACTTGCTGAGTCAAAGAATACCTGCATTTGTATACAGCTTTGACAGACAATGCCAAAAGATCTCCACAGAAACATTCTCAAACTCACATTTCCATAAACAGTACTTGAGAGCATCTATTTCCCCATCTCACGCCGTCCCACACCTCAGCCAATCTGTAGTAGAATATGGAGTCTCTATAGCTTGTATTTGAATAGCCAACAATTTTAAATGCAGGGTATTTCACAAGGGGAAAATAAGCATGACTTCCAAGTTCTCTTAAAAAATCTAAAATTTGACCAACATTTCCACATGGCTAACATCTGAATGGTGACCAGCTTCCTCAGTTAGAATGGGTGTGTTCGGTATTGTGCCAACCCACCCCCAACGTCCCTCTATATTCTTCCCTGACACTGAAGCCAGGAGCCAGGTACCATTTATCGACTTTTACTAGAGCCCCATTTAGTAGTTTATATTTCCTTCTTGGTTTTAGATATTTGAGTTTTCAACTGGTCGAGAGAGAGATTATTAACAAAAGGGAAAACAATTGAAGTAAAAAGTAGAGTCGATAAGACAGCCAGAATAATAGGTAAACACAGAGTAAAAGTATGTTAGCATAGTTCATGAACAACAAATATTAGGCTCTTCTGAATGATCACCCATCCTCCTAGAGTTTTATTATCCGGCTAGTTGTATAAACTAAATCCAGCACTGAATAACTTTATGCCGGTGGCACAAACATCCCAGAGTAACTTCGAAAACCTTGGGGTTATCCCTGATGTGGATCTAATCTTGTAACAACCATGGTTCTTGCCTTCTAGAATGCAAATGTCTTCTATACATCCAGGTGCAGGAAGTATCACATTGCTTTATTTTCCTAAATCAAATTAAATTTGGAGTCACACACATACTCATAAGGAAGTAAAATCAGCAGACATTAGTTATCATGAGGAGGCAGCAGAGCTTATCAGACCTGCCCTGATAACTTGGAGAAGCACTCTGGTCTGGATTCTGTCATTGTCTAAACCTGTGATGTCCACCTGAAGACCAATAGCCCACTCCCTTCGTGGCAATTATAGGCACAAGAACTTTCAGGAAGTTCTAACTCAGGCCTTAAGAAACAAAGTGTTGGCTTTCCCTCCCTCGTTTGGGGAAAGGAGATGCCTTATTCTTTCCTTTTTGACTTACAGTGGGAGAAAACATCTCCTTGGCTTGACTTTCTGAATAATTTATCTGATGCTTAAGGAGGAAAGTTCTGCAGTTTCTGCAATTTAAAAGGAGGTGAGATCTTCCTTTGATTAGAACCACATAACAGATCAGGTCCTAGATCAACCACAACAATCTAAAGAATATTTAAATTGCCACAGATGGACCTATTAAGAATCCTCTGCAGTCTCTTGGGCCCTTTTATCTACACAACTATTAATGGAAATATATACATCTAGCCTAGAGAAGGAAATGGCAACCCACTCCAGTATTCTTGCCTAGAGAATCCCGTGGACAAAGAAGCCTGGTGGGCTGCTGTCCATAGGGTCGCACAAAGTTGGACACGACTGAAGCGACCGAGCATGCATTGGAGAAGGAAATGGCAACCCACTCCAGTATTATTCCCTGGAGAATCCCAGGGACAGAGGAACCTGATGGGCTGCCGTCTATGGGGTCGCACAGCATCAGACATGACTGAAGCAACTTAGCAGCAGCAGCATACATCTAGCCTAGATCTGAATCTCACCATCTTGGGGTTTTTCACATGGGCATTCATTTTCTGAAGGCTGATCTGTCATTTAATCCGTTCTCTTTATGATTTTGAAATGATTTGTTTGGAATAAAAAAGTTAGATTTGCTATCCTCAAGGCTTCAGTTAAAAGGAAGGATGGGAAGGGGGCAGTGACCATTAGATTAAGGTTCAATTAAAACTTGAAGCAGATATGAATCAGAACAAAACATCACTCACACAGATTTTCCTTCTTTCCTCTGACAGACTGACAAGTATATATCTGAATAAGTCTTTCTTAAAAAAAAATAATTTTATTAATTTATTGTTGGCTGTGCTGGGTATTTATTGCTCCGTGGGTATTTCCTGTCCTTGAAACAAGTGAGGTATACTTTCTAGTTGTGAGCTCTGTCTTCTCATTGCCATGGCTTTTCTTGTTGCAGAGCACAGGCTCTAGGGCACGTGGGCTGTTTCACATGGGTACTTGCACATGGGTAGTTGCAGCTCCAGGTCTCTAGAGCACAAGCTAAATAGTTGAGGGGAATGGGCTTCATTGGTCTGGGCATGTGGGTTCCTCCCAGATCAGGGATTGAACCCGTGTCTTCTTCATTGGCAGGCACACGGGTTCAATCTGAGTCTCCCTTTTTTGTAATAAAATTACTAGAGAGAAATACAGAGACATTAGTTTATCCACAAAGGTCCATCTAGTCAAGGCTATGGTTTTTCCACTATTCACGTATGGATGTGAGAGTTGGACTATAAAGAAAGTTGAGCACCAAAGAGTTAATGCTTTTGAGATGTGGTGTTGGAGAAGACTCTTGAGAGTCCTTTGGACTGCAAGGAGATCCAACTAGTCCATCCTAAAGGAGATCAGTCCTGGGTGTTCATTGGAAGGACTGGTGTTGAAGCTGAGACTCCAGTACTTTGGCCACGTGATGCAAAGAGCTGACTCGTTAGGAAAGACCCTGTTGCTGGGAAAGATTGAGGGCAGGAGGAGAAGGGGACGACAGAGGATGAGATGGTTGGATGGCATCACTGACTCAATGGACATGGGTTTGGGTGGACTCCGGGAGTTGGTGATGGACAGGGAGGCCTGGCATGCTGCGGTTCATGGGGTAGCAAAGAGCTGGACATGACTAACCAACTGAACTGAATTGAACTGAACAAAAAATAACTCCATGGCAAAGAATAGGGACATATATGGCAGTCTCCTCCTTTTAAGATTTCAGCAATTGACTACAGTTGAATATTTTGCTCATTGACTATTTGCTCCAACATTTTGTGACATTTTTAATAAATAATCCGAAATTTTTGAGACCAAATGGAAAGAATATATTTTCTTCCAATGCCTAAAAATATGCAATATTACATTTAAGCTAGTTTTTGTTATAAGATTTGTTGGCTTTTGAAAGTCAACTTTCTGTGACTGCTTCAGAGATAAGTGCACAAAGTTGGAATCTTGATTGTTTACATCTCATGTTGGAGAACAGTTAAGCCTCTATAAAAATTTGACTCTGTACTTTGCCCTCTTGAGTGAGATCTTGCATCCAGAATTCAAACTCTGAGAAAATAATTAAATTGGATTTACAGTGACAGCATCTTCAACAAGGTATTTACCATTTTGATGAAAGGATTTTTGCACTGATTTAAAGCAAAACAGCTATAGATAAATAATTTTTATAGAGAGAAGTTTTCCAGAAATACAGTTGCTCTTAAATGAGAATGATGTCATAATAAAGCCGTATATCAAGGACAATTACCCTACATGTGGCCTGTGAAAATTAAACTCATTTTAGGTTTTATGTGATGAGTCACCATAGTTATAGTCACTGGACAGTGTCAACAGTGCAAATTTTGAATAGACTTTCCAGTTCATAGAAATTCTTGGCAGCTTTTATACATAAAACATTGTAGATTTCTTCATGTCCCACTTGTTCTATTTTGTTTTGCATGGATCCAGCCCAGAGCTTCTCCAGAGCTTTCCTAGGAAGAACAGAGCTCCCCTGCACAACCCATGGTGCTGTTTCCTCTGTTCTCTCTCAGCCCATCTGACACCATCTGCTTTCTACCTCCGATTCTGCCTCATGTCTTACCTACTAAGAGTGATGCTATGGTTCCATTACCGAAACAAACAAATAAAGCCTGGAGAGCAAAGACAGCTTTTCTGGCATTTCAGTGGAAGCTTCTGCGGGAGTGAAGGAGGTACTTGAGTTCAGTCCTCCTCGCTGAGCATGCTAGGTGGCTCTTCATCACCTATTTACCTATTTAAAAATAACTTTATTTCCTCAGTCTAGTGTTCACGGCCTAGCAGATCCTTCAAGCTTACTGCTGTTGTTGCTCAGTCCCTAAGTCATGTCTGACTCTTTGTGACCCCATGGACTGCAGCATGCCAGGTTCCTCTGTCCTCCACTATCTCCCGGAGCTTGCTCAAATTCATGTCCGTTGAGTCGGTGATGCCATCCAACCAGCTCAGAGATTCCTCTGCCAGCCTGTACTCCTTTTGCTTTCAACCTTTCCCAGCATCAGGGTGTTTTCCAGTGAGTCAGCTCTTCACATCAGGTGGCCAAAGTATTGGAGCTTCAGCATCAGCATCAGTCCTTCCAATGAATATAAATCCAGGACTGATTTCCTTTAGGATGGACTGGTTTGATTTCCTTGCTGTTCAAGAGACTCTCAAGAGTCTTCTCCAACACCACAGTTCAAAGGCATCAATTCTTCAGTGCTCAGCCTCCTTTATGGTCCTACTCTCACATCTGTACATGGCTACTGGAAAAACAGCTTTGATGGACCTATATGGACCTTTGTTAGCAAAGTCATACCTTTGTTTTTGAACTCGCTGCCTAGATTTGTCATGGCTTTCCTTCCAAGGAACAAACATCTGTTAGTCCAAATCACTGTTCCATAAAACTACTGTATTAGTTCAATCAGAGCCGCCCTCACCTCCCCAAATGGTATGTCAAAATCCCAATACTTCAGATGTGACCTTATTTGGAAACAGGATTTTTACAGAGGCAATCAAGTTAAAATGATGTCACTAGGAGGGGCCCGAATTCCATGTGACTGATATTCTTATAAAAAGGGAGAATTTGGATCCAGAGACAGACATGAATAGAAGAAAGATGACATGGAGACAAGGAGAACACCATGTGAAGATGGGAGATTAAAGTGATGCATGTTAAGGAACGCCAAAGGTTGCTGGCAAACTGTCAGAGCCAGGAAGAGGCAAGAAAGGCTTCCCCTAGAGGTTTCAAAGACAGCAGGACCCTGTCTACACCTTGATTTTGAATTTCTATCTTCCAGAACTATAAGACAATAAAATTCTATTGTTTCAAGTCATCCAGTTGTTGGTACTTTGCTATGGCAGCCCTAGGAGTAAATCTCAAGCTTCCCTAGATACTATTTCTTCTGCCTTTATTTCTATTCTTCCTTCTTCTTCTTTAAAAAAAATTCTACTCTTTTCCAGAAGCCCAATTACACCTTACTTCCTCGGCTGCCACTGTCCCTTGTAAAAACAATCATTCCTTGGAATTTGAACTCCTATAGCCTTTCCTGTATTCTTAATACTGACAGTTCTTTACAGCCTATGGGTATTTAACTTACATGTACATATTCTCTTCCTTATTCTAGACTTTAAAAAGACTATACTTTTGATATTACTTAGGTAAGCAATTAATTATGTGAAAGTATTCAATAAATAATTTTAGTGAACCTTATGATATTGTCTCCCACCTGACAAACACAGTTGGCCCTTGAACAACACAGGTTTGAACTACACAGGTCCACTTATGCGGGGATTACTTTCAATAAATACATATTTACATACTATAAATGTTTTTCTCGTCTTTATGATTTTCTTACCATGTTCTTTTCTCTGGTTTACTTTGTTGCAAGAATACAGTATATAATACATACACAAAATGTGTGTTGATCAACCATTTATGCTATTGGTAAAGCTTCTGGTCAAGAGCAGAGTATTAGTTAAGCTTTGGGGAAGTCAAAAGTTACACACAGATTTTTTTACTGCTGGGGGTTCAAAGCTTTTAAGCCCTGTGGTGTTCAAGTGTCAACTGTACACTTAAGTAACTATCTATTGATCTGCTTATCTATGTATCCTACTGGAGAACTCTGACCAACACAGTTATATTTCCTTTGTATTGAAGTATAGTTGACTTGGGCTTCCCGGGTGGCTCAGACGTAAGGAATTCTCCTGTGATGCAGGAGACGCCATGAGTTCGATTCCTGGGTCAGGAAGTTCACCTGAAGGAGGGCATGGCAACCCACTCCAGTATTCTTGCCTTCGAGAATCCCATGGACAGAGGAGCCTGGCGGGCTGCAGTCCATATGGTCGCACAGATCTGGACACGATAGAAGCAACTGAGGACACACATAGCTGACTTATAATATTATAATAGTTTCAGGCACAGAACATAGTGATTTGATATTTTCAGATTCCACACCATAAAAAGTTATTACCAAATATTCCCTGGGCTATACATTACATTTCTGTGACTCATTTATTTATAACTGGTACTTTGTACCTCTTAATCCTCTTCGCCTGTTTCACCCGTCCCCCACCCTCCTCTCCTTTGGCAAACACTATTTCATTCTGTGTGTGAGTCTGTTTCTGATTTGTTATGTTTGCTCATGTGTTTTGTTTTTTAGATTCCACATAAAAGTGAAAACATACAGTATTTGCCTTTCTCGGCTATATACCTTTTAAATCATATGGTTACACCATAATTTAATAATTCTCTTTATGATCATTTAAATGGTTGCAACCTTTGCTCTTATAATTTCATGAAAATTAGCTTTACTCATATAGCCTGATAGCACCTACAATCATTTTCTTGAATAGATTACTAGAAGGAGACTTAGTATATCAGAGAGTATGGATGTACCTGTATTTCTTAACACAGGTCATCAAACTGTTCTTCACAACCAGCTATTCTGGTTTAAAGTTCCATTAATAGCAAATGAAAAGTGCCTACTACACAACTTTGAAACATCTCAGTATTATCATTTTAATGGTAATACAATATATAAAATTATTATACTAGTATAATAATTCTTTAAGTCATCTGAAATGGCAAAAGTGAGTCTTTTGTTTTCCTGGGAATTTTCTGTTTAAGCACTTTGGTCATTTTTCTACTGCAGTATTAGTATTTTTCTGGCAGAACAGAATGTCTACTATCTGGAATCTAGGTTCAGGTTTAAAGTTGAGGTTCAGAGGTACAAAGTGTCCTACATGCTAAAGAGATACGTTGTGCCAAAATGTCTCCCAAAGTTCTCACTAGAGAGCTCCTCCTCCCTTTAGGGCAGAGACCGTGCTGTTTCCTCCAGCCTCTGCTCACTCCATCTGCCACCCCAGATAAAGCACCAGGCCAGGCGGGTTTTGTAGTGTTTCCTCAACTCCCTACACCCGTCTCCTGAAGTCACTCCCGCTGGCCAGAGACACAGCTTCCAGTACCAGGGATGGGATATGAGGTTGTGGTCTTCAGCTATTCAGGACTCATTTAATGACAAAATGCCTATAAGATTTTGGAATCTGTCCAGGAGAATGTTAAGGGATAAAAAAGGAAAGTTAAACACAGCACATTTTCAAGCAGTGGTTTGTTTTTTTTTTCCTTTTCAAAAAGCTACTTCGTTTTTATACCCAAAGAAGTAGAAACAGCTCAATGATCTGTTATACTTATTATTAATAATATAAAAAGCTTTTTATTTCTGACAAAGTGTTACTGTGTTAGAGATAGTTTTCTCAATTATCTTTTGCCTTTAACTTAAATTTGTTGTTTAATGTACTGTGTTACATTAAAACTACTGGCCTATCTTATACTTTAAATGAATCTTTTAGCATGTGTGATTTTGGAACACTGTGCTTCAATCATTTCAAAAATATTGGCTCATTTAGTTATTCAGACTTTCCATATGGTGACACATTCCATTATATGATATCAAAAGTAAATCACATTAATTAATATCATCATTATAGTATCTAAAGTCTTTATTACCAAATTTTTAAGCTCACAGAGGTGGATAGCTTTCAAAAATTCTAACCTATTTGGAAGCTTGAATATTTTCATTGGAAACAAAATATTGTCAATTATTTCTCTTGAAGTGACAGGCTTCATTTATTTTTGAGAAAATATCTGCCAAATACACAAGTCTGAATAATTCTAATTTGTCAATTGTTCTTTCAAGTAAAAAGGCAGTTCGTTCAACTTGTAATTTACACAGTCACATAAGTGCATCTCTACAATACAAACATCATATTTTGGTATATAAAAAAATGCTAAAGCTCTCACTTTCTGAGACACAATCTGCCTATGGAATGTGTATCTCTCTAAATTAACCTGATTTCCCACTTAGTTCTCTAGGTAGAGGCCCTTGCCTAACTACTCATATCCCTTAAAAGTGTCTTATATTAATAAATCTACTTCTTGCCTATCAAAAGTAAAGTGCTGTATGCACAGCTTCTCTTTGGTTACACAGTCTAACAAGAAGACATATCCTAGATGGGTCACACCTCAATAAAATTAAACATTTTGACTACCTCATCTTGAATATTTTCATATTCTTTTTAAAATTTATTTATTTTTAATTGAAGGATAATTGCTTTTCAGTATCGTGTTGGTTTCTACCAAACACCGACATGAATCAGCCATAGGTTTACCCATGTCCCCTCCCACTTGAACATCCCTCCCACCTCCTTCCCTATCCCACCCCTCTAGGTGTTACTGAATTACTGAGCCTCAGTTTGAGTTCCCTGATGAACAGTTACATATTCTGGGTGTAAAATTTTTTCTGGGAGTGCCTGCTGCTGCTGCTAAGTCACTTCAGTCGTGTCCGACTCTGTGTGACCCCATAGACGGCAGCCCACCAGGCTCCCCCGCCCCTGGGATTCTCCAGGCAAGAACACTGGAGTGGGTTGCCATTTCCCTCTCCAATGCATGAAGGTGAAAAGTGAAAGTAAAGTCGCTCAGTCCTGTCTGACTCTTAGCGACCCCATGGACCGCAGCCTAGTGGTAAAGAATTCTATGACTTTTCATCTAGTTTCTTGTCCCTTCCTTGATTTGTTCTAAGGAGTCAGAGGTCTTACTGACCATTGGACCATTGGTATAAATGAACACAAAGAAAATGGCAAACAATGTCTTAGTTTAATTATAACACAGTTTTGACAAAAGACCTGTACTCTGAAAACTATAAGATGCTTATGAAAGAAATCAAAGATAACACAAAAAGAAGGAAAGATATACTATGTTCTTGGACTAAAAGAATCAATACTGTCGAAATGACTATACTACCCGAGGCAACCTATAGATTCAGTGCAATCCCTATCAAATTACCAATGGTGTTTCTTACAGAACTAGAACAAAAACCATTAAAATTTATATGGAAACACAGAAGACTCTGAATACCCAAAGCAATCCTGAGAAAGAAAAATGGAGCTAGCGGAACTGGACTCCCCGACTTCCTACTATACTATAAAGCTACAGTCATTAAAACAGTATGATAGTGGCACAAAAACAGAAATATAGATCAGTGGAACAGAATAGAAGGCCCAGAAATAAACCCATGCACATATGGTCAATTAATCTATGACAAAGTGGGCAAGAATATAAAGTGGAGAAAAGATAGTCTCTTCAATAAGTGGTGTTGGGAAAACCAGAAAGCTACATGTAAAGAACTGAAATTACAGCCATACACAAAAATAAATTCTAAACAGATCAAAGATCTAAATGCAGGGTTGGACACTATAAAACTCTTAGAGGAAACAGGCAGAATGATCTTTGATGTAAATTGAAGCAATATCTTTTTGTATCCACCTTCTAAAGTAATGAAAATAAAAACAAAAATAAACAAACAAGCCCTAGTTAAATTTAAAAGCTTCTGCATAGAAAAGGAAACCATAAACAAAATGAAAAGACAACTCACAGAATGGAGGAAATATTTACAAACAGAGTGACTGACAAGAGATTAGTCTGCAAGATATATAAACAACTCATGCAGCTCTATGTCCAAAAAGAAGGGAAAAAATAAAAAAATATGCAGAAGATCCAAATAGACATTTCTCTGATGAAGACATACAAATGGCCAAAAAGCACATGAAAAAATGGTCAACATCACTAATTATTAGAGAAATCAAAACTACCATGCAAGTCAAAACTACAATGAGGTATCACCTCATACCAGTCAGAATGGGCATCATCAAAAAGTCTACAAGCAAGAAATGCCGGAGAAGGTGTAGAGAAAGGGAACATTCCTACACTGTTGGTGGGAATGTAAATTGCTACAACCACTGTGAAGAACAGTATAGAAGTTCCTTCTATTCCGTTCTGTCCTTAAGAAACTAAAAATAGATACCATATGATCCAGCAATCCCACTACTGCTCATATATCTGAAGAAAACCATAATTTGAAAAGATACATGCGCCCTGATGTTTATTGCAGCACTATTTACAATAGCCAAGGCATGGAGATGACCTATATGTCCACTGACAGATGAATGGATAAAGAAGATACAGTATATATATATATATATACAATGGAATGTTAGTCATAAAAAATGAAATGATGTCATTGACAGCATCACAGATGGACCTAGAGGCCTAATGAGGTCAGACAAGACAAAGAGCATATTTTATCACTCGTATGTGGAATCTAACTTTTTTAAAATGATAAAAAATGAACTTAATTACGAAACAGAAACAGATACATATATTGCAAACACTCATGGTTACCAAAAGGGAAACTTGGAGGGAAGGAATAAATCAGGAGCTTGAGGTGAATATAAACTTCCTACCATACATAAGATAAATAATCAGTAAACTAAATTATTAAAACTATTAGAAAAATGAAGATCATGGCATCTGGCCCCATTTCTTCATGGCAATTAGAAGGGGAAAAGGTGGAAGTAGTGACAGGTGTTCTCAGGCTCTAAAATCACTGTGGATGGTGACTGCAGCTATGAAATTAGAAGACCATTGCTTCTTGGAAGGAAAGCTATGACAAACCTAGATGGTGTGTTAAAAAACAGACATCACTTTGCCGACAAAGAGCTGTATAGTCAAGGCTATGGTCTTTTCAGCGGTGACATACAGTTGTGAAAGCTGGACCATAAGGAAGGCAAAGTGCTGAAGAATTGATGCTTTTGAACTGTGGTGTTGGAGAAGACTCTTGAGAATCTCTTGGACAGCTAGGAGATCAAACCAGTCAATTTTAAAGGAAATCAATCCTGAATACTTACTGGAAGGACTGATCCTGAAGCTGAAACTCCGATACTTTAGCACCTGATATGAAGAACCGACTTATCGGAAAAGACCCTGATGCTGGGAAGGATGGCGGTCAGGAGGAGAAAGGGGTGACAGAGGATGAGCTGGTTGGGTGGCATCACTGATGCAACGGACATGAACTTGGGCAAACTCCAGGAGATGGCAAGGGACAGGGAAACCAGGCATGCTATAGTCCATGGGGTCACAAAGAGTCAGACATGACTTGGCAACTGAACAACAATAAGCAACAAAGACCTATTATATAGCATAGGAGATTCTGCCCAATAGTCTGTGATAAACTATATGAGAAAAGAATCTTAAAAGGAATGAATACATGCATTAAAACATGTATAACTGAATCACTGCTATACACCTGAAACTAACACACTGTAAATCAACTATGCTGCTGTGCTTAGTCACTCAGTCATGTCCGACTCTTTATGACCCCATGGACTATAGCACATGAGGCTCCTCTGTCCGTGGGATTCTCCAGGCAAGAATACCAGAGTGGGTTGCCATGCCCTCCTCCAGGGGATCTTCCCAGCCCAGGGATCGAACATAACTCTCCCACATTGCAGGCAGATTCTTTACTGTCTGAGCCACCAGGGAAGCCCAAGGATACTGGAGTGGGTAGACTATCCCTCCTCCAGGGGGTCTTTCCGACCCAGGAATTAAACCCAGGTCTTCTGTATTGCAGGAGGATTTTTTACCAGCTGAGCTACCAAGGAAGCCCAAATCAACAGTGCTCTGATAAAATTAAAATGGGTGTGGAGAGAAGGGAACCCTCTTACACTGTTGGTGGGAATGCAAACTAGTACAGCCACTATGGAGAACAGTGTGGAGATTCCTCAAAAAACTGGAAATAGAACTGCCATATGATCCAGCAATCGCACTCCTGGGCATACACACCACGGAAACAAGAATTGAAAGAGACACATGCACTCCAATGTTCATTGCAGCACTGTTTATAATAGCCAGGACATGGAAGCAACCTAGATGTCCATCTGCAGATGAATGGATAAGAAAGCTTTGGTACATATACACAATGGAGTATTACTCAGCCATTAAAAAGAATACATTTGAATCAGTTCTAATGAGGTGGATGAAACTGGAGCCTATTATACAGAGTGAAGTAAGCCAGAAAGAAAAACACCAATACAGTATACTAATGCATATATATGGAATTTAGAAAGATGCAAATGATAACCCTGTATACGAGACAGCAAAAGAGACACAGATGTGTAGAACAGTCTTTGGGACTCTGTGGGAGAGGGTGAGGGTGGGATGATTTAGGAGAATGGCATTGAAACACGTATGTTGTCATATGTGAAACGAATCACTAGTTCAGGGTCGATGCATGTTATAGGATGCTTGGGTCTGGCATGCGGGGATGACCCAGAGGGAGGATAAAGGGAGGAGGGAGGTGGGAGGGGGGTTCAGGAGGGGGAACTTATGTAAACCCAGGGCAAATTCATGTCAATGTATGGCAAAACCAACCAATATAATATTGTAAAATAATTTGCCTCCAATAAAAAATAAATTAATTACTTAAAAAAATTAAAAATTAAAAAAAAATAACTAAAAAAAAATAAAATAAAATTTTAAAAAAAACACAGGTTTGACCTCAGAGACTTCCTGAGAATTTGGGAGAACCCTAGAGTCACACATGGGGAAATACTGTTATATGGGATATCACAACAGATAATACAGTATTAATAAATTCACTGATGATGGTACTGATGGAGACATTTCAGACAGGGAGGCCAAATTTTTCCAAATGTTTCCAAAATAAGAGTATGCTCAAGGAAATCAACCTGCCACCAGACTGCTAGCTACTCTTCCAGGGGATTGTTGCCATTTCAGAGACTCAGCCATGATTTACCCTGCTGGCCAGGTGAGCATTCAGCAAAGGTGGTCATCAGGTTAGCTTTGATGAGAGTAAGTTCATGTTTCTGAGGCCATGCATAACCTTCATCCCTGCTCTTATGCCACTTTGTTTATAAGCCCTTAGGTAAGCACTGGGGTGACTGGAAAGAGAAGCTGAGAGTTATCCACATAATTTGCCATCTTTTCCAGTTGCAAATGCAAGACTCTAGTCAGTGACTTTTGATAAGAATTCACATGAGACAAACCTTCATATTCTGTCCTCATTCTAAGAGTTACATCTACCTGCCTCTTCCTAGATTTCCTTGTCTCCAATCTTCCCAATATTGTATCTTCCAAGTCCCTGAATATCCAGTATCAGCCACTAGCCACTGCCCATGTGATCTATATCTCTGGTCATCTCTTCTTTCAGACAGAGTGAGCAAGCAGATTTACTGCTTGAAGTTCTCCTCAGTGGAAGTACTTCATTTCCTTACTATCAATCAGAACACACCTTAGTTGGGCCATAATTATGCATCAATTCACTTCGATCTGTGGCAACGTATCACAAAGAATCATGTGTAAACTGGGCCTGAAGTTCTTTCTCCTCAGTCATCTGATCAGAGGGAGCACCCCACGAGATCATAGATGTGAGGTGAAGGAGAGGCAACATTGCAGCAAAAGTAGGTATCATGAAGGTCTGAACTTCAGCTCATGAAAATTATATATTCAATAAGTTTTTGAGTTCAATCTCACACCACTACCACTTTATGATGGGGTGCTGCTGTTCCTATCCAACTTTAGAGCTTTGTGAATCAGATAACACCCAGTTCATTACAGTCATCCCAGACTGTCTGGTCATTTGGTGTTTCATAATTAGGTATTTAGTCCCAACCAGCATTAAGTAGCCAGAAAGGTGCCATTTTGCAAAGGAAAATGGATCTCTGCATGGCGTGGCTTTAAAATCCTAGGGGCGATGCACTGCCATTCTCTTATGGGGTGCCGCCAGAAGCTCCTTAGAAAAGCCCTAAAAGCTACAGACCTGCAGCTTCATATGGCCTAAATGGTAGAGTAATAGCTTGTACTGTGGACCAGCTTCACAGCCTTCTTTTGCTCTGAGCCCCATTTGAAACCCAGTTAATGTACAAAGTAAATCACTCAAAGAGGCACTTCAAAACCTGAAGAGCCCCACAAATCATCAGATCTTTTTTTAACATTAGCAGGTGGAAGATAATTTAATTCAATTTTTACTTTGAAGAGATCTCAGTATATTCCAGACTCCTGGAGCCCTACAAACCAACCAAATTCTCATAGGTTTTATCGTCTACATTCTGGCACATATAAATCTTATTGAAGCCTCCAGATTTTACTACTTTCTGCCTAACAGGTCTATTAGCATGATTTCACAGATTTTATACCCTATATCACGACCAAGAACCCTGGATTTGAAAGCAACAGTGAGTGTGTCTTGTTGACTTGATCATATGAAAGTCTGTTGCTTCTTGGTTAATCAGTTCAGTTCAGTTCAGTCGCTCAGTCGTGTCCGACTCTTTGCGACCCCATGAATCACAGCACGCCAGGCAGAGAGAATAAAGTATTTGCCAGAGCAATAGCTGTATACCAGTTGTCAGAGATTGTATGGTTTTGCCCAAGTGAGGAGACTTTATCTATAAAAGCGTAAGCATTTAGGGTCACCAGTTGATTAAGTTTAGGGAAATCCTCTATCACTCTCCAAAACCCCACCGCCATGTGGTCAGGCCAAGTCAACACTCTTGCATCACTCAAGACCTTCATTCTGACATTAGTCTCCACAAACCTTCTCAGGAATACAGAAGTGAATTTGATTTAATATTGGTCCGTCTAGTCAAGGCTATGGTTTTTCCCGTGGTCATGTATGGATGTGAGAGTTGGACTGTGAAGAAAGCTGATCACCGAAGAATTGATGCTTTTGAACTGTGGTGTTGGAGAAGACTCTTGAGAGTCCCTTGTACTGCAAGGGGATCCAACCAGTCCATTCTAAAGGAGATCAATCCTGGGTGTTCATTGGAAGGACTGATGCTAAAGTTGAAACTGCAATACTTTGGCCACCTCATGCGATGAGCTGACTCACTGGAAAAGACTCTGATGCTAGGAAAGGTTGGGGGCAGGAGGAAAATGGGATGACCGAGAATGAGATGGCTGGATGGCATTACCGACTCTGTGGACACGAGTTTGAGGGAACTCCGGGAGTTGGTGATGCACAGGGAGGCCTGGCGTGCTGTGATTCATGGGGTCGTGGAGAGTCGGGCACGACTGAGTGACTGAACTGAACTGAGCAGGGCAATTACAGTGGTTTTCACCTTGCCTTTTTAAATCATATAAGCGCTCGTTCCACAATTCAGGGAGCCAGTGTGAAGAATCTGCTGGTTTGCAAATATTTCCTTAGGAAATATTGTTCTTGTTGTTCAGTCACGAGGTCATGTCTGCCTCTTTGCGACCCCTTGGACTGCAGCACACCAGGCTTCTCTGTCCTTCACTATCTCCTGAAGCTTATTCAAACTCATGTTCATTGAGTCAGGGATGCCATCAAACCATCTCATCCACTGTCTCCCCCTTCTACTCTTTTTTTTTTTTTCCCCAGAGAGAAAAGAGGGGAAAATAAGGGGCTTCTGGTTTTTTTTTTTTCCTTGTTTTTTTTTTTTTTTTATTGGAGGCTAATTATTTTACAATGGTATATTGGTTGGTTTTGCCATACATTGACATTCTACTCTTGTCCTCAATCTTTCCCAGCTTCCAGCTTCAAGGTCTTTTCCAATGAGTTGGTTCTTCACATCAGGTGAGTATTGGAGCTTCAACTTCAGCATCAGTCCTTCCAATGAACATTCAGGGTTGAGTTCCTTTAGGACTGATTGGTTTGATCTCCTTGATGTTTAAGGAATGCTCAAAAATCTCCAGCACCACAATTTGAAAGTATCAAATCTTTGGCGCTCAGCCTTCTTTACGGTCCAACTCTCACATTTGTACATGTCTACATGACTATACAAACCTTTCTCAGCAAAGTGATGTCTCTGCTTTATAATATGCTGTCTAGGTTTGTCATAGTTTTCCTTCCATGAAGCAAGCATCTTTGAATTTTGTGGCTGCAGTCATCATTCACAGTGATTCTGGAGCCCAAGAAAATAAAATGTTTCCACTTTTTCCTAGCTATTTGCCATGAAGCGATGGGACTGGATGCTATGATGTTCGTTTTTTGAATGTTGAATTTTAAGCCCATTTTTTCACTCTCCTCTTTCACTGTCATGAAAAGACTCTTTAGTTCCTCTTTGCTTTCTGCCATTAGGGTGTCTCATCTGAATATCTGAGATTGTTGCTATTTCTCCAGGCAATCTTGATTCTACCTTCTATTTTATCCAACCCAGCATTTCTCATGATGTACTCTGCATGTAGGTTAAATAAGCAGGGTGACAATATACAGCCTTGACGTATTCCTTTCCCAATTTTGAACCAGTCTGTTGTTTCATGTCTGGTCCTAATTGTTGTTTCTTAGCCTCCATACAGGTTTCTCAGGAGACAAAATAGTGTAGTATCCCCAACTCTTTAAGAATTATCCACAGTTTGTTGTGATCCACATGGTCAAAGGCTTTAGCGTAGTCAATAAAGCATAAATTCAGGTAAAATTCAGGTACAGAGAAAACTGCTATAGGGCTATATGTGTGGACACACTGGGCCTACTGTTAGAAGGAATCAGACCAAACCTCCATTTATCATCTAATCTCTATAAATGCTCACTACCCAGCTCCCCTGGTGACTCAGTGGTAAAGAATCCACCCGCCAACGCAGGAGACACAGGTTCCATCCCTGATCTGGGAAGATCCCACATTCCTCAGAGCTGCCAAGTCCATGTGCCATAATTACTGAGCCTGTGCTCTAAAGCCAGCGAGGCGCAACTACTGAAGCCCTCCCACCCTGAAGCCTGTACTCCACAGCAAGAGAAGCCACCACAATGAAAAGCCTACACATGGCAACTAGAGCATAGCCCCTACTCTCCCCAACTAGAGAAAGCCCACACGGAGCAACGCAGACCGAGCACAGCCAGAATAAACATATAAAATTAGTCTTTAAAAAAATCCTCACTGTCGATTTCACCAAAGAATATTTGGGATCCCCAGGAACTAGCATCAATCGCAAGCCTATCTTAGGGCTTCCCTGAGAGCTCATTTGGTAAAGAATCTGCGTGCAATGCAGGAGACCCCTGTTTGATTCCTGGGTGGGGAAGATCTGCTGGAGAAGGGATAGGCTACCCACTCCAGTATTCTGGCCTGGAGAATTCCGTGGACTATATAGTCTGTGGGGTCGCAAAGAGTCAGACACGACTGAGCAACTTTCACTTCCACTTCACTTGCCCAAGCCTATCAGTAATTTCAAAATATCTGAATCCTTCCCTCTTTCCAGTACACATATACCCGGGTAAACAACCCCAGGTCACTTCCAAGAAGTCAAAGAGAAAGATTTACAGTATATCCTATTGGTAGAGTTATAGCATTCTTCCTCAAGGGACTCCACTTACCTCTAAATTTTGGATATCTTTTCCTGCCCTAGTACCAAACTGTTTCCATTAATACAGCTTTATAATATCTTCAAAACTGATGAGGCAATTACCAAATTCTTTTGAATTCTTTTCTTATAATATATTTATTTCTATATTTTGAAAACTAAAGACAAAAATATTTAATAATCTTGAAAGCAGGCAGAAAAAAATGATATGCTACTTTTTTTTTTTTGCTATACCTTGTTACTTATCTACTTTAAATGTAGCAGCATGTGCCTGTCAGTTCCAAATTTCCAGTCTATCCCTCCCCCTCATCCTTCCCCCTCTGGTAACCATAAGTTCATTCTCTAAGTCTACGAGTCTGTTTCTGTTTCAGAGATAAGTTCATTTGCATCACTGCTTTTTAGAGTCCGCATATAAGTGATGTCATATATTTGTCTCTTTCTGACTTCACTTAGTATGACAATCTCCACGTCCATCCATGCTGCTGCAAATGGCATTATTTCATTCTTTTTATGGCTGAGTAGTATTCCATAGCATATATTGATATGTACCACATCTTCTTTATCCATCCATCTGTTGTACCACCTGTTGCCAAAAGATTTTGACATTCTTATACATTTGCTTATCCTACTGAATTTTGGAATCTATTTTGGCAAAGTCCATAAAAAAAAATCTATTAGTATTTTTGTTGAGATAGGATTTATAAATTCAGAGAACACTGAAAATTTTTATAACATTAAGCTATCCCATCAATGAACATGATGTATCTATTTATTGGGATATTTTATATCTTTTATTAAATTCTGTAATTTTCTCTATAATTTGCATATTTTATTAGTTTTATTTCTAATTGATCTCTAATAAAAAATTAAAAATTTTTGTGGGCTATCATTCTCATCCAGCTATTTCCCTTCTCCCCTTTATAGCTAAATTTCTTTAAAAAGTTATGTACACTACATGTTTTCATTTATACACCTCACTTCCTCTGAAACATAATGCTGTTAGGCTTCAATGAGCCCCAGTTCATCAAAATAGCTCAGTCACCAATGACATACATTATTTAAAAACCCAAAATCTTTTCTAGATCCTTATCTTGCTTGACTTTTAATAAATTTATATGTTTCTAGTTCTGCATGTAAGGAACTTGGAAGTTGCCACCCCATCCAATAACAATTAAAAAACTAAAGACAATGAAAACTCAACAATTCATCTTGGATTCATAGGAGAGGGGAGGACACAGGACAAACTACTAACCCCAAGCTTTGAGAGATAGACAGGTGCATACAGGGAGCAGTGGTCTACCACAGCAGAGCCTGTTGACCAGGAACTTCGTCAGGAACTATACTGGGGTAGGAAAGCCTGAACTCTCATTGGCAAATTACTTAGCAGCTGAGAGCAAACAACTGAGAACTGAAAACTCTAGGGCAATTCATCTATAATATTTACAATATTGTGAGATTTACCTCCAGGAGCTTGACTAGATTCTCATAGTAAATATCTGACAAAAATTATAATTATGTGGGAGCAGTAGCCTTAGTCCCAAAACTTACCCACGAGAACTAAAAACTTCTGTGCACACAAAAATCTGTCCGTGAATGTTTATTCCAGCTTTATAATTGTCAAAGCTTGTATACAACTCAAAATAGTAATGAATGTGGTAAATATTAATCCAACTATATTAAACGTTGCTTTGAATCTCAATGATCTAAATGCACCAATTAAAAAACAGTGATTGTCAGAGGGGATCAAAAAACACAACCCAACTATATGCTATCTACAGGAAACCTGCTTTCAATACAAAGAACATTAGATTAAGAGTAAATGAATAGAAGGACTTCCCTGGTGGTCCACTAGCTAAGAGTTTGTGCTCCCAAAGCATGGGGGTCGGGGTTCCATCCTTGGTCAGGGAACTAGATCCCACATGTCGCAACTAAAGTTTGCGTGCTGCGACTAAAGATCCTGCATGCCACAACAAAGATCTGGTGCAGCCAAATAAATAGTCAGTCAGTCACTCCGTCACGTCCAACTGTTTGTGACCCCATGGACTGTAGCCCACCAGGCTCCTGTCCATGGAATTTCCCAGGCCAGAATAGTAGAATAGGTTGTCATTTTCTACTCCAGGGGATCCTCCTGATCCAGAGATCAAAACTGCAGCTCCTACTGTGTCCTCTACATTCCAGGCTGAGCCACCAGGGAAGCCTGGAGGCAGGAGGGACTCTAAAACCTGTATTTAAATATACATTTCAGCTGGTTACTACCAGCAGGCAAATTTAGAAGCACTCACATTTTACAGATAAAGGAACTGAGACAAAATCACCAAATTTATTTTTAAAAAGAGCATACACTATCTTTGATAGATATTAATTTCTGGGATACAATCTAGAACAAGAAACAATTATGTAAACAATTGTAGTGTATACTTTGCTTAGGAAAGTAAACAATGCTGGGGCTTCCCAGGTGGCCTTAGTGGTAAAGAACTCACCTGCCAATGCAGGAAACATGAGAGATGCCAGTTCAATCCCTGGGTCAGGAAGATCCCCTGCAGGATGGCATGGCAGTCTACTGCAGTATTCTTGCCTAGAGAATCCCTCGAACAGAGACAGAGGAGCCTGGAGGGCTAAAGTTCATAGGGTCACAAAGAGTCGGACATGACTGAAGGGACTCAGCGTGCATGCACACACAAACAAAGCTGAACACAACTAATTCTTCCTTGAGAGAGAGGGTCAGGAAAGCCTCCAGAAATTGCAATATTTGCCTTGCAGAGATGTATCTGGTGACTCTTTTACCTGGTGGTAAAAGAATCCACCTGCAATGCAGAACATGCTGCAGGAGCTGCAGTTTCCAAGATTCCCTGGAGGAGGAAATGGCAATCCACTCCAGTATCCTTGCCTGGAGAATCCCATGGACAGAGGAGCCTGACGGGCTACAGTCCATGTGGTCACAAAAGAGTCAGACAAGAGAGACTAAACAACAACTCCATAGATTATGATTCCAGGGGTCCAGAAATACACTTTGAAATGACCTCACTAGATGATTCTCATAATCAGATTTTTTTATGTGACACTGAGTTAGATTACTTCTATGGCCCTATCCTACTCCAAAATTTCTTCTTAAATCTGTAATTTCTTATGGCATAGAAGAGAATAGACAGGAGGAACAAAGAAAAGGGCATGTTTTAATAGGACTAGCTGGAATTCTGGTAACTGATACCACTCCCTTGGGCTTCCTAGGTGGCACTAGTGGTAAAGATCCCACCTGCCAATGCAGAAGACCTAAGAGACACGGGTTCCATTCCTGAGCTGGGAAGATCCCATGGAGGAGCATGTGGCAACCTGATCTCGTACTCTTGCCTGGAGAATCCTACGGAGAGGAGCCTTGCAGGCTACAGTTCATAGGGTTGCGTAGAGTTGGACACAACTCTACTGAAACAACTTAGCACACATGCACCCGGAAATAAGTGGAAATATCATTGGAGTACAGAGAAAGTATAGTACACCTTATACCTGGACGATGCTTACAACTTGCAAAATACTTTCTGCTTCCTTTATCTTTTTATACTTTAGGACAACCCTGTAAGTTCAGCAGGGAAAAGCAGGGTGGGTAAGACAGCAGTCATATTATAAACATGTTTACATATTTACATATTACAAAAATATTTTTTGAGTGCCTATGTCATATGAGGAAAAAGAATAGAGTATTTCATATAGAAAAAGGCTATGATCTTCTAAGCATCTGAAAGAGGTAACGTTCTTAAAACAGTACAGAATAAAGAGTTATTGGACTTGGTTGGAAAAATATATTATCCAGATATTCTGAAGCCGTCAAAATCTTTTTCCCCATCACCAATGGGAGATTATTTCAGAAAACTGCTATAAATGCTCGTTTGATTTTTAAAATTTTAGTTCTGAAATAATTTCAAATTGACAGAAAAATTACAAAAATAGTAATAGTAAAAATAGTCTCCATATACCCTTTATTCAGCTTCCCCTAATGTTAACATTTTATATACCACAGTATAGTCATCAAAACCAGGAAATTAATCTTAGTGCTAAGCTACAAACTTTAAAGTGGTGACTGGTTTTCCTCTAGGGTCCATTTTCTGTTCTACGATTTGACCCAGGATCCCACATTTTGGCAGGCAGGCTCTTCACCAGTAGCACTACTTGTGAAGCCAGTTGCTTTAGTCTCCTTCAATCTGTTACAGCTCCTCAGTGTTTTGTTTTTTCTCTTTATTGACCTTGACACTTTGGAAGAGAGTACCGGAGGAACTATTTTGTCACATACTCATCTGATGCTTTCTCATGTTTAGATCAAGGTTACGCATTTTGGGCAAGAACACCATAGAAATGATGTGTTATGCTCAGTACATAATATCAGGAGACATGGTAGTATCTGCCAAGTTTCTCCAAGCAATTATTGCACTCCCTTGACATTAATAAATATCTTAGGGGAGATACTTTGAGACTATACAAATATTTTGCTTCTCCTTAAACTTTTACCCATGAATTTTAGCATCCTTCATTGTATTTTTGCCTCTGATAATTATCACTATGGTGTCTGTCCAATGACTTTTAATTTTTCTTATTCCCTCTAAATATATTAATTTGATTTTTTTATATAAGGAGGAGTTATCCCTTCCCCCTCAATTATTTATTTGTTTCTTTCATTTTTTTGAATGTTCCTTCTGTTTCCTTTCCTTGTCAGGCTAGCAGAAATCCAGCAAGCAATAGAGAAAAGTAAACACCATTTAAAAAGACAACTCAAAATATTTTCAATGTTTTGTCCTTATACTGTCAAGTCAGATGGACTTGTCAAATGAAAAAAGTTAGATGATCAGATGCATAAATGCCATTGATCAAAGCAACATGAACCCATAATAAGCAAACTTACCTCAAAAGGACAGAATCCTTGCTGACTACTAACTGGTGGTGTCTTGAGGGCAAACATAAAGTAAATGCATTTTGATGACTAATGTTCATTTTGTTTTTTCTCTGACTCTCTTATTGAGTAAAGTTTCTAAAGAAAATAAGAAACTAATTACTTTATTTAAAAAATGAATAATGGTTTTTAATGGTTTATTTTGTTTGGGGTTTTTCCTCTCCAACCAGGTCATTGATTACTTTTCAGAGAATAATCCAGCAAATAAGCTATTCATACTGAGTAATATGAATATTTGATACCATCAAATGTTTCTACTCAAGGAAGATTGTTTCTATACCCATATCAATAAAGTATTTTGCAAAATAGGTTGTTTTTGCAACAGATTAGTGTATGGTGATGGAGAAGGCAATGGCAACCCACTCCAGTACTCTTGCCTGGAAAATCCCATGGGCGGAGGAGCCTGGTGGGCTGCAGTCCCTGGGGTCGCAAAGAGTCGGACACGACTGAGTGACTTCACCTTCACTTTTCCTTTCACGCATTATAGAAGGAAATGGCAACCCACTCCAGTGTTCTTGCCTGGAGAATCCCAGGGACCGGGGAGCCTGGTGGGCTGCTGTCTATGGGGTCGCACAGAGTTGGACACGACTGAAGCGACTTAGCAGCAGCAGCAGTGTATGGTGAATCAAAAAGTTGTTTGCATATAAAAATAAACATTTATTCTGAAAATGAGCCACAATTTCTTGGGTGGCCTAAGAACAAGTCACCAAACTTGCCTAGACCTGATTTTCTTACCTATGCAGTAATAATAGTTTTTACCTACCTCATTAAGAGATGTCAGACATTAATTAATGTTCATAATGGGCTTGAGATATGTGATTAAAATCTGTTATTCTTGATGAAAAACAGTCATTTGACTGTTGAGAAGCAGTCAACAAACCCAGGGAGAGTGTCCTCCATGAGAAGAAATACTGGAGAGTGAAATTAGTCAGGAATGAAGAACAGGTGCTGGGAAAAGAATCTCTTTCAGTGTGTAAAACGCATTTTTTTCTTCATAGAATTAAGTAATATACCCCTCTAATGTCTCAATACGGGACTATTTTTCTCTACATTAAGATTCTTAGCCCTTTCTGTGTCATGGGCCTTTTTAACATTCTAGTGAAGCCATAGACCTCATCTCATAATAGTTTCTAAATGCATTGAAAATATGTAGGGTTACGAAATAAATCAATTTTATTAGGCCACAGTTATCAGTGTTTTTAAAATTTTAGAGCATTACATGTGCTTCCTTATTAAATTAAATGAGATCTAATGGCAGTCTAAACACTATCATAATTTTAAAATAGTAATGGATATAGAACCCACTCCAGTATTTTTACCTGGAGAATCCCATGGACAGAGGAGCCTCATGGGCTACAGTCCATAGGGTTGCAAAGAGTTGCAACCCTGGGTTGAAGCAACTTAGCACACACTGGATATAAACAATATTTTAAGATATTTACAACAACTCTAATATGATATGAAAATATCTGTTTTCTATCAGTGTTAAGGTTAGAGGAACTGCTCTTTTTTCTGTGGTTTGCTGCCTACATTTAAAATTTTTTAAATGCTAAAGTTTAGTTAGAAGTTACTGAAATAAAGAGGTGTCTTCTTCCCATCCAAATCTGAACAATAGGCTCCTTGGGGATATCTGGATCTTTAGGATAAGAAACCCCATTCTACAGCTATCTTTGGATCCCTTGAAAAACAAACAATACTACTTCTCAAAGTGTGATCAAGTTATCACATTTATGGAATGTTTATCAAAAATGCAGTTCTCTTGGCCTTTTCCTAAACCTGCAGAATCTGCATTCCTATCAAGCATCCAGGTGACTGCCATGCCATGCCAAGTCACTTCATTCATGTCCGACCCTGTGCGACCCCATAGATGGCAGCCCACCAGGCTCCCCCATCCCTGGGATTCTCCAGGCAAGAACACTGGAGTGGGTTGCCATTTCCTTCTCCAATGCATGCAAGTGAAAAGTGAAGGTGAAGTCGCTCAGTCGTGTCTGACTCTCAGTGACCCCATGGACTGCAGCCTATCAGGCTGCTCGGCCCATGGGATTTTCCAGGCAAGAGTACTGGAGTGGGTTGCCATTGCCTTCTCCAGCCAGGTGACTGACATACATACTAAAGTTTGAGAACTGCTTCAAAGGCAGTTATATCAATACTTATCTTTAGTAGAATCATAATTATCAAGCCCAAGCCACAGGTTCTTAAATATTAGTTTGAATATTATAACACATATGTAATATGATAAGCATGGATAAGGCCTATAAATTTTAATTTTTAATAGGCATTTAAAATATTGTGATGATGTTCTCAACTATGTTTTGAGAAATAATCCTAAACTAAGACATAAAATCTGCCTGGGAACGGGAGAAACTGACGAGATTTGCATCCATATCAGTATACAGATAACTATATCAGACACAGTGATACTGATAACTATACTCTAGTCTCCTTTCCTTTTCTGCACCAGTTAACTCCCTGTGACAGAAAGCTGTACACAGAACACTTAAATATGGAGCCAATGCATTATATTACTGAGGATGCAGAAAGCGAGGGAAATTCTCTCTGCCCACTTTTAACATCATGCGTTAAACTGAGACGCAAAAATTAGTCATCATCAACATGAAAAGCAGTAATAACAGTGTGATAGGGCTACCAAAATGTAAAGATCATCTGTACTTTCAACTCCTACCTTTTTCTTCTGCTTCACAAATCTCTATCCCAGTCTCAGAACGTTCTATAACTCGAGCTGCAGATTAGTATTTCCAGCTGCCTACTGGACTTTTACCTCTACATTTCAGAGACAATTCAAACACTAAAAACCAAAACTGAACTCGTCACGTTTTCCCACGTAATGGCTATCTCCTTTATATTGTCTCAAATGTGGGCACCACCATCGAGTGAGACAATCAGAAACTGTCCTAGGTGTTCCCTATTTCTCATTACCTTCTTCTTTGCTACGAAACACAGCTGCAGTGATGACCAATTTTAGAGCAGCAGTCACGGTCTAGTGTCCTCTGAGTCAGCATCTTTGGGAGCAGCAAACTCCAACCTGACTGATGCTATAAGATGGACATAGCCTAATAATGAAAGATCAGAAAAAGAAAATTAAGGAAGTAATCCCATTTACCATCACATCAAAAGAATAAAATACACAGGAATAAATTTACCCAAAGATACAAAAGACCCTGACTCCAAGAACTCTAAGACGCTGATGAAAGAAACTGAAGATGACACAAACAGAAGGAAAGATATACCATGTTCTTGGACTGGAAGACTCAGTGTGGTCAAGACGACTCTGCTTCCCTAGGTAAGCTACAGATTCAATGCAATCCTCTCAAATTACCAATGTCATTTTTCTTGGAAACACAAAATAAACAAAGCAGTCATAGGCATGCGGGGAATGGAACTGGAGGAATCAGGCTCCCTGACTTCAGACTATACTACAAAGCTATAGCCATCAAAACAGTATGAGATTGTCACAAAACTAGAAATATAGATCAATAGAACAGGATAGAATGCCCAGAAATAAATCCATGGACTTATGGTCAATTAATCTGCAACAAAGGAGGCAAGAACATACAATGGAGAAAACACAGTATCCTCAATAAATGGTGCTGGGAAAGTGGACAACTGCATGTAAAAGAATGAAATTAGAATGTTCTCAAACACCATGCACGAAAATAAACTCAAAACGGATTAAAGGCTTAAATGTAAGACCAGTAACTTTAAAACTCCTAGAGGAAAACAGGAGGAACAATCTTTGACATAAATCACAGTAATATCTTTTTGGATCCATTTGCTAGAGTAATGAAAGTAAAAACAAAAATAAATAAGTGGGACCAAATTAATCTTAAAAGCTTCAGCATAGCAAAGGACACCATTAAAAAACAAATGAAAAGATAATACACAGTCAGTCAGTCAGTTAAGTTGCTCAGTTGTGTCCAGCTCTTTGTGACCCCATGAATCACAGCACGCCAGGCCTCCCTGTCCATCACCAACTCCCAGAGTTCACTCAAACTCACCTCCATCGAGTTGGTGATGTCATCCAGACATCTCATTCTCTGTCGTCCCCATCTCCTCCTGCCCCCAATCTCTCCCAGCATCAGAGTCTTTTCCAGTGAGTCAACTCTTCGCATGAGGTGGCCAAAGTATTGCAGTTTCAGCTTTAGCATCAGTCCTTCCAATGAACACCCAGGACTGATCTCCTTTAGAATAGACTGTCTGGATCTCCTTGCAGTTCAAGGGTTTCTCAAGAGTCTTCTCCAACACCACAGTTCAAAAGCATCAATTCTTGGGCGATCAGCTTTCTTCACGGTCCAACTCTCACATCCATACATGACCACGGGAAAAACAATAGCCTTGACTAGACGGACCTTTGTTGGCAAAGTAACGTCTCTGCTTTTTAATATGCTATCTAGGTTGGTCATAACTTTCCTTCCAAGGAGTAACCATCTTTTAATTTCATGGCTACAATCAGCATCTGCAGTGATTTTGGAGCCCAAAAAAAATAAAGTCTGACACTGTTTCCACTGTTTCCCCATCTATTTCCCATGAAGTGATGGGACCACATGCCATGATCTTCGTTTTCTGAATGTTGAGCTTCAAGCTAACTTTTTCACTCTCCTCTTTCACTTTCATCAAGAGGCTTTTTAGTTCCTCTTCACTTTCTGCCATAAGGGTGGTGTCATCTGCATATCTGAGGTTATTGATATTTCTCCTGGCAATCTTGATTCCAGTTTGAGCTTCTTCCAGCCCAGCGTTCCTCATGATGTACTCTGCATATAAGCTAAATAAGCACGGTGACAATATACAAACTTGACGTACTCCTTTTCCTATTTGGAACCAGTCTGTTGTTCCATGTCCAGTTCTAACTGTTGCTTCCTGACCTGCATACAGGTTTCTCAAGAGGCAGGTCACGTGGTCTGGGATTCCCATCTCTTTCAGAATTTTCCAGTTTATTGTGATCCACACAGTCAAAGGCTTTGGCATAGTCAATGAGGCAGATGTTTTTCTAGAACTATCTTGCTTTTTCCATGATCCAGCGGATGTTGGCAATTTGGTCTCTGGTTCCTCTGCCTTTTCTAAAACCTGCTTGAACATCTGGAAGTTCATGGTTCACGTATTACTGAAGCCTGGCTTGGAGAATTTTGAGCATGACTTTACTAGCGTGTGAGATAAGTGCAATTGTGCAGTAGTTTGAGCATTCTTTGGCATTGCCTTTCTTTGGGATTGGGATGAAGACTGACCTTTTCCAGTCCTGTGGCCACTGATGAATTTTCCAAATTTGCTGGCATATTGAGTGCAGCACTTTCACAGCATCATCTTTCAGGATTTGAAATAGCTCAACTGGAATTCCATCACCTCCACTAGCTTTGTTCATAGTGATGCTTTCTAAGGCCCACTTGACTTCATATTCCAAGATGTCTTGCTCTAGGATCTGTGATCACATTATCGTGATTATCTTGGCCGTGAAGATCTTTTTTGTACAGTTCTTCTGTGTATTCTTGCCACCTCTTCTTAATATCTTCTGCTTCTGTTAGGTCCATACCATTTCTGTCCTTTATCAAGTCCATCTTTCCTTGAAATGTTCCCTTGGTATCTCTAATTTTCTTGAAGAGATCTCTTGTCTTTCCTATTCTGTTGTTTTCCTCTATTTCTTTGCATTGATCGCTGAGGAAGGCTTTCTTATCTCTCCTTGCTATTCTTTGGAATTCTGCATTCAGATGATTATATCTTTCTTTTTCTCCTTTGCTTTTTGCTTCTCTTCTTTTCACAGCTATTTGTAAGGCCTCCTCAGACAGCCATTTTGCTTTTTTGCATTTCTTTTCCATGGGGATGGTCTTGGTCCCTGTCTCCTGTACAATGTCACAACCTCCATCCAGAGTTCATCAGGCACTCTATCTATCAGATCTAGTCCCTTAAATCTATTTCTCACTTCCACTGTATAATACAGATTGGGAGAAAATATTTGTATTGAAGTAACCGACAAGGGCTTAATCTCCAAAATGTACAAACAGCTCATACAACTCAAGATCAAAAATTAAATAAATAAACAACCCATTCAAAAATGATCAGAAGAACTTCTTTGGTGGCACATAAGAATGTGCCTGCCAACACAGGGGACACGGGTTTGATTCCTGGTTGGGAAGATTCCACATGCCTCGGAGCAACTAATCCCACGTGCCACAACTTCTGAGCCTGTGCTCTAGGGCCCATGAGCCACAACTACTGAGCCCATGTGTTGCAGTTACTGAAGCCTGGGTGCCTAGAGATTGTGCTCTGCAACAAGAGAAGCCACCACAACGAGAAGTCCGAGCACCACGTCAAAGAGCAATCCCCACTCTCCACAACTAGAGGAAGCATGTCACAGCAACAAAGACCCAGTGTGACCAAAATAAATAAATAAATATTTTTAATGGGCAGAAGATCTAAATAGACATTTCTCCAAAGAAGATATACAGATGTCCAAAAAGCACATGAAGAGATGCTCAACATCTCTACTAGGGAAATGTAAATCAAAACTACAATGAGGTATCACCTTATACCAGTCAGAATGGGCATCATCAAAAAGTCTACAAACAATAAATGCTGGAGAGGGTGTAGAGAAAAGGGGACCCTCCTACACCCTTGGTGGAAATGTAAATTGGGACAGTCACTATGGAGAACAGTGCAGAGGTTCCTTAAAAAACTAAAAATAGAGCTACCGTACGACCCAGAATCCTAAAGAATGGGTTTCTCAATCTGCCTCTGATCCAGGTAAGAGAAATCTTTGGATGCTCACAGGGTCCTGAATCATGAGTATACTACATTGGGGTTGATAGCCAAAGGCTAACCTAATAACATGACTCAGAATTTGGAATTCTGATCAGCAACATCTGGGGAAATGAAGCTGATTGAAGTGAGTATACAGCTAAGGTTTGGGAGGTAAGAGCACTTGAGAATCTCAAACTTGAAGGACTGTTGCACTGTCGGTGGGTAAATCCCCACAAGAAGAGCAAAGCTAATGCAGCAGGAAGGAGCTAGTAAGTAAACCATGGTGGTGGTGAAAATATTCAGTTTTAAAGCTGATCTGAATCTTAATAGGTAAATTTCCAACTTAGCAATGCTGGTGATCTTGCTGGACTGCTCTGTGTTCTTCAATTTACAATCTGTTTTCCTCTGTCATCCTATTCCTCCCAGAGCAGAAGAAATGATATGGAACTCCAGAGAACATAGAGCAAATTCCTGCTAAAACAAGAGAACAGGTGATAGAAAAAAATATTTGTATCACTATGAGAAGGGTAAGTTTAGCCAAAGCTATATGCCATGAAATTAAAATATGCTTGCTCCTTGGAAAAAAAGCTGTGTCAAACCTAAACAGCATATTAAAAAGCAGAAACACAACTTTGCCAACAAAGGTCCATAGAGTCGAAGTTATGGTTTTTCCAGTAGTCATGTATACATGTGAAAGTTGGACCATTAAGAAGACTGAGCACCAAAGAATTGATGCTTTTGAACTGTGGTGTTGGAGAAGACTCTTGAGGGTCCCTTGGACTGCAAGGAGATCCCATAAGTCCATCCTAAAGGAAATCAGTCCTGAATATTCATTGGAAGGACTGATGCTGAAGCTGAAGCTCCAATACTTTGACCATCTGATGTGGAGAGCTGACTCATTGGAAAAGACCCTGATGCTTGGAAAGATTGAGAGCAGGAGGAGAAGGGGACAACAGA
Source organism: Moschus berezovskii (assembly GCF_049115385.1). Classification (NCBI taxonomy): domain Eukaryota; kingdom Metazoa; phylum Chordata; class Mammalia; order Artiodactyla; family Moschidae; genus Moschus; species Moschus berezovskii. The sequence continues at coordinate 12,442,727 of NC_142467.1, forward strand.
AAATGAGATGGTTGGATGGCATCACCGACTCAAGGGACATGTGTTTGAGCAAACTCAGTGGGATAGTGAAGGACAGGGAAGCCTGGTGTGCTGCAGTTCATAGGGTCACAAAGAGTTGGACACGACTTAGCAACTGAACGATAATGTGATTTCAGTGCTGACAAAAGGTGAGATTTGGGGAACAAGACATGGCTGAGATAATTCACTTCTTAATGAGCCCCTGCACAGAGTGATAGGAAATGCTTAGAGCAGCAACACAAGCAAACAAAGCTGGGGTTCTCCTGGGATGAAAGCAGCTCACACAGGCCACTTTAAGCCTCAGAATTTAGAGGCCAAACAATGGGAACCTTCAGTTCAGTTCAGTTCAGTCGCTCAGTCATGCCCAACTCTTTGTGACCCCATGAATCACAGCACGCCAGGCCTCCCTGTCCATCACCAACTCCTGGATTCACTCAAACTCATGGGAACATTAGGTGACAATAAAAATATTACAGAAAAAGGCAGAAAGAAGGATCTCAGGTAAGGCCTGTCACTGAGGAACGAAGCTTGCCTTCTGTGGAAATGGATCCTAACAACTAGCGGGAATTGATTGGTCTCTTGGTGAGGTTGGAACCAAAAAAACTATTTTATTTTATTTTTATCTTACTTTATGTTCACTCTCTTATCCCAGAAAATACCAATGCTCTCTTGGCCTATGGCTGGTAACAGTAATGTGGAACTAGACTTGCTCTCTCTAATCCAGTAAGCAGTAACCACCAGTGGCTACTGACTGCTTGAATGAGTCTAGACTGAACTGAGAGATTCTTCAAGTATAAAATAGCTGCATTTCAAAAACTTAGTACAAAAAGGAATGTAAAATATCACGTTAATTTTTATATTAATTACAAATTGAAAATATACGTTGGATATAGTGATTTAAATTAATTATATTATTAAAATTAATTTTATGTTTCCTTATACTTTATTTATAGGCCTTATCCAGGCTTATCATATTACATATATGTTATAAAAGTGAAAGTGGAGCTGCTCAGTCGTGTCCGACTCTTTGCGACCCCGTGGACTGTAGCCCACCAGGCCCTTCTGTCCATGGGATTCTCCAGGCAAGAATACTGGAGTGGTCTGCCATTTCCTTCTCCAGGGGATCTTCCCAACCCAGGGGTCGAACCCAGGTCTCCTGCATTGCAGACAGACACTTTATCCTCTGAGCCACTAGGGGAATCCTTACTTAAAAGCAACTATAAGAAAAGCCAAAATTATACATGTGATTTGCACTATTTTTCCTTTAGTCAATGCTATTCTAGACCATGACATATGCTAGTTCTAGGGTCATTACTCTTTTTGTGTAGGAATTAGTATTTAATTGGTGGTTCCAAAATTTAGTATATTTAAAAATCAACTAGGTAAAATTTTTAAAATGCCATTTTTGCCCCCACCCACCTAGCAAAATTCTATGCAAACAGTGGATTTGTATTTTCAACCAGTTTCCTAGAAGATTCTGATTCAGGACGTCCTCTGACCATACTTTGAGAAATATTGGCTTTTAGGGTGTACAGTGCAGCCTTGATCATGTTTGATTGTAGAATGTTCTTCTATTTTTCTAAATTTTTTTCATGAGACCAGCTACCGTGATAATCTCATTCTTGTTGACCCTCAGGAACTTGGGTTAAGTAAATCCGATGAGGGCTTTGGGATTGGATTAACTAAATTTTGGAAATGCTAAAAGTTTTACCTCAGACTTAGTGAAAGATGGTCCAGGATATAGCTGCAGAGGAAAGACTTCAGGCTGCGATGAGCCCTCTGAATTAGACCCTGTATATGGGAAAGCATGGTTTAAAGAGAAAATGTGAATGGGTGCAGGCAAGCAGAAGGGAGTCATGCAAGAGGGCTTGAGACCCTGGATCCGATATTGGACTTCGATTTCTCTGTAGGAACAAGGGATTGGCTTGACACTGGGAAGAGATTTGCATTATTAAAATGTATACGGTATATACAGAAAATGTCTCACATTATGTACTCCAGGTACTTCTTGCTTCACTTCCACTCTAAAAGAGGACAAGTGATAAAACACATAGGTAACCATGCTGGGGACTGGAGCTTTTAATGTGACAAGTAAAAAGGCTAAAGCACTACTTTTATAACCTTTTTCAGTTTATATCTTGGCCTGCGACAGCTGGCACAGGGTCCGAGCTGTCCACCTTCTAACACCCTACCTGGCCCCAAAGCACATTTCTGATCCTCTTCAGAAGCACTATTTAAAGTCCTGTGAGTACATGTGATACAATATCTGGTTTTTCCTCAGTCAGCTTTTCTCTAAGAAACTTGCTTCCTTAATGGGTAAGAAGCAGATAAGCCCAGATATCCTCCTAACTGGGAAGGTGGTTTCTCCTTTTCTTCTCTTGAATTCCTAAACCTTGACTTTTAAAAAGATCACATGGAAAAGAGATCTAAGAGATTATTGAAGTTTGATATGTCTGGTCTTTGGGGAAAAAAATATTTTTGTTTTCATTTGCAATATACCTTTGCTTGAGGCAGTTCTTCCTAACTTCTTTTTTTAGTATTTCTTTTTTATTTTTTTAATTATGAAAGTATGATAACATATTTACATGAGGCTTGGAATATATAGACCAAAGCTACATATAATTTTACTATACGTTACCATTCTTTTTTTAAGTAGATGAATTAAAATTTTCAGTTGGCATAAATATCAAACTCTCAAAATTCAATAGAATGAACAGAAAAGGAGAAGGATATAGTAGATCTGAAAGCACTATGACCAATTCAACATAATTAAGGTGCATGCAATTTTCACACAACAACAGGATACAAATTCTGTTCAAGTTCCCATAGATTACAAACCAGGAGACATTGGAACATATCCAGGGACATAAAACAAGGTGTAAAAATTTGATGGTCTAAAGGTCTTGAAATCATACACAGTTTGTTCTCTTATCACTGAGGAATTATGCCTAACCTCTTCTTACCATCTACAAGCCATCAAGAAACCTGGTGAGTAAATGGGCTCGTGAGAGGATGACAGATGAGCATTAGGAAAGTGGGTAAGGTGGCAGACACAGAGCAAAAGGGAAGCAAAGCTGCCTAAGCAGAATACAAAACTGGAAATCATAGTATTGAGCTTCATCTACCAAGAACTAGAATAATTTTGTTTATTATTAGTTAACTGTATTAATATAACTCTGGGGAGATTATTTGCCCCAACTTTCATCAGTATCAAGTTTGGGAATAGAGGTGCTACATAAAACCTCACAGAATAGCTCTGTAACTACAATTTATTTAACGCCTCACTCCTACTGGCTGATGCCCATGATCTGATGAATCTTGCAGTGAGTGCCTTTCCAGGGCCTCTTAATATTCTACTCTCCCACATGAGTTGTAAGTTTTTCAAGAGCTATATATGCATTCCCCGATCTATTTAAGCCAGCTGTGCTTATCAGTATAATTACTTAATAAATATTTATTTTTATTCAATTATATATGAATATTAATATTTTAATAAAATATTATTAAACAAAAATATTTTCATTTATTATATTGTAAATGCTAAACTATTAGAGTAAAACTTAAAATCAAAGAAACATAAATGGAAAAAGACAGAGTTATATCTATAAAAACTATATTTAATATCTTAAAAACTCAATAAACATGAGTTGCTTTTAAAATATTGATGCCATTCCAATCTCAAAGAAAGGCAATATCAAAGAATGTTCAAACTACTGCACAATTTCACTCATCTCAAACACTAGCAAAGTAATACTCAAAATTCTCCAAGCTAGGCTTCAACAGTACGTGAACCAAGAACTTTCAGATGTTCAAGCTGGATTTAGAAAAGCAGAGAAGCCAGAGATCAAATTGCCAACATCCATTAGATCATAGAAAAAGCAAGAGAATTCCAGAAGAAACATCTACTTCTGCTTCATTGACTATTCTAAAGCCTTTGACTGTGTGGAGCACAACAAACTGAGGAAAATTCTTCAAGAGATGGGAATTCCAGACCACCTGACCTGCCTCCTGAGAAATCTGTATGCAGGTCAAGAAACAATAGTTAGAACCAGACATGGAACAATGGACTGATTCCAAATTGGGAAAGGAGTATGTCAAGGCTGTATATTGTCACCCTGATTATTCAATGTATATGCAGAGTGGTGGTTTAGTCACTAAGTCATGTCTGACTCTTTGCAACCACATGGACTGTAGTCTGCCAGGCTTCTCTGTCCATGGGATTCTCCAGGCAAGAATATTGGAGTGGGTTGCCATTTCCTTCTCCAGGGGATCTTCTTGATCCAGGAATTGAACACAGGTCTCCTGTATTGCATGCAAATTCTTTACCAACTGAGCTACAAGGGAAGCTGTTTCCTTATGCAGAGTACATCTTGCAAAATGCCAGGCTGGATGAAACACAAGATGGAATCAAGATTGCAAGGAGAAATACCAATAACCTCAGATATGTAGCGGAGAAGGCAATGGCAAGCCACTCCAGTACTCTTGCCTAGAAAATCCCATGGATGGAGGAGCCTGGTGGGTTGAAGTCCATGGGGTCGCTAAGGGTCGGATGCGACTGAGCGACTTCACTTTCACTTTTCACTTTCACACATTGAAGAAGGAAATGGCAACCCACTCCAGTGTTCTTGCCTGGAGAATCCCAGGGACGGGGGAGCCTGGTGGGCTTCTGTCTATGGGGTCACACAGAGTCGGACACGACTGAAGTGACGCAGCAGCAGCAGCAGCAGATATGCAGATGACACCACCCTTATGGCAGAAAGTGAACAGGAACTAAAGAACCTCTTAATGAAAGTGAAAGAGGAGAGTGAAAAAGTTGGCTTAAAACTCAACACTCAAAAAACCAAGATCATGGCATCTGGTCCCATCACTCCATGGCAAATAGATGGGGATATAATGGAAACAGTGAGAGACTTTATTTCCTTGGGCTCCAAAATCACTGCAGATGGTGACTGCAGCCATGAAATTAAAAGACACTTGCTCCTTGGAAGAAAAGCTATGACAAACCTAGGTAGCATATTAAAAAGCAGAGACATTACTTTGCTGACAATGGTCTGTATAGTCAAAGCTATGGTTTTTCCAGTAGTCATGTACAGATGTACAAGTTGGACCATAAAGAAGGCTGAACACGAAAGAACAGATGCTTTTGAAGTGTGGTGTTGGAGAAGACCCTTGAGAATTCCTTGTACTACAAGGAGATCCAACCAGTCCATCCTAAAGGACATCAGTCCTGAATATTCATTGGAAGGACTGATGCTGAAGCTGAAGTTCCAATACCTTGACCACCTGATGCGAAGAACTGACTCATTGGAAAAGACCCTGATGCTGGGAAAGATTGAAGGAGGGAGGAGAAGGGGACGACAGAGGATGAGATGGTTGGATGGCATCTTCGACTGAATGGACAAGAGTTTGAGTGAACTCCAGGAGTTGGTGATGGACAGGGAAGCCTGGCGTGCTGTGGTTCATTGGGTCACAAAGAGTCAGACATGACTGAGTGACTGAACTGAACTGAAAATATGACACAAATGAACCTATCTACAAAACAAAAACAGACTCACAAACATAGAGAACAGATTTGTGGTTGCCCAGAGGTAGGTTAATAAGGAGGGGGATGGACTGGGAGTATGGGGTTACTAGATGCAAATCACTAACGTTTAGAACAGATAAACAAGGTCCCATAGCACAGGGAGCTATAGCCAATCTCCCATGATAAATGGTAATGGAAAAGAATACTAAAAAAGAACGCATATATGTGTATAACTCAAGTCATTTTGCGGTACAGCAGGAATTAACACAACATTGTATATCAACTATACTTTAAATCAAGAAAAAAAAAACAGAAATTTGGTAAAAAGAAGTGGCATGGTCTGATTTAGCCTTTAAAGCATCTCTAGCTACTGTGTTGAGCACAGACTGGGGAGGAAAATGGATTTGGAGAATGCAGAGGATGAGTTCAGAGGCTCTTGTAGTTATCCACATAAAAGATTTACAAGTTTTTAAAATAGTGAAAAAGTTTTGGTAATTGGGATATCTTTTCAAGATGAATTCTAAAAGAATTAGTAATAGCTTGACTGTGAATACAGAAAAAAAACAAAAATTAATGATTATTCCCAATTATAAATATCTTTTTATAAAACAGTACTCCAAAAAATTAAATTCAGCAGTTAAATGAAAGCATCTTTAAAAATAACAATAACAACAATAATAGTAGCTACATTAGGAGAATCTAGGTTATGCTACTATAAGAAAAAAAAATCTCAGATAAAAGTCAATTTCTTCCTGTATGCAGTTTGTTGCAGGTTTGGGGACTGTTTTAGGACAGCTGTGTTCCACAGACTTTCCACTGATGTAGATCGCTTCACTGGGTGGTCTCTTTCATATCAGCTTAAGGCCTCCTCCATGACCAGCAGAAAAAGAAAGAAAGATAAAAAAAAAAGGATTTCCCTGATGGTTCAATGGTTAAGATTCCATGCTTCATATCCAGGGGCACAGGTTCAATCACCGGTTAGGGAACTAAGATCTCACATGCCAGGTGGCCAAATTAAAAAAAAAAAGAAGTTTCAATGGGCGTTTCCCTACTTCTGCCTAAAAGTGATACGCATCACTTCTGCTCACATTCCACTCACATATCTAGTGCCACAGCTCTACTCAACAGCAATGGAGCTGAGGAATGGTCTTCCCTTTCCATGCTAAGGAGGGGAGAAAGAATATATATTACTAAAAGCTATTAATAATAACCCCTGCTGGCTCAGAGGTTAAAGCGTCTGCCTCCAATGCGGGAGACCCGGGTTCGATCCCTGGGTCGGGAAGATCCCCTGGAGAAGGAAACGGTAACCCACTCCAGTATTCTTGCCTGGAGAATCCCATGGACGGAGAAGCCTGGTAGGCTACAGTCCACGGGGTCGCAAAGAGTCAGACATGACTGAGCGACTGAACGGAACTGAACGGAACGGAAAAGCTATTAATAGCTTTGTCAACTACATTCAGTTCAGTCGCTCAGTCGTGTCTGACCTTGGCGACCCCATGGACTACAGCGCAACAGGCTTCCCTATCCATCACCAACTCTGGGAGTTTTCTCAAACTCATGTCTATTGAGTTGGTGACGCCATCCAACCATCTCATTCTCTGTCATCTCCTTTTCCTCCTGCCCTCAATCTTTCCGAGCATCAAGGTCTTTTCCAGTGAGTCAGTACTTTGCATCAGGTGGCCAAAGTATTGGAGTTTCAGCTTCAGCATCAGTTCTTACAATATATATTCAAGACTGATCTCCTTTAGGATGGACTGGTTGGATCTCCTTGCAGTCCAAGGGACTCTCAAGAGTCTTCATCAACATCACAGTTCAAAAGCATCAATTCTTCAGCGCTCAGCTTCCTTTATAGTCCAACTCTCACGTATACATGACTACTAGAAAAACCATAGTCTTGACTAGATGGACCTTTGTTGACAAAGTAATGTCTCTGCTTTTTAATATGCTATCTAGGTTGATCATGGCTTTTCTTCCAAGAAGCATCTTTTAATTTCATGGTTGCAGTCGCCATCTGCTGTGATTTTAGAGCCCAAGAAAATAACGTCTGTCACTGTTTCGACTGTCTCCCATCTATTTGCCATGGAGTGATGGGACCAGATGCCATGATCTTAGTTTTCTGAATGTTGAGTTTTAAGCCAACTTTTTCATTCTCCTGATCTAAGCCCTAAGTGTGGTGCAATTCAGATATGCTGCTGCTGCTAAGTTGCTTCAGTCGTGTCCAACTCTGTGCGATCCCATAGACGGAAGCCTACCAGGCTCCGCTGTCCCTGGGGTTCTCCAGGCAAGAACACTGGAGTGGGTTGCCATTTCCTTCTCCAATCCATGAAAGTGAAAAGTGAAAGTGAAGTCGCTCAGTCGTGTCCGACTCTTCCCGACCCCATGGACTGCAGCCCACCAGGCTCCTCCATCCATGGGATTTTCCAGGCAAGAGTACTGGAGTGGGGTGCCATCGCCTTCTCCAAGATATGCTGCTAGATGAACCTAAATTCTACATCCATCCTATCCAAAAGAGATGTGTTAACTTGTTCTATTATGGTAGATGGGCTACTTCAAACAAAGTCTAGGAGATGGCCAGAAACCCCCACACAAATTACCCAATGGGAAATGGCCATGTTATCTAAATTAAGTTAAACATTTATCTATGCCTAATTAGCAGAGAATAAAAATGTTGCTTTTGTAGATTCCATATTTATTTATTAAAAAATATTTATTGAGCACTTACTATGTGTCAGGAAACTTTTTAGTAGCTAGGAATGTTTCTGCAAATTAGCAGATAAAAATCACTGCCCTCAGAGAGACAGCACAAGTTGGCAGAGAAGTAGGAGGACATGGAGGACATGTCTCTCCACAGACACATCAGGAATACACCTTGAGGCACAGACGTGCTTGCAGAAAACCAGCTGAGAGTGGACAAGAGTACCTGACCACCAGAAAAGAATATATATAAAACCATGCAAAACTCGGTAGGACAAAGGAACAGGGGGTGGGGGTGGGGGGGACAGACATATTAGTTGAACTGGACTTGCCCTCGGCACGTAGGGAAACTGAAGTAAGGGTCCAATCTCCACATTGGGGCAAGTGTCTGGTTCAGTGGAGAAACATTTAAGGCTGAGAGTGAAGCAGCTGATCTGTGACAGCCTAAATGGAATGAAAATCAGACAGTCCTTGCCGCAGCCATATGTACCCTGGACAGGCATGCAGGTCCCAGAGAAGGCACAGTGGCTGGGAGCTAGAGTGTAAGGATTGTGGAGCAATCTCAGGGAGAGGGCTACTGTTGACTGCAGAGAGACGGACTGAGGGGACCTGAGGGAGGAGTGTGTGGTGGGAAATACCTGTGAAGGAAATCCAGGCAGCAGTGGAAGCAAGGCAATACTGCTGAGTCATGCAGAGTGGGTGGAGCCATCACTGTAGCCTCTCTCTCCCCACACGCCAGCATAAGCAGCTGAACAATAGACAGGCTTGGCTATCAAGTGCCTGATGCCCAGAATACACAGAGTAGGACCCCACCAGGGTCTAAAGGCACTAAAGGTGCCTGACGTGCTGATCTACAGAGAAGGACCCCAGCCAGGGCCGGTGGGTGCGTGTGGGCCCTCTATGTAACTGATGCGCCAAACAACAGAGAAGGACCCCAGGCAAGGGAGCCCCCTAAGGGCCTGAATGGGCAGAGCTATGGAGAAAAACTAGTCAAAGAGGCCTACTGATCACCAGCTACCAGAGTCTGGAAAAAAAGACTCTGAGAGAGCCATAATTCCTGCGGCTCAGGCAATCCATGTCCCTGCACTCTTGGAGCCATCAGGGTCCCCACGACCCAAGCAGTGGTGCCACCTTCACGCTTAACCCTCACTGGGTAGAGCTGCCACAGGCAAAAAAATAGTCTGAGATCTATGCACGCGGGTGTCACTTCGATCCTGTCCAACTCTTTGTGACCCTGTGGACTGTGGTCTACCAGGCTTCTCTGTTAGTGGGGTTCTCCAGGCAAGAATACTGGAGTGTATTGGCCAATACTGGTTGCCATACCTTTCCAGAGAACTATATTTCCTGCTGCCCTAGCTGCCAACTCCCCTGAGTACCTGGTGCTGCCAGAGCCCCTGTGACCCAAGCAGCTATATCACCTCCACACATGGCCCTCACTGAAGCAGATGCAAGCCCTCTAGGGCAGCCTCAGGAGCAAACCCCAGTGAATCGCCACATGCAGAGATGGAAATAAAACCACAACTGAAACCCAGGGGCAGTGTGGCTAAGGAAGAAGACCCAAAACCTTCCCACCAGCTGCACAAGCTGCAGATTAAATCCACATGATCAAGTAGGCAGACTCTGTGTCTATGGAAAATATAAAAGGACATTGAGAGCTCCCACAAAAGAAAACACACTCGTTCTGATAGCTATGGACACTGAAGGCAAGAACACAGAGGAGTAAGACCAGATTAGAATCTGAGTTGCCCCCACAGCAAATCAACAAAATTAGAAATGAAAAAGGGGAGATTACAAGAGACAATGCAGGAATACAAATGATTATAAGAGACTATTACGAACAACTATATGGCAATAAAATGAATAACCTGGAAGAAATGGACCGATTCTTAGAAAAGTTCAATCCAAAACTGAACCAGGAAGAAATAGAAATTATGAACAACCCAATTACAAACACTGAAATTGAAACTGTGATAAAAAATCTTCCCAAAAACAAAAGACTAGGACCAGATGGCTTCATCAGTTCAGTTCAGTTCAGTCGCTCAGTTGTGTCCGACTCTGCGACCCATGAATCACAGCACGCCAGGCCTCCCTGTTCATCACCAACTCCCGGAGTTCACTCAAACACACATCCATTGAGTCGGTGATGCCATCCAGCCATCTCATTCTCTGTCATCCCCTTCTCCTCCTGCCCCCAACCTTTCCTAGCATCAGAGTCTTTTCCAGTGAGTCAACTCTTTGCATGAGGTGGCCAAAGTATTGCAGTTTCAGCTTTATCATCAGTCCTTCCAATGAACACCCAGGATTGATCTCCTTTAGAATGGACTGGATAGGTGAATTCTATCAAACATTTGGAGAAGAGCTAATGCCTATCCTTCTAAAAGTCTTTCAAAAAATTGTAGAGGAAGGAACACTTTTAAACTCATTCTATGAGGCCACCATCACTCTGATACCAAAACCAAACAAAGACAACACAAAAAAGAAAACTACACACCAATATCACCGATGCACATAGATGCAAAAATCCTCAACAAAATCCTAGCAAACAGAATGCAAGAACACATTAAAAAGTTCATACACCATGATCAAGTTGAGTTTATTCCAGGGAAGCAAGGATTCCTCAATATACGCAAATCAATCAATGTGATACACCATATTAACAAACTGAAAGATAAAAACCATATGGTAATCTCAATAGATGCAGAAAAAGCCTTTGACAAAATTCAGCACCCATTTATGATTAAAACTCTTCAAAAAATGCGCACAGAAGGAACCTACCCCAACATAGTAAAGGCCATATTTGATAAGCCCACAGCAAACATTATTCTCAATGGTGAAAAACTGAAAGCATTCCCCCTAAAATCAGGAACAAGATAAGGGTGTCTACTCTCACCACTATTATTCAACATAGCTCTGGAAATCCTAGCTACAGCAATCAGAGAAGAGAAAGAAGTAAAAGAATCCAAATCAGAAAAGAAGAAAAACTCTCACTGTTTGCAGATAACATGATACCATACATAGAAAACCCTAAAGATACTATCAGAAAATTACTAGACCTAATCAGTGAATTTAGCGAAATTGTAGGATACAAAACCAATACACAGAAATCACTTGCATTTCTATATACCAACAATGGAAAATCAGAAAGTGAAATTAAGGAATCAATCCAACTCACTATTGAAACAAAAAGAATAAAATATCTAGGAATAAACCTACCTAAGGAGACAAAAGAACTGTATACAGAAAGTTATAAGACACTGATGAAAGAAATCAAAGTTGACATAAACAGATGAAGAGATATTCCATGTTCCTGGGTAGGAAGAAGCAATATTGTGAAAATGACTCCATTACCAAATGCAGTCTACAGATTCAGTGCAATCCCTATCAGATTACCAATGGCATTTTTCACAGAACTAGAACAAAAAATTTTACAACTCATATGGAAACACAAAAGACCTCGAATAGCCAAAGCAGTCTTGAGAAAGAAGAATGGAGCTGGAGGAATTAACCTTCTAGACTTCAGATTATACTACAAAGCTACAGTCATCAAGACAGTATGGGACTGGCACAAAAACAGACATATAGACCAATGGAACAAGATAGAAAGCCCATGCACCAATGAGTACCTTATTTTTGACAAAGGAGGCAAGAATATACAATGGGACAAAGAGAGCCTCTTCAAAAGTTGGTGCTGGGAAAACTGGACAGTTACATGTAAAAGAATGAAATTAGAACACTTCCTAACACCATACACAAAGATAAACTCAAAATGGATTAAAGACCTAAATGGAAGACCAGAAACTGTAAAATTCTTAGAGGAAAACAAAGGCAAAACACTTGATGACATTAATCAAAGCAAAATCCTCTATGACCCACCTCCTAGAGAAATGGAAATAAAAACAAAAGTAAACAAGTGGGACCTGATTAAACTTAAAAGCTTTTGCACAGCAAAGGAAACTATAAACAAGGTGAAAAGACAACCCTCAGAAGAGGAGAAAATAATAGCAAATGAAACAACTGACAAAGGATTAATTTGCAAAATATATAAGCAGCTCATACAACTTAATACCAGAAAAACAAACAGGCCAATCAAAAAGTGGGAAAAAGATCTAAACAGACATTTCTCCAAAGAAGACATACAGACGGCTAACAAACACATGAAAAGATGCTCACCATTGCTCATTATTAGAGAAATGCAAATCAAAACTACAATTAGATATCACCTCACACCAGTCAGAATGGCCATCATCAAAATGTCCACAAACAATAAATGCTGGAGAGGGTGTGGAGAAAAGGGAATGCTCTTGCACTGTTGGTGAGAAAGTAAATTGATAAAGCCACTATGGAAGACAGTATGCTGCTGCTGCTGCTAAGTCACTTCAGTCGTATCCGACTCTGTGAGACCCCACAGATGGCAGCCCACCAGGCTCCCCGGTCCCTGGGATTCTCCAGGCAAGAACACTGGAGTGGGTTGCCATTTCCTTCTCCAATGTGTGAAAGTGAAAAGCGAAAGTGAAGTCATTCAGTCGTGTCCAACCCTTAGCGACCCCACGGACTGCAGCCTACCATGCTCCTCCATCCATGGGATTTTCTAGGCAATAGTACTGGAGTGGCTTGCCATTGCCTTCTCCGATGGAAGACAGTATGGAGATTCCTTAAAAAAAAAAACTAGGAATAAAACCACCATATGACTTGGCAACCCCACTCCTAGGCGTATACCCTGAGGAAACCAAAATTGAAAAATACACATGCACTCCAATGTTCAGTGCAGCACTATTTACAATAGCTAGAACATGGAAGCAACCTAGATGTCCATCGACAGATGAATGGATAAAGAAGTTGTGGTATTCCACACAATGGAATATTACCCAGCCATAAAAAGGAACATATTTGAGTCAGTTCTAATGACGTGGATGAACCTAGAGTCGTGAAGTAAGTCAGAAAAAGAAAGATAAGTATTGTATACTAACGCATATATATGGAATCTAAAAAGATGGTACCAAAGGCTTTATTTGCAGGGCCGCAATGGAGAAATAAACATTGAGAACAGACTTATGGACATGGGAAGAGGGGAGGAGAGGGTGAGATGTATGCAGAGAGTAACATGGAAACTTATATTATCAAAAGTCAAATAGATAGCCAGTGGGAATTTGCTGTACGTCTCAGGGAACTCAAACAGGGTCTCTGCATCAACCTAGAGGGGTGGGGCAGGGAGGGACATGGGAGGGAGGTTCAAGAGGGAGGGGATATATGTATACCGATGGCTGATTCATGTTGAGGTTTGACAGAAAACAACAAAATTCTGTAAAGCAATTATCCTTCAATTAAAAAATAAATAACAAAATCACTGCCCTCATCTAGTTCACATTCTAGTAAGATAAAACAGACAGTAAACAAAATAAGCAAAACACAGGAAGGAAATGCCAAAATATCTGAGATTTGCTTCAAAATTCAGTAGAAAAAAAAAGTAGTTGCGTTATTTTTGTTGTTGCTCAGTCATGTTGGACTCTTTGCAACCCCATGGACTGTAACCCTCCAGGCTCCTCTCTCCATGGGATTCTCCAGGCAAGAATACTGGAGTGGGTTGCCATATCCTCCTCCAGGGTATCTTCCCAACTCAGGGATCAAACCTGCATCTTCCACATTGGAAGGCAGATCCTGTACCACTGAGCCACCTGGGAAGCCCAGTTGGGGTATAGTTTAAATAAAATTGGTAAAATATTAGTAACTATGAAGCTTGGTACTGGGAACATGGGGATTCACTATGTCATTAACACATGTGTGCATGCACACACACAACTGTTCATTTGTGATAAATGCAATATGAGAAAGTAAAGCAGAATAGCAGAATGAGTAGTCGGAGTACAGTTACAGAGTGATCAGGGAAGGCCTGCTGAACGATATCTGAACAAAAGTCATTTGAAACGGGTTACACATTTATTCACTATACTCAGATGAATGACAATGAGGTCCTTGCCTCTTCTATCTGATCCTACTTGTGAAACTCTACTATTTTAGGAGGCAATGAAGAAGAAAATCTAAATTTAATCCTACCGAGGAAAATCTCACCCTAATCTACTTGTAGCCACAAATGCATTAGATAGGGCACACTCATGAGGCAACATAGAGACACAACTTCTACCGCTCTAGTGAATACAGCCTTGTCACTGAATTATAATAGGTCTAAGGCACCCAGGTATATTCAAAGTATGCAAGTCTATACATTTTTATGCTTAACCTAGTTTTATAGTTTTTATGTTCTCATCTTTCTTACGCAGTTTCCTTCCCCCTCAGTCCAAAAATGCTCCCTAGTTTTTCTCTAAGGAAATGCTGACTAGACCACAGTTTTAACAATTTTCTGGGTTGACGGCCCAGGCCAGCAGCAGTGGGATCTATACAGTGTAATATCAGTTACAATTTGTCCTTCTTTGGTCAAACCCCAGTTGCCGTTGTAGCTCATCCTGTGCTTATCATCATAAGAATGCAAACATTTTGCAGCTGCATCATCCTTATCTCTTTCTCACAGTGTCTTGATGACCTTACAATTCTCTCTGAATTCGGGGGCTTCATACGTTCTTCATACAACCTACATCACTTTAATTCCATCCTCCAACATAAGATGTTGTCCCTCTGATCAGTTCTACTCAACACCAGGAATTTAAATGCTCCAGATCCCTAGAGATCCTGTCCCTTAGCCCTGGCCCCCAACCCCTTTATCCCCTTCAGAAGCCGACTCTCTCCTTTTCTGTCTTTTTGAATCCTCCCTTTCGAAAAGCCCTGGGCAAGTTTCTTATGTGTTGTGAGTAGTGGATTAAAAGGAAAGGAAATTATAAATTGATAAATTATATCAAAATACAATGCAAGTAATAAAAGTAAGTTGTTTATGTGAAAACTTTTTTTTTCCCCTGTGGCAGATATACACACTGAATATTATATACACATGTGAACTGGGTCATGTAAACACAATGTATCCTATTATGGCTGCTGCTGCTGCTAAGTCCCTTCAGTCGTGTCCGACTCTGTGCGACCCCACAGACGGAAGCCCACCAGGCTCCCCCGTCCCTGGGATTCTCCAGGCAAGAACACTGGAATGGGTTGCCATTTCCTAGTGGTGCTTTGAAAGACTGGTAGCTACCAGGCCTAGTTTTTGATATGCTAAATGCAAGTAAAAGGAGTCTGAGGAAACCTTTTCACCCTTCAAGGTTGCAAGACAATTATCTTCCTAGAGAGGTCAGGAAAGCCAGCTTTTGAGTTTAAAGCTCATCCATGTCCTTTTCAGTACAGCTTTCCTTGTGTAATGGCCTTGGGCTCCTTTTGTGTCATAAGACTCAAACCCAGGCTGGAGGAAGGCTGCAATGAGCACTGCGTTGTATTAGGATAATATTATAAAATACCGTCCTATTAAACATGCCAATTATAAGTCTTGGGTTTCCAAATAGATTTGCAGTCGCTTAAGTAAGAATCCCATGGACAGAGGAACCCTGCAGGTCCCGGTCTACGGGGTCGCAGAGTTGGATACGACTGAAGTGACTTAGAACGCATACACAAGTAAGAAAGACAGTTTTGGGAATTCCCCTGTGGTCCATTGACTAGGACTTCAAGCTGTTGGGGGAACCAAGATCCTGCCAGCTGTGCATCGCAGCCAAAAAAAAAGGAAGGCAGTTTTCCTTAGCGACTCCAAGATATTTGAATAAATGAAGCAGTAATGGCTTGCAGACCCCTTAGGCAACTGTGGGAGGAGATGCTGACACCTGTGGGACAAGCAGTTTCTCTTTTTAAGCCAGTTGGGTTTGTGTAACTACGTGGTCAGCATTCCCCCCCCCCTCATATCTGAACTTCAACAGATGCACGTATCCCACTAGAATGTAAGGACTTTTTTTGACCGCTATATCATTAGTAACCAGAATAGCAGCTAGCATACAGTGTGTACTCAAAAATATTTGCAGAAAAAGTTGCTGGTTTAAAGTGTATTTTTGCACCTATCTTAAAAAACACACACACAATTATTTTTCTAGAATCAACACCAGCAAAATATCCAGTGTCTCCACACAGGGACTGGGAGTTAGGCTTACCTGGGCTGCAGACCACTGGGCATGAGCATGATTATAGTCACTAAATTACCTGCAAAGGTTCAGAATAGAGGAAGCCAACTCGGAGTCCCAAATTCAAACCTTAAGGGCCAGGGCTTACACATAAATGCCAAGGTAAGGAAGTAGAAGAGATGGAATGAGGGATCACGGTACATATAAGAAATGGACCAGAACCAGGGAGTGGGGGCCAGAATGGCTTCTGCAAATACCAGTGGGTAGTTTCTTTTATAAGAGATACAAGTTTGAATGAGAAAATAGAGAATGATTAAAGAAATAAGATTGGATATGTGGTGTGGTTTGGGCCATGAAAGAAAAAAATGTGAGGACCTGAATAAAACAGAGTAAAAGTTAGATTTTAGATATTCCTCTGATTAGAATTTTCAAGACTTGGTGCCCTGTACAACACAAGGAATACAGCCAATGTATTATAATAACTATATGGAGTATAATCTTCAAAAATTGTGAATCACTATATTGTATACCTGTAACTTACATATTGTACAGCAACTATACTTTAATTAAAAAAAGACTTTGTGACTAATTAGTATGATATGAAGGAAGAATAATAATGATTAAGGCAATTTACTTAGGGAACTGGAAAGATAGTGACTGTATACAAAGAGACAGAGACTCTGTGTGGGAGTTTTGTTCTGCCATAAATTCAGTACTCTATGAGCTTAATTTTGAACAAAATGAATTTGAAGTGTCTGTAGAAAATTCAAAATTTGAGACATCAAAAAAGCCTTTCAAAATTTTCACACAGATCTCAGAGAAAAGGTTAGAGTTGGCCAAAACAATCTTGAGAAGGAAGAACAGAGCTGGAGGTATCAGGTTCCCTGACTTCAGACTACACTACAAGGTTACAATAGTCAAAACAGTATTGGCACAAAAATAGACACATAAATCAATGGAACAGATTAAAGAGACCAGAAGTAAACCCACACACTTATGGTCAATTAATCTATAATAAAGGAGGCAAGAATATACAATGGGAAAAAGACAGTCTCTTCAATAGAGATGCTGGGGAAACTGGATAGCTACATGTAAAAGAGTGAAATTAGAACATTTTCTCATACCATATATAAAAATAAACTTAAAAGGGATTAAAGACCTCAATGTAAGGCCAGAAACCATAAAACTCCTAGAAGAGAATATATGTAAAATACACTTTGACATAAACTATAGTAATATCTTTTTGGGTCTGTCTTCTAAGGGAAAGGAAACAAAAGTAAAAATAAACAAATGGCATCTAATTAAACTTAAAAGCTTTTGCATGGCAAAGGAAACCACTGACAAAATGAAAAGTCAACCTGCTGACGTAGATATGGAATAAAATATTTGCAAATGATCTGGCCCATAAGGGGTCAATATCCAAAATATATAAATAGCTCATCCAACTCAATATAAAAAAAAAAAAACAATTAAAAAATGGGCAGAAGACTTGAATAGACATTTTTCTGAAGAAGATACACAGATGGCCAACAGGTATATGAAAAGATGCTCAACACTGCTAATGATCAGAGAAATGTAAATCAAAACCACACCTCCAGCAGTCAGAATAACCATCATTAAAAAGTCTACAAATAATAAATGCTGAAGAGGATGTGGAGAAAAGGGAACCTTCCTATCGTGTTGGTAAAAATGTAAATTGGTGCAGCCACTATGAAGAATAGTAGGAAGGTTCCTTAAGAAACTAAAAATAGAACTATCATATGACCCAGCAATCCTATTTTAGACATATATCTAGAAAAGACAAAATCTCTAATTTGAAAGGATACATGCACCTCAGTGTTCATAGCAGAACTATTTACAATAGGAAGACATGAAAGCAACCTAAGTGCCCATCAGCAGATGAATGGATAAAGAAGACATGATATGTATGTGTATATATGTAATAGAATATTACTCAGCCACAAAACATGAAAATTTGCCATTAGCAGCGACATGGACAAACCCAGAGACCATCGAGTGAGTGAAGCCAGTCAGACACAGACAAAAGTTACGTGGCAGCACTTATGTGTGTACTCTAAAAATAATGCAAGTGAGTCTGTTTACAAAACAGACTCACAGACAGAGAAAACAAACTAGTGGTTACCAAAGGCGGAAGTGGTGGAGGGTAGGTGGTGGAGAGAGGGATAAGTTAGGAGTATAAGGTAAACAGATATACACCATTATAAAATAGATATCCAACAAGAATCTTCTGTATAGCACAGAGAACTATATTCAGTTTCTTGTAATAGCCTATGATGGAAAAGAATCTGAAAACGTGTGTGTGTGTGTGTATAATTGAATCGCTTTGCTGTATACCTGAAACTGACACAATACTGTAGACCAACTATACTGCAATCTTAAAATAATGAGAATTAGAAAATTACTAAAGATCCTTCATGCCTAAGAAATACATTCAAGGTATAAATGGTTTGTCAGCAATGAGTTTAGATAGCAAGTAGGACCTGAAGGTCCTTCCTTGCTGAAGGAAGTGTTTTTAAAGCAGAATTACAGGATTTTGCCTCTGAAATATATGTAAGCTATGGAATTCTTGAAAGCAGTCTATGACTGCCCTCTTCTGTTAATTACATGGTGAAGATAAGAGAAACCAAACACACAATATTTTACTTTAAAACTAAAAGATTCCTACCACCCCTTATGACAAATACTCATTTACTCAGAAAACAAATACATTAAAATATGACATTCAGGTGAGTTTGATTGTAAAATTTTATAGTTAATGAGAAACTCCATGGCTATTATTACATTAAATTTGCCCAAAAAAATAATATGCAACATGTTAGGCATCACAAATTCATGTCAGTAAATATAAGTGTAATACTTACAAGGCATAAAAATATTTTTATGCCAAAAAAGGAGCAGAGTTGATCTAGTCACAATTTTGCCTCTTAAAAAGCAGCAAAGAAATTTCTACTATTATATATGCTTGCCAAAATCTCAAAATTTGAGGATGTATACCAAGTATCTCTACTGTCTCCTGACAATTAATTGTGCTATTTAGAAATCAGACTTAAATTTTCTTTGCTTTTACTTTATTTGTTTTTTTGTTTTGGTCATTGCTGTTGTTTTATTTCAAAAATCAGAAAACAGCATTTTAAAACTGCAATGAATTCTCTTACATCTACATTTAAAATACAACTATTTTATTCATTCAACAACTTTTTAAAAAATGAGGTATAACTCACATACCATAAAATTCACTCTTTAAAAGTGTATACAATTCAGGGGTTTTTAGCCCCAAGGGACAGCAGCTATGTATCAAGCTGAAAGCCTACTGTATATCAAGTTCCTGTTCAATTTGATATTCATGTACTAGAAATCAGAATTTTCAAATTATTTCATTTCAGGGCCATGCCAGATAAACCAGGCAATGTTGGAATAATCATTGGTTCCTGACCAGAGTTGAATACAGCCAACGTGGAAAATGGAATATGCTTCCAAAATTAGACACAATACAATGTACAGAGTCAAAAATTGTTTTGCCTTTGCATAACCTTGCCAGCTTATAAACATAGATTGAACCTCTGGTATTGTCTGGACAGATAAGAAGTGATTTGTTACTAGGGAGAACAGGAGATCACAGAATTTTAGAATTGGGTGATGCCTTAGAGATCATTTATATCTTAAATCTCCGTTGTACAAATCAGGAGAACAAAGGCCATAAGAGAGTTAGTGTTCAGCTGAAAGTCACAAACTCAAAGGAAAGCTTTCAGATTCTTACTTACTGCTTCTTCCTCTACAATAATTTGCAAACTGTATTTCTCCAGGATTTTGGGAGAAACCTATAAGACTTCCCTGGTGGCTCAGGCGGTAAAGCGTTTGTCTACAATGCAGGAGACCCGGGTTTGAACCCTGGGTTAGGAAGATCCCCTGGAGAAGGAAATGGCAATCCACCCCAGTACTATTGCCTGGAAAATCCCATGGACAGAGGAGCCTGGTAGGCTACAGTCCATGGGGTCGCAAAGAGTTGGACACTACTGAGTGACTTCACTTTCACAAGGCTTCTAGGATGATGGAGGGGTAGCTGAGAGGAGCCTTGGTATTTGGTATCTCTCGCTAACTTACTCTAATGTCTTTGACTTTTAATATTCTAACCAAGTTTTTGTTTTAAAGTCGTTTCACTGCTAAAAAAAAAAAAAGAATACATCTATTAATAAAATTTTTGGAATTTGCTAAACTACTCCAGTGTCCAGAGAAGGTATGTACTTAACACTGCAAACACAGTTTAAACATCCTGCCTCAAAAACTGCTCATCAACACCTAAACAGTTCACTGGTTTCTTAGTTTTAGTCCCTCAGTCATGTCTGACTCTTTGTGACCCCGTGAACTGTAGCCGGCCAAACTCCTCTGTCCATGGGATTTCCAGGTAAGAATACTGGAGTGGGTTGCCATGCCCTTCTTCAGGGGATCTTCCTGACCCATGGATTGAACTTGGGTCTCCTGCATTGCAGGCAGATTCTTTACCATCTGAGCCAGCAGGGAAGGTTTAGGACACGGTATTACATTTTAGGAATTGATCCTTTTTCATGCAAGTAGAATTTTTAAAATATATAGAACATGCTTGAAGTCCCCCAAAAGAAAGCACTTTCTATTTACTGACCTCAAGTTCAGGTACTGAAATGACAGGAAAAAGAAAAAACCCCACATACTGGTAGATGACTATTAACTCAATGCAAATCTGTCTACATTCGAAAATGTATTTCTGACTATGGTTTCTGTAATATTGATCTGAATTGAAAATAGAATAGCACTTTCCCCTGAGTACTTCATTCTTAAAAATAAAGTGCTTATAAAATGTTTGAAGTCAAATTATGCCTAAAGAAGTAATAAAGATGCTTTGCTAAAGAGGCTATTCAAATACATATTCTAGTACTACATATTATACTACTACTAGTATAGCAAATATTTTGTCTTATTCCCTAAGGTAACTGACCTTCAAGGAGTATGAAAGGCTGCCTTGGCACTAGAATTCCCAACATATTTAAGGGTCACCAAAATGTGTTGGGAGTAAAAAGAGTGGGGTGTAGACACTCACTAGATCAAAGCTCTTTGAAAGTCATTTCAATAAATTTACTTCTGTAGGTACTTTGATGCTTTCTTGGGTCACTTACGATATTTTAGGGCTAGGTTGACATCAACACTTAGAGATCCAGAGTATCATCTTATTCTCCCAAGTAAGAGTAGACACATTTAGAGGCCAGGTAATAAATGTGCCACAGACTGGGTGACTCAGACAAAAGAAACTTATTTTCCCAGAGTCCTCTGATGCTAGGAGCTCGAGATCTAGGTGTCAGCAGGCTTGATTTCTTCTGAAGCCTCTCTCCTAGGTGTCTTCACATGGTCTTGCCTCTGTACCTGTCTGTTTCCAAGTCTCTTCTTATAAGGACACCAGTTATTTTGGAGTAGAGCCTATACTAATGATCTCACTTTAACTGAATTGCGTCTTTAAAGATCTTATCTCCAAATGTAGCCACATTCTGAGGTCCTGGATATGAATTTTGAGAGGACAAAATCGAGTCCACAGTACTCACCATGCAGCAATAAATGCTGCTGGTAAATGTTTAACAAGCAGCTCACAAAAAAGGAAAACGCCCAGAATTGTAGCATATATTTATTTCTTTGGTTTAAAAGTCTCTTCTCTCAGCCAGGGTCAAGCTACCAGTGTGATCCCTATGAGTGCAGAGTTGGGAAGAGATAGGCAGCAATACAGCTTTTTATAGTATTTCTACTACAGGAATACACAGATGTAAATAAACTTAAGAACAGAGGTCAGGAGTCAGCAAACGTTTCTGTGTGTGGCCAGGTGATATATATTTTCAATTTGTTCAACTCTGTCGTAGCAAGAAAGCAGCCATAAACAATGTGTAAACAGATAGGCATGGCTCTGTTCCAAGGAAACTTCAGTCTGCTGCTGGCCTTTGCCAGCTGATAAGGAGATGAGGAGATCATTGCTTCTTTAGCAGCTTTCAAGCAGCCTTCCTGAAGGCCCATTCCCCCACTCAAGTTCTCCTGCTACAGTTGCTGGTACCCCCTGAGCCTTCTCAGGCTAGGGCAGCCACAGGCATGCACTACCCAGATCTCCCTTCAAGACGTAACTTCGCCATTCCACTGCAAAGAATGCTAATAAGCTAACTGGCTCCACCTGCAGCACTTTTAACGTCTGCCAGAGCCTTCCAGCTGAGACCATCTCTTGCCTAGCAGGCTCTCAGCCAATGACTGAGCATGGCAGTGGTTCTGGGGCTGAGCCATTTCTGCCCAATGTAGGATTTCCATGACAGGGAATATTTGCTCCAGAGCCGCACATCGTGCTGACCGAGCTTTTGTCATTTATGTTTCACAGTCTCAAGCTTTTCCCCATTCCTGCTCTTTCCCTCTTTTTCTTTCTTTCTCAAGAGACTTCTTGTACGCCTAACTTCAAGTCATCTTCGGTCTCTTGGAACACCCAAAGTGACCCTGTGGGTGAAAGGAGTAGTCCAAGAAAATCAAGTAGTAAGATAGGGGTTGGGCTAGACCAGAACCACCCTGCTATCAATGAACCTCATCCCATAAGGTATTTGGGGCAGAGATAGGCCCTGGCAGAATGTGGAGGCCTGATTACTGAAACGCTCACTGTTTATGACATGGGAGACCATTCTGATACAGAGGAATGCCTTGGGTGGGGGAAAACGCAGGCAATTCAAAAGTTTGTGTATGTGCATGGAACAATGGATACAAGCTATTATTGGCTGGCCATTACTAACTTGCATTGAAGCCTACAGAAAGTTAATGAAAAACCTGAAAGCGCTTAATAAACAAATGAAAATGCATTGCCAAATGGCTTCTTTAGTAGCTTCCAAAGAAGCACGTTTCCTTATCTCTCGGAAAACAGAAACAGCTTGAACACCAAACTTAGAATTTAATCGTCAAGATGCTTTAAAGTTCATTAAAGCCAAGGATAGATAACTTGTTGGAAAACTTGAGATCCTGACACACGGAACGGGGACAGCTGTGTGGACGTTCTCAAAGATTCTGCTCCTGAGACTCCTCGGAACACTGGAGTCTGCAAAGGTCACCCTTATTAAAGCTAGCACTCCCCCTAAGCCACTGCAGTGAGTTCTTCTGAGCAAGACAACACAAAGCCCCATAGAAACCTATCTCACCTCCTCTCAGGGCTGCTGTATCGACAACTAGTGGCAAGTCACAGCACAAGACACATGGCAATGTGCTGGGTCTGCTCTACACTCTGAAGAAGCAGCAAGAATTTGTCAGCTTATACTGGCAGTAAACAGGGGAGCATTGGGGACTGGATTTTGAGGGTCCTTAATCAAGAGAGCTAGGTGAAACTGGATAAGGGTGAATATATTGACTTGGAGGCATTTGGGGGATACAGGATTTAATACCCTGGCACCAAAGGATGGAGCCAACTTCCTATTAAGCTGGTTTCTATAAGTCTGGAGAAAGTAATTGTGCTGAGATGCTGAAATATCTGAATTGCAGACAACAGAAGGTGGGATTAAAGAGCTTAGTGAAGTGGGCAGGTTGCAGTGCATATATCATGTGAGGTCAGGAGCCCACGGGAAAGACTATGTTCCATGAGAGGGGTCAGAGGGTACACCATTCACCAAGGTCTTCAGGAGTGCCCTCCTGAGAGCATTACTCCCTCACTAGGAAGCTCAGTGACAGCTCACCTCTGAGGGCCAAGGCTCACAGTAGGAGATGCTATTCACAGGCTTGGTGTATTCAGCTGCAATAGGAATAATGGAGCCTAGAAGTATAGTAGATCAGGAGGCAGAATATAATGCCAAGAATCAGTATAGTCACAATTATCCTTTGTGCGTGTGTGCTAACTCGCTTCTGTTCAGTTCAGTTCAGTCGCTCAGTCATGTCCGACTCTTTGCGACCCCATGAATCACAGCAGCCTCCCTGTCCATCACCAACTTCCAGGATCTACCTAAACTCATGTCCGTCAAGTCGGTGATGCCATCCAGCCATCTCATCCTCTGTCGTCTCCTTCTCTTCCTGCCCCTAATCCTTCCCACCAACAGAGTCTTTCCCAACGAGTCAACTCGTCACATGAGGTGGCCAAAGTATTGGAGTTTCAGCTTCAACATCAGTCCTTCCAATGAACACCCAGGACTAATCTCGTTTAGGATGGACTGTTTGGATCTTCTTGCAGTCCAAGGGACTCTCAAGAGTCTTCTCCAAACCCCAGTTCAAAAGCATCAATTCTTCAGCGCTCAACTTTCTTCACCGTCCAACTCTCACATCCATACATGACCACTGGAAAAACCATAGCCTTGACTAGACGGAGCTTTGTTGGCAAAGTAATGTCTCTGCTCTTTAATGTGCTATCTAGGTTGGTCATGACTTTCCTTCCAAGGAGTAAGCGTCTTTTAATTTCTTGGTTGAAATCACAATCTTCAATGATTTTGGAGCCCCCCAAAATAAAGTCTGACACTGTTTCCACTATTTCCCCATCTATTTCCCATGAAGTGATGGGACTAGATGCCATGATCTTTGTTTTCTGAATGTTGAGCTTTCAGCCAACTTTTTCACTCTCCTCCTTCACTTTCATCAAGAGGCTTTTTAGTTCCTCTTCACTTTCTGCCATAAGGGTAGTGTCATCTGCATATCTGAGGTTATTGATATTTCTCCCAGCAATCTTGATTCCAGCTTGTGCTTCTTCCAGCCCAGCATTTCTCATTCCCTGGTGGCTCAGAGGTTAAAGCATCTGCCTCCAATGCGGGAGACCCGGGTTCGATCCCTGGGTCGGGAAGATCCCCTGGAGAAGGAAACAGTAACCCACTCCAGTATTCTTGCCTGGAGAATCCCATGGACGGAGAAGCCTGGTAGGCTACAGTACATGGGGTTGCAAAGAGTCGGACACGACTGAGCGACGGAACAGAACGCAACTCTGCATGTAAGTTAAATAAGCAGGGTGACAATATACAGCCTTGACGTACTCCTTTTCCTATTTGGAACCAGTCTGTTGTTCCATGTTCAGTTCTAACTGTTGCTTCCTGACCTGCATACAGGTTTTCTCAAGAGACAGGTCAGATGGTCTGGTATTCCCATTTCTTTAAGAATTTTCCACAGTTCATTGTGATCCACACAGTCAAAGGCTTTGGCACAGTCAATAAAGCAGAAATAGATGTTTTTCTGGAACTCTCTTGCTTTTTCTATGATCCAGCAGATGTTGGCAATTTGATCTCTGGTTCCTGTGCCTTTTCTAAAACTAGCTTGAACATCTGGAAGTTCACAGTTGACGTATTGCTGAAGCCTGGTTTGGAGAATTTTGAGCATTACTTTACTAGCTTGTGAGATGAGTGCAATTGTGTCCAACTCTTTGTGACCCCATGGACCATAGCCTGCCAGTTGCCTCCCTGTCCATGAGATTCTCCCAGCAAGAATAAGATTCTTGACGACTAGTACCATCTGGGAAGCCCTCTTAATGACAAGGAAAACTGGAGTGATAGCTAAGGGAGCTTGACCTGGATCTGGTTGAGGTGTTGTATAGAACCCAGTGTTACTAAGAGAAAAACAGATGGGCGGGCAGCAAGATTATGGCTACCATACATAATCAATGACAGCAAGAGTGGATGGGGAGAGAGCGATGGCAGTCATGACAATAAAAAATGACACAATCTCTTGCCCAGCTCCCAGATCTGAGCCAATTTTTAGGCCCAGAATCTGTTGACTGTGGAGGTAGCATGTACTGGAGGAAAGCACCCCACACATGATGGCGAGTGTATAATGATTCTTCTGGTCCTTCCCTAAAGGCATCTAGGCCATTTTTTTTTTTTTTTTTGGTGATTGCATCATGAGGAAAAGACATATCCAGATAGTTCAGGGAAAATCAGACACAGGGTCTGAGTTGACATGTATACTTGGAGATCCAGAGTATCTCTGGCCTTGGTCTCCCTGTTAAGAAACACTTAGAGGCCAGGTACTTACTAAATGTAGTCCTGGCCAATCCTGGCTCAGAGTGGGTATCTGGGTCCATAGAAACAGCTAATGGTCATTTCCTCAGTCCCTGAAGGTTACAGTTGTGATTGACACACCTGGAAGTTGGCAGAATCCCCACATGGGGTTTTAGCTCCTGAAGTAAGAGCTATTATAGTGGGAGAAGGCCAAGCAGAAGTCTAGGAAACTGATACCCAGCCCACTCAAGACAAAATGAACTGAAAGCAACATATCATATTTTAGGTGGGAATGGCTGAGATGAGTCCTACTCTTAAAAATCACAAGGGTTGTCTGTGATGCTTAATTTTATGTGTTAACTTGTCTGGGTCACAGGGAGCCCAAATATTCGGTTAAATACTCTGGGTGTGTCTATAAGAGTGTTTCTGAATGAGATTAGCATTTGAATTGATTGACTGCACAAAATGCCTTCCCCAATGTGTGTGTGTGTGTTAGTTGCTCAGTCGTGTCCAACTCTATGTGATGCCATGGACTGTAGCCCGTGAAGCTCCTCTGTCTATGGAATTCTCCAGGCAAGAATACTGGAGTGGGTTGCCATTCCCTTCCTCAGGGGTATTCCTGATCCAGGGGATGAACCCAAATCTCCTGCATTGCAGGCAGCCTGTTCACCGTCTGAGCCACCAGGGAAGCCCTCACAATGTAGGTGAGCCTCATCCCATCTGTTAAAGTTTGATGAGCACAAAGCCTGATAGAGCTTGTAAGCTGAGTAAGGGAGCATTTGCTCTCTTGGCCAGACTCTCTTTGAGCTGGGACATCAGTCTTCTCCTGCCTTCAGACTCGGACTTGAATTGGAACTTACACCATCAGCATTCCTGGTTCTCAGGTCTTGGGTCGTGAACTGGAGCTACACCAAGGGCCACCCTGGGTCTCCAGCTTGCCAACTGCAGGTCTTGGCACACCTCAGTCTTTACAACTGCATGAGCCAATTCCTTATAATAAATCTCTGTGTGTAGATACGCTATTGGTTGTGTTTCTGTGGAGAATCCTGACTAATACACATGGTCTCTATCAGGCATGCGTGCTCAGTCGCTCAGTCATGCCTGACTCTTTTGCGACCTTACAGACTATAACCCACCAAGCTCCCCTGTCCATGGGATTCTCTAGACAAGAATACTACAGTGGGTTGCCCATTTCCTTCTCCACAGGATCTTCCCAACCCGGGGATCGAACCCATGTCTCCTGCATTGGCAGGCAGAGTCTTGACTCAGATCCACCTGGGAAGTGGTTCCTGTTATAACTCTACTTGATTCACCTGTCTGTCTCCTGCAAAACCTGGATGAACCCTGGAGAATGACCAGCAAGCCCAGCCAAGTAGCCAGCCCTAACTACAGGTACTAGCCCCAAACTGTCTCTTTACTAGAGCACACTGACATGGCTTCAGATATGCAGTATGTGAAAAAGCAAACCAAGCACAGAACCCTCTGAATGCTTATGCTATTTCTGTTTTCTTTTTCTTTAACAGCTGTTTCATCTATGCCTCACTTATCTGAATATTTTTTGTCAGCTGCCTTCAGTTTTCAAAAAGCATTCCACAAAAATTTCATGGAAAGAATGGTTTGCCTTCTTAGTTCACCAGTTTAAACAATTTCTTTCAATTACATAGTCGGACACGACTGAAGTGACTTAGCAGCAGCAGCAGCAGTACAAGTGGCATCAATAGGCTTAAGAACAAACACATAATCTCTAAAACACACAATTCAACTTATAGGAGCAGAAATGTATGTTGTATTAGAGTAGCTTTACCACCTGTGAGCATTTGGCAATTCAACATGCCAGTGACAGCAGCATTCTTACAGATGGAAAGGAGAAGGTCTGTTATTCATTCCAAGGAGTTAGAGTGGCTTTAAAGATTAAGTGGAGCTCAGTTATGAGTGTGTTTACATTCAGAAAGGACATGATACTCATCTCCTTCTCTCTCACCCTGCCTGTGGGGGCGGAACATGGAGAATAGTTGGTCGGGAAATGTACTTTTGCTCTTTCAACACTGAACAGAACTGATCTTATCATTTGTCTGCTTCCAAACCATCACAGTCAAAGCTATGATTTTTCCAGTAGTCATGTATGGATGTGAGAGTTGGACTATAAAGAAAGCTGAGCGCCAAAGAATTGATGCTTTTGAACTGTGGCACTGGAGAAGACTCTTGAGAGTCCCTTGGACAGCAAGGAGATCCAACCAGTCCATCCTAAAGGAGATTAATCCTGAGTGTTCATTGGAAGGACTGATGTTGAAGCTGAAACTCCAGTAATTTGGCCACCTGATGTGAAGAACTGACTCACTGGAAAAGACCCTGAGGCTGGGAAAGATTGAAGGCAGGAGGAGAAGTGGATGACAGAGGATGAGATGGTTGGATGGCATCATCAACTCAATGGACATGAGTTTGAGTAAGCTCCAGGAGTTGGTAATGGACAGGGAGGCCTGGTGTGCTGCAGTCCATGGGACTGCAGAGTCAGACACAACTGAGAAACTGAACTTACTGAAAGCACCATGAGTCCCCACTGCCTTCAAGACACATAAACTCCTTAAAAGTAGTGTATCAGGCCCAAGCACCAGCCAATATCACTGGCTCAATATCATTTCAGTCATATTTCTACCTCATGCCATTTACGCTCCACCAACTTCCCTGTCATGCCAAACCAGAGAAGATCACACTTTCTCACTTACTCATGACTTTGCTTTGCCTTTTTTTCACTTCTTTTTAGGTGACTGCATAATTTACTGTCCAAATTATTATACACTAGAGAGTGAAAGCAGACACTAATCAGATGGGACAATGAGAAAACAGATATGAACTGCAGTAGCCCTGTGCACACAGGTCTGTAGTTCTCCTACTCATTACGGGCCCACCGATTACTTCATTCCTGTGATCTCAGTGCCTGACCCTCAGTGCATGCTCCAAAAAGCTTATTTGAAACTGATTATATAGTAATACTCTAAAACCTTCTTCTACTGCTGTTTTTATTTTCCTCTCCAACCTTGTCCACCATGAACACATACGGAGAACTTGTGTGAATGACAAAATGTGCCCTTTCTTCTTGGAAGCAAAATCCAGACTACACAGTGAGTGGACACAGGCTGGATTTCAGCCACCATTTTCCCCTCATGTGGACACTTCTCTGTAGTGAAAAAATTAATGTGTATCTAGAATATATAAAAATTAAGTGGTTGTGGAAGGTACCGAAACACTCCACCAATATATATGTCAGATGACATTTGAAATCTGGATGAGAAAAGACACAGTGAATTTGTAGTAAGAGGAGGAAAGTATCAAACACTATCTGAAATTTTATGTAGAGTGAACACAAAAGCACTGTAAACATCTACTGGGGAGTAATAAATTTGCTTCAAATAGAAAAAGAAAAGTATTTTACAAGGGGAACATGGGCCATTATATTATTTAGAAAGTGTATTATCAACAAACTCCATCCATGATTCTTTTGGAACCCTGTCTACCAGATCTAGTGCCTTGAATCTATTCATCACCTCCACCGTATAAACATAAGGGGTTTGATTAAGGTCATATCTGAATAACTTAGTGGTTTTCCCCAACTTCTTCAATTTCAGCCTGAATTTTTCAAGGATCTGAGTAACAGTCAGCTCCCAGTCTTGTTTTTGCTGACTATATATAACCTCTCCCTTGTATAGAGAGTCCCTCAGACTGCAAGGAGATCAAACCAGTCAATCCTGAAGGAAATCAGTCTTGAATATTCATTGGAAGGACTGATGCTGAAGCTCCAATACTCTGACCACCTGATGCAAAGAATTGACTCATTGGGAAAGACCCTGATGCTGGGAAAGATTGAAGGCAGGAGGAGAAGGGGATGACAAAGAATGAGATGGTTGCATGGTGTCACCAAACCGATAGATATGAGTTTCAGCAAGCACCAGGAGCTGGTGATGGAAAGCCTGGCATGCTGCAACCATGGGGTCACAAAGAGTCAGACATGACTGAGCAACTGAACTGAACTGAGAGAGTCTCTCCATCTTTGGCTGCAAAGAATATAATCAATCTGATTTCAGTACTAACCACCTGATGATGTCCATGGGTAGAGTCATCTCTTGTGTTGTTGGAAGAGGGTGTTTGCTATGACTGGTGCGTTCTCTTGGCAAAACTGTTAGCCTTTGCCCTGCTTCATTTTGTACTCCAAGGCCAAACTTGCCTGTTATGCCAGCTATCTCTTGACTTCCTACTTTTGCACTGCAGTCCCCTATTAATAAAAGGACATCTTTTTTGTGTGTTAGTTCTGGAGGTCTTGTAGGTCTTCATAGACTCATTCAACTTTGACTTCTTCAGCAATAGTGGTTGGGGCATAGACTTGAATTACTGTGTTGTTGCATGATTTGCCTTGGAAATGAACAGAGACCATTCTGTCATTTTTGAGATTGCATCCTAGTACTACATTTTGGATTCTTTTGTTGACTATGATGGCTACTCCATTCCTTCTAAAGGATTCTTGCCCACAGTACTAGATATAATGATCATCTGAATTAAATTATCCTACTCCCGTCTATTTTAGTTCACTGATTCCTAAAATGTTCACTCTTGCCATCTCCTGTTTGACCACACCCAATTTACCTTGATTCATGGACCCAACATTTCAGGTTCCTATGCAGTATTGTTCTTTACATCAGCGGACTTTACTTTCACTACCAAATACAACCACAAATGGGCATCATTTCTGCTTTGACTCAGCCTCCTCATTGTTTCTGTAGTTATTTCTCTGCTCCACCCCAGTAGAATATTGGGCACCTACTGACCTGAGGGGTTCATCTTCAGTGTCATATCTTTTTGCCTTTTCATACTGTTCATGGGATTCTCAGGGGAAGACTACTGAAGCTTTTTGCATTCCCTTTTCCAGTGGACCATGTTTTGTCAGGCTCTAACTAGCAGGGACATGCTCTTCAGCCACTCAGCATAGGTGGATGACATGTCTGGTGCCCTAGCTATCCCATTGCTGGTCCTCGTTGAGTGTTTAAATCTTCACACTGACCGTCGGGTGTCAGTCAATATGTGGCCAGGGGTCAAGGCAAAGACCCTGCTGGAGTGGCTAGGAAGGAGGTCTAGGGAAGGCTGAAGCTGATGATGCCCAGGAATGGAGAGCACCCCAGTCTCATGGTTGCCGTTGGCCCCCCTGGAGCTGATCCACTCCCCAGGAGTTGCTGTCCACCATGGAGTGGACCCACCATCAGGGAGCTGCTGTCCACTAGACATCCTGGAATGTCAAGTCAAGTGGACCTTAGGAAGCATGACTACCAACAAACCTAGTGGAGGTGATGGAATTCCAGCTCAGCTATTTCAAATTTTAAAAGATGATGCTGTTAAAGTGCTGCACTCATTGTGCTAGCAAATTTGGAAAACAGCAATGGCCACAGGACTGGAAAAGGTCAGTTTTCATTCCAATCCCAAAGAATGTTCAAATTACCACACAACTGTACTCATTTCACATGCCAGCAAGATTATGCTTAAAATCCTTCAAGCTAGGCTTCAGCAGTACATGAACTGAGAACTTCCAGATGTACAAGCTGGATTTAGAAAAGGCAGAGGAACCAGAGATCAAATTGCAACATACACTGGATCACAGAAAAAGCAAGGGAACTCCATAAAAACATCTAGTTCTGCTTCATTGACTATGCTAAGGTCTTTGACTGTGTGGATCACAACAAACTGGAATATTCTTAAAGAGATGGGAATGCCAGACCACCTTACCTGCTTTCTGAGAAACCTGTATACAGGTCAAGAAGCAACAGTTAGAACCAGACATGGAATAACTGACTGGTTCAAATTGGCACAGGAGTCATCAAGGCTGTATACTGCCACCCAGCTTATTTAACTTATATACAGAGTACATCATATGAAATGCTGGGCTGGATGAATCACATGCTGGAATCAAGACTGTCAGGAGAAATATCAACAACCTCAGATATACAGATGATACCATTTTAATGGCCGAAAGTGAAGAGGAACTAAAAAGCCTCTTGATGAAGGTGAAAGAGGAGAGTGAAAAAGCTGGCTTAAAACTCAACATTCAGAAAACTAAGATCATGGCATCTGGCCCTATCACTTCATGGCAAATAGATGGGGAAAAAGCAGAAACAGTATCAGATTTCATTTTCCTGGGCTCCAAAATCAATGCAGACAGTAACTGCAGCCGTGAAATAAAAAGACGCTTGCTCCTCAAAAGAATAGTTACGACAAACGTAGACAGTGTATTAAAAAGCAGAGACATCACTTTGCCAACAAAGGTTTGTATAGTCAAAGCTATGGTTTTTCCAGTAGTCATGGACGGATGTGAGAGTTGGATCACAAAGACTGAGTGCCAAAGAATTGACACTTTGGAACTGTGGTGCTGGAGAAGACTCTTGAGTCCCTTGGACAGCAAGGAGACCAAACCAGTCAATCCTAAAGGAAATCAACCCTGAATAGTCATTGGAATGACTGATGCTAAAGCTGAAACTCCAATACTTTAGCCACCTCATGTGAAGAGCTGACTCATTGGAACAGACCCTGTTGCTGGGAAAGATTGAAGGCAGGAAGAGAAGGGGATGACAGAGCATGGGGTCGGTTGGAAGGCATCGCTGACTCAATGGACCTGATTTTGAGCAAACTCAGACAGTGACAGACGGAGAAGCCTGGTGTGCTGCAGTTCATGGGGTCGCAAAGAATCGGACAGGACTTAGCGATTGAACAACAAGAAAGAAAAAGAAAAGCTGATATTCTTACTGATTATAAATAGACTAGATAACCATATATATAAAATATTCATTTCATTCTAAGAAATCTATCATAACAAACAACCATTCAGTCCTTGTTTGGTTATTCAACGCTTTCATAGCATTTAAAGTTATTAGCCATTAATCACTTAAACAAAGATATCTTCAAACTTCTTATCCTTTTCACATTTAGAATGTTAAATATTTTAATCTTTAAATCGCCTATATTAAAATAACAATTAAGGGAAATTCTCTGGCAGTCCAGTGGTTAGGACTCTGTGCTTTCAAGGCCAAGGGCCCAGGTTCAGTCCCTGATCAGGGAACTAAAATCCCAAAAGACACGTGGCATGTCCCAAAAAAAGTAATTTAAAGAAATAATTTTTAAATGAATTCAATTAAAAATTCTAAACTTCATTAGGTTCTTTCTAAAAAAAAAACCTAAATAATCAAAATACATGTTTAAGAAATCAAATAGTTTTGAAAGGCTAACAATGGAAAAGAATAGCCCGGGTGGGCCTCATTTCCCTTCCCTCCAGCTCTCATCCCTGTTTCCAAGAAGCAAACACTTCAACTGTGTAAAGCCATTTCTTCCATCATCAATCTCCACTTTACTAAATAATACATATTAATGTGTATATACATCATTTACATATTTAGATATCTCTTGACTTGTTAAGAGAGAGTTCGATTTCGTCGGTTAGGATGCCTTAACTTCTAGTAGTGCCAATCCCACTTGGTTTAAGAATTAAGACGTACACAGATTCCCACAGTTAGAAGTCCAGAGTTTGTAGTGAACCTGAGCCAGCTTTCATTCAGTGGCTCCAGCTCCAGCGCTATGTGATTCCCTCAGTTCCGCTCTCCTCTGGGTGATGTCCCCATCCTTAGACTGCTTCTCTAGTGGTGGCAAAGCCCTGTTAACAGTTTCTGGTTTCACACTGACACACCCAAAATCCAGAGAAAGAAATAGGTTCATTCTCTGATCTTTCACATTGGAACAAGGAAATCTCTTTTTTTTTCTGAATTCCTAGACAGTTCTGGGCTTCCCTGGTGGCTCAGACAGTAAAGAATCCTCCCACAATGTGGGAGATCTGGGTTTGATCCCTGGGTTGGGAAGATCCCCTGAAAAAGGGCATGCAACCCTCTCCAGTATTCTTGTCTGGAGAAACCCATGGACAGAGGAGCCTGGCAGGCTACAGTCCATGAAGTTGCAGAGAGTGGGACATGACTGAGCGACTAAGCGCAGATAAGACAGTTTTACATTAGTACTACAAACTGGGTCACAGCTCATTCCTGAACCATCCCCTACAGCCTAGGGAATGTCATGAATGCATTGGCTAACACCTGCCCATCTATAAATTTATTAGAGTGGCAAGGGGAATTAGGTTACATGAGTCAATTAGGGTTAACCGGACCCACTTTTAAAGTTGAATTAGATGACCACCCGTGCAATGGGTGAAAGGTGGAATGGATGTTGAAGGACAATGCTGACTTTTGCCGTAGGCATTTAGTAGTCACATGCCACTCCTACCCCAAACACACTGAATTAAGCATCATATTTATTTAAAATAGTAACAGTGTTAACTTTATGATGATTCTGGAAAAGATGGCAATAACAGTCCTAGGATTTTACTTCCTTTCCGTAGAACTTTTAGACTTTAACTGTAAGTTTTTAGTTGCTTTAAAAAATTGTACAAAACTTACTGTCCACATATCCTTTACTTTTCCAAATGTTTCATTGTAGCAGAGTATTAGGGAATTTTACCTTCTAGTAGGGGAGAAAGGAAAAGGCAAGTAAAACAAGTAAACTGAAGAAACTGTCAATCATGATCACTGCTATGAAGAAAACAAACAAGGTAACCAGAAAAGTCACTGAGGAAGTCTCCTTTAGAGTCTGTCGTTTAGAAAACCGCTCTTTAGGAAGTGAGAGACCTGAAGGATAACGCATAGCCTGCATGAGAATAGCTGAAAGGAGAACAGGCCTAGAAACCACCAGAGCGAAAGCCTGTGAGTGGAAAAGAATTTGGCAGGCGTTGAGGACAGAAAGGAGGCCACGTGACTGGAACGTAATGAGTATGGGGGAGAAAAACGGGGGGTCTGGAGACTCTGGAGAGCCAGACTGAAGTGAGATCATGCAAGCTCTTGGAGGACCACGGAAAGGAGGCTGGCCTTTTCTGAAAGGGTGTTAAACAGTAGAGTGATATGGTTT
The DNA here is from genome assembly GCF_049115385.1 of Moschus berezovskii. Classification (NCBI taxonomy): domain Eukaryota; kingdom Metazoa; phylum Chordata; class Mammalia; order Artiodactyla; family Moschidae; genus Moschus; species Moschus berezovskii. The sequence continues at coordinate 12,477,934 of NC_142467.1, forward strand.
GTTTTATGTTCTTAAAGAACCCTCTGGTTGCTATACTGAGAGTGGATGGAAGGATGGTGGCAGGGTAAGGCAGCAGTGAAAGTATGAAAAACAAGCAGGATACTGTGGCCCCTCTCATTCTCATAGTGAGTCTACTGGGGCGTACTTTTTGTTCTATAAAGACAGTTTTTAAAAAAGAAGTTTGAACAGTTTTGAAAATGTCTATTCAGCTTTATTATTAATGTACGGTCATCTAAAATTAAATGTTTAACTGTAGGACATCAAACTTGAAGTACTCACACTTATTTTTCCTTCCATTCAAATATATCTATTAGTCTTTGCTAACTATTTCAGACAAATCATAAAGGCTCACTTTTTCTGAAAGTTTTGCAAGTGATACACATGAATTGATAGTTTCACCCAATTTTTACCTGTATTTGTCTAATTAAAGGGATATTAACTGCTCAGAGGAAAAAAATAGGTGAACCACAGTAACAAGTAATCCCAAGAAACCACAGAATCAAAATTTAAAAAACAAAAAAACAAAAAAACCCTTTATTATAACTGTTATGCCAAGTCTCCAAACACTTCAAATTTCAGGTTGAAAAATTAAAATCTGTGCAGAATTTAAAATATGAAAAGAGAGACGCTTCTAGCTAAATAAAGCGTTTTCTCAAATTTATAATTTATTTCAAAAGTTAGTATAAATGAAAAGAAACACTATTTAAAAGTTAGTGAGTGCTCGCTCGTACTCCTGAAATCACATCAGATTCCTTACTGTTCAAGAGTATACTCTAGCCTTATGATTTCCTTCCTCACTCTTCTACATGGTGGAACCTCTCTGCCCCTGAAACCTGTCTGCAAGTCTCTCTTCTTTACTTCAGAAGGCGGCTCACGCCTATTACCGTATCAGAGCAGCGCTCTGTGACTCTTTAAAGTACCATCTCCATCACTCTCTATCCCCCCCCCATATATATATTATATATAGTTTTTCTTCATAGCATGTACCACTATTGGGTATACCATATGTTTGTTTTCTGGCTTCCCTCACAGGAATATAAGCTCCAAACAATGTGGGGACTAATTTTGGTTGTTGCTGACTGCCATATCTCAAAACACTTAAAACAGAGGGCAAAAAACACAGATACTCAACACATAGTTGTTGAATAATAGTGTGTCCTTTTCAAACTAAGCCCTGTATTCTTAACATTAATTGAATCTAGGTTGTCTTAAACTCATAATGATTCAGCTGTATCATTTTAAAGTGAAGAGTTTGTTTGCTCCTATACGATGAATTTCAGGGTTGGGACCTGGCCCCACTGCCCTCCTTGTCTCCAGAAATATATGCTCCTTTGAAGCTAATGTTATCAGCTCTACCACAGGTCAGTCCTCTCTAGATCTTCATTTCAGTTGCTTTCTTATTTATTATCAACTTTAGTTCCTGTTTACTATCAAGTTTTCCCTTTTCAAGACAATATTTGCATTGACTTTTAAAAAATACATGTAGATGATACATCCAACAGCATACTCAGTTTTGTGTCAGTGGGTTTGTTTTTGGTTTATCTCTAGCACTTCTTTTTGGTTCTTTCTTAGGATTTCCACTCTCTGCTTCCATTACCCATGTGTTCTTCCATGATGTCTACTTTACTAGTCAGAGCCCTTAGTATACCAAACATAGTTTTAAATTCCCATTCCGATAATTCCAACATCTTTGCCATGTCTGGGTTTGATGCTTTTTCTCTTCAAAATATGTTTTTTGCCTCTTGACATAACTGGTAATTTTTCACTGATAGCTGGATATGTTGTATTAGGTAAAAGAAACTGCAGTAAATAGATCTTTAGCAATGTGGCAGTGATGTGGGGGAGGGGAGGGGAAGCATTCTACAGTTCTATGGTTAGGTATGAGTCTTTCAGTGAGTCTATGCCTCCAGACTGTGTACTTCATAGTGTTTCTCAGGTTTTTCTTTTTCTGCCTTCTTAGGCAGGACAGGATGGCTAGAGTGCACTGGATTTGGGTATTTTCCTCACCCTAGGTCAGTTACACTTTGATAATATCCTAGGAGACTGGGCTTTGGTTAACTAGTTTCTCCCAAGGGCAGGCATTCTTTAGACCAGAGTGCTCGGAGATATTTCAGAATCGGTTCTTTTCCTCCTGCTGGAAGCTCAGAGAGATTTTTTGTCTGATATTTACTGTGGGAACTCCTGGAGGTAAATTTTACCATTTTGTCCTCCCTACCCTCCATGACTGAGTTCCCTGAAGTTTTTTAACTGTTTAAGAGCTGTCTGCATTGAGCTTCCAGCAATTCACAATTATAGTTCAGATTTTCTTCTCCTGGATGGTTCCCATGATAGTTTATGGTCATCTCTACTTAAGTAAACTGTAACTACCAAAATTCTCCTGTCTTTCCTGAGTCCTCCCCACACTTATGGATCCAAGAAAAGTAGATGATTTTTTACCCTGTTAAGACAAAGTGAAAACTTGTAAGCGTTTTACATGCAGAACCAGAAAAAGAAAGGTGATTCTTTAATTTCCACGCCTCAAAAGACTACTCAGTTCAGTTCAGTCGCTCAGTCGTGTCTGACTCTTTGTGACCCCATGAATCACAGCACGCCAGGCCTCCCTGTCCATCACCAACTCTCAGAGTTCACTCAAACTCATGTCCATCGAGTCGGTGATGCCATCCAGCCATCTCATCCTCTGTTGTCCCCTTCGCCTCCCACCCCCAATCCCTCCCAGCATCATAGTTTTTTCTAGTGGGTCAACTCTTCGCATGAGGTGGCCAAAGTATTGGAGTTTCACCTTCGGCATCAGTCCTCCCAATGAACACCCAGGATTGATCTCCTTTAGAATGGACTGGTTGGATCTCCTTGCAATCCAAGGGACTCTCAAGAGTCTTATCCAAGACCATAGTTAAAAAGCATCAATTCTTCAGCGCTCAGCTTTATTCACCGTCCAACTCTCACATCCATACATGACCACGGGAAAAAACATAGCCTTGACTAGACAGACCTTTGTTGGCAAAGTAATATCTCTGATTTTTAATATACTGTCTAGGTTGGTCATAACTTTCCTTTCAAGGAGTAAGTGTCTTTTAATTTCATGGCTGCAATCAGCATCCGCAGTGATTTTGGAGCCCCAAAAATAAAGTCTGACACTGTTTCCACTGTTTCCCCATTTATTTCCCATGAAGTGATGGGACCAGATGCCATGATCTTTGTTTTCTGAATGTTGAGCTTCAAGCCAACCTTTTCACTCTCCTCTTTCACTTTCATCAAAAGGCTTTTGAGTTCCTCTTCACTTTCGGCCATAAGGGGAGTGTTATCTGCATATCTGAGGTTATTGATATTTCTCCCGGCAATCTTGAGTCCAGCCTGTGCTTCTTCCAGCCCAGTGTTCCTCTTGATGTACTCTGCATAGAAGTTCAATAAGCAAGGTGACAATATACAGCCTTGACGCACTCCTTTTCCTATTTGGAACCAGTCTGTTGTTCCATGTCCAGTTCTAACTGTCGCTTCCTGACCTGCATACAGGTTTCTGAAGAGGCAGGTCAGGTGGTCTGGGATTCCCATCTCTTTCAGAATTTTCCACAGTTTATTGTGATCCACACAGTCAAAGGCTTTGGCATAGTCAATGAAGCAGAAATAGATGTTTTTCTGGAACTCTCTCGCTTTCTCCATGATCCAGCGGATGTTGGCAATTTGATCTCTGGTGCCTCTGCCTTTTCTAAAACCTGCTTGAACATCTGGGAGTTCACGGTTCACATATTGCTGAAGCCTGGCTTGGAGAACTTTGAGCATGACTTTACTAGTGTGTGAGAGAAGTGCAATTGTGCGGTAGTCTGAGCATTCTTTGGCATTGCCTTTCTTTGGGATTGGAATGAAGACTGACCTTTTCCAGTCCTGTGGCCACTGCTGAGTTTTCCAAATTTGCTGGCATATGGAGTGCAGCACTTTCACAGCATCATCTTTCAGGATTTGAAATAGCTCAACTGGAATTCCATCACCTCCATTAGCTTTGTTCATTGTGATGCTTTCTAAGGCCCACTTGGCTTCACATTCCAAGATGTCTGGCTCTAGGTCAGTGATCACACCATCGTGATTATCTTGGTCGTGAAGATCTTTTTTGTACAGTTCTTCTGTGTATTCTTGCCACCTCTTCTTAATATCATCTGCTTCTGTTAGGTCCATACCATTTCTGTCCTTTATCGAGCCCATCTTTGCATGAAATGTTCCCTTGGAATCTCTAATTTTCTTGAAGAGATCTCGTTTTTCCTATTCTGTTGTTTTCCTCTATTTCTTTGCATTGATCACTGAGGAAGGCTTTCTTATCTCCTTGCTATTCTTTGGAACTCTGCATTCAGATGCTAATATCTTTCCTTTTCTCCTTTGCTTTTCACTTCTCTTCTTTTCACAGCTATTTGTAAGGCCTCCTCAGACGGCCATTTTGCTTTTCTGCATTTCTTTTCCATGGGGATGGTCTCGGTCCCTGTCTCCTGTACAATGTCACGAACCTCCGTCCAGAGTTCATCAGGCACTCTATCTATCAGATCTAGTCCCTTAAATCTATTTCTCACTTCCACTGTATAATCATAAGGGATTTGATTTAGGTCATATCTGAATGGTCTTGTGGTTTTCCCTACTTTCTTCAATTTAAGTCTGAATTTGGCAATAAGGAGTTCATGATCTGAGCCACAGTCAGCTCCTGGTCTTTTTTTGCTAATTGTATAGAGCTTTTCCATCTTTGGCTGCAAAGAATATAATCAATCTGATTTCGGTGTTGACCATCTGGTGATGTCCATGTACTGCATAGCTTCAATTCATATCTTAGACTAACCCTAGACCATATACTAATAACCATGTACCATGTAAGCCCTGATACTGCACTACCCATGAAATGTCAGTTTGGGGCATCTTATTCAGCCCGCCGCCTCGCTTTATACTGGCAATAAGCCTGTGGCCTTTGAGAGATGTCCAGTCCATTGATGACCCACCTCCCACCCCCACTACTTTTTAATTATCTGTGTTTGCTCCCATGTTTACCCAGCTTGGATTTCATGGTTCATCATTATATTCACTCTTTTTCAAGCACAATAACTGCCTTGGCTCCCATCTCTCTCTGTTGAATTCACTTAACAAAACCCCAAACCTGCCTGAACTCAATTTGGTTCTTTGTGCCGAAAACCAAGCAACTTAAAGAAAAAATACAATTAGCTGAATGACTTCTCTTTAAATTCATAAGCACAGACTGCAAATTAGCACTCAAGACAACCTGGCAATCCTACTGTGCTTCCCTAGGAAGTTCATGTTCACAGTTTCTAAGGTAAAAATGTCATTTTTCCCCATTATGACAAACTCCTTTACTCTGCCTATTTGCAGTTGATGATCCTACTTCACAGTTCATTATGACTACAGAAACCGTGAGAGGATTTACTTCATATTCATTCCAACAAATACTCACACCTCTCTGTATCTGTACTCAGTTTCTTAGCCTTCTTTTCCATTCAAAATTGAAAGAGTGTCTTTCTTCCTATTATGGGCAATTCTACCTCTTAATACCTATAGTTTCTTTACTTCTCAATATTTTGCTTCTTCAATTATTTCATTTGACTACTGCTACTGCTACTGCTGCTGCTGCTGCTGCTAAGTCACTTCAGTCGTGTCCGACTCTGTGCGACCCCATAGATGGCAGTCCACCAGGCTCCTCGGTCCATGGGATTCTCCAGGCAAGAGTACTGGAGTGGCTTGCCATTGCCTTCTCCAAAAGAACTGATGAGCTTTTACTTAAAACCAACATACTGTATGGTACATTTTAGAAAAAAATAGTTCAATGATGAAAAGATCCATTAAATCATATTTTCCTTCTCTGCTTATGATTCATGCCAGTCTGCCAATGTACGTATGTCCTACTTAAAAAAAAAAAAAATCCCTCTGACTTCATCCATCCATCACACCTTTCTGACCTTTTCACGACAAAGGTTACGCATACACACATTTAAACAATTTTTATAACAAAAAATAGCATTCCTCTCTCCCACTTCTCTACACTCAACTATCTTCAATATTACTAGCAGTTTTATATGTCTCATTTCCAAATAACATGCTTGAATTGCTATTTATCAATGAACATATTTAGATACTAATGAATGGTAAGTGATAGAGTGCCTGATGAACTCTGGACGGAGGTTCGTGACATTGTACAGGAGACAGGGACCAAGACCATCCCCATGGAAAAGAAATGCAAAAAAGTAAAATGACTGGCTGAGGAGGCCTTACAAATAGCTGTGAAAAGAAGAGAAGTGAAAAGCAAAGGAGAAAAGGAAAGATATAAGCATCTGAATGCAGAGTTCCAAAGAATAGCAAGGAGAGATAAGAAAGCCTTCCTCAGTGATCAATGCAAAGAAATAGAGGAAAACAACAGAATAGGAAAAACAAGAGATCTTTTCAAGAAAATTAGAGATTCCAAGGGAACATTTCATGCAAAGATGGGCTCGATAAAGGACAGAAATGGTATGGACCTAACAGAAGCAGAAGATATTAAGAAGAGGTGGCAAGAATACACAGAAGAACTGTACAAAAAAGATCTTCACGACCAAGATAGTCACGATGGTGTAATCACTGACCTAGAGCCAGACATCTTGGAATGTGAAGCCAAGTGGGCCTTAGAAAGCATCACAATGAACAAAGCTAATGGAGGTGATGGAATTCCAGTTGAGCTATTTCAAATCCTGAAAGATGATGCTGTGAAAGTGCTGCACTCCATATGCCAGCAAATTTGGAAAACTCAGCAGTGGCCACAGGACTGGAAAAGGTCAGTCTTCATTCCAATCCCAAAGAAAGGCAATGCCAAAGAATGCTCAGACTACCGCACAGTTGCACTCATCTCACATGCTAGTAAAGTCATGCTCAAAGTTCTCCAAGCCAGGCTTCAGCAATATGTGAACCGTGAACTCCCAGATGTTCAAGCAGGTTTTAGAAAAGGCAGAGGCACCAGAGATCAAATTGCCAACATCCGCTGGATCATGGAGAAAGCGAGAGAGTTCCAGAAAAACATCTATTTCTGCTTCATTGACTATGCCAAAGCCTTTGACTGTGTGGATCACCACAAACTGTGGAAAATTCTGAAAGAGATGGGAATACCAAACCACCTGAGCTGCCTCTTCAGAAACCTGTATGCAGGTCAGGAAGCCACAGTCAGAACTGTACATAGAACAACAGACTGGTTCCAAATAGGAAAAGTACTTCAATGCTGTATATTGTCACCTTGCTTATTGAACTTCTATGCAGAGTACATCATGAGGAACGCTGGGCTGGAAGAAGCACAAGCTGGAATCAAGATTGCTGGGAGAAATATCAATAACCTCAGATATGCAGATGACACTACCCTTTTGGCAGAAAGTGAAGAGGAACTCAAAAGCCTCTTGATGAAAGTGAAAAGGAGTGAAAAGGTTGGCTTGAAGCTCAACATTCAGAAAACAAGGATCATGGCATCTGGTCCCATCACTTCATGGGAAATAGATGGAAAAACAGTGGAAACAGTGTCAGACTTTATTTTTTGGGGCTCCAAAATCACTGCAGATGCTGATTGCAGCCATGAAATTAAAAGACGCTTACTCCTTGGAAGGAAAGTTTCGACCAACCTAGATAGTATATTAAAAATCAGAGACATTACTTTGCCAACAAAGGTCCGTCTAGCCAAGGCTATGGTTTTTCCCGTGGTCATGTATGGATGTGAGAGTTGGACTGTGAAGAAAGCTGGTTGCCGAAGAATTGATGCTTTTGAACTGTGGTGCTGGAGAAGACTCTTGAGAGTCCCTTGGACTGCAAGGAGATCCAACCAGTCCATTCTAGAGGAGATCAATCCTGGGTGTTCATTGGAAGGACTGATGCTAAATCTGAAACTGCAATACTTTGGCCACCTCATGCGAAGAGTTGACTCACTGGAAAAGACTCTGATGCTGGGAACGGTTGGGGGCGGGAGGAGAAGGGGACGACAGAGAATGGGATGGCTGGATGGCATCACCGACTCTGTGGACATGAGTTTGAGTGAACTCCGGGAGTTAGTGATGGACAGGGAGGCCTGGCGTGCTGTGATTCATGGGGTCGCAGAGAGTTGGACATGACTGAGCGACTGAACTGAACTGAACTGAATGGTAAATGGGGATCTCAAATGTTATTTTAACACTCCCAGTTTATCTTGTTTCCATCATGTCTACATCGCCAAAGCTAGTCCTCTAATTTTAACAGCCATTATACTTAGAGTAGGCTTCTAAGTGGACAGCTAGTGTGTGGAGAGTCACTCTTGCTACTACTACTATCCGTTTTCTACACAGCAACAGTCTTGTTGAAAGCAAATCAGATTATGCTATTCTCTGGTGTAAGAAACTTTCAATGGCATTCTGTCATGTTTGGCATTAAAACTCAAATGTTTTCCCTGCCTACAAGGTTCTAAATCAATGGAGGTTCCTTGACTGTCTCTTCAGTCTCAGGGTCAATACAGCTTCAACTGTGCTTCAGTTATATTCACCTCCTTCAGTTCTTCACATGTAACAAACTCTTCCTTACCTTAGGGTCTTTGCACTTGTTCTCCTTCCCACTCTTCTCATAGTTCTTGCCACAATACACCCCACCTTACTCTTTCAGTTATAGCTTGAAGAGCCTTCTCTGACCACACATTGCTCTTTCCATCTAAGCATGTCTTTACTCTGATATTACACTATTTCTCCTTTATAAAATCCATCCCAATTCATTTCCTCACTCTTCTCTCTTCTCCCCCTTTCCCAAACTAGAATGTCAATTCCAAGTAAGAAACCCCTTGTTTATCTCGACACTATTTTCCATATAACTAGCCCTAGGATAGGTATATAAAGATCATACAAGAAATACTTCAATTAACTCTGGAGTCTTTAGACTAAATATAACTAGCTTGCTAAAGCATATATTGTATCCAGCAGGAGTGAGATAGAAAACTGTTGCTTAGTCACTAAGTTGTATTTGCCTCTTTGTGAACCCATGGACTGTAGTCCTCCAGGCTCCCCTCCCCATGGGGTTTCACAAGCAAGAATACTATAGTGGGTTGCCATTTCCTTCTCTAGGGGATCTTCCTGACCCAAGGATCTAAACCATGTCTCCTGCATTGGCAGATGGATTCTTTTCTGAGTCATGTAAAGATGTTAGTTGGAACATATAAAGAAGGCTGAGTGCTGCAACTGATGCTTTTGAACTGTGGAGCTGCAGAAGACTTTGAGGGTCCCTTGGACAGCAAGGATATCAAACCAGTCAACCCCAAAGGAAATCAACCCTGCATGTTCATTGCAAGGACTAATGCTAAAGCAGAAGCTCCTTACTTTGGCCACCTGATGTGAAGAGCTGACTCACAGGAAAAGATCCTGATGTTGGGAAAGACTGAAGGCAGGAGAAGGGGATGACAGAGGATGAGATGGTTGGATGGCATTACCCCCTGAATGCACCTGAGTTTGAGCAAAGTCCAGGAGATGGTGAAGGACAGGGAAGACTCGTGTACTGCAGTCCATGGGGTTGCAGAGCTGAACACAATTCAGTGGCTGAACACCATCACCACAGAAGTCCTTGTAAACAAGAGGCCCTCTAAATCTTATACGGCATGAGTTAACTGACCCACTGCCAAGTCAGTTACTTGAAAATCTGTCTGTACCCAATTTGAATTCTCTTGTACTGAGTCCTCCAGGGCCACTCTTGACAAGGGACACTATGATTCTTCATTTGGCGTAAGGATACCCACTTCTAGCTGGTGTAGAATCTTTTGTACTGGAAAACAGGTGTTTGAGGGATTGAGGTAGTCTTGCGGCCCCCTGGTGGCTCAAATAGTAAAGAATAAACCTGCAATGTGGGAGACCTGGGTTCAATGCCTGAGTTGAAAAGATCCCCTGGAGGAGGGCATAGCAACCCACTCCAGTATTCTTGCCTAGAGAATCCCCATGGACAGAGGAGCTTCGTGGGCTACAGTCCCTGGGGTTGCAAAGAGTGGGATACAACTGAGCAACTAAGCATCGCACAGTCTGTGGTTTGAGTTTCCTTTGGGATTTTATGGCATGCAACTGCTCTACTGTGGAGGAGTGCCTGATAATTTTCTTTTATGGAGATTCCTTTCATATTTAGCTAATGTGGAAGACTTTAGTGGGTCTGGTTTCTCCTTGTCAATTCTTCTGGACTTTTGTTTCTTAGCAACAGTTGAGACTGTCCACCCCACTGTTCTCGGCTTTAGCCTCAAAGCAAACAAGAGAAGAAAATAGGCAAGGCAGTTTGCAGTCTGCCATTTAGTAATATACCCAGACACATACTGCAATCCAATCCTAGCAGCTATTGATAGACAATGTGAAGGATCACCACACTTTTGTGAGGCCTGACAGGGGATGGGAACTGGAAAATGTTTTGGAGGAAGCTGAGGAACTGGAGTCCTTAATATCACTTATTCTTTCATTAGAGTCCTATTCCTTAAATTTCATTTTCTGGTATTCAGTATCAAAACTTCACTGTTCAAAACAGGTGGGAAAAAATTATGTTGTAATTCAATGAGCCCCTTCAGTCATTTCTTGATCTGGTTGTATATTCTCAGACCAAAGGCAAATTGACTTCTAATAATTTGCTAAATTTGGCACAAGTCACTCCAATCTACTTTCATCTAGGAACTTTTTATGGAATTCTTTTCAAATATACTTTTCAAAACTCCACTCACAGAAAGCAATGCACCGATGTTTTATACTTAGCGTCTGCCTCCAATGCGGGAGACCCGGGTTCGATCCCTGGGTCGGGAAGATCCCCTGGAGAAGGAAAGGGTAACCCACTCCAGTAGTCTTGCCTGGAGAATCCCATGGATGGAGAAGCCTTGTAGGCTACAGTCCACGGGGTCGCATAGTCGGACACTACTGAGCGACGGAACGGAACGGAACCAAGATCTCCATGCCCTATGGCAGTGAGTCTTTTAGTCTAAGACAATACCATAGAAAGCCTGGCTAAAAGATTCGCTGCTGTGTAACAGAAGCTAACAGTTTCCCGTCTTAGGGCAGGAAAGTCTCTATTGCCTGCAGCCCTACCTGGATTCACTGTTTCAGTTTCTCTGAACATTGTTATTTGCATTCCCATTCACAGTCAAATTAGAGCAGGATTCTTTCAGTTGCAACTGGCTGATCCACTTGGGCAAACATGAAATTTTATTATAAGAATAAATTATGATAAATAATTCAAAAATAAGGAGCAGATTCCTCTTCACAAGGGACTACGATCAGGAACTGGAAAGTTATCAGAAATCAAAGCAGCTATTTGGTCTGACATGTCAGCACTGCTTCATGAAAACACAGACTGGAATCAAACTGTGTTTTATTTTAGCTTCAAAAAAAAAAAAAGAGAGAGAAAAGGAAATAAAAATATTTCATTTACTTCTCAGTTTCCTTACCTGTAGAGAACACAACTCTGATTCTCCACGTGCAGCTCCCAAAGTAGCCCTGGCCTAATTTTGTTTCTCAGGAAAATATCAGCTGTCTGATAATTTCTCAATCCCAATTTTAAATTCTCAGAACAATCGGATTGGTTCAGATAGGGTTCAGCTGTTCACCCTAGCTAAAGCTATGATAGTGTTACTATGAAACCTTTTGCAAACCTAAATGATATAAAGGTAAGAAGCAATTACCTTAGGACACAACTTGGTAAGGGATGCACAAAATTAGTGGAGATAAAGCACAGATGCTCAGAGACACAGTTCAAAGTATGATGACTTGATGCTGAGGGCTGAGTGTCTTTCCGAGGAAGAAGTTAGAAATGCCACTCTCGTTGCTCAGGGTACATGCCACCTACTGTAACAACTCATTGCAAAACAAATGCTGAATGCTATTTTCACTTTCTGTGTTATTTTGTAAAAACAAAAATCCCCCTTGGACTTCTTTTGCTTAATGAAAACAGGTACCAAGGTACGTTTTTCACAAAAGTGAAGTGGCATCAAGTGAGCTTTGGAAAGCAGGGGATTCCTGTACATACATATATATATAGCTGCTGAGGCCCACCCTGAATGTCTGTGGCTCTTTCTCAGTAGTGGAGGATCATGAACCAAGCCTAAACTTTGTAAGAATTTTTTCATCTTTCTCCCAACTCATCCTCTGTTCTTCCACAGTCACAAAAATTCCCAATGTAGGGATTTGCCTTAAGTCATATAGTAAGTAATAATGAAGCTGTGCTTCAAAACTAGGTCTGATTTCAAATCCAAAATTTATTTTCACTAACAGTGCACTAGAGTTGTTTTTACCTATTGAGAACTTGTTAGGTAGCCGACCCTGTGTTTAACCAAGTGTTTAAGACATAACACTTCAAGTAGTTCAAAGCTAGGTTTCCTTTTTTTTCATAATTAACTAATGTTTAAAAATTGGGGTACATCACATGTAAAGTTCACAAAATTTAAATATTCAGCTTGATGAACTTCATATGTATGTTATCATTTAACCAGTAAGATCAAGATCCAGAACATTTCCATCATTTCACATGGCTCTCTTGTGCCCCTTCTAAGTCAATACCCATGCCCAGAGGTAACTACTATCTTGACTTCTGTCATCATGAATTAGCTTTGTTTGTTCTTGAGTTTCATATAAATGGAATTATGCAATATGAATTGGTTTTTGTCTATTTCATTTAAAAAATACCTATGAAATCCATCCATGTTATGGTGTGTAGCAGTTTATTCTTTTTTATTGCTGGGTAGTACTTCCTTGTACAAATGCACTTCACTTTGTTCCTGTTTGAGGCCATAATCAATCAAACTACTATGAACATCCCAATATAAGTAGAAATCTGCACTTTTTCTTGGATATACACTAAGAGAAATTGCTGAATTATAGTCCTAAATTCAACTGTAACGAATACTGTTACAGTATTTGTAAAATATATCAATTTCCCAAAGTGACTACAACCAATTTATACACCCAACAGCAAAAACAGTTTCAGCTGGACTTTTTTTAAAAACAAAATAATGCTATCAGTCTACTGTGCTAGTCACACTGCTTAGCTGTACAAATGTATTTTATTTGAGGCTCTTTTGTTTCTGTTTATAAGCAAGGCTATTAGGTACAGCTAAGTTGTCAGGTAGATCCTTCTTCATTACCATTCTTACTAAACCACAGGCCCCATCTGTTAAGATTTTACAGTAAGTCTTCTATCTAGGAACAAGTTTTGAGAGTGTGTATTTTAAGTCCAATTTGTTCGTTAAATCCAACAAAGTTAGCCTAGGTACCCAACTAACACAACTGGCTATAGAGTACTGTACTAACAGGTTTATAATCGTTTTCACACACACATTAAAAAACCAAGCAAAAAATAAAACATTTTGAACCTTACAGCACGGTACCTTGAAAAGTAGTACAAACAACAGCTGGCATTCAGGGACAGGTGTCAAGTGAACAGGAAGAAGAGTTACTGCAGGAGGGAGAAAGGAGGTGGGAGACGGTAGAGCTGAAGGATCATCAGTACCAACAGACGGAGGGCAAGCTGCGACTTCACTCACGCCTGACGTTGATGGCATGCACGTCCACATCTTTGAAAGTTTGCAACTTGCAAAGCTCATACGTAGGGGACTTACTGCACTAAAAAAATAACTATGTGGCTTGCTATCTATTTTACAGCAGGGTTTCTCAACAATGACATTATAGTCATTCTGGGCCAGTTAATTTTTGATGTGGGGGTTGTCCAGTGCATTGCAGTATCTTCAGCAGTATTGCTGGCCTCTGCCCACTGTATAGCAGCAGCACCAAATCCCTTCCCCATTCCGTGACTACCAAAAATGTTTCCATATTTTGCCAAATGTCCCCAGAGAGGCAAAATCTCTCTCCCTATTAATGATCACTGTTTTGAAAATAAGCAACTGGTCTCTCTGCACTTCATCTAAAATAAATGTTGAGTCAATGCAATATTAACAAGATGATGTGTTTTTAAATGCCAATGACACACTAGATTAACATTTTAAAAGTAAACTTTTAAAGAATGCATATGCCTAGCCCCCTCCTCAGAACAATGGAATGGAATCCCTTGAAGTAGGACTTGAGTAATTTTGTCATGAATCTAAGGTGATTCTAAATTTTGGCACAGTTGGGAACCACTTTCTTAACAGATTACTTTCCCCATGAATATATTCTTTAAAATAGATTTCCACCAACTTTTCAAACACTGGTAGAGCATGAGGCATGTATTTGAGGAGTAGAAGACCCACAGAAACTCTCAAATCTTAGCAATTAGGTGACCACCTATCGCCCATAACCATAAACAGTGGTATCTAATGTTGTTTCTGATTTAAAAAAAAATTCGTTTTCCTGAATCACTTTTTTTTTTTATTCAAAAGGAAGATTACCTTTATTCATACACACACACACATACATATGTATAGCATTTAGATTTTATATGATTTCCTACCACTTTATGCTCCAATTCTAATGGTTATTTGTTTTCTTTTGCTTAATTTCCCTTTCCTTCTCATAGAATGTTGTGAGCTTTGTAAAGCTCTCTGTAAATATTAAACATGAACTGCAAGCTTATAAACTTAGGATCTGTTTTTTTTTTTACAGTTAAAAGTATTTTTATTAAAAAAGCACAAATGCAAAGAAATGAACAGAGGAAAATTTATGCGTCGAACCTGGACTGGTCACTTATGATAATATACATGCTACAATTCCATTCTCCCCAATCATTCCACCTTCACCCTCTCCCACAGAGTCCCAAAGACTGTTCTAAATGCCTATGTCTCTTTTGCAGTCTCTTATACAGGGTTCAGGTTACCATTTTTCTAAATTCCATATATATGCGTTAATATACAGTATTGATGTTCTTCTTTCTGGCTTACTTCACTCTGTATAATTGGCTCCAATTTCATCCACCTCATTAAAACTGATTCAAATGCATTCTTTTTGATGGCTGAGAAATACTCCATTGTGTATATGTACCAAAGCTTTCTTATCCATTCATCTGCAGATGGACATCTAGGTTGCTTCCATGTCCTGGCTATTATAAACAGTGCTGCAATGAACATTGGAGTACATGTGTCTCTTTCAATTCTGGTTTCCTCGGTGTGTATGCCCAGGAGTGCGATCGCTGGATCATATGGCAGTTCTATTTCCAGTTTTCTGAGGAATCTCCACACTGTTCTCCATAGTGGCTGTACTAGTTTGCATTCCCACCAACAGTGTAAGAGGGTTCCCTTCTCTCCACACCCTCTCCAGCATTTATTGCATGTAGACTTTTGGATAGCAGCCATTCTGACTGGTGTGAAATGGTATCTCATTGTGGTTTTGATTTGCATTTCTCTGATGATGAGGGATGTTGAGCATTTTTTCATGTGTTTGTTAGCCATCTTTATGTCTTCTTTGGAGAAATGTCTGTTTAGTTCTTTGGCCCATTTTTTGATTGGATCACTTAGTTTTCTGGAATCAAGCTGCAGGAGCTGCTTGTATAATTTGGAGATTAATCCTTTATCAGTTGCTTCATTTGCTATTATTTTCTCCCATTCTGAAGGCTGTCTTTTCACCTTGCTTAGAGTTTCCTTTGCTGTGCAGAAGCTTTTGATTTTAATTAGGTCCCATTTGTTTATTTTTGCTTTTATTTCCAATATTCTGGGAGGTGGGTCTTGGAGGATCCTGCTGTGATTTATGTCGGAGAGTGTTTTGCCTACGTTCTCCTCTAGGAGTTTTATAGTTTCTGGTCTTACATTTAGATCTTTAATCCATTTTGAGTTTATTTTGGTGTATGGTGTTAGGAAGTGTTCTAGTTTCATTGAATCACTTTTAAAATAATGTAATTTCTTTCTGAATGATTATGTGGTAATCCTTCCAGCAAATTCTTGTAACTAACTCATATATTCAATCTTTCTCTCATGAGGACATTTTCCATTGTGTCTGAAACACTCTAAATCTTTCACCTAAAAAAAAATTCATGAAAACCAGGAAAAAAAAAATCATATTCCCTTGCAAGCCAAAGTCAAATCACTTGAAAGAGAAACTGAGGCTCACTTTTCCATTTATCACATTCTACTCCAATCTGGCTTCTGGGTTTATTATTCTAATAAAATGTTAATAGTTCTGGCTAAGGTAACTAATGACTGCCATGGTAATAAATCCAGTGGATATTGTTCTCATCTTATTTCACATCACATCTCAACAGCACTGGACACTATTCACCACTCCTTCCCTGAAGCACTTCGGCCTTTGTCCTCCACTGCACACCCTTCTGACATCTACAACTCCTTATCCAGCTAATATTCCTCTACCTAGCCAAAAATTAACTGAACTTCTTCATTATACACTCCAAGGCTGTCTCCCAAGCCGAGTTCACGTACACTGAAGATTTTATCTACCCCCTACACATTTAACAGTTTCTATTTTCAGTCCAGATCTCCTCTTCAGGTCCAGACTTCTATTCAAAAGCTTCTTGGATGACTTAAAAAGACAGGAGAAACTCAATTCTAAACTAAATCATCTCCACACATACCCATTTCTAAACATACTACTATTCAACTCCATTCCACTGTAGGTACAGCTTCTCTCCCTCCCCAACACTTAATCCTAAATGCATCAACAAATCCTATGGACACTTTCTCCCAAATCTACTCTCTCTCCTTCCACACTATTACTCTGGTTCATTAAAGTTATTTCTAATCTTTTAGATTCCTAATTAAAGAATATTGTGTCTGCTTTGATCTGCCTTTTTTTTTTTTTGGAATTTATAGTTAATTTTTTCAATTTGCAAATACCATCATTACCACCCAGTTTACAATCCTTCAAATGTTTATTCCAGGGAAAGAATTTACTTCTTTCCCCAGCGTTTGGGCACTTAAATGCCCTGGCCCCCATGAGCTTCATCTTCCTCCGTTATCGCTCCAGCAGTACTGTATTTCGTGTAGACCCCTAGAGCAACAACGTGTCATCCAAATCAGGATACTTCTGAAAATAAAAAAAAGGTCTATCCTTGGCAACAAGGTATCAGAACAAGACCCAGTTTCCCCTCAAATCAGTCTCTCCCATCAGGAAGCTTCCATAAGCCTCTTATCCTTATCCATCATAGGGCAGACAGAATGAAAAACACAATCACAGAAAACTAATCAAACTGATCACATGGACCACAGCCTCGTCTAACTTAATGAAACTATGTGCCATGCCATGTGGGGCCACCCAAGACCGATGGGTCATGGTGGAGAGTTCTGACAAAACGTGGTTCACTGGAGAAGGGAATGGCAAAACACTTCAATATTCTTGCCTTGAGAATTCCATGAACAGTATGAAAAGGCAAAAAGATAGGACACTGAAAGATGAACACCCCAGCTTGGTAGGTGCCCAATAAGCTACTGGAGATCAGTGGAGAAATAACTCCAGAAAGAATGAAGTGACAGAGCCAAAGCAAAAACAACACCCAGCTGTGGATGTGACTAGTGATGGAAGTAAAGCCCGATGCTGTAAACAGCAACATTGCATAGGAACCTGGAATGTTAGGTCCACGAATCAAGGTTAATTGGAAGTCGTCAAACAGGAGATGGCAAGAGTGAACATCGACATTTTAGGAATCAGAGAACTAAAATGGGCTGGAATGGGTAAATTTAACTCAGATGATCGTTATATCTACTACTGTGGGCAAGAATCCCTTAGAAGAAATGGAGTAGCCATCATAGTCGACAAGAGAGTCCGAAATGCAGTACTTGGACGCAATCTCAAAAACGACAGAAAGGTCTCCGTTAGTTTCCAAGGCAAACCATTCAACAACACAGTAATCCAAGTCTATGCCCCAACCAGTAATGCTGAAGATGCTAAAAGCTGAACGGTTCAATGAAGACCTACAAAGAACTTCTAGAACAGCGGAAAGAGATGTTCTTTTCATTATTGGGGACTAGAATGAAAAGTAGGAAAACAAGAGACAGATACCTGGAGTAACAGGCAAATTTGGCCTTGGAGTACAAGATGAAGCAGGGCAAAGGCTAACAGAGTTTTGCCAAAAGGACGCACTGGTCGTAGCAAACACCCTCTTCCAAGAACACAAGAGAAGACTCTACACATGGACACTACCAGATGGTCAATACCAAAATCAGAGTGATGGTATTCTTTGCAGCCAAAGATGGAGTTCTGCACAGTCAGCAAAAACAAGACTGGGAGCTGATTGTGGCTCAGATCATGAACTCCTTATTGCAAAATTCAGACTTAAATTGAAGAAAGTAGGAAAAAACAGTAGACTATTCAGGTATGACCTAAATCAAATCCCTTACAATTATACAGTGGAAGTGACAAACAGATTTAAGGGATTAGATCTGATAGAGTGCCTGAAGAAAAATGGATGGAGGTTCATGATATTCTACAGGAGGCAGTGATCAAGATCATCCCCAAAGAAATGAAAAAAGGCAAAATGGTTATTGGAGGAGGCCTTACAAATAGCTGAGAAAAGAAGAGAAGCAACAGGCAAAGGAGAAAAGGAAAGATATATCCATCTGAATACAGAGTTCCAAAGACTAGCAGGGAGAGATAAGAAAACCTTCCTCAGTAATCAATGCAAAGAAATAGAGGAAAACAATAGAATGGGAAAGACTAGAGATCTCTTCAAGAAAATTAGATACCAAGGGAACATTTCATCTCAAGATGGGCACAATAAAGGACAGAAATGGTGTGGACCTAACAGAAGCAAAAGATACTAAGAGGTGGCAAGAATACACAGAAGAATTGTAAGAAAAAGATCTTCATGACCCAGATAACCACGATGGTGTGACCACTAACCTAGAGCCAGATATCCTGGAATGAAAACTCAAGTGGGCCTTAGGAAGCATCACTATGAACAAAGCTAGTGGAAGTGATGGAATTCCAGTTGAGCTATTTCAAATCCTAAAAGATGATGCTGTGAAAGCGCTGCATTCAATCTGCCAGCAAATTTGGAAAACTGAGCAGTGGCCACAGGTCTGGAAAAGGTCAGTTTTCATTTCAATCCCAAATAAAGGCAATGCCAAAAAATGTTCAAACAACCGCACAACTGCACTCATCTCACATGCTAGTAAAGTCATGCTCAAAATTCTCCAATCTAGGCTTCAACAGTACCTCAACAGTGAAATAAGTTCAAGCTGGATTTCGAAGAAGCAGAGGATCCAGAGATCAAATTGCCAACATCCGTTGAATCATCGAAAAAAAAAGATTTCCATAAAAACATCTACTTCTGCTTTATTGACTGTGCCAAAGCATTAGACTGTGTGGATCACAACAAACTGTGGCAAATTCTGAAAGAGATGGGAATACCAGACCACCTTACCTGCCTCCTGAGAAATCTGTATGCAGGTCAAGAAGCAACAGTTAAAACTGGACATGGAACAACAGATTGGTTCCACATCGGTCAAGGTTGTATATCGTCACCCTGCTTATTTAACCTAAATGCAGAGTACATTGTGTGAAATGCCCACCTGGATGAAGCACAAGCTGGAATCAAGAATGCTAGGAGAAATATCAATAACCGCAGATATGCAGATGACACCACCCTTACAGTAGAAAGAAAAGAACTAAAGAGCCTCTTGATGAAAGAGAAATAAAAAAGTTGGTTTAAAACTCAACATTCAGAAAACTAAGACCGTGGCATCTGATCCCATCACTTCATGGCAAATAGATGAGGAAACAGTGGAAACAGTGACAGACGTTACTTTCTTAGGCTCCAAAATCACTGCAGATGGTGACAGCAGCCATGAAATTAAAAGATGCTTGCTCCTTGAAGAAAATCTATGACCAACCTAGACAGCATACTGAAAAGCAGAGACATCACTTTGCCAACAAAGGTCTGTCTCTCAAAGCTATGGTTTTTTTCCAGGAGTCATGGATGGATGTGTGTTGGACTATTCGGAAAGCTGAGTGCCAAAGAATTGATGCTTTTGAATGGTGGTGTTGGAGAAGACTCTTGAGTCCCTTGGACTGCAAGGAGATCCAACCAGTCCATCCTAGAGGAAATCAGTCCTAAATATTCATTGGAAGGATTGATGCTGAAGCTGAAACTCCAGTACTTTCACCACCTGATGCAAAGAACTTATTGGAAAAGGCCCTGATGCTTGGAAAGATTGAAGGCAGAAGGGGACGACAGAGGATGAGCTGGTTGGATGGCATCACCGATCAATGGACATGAGTTTGAGTAAGCTTCGGTAGCTGGTTATGGACAGGGAAGCCTGGTGGGCTGCAGTCCATGGGGTCACAAAAATTTGGACATGACTGAGCGGCTGAACTGATCCTTGGCAGACTGGGATATTAAGTAGAAACCATCTCTCTGTCCCCAGAATTTTTTGACATGTTACCTTTATCTGTTATGAAGTTCTTCACTTCCCATTTATCTAATTCACATTAAATACTTAAGTTCTCAAACTATGTCACTTCCTTTTCAGACTAGGTTTCTGCATTATGAATTCTCACGGCCCTATGTTTCTTCATACTGTTTTTCTCAGTTATGATCTCCAAGCCTGTTTCTTGCACTAAACTCTTGAGTGTCTGTTTTTGCTCTATTATAACCCTCCTTCCCTGTTCCTGCAGAATGCCTGTTACGCAACACAGTGAATGAATGTCAATAAATGCAATGGGGACAGGAGCCCACATTGTACTATGGAAGCAACTGTTTATTTCAATATAATGATATGGAGTACCGACAGAATACAAAATTTTAATGTCCTAAAAGGGAGGTGAGAGAGCTGCGTTACATTTCTCTTAGGGTACTGGCACAATGGTGACAGGGTACTCAACAGCTACTGATTTATTTACACCTAAAATAAAATAATTCATAAGATAGAGGGACTACCTCCACTTATGATAAGACTAATACCTTCCCAATAACCTGAAGAAATGTGTGGCTAGAATATTAAGTGTCTCCCAGATATCATGGGATGCAATGCTGGAATCAGACAGTGAAGGAAGTAATTAAAATATTATGTATGCAAATACACGTGGTATTAAGTAGTGGGGATTAAGCAGAAAGGCTGGAGAACATCAGTTCAGTTCACTTCAGTTGCTCAGTCGTGTCTGACTCTTTGCAACCCCATGAATCACAGCACGCAAGGCCTCCCTGTCCATCACCAACTCCCGGAGTTCACTCAAACTCATGTCCATCGAGTCGGTGATGCCATCCAGCCATCTCATTCTCTGTCATCCCTGTCTTCTCCCACCCCCAATCCCTCCCAGCATCAGAGCTGGAGAACAACATATATGAGGTAAAATGGACAGTATACAAAGGATTTGGCAGAGATGAAGGAATGATACCTTCAGTTCAGTTCAGTCGCTGTTGTGACCGACTCTTTGCAACCCCATGAATCACAGCACACCAGGCCTCCCTGTCCATCACCAACTCCCGGAGTTCACTCAAACTAATGTCCATCGAGTCGATCAAGGCACTAATCTGATATTCTGAGGCTAGCTACTTAAACAAATCCCTCCCACCACCACCTCTGCACACTTAAATTTTTAAGTAGAATCATTGTATCCACTTCAATACCTATTTTACACACAGTTGCTTCTTAGTGTCATCTCCAAGAATTTCACATCTAAAATTTATTAGGTATTAAAATTAGATTTATTAAAATCTCCAAATACAGTGGCCATCAACAAGGTGGACGAGCTGTTGGTGGTTATTATAACAATCTAAGTTTTTCCAACTACTACTTAGAACCTAGAAATCGTGCATTTCAAAAAGGGACAGTTTGGCATGTGTAGTTAAGAAAAACTTTCCAAGGTTACCGACTCCTGTCCCTGCCCAACACTGGGAACCATGGATCCTCTCCTCTGACTTTTATGATCAAGCAAACAGAAAATGTCCAGTAAATTTTCATTATGAGGTGGTTTGAGATTTCATGTGTTCTTTTTATGGAGGACTTTGTAAATATATTTGGAGGGCTCTTTCTGCTTGGTAAGAACCTGGGGAACAATGTCATAGGTTGAGATTCTAGGGTATTTTAACACTGTCCTGATTGTTTTAGCAGCTTCTTGTACACAAATCTTCTAAGCAACAAGAACAAATCTGGCATGCAAAACATTAACTGAAAAGCAAGAGTGGTGATTGTCTTTATGCTGTAACTCTGGTAAGTGGCTTTCAATCTATTCCCATCTAAGGATACCCACTGGCAACTAGTCCCAGCAGAGCATAACAGAATTCAGTTCAGTTCAGTTGCTCAGTCGTGTCCGCCTCTCCGCGACCCCATGAATCACAGCACGCCAGGCCTCCCTGTCCATCACCAACTCCCGGAGTTCACTCAAACTCACGTCCATCGAGTCGGTGATGCCATCCAGCCATCTCATTCTCTGTTGTCCCCTTCTCCTCCCGCCCCCAATCCTTCCCAGCATCAGAGTCTTTTCCAGTGAGTCAACTCGTCGCATGAGGTGGCCAAAGTATTGGAGTTTCAGCTTTAGCATCAGTCCTTCCAATGAACACCCAGGATTGATCTCCTTTAGAATGGACTGGTTGGATCTCCTTGCAGTTTAAGAACCTACAAAGTGTTGCCCTAGATTGTGTAAAAGTAATACTTTTTCCAAAGAATATGCAATTTCCCAAGTGGAAGATCAGACAGTAACAATGACTTTCTGTTAGTGTTAGCTCCTCAATCGTGTTGGACTCCTTGTGACCCCATGGACTGTAGCCGGCCAGGCTCCTCTGTCTATGGAATTCTCCAAGCAAGAATACTGGAGTGGGTAGCCATTCCCTTCTCCAGGGAATCTTCTCAACCCAGGGATCGAACCTGGGTCTCCTCCATTGCAGATTCTTTACCATCTGAGCCACCAGGGACGCCAAAGACTTTCTGTTTGATACTAATTTTCAGGGATTTTTGCTAGTCAGGTGCTCAGGTTATTTACTGTTGCCTATTGTTTTCAGTACCAAAAGGTAGACATACAGTTTGCTTATAAAAAGTGAAACTGAGAACTTAAGTGTACAGAAAAAATATACTTTTGTCTTATTTACCAACTGGCTTTAAATAAAACTGTTTCAGTTTTCCACTTACCTTGTATTTCTCCACAGTTTCAACAGTCGTTGTAAAATTCTGTGGAGTCATAAAGTACATTATGATTTTACCACAAATATAAATCTCCAAGGTTCAGCATTTTATTACAAATTTGGCAAGGTTTTTTCTCCTGCAAAAAAGGTGCCTCGAAATTATATGAAGCATATCATATTCAAACGGCAACTCAGAAAAAGGTTTGATGTACACTTTCAACAACATATAAAACTCCATACAGTAATCACTTTTTGTAAGACAACAATAAAATGCAGTATGGTTAAACTTGAAAACTTTATTATCTGAACCACACTCATTACAAAATTCTGCCATGTTTTCTCGGGTTTTTATTTTTCACTTACCACTCTAGTAATCCAAGAAAGAAATTAGTCTGAGACACTGAAAGTTCCTATTAAGGCCCCTTTATCATATTTTTAAAGCATGGTATTAAAAATTAGCACTTAGTTCCTATTTCCCGGGAATTTGGAGATGGAGATTTGCACGATCTTATTACTCCTCGTAACATTACAGCATTACAGCAATTTAACAACTAGCAAGCAAAAAAACAGATCATTTTGCAATCTATAGTGGTGCTTGCTTCATTTTGTCACACTATTCATTGACCACACATTTTTTTCCCCGAGTAGACTTTGGGCACCTGTTTGCCTTCCAATACTCTGCAACGGTAAATATACCTTTCCACATAATAAATACGCACTTGGTGTTATGTTTGGATATCTTCTTGAAGGCTGTGAAGCAAACTGTTTAAACGGCAGACGAAAACTGCAGTACTTCCCACGTATAAA
The DNA here is from genome assembly GCF_049115385.1 of Moschus berezovskii. NCBI lineage: Eukaryota > Metazoa > Chordata > Mammalia > Artiodactyla > Moschidae > Moschus > Moschus berezovskii. The sequence goes on from NC_142467.1 coordinate 12,501,691, forward strand.
AACAATTATTTTGGGAAGCAGACACCGCCAGTTCACTCATCTGACTTGGAGGGCGTGACTTTACATCAAATCAAGTAACTGAAGAACGGGATATTAGTTTCAAAAATTATCATTAACCTGGACTGACTCAAGACTGATCTGTGAGCGAGAAAAATAATGGAGCGTGAAAGAAGTCCAACTTTAAAAAGAGATGGAGCGGAACACGACTCCCGGGCTTGAAGAGGAAAGTGTTCCTTTGGGCAAAACTATAAAGGGGCGGGGGGTGGGTGGGTAACGGAGGCCCGCAGTTACAGTTACGAAAGAAACCGTCAACTAAATTGCAGTTACGTTAACCTGAGACAGTTGCCAACGTCTCTCATTGCATTTTTTTTTTTTAATGTAGCGATTTGGCGGCGCAGCCTCCACTACCCGGCCCTCCAGGGAGCCGAAGTGTCTTTCCTGAATAAGGCATACAGGCTGTACTACGAATGAATCCAAAGGGTCACCGGGGGTGGACAGCTCGGTCCGTTTCCCTCGGCCTCCTCAGGTGCCTGGTTTCCCCTCCACCCCCGCCCCCGGGGGAGCCTTTGTCTCAGGGCAACTAAGCCCAGGGAGCGGCGGGAGGAGACCACAGTTGCCCAACAGTTGGGTTCCCAGGCTTCCTCGTGTGACGCAGCGGCCCCACCTCCGGCCCTCAGGGCGGGCGCCCAGAACCGGCGGCCGGCTGAGGCGCGGGCGACCGGACCGCACGCCTGCCCCCGCCCCCGCCAGCCCGCTCCGTCCTCAGCATCTGCCCACCTTCCCCCCTCACCCCCACCGCGTTTCCCTAGTTCCTTCTCGGCCTCTTGTTTCCGGACGTCCTCACGCAACCGTCTCGGGTGACAGGAGCGTCCACACCCGCGGGGAGCGAGCCCGCAGCTCCCACTTCCCGGACTTCAACTCCGGGGCCGCTGAGGTAGGCAGCCCCAAGCCCGGGATCAGCGGCCCACCGCGGTCGCCAGGGTCCGGCAGCCTCTGCGCGGCCGGCGTGCGCGCTCCCAGCACGGCGCGCCGCGGCGCGCGCCCTCCACGCTCAGCCCAGCCACAGAACCAATCGGCTTCTTTCAAGGCCTCCCCCACGGCTCCAGGTCGTAGCCCCGCCCACCCACCCCGCGCGCGCACGCGCCAGCCAGGCAGCCGGTGGAGTTCTGCGTGCGCGTGCTCGTGCGCCTCGCGCCCGGTGGGGAAGGGGAGTGAGCAGAGCCGCTTACGTCGCGGGGAGGCGGAGGCGACGGCGACCTCGGTGGCGGCGGCGGCGGCGGCGGCGGCTACGACGGGGACGGTTGCGCTCGCTCTCTCGGCGTCATGGCGGCGGCCGGGAGCCGATAAGCGGCGGGAGTGGGCGCGCGCGCGTGGCCGCTGCTTACTTGTCGCTTTCGCTGGCCCTCGCGCTTGTTCGGGGCTTCGATAATGAACTGATTGTTGGAGCCGCTGTGCAGGGGGATCGCGGCGCGTCGGAGCCGGCCGCCGGGGCTTTCCCTTCCGCTCCGCGTCCTGCGCCTTCCCCCGCTGCCCTCCTCGCGGACGGCCGCTTTACCGCCGCACCCCGCACAGCCCACACACGCCCCGAGGACCGCGGGGCCCGGGCGCCGGGGAGGCCGCCTCTCCGGTCGGCTCCTTCCGCCCCGCCAAGCCCGCACGCCCTGCCGGTAAGAAAGGGGGCGGCGGGCGGGCCGGGATGCGGCAGGGAGGGAGGGCCGGGGGCCGGGTGGCGGGGCGGGGGTGCCCGGGCGGCGGCCCGGCGGCCCGGGACGCCGTGGGCACAGGCCCGGGGGGCGCCCGCGAGGGCCGGCGGCGCGGGCCGGGCGCGCAGGGGGGCGTGTGAGCGGCGAGCGCGGGCCGGCGCCGCCGAGCGCGCGTCCTCCGGGCCGGCCGGGCGGGCGTACCGCTGGCGGTCGGGCCGCGGCCTCCGGCGGCGCGGGGCCGGCCCGGCCGCGAGGCGCGGGTCCCGCCGCCGCCCCCGGGGCCCCTTCCCGGCACGTGGGGAGCGGGCCCGGCGCAGGGAGGGGCCCTGGCCCGAGCGCGCCCGGGAGGACGCGGGCCGGGCGTGCGGGGAGCTTGAGGCGGGAAGGGGCGACCCCGGGACCGGCGCTAGGGGCGGGGGGCGGGGGGCGGGCGGTGCGCCCCGGGGCCGGGGGGCGGCGCGGGCCGGAGGGAGCCGGGCGGCGCGGGGAGCGAGGTCTGCAGGCTCCGCTCGAGTCCCGCCTGGAAAACTTAGCGGGAGGAGAGCGGCCGCGGAGAGGCCGGGGCGGAGGACGGGCGCCGCTGCGAGGGCGGCGGGCTGGGGGCAGCGGCGCAACGTGGAGGGCCGGCGGCGGCCGCGGGCGCCCGGGAGCCTCGCGGAGCCTGCAGGGGCTCGGCGTGCGGACTCGGCCGCGCGAGAAGCAAGACGGGGAGGAAAAGGGAAGTTAGAAAGTACCAGAGGAAAGCCGTTTGGAGGGGGGCAAACGTGAAAGGTGAAAAGGCAGGAAGGAAAAGTGAACTTTTGTTTTCTCAGCGAAGAGAGACTTTCGGGAAAGAGAGGCAGTCTGCTAGAGAGCCCAGATTTTTTTTTTTTTAAAGACCTGATCGTTTTCATAGGGAAGCTCTCTGGCCCGGTGGCTTTCATCTTTAACGTGAGGAACGAGTGTTGCGTGAAATAATTTTATTTTGGGGGAGGGGGGGTTAACAGTTTGCTGCCAAGTCGACGGGACTGTAGTCCCTGGGGAATGAAAAACAGCGATCTCAGTGCAGAGTTTGCGGTGATCGGGTTGGCAGCAGCCTGTTTCCCCCTCTTTTTTTTTCTTGCGGAATGGAAATAATCGTAGGAGTCTGATCTGCGTGCTGATGTCGGAGGGACAGCTCTGTTCTCAGCCGCCCGTCTTCGGTCGGTACTTTCTGGCTGGGGAAGGATCTGACGTCTCCTTCCCCCCGCTTCTTCCTCTCCCTCCCCTGCCAGAGATCTCCTTTGTTTATTCGTGGTTGGCTTGTTAGGTGACTCTCCAGTGTTGTGCTGGTATTTTGAAAGGTGGAAGTGTTGGCTCTTTTACTCTGCGATTTCTGCCCGGTACCCTTTTACTTAAAAAAAAAAAAAAACAACTCATAGTGTTTATCCTTTACCTTTTTTTCCCTCTCCAGTAGAATCTCTGCAAGTCCGAACTGGATACATATTGTATTATTGAAACAAAAGTCCGCTATTTAGTTTACCGGTAAATGTGAAAGAACACATTTATTTTGATACGTACTTTTTTTTTTGGCACAGATTATGTGACACACTTTTACTCTCCTGTTCTTATGTGAGCATTTTCAAAACTTTTTCCTCACTCTAGTGTATGAAGTCCTTGGTAATAGGAATTAGTGCTGGATTAACAGTAACCTTCCCCACCCCCCGCCCCTCCTTCATTTGTTTGCCCAAGTATCTATTAAGACTCCGTTTTTGTATTTTTGGAAGTCAGGTAGATGTTACTTACTACCACTCTGCTTTAGTTTTTTAGCCATAATGTGTGGTGTATACTGTACACACACAGTTGCAGTTGGTCTGAAAGATCTGTCACTCCCCAGCATTTTCATTTCTTCTATCAAAAATAAGCAGGGCGTGCTGTGATTCATGGGGTCGCAAAGAGTCGGACACGACTGAGCGACTGAACTGAACTGATGCTCAATTCTAATAAGTAGTCAAGAATGTAGTTAATAGAAGCCTAGGTATTTTGAGAAGATCCCTACCCCTTCCTTGCCACATCTAATCTAATTGGTCTAGGTAGATTTGTATAAATTCTAAGTGGACTTCTTCAGTGTTTTTCTCTACAGGCAATTTTCTTCTCACTGAATTTTTCTTTTTTTTTTTTTTTAGGTGAGTCAAAAAGGGTCCTAGGAAACCTGTGAATGTTGAAGAAAATTCATCTGTGAATTTTTAATATTCAAAGAGGAGTCAGTATTTATACTCATCTTTTAAACTGGGAAGATTTATATTTTATTTTAAAACTTCTTGATATTTACAATGAATGGACACAGTGATGAAGAAAGTGTTAGAAACAGTAGTGGCGAATCAAGGTAAGAGTGTTATTACCAAGTATTTATTATGAAAACAATTTAAAACTTATGTGACTGTAATTTTTAGCTTTTCTAATAGGTGGCAGAGTTTTCAGATCAGATTTACTCTTAACTTTCCACACAGTAAAAAAGTTTCTAATAAATGATGCTTTGTTGAATACACAGATTTTAACTAGTTTTTCCATTGAGATACACAAAGGAAAATTTAGGTGTAGAAAGATTGGGATACTTAAATCTCTTTGAAGGTTTATATTATTTGGTTTAATAATTGAAACTAGAGTAAGTAAAAGAAGACATTTAAATTGATTTGACTATTAACTGCACTCTCCAGATAAAAGCAATAATAATTTCTTTACTCATTTTTTTCTGGCATTTTGTCTTCTATATGTGTGCTATCCAATGTAATAGTCAGTACCCATATGTGGCTATTTAAATTTAAAAATTAAAAAGTATTTCAAAGTTCAGTACTCAGTCACATTAGACACATTTCAAGTGCTGAATAGTCACACATGGCTAGTGGCTACTGAGATGGAGAGACCAGAATAGAAGACATTCCTATCACTGCAAAGGTTGTTTTGAACATTTCTGACTTGTATATTTGTTAAAGTGTTGCTGCAGCCCTCCCCCCGCCCATTATTTTTTTCAAATTTGAGTTTTAATTATATGTGAATGAGTTAAGAATTCTTATTTGGGCCATGTCTTTGCAAAGAAGATAGGATTTATCAGAGTAAGCTACCTTAAGCTATTTTAATGTGTAAGAAACCTCTTCTAATGAAAAAACCTTTAAATTCTTCTGTAGCACCCAAATTTTAAGTTACTGGCTATGTTTATAATGCAATCCATGTAGTTGTATAGACTTATCATATAAGGAAATCAAGAATATGGACATTGGGGTCAGACTGCCTGATTACTTACCCAGTTGTACTTATTAGCTTTGTGAATTACGACAGATTTTTTAACCTCTCTGAAGCTTTGGTTTTTGTTCTTAATAGGCATTATAGTATTATTTATCTTATTTAAAGTTGAAGATTAAGTGAGATGCTGTATTTAAAGGTCTTAAAATATTTCCTGATATAAAGAGCACTCTATTAGTATCACATTTTTTATAACAGAATAGTACATAACTGAAACACTGATTACAGTAATGGAGAAATGTGAAGGACAAGGAACAGGAAAGCCTTGGCAGTTAAGAGGGCTTCAGAAAAATGTTGGATAGAAAATAAAGCAGTGGTATATGTATTTGACCTGAGGCTTGGGGTTTTCTGGTTATGCTAGGTGTACTTTTATCAGTTAGAAAGGCAGATTGTTTGAATAACAGGAACATCATAGAAAAAAAGGAGCAGTCATGGAGCAGAATTATTTAGCAGGACAAGGATTGGTCTGAGGAGTTAGCGCACCCTCAGTTGACCCTGTCTCTGTGCTAACTTAAGTTCTCTGAATAATTTCTGAACTTCAAAATAAGGAGAGTTGAATGGAATAATGTTGAAGTATCATTCTGCTACTTAATATACAAGGTATTTAGCAATGTAGCGTAACTGGAAGCCCCAGAGTTAGGGGTTAAAGTAGAAGACCTTTGAATTTCAGCTTTGATTCAAATCTCTACAGGTGACTTGACTGTAGTAAGTGAATAGGAGTGTCACATTGTCCACATTCTCTTGTTCATTAGTGAACAATGAAATGGTTAATAGGTAAAAGTATCTAGAGGAAACACAGGAGCCTGACAACCCGTGAAATAGGAAATAAGACTCTTGAGAGTAGATTTTCTAGTTGAGTATGTAAAGAGATCACATACTTAATACATGCTGAACCCTTGCCTCTTCCAATAATTTTCTGTGTATTTTGCTGCTGTATGTAAAGCAAAGGGGGAGTAGTAAATAAAATTTGATATTGTAGAGATGAAAAACAGTTAAACCTTGTAAAGTCAGATTTACTTACAGGAATTTTTGCAGTGCATACTCATGTTAAATAATCGCAAAGTATATTCTCTAATTATTCTGAGTCATTATTTCTACCATATAAGTTTTATGTACTTCTGAGAATATCAAATGGCTGTCTAGTTATCTAGTTGTGCAACTGACTGCCGTGGTGTTTATCAGCAGAAGGGAGACCTGCCTATGTTTTCCTTTCATTTTCTTCCTTACTGCTGTTAATATGCTGTTATGTCACTTTGCTTTGCTTCACTGTAGTTACTAAGCCTCAGTGCCCCCACACCAAAAGTTTTCACAACGAGGCAGTACAGAGGAGGGAGATTGTGCCTAGTTAAGAGTGATGAGGTGAACTTTATAGACATGGCGTTTCTTGCAAAAAACAAAAGTTACCATAACTATGAATATTAATGTAAAATGATGAAGAGAAATATTTTTGCTTTTAAAATCAATATATGTTATACAGCTTGATTGTTATTGGCTAGAAGTCTTTACATGTGTTTTTGCTTCAGAGTTCCTGTTTTCCTTTGTGGAAATTTATGAAATGAAGTAGAATAAAGCAAGAAGTTGTTTGGCATTTTTAGTTGGTATGATTAACTTTCTACACAGAAGTGTTTATTTCTTTTCATGTGAAAACCTTTCTGTAACCATTGACAGAAAGGAAGAAGAATACAGAGGAGAATGTCTGTTTGGCTATGTTATAACTGACAGTTTTGAAACTTATTTACTAAGAAATGTGGGTCAGGATGCACCTGTACCTCAGTTTCAAGTTAGGGCAAAGTTTGTTGTATAACTGAAGTTAAGCGCTCTGAAGATAACTATTGAAAGATTTCAAAGCATCAGTTCTCAGCTATGTGGATTTGTGGTTAATTTGGAATGAAATTTTTCAAATCCTTTTTAGACACTTTTTATCTTAAGGTTATGTATAATGATTTGCTCCACAGATAGATTTGTGGGTAAGGACCAGAAATATATAGAGTATGCTCATGAAAAATTATTACAGAGTGAAGGAAATTTTGGTGATGTGTTATGATGGTCTTAACTACTTAGAATTGATCCAGAGCTGGTAACTGAGCCATGTAATGTTGACCTGATTCTAAAAGAATTCCTTTTTTAAAAAATTGTATTTATTTGTTATTTCTGGCTGCACTGGGTCTTTGCTGCTGTGTGCAGGCTTTCTCTGGTTGTGGTGTGTGGAGGCTGCTCATTCATGCTGTGTGCGGGCTTCTCGCTGTGCCGGCTTCTCTTGTTGTGGGGTCTGGGCTCCAGGACGTGCAGGCTTCCGTAGCTGTGCTGCACAGGCTTAGTTGGCCCTCAGCATGTGGAATCTTCCCTGACCAGGGATCGAACCCGCATCCCCTGCATTTGCAGGTGGATTCTTAACCATTGGACCACCAGGGAAGTCCAAGAATTCTTTTCCTTGATACAGTATACCTTTTTATAGCGTTCACAGTGTTTGACTTAATATACTTATAAATATGTCTTAAATGCATATGTGTATACATTTTACATTAGGAGAACTCTGTTACAATTAAATTTCCTTGGCCTGTTCAAAATATTTTCATTGTTTTATGCTTCAAGAATCTTTGGAGCTCAACTTCTAGTGTTTCCTCAGTAGGCAATGTGATCAATGGAAATATTTTAAGTGAAAATCTCAGTTTTAGAAATTCAGAGTCTCTCAAAGACTTTTTAGAGGCTTTGAGAAAAAAGCCAGGTTAGTCTAAATGACCTGTTAAATTTAAAGAACACCAAGTCAAAGTTAATTTGAGCACAAGGCCACATGTCTCACCAAATATCTGTTCGTGTCTTATTAAACACTACTATGGGATGCCATTTTTGTAAGCATTGATTTTATGTATACACATACCAGAAAGATTCTTGCCATCAAAATAAGTTTTCGTAAATGAATTTGAATAATTTTTAAAGGCAATAAAATGGTGTTTCCTAAGCTTACTGTGAAGTTATCTCAGTGTTTTTTAAAAAAGGATCAGTTTATTCTTAAATTTCAGAAGTTTGTGCAAAGAAGCATTTTGAGGAAGACAGGAAAATGTGCAATCACAAAGCCAGAATGGTTTGCAATCATTGCATTAAACCGGTTTTTGAAATTAACTATGACGTCATTAATTGGGCTTCTCTAGTGGCTCAGTGGTAAAGAATCCACCTGCAGGAGACACTGGTTCCATCCTTGGGTCAGAAGATCCCCTGGAGGTGGAAATGGCCACCCACTCCATAATTCTTACCTGGGAAATCGCATGGACAGAGGAGCCTGGCGGGCTGCAGTCCATGGGGTCACAAAAGAATCGGACTTAGCAACTAAACAACAACAACATTAATTGTAGGAAAGTATGATTCTTTTACGTCTCTCTCTCTTTTTTTTGCTAATCCCTATTTCTTGATTCAGTATGTTTTTTTTTTTTTTTTTACATCTTTTCCTACTAGTTTTTTTTTCCCTCATGTATCTGGTATGAGGGAAATCCAGGGTACTGTGTTGCATTAGTTGTTAAATACATGCTGCTGAATCTCAGATCATCTCAGGTCATTTCCTAGGCTTTGAAAATTCAAACTGTTAGGAACTTTGGTAATGTGTTTCTCTCTCTTCAAACAGAATTGACAGAACTTCTAAGGTTGTGGTTAATCTGTATTACTTTAATGTATTTAGACTAATTTTTAATTGGCAAAGATAAGAGAATTATATGTGATTTGATTTTCAGTGATGTTACTTTTATCCTCATTGGTGTGAGATAATGTAGGAGCAAATTCTGACGTGTAGTTGCCCCTTTTTTATGCTGCTTAAGTCTTTGCTTATTTAAGATATTGGTGACTTGTGGGTTATAATTGGTACAGTTCTCTGTTGAAAAATATGAGTATTTGTGGTGACGATACAAAGAATTGTTGGAGAAAAATTTTTTTACATTTTTTATGAAAAACTTTAAAACATTACAGAAGTAAAAAAGTCATAGTTCCAGTTGTGGTTCTTGGTCTAGCAGCATTCACATCACCTGGGAGCTTGTTTTTAATGCTCAACCTTGGGCCTCATCCCAGACCTACTGAATCAGAATTTCTTCTTAACAAGATTCCCTGGTGATTTGTATTTAAGTTTGTATGTATTATGTATGAAGCTGTTAGCATGGAGTCATTTACCACCTTGTTACTTGTTATTGTTGATGTCATTACACTTGCTTTTTGTTTTCTCAGAACTCCCAGATAGTTGTGTCATAAGCCATGCAAGCAAGAAGCAGGGTACATTTCATTTCTCTAGAAGCAATAATAATGGCAACTGATAATTATTGAGCTCTTACGCTGACTGAGCCATGGTGTATGTACATAGTGCACTACATGAGTTTATCCTAACTCATCCTTCCAAACTCCTGTGATGTATACAGTACTGTGATTCCCACTCTCCAGAAGGGGAAACCAGATTTATAGACACTTTAAAGTCTTAAAAACAAAACAAAACCCAGCAACTATTAACTGAATTCTGGACTTTAGTTGGATTTTATTGTTTTTTCAATTAATGCTTTCTTTTTATTCCAGGATTCAATCCAGGATACCATGTTGCATTTAGTTGTTAACTTTCCCCAGTGTTCTCTCATCTGTGAAAATTTCTAAGTCTTTCCTTAATTTTTTCTGTCAGTCTTGAGAACTACTAGCCAGGTATCCTGTAGAATGTCCCCCAATTTGAATTTCCCTTATTTTTTTTGTTAGGTTAAAAGGTTAAAATAGGGTTATCAGTTACCAGTTTTTAGAGAGTGTGTCAGTGGAGATGAAATGCTCTGCTTGTCACATTATATGGGGAGCATAATATCCACTTGTTATTACTGATGATGTTAATTAACCTTTATCACTTGGCCAAGATAGTGTTTGCCAGACTTCTTCACTGTAAAGTTACTGTTTTTCCCTTTCCATTCTATATTCTTTAGAAGTAAGTCACTATGTCTAGCCCACTCAAAGGATGTGGTGATTGGTCGAGTGAGTGAGAATTAAGTTCTGCCTCCTACTGGAAGGGAGTGTCTGCTGTGCTTAGTCGCATCTGACTCTGTGCGACCCCATAGGTGTAGCTCATCAGGCCTGTGGTCCCTGGAATTCTCCAGGCAAGAATACTGCAGTGGGTTGCCATGCCCTCATCCAGGGGATCTTCCCAACCCAGGGATCGAACCCAGGTCTCCCACATTGTGGGCAGATTCTTTACCCTCTAAGCCACCAAGGAGGGAGTATCTATTATCTACCTAATATTAAATGGAATTATTCTATAAGGAAGTAATTTCTCCCTCATTAATTCCATTATCCACTTATATAACCATGGACATGTATATTTTATACTTTGAATTATAATCCAGTAAGTATTTTACTGCTCAGAGTGTTTTAGTCTTGTCCTTTCGGAACGCTTTCAAGTTGTCTTCTGTATTCATTTTATACCTTCCCATTCTTTTGTCCTAGAATCAGCCATTTCCCCAAAGAGCCCTGGTTCCTTTTTATTGGAGAAGAGGATGTTAGAAACCACGATTTGGGTGCCGAGTTGCTTCTCAGGTGTCCCTGCTTCCAGGCCCTCTCAGTAGACAGAGCAGACAGAGCTAGGTTTTTTCAATCCATGTATGTTTTTATGTGTTAAACCGTGTGTGCCTATAGTTGCTTCCATATCTGTCCATCTGTGTGCATAGTAAGATAAACATGAACCCGGACTGTTGTCTCCACCTCTGATCCTGTACACAGGATTCATCCTCACCCTCCTTTCTTGTACCTGTGTGACTTGCATGTGTAGGGAAAACCTTGCTCCCGCTGTCTGCCATCCGCCGTGCGTGACGCCAGCCTTAGTCCACGAATGAAGCACTGAACAGTACTTTAGACCACCCCCAGAAGAAGCAGACTTGCCAAGCGGAGCACAGTATCTGTGCACAGTCCCTACTGTGTACAGCCTTATGGTTTCAAGTCTCAACACTGGTTTCCAAACGTATTATTCAAGTTAGCTTTGTTCTTGTTTATCCCCTGCAGTGGGCCTCCCGTGTGGCTCAGCTGGTAAAGAATCCTCCTGCAATGCAGGAGACCTGGGTTCGATCCCTGGGTTGGGAAGATCCCCTGGAGAAGGGAAAGGCTACCCACTCCAGGGTTCTGGCCGGGAGAGTTCTGTGGACTGTATAGTCCATGGGGTCGCAGAGTCGGACGCAACTGACAACTTTCATCCCCTTCAGTGTGGTTATGTCATAACTTTGTAATAAAGTTAGAGTTATCAGTTTACATTTCATCCTCAATTACATGAGTTTCTGTTTTAAACTTGTATATGTTACATTTACTCTGTGATGTACAGTTTTATGGGTTTTGACAAATGCACAGAGTCATTTATCCTCCACCCCAGTACTGTACAGAATGATACCTTCACCCTAAAAGTTGCCCGGTGCGTCTGAGGTCTACTGAATCAGAAATTTCGATTAAACAAAATTCCCACGGAGATGTATAGGCATATCAAATTTATACACAAAGATATGAAACTGTTTACCTGGAGTCATTTAGTATCTTGCCATGTTTTGAAATTATTAAGTTGAAGAAAGATTATTTTTATCTAGAGGTAATAATGGAATGAAGTGAAGTGAAGTGAAAGTCACTAAGTCGTGGCCGACTCTTAGTGACCCCATGGACTATACAATCCATGAAATTCTCCAGGCCAGAATACTGGAGTGGGCAGCCTTTCCCTTCTCCAGGGGATTTCCTCAACCCAGGGATCGAACCCAGGTGTCCTGCATTGCAGGCAGATTCTTTACCAGCTGAGCCACCAGGGAAGCCCAATAGCCAAGTTTAAATACACAATCAAGACTCAGACTCATGGTGTTGTATAGGCATGCAGGTGGGGTGAAAGAAAAAGAAATTGGGCAAATTACTGTAGTGAGGAGATGGGCTGTATGGGAAGTTTTTATGGAGTTTTGAAACTTTTTAACAGTGACAAGAAATGCTGTGATTTGAAAAGGAAAGAAGATCAAATGGTGTATATTAAGTGAGATGGAGAGGAAGGTTTTCACAAGGGTCAGGATCCTCCCAATAAAGAAGTGCAAGTTCCCTAGAACAGAGAATGTGTTGAACATCTTAGCTTTCAGTTCTTTACCCTGAGGTTTGTTTATTGTCATTCTCAATTTTTTGTATAGTTTAGTCCCAACTGGAAGAAGAAGGATAAAAGGAAGCCTAGCTGAATAAACACTACGTGTATTAAGAGACATCCATGAGAAGGGACTGTATTTTCCATGTGAATGAAGTGGTTAGACCTACTGGTTTCAGAGAGACTCTAGATATCTCTTGTAGCAGAGTTAAGTTCTTACATTTTAATGACTGAGAAAATTCCTGTTTATAATTACGAATACATTATCTATCGTTGTGATATGAGGTGTCTGCTTGGAAGCCAACTTTAAATATTTAACTAAATGTGAAAGTTTCTTCGGTGTGGATAGGTTGAGATCTCAGTGATTGAGGTTAAAATGCAGACACAGTTCTGGCTCAGCAGTACTGGCTTATGGGGTCCACTGTTTGCAGTGCCAGAGCTGTGGCATAAAGCACAAATGGAGTGGAGAGCTTTTTTCTTAATGAAAACTGTCCCATAGCTATTTCACATCTCCTGCTGCTGCTTCTAGAAGAGCTCTACTCAGAGAGTTAGTTAGTTTGCATTATTGAGCAACTACTATGTGATGGATACCAAAAGAGGCTAAAATTTGAGATTCTTTTCTAAAGCTTAAAGTTGAGAAAGAGACGGACCTAAGCCTTGAATGTTTGAGTTGGGTATGGTAAATACAAGGAGAGTTTGCAGCTCTTCAAAGGTAGGAGACAGGGAAGTTTGAGCATAAAACAAATCGTTAATCTGTATATCATCAAGCCCTACATCAGAATGAAGTTTTGTGGGTTTTGTTTGTTTTTGAGTCCTCATTTAAAACCCTGGTAGATTTAAATTTTACACATGTTAAAAGTGTTTGTAATGTGACTTTTATGGTGGTAAAGATGTTTTGACAGGCTTTGGCAGAAAGCAAAGAGTAATTTTTTATACCCAGGAAATACATTATGCTGAAAAACTTTTATGTAAAGGAATGGGGCTGATGGAAAAGAGTTAAATTAGTCTAAATTCCCTCAGAGAAGACGCTTCTTGTTTTTGTGCTCTGTGTTTGCTTAGTCGTTGTTTGACTCTTTGTGACCCCCATGGACGGTAGCCCACCAGGCCCCTCTGTTCCTGGGATTTCCCAATAAAGAATACTGGAGTGTGCTGCCATTTCCTTCTCCAGTAAATGTCATTAAGTTTTGCCTACTGGTTATAATTATAAATAATAGGGTTTTATCATATCGTTAATATTAAAAGCACATTTCATGTGTGTTTTGTGAAACTGCGGTTTAGTAGCTTTGACATCTGTGTATTCATGGTCTTTATTTCTCATCTGATTCCTGAATGCTTGCTAGAGAAACTTTTGCGTTTGCTGTCTTTATTTCAGATTTAGCATAACTAAACTTGGTCATCTTTGAAGTTACTCTTCTAAATATTATCTTTCTTAGCATCTTTTTCTGGCAGTTTTATTCTCATTTATTCAGCTGGAGACTTTGAAAATAGTACTGTACCTTGAGTTTACGTTCTGATGGAACTTTGTTTTGGGTTGGTGATGTAGAATGCCAAAGGAGCTATGGTGTTTGTCCCCCTTTAGTCCCCGACAGACGCATTAACTGGTTTTCAGACCCATGGGGATGGATACTTCACACATTTTCTCAAATTTTGATATTCTGTGGCCTGTCGTAAAGGATATGGAGGATAACAATTTAATACAGTGTAATTTTATAGAATTTAAAGGTGGTCTGATTTTACCATCTAGGTGAACCCTTCTCATTTTTAAGTGATTTCTTCTAGGCTAATATATTTTAAATAGTGAGTTGAAACACATTCAGTTCAGTTCAGTCGCTCAGTCGTGTCTGACTCTTTGTGACCCCATGAATCACAGCACGCCAGGCCTCCCTGTCCATCACCAACTCCCGGAGTTCACTCAAACTCATGTCCACAGAGTCGGTGATGCCGTCCAGCCATCTCATTCTCTGTCATCCCTGTCTCCTCCCGCCCCCAATCCCTCCTAGCATCAGACTCTTTGCCAGTGAGTATCATAATTGGATTTTTAAATGAAAGAATAGTGTAAACTAGTAGTGTTCTTTGGTAGAATATTATTTCAGCAAACTTTTGTTATGTTACATGTGTGCATGTGTGCACGGCATCATTATATAAAATGTATTATGTAAGTTATGCCCCAAAAAGTTTGAAAGCCTTTGACCTCTAATTGAAAAAAAAAAAAAAATTTTTTTTAAGTACTCAGTATCTGCTAATTTCCATATTGTTTTTCTAGGCCTGTTGAAGTGGATAATGGTCTATAAAAATAACTACAGGCCCCAACTTAATGAATTCCAGGATGTAGTTAGAAGAGAGATACATGTATAAGCATAATTGTGATATTGTGAAGGAATTATTAGTAACATATGAGCAAAATATTGTGAACACACGGGCTGGAACAGTGACCTATCCGTGGAGAAATTGGAGAGGGTGGAGATCAATCCTGGATGTTCACTGGAAGGACTGATGCTAAAGCTGAAACTCCAATACTTTGGCCACCTCATGCGACAAGTTGACTCACTGGAAAAGACTGATGCTGGGAAAGGTTGGGGGCGGGAGGAGAAGGGGACGACAGAGAATGAGATGGCTGGATGGCGTCGCCGATTCGATGGACATGAGTTTGAGTGAACTCCGGGAGTTGGTGATGGACAGGGAGGCCTGGCGTGCTGTGATTCATGGGGTCACAGAGAGTCGGACACGACTGAGCGACTGAACTGAACTGAACATGAAGGGTAGGATATTTTTGAGTAATCTTAAAGAGTGAGAAATTTTATCGGTTGCTTCAGAGAGGAAGTGTTTTCTCCAGGGAAAGTGTGAGAATACACCAATAGCCAGCTCCAAAGTCGCTCCCTCCCTGAAGCCTTGCCCCTAGTCCCAGTTGCCCTACCTCCAGTTCCCCCATCAGGGACCTATAGGTCCTTCTGTCCTGCCCCCCTGCCCTGACTTTGTCCTTATATCGCTGATTCTCACAAGTTTTACTTTTCCCATGGCATTTTGCCCTTACTAGAAACTCTTGCTCCATACTTGTTAGTTGAAGAGATGAACAAATGAATTCAAATTATCTGTGTACAGATCTTATTTCAAAAATGTTTTTTGCAAAAACATCATTGTAGCAAATCAGAGAACCAATTCAGAGCCCAGGGTCTCAAAAATAGTTACTTTTTTTTTTTTTCAATAATTAGACTATTATCAAGTGACTGAGCTCTACCCCCATGAGATTATTCCGGTGCTCTAGCTTGTGGTCAGCTTTGTCATATGTAACAGACGGCTTCTCTTGCTCCAGTGATTGCCAGCAAGAAGATGGATGGGAGTGGAGAGGTTATAAGACAAGCCAGTTAATGCTTAAGGCTAAGGTGTAGAAATTTCACATCACTTCTAGCTGTAATCCCATGGCCAAAACCTGTTCACATGGCCACACCTAGCTGAAAGCCATCCTGGGAAATCTAATCTTTAGCTGGGTGGGCATGTGCCATTTTACATTGGAGTGCCAGTTATGTTATACCAAAGGGCAAGCACAGCGGGTGCTAGGTAAGTGAGAGGGGCAGGCAGACAGCATACATATGGCACACAAAGGATTTTTATTTTAAAACAATTTGTATCATCCTAAGAATTTAGTGGCTTTCATTTTTCTGAATTTTCTTGTAATTCTTCGTAATACTAGTATTTGTTTCCTCACTTAGCCTTCTCTGAACCTCAGCTTCTCTGTTATTTGAAAGGGAAAGGATGAGACAAGAACCCAGTGTTTGGTGCTTAGCACCAGTTAGTAATGACTAACTAAAAGGTCTCCCCCCTTTTAAGAAAGAATCAGTTTGTTTTGAAGATGTTAGTATTTCTGCAGGTTTTATTCATAGACAGTTTATGTACTTATACTTATGACAGTCCAAAGAACACCTGAAACAAATTTTGAAGTAATGATTCTGATCTTGAACTCCAAAAAAAAAATCATTTTTTAAATTCTAAAATAGCTGTTAATATTGAGCTCCTGGAGAAGGCAATGGCAAGCCACTCGAGTACTCTTGCCTGGAAAATCCCACGGACGGAGGAACCTGGTAGGCTGCAGTCCATGGGGTCGCTAAGAGTCGACACGACTGAGTGACTTCACTTTCACTTTCATGCATTGGAGAAGGAAATGGCACCCCACTCCAGTGTTCCTGCCTGGAGAATCCTGGTGGGCTGCCGTCTGTGGGGTCGCACAGAGTCGGACACGACTGAAGCGACTTAGCAGCAGCAGCATCATTGAGCTCCTAGTATAGGTCAGATATTATGCTTTACATTTTTTTAAGATCTTCACAGTAGTCCTTGAGTATGTTTATTATTTCCGTGTGGTAGAAACCTGAGGCTAATCTAATGGGTGTTGTTCAGTGGCTGAGTTGTGTCCGACTCATTGCTACCCCATTAACTGCGGCACGCCAGGCCTCCTTGTCCTTCACTGTCTCCCTGAGTTTGCTCAAACTCATGTCCATTGATTCAGTGATGCCATCCAACCATCTCATCCTCTATCGCCCCCTTCTGCTCTTGCCCTCAGTTTTTCCCAGCAGAAAAATGTGGGTGTACATATATAAATATAATGAGACAAAGGGTCTAGGAGGCTAGAAGAAAATAAGTCGAATTTCAGAATACTGTCAAGTTAGTCTCGAATTTCCTCACAAATGTCTGTCAAAAAATTCTTTCAAAAACTCTCCAAGATGTCCTTTTGAATATTTTTGATGTTAAGCAGTATGTTAAGGGGGGTGGGAGAAAGGCATAAAGTGAGATTTTAGTGCAGGATGCTTGTTCTTTAGAATAGTAAATAGTTATTTGATTGTAAATACAGTTCTATTTATTGTAATTTAATACATAAATTATTACTGTAAATGTCAGGCACACAATCCTCTATTATAATAATGTCTAAAATCCATTACCTTCTGTTGGTGTATCCTGTAACTTTTCTTCCCCTCCTCCCCAGAGTCTAATTTATCTAAATTCTACCAGTTTCTAAATTAAAAAAAAGGATGGAAATGGGATATGTATTAGAAAGCAAATGTTTATTAGGAGAGAAAGACATAAATAAATGGATGCGTTCTTAAAATGAAATCATTGATCCTACGACTTTGAAACAGGTAGTCTGACTTACACAGGATCTTTAAATATAGTCTTTTTTCTTCTTCATTAGTGCTACTGTTTTTGTTTGTTATGAACGTTTGTTTGTTTGGCTGCTTCGAGTCTTCTTGTGGCATGTGGGATCTTTCATTGTGGTAAGGGGACTCTAATTGTGGCGTGTGGGCTTTGGAGCACGCAGGCCCGGTGAGGGCAGGGTGTGGGCTTAGTGATTCTGCAGCACCTGGTGGGGGGGATCTTTGTTCCCTGACACGGGGTTGATCCTGTGCCCCCTGCATTGACGGCATTGAGTCTTACCCACTGGACCACCAGAGCAGTTCCAGCTTTACTTTTGATTTTTCTGTCTGTTCCAGGATTTAGCAGGGCTGTTTCTTCTTTTGGTGATCTGGTGATAGGAAAGCAGCTGTCCACTGCTATCCCTTTCTTAGAAGGTCATTATTTTATTCATTCTTCCTTTATGTTTCATTACAGACTAGTTTCCAATATCTGTGATAAAAAAGCTTATTTTTCTTGTGGCACAGAAGAATCTTTGTTTATTCACTTGAGAATACATCATTCTTAAGTACCCAGTTAGTGTTTTTTTTAGTTCACAGGACTGATCAGAGTATAAAGTTGAGTATAGAGAAAAGGAGGTATTGCTATTCTGTCACAGGTGGGGCTGAGAGCACATGGACTTGCACTCCAAAGAACTTCCTACCCACAGACACATGAAAATGTTAAATAATACAGGGCAAAGGGGGAAGAAGTATATGTGCTGCTGAACTTTAGAGAAAACTTTGATGGGCCAGGAACAGAAGGGGACTCAGAGCAGTAAATTCTGAGCAAACGCGGCATCACAGGATGTTTGGAAGGATACAAGCTCTCCAGACAGGATGCTGGAGTTGGAATCAGAACTTAGTATTTGACTACAGAATTAAGTCTTCTTATTGCTGGGTCCTTAGAAGGGTTGTCTCCTCTAAAAATGGTCTATAAAAACTGTGTGCCTTCAAGGACATTTTGTTCTTGTTGTGAGGATAAAATGGATTTCAGTACCAAAATATTTTGAAAGCTATAAAAAGGTATTAAAAATTTTGTCTTAATTGGAGCATAAATGAGAAACAGCCAAAGGGCCGAACAGATAACATAAATGTATGAAGCTGTCCAGGTATAAGACATTTGTTTAGGGGAGGCAACTGGCCAAATTGGAGGTCAAATCCTCCATCAAAAGGAACCAGTGCTACTTAGATATAGACAATTGTGACCATGTGGGAAGTGGACCTGGTGTTTTCAGATCATCAGATTCTTAAAAGTTTCTTCTTAAAATTATTTTCCCCCAGCCACTTTTAAATTAGATGACTTGGAGGAAGAAAAAACCCAAAAGAGAAAAGTAGAGACAGAGAAATCAGAAGTAAGAACACGAAAGTTTCTCTGGAAGACTTAGACTAAGCTGTTTTTGAAGAAGAATTGATGAGGTGGTATTAACCATTTGTTAATTCACAAGTATATTTTCAGAGTATGTGTCAGGTAGAGAGCCAGAAGGTAGGGATGCAGCTGTTGAGTGTAACACCGCTGTGCTCATACTCCTTATGTTCAGCGTGCACTCAGTGCCAGGTACCATGCTGGGTGTCTAATGCAGTCCTGGGGGAGAGGTCTCGAACTCGGGAGGAAGGTGGGATGGGGATTAACAAGTTTCCCAAGTAGGGAGAACTGCTTTATACCAGGGACTCCCTGGTGGCTCAGACAGTTAAGTATCTGTCTGCAATGCAGGAGACCCAGGTTTCATCTCTGGGTCGGGAAGATCCCCTGGAGAAGGAAATGGCAACGCACTCCAGTACTACTGCGTAGAAAATTCCATGGATAGAGGAGCCTAGTGGGCTACAGTCCGTGGGGTCGCAGAGAGTCAGACACGACTGAGCGACTTCACTCACTCACTCACTCATGAAGTGAGAAGGCATGGCAGATTCTAAAACTGATGGAAGTTAATGAGCCTAGAGTGCAGAATAGAGATGTTTGAGATAAATTGGAAAGGTAGGCAGAGATCAGATTTTAATCATTTTATCCCAAGAACAAAGGTGAGCCATTGAAACCCCTCAAGCCTATGAGATGGGACCAAGGCACACGTAATTGCAAAGTGAGAGAGGGAGGTTCATTTTGATGTTTGTTAGTTTGAAAAGCATTTCTCAAAGCTAATCCATAGATACAGAGTCATAACATTTGAATAATGTGGAACTCATGAGGAAGTACAACATTAATGATAGTGTGCTAAAGCTCCTAAAAATTTAACTTGAAAAAAAAAAAACAATTTAAAAATGAATTTAGTGTCTTACTGAACAGAGTACTAATTTTTTTGTGGTCACTCAAGTCATTAAAAACACTGACTTACCATAACCTTGGGAATATTGGAAAAGAATGTTGGCTTTTATACTGAAATAATCTGTGCAGATGTGAATTTTAAGCACTTTCCCTCCTGACAGGCAGCTGGAAATGCTGGAGGCGAGCAAGGGCCAAGGAAAGGGAGCAAGCATCTCCTAGATAGCTGAGTCAGCCTGCTTGAGCAGCCTTCTGGGAAGCACAACCCAGCGTTTCTGCTTACGTCTCATTTGTTGAAACTTTTAGCTAACAGCCATACTTTGCTGCAAGGAGCTTGTGCCATACACTTTTTGTCCTGGGTGGACCTTAACCTTGAGATTTCTGTTACTAAAGAAAAGAAGACATGCTGAGTTAGGCTATTAGCAGTTTCTGAGGCAGCTGTTGTAGGCAGTTGGTCTTTAATCCCCCCTCCTTGGTATTTTTGCCTTTTCATATCGCTTAAGGAAAAGCTTTAGGTAGTTTTTATATTTCTAACTGTACAGCTTAGCTGTTTTATTGACTGAATTTTTGATACTTTTAGTTTTCATGCCACTGAATGTTTACTTACTTGCCTGTTTCATATGCATTTGACTTCTGCAGCTTTAAAACTTCCTCACCTTTGTAGCTTTTATTATTTGAATATGAGATTTCACAATATTGAATATTAGTGACCAAAACTTGTGTTGGAGAAATTATTTTTTTGTCTATTAACATTTTAATTTTGAATTAATTTCAAATTATGGAAACGATGCAAGAATAGTACCGAGAACTTCTGTGTGTAGTCTGTCTGCAGGCACTGATTGTTAGCTTTTCCACAGTTCCCTTTTATGCTCACCCTTCATACATGCATGTTCATATATTTGTAACACATAGTTTTCCTGATCAGTTTGAGAGTGGGTTGCAAGAATTATATCCATCTATGCATTAATACTTCAGTGTATATATGTATGTGTGTGTGTGTGTGTGTTCAGTTCAGTTCAGTCGCTCAGTCGTGTCCGACTCTCCACGACCCCATGAATCACAGCACACCAGGCCTCCCTGTCCATCACCAACTCCCGGAGTTCACTCAAACTCATGTCCACAGAGTCGGTGATGCCATCCAGCCATCTCATTCTCGATATATGTGTATATATATATAAAAGAGCCAAGGAATTCCCTTATATAAACCCCGTATAGTAATTAAATCCAGGAAAATTTATGTTAATATACTTCAGTGTTTAATCTGTATTCCAATTTTGTCAGTCATCTCAATCATCTTTGAGTACCAGGTTCTGTCTAAAATTGGATTTGGTTGTTATGTCTCTTTAATCTTCTTTAATCTGGAACAGTTCTTCTTTGTCTTTCTTGACATAAGCATTTTGAAGGCTACATATAGGCTAGTTATTTTATAGAATATATTTCGTAATTTAGATTTTACTTGTTTACTTATGATTTGATCCAAGTTATGCATTCCCTACACTCGGATCCCCTACCTTGGGCTTCCCCTGCACTTTTCATCCCCTGGCTGGAGGACTGTGTACATCTTTCATAAGGTATCAAATCTGAAGGCTCATGATAGATGTCTGTCCCTATTGATACTACTAGTTTTGATCACCAGGACAGGGTTCAGTTCAGTTCAGTCGCTCAGTCGTGTCCGACTCTCTGCGACCCCATGAATCACAGCACGCCAGGCCTCCCTGTCCATCACCAACTCCCGGAGTTCACTCAAACTCATGTCCACAGAGTCGGTGATGCCATCCAGCCATCTCATTCTCTGTTGTCCCCTTCTCTTCCCACCCCCAATCCCTCCCAGCATCAGAGTCTTTTCCAGTGAGTCAGCTCTTTGCATGAGGTGGCCAAAGTATTGGAGTTTCAGCTTTAGCATCAGTCCTTCCAATGAACACCCAGGATAGGGTAGTATCTTTTTTTTCCCCACTGTAGTTTCTAATTTATCCATTAATGTAGCTAATAAGCAATTTGTAAGAAGATACTTTGAGACTGTGTAAACATCTCATCAGAGCCTCCTCCCGCCATATTTAGCATCTTTGGTGGGTTTTGCCCAAATCAGTGTTTTCTATGAGAATTGCAAAGCAGTACCTTTCCAGCACTGCACCCTGTCCGCATTCAGAATTCTGTCAGCCCTCCCCTGCCATCTGTCTTTCTCCCCGTCTACCTGTCGTCAGCGCAGACTTGAGGATTCCTGTTTTATTTACTAGGTAAATAAAATCTTTTACTGTTTGTTTTAATGCCCAAATCAGATTTAGCCAGTGGAAGCCCTTCAGGTTGGCTCCTATATCCTGTTTTTTTGTTCTGTTTGTATTTAGTGTTGCTTTTTGGCACAGCAAGCTTATTTAGATTCATCTGGTACCTTCCCTATCCCAGCCTTAGAATCTGCCATTTCCTAAAGGAAACCTAGTTTACTAAAGTATGGATTTGTATTTTGGAATCAAGATCTGGGTGCTGGCTGATTATAAATTTAAAACTTCAAATGTGTTATGTTTACATTGATTGAAAAGTGGCGAATAAGATACACTGTCATAAATGCAAAATGATACATAGGGTTTTTTTTTTGTATCATTGTGGTATCAAAGATTGGTTCCTCTCTGAGGGACAGGTTGAAACTATGCTGAAACTATGTTATCTACAAAATGGAGAATATGCAGTTGCATAAAGGAAGGGGGAGTATATCTGCTGTACACGGTTGCGCAGTGATCTCCAGGATACAACGCATATACAGTGTGGCGTCAACTGTTTAAGATGATAAATATGTTAATAATCATTCGTGAAAGGGGCATATAAAAATACTCTTATTTATAATTTGCTTATATTGAGAAAGGAAAAATAAATGAAACTTAAAAAATAATTACTGTAGTGGAAGGAAGGTCATGATGTAGAGAAGACAAAAGATAAAAGCTAGATTTTGGATTATAACTTTTGTACCTTTCAAGTTGAATCTAAGTAAATAAATAAAACAACATTAAGTCAAAGTGAATAAAAGCAGTTCCTAAAAATGAAGTAAAAGCAAATGACCCTAATTAAACAAAATTAGTGACCATACAGAAATAAACAATTTTAGTTGGCTTCAAAGCAATAGTTTGAATAGTAAGGGTGAGTATTCCTGAAGGCCCAGAAGAACTGTGAAGAAATGTTAACTTTTAGTAATCATAATAATGGTATTACTATTTTGAAACTGTTACGTGTATTCTAAGATAAAGCAAATAAATGATTTTACTAGTGTCATTTGGAACGAAGAAACTCAACCCAAGTGATGGTATAAATAGAAAAATCAAAGAAATAAAAAACCTAAAATTTAAATAGAAAATATTGGTATTAATCCTTGCCATACATTGTCTCTAAAAATACACATATCCTAACTCATCTTATTAAAAAAAATCTTAAAAGCAATAACCAATCCACTCATGTTGCAATTTAATTTCCAACATAAACAGAAGCAAGGCTTTTTGATGAAATGCCTGAGTTACAGTTTGAGGCAAGAAATACGCAAGATGAGCCCGGTTCATCTTGTCAGACCAGAAAGTGAGGAAGCTGTCAAAGACAACTTGAGGTCTTGTGAAAAGAATTCAGGAAGTAATAAAGGGTTTCCTGTTGGCTAAAGAGGGGACAGTTTGGGTATTAATGATGATAATGGATTGTTAAAACTCATAAAATAATTTCAATCCATGAGTTCATAGTGAGATTTAGAACATTACTGGTCTTATCTTGAAAGGATGCTAGCAATTTAGCTCATTTTGAAAGCTGAAAAAGAAGGAAAATGAAAATGCCTTTCCTGTATGAACTGTACCTTAAAGTTAACAAATATAATGAGGAGAAATTTCTCATTATAGAAGTATTCCACCTATTAGTGGAGAAATGATATAATGGATAAGTAAAGAATGACAATATCACCATTTTACTGCCTTTAAATAAATAGTGGGTGAATTTGTGTAAGGCTCATGAGGAACTATGTAATGGAGGATAAGGCTGAAAATAACATGAGCACACACATCAAACAACCTCACACAAAAAGAGACAACCAAACATTGTTTTTTTCTACTGGAGGTCCACAGCAACTTTCCAAATATATTCTTGTCAAGGAAAACTGAATTAAGTCTGAGCCTCTAGGTCTGACAATTTATAAGAAACACAAGGGACAGAAAAATATGTCAAATAAAACCACAGAAGTGCAGATAGTAAAATCTGGAAAGCAGGAAGTGTCTGCCGGAAAAACTGCCTAATTTGTTCCACAAAATAAATTGCAGGGGAAAAAAAGAGGGAGAGGGAACTGTCAGGTTAATGAAAGAGACTTAAATATGTGATTCAGCTGCAGAATGTGAACCATGTTTGTACTTCCATTCAGTCAGTGAAGAAATAGAATCAACTAAAGAGATAAACTGGATATTTAGTATTATTTAATAATAATTTCATATTTAACATTAAGAGAAGTGATTTTTTAAAAAATATGGTACTAGTTTTGTGGATGTTTAAAAATAGTGGCGTTTTTGTTGTTTGTTTTTACATTTAAGTACTAAAGTATTTATGGATGAAATTTCAATATGTTTGAGATTGTGTGTTTGTGGAAAGCTAGATTATTTGAAACAAAATTGGTATGAGTTGATAATTGTGAAACTGGTTGATAGATAAATGGTTATTCAATTACTCTTAATTTATATTTGAAATCTTGAAAAGAAACTTTAATTTGAATTGCTGTTTTATCTTTTAAATGTGTTTTTTTTACTTAATTTACCCTAAGAAAACTTTTTTATATAAGTACCCGTATGATGGATTTTCTTTCGTAAATTGAGAACGGTAAGGGAAAGAATTCAGTATTTTTAATAATCTTCTGCCTTATACTATTGGGCTATTGAGATTTAGTGTAATTTATAAGGATAACTCATAAGTAGTGGTATACAGATACTTACATAGTATTAAAAAATCAGTGGTACTAGTTACTACCTAAATAAATGAAATGTTAATTGGAGCTGAGAAATGTTTTTATAGTCCAGCTGTATTTGTGAATTTTATATAAGATATCCATAAGCATCTTTGATTTGTTTGCTTATGTATATATCCATCCATTCACCAAACATATATTGAGCCCTTAATTTAGTGCTCAGCATACAAAGAACAAGTGAAAATTCCAGCACTCTAGGAACATAACGCTAGAATACCAAAAAATAAAACAGAAACTACAGTGACTATTACATTATCTGCTTATAGCTAAGATAGTAATAGGTACAGGATATTGTGGGAATACTGAGGTAAGTATTCCTGCTTTAATGTTGTGTGTGTGTGTGTGCGCTAGTTGCTCGGTCATGTCCAACTTTTGCGACCCCATGGACTGTAGCCCACCTGTCTCCTCTGTCCATGGGATTCCAGGCCAAGAATACTGGAGGGGGTTGCCATTTTCTTCTCCAAGGCATCTTCCTGACCCACGGATTGAACCCCGGTCTCCTGCATTGCAGACCGACACTTTACCATCTGAGCTACTAGGGAAGCCTTCTAGGGAAGCTTTAATGTTGGGTTGATTTAATTTTGGAGTCAGGAGAGATTTGTCAGAGAAGTATCCATGAAGAGAGGCTCAAGTAGAAATTATATAGGGAAAGAATAAAAAAGGAAAGTAATTGTGCAAAAGCAGAAAGTGGAAAGAGAAACTCACTTTCTGAGAATTACAAGTAGTATGCCATCACTAAAACTAAGGGTTTAGATGGGAAACTGGCTGGAGATAGGTTCGCAGAGACAGATTTCTGCACCTCATAGATGTTTGACTTTTGTTACAGAACCACTGAAGACTTACCCAGTTAGGCCAGGTTTGATTTTTATTTTGGAAAAAGCATATGCAACAGTGAGTTGAAATAGAACTACTTCATTACCGAGAGGCTTTTTATCTGTTTTCCTCAGAATTTTATGTCTTACTGTTCCCCCCTCCCCAAACCTATATATATTTATCTCTCAAGTATTAGAATTTCCTTTTAAAATAAATTGTGTAAAACATTTACATGGTTCAGAAATTGACAACTCATTTCAATCCTTGTTCCTTCTGCTTTCTTCTTTCCCCTCTCTTTGTAGGTAACCATTTTTAACTGAATTGTTTTATACACCATTATTGCTTTTGAAAAAAGCATAAGCAAATATTTGTAAACATGTCTCCCTTCATACACAAAGGAAGCATACTATAAACACAGTTTTGTATCTTGCTTATTTTTTACATAACTATATCTCATTGTATGGCAGTATATAAGGTTCAGTTCAGTTCAGTTGCTCAGTCGTGTCCAACTCTTTGCGACCCCATGAATCACAGCACGCCAGGCCTCCCTGTCCATCACCAACTCCCAGAGTTCACTCAAACTCATGTCCATCGAGTCGGTGATGCCATCCAGCCATCTCATTCTCTGTCGTCCCCGTCTCCTCCCACCCCCAATCCTTCCTAGCAACAGAGTCTTTTCCAGTGAGTCAACTCTTCGCATGAGGTGGCCAAAGTATTGGAGTTTCAGCTTTAGCATCAGTCCTTCCAATGAACACCCAGGATTGATCTCCTTTAGAATGGACTGGTTGGATCTCCTTGCAGTCCAAGGGACTCTCAAGAGTCTTCTCCAGCACCACAGTTCAAAAGCATCAATTATTCGACAATCAGCTTTCTTCACAGTCCAACTCTCACATCCACACATGACCACTGGAAAAACCATAGCCTTGACTAGATGGACCTTGGTTGGCAAAGTAATGTCTCTCTGCTTTTTAATATGCTATCTAGGTCGGTCATAACTTTCCTTCCAAGGAATAAGCGTCTTTTAATTTCATGGCTGCAATCAGCATCTGCAGTGATTTTGGAGCCCCCCAAAATAAAGTCTGACACTATTTCCACTGTTTCCCCATCTATTTCCCATGAAGTGATGGGACCAGATGCCATGATCTTCGTTTTCTGAATGTTGAGCTTCAAGCCAACCTTTTCACTCTCCTCTTTCACTTTCATCAAGAGGCTTTTGAGTTCCTCTTCACTTTCTGCCATAAGGGTGGTGTCATCTGCATATCTGAGGTTATTGATATTTCTCCCGGCAATCTTGATTCCAGCTTGTGCTTCTTCATGATGTACTCTGCATATAAGTTAAATAAGCAGGGTGACAATATACAACCTTGACGTACTCCTTTTCCTATTTGGAACCAGTCTGTTGTTCCATGTTCAGTTCTAACTCTTGCTTCCTGACCTGCATACAGGTTTCTCAAGAGGCAGGTCAGGTGGTCTGGTATTCCCATCTCTTTCAGAATGTTCCACAGTTTATTGTGATCCACACAGTCTGCTTTGGCATAGTCAATGAAGCAGAAATTCCTTACTAATTCTGTGTATATTCTTAGTCCTGCTATGAACAATTTAAGTGAAATAAATACTTCATGTTTTTAATACCTAAGGTGAAGACATTCTGATAATAAGCCTATGCCTTTAGAGTAGTCTAAGCTCAGGCTGTTTGCTTGTATCATCAGCCAGAACTACTTTAACCTAAAGAGTATGAAAGGAAGATTCCTGCTTCCACTTAGGAATATTGATACATTAACAAGGAATCTTGATACATTAAGAAGGAATTTTGACTAGCTATTTTCTCAAGATATAATTAAGAGTATAGGCCCATGATAGCTCTCAGATTCAATTATCCATCCATTTACTTTTCAGGTATTTACTGAGCGTCCACCTGTGTAAGATACTCTGGAAAAAAATAAACAGTACCTTCAAGAAGCTTATAAGCAATTAAAATGATACCCCTTCTACTTAATTCTTTTTTCTAAAGGATTAGTTCATCTTCACTTTCTTCTGAATGTTCTCCAGTTACTGTGCCTGACTTGTTTGTGTTCTTCCTACCCACTGGTTGAATTGTTTTAAATATAGCCCAGAGAGGTGTTTCTTGGTTGGCGTGACTGTCATACTAGGTCAGAAGCTCTTATAATGGTAAGGCCTTTTTGTCTCATCTCAGTCTTCCCAGTGCCTAACAGATGATAGTTTTTGCTAAAGTAATAAATGAAGAGTGTTGCTTACCTAGTGGGCTAAAAGAAAACTGAAATTGTGTGTCAGGAACAATATCTTCTCTTATATTCTTACTGAAATTTCAAGGACCCAGATAGAATGCAGAATGGTCACTTTTGTTTTTTAATTAAAAGGCACTGTGCTGTTCTTGAACAGTGTGTCTGGAGAGTAGAAACTGGCAGAAATGGTTTTGATATAGCCTTTATTTTAAGATGGAACTTTTTTTTACTCTATGAAGAAAAACATATTCCACTAGATTCCCAAATTTTAAAAGTAGGTGTATGTTTGTTCACAGTATAAGCAAAACTTTTAGAATCAAATGTCTTCTTGAAAACTTTTATGTCTGTGTTTCCACGTAGAAACTATTAACGCCTTGCTATCAAAAATTACTTTTAGGAAGGGTTACTGGTTGATCTTGTAGTTTTTTGCAGAGTAATACCTCCATCTAGTGGTGTTTCTGAAAACTACAGCAAGAGAATAAAAAGCTCGAGGTTTGCTCGCTGTGTGTGACATTGCCTGTTGTTTCTCATAAAGTCAGATAAAATTACATCAAAAGCCGAGTCTGCCACATATTTAACAAATTTAATGCCCTGGTTTTCAGCAGTTCAAATGTAAGCACCAGTTAACGAATGGCCTTTCGGATAATATTGACTTACACAATCAGTTAGGTACAGACCATTTCTAGACTACTTTGGATTGGAAATATTGCTGGCAAGTGTGTGTGCGTGTGTGTACAGAGGCTGGAAAAGATTGTGAGAATTTACTATTTCAGACTTATTACTGTGGAACCATAAAAGATTGAATAATTTTCTCAGAGAAGAAATTAGTAATCTTATTTTTTAGTAAATTGTACTTTATCATAGCTTAGTTGTAATAAGTTACATTCCTCTGAGATAATAGAACATAGAGGTGGACTTGAAAACAAGTTGAAACTCAATTCGTTTTCTGCCTTTTACTAAATGAGAATTTTTATAACATTTTTTCTTCACACAATTTCTTCTTTATGTTTACTGTATCAAATAGCCTTTTAAGAACAGGGACTGTGCCTTAAACATTTTGTTATTCTAAGTTTCTAGCCCAGGATTCTGTACTTGGTAGGTTTTGTTCATTACCCTTGCAGGAAGATTGCGATCTAATTGCTTATGTTTTAGCCCAAGCTACTAAATTTATCAAGTCAGTTATTGCTATAGATTAACATTAATTCCTTTTTCTATTTGTTTGGCTATAGAAGGTTGACATACTAAACAAATAAGGCTTAATGATGTGGAGCTTTTTGCTGAGTTAAGGAAAGCTAAATTTTGATTTAATTTTGTTTGAAATCTATTTATTTTTAAATTGTAGCCAGTCGGATGATGATTCTGGGTCAGCTTCAGGCTCTGGATCTGGTTCGAGTTCTGGAAGCAGTAGTGATGGAAGCAGTAGCCAGTCAGGTAGCAGCGACTCAGACTCTGGATCCGATTCGGGCAGTCAGTCAGAGTCTGAGTCAGACAATTCCCGAGAAAATAAAGTTCAAGCAAAACCACCGAAAGTTGATGGAGCTGAGGTAATGAATAACGTATCCAATGATGGGTAGATTTCCTGTATTACTTTGGGAAAATGTATAGCATTGGTTTAGAGTGTTCATCTAGCTTTTAGAAAATGTTGATTTTAAGTATTAAAATGCACTTTAGATTGTTCTCGAACTTGGTGTCATCTGTGGACTAATTGGCTTGGAAGAGAAGCAGTCTGCAACTATTGATGTACAAGACAAGTATAAAATGAACACACATGAAACTTTCTCTTTTTGAAGCAGAAATTGTTGCATAAATACTCAGTGTCTCATGGATAAAAATTTAAGGCTTTTGAGGTCTCTTTGTTAATTTTACAGTGTTATCTCTACTTTCAAGATCTTCAGAGGATATAATGTATTGCCAATAGGAGTATTTAGTAGAATTCTGCTTCCTTGAAAATACCGTGGTAGAATATGCCAAGGGCCATTCTTTTTAAAAAAGCAATTATAAGATTTAGTGAAACTTGTCTATACATCAGAATGGTATTCAGAATGTTACTTAGAGTACCAGTCATGATAAGATGCTTGGGCCAGAATATACACATAGTTTCCTTCACGTAGGAAGTTTTGCTACCAGAAACAAACAGAAAAGTCAGTTGAACTAAAGCTGTGCTGAGTTATTTTGCTTCTGACTCAAGCTCCTTGCCTTCATCTCACACCACTTAAAAAGATAGGCAGCCACACTTTGAACAGCACTGGTGGCATATATTATCATGTTGTTTTTGACAGTAGTCCTAACACCAAAGAATATATTGATTAAGGCTGTCTATCTGTGAAGCTCAACACACCATAAATTATTTATATGCACCTAAAGCTGAGCATTTATTTTAATTATATTGCAGTGATACTGTTTTACATATATGTGAGTAAGGAAAATAGTTTTACTATTATTTATTATTTGGAGACAGTGAAAATGTTGATATTGGTTTTCAATAGATTATCCTTTTTCCAGTTTTCTCAAAACTTTGTTCTTCACTTGTGTATATCTCTATTACAGTTCTGGAAATCTAGCCCTAGTATTTTGGCTGTTCAGAGATCTGCAATGCTTAAGAAGCAGCAGCAGCAGCAGCAACATCAAGCTTCATCTAATAGTGGATCAGAGGAGGTGACTATTCATTGTGAAAGCTATTATCTGAAAAGTAGACTTGATGCCTAATTATTTAACTGGGGGCTATTTACGAAATTATTAGAAACAGTAAGGGTATTAGAAGGATAGGAAAATAACTACATTTAAATGTGCATCAGTAGCCTTGAAATGTAGACATATTTTTATTATAAACAGTGTAGTTTCTGTTTGCACATGAGCATGCATGCGTGTATGTTTACACAGAAACATTCAGGAAGAACTATAGGTTTCCCCACCTATCCGAAAATGGAATGTCCTTTTTCCTGAGCCAAGTGGTATAAAAAAGCAAAGAGTCTATTTCCTTAGGCCACATCTTGGTAACTGTCATGGGAAAAGTGAGGAAAGTACAGATGCTCACAGGCACTGTTCAGAATCCCCCCAGCTCAGTGCTGAGGGTAGATCCCAGGGAAGGAGCTTGAAGGCGCCACTCCGCATGCCTGCCACCTCAGCAACAGCTTGCTGCGAAACAAGCGCTGAGTGCTCTTTTAGTGGATTCTGTAAAAGTGGAAATCCTCTTCAGACTTGTTTCAGCTAGTGAAACAGGTACTGGCGTAGGTTCTTTCGTAAAAGTGTAGTGGTATAAATTGAACTTTCAAAGACTGGGGGGGTCTGTATATCAAAAACTGCCTACTGAGGAAGAAAAATAGTAAATGAAAATTTGACGTTATCAACAATTAGGATTCCTTTTTGAGGTCTTACTTGGCAACAGTAGTAGTATCCAGAAATGGTAGATTATAAGATTTTATAGAAAATGCTGACATTGTGATGTTTACCGAATTTCACTGGCTGTTACATATTTACAGTAAAAATGTAATTACTTTATATGCTAATTCATGGTATAAATGTAACATGGAAAAAGTCTTTACAGTTTTATTAGTAAACTGAATGTTTAATAGTATGACAAAGAAAAATGTTACTATAGTTGAATTCTAATCACTAACAGCCTTAACTTTGTATATTTTCTGTACAGGATTCCTCTAGCAGTGAAGATTCCGATGACTCATCCAGTGAGGTCAAAAGGAAAAAGCATAAAGAGTATGCCATTTTGTTCAACTGACTACTTTTGTATCAAGAAAATCCTAATGATTTATATTTCTTCCTTTATGACCAATTGTTGCCAGACGTGAACTTCTTGGTTCATGGCATTTTATTAGGTTAATTTAAACCATTAATTCTTTTATGTTTCTGTGACAACATTGGTTTTTTTGTGCCACTTGCTTATCTCCTATAACACCTCTCCCTTACATTTTTTAAACTTCAAAGATCTTCTTAGTCACAATATCAGAAGGTCTTAATAACTTGAAAAACTTATGTAGGAATGTTGGGACCAAAGATGGTGGATTTCAGATAGTTCAGATGTTAATAGCTATCCTTATATTTGTTTGCACATGAAATTTACTTCCTCTTTAGAACTCATTTAGCAACTCACTGTAATTTCCCAAAGATCTTGACCCAGGAAGTGTTAAAAAATACTTCAAGTCTCAGTTCTGATATTTTAGATGGTCTGAGTTGTTTTTTCTCTCACTTCTTCAAAAATATTCTGCACTTTCACACTGGTACATCCAGCTTTGGATTTGTTATTTATTTATCCCACTTTATGCACTTTATTTTATGCATCTTTAATGTGAAGATTCATAAGTTTTACTAGTTTCTAAAAATTCAGTCATTGTATCTCTTGGCATTTTCTCTTTTTCATTCTATAAATTTCTGTTACTACAGTTAACAGATGTATATGTTATCGGTCTTGGATCATACCTGTTAGATATCTGTTGGATCATCCCTTCCGGTCCTCCATGAGTCTTACTTTATCATGTGTTTTATCCTTTTATTGCTGTGCTATATTCTGGCTGATTTCTTTAGATCTGTCTTTTGTTTTACTGAGTGTGTTTTCAGCTACTGTGTCTTATCAACTGTTCAACTTTTCCACTGAATTAGTAATTTCTAAACTTAGCATGAGTGCAAGCAAAGCATATTTTTTAAATATGAGTAATTTTGGATGACGGATAGATTTTGTTGGATTTGAAAATCAATACTTACTATAAAAATATAAAATGGAAATTTTTTTCATATATCCTGCCTATTGCTGTGTCTGATGTGCAAACTCTGAAAAATAACCTCAGGAAAAAAAATTAGCTTCTCCCATTGTGGTTTTTTTTTTTTTAATATCATAAACCAGATTTTATCATGTAGCTTGCTTATGCAACCCCTAACATGACATAGTTGTAATTGGTATAAGCTGTGCAGAGCACCGGAGTAGAAACAGTGCCTTTGATACAGAATGTAGTGTATATGTAAGAACTAATGTGTCTCTTTCATTTAAAGTTGATACTATAGTCGAGTATTAACAGTGAATCCAACATTTTTTCCTTTCCATGTTATTTGGAATTAAATAGACTAAAAATAGTAATAAGGGTAAGGTAGTTACTGAATGTTGGTTAAGATGGAATGTTTTTATTTTTTCTTCAATTTTTTGATACCTTAAGTTTCTTAATGTACAATACTTTAAAAATTATTTTTTAAAGGGTATGTTTTTAAAAATCACAATCTCCACAAAATTAGAATGAAAGGAATTACTATAGAACCTGTTTTGAAATAGCAAGTCTAATTAGATAGAATTTTCAAAATTAAGCACTGTGACTCTAAATTAGCATACTGTGTTTTCACCTAAACTCCACTTACTTGTGTTACATTTTGAGGTATGAGTAAATGATTAACAAAAACTCTGGAGTTGGAGAAATCTATGAAGAATATTTTCCAGCATTTTCTTATTCTACAGATATTTGAGTATTTTTATAATGAGTGAAAATGATACTTTTTATATTAGCTGGAATGTAATTTAGCTTGATTATTTT
This sequence comes from Moschus berezovskii, assembly GCF_049115385.1. Lineage (NCBI taxonomy): Eukaryota > Metazoa > Chordata > Mammalia > Artiodactyla > Moschidae > Moschus > Moschus berezovskii. The sequence continues at coordinate 12,534,711 of NC_142467.1, forward strand.
TATATTTTGTCAGGTAAAATTTGCTATATATGTATAAGTAAGCATCCTTTATATATTTTATATACAGTGAAGATTGGCAGATGTCTGGATCGGGATCTCCCTCTCAGTCTGGTTCGGATTCGGAATCTGAAGAAGAGAGAGATAAAAGCAGTTGTGATGAAACAGAATCAGATTATGAGCCAAAAAATAAAGTTAAAAGTAGAAAACCTCAAAATAGGTAAGTATAGTATGTTCTTGGTTTGATTCTGAAAATTGTTGATTACAGAAGGTATTCGTTCTTTTTCTTAGAGTTTCTCATATCTTGTTTTATGCCAGTATTTCTGTAAAATACCTCTTCACTTTTCCATAGATCTAAGTCAAAAAATGGAAAAAAGATTATTGGACAAAAAAAGAGACAGATTGATTCATCTGAGGAGGAGGAGGATGATGAAGAAGAATATGATAATGATAAAAGAAGCTCTCGTCGCCAAGCAACTGTCAATGTTAGCTATAAGGAAGATGAAGAAATGAAAACAGATTCTGATGACCTCCTGGAAGTCTGTGGAGAGGATGTTCCTCAACCTGAGGAAGAGGAATTTGAAACAATAGAACGGTTTATGGATTGTCGGATTGGAAGAAAAGGAGGTATTTAAAGAAAAAGAGAAGAAACCTTCATTTTTGGTTTTGGTTTTCAGTAATGTTTACCAGAGTGAATTTTTTCCTGAAGACTTTTCAACTTTGAAAGCTGAGGGTGGAGTTTTTATATTTTCTATAAAATAGACCTTGCTCCTGGAGAAGGGAATGGCAACCCATTCCAGTATTCTTGCCTGGAGAATCCCAAGGGCAGAGGTCCCTAGCAGGCTACAGTTCATGGGGTTGCACAGTCAGACATGACTGAGCAACTAACACACAGACACGCGCACACACACATACCTTGCTTAGGGTTTCTCTGGTGGCTCAGTGGTAAAGAATCTGTTTTGACCACTTCATCAAACTTGTCCTACCTCTGATAAGTTTGAATCTGATCTCTCGGTCTATGAAATCTCCCCTCCCTCCTTCCCTCTCCCATGTATGTGTGAACATACAGTTTATCTTTCTCTTGACTTATTTTACTTAACATGATGCTACTGAGGTCCATCCGTATTGTTACAGATAGCAGATTTACTCCTTTTTATGGCCAAGTAGTAGTCCATTGTCTATGTACGTACAGTGTTTTTAATCCCGTTGTCTGTTGATGGACGCTTAGGGTCTTTCCATGTATTACCTATTATAAGTAATGGAACAGTGAGCATGGGAGTGCAGCTGTCTCTTCTACATAGTGATTTCAAACATGTAGTTTTTAAAGATGATTTTTAGTTAATCTTTCTATTCTAGAATTCAGTTTCTTTTATGAATGTATAGTGTAGTTTCCTATAAACTCTAACCCTGTTTGTTACTTATTTAAACGAGCATATATTTTTCTGTTTATAGTCTTGAAATTTTGAGTTGAAATACTTCTATAACAGAATCACATGGAAGTATTTTACTTTTTTTTTTTTCAGCTACTGGTGCTACTACAACCATCTATGCAGTTGAAGCAGACGGTGACCCGAATGCAGGATTTGAAAAAAACAAGGAACCAGGAGAGATCCAGTATTTAATTAAATGGAAAGGATGGTCACATATCCACAATACTTGGGAGACAGAGGAAACCCTTAAGCAACAAAATGTTAGAGGAATGAAAAAATTAGATAATTATAAGAAAAAAGATCAGGAAACAAAAAGATGGTATGTTTTATGTTGGAGTTAAAAATTAGTGATGTTTAAATTTATTTGTTTCAGTTTCTTCATTATTCAGACTGATTCACATTTGAGTGACAAGATGGGAGATTTTGTGCTACAGATGTGATTTAAGGGAGATTTTTAACTTTGTTCTTGGGTTACTAATCTTTCAGGTTGAAAAATGCTTCTCCAGAAGATGTGGAATATTATAATTGCCAGCAAGAACTTACAGATGATCTCCATAAGCAGTATCAAATAGTGGAGCGAATAATTGGTTAGTAATAAATGATTCTAATTAAACAGTTATCTTTCCATGCTTGAAGTCATCTGAAACTTAAAATTTTGCTTGCATATCAAATACAGTAGCTTGCTCTTATAATAATAGTGTAAACAGATGGCTTATTTTTACTTGTATAGTTTTTACCAAGAATTATTCCTTGGATAAAATTCAGTGTAAAATATATCTGATCTGTCTCACAGCTCATTCCAATCAGAAGTCAGCTGCTGGCTATCCTGATTATTATTGCAAATGGCAGGGCCTTCCATACTCAGAGTGCAGCTGGGAAGATGGCGCTCTTATTTCCAAAAAATTTCAAGCATGCATCGATGAATATTTCAGCAGGAATCAATCAAAAACCACTCCTTTTAAAGACTGCAAAGTGAGTATTGTTTGCCATTTTAAATTGTTGAAACTGTATTTATGCATCATAAATATCACAAGCCCACATAGAGAGTTGGATCCTGATTTCATACAGGCTACAGGAGAGAACTGTTTGGATGGTAGGTCCTACAGAAAATGATATTCCTGTAATTGCTGTGCCATTTTAGATGTGGCACGGTCTTCTAGCCTTGGTGGCTGAAACTTGTGTCAAAAAGATAATAAATTGGTGGTGGCATTTGTGGGGACTGGGTTAGGGAGGTCGAAAAGGGAAAATTTCTCAGAAACTAGATGTATACACTTGATTTAAAAGGTAGTGAATATTATCATTGATGTCAGGAAAGGAGAAGAGGGATGTCCCCATAGGAAAGCGTCATGGACTGCCTTGCCTAATACTTACAAGTTACTGCTAGTGACAGTTTGGGGTCTGTGTACTACTGGAATTTGTTTTCTTATTATAAGATTTAATTCATAAGGGTAATTTAGAAATGAGAAATCAAATGGAAAGTTAAACCAGTTTTATGTTTTATTTCTAGGTCAGGGCTGGAACTGTGGTTAAATGAATGAATTTAACATAGCTTTTACTTGTGAAACATGTGAGATCCAAGTATTTCAGCAAGAACTCACTTACCTCTGTCAATTTTTGTTCCCAAAAAAGACCAGAGTATTTCACTGTACATTGTTATAGAAAACAGACTTCTTTCACTTATCATGTATATTTGTCATGGAATTTCTGAGTGTGATGATTTGAGATAAAATTTTAAAATTTATGGCAAAAGCTGAGATCTTCATCTTTTAATTTGATTTCTTATGTTTAATAATTCATGTTAATATTTGTTTCTACAAAAGGTATTAAAACAAAGGCCAAGATTTGTAGCCCTAAAGAAGCAGCCATCCTATATTGGAGGACATGAAGGATTAGAATTACGAGATTATCAACTGAATGGTTTAAATTGGCTTGCTCACTCTTGGTGCAAGTAGGTATATTTTGAATTGTTTATTTAAGAGGATAAAATTTTTACAAATATGGAGTTTGGAAAAGATTTCCACTGGCATAAAGGATAAGACCCTCTGGTATTTATATATAGGTCTTTGAATTTCCTATTGTATAAACAGTTGTTTAGTTGCTCAGTCGTGTCTAATTCTTTGTGACCACATGGACTAGATAGCCTGCCAGGCTCCTCTGTCCATGGGATATCCCAGGCAAGAATACTGGAGTGGGTTGCCATTTGCTTCTCCAGGGGATCTTCTCTGCCCAGGGATCAAACCTGTCTCTACTGTCTTGGCAAGCAGGTTCTTTAGCATTGAGCCACCAGGGAAGCCCTATATAAACAGTATTTCTTATATTAAGAAGAAAAAGAACCTTTTGATTGTTGCAATATTTAAATATGTTTTAATTGAAATTAGACTATGTATACATTGTTTCACAGTGTCCTGGACTGTCTCTCTTCCGGTTATTTCTAATAGCCATTCTGGCTTCTGTTTTTCTCTTCCTCTCTCCTGGGTCCCCTACTCTGTTTTTGGCAGTGTAGGTGACTAGGGTGCAGTTTTTTTGTTTTTTAAACTTTAACGTAGCTGTAGTTTTATCTGGACTCTACCACTTGTAGATGGATTGTGTCCTTATCTCCATAACTGACTGTAAAAAATTCTGTTGATTTTTAAGCTGCTTTTATGTTCTAAAATCATAAACTCTCTTGTATTATTATAGTTAATAAAAATGCATATTGTAAATAATACCTATCAGATTAATCTGATTTAACTTCATATAAATTTGTACATGGATTCTGTACAAAGGTTACTTGTAAATTTGAATCTTTATTGCACACATGATTTTTGTTTTTCATTTTGCAGAGGTAATAGTTGCATACTTGCTGATGAAATGGGCCTTGGAAAAACAATACAGACGATCTCATTTCTGAACTATCTGTTTCATGAACACCAGTTATATGGACCTTTTCTGTTGGTAGTACCACTCTCCACTCTCACTTCCTGGCAAAGGGAGATTCAGACATGGGCTTCTCAAATGAATGCTGTGGTTTATTTAGGTGACATCAACAGCAGAAACATGGTAAGTTGTATCGCCGCAAATTTAGAAATTTAGACAAACTCATCTTTGAGGACAAGTCTTTGGTCTTTATTAAGTCTTAGTTTCCAGCATTAAACTTGTTACACAATAAGATTCATCACATGTTTGATTGGCTTAATAAAAATTAATTTCTGTTTTAGAGTTGTTATATATATATATATTTTCCTGCCTTATTATAAGTTTCAAATATATATGCAGGCCTACAGAAGAATGTAATAAAAGCTTCATGTCCTATGTCCAGCTGCACAGTTTTAACTCTTGCCCGTTTTGTTTCATCTGTCCCTCTACGTGATACTTTCCTCCCAATTATTATTGTGAATCAGACCCCAGACATATTTCATCTGCAAAAAAGAAATCACTTTTGTTTGGTCAGATGAGAAGTTCCTTCAGTGAAAAGCATATATTAAAAATGTGGCTATGTTTCTATAGAAGATTTTGATATTCTGGAGTATTTATATTTTGCTTATAAGTAAGATCAGTGTAGCTTGTACTGTATAAAGAATTGTTATTTTATTACATAAACATATAGACGGGTTTTTCTGTATTTTGAATGAATTTTACTTCAGATATGCAAGTAAAAGTATACTTCTAAAAAAATGTTTGTTTTAAAATTGTCTTTGAAATTTCTTGATAGATAAGAACTCATGAATGGATGCATCCCCAGACCAAACGGTTAAAATTTAATATACTGTTAACAACTTATGAAATCTTGTTGAAGGATAAGGTATGTATTAATCTGTTTTTCTGTTTGGTGTATATCAGTTTTTCCTTTACGTTGTGGATAGATTGAAAAGATAAACATAAATCAGGGTCAGCAGATTCAAAGTGTGTGGATCAAGTCCGGCTTATCTGTTTGTTTATTTTTTTATGATCCTTGAAGTAAGGTTGATTTTTACATTTTTAAGTGTTGTAAATACAAACCAAAGGATATGAAACTAGCTTGGTATAGTGTCTGTTGATTTGTAAGGTCTTTAAAGAGGAGGCAGATTACACTACCACTGGGTAAATGCTTTATAGCTATTGTCTTCTTTAATTCTTCATAATTACTTTATAATACACTTCTGTCCGTATTGTGAAGAAAAGTCAAGTCTTAAAGAGGTTGATGAACTTGCCTAAAGTCATGCAACTTTTAAGTAGCAGAATCAGGCCCGTCTCCATAAGTCAGAGACCTTTGTGTATATATTGTAAATAAATAATTCATAAAAATCATAGCAGTAAATTGTAACTACACTTGGAGTTAGACACTATTCCAAATTTATTTTCTCCAAATTAACATTAATGAGATTTCTACTGGTTTAAGGTATAAACATTGTTTGTGAAATTTTTAAATGACACTATAGATTTTATTGTCAGTATGTAAGCTAGTAAAAACTTTCACTTGATAATTATGCTGTTATTCTAATGGCCGAGTTAGTCATGGAAGGAACTTTGTTTTTCATTCTGAGTTACTTGATCTGAAGATTCCAAAAAATTTTAGAATAGTACATAATTTTTATTTGAAATATTGGATGTAGGTTTGTTTTTAAATTTGCCTCATTTTAATGATTTGAATTCCATTTTTCTCTTGAAAAACTGTGTTCTTCTGTTCATTTTAAGGCATTCCTTGGAGGTCTGAATTGGGCATTTATAGGTGTGGACGAAGCACATCGATTAAAGAATGATGACTCTCTTCTGTATAAAACTTTAATAGATTTTAAGTCCAATCACCGTCTCCTTATCACTGGAACTCCTCTGCAGAACTCCCTCAAAGAGCTCTGGTCTTTGCTACATTTCATTATGCCAGAAAAGTAAGATAAATTAAGATAAAATTTTAATGTTAGTTTCATTTGCTAAGTTTAGCAGGAAAATAATTAGTGTAGGTAATAAGGTCAGAAGGAGGTTTTATTGTCCCAAACATTGGGTCAGAGATTATTAAGAAGAAAAGAAATGGGACGGAATAGAATTTGAAATAATATTTTTATTTTTCAATTTTGTAAATAAGCTTGAACCATGGATAATAAATTATAACAGTTGATTTTGCCTGTTGTTCAGGATATCCCTTGCTTAAAACTGGAAATAGTATCATTCTTAAACAGAAATAATAGTAACAAGGTATTTTTAGAAAATTCCATTTTCTCTAATAATTTTAGGAAAAGCAGACTAAGATAAATAAGTTGTCCGAGGTCATATACGTATTTTCTTTCAATAGATTTATAACTTTCTTTGAGAAATATTTTAGTGATAATTACTCCCATACTTGAAAATATTTCATCTTTATTTAACCCAAGGAAAGCAAACAGGTTTTCATAAAATAGCTTATACTTTACATCTGTAGATATGCAGTAGATTTCTTGGAAGGGTAGTTATTAGAAGTGATTAATTTTAACTAGTTTTTCCCCCCAAACATCTGTATTTTATGTCTGACTATCCTGTAAAATATCAAATGCAATTTGACTTCTTTCACTGATTCTTCCATTTGCTTAAATTTTTAAGGTTTTCTTCCTGGGAAGATTTTGAAGAAGAACATGGCAAAGGCAGAGAATATGGTTATGCGAGCCTCCACAAGGAGCTTGAGCCGTTTCTGTTGCGCAGGGTTAAGAAAGATGTGGAAAAATCTCTTCCTGCCAAGGTTGAACAGATTTTAAGAATGGAAATGAGTGCTTTACAGAAACAATATTACAAGTAAGCTGTAAACAGAGCACATATTCTGAGGTGCCCCCTAGACCTGATTGAGTCTTAAAGAGCAGTAACAATTCTTGAATTTTAGAATAGGTTTATTGTATAGCATAGTGAGGCAGAGAGAGGCTTAATGGCATGTCTAAGATCACAGGTGTTACAAGGCTAATTCATCTTATAGCTCATTAATTGTGTTTCTTTATTTTGTACTACGTTACATTATAGAAGGTTTCTTTTTAAGTTTTAGGATTGCCGTGATACCAAGGTATTATTATGTAATTCTGATAATTATGTTATTGACAGGTGGAAGTAGAAGCCAGAGAAACAACCTTAGAACAAAATTTTAGACCCCTCCGCTTTTTGAAAAATGTTAACGAATCGTATTTTGTATAATTTATGTGTGTTGGATCTGTATAGTGACACCAAAGGGTCAAAAAGGAATATCCATCCTGGTTTCTGTTCTGACATTTAGTTGCATAAAGCTCTGCTTCATACATTTGAACTCTCAGAAACATATTTTATGATAAATCTGTAAGTGCCGTTCACTTTAAAAATACGTTTATTACATAAATTTTACATTTTTGTTATGGAAAACTTCAGACCGTATACAAAATAGGATAATATAATAAACTCCTTCACTCAAGCTTGGTCTTCAGCTCATAGCCAGCCACCCTCACTTCCCCTATCCTGTCATTTTGAGACAAATCAGATAAAATTGTTTCAAGTTCCTTCAAAAACTAACATTGTAAAAAGGAAGAAAATAAAACATGTTAGACAAGGTACATCATGGTGAGAGGAAATGTTATGCATAATTTGCGGTAATAAAATAGCCACTTATAATTTATCTGTTAAGTTGCATGTGTAGTGTGTAACTATTTTAGAGAAGGCAGTTTGGCTAAACATGAGGTGTGAAGTATCTCCATTAGTTGCCCAGTATATGGCAACCCATTCCAGTGTTCTTGCCTGGAGAATCCCAGGGAAGGGGGAGCCTGGTGGGCTTCCGTCTATGGGGTCACACAGAGTCGGACACGACTGAAGTGACTTAGCAGCAGCAGCAGCATAGCAAAATTTATTGGAAAGTTAAGATAGATTATAAAGTTGACCATTTAAAAAATAAATTTTGGGGTAAAGGGTTAATGCACTATGCACTATTAATTCACTATGTTATGTTAAGCCTTTACTGTGTATAGTTGATGATTCAAATAAATACGTGTTGTCCTGGTCTTATGAATGAGGTTCATTTAGTTTTGTGAATAAAGTTTAGTCCTTTGTCTTCGGAGTTAAACTTCATAATGGTGCAGTTTTGCTTTGGTATTTAATTTTTTTTAATGGTTTTAGAATTCATCCTGGTAATTATTCTGCTACATCATTTTCATAATCTTTTTTTTAAACAGATGGATATTAACTCGGAATTACAAAGCCCTCAGCAAAGGTTCCAAGGGCAGTACCTCAGGCTTTTTGAATATTATGATGGAGCTAAAGAAATGTTGTAACCATTGCTACCTCATTAAACCACCAGATAATAATGAATTCTACAATAAACAGGAGGCCTTACAAGTAAGAATTTTAAAATTTTATTACTTCATGGTAAAGCAAAATTCTAAAAGTTTATTTCAGCTTTAAGTGAAAATACCACAATGCTTTAATATATTGGTTAGATGTCCTTTTTGGTTAAAGGTGTATTTAAATAATGGTGCTGCTTATTTTTTACTGTTTATAAAAATATTTTAAAGTTATAATTTATCCGTTTAGTCATTTTGATAATTTTTTTTTTTTTTACAGCTGATCTAACCATGTCTGTCACACTTTATCCAGCAAAAATCCCTTAGTGTATTTTTCATTGTGAAAAAAATTTCACTAATAGTGATCGTGCTAAATTTGTGACATGGCAAATGGTAGTCTTAAGGGCATCTGGACCTTAGATGTTCCTCTTCCTATCACTTCTGGAAGACAAATGAAGAGTGTGAAGAAGGCCCAGCTGTCATCCAGCTGTAGTATTGCTTTGAAGTGCTGTCAGTGACATAGCAATTAGAAGACATTTCTCACTCTTTTCAAAACCTTTGATTACTTAGTTGTTTCTTCTTTCAGTGTATTAGTTGTCGCTTAGTTGTTTTAGCTAAGATTTTTGGAGAAATGGTGTGATATCTAACAGAGTGAAACGGTGCCTTTTTTTTTGGTCTCCAGAAAATGCAGCAAAACCTAGGTGCTAAATGGCAAGTAAAATTTAGCTTAAGTCATAGAACAAATTGATAAAGGTTCTAAAAAATTTTGAAAACATAAATAGTTTCAACATTATGAAAATTTAAAATCTTAATTTAAAATGAAGAAACTGAAGTGAGACATTTGTTTTATTTGATACAGTACTTTTAACATGTTATAACAATTATAATTTATTGTTTCCTTATAGCACTTAATCCGTAGTAGCGGAAAACTAATTCTTCTTGACAAACTGTTAATTCGCCTAAGAGAGCGAGGCAATAGAGTTCTTATTTTTTCTCAAATGGTGCGGATGTTAGATATACTTGCAGAATATTTGAAGTATCGTCAGTTCCCCTTTCAAGTAAGCATTTCATTTTGTCTTTTTTGTTTATTTAAATTTTGTCTAACCCCTGGGCGTGTTTGAAATTCTTTGGTAAACGAAGAGTAGATTTTATATAACCTGTACTCTTTAAGAAAATAGATGCGTTTAAAATTTTTTGTCATTATTCCTTTTATTTTTCTTCTTGACTTTACATTTAACAGCAAAACAGTTTTTCTTGTGTTTCTCTTCTATGTTCAAATTAAAGGGGCAGCCTTATGTATTAGGCTTTAGTCTGAGGAAGGATAGGAGAGAACAGTACTTCTGCTGTTAACCTGCACTGTTGCAGATTCTGAAGATTGTGTGCTCATAGTTATTCTAATGCATAGTTGGCTGAATAAAAATACATGACTTCAGAGAATATACCAAAGAGCAAAAAGGGCTTATATTCCATTTATTCAATATTTATTTTGGAATTCATTTCAATATAATTACAGCCAATATGAATGTTTGGGCTTCCCTGGTGGCTCAGTGGTAAAGAATCGTCCTGTCAGTGCAGGAGATGCTCATTCAATCCCTGGGTTGGGAAGATCTCCTGGAGAAGGAAATGGCAAGCCACTTCAGTATTCTTGCCAGGGAAACCCCATGGACAGAGGAACCTGACAGGTGACAGTCCATGGGGTCACAAAAAGTTGCACATGACTCTGACTAAACAACAGCAAATATGATGGATGTTAATAGAGTCGGTCTTAGTACTTAACATCTAATTTATTTACTCCTTAGAGCAATTTTATGAATAATACCTGGAATATAGCATATGCAGCTAATAAATGATGTGTATTTAGTGCAGACAGTAAAGTAGAAGTAGAATTACAATGATGAACCTCATCACACATAATCCCTGCTCTATTGGAGCTTACAGTCCCATGTGGGAGACGGCCATTAAGCAGATAATGACAAACAAATGTAATGTTATGACTCTGGTAAGTCCTGTGAAGAACAGATGTTGGGTGATATCAACATGATTGAGATGCAGCTAGTCATTTAGGGAGGAAAGTAAAAAGAATGAAAGGTTTTACTAGTTGTAATTTTTCATGAAAAACAAACTTGGTACTTTAAAACTGCTTTTGATTTTGGACTTCTCTTGTTTAATGTTTAGTAAACACTCAACATAGAATATGTCAGACACTGTGCACAGTGTATTACTCTGTTCTCTCAACCGTGTGAAGGAAGTACTGCTTCCTGTGTTCTTTTACTGAGGAAGCTTACAAGGAAAAACGGCGAATTACTTGCTCAATGCACTAGTGAAGAGTAAAGATACTCAAATGTGGGCTGTTCACCTAGAGCCCATGGGGCCCCGAATTAGTGATTTGCATATTTTAAAACAGAGGGCTTTTGCTGAATTCCAAGTTCTCAGGGGGCACTGATGTGTGGGTCCATAACCACACTGGACTCAATCAGTGGTTTTTAAAACTGGGCTCTAACCCATTAATGGATCTGAGGATTTTAATGGGTTATTTAAATGTTGTACTGACATTTTTTAAAATGAAATAGATAATAAAATAATGAGGGTACATCACAGTACACTGTGTCCTGAAACATTCACATGTAAAGCATATTCTTAGAGTGAGTCTCAGGTAAAATGACGGTCAGTGGTATTATTTACTATTAGCAAAACTAGTTGCAGTGGTTAAGAACGCGGACTTTGGAGACAGAATGCTTAGGCATTGCGTTCCGACCTGTAGTACCTCCTGGTCTTATCAAAAGCGGTGCTGCTTTTTCATACTTGGTTTTAATTCCTTTTTAAAGTTTTGATTCTGTTACAATACAGTATTTTAATGTTTTATTCCAGAGATTAGATGGATCAATCAAAGGGGAACTGAGAAAACAAGCTCTAGATCATTTTAATGCTGAAGGATCAGAGGTATGAATGCTTTTAAAATTGTAAATAAATTGTTTCAGTCATTATTTTAGTCATAGTTATAGTTTTTTTAAGAAAAGTGTTATTGGTGGTAGCAAGTTTTGATTCACAAGTGAGGTTTTAAAATCCATATTATCTGTTAAATACGAGGAATTTTACCCTTTTGTATCAGTATTTTAATATAGGACAGTTAATTTACTTCTAAGTAAACTAGCCTGTTTTGATTTAGAATTCTTTATGAATTGTTGTTTATTATCCCCATATATATTTGTTTCGGGGAGTCTTGTTTATTGGTTTTGCTAGATATATTTTATTAGTAATTTTAAAACTATGTTTCACTTTTGTTGGTAAAATACCTCTTAAAGAACTGTGTTAATTTACGGTAGTGCTGGGCCTTCATTGCTCCACATGGGCTTTCTTCAGTTGCAGGAAGCACGGGCTGCCCTCTCGTTGCAGCTCGCAGACTTCTTGCAGTGGTTTCTCTTGTTGCGGAACTGGGGCTTTGGGTGCTCTGGGTCCTCCATAGCTGCAGCACAAGAGCTCAGGAGTTGTGGCTCACAGGCTCTCAAGCACGGGCTCGGTGGTTGTGGCGCACAGGATTAGTGGTCCCACAGCATGAGGGATCTTCCCTCTCCAGGGGTCGCACTCATGTCTCCTGCATTGGCAGGTGGATTTTTTTTTTTTACTACTGAGTCAACAGGGGAGCCTGGTAAAATACTTTTTAAATTCAGGAATTCAATTATAAAATTCTCACATTGGTTATTCACAGTCACAGTTAAGAACTTAAAATTGTGCCTTTTATATTTCCTTATAGGATTTCTGCTTTTTGCTTTCCACAAGAGCTGGAGGTTTAGGAATTAACTTAGCCTCAGCTGACACTGTTGTTATATTTGATTCTGATTGGAATCCACAAAATGATCTTCAGGCACAGGCTAGAGCTCATCGAATTGGGCAAAAGAAACAGGTATTTTTTTATCCTCCTTATTTTACTGTTTTAGAGTCTTTTTTATCATTAGTGTTTAGAATTTATTTTGGTATATCCTTCTGGTAAGATTGTTGAAATACAGATATTGTTATTGAACAGCTAAAAGTGCTGAGGAGCTTGAATTTATCAGAATCACGTGGAAATTGACAGAACTGAGAAAATTATGCCTAAATAGGATCGTGTACTCTTTTTTGATCATAATTCTGTTCACAACTGTAGAATATAATGTTTTTCATTCAGTATATAAATACATTTAAAAATATCTTCATATACTTAACTGTTGAAAGGGATTTTGCTTCGTACATTGTTCCTTTTTTGTTAGCCATGTACCCATAGGATTCTCCTTGCAAAATAACCATTCTCATAATTTTTGTATAACTCTCTGGAACAGTTGTAACAGCCCTTGAGAAAAACCATCTGTCAACTTTTTGATATCTTGGTCCTTGTATTTTAATTACATTTACCTCCATCTGGGATAGTGCCTGAAACTTCTTCAAAGCAGGAGGTGATGAACAAGTAGCACAAAAAGGCTTAGCACATTTTATTTACTTTGTAAACATTCATATTTCCTACTGAGAAATAAATCCATAACATAAAACTAAAAAAATGTTTTACCCAAATAATTCTCATAAAAGAGAGGGAAACTTGAAATAGGGATAACAACAAGCCAAGACAAATTACAAACTCAAAAAACGAGAAAGTGAGGAGATAGGATATTCTTACAGGTGAGCTGGGCCTAATATATTTGTGAAGAGACAACATATTTCTGTGTTATGAATGAAATGGGGAAAAGTGATTAATTGCACTGATAGATACCTCCTACATTGAAATCCTCAACACATGGCTAGACAAAACATTCCACTTCTGCTAGTTCAAGACTTTGGCCACCACATCCCAGTAGAAGAAAGAGGACGTATTAAGAAAAGAACCAGTAAGACAACATACTGTAGAAAGCTGTGTGGTAGGCCTCTGGAATGAATACCTGAATACAGTCACAGAGTAATGCAATCAACTTTCTTTGCATTGTGTTAAAATTCTTTTTTTAATGTAAGTATATGTATAAAGTATATTTTCATTATTAATGAGGTAGATTCTTTATTATTTCATTATTGATGACATGTAAGATTCCCATGCTTCGTGTACTTGCTATTTTAGTAGTAGTTGGTTCTAAATTTGATCAAAGGAGTCTAAGATCTCGCTTTAAATACTTGCACGCAGCAACCACACAGTGAGTAGTTGTAGGTTACTAATTCAGATGAGTTTTATTGGTGACCTAATACTGTGCACATTTGGAAATAATTTTTGATAGAGATCTAAATAATACAGTATTCGGTTATCTACTGAATTACACAGTAGTTCATTACTGAAAAAATTAGTGTGTACTGTAACTTTGTAAAAATGTTTCATGTTTATATTAAAATATATACCATTTAGGTTCAGTTCAGTTAAGTCTCTCAGTCATGTCCAACTCTTGTGACCCCATGGACCGCAGCATACCAGGCCTCCCTGTCCATCACCAACTTCCGGAGTTTATCGGAATCCATGTCCATTGAGTTGGTGATGCCATCCAACCATCTCATCCTCTGTCGTCCCCTTCTCCTCCTGCCCTCAGTCTTTCCCAGCATCAGGGTCTTTTCCAATGAGTCAGCTCTTCCCATCAGGTGGCCAAAGTACTGGAGTTTCAGCTTCGACATCAGTCCTTCCAGTGAACACCCAGGATTGATCTCCTTTAGGATGGACTGGTTGGATCTCCAAGGGACTCTCGAGTCTTCTCCAACACCACAGTTCAAAAGCATCAATTCTTCGGCACTCAGCTTTCTTTATAGTCCAACTCTGACATCCATATTTGACTGCTGGTAAAACCGTAGCATTGACTAGATGGACCTTTGTCGGCAAAGTGATGTCTCTGCTTTTTAATATGCTCTCTAGGTTGGTCATATTTCCTTCCAAGGAGTGAACATCTTTCAATTTCATGGCTGCAGTCACCATCTGCAGTGATTTTGAAGCTCAAAAAAATAGTCTGTCACTGTTTGCACTGTTTTCCCATCTATTTACCATGAAGTAATGGGACCAGATGCCATGATCTTAGTTTTCTGAATGTTGAACTTAAAGCCAACTTTTTCACTCTCCTCTTCCACTTTCATCAGGAGGCTCTTTAGTTCTTTGCTTTCTGCCTTAAGGGTGGTGTCATCTGCATATCTGAGATTATTGATATTTCTCCAGCAATCTTGATTCCAGCTTGTGCTTCTTCCAGCCCAGTGTTTCTCATGATGTACTCTGCATATAAGTTAAATAAGCAGGGTGACGATATACAGCCTTGACATACTCCTTTCCCTATTTGGAACTATTTAGACTCAAGATAATTTAAAACAGTTTTAAAAAATCATTTGGAAGACTTAAAGGGCACAGAATAATTTTTCATTGTGCCAGAATGTCCAGTTTAATGAAGAATGCCTGATATACCAGGTCCCAGTGCTCTAAATGCTGGTGAGCCCTAATCACTGTGAAAACTAACAGTGATTCCGTAAATTTTCAAGATATCCCCGAATGCATGTATTGTGTGATATAGAACCACTGACTTTGAGAAGCGGAGCAAAATCACTGCACATTGAATTTTGTCTTTTGCAAAGCTTTTTGTTGTTAATGGCAGAGCTTCATTATTAACTTGAAAAGTAATTGGAATTTTGAATTGCATAGAACGATGAAACAGTCAGAATTAAGGGAACTGGTGTGAGCTTGTCATAAGTTTACCATCACCCCCTTCCCCAGCTGAAATATAATTTAAATATTACTGTCATTCCTTTAAAAAAAGAAAAAGAAAACTGACCAAAATATAAGGAAGGACATAGTCTCAAATAATCTTTAAATTGAGGAAGCTTTTTTGCTTTTGACCAGTGAAAATTTCACGTTGGAAAAATTTCAGACTCTAACCAGTATTTGGGCATTTAACATTAGCAGAACAAATCCTTATTACTGTGCTTTAAATCCCATCGCGTATATCTTTACAGGTGAATATTTATCGTCTGGTTACAAAGGGATCAGTTGAAGAGGATATTCTTGAAAGGGCCAAAAAGAAGATGGTTTTAGATCATCTTGTGATTCAAAGAATGGACACAACTGGGAAGACAGTACTACACACAGGTTCTGCCCCTTCAAGGTAGTTACTTTTCTTTAAAAAAAAAAAAAAAATTATTACATAATCATACTGTGCTCATTTTTCTGAAATGTTACATAGTGTAAGCAGATCACTGAAGTACTGTGTGTAGTGTTGTTTTATTTTTCAAAGCACTGAGCTAATTCTTGGTCAGCGGCATACACTCAGTGAGTGCATGATTTCACCATTCTAATTTTGTAATCTTGGGGGAAAGCTCTAGGCTTCAATTTCTTTAGTTTTAAAATTAGTATACTAGTAATCTTTCACTTTTCTAATTATGTCATATTAACTGTTATAAAGGTGACTATGCCAATAATTCATGAAAGTGCTATGTAAATGTTAAATTTGTGACTGTTAGTATTAAGTAATTTTTGTTTTTCCTAATTTTAGTTCTACTCCTTTCAATAAAGAAGAGTTATCAGCCATTTTAAAGTTTGGTGCTGAGGAACTTTTTAAGGAGCCTGAAGGAGAAGAACAAGAGCCCCAGGTAAAGAAAAAGGAAAGCTTGTCTCAAAATGTGTCATTTTTAAAACTATAAATGTAAAATGTATTTATCTTAAAACATAATAAAGCATATTTAAATTAAATATTTCTTTTTCTAGGAAATGGATATAGATGAAATCTTGAAGAGGGCTGAAACTCATGAAAATGAAGCAGGGCCTTTAACTGTAGGAGATGAATTACTTTCTCAGTTCAAGGTAGATTTTCTTTTTAAATTTTTCTTCATAATTATATAAATGGAGAAGGTGGGATTTGTCTTTTGTCATTTAGTGTTTTATTCATCTTTTTTTAGTCAGGATCAGCAGGGTAATCTTAAAAAATGTTAAAAACGTCTTTGTCTTATAATTTGCAATGATGTATAAAAATTTTTCTTTCTTCTGACAAACCAGCAGTGACATGATTTGAAAGGTACCAAATCATTTTCATAGCTGAAGACTTTTAGCTGATTTTTATTGCAGCAGTTTTTGACATTAGATTAATTTAAGCATTATCCCAACTAAGAAAACACAAGTAAATCAGACAGAGTAAGCAGTGATAGATACCCCTGGGTTAGGTGGTTTAGTTGCTAACTCATATCTGACTCTTTTCAACCCTGTGGACTGTAGCCCGCCAGGCTCCTCTGTCTATGGATTATACTGGCAAGAAGACTGGAGTGGGTACTCATTCCATTCCCTTCTTCAGGGGATCTTCCCGACCCAGGGATTGAACGTGGGTCTCCTGCATGGCAGGCAGCTTCTTTACCAACTGAGTCACCAGTGAAGCCCACCCCACGTTAGGTGCAGGCTAAAAAGATTGCAGGGAGTCCTAAAGCAGCATAAGTCAACCAGCCCCAGAGTAAGGTGTGTGCCCGTTGTTTAGTGTAAAGAAGCAGATTTCTCTGCATCCTAGCTATTTTCCACAAGCTGAGGTTTTTAAGGATCAATTAATGTCATTCCTTCATTCAGCAAATGCTTCCTGAGCACCTGCGCTGTGCCACACACACAGCATAGTTTACTTGTCTTTCCAATTACCTGTAAACTTTAATGTCCCAGTATTGGCAGTTAACCTTAAAGAGTGCTTTCTGTATACCAAACTCTGCACACTTCTTTAAATGAATTGTTATTTAATCCTCACCAAAGTTAGTATGCTGTTACTAGCTCTCCTTCCTTAGAGATGAAGAAACTAGCGCTTAGGGAAACTAAATAAATTTATCTATGGTCTGCAAGCTCCTTGTGTCTTGTCATCAGCTCTTCAAGTACTTTTTTTATGATCATAAAAATAAGAATATTGGGTTGTTTAACAACACTTTGTGGTTAATGGACTGGTGTGGTAATTACTACAGAAGGTGATTTAGTGTGATACTCTTTAATTTGTTGTTACTCTGTTAACTTCCTCTAGTTCTATTATACTAATAATTTTGTTGATCAGCAGGGCAAAATAGAACCATTCCTGAAAGATAATTCTTAGAAGTCATTTGGTTTGATCTACTTTGACCTCATAAAGAAATAAGCTTAGCAATCATATTTGGTTTAACCCATAGTCATATTCATTATCCTAGGGCTATTTAAGTTATCTTATTCTGATATGTTTTGTCCTTCCTGCTAAGAAATAAAAAATGTAATTTAAGTATGAATAGGTCTTTAATTTTATTCTGCTAAAATTCTGTAATTTATTAGGTTGCCAACTTTTCAAATATGGATGAGGATGATATTGAGTTGGAGCCTGAAAGAAATTCAAAGAACTGGGAAGAAATCATTCCTGAAGATCAAAGACGACGATTAGAAGAAGAGGAAAGACAAAAGGAACTTGAAGAAATTTATATGCTCCCTAGAATGAGAAACTGTGCAAAACAGGTGACTTTTTAATTTAAAAGCTGTTTATGTATTATAAAGAGTATTTACACTTGGACTATCTTTTCTATGAGAAATATTGGTGCTTCTTTTCTTGTAGTGACTTCATTGGATTTAATAATGCTTGTCTCATAAAATTAGTTGGAAAGTGTTCCTTAACTATAACCTAAATTTTATAAATACACAACTATCAATATATTTTTCGAATGAGTGTGGTTGGTTGAAATTTGTTCATTTTATCCAAGTTGTTGAGTTTATGGGCATAAGGTTATTCTTAATAATACCCCCTTTATCCTTTTAGTGTTTATAGGATATGTAGTGATTTCCCTTTTTTCATTCTGTTAATGAAATTAAAAGACGCTTACTCCTTGTAAGAAAAGTTATGACCAACCTAGACAGCATATTAAAAAGCAGAGACAATACTTTGTCAACAAAGGTCTGCCTAGTCAAGGCTATGGTTTTTCCACTAGTCAAATATGGATGTGAAAGTTGGACTATAAAGAAAGCTGAGTGCCGAAGAACTGATGCTTTTGAACTGTGGTGTTGGGAGAAGACTCTTGAGAGTCCCTTGGACTGCAAGGAGATCCAACCAGTCCATCCTAAAGGAGACTGGTCCTGGGTGTTCATTGGAAGGACTGATGCTAAAGCTGAAACTCCAATACTTTGGCCACCTCATGCAACGAGCTGACTCACTGGAAAAGACTCTGATGCTGGGAGGGATTGGGGGCTGGAGGAGAAGGGGATGACAGAGAATGAGATGGTTGGATGGCATCACTGACTCAATGGACATGAGTTGGAGTGAACTCCAGGAGTTGGTGATGGACAGGGAGGCCTGGCGTGCTGCGATTCATGGGGTCGCAAAGAGTCGGAAACTGAGCAAATGAACTGAACTGATTGGCATTTTTTTTCTTGATCATTCTAGCTAGAGGTTAATCTTATTCATCTTTCCAAAGAGCTACGTTTTGGGTTTTTTTTTTTTTTTTTTTTTTCTGTTTTAAGTTTTATTGATTTCTGTGTTTTTTATTTTCTTTCTTGCTTCTTTTGCTCTCCGTTTAAGTGTCTAAAGATAAAAGCTTAGATCATTAAGACTTTCCTTTTCTAATATTAACATTCTTTTTTAAGGTCCTGCTTTTCTGTGTCTGTGAGTTTATGTATTTATTTATGGCTGTGCTGAGTCTTTGTTGCCGCTCGGGCTTTTTTTCCCGGCTTGTTGCGGTGCACGGGCTCATTGTTGTGGCTTCTCTTGTGGACCACAGGCTCTAGGGTGCTTGGGCTTCAGGAGTTGTGCCACTTGGCCCATTGCATGTGGAATCTTCTTGGACCAGGAATCAAACCTGTGCCCCCTGCATTGGTAGACATAAACTCTGGACCACCAAAAGTCCCAACATTAGCATTTGATGCTGCAAACTTCCGTTAACCACTGCCTTTTCTGAATTTCCTAAATTTTGAATTTGTTGTGATCTCATTTTCATTTATTTCAAAATACTTTCTAATATCTTTTGTGACTTCCTCTGTAACCCATAAGTTTTTTAAGAAGTGTGTTGTTTTCAGATATTTTGGGAATTTTTGCAGGTATCGTCATTATTGATTTCTAGTTTAATTCTCTTATGGTCAGAGAACATACCCTGTATGATATGAATTTTTAGAAATTTGTTGTGTTTGTTTTATGGCTCAAATGAACAGAATGTTAGATTTTTAAATAATGGTAGCAGTGCTATGCCAGGATATATTGGGTCCCGTGGCAAGAGGAGAAACTTTAGAGTCTTTGCATTAGCTTCTGAGTTTTTAGAATACTGTTGTATTTCAAGATTATGTCTTGATTGTTGAATTTTTTTGTTATCCCCTTAAATTTTGAGTCTGAGGCGAGTGAACACACCCCAGACTGTGCCCTGTCAGGTTTTGGTTTTTCTTTTCCTACAAACATATTAGGTCTTCTCTGTCCTCAGTTCTGTAGGTTAGAAGGATCTGGCCAGGCTTCCTGACTGTCCCCTCAAAGGTGACTCTCTTTCTCCAGGCCTCCGCCATGAAGGAGAGTTTTTCTTTGTAATCTCCAGCCCCGTTTCCAGTCTTTCTCATGAGCACCTGGTGTAAGTTGGTAGGGGTTTGTGGAGAAGTGCCTGCCAGTGGGTGCAGGTTCTCCCTGTGTCTTTTGTCCCCAGGAATCCTCTCTTCTCGTGGCAGCTCAGTCTTTCGCAAATGTTAGCTGACTTTTATCTTCTTTGATGGTGCTTGATGTCTACTATTCATCCTCTTCGCAAGTAAGCCAGTGTTCGAGTTCCACCTCTTATAATCTGTATTTCCTTACTTTTATCCTATTAGATTGCCTTGTGATTTGATGTGTGTAATAGAAGTTAATGTTTTGCAGATTAGATTTTTTAACTTTTATGATAAAAATGACTTTATTGGCCAGTGTTCCTTTTCATTTCTGCTACCAGGAAAAATATCTAGGAATGATATTGCTGGGTTAACAGAATGATCATTTTTAAGACTTTTGATACAATATCAAATTGCCTTCTGTTGTATAAATACCCATCAGAGGTGTTTGACTGTTTTTCATTACTGGTACCATAATTGGCTAGTATTAGTTAGTTAGTATTGCTCAAGTTGATGGAGTAACTTTAATTACACTGCATTGTTACTTTAATTCACCTTTTAAAAAATATACCAGGAAGTTGTATAATTCTGTTTGTTATTTGATTAATCATTGTTAATAACCTCTCACATATTTTTACAAAAGGATGATGGATATTTTCCTGCTGGTTTACAAGAATGTTTTAAACATTAAGACTATTAATACAACTCTTTGATGTTAATCTGCTGTATTTTTGGAGTTTTTTTGCTTTTTAATTTTGTTCATAGAATATTTTTTATATGTACATTTTAATTTTGTCAATCATAATGCTTTCATCACTCTTAAAACAGAAGCCTGCTTTACCTAAATGTGGGCAAAATTTTGTTTTCAAATTCCAGATTAGTTTCAATGGAAGTGAAGGGAGGCGCAGTAGAAGTAGGAGATACTCTGGATCTGATAGTGATTCAATCTCAGAAAGAAAAAGGCCAAAGAAACGTGGAAGACCACGAACTATCCCTCGGGAAAATATTAAAGGATTTAGTGATGCAGAAATTCGGCGGTAAGATGACATGAGACCATTTTTACTTCAGCTTGGTTTTAGTAGGGGATGAAATGAAAACAGAAATTCCACAAAATGTAAAGTTTTAGAAGAGGCAGATATAATTGTGTGGGGACTGGGTGGTTCTGATTTTGGTTGGTCTTTATGACTATGAGTACAAGATGCGTTTGGCACCTATGCTGTGTTATTTATTGTTACTCTATTTGGACTGCTAAGTTATTTTAGTTTTATTAATGTGGTTCAGAATAGTGGTCCTTTTGAATGATGAATGTATACTTCAATACATTATTTATTAAAAATTCTCACTGTATATGACTCCCAACATTGCTCTTTATGTGGGAGTAATTTAGTTCCAAATTTTTCTAGTTTTTTTACACTGGGGTGATTGGTTTTTTGCAAATAACCATGTTAAAAGTGTTTGATAGGTCAAAATAGGAACTGAGGTAAGATTGACCTTACAGATAAATTGTAGTTTCCTTTAAAAATATATTTTTATATATATATATATATATACACACACACAAATTTATTTATGGAGGATGGGATAACAGCTTATTTTGTTTCCTGTGTAATATTTTTGTGTATGAAATTTGTGAAAGGTTGTTCATTGTTGTATTTTCAGAGTTTGTTGTTTCTTTCAAACTGTTGTAACTCATTTCTTTTAAATCATAGACCTGTCTGATAAAGTTCTTCCTCATTTTTTTCTACCAGAAAACTAAATATATTGTTAGATTTTATTTAGGGTACTTTTATGGCCACCTGATTTGCTGGACTTTCTGTCTTTAGTTGAAGAAAAAATGCAACTTCTACTTTTCCTGGATATTTTCCCTCATCCATCAACCACTTGGGTAGCTTTGTTCCTAAGTAATACTTATTTTTCCATTCTTGGTATAATGCCATATATCTGATTTAAAACTATATTCAGTAAATTTTTATCAGCACTTGAAATGTGAGGTGGTGTAATATTGAGAATTCTGGAGACACTTCCTCTGATAGCCTTGAACCTTTTTTGTCTTGTGAAAATAATAAAGTAATTTCTAAAATAAAATTTAGCTTCTATTGTTTTATTTATATTGGTTTCTAAATATCATCCTGGGTGTTAAAATATATCTTATCTTTATTAATATCTAAGCTTTTAACATTTTGATTCTAGCATAGCTTATTCATTTTTGTTAGTAATAGTGCCTTGAATTATTGATAATATTTACACTAACAAGTATTATTTTTGTATATTTTGTAACAAATAGTGAAGCCCACATTTAAACCAATTATTTTCTGTTAGGTTTATCAAGAGTTACAAGAAATTTGGTGGCCCTCTGGAAAGGTAAACACATTGTCATTCTCAATAGAATTACAGAATGTGTCACATGCTATCAGTTTTATTTATACTATTCTTAAATTTTTCTGCAGTGGGGTTTTTACAAAATTAGCCTGTAGAAAGTAAATTTCAAATAGATTTTTTAAAGTGTTTTATTACTATCCTTAATTCTAGTCTCTAAAATTTTATCTACAAATGTTTTCTATAAAATACATGGTCTGTAAAACATTTGCATTTTTATAATTGTACTTTTCAAATGCTTTTTCTTACCTTTTCCTTACAATCTTGTAAAAATAGCAGATTCATCCATAGAGAAGCTAAGTTGCTAACCTACCCTCTGACTTCAGAGATCAGTTTATCAGTTACTCTCAATAACTGCTGTAACTACTATCTCAAGTATAGAGCGGCAGAGACTCAAATTGGCTTAATTCTATTTTTTGAGAGGACCTGTATGAAGTTACAATGGAATGCTTACATAATTATTTTAGATGAAGAAAAAAATGTTTTGAACATTTATTATTCATATTATCTGCTTAGTGTGTAGTAATAAAAAAAATTATAAAACTTTACTCTTATGTATGTTAAATGGCTTCGTTTTTTTTCTGCCTTTACCTGAAAATTGTATTATTTTATTACAGATTAGATGCAATTGCTCGAGATGCTGAATTAGTTGATAAGTCAGAGACAGACCTCAGACGACTAGGAGAACTGGTACATAATGGTTGTATTAAAGCTTTAAAGGACAACTCTTCAGGAACAGAACGAACAGGTGATATTAAAATGAAAGTGATTTAAAGAAAGAGAAATGGAATTGTTGAAATCTGCTTAATTTATTGAGTTTGGTTGATAGTATGTGTTAAGTTACCTATTTATTAGTCTTGAAAGATGCTTTATAAAACAAAGTAAGGCCATTTCCGGGTAATAGAAAATGGGGAACAGAACTGTATTATTGAAGGCAGTAGAAACTATCTGCCTGGTTTATTTTCTTGTTGGGAGGTAACATCAGAAATTGTTAGTTCTACTCTATTTTTAGTATATATGCAAAGTCACTTCAGTTGTGTCCGACTCTTTGCAACCCTGTGGACTGTAGCCCACCATGCTTCTCTGTCCATGGGATTCTCCAGGCAATACTGGAGTGGGTTACCATGCCCTCCTCAGGGGATCTTCCTGACCCAGAAGTCAGATTCATGTCCCTTATGTCTCTTGCATTGGCAGGTGGGTTCTTTACTGTATTTTTGCTATAATAGATGAGATATTATAAGTATACACATGTGATACTGGTTTTAACATAGTTACTTCATTGTACTTTGTAATTCATCTTTCTAAATAAAAATAATTAGATAAGATTCAATAATTAGATGTAATGAAAAAAAATCATACTGGAACTCTTATTTAGAATGACTGACATGTTAATCCCAGGTGGTGCGGTGGCAGAGAACCCACCTGCCAGTGCAGGAGACTGAGGAGGTGCAGGTTCGGTTCTTGGGTCCGAAGGATCCCCACGGGGAGGAAATGGCAACCCACTCCAGTATTCTTGCCTGAAAAATCCCGTGCACAGAGGAGCCTGGCGGGCTATAGTCCATTGGGACTGCAGTCCCAGAGTGGGGCGTGATTGCTCAGCTGAGCACAGCACGGTTCGTGCGTTTGCTGTAGCACATGAAATGCTTCTTGTGGATCCTCCTGTGCTACATTATAATCATCAGTATGCAGTGAAAAGACATGGAGTGAAATTTAAGGTTTGCCAGCAAGCCTCTCCCCTTAATGCAAATAAGGAATACTTAAAAATATAGGTGAATAAATACTGCAACTTTTTTATATAAGTAATAACATATGCTGCTTTGTATTTTATAGAATTATATATTATATGCTTTCTAATACTCTTTTCCAAATATAGGTGGTAGCCTTGGAAAAGTAAAGGGCCCGACATTCCGAGTATCAGGTGTGCAAGTGAATGCCAAGCTGGTCATTGCCCATGAAGAGGAGCTAATGCCGCTGCACAGAGCCATTCCTTCAGACCCAGAAGAAAGAAAGCAGTGAGTTATTGTTTCTGTTGTAAAGTACTTGTTGCTCAATAATTTGGACATGAGTGTATGTTAGAAGTGGTTTTTATTCCATGGCCAGTTTGAATGAAATGTTTTTAAAAATAAAGCACAGTATTTTGAAGTTCTAATGATCAAACATGGTTTTCAAAATTTTTAATGAGCAATTATAAACTTGACAGTGGTTCTTAACTTTAATGATAGGTATATCATCCCATGCCACACGAAGGCAGCTCATTTTGATATAGACTGGGGCAAAGAAGATGATTCCAATTTGTTAATTGGTATCTATGAATATGGATATGGAAGCTGGGAAATGATTAAAATGGATCCTGACCTCAGTCTGACACACAAGGTACTGAAATACTTGATTCTGTTGACCATTCTTCATCAATTGAATTTTTGCTCTTAAATTATGTTAGAAATAAAGTCAACTCAGGGTCAGGAAAGTTAGCTTTGAGCTTTGTGATCTTGGCTTCTTTGGAATCTGGTTTTCATGAAGGGATTGAATTTAAACGATGTCTAGATTCTGCTTTACCTTTGAAATTTCATTTCTGTTATTTTCACAGTATCAGGTTAAAAAGTAAGCCTCTCATTTAATCATTAACTATCTATATTAATCAAGAGCAGAAAAGGATTGTTTTGTGAGTGTGTGTGTGTGTGTGTATTTAAATACCAGTGTTTAGGAGTTTTGGTGATTTGATGCTACCACACTCATTATGGGCTTTCCTGGGCTTCACCTTCCTTTACTAGCTCAGCTAGTAAAGACTCCGCCTGCAATTGAGGAGACCCCGGTTCGATTCCTCGGTTGGGAAGTTCCCCTGGAAGAGACAGGCTATAAATTCCAGTATTCTTGGGCTTCCTTTGTGGATCAGATGGTAAAGAATATGCCTGCAATACGGGAGACCCAGGTTCAGTCCCTGTGTTGGGAAGATCCCTTGGAGGAGGACATGGCAACCCACTCCAGTATTCTTGCCTGGAGAATCCCCATGGACAGAGGCAGGCTACAGTCCATGGGGTCGCAAAGAGTTGGATACCACTGAGCAACAAAGCACAGCACAACACAGCGCACACTCACTATAAACATTTCTTTGCCTAGAATGGGAAACACTGGAGGCTTGCCCAATTCTTATAATTTATCTTTTTATATTTTACTTCTTCATGGACAAGTGAGAACCTTCAGGTGCTTGTCATTTGCTACTATGAAGCAAAATTAGTTTATGTTTTCATTGTAAAAGGTTTGTCACAGTGCCTGCTTTGGATGGACGATACTTTATATTCTAGGGATTTTTGTATACTTCATAGTTAAATCCACTGTTTAGAAGGAAGGAAATCTAAGAATACTATGATTTTAATAACACTGACTGCTAATATACCATTATGTATTTGAAAGAAATTTCTAACCTCATACAGTGTAGTCTCTTTATGAATAGAGGTATAGTTTTCTTGTGTATTTAGAATTCATTTCCAGAGAAAGAATGTGGCATAGGTATAAAAAATGTATTTTGCATTCAGTGTTGTTTATTCTTTTAAGAGTTGTAACTTGCCAGCACATTATACATGTTTTTTTTGAGAAGGCATTTTTAAATGATTATCATTTCTCATGTTATTTATTAAAGACAAGATGAAAAAATTAATTGTTTTTCAGATTCTTCCAGATGATCCTGATAAAAAACCACAAGCAAAACAATTACAGACACGTGCGGACTACCTCATCAAATTACTCAGTAGAGATCTTGCAAAAAAAGAAGCTCAGAGGCTTTCTGGTGCAGTAAGTTAAAATATGATGCTTAAGAGCACTTTACTTTTGGATAAGATAAACCTAGTTTACCCCATCACCCTAGATTCCTGTGGTTAACATGGGCTCATCAGTGTGTTTATCTGTAATTTAGTAGCTTCGTTTGAACATGGTAGTATTTTGCCTTAACTGATCTCAGCATTCATGTTGAAACTCTAGTGAGTCATATGTCTTCCAGAAGAAGAATCTCTTTTTTCCTAGAATTTAGTATGGGAGCAACTTTTGGAGTGAAATGGGGTGTTTTTTGAGAGGTCAACCCTCCATTACTGGAGACAGAGCAATAATTGGATTTGGAGACATTGGGCAGCTTAAGGAATAGGAAGTATTGAAGATCACCAAGCTTATTTATTGATCGTGCTCCACAGAAGAAGGAAAAAGGCAGTAAAAGAGTGGTGATTGGAAACTAAAGCAACCTTTGAAAGTTTACCTGTGACCACAGTGTCAATAACTACCTCTGTACTATTTAAAATAATTTCTAATGCTATCTCTGGTGGCATTGTTTAGCTGAAGATAATAATTTAGGATTGTGAACAGCCCTCCTACTTCTCTCTACACTTTTTTTTTTTAAGGAATAATTACAGTTGGTTAGCATTTATTCAGATTAATTTGCATTTGATTAAGCTATATCACTTTTGTTGATAATTTCTAAGATTGGTGTAACTTAGTACCAACAGACTAAGAATTGGGTAGGAGTGTCTATTCTTTTAGCTTCATAGATTTAGTATTTAAGATTTTTTAATGGAATCTGTGGGGTTGGTGAGAATAAAAATAATTATTTTTAGGGAGGGTCAAAAAGGCGAAAAGCAAGAGCTAAGAAGAATAAAGCAATGAAGTCTATAAAAGTGAAAGAGGAAATAAAGAGTGATTCTTCTCCCTTGCCCTCAGAAAAGTCTGATGAAGATGATGATAAGGTAAGAATGTATTTTAGAAAAGCAACCTGTTATATATAGAAAAGGGCATATGGCATGTTTTCAGTATGCTTCACATTTGAAATTTGAACTTAGGCTTAAAATTTTACTTTTAGATACTGAAGTCCTTTCTTATAGTTTGTTGTGTAGTCTCATTTATAGAATAGAATTCTGCCATCCAGTAGAATATCATATGTCACTAAAGGGAGAGAGCGAAGGTCCTTCCTTTTCAAACATTTGCCATTTGAAGACATTGTCTCATTTTGTTATGAATTTTGAATGGGATTGGCTTATCTTAGTTTTTATTGCATGTATCATTACTAACAGGATTCTGGATTATTTCTCTCAGAATCCACATACATGCAGTCAGTAGTCATGCAAAGAAAAGAAATTAGTCTTTGTCAAGATTTGGTTAGTAATACATTGGCCATACTTGCACTTTTCAGGATGAAATCACTTCTGTGAAACATCCAAACAAAAAAGTTAAAACAGAAAGAGACAGTGAAGAAAAAACTGAGCCAGATGTTTGTATAAAGAAGGAACCAGAAGAAAAGAGGGAAGCAAAAGAAAAGGAAAATAAAAGAGAACTTAAAAGGGAGATAAAAGAAAAAGAGGATAAGAAAGATATAAAGGAAAAGGATTTTAAAGAGAAAAGAGAAAACAAAGTAAAAGAAGCTATACAGAAAGAAAAAGACATAAAAGAAGAAAAGGTATGCAAATCATAATATAAAATTTAGAAAGTGACACAATCAGCGTATTTACATTTTAGGAGAATAAACTGCCTGTCAGCCCACTTAATCTCAATAACTGAGTTCTTTAAAAATACATATGCATATCTAGTAGAGTAGAAAACAGGTTTAAGTCCTTTTTTAGATGCCTTACCTAATAAGTAACATCACAGGATAGCTTTGGTTTTGGTTTCCCCAGGTGGGGAAAAGATAAAATACACAAGAATGTTAAATGTGAGTAAAGTTTATAGACTACAGTGAGAGTAAGTTGTCCTCCGGAGGCGTTAGTAACTTTCGCCTTTGTTGTTGCGTGTCTTTGTTCTCTCTTCACCAGCTGAGTGAAGCCAAGTCTGACGGCAGGGACAGAGCTAAGAAGTCTTCAGTGTCGGATGCTCCGGTTCACATCACCGCCAGCGGCGAGCCAGTGCCCGTAGCAGAAGAGTCTGAAGAGCTGGACCAGAAGACATTCAGCATTGTAAGCAGTGACGTTTCTGTTATTGGCAAAACACCTGTAACATTCGAGTTTATATTCATCTCTGAAAACTTCACATTTAAAAATGTATTTGAATTTGATAGTACTGCAGTTCATAGTTGCTAGAGTTCTTACTGTTCCCTCTAACATGTCAGACAAGTTACAGGATGTTTTTAACTTGGTCTTCCCTTTGCTTGAAATGGCTTACTCCTTTGTTTTCTTTGGCTATCTGCTCAAACATTACCCTAGTCTGAAATCTTATATAAGGTAGAAAGCTCCCTGCTGTGTCTTACTTTTAGTTTTTAATCATAGTTGTCACCATTTTAAACACTATTTCTTGTTTATTTATTGGCTCTATTCTACTGGAGTACAAGCTCCATAAAAGCAGGGTCTTCATTTTATTTACTGCTCTATTTTCTGGCTCTTGAACAATGCCTACAAGGGGCTTCCCAGGCAGTACAGTGGTAAAGAATCTGCCTGCCAGCGCAGGAGACACAAGAGATGCAGGTTCAGTCCCTGGGTTGGGAAGATCCCCTGAAGAAGGAAATGGCAACCCACTGTAGTATTCTTACCTGGATCCCAGGGACAGAGGAGCCTGGCTGGCTACAGTCTGCAGCGTTGCAGAGTTGGATGCAACTGAGCATACACCCAACTGAGTCTGAGCAGCAGAACATAAACTACCAAAATTAAGAAATAGAAAATGTAGAGAATAAATATGAATAACATAAAAATTAGAAATGTTTTCCCTTTTTAAAAAAGTCAGGCTTGGCTGAGTTCTAATTTTAACTAAAGAATACATAATTCCCAGTGCTTCCAGTGTTATTTAAATTATGCCTGACAAAAGATGGAAGGTCTCCCAACTGATGTGAAGAAATAGGTCAATAAAACAAGTACTCAGAAACAAATTTTCACATATAAGGTAGACACCTGATTATAAAAAAGATCCTTCACAGCAGGGATGTGAGGATTTCTGTTTTTCAAATAAATGGTGGCGTTAGGTCAACTAAATACATCATCTGCAGTTGACCCATCCTTGCACACCCAGAAGTAACCCTACTTGCTACTCATGGATATAATTACTATGAAATTTAAAGTTGTTTTTGCATTTATATACAATAAAGTTTATCTGTAGTTTGATTTTTTAGCAATATTTTTAGTCTGGTTTTGGTATAAGGTTAATAGTTTTTATTACAGAAATTGGACTTTATTGAATGGTATAGTTTTTGGTATGTTGTCCTTTTACTAGCATTCTAGTGATATGTAGGCCAAGGAAAAGATTGGTTTCTATCAAACACCCTGACATCCCTGACTACCTGCAATAGGATGGCAGCAAAATTCATCATTAGCTACTTTGTTTTGTCCTAAGGAATTAGAAGAATAGACAGTTTATACTTGTAGCTGTATTGAAGTTATAGCTTTGCCAGTGTATTATATAAAGTTTCTTTTACATTTTGTCCTGTACTAGAGCCAATATAGAATATTAAGTTATACTCAGAAATATTTTATCTTTTAACATTAAAACTGTTTAGAATGGTGTGCTACAGTGTAGAAAGTAACTGTTTTTGTAAAAAGTAAGTAAAATCCAAGGCTTTTACTTACACAAAGATTGATTTTTAAATGATAATGGAAAACCTTGCTTTCTGAATAAAATCTGAGGGGAAAACTCTTGACGTTTAATGCTCATTTCATGCTACATTTACTCATGTGAGTATCACTGGAAGAACTAACTCTGTGTTGAATTCATGCCTTTAATATGTAGTTCTGCTCTTCTTTTCCTATTGAAGTGTAAAGAGAGGATGAGGCCTGTCAAAGCAGCATTGAAGCAGCTTGATAGGCCTGAGAGAGGCCTTTCGGAAAGAGAACAACTGGAACATACTAGACAGTGCTTGATAAAAATCGGAGACCATATCACAGAATGTCTGAAAGAGTATACAAACCCGGAACAAATCAAGCAGTGGAGAAAGTAAGTGATGTGCATTTTTCAGGACGTGTTAAATTTAATTATGTAACTGTCTATGTGTCTCTTACTTGTGTCTAGGGCTTCCCTGATAGCTCAGCTGGTTAAGAATCTGCCTGCAATGCGGGAGACCCTGGTTCGATTCCTGAGTCAGGAAGATCTGCTCGAGAAGGGATAGGCTACCCACTTCAGTATTCTTGGGCTTCCCTTGTGACTTAGCTGGTTAAGAATCCTCCTGTAATGTGGGAGGTCTGGGTTCAATCCCTGGGTCGGGAAGACACCCTGGGGAAGGGAAAGGCTACCCACTACAGTATTTTGGACTGGAGAATTCCAGAGAGTCAGACACGACTGAGCAACTTCACTTCACGGTTTGTCGCTTGTATTTCAGTTTCTTTTCCACCTCCTGAAGTTTAGGTTACAGAATGTTTACAGAGGGAGGCTGACTGTTTTCACTTTTTTCCTTTAAAACGTTTTATAAATAAGTGATTCCTTAATTGTGCATAATGATAAACCACAGGTGGCATCTCTGACTTTAAATAAATAGTGAAAGGTGTTTCATTAACATTCAGATTGCATTTTATTCTTAAAAATTTTCCCAATTTACAAAATTATTCTCAATAGTATCCTCAAATGTTGGTGTGCCAATTTGTTGGATAAATTTAGCAGTTCATCTTCTCAGTATGACTATAAAACCTTGTAAAAATAAATGTCCTCAAGCATTGTAAAATGCAGACTCTATTTTCCCGTTCATTTTAGAAGTAGCAGCAACACATTTGATCTTAAGGTAAATCTGAACTATGATATGATGTGATAAGTGATACTATAACGTGATATTAGTCACTTAATGATTACCAAATCCAGGTCACTGTTAAGCCAGACTACTAGACAGGCTAGGAAAACAATAAAATGAGCATAAACTAGTTATTGACAACTGTTTATTAACCTACTGATTTCTTTGCTACATGCAGTGCAGCTGCGTATCCAAACAAAACATTTTCATGACACATTTCTACAGGAGACATTATGGTTTCACTAAATTTAAAAAAAAAACTATCCTTATCCCCTTCTTAAACTCAACCAGGACTCATTTTAGAAAGAGGAGATAGGAAGTTGATCGTGATCACTAGGCTTTTGTAAACAAGTGAAGCTGAGCTTATGTCTAAAGAAACTGAAGCCTTGCGTGGACGGTAAGAAGAGTCTAAAGCCATGTGCCTGTAATGGCGAGGGGGTTCACTAAGGTTGGATCACAGGACATGCATACTTAGCTGCAACTTGCCTAATTTTTGACTTTATGACCTTGAACAGTTACCACTAAGTATGAGCACCCCAGTATTATCACCTGTAAAATGTTAAGACCGCATATTTTTCAGTTATTGAAGAATAATGAAAGATTTTTATGAAAAGTGTGTGTGTTATTCGCTCAGTCATGTCTGACTCTTTGCGACCCCATGGACTGTATCCTTCCAGGCTCCTCTGCCCATGGAATTCTTCAGGCAAGAATACTGCAGTGGGTAGCCTATCCCTTCCCACGAGTCTTCCCGACCCAGGTATAGAACCCAGGTCTTCTGCATTTCAGGCAGATTCTTTACCACCTGAGCTACCAGGGAAGCCCTTTTATGAGGAATGAGAGGCAGTAATTCTCAAGTACTATATTCATAGTGTCTAGTTTAATCTTTTATTTATGGTTGGGATATATATACTGGAGCTTAATGCTTTCCTAAATACCATAAAAGAATTATTCCATTTTTCTCAAACTCTTATCTACTCATACAGTGACCTCTAAAGTACAGAACTACAGGATAGGGATACAGTAGGAGTTCAACTATATATACCAGGATTAAGTGAGAATATAGCCACATGCACTGTCTTTTCATATTTAAGAGCCAAAGTTAAATTTTCTGTGTCATTGACTCCTTACCATATGCTTGATTGTTGTTTGTCTGAGATAAAATTAGAAAATAAAAGAAATGCAGTGATTTATCTTTAAAGCTGAATTTAATTAAAGGATTATATTAAAATTATTTCCTGCCTTTAGTGTAACAGGAGCTTAGTTTCTCTCTGAAAATACTTGTGTACTACATACCAGTTTTTAAACCTTCATGTAATTAGAGTTTAGATTATTGAGTATTGATTTTACTGGCTTTTTAGGTTAGAAATGAGCAGCATCTTGTTGAAATTACATGTTGACTAATACAAGTAGTTACTTCAGGTTTAGTTACTGGGAAAGGGGGAGGAAAAAACCTCTAAAAGAAGAGAGACCAAATAGCCAAGAGACTTTTGTGTTTGCCCTTAACCTCCAAGCTTTTACTCCTCTTTCTGCGCAGCTGGCAGCTTACCTTTTGTTTTTCCTCCCACTCTCCTACCTTGATTTCATATTCCTTGGTACTTACTCCTGCTGCCACTGTCTCTGATTATACCCGATTCCCTTAAATGGTCAAGGGGTACACAAAGACCCTAACTGAGAAATATTTCAAGAGCAAATTGACTTTTACTCAGTGCTGTCTTGGAGAAAAATTGGGGGGAAATGTAGAAGCAAGGGAAAGAGTCCCTTGTATTAAAGTTTGAACTTCTGATCACCCGACCCTGCCCCAACTCCACTGCACAGAACACAGCTACGGTTAGTGATTCTACAAAAGGAAGAACGCTCAAGACCTTATTGCAATTGTAAAGATAGAGACTTGATCCATGATTATACAGCAGTTGACTTTAAGCAAATTTTTATAGTAACCATAATTTTATAACTGACTTTATTTCTTGCTTACGGATGTTTATATACAAGTATTTTGGCTTGTATACAAACATGAATAGTTGATGAGGATATGCAACACTAGTTTTTTATTTAAAAATCACTTGTAATCTAGTGATAACCATAATGATGCATATTTGTGTTTCACTTGTACTTTCCTATGCTTCGTTGTAAGATCCCTTTAAAAATGCTCTGTTTAGGAAGTCTTAACAGCTATTAGTTCCACTTTACAGAAGAAAAAGAATTGGACTCAGGTAAACTCCGGGAGTTGGTGATGGACAGGGAGGCCTGGCGTGCTGTGATTCATGGGGTCGCAAAGGGTCGGACACGACTGAGCGACTGAACTGAACTGAAACAACTTGAAGGGCTGGGACCTGGGGTATGGCAGAGGAGGCATGTAGCGCACGACCTTTGACAAGGCACTGGCTCTTGCACTAGTTCCAGGGCTGGAGTTTTGCCCAAGATCACACAGTTTAGCAGGTGATATAATTACAACCAGAATCTATCCAACTAGATTTTTGCCTATGGAAAAGGTATTTTTAAAGAGAAATTACTAACAGTTTATTAATTCCCTACCTCTTTACTCTTTTAACTGTAGAATGGCAATAGTCTATAAATTCATTTAAGGCTAGTTGAATTTTCTCAGCTGCTGTGGATTTCACTCCATTTGGGTATTATTTAATTTTCTAAGTTTGTCCCTGTGATGGACAGGGAATCCTGGTGTGCTGCAGTCCATGGGGTCACAAAGAGTCAGACATCTTCTGATGACCATTTCCCTAACATAGTGTTCTTAAAAATTTAAAGACATGCTGATAGTTGTGGGGAGGGGGGGACATAAAGACATGTGATTCTCTTTAGCCTTTTGTTGTAATAAACAACAAAATGAAAACTAGAGTGTGCTCATTATCTTTAACAAATAAGTCAAGTACTTTATACATTAATAGAACCCAATTCGTCACAACATTCGCCACAATTTTAATTTCATTTATTTCTAAACAAGATAAAACTTGCATTTTACTTTATTAAAGTATAACTGACTTCCACTGTTAGTTTTAGGCACCCAGCACCGCGATCCGATGGTTTTGTAGCTTAGGTGCCATGCAGTTTGACATTATTGGCTCTGTCCCTTGTGCTGTAGGTTACATCCCCGTGGCGCACTTATTTTGTAACTGGTAGTTTGTACTTCTTAATGCCCTGCACCTGGCTCGCTCATGCACCTGTGACGTGCCCTCTGGCAGCCACTAGTTTGTCCTCTGTGAGTCTATTCTGTTGTATGTTCCACCCATCCGGGCCCATGCGTGTTGTCCCAAATGGCAAGGTTGTGTTCCTTTTTATGTCTGCGTAATATGTCTTTGGATGCATATGCGCGTGTGTGTGTGTGAGCGAGAGAATTCCACTTCTTTATCCATTCATCCATCTATGGATGCTCACTTAGGTTGCTTCTGTGTCTTGGCTTTTGTAAAATAATGCCACAGTGAACATGGGGGTGCATATATCTTTCTGAATTAGTGTTTTCATTTCCTTCAGAGTACAGAGGAGTGGAATTGCTGGATCATATGGTAGTTCTATTTTTAATTTTTTGAGGAACCTACATGCTGTTTTCCATAGTGACCATACCACGTTATATTCCCAGCAGTAGTACATGAGGGCCCCATTTCCTCCACATCCTGGCCAACACTTGTTTTTCCTTTTTTATGATAGCTGTTAGGTGTGAAGTGATACATCTCATTTTGGCTCTGATCTGCATTTCCCTGCTGATAGTGATATTGAGCATCTTTTCGTGTACCTGTCAGTCACCTGTATGTCTTTAGAAAAATACTCAGGTTCTCCATCCATTTTTTTCTCAGTTGCTTTTTTTTTTATTTTAATTTCAAAAGAAACTGTTTTAGTTTAATGTCAAACAATGGACAATAATGGGATTTGGCTAATTAATACATAAATTAAAAAGATTTTAATATATTTAGTATTGAAGTTGTTGAATGATTTGATTTCCCCAACCGCTATCTGATATCTTTCATGACTTGATATTAGCTATTTCTTCTTTCTTTCATTTCATTGATAACTGATTACAGAGAGTAGTATTATGTAAAGAATATTTCAAATAAAAAAACTAAGTAATATTGACTCTACTTAATGCTATGCATGAAGTGTTTAGGGGGAGATACACTAATACCTATACTTTTTGTTTGAAATGCAGACAGAAATTAGATTGACAGCGGGATGGCTATATGGAATGATATGTGATAAAGCAGGCACAGTAAAATGCTAATAAGAGAATCTAGGTGTTAAGTATATGGGTAATCACTGTAAAGTTCTTTTGTATCTTTGATGTATGAAAATTTTCATGATGTCGAAAAATTAACAAAATAATTATGCATGTGTATTATGAAAATGTTCCATTAGTTTAAATTAGCGTGCTAATATTAGTCTTGATAACTTGATAAACCTTGTTACTATGTTGCATATTTTACTTAAGTAGCCAATATTAACAGGCTATATGAAGTGTTACTGTAGAAACAAATTTTGAGAATATTACACATATATATGCACATTAAATATTAGGGTTTGAGTGACTGCTCTTTAAACTGCAGTACATTTTTATAGTTTTTGTAGACCCAAAAATTATAGACCCAAATATTGGTGAAGAATATATATATTATATATATATATATTATACTGCAGTTAAGCAAACAGCTGTCACAAACTAAATTAAAAAAGAAAAGAAAGCACTTGAGGAAGCCACATCTGACTTAACAACACTGCTAAGAATTCTTCTAGAAATCACCAGTTATCCATCTCTGTATGCACATATGCTGGGATAATTTTGTAGTTATTGCATGACACAGATTTCTGATTTCCAAAATTTGCTGCTGCTGCTAAGTTGTGTCAGTCATGTCCGACTCTGTGCGACCCCACAGACGGCGGCCCACCAGACTCCCCCATCCCTGGGATTCTCCAGGCAGGAACACTGGAGTGGGCTGCCATTTCCTTCTCCAATGCAGGAAAAGGGAAAAGTGAAAGTGAAGTCGCTCAGTCATGTCCGACTCTTCGCGACCCCATGGACTGCAGCCTGCCAGGCTTCTCCATCCATGGGAGTTTCTAGGCAAGAGTACTGGAGTGGGGTGCCATTGCCTTCTCCACCCGAAATTTACTTTGCAGTTTAGTAGTTTACTAGCAGGCAGCTCTTCACACATATCTGTGTTCAAAGTCAGAAGGCTGGGAACGTTAGATGTCAGTGGAAAAAGAATTAGGAACCCTGTCTTCTGGCCTTACCCAGTCACTTGGTCTCATTACCCGATTTGTTTGTTTTTACAATTCTCTGCTACGTTTGACTGTGCCTTCCTGAAGGATGGTTACAGGTTAGGCACTTTTTGCAGTTCTCTCATTCAAGACTTCCTAACAGTGTATGTTTTGTAGTCCTGGGCAATTGATGCTTGGTAGTTGAGAGAAATACGTCTTGGCTATACAGAAATCCCCAAATTAAGTGCTTTTGTTATATAATGTTATTTCTCCCATAAAAAGGAATGAGAAAAGTTATTTTCTAGCTAAGGGTTTTTGCTTCTTTAGACTTTCTTCTGTTACTGTCACTGAGAGATGACTTTCTTTTAGGAAGTCATTATTCACACATACAGGGTTTATTATTTCTAAAACATCACATAAAAGTGGACTTGTGCCTCAGTGGTGAAGCATCCACCTGCCAGTGCAGGAGATGAGTTCAATCCCTGATCCAGGAAGGTCCAACGTGACTCGGCGCTACTAAGCCCGTGCACTGTAGCTATTGAGCCCGTGCTCTGAGTCTGAGAACCACGACTGCCGAGCCCGTGTGCCACAACTGCTGAAGCCTGCAGACCTAGGGCCTATGGCTCTGCAGCAGGAGAACCCACTGCAGTGGGAAGCCCACACGCCACAGCTAAAGACTAGCCCCCATTCGCCGTAACTAGAGAACAGCCGACGCAGCAACGAAGACCCAGCACAGCCAAAAATAAATTTTTTTTTAAAAAAATCACTTAAATCTGTTGCTTGAACTCAGTAAAGTTATTGATGTTAGGTAGTCCACTAAACCTCCATCATTGGCTATTTAGTAATTTCTTTACTCTGTTTATGTAAGCAGGATTCAAAATCTTTAACATACCTGCTGGAAAGCTAGAGGGTCGAGAAAAATTGTAAATATATGAAATTATTACTATTGTAGTGATGGCAGACATACTTCAACTCACGTGTCACTGATTAGTAGTGGCTCTGAAGAAGCTGTGTTGAGACGAATCCAAAGACTGCATCTGAATTTATGAAGGAATACCATGGTCAATATACTAATCCTAATCCCAGCCTTGGGATGGGGAGAGAGGCGTAAGCAGGGAATACTGTCCTGGGCTTACAGTGTCTGATCACGTTACTCTTATGACCATTACATCACAATTATAAAATGACAGTATCCTTGTAATGCATTATTCAGGACTTCTCTTTCACAAGTTTAATCCATGTTTTCTGATGATATTTTACTTGAACTACTAACATAGTTTATTCGTTTTATATCTAATCTGAACCATAATATGAATCCCTTCCTGCTTTGTAAGTTTACTTCTCTCTGGTTTCAAATTAGGATTGGTGACTACTTTTCAAATCCGAAGATTATAAAATGAAGGAATTTGGAAGAGAAGTAAAAGTTAACACTGTCTAGTTTTATTGGGAATCTTATCCACTTACAAAGGTTTTTTGTTGTTTTTTTTT
Source organism: Moschus berezovskii (assembly GCF_049115385.1). Taxonomy (NCBI): domain Eukaryota; kingdom Metazoa; phylum Chordata; class Mammalia; order Artiodactyla; family Moschidae; genus Moschus; species Moschus berezovskii. The sequence continues at coordinate 12,572,583 of NC_142467.1, forward strand.
AATGCTAGAAATAACATCCTGAGACTTTGTTCCAGAGAGGGCTAAGATGTGTGTGTTTCTGTGTATAGAAAAGGGATTTCATTAAAAACTAAGTATTTTCCACCAGACTAATTTCCCTTTTATTCTTCTAGAAACCTGTGGATTTTTGTATCTAAGTTTACTGAGTTCGATGCAAGAAAATTACATAAATTATATAAGCATGCTATTAAAAAACGGCAGGAATCTCAGGTAAGTAAATGCATCATTTTTCTTAGTTATTAAAAGAGATATTCTTCCTGTTTTAGCTAATAAATGTAGAAGGAATAAGGGAAGTAGAAAATCTCTATTAAAGTGTTAATACCACAGTAAAAATTGTTTCAGATGAGATCCTCCAAGGAAAGCTAAAATTAGTGAGCAAGAAAACTAGACACTAGCATAGTCTGAAAGTATCTCCTCCAAGATCTTTATTGATTACAAAGAGAAAAATCATAGCTTTGTAGAGGAGACAAGCAATTAAGATTAATGTCACCAGTGATAAGACATGTTGACATCATGAACCCCCTGTACTGTGTACTGAAAAAGGTACATCACTTTGTGGAATTCTTCACAAAAAGGAATCACACGTCAAATCATGAGAAAATATCAAATAAACCCCAGTTGAGAAATACTTTCTAATTGTCTGGTACTCATCAAGCGTCAGTGTCTTGGAAGACAAGAGAAACTGTCCCAGATTGGAGGAAACGAAGAGGACCTGGGTCTCAGATTGGATTCTGGAGACTAAGAACCGTAGTGGAAAAATGTGAACTCTGAATAAAGTCTGTAGTTCAGTTAAGAGTATTGTAATAAAATATAAATGTTTAGGTTTAATTCTTATACTATGGTTATGTAAGAAACATTAAAATTAGGAGAAACTGGTGAAAAGCATATGGGAATCCTCAGTACTATTTATGCAGCTTTTTTGTAAGTCTAAAATTATTTCAGTTTTTTAAAAAAGAAGTCATGGGACCCATAGTTTCTGCTTTTAAAAAATATCTGCTAATGTTACATTTATACATTCTAATAGGGGAGAACTTCTTTTAGCATCAGGATTTTCTTTTTCATGTTTTACAACATTGTTTGAGGCCACTTAAAAGATTCTTACAAATGTGTATTTATTTTAGCAAAATAATGACCAGAACAGCAGCTTGAATACTCAAGTGATTAGAAATCCAGGTAAGTCAGTCTTGTTAATTGTTTTGGAAAGTCAGTTTAAAAACTAGCTTTTTTTTTTTTTTTGCTGGGAGGGTGAGGTGTTTTAGATGATAAATGCCCATATTAAAACTAGTATCTTAATATTCCTTTTTAACTTATTAACTTTTCATAAATCACTATTACCAGTTTCTAGAAATTATAGAATTGTTGAACATATTTTTTAAAAATTATTTGGAATATTAACAGATTAGTTAATATTAATAGATTAATTATATTAATCTAATTAATTGAGTAATTAATTGCTCTGTGCAAGAGTCATAAAAGTATAGTCTGAGAAGGAAATGGACCTTATATTTTTCGTTGTGATTCTTCACATTTCAGATTAAAGTAAACCTATTCATAAGCCTTAGTATGGCCTTTTATAAACTATTTTCTAAGTGCTTGAACTGCTTATATTTGGGAACTAGACAGTCAAAAATCTGCCTGCAGTACAGGAGACTCAGGTTCAATCCCTGTGTTGGGAAGATCCCCTGGAGAAGGGAATGGCTACCCACTCCAGTATTCTGGTCTGGAGAATCCCATGGACAGAGGAGCCTGGTCAGCTGCAGTCCATGGGGTCTCAAAGAGTCAGACAGGAGTGAGTGACTTAACACTTTGACTTTCTCACTTTTGTTGGTTGGAGCTGAAACAGGAGTTCTTATAATCTAGCAGTTAAATTACTTTTGTTTACCATGTATTTTTTTAAGTCATTAACAGAAGTTGGACAATTTTATCTAACAGATGTGGAAAGATTGAAAGAGAATACAAATCATGATGACAGCAGCAGGGACAGTTATTCATCTGATAGACACTTATCTCAATATCACGATCATCATAAAGACCGACATCAGGGAGATTCGTACAAGAAGAGTGACTCTAGGAAGAGACCTTATTCTTCTTTTAGTAATGGTAAAGATCACCGTGATTGGGATCACTACAAGCAAGACAGCAGGTAAGCTTGACAGTTTTAAAATTTTGCATGTTGATGTCTTTATTTGTTGTTTTTGACTTTATTGACCAATTCAATTTCAGGTAATCAAAACACGTCTTATGTAAAATAAAGGTTAAATAAGAAAAACTGAATTTCTTTATAAAAATGGGTTTTAAACTATAAATTTAAGGTCAGAGTATACAGTAAGAAAATAGTGTAGGGAGTTCTGTAGTCATGGGATTCATTGTTGGTTTGGAGAATGTCGGCTAAAATACTTTTCCAAATATAGTGAGGTAGAATAAAAGATTGATGAACTGTGGCTGAAGTGTGATGGTGAATTCTACATTCCATTGCATTAAAAAAACCTAATTTTTGTTTGAATAATTAATTTATGTGAAAACAACTCATTGAGGTTAAATTTAATCAAAGCAATATGAAGATAGTCCTGAAATTACGAAGTTTTCTCCACTTACAGTTTTTTTGAAGTCTAAGTAGTAAAACAACTGGAATATAATAACAGAATTTATTTTACTCCTGTTGATAAGGGAATATTTTCATTTAATAAACCAAATAAAAATACCCAGAAGAGTAAAAGATCAGAAATTAAGAAATTAATAGGTTTGTTTGTATTTTAGTTGTGCTCACTGAAATTTCTTCTGAGAAGCACAGCCACATTATAAACTTAGAAAAGCACTCAATGAGAAAGAAAAGCCATATTTGTAGTGGTAAATGTTTATAATTTCACAGACTTGCATAACAGTTTATGTTGCTTATAATGAGGACCTTTTGTGAACAAAAAAACCATTAAATTGTATTTGGTGTATTTTATTTGAAAAGGCAAATATCGTAGAAATTATTTTTCATTAAACTCCCATAAATTTTTAGCAGACTGCCACACATTTGTGTGGAGTAAATTTCACAATGATTTATATATCAAATCTTCCTATATAAATAATCAGATTAAGGAAGCTTTTAATAGGCATCACCAACCAATAAAAGTTCTCTTTTATACATATATATCATAGACTGTTTTAGAGATTTTTATTTATTTTTCCTGCTGCAGACTCAAAAGGCTCTGATTTCAAGGGTATTTTAGATGGATATAGTTATCTTAATTAATTCCAGTAAAGATGCATTAATGCAAATGATGCATAGAAGAAAAAGTAGCAACCAATCTTAAATGGCCATGTGACGTTAGATGCCATCTGAAGTGCTTTATATGGTTTCACTTTAGTTTTATGAATGGAATAATTTTTCCAAAGACATGCAGAGATAATTTTTCAGTTATTTTTAATGAACTCACTTAAGAAATTTTGTGATGAAACCTGAATTTGTATACCGTTAGAAGTATGCATTATTTTTGTTTTATTTTTAATCAGATTTATTTGGAAACATTTCATTAGCATTGCTAATTTAAAATCCCTAATTTCTCTTTTATTAGATATTACAGTGATAGAGAGAAACACAGAAAACTGGATGATCACAGGAGTAGAGACCACAGATCAAATTTGGAAGGAAGTTTAAAAGACAGAACTCATTCTGATCATCGTTCTCATTCAGATCATCGGCTACATTCAGACCATCGATCAAGTTCTGAATACACACACCATAAATCTTCCAGGGACTATAGGTATCACTCAGATTGGCAGATGGACCATAGAGCTTCCAGTAGTGGCCCCAGATCTCCACTAGACCAGAGGTCTCCTTATGGCTCCAGATCTCCATTTGAACACTCAATTGAACACAAAAGTACACCTGAGCATACCTGGAGTAGTCGGAAAACATAACAAAAACTGATGCTGTCTGTCTGGACTTTTCTTTTAGCCATACATCATAAACCAACACAGTGATTGCCTTACATGACTTGAAAGATATAAACAGATCTTCTGTCAGTAGCAGTATTGTTACTTCTTTCCAGGATGCAAGGTCTATTATCCCAACAGAAGAGAAAATATTTTTATATTTAAGGATTATGCTGCACTGTACTACAAATATTGTAGTACTATTTTTTTTCTTTTTTAAAGAAATGGAAAATGTTTACTATTACAGGGACCTCAACACTGCCCTTCCATGTAGGCTGGATAAAACTGTTTTTAAGTCAGTAATTTTAGACTGACTCCATTTAAATTATGTTTGTATATGAACTTTACTCTTACCTGTGATCATGTTTCAGGAAGGAATGAAAGAGAGTTCTTTTCTTAATAAAGAAAACACACTCAAGGACTTTATTCACTTTCCAAAGCTACTTGTTTACATTGTACACTGCGACCACCTTGCCGCTTTCCATCACAAGCTTGAATATTTAAATTCTGTACTTATATCTGTAAAATAGCCAGGAATTTCCTGTTTGTGATCTATTATTATGCCTTTTTACACACACACACACACACAATGGCTGTAAATTATTGTAAATGAATTAAATGAGCTTTCCTTACTTCCTTCCCCTTCTCAGGCTTTTTTTGACTGTTCCTTTCCCTACCAACTCAGGCCTTCTTATTGTTTAAATATATATATATATATATATATATATATCAGTGTAATAACACTTTTTAATGATTTGTCTTGATGGAATCATTGTTTAGAATGTAAAAAAATGGGGAAAGGGGCCACTTAATTCCATTATAGTCCTTTTTATATTGACTATTTTATTAGATCCATGTTATTTCTTTCCTTTTCCCTTTTTTAGTCAATACTGTGTAACAATGGTGAGATGATCTGTAAAATCTAAACTGCATGCTCTGGAAACATTTTTTTCAGATGCATTTGGTTTAAAAGGGTAGGTCTATGAACACTTCCAGAATCCAAAAGGCCAAAAGTTATTGTAAATCCATTTGTTTTCCTTTTCATGTGGGCAATAATGTCAATTGTGCTATGCAGCCAGGTAACATTTTAGATAAACTTGATTGACTTTTAATAAAAACTGTTACAATGCACACTGATTGTATATAAAAACCTTATATATGACAAATTAAATTTAAGAAAAAGGATATGTGGGCTCCTGTAATTTTCTGCTGCATTCTTATTCCCTCAAGCACCTAACTTTTTTTTTTTTTTAAGTAGTAACATTTAGTTTCCAGAAAAGAGTATTTTTGGTAAGCAGTTGAACATTGTTAATTTGTGGCACTACAATTAAATCTATTTTGAAGAATATATGAATATATGAAGTAAAATTTAGATAATAGAAATCTTTGCTGGACTCTTGATTTTCTGCAGGTATTATTTTAGAATGCCTTATATTTATTTACAGATTTTTTTTTATTTTGTTATATTCAGTGGGAATTTTTTAATCTTGTGGCATACACTCTTGGATGTGTGCTGTGATATAACACATTTGAACCTTAACTTTGACAAATATATTGATATATTCCTATAATATTCTTAAATGTGTCTATAGATTAGCTGTGGGAGTGATGTACAGATATTTGTCTATAGATATATTTTTAATATTTTCCTTTTATCCAGTTAGGTCTAAAATTTACACTATGTGTACTAAACAGAGCTTCTATATCCCCCCCAACCCTTTTTTAACAGCAGTGATTCCTGTTTAGATAGTTATCTTGAATGTCATTTCCTGGTATGTCAGATAACTTGTGGAATAACTCAATTTTTATAAAAGTGATAAAACAAGTTAATGCTGGTTTATGTTTTTGTAAGAGTTATCATTTTTTCCACTATTAGTATAAATGATTACTTTATTCCACAATATAACATTTAATAAAAAATTTGTAATGCTTATTAAAGTCATAATATTAATACAGCTAACAGATCAGGGTTGACATTTTCCATTCATCACTTTGTAGCTGGGACATTCGCATTATATACTATTGTGAAAATTTCATAACTCAATACTACATTTTTGAGACAAATGGAATGGACTCTTAACTTTCTTAACAGTGCTATGTTTAGTTGAGTATTTCAGGCAACTAATCAGCTGAGTTGAATGAAAAATCTACAACTGTATGTAACATTTATTAATTGATGGCAAATATGTTCATTATTTGTAAGTATCAGCAATTACGTAGAAAAGGAACAAGCCATACATTTTTAAAGACAAAATGGAGAAAAACATCAGTACATAGGTATGACAGGAAACATTCTCTATAAAAATATGCTTAATTTTTGTCTTTTTACATGCTCATTCAGATTCGCCATTTTTATCCATTTGTGTTTAATTTTTTAAGAATGAGGTTATGCATAGTACTGTACTAATTAACCCTCCACCTTAAAAATATACAATAAATGATTCTTATTAAAAGCAATGGTCTGTTTGCGTATAAAGAAAATATTCTTTGTTTAGGGTATGTTAGAAAATAATTTTCTGACTGGAAAACTGTGAAAAATGAGTGTGAATGTTTGTTAATTTCAGAGTGAGTGGGTTAATGAGAACCTTTGAAGTTGCATAAAATTTAGACTACACATGTAATTTCTCTTGAGCTCTGTCTTTGAGGTTAAATAATGGAAGGTTTGTGTAGATTTGTGTATATGTTGGTTTACCCAGATTGAGATTTATCCAGAATATACAGAAAGGGTAGGTGGCATAATACTATCTGCACCACATACTGTTTCTGACTAGAAAACAATCACTGGACTATAAATAACTCTGAGCATTTTTAAGGTGGGATTTGAAAAAACAGCTAATCTTTATATACAGGATTTTTTTCCCTAGACCTTCCCAGCCTCATCTAAAACAGTATGAACTGGTAAATGTGACCATACTGTTAAAAGTTTCTGAACTGATATATTTAAGCATATTTATTTTAGATACTTCTATTAAACAGATTATTTATGTTCAAGGCTCAATTTAAAAATGCAATCTATTACATATTATTGTGGCACTTTATCCAAGACTGATAGATGGAACACATTTAAAAGGAAGCAGCTAGGTAATAGCGCACCAACAAAATACCTTGAGAAAATGGCAAAACTTCTGTGTTAAAATTCTTAAGGCATTTACTTTTAGACATTTAAAAGAAAGTTTAATTAAAATTCTATTTTATCCTGGAAATGACTATATGTTGATAGTGGTTTTGCAGAATGCTTTATGCTAATTTTTTAGTTATTTTAGCAACTAACAGGTTGATTTTATTACAGATAATCTTTGGATTCCTTATAAAGAAAGATCTAGATTTAGGAAATAGTACTTATGTTAAATAATGAAAAATGAGATTACTTGGTAAAGTAGAATTTAAAAAATAGTTTTCAGATTGTTTTCAAGTCCCCTATACAAGGTCTCCAGGGGGGCTTCAAGTGCCAGATTTTCTTGGTGTAAAAGATTTTTGAACTTCAGTTCCCTGCCTCAACAGCTTTACTGTTTTTCCTTCTCTTTCCATTTCTGTGCTAAGTATCTTCAACTTAACCACTCCCCATAAAGTCATTAGATATCTAATGTGTGTGTGCCCAGTTGTGTCCAACTTTTTGCGACCTTATGGAGTGTAACCCACCAGGCCACCCCTGTCTATGGAATTTTCCAGGCAAGAATACTAGAGTGGGTTGCCATTTCCTCTTCCAGGGGATGTTCCCAACTCCAGGGTAGAACCTGTGTCTCCTGCATTGGCAGGCGGATTCTAAAGATATCTAATAGATATCTAATTTTAAAATAGTAAAACTTGATTCAACTCTTCACCAGTGACAGTTTAAAAAAAAACAAACTTACAAACGTTCCATACTTTTTGATGAATATGCTCAGCATTCACAGCTCTCTAATCTATGACACTTCCCCTCTAGCTGCTTCTGTTTTTTCGCCTCACTCATGTTACTCCCATTGTTTTTCAAATACACCCAAGAGTAGTCTTGGGTCTTTGGATTAAGAGTGTTATCATCTCGGGTCTCTATGTAAGTTCCCTGCCCTTGTTTTTACATTCCTTATCTTGTTCTCTCTTCTAATGCTGAACTATTATTTGACTTTTTTGTTTCATTTGTTATTGTCTGTCCTTCACTAAAATGGTTAGTTTTGCTTTATTTTGTTCACTGCTGTATCCATACACCCACCTGAAACAGTGCCGCACATATCAGTTCTATTTTTTTCTTCATTATTTTGAAGTCTTATTAACGGAAACTTTTCTGTGCATTACCAGCATCTCTATTACTAGTCTATTTACTATCTTTCAGTTTTTAAACCTAATAAAAAGCATCTGAGACACTTGAGAAATATAGAAACAACTAAGTCTCATTTTCTATGAATTAAAGTTGGTAGAGAAGGGCCCAAGTAATATTTATAGGGATTTTAATATTTATTTTATTGATGTGAGTAACAGGTTAATTCCACTGTTACAAATAAACATACATATGCTTACAAATAAATGAAAAATTGGTTTCTGTAACTTACGGCTCCTTAGGAAATCTCATGATACCTTGTGAAGAAGTGTTTAGAGATGTGGTATGTAATAGGAAAATATGAGACATTTTAATGTATATTTCTGAAAGGAGATGTTTTTCCGTGGCATGCCACTATCTAAAGAACAACTTGTAAAGACACTATAATGCAAGAGAAATAGGTTGCATTTGCAGTATTTTTAAAGTGAAATGCAAAAATCCCCTTTTTATTACTATGTAACATTTCTTGTATTGGATGTACTACAGTTTGTTTCTATCCACCAACTGGGTTTTCAATCTTTGGGTTATTATGAATTAAGGCGCTGTGAACGTTTCATATAAGGGTTTCTGGTAGACATATTCTTATCTTTCTTTGGTAAATACTTCGGAGTGGGATTGCTCGGTGGTATGGTAAAATATGTTTTACTTTATAAAAAACTGCCAAATCATTTTTCAAACTGGATATACCGTTATATAGTCCCACCAGATGAGAGTTCTTATTACTCTATTCATAGTATTTTGTAGTGTAGGTGTTTTTTTTTTTCATTTTAGCCATTCTGATAAGTGTGCAGTGATAATTTCCATTTCCCTAATGATGAGTGGTAACAGCTTTTAGTGTCTTTATTTGCCATCCTTATCTCTGGTAAAGTATCTGTTCCATGTTTTTGTTCCAATTTTATAAAACAACTGTTGATACAAGTCATCTATTAGATAAGTTGCAAAGGTTTTCTCCAGGTATATGACTTGTGTTTTCATTTTCTTAATGATCTCTTTTGAAATGCAGACTTTAAAAAAATTCTGATAAAGTCCAGTTTATCCACTTTTTTTCTTTCTTGGTTCATTAATTGTGTATAGAAATATTTGCCTAACTCGAGGTCACAAAGATTTTTCTATGTTTTCTAGGAGGATTATACTTTTAAGTCTATGGTTCATTTCAAGTTGATTTTTATATGTATTATGAGTATGGATCAAAATTGTGTGGGGGGTAAGTTTTCTCGTCCTTTGTTTTTGGAATATGTATATCCCATTTTTCTAGTACCACTTGTTTAAAACACTGTCCTCTATGTGTGGGTCTGTTTCTGGGTTCCCTATACTGGTCTATTAGTTTATATGTCTATGCTAACACCACACTACCTTAATGACTTTACAGTAAATCATGAAATCAAGTAGTATGAACTTTAAATTTTGTTCTTTTTTAAAATCGTTTTGGCATTCTAAATTCCTTTGCTTTTTTATGTATATTTTAGGATTAACTTGTCAATTTCTACCAGGAAGCCTGATAGGGTCTTTATTGAGATTATACTGAATCTATAATCAATTTGGAGAATATTGACCATTTAACAATAATTGAGACTTCTAACTTGTTTACACTTTATGTATCTCCTTTGTTAGGTTTTAATTTCATCAGGTGGTGTGGTTTTACAGTGGATGAATATTATATAGTTAAATTTACCCCTTAGTAACTCATATTTTTCTACAATTGTGTTTTATTTTAATTTCAGTTTTTAAGTGTTCATTGTTTTGGGGATTTAACCTTTACTCTGTGATCTTGCTGTCCTTCATGGATCACAGCCTAGTCATGGGGAAGGGGCTTGCATAACTCACTGAAGCAAAGTAACCATGCCTTGCAGGGCCACCCAAGAGAGACGGTCATAGTGAAGAGTTCTGACAAAATGTAGTCCACTGGAGGAGGGACCAGCAAACCAGCCCAGTATTCTTGCCACAACAACCCCATGAACAGCATGAAAAGGCAGAAAGATAGGACACTGGAAGATGAGCCCCAGAGGTTGGAAGATGTCCAGTATGCTACTGAAGGGGCTTCCCCGGTAGCTCAGATGGTACAGATTCTGCCTGTAGTGCAGGAGACCTGAGTTCAGTCCCTGTGTCAGGAAGATCCCCTGGAGGAGGATGTGGCAACCCACTCCAGTATTCTTGCCTGGAAAATCCCATGGACAGAGAAGCCTGGTGGGCCACAGTCCAGGAGGGGTCACAACGAGTCGGACACGACTGAGCAACTTCACTTTCCCTTTCACATGCTACTGAGAAAGAGCAGGGGCAATTACTAGGAACTCCAGAAAGAATGAAGAGGCTGGGCCAAAGCGGAAACAATGCTCAGCTGTGATGTGTCTGGTGGTGAAAGTAAAGTCCGATGCTGTAAAGAACAATATTGCATAGGAACCTGGAAGGTTAGGTCCATAAATTAAGGTAAATTGGATGTGGTCAAGCAAGAGATGGCAAGATTGAACATAGACATTTGAGAAATCAGTGAACTCAAATGGATGGGAATAGGAAAATTTAATTCAGATGACCATTGTATCTACTACTGTGGGCAATAACCCCTTAAAAGAAGTGGAGTAGCCTTCATAGTCAACAAGAGAGTCTGAAATGCAGTACTTGGGTGCAACCTCAAAAACAACAGAACAATCTTGGTTCATTTCCAGGACAAATCATTCAGCATCACAGTAATCCAAGTCTATGCTCCAGTCACTGAAGGAGCTGAAGCTGACTAGTTCTAGGAAGACCTGCAACACCTAGACCCAACACCAAAAAAGAGAAGTCCTTTTCATCGTAGAGAATTTGATGCAGAAGTAGGAAGTCAAGAGATGCCTGGAATAACAGGAACGTTTGGCCTAGGAATACAAATAGAACAGGGCAAAGGCTAAGAGTTGAGTCAAGTGAACACGCTGACCAAAGCAAACCCCCTTTTCCAACAACCCATGAGACGACTCCACACATGGACATCACCTGATGGCCAATGCCAAATCAGATTGACTATGTTCTTTGCAGTCAAAGATGGATAAGTACTATACAGTCAGCAAAATGATGACCAGGAGCTGACTGTGGCTCAGATCATAAGCTCCATATTGCAAAATTCAGACTTAAATTGAAGAAAGTAGGTAAAGCCATGAAGCCATTCAGTTATGACCTAATCAAACCCCTTATGATTATACAGTGGAGGTTACAAACAGATTCAAGGGATTAGATAGAGTGCCTGAAGAATTACGAACAGAGGTGTGTAACACTGTACAGAAGGAAGGATCAAAACTGTCCCAAAGAAAAAGAAATGCAAGAAGGCAAAGTGGTTATCTGAGGTGACTTTACAAATAGCTAAGGAAAAAAGTGAAAGGCAAGGGAGAAAGGAAAAGATATATCCAACTGAGGGCTTCCCAAGTGGTGCTAGTGGTAAAGAACCTGCCTGCCAATTCAGGAGACCTAAGAGATACTGGTTTGATCCCTGGGTTGGGAAGATCCCCTGGAGGAGGAAATGGCAACCCACTCCAGTATTCTTGTCTGAAGGACTCCATGAACAGAGGGGCCTGATGGACTCCAGCCCATAGGGTTGCAGAGTGGGACACAAAGGAACTCAGCACACAGGCATGCATACCCAACTGAGTGCAGGATTCCAGAGGATAGCGAGGAGAGCTAAGAAGGCCTTCCTAAATGAGCAATACAAATGAATAGAGAAAAACAATAGACTGGGAAAAACTAGAGATCACTTCAAGAAAACTGGAGATATCAAGGGAATATTTCATGCAATGATGGGCCTGATAAAGGACAGAAATGATAAGGATCTAACAGAAGCAGATTAAGAAGAGGTGGCAAGGATACACAGAACTATACAAAAAAGGTCTTAATAACCCAGAAAACCAGGATGGTATAGTCACTCACCTACAGCAAGACATCCTGGAATGTGAAGTCAAGTGGACCTTAGAAAGTATTACTATGATCAAAGCTAGTGGAGCTGATGGAATTCCAGCTGAGCTATTTCAAATCCTAAAAGATGATGCTGCACTCAATATGTCAATAAATTTGGAAAACTCAGCATTAGCCAAAGGACTGGAAAAGGTCAGTTTTCATTCCAATCCCAAAGGACAATGCCGAATAATGCTCAAACCACTGTGCAGTTGTGCTCATTTCATGTGCTAGGAAGGTCATGCTGAAAATCCTTCAAGTGAGGCTTCAACAGTCTGTGAACAGAGAACTCCAGATGTGCAAGATGGGTTTAGAAAAGGCAGAGGAACCAGAGATCAGATTTCCAACATTATCTGGATCATGGAGAAAGCAAGGGAATGCCAGAAAAACATCTGCTTCTGCATCTTTGACTGTGGGGATCACAGCAAACTATGGAAAATTCTTAAAGAGATGGGACTACCAGACCACCTTACCTGTCCTCTGAGAAACCTGTATGGTTAAGAAGCAACAGTCAGATCCTGACATGGAACAACTGACTGGTTCAAAATTGGGAAAGGAATATGACAAGACTGTATATTGTCACCCTGCTTATTTAACTTATATGTGGAGTACATCATGTGAAATGCTGGGCTGGGTTAATCACAAGCTGGAATCAAGATTGCCAGGAGAAATATCAATAACCTCAGATATGCAGATGACACCACCCTTATGGCAGAAAGTAACTAAAGAGCCTCTTGATGAAAGTGAAAGAGGAGAGTGAAAAAGTTGGCTTAAAGCTCAACATTCAGAAAACTAAGATCATGGCATCTGGTCCCATTACTTCATGGGAAATAGATGGAGAAATAGTGGCTGACTTTGTTTTTTTTACGCTCCAAAATCACTGCAGATGGTGACTGCAGCCATGAAATTAAAAGACGCTTACTCCTTGGAAGGAAAGTTATGACCATCCTGGACAGCATATTAAAAAACAGAGACATTACTTTGTCAACAATGGTCCGTCTAATCAAGGCTATGGTTTTTCCAGTGGTCATGTATGGATGTGAGAGTTGGACTATAAAGAAAGCTGAGCACCAAAGAACTGATGCTTTTGGACTGTGGGGTTGGAGAAGACTTTTGAGAGTCCCCTAGACTGCAAGGAGATCCAACCAGTCCATCCTAAAGGAGATCAGTCCTGAATATTCATTGGAAGGGCTGATGTTGAAGCTGAAACTCCAATACTTTGGTCACCTGATGGGAAGAACTGACTCACTGGAAAAGACCCTGATGCTGGGAAACATTGAAGGCAGGAGGAGAAGGGGACGACAGAGGATGAGGTGGTTGGGTGGCATCACCAACTCAATGGACATGAGTTTGGGTGAACTCCGGGAGTTGGAGATGGACGGGGAGGCCTGGCGTGCTGCAGTCCATGGGGTCACAAAGAGTCAGACATGACTGAGGGACTGAACTGAACTGAACAGTTGTTTTCTAGCACCCCGGACTCTGTATAATTTAGCAACCCGAGTTCCCCTCACACCATTTCTTCACACCTCAGCTCCTGCGTAACTTATTTTCTGGTTGTAGAACTCTAGTTAACAAAAGTTTTACTCTAATTATAAATGATGTGAAAATAAGACACAAAAACAAAATACCATCTCACCTATATTTCTTCAGTCATTTTAGCTTCTGTATAAGTATTTTACATTTGGTATGGAATTCAAGATAGTCTTTTCCCATTCTGGAAGGAAGAGGGCAAGGAAATGTTTTACTAGTGACTAGTTGCTGTCAGAAAGGTCGGATTCCTTCCTATTCCTTTCCTTGGACTTCTCACCTCTCTGCTCCATTACAATGAACTTTTCTTATACATAGAATATCTTTTGAAACTGTCCCCTCTTCCCTGCTCTAAGAATGCAGAGGGTTCTAAAGTATTTTTCCCATTTTATTTCTAGATATAACATGTCATGTGGTCAAAGAGTTGGACACGACTGAGCGACTGAACTGAACTGAACTGATAACATGTCAACACTGATAGGCAAATTCTTTAGAGATTGAAATTAAATTATGTAACTAATAATTGTATTTATTTGAGTTGATGACAATAAATAGTAAAGAACACATGCTAATATTTAACACTGCTGCTGTTGCTGCTTAGTTGCTCAGTCATATCCAACTCTGTGACCCCATGGACTGTAGCCCACCAGGCTCCTCTGTCCATGGGATTCTCCAGGCAAGAATAGTGGAGTGGGTTGCCACGCACTCCTCCAGGGATCTTCCCAACCCAGGGATCGAACCCAGGTCTCCCACATTGCAGGTGGATTCTATACCATCTGAGCCACCATGGCAGCCCAAGAATATTGGAGTGGGTAGCTTATTCCTTCTCCAGAGGATCTTCCTGACCCAGGAATTGAACCCAGGTCTCCTGCATTGCAGGTGGATTCTTTACCAGCTGAGCTACCAAGGAAGCCCCATTTTAACATTATTGTTGGTCAGTTTCTACTTGAGCAACATAACTGGTTATAAATAAATCTGAGATTATACGGTAATCCTAAATATCATACAGCCAGGTCACTGTGCCTTTATCTTGTGTTCTAAACCTGCTCTCCAACCATAGCGGAGACTCCTATGGTCAAGTTTGTACTTTGTGATTGTTAGTCAGGGTTCTCCAGAGGGAAAAAAATTTCCTCTTTCTCTCTCCCTCTCTCTCAGAGATTGGTTTATTTTAAGCCATTGGCTTACGTGATTGTGGGGCTGGCAAGTCTAAAATTCCTATGGCAGGCCCACAGCCCAGAAATGAGTTTGGGTTTCTCTGTTGCAGTCTGGAGGTGAAATTCTTTCTTATTTTTGAAACCTCAATCTTTGCTCTTAAGGCCTACAGCAGACTGAAAGAGGCCCACCCACATTATGGGGTTGGTGGAGGGCGGGTAATCGGCTTTACTCAAAGTCTGTTGATTCAAATGTTAATCACATCTAAAAGTATGGCTTCCCTGATGGCTCAGTTGGTAAAGAAGCCGCCTGTAATGCAGGAGACCGAGGTCTAATCCCTGGGTCAGGAAGATCCCCTGGAGAAGGAAATGGTAACCCCACTCCAGTATTCTTGCCTGGAAAATCCCATGGACAGAGGAGCCTGGCAGGCTACAGCCCATGGGGTTGCAAGAGTCATACTTGACTTAGCGACTAAACCACCATCACCACCACATCTAAAAAATACCTTCAGAGCAACACCTAGAGTGGTGTTTGACCAAACAACTGAGTATGGTAGCCTAGCACAGTTGACACATAAAATTAACCATCACCGTGATCCTGCCACTCCTTGGCCATAGCTAACTGAGAAAAGATGCAGCACATTTTAAGCAGGACTGATCAGGTTTCTCTCATGGGAATTCATTATGAGGGACTTAGGGACTCTTGTGGGTTTTTGTTGATCCCTTGACCTAGAAAGGTATACACTGGTTGCCTTCAAAGGAGCAGAAGAATGAAACAGCCATGCCAGAGCAGCCTAGTGTATTATCTTATGGGGCTTCGGCTGTATTTATTGCTCTTATTTTGTAAGACACTGTTAGGTCTTTTTCCAAACAAATCTATTTTTTATTTAAGTTACTTTGACTGAGTTTACTTTCTTTACCACAAAGTCATCCCTAAGATACTATTTTTACATACCATGTTTTTTCTCATTTCTGTGGTCAACTGTCAATAGCTATTAAGTTTAGAGAAGTTTTTTATTTGATTTGGTAATAGAGAATTAAATTCCTGACGGTGACAAATCTCAGCCAAGTGGAAGGATATTAATGCAAATGGAGAAAGCATGTGGGTGTGGAAAAAGAAACTGTGATGCACAGATATTTTCAAGAAATTCAATAGCGAAGGGGAACAGAGAAATAGGCCACTATTTACAGGGTTATATGAAATGTGAGGAAGATGTTTTTCCTAGGAGCAGAGGTCGCTTGAAAGGGAGGCAGATACTTGAGGATATTTTTCATTTATGGAAATGACCCAGTAGAAAGAAAAAATATGACGCAGAGGAGAGGGGATAACTGCAAGGATCATGCCTTTATAGAGGTGGGAGTTTATGAAGAGAGAGATTCAGAGCACAGGGGAAGGAGTTGGTCTCTAAGAGTTACTTTCCACAGTAAAAGAAGAGTGAGCCATGTGCGGTTGGGGTTACTCACAGGCTGGTAATTCTGGAGGCTGCATTTATTTTTTTTCTTACCACTACAAACCAAGTTCAGTCATCTAAGAAACGGAGAAGAGAGAAGTTTAATAACAATGAAAAATGGTGAAATGTTCTCTTAAAGGGAAAGAAAACACTTAAGGAAGATACATGTAATGGCACTGCTGTAACAAGATACCCAACAAGTGACTCCCTGTGACTATATTTTTTATTCCCAAAATGGGCAGACCTGCTCATCTTTCAAATGTATAAAACAGGAATAAGAACAGCTGATCGCTCTTACTGAGCACTTTACACATATGCTTTTAGTTTTCCATGACACCTATAAGGCCAGTAGTAACCATTTTCCTGTTGTAGAAACTGACCAAGAGAAGTTAATTCTCTCAACATCACAGCTAGGGATGGCGGAGGATAAAATCCAGATACAGTTCTTTCAAATTTCACTATGCCCTGCTCTTTCCACGATGCCATACTTTCTCTACAATGTGCATGTCATTTACCGACAGCCTCAGGGTATGGAGTCTCCCGGGGCACAGACTGGCAAGCAGAGAGGACGCTACAGGGAGACTTAAAGGTAAAACTCCCCATTTGCATTGAATTAGTTAAACAATATTTCTTTTTTAACGCCGAACTTATGGGCTGATTTTACATTCAGCTAATGGAGTGTCTGTATCACATCTAGGGACCCTTGAATATCATCTGGATGTCTCTGGAAAGCAAAATATCTTGCTTGGTGGGTAAACTGATTTTTTTTGACTCACTAGGTTGTCAAATCCTAATTTTCAGAATCCTGTCACGAGAACCACATTTCATTTAAAAAAAAATTGTGAAAATATGTGAGACGTAGTCATCTCTACAACAAATGGCTATTCGTTCAGCAAAAAGTAAATGGAATTTTGTTTCTGAAATGCCACATGTCCAATGTACTTCATGTGTTCCAACTATTAGCCACCAGAGGGCAGTATGAATCCACCCAATAAATGGAACCACAGAAAAGACTAGACAGGCGTTCTGCAAAATTTTGCTTGGAGATTCTTTAAAAAAAAAATTTTTTTTTTCATTAAGAGTCTCTTCAAACAGTTTAAGTCATATTTAATAAATTTCAAAATAAGGACATAATTTTTGTATGTTATAATAAAGGATATAATTTCAGGTATATTTGAAATATTGATAAAAATTTATATCACCTTTTGCATATATCCAAAGGCAATAAAATACCATGGCAGTTTGATACACATCATCATCCATTTAAAAATTAAATAGTGAGTGGAGGGCAGGGAGGACCCCAGGTGGTTCCCCTCTACCCCTGCCCAGCCTGGTCTTATACTTGTATTTAATTAATTAAACGATCTCTCTTTTTTTAACTCCTAAAAAGTTTACATGGAAAATGCTTCCTTAAGCAATTAGAAAATATGTATTTTTCTATTTTATTAACTTGTATATAAATCCCACTTCCATCAGAATATATATATACTTGTAGTATTTTCTTCATCATCCTCACACTCCTCTACAACAAAAATCATAAATAAATTGAAATATAGTTTTTAAAAATTTTAAGTGACCATGATTATAGTTATTACTAACATACAATTGATCACAATAATGTAAGTATATTATAAATGTTGAATTATTAAAATTATTATTAAATTAAAATTTAATTTAAATTATTTAATTTAATTTAAAATTAAATTAACTATTATTAATTATTAAAACTAAAAAGTAAAAATGTCTTTTAAATGTAGATATTAATGAGAAGGATGAGGATATATCCATTTTAGAATAAAATGAATTCAGCATCAATTTTATTTTTACTATGCTGACAAACTCGATCACATCATTAAGTAGTAGACGGAAATGGAAGGATTTTTACTTTGGCAATGTCACAAAGTTACTTGAATCCCCCCAGATTATGTGAGGAAAGTCACATAGTTACTGATCATCAGAAATGTTCTAATGTTTTAATGATCAGCTGATGACTGATTTAGATCTTCCTAATTCTATAGTTTTTCCAGTGGTCATGTATGGATGTGAGAGTTGGACCTTGAAGAAAGCTGATCGCCGAAGAATTGATGCTTTTGAACCGTGGTTCTGGATCCAACCAGTCCATTCTAAAGGAGATCAGTCCTGGGTGTTCACTGGAGGGACTGATGCTAAAGCTGAAACTCCAATACTTTGGCCACCTCATGCGACGAGTTGACTCACTGGAAAAGACTCTGATGCTGGGAAGGATTGGGGGCAGGAGGAGACGGGGACGACAGAGAATGAGATGGCTGGATGGCATCACCGACTCGATGGACATGAGTTTGAGTGAACTCCGGGAGTTGGTGATGGACAGGGAGGCCTGGTGTGCTGTGATTCGTGGGGTCGCGGAGAGTCGGACACGACTGAGCGACTGAACTGAACTGAACTGAATTTGTGGTAAGAAAGAATTGAAAACTATTTGATTTGCTTTTTGCAAATGGTGCAACTAACAAGGGATTAATCTCCAAAATGTACAAACAGCTGGTGCAGCTCTATGTCAAAAAAGTAAACAACTCAATCACCAGATGGACAGAAGATCTAAAGAGACAGTTCTCCACAGAAGACATACAGTTGGCCAAAAAGTACATGAAAAGATTCTCAGCCTAATTATTCCGTTCCGTTCCTTCGCTCAGTCATGTCCGACTCTTTGCGACCCCGTGGACTGTAGCCTACCAGGCTTCTCCGTCCATGGGATTCTCCAGGCAAGAATACTGGATTGGGTTACCGTTTCCTTCTCCAGGGGATCTTCCCGACTCAGGGATCGAACCCGGGTCTCCCGCAATGGAGGCAGACACTTTAACCTCTGAGCCACCAGGGAAGTCTAATTATTAGAGAAATGCAAATCAAAACTACAATAAGGTATTACCTCACACCAGTCAGAATGGTTACAAATAGTCTACACATAATAAATGTTAGAGAAGGTGTGGAGAAAAGAGAATATTCCCACACTGTTCAGTTCAGTTCAGTTTGGGATGTAAACTGGTATAGCCGCTGTTAAGAACAGTGTGGCAGTTCCTTAAAAACCTTAGAATAGAACTACCAGATGGTCCAGCGATCCCACTCCGAAATACCAGATGGTCCAGCGATCCCACTCCGAACTACCAGATGGTCAGCGATCCCACTCCTGGGCTGTATCTAGAGCAAACCATAATCTAAAAGGATCCCTGCGCCCTGAAGGTGAATGCAGCACTGTTTACAATAATCAAGACAGGGAAGCCATCCATCGACAGAAGAATAGATAAGGAAGATGAGGTACATATATATAATGGACTATTACTTAGCCTTGGAAAATAATAATGCCATTTGCAGCCACAGGGATGGACCCAGAGATTATTAAACTAGGCAAAGTAAGTCAGACACATAGCATATACACTCACATGTAGACTCTAATTTAAATGAAAAGATACAAATGAATTTATTTCTAAAACAGAAGCAGACTTACAAATACCAAAAACAAAACTTATGGTTACCAAAGGGGAAATGTGGTGAGAGGAATAAACCAGGAGCTTGGGAGGAACCCACATACACTACCATATGTAAGACCCACTGCATAGCACACAGAGATCTACCCATGTTCTGCGATAACCTATACAAGAAAAGAATCAAGAAAAGAATGAGTATAACTGAATCACTTTGTTGCATACCTGAAACTAACATAACAGTGTAAATCAACTATACTCCAAGAAGATTAAAATATTAAAGTTCCATAACAAAAATAAACTATTTGATTTGCAAAATGACTGTTACCTATTCATTAGAGTCATTCACTTGCTTAAGTAATATTTTGAACTATGCCCGGGCTTGACGCTCCAGAAGTTTTTCAAATCAGGGCGTTGTTCCATGGTAAGACAGAGGATAGTTGAGGGATATGCATTTCACATGTTAATTGGGAGAAGACTGATTACGAAGAGGCAGTGGGCAAGAAAAACCAACATGATCTCCAGCTTAAAGGAGGGTTTTGGGCAGAATGGTTCCAAGAAATATTACCTATGAAACAAGAGGACCTGGAAATCATGTGTATGTATGTCTTAGAAAGTTTTCCCATACATCAGCTGGAAGATTATTGTCCTTACTAACTTAAAGCAAAATAAAAACAGAAACTTTTCTCACCTCTGGATATCTGAAATCAGTTGAGAAAATGTGATGAAAACTGAGAAGCACACGCAAAATCTGATTTTTATCTAAGTAACCATATTCTTTTAAAGCCCAATGAAGAAACTTCTTTCTCCAAATCAAAGTGTTTTATTAGTCTATACCTTCTTCTAACTCTTGTTCCTATCATCATAGATATGACTTTGCTTTCTGCATTTTAACTGCTTGAAATATACTTTTATATTGTAATTAAAAACTCATGCTATAAACACAGAGACACCTCCACAAAGCTTTTACGAAGAACAGTCTGGGTCTTACCCACTTCCCTCCAGCATTGTTTACCTCCCTTTTTAAACTCTTGGTCCATTTTACGATTGTAACTGACATATACTGAAATACACCATGGGTATTGCTACTGCTCAATCTTACAGTTGTAGGCATTAACTATCATAATTTTCCATTATGTAAGATGAGAATTCAGTTCAATTTTGCTTCCATCTGTGCCCCGCAGAGTTCCCAATCATTACTGAGTAAATACAGCTTTAAAGGGAAACATGTTCAGTTCCCACGTTATGACAATCACGTAAACAGTCTGAGTCACATAGGCAATACGCTGTGATGACTCTGGCCTGCACAACATTTTATTTTCCTCGGAATTTTTAGTAGCTTTTTACCTACTCAATTCAGTTCCAAATTCCCTGAATTATATAAATCCTCAGTTAATATGTTCAGACGTGTTAGGTTTGAAACAATTTCATCGTCTTGAAGAAGTCTCTTCCAAAACCTTCTCACCTTTCCCGTTTGGGGTGGGGCTGCCTCTAGCCTGCTGCATGGCTGTGGCCTCATTTATGAATCCTGTTGGCTTCCTTCCTGCGATAGATCCCCTGGCTCCTGGATCCCCAAATTCCTCCTGGGTCAATCCCCTTATTCTGGTGAGCATATTCTCCAGTTGCATTCTGAGAAAAAAAATAAGTTTTGGAGAATGTATTTCTCAAAAAAATTTTTTTTCTTTTTCCAAATCTGCAATGTAATTG
Organism: Moschus berezovskii; assembly: GCF_049115385.1. Lineage (NCBI taxonomy): Eukaryota > Metazoa > Chordata > Mammalia > Artiodactyla > Moschidae > Moschus > Moschus berezovskii. The sequence goes on from NC_142467.1 coordinate 12,594,019, forward strand.
ATACTAGAGAAGGCTTTAAAAATTTAGGTTAGAACTTAATTTTTCTTTTTGCAAACCAGTGGTTTAGTAGAACACGTTGCTTTCCAATCCTTATCCATATCTGGAACATCTTCTTCTCCTTGTGCCAGACACATACAATCTGACCTGGACATTCTTTCACGTCATATATGCTTCTACCTTGGGAATGAGAAAAAGATCAAAAACTTCAAAAATAAATGGAATTTTCTAAGTCATCACTGAGGAAACAAAGAATTTCCCTGTAAATCACCTTTGAAGTCATTTTCCATCCCCCGTATACTAATTTTTCACTCTCACAAACTGGTCTACTCACCACCCCCAAACTTACCTCATTTTCCATACCTTTGCATGTATATTTTCTGGGCCCTGAAATATATCTATTAGCAGTCATACTTGTCCTTCAATTCTCACTTTATTTCCGATTTTCTTTGTGACATTTTCACCATTTACTTCTTTAAAAAAAAAAAAACTTATTCTATTTTGAACATTGTATGCAACCTAACAGTGACTGTGGACCACTTTATATGCAAAGTTTAGCCACTAATTTTCAGGCAGATCAGAAGACAAGAATTTATCACCATTTATAAAAGGGGAACAATACTTACAACATTAATTATCTTTGCTTCAAACCATGGAGGACAATGATGATATGTGCAGTCCTCACAAAGTAGCACAGTGAGGCTCCATATTTGGGGTATTTCTTATCTTGATCTCTATTTTAATTGAATGAGAAAACCACATTCATGTATTGTTAAGAATGGGAGAAACTATTTGATAATAATGAGCTTTCCATGTTTGTGTTTGTATATAACACTGAAGCTAGAGAGGATTGCTCACTGAAAATGACTTTCGTCACTTTGCTGGACACTAAATGACTTATTACACAGAAAACAACAACAGCAACAGTGGAAACCTGTAAAGTTGACTGCTTCAACAGAAAAAGGTGAACTTGTAGGTTTCATTTAGCGCTGGGACATGTCTTCAAGCTCTGTCTTGGCATTCAGGTGGAGACAAGGTTTACACTGTAATAGCTCATTAATTTCATTCTCTGAAGGATGGAAAAAAAATCAAGTGCTTGCAAAGAGTCAAATTCAGCAAAGCAGTGATTTGAACAAAAATTTTGTCTTAGGAAAATTTATCTTCAACATTATTTTCATTCAAATGCTTATTTTAGCTTCAAAACTTGTGCAGTTGTGGTCTTGATTTATTAGATTCTGGCTATTCACTAGAGTACAAATACAACATGGAAGTAAACACACTGCCGTTACTGGTGTTTTCATGGTCATGGTGAAGTGTCTTACTTCATCTCTTCTTTAAAAAACTCACGAGAGCAACTTTTCTTTCTAAAGCCAGTTTACTGTGATACGTAAAAGCTGAGTCATCTAATTATTTCATCACACAATGTGAGGAAAGCAGTTGTACTCATCACCACAATTTAACTACATTAACAAATTTCACAACTTCATGTAGTGCTGAATCATGATTGCATGTCATATTTTCTACATAACTGCTCTCTATAAATAAAGTGGTGTGTAAATTGGCATTAATGTATAAATTATTTGCGATTTATGTGTATTCCCTCCTGCATATCAGTTGGAGTGTTTTGAGATACATTTATAGTCAATGTATGGCAGCCTTTTTCTATAAATGTCCAGAGAGAAAATATTTTAGGTTTTGCAGGCCTAAATGTAGCATCAAAGTAACATTCACAATATAAAGACGAAAGAGCCCGTGTAAAAAAAAAGTTCTATTTATGAACACTGAAATTTTAATTTCACATAATTTTCATATCAGGAAATTTGCTCTTTTAAGTTTTTATTTTCCCATTTAAAAATATAAAACCTACTGTTGGCTGGAGGCTAACAGGTGAAGATGAGTCAGACTTGGCCTGATAGTATGCTAACCCCTAGCCCATATCACACCTCAAAGAGAAACCAATTAACAAAACAAAAAGTTAGTTCTTCCATAGCCTGGGTTTTCAGTAAAAAGCAAATAAACAGTAAATCATCAAATACTTCTACCTTTGTAAGTTCTGCATAGATGCCAAAATCTGAACCATATTTTGACCACTGGCGATTAACAATGAAGCAAATGATCAGCTAGCGCACAGAAGAAAATGATTGCTCACCCGCATTATATGCCATTTATATTACACAACATCTAACAGCATCATCTGAAAAAGGAATTTTACCAGTAGCCATTTGCTCACTGAGGGGCACATAAAAACATTCAGTTGTTCGTATTCAGGTTTCATAATACATTTATTCTACCTCAGCTCACACACTTTTATTCTTTTGGAACAAATTGTAGCCAAAAAGATCTCAGATCAAACATAACTGCTCTTTAAGAAAAGTGTGTCTTCCTGAGAATTCAAGAGAGCGTGTGCCTTGATTTAAGTCTTGATCACCTCTTTCATCAGTTTTAGAAAGTCTTCAGCCATTATCTCTTTGAATATATCAAACATTTCCTCTGGAACTGGGTTTTACATACGATGGACCTCACAGTCTATCAGCCATGCCTCTTAAGCATTCTTTAATCAATTTGTTTTTTACTATAAACTATTTTAAGCATAAAAGAGAGAAATTATAGAAAACAATATAACTCACACCAGTATGTCAATTTTGTCAAGACCACAGCATTTTGCCATACATGCTTAAGTTATATATATTGAAAGATAAAATATTATAGCTATAGTTGAAATCTCCTGAATACCTTCCCAGAATCTTTCTCTTCATTCCTCTCCCAAGTTAATAATGATTCATTTTTTAATATTTTTGTACGTAAATATGTTCTAAAATTTTCTATCAAAATTAAATAATTCAGATGTATCAATCTTTTTTTCCTGTAGTTGGCTTCTTGTACTTTTAGCATATGGTTTAAGAAATTCTTAACTTAAGGTCATGAATCAATCTATCTATATTTTCTTCTCAAATTTAAAAAGTTTTTTCTTTTGACATTTATGTCTTTAAATCATCTGGAATTTATTTTCATCTAGAATGGGGAAGATGAAAATAAATTCCAGAATGAGGGCTTTTCTGGTGGCAGTGGTAAAGAATCTGCCTGCCAACACAGGAGACATGGGTTCAATCCCCTAGAGAAGTAAAGAGCAACCTACCCCAGTATTCTTGCCTGGGAAATTCCATGGACAGAGGAGTGTGGTGTGCTACAGTCCATGGAGTTGCAAAAGAGTCAGACACGATTTAGCACTAAACAACAACAAAGAATTAGGTAAGATTACAATGTCTTCTTTTGCATATGAATAGGCAGTAGTTCAAACACATTTTATTAAATATTTCATTCTTTTCCCACTGATTTGAACGATAAATTCCACTATAAATCAACTTCCTGTTTATGCGTGGGTCAATTTCTGGCCTCTATTCTGTTTTCCTAGCTTATTTTTCTCATTCGGAGGCAGTTTCACACTGTTTTGTTTAGTGTTATATAGTTATATATACCTAGTGATCAGGCTGTTTAACATATTTTTCTTCCAAATTATTCTGCTTTCTCTCCAATAAAGCACACAACATTGACCTTTTTTGGTGTTAAAGTCTTCGTAGCAATACAGGGAAGGAGATATATAAACATGAACAAATTATCAATCTGTCACATTGGTCATTTATCTGCTGCCCTTAGAAAAAAAATTCAGCAGTTTATGTAATGAACAGTATTCGTTTGCATAGCTCTGTGAAACTGTGATTGATTTTACAAGCACAGTCATTGCGCCAGAAAACCTCCAGGGCTATATGTCACTATAGACAAGTGTTTTAACAGATAATGCACTGGGACTGGCGACGGTGGATCAATTTTCCAATAAAGTTCATTTATCTTATATTCGTCATCGTACTTAATCACACGCTCCTTAATTGGCTGCTTGTGCAAAATCATTACCCGTTTAATTTCCCTTACTCTAACCCATGCAGATTCATATCCTGTATTTACCCTGGAGTTCTGCTCCCTGTCACATTTCCACTTTTATTCTTAGTTGCAGTGTGTGCACTACATTTTCATCGTTCTTTTTTAATGATCTATTTTTAAGCTATGGATATACTTTTTTTGAATTAGAGTAACTGCAATGAAAAATGCAAGTTTAACAAATTTAAGTAGTGATACTTAATTGACTTGAAACTGCTGTGAGCACTGAGATAATATTTCAGTTTAGCTGAATGTCAAGCAAGAGATTTTGATCAAAGAGTCCAAATAGCCTACATACAACCTCTAAAAGTTTAGAATTCATTGGAACATAATGAAATTTTAGCAAAAATTATGATTAATGTTACATTTCAAATTTATAAAATATACGCAAACAGTTGGACTGTGTTTTGGAGAAGTGGAACTTTAACAATCTGAAGATAATGAACCCAGATACCAATAAGATCCCAGGTCTCCACTCAAAACCGGGCTCAGAGGGACAGCTTAGGATCCCCCAGGCCTTTCTCGGTACCTGGTTTCTCTATTCCTTAACCTTTCAGACTTGCTGCTGGTCTAACCAAGGAGCTTCCCACTGGTATCCGCCTTTATCTCCACTGGGTGTCTCTTCACTTTGGTAGGTGACAGTCCCTTTATTCATTGATGACTTGGGTTTCCCAGATGGCTCAGTGGTAAAGAATGTGCCTGCAATGCAGAAGACACAGGAGACCTGGGTTCGCTGGGTTTAGAAAAAATAGATTTTGTATCATCTTGGTATCATCAAGAACTGAGTTTCTGTTTCTTTTCTGTTCTCATTTTCAGGCTGATTTTTAAAATGGATAGTAGAAAGATTTTTTTTTTGTTTTGGCCATTTGTATCTGGGAATGAGATTAGTCTTGTCTGAGATGATAAAGCCTCTTTCAGCCTCTACACTGTCCAGAGCCAAATGCAAGGGTACGGATCCACCCAGCATTGCCCCTGGGGAGTAAAGGACTCACTCAGGTTTATTCAGCTAATCAACCTGGATGTCCATGATTTTCAATAATTTAAGAAACAATTTACAGCACACTGCACTAAACACCTCAAAAAGAATCCCTGAAACAAGCATGCAAAAGCCCTTCCTCAGTTCTCAGGACTCTTGGAGACTTGGGTTACTTATTCTCAGGCAGCTCACAGCACTGTTAACCAATAAGATGTATGACTGAGGCCATTCACCAGGGCCGGCATGAACTACAGCCTGCTAAATAAAGGGTGGGAAACACACCCCTCAGAAGGCTAGGAGGAAGGTGTGCCAGGGAGTGTCAGATCACCAACAATTTCCCACCCAGGTTTAGCTGCCAGTGGCCTGGTTAGATCACAGTGTGTCTTAAGAACCTCAAGAATCCCATAAACACTTTCAAGTCACTTGAATGTAAGTATGTGCATTTCTATGTCTGGTATATCTGACCCTGCTGGGAAATAAAGATGAGCAATTAAGTAAATGTTCCAGTCAATTTTACTAGCTAATTGTTTATGGATTGCAATATATTTTCTTATTTTCCAAAAAGACTTTCTGTAGATTAAGAGATACATATGATAGGGAATCTCTCAGTGCCAGCTTTTAATGATCTGTAAATGGATAGTGCATGCATAATTATGAGAAAGAAATTAGTTAATATTTTAAAGGGCTTAGAATAGCATCCAGCACATGGTGACTTCTGTACAAGTTTAAAAAAAATAAAAATAAAACAAACTATAGGCTCAGCTGGTAAGAATCCGCCTGCCATGCGGGAGACCTGGGTTCAGTCCCTGGGTTGAGAAGATCCCCTGGAGACGGGAAAGGCTACCCACTCCAATATTCTGGCCTGGAGAATTCCATGGACTGTACAGTCTGTGGGTTCACAAAGAGCTGGACATGACTGAGTTCAAGCTAGTTTTAGAAAAGGCAGAGGAACCAGAGATCAAATAGCCAACATCCGCTGGATCATGGAAAAAGCAAGAGAGTTCCAGAAAAACATCTATTTCTGCTTCACTAACTATGCCAAAGCCTTTGACTGTGTGGATCACAACAAACTGTGGAAAATTCTGAGAGAGATGGGAATACCAGACCACCTGACCTGCCTCTTGAGAAACCTGTATGCAGGTCAGGAAGCAACAGCCAGAACTGGACATGGAACAACAGACTGGTTCCAAATAGGAAAAGGAGTATGTCAAGGCTGTATATTGTCACCTTGCTTATTTAACTTATATGCAGAGTACATCATGAAGAATGCTGGGCTGGAAGAAGCACACGCTGGAATCAAGATTGCTGGGAGAAATATCAATAACCTCAGATATGCAGATGACAATACCCTTATGGCAGAAAGTGAAGAGGAACTCAAAAGCCTCTTGATGAAAGTGAAAGAGGAGAGTGAAAAGGTTGGCTTGAAGCTCAACATTCAGAAAACAAAGATCATGGCATCTGGTCCCATCACTTCATGGGAAATAGATGGGGAAACAGTGGAAACAGTGTCAGACTTTATTTTGGGGGGCTCCAACATCACTGCAGATGCTGATTGCAGCCATGAAATTAAAAGATGCTTACTCCTTGGAAGGAAAGTTATGACCAACCTAGATAGCATATTAAAAAGCAGAGACATTACTTTGCCAACAAAGGTCCGTCTAGCCAAGGCTATGGTTTTTCTAGTGGTCATGTATGGATGTGAGAGTTGGACTGTGAAGAAAGCTGATCGCTGAAGAATTGATGCTTTTGAACTGTGGTGTTGGAGAAGACTCTTGAGAGTCCCTTGGACTGCAAGGAGATCCAACCAGTCCATTCTAAAGGAGATCAATCCTGGGTGTTCATTGGAAAGACTGATGCTAACGGTGAAGCTCCAATACTTTGGCCACCTCATGTGAAGAGTTGACTCACTGGAAAAGGCTCTGATGCTGGGAGGGATTGGGGGCAGGAGGAGAAGGGGACGACAGAGGATGAGATGGCTGGATCGCATCACCGACTCGATGGAGGTGGGTTTGAGTGAATTCCAGGAGTTGGTGATGGACAGGGAGGCCTGGTGTGCTGTGATTCATGGGGTTGCAGAGAGTCAGACACGACGGAGCGACTGAACTGAACTGAGCGACTTTCACTTACAGAGCAAGAATATATACATTCAAAATAAGTGAGATGGATGAGGCAAGTGGAAAACAAAAGGTACACAATCAGAACACAGTGTGCAAAATAACACCCTTCAAGTCCCTTCAATGATGAGAAGTGGATCACAGTCTTAGCTTGTGCCTTATGGTACCAAGGCAAAGGCAGTCAGTTCTATGACTCACAAAGCCCAGAACTTAACAAGAGGCAGCCTTATTCTTTATATTAAGAACAGAGACAGTGTGTCCCCAGGTCTGAATATCTGTTGTTTCCACCAAGTGTCTCACAGTTTATGAAGCCACAGGTTTCAGACAGATCACATAGTCCCCTGAGAGCCATCTGGGGCTGCAGCAAACCTGCAGAAGAAGCAGCACTGGGCTGGTGACTCGCTATCTTTATGGCCTGGCTTAGTCTAGGAGTAACTTTGAGAAGGTCGTTAGGATTGAGCAAATTGCTTATCTCCCAGGCTGCAGTTAACTGAAAAAAAAAAAAAAAGCAGGGGATGAAAGCTTCCTTGGCACACAGTAAGGAGTCGATGTCCATTTCATAAAGGAATGAATGAAATCCTTTATTTCAGCCATTTTCATTGGAAAACTTTCTGTGATGGGCAATACACATTCTGCCTTCTTGTCTGGAATTCAGAATAATAGTTTAACCTTTTCTGGATGACTCAGTTCCACTGGGAAGCATGCCGGTGCTGCCCCGGGGGATGTAGTGAGTCTCTCACACCCTGATGTACAGTGATGGCTCCTTCATTCTGTTGTACATTTTTGAAGTTCTCACTTTTGCATCCAGAACAGTTGTCAGGCTTTTTTTCTGGTTATTGCCAGTGTACCCGTTTTACCATCCGTCTTTCTCCGCTCTGCATATTTGCTGCTTTTCTTGTGATGCTGCACAGGAAGTTGGTTGAAAGCCATGTCCGACTTGTCTGTCAAATGGAAGTAACTAAGCCCTGAGTTAGAGATTCCTCTCTGAGCAAAATGAGCAGGGTTTTGTGTACATATTCTGTAAGTTTCCCTTAGTGGCTCATTGACTTTTTATCTTCCTATTTATTCTGGCCTGTGTTTAGGATAGTTGAGTTTGCCAGATAACCGATCCTGGGACAGATGCAACATTCATCTGTACAGGAAACAATATGACGCTGATTAAGGTGTCAAAGGGAGAGCTGACTTGCAAACACCTTCATGAGAAAGAGATTGCAGAAGTGTTGCTGGGAAAGCCATCTGCTGATACATAACAGATTAGTTAAGCAAGAGCGGCAGGTGAACAGAAAGCAGATAAACCAGACTGTAGCAGTGAGTCGTTCAAGTGCAGGAGACAGAGGCGTTGAAGGCCCAGGGCTTGTAGCTTGAATGTCCCAGATACTCATCTGTGTCCATCGGCAGCTCACGTGCCTGTCCCTGGAGCGAGAGGGTGGGCTTAGTCAATGCGTCTCTCGGTCACTTTCTTACTCCCTGGGTAGGGTGAAAAGAACACTCCTTTCTTATCTGAGATTTGAGCAAGTTGCACCTAATTTTCATTTAGTGATTTTATTATCTACCCTAAACATATGGGAATGGTACAACACAGTACATGGATAGTAACACAATACAATCTTCAGTTCAGTAGTTCAGTCGTGTCCGACTCTTTGCGACCCCGTGAACCGCAGCACACCAGGCCTCCCTGTCCATCACCAACTCCTGGAGTCCACCCAAACCCATGTTCATCGAGTCGGTGATGCCATCCAACCATCTCATCCTCTGTCATCCCCTTCTCCTCCTGCCCTCAATCTTTCCCAGCATCAGGGTCTTTTCCAATGAGTCAGCTCTTTGTATGAGGTGGCCAAAGTACTGGAGTTTCAGCTTCAACATCAGTTCTTCCAGTGAAAACCCAGGATTGATCTCCTTTAGAATGGACTGGTTGGATCTCCTTGCAGTCCAAGGGACTCTCAAGAGTCTTCTCCGACACCACAGCTCTAAATCATCAATTCTTCAGTGCTCAGCTTTCTTTATAGTCCAACTCTTAATCCGTATGTGACCACTGGAAAAACCATACAGTCTGTTTTTAGTAGCACGAACACGGATATCTGAGGTCTGTTTAGTACTTTTTTTTTTAACCACTCAGACTACAGTCTCTCCCTCTTACTCTCCAAAAGGAAGAGAAGAACAATTCTCAATGGCTAACGGCAGCTGCAGGAGCAACACCGAGCCGGCTTCGCACACGGGAGAGGGTGCCGCGTCTCCTCCTCATGGATTCTGGTGCTGAAACGGCACCCACTCCAGTGCTCTAGCCTGGAGAATCCCACGGACGGAGGAGCCTGGTAGGCTACAGTCCACGGGGTCGCAAAGAGTCCGACACGACTGAGCGACTTCACTTTCACACGTTCAGAGAAACTTCTCCAGTACCGAACTATAGACACGATCCCTGAACGTAACTTTATTTATTTTTTTTTTAGTGGATCAGTGTAATTCACAAGAGAACAAGGAGGTGCATAATCTGTGAAGAATAAGCACATACTTGAGATTGTTTTTTTTTTTTTTTTCCGGTAAAATGTTACCCAACATACTACTGATACCATCAGAAAAGAATGTGTTGGGAGTATTTTAAACCTTATAAAATGTATTCTACCTACTTGGGCATATTCTTCTTGCCATTTTAATCAGATAATCATTTACTAGCAATTGAGTTTGTTGATACTGCTGCCAACTTGATTAATGAAATGGATTGTCTGGAACATTGACCTATTTATTCCTCTAAAACACAAACCATTTATCTTTGTTTCTGAAAATTTCTTCCCACACATCCACCACCACCTTGGTCCCTATCCAGTTCTTCCCAAAGACCTAAATGCATCTTTTTTCCTGTAAAAAAATGGGCTTCATAGTGGGTTATCACTGCATTGTCAGTTGGCTTGTTCAATTCACTTTAAGGTCAGGTTAAAAGGACATGGTCCCAACTATAAATAAATTGCTTAAATTGAGGTCAAAGGTAGCTCAGGGAAGTAAACCTTCTGCACTGAGCCCCCTGAGCCCACCCCCAGAATTCACTGACCTACCCTCACAACCCATGTCCACAGTCGAGTCAAAGTGCTCTCTAGCGAACCAGCCTCCTGCAACTCTCTGTAGCCTCATCGTTCACAGAAGCTGGGGACTATCAGGACTGTCCCTACTGATGAGTGGCAGCAAGGCACATGCTGGGGTTGGGAGCTGGAAAGGACTGAATCTTTGCTCATGGAGAATGTGATGTGAAGGAAACCTGCCTCTCCACTGAACCAGAAAGTGAGACAGGAGGAAGGTCTTGTCAGGAAAAACTGCAGCTTTCTAACACCTTTGTCAGTGTGGATGGTGACTGCCGCCATGAAAGTAAAAGACGCTTACTCCTTGGAAGAAAAGCTATGACCAACCTAGACAGCGTATTAAAAAGCAGAGACATCACTTTGCCAACAAAGGTCCGTCTAGTCAAGGCTATGGTTTTTCCAGTAGTCATGTATGGACGTGACAGTTGGCTGAATGTCAAAGAATTGATGCTTTTGAACTGTGGTGCTGGAGAAGACTCTTGAGAGTCCCTTGGTCTGCAAGGAGATCCAACCAGTCCATTCTAAAGGAGATCAGTCCTCGGTGTTCATTGGAAGGACTGATGCTGAAGCTTAAACTCCAGTACTTCGGCCAACTGATGCAAAGAATTGACTCATTGGAAAAGACCCTGATGCTGGGAAAGATTAAAGGTGGGAGGAGAAGGGGACGACAGAGGATGGGATGGTTGGATGGCATCACCGACTCAATGGACAGGGGTTTGGGTGGACTCTGGGAGTTGGTGAGGGACAGGGAGGCCTGGCGTGCTGCAGTCCATGGGGTCATGAAGAGTCGGACACGACTGAGCAACTGAACTGATCTGAATACCTTTGTTGCTCTTCCTGGCATGCCAGATCCTGTGTATTTACCATCTGGGATTTGCTGAGCCCCCACTTAGGTAAACTGTTTTTTTAAGAAGACTGAAACACACAGAGGCACAGACATTTTTAAGCATTGGGAAAATATTTTGGAGTTTCCCAAGCCTATCTAATGACCATATTCAAACATAAAGAGTTGCTGACAGTTTAAAAAATGAATTTATGTTAGCTTTTTGGTGGAAATTGTTCATATTTCTCTTTTACATGCAGCGTTACAGAATCATGCTGAGACTTTTACAACAATCTCCACTGATGGGTAAACAAGAGATGCTTGAACTCATTTCTAAATTAATGTAGGTTAAAAGGCAGCTTATGAGAAATGAATTCTGAATTTTGTGCAATTTATTCTGGTAGCCATTTGGGGGGGAAAGAGCCAAAAAAGAAAACCACACAATAACAAAGGACACATCAACTGCTGCTGAGACTAATCATGAAGAAGGGACAATATTTTCCTGCCCTTTGGCATAAGTTGTAAATTCCAGGAAGACATGGTTTCTGGATTATAAGCTTTTACGCAGCCTAAAACACTTAACAGTACCGTATAGATAATTTCAATAGATTAACATCTGCTTGAATTGATGAAGAGCTGAAAGGACATGACACTCATAGATAAGCATTTTGATCTATTATCAGTGAAGACTGTCTGGATTTACTGTCTTCCCCTGGATATTAAACACATGTTTCTGTGCTACATGGGGTGTGGGGGGTGTATGGTGCCAAAGGAGTACTCGACTCAGCATTAGAGCGGCATTCTTTCCCCAAATGTGGCATTTCCTTCTTTCCCTTAGGAAAGTGCAGACGGGAATAACCTTGCTTGCCAGATAGATATAGTGATTTACTGCATTTGAAAGTTTTAATGCTTGGTTACAGCGATTTGAAACGAAGCATTGCTCAAAACAATGGCTTTTCTCTCCGTGGAAGATGATGCTTTCCGTAACTCTGATCCCAAGTTATCTTCTGCAGTGCGGTCATGACGCCCCTCACCCAGAGACAGTTTACTTCGCTGTGTTCCTAAGTCTGGGCAGGTTCTGTGACTGCTTTGACTTATGAAACACAGCGGGAGTAACGCTGTGCTCGCAGCTCCTGGTGCAGCCCGCAGTTGTTCTCGATTTATCGGAGCTGCTTTTGCATTATGTTCCCTCTCTCTGTGTTCCCTCTTAGAGCCGCCATCAGTTCCGTTCAGTTCAGTTCAGTCGCTCAGTCTTGTCTGACTCTTTGCGACCCCATGAACTGCAGCACGGCCAGGCTTCCCCTTCCATCACGAACTCATGGAGTCTACCCAAGCCCATGTCCATTGAGTCAGTGATGCCATCGAACCATCTCATCCTCTGTCATCTCCTTCTCCTCCTGCCCTCAATCTTTCCCAGCATCAGAGTCTTTTCCAATGAGTCAGCTCTTTGTATCAGGTGGCCAAAGTACTGGAGTTTGAGCTTCAACATCAGTCCTTCCAATGAGCACTCAGGCTATGTATGAAAAGCCCAAGTCAAAGCCACGTGGAAAGTCACGTGCAGGAGTTTTAGTGCCTGACCCAGCTCACCTCCCACCAAAGTTACAGCTGACTGTCAGCCAGCTGAGCAGGGCCTCTTGGATGTCCAGCTCAACTAAGCTTTTTGATCTCTGCCCCCTTATCCTTTTTCCTAATTTGTTTTATCAAAGAGCAGTTTTTCTCAGGATAGTTTTTTTTTTTTTTTTAATTGTAGCAGAGTACCATGTCTTCCTTAATGACTTACTGGTTAAAAAAAAATCTGCCTGCCATGCAGGAGACACAGTTTTGATCCCTGGGTTGGGAACATTCCCCCAGAGAAGGAAATGACAACCCACTCCATTATTCTTGCCTGGGAAATCCCATGGACAGAGTGGCCTGGCAGGCTACAGCCATGGGGTCTCAAAAGAATCAGACACGACTCGGTGACCGAGTCATGTCACACCCTCCTTGAAGACCGCTAACCACCACTGCATGGGAGATCCCAGGGAAGAACCACCCAGCTGAACCCAGCAAATCTGTAGAGCCATGAGAGAAAGTACTTTATTGAAACTGTGGGTTGACATTACAGAAAGAAATTACACTTGCTGCATGAAAAATATATTAGCCCTTCAGTTCAGTTCAGTCGCTCAGTCGTGTCCGACTCTCTGAGACCCCATGAATCACAGCACGCCAGGCCTCCCTGTCCATCACCAACTCCTGGAGTTCACTCAAACTCATGTCCACAGAGTCGGTGATGCCATCCAGCCATCTCATTCTCGGTCGTCCCCTTCTCCTCCCGCCCCCAACCTTTCCCAGCATCAGAGTCTTTTCCAGTGAGTCAACTCGTCTCATGAGGTGGCCAAAGTATTGGAGTTTCAGCTTTAGCATCAGTCCTTCCAATGAACACCCAGGATTGATCTCCTATTAGCCCTTAAGACTTTCATTTAAAGTTGAGCACTGAGCAACATGATCACAGCCCTGCCGGACACCTTTACTGCAGCTTTGTGAGATCCTAAGCAAAGGACTGGTGGCTCAGAGGTTAAAGCGTATGCCTGCAATGTGGGAGACCTGGGTTCAATCCCTGGGTCCAATCCCTGGGTCGGGAAGATCCCCTGGAGAAGGAAATGGCAACCCACTCCAGTATTCTTGCCTGGAGAATCCCATGGACGGAGAAGCCTGGTGGGCCACAGTCCACGGGGTCGCAAAGAGTCAGACACGACTGAGCGATTTCACTTTCACTTTTTTACTTTCAAGCAGACACAATTAAGCCATGCCTAGACTCCTGGTCCACAGAAAATGTGAGAAAATAAATGTTGGGTTATGTAGGTTTTTTGTTAAAAAATCTTATTCACAAGTAATACAACTCATCCATTTAAAGTGTGCAATTCAACCTCTTTTATTCTCTTCAGAGCACTGTGAAACTATCACCACAATCAATTTTGTAATATTTTCAGTACTCCCAAAAGAAAGCCCATGTTTTTTAGCAGTGACCCACCACTCTTCTATTTCCCCAGGCGTAGGCTACCATTAACCTACTTTCTGTCTCTATAGATTTGTCTGTAGTGGGCATTTCATATAAATGGAAATCATACAAAAAAGTTCAGCACTGAGGGTTGACCGTAATATTCCTTTTTGCTAAACTGTAAGCTCCTCTAAGTAAGGAAATATGACTACTGGGACTTGAATCACTGGCATTCAACAGTATTTAAATTTTTTTTTAATTGGAGGATAATTGCTTTACAACTGTTGTGCTGGTTTCTGCCAATCAGCAAGGTGAATCAGCCATAAGTATACACATGTCTGCTCCCTCTTGAGCCTCCCTCTCACTTCCGGCCCCAGCCCACCCCTCTGGATTGTTACAGAGCCCAGGGCTGAGCTCCCTGTGCTATACAGCAACTTCCCACGAGCTGTTTCACATACGGTAATGAGCATGTTTCAGTGCTGCTCTCAGTTTGTCCCACCCTCCCCTTCCCCAGCCGGGTCCACAAGTCTGTTCTCTATGCCTGTGCTTTTGTTCCTGCCATGCAAATAGGTTCATCAGTTCCATTTTTCTAGATTCCACATATGTGTGTTATTATATGATATTGATTTTTGTTTTTATGCAGTTCAGTTCGGTGGCTCAGTTGGGTCCAACTCTCTGCAACTCCATGGACTGCAGCACGCCAGGCTTCCCTTTCCGTGGGACTTCATTTCACTCTGTATAGCAGGCTCTAGGTTCATCCACCTCACTGGAACTGACTCAGATTGGTTCCTTTTTATGGTGAGTAGGAAAGGTTGGGGGCGGGAGGAGAAGGGGATGACGGAGAATGAGATGGCTGGATGGCATCACCGACTCTGTGGACATGAGTTTGAGTGTACTCCGGGAGTTGGTGATGGACAGGGAGGCCTGGCGTGCTGTGATTCATGGGGTCGCGGAGAGTCGGACACGACTGAGCGACTGATCTGATCTGATCTGAATATTCCATTATACATATATGCCACAACTTCTCTATCCATTCATCTGTTGATGGACATCTGCGTTGCTTCCATGGCTTAGCTATTGGGTTGGTACAAAAGTAATTGTGATTTTGGACCATGAATTTTAAATTATTTTAACTAGGCTCAAACACATCTTTATTAATCAAAATAGGAACCGTTACAATCAACACATTTTTGCCAATGAGAAATAAGTTCATTCCTGAAGGATAAAAATCTGTGCTTCAGGATTCGATGAACTCTTAGAAAGCATTTTCTGCCTCCTGTTGGTTGTGGAAGTGTTTTCTCTGAAAAAAGTTGCCGAGATGCTTGAAGAAGTGGTACTCAGTTGGCAAGAGGTCAGGTAAATATGGTGGATGAGGACTACTAAGAAAGCTGAGCACCCAAGAATGATGCTTTTGAACTGTGGTGTTGGAGAAGACTCTTGAGAGTCCCTTGGGCTGCAAGGAGATCCAACCAGTCCATCCTAAAGGAGATCAGTCCTGGGTGTTCATTGGGAGGATTGATGTTGAAGCTGAAGCTCTAATACTTTGGCCACCTGATGCGAAGAGCTGACTCATTTGAAAAGACCCTGATGCTGGGAAAGATTGAGGGCAGGAGGAGAAGGGGATGACCAAGGATGAGATGGCTGGATGGCATCACCAAGTCAGTTGATGGACATATGTTTGAGCAAGCTCCAAGAATTGGTGAAGGACAGGGAGGCCTGGCGTGCTGCAGTCTATGGGGTCGCAAAGAGTCGAGCATGACTGTGTGACTGAACTGAACTGAATTGAGGTAAAACTTCATAGCCTAATTTGTTCATCTTTTGAAGCATTGGTTGTGCAATGTGTGGTCAGGCCTTGTCATGGAGAAGAATTGGGCCCATTCTGTTGACCAATACCAGCTGCAGGCATCGCAGTTTTCAGTGCTTCTCACTGATTTGTTGAACATACTTCTCAGATTTAATGGGATTCAGAAAGCTATAGTGGATCAGACTGTCAGCAGACCACCAAACAGTAACAATGACCTTTCTTTGGGTATAAGTTTGGCTTTGGGAAGTGCACTGGAGCTTCTTCTTGGCCCAGCCATTGAGCTGATGTCATACATGATGACATCGCTGGTTGTCATATGAAATCCACTCTTTGTTGCACATCACAAGCCAGTCAAGAAATGGTTCATTGTTGCAATAGAATAAGAGAAGACACTTCAAAATGACTGCTTTCGTTTTTTTTGGGGGGGGATCAGTTCATGAGGCACCCACTTATTGAGCTTTTTTCACCTTTCCAATTTGCTTCAAATGCAGAATGACAATAAATGGATGACATTGAGTTCTCTGGCAACTTTCTTGTGTAGTTTTAAGAAGGTCAGCTTCAGTGATGGCTCTCAATTGGCTGTTGTCAACTTCTGCTGGTTGGCAGCTCCTCATCTTCACGTCTCTTGTCTCCTTCACAAAACTTCTTGAATTGTAGCAGAGTACCATGAATCACCACTTCTTCAATCACCGCTGCACTACATTTGCTAGCAGTTCCTGGGCCAAATGTGTTGATGACGTTGCGAGTTGTCTCTGCAACTTTACAACCCATTTTGAACTCAGATAAAAAAATCACTCAAATTTGCTTTTTATCTAACATAATTTCTATAGTTTAAAATAAATATACACAGCAAGTAATAATTTATTAGCAAAAAACATAAAGCAAGAAATGTGCATTAAAATGATGTATTAAATAACCACATTTCTTTAAGAATGTATTTCAACATCAAATGGCAAATTTCAACAATGCAAAACCACAATTATTTTTGCACCAACCTAATCCAACCAGTCCATTCTAAAGGAGATCAATCCTGGGTGTTCATTGGAAGGACTGATGCTAAAGCTGAAACTGCAATACTTTGGCCACCTCATGCGACGAGTTGACTCACTGGAAAAGACTCTGATGCTGGGAAAGGTTGGGGGCGGGAGGAGAAGGGGGCGACAGAGAATGAGATGGCTGGATGGCATCACCGACTCTGTGGACATGAGTTTGAGTGAACTCCGGGAGTTGGCGATGGACAGGGAGGCCTGGCGTGCTGTGGTTCATGGGGTCGCGGAGAGTCGGACACGACTGAGCGACTGAACTGAACTGAACACTTCAGCAGCATTTTGCATTTAGTATATACTCAGCATACATTTGTTAAATGGATAGCCCTTCCTTTTCATACAGCACTCAGTCCAATTTTCCTACTCATTGAGATTCCTCTTCAACGACAGTGAGTTATTTTACAAATTGAATTCATAACCCTACCCTAGGACTGCCAAAGAATGTAGTTCTGAGATGACAAGTTTTGGCACTTTTTCATCAGGTGATTAGTAATGTTGAAACTTATATAAGGTTTTATCAATGTTATACATATACATATGTGTTTATATGGGTATTTACACATAAAACACACAAAGTGAAGTCACTCAGTCATGTCTGACTCTTTGCGACCCTATGGACTATAGCCTACCAGGCTTCTCCGTCCGTCCATGGGATTTTCCAGGCAAGAGTACGGGAGTGGGTTGCATTTCCTTCTCCAGGGGATTTTCCGGACCCAGGGATCGAACCCGGGTCTCCCACATTGTAAGCACAAAGCAGTCTTTAATTTTTGATCCCACTGATTCAAATAAGGATGATAAACTTCATTCTTGTAATAATTAAGTGAAGTGTTTGATAACTAAGATTATAGATGTACTATTTACCTTCTTATGACAATATTCTCAAATAGCTTAGGTGCCTCATCATTAGCAAACAATTAAAATGGTAGTTTGTAGTAGTTTTTGTTTGGTTGCTCAGTTGTGTCAGACTCTGTGACCTCCTGGACTGTAGCCCGCTAGGTTCCTCTGTCCATGGGGTTTTCCAGGCAAGAATACTGGATTGGGTAGCTATTCGCTTCTCCAGGGGATCTTCCTGACCCAGGGATCGAACCCAGGTCTCCTGCACTGCAGGCGGATTTTTTTTACTGCTGAGCCACCTGGGAAGACACGTAATTAGTAGTATTTACTATTCATAAATGAAAGCATTAGTTACTCAGTTCTGTCTGACTCTTCGCAACCCCATGGACTGTAGCCCACCAGGTTCCTCTGTCCAGGGAATTCTCCAGGCAACAGTACTGGAGTACATTGCCATTCCCTTCTCCAGGGGGTCTCCTGGACCCAGGATGGAACCCTAGTCTCTTGCGTTGCAGGTGGAGTCTTTACTGTCTGAGCCACCTTCACTATTCATAAAAGAACGTTTGTTTAATAGACTATTTAACCGGATGTTGTGAGCATTTCCCTTCAAGCAGGTACTGAGTGTGAACCATACAGATTACCTACAGAGGGCTTCCCAGGTGGGGCTGGTGGTAAAGAACCCGCCTGCCAATGCAGGAGACATAAGAGATGCACGTTCGATCCCTGGGTTGGGAAGATCCCCTGGAAGACGGCATGGCAACCCACTCCAGTATTCTTGCCTGGAGAATCCCATGAGCAGAGGAGCCTGGGGGTGTACAGCCCATAGGATCACAGAGTCAGACACGACTGAAGCGACTTAGCACACACGCACAAACCATACAGTAACAGCATAAGATTACTGGGCTCGTCTCACTGGCAAGCATGGGCCTTCTGGTCCCAGGGAGCCTGGCTGCTAATCAGCTCCACTCCTCATGGCTTGGTGACCACAGTCTAACAGCTCAACCTCTCTCCTCAGTTTTCTCACTTCTCATAGAGTTTGCAAGGTGCCTGCCTTGTGTGGGGTCTTAACAAATGATCAACAACTATTAGACCTCTGTGGGACGCAGGATTAGTCTAGTTCTAGAATCAGCTCCTCCCCTTTCACACGGCCTCCATCTCAAGATTCCTAATAGATGTGTCAGGAAGTGGTTACCACTGGCTTGAGGTCTTCCTGATTATAATAATCTTGTCTTACAGCTTGTTCTCAACCCGCCCATTCTTTGTCTCTTCTAATTCCAGTCCTAGCTCTACTCCTGAGGGGTCACTAAGCTGAATTTCAGCTTGTCTTCCTTCCTCCCTCCCTCCCTTCCTTCCCCAGATACTTCATTAATATGTGCTGGGCACCATGGTCTTCTCTAGGGACAAAGTAGTAAATAGGAACCAACCAAACAAAAAACCCTCTGTCCTTATGGAGTTTGTATCCTAGCAGGGGAAACACAATATACACATAAATGTGAAGTGCCGTATACTGTAAGATAGTGAAGAAACAAACCGTGCAGAGTCTGGGAGTAGAGAATGAGGGAGGGGGGATCATTGTAGACGGGACAGTCATGTGCCCAGAATAAAGCGGGTCACACCACTGATACCCTAGAGCTCCCAAGTGCCAAAACTGCAGAAGGCTGGGTTGCCGTGAAGGAGCTCTCTGCGGCAATCCTGTGTTATGCTTGCTTATCTGGCCTAAGTCAGGCCAAAGAGATCCCCCAGGAACATGAGCTCTATGCAGGTGGGTAACTCAGTTGTCCCACCAGGAGTTCCTATAAAGTAGAGGAACCGGCTTGCAGAGTGAGAGAGAAGAAAGTGCATTTAGAGTCAGAAGCAGAGATGAGATCCCAACTGCTTTCCAGACTCTGTTTCCAGTCTTGTGGGCCAGGCGCCATTCCTGCCCCAGATCCATTATATGAAAGTTCAGTCCCTCGGTTGTGTTCGACTCTTTGCGACCCCATGGACTGCAGCATGCCAGGCCTCCCTGTCCATCACCAATTCCCAGAGTGTACTCAAACTCATGTACATTGAGTCAGTGATGCCATCCAACCATCTCATCCTCTGTCATCCCCTTCTCCTCCTGCCCTCAATGTTTCCCAGAATCAGGGTCTTTTCAGTGAGTCAGTTTGTCACATCACGTGGCCAAAATATTGGAGTTTCAGCTTCAGCATCAGTCCTTCCAATGAGTATTCAGGACTGATCTCCTCTAGGATGGACTGGTTGGATCTCCTTGCAGTCCAAGGGACTCTCAAGAGTCTTCTCCAACACCACAGTTCAAAAGCATCAATTCTTCAGTGCTCAGCTTTCTTTATGGTCCATAAGATGTACTATAATTTAAAACAAGGCCCTCCTTTCCGCTTTTGTGCTTGGTAGTTTGAATTAGATTTTGTTGATGAAATCAGAGTCTTGATTCCATCTTAGTCCCTCCAATGCCTGAGGGATTATAACAAAATGTCTAAGCAAATATATAACAGAAGGATGTGAAGGTTAATTTTATATGCCAATTTGATTGGGCTAAGGCATGCCCAGACATGACTTCTAGGTGCATCTGTGAGCCTGTATCTGGAAGAGATTAGCGTTTGATTCAGGAGACTGAGTAAAGGGATCATCTTTAGCAGTGTGGGCAGGCATCAGCCAACTGGGGGCCTGAAGGGAATAAAATGGTGGAGGTAGGCGGATTGTCTCTTCTTGAGCTGGGACGTCCAGCCTCTCCTGCCCGTGAATGCTGGCGCTCTTGGTTCTCAGGCCTCCAGACTCTGGGACTTCTCTGGGACTTACACCAGAGGTCCCTGTCCGGCCTCTGGACTCAGGCTGCATCACAGGCAGGCTTTCCTGGTTCTCCAGCTTGTGCACAGTAAATGGTGAGATGTCTCAGCCTCCACAACCACATAAGCCAGTTCCTATGACAAATCTCTGCATGTGTCTATTCTGCTGGCTCTGTTTCTCTGGAGAACTCTAACTGCACGGGGATATCCGATTTCTCCAAGCCACTGCTTTTCTTCAAAACGCCCTCAAGCACTTTGGTAGCTTTCGTCTGCGTTTTGTTCGCTGTCTGCAAGTCTTCTCAATCACCCCTGCTTCACCCTTTGCTTCTTTAGTCACCTGTCTCATTTCTCTTTCCTGTTGCTTTTGCAGTTGTTTCCCACACCTTTCTCATTAACTTTTCTTCCTGTGTTGTCTTTTCATTGAATGTCTGTGTGCACTTTCTCGCAATTCCTCTCCTCTTACTTCTTAACACGTGAAAAAAATCCTCACACCAGAAGGACTGGCTCAAAGTTCGCCAGCTGCCACCGTGGCCTCCACCTTTGCTCTCTCCATGTTCCACTACAAGCAATTCTGAGAAGACAGCCATGTGTTGTCAACAAGCTGGCCTAGTCTGCACAACTAGAAGAGACAGATGGGTTAAAGTTAAGTTACTGAAGGTCCTGCTGCCCAGCCTTCTACATGCAACCGGACCTAGGACGACACTTCAGAATGTCCTTCTCCAAAGGTGGATGCTCTCTGTTGGGACTCCGACTTGCTAAGGTGTATATATACACACATACAGGACCAGAATTCTCTAGCAGTTATTTTACTGGTGGCAGAGTTCTTCCTGTCCCCAGGTCACTCTTAAGCCCTGAGCTTCTGTCCAGGGCAAATGGTTGCTTACAAGTCAGGATTACTCTCTCAGTAGAGTCCTTCAAGAATTGGCACTGAGATCTAGGTTGTGGGCTGGGGGTGCAGTGAGGAGGCATCTGGTATGCAAGGCTTTTGCTTTTGGTCTCACCCATTCCCCTAGTGAGAGACTTGATTTTGGGGCTCCAAAATGACTGCAGATAGTGACTGTAGCCATGAAATTAAGACGCTTTTTCCTTGGAAGAAAAGTTATGACCAACCTAGACAGCATATTAAAAAGCAGAGACATTACCAACAAAGATCTGTCTAGTCAAAGCTGTGTTTTTTCCAGTGGGCATGTATGGATGTGACAGTTGGATTATAAAGAAAGCTGAGCGCCAAAGAATTGATGCTTTTGAACTGTGGTGTTGGAGAAGACTCTTGAGAGTCCCTTGGACTGCAAGGAGATCCAACCAGTCCATTCTAAAGGAGATCAATCCTGGGTGTTCATTGGAAGGGCTGATGCTAAAGCTGAAACTCCAATACTTTGGCAACATGATGCGAAGAACTTACTCATTGGAGAAGACCCTGATGCTGGGAAAGACTGAAGGCGTGAGGAGAAGGGGACGACAGAGGATGAGGTGGTTGGATGGCATCACTGACTCAATGTACATGAGTTTGAGTAAACTCTGGGAGTTGGTGATGGACAGGGAGGCCTGGCATGCTGCAGTCCGTGGGGTCGCAAAGAGTCAGACACAACTGAGCGCCTGAAATGAACTGATTCCTCTAGAGAGTTCATTGCCCTAATGGATGTGTCTATTCTCAGGGATTGGTAGAACTTTGACCCGGCCCTGCTGCTGCTGCTGCTAAGTCACTTCAGTTGTGTCCGACTCTGTGTGACCCCATAGACGGAAGCCCACCAGGCTCCCCCGTCCCTGGGATTCTCCAGGCAAGAACACTGGAGTGGGTTGCCATTTCCTTCTCCAATGTGTGAAAGTGAAAAGTGAAAGTGAAGTCACTCAGTCGTGTCCGACCCTTAGCGACCCCACGGACTGCAGCCTACCAGGCTCCTCCATCCATGGGATTTTCTAGGGAAGAGTACTGGAGTGGCTTGCCATTGCCATCTCCATGACCCGGCCCTAAATTCCCTAAATTCTGGAATGTTCACAGGCATCTATATAAAAATTTACTTCTAGAAACAGCTCAAGAGTTTGTGAGTTCCTAAAAGTAAACATGGTATTCCTAGGTGGCTCAGCACTGAAGAATCCGCCTGCCAAGCAGGAGATGTGGGTTCTAGCCCTGCATTGGGAAGATCCCCCGGAGAAGCCTGATGGGCTATAGTACATGGAGTCGCAAGACAGTCACACACGACTTAGCAACTAAACAACAAGAATAGTAAACACAATTCTCCATCTCAGGTACATTTTTGTGTAAGGTATGCTGAGGGGTGGGTCTGTACTAGGTGCTGTGCTGAGAATTTTAGATATGGTAACATATTTACCTCTCACAGTGAATGTTTGAGATGTGAATTTCTATTGGGATCTTCATTTTAAAGAGGAGGCTGTGGCTTGGAGTGTCTGAGGCTGAACGCCTAGTACAGTGTGTGGGTTTGTACTCAGAACTGGGTGACTCCACCATCCGTGATCTTGACCAGCGGGCTACGCTGCCTCCTCTAAGGACGTGGATATAAAGCCCACACTGACACGCGAATGAACCCTGAGGAATGGCTCTTGGCCACACCTGCAGTCAGTATGCTTCCATACTCATCCTTCTGGTTTGTGAGCTCCACCAAGTCTGTCACCACGCTCCCTCCCAGGCCCGCAGATGACACTTTCACCTCTTACCCAACCTCTAAATATCATCCAAATTTCCATCTTGACAGGACACTGAGAAGCTTATATTTTGTGCTACCCCAGGTTATTTCCCCACTCTCTTCTTCCCAAGAAGGAAGATGAACAGTTGCATGGTGACTCTGGCCCTGAATCTTTCCCTGAGAGCCAGCCAGTCAATAGTTCTCCCCAGAACTCACCGCACTGAGGGCCAACAAAGCGTTCATGGGACTGCTACTTGGCAGCTCCAAAGAGGGTCTTGCGAGAAAACGAGTTTACTGTCCCCTTCATCCTCCGCTTCAGTGACTCCTATCTTACTGCTTCCTGTTAGAAGCCTCTGGAAGCCCTTTATGCCATCCAATAGCATCCTTTCCCTTGGCAGGGCTACATTATTGATTGAGAGAAT
The DNA here is from genome assembly GCF_049115385.1 of Moschus berezovskii. NCBI lineage: Eukaryota > Metazoa > Chordata > Mammalia > Artiodactyla > Moschidae > Moschus > Moschus berezovskii. The sequence goes on from NC_142467.1 coordinate 12,617,438, forward strand.
CCAGGTTTTTAAAGTGTCATCTAAGGTAGGTGCAGTTCATACTTGGTTAATTTGTAAGTGGTTTGGTCACCACCTCCCTGGTGGCTCTGACGATAAAGCATCTGCCTACAATGCAGGAGACCCAGGTTCAATCCCTGGGTTGGGAAGATCCCCTGGAGAAGGAAATGGCAACCCACCCCAGTACTCTTGCCTGGAAAATCCCATGGACGGAGGAGTCTGGTAGGCTACAGTCCATGGGGTTGCAGAGTTGGACACGACTGAGCGAATTCACTTCACTTCACTTCACTTCTTTGGTCTATATCCAATCTGGTAGCAGAATGATTCCTTTTTTTCCCTCTTCTTCTGGAGTTGGAGTTTTCATTACTAAAATTAAAGTCGCCCTAGAACTGTCACCAATCAAGAACCTTCAGTTAGAAAACATTGCCTGGTTGCTTTCTTCTGGTTGGAGTTTTCTTTTTTTAAAATAATTTTATTTATTATTTTTGGCTGTGCTGGGTCTTCCCTGCCATCCAGGCTTTCTCTAGTTGCAGAGAGTGGGGCTACTTTCTAGTTGGGGTGCTCGAGCTTCTCATCGCAGTGGCTTCTCTTGCCGTGGAGCACAGGCTCTGGGATGCAAGGGCTTCGGTAGTTGCAGCGCCGGCTTCCTGGGGTCAAGCTGCAGTTCCCAGGGTCTAGAGAACAAGGCTCAACCATTGTGGTGAACCTGCTTAGTTGCTGTGTGGCACATGGGATCTTCCTTGACCAGGGATCGAACCCATGTCTCCTTCAGAGGATGGCAGATTCTTTACCACTGAGCCACCAGGGAAGCCCTGGTTGGTGTTTGATGGACCTGCCTTAACACATTTTAGTTGACAAGGCTGGTCTGTTCAACTGGTTTGAACATTATTTTAACGAGGCCAGCGGCATATGCTCCACCTCTGTAGGATCTGTTAGTGTATCCTCCTGGAGTCTGGGTGCCCAGGCTCTTTATAAACCCACACAACGCTCACAAGGAAGACAGGACACAAAGACAGCCCCCCTCCAAGCACACAGCTCAGACATCACATTTAGGGCACAAGGGACTGCGTGTTCTATTACTGAGTTGATGGTGTTAAGCATCATGCTTACTAGAGGTACTCGGGGCAAGAAGAACAATATATTCAAAAGAAAATACCATCAAAATGAAAACGTGAATATGACTCGTCCATTTAAAAGACACGCTGAAAATGGATGCAGGCAGAAACAATATGGTGAGCTAGGGAGTGCAATAGCAAAGAACTGGGAACTGCTCCCTGCTTCTGGATGTCTGGATTACATTCTCTGTGGGGGAGATGTTCCTCGGTTCACATACAAATAGATCACTGTGGGAACAGGGGACAAACTGAGGCAAAAGTGTCTTGACCCATAAAGGACAGCAGAAATCCCTGTGCTTTATGCCAGGTGATCACAGGCCAACAGGGTGCTGCCCAACGCTGTGGCTACCAAAGCAGAGAGAGAGAAACCGAGATAACAGGATTCTCAGAATCTGTCAGTCACCTTTGCTCTTCAAGACAATAATGGCTTCTTTGTAAGGCTTTGGACAGCTGCTCAAATTTCAATCCCTGGAAAGCTGGAGGTCTGGATGTGAACACAGTGAAGAATGTTTTTCCTCTTAAGCGTAGACTTCACGGTGACGTAGATTATTTCTCAGTGTTCGCTCGGTACAGACATAAGCACTAGGTGCCCAGCGGCGGTAACACTGTTATCTTACTTTATGTGGGTGGTTCAGTTGACATAATTTTCCTTTTTTATTTGTTCTGAAAGGCCACACATAAACACCACATGTAAGGGTTAACTTTCTCTTTTAAGAAATGACTATGTATGTTTTCCCCAATCAGAATTTGCTCCATTCAGTATTCTGCCTAGTGGCACTAACAGTGCTTTTCTGTGCCTTCAGTTTGGGTTTAATTCTCTCTCAAGCTTTTCTACCCTTTGGCATGTTTCTTAAACAGAGACCAAATTGTGATCTTGTGATGGCTCTTTCTGGAACACCCAAGAAGTGAGAATTTACAAAAGTTTACAAAGCCAGAAAATCCTGCCCCAATATCCTCCCCACCAGGACTAATGAAGTTGCTACCATCCAAGCTGCGTTCAAAGAACCAAATGCAGGTTCCATGCTTGCAGGGGACCAAAACTAACACTAAAGACAGACCTTTGGGATGATACCAGGGGACTAATCTCACAGACACTGACTTATTTCCAGTTGCTTAGAAATTAGAAAGGGAAAACTACAGTAGTGATATAGCTCAGAAAATAAGTGAGTTCGTGGACAGGCTGAACGACTCATTGTCAGTAACCATGAAGGAGCCTGTGCACACAAGCCCTCAGGCCCTTTCTTCTGCTATTTCTCCACCCTTCCAGCAGGGGTCACTACAGTCAGAGAACAAACATTCCACAGCAGGGTACGTAACTTTATTTTTCTACCAGAATAATTTAAAGTATTTACACACTGCGCACTCACTGTTTTACACAGATACTTATTCATACACCTATGAACCACATCTAAAGGTTTCTTTGCAAGGGCTCGACACACTGTGGGGGTTTCCGAGGGTAACAAAGAGAAGGGAAGGACAAAAAAACAGTTTTGAGTCTTTAGACAGCCATGTGGTACATCTGTGAAAACCAGTGTGTTCCCACAAGGTTAAGCTTCTCCAGAAGACGTCCTCCCTAATGTGTGAGTATGACCCAAAACGCTTCTGGTTAAGGGGGGGGGATTTCAAAAGCCAACATGTGCAAGGAACATTTTTTTTTTCCTCCCCAGACATTCTGTGAAAGAAACAGAAGAAAATAAACCAGGCCCTTCTCTAGAGAAATACCTGTATTTCTGAAACAGTTATCCGTGGGGAAGACTTCAGAGTCATAGAGAGACACTGACCACAAAGGGAGAACAGCCAAATTCACTGGTGCTAAGAGTTGTGATGCAACTTTTCCAGGTAAATGATGTGGCAAAACAACCAGTTTCCTTTTCCCAGCTAATAGGAGAGGCGGGTGTTTTGCTTTCGCCGACAAGGACACAGGTATGTTACATCATGTACACACTAAACCCAGACAGCATAGAAAACTTCTACCGTTTTCCACTTTTAGACTATTTGCACAAAAATAGTGGTTAGAGGTACCCTAAATATTTTTCCTCCTGCATTCTACTCGGTTACATAACAGAAGTACTAGCTAACTACAGCTTCTGACCTGGGCACGTGATTCCGTAAGGGAACAAAAGCAGTCACGGTTCAGAGCTGATGGTAGGCAGGCCCCCTTCGGCTTTGATACAAGGATAACAGGTTTGGGTCCAGCTCTCTGGCGCTGCGTCTTTGCCCAGTAAGAGGCAGGATGCCTTCGGGATTTTCCCAGACTGGCCAAGAGTGTTCTCTCATACATTGGAAGATAGACTCGAGAGAAGCTTTGCCACCTCTGGTGAGTTGACAGCTCCATGCCGTGACCGACAGATCAGTTCACAAAGAAACAGAACTTTCACAAAGCGACATCCTCTTTGCTACCAGTCTGGTGGTGCCACTCATCAGAAGGAAGAAATTAACCCGGCCAACTAAAGCTACACACAACCTTGACCCAAATATCTGTGGCCTTTCAAGCTCACCAACGTCTGTTTGCATTTACATAAATGATTCAAGTACAAACTACCACTAATTCTTGGAAGCAGGTATTTACATTTTAGGTATAACAATAGAAACCTGTCTATCCTGGAGTTCATGTTCCCAGCTACTGCTCTTGCCTTTGGGTGGTTTCCTGTTTTCAAGAGGTGCCAACAATGATGGAATGGAAGAAGGAAGGAGTGGCTCATGTGGCTCGGTGAAATCACTATCAAGTTAAATGAGCAACTAATAGGCACCTACGCATATTATGAGGGAAAGTGATTAAATCGAGAGGCCACGTGGGGAGCAACACTGGCCAGTGAGAATGTCTGACCAACCAGCGCCCAGCTGAGCTGCATACAGGGCCAGGCCGAGGAAGTACATCTCTTGTGAGCACCCCAGTCCATCCCGTCACACACTCAGACGCAAAGCGGGAGACTGAGGAAGACCACGGCGTCGGGGGCAAGGAAGAGAAAACCTTTGTGATGGGATCTGGGTCTTCCCATGGAAGACTCTGATACACCCGAGCCTGGGCTCCCTGGCGCCAACATGAGCCTGGGGAGGGCTCACTGGGTCCAGACAGCCAGAGAGCAGGCGGCTGAGAACGTGGGCTTGTACAAATCACAGAGGGAAGAGCAAGGCACGATCGCTGCACTTAGGTGTTCGCACTTTCTTTGTTCAACGTAGAATGGAGTTAAAAGAGGGAAAAGCAACAGTTTGAACAGGGACTGAGGGATGACAAAAGTCTGAGAGGGCTCTAGCAAGATGCCTGGTATCTCCTTACCCATTGCCATCTCGAGTCCCTCCTGAGCTAGAAAAACAGCAGTTTCATACGGTTCAACCTACCACACTCTTAAGTGCTCAGATGTGACAATCCCAGGTAATAAGAGCTGTGCGAACATTCTCCCCGCCTTCTGAAAACAAGTGGCAGCGGTCCCAGAGGGAGCGCGCCTCCTAGATCAGTGAACAGCCAGAGCACCTGTTGGGGCGGGGGCGGGGGCGCTAACAGTCCTTCCACGTGGACTGAGGGCCGGAGAAGCGGGCAGGGACCTAGTTCCAAGGAGCGAGGCAGCGGCACCAGGAGGGCAGTGGGTGAAAGCTGGGCGCGCGGCGGTGGCCAAGGCCGGGAGGGCGCCGCCAGCAAGAGCTGCCGACGAGGTCGCCGGTCCACTTGCAAGGGCACGCCGCATCCGGTGTCTGCGCGCGTGTACTATATACGTACTGACCGGGTACACACATAAATATTTAATATATAAAAAATAAAGTGCTTTCTAACAGGTCCCCGGGCAGGGAACGTTATAAAACATTTCACAAAACTGCAAAAAAACAAAACAAAACCAAAAACCAAAATTGGTAACGGTCCAAGAACACTACATCCAACGTTACGTGGAAAACAGCCAAACGCGATATGTACAAATCAGGTGGGCATCCCGGGACACGCGCATCCTGTCATATACATGGTATATACATATATACTCTTTTTACTCAATATATTATGACAATATATATTTTTAAAAATTTTGTTATAGACCGAAGGAGAAACGGAACAGAAAAAAAAAAAAAAAAGACAATCCCCTACAAAAACACAGCAAGGATCAAGCATGTGAGTCCCAGGGTGGCAGACGACAGGGGGCGTCCACGGGGAGCCCCGCGGCCACTGCTCGGGAAGATATGCCAGCGCTCCTTCCTGGGGTGCAGCGCCTCCACGTCCTCCAGGGCGCTGTGCGCGGCGGCCGTGAAGTTGGCGTCGCCGGTGGTGAGCAGGTCAAAGACGCAGGACTGGAAGTAGATGTCCTTCAGTGGTACCTGCTCGAGGCAGCGCGCGCTGGCCGTCTCCAGCGTGTAGCCGGGCCGGGCCGCGGGGCCGCGGGGCAGGCCGGGCCCCAGGATGGCGGACACCTGGCCCTGCCCGTCGTCGATGCGCTCGCCCAGTGGGCAGCCGGTCACGCACAGCTGCAGGTCCTGGCTCGCCTCGTAGGCCATGGCCAGCGCCTCGGGCATGCGGATGGCCAGCGTCAGGTAGCGGCCCAGCTGCCGCACGAACACCGTGGTCCCCATGTAGCGCGCGTGCATCTCCACCGAGCGGCCGCTCTCCCGCTCCACGATCCGCAGGCTCTTGGGGTCGCCGTCCCCGCCGCTGGTGCTGCCGTCCACGAAGGCGGCCGGCAGGTCATCGGTCACGGCTTGGTACACTTTCTGATCCGTACACTCCCGGTGCGCTTTGAAGATGATGGTGATCTGTGCGGGAAGGGAGGCGGACAAAGTGTTAACACAGATGGGAGGGATGTGGGCGCGACAGCACCCTTGGGCCCCGAGAGCTGCCCTCCAGTTCAGGAGGCTGAACCGGCCAGAGCCAGAATCTCCCAACTCAGCCTGTATCTGCTTCTGCCTTGCAGGTGAATGGCGTCACTGTTAGGGACACTTTTGAAGACCCTATGTATTCATTGGTTGAAAGGATGGATGCTGAAGCTGAAACTCTAATATTTTGGCCATCTGATGAGAAGAGCTGACTCATTGGAAAAGACCCTGATGCCAGGAAAGATTGAGGGCGGGAGGAGAAGGGGACAACAGAGGATGAGATGGTTGGATGGTATCACCAACTCAATGCACTTGAGTCTGAGTGAACGCTGGGAGATGGTGATGGACAGGGCGGCCTGGCCTGCTGCAGTCCATGGGGTCGCAAGAGTCAGACAGGACTGAGCCACTGAACTGAACTGATGTATTTTTTCTTGATGTGGACTTCTTTATCTTTTTATTTTATATTGGAGAACAGTTGATTAACAACGTTGTGTTAGTTTCCGGTGGACAGCAAAGGGGCTCAACCATACATATACATGTATTCTTTCTGATGTGGACCATTTTTTAAAAGTCTTTATTGAATTTGTTACGATATTGTTTCAGTTTGATGTGTTTTTTTTTTTTTGGCCATGAGGCATAGTGGGATTTTGGCCCCCTCACCGGGGATCAAACCTGCACCCCTCTACACTGCAAGGCGAAGAAGTCTTAACCACTAGACAGCCAGGGACGTCCCAAAGTCCTACGTATTTAGAACGAAAAACTGACACAGATCCAGAAAGTGTGTCTCAGCAAAAAGCTTTTATTTTCCTAAGACAGAAAAACGTTGTTGGGATATAGGCAAGTTTTGTTGATAATTTGTATTCTGTCTCCTTCCAAAGACAGACGAGTTGTGGTAGGTAGCTCTGAGAAAGAAAGAAGATTCCTTTCTGAGTCATGCAGATGCTCTAAGTGACTTCATTAATAATAAACCTACCAGAACTGTGATTTCTAAAAAGTTTCTCCCTTGGCCTCTAAAACAATATCCTGTGACTCATCACTACAAACTGAGCTATACACACAGACTCAGGGAAGAGACAGAAAGCTGAGGAGGGAGCCAGCCCAGCAACAGCTACCAACCATGTGCCTGAAAGATTCTCTAAGTCTCTTCATCAAACATTTCACATGACCGGCTAATCCTTGGGACAGCGAAATCACTTGGCAAGTGCGCTCCCAAGCACTGGCAGAGAATAAATACCCTAAACCTAGTTACAGCAAATGTTTTCCCCAAACAGCATGCTGGCCCTTCAGCTTCTCAGAAATCTGTTCCCTAGTCAACTCTCAACTCTCCAAATTAAGCAGAAAATTCATGTAGGGGAAAAAAAAAAATCTACTGATAATACAAAAACTTCCTTTTAGTGAACTTACTTTCTTTACTTAATTAAAACAGGACTTAGAAAAAAAAAACTCTGAGCACCTCCAACATCCTCGACATCTCTGCCACAGGGGCTAGAAAGATGATGCTAAGGCAGATAGCGACTTCTGGATCACACAAGATGGGAAAATGGTCCCCAAGCAGGTGGCGGGGCGGGGGTGGGGAGACAACCTTTTGAGATTTGAGTTAATGTCTGTAAGTGAGGCAATGGCTTATTATGCTTTCTTCTTGAAGAAAAGAAAAAAGTATCAGGTGACTTCAGTCAAGGAGGAAGGGAGACAGGCCAAACACTCTACAAATTACTCTGGATGGAGGCAAACGGCCACCTCCTGCAAGGGGACTAATCAAAACAATAGACCCTTGTTAAAAAGGCCACGGGGCCTCCCTCCCCACCCTTCTCCCTACAAGCCCTCCCGCCACCCTCAGGGTTATGTCTGAAGGCTTTCCCCCAGCCCGGCCAGCATTTGCTCACGCTATTTAATTCCACATGTTCCCACTGGTGTTACTTGACTGGAATTTTCCAGCCATTTCATTTCACTTCAGCCAGTTGTAAAGCCAGATCCGAACCAGCTGTGGCTGCAGCAACTGGCTAAATTCATATCCGTTGATTGCAGCTGCAACCAAAAGCCAGACAATGCACTGTGAGAATGCCTGGTGTTCTCCCTGCCTAATTACTCTGAGCCACAATTTAATTTCATGACCAGCCTTCTCACGTTTCAACACCTTCCTAACAACCTGAAGGAGGTGTACCAGAGATGATTTCAGGAAATTTGCTGTGCATCCAACCATATGACCTTCTAGAGCGAGTGGGATTTTTCGAGCTAGATATCTAATGGGACTATAAAATAGATTTATTTGGTGACTCTAAAGACAGTTTGACAAGTGCTTTTTAGAGGCAAGCTGAGATCTCTTGGAGGTGAAAAGATTAATTCAAGTAAATTCTGCACCTGAAAGGACTGCAAGTTAATACAGATGGCTACAAGAAGAGTAACAGACTTTGCATACAGCCGCTATCCTCATTTTCAACCAGAACATCCACACTCAAAGAGTAAGTGAATTCTTCTACAACAGCTAAGCCACTTGTCCTTCCAACCTAACAAACCTCAAATTTAAACCAACTTGGCCTTATTTGCAAGAATTAAGGACTTTTCAGTTTGCCTTAGGAAAAACATAGAGGAATTAGTTTTGTTGGGACAGCACAGCAGAGGGATCCAACTCCAAACAAGTTCCCAACAAAGGCAAGCAAGGATCAGTATTAACAGGAAAGGAATAGTTCCTGTCTCACCAAGTCTCCGCTGTTTTCACTAAAAATACCAACCCCAACTCAGGAGTCATTTCAAACAGCTCTCACGTTGGTGTCCTCTGCTCTACCTGTGGCTGCTGCTGCTGCTGCTAAGTCACCTCAGTCGTGTCCGACTCTGTGTGACCCCATAGACGGAAGCCCACCAGGCTCCCCCATCCCTGGGATTCTCCAGGCAAGAACACTGGAGTGGGTTGCCATTTCCTTCTCCATTGTGTGAAAGTGAAGTCGCTCAGTCGTGTCCGACCCCCAGCGACCCCACGGACTGCAGCCTACCAGGCTCCTCCATCCATGGGATTTTTTAGGCAAGAGTACTGGAGTGGCTTGCCATTGCCTGTGGCACCAACAGGCAACTCCCACGCCTCCAGAAGATCAGGTGAAACTCAAAGCTTGACCTCTGTACTGCTGTCTACACTCACAACATATTCCAGTGTACCTAATGCATTTTTGTCTATCTGTCGAATTTCCTAAGAGTGACCTTTTCTGCAAGACAAGGAAGTTGATGTTTCTCTAGCTGTTTCTCTTTTAGCGAGATAATCTGCTCTCAGAGTCTGTGTATAGAATCAGCCCTTGAATCAAGATGTTGAGGGCAACAAATCAACCTCAAAGCATGAGAGTGGTTTCCTGAGTGGCCCTCTGTAGTTTAAGCAGATACTGAAGAGGCACCTAGAGATATAAGCAATGCAAATGTGGAAAACGCCAGGGAACAGTACCTGACAGGGTGTGTAAACTATTTTCATCCCTCATACAATTGCAACCTGAGGTCTTAAAAGGCAAGCACTTAACCAGAAAGGGCCAAAATTCATTTTCTGATTCTATCCTCCTCTTCAGAAAAATTAAATAAAATTTATTTGCTCTCAACAATTCTGACTTTAAAAACACTCAAATGTTAATGGAAATGTTTGGAAATTCCACACGCTTTTCTATTTCCAGCTAGCAACTATCAGAGGGGTCAGAACAGGACATTCAAAATTGTATTCTAAAGCTCTTAAACAGATAATTTAAAAACAGCTATGCTCTTTACTTTCCCCCCTCTACGAACCGATCCATATGCTGTAATAACTCAATTTGGCACATCTGTTCTATGCCACACCATTTATTATTGATGGATGGCATTTCTGTGCATTTAAAACATCAATGCCTTTTGTTAAACCCTCCCCGCCCAGCTCCTCCCAACCCCCACCTCAGACAAACTACGCCAGTCTCCTCATTCATTTTTAATGTTTCACTCCCTGAGATCTTTACCGCCTACAGGGTCTCTGAGGAGAAGCAAGACAGCAGCCACAAATCAACCTTTCCACAGGAGAAAGGCAATAAGGATTTAGGGTTTGCTGTGAAATGCCAACACTGAGAGGCACCTGCCTCTCCTTTCCATCAGGAAAAAATAAAATAAAATAAAAATGAACTAAATGAAAGGGAGGTCACCCAGAGAACCAGGCACTGCCGTGCCAATGCACAGAGCTTCTCCAAGCTCAACAGCCTTGCACAGTGCTGTGAGGAGGTTTTCAAACAGCAGAATTCCCCACAGGCTGTGCCCTGAACTATTTGTGCTTATCACTCTGAAAATCACAGGAAATCAGCCTGGCACACAGGGAAACCCAATGTTGACAGGTATCCAGTTAAAATTCTGCTTGTGTTAAGAAAACTAAGGTTAATTTTATTTCACGTAATTAGCTGATGTGTCTACTTCCTCAGATCCTCTGGGTGCAATTATAGGCTGAAAAAACAGATGACTGTGGGAGAAATCAGAGCACGCTGTGCCCATGGCCTTTGCTCTCACCAGGTCAGCGGCATATAGCCTCTACTTACTTCTCAGAGCTGAGCACAAAGGAGATCATTCCTATGAGAGCGTGTGTTTCAAAGAAATAAGCACATGTGCCCTATCGCCAGCTCCAAAACACATCACCTTAACTTGAGGGGGCCAATGTTTCTCAATGTTGAGAAGTCCGAGACTAGGAAGCTCCGAAGCACTAAGGAAGGATCTCGGTTAGGCTGGGAACAACTCTGGATTTCTCTCCTTTTTATGAGGCAGGAAATAAAAGCATATCCATCTAGAATAACTTTCTGTTTGAACAATTTCATACAAAGCCTAGGAGAGTACATGGACCATACTTAAGGAGGTCAGTAATTGATGTCATTGATCATTTTCCTGAAAAACTAAAAAAAAAAAAAAAAACACCAAGAAACAAAGGAAAAAAATCAGCCAGGAAGGCATGAACTCAATGAAACAAATGTAACTTCACCCCTGCAACTCAGGAAGTCTGAATTCAACATCTGCAAAAGCCCAGGTTAAGTCATTTCACTGGGCCAGGACAAGATAGCTAACAGGAAGAGAGCCGTCCATGAGTTTCAGAGGAGAGGAGCAGAAGAAATTTCCCTCTGGATTCCTTTTTTGGGCTTGAATGAGACTAGAAAAATCTAGAGCCTCCTAAAGATACCCAAATAGGTTTCTCTGTCCTCTTGAGTTTCTTTCCCCCAAGTTCTGCTGTAGCAGCACCCACAGGATTCCAGAGACACAGAATGATGAGACTTATTTATTCTTCAGGGTTGCCCTAGGTAATGCATGCAGGAACAAGGGCTGCCTGGCTGCTGGAGGGCTTCTTGGCAGCAGCTGGAGAAAGAAGAAACCAAACCAAAGGAGAAGGACACCCACAGTTGAGGCTGCTAGGGTGGTCCAGGGGGGAAGCATTAAGCTCGGTGGCTGGAAAGAGCATGCGAGAGAGAGAGAGAAGAAGCAGGCCCAGGGAGGATACATAAAAGCAACAGGCAAAAAATAAAAAGTAGACATCCAAAGAGCGATTTTTGTACATTTAAAACAAGGAAGGCTGGAAGCATAAACAGGCTCAGAGGCAGGGAAATGGGCGGCTTCCCTGTACAGACCAGAGGCACAAGGTGCTGAGTTCACAGGGAGGAGGGGAGGCCGGGGGTGCCTCGGCCTTCCCGGCACCCGAAGAACTCCAGAGGGACCTTCCTGCTTGAGCCTGGTCTCTGCACTGTACGGACGCCCTCGCTAGACTTCTAGACGGGCAGTCAGGAGCGTGGGGACAGTATTCCAGGCCGAGGCTGCAGCTACACTTTGGAAAAGTGAAAGTGAAGTCGCTCAGTCGTGTCCGACTCTTGGTGACCCTATGGACTGGAGTCTACCAGGCTCTTCCGTCCATGGAATTTTCCAGGCAAGAATACTGGAGTGGGTTGCCATTTCCTTCTCCAGGGGGTCTTCCCGACCCAGGGATCGAACCCAGGTCTCCTGCATTGCAGGCAGACGCATTACCCCCTGAGCCACCAGGGAAGCCGCTGTGCTTTGGACCAGAGGCTAAAAATACTGCAGTCACTCAGGGGCAGGAATCTGTCCCGGCAGGTCTGGCTTTCTGGGATCTCCCTCCTAATGGGGTGAGGAGGGGCACACAGATCCCCAGGCTCTCGCAGCAACCCGGGTGAACGCTCTGGGCCGAGGTTCAGCACAGCTGTTTCCCAAACCGACGGGGATTATCAGGAAATCACAGCCCCTTTGATCGTTTTTCAGTTTGGGAAGGTGATTTAAAAAGCAAAAGGGCTTAAAGGTCTCACAATGCACTCACATTCTGTCACTTCTAGGTTCAGTTTCAGGTTCCCAGGGCTATTAAAAAAAAAAAACGCAAAGCCCACTCAGGAACAAGGTGGTTAGAGGTGGTGACCATATATTCCAAGAAGCCAGTTAACTGGAAAGTTCCAAAACAATATCCTTCTGTCTTCATTTTCCTGAGGCGGGGAGCAGGGAAGGCATGGACCCCACATAAACACACACGTGTGTTTGTGTGTGTACTCACACCTTTAAAAAGGAAAGAGCAAACACTGACCCCCTTTTCAGGGGCACATGCAGAGCAGATGAGAAGTTGGTCCTTAAATGCTGTCACATTAATCCTATCCGCAGTGTACACAGTCAGTTCCAGGGCTGAGACAACCCCACCAGCAGGAGCTAAGGTTCTCTGGGCTCCGACTCTTAAAATAACCAGCTCACTGGGACATACTGAGCTCCTCTCTCCACAGACCCAATTTCATCTGAAGTTCCTTCTAGACCCAACAGCAATGGGTTTTCACTGCAAGGCTCCCCCGTTAAAGTCTGCATCTTAGATGGGTGCCGCTATTCTTGTTATACTTAGGACAAGCTGAGCAGCTTAAGAAGTCCTGAAGTTACCCCACCCAGGAGAACACAAAATCCAAACCAGTGGAAGAGCAAGTTCTACCTGCAGTCAAAACAAATAAAGACAAAACGGGTAAGGTAGCAGCTTTCATTGTTCAACACTGTAGGTATGACTCTTTTAACATGCCACATTCCGCAGGGGCAGAAACTGTTTGGTTAGCATTAATTGAAGCCAACAACCAAAAAAAAAAAAAAAAAGTACCAACCATCCAATGTTTCCTGCTCGCCCCTTCCTCTCAAAATGTTGACTCAAAGAAAATTTAACAGGGCAGAGAGAGACATTTGGAAATGTGACAGAAAAACAAGTTCTAACTCTCAGCTGTGTATCAGACTTGGCTGGGTGCCTCTGGTTCAAACTATGGAGGAGGCTGGGTTTGTTTGAAAGTAGCAGAGGCCCAGGGCACTCGCAGGGAATTCTGGCTGGTTCAGGCAGGCGCTGGGTTACTGTCACTTACACATGGGGGATTCTGAAGGTCCTTTTCATCCTTCCAAACTACGTCTGGGACGGAGACACTGGCACATACAGAGATTCGAAATGCAAAACTGACAAGGTATAGAGACAAATTTTATACATGTTTAGACAGCTTTCACTGACATCTTATATATTTCTTCCTTCCAGGGAACAGAAAGAAGATAGAGGCCTAGTTACCCAGAGTACATGCAATCTGAACAGACAAAATGAAGGCAGATCTTGTCTGGAAAGCATGGCCAAAAGAATAAGCAAGGTAGGCCTGTTTTCATCCCACAAAATGATCGTTCACATTACGGTACATCATGGAGGTAAGAATGTCTCCCCCTTTTCTTCTGCTTCCTTTGCCCAAATATACTTTCACCCCCCAGGCAGTCTGTTGAAAACTACATGAAGTGAAGTTGAATAATTTCTGGGCCTAAGACCTTAAAATCCAGTACAAACCAGAGCTATGCAGGAAACAGAAAAGGACCATCAGGAATACTACCACCTGGAACAACTACAGCTGATTTCTGTTCTTCCAGAAACTATTGTCTCTACAATAAGGAAATTCAGGGCAGATAAGGATTACCTAAGAAATGCTTTTATGAATCTTAAAGATGAGACAGAACCCTGAAAAATCAACTAAGAACTGGTGATTCTGACGGTCAACTACCCTAGCAAGCTTTTGTGTATTAAAGATCAACTACCTTTCAGTAACAGCATCCAGGGTTCCTCACCCTGCTAGGGTATCTCAGAGGAGTGAGGAAATCTGGGTGTAGGTGGGGGTACACCTTGATGGTGAAAGGTGAAAAGGGAGACGGTACCAAGTCCTGGGAGTAAGAACACTGACCTGGGACAGTGGCCGGTGGGCAGGGTTATGTCCGAGGTACAGCAGTCCATCTCTCCGGCCCAAACTCCTGGTCCTGACCCCCCAGAGGCAACTTGGAGCACTTGGAACCAGCCTATAACGTGGGCCCCCAATGTTCTGAAAAGAAACCCTAAAAACGGCTTCCCCCCACCTCCACAAACCTCATAATTCTCCATGACGTGACGGCAGCAAAGTTTAGTTATGAGCTTAGACTAAGGCAGAGACTACATTGACCTCAGCATCTCCAGACGCGATAGGCCTTTAGATGCTTGGGGTTTCCGATGCCACACTAAACAGTACATTTTATCAGAGTAAGGCGCACAGCATACTGAGCAGGGAGCTAGACAACTGCAAACCTCTTTCCCATCTGTTCTGCAATATAGTTCAACAATACAGCTCAATATATCTTGCAACTTTTTAAAAATTTTTAAAACATTTCTGCAAAACAAGGAGGAGCAGGACGAGATGCAAAACATAAAGATGGCAAGAGCCATCCGCAGGAGCAGATAATCATAACGAAGAGCAACCTCAGACTTTAAGGGATACTTAAAATCTGCAAGGCAACTTGTGCGCTCAGGAAGGAATCTAAATTCTCAAAGAACAGAGCATCGCCTCTGTAACAGTGTTGCATGCGAGGACAGTGTCCATGTATTCAAGACCTAATTCTGCACACAAGAGGATGAGGCATCTTCCTTAGTGAGAATAAGAATGATCACCACTGTGCAGCTCACAAAGTCTCCATAAAGATACCAAAAACATAACTGGTTACAAACTTAGCTCCAAAAAAAATCCACTAGGCTTAGGGTCAAAAGAGGACAGATTCCCAAAGCCTGATCCAGAGATATGCCTAAAAAAAATCGTTGGACGGGTTTGCAACAGAGGCACGTCTGGCTCTGACTTTATAACCAACAGAGAATGACCCTGAACATTGGTTTATGTGCCCACATTCTCCTGCTGAACAACAGGGCATGCTAAGGGGCATCAAAAGCAGGAGAGGACCCAACTCGTGCTCTACGACCCTACAAGGGAAGGGCATTTTATCACCAGGGAACACTGTGGGCAGCAAGCAAGAATGGAGCCCAGGAACTCAAGACTTCCTGTATCTCCAGTATCATCAGCCACCGACGATTTCCAGGAAAATTTCTCAGTAAGTAGCCAGAGCTCCAGAAGTACAGATTTTTATGGACTTTGAAAGACAGGCTCTCTTCTCCTGCTTTGGACAGGCACAGAGCCCTGCTGCCCGTGGGTTAGTGCAACTGGTGGTCCATGGCAGCAGTAAGGACATACGAAGCACCTGAGTGTCCACTCACCTGGCTTGGTCAAGCACAAGGAACACACCTCCTCCCCAAAACCAAACTGCCTGAAGGTAAACCACCTTCTCTCACTGAAGGATGCAGTATAGCAAGATCTGAAGATCTCTAAAAGACTGGCTGTCATCTCAATATCCCCTCCTACTTGCAATTTTGTTTCCCTGACTTTGAAGAATAGGATAAGCAAGTTAGAATGTTGAAGAAAGGACATGATTACACTGAAAGGAAAGGTTTGAAAAACAAAGCAAAAGTACACAAGTTATTTGTACAAAATAATTGTTAAAAGTATTGCCAGTGTTTGGTCGTTGAGTCACTCAGTGGTGTCCGACTCTCGCGACCCCGTGGACTGCAGCCCTCCAGGCTCCTCTGTCCATGGGATTCTCCAGGCCAGAATACTGGAGTGGGTAGACTTTCCCTTCTCCAGGGGATCTTCCCAACCCAGGGATCAAACCCTGGTCTCCTGTATTGCAGGCAGATTCTTTACCAACTCAGCTACAAGGGAAGACCATTGTTTAGATGTGTAATAAATGCATCCTTGAAATTTTGGGGAAAAGGAAATCATTTTAAATGCACCTGAGAGATTGGAGATCTCCATACATGCTACTAGGAATCCATTTGTGAAGTGCAAAATCTTTTTATGAAGTAATTCACACCAAAATTGCCTTCTGCAATCATGGCATATACAATTCCCTCTTGGATCCACATAAACAGGGATACATAGATACACAACATGAAGTTGAGACTGAGGGGCAGGAAAAGAGAACGTGGAAAGGAAGGTACGCCGCCCAGCACCCTCTACAGATGATCTGCTCATTTATCTGTGTGAGGGCCAGGACAGAAAACAGCACTGTATCCCCCCGGAGCCCCAAACACAAACAGTGCTCCTTCCCACAGAGCCAACCCTGCCTGTTCTCAGCTCGTCCCCTCTCTCATATCTTTTCTGCAGAGCATTTGCAGGTCTGAAGCTGTCCACCTCTTACAGCCAAAGATGGGGAAGGTGGCCCAGAGCAGACACAGGTCTCGGCAGAGGTGTGTGCAGGTGTGCCCAGGAGCCCTGGCAGCCCCCGGGGTGGGGAGGCGGGCAACACAGCCCTGGGGTCACCTTCAGGAATGCATCGAGCTAGCCAGGTGGCCAGGCACACAGACTCCGGGGAAAGGAGGGAGCCAGACAGGCTGGTGCAGGGCACAGCCCGGAGCCTCGGCCCTGAGAAGGCATATCTGGGCACACCTGGGAAGGCAGAGAGTGCGTGGACCGGGGAGCTGAGACCACACTGTCAAGCACGGCAGGCCTGGTGAAGAAAGGCTCAGCTAGCAGGAGGAGAAGGGGATGACAGAGGATGAGATGGTTAGATTGTGTCACCAACAATGGACATGAGTTTGAGTGGGCTCTGGGAGTTGGTGATGGACAGGGAGGCCTGGCGTGCTGTGGTCCATGGGGCTGCGAAGAGTCGGACACGGCTGAGAGACTGAACTGAACTGAGCGGAGATGACTTCGTTTTCTTTCCCTCTGTTGTTTAGATTTCTTTCCCCCCTAAACTTTATCTTTCCGTGATGAGGGAAACCTGGGTGTTCAGGGGGCAGGCAGAGCTCACAAAGACAGCCTCGAAGATGATGGCCTTGCTCAAGAAGCCCACGGCCCCAGGACTGAGTTGCCTGAGCAACATACCTGAGTCTGGTGCTTTACTTTCGTGCTGAGGGTGGTGGAGGGAATGGCTGCTTAGATACGACAGTTTCAGCATCGCATTTTTTTCATGGCGCGTGTGTGTTAGCCACTCAGTCGTGTCCGAGTCTATGGGAGCCCATGGGCAGTAACCCACCAGGTTTCTCTGTCCCTGGGATTCTTCAGGCGTACTGGAGCGGATTGTTTTCACTGGTTAGAAATTTTTTAAAAGTTTTATTTTGGTCCTGGGTACAGCAAAAGGAATTGCAGTGTGATTTTAGGCCTTTGTTTGGTTTCACCAGCAAAGGCCATACCAACATGGAGACAGGCCCTCAAAAGTAACCTTCACATGCTTTTGGGGGGCTTTGGACAGAGTTACAAAAAGAGAAAAGAAAAAAAAAAAAAAGCACTGGAGGTCATAAAGCCATAGAGTAATTTGTTGCTGAACAGCATGGTCACCAGATGTGGGGGAATACTTTCCCATAGGGCAATTAAAGACCAAACATTCTCATTGTCTGCTTGAATTTATGATAAAAGATAGATAACGTTTCCCTCTCTCCTTCCTGGAAAGGATAAAACCTTTGATCCTCACCAAAGCGAGGGAGAAAACAAATTATACTTATGTATTTGCTAAAAGCTATGATAGGTTCAGCCACAACTGAAATAGAATGATCTAAAGTACTGCAGTGTCAACTGTCGCCTTCATATACTATGAGTACTCATAAGGCAACCAGGTGTCCCCAGATATTCTCAACACAATCAGTAGAGAGGACAGAGTTTTGAAAGGCTGAACACCAAATAGGAGTGACATGTGACTGGACAGAAGGCTTGGAAAATAAAACTCTGGGCTTGTGAAAAGAAACAATACAGATGACCCCTGAACAACAGAGGAGTCAGTTGCAATGACCCCTAGGCAGTTGAAAATCCACATATAACGTTACAGCTAGCCCTCTGTATCCAGGGTTCTGTACCTAAGGATTCACCCAAGCAGGGATCATATAGTACTGTAGTATTTACTACTGAAAAAAATCTACATATGTGGACTGGCTGGGTTCAAACCCATGTTGTCCAAGGGTCAACTGTAAATTTTCCCACACACACAGCACTTATTAATCTCAAAAGTATCGTGTGAAGGCTACCCTTCCAAGCTCTCAATTATCTGCAAAATTGATGATTTTCTGCATTTTCAATGGAATTGCCTTCTTGACTTTTCAGTGTGATGTCTTTTCAAAAACTATTACCAGGTTTTATGCCCTTTGAGTCTGCAATGATGAACTGTTGCTCACTGCTTGTCTTATGACTTTGCAGCTACTAACTTAATAACATAGCAAATACATATTGTAATAGACAGACAGGAAAAATTATCTGTGTACTTACAAAAACCAGAGGAAGAAAAGTTTATTTGAGATATAAGATTTGGAAAGACAAGCTTGGGTTTTATTGGGAATTGAAGTGTAAATAGTTCCCCTAAGATGTCTAGACCAATGTATAGTCGCCTTTGTTCAGGGCGATGAATCTTAGATTTGTGACACCCCAGAGTGTCTCCATACAGTCTCTGGAAGTGTGCTAAAATTCCCTCCACAAAATGCCAAGTAAAATAATTTAAATTCACTTAAAAACTATGCTACATATGTTTGGAGGCAAGGCCTGGAATCAAGAGAACAGTCATAAGTATTACAAAAGCGTGCTAGCTGTCAATTACATTTCAGTCGAAACCAACTGATGAAAAGATACAATAAACAAATGAAATGATACAAGATAAGAAAACCTGTATGTGTGATTTTAGTTGGAGGAGACAGCGAAGGAGCTGGTTCCTTGTTGTTACACTTTTTTTTAACAATAGAAACATTAAAAAAAATTGTTTATGGGTCTTCCTTGCTACCTGCAGGCCTTCTCCAGCTGCCCAGAGTGGGGTGGGGGTAATCGCCAGTTGTGGGGTGCAGGCCTCTCGCTGTGGTGGCTTTTCTTGTTGCGGGACACGGGCTCGAGAGCTCTGACTCAGTAGTTGTGGGGCGTGAGCTTAGTAGTCTGGAGGCATGTGGGATCTTTCTGGACCAGGGATTGAACCCGTGTCCCCTGCACTGGCAGATGGATTCTTCTTTACCACTGCACCACCAGGGAAGCCCCTGGGACACCATTTCTGTGGAAAACCCTTTTGGACCTCTTTACTTACTAATGCCTGAATCAGCCTGGCCCGACAACTGGAAACCCAGTCACAGCTCCTTGCCACCTGTTTGCACTAAGACTCTGGGCCTTAACATTGGCTTCCAGGCTCTCTCTTCAGTGTCAGTTTCCTTAAATGAACAAACAAATAAACACCAGCCACAGACAAGGGCAGCTAGACACGGTAAGCTTAATTTTGTCCGTTTTCCCCTCTGGCTGACTTAAATTTTATCCTGAGGTTACACGGAATTAGGTATTACTGCTCTGAAAAATCCCACTTCTTAACTTCCCTGGTCACCACATTTTACTATAGCTTCCAAGTTTCCAATAAGATTTCCTGATGAGTCGCTCTCTTAGGCTTCACGGCGTTCTTTGTTCAGAACACCCACTGCAGTCATCTGATAAATCTGAACATGGATTTCTTCAAGAGCCACACACATCTGCACTCAAAAATGACATCACTGGAAAAAAAGAACTTTTTTTTTCATTAAACAGGCCTGCCTTTTCCCTAGAGAACCCAACTTCACTGTTTCCTTTTTATTTTTCGTATCATTGCCCATTTAAACTTAGACCCACAAGAATTCCAGTGAGAAAATCTTTTTTTTAACAAGTAATTTTCATTTAATCTTTCATCCACCTTGTGTGCCAAGCTGACCAACAGAAGTTCCTTTTAAACAAGGTGTTTTGTATCATACTTCAACAGTCGTCTGAAGAATCAAACATCTGAAAGTTATAGAAGAAAAGAAGAAGAGAAAAGTACACTTGCCTTATTTGTCGCAGTAGCACTGGATCCGGGGACCACAGGCACGTTCGTCACTTGAACTGAAAGATAATTATTGTCTATGAGTGGCCAAGCCCCTTCCACTTTGCACGTCTGGAAGTGATCCTTGAAAGTTCTAAGGTGAGGGTCTCCGAACAAGCCACAGAAAAGGTAGTTGGGAGGGTTCTGGTCCCCGCCCCTGTGTTCTCTGGCTGCCGCGTGGCTGTGATAGTTACAGGGGTCATGGGTCACTTCCGGGTTGGTAGGCGACGTGGGTCCATCCTTGGAACAGTTTCTCTGGCTCATGAGGTCGCTGATGCCCAACACGGCAGAATGGTACACTAGGTTCCCACGGCAGGCTTTGGAAGTCCGCTGGGTGCAGCCAGCATAGGCACGCAGAGCCTTGCAGAACTCAGAGTCAAAGCCATCGACGGCAGAGTTCAGGTGTGAAGTCAGGGACACGAAGTCCGTGGTGCATTTCTGGATTCGACACTGGGCCGGCTGCTGGCAGTCACCTAGGAGAAAGAAGATTGAGACCGAATGTTTTTTAATGGCTTCACAACTTTCTGGGCTGCATGAGAAAAGGACATTCTCCTCTGGGAACTGTTTGTTCTATTTCCTATACTCCTATTTTAAGAAGGCCTTCAGAAATAGGGTTGCATTGTGGCTTCTTGGCCTCTCACAAAGTAAGCCACTGGGAGAACCACTGCATGCAGCTGGTTAACAACTAAAGCGTGGGCCATTGCGAGTGAACAGGAGTTTAGCCAGGTGTTCTTAGGCTAAACTACAAGGGAACGATAAAGGAAATATTTTATCAACTTTGCTCTTGTTTATAGATTTTGAGAAAGATCCCTTTGCTCTAAGGCCAAGTCAAAGATGTGAACTTTGTTTTGATTTTGAAAATTGCGTAAGTAATTTGCTTTGAAAAGCACAGTCTGTACACAAAACCATGAGTAAAGCCTGCACATTTCAGGGAGGGGAAACTCCTAAGTTATAGCGTGATTAGTTAAAACACCTTTATCCAATTCTACTCTAGCTACAGGGGAAGAATATCAAGAAAAAATGCACATACTAAGTTATTCTGTCTTTCTTGAGAAATGTTTACCAACAAATTGCATATAAACTAACACACGTAATCCCCTGGTTTCTACAAAGTATAAATGATCGTTTAAAAAAATAAAGTGACTGCTTTGACCAAGCTAGGTATTCACTATCCCATAACATCAATCTCCCCAGGATTCTAGCTCCTCAACAGTTCACAGTAAAAGTATACTAACTCAAAATGTACACAACACTGACAGGTGATCCCACCAACTATGTATTTTTTCTAGAAGCAGAAACAGAGACAGAATTCTTTGAGTATATATAAAACTACTTTCCCCCCTTAAATCAACGATTCACATAAACTTAATGGTTTAAGTAAAGCTAACATAAAGTAATGAAAAATCATATGATTACTGCCCTACTATTTAAACAGTAAGTTTTCAAATTATGGTTTGCCCCTAACTTCTTACACAAAAGTTTGTAAAATCTCTCAAAACCCACAATGAACTGGCAATACTAGGTCAGTGTGTGCACTAATCAGTTTAATATTGTATTCCTTAAAAGGAGAACACCAGAATCATGGAAAAGAAAAACAATTTTCTTTATTGTACACCTCAAATTTTATAGAAATGAACTGTAACACGTATTTGTGTTACCTGCACATTCTTTATAGGTATCTCAACTGTGGAGGAGCCTCAATCTCAAGTCTTAGGTTCCTCATCTGAGAAATGAGGAGGTTGTTCTAAAGTAAATTCTGTGATCCTTTCTAGGCATGAAATATCCGAGGGGGTGCATCAGTCAGTAGAGTATTATTAAATGTGTAATTATTCAAGATTTAGGCATAATAAAACTTCAGGATGATATCCAGATTTAGGATGTTATCTGATAAAGACTTAAAACTAACCCTGATAATCATCGTAGAAGGAGTTTTTAGTCTTTTCAGTAGTAAACTGCTTTTAAACGAGTGAAATACCCTATAATCTTTGTTCATGGCATCAGCTGGGGAAATAAGGAGTAGGAGATGACAACCTTGTAAGGCACTTCCCCAACCATTCCTAAGTTTCCAAACCAAAAAGGAAAAATGTAGTCAAGACTGGATATCTGACTTAACACAAGTAAAAGAGAAGGTTGAAATGTTTTAATATTTTGGAGCTGTGAATTTGCAGCTATTACTTAAGGCACTAAATGAAAATCACAGACACATCTTTATGCATTGGGCCTTTTACGCTTTCTCATTCCAAAGTTGGCAAAAGCAGCTCTAGTATTTACAGAATTCCTCTCTACAAAGTAGATCAAATCATCTTTCAGCTATCTGCACTCAAAAAGGCAAAAAGTGGAAACAAAATAATAAAACCAGCCAACAACCCCCAAAGTGGCATTAAAGCCATTTTACAGATGGGGAAATCAAGACAAAGGGACCCTAAAGGCTTTGACCTGGCTGGACCGTAAACTGCCAGCATGAAGCCCAGGACATGTGCCTTTCCTCAATCTTGTTTTCATTGCCCCAACAAAATTTCTGATTCTCAAGACAGTACTTAATAGCTTAAAAAAAAAAGACGTCAAGAACAGCAACATCATTTCTCTTTTTCTTTTAAAATCAGATTCACAGCAAGCAGTAAGCAAGAAAATAAATATAAGAGCCAAGGCTCATTCAGTAACAAACAGCTTTTGGACAACACATAAATGAGAGCACAGGAACTTTCCGCTAAACTTGCAGCGCCTATTCTGTTCTTTTTATGGTCTATAAAATCTAGCCGAGCATACACTCACTTATAATTATTTCAAATAGTCATAAAAATATCAAAAGTAAGACCAGCATGGAAAGGCAGATGCAACTGTTTAGAAAGGAAAAGCAGAATCTAGACTCCCAGATCCTTTTCTGTTCCCTTCCTCCCTTCCCCAGACCCTTTTCATAGCAGGTAGGTGCTGATTCCTTTGAGAAATCTCACACAAAACCCAGTTCCTTGTTTTGGATGAGGTTTCTAACAGACTTTTTGAATAGAGACGGTGGGATGGAGGAGGGCTAACCAGAGAGAAAGCGCATGTGGGTCAGCAGTTTCAGCCCCATCACAGGCTCCTGCATATAATGACTAATTTGCAGCATACACCCAGAAATATCCAGGCTTCATGAATTTATAATGACAATGCACACTTTGCCTGTAAGAGGCAGTAAAGTAAGCCTCCTGTCAAAATGCCAAGACAATGCAGAGCAGAAACCATTTCAAGGATGCAGCCAAGAAAACCATGAAGTGTATGAGTAAGCAAGGAACTCCCATATTGGATCTCCATTCAGGAAGTGCAGAGGTTTGCTTAAGAGAAAAAAAAAAAAAAGAATAAAAGTATCCTTTTCATTTCCCAAGGGCAGAATTCAAAATCTGCAGCTACAGATCTATTTTTTCAAATCATACCATCTATGATGTGACCATATTTTCATCCCAGTAAATCAAATTTACTAAAGGATTTGTCAGTCTAGAGCTCTCATGAATGATCCCAGACATAAAGACCTCACCATTCAAGGCGGTTTCCGCAATGTCAGGCCTGCACGGGTGAATCTGCAGCCCAATCATCAGATTATAATAAAAGAAATGAGATATGCTGAAATGAATTAAGTGAAACGCAGGGCCATCTGGGGTGTGGAGGCAAATTATAAGGATCCGGGCATAAAACATATGGTGGCCCATCTGTAAAGAGCATGAGGTGAGGCTGACTGCTCTGCGGAGACACAACCCCTGCATTTCAATAGCACCATTCTTCAAAGAACTCTCTCAAACAGAGCCCTCTTTCCTAAAACCAGATTAATTGCTTCATTCCAACAAGCAATCCACAGACACCACTCACTACAGCAACTCTGGGTAGAATCTAATGGGGACTTCAGTGTGAGCCCATTAGCATACTGAGAGGAGTTTCGCATTCTTGAACTAAGGCACCTGAATTTTCTAAACCTTTAAACCAACTTCTTAGGCCTTTCAGAGGCCATCGAAGAAAGCTTCAAGGACCACATTCCGATCCTGTTACAGGACCCTATGGCAACTAAAGGAAACAATGTCTACGCAGTCAAGAGGGTCACAGGCCTGCTCACCAGCTCAATTTCCATTTCAAGAAATCGACACTTTGACATTATGGACACTTTTTTTTTTCTTCACACAAAACACTCCTGAATTTATTTTTTTGACACATCATAAAAAGTTTTCCATGCAACCGTGAGCGGACGGACTTTACTTGCTAAGGTTCTAAAATCACTAATTAAAAACCCTCATCATTGTAAAACTTGCTATTTACACTCTCCATTAAGACTTCAGTCTGTTTCCACAAGTGACAGAGTTAAAATGCAGCTGTTACATCACAATGCAAAGTTACACAAAACTAAATTTAGTCGTCTGTTCAAATGTCACATTTTTTCCCCATTACTTAAAAGACCTCCCGGATTTTTAACACCGCTGGTATGACTTAATAAATAAATAAAAATTAACTCTGGCACAGTTGGGTGGCATTATAGTTCAGTATTCTCCAGATCAGAGCGTTGTGATTGCTGTCCCAGAAATACAGGACAGAAAGATCTCAAAGGATAACGTATCTACTGCTCTACATGCTCTCAAACTAAAAGATAGATTGTCTTTTTCAATTTGGCATTGAAAAAACTTTTTTGTCTAGATATGCTGCTAGGAATGGTACTTATTTGTAAAGGGTGTTCTAGATTTTTTTCTCCCCAGCTTTCTTGAGATATAACTGACATATACCATTGTGTTCTTGAAAAGATCTTAAAAAGAAAAACGGGCAAAACACGCTAGAAGGCTCATCGTCGCTAAGACAAAAAGGTTTTACTTCGCTAAGAACAGATTCCTCACTGCTGCTTCCACCGGGGAAGTTCCCGAAGGCAAGAGCTCGGTCACACTCTCCTGGAACCCCCCAAAACACGCGGCTAGCCGCAAAGCACGAAGTTTTTCCAAAGAGGGGGTGAGAGCTGAAATTAAAAGCGGCTTTCGCAAATATGAAAGCGATCCCAGTTTAAAGAAGTCTTAAGTGACTTCAAGATGAACCCCCAGGTTTTCAAACGCGTTGAATTATCTTCCCATCGGGTGCCATTTCTTCGCCTCGACACCACCCCCAACTCCAGGGCAGCAGCAGCAACCAGGCTCCTCGTCTCCCCAGCCTAGGAGGCGGCGGCAGCGGAAACCTGATCCCAGCCTGACTTTCAGTAAAACACCCGTGCAGAGAGCAATAGAGCATCCGGAACGTTTGTCTCGGGAGCGCAGACCCCCGCCCGCGCGCTACATCTTTGATAAGTGGCTGCGGGAGGAGGGGTCCATGCACCGTCCGAGCAGAAGGCGGGGACGGCGGGCGGGCGGGAGGCAGGGCGAGAGGCCGCTCCCGTGTGTCCTGGGCGCGCCGCTCGGTCGGCGGGTGTGTTCCTGCCGCCGCGCCGCCAGCCCGGCCACGGTGCGAATCAGGAGCTGGGGAGGCCTTTCCCGCCCCGGCCAGCGCCTTCTGCCCCCCGGGGTGGGGGATCAGGGAACTCAGCCCCCCCGGCCCTAGAGGCTGCTCCCCCGCTCCCGCCCCGCGCGCGCGCGCGCCCCCGGTACCTGCATGAAGCAGCCCGAGGCTGAGCAGCAACAGCAGCAGCAGCGCCAGGGGCGGCGGGCCGAGCCCCGGGCGGCGGCGCGGCTCAGCCCCGGCGGCAGCGGCGGCGGAGGCTGGGGCGGCGGCGGCGCAGGAGGGCGATGCTGCTCTCAAGCCCATGCCCGTCCATGCAGCTCTCGTGGGCTCCGGCGAGGGCGGCGGCGCGGGCGCCGTGGCGGGTCCCGGGCCGGGGCGGCGGCATGGGCCGGAGGGCGCGCCCCGCTTCCTCTTCTTCCTCCTTCAGCCCCGCGTCGGACGCGGGCCGCCGCCGCCACCGCCGCAGGAGCAGCAGAAGCGAGCCGGGCGCCGCAGGCGGAGCGCGTCGGCGGCGTCGGCCGCGGGGAGCGGAGGCATCGTGGCGGCCGGAGTCGGCGGGCGGGCGGGCGGACGGCGGGCGGGGAGAGCGGAGGGCGGGGAAGGAAAAGACACAAAAGACGGTGAGCGAGGGCGAAGCCCGGCCGGCAGCACGCGCGCGGGGCGTCCCCGGGCCAGCGTGGGCTCGGCGGGAGCGGAAACGCAGCGGACGAAGCCACGAGCGGCGGCCCGCAGCCGCCGGCTGCCCCGATCGCTCTGTGCCGCGGGGCCCCCTGCGCTCGATCAATCTCAGCCCCGCACTGCCGCCCCGCCCCTCCTGACGCTCCGCCAATCCGCGATGGCCCCGCCCCCGCTCTGCCCCACCCCCTCTAACTCCATTGGCCGAGAGGCGGGAGCTGTGGACGTAGTCGGCCACTCATAGGGCCCAAAGGGCCCGCCCCGCCCTCCGGCCCCGCCCCTTAAGGCCCCGCCCCCTGCTCCCAGCCTCCCCGGGGTGATTCGAGTTCCGCGTCCAGCCCGCCGCCAGTCGGGTCGGCGGCGCTGCGGCCCAACCTCCCCGTCGCTGGCTGCGGCCTCCGCGCTCCCCTCCACCCTCTCCTGCAATGTACCGCTGCCCCTCGCCCAGTGGAGACGGGCGACGGCAGCTCCGTCGTTACAAAGGAGCCGGCCTTTGGCCTCTCCGACAAGGAAAGTGATCGGGTTCAACGTCCCTCTCCGTAACGCATTTATTTAGATCACCAGCCCCCGACCCTGTCCTACAGCCCTGGCTCCTCCGAGGAAACGGGCGCGTTTATGCCTAGCGCCCGGCGGCAGGTCCCTTCGAGGCCAATCGCATCTGCTGAGCCGCGTTCTGAGCCCGCTGCGGACTTTTTTTTTTTTTAAGTAAGTTCCGTTCAGTTCTGTCGCTCAGTCGTGTCCGACTCTTTGCGACCCCATGGACCGTAGCACGCCAGGCCTCCCTGTCCATCACCAGCTCCCGGAGTTCACTCAAACCCATGTCCATCGAGTCGGTGATGCCATCCAACCATCTCATCCTCTGTCGGCCCCTTCTCCTCCCGCCTTCAATCTTTCCCAGCATCAGGGTCTTTTCAAATGAGTTTTTTTTTTTTTTTTTTTCAGTAAAGCCACCGCCTTCTGAGCCCATTCGGGACTTTTGGTAAAGCCAGTCGCGTTGAAAATGAGAATGTGACCCGCGGTCCGGAACGAATCGGATGGCCTGGGAAGGTAGCCACCAACTCCCTGGTGGAGTTCGCGGGCAGCTGGTGTTCCTGTCACTCTGACATTTTTCCCTTCCTGAAAGCAGTTGGGGAGGGGGGTCTGAGAGTAGAGGGAACGTCTACGTGTTCTGTTACACTGTAGTTAGATTAATGAGGATAGTGAGTTTTAATGCAGTGTAATCTTATACCATGATCTGCTGTTGCCCCGTGGCTTTTCCACAAATGTTCATCGTCTATTAGCAAATTAATTCAATAGCAGGTCCGTTTCTACTTTTGCGATGGGATGGTTCCAAAAATGAGAGGGAAACCAATTGCTGGCGGGAAAAGAGACTTCCAGAGATACAGGAAAGCATGTTTTATGAGGTCGATGATAGGTTCCAATTTGTTATCAGCAGGTGTGAAGTGGTATCTAATCTCAAGAATGGCCTCAAAGGTCAGGAGCCACTTCATACTGTCCTCGTCTTTGCCTTTCTCCAGCACTCCAGTGTTCTTGCTTGGAGAATCCCCTGGACAGAGGAGCCTGGCGGGGCTACAGTCCCTAGGGTCTCAAAGAGTCCGACTCGGCTGAGCGACTTGGCACAGCACAGCAGCACCGCAAACGGCAATGGGCTGCCATTTTAAATTAACTTATATCCAAGTCGCAGTCTGCAACTCTACCTGCTACATTACTCAGAATCCCTAAGTTAGGAATTTTCGTATCAACCACGGATATGTTAGTATTCCACATGTTAAAAAGTGTCAGTCAATGGGCCAGGATAATTGAGGGCAAACCTTTCATCACTCCAGCTTACTCATTACACACGTTGTGAATTATACAAACCACTAGCTCCCTAATGAAGGATGCCTATCTATTTTTACTGCAACTTTTCATTACTTACTTATTACATACTATGATGACTCAAGTGGTAAACACACCTTTCACTGCCCACGATATAACCCAAGTCTTGTGTGTATCCATAATATGCTTAATAGTAGCTTCAGAGTTGCCTGGAGAAATGACCTTTTGGGGGAAGTTATGTGATATGATTTTTAGGTGATATTGTGAAGTAAATATTGTTAAGCCCCAAATTGATTTTCTTGCAATTACTACCTATTACTAATGAAATCAAGTCAATGAAACCTCTTTTTCAAAGTAATCAAATGTAAACAGCATCTTTCAAAGCATTTTGCTAACAAAGACTAATAGTAAGATGTTTCCTCTTCCTTAAGCCAAGATTTAGTTCGACTCCTATGAAAGAAGAATCCCACTTTTTTGACCATACTTTAAAACATATAACCAAGAGTTAAGGATCAAATTCAGTTTAGTTTGAGTTCAGGAGTTTTTTCACTCCTGATTTTCTATAATTTTCCTTCCTTTGCTCTTCTCCCTCCTATATCCTGTTCTTTAAGTACATGGTTGTTCTAGATTTTACCAACAGAGGGCACCCCCGAGTCACAACACGTCCTAGCGTCCTGAAATGGAACTATTGTTCTTTAGAGGAAAAACTTCATTTATTTTGAGGCGCTTTATTGCTTCTCTGTTGTAAACATTTGACAAGCCCGAGATTTATACGCCTAAGAATTCACTTTATATTGCTGCATGAGTGTTCAGCATGCTAGAGGAAAATGTTAATTTTCACAATTAAACCGCAAGGTGGTTCCTATTTTCAGGACATTAGGTTAGTTGACACATTCGCCGGGTACATTCGGACTGTTAACAAGATCCGAAGTCAGCTTAGTAAGCGAGAGCGTGGTGAATGGTCAATTATAGCGTACCCACTTCCCCAGCTAGTATGCCGCAAGTTTTAAGACTCTACAAAGAAAAATCTGGAGAGGGAGCTAGAACACAAAAATAAAATCGATGACTTATAAAAGTTTTATATTTTAATAAAAAAGAAAACCGTGACGTGACAGCTTGCACAACTCAAACAAATCCACCCCGTTTCTTGCCCCTTGTATTCTTTCTTCCTTCCTCTTTATTTTTGGAAGAAAAGAGGAAACCAGAACAGTACAATTAGGGGACATGGGAAAGCATCCCATAGTATGAACGTGCCAAATGGGTAGAAATAAAACACATGCCAGCAACATTAAGGGATTCTAAACAGACGTGGTTTCTTTTCGGGAACCTTTACATGATGTCTAAACTGTCCCCCTGTTAATACACAGAATCTCCATTTCCAGAAATCTACCAGGACTCTCTTCTAACAGACAACCCCGGGGCAGAGGAGCCAGGAATCAGACCCAGGGCGGTGATGTGTGCCACCCATTTTAGAGGAAAGGTTCCCCGCTGTTCCCCAGCAAAGCCGGGGAGAAGCAGCCCGGAGTCCTACAGCCCGGCGGCTAGCGGCTTGTGTATCGTACTTACATCATTCTTAACCCTTCCGCTCCTGGAGGGGGCTTGGCGGGATCGGGGGACCCCTGAGCTCCGGAACACGCAGCACCTGGGTGTGACAGAGGAGTTCCAGGGCCGGGGGTGAGCGCTGCGCCCCCGGAAGGAGAGGGCCCGGGGTGTGCGTGGGGCTCATCACCCGCTCGTACGCGACTGGTCCCCGCGATCCCTGCGGGCTCAGCCGCGGCTCGCGCTGCTCAGAGCGGCAGGTGCAAAAAGCATTTGGGAGTCGCTTGCCAGCGCGCGGAGGTAATGCGCTTCCTGTCCATTTATCTCAGGAAACCAGCGCAGCCTTCCCTTCCAAACAGAATTAACCTCTCATTAGCCAGCCACTCATTCCCGAGAAGGCCTTAAAAGCTTTACCAGCTCGCTAATGTATTTAGGCTTTTCTTCCAGGCAAACGCAGCCGCTGCCGCGACTGCCATCAGCCCCTGGGGGGTTCCTCAGGGCTCCCCTGGGAGCCAACTGCTTATCTTCTCCCCCGCCCCCCCGCCCCAGCTTCAAGTCAGGGAAACTCTGGCCACCCCAGATCCCGGGCAGACCCGATATCGCTGAACCGACTTGCTGCGGGAAACAGCCCCAACAAGTCCCCGCTGATTTCGCGAGCGCCCGTCGCATCAACGCCTCCAGCTCTGTGAGCCTCCCGGAACCGGCGAGGGTCCCCGGGAAGGAACTTCGACGGCCAGCTGGCCCCGGGTCGCGGGCGCTGACTCCCCCTTTGGGGCGCCAGCCCCGTTCTCAGCACTGAGCATGGTCGGGGGTGGGGAGGGTGGGAGGCAGTGTTCGCCGGGATCCGGTGGATCCAGCCGACGCCGGGAGTGGGGAATCCAGTGCGGTTCTAGGTCTGCACGTGGCAAGAAGGGGCCTTTTGCAGAGCTGGGCTTTTCTCACCCTGGCTCCCCGCCGCCCCGAGGCGGGCAGATTTATACCACACAGGTGGACGGAGACCTAAACAAAACAGTCCCGGTCGCTGCCTGCCGCTCGCCATGCCCCCCACCCCCGCCCTCTGGCCCACCGCAAACTTCAACAAAATAAACAACTCACCACAGGCATTCCCTTGTCTGCAGCACGACGCTTGCCAGCTGGGAAAATAAGCCGCAAGCCACGCGGCCGGGGCGCTGAGCTAGGCAGCGCGGCGCCCGCTTCTCTGTCCCCGGTGGGGGCGGCGGGAAACAGGGGGCGCCGGGGGGGCTCCGCCTCGGGGTGGGGTGGGGGGCTCGCCCTCCCGGCTCCCCGACTGTGAGGGAGCGCCCGGTGAGGCGCTGCGCCCTTGCAGCCGCCGCGATCTCTCCGGCTCCCTAGGGGTGGGGGGCGGGAGGCGAAAGCCCTTAGCTGCGTCCTCGCTTTCTCCAAGCTGCTGTCTCTTCCCTTCCGTTATCAAAGACCTAATCTAAGGGGTCTCCACCCCACCCCTCCACGTCTCCCCCTGCCGGCGCGCACCGGATCTGGGCAGCGCGGCGGCGGAGGGGAGCGCAGCGGCGGGCCAGGACCCCCAGCCTCCAGGTCCTCTCGCCCGCGTTCCCCTCACCCCGAGGGCCGGTACAAAGAGCCTTTCACGCGGCCAAAGCCACCCTCCTGCATTGCATTTTGTTCCCCCCCCACCCCCGCACCAACCTATTCCCGGTCGGTGGCAGTGCCAGCTGCCGCCAGGGCAGGGCGGCAGGGGACGTGGGCACGTGGTTCCTACTCTGAGCTTTTCCGCACAGACGCGGATGGCCCGCTTTCCACCCCTTTCTCTCGCTGCCCACCAGCGGCGTCTAAATGCCTTCCTCCCTTTCCATACACGATCTCTGAGTGTCTTCCTAATACGTCTAAACTAGGGAGGGGGGCAGTATTGGTCTTCTGGAGTTTCGCTGAAATAAGGAATCCAGCCATTTGTCCCGTCCCTCTAAAAGGGGCTTGAGTTTATAGCTTAAGACAAGCCTGCTGCTGCTGCTGCTAAGTCGCTTTAATCGTGTCCGACTCTGTGAGACCCCATAGACGGCAGCCCACCAGGCTCTGCCGTCTCTGGGATTCTCCAGGCAAGAACACTGGAGTCGGTTGCCATTGCCTTCTCCAATGTATGAAGGTGAAAAGTGAAAGTGAAGTCGCTCAGTCATGTCCAACTCTTAGCGACCCCATGGACTGAAGCCTACCAGGCTCCTCCTAGGACAACGATTTAGGAATCACGAGGGGAGAGAGGGGCTTCCCTGGTAGCACAGTTGGTAAAGAATCTGCCTGCAAAGCAGGAGGCCTGGGTTCGATCCCTGGGTTGGGAAGCTTCTGCTGGAGAAGGAAATGGCAACCCACTGCAGTATTCTTGGCCTGGAGAATCCTATGGACAGAGGAGCCTGGCGGGCTACAGTTCATGGGGTCGCAGAGTCGGACACGACTTAGCGACTAAACCACCGCCACCACCAGGGGAGAGAGACACAGGCGAGGAAGCGTGTCATAAAGAACAAGCCCAAGCGCACACAACGTTGAAGGGAAGACAGGCCCTTGGGTAAGAGCAGAGGCGGGATGGGGGGCGGGATGGGGGGCGGGGGGCTAGAGGGAAGGGACTAGCTGACCTTCCAAAGTTGAAAATAAGCGTCACTGTTATTCAGCAGCAGCTATGATTCTTCTGTGCGATCGAGGCCTGAGACAAGCAGGCTGCTTCTCCTCCTTTGCGCCAATAGGCCAGCGTCTGACCTAGGCACTTCACTTATTGCCTCCTTAGAAGTTTCTCCGACCCTCTCTAGCGTTTCTTCGCCTTCTGCTGTCCCCGCTCTGCTGCTGCTCGGTGTGTCGCTAGAGGCAGCGTAGAGCAGGGCAGAGAGGGCGGGGTGGGAGTCCCGGGAGCGGGGTCCTTTAGGGACTTTCTGAAAAGGAATCAGGCAACTGATGTCTTTGGCTCCTGGGTCACTATGGAGAAAGTGTGGGTTAGGGGCAGTGGTCCGGTTCCTTCTGGTTCTGAAATCCTATGATGAGATACGCCTGCTGGCACCCTCTCTGTAGGTTCCTTTTCCCCTTTTAAAGCATTTATCCACTTGGCTTTATCTTCTCCAAGTGCCAATCAAATTGGAAAAAAATAAAATAAAACCAAAAACTGGGGGTGTTTCATGATAAACGTAAGATACATTGGAAAATGCTCTTTTTGCTACTGAGAATTAAAAAACAAAAACAAACAAACAAAAAAACACCCTCAGCTCCTGGTCCACAGAAACAAGGAATTTTAATGTCCTCACTTTGAAAAGTCACTCCAACAATCAGTAGAGCAGAGCTTTGATTTAAAACCTAAAGGCAAACCTTCTGTGTTTTTCTTTTCCCTTCCACCAACACAAAGACAAGCTGCCACATAAAATAATGATGAACAAGCGTTCAAAGCAAGCCCAGGGAGCCAGCCCAGAGGACGTTTGCTAATGCAGCCCCTGCCCTTCACCACAGCCCCCGCCAAAGATGGCTTTGGACAGCACATAAATAGTAGGCAGGAGCTGCCAGGACCCCTTTCCCTTCACCCCTTCCCATAAATATTGGTCAGTGGAACCTGTATGCTAACTTGTCAGCCATCATGTAAATGCATTAATCAAATCAATACACTAAACTTTCCCTTAGCCTCATGGGAAAGCCCAATAGCTTCCCTGGTGGCTCAGAGCTTAAAGCGTCTGCCTGCAGTGTGGGAGACCAGGGTTCGATCCCTGGGTCAGGAAGATTCCCTGGAGGAGGAAATGGCAGCCCACTCCAGTATTCTTGGCCTGGAGAATCCCATGGATGGAGGAGCCTGGTGGGCTACAGTCCCTGGGTTGCAAAGAGTCAGACAGGACTGAGCGGCTTCACTTTCACTTTCTTTCATAATTCTTTCCAGAATTTTTGATTCACTACTCACTTTGGAATCTTTAGCCTTATTTCTCCCTCTGGACAAACCTGACATTTTCTGTGAATCTTTTCTGAAACCAAGACAATAAAAGGTGAAATTTTATAATGAAGTATTAATTTTTAAACTATAAATCTCTTGCTTCCTCAGTTTCAACAAAAGAATTTTAGAACTGCCTAGCTTTCATACCAATGCACACTTAAAAATTATATATTGAAGAGAATTCTTAAGTACACTTTCATTGGGAAATATGTTATTGTTTAAACAATAGTGATGGAGGAACATTTTGAGCTTGTCTAGTTCTATTCCTTTCATTTCTGTCCATCACACTACCCTCATGACTGTCCCATTCATATATGCTAAAAACGGTTATGTTTCTAATTAAATACCACACTGTATGTTTCATTAGTAAAAGCACATGGCTTATTTCCCATCCACCCCCTCCCCCCATTCTTTATCTTACTCAGGCTCCATAACTTTTTTCTCTTATTTCATGTTAATCTTTTTCCTCATACCAGCCAGAATAAACCAACGATGGGAATAGAATAGAGAGAGAAAAATAGCTTTCAGTGTTTGCCTTAGTGTTTCTCTATTGACTGCAAAGAAACCTTCTAATGATTCAATGTGCATTTGTACCATCCTCTGAATTTCCACTTACACGTGCTAGAACTTTAGCATTTAAAACGTTCAGCTAATGTACACATTCAGCTCTCCAGCTGTCAAGTTCATAGTTTGTTTACTTTTGATATTTCTAAATTTTCCCTTTTGCAGATTGAAAGAGTAACCCCAATGATCGAGCACCAAATGAATCCGGTTTCCAGATTCTCTTGTTTTCCTTTTTTTTTTTTAATGTATTTTTGGCTGCACTGGGTCTTTGCTGCTGCACAGCGGCTTCCTCTAGTCGCGGTGAGTGGGGGCTACTCTCTGTTGCCCTGGGTGGACTTCTCACTGAAGTGGCTGCTTCTGTCCTGGGGCATGGGCTCTAGGCCCAGCAGACTCAGTAGTTGCGGCCCAAGGGCTTTGTTGCTCTGAGGCATGTGGGATCTTCTTGGACCATGGATTGAACACATGTCCCCTGCATTGGCAAGTGGGTTCTTAGCCACGGGACCACCAGAGAAGTTCTGCTTCCCTTTGCTTGCATGTGCTGTTGTAATTCTTCTCTAGTTTCAGATTAATGCTCAGATCTATTTACTCATAAAGTTTGAGAATTATTGTTATTGCTAATAAATCACACTATTTTAAATATTGTCTGGAGAATCCCAGGGACGGGGGGGCCTGGTGGGCTGCCGTCTATGGGGTCGCACAGAGTTGGACACGACTGAAGCGACTTAGCAGCAGCAACACCCATAATAAGATTGGTAAGGAATAGAATATTTATATAGTAATGCTGGGGGAAAATTCTACTTTTTACAAGTGATGAATAAAGATATTTTAATTAGTTAAATGTTACTGAAGTTTCTCAAGATCTTTTTTACTTTATAGGATCAATGTTTAAATTGAGTGACATCATAAAGAATCTAAGACCTACTTCTACTTGTAAAAGGGTGAGAATTTGCTTTCCTTTTATCCCCTCCATACAAAGATGTAACAGAACTGTTCTGAGCCATCAGTTCACATGATGGTTGAGGTAAAGAATCCTGGTAAATTATAAATTTTAAAATAAAACCCCTGAACACACAGCTGATGAGCAAAGAAAATTAAAAAAAAAATCCTTCAGAAGATGAAAACTATTACATTCTATCAGCAAGCCTGATTTTCTGGAGAAACCCTGCAATTCTAAAGTATTCCTACAGGATTTCCCTGTGGTTCAGTGACTAAGGCCCTGAACTTTCAGAGCAGGGAGAGTGGGTTCAATCCCTGCTTGGGGAACTAACACCCTACATACTGCGAGGAGTGAGCAAAAAAACCCCAAATAAACAGTTTGAAGAGTAATCTAATTTAAAAAAATAGAAGTATTCTTACATATGTACACAATAAAGTAGATATATAAGTGCATATTGAGTTAATAAAGTTAATATTCTTGAAAATATATGTGATAAGAAAGTAGACAGTGATCTCCTTTAAGTGCCAGGAAAAGATGCTACAATTTTTGTGGACTTGCTATTAGCAAAGCTCTTGTCATGAGTCTTCCAGCCATTCAGCCCAGTGTAAGACAGTCGAACAAGGAACAGCAGGGACTGACCTTCCCTTTATTGTATTTATAAATGGTTGTCAATTGTGCTCATTATAAACGCATGCACATTAAATTTTCTAGATTTCCTAATCTATCTTCTAAATTCTTTTTAAAGTTTTATACAATTTTAGAGGTTATTTTCCACTTATATGAATCTTGGCTATATTCCTCACCTTGTACAGCCTTTCTTACAGCCAACAGTTTGTGCTTCCTGCTCCCTTACCTCTGTGTTGCCCCTGCTCCCTCAACCCCACTGGTAACCACTAGTTTGTTCTCTATCTCTGTGAGTCTGCTTCCTTTTTGTTCTATGCTTGATGTCATCTTTCTTTGTCTGACTTGATTTCACGTAGCCTCCAAGTTCATCTCAGTTCAGTTCATTTCAGTCGCTCAGTCGTGTCCGACTCTTTGCGACCCCGTGAGCCACAGCACACCAGGCCTCCCTGTCCATCACCAACTCCCGGAGTTTACCAGAACCCATGTCCATTGAGTCGGTGATGCCATCCAACCATCTCATCTCTGTCATCCCCTTCTCCTCCTGCCCTCAATCTTTCCCAGCATCAGGATCTTTTCAAATTAATCAGAGCTTCACATCAGGTGGCCAAAGTATTGGAGTTTCAGCTTCCACGTCAATCCTTCCAATGAACACCCAGGACTGATCTCCTTTAGGATGGACTGGCTGGATCTCCTTGAAGTCCAAGGGACTCTCAAGAGTCTTCTATGTTGCTGCAAATGGCAACATTGTGTTCTTGTTTATGGCTTTGAGTGGTACTTTGCTGTATGTATATATGTATCTTCTTTATCCATTCATCTATTGAGGGACACATGTTGTTTCTTTTTCTTCAGTTCAGTTCAGTTCAGTCGCTCAGTTGTGTCCGACTCTCCGCGACCCCATGAATCACAGCATGCCAGGCCTCCCTGTCCATCACCAACTCCTGGAGTTCACTCAAACTCATGTCCAATGCTGCTATAAACTTGGGGTATATGTTTTTTTTAAATTTGTGTGTGTATGTGTGTGTGTTTCTGGACATATACTCAGCAGTGGAATTACTGGGTCAGATGGTAGTTCTGTTTTTAGTTTTTTGAGAAACCTCCATCAGTGGCTCCACTAGTTTACATTCCTACCAACAGTGTATGAAGATTTTCTTTTCTCTATACCCTTGTCAATATTCATTATTTGTGTTCTTTTTGATGACAGCCTTTCTGACTGGTGTGAGGTGATATCTCATTGTGGTTTTGATTTGCATTTCTCTGATGATTAGTGATGTTGAACACCTTTTCATGTGTTTATTGGCCATCTGTGTTTCCTCTGTCAAAAACATCTGTTTGGTTCTTTGCCTACTTTAATATTTTTTAAATGGTGAGTTGTATGAGCTGTATATTTTGGATATTATCCCCATCAGTCATATCACTGGTAAACGTGTTCCCCCAAGCAGGAGGTTTTCTTTTTGTTTTGTTGACACATTTCCTTTGCTGTGCAAAAGTTTTTAGGCTTAATTAGATCCCACTTATTTTATTGTTGTTGTTTAGTCTCTAAGTCATGTCTGACTCTTTGCGACCCCATGAACTCTAGCTTGCCACTCCTCTGTCCATGGGATTTCCCAAGCAAGAATACTGGAGTGGGTTGCCATTTCCTGGATCCACTTGTTTATTGTAATTAAATCTTAAGAGGCAACATATACATCCCCCAAATATTCACTTTCTTTTACATTACATTTGCTCTGTAAAAGGTAAAGTTCAAGAAATTGTAAAAGAACCTTTTTAGAGAGGTAAAAAATTGTGAAGTTACTCTTCTGTAAACCAATTTAGACCTACCATGGTAATTCATAACTTCTTACAGAGGTGTAATCTCTTTTCCCACACTCTCCTGTATACACAGTGGTAGGAACATTATAAAAATATGACGCCATGGAAGATATGAAAATCCTTAAAATGCCATGAAACCTAAGACATTTGAGAAATCAGATAACCTCAATTCTAATAGCCAACATTACCAATTAAGAGTTTAAATAATAATAAAAAATTGTGCTCTAATATACAAATGATATATGTTTATACCTACAGATAGGAGAGAAAATTCCAAGGAGATATATTTTAATCCAACTTAATAAATTGAAAAAAATAATGGGGCCAAAGAAATCAATGTTCAAATAATCACAAATGCAAAAAAAAAAAAAACCACAATATTTTCTTTTTTTTCCTCATATTTCATCATGCCATCATTTCAAGTTGTCTAACCACACAAAGAGACTCAGGCAGTGTTACTCCATGCCAGAAGAAAGGTTAGATTCAAGCCTGAGAATGAACCTATGGATGGATGAAAACAGTGCATGTTCATCAGAAGTCTGGATGAAATAAATCTGCCTGAATTCAAGTGTGGGGCTCATTTCAAACGAAGAGTAGGAGGATTCTCGGAGGTCAGGCTCTTGCTGCCGAGTTGTGAATGTGCTCTTCAGCTGTCCCAGCTGGGGCTGTCCATCAACTAAGAACGTGAGGAGTGCATGACTGACGTGGGATCTGTGTGAAATAGATGACGCTTCCCTTGCCCCTGCCCCCTGGAGTGGGTGCCACAAGGGAGATGGGGGATACACCCCCCAGGCCCCCTGAAGCATGCAGCACCCAGGACACTTGGTCTTTGTTAAAGAAAGGATCATGCACAAATGTAATTCCTTTCTCTTAATCCTTCCATTAAGCAAATACTTTTTGAGCACCCACCAATGAGCCTGGCAAGCTTCAAAATTTGTGGATATTGCTGAAAATAATTCAGACAGGGCTCTGAATGTACATTCTGATGGTGGGAACACAAACAGGTAAACAAGCCAATAAACAAAATAATTTTAATACAACTATCCAATTAAAGAATAGGCCACTGTTAGTAACGAGGGTGAGAAGGAGTCACCGTTAACAGAAAGGGCTTTCTGAGATATCATGGAAAGGCCTGGAATACTGTGGAGGGGAAAAGGTTCCAGGCAGAGGTCAGTGTCTCAAGGTATGAACAAGTCTGTAGTATTCAAGGAAGAAAAGATATCTATGTCAAAAAAGTACCTTACGTGGGAGAATTTTAAGCAATCTAAGGCAGAGTTCTTTAATTCCCAGTTGGAATTTGAATGAGGGAGATGTCCTGGTAGTTCCCAAGCCTTAGGAAGGTAAGAAACAGAAGGAACATTTATTTAATTATTAGGGGTGACACCTTGTATCTGACTCGGAGGTGGGGGTGGGTGAGCTCTAACTGCTTCATAACCTCTCTCTAAGCACAGATTATTGTTCTCCTTTTGTAGATGAGAAAATTTAAATTGAAAGATTGAAAAACCTGTCCAAAGGTACGTGACACATGGTTGGTACAGGATTTGAACCAAGTCTTTCCAATTCTAAAGCCCAGTTTTGTTTCTGCTAGACTTCACTGCTCTGTGTTATTTAGGGACAGTCCTGGGGTTACAGTGCACAGAGAGCATTATAAAATTTTTGTGTCACCAACATATAAAATGACTATAATTCATAGGAGAACTAAAAGGTGAGCTTATTGGGAAAAATTATTAAGAATTATTTTTAGAAATTTAAAGTTAAACCTGTAGTCCTCATCTAGCCCACTCAAGAATCTCTCCTCAACTGTGCAAAGACCTGAAGATTTTCTCCACTCACATCTGTCACTCTGTACAGCTCTCATCAAGACTTGAATGAACGGTCTTCACTTGATAAAATGTCCAGTAAGTAGCCTATGGCTTGATCATGGGACTACGTGATCGGATGCACACTCCTGCAGTGGGATGCCTGTATGTTTCCAGTGACTTCACAAACAGAATTATCTTACGGACATTGCCCATTTCACAACATAGCTTGTGCCATTTTCTTAGTAAGGGCTGTGTGACTATGGCAATGCTTGTGTGGTGTCCATGGTGACAGATACACAGTAATATAAATGGTTTCCTACCACATTCAGAGCCTGGAAGGAGCGCTAGAGGAAATTTTGTGGAAAAAGTCTGATCGAATCACAATGGAAAATAATCTGAGTTATTGGTGCACAGCTTCAGTGCTCATTATTACTTTTAGAAGCGTTCGTACTATTTTATCCCTACTTCATTCATTCGGTCAGTCAGCTATTCGGCCCATCTGTCTTTCCACAAACATTTACTGAGCTACCTACTATGTGCCATTATTCTTCTAGGCATGCATGCTCAGTCACTCAGTCATGTCCGACTCTTTGCGACCCCATGAACTTTGGCCCACCAGGCTCCTCAGTCCATCGAATGTTCCAGGCAAGAATACTGGAGTGGGTTACTGTTTACTACTCCAAGGGATCTGCCTGACCCATGGATTGAACCCGCTTCTCCTGCTTGGCAGGTGGATTCTTTACCACTGAGCTACCTGGGAAGCCCTTTTCTAGGCACTAGGGATATATCAATGAAAGAAAAAAAAAAAAGAGTTAGGAACTGAGACATATATTAATGCAAGGATCATAAAAGTCCTCCCTGCTAGAGGGAGAGAGGGAAAATAAACATAAACACTGACAGTGTTCAGTTCAGTTCAGTTCACTTCAGTCACTCAGTCGTGTCCGACTCTCCGCGACCCCATGAATCACAGCACGCCAGGCCTCCCTGTCCATCACCAACTCCCGGAGTTCACTCAAACTCATGTCCATCGAGTTGGTGATGCCATCCAGCCATCTCATTCTCGGTCGTCCCCTTCTCCTCCCGCCCCCAACCTTTCCCAGCATCAGAGTCTTTTCCAGTGAGTCAACTCGTCGCATGAGGTGGTCAAAGTATTGCAGTTTCAGCTTTAGCATCAGTCCTTCCAATGAACACCCAGAACTGATCTCCTTTAGAATGGACTGATTGGATCTCCTTGCAGTATAAGGGACTCTCAAGAGTCTTCTCCAGCACCACAATTCAAAAGCATCAATTCTTCGGCGATCAGCTTTCTTCACAGTCCAACTCTCACATCCATACATGACCACGGGAAAAACCATTGCCTTAACTAGACGGACCTTTGTTGGCAAAGTAATGTCTCTGCTTTTTAATATACTATCTAGGTTGTGTAGAGAATTTTAAAAGAAGTAACATGCTCTGGGGAAAATAGAGCATGGTAGTGAGAAGTGGAATGTTGATTTGTAGGTACAGTTCTTAAAAGGGCAGTGAAGGTGGGCCTAACTGAGAAAGTGACATCTGAGCAAAGACTTGGAGGATTTGATTGAGTGACCCAGGCAGCTATCTAAAGCAAGGGAGGTCAAGGCAATAGCCAGTGCAATGACTGTGAGGTGGGAGTGTGCCTGGCATGTTTGAGAAAGAGAAAAGAGGCCAGTTTGCTCAGAACAGAGTAAGCAAGGGAGACTTATGAGTTCAGATGTATTATGGGGCCCCAGATCTTTAAGGCCATTGTAAGGAGTCTAACTGAACTTGGGAACCTTAGGAGAAATTTGAGCAGAGGAATGAGGAGTGATTTGATTTAAATTTTAGTAATTCATTAATGTTGTTCGGTTGAGAATTCACGATGACCAGGCCAAGGTGGAAGCTGAGAGTCCAGTGGGATGATTATTGCAATAAACTGTGTAAGAGATGATAGTGGCTCGGACCAGTAGTGGTTGCAAAAGAATTGCTTAGAAGTGTTTTGATTCTGGATATATTCTGATGTTTGAATCAAGAGAATTTCTTGATAGATCAAATGGAGGTGTTAGAAAGACAGGAGTCAAGGAACGCTCTCGGGATTTTGGCCTGAGGCACCGTCAAATGGACTGCTACCAGCGGAGCTGAGTTGGAACAGGTTTTGGGCATGAAAGACAACATGCGCCAGTTAAGGAAATGATTTTATTCGGTCTGTTGCAATAAGGAGAAAGTGCGTTAATGGAGGCCATCCCAAAGGAAAGGAAAGGTCCTTGAGAGAGAGCCAGATATGAAATGGAGTCGTCAGGTCGTCTCATGGGAGTCATGAGGAAGGACGGTGGGGCTCTTTCCCATCTGAGTCCTTTGAGGAAGAGTGGAAGTGAGTTATCTTCAAATACTTGAGGGAAGGGCGGTGATTTTTGGTTAGCCAGTTCTTCAGACACAAAAGAGTGGGAGCAGAGGGTGCAGGTAAAGTTAAATATTTTCTGTGGGGAAAAGCAAAACTTTAGTTTTGGACTTATCACCTTTCAGATTTCTGTTAGATTTCATAGTGAAAAATCCCTTCAACATTTCCTTGCCTGACATCAAGATGTTTGTTATATCCAGCCCTGAATTATGCCGCATGTAAAAATGTGCAATTTGAATAATCAATTTTATTTCATTTCAGTAAGCTGATGAAGTCTCGGAATTATTTTTCTCTTGTATAGATATTTTTAACAGCCTTCATATTACTAAAATTACTTTAATGAAATTGGAACCAAAATTTCCTTCTTATGACACTTCAGATGTTTCACTTTTCAGTGATAGGATTCATGGATCACACAAGATTGCAGGGTACTGGTTATGACATTTCATATTCATACCTATCTATGTGTATCTTATGTTCTTTCTCTTGTGGATGCCCAGATGACCAGTAAATTTTAAAAAACATACCTATCTTTAGTAAATTTGCCTAAAGATACACAAGACCCTTTTTGATAACGATATACGATGAAATACATAAAATGATGCATTGGTTATAGTGTTAGAGGTTAATGATCTAGGTTTTCTCACATGTCCTGCCAACAGCTAGAGTGCCTCATATTTCATTATGAAATTCAGGACAGCCAGTTTGATCAAAGCAGCCAGAGAAGTGATAGGAAATGTAGGCCTTTTGGGAAAAAGACTGAAAAAAAGTAGATTGGAAATCATACGAATGTGGATTGAGTAAAGACGAGTACAGAGAGGCTCTAGGCGGGAAAGAACGTGTTGAGCTTAGAAATCTTGTCTTAGAAGTTAAAAGTTAAGGGACAAAAGATAAGGGTGAGAACAAAGTATATTTTTGTCTAAAGACAAAAGTCACTCTTGAAATATAACCAAATATGGTGAACAAGCTTTGTTTGCACATTTGGGAATATGATTTAGACTATTATTTTGGGGAAAAAAATAACTTGATTTTAAAATACTCCATAGTTGAGATCTGTTTTGTATTACTTGTTTTTGGCTTTAGAAAGGCATGCTGCTGCTGCTGCTGCTGCTGCTAAGTCACTTCAGTCGTGTCCGACTCTGTGTGACCCCATAGACGGAAGCCCACCAGGCTCCCCCGTCCCTGGGATTCTTCAGGCAAGAACACTGGAGTGGGTTGTCATTTCCTTCTCCTTAGAAAGGCATAATTGTAACTAAATTCTCTTAATTAATGTAGGATATTAGCTCAGAAACCAATGTAAGCTACGCTATTATCTCATTAAGTTCTCACAACAACCCTCCAATCTGTTACCTTTTTTTTC
This sequence comes from Moschus berezovskii, assembly GCF_049115385.1. Taxonomy (NCBI): domain Eukaryota; kingdom Metazoa; phylum Chordata; class Mammalia; order Artiodactyla; family Moschidae; genus Moschus; species Moschus berezovskii. Next base: position 12,660,367 of record NC_142467.1, read on the forward strand.
TGCGTTGTACAGATAAGGAAATTAAAAGGTGATCATGCTTGGTAGCTGAGGAGGTAGGATTCAAACATGTGTCTATAAGAGACTTCAGAGTCTGAAGAGCTAGTTGAACAGTATAGCTAATATCTGTGAGAAGGAGATAATTAAAAATTACTGAGTGACATGTTTCTTACAGAGTTGCCACATGATCCAGCAACCCCACTTCTGGGAATATACCCATACAAAACTATAATTCAAAAAGATACATGCACCCCAATATTCACAGCAACACTGTCTACAATAGCCAAGATATGGGAACAATTTAAATCTCCATCTATAAGATGAAGGGATACGGGAGATGTGGTACATATATAGAAAGGAGTACTACTCAGGAATAAAAAAAAATGAAATAATATGCCATTTGCAGCAACACGGATTGACTTAGAGATGATTGTACTAAGTGAAGTAAGTCAGAAAGAGAAAGACTAGGAACACATCACTTATACGTGGAATCTAAAATATGAAACAAACGAACCTATCTACAAAACAGAAACAGACTCACAGACACAGAGAACACACTTGTGGTTGCCAGTGGGAACTGGGTGGAAGGGGGATGGGTTGGGAGTTTGGGGTTAGCAGATGCAAGCTCTCATATATAGAATGGATAAGCAACAAGGTCCTACTGTGTATACTGTGTGTATATTCAACATCCTGTGCTAAACTATAATGGAAAAGAATATAAGAAAGAGTGTATCCATAGGCATAACTGAATCACTTTGCAGTACAGCAGAAACCAACAACGCTGCAGATCAATTCTACCTCAACTAAAAAAATAAATAAATCTCCTAAACATTATCCCTAGTAGTATTTTCCATTTATATATTACACAAGAGTTCTATATTTTTTTGCTTTGTCTTCTTTTTCTTTCTGGAATAAAACATTTCTATCACTTTTGCATTGAAGTAATTTCTTTATTGGCCTTTTAGGATTTCTTCTGTTTTCTTCTGAAAGATAGAATTTGTATCTCTTTTATTTTGTAATACTGCCCAAGTGAATTTCACTTGTACTAAAACAAAGCATTCCAAGTGAAACTTACTCAATTGTGTTAAATACTATATTTAATGAAGGATAAAGTACATTAAAGAATTTTTGTCTTAGTGACACTTTATTGATATTTTTCATTTTTCTTATGCTCTTTGTGTTCTGTTCTCATTCATGTTTTACACACTCACTGCTTTCTTCGTGAATAACTTCACATTTTTCTTTACCGATGAACTATTTTTATTTTTAATCCATTTTACCAGCTTTCAGGTTCATATTCTATTTTAATTCTAATTTTTCAAAAATATTGTCATATATATATTCTCCTAGTCATTTATAAATTTGATTAGTATTAAATCTCCACTCCAGACTTTTAATGAAAATGTTGAAGATACTGGCTTCTAAAGGACTACTATAGAACTCTAAGCAGCATTTTCTCCCAATCAGTTCAGTTGGAATATCTTACATTTGCATATAATTACTTTCTGGGCTTGTTTTTTTGTCAAATGGTATTTGTTTTTGGGTTTTTGTTGTTGTTTGTTTGTTTAGCAATGTTTTCTAACCAACAATTTGATTTTAGTTTCTCCCATCTCTGGTCACAGAAGAAATTACACACATTTAGTATCAGCTTGAATAATAATTCCTAGAAAAGGAGTACGACAAGGCTGTATATTGTCACCTTGTTTATCTAACTGTGTGCATAGTACATCATGAGAAATGCCAGACTGGATGAATCACAAGCTGGAATCAACATTTCTGAGAGAAATAGCAACAACCTCACATATGCAGATGATACCACTCTAATGGCAGAAAGTGAAGAGGAACTAAAGAGCCTCTTGATGATGGTGAAAGAGGAGAGTGAAAAAGCTAGCTGGAAGCTCAACATTAAAAAAAAACTGAGATCATGGTATCTGATCCCATCATTTCATGCAAATAGAAGGGGGGAAAGTCAAAGTAGTGACAGATTTTATTTTCTTGGGCTCCAAAATCACTGGGGACAATAACTGCAGCCATGAAATTAAAATACACTTGTTTCTTGGAAGAAAAGCTAAGACAAACCTAAACACTGTATTGAAAAGCAAAGACATCAGTTTGCCAACAAAAGTCCCTCTAGTCAAAGCTATGGTTTTTCCAGTAGTAGTACGGATGTGACAGTTGGACCATAAGGCTGAGTGCTGAAGAACTGATGCTTTTGAATTGTGGTGGTATAGAAGACTCTCAAGGGTCCCTTGGACTGCAAGGAGACCCAACCAGTCCATCCTAAAGGAAATTAACTCTGAATATTCACTGGACTGATGCTAAGCTGAAGCTCCAATACTTTGGCCACCTGATGCAAAAAGTTGCCTCATTGGAAAAAAAAGCTGATTCTGGGAAAGATTGAAGGTAAAAGGAGAAGGGGGCAGCAGAGGATGAGATTGTTGGTTAGCATCAGCAACTCAATGGACATGAGTTTGAGCAAATCCCGGGAGATAGTGAAGGACGGGGGAGCCTGGCATGCTGCAATCCATGGGGTTGCAGAGTCTGAAATGACTTAGCAACGGAACAAGAGCAACAGGTAACAGCTATTTTGGCTATCAGTGCTTTTGGTCATCTTTCCCTCCAGCTGCCAAAATGCTAATGTTTCAAGGGCTGCTGACAAGGGCTAACTCACTTAAAAAGCACACACCAGTGCATTTGCAATACTCATAACCTAGTGAGCTCAGGAATGCTGTTTCACCCATGGATCCTGGAGCTAATCAATACTGGGTAATCCAGTAAAGGAGTTGTCAAAGAAATTACAAAGCTGGTTGAGGGGTGTAACTAAACTCTATGAGAAAGAGGTAAATATAAATTTAACACTATTGAATTCACTGTCTGACATCTACCTAATACTTATCACAAGGAATCGGAGTCCTGGTGTATCCCTTAGTTTTTCTATATTTCTTTCCAAGGCCCTCCGTGTTAACTCACTGATTTCTTAAACTGTCAAGACTGATGTTAAACAAGATGCCCATCAAATCCCTTTTTTCTTTTCTTCAATGTGAAACTTCTAGTTTTTGTTTGGGTTTCTGCCAGAATAGCTTTATTATTATATAAGTCCTCAAATGAATCTTTCTCTTTTATTTTCTTGAAAATAACTCAATAAAATGTATGTTGATGGGAATTTTTTTTCTTTTTCTTTCTGTTATCCTTTAGAGGATGTTTCTAATTGATACAACACTTGAAGCTTTCCAATCATCTACCCTCCCATGTCTGGTTTGACAAGTATGCAGTTTGCATGTTCATACTGTAACGGACAGCTGTAAGAATTCATGGTATATAGAGGAGAACTGTGCTACAATTGTTTTCAGGCTTTTACAACAAGACTGTATCACAACTGTATGAATTCTTAACTGATTCACAGAAGAGTGCTAAGCTTGGTAGATTTTTTGTATCTACGTTATAGACCAGGGGTCTCCAACCCCCAGGCCACCAACTGGTGCATGGCCTGTTAGGAACCAGGCTGCACAGCAGGAGCTGAGTGGCCAGCGTGCTCGGGATGCTTCAGCTATATTTACAGCTGCTTGCCATTGCTTGCATTACCACCTGGAGATCAGTGGTGGCCTTAGATTCTCATAGGAGTGTGAAGACTAACTTTAAAGTCAAGGCAGAATATCCTGAGATGGCCACAAATGGAAATAAAGTGTACAATGAATGTAGTATGCTTAAATCATCCCAAAACCACCCTTCCCACCCTGGCCCATGGAAAAATTGTCGTCCACGAAACCAGTCCTTGGTGCCAAAAAGGTTGGGGACAGCTGTTATAGCCTGTGGATCATGTATTATTTTGTAGTTCCTGGACATCAACAAAAAATATGTTGATTAAATATTTTGATAGGGAAAGTAGACTTTCTGGTTTATTATGTTTAATACACTTTATTAATAAAATAGTCACAGAAAGATAGAAAAAGGAAATGAATGATGTCACATCAGAAATATATATAACAGATGGAATGTACTATCTCTGTCAAATGTTTGGTATGCAGAGGAGCCTGAAGGAAAGATGTTATTCTGAAAAATACGTGCTGAAAACACTTGGTGCTGGAAGAGCAATTCACTTTATTTTCTATTTATGTTTCTCAACGCTTTACACTTCAGTAGTACGTATTTTTATTAGTCTGCATTAGTTTGCATGTTCACGAGACACAAAGATGCATTGAAACAAAGTGAGCAAGGAAGTGAATAGGTAGATATACAACAGAAATAAAAGGATTCAGAATATTTGAAGTTTTACTAATTAAGGAAACTGGTTGCATACTGTAGCTAAAATCTGTGAGAGATAATTCAAAATTTAGTGTAAGCCTCTCTTAGTGATAAAACATATCAAGATTAGTTTCAGTGTCCTAAAGTAACTTCCCTCTCACAAAAGCATATTTGCTACCCTGCCATTGCCACACTTCTCCATTCCTTTTAGTTAGCATTTTTCTGTGGAAAATATACATTAACAGTGTGCCTAGGTGGAATTCAGGGGAGAACAAAAAGACCTGAAACATTTTGCAGGTCACGAAAGTCAAACATAAAGTATGTACTCCAGACTTCAGAGCCTGTAATTCGTGTGTTTTTTCCTCATTGGGTAGTTCAGTGGACCTCAAAGAGTGGTCCCTGTACAAACTATCTCCTGGGGAGTACCCCAGTACCATCTGGGGAGGTGTTAGAGATGCAAATTCTTGGGTCTCACGGCACCCTGAATCCACTGAATCAGAATATCTGAGAGTGGGGTCCAATAACCTGTGTTTTAACAAACCCTCCAAATGATTCTGGTGAGCGTTGTGAGAACTTCTGGGCTGGCCCCTTGCTGATTCGATAGTGTGGCTTTTAAACCAGTAGCCACGGTATCACTTGGAAATTATCAAGAGATTGAGATTTTTGGACTCTGCCCCAGACCCAGGGAATCAGAATATGTATTTTCACTAGATTCTCAGATAATATCTCTGCACGTTAAGCTTCCCTCTCACACAAGCATATTTGCTAGCCTGCCTTTTTTCACATTTCTCCTTCTCAAAATAAAATTTGGAACCACCGAGCTAGCCATTCTCTCATGGTTTTCAGCTTTGGGTGCATAATGAAACCACTTGGGAGGTTGAAAAGACTACCTGCAGAGATTCTGATTTAACTGGTCTGGGATGTTATCTAGACACCATCTTTTTTTCAAAGCTTCCCAGTTGATTCAATTATGCAGGCAAGGTTGAGAACCACTGTTTTGAGCCCTCAAACAGCGTTCATTTACTTTTGTTCTTGACAAATGTCTTTATATGAATATTTTCAACCTTGCTGGATGTCTTAATCTTCAGCTACATGGTAGAAGAACATCCCGGGTAAGAGAGGTGACTTTACTCCAGATCTTGCGCAAAGCACCACCTTTAGCTCTGGGCTCCCTCCTGGAGAATAATGTAGAAAAACTAGAGCATGTTTAGAGGGGTGGGACCAAGAGAAATAATGCAAATCATTCCTGTGAGAAACAGTTACAGGAATTTGTAATGTTTGGGCAGCCGGAATGATCTTTTCAAGCGTAAATCAGATTTTATCACGTTCAAGCCTGTCACCTGCCTTTGGATTTGGAAGGAAATCTACGCCTTTCACCAAGTCCCCACACGATCTGGTGTTGGGTACCTCTTCCACCTCATCTCACGCTCCCTGTTCTCCCATTCCTCACCCTCTCCAGGGACTGTTGTTTGTCTCCTTTCCGTTCCTGGGTCACTTTGAGAGTTTCCTTATCTGGGAGTGAATTCCTGTTCTGTTCCTTCTGCCTAAAGTGCTTTCCCCTAAGCTTTTCCTGTGGGTGGAGCATCAGCTTTCAGGTCTCTGCTCAGACACAGTGCTTCCTTATATACTCAGTCTCTTCTGGTGCCTTTCTGGAACAAAAGCCCATTTAGGTTCTGCCTGATGACTCCTGTGATCTATAATTATCTTATTTTACTTGTTCATTTTCTTGATATTATTTCCCTTGCCAGAATGTGAGTTGCATGAGGACAGGGATCTTACTGGACTTATTCATTGCTACATTCCCAGGGTCTAGAGCAGCACCCCTCACCAAAGAAAGAAAGAGAAGTCGCTCTGTCGTGTCCGACTCTTTGTGGCCCCGTGGACTATAGCTCACCAGGCTCCTCTGTCCATGGGATTTCCCAGTCAAGAATACTGGAGTGGGTTGTCATTTCTTTTTTCAGGGAATCCCTACCCAGGGATCGAACCCAGGGCTCCCACGCTGGAGGCAGACGCTTTACCCTCTGAGCCACCAGGGAAGTTATGCTGCTGCTGCTAAGTCACTTCAGTCGTGTCCGACTCTGTGTGACCCCATAGACAGAAGCCCACCAGGCTCCCCCATCCCTGGGATTCTCCAGGCAAGAACACTGGAGTGGGTTGCCATTTCCTTCTCCAATGTGTGAAAGTGAAAAGTAAAAGTGAAGTCGCTCAGTCGTGTCCGACCCTTAGCGACCCCACGGACTGCAGCCCACCAGGCTCCTCCATCCATGGAATTTTCTAGGCAAGAGTACTGGAGTGGCTTGCCATTGCCCGCTGAATGAAAAATGAAGGAACAGAGAAAACTTGGATAGTTATTTTCAAATATTAAACAAACTGTAACTAGAAAGGAGTTCAGATTTGAATGGCTATCAAAATTAAAAGCAAAAGATGAATATTGTAAGGGGATTAATAGCTAAAAAAATTTCACAAGGCTGAAAGGAGCTATACGCAGCCAAAGGATGAAGTCAGCTGTCCAGGTAGATGGGTCCAGGTTTCAGCTGGATGGCATTTGACAGTTGTCAGTGAGGTGACGCAAACATCTGGAAGGTGATTGGTTTCAGTGATCACTGATGTCCTATTCAACCTCATGATGCTAAGAGAATGAAAATGAAGGCGGGTTGCTAGGGACAGGTGCACTGTCAGTGTTGAGAAGATGGAGCAGACAGTTTTACAGCCATGAAGAAAGGCAGAAACATTTCAAAAGTCAGGTCAAGACCTGAAAAGGACTATACTAGAGCTTGATTGCTGTACGTGTGTTCGAGCAAACTCATCAGAGCTATTGTAGCTATTGTAGCTCTGAAGATCACTACGTCATGGCACAATATCTTTCACAGTACCGTTTATATTTTCCTTTTTAAAAAGTGTGACATATTAATTGTTATTTTTCACTTTGTAAAAATACTGTGTTGCATATTTTATTCATATTCTATACTATTTCCATGGCTTTCAAGTATACATCAAACAATCATCTCTGAAACCAATCTTATTGAGTATCTTTGAAGTAAAATACTTGTATGCCTTTATGATTGTGCTATAAAGATACATTCCTAGTAATGAAAATAATAGTTGGAAGGGTATTCAAGTATCTGAGGCTTTAATAATTGTTATTTATAGTGATAAATTTAAGTCATTAATATTCTTTGTTTAAAGAGTCAGGCAAAATTACTGGTTTATTTTGGAAAGAATTCTATTCAACCCAATTAAAAGAGTTTGGGTGCATAAATTATGAAATCAGCTTTCCAAAAAAGTTAACTATCCAGATATATCAATTCACCAAGGCTACCCTCCTTGTCTAATTTTTTTTTTTTTTTTGGCCACACCGCATGGCCTGTGGGATCTTAGTTCCCAGACCAGGGATTAAACCTGGGTCATTGCAGTTAAACCACAGAGTCCTAACCACTGGACAACCAGGGAATTCCCTTGTCTAAATTTGTTGCAGAGATTTATATTGCTTGAATAGAAATGTGCTTAATACTACAGATAATATACACATAATCTCTTTGACCTTATTGGTACTGTCCACTCCATCATTGGAAATGCATTGTCAAAATTAAGTTGAACTCTTTTCTAAGTAAGGAAAAAGAGGTTATTGGGCTAAATTATTTCATTCACTGATCTGTACTGTATCCATATACGGAATAGCTGTTTCAGCCTTCACTTCATTTTATTATTTAGACATTCCTCATGTTTCCAGTTGGCAAATCTCATCAGAAGGGTTCAGTGGACATTCCAAGAAGGCCTGGTACCAACCAAATATTGAGATTGTCTCTAAGGGTAGCTTTACCTCACTTTGGATATTCAGCTGTTTCTTTTTTGCTGTGGCCATATGCTATGTGTTATCATTAAATTGTTTATCAATGAGCTCAGTGCTTACAACTTAATTTGGGCAATTAGTTACTGGAATGGCTGATGGAGGCCCTAACAGAGAATTAAAGTCTGACTAATAAACATGTTCACAGCAGTTAAATTATAGTTTACCGCTTCAACTGCCAATTACCTTGTTGGAACTTTGGAGGAGGATTTGTTAATCAGCAATAGCGTGGTCTGTGCTTTTTTCTCCCTCCCTGCATCATGGTGAAATCATCAGTGGTTTTTCAGTACTCACATCTTCTAGGTTACATTCAATTATGTGTTTCTGTTTTTTTTCAGTCACCAAAATTTGTTGTTTTACTTTATATCATCTCCTAAACTTGGTCTTCTTTTTTTCCTATAACTCTAGTTCTCTATCACATTCTCATTACCACTTGCTTGAATTATCAATTAATATAATGTTTACTGGGAATGGAGTTGGAAAAAACCATTAATTATCGAGGGGTTTCTGTAAGCTAGGGATCATAGAGACATGTTTCAAACATTATCTAACTTTTACTACAAATTGTGAAAGTTATTATTCCCGTTTTACATATGGGGAAACTGAGGTGCCAAGATGCTGTGTCTTTGCATGTGTGTTAGTCACTCAGTCGTGTCTGACTCTTTGTGACCCCGTGGACTGTAGCCTGCTAGGCTCCTCTTCATGGATTCTCCAGGCAAGAATACTGGAGTGGGTTGCCATGCCCTCCTCCAGGGGATCTTCCCGACCCAGGGATCCAAATCAAGTCTCCTGCACTGCAGGTAGATTCTTTACTGTCTGAGCCACAGGGAAGCCCTAAGATACTCTATACTGTAGACAATATCTAGTTTCAATCTAGTTGTGCTTGATTTATAAGTCTCTCCACAATGCCACACACACGATCTCTACAATTAGTTTGAGTGCCTACTATGTTCCAGAAGTTAAATTGTGTAGGATCTGTGAAAAGAATAAGATTATAATCCTTTTCCTGGGTGAACTCATATTTTGGAAGGTAAACAGTCCTAAGGTAAACACACATAAGACCATTCTGAAACACAGGTACATTTGGGGAGGGCAGAATGAGTGGGTTCACAGAAAACTTAAAGGATGGTTGTGAGGATCAGAAATCATTTATTGGAGACTGAAGAAAAGAGAAGGAGGTCCTTTTTCTTTGATGAAGCCTGGGTTTCAAAGTAGCAACTGACTGGCAGATATATGGTCCAGCTGGGTATAGGGACGCAACCAATGCCACCGGGCCTGGGATTTCTCTTTCTGTCTCTCATCTCTACATTGTCCTAGTTGACTTTGACCTCAGGAGGGTCCTCCCTCATGATCAGCAGCAGTTATTAACCTTTTGTGGTCTGGTCTTCAAGTGCCATGCAAAAAAGCTTGCAAATCTTTGTCCTCGGATTGCAAGAAGTGTCTCTTTGTCTCTCATTGGAAAAGGGGCCCATCACTGGTCAACCAGCCTGGTCCAGGGTAATGTGCCATGCTGGTTGGTTTAGGTCTGTGTCACACACCATCCCCAAGATATCTGGAGTAGCTCACCTGGAACCTGCATGTTGAGAGGGAGGGAGAACTAGCATCAGGGCACTGTGCCAAGAGAAACATGAGTGGGTCCTGGGTGGTAAAAACAGGCATTCACTGTCACTGTTCTCCACAGCTGTTGGCTTTTCTAGTGATCCTTTTTCATCTCAGATCCAGTTAAATGCATGCAAAAGACAGAGATCTTATTTTCAGGAAGATCATATGTATGAAAACATCTAATCTCTCTCATCTCTCAACAGCTAACATGTATTTTCTTGTATTTTATTGACATAGTTAACTATGACTCAGATCCTGAACTCTTTATTGCCAAATTCAGACTTAAATTGAAGAAAGTAGGGAAAACCACAAGACCATTCGGGTCTGACCTAAATCAAATCACTTATGACTATACAGTGGAAGTGACAGATAGATTCAAGGGATTATATTTGATAGAGTGCCTGAAGAACTATGGACAGAGGTTTGTAACATTGTACAGGAGGTAGTGATCAAAACCATCCCTGAGAAGAAGAAATGCAAAATGGCTGTCTGAGGAGCCCTTCCAAATAGCTGAGAAAAGAAGAGAAGCAGGTAGACACTTATAGAAGCAAAGGCAAAGGAGAAAAGGAAAGATATACCCATCTGAATGCAGGGTTCCAAAGAATAGCAAGGAGAGATAAGAAAGCTTTCCTCAGTGATCAATGCAAAGAAATAGAGGAAAACAACAGAATAGGAAAGACGAGAGATCTCTTCAAGAAAATTAGAGATACCAAGGGAACATTTCATGCAAAGATTGGCTCGATAAAGGACAGAAATGGTATGGACCTAACAGAAGCAGAAGATATTAAGAAGAGGTGGCAAGAATACACAGAAGAACTGTACAAAAAAGATCTTCACGACCAAGATAATCATGATGGTGTGATCACTCACCTAGAGCCAGACAGCCTGGAATGTGAAATCAAGAGGGTCTTAGGAAGGATCACTATGAACAAAGCTAGTGGAGGTGATGGAATTCCAGTTGAGCTATTTCAAATCCTAAAAGATGATGCTGTGAAAGTGCTGCACTCAATACGCCAGCAAATTTGGACAACTCAGCAGTGGCCACAGGACTGGAAAAGGACAGTTTTCATTCCACTCTCTAAGAAAGGCAATGCCAAAGAATGCTCAAACTACTGCACAATTGCACTCATCTCACACGCCGGTAAAGTCATGTTCAAAATTCTCCAAGCCAGGCTTCAACAGTATGTGAACCGTGAACTTCTAGATGTTCAAGCTGGTTTTAGAAATGGTAGAGGAGTCAGAGATCAAATTGCCAACATCCGTTGGATCATCAAGAAAGCAAGAGAGTTCCAGGAAAACATCTATTTCTGCTTTGTTGACTACACCAAAGCCTTTGACTGTGTGGATCACAACAAACACTGGGAAATTCTTAAGGAGTTGAGAATACCAGACCACTTTACCTGCCTCCTGAGAAATCTGTATGTGGATCAAGAAACAACAGTTAGAACTGGCCATGGAACAACAGACTGGTTCCAAATTGGAAAAGAAGTACGTCAAGGCTGTATATTGTCACCCTGCTTATTTAACTTCTGTGCAGAGTACATGATGAGAAATGCCAGATGAAGCACAAGCTGGAATCAAGATTGCGGGGAGAAACATCAATAGCCTCAGATAAGCAGATGACACCACCCTTATGGCAGAAAGTGAAGAGGAACTAAAGAGCCTCTTGATAAAAGAGAAAGAGGAGAGTGAAAAAGCTGGCTTAAAACTCAATATTCATAAAATGAAGATTATGGCATGTGGTCCCATCCCTTTATGGCAAATAGATGGGAAAATGATGGAAACAGTGAGAGACTTTATTTTCTTGGGCTCCAAAGTCACTGCAGATGGTGATTGCAGGCTTCAAATTAAAAGATGCTTGCTCCTTGGAAGAAAAGCTATGACAAACCTAGACAGTATATTAAAAAGCAGAGACATAACTTTGCCAACAAAGGTCCATGTAGTTAAGGCTATGGTTTTTCCCGTGGGCATGTATGGATGTGAGATTTGGACTGTAAAGGAAGCTGAGCGCTGAAGAATTGATGCTTTTGAACTGTGGTGCTGGAGAAGACTCTTGAGAGTCCCTTGGACTGCAAGGAGATCACACCAGTCCATCCTAAAGAAAATCAGTCCTGAATATTCATTGGAAGGACTGATGCTGAAGATGAAGCTCCATTACCTTGGTCACCTGATGCGAAGAACTGAATTTGCGTTTTAAGTGCATGCTACTAGATGCATACAAGTTCATGAGTGTGAATAATGCTATGATTCTACTTACACATAAGCATATATGTGACTTTTCGTATTGTCCAACAGGTCCCTAAAGTTCTAATCTCTTAAAAAATTTTTTTAAAGATTTTTATGTTCTTCAGATTGCATTATTTAAATTGAACAAACTTCAAGTTCTTTGGCTAGCTTCTGTCGCCTTCATTCTATTGAACTATCCAAATATATACTTTTTAAAATTTCAGACAAAAACATAGGTTTTTCAGTTGTGGAATTTCCATCTTTTAAATTTGTTTATTGTGTACATATTTTCCTTTAAGTATTTGATCATAGTTATAATAGCTGCTTTAAAAAACCTTGTCTGCTCTTTTCAATTTATGATCATCAAGGATTTGTCTGTTTATTAAATTTTTCTCTTGAAAATGGAGCATATTTTCCATTGAGTAATTTTGGATTTTATCCTAGATATTGTGAAATGTTATGTTGTACAAAGTCTGTTATATTCCTTCAAAGAGTGTTGATTTCTGTGTTTTAGCAGACATCAACTTGGTTGCACTCAAATTGCAAACTCTGACTCCTGGGAAACAGTTCAAATCTTAGACTGGGTTCTTTTTTCTTTAGTGGAGTCTGTCCAACACATGCATGGTTCAGGGATTAACCAGAGATTTGTGCAGAGTCTAAACACAGAATTCGGGACTTTCCTTCTCTGTTTTCTTTTTTTTGTTCTAGAATTCCCACTTTCCAGTGTTTGTGGTTACTCTGAACTCTGTCCTCTGATTCTTGAGGCAAGAATGACTGTGGTTTTTCTACTGAAGTTTTAGCCACCTTGTGCAATGTTAGCTTCCAGTTGCCCTTAGGCCAAAAGCTGTAAAAAAATGAGAACCGCAACCCTTGCTTTGGTTTACTCTCTGATGCCTTCAGGTTGTTGCTTTGGGTATTTTGTTGAGAGTTTACGGTCGTTATATGCAGGGGAGTCAGACGTGGTAAGAGAGTGCACGCCCACATCGTAAGGGGAGCCCTGATTAACTCCTCTTCACATGAACTTCATCTTGTATCCTTTGCGCCTCATTTGGTGTCACGGTGTCCTGTTATTTCTGTGTGGATATTGCACCCTTATTTCTCTTTGAAATTCTCCAAATATTATTTCAAACTCATTTTTATGTTGTATGAAATAAATTCCATTTCAAGTATAATTTGTGTTCTCTATTGTTTCTTTTCCTCTTCTCATTTAAAAAAAAAAATTGAGAATTTGGAGGCTTATTTTGAGTGCATTTGTTTTTGTTTTCTCTATCCCCTGTACTATAGCTACGTTATGTTTTTGTTTGTGTTTGAGCCACACCAGAAGGCTTGTGGGATCTTAGTTCCCCAACCAGGGATTGAACCCACGCGATGGAAGTGAAAGCTCTGAGGCCTAACTACTGGACTGCTCAGGAATTCCCTGCTTTATGGTGGACTCCACTTAGCTTTTTGGCCCTCAGTCGAAAATTAGGATTTATAATCATACTTCAATAATATATGGGAATGTGGAAGACCTAGTAAGCAGTTTAGCTGAGCTTCTAGTAGCAAGGTTATGCTTTTCCTTGGGCTCAGAGTTACTGATAAGTTACAGACCCTGTTAACAGATCTGCCATGTTCCTTTCACAGGTGAGAGAACTCATGTCAGGCCCTGATTTCAAGTAGTGACACTACTATCCCCGTCTTGCACAAAGTACAAGAATCAAATTCCCAATGGCTGTTTCTCCCTTTTGACCTGGATAGGAACCCCCATCTACCCTTTGGGTAGCCTGGATATTATCTTTTCTACAAATCTGAGTATGTCTTTTTGGGTCTATCTTAATAGTTCACCTATTATTGCTACGGTTTGGAGTAGACGGTTTATAAAGCATGACCTCATTGCAACGTTTGACTCTGAAGTCAAGACAAGCGTTTCTATCTTGTCTACTATATACAGCAATGCTTCTGTATCTTCTTTTGCTTCTCCATTTTGTGTTTACCAGAAAATACATTTAGTTTTCCTTTCCATATTCTCCTGAAGCAGGTAGATGCAATCATACTTGAGTGAAGCAGGACTCCTGATTTTTAGAATTAAGGTCAGGAGGACGGAGTTATTGAGTATTTACATGTGAGGTGGGATATCAAAGGCATGAAGGAATGGCATTTGTGAAAAGGAAACATCATAACTTGGGGGTTAAGATAATAGGATATGGCCAAGATGCCGTAGGAAGACCCTGTGTTCACTTCTTTCCATGGGCATACCAAAGTAATTATTTACAGAGTAACTGTTGATGAAACGGACCTGAAGATGAACAGAAAGGATTTTCTACAACAAAAGGTTTAAAGAAGGAGCCATAATGAGATGGGTAGGAGGGGCACAGTACTGCCCAGGTCAAGTGTTAGTTGCTCAGTCATGTCTGACTCTTTTGTGACCCCACGGACTGTAAGCCCAGCCAGACTCCTCTGTTCATAGAATTCTCCAGGCAAGAATGCTGGAGTGGGCAACCATTCCCTTCTCCAGGGGATCTTCTAGATCCAGGGATTGAACACAGGTCTCCTGTATTGAAGGCAGATTCTTTACCATCTGAGCCACGAGGGAAGATCCAGGTAGGCAATCCACAAATTGGAGGTTAATCACCATGGCAGAGATCCTCCCTAAGGAGTGAGGGGTCCATTGGGCTCCCTAGGCCTGGTGCTTCTGCATCAGGAAGATGAGCACTGAGAATGTCCAGTGGTGCTTGCATACAGGAGAGCTGAACAGTTATACGAAACAGAGAGCATGTGCCCTGCTCTTAAAGGGCACATGCAAAATCTCACATATTCCAAGACCTAGGGCAGAAGGCAATGGCAATACACTCCAGTACTCTTGCCTGGAAAATCCCAGGGACGGAGGAGCCTGGTAGGCTGTAGTCCATGGGGTCGCTAAGAGTTGAACACAACTGAAGCGACTTAGCAGCAGCAGCAGCAGCGCAGAAGCAGTCATTTCAAATCAGATCAAATCCACCTGCTGATCTTGCTTGTGTTGTTGTTGTTTAGTTGCTAAGTCACATCAAGCTCTTTGTGATGCCCATGGGCTCTAGCCCACTAGCCTCCTCTGACCATGGGGTTTTCTAGGCAAGAATACTGGAGTGGGTTGCCATTTCCTCCTTCAGGGGATCTTCCAGACCCAGGGATCGAACCAGCGTCTCCTGCATTGGCAGGTGGATTCTCTACTGCTGAGCCACCAGGGAAGCCCCCCCAAAGGCAGGAGGCAACAGGGACTCCTCTAGGGACATGGACCCAGGTGGAATCACTTTGGGGCACTCATTCTACCATGAAGGCACTGGTGCTGGTCCTAATGGTAAGCCCCATTAGGCACCCTCCTTCTGGTCCACTTGCACTGGAGGCTTATCTATGTACCAGCCACTCAGCAGCAGTCCTGAGGCCCCTTGCCCCAGCCCTGGCCCTGCAGTAGTAGCTGCCCTGGGACTTGCTCCCCACCAGCAGGCGACACTGTGGGCTCCACTGCCAGCTGTGCCAGGACCTAGACTCACCCACCAGAGGGCTGGCAGCCTCCACACAATGCAGGACTGGCCACCATTTGGGCTGGGGCTAGAGATGCATACCAGTGCACCCATAGTAGCTGGCCCTGCCATAGCAGAGGGGTTAGCTCAGGTCATAAAGGCCTTATTGCAAAATTCAGACTTGAAGAAAGTAGGGTAAACCACTAGACCATTGAGGTATGACATAAATCAAGTCCCTTACGATTACACAGTGGAAGTGACAAATCAATTCAAGGGATTAGATCTGATAGACAGAGTGCCTGAAAAACTATGGATGGAGGTTCGTGACATTGTACAGGAGGCAGGGATTAAGACCATCCCCAAGAAAAAGAAATGCAAAAAGGCAAAATGGTTGTCTGAGGAGGCCTTACAAATAGCTGAGAAAAGAAGAGAAGCTAAAGGCAAAGGAGAAAAGGAGAGATATACCCACCTGAATGCAGAGTTCCAAAGAATAGCAAGGAGAGATGAGAAAGCCTTCCTCAGTGATCAGTGCAAAGAAATAGAAACAAACAATAGAATGGAAAAGACTAGAGATCTCTTCAAGAAAATTAGAGATACCCAGGGAACATTTCATCCTATAATGGGCACAATAAAGGACAGAAATGGTGTGGACCTAACAGAAGCAGAAGATGTTAAGAAGAGGTGGCAAGAAGACACAGAAGAACTGTACAAAAAAGAGCTTCACGATGAAGATAATCATGATGGTGTGCTCACTGACCTAGAGTCAGACATCCTGGAATGTGAAGTCAAGTGGGCCTTAGAAAACATCACTACGAACAAAGCTAGTGGAGGTGATGGAATTCCAGTTGAGCTATTTCAAATCCTAAAAGATGATGCTGTGAAAGAGCTTCACTCAAATTTGGAAAACTCAGCAGTGGCCACAGGACTGGAAAAGGTCAGTTTTCATTCCAATCCCAAAGCAAGGCAATGCCAAAGAATGCTCAAACTACTGCACAATTGCACTCATCTCACACGCTAATAAAGTAATGCCCCAAATTCTCCAAGTCAGACTTCAACAGTACGTGAACTGCGAACTTCCAGATGTTCAAGCTGATTTTAAGAAAAGGCAGAGGAGCCAGAGATCAAATTGCCAACATCTGCTGGATCAGTGAAAAAACAAGAGAGTTCCAGAAAAATGTCTACTTTTGCCTTATTGACTATACCAAAGTCTTTGACTGTGTTGACCACAACGAACTGTGGGAAATTCTGAAAGAGATGGGAATACCAGACCACCTGACCTGCCTCCTGAGAAATCTATATGCAGGTCAAAAAGCAACAGTTAGAACTGGACATGGAACAACAGACTGTTTCCAAATCGGGAGAGGTGTACGTCAAGGCTGCATATTGTCACCCTGCTTATTTAACTTCTGTGCAGAGTACATCATGCGAAATACTAGGCTGAATGAAACACAAGCTAGAATCAAGATTGTTGGGAGAAATATCAATAACCTCAGATATGCAGATGATACCACCCTTATGGCAAAAAGCGAATAAAAACTAAAGAGCTTCTTGATGAAAGTGAAAGAGGAGAGTGAAAAAGTTGTCTGAAAGCTCAACATTCAGAAAACTAAGATCGTGGCACTTGGTCCCATCAGTTCATGGCAAATACATGGGGAAACAATGTAAACAGTGACAGACTGTATTTTCTCAGGCTCCAAAATCACTGCTGATGGTGACTGCAGGCATGAAATTAAAAGACACTTGCTCCTTGAAAGAAAAGCTAAGACCAACCTAGAAAACGTATTAAAAAGCAGAGACATTACTTCACCAACAAAGGTCTGTCTAGTCAAGGGTATGTTTTTTCCAGTAGTCATGTGTGAATGTGAAAGTTTGACTCTAAAGAAAGCTAAGTGCTGAAGAATTGATGCTTTTGAACTGTGGTGTTGGAAAAGACTCTTGAGAGTCCCTTGGACTGCAAGGAGATCCAACCAGTCAATCCTAAAGGAAATCAGTCCTGAATATTCATTGGAAAGACTGATGCTGAAGTTGAAGCTCCAATACTTTGGTAACCTGATGCGAAGAACTGACTCATTGGAAAAGACCCTGATGCTGGGAAAGATTGAAGGTGGGAGGAGAAGGGGATGACAGAGGATGAGTTGGTTGGATGGCATCACTGACTCGATGGACTTGAGTTTGAGCAAGCTCAGAGAGTTGGTAATGAACAGGAAAGTGTGGCGTGCTGCAGTCCATCGGGTCTCAAAGAGTTGGACATAATTGAGCGACTGAACTGAAGAGCCGAAAACTTCTCTCACTGGGGAAAGGAAACAAACATCCAGGTCCAGGAAGAACAGAGAGTCCTATACAAGATGAACCTAAGGAGAGCCATACTAAGACGCATTGTAATTAAAATCAAAAAAATTAAAGATAAAGAAGGAATCTTAAAAGCAACAAGGGAAATACAACTCCATGGGAAAGTACAAACCAAAAATCCAGAGAAGATACACAAAAAAAGAAAAAGAAATCTAAACATAACACTAAATATAGTCATCAAATCATAAGGAAAGAGAGAAAAAAGAAAGGAAAAAAAAAAAAGAATTACAAATACAGCCAGAAAACAATCAGCAAAATGATGATAAGTATGTACCAATCAGGGCTTCCCATGTGGCATAGTGGTAAAGAATCCACCTCCCAATGCAGGAGACAAAGAAATGAGAGTTCAATCCCTGTGTCAGTAAGATCCCCTGGAGGAGGAAATGGCAATTCATTCCAGTATTCTTGCCTGGAAAATTCCAGGGACAGAAGAGCCTGGCAGGCTACAGTTCATGGGGTCACAAAGAACTGGACACAGCTGAGTGAATGAGCACACAGCACATATATCACTCAGTAATTACTTTAAATGTAAATGGAATAAATATCACAATCAAAAGACAGAGTGGCTGAATGGATGAAAAACAAGGCCCATCTATGTGCTGTTTCTGAGGCTCACTTCAGATCTCATTAAACATAGATAAATAAGTGTATAGTGCATAGATTAAAAGTGAGGGGATGGAAAAAATGCAAATAGACACTGAAAGAAAGCTGGGGTAGACTACCTCTATCAGATAAAATAGACTTTAAAGTAAAGAGTAACACGAGACAGAGAAGAGCATCACATAATGGTAAAGGAATCAGTAGAACAAGAAGATATAACGAGTGTAAATATATGGACACCCAACATCAGTTCAGTTCAGTCACTCAATCGTGTCTGACTCTTTGCAACCCCAAGAATCACAGCATAGGAGCACCTAAATACATAAAGCATATGTGAACAAACATATAGGGAGAAACCGACAGGAACACAATAATGGTAGGAGACTTATACCCCTTAATCAGTGGACAGATCATCCAGAAAGAAAAATCACTAAGGAAACACTGGCTTTGAAACACATTAGACCAGATGGATAGCTGTATATCTTTACCTATCTATACCTATAATATTTATCACTATGCATTCCAGCAAGTCCACTTCTGGGTATGTTTCTGAAGAAAGCAAGAACACCAATTAAAATATATATATATGTACCCCTGAGTTGGACTGTGAAGAAAGCTGATCACCGAAGAATTGATGCTTTTGAACTGTGGTGTTGGAGAAGACTCTTGAGAGTCCCTTGGACTGCAAGGAGATTCAACCAGTCCATCCTAAAGGAGATCAATCCTGGGTGTTCATTGGAAGGACTGATGCTAAAGCTGAAACTGCAATACTCTGGCCACCTCATGCGACGAGTTGACTCACTGGAAAAGACTCTGATGTTGGGAAAGGTTGGGAGCGGGAGGAGAAGGGTACGACAGAGAATGAGATGGCTGGATGGCATCACCAACTCTGTGGACATGAGTTTGAGTGAACTCCGGGAGTTGGTGATGGACAGGGAGGCCTGGTGTGCTGTGATTCATGGGGTCGCGGAGAGTCGGACCTGACTGAGCGACTGAACTGAACTGAACCGATAAAGGTAAAGAATCTGCCTGCAATGCAGTAGATCCGGGTTTGATCCCTAGGTTGGGAAGATCCCCTGGGGAAAGGAATAGCAACCCACTCCAGTATTCTTGCCTGAAGAATTCCATGGACAGAGGAGCCTGGTGGGTTATAGTTCATGGGGTTGCAAAGAGTCAGATACGACTGAGCAACTAATACACACACATGTTCATCACAGCATATTTTACAGCCAAGATATGGAAGCAACCTGAGTCCATCAAACAGTGAATGGATAAAGATGTGGCATATATATCTACAATAGAATATTACTCAGCCATAAAAAGGATGAAACTTTGCCATTTGTAACAACATGGGTGGACCTAAAGAGTGTTATACTAAATGAAATGTCAGACAAAGACATAATTTCACTTATATACGGAATCTGAAAAACAAAAACAAAGGAACAAACCTAATGCAACGGCAGCAGAGTCATAGATGCAGAGAACTGACTGTTGTCAGAAGGAAGTGGAAGTTTTCCAGTGATAGTGAGGCTGTAAGATATCGGAAGAATAAGAATGCATAATATTCACTGTGATGTTGGTTGTTTACCTGAATTATGATTTTTGTCCTGTTTCCACAGGCCCCAGGTGATAATGCTCAACTTGTCCCTGGCTTATATGAAATTTATGTGTATTTAAAATTTAGAGGGAGGCAGTCCATATACTGAATTACATCATCAGAACCAGCAGAATGAATCAGAGGTGAGAAGAAAACATATAATCCTTGCGTATTTGTTTCAATCCCAAGAGGGATTTCAGATGTCTGTAGGGATTTGAGCCTGTTATATTAACTAGGAGCTCTCAAGTTAAAACGTTATAGAAATGAGGTAGGGGTGGAAGGTAAGGTGGTCAAAGCTCTAGATTGAGTGAGAGGTAGTAAAAGATCAACTGAAAGCAGCTATGTGATCACATGAAGTGCAGCTTGATGGTATTCCCATCATCTGATCATCTGTAGACAAATTCTGACCACAAGTATTTACAGAAGATTCTGGTGTTTTGCAGTGGCTTCCCTACTGACTCAGCGATAAAGAATCTGCCTGCAATGTAGGAGATATGGGTTCAATCCCTGGGTCAGCAAGATCCCCTGGAGAAGGAAATGGTTACCCACTCCAGTATTCTTGCCTGGGAAATCGCATGGACAGAGGAGCCTGGCAAGCTGCAGTCTGTGGGGTCACAAAGAGTCTGACTTGACTTAGTGACTAAACAACAATAACAGCCACAACTGTTCTCTAAAGTTGCTACAAACCCTGAATTAATATAGATACTGAACTAGGGGAAAACAAGGTTATGTTCCTATGAGACTCTGGTTACAACACTGACCTGTGTCGTGACTGACTGATACATTATCTTTTATGGGAGTTTCTGTTTAAAGATCCCCTTATTTAACATACATTATTGATTCATTAACATTGAACTCACGGCCACCAGTGTTGTAACTTGGCCTGGAAGACGCTTATGTAATATATGCATTTTCTCTTTAAGAGATATTAAGCCTTTCTGTGCTCAGCAACACTAGACAGAGCTTTATTATTTTGCTCAAGGATGTTTCACATAGTGAAACGACCAAAAGAAAGCACAAAAATGTGAAGAATGCGCCACTGCACAGACCACGAAAAGGACACTTGTTTACAGTACTGAACCCGGAAGGCAGAATGTTGCCTGGTCCAGCCTCAGCTGGGACGTGGCCATTGGATGATTCAGTTTTTTTGCTTCTCCACAGGTGTCTGTGAACAGCCTCAAGAGCTCAGCGGGTATTGATTTTGGGGTTATGAATAACTTTTAGCAAGTAGGTAAATTCACAAACACAGAGCTCTATAAATAATGATGATTGACTGCATATTTATTTTGATAGGTGTCAGCACAGGCTTAGGACTTGGCAGCCACAAGTAGAATCTTCAATTCTACTTTTAATATTCCAAGTAAAAAGAAAAAAAAAAAACAGAACATGAGCTTTAATTATATATTTTCATTCCTCTACATAGTCAGAGAAAATATGACTTGTCTAGCAATTCTTGTAGAGGCTGTGCTTTTGTGCAAAATGTGCATCTACCCCAGAAAATTGATGGAATAAGTTCCTAATAAGTTAAAGCTCATGTGTTTATTGCCTTATATGTTTTTTCTAACTGCACAAAAAATTGTAGAAAAATTTAGAGTAATTTGACGCATTAAAATCAATTTTACTCTGCATTCCCAAAAGTCCCAATAGCTTTTGAAATTTGAGTACGTAAAAGCATTTATGAAACTACAGTAATTACTAACAGAGTATATAAAAATTTTCAGTTACTAAAGATTCTCCCTTCACACCCTCAGCTTCAAACTCAACAATTCAGATTACATTGATGGGATCAAAATTTTAACATTCACATAAAAAGCAATTTCAACACATTAGTGATAAAAAAAATATAGTATTAGGTACCTTACTTTCGAGAAAGCATCATATTTTTTTAAACTTTGGCAATCATAATCTGTCAACTGTTCTGGCATCTCTGTCTTTCCTTCCCTTTTATTATTCTTGAGCAGGCAAGGTTCACCCAAAATAAAAGTTATTTACAGCAATGGGGAACCTTTGATTTTTTAAAAGAAATAGTATTTATATGAGGTATTCATTACGGTAAGCTGGAAGGAAGGGAGTCACCTTCTATTCATAGAAGGTGTCAGCATAAGAATAAGTAAGACTGCTGAGCACAAGACAATTGAATAGTGATTGTTTTTTAAGGGTTAGAAGTGAACCTCCTAAATCCTGCCATATGGACTGCTTTTACTTTGACTAATGTTTTAAAAAGTTCAAAATTGTAGACACCTAACTCAGGGTCAGAATTGTTCTATCAGGTGGAAAAGAGTGGGTTAGAGGCTACCAGCTCACCCTGAGGGTTTTGTCTAACGGACCTATAATCTCTTGCATGATCTTCTTTTTCTCCAAGGACTATATGTGTTTAATTGTATAGTTCTAGGATTAAGAAAGCACTCTGTGACTAGATAATACATTTGTATTAACTGAATGATATGGGTGCTTGATTTTACGAATGTAACCTCTCTGGCACCATGCTTGACTTAAATAAACTAAATGTAGCATCTGACATGGAGAAGGAAATGGCAGCCCACTCCAGTGCTCTTGCCTGGAGAATCCCAGGGACGGGGGAGCCTGGTGGGCTGCCGTCTATGGGGTCGCACAGAGTCGGACGCGACTGAAGCGACTTAGCAGCAGCAGCAGCAGCAGCATCTGATATTCTTGTCTGCTCATGGTAAGAAATGGAAGCATTAAGTGTTTATTGATATTAATTAAAGTGGACACAATACCTGGATTGAAAAAGCATAACATATATATATATATATATTTGCCTGTTTACCACTATTTGGATTATTAGATACTAGAGTGTGTGACAAATGAAGGGCATTAATTACATAAACAGGTTAGATACTAATTGATTTAGGACTTTTGGCCTGGTGAAAGACAGGATCACATAGTGTAGAACCTTTGGAGGCTCCTTTGATGATCCCATTTTATAGATGGAGATAGAAATAAATGTACAGAGAGACTATGTGACATGTCTATGAGAACTGAGCTTAATCAAAGACAGAAACTGATACGAAATATACAAATCATAAACTCCTTTACCTTATTATTTACCTAGCTCTTTTGTTTCTAGCCCAGGAAGTAGCTTTTTGTGTGATTTTAAGGATTCTGGTTGGAGCTTGTTAAAACCAACTGGACCAAAAGCCCTAGGGGCTGTTAACAAATAGTAAAATACATGCTTTGACTTGGTGAGTAATTGCTTAGAACATTAATCATGCTCATCATTTGACTAAATTGTCTACCCCTCTGCTTTATTTCAATTTTCACTTTGTTGTCAATAGAGGGAAAACATTTTGCAGTACAGTTTATTTTCTACTTGTCTGACTTCTCTTAATGCAGTCTACTTTGTCTTTGAAAGATAAGTACAGAAAAGTACAATGATTTAAAGGAAGAGAGAAACTGCCTGATCAGATTCTATCCTTCCCTTTGTGACCGAGAAAGAGGGTTAACTCAAGAAGCCAGGATTTGATATCCTAACAAGTACCAGAGTTACTAATGCAGCTGATGCTGTAAGCAGTCCATTTATTCACATAATAGGCACTTCTCCTACCTTAGGACTCTCACATACACACGGCAAGAGCAGTTTAACTCTCTTACTATGATCAGATATGAACTACCTTTCCTGATCATGCTCAGCATTGAGTCATAGTTTCTTTTCTTTTTTTGCCCCATAATTCCAGTTATCTAAAGGAAGATGAAATGAAGAGCAAGGAAAGGGAAGGACATAACATATTACTGAGTACTTATGTGATAGATCATATGCTGGAATATTTTAATTATATTACCTTTTTTGATCCTCCTAAAACCCGTGGAAGTAAATACTGCTCATATTTTTATGGTGAAATGTTAAAACTAAAAAATTTAATTATTTGCCAAAAATGATATGGTTAGTAAGTGGAGATAGTTGCTAAATCTGGGCTCAAAACCAAAGAAAATATGGCCTAAAGAGGGCCTAGAAAAGAAGCAGAAGGTGTAACATAAAGATCCAAACTTGCCTGGAGTCCTTTTTAAAAAGTTCAGTCTTTCTTCTTAGAATGTTCTGTCTTGATTCTTTTGCAGAATCAGGTGCATAGCACAGTCATCTGTATCCCTGTTCTTTTGACTAAATTCATTCCCTTTTCACAACAGTGGAATTTTTTGTTCATTTAAAGGTCATGTTTTTAGAGCTATTGACCCAGAGTTGTCATCACATTCTTCCTACTTCAAATAGTCTGAGTAAGATAAACATATTCTCTATCATTTTACTGCTAACCAGATTGACTCTTCAAACAGAGAGAAAGAGATAACCATACATAATATGTCACAATACACTTGCCTCTGTGATGGAAACTCTCTCCCTGAAATGTACATGGATTGGAGTATCCTCACTCTGGAGTAAAAGCAGTCCATAGGAGAAGGTGGGAGTCAAAAACCAGGGAGACAAAGAGTAAAGAAAGTTGAATGCCATGGGTAAGGAGAAAAGGCATAAGGCAGCTGGGTTCAGGAGAGGGAAAAGGGTGAAGAGAAGTAGAAAATCCCCCTGTGGACATTTCCTCAAGACATGCTAGAAGAACAGGGGCCCAGCAGAGAGGGCTTCTCTAAATGAGGAGCCATTTAACCCACCAAGGTTGGTCTTTCTGTTTCGTATTTCTCATGGCCAAGTTTCACGCTACAGGGCTTACACTTCTAGACTGTATGGTCAGCTGGGCAGGACCATTCAGGGAGCCAGTCACTGAAGATATAGCATGGCATATTATGCAAAAGTGTAGAGGATCATAGTTTGTAGCATGAGTAGGCCATGAGGGTCATGTGGGAAGCCTGGGGATTCTCCTGGGTCTCCATCCAGCTCGGAGAACCCATCAACTGTATCAGTAAAGGAAATTGCAGAATGGCCCAGGCAGTGATAGGTAGCTTTGGAAAGAACGAGGCAGTAAGACATTCTGAGAAGTTGCGCAGGTTTGTGTTCATTAAGCGGGGCTGTCATCATCTCCCCAAGGGTCATCTCCTTTCTAGTCAGACAGGAGAAGAAAGAACATAGATGAGTGGATCTGGGGAGTTTTCATGAGATAGTCCTCCAAGGCAGACGTCACTTGTGCACACATTCCAGCGACAATTCATCCACGTGGCCACCTTGAATTGCAAGGGAGGCTGGGAAATGTAGTCCAGCTGTGTACCTAGAAAGAAGAGGAAAGCTGGTGAATGAGGGGCCCCTGGCATATCTGTTGTATAAATAACAAAGTGAGGTCTAGAGGTGAGGTGAATGCCTGGCTAAAAGTTCAGTTCAGTTGCTCAGTCATGTCTGACTCTTTGCGACCCCATGGACTGCAACACGCCAGGCCTCCCTGTCCATCACCAACTCCCAAAACTTACTCAAACTCATGTCCATTGAGTCAGTGATGCCATCCAACCACCTCATCCTCTGTTGTCCCTTTCTCCTTCTGCCTTCAATCTTTCTCAGCATCAGGGTCTTTTCAAATGAGTCAACTCCTCACATCAGGTAGCCGAAGTATTGGAGTTTCAGCTTCAGCATCAGTCCTTCCAATGAATATTCAGGACTGATTTCCTTTAGGATGGACTGGTTGGGTCTCCTTGCAGTCCAAGGGACTCTCAAGAGTCTTCTCCAGCACCACAGTTCAAAAGCATCAATTCTTCAGTGCTCAGCTTTCCTTATAGTCCAATTCTCACATCTAAAAGTTACACAACTTAGAGTCCAAATTTTTCCCATGAAGATGTGCGTCTTACTTTTTGACTCCAGGACTATCTGAAAGTTTGTGGATGTAAGCATCCAGTATTTACTGCATTTCAGAATAAGGGCTGACCCTTTTGTTTGGTTTTGAAATGAAAGCATAGACCTCACCATATTTTACCTCCTTTGGTATTTTAAAGTATGCAATATGGCAGAAGATATAATTTATATCACATTATAATTGAAGTTAGCAAGAATTGGTTGCCTTAATTAATAAATGAAGAGAAATTCTTGTTTGACATTTCATTGACCCATTAAACCAAAAGGCTCAAATCATGGTACTTCTGTGAGAATAAAGTATAGGTAGGTACTTTACTCCTCTCAATCTTTGAAGAAAAACTAGGCATTCTAGTTTAGCCAGTGTGAGTTAGACCAACCCAAAATATGTAGCCACAAACAAATGTTTTAAGCAAAATTTTTCAAATATTATATAAGATAAAGCAAATAGGAGTGATCTTTATAGTTCAGAACATGGACTAAACCTCAAAGTTGAGGCCAATGGGCGATAAGTGGTTTATGATCTAAACAGATGTGCTAGATACATCTTTGAGTCATACACCAAGCAGCTGACATATAGATCTGTGTCCACCACATAACTTTAATCCATATAAGAGGAGGCTAGAGGTTAACTAAGTAAGTTACTTGAAGTTTTTTAGGAGTAGAGAATGCTATAGCATTTTTCTTCTCACTTAGGAGAAAGAAGAGGAAGGGGAGTAGTTCGTTTCTTGTCTTAAGTCAAGTGCATGTTCAGTCACTCAGTTGTGTCCGACTCTTTGTGACCCCATGGACTGTAGCTCACCAGGCTCTTCTGTCCATGGAATTCTCCAGGCAAGAATGTTGGAGTGGGTTGCTATCACCTTCTCCATAAGTCAAGTGAGGGGGACTCAAAAGAATCATCTAGAACATGACCCCTGTATGAAAAAGGAGAAGACATGTGCTTAGGCTTCTCTGGAAAACTCTGAAGGCACGGATCAGACTGGCCTGTTTCCTCTGCTAGGATTGAGGAGCCAGCAGTTGGGCAAGCTGTACTCTGCAATTTTGTGGGAGTCAAACATTTAAGAATCTTCTGTGGGTCAAGTGAGTGCATGAAAGAGATGGATAGGCTTGAGTTTTCTCAGGACCCAGCCCAAAGGGACTGAGTGTGTGTCAAGAGAAGCTGGAAGAAGGGCCTCAATTAGGGGGGTGTACTAGGCCTTGGTTATTTCTGAAGGACCCACCAACATACCCCGTGGAGATGGGAGGCGTCAGATGACACCTGGAATGGGTGAATTTAACTCAGATGACCATTATATCTACTACTGTGGGCAGGAATCCCTTAGAAGAAATGGAGTAGCCATCATGGTCAACAAAAGAGTCCGAAATGCAGTACTTGGATGCAATCTTAAAAATGACAGGATGATTTCTGTTCGTTTCCAAGGCAAACCATTCAATATTACAGTAATCCAGGCCTATGCCCCAACCAGTAATGCTGAAGAAGCCGAAGTTAATCGGTTCTATGAAGACCTACAAGACCTTTTAGAACTAACACCCAAAAAAGATGTCCTTTTCATTATAGGGGACTGGAATGCAAAAGTAGGAAGTCAAGAAACACCTGGAGTAACTGGCAAATTTGGCCTTGGAGCACGGAATGAAGCAGGTCAAAGGCTAATAGAGTTTTGTCAAGAGAATGCACTGGTCATAGCAAACACCCTCTTCCAAAACACAAGAGAAGACTCTACACATGGACATCACCAGATGGTCAACACCGAAATCAGATTGATTATATTCTTTGCAACCAAAGATGGAGAAGCTGTATACAGTTAGCGAAAACAAGACCAGGAGCTGACTGTGGGTCAGATCATGAACTCCTTATTGCGAAGTTCAGACTTAAATTGAAGAAAGTAGGGAAAACCACTAGACCATTCAGATATGACCTCAATCAAATCCCTTATGATTATACAGTGGAAGTGAGAAATAGATTTAAGGGACTAGATCTGATTGATAGAGTGCCTGATGAACTCTGGACGGAGGTTCGTGACATTGTACAGGAGACAGGGACCAAGACCATCCCCATGGAAAAGAAATGCAAAAGAGCGAAATGGCTGTCTGAGGAGGCCTTACAAATAGCTGTGAAAAGAAGAGAGGTGAAAAGCAAGGGAGAAAAGGAAAGATATAAGCATCTGAATGCAGAGTTCCAAAGAATAGCAAGGAGAGATAAGAAAGACTTCCTCAGTGAGCAATGCAAAGAAATAGAGGAAAACAACAGAATAGGAAAAACAAGAGACCTCTTCAAGAAAATTAGAGATTCCAAGGGAACATTTCATGCAAAGATGGGCTCGATAAAGGACAGAAATGGTATGGACCTAACAGAAGCAGAAGATATTAAGAAGAGGTGGCAGGAATACACAGAAGAACTGTACAAAAAAGATCTTCACGACCAAGACAGTCACGATAATGTGATCACTGACCTTGAGCCAGACATCTTGGAATATGAAGTCAAGTGGGCCTTAGAAAGCATCACTACTAACAAAGCTAGTGGAGGTGATGGAATTCCAGTTGAGCTATTTCAAGTCTTGAAAGATGATGCTGTGAAAGTGCTGCACTCAATATGCCAGCAGATTTGGAAAACTCAGCAGTGGCCACAGGACTGGAAGAGGTCAGTCTTCATTCCAATCCCAAAGAAAGGCAATGCCAAAGAATGCTCAAACTACCGCACAATTGCACTCATCTCACACGCTAGTAAAGTCATGCTCAAAATTCTCCAAGCCAGGCTTCAGCAGTATGTAAACCGTGAACTCCCAGATGTTCAAGCAGGTTTTAGAAAAGGCAGAGGCACCAGAGATCAAATTGCCAACATCCGCTGGATCATGGAGAAAGCAAGAGAGTTTCAGAAAAACATCTATTTCTGCTTCATTGACTATGCCAAAGCCTTTGACTGCGTGGATCACAATAAACTGTGGAACATTCTAAAAGAGATGGGAATCCCAGACCACCTGACCTGCCTCTTGAGAAACCTGTATGCAGGTCAGGAAGCAACAGTTAGAACTGGACATGGAACAACAGACTGGTTCCAAATAGGAAAAGGTGTACGTCAAGGTTGTATATTGTCACCTTGCTTATTTAACTTATATGCAGAGTACATCATGAGGAACGCTGGGCTGGAAGAAGCACAAGCTGGAATCAAGATTGCTGGGAGAAATATCAATAACCTCAGATATGCAGATGACACTACCCTTATGGCAGAAAGTGAAGAGGAACTCAAAAGCCTCTTGATGAAAGTGAAAGAGGAGAGTGAAAAGGTTGGCTTGAAGCTCAACATTCAGAAAACAAAGATCATGGCATCTGGTCCCATCACTTCATGGGAAATAGATGGAAAAACAATGGAAACAGTGTCAGACTTTGTTTTTTTTGGGCTCCAAAATCACTGCAGATGCTGATTGCAGCCATGAAATTAAAAGACGCTTGCTCCTTGGAAGGAAAGTTATGACCAACCTTGATAGTATATTAAAAAGCAGAGACATTACTTTGCCAACCAAGGTCCATCTAGTCAAGGCAATGGTTTTTCCCGTGGTCATGTATGGATGTGAGAGTTGGACTGTGAAGAAAGCTGATCGCCGAAGAATCGATGCTTTTGAACTGTGGTGTTGGAGAAGACTCTTGAGAGTCCCTTATACTGCAAGGAGATCCAACCAGTCCATTCTAAAGGAGATCAATCCTGGATGTTCATTGGAGGGACTGATGCTAAAGCTGAAACTCCAATACTTTGGCCACCTCATGCGACGAGTTGACTCACTGGAAAAGACTCTGATGCTGGGAAAGGTTGGGGGCGGGAGGAGAAGGGGACGACGGAGAATGAGATGGCTGGATGGCATCACCGACTCTGTGGACATGAGTTTGAGTGAACTCCGGGAGTTGGTGATGGATAGGGAGGCCTGGCGTGCTGTGATTCATGGGGTCGCGGAGAGTCGGACACGACTGAGCGACTGAACTGAACTGAACTGACTAGGCCTTGGTTATTTCTGAAGGACCCACCAACATACCCCATGGAGATGGGAGGCATCAGATGACACCCCCCACTCCTTGGAGGACGTCCTGGGGTCCTAGCTTCTCTTCTGCTAAGCCTTCGTTTCTGGCAGCTCCCACACCCTTTCTCTTTCCTCTTGTCTCTCTGCCTTTCTTCCTTTGTCTGTGGGGGTAAGCGTAGAGGTCAGAATTTAGGAATTCTTCGAAGAAACTCTGTGTTCTCTAATGGCCATACCACAGAAGACCTTCACATAGGGCTTTCTAATTTGTTTTCATTTTAGATTATTAAAATCTTAGTGTCTTTGTTTTCCCCCCTTTCTTATTCAAATTTGCTAAGCATTTGCAATGGGATACAAATTTGGGAGGGAAGTCACTGCATGGGGCTCTCTTGCTTTTTTTGATGAAAGAAACACGGATAATTTAGGGAGATCTTTTGACTTCTGGTGTGTGATGATCTCTTTACTGTGAGGGAAGGGGTTTCAAGTCTACAAAGACATTCTTCATCCTTCGCCTTGTCATGGTTTCCTCCTCACTAGAAAATACCCTTCAGATTGGAGGTTATCAGTGAGACACATATATGACTTCCTTCTTCTCAGTACTGCCTGAGGTAACAGGAAAATGAGATGTATCACTCCCAGGATCCTTCACTTCCTTAAGTACATTAGGGAATGTTCATTAAGATAGTCATTTTTAGATCTATAATACACCTGTTAATAGCTGACCCACATTTAGTTTGATTACAAACTAAATCAATAAAAATTCAATCATTTTCTTGACCTTTAAGATTAGTAGGTGTGAATAGAACCATTTAACTCTGAGATGATTTAACTTGAATTAAAACGGACACTCTATATAATGACATGTGAAGACTATTCACAGAATTAAAATGTTCTTTTCAGAAAATGCAATTAGTACATTAGCACGCTAAAAGTAAAGAAGATTCTTGTTGAGCTCTGGTAAATATACTAGCTGAAAAACAAACTAAACATCTTTTCTTCTTTTTGAAATGTTATCCTTGGTAAGAAAAAGTAGATGCTGAAGATTTTCTCTCTCTTTAGTTCTTTCAATAATATCAGTTCAGTTCAGTTGCTCAGTTGTGTCTGACTCTGCAACCCCATGCCAGGCTTCCCTGTCCATCACTAACTCATGGAACTTGCTCAGACTTATGTCCATCAAGTTGGTGATGCCATCCAACCATCTCATCCTCTGTCGTCCCCTTTTCTTCCTGCCTTCAATCTTTCCCAGAATCAGGGTCTTTTCCAATGAATCAGAATGGCCAATCAGGTGGCCAAAGTATTGGAGCTTCAGCTTCAGCATCAGTCCTTCCAATGAATATTCAGGACTGATCTCCTTTAGGATGGACTGGTTGGATCTCCTTGCAGTCCAAGGGACACTCAAGTCTTCTCCAACACCACAGTTCAAAAGCATCAGTTCTTCAGTGCTCAGCTTTCTTTATAGTCCAACTCCCACATCCATACATGACTACTGGAAAAACCATAGCTTTGACAAGATGGACCTTTGTTGGCAAAGGAATGTCTCTGCTTTTTAATATGCTGTCTAGGTCTGTAATAGCTTTCTTCTAAGTAGCAAGCATATTTTAATTTCATGGCTGCAGGCACCATCTGCAGTGATTTTGGAGCCCAAGAAAATAAAATCTGTCAGTTTCCATTGTTTCTCCATCTACATGCCATGAAGTGATGGGACTGGATGCCATGATCTTAGTTTTTTGAATTAGTTTTAAGCCAATTTTTTCACTCTCCTCTTTCACTTTCATCAAGAGGCTCCTTAGTTCCTCTTTGCTTTCTGCCCTAAGGGTGGTGTCATCTGCATATCTGAGGTTATTGATGTCATGAAAGAATACGGAAATTGTATTCTGTTCAACTTGAAAATAAAAGAGTGATTGAAGGACTTCCCTGGTGGTCCAGTGGTTAAGACTCCACCTTCCAATGCAGGGGATGCAGGTTCAATCAATCCCTGATCAGGGAGCTTAGATCCCACATGTCATGGGGTAAGGCCGAAAAGTAAAAATAAAGTAAAATAAAATATGAGAGTGATTTACGCACCTCATTGAGAAGAATAGTAGGAGGATGTTTGAGAAGGGCGACTCAGTTTTATCAGATTTTTAAACTCTCTATACTTATATGGACAGAGAACGGAACCACTGCATTTTACATCTGGAGGCACCGTTCACATCACAGTTTGTGTGAACGTTGTCCCATGAAGTTGTGTGGTGTGCAGTCTAAGCCTCATGGCTATGTGTGGAGGTCATGCCTTAGAGTCTCTTTTATATTACTTTAACAATAATGATAATGATGAAAGGATAATTCTTCTCAGGTCCAGTAGATTTTAGCTTATTCTCAGTGAAGTATAAACAAATTAAGTAGGAAATCTCTGAAGGGCTGTACCCCAGACGCAGCAGGGAAAGCTGTTGGAAAGGGCTGGTGGCTTGTAAAAATAACTGAGGGAGGCAAAGGAGATGTGTGGGCCTGGAAGGAGAAGAAACAATGGACTGTACCTGCCAGGCTTCTCCGTCCGTGGGATTTTCCAGGCAAGGTTACTGGAGTGGGTTGCCATTTCCTTCTCCAGGAGATCTTCCCAACCCAGGGATCGAACCCAGGTCTCCTGCATTGCAGCCAGACTCTTTACCATCTGAGCCACAAGGGAAGCTCTAATGATAATGATGAAAGGATAATTCTTCTCAGGTCCAGTAGATTTTAGCTTATTCTCAGTGAAGTATAAACAAATTAAGTAGGAAATCTCTGAAGGGCTGTACCCCAGACGCAGCAGGGAAAGCTGTTGGAAAGGGCTGGTGGCTTGTAAAAATAACTGAGGGAGGCAAAGGAGATGTGTGGGCCTGGAAGGAGAAGAAACAATACTGCCTGTGCCAAAGCAGTGACAGCTGTGGCATTCCAGGGGTTTTTGCGATGGACGAGAGTACTCAGCCATAGCAGGCTACTTCAATACCTTCAATTATGGGTGGCGGGAGGCCTTAATGATCAGCTGCTGGTCCTTCTTGACCAGATCAACAGATACACATTGTTCACTATTATTTTTAGATGTACTCTTCCCCAACCCCTCTCCACAATTCTGACATTTCATATTGAAACATGGGCGAGAATACATTCATTTACCTATAGTTGGCTAGATTGGTTCTTCCTACTCAGCTTTCAGATTTGGTATGAGGATGAGGGAAGAAAAAAAGTTTAAACAGATTTGCTTTGATGTTTATGAAATGATGGCAGTGTAAATTCAAGATGTAAAGTATCAACCTTAAATAAGCAACTTAAAATTTAACATAATGTAAAGTTTTCCATTTGCAAAATGTCCAAGACTAGCAGACTCTGGTTCGTGAAAATTTTGTTTGTCTTATTTTTCTTCTGTGGTTCAGACTAAGTCCCTGCTTATGGTTTAGTTTTTTAAAAGATTTTGCTACTGGAATCTGTTCAATAATGTCAGTTCTAATGGTTTCTCTTCCCCCATACAATGTTCCCACAAAGACTACTGAGGGAAACACTCAGAATGCAGGTGTAGGCTCACATTTCATGTGTAGTGGGGTCATATTATTACAGGTCTTAGCTGTATTTCTTCATGTGAACGTTGTATCATATAAACCCTATTTATTTTGCTTGATGATACATGCAAGATGGACCTTTTGGTTACTGTAGATTTAAACTACCCAAAGTATGTATTTCAGTTGCTTTCCCAAGGAAGTTGATGCCTTTTTATAGGACAGACCTCATGTACTCTTTAGTTGTATTTACTGTTCTGTTACCAGGATGGTGTGTTTGTGAGACAGCGGGGTTCATGTGAGTCTAGGATTCCTGGCATTACTCTCAGTATCATTCCGTTTGACAGGTGACCTCAATTCCCTTTGGCTCTATGGCTTTTAGAATTTTGGATTTCACCTAACTGCTATTCTCGCTTAGTGGTTCCTTCACTTAGAACTTCAGATGTCTGTAATACTTGGCTACACGTATTCTTGGATACACTATCCATCACTGTCTGTCTCATGGTTTTATATTATTCTGCGTCACTTCTTTTTTCTATTCATAGGCCCCGTCCTAGTCTGTGCTTAGATTTCTTTGTTAGAGTTTAAGATTTCACACATTGAGAAATTTATCAGGATATAATTTTAATGGCAGTTAGGGTCAGGGAACTAGCCCAGTTCTTTCCCACCTAATCTATGTTTCTGAAAAGAAAAGTAATTGTGCTCTCCTTAACTGGAACTTTCTTACTACTTGAAAAAAATATAATGACAATGCAGACTAACGCTGTGCACACCTCTGGCAACACACACGCATCCAACTTACTTTCGTTAGTTCTCTAGATGGGGAATAATACAAAATATCCTATAAGAGATGATCAGAAAATCATTAGAAATGACCATTTAGAAAATAAATCAGACAGGAACAGTGAGGCAACAGGGACTCAGGGAGCCAGGAAAAGTGTAGGAGGAGGACCATATTTTGGCCCCAAAGAAAGCAAAATGTCATAGACAAATAGGAATGTTTTCTCTTTATTTGATGTTTTTTTCCTAATAGAAGTTCAAAACAATTTACGGGCATATATTAATAATTAGTTCTCTGCACAGCCCCGTTTTTTGAACACTTAAATTGAGGCAGATGGATGACTGACTTATTCAAAGCACTCAGCATGTCAGTGGTTGGATTTTGTTGAGATTCCTCATTCACCATAGACCACACTGCTTCTATGTATAATTCATCTCAGCTTCATCCAAATTAGGAGCTGACATTTTTTGGTAACACAAATCATAGCTTCTTGTCAATAAAGAACTCCACTGTGGGAAACAGACTGCTAGGAGGCTCAGTGTGTTGCTAACTTTGTTGTTTTTGTACAGATTTGAGAGAATCTAATAGTTTGCCACCTTTATGTTGGCACATGGAAATATATGTTTATTGATGAGGTTGATTTTTCTTCAACCCAGGTATTTCCTGGGCAGGCAGGAAAGGAGATCATTTTGAGGCTTTTCTCCTGGGTAATTCAACATGAACTAGCAATAAAAAGGCATTAAAAATGCTTTTGGTTCAATACTTTTTCAGTAATTATTTTAGAATGGTAACTATGAACCTAGTCAACAGAACGAGGCTGTTTTATTTCAAATTTTTAAACATATTTTTGTGGAATTTTAAAAATCTTTTCTCTCTGAGAGTTGTGTGACCCTTCTTATCTTTTAATCTCTTCCTGTTTTGAGAGTGAATACCGATGATCAAAGGTTCAGTTCTGCTTCCTTAGTATGCAGAAGTCATTGACTTCAAGACAATTTCAGATCCAGCTGAGACAGGCAGAGGTGAAGGGAGAACAAGATCCAGAGAACCAAGTGATATTGGAAGATGTATATGAACTTTGATTCCAAACATTAACCAAGGATTTCTCTTTATACACCATAAAAAGCAAATGTGTCACATTTTGACATGGGTAGAAACTGTACAAGTCCTGAATACTGAAAATTCTAGCTAGACATGGTCCAGATGCAATATAACTTTGCTGCATTATATTTTCTACTACATATGATCTCTAAAGAAATTTGGCTGGTTCATTATTAACAATATTAATGATTTTTCCCCCCACAGAATAGCTTTTTATGTTATAGACTGAGAAATATATATGGATGAATTTTATCTAAATTTAGGAGTCTTTATAGACCCTGCCTAATATTTATACTTGTTTTAATTAATTACAAAATCATTTCAGTAAAATGGAACTAAAATAGTGAAGGTTTAATCATGTTTGGAGTTTTCTATAATAAGACATAGACTTTACTAAGAATTCTTAATGAATTGGAGTTTTAAAATATCTTCCTGAGAAAGAATCAAATAAACAAAACTGCTATTAAGAAGTAATATTTAAAAAATCAACTTACAAGACAAAAATCAAGATGCTTA
This sequence comes from Moschus berezovskii, assembly GCF_049115385.1. Lineage (NCBI taxonomy): Eukaryota > Metazoa > Chordata > Mammalia > Artiodactyla > Moschidae > Moschus > Moschus berezovskii. Next base: position 12,695,948 of record NC_142467.1, read on the forward strand.
TCTTGATTAGCACATGTCTAATACTTGTATTCCAAATCTTCTACATCTGTCATTCTTTCCAAAATCACTGATGCTGACAAACATAACTCTGAAGGCGTGGAACATATAAAATCAAAAGAAAGATTATATGATATTTATATTCTACTGACTAAGGCAATATGAATATTAATATAATTTTTAAAGACTTCAAATGAAAATTGTTGAAATGAAAAAAAGAGAGGGGTTTAGGTTAAGACTAAGATAATTAGAGAATTCAAGCAGCTATCATCATCCATGACGTCAATTCAGTTCAGTTCAGTTGCTCAGTCATGTCTGACTGTTTTCAACCCCATGGACTGCCAGGCCATGGGCCTGACCTCCCTGTCCATCACCAACTCCTGGAGTTTACTCAAACTCATGTCCATTGAGTTGGTGATGCCATCCACCCATCTCATCTTCTGTTTTCCCCTTCTTCTCCTGCCTTCAACCTTTCCCAGCATCAGGGTCTTTTCCAATGAGTCAGCTCTTCCCATCAGGTGGCCAAAGTATTGGAGTTTAAGCTTCAGCATCAGTTCTTCCAATGAACACTCAGGATTGATCTCCTTTAGGATGGACTGGTTGGATCTCCTTGCAGTCCAAGGGACTCTCAAGAGTCTTCTCCAACCTGACAGTTCAAAAGCATCAATTCTTCGGCGCTCAGTTTTCTCCATAGTCCAACTCTCACATCCATATGTGACTACTGGAAAAACCATAGCCTTGACCAAACAGACCTTTGTTGGCAAAGTAATGTCTCTGCTTTTTAATATGCTGTCTAGGTTGGTCATAACTTTCCTTCCAAGGAGTAAGCATCTTTTAATTCCAAGGCTGCAGTCACCATCTGCAGTGATTTTGGAACCCCAAAAATAGTCAGCCACTGTTTCCCCATCTATTTGCCATGAAGTGATGGGACCAGATACCGTGATCTTAGTTTTCTGAATATTGACCTAAACAGAAGGACAAACTGGGGTACAGCATTTGCCAAAATTATTTTTTGACTCTCTAATTTATTATACTTATAGTGATGACAAATCAGTAAAATGGACTTGTCTATTTCTCGCAGTATTATACAGGTGTTCCAAAATGGTACCAGCCAACAGCAATTAAAAAGAAAATTCACTCAGAGTCATCTGTTATGTTACTAATAGAGTGAAATTAACATTCAAACTCTATCTTTGTTACAACCTTTTCCCAGAGCCATTGAGAATGCCCTCATTCTAACATCTAAATATATATTAAAGACCATATGTCAAAGAGTCAAGGCCTAATGCTATGTATTATTTATTACACTGGAATTTTACTATTGCTTGAATTGAGAAGTCTGGGACTTGAATATATTTGTTGGTGGTGCAGAAGTTACTGCTGAATTCACATCAATATTATAGTGACAACATCTAATTACTCACAGATAAAGGTTAAATGGCTCACATATTTTCAGAGATGACTGATAAATATAATCCATCCACAATTTTATCCTTCTATTCAGTACTGAGAGTTTACTTTGTATATACTTTAATATTGATAGGTACATTCTAATGTCAAGAGGATTATGAGTGCTATGAAAAACATTCAATTTTATTTTATCAAATTTGCTTTATGCTTACTTTGATGTGAAGAGCTGACTCATTTGAAAAGACCCTGATGCTGGGAAAGAGTGAGGGAAGGAGGAGAAGGGGACGACAGAGGAAGAGATGGTTGGATGGCATCACCGACTCGATGGACATGAGTTTGGGTAAACTCTGGGAATTGGCGATGGACAGGGAGGCCTGGTGCTGCAGTCCACGGGGTAGCAGAGTTGTACACGACTGAGCGACTGAACTGAACTGAACTGTGCTAGGCGCTGGACTTAGAATTAGGCATATAATAAGAAGCAAACAAAAACAGACAAATAAAAGGCAAAAAACTTCAAATTTACCTTTGAGGAAATACTAAAGAGATCTGAAGCAAGAGATTATCTGCAGTGGGCCATGACATGAATTATTCATCCAAATATATGTGTGATTTTTTGTATTATATTCTACTTTGCACAGTTGAAGAGAAGTCCTCAAAACACCTCATGCTTTAAGAATTGTTTCTGGCCTTCAGTCAGTTCAATTCAGTTCAGTCGCTCAGTCATGTCTGATTCTTTGTGACCCCATTGACTACAGCATGCCAGGCTTCCTTGTCCATTACCAACTCCTGGAGCTTGCTCAAACTCATGTCTATAGAGTTGGTGATGCCATCCAACCATCTCATCCTCTGTCGTCCCCTTCTCCTCCTGCCTTCAATCTTTCCCAGCATCAGGGTCTTTTCAAATGAGTCAGCTCTTCACATCAGGTGGCCAAAGTATTGGAGCTTCAGCTTCAGCGTCAGTCCTTCCAATGAATATTCAGGACTGATTTCCTTTAGGATTGACTGGTTTGATCTCCTTGCAGCCAAGGGACTCTAGAGTCTTCTCCAACACCACAGTTCAAAAGCATCAATTCTTCAGCGCGCAGCTTTCTTTATAGTCCAACTCACATCCATACATGACTACTTGAAAAACCATAGCTTTGACTAGATGGACCTTTGATGGCAAAGTAATGTCTCTGCTTTTTAATATGCTGTCTAGATTTGTCATAGCTTTTCTTCCATGGAGCAAGTGCCTTTTAATTTCATGACTGCAGTCACCATCTGCAGTGATTTTGGAGCCCAAGAAAATAAAATCTGTCACTGTTTCCACTGTTTCCTCATCTATTTGCCATGAAGTGATGGGACTGGATTTTGTGATCTTAGTTTTTTAAATGTTGAGTTTTAAGCCAACTTTTTCACTCTCTTCTTTCACTTTCACTTTCTGTGGCCTTAATTAAGCAAAATAATTTTGGTAGTTTGGTAGATATAGAGGAAATTCTCCATAAATTGACTGTTTCCACAATTTTATTAAGCACTCCATGGGGAAAGAGATAAGAGGGTGTATAGGCAGAGAGTTGAGTATCAGTTACATCTCAAAATGCCTAACGAAGCAGCATTTTAGCCAGATAATAGTTGATGACTCTCTTTTCCAAGATGTTTTGCATTGCTAAAATATGACTTATTTGCTAACATTGATTTTAAATTACACAGGACAATATGATACATTAATATCAAAGGGAAAGTGCTGGTAATTATTTTTGTGGGTCTTCTTTACACTCATAATTAAAGATTTATGAGTCGTAATTAAAGTAAAATATAAAATTGTTTACTGGTAGGTCAAGTTGTCATTGCCTTTTGTATTTTACCACAGAAAGCATATTGATCATTTCATAAAATATTTAAAAGTTGAAAGCTTCAAATAATTTTTATTTTGCCAGCGTGAGCAAATATGATATCAACCTTGAAGCTATAATCATAGTTTTAAGTTAAACAGGCAAATCAAATTAATACATATGTGTATAAATGCATTTTGTGTATAAAACAATCTGATCTAAGCACAAGTCAGTCTAAACTTTTTTTATATTGACAAAGGATTTTCAAGTGGCTGTGGATCCAAGATCAATAAAATTTTGTTTTGCTATGATGCTTTTCTCTTTGCTATTTGTCTATGAGGTGTAGCTACCATCAAAATGGGAAGTTTCACATGTAAACCTTGAAAATAACGCATACAGAATCAGTATGAAACCAAGTATATCATGCAGTGGAAAAAACAATGGGTTCATTTACACTTGGTACTAAATGATTATTGTGATGGTAAAACTTGCCCTCAGTTTCTCCATTTGTAAAATGCGTTTATAATATTCTGTGTCTCATTAATAAATGTTATTCTGCAAATACGGCATAAAGTCAGAAATATAACTGTAGGATTATAAGGTCTACCTAAATTTCTTTTATTTGGTCTTAACCCATAAATGATGAATATTAAACTTTTGTCCAAAATTTTCTACATATGCTTTTATAGCAGTCTAAGCATCACTTCATGGGAAATAGATGGAAAAACAGTGGAAACAGTGTCAGACTTTGTTTTTTTGGGCTGCAAAATCACTGCAGATGCTGATTGCAGCCATGAAATTAAAAGACGCTTACTCCTTGGAAGGAAAGTTACGATCAACCTTGATAATATATTAAAAAGCAGAGACATTACTTTGCCAACCAAGGTCCATCTAGTCAAGGCTATGGTTTTTCCCGTGGTCATGTATGGATGTGAGAGTTGGACTGTGAAGAAAGCTGATCGCTGAAGAATTGATGCTTTTGAACTGTGGTGTTGGAGAAGACTCTTGAGAGTCCCTTGTACCGCAAGGAGATCCAACCAGTCCATTCTAAAGGAGATCGATCCTGGGTGTTCATTGGAAAGACTGATGATAAAGCTGAAACTGCAATACTTTGGCCACCTCATGCGACGAGTTGACTCACTGGAAAAGACTCTGATGCTGGGAAGGGTTGGGGGCGGGAGGAGAAGGGGACGACAGAGAATGAGATGGCTGGATGGCATCACCGACTCTGTGGACATGAGTTTGAGTGAACTCTGGGAGTTGGTGATGGACAGGGAAGCCTGGCGTGCTGTGATTCACGGGGTCGCGGAGAGTCGGACACGACTGAGCGACTGAACTGAACTGAAGCAACATAGATTATCTTACTAGACTTTACTTGGAAATACAAACATTTTTTGAAAGGACTGGATGTGCATATAGTAAGTATTCTGTAAGAAAAAAATTATACCTGACATTCTGTAATTTTGCCTGAATGCTTGGTGGACACTGTATTCAGTAAAATCATAATTATCATCAGCAGCATAAAAGCAGAGGGAAGAATTTTGTCATTTATGATTATTCCTGGTGCTACTCATCTCAATCGTTTTTTCATGTAAAGAGGCATCCGTGGAACGGATGCATCTAAGACCTAATCTATCAGAAGTTCTCAAAGATTTTGTGAAGGGCTAATTTTTATTTCCATGAAGATTTGAAATCTTTTGTCAGAGGAATAAGAAGGGAGGCAGGTGGGAAAGTCTTGAGTAGAATAGTACAAGGTGTCCTTGTGGGTTATCTCTGTCTCCTGGTAAATGACACCAAGAATGACATCTGACTGGAGGTCAGCCAAATAAGTCTTCGAGATCTACCAGCAGAGTGCAATTACTTGTTGGAAACTCTTGTTCCATGCAATGGCTGTGCCATATTTTTGGCAACAATATTTTATTTCTAATGTGATATATATGAGGATTTTGTTGAACACATTTTGTTAAATACATGTTAAAAAATACAGATCTGGAAAATTCACCTTTTCTTCCTCCCTCCGTTCCTTCCTTTTTTCTACTATCATTTATTGAGACCCTATCATGTCCAAGAAACACCGAGTTACGAAGCATTCAGAAAGATCCAGCAGACACAGTTCTTGTCTTAAAGGAGGTATGGGTGTGCAAATACCTGTGGCATAAAGCAGGCCATTCATTTCCACTAAAGTAGTGCAAAGCACCATGAGGATTCAAAAGTTAGCCTCTAACCATTAGAGGGATCCTTCTAACTGTAGTCAGCATGAATTAGTTCTCCAAGGAGTCCTTATTCCCTTTAGTGGACCAAGGCATTTAGAAAACAAGATCTGATATGGGATGCTGCTGCTTATTCCTGGTACCCTTCAGTGGCCAGAGTTAGGGAATATATGAATATAAATAGATATTCTATATGTATATATATATGCTCATTAACACAGTTTCATCTCTATTTTTAAATCTATGTATGTCGGTATATATCAGTTTATACCAATATCTCTAATTCCAATTCAAACTATAGGCTTTATTCTAGATTTCTCACTTTTTTTGTAACTTTCCCTAACACTGAGGAACCTGGCTCCCATTATCTATTAATATTATTAGATTGGTTCCCATTACTTGTAACTGTTCTCCCTTTGAGAGTCCTGGCCCCTCCCACTCGCAGAGGCTTTCTTCATCTTTCTTCACCATGTCCTGACATCCTGTACAAGCTACCCTATCCCATGATGTTCTCCTCACCCTGGTCGGACCACAATACCCTGCATCATCTAGTCAGCTGCCGTGTGGGTTACTCAGTAAATATCTGATTGACTACTGTATCTCCATAGCACAATGTTTGGGGTTTTCACAGAGCAGTGTATTGTCACAGGAACAAAAATGCTAACAACATTAGGCTTTACCTCTCTGTTAAAATTGCGTTTTGTTAGTGTGAAACTCAAGTCCAGTTATTTCATTCCAGATAGTAGAAATGAAGTCTGCAAATATATTTTGGATGATGAGGTTTGAAAACGCTCAAAATCAACGAAGAAGGAAAAGGATTTTTCTGCTGACATTTTAAGCTAATTCATTTAATGATTTAATTCTCTCTGGCTTGTAAAAGAAAAATAGATGCGGTGTTTGAAGATACAATGTAGAAACATGCAAAGGACACAGAGAGAAGAGATTGAAAAAAATCGATGGTATTTCCTGGCCATAACTCCATATACAAGTCAGTCAGTCAGTTAAGTTCAGTCGCTCAGTCGTGTCCGACTCTCCGCGACCCCATGAATCACAGCACGCCAGGCCTCCCTGTCCATCACCAACTCCCGGAGTTCACCCAAACTCATGTCCATAGAGTCGGTGATGCCATCCAGCCATCTTATTCTCCGTCGTCCCCTTCTCCTCCCGCCCCCAACCTTTCCCAGCATCAGAGTCTTTTCCAGTGAGTCAACTCGTCGCATGAGGTGGCCAAAGTATTGGAGTTTCAGCTTTAGCATCAGTCCCTCCAATGAACATCCAGGATTGACCTCCTTTAGAATGGACTGGTTGGATCTCCTTGCAGTATAAGGGACTCTCAAGAGTCTTCTCCAACACCACAGTTCAAAAGCATCGATTCTTCGGTGATCAGCTTTCTTCACAGTCCAACTCTCACATCCATACATGACCACGGGAAAAACCATTGCCTTGACTAGACGACCTTTGTTGGCAAAGTAATGTCTCTGCTTTTTAATATACTATCAAGGTTGGTCATAACTTTCCTTCCAAGGAGCAAGCGTCTTTTAATTTCCTGGCTGCAATCAGCATCTGCAGTGATTTTGGAGTCCAAAAAAACAAAGTCTGACACTGTTTCCACTGTTTTTCCATCTATTTCCCATGAAGTGATGGGACCAGATGCCATGATCTTTGTTTTCTGAATGTTGAGCTTCAAGCCAACCTTTTCACTCTCCTCTTTCACTTTCATCAAGAGGCTTTTTAGATCCTCTTCACTTTCTGCCATAAGGGTAGTGTCATCTGCATATCTGAGGTTATTGATATTTCTCCCAGCAATCTTGATTCCAGCTTGTGCTTCTTCCAGCCCAGCGTTCCTCATGATGTACTCTGCATATAAGTTAAATAAGCAAGGTGACAATATACAACCTTGACGTACACCTTTTCCTATTTGGAACCAGTCTGTTGTTCCATGTCCAGTTCTAACTGTTGCTTCCTGACCTGCATACAGGTTTCTCAAGAGGCAGGTCAGGTGGTCTGGGATTCCCATCTCTTTCAGAATGTTCCACAGTTTATTGTGATCCACACAGTCAAAGGCTTTGGCATAGTCAATGAAGCAGAAATAGATGTTTTTCTGAAACTCTCTTGCTTTCTCCATGATCCAGCGGATGTTGGCAATTTGATCTCTGGTGCCTCTGCCTTTTCTAAAACCTGCTTGAACATCTGGGAGTTCACGGTTTACATACTGCTGAAGCCTGGCTTGGAGAATTTTGAGCATGACTTTACTAGCGTGTGAGATGAGTGCAATTGTGCGGTAGTTTGAGCATTCTTTGGCATTGCCTTTCTTTGGGATTGGAATGAAGACTGACCTCTTCCAGTCCTGTGGCCACTGCTGAGTTTTCCAAATCTGCTGGCATATTGAGTGCAGCACTTTCACAGCATCATCTTTCAAGACTTGAAATAGCTCAACTGGAATTCCATCACCTCCACTAGCTTTGTTAGTAGTGATGCTTTCTAAGGCCCACTTGACTTCACATTCCAAGATGTCTGGCTCTAGGTCAGTGATCACATTATCGTGACTATCTAGAGAGTGGAAATAAATGAGAAGCATTTTCATCTTAATTAATCTTGTAGAGTTTAAGTGTGGACAAAAATGCTCTGCTACAAAAAAGATAGGAAATTAAGCTGCATGAAAAAGATTTTCATATGACTTATTTATTTAACTAAATTATAACTTGGAAGATAAGACCTAACTTAGGTTGCAATCACATACTAATAGCAATTAACCAGCACCTGTAAACCAGAGTAAGATTGGGCAGTTTCTATGTTATTAGTGGAATACCAATGACTTGGTGATGGCCAATAGATTCATGACAACTCATGTGGGTAAGGGATTCTAGAATTGCAGTTCTTTCATGGGTGTGTTCATTTTGCCTTGTTCCTTTTTCTGACAGACTCAGTTTACATGGAACATAATTATTAGTAACATCCTTTTTGATTTTGGACTGTTTCAGCTTGAATGATTAATTATATAGTCATCCTAACTTCAGACATATTTGGAGAGTTCATCAAAGTTGAAGAATCTCAACTGTTATTTGTCATTCTGACCTGAAGGAAAGAAGGCAATTTTAAATAAATTCAAAGCCATGTAAGGCTAGCTCCTCTCTGGACTACATGTGAATGCAAATTGGACCAATCAGTGGCATTTTACACTAGCTGTAACTTCTGGGTGGTCTTCAAAGAAAACCCCATTTAGAGTGTATTTCAATGATGCAAGGGGAAATTTCACAAACTGCTAAAATGAGGCTGGGAGGTCTGCATTTGAAAGAGAGGATTTCAATCACTATATTATGGACAGCAGGAGAAAAGCTTTTCTATAGCTGCCACCTGAAACTTCGGCCACTAGTTACTCATCAATATACTTTGTTCATAGAATTCTACTGCTTCCCCATAATATCTAGATGAATTCTGAACACCATGTTATTCAAGGTGGTGTCATGGATTAAAATGTAATTTAGAACTCCTTCTCCACAGTGTTCAATGTTGACAAAATATGCTGTCAATGCTGCCTTTTGTAAAATGAAGGGAAAATAAGATTTAACAGGATTTTATACTTCAGTTGTGTGATTCAATACTAATACGGTATGTTCAGGTGCAAAATTATTAGTAATATAATACTTTCACATTGAGTATTAAGATAAGAATGGGATTTATGTCTGTCAAGATTAATTGAAAAATTCAAGACTTGATTGTGAAATAAAAAATTTTAAAGACCCCCTTGTTTGATCAAATCCACCAAGAGAAAAAATTCAATGTTTATGAACACAGATGCCACACAGATACAACACTTGATCATAAAGACACTGAGAAATCTTTAATCCATTTTGGATGAGGTGATGGAAAACATATGATGAGGCTTTGTCAAGATACGGAGAACAAAAATTAGTACAAAAGATGAGAGAAAGAAAAATTAATTAAAACTAGGAAGAAAGAAAATATTGGGGCTGCGAGTCTCCAAAGAAGTGGCAACCCACTCCAGTACTCTTGCCTGGAGAATCCCACGGACGGAAGAGCCTGGTAGGCTACAGTCCATGGGGTCACAAAGAAGCGGACACGACTGAGTGACTTCACTTTCTTATACAATTTGAAAATGTTCTGTAAGAGTGTTATTAAATATAAGATGCTTTAAAATACACTTTGGGTTTAGAGGTCTAATCAATCATATCTTATTTTCCACCACCACAAAGGGTGGGAATTAACTGAGTAAAATTTTTAGATATGTTTAATAGAGCTTTGTTTTATAAATTCAATTAGTTGTGCATATTACACTGCTTCAACTCAAGGAGGTATCAGCACAATAGATTGTAATTCTTCTCCCCAATCCTTTCTTGCATGCTCTGTTGAGGTTCTCCCTCATCTTGGGCAGATCTCATAGCTTTCTGGTAACTTTCCAGAGTTAAGATGCCCCAGTCTAGTCAGCTTAAACCCCTCTCTCACTTTCCTTACTCAAGTAGGAGCCATCTTTCGTTTTTCCACGTTTTTCCCTCACACCTCGGAGTAGTGGGAAAACCATTTCTTTTACTTCCTCTCTTTGCTTTCTTCCAATTCTTCTCTTGTCTGTAATTGGATTTGATAAAAGAGATGGTAGGGTTAGCTCATGTAGAAATGGATTTTCCTTCCTCAGTTGTGGCTGTGCCTGCGTGTATGCTCAGCCGCTTCAGCCAGGTCCAGCTTCTGTGACCCTATGGACTGTAGCCTGCCTCCTCTATCCATGGGGTTTCTCCAGGCAAGAATACTGGAGTGGGTTGCCATGCCCTCCTCCAGGGGATCTTCCTGACCCAGGGATGGAAACCACGGCATCTCCTTCTGTCTTCTGCATCGCAGACAGATTCTTTAACAATGAACCACCTGGGAAACCCTAGCTGTGGCCACTCTTGGGTTAACGCTGATTGGCAATGAAAATGTTGGCTTTCTCTTGAAGCATACGTGTGAGTTCTTTAGGGAAGTCTGTGGTCTTGCTTCGACTTCCCCTAATACTTGTAAAAAAGTTATTTAAAATCTTCAGTCACAGGAAAAATAATTTCAACATACATGACAAAAGGTTACTTTCCCTTATGTTTAAACATTTCTTATTAATTGAAAAAAAAGTATCTAAATAATAACTTTAAAAATGAGCAAAGAACTTAAAAAATTCAAAAAGAAGAAATACAAATGCTTACAAACATTTGGAAATATGTAAACATATAATAGTGCTGAAAAGAAATGTTTTTGTTTAGCCTATCAGACTGACAGAAGTTTAAAAAATTTGTGTATAAAATGTTTTTGAAATGACTGTTCTCACACTCTGCTTGATGGTTCAATGTTTCTGAGGATAAACTGGTAACTGCATTCAAAGGCCCAGTGAATATGTACAGCATTTGACTGAGAAATTCAAATCCTGTAAATTTATCCCCTTCTGAAATAGTCAGAAATATGTGAAAAAATTTATATACACGAATATGAATTATGACATTTTCAATAGCAAAAATGTGCAAAAAACTAATTATAGAATACTTGTCAAATAAACTATAGAGTATACAATGGAATATTATGAAACTGTAAAAGTGGTAATTGATGTTTACTGAACACTTGTTATTGCCAGGCATTCTTGAAAATTTTTAATATACGTTGACTCATTTAATTCTTGCAACCATCCTATAAGGTAGGTACTAGTATGAAAACCATTCTAGAAAAGAGGAGAATGAGTGTTAAGGACTTTAATTATCTGACACAAGATTGCACAGCTCAGTCAATAAGACAGGTATTCATATCTAAATAGTCCAATTTCAGAGCTTAAATACTATGAAGTACAACTTCTTCAATGTAAATAATAAAGTAATTGTCTATCTACCTGTTGACACAGCTACACATATATTTAAGATATAAAGCTGAATAATAAAAAGACAGTACAGTATGTGTTAAATAAAACAAGTTGTGAAATATATACAAAATGTATATGTAACATACACATAAACATATGATGATGATGATCTAGTCGCTAAGTCGTGTCCGACTCTTGTGACCCCATGAACTGTAGCCTGCCAGGCTCCTCTGTCCATGGGACTCTCCTGGCAAGAATCCTGGAGTGGGTTGCCATTTCCTTCTCCAACATAAACATATATGCATGTATATATACACATATATTGACAAAAATATTCTTGAATGTATTGGAGTTCCAAAGCTCAGAATGTTAATCAGGGGTTATCTCTGGGCAATAGAGAACCGATTTGGGGTGATTAGTTTTTCTTATATTTCTCTACACACAGGCAGTTCTTGGGCTCATTTTCATGAGCATGAACTACTTGAGCAATAGAATAACGCAACACAGACCAATGGAGTCTCTGGTCATCTCTGTGTGAAACGTGGAAGGTGCTTCTCTTTCTTGCTGTCTGTTATGGCCCTGGCAGCAGTGGCCCTCCTGCTGTAAGGGGAGCTGAGGTCTTGCAGGAATTGAGTAGAAGCTGGAGGAAGATGGTGAGCCATGCATCCACCCAGGGTCCTACTATGAACACACAGTTGCCCCAGGTAATTTCATCAGGCTTCTGCTTTCCTGAAAATAAACAAATAATACACTGTAGAACCAGTACTCCCCCCCCGCCTTTTTTTCAACTGGGCAAAAATGAACCCTTCCTATGCCTGTTGGTAAGTTGTTTTAGGTGCGGAGATAAATGATGATAAATGTACAACAATCTGTAGTATCAGTTAAAAATTACAGATTTACCAATTATATATGCCATACAAACTAATTTAAGTTAGAATTCCTTATACTCTTGAGACATTTTTTGGGGAAAGAAAACATCAATTCAATTCAGTTCAGTCACTCAGTCAGGTCCGACTCTCCGCGACCCCATGAATCACAGCATGCCAGGCCTCCCTGTCCATCACCAACTCCCGGAGTTCACTCAAACTCATGTCCACAGAGTTGGTGATCCCATCCAGCCATCTCATTCTCTGTCGTCCCCTCCTCTTCCCGCCCCCAACCTTTCCCAGCATCAGTCTTTTCCAGTGAGTCAACTCGTTGCATGAGGTGGCCAAAGTATTGCAGTTTCAGCTTTAGCATCAGTCCTTCCAATGAACACCCAGGATTGATCTCCTTTAGAATGGACTGGTTGGATCTCCTTGCAGTCCAAGGGACTCTCAACTCAAGAGTCTTCTCCAGCACCACAGTTCAAAAGCATCAATTCTTCAGCGATCAGCTTTCTTCCCAGTCCAACTCTCACATCCATACATGACCTCGGGAAAAACCATAGCCTTGACTAGACGGACCTTTGTTGGCAAAGTAATGTCTCTGCTTTTTAATATACTATCAAGGTTGGTCGTGACTTTCCTTCCAAGGAGTAAGCGTCTTTTAATTTCATGGCTGCAATCAGCATCCGCAGTGATTTTGGAGCCCCCCAAAATAAAGTCTGACACTGTTTCCACTGTTTTTCCATCTATTTCCCATGAAGTGATGGGACCAGATGCCACGATCTTAGTTTTCTGAATGTTGAGCTTCAAGCCAACCTTTTCACTCTCCTCTTTCACTTTCATCAAGAGGCTTTTTAGATCCTCTTCACTTTCTGCCATAAGGGTAGTGTCATCTGCATATCTGAGGTTATTGATATTTCTCCCAGCAATCTTGATTCCAGTTTGTGCTTCTTCCAGCCCAGCGTTCCTCATGATGTACTCTGCATATAAGTTAAATAAGCAAGGTGACAATATACAGCCTTGACGTACTCCTTTTCCTATTTGGAACCAGTCTGTTGTTCCATGTACAGTTCTGACTGTTGCTTCCTGACCTGCATACATCAGGAAGTCATAATCTTGTAACAGTGTTTTAACTATTTGTTAGATAGATTTTAATGGTATGATGCAAAAGTTCAAGCTTAAGAGTTTTCTTGATTATACAGTGATTTAAAAAAATCTATGACTCTGCCTGCAATGCGGGAGACCTGGGTTCGATCCTTGGGTTGGGAAGATCCCCTGGAGAAGGGAAAAGCTACTCACTCCAGTATTCTGGCCAGGAGAATTCCATGGACGGTATAATCAATCCATGGGGTCGCAAAGAGTCAGACATGACTGAGCAACTTTCACTCAAAAAAATCTATTGTCCCAGGTCATCTTACAAGGGGCAAACTTTCCATTAAGCATATTGAGAATCCTCTTTAATGTTGCAATGGTGACTAATTTGCTGTTATTGTTGTTTAGTCTTTAAGTTGTGTCTAACTCTTTTGTGACTCCATGGACTGTAACCTGCCAGTCTCCCCTGTCTATGGAATTTCCCAGGCAAGAATACTGGAGTGGGTTGCCATTTCCTGCTCCAGGAGATCTTTCCAGCCCAGGGATCGAATCCACATCTGCATTACAGGCGGATTCTTTACCACTGAGCTACCTGGGAAGACTGGTGACTAATTTACTTTCAAAATAATGACTAATTTAAGAGACTGTAAGAGCTGGCGTTGCTATCAGTAAAGGATCTTAGTCAGTGCTGTGTCATTGCTAATGGCATTCAGATCAGTCCATTACTGATGCTGGAGTGCTGGCCTCCCTGCAGTGGTCTTTTCAATTGCCCACTTCTCATATAATCAAAAGGCATTACGCACATTTCTCTAACCACAACCGTGCTTAGAAACAGTAAAGGTGCTCTAATTTAAAGGTATGGACTCATTTGAGTTGAATAAACTGCAATTGTAAGTTATTTTGAACATATTTGGCACCTTGGTAGGTGTTAACTGCAGTTTGCTCTTTTATTTTTCCATTTTCAAAATAATAGGAAAGAAGACAATGCCACTCAAGCCATAGAAATAAAAGGAAAACTCTCCATTATGTCCTGCAAAGACCTTTTGTTCAGGAAAGTAGGAAATCTTCCAGCCTGAGGAGCAAATAATTGATGCCCACAGAGGGGCTACAAAACAAGAGAAGGAAAAGTGTATTCAATGAGAATGGACTCAAGGGCCTGGAATTTTCATTTGCTGGTGTGCAATCCACAGTTCTTTCCTTCAGGGCCTCCTTTGAGCATTCTTCCCTTTCCTTGCTGAGTTCACAGCATTCCCACTCCTGTGCAAACCCTCCAGTGAACCACTGTTCAGTTTTATCAGCCTGTGAGGCCCCAGGATGTGAGCAAACAACACTGAGGAAAGATGTTTCACGCCCTCCAGTTCCGAAGCCTCTGTTTTTATACAAAGCCAACGCATTGTGTATGCCTCATGCTTTTTCATGAACAATGCAAGTACCCTGGCACCACCATATCAGAATTTCCCAAAATCCTTGTCTAGGGAAACAGTTATCCGTTATCACTGGAACAAGAGTAAATTTATTTTTGTTGCTGAAAAAGAAAAAAAAAAAACCAACCATTCAACGTAAAGGATTAACAGATACTAAAATAATATTTGTGTCAGGTTAAGTCTTACCCAAGACTGCCAAACAATGAGCTATCTTGAACATTAGTAATCTAGAGATAATACCTGTTATACTTCAAAGGATTTAAAGGCGGCCTCTCAGTAGCACGTGAATTAATATGGATGATCAAGAATTCATCTCAGAGTCCCAATTTTTAGCTGAATAATCAGAGACCAATGTTCAGTCACTGTCCATTTTTATAGCAACTTGAAAATCGGTAACCCCAAAACTTCCTTTAAAGGCAAACTTCCACTTAAGTAGCTCAGCTGGAATAAGGAGCACGTCATATTTCATTTCATAAAGTTGGTCATCCAAAATAAAGAACTCTTTGATGAAATTACTGGAAGCCATAAAGGTGAAGTTCATTATATAACCATTACAAATCACGCATTGCATTATGCCTTACTTCAAAGTATCTGTCAAGCAATATTCCAGGTAGTAATGCACAGAACTGGCAAAAATAATCTGTAAGAAATGGGTAGGAGGAGACTTAGAGGAAAGGGAGGATCTTGGCTTGTCATTAGTCATGAGAAAACCCTTGCGCTAGAGACCAGGGCTTGTTCACTCGCGGAGGTGATCCCGGGAAATAAGACTGTAGGACAGGGGAGGACGGAACAGGGAAAAATAGAAAGCCAGTTCAGAATGGTGTGTTCTTTACGAATAATAGCATAAATAGTGTTTTATATTTATGTTAATATAATAATTTATATACTATTTAAGTATAGTATATATATATTATAATATAAATAATTATTATTGATAAATGCTGTTTGGCTTGACCTGGGAATCTTCCAAGGAGCTATATGGACTGTTTCACAGACTTTCTCCCTTGCTTCTCTGCATCTTTCTCCACCGGGTACGGAAAATATCAGATATTGTCGACAAGCTAACTTCCTTCATGGAAAAAGCGTTGTCCTATGGGGTGTTAATTCCTTTGTATACGTGTATGATGGTCAGTGGTCCCACATGACAGGTTCCATATCACAGAGCTAGAGAAGATTCCACAAGACTCGGTCAGTCGTCTGTAAGTCCTTGCACGCTGGTGCTGGTGGGGAGGCCCTGCGCACAGGGAACTTACACCCATGTGTGGAGTGGATGTCATTTCTGTTAAAGAAAAGGCTCTGCCTTCTTCAGGACAGAAAGGTCCAAGAGAATAAACCTGACACATCAGTAGAGCCAACTGCACCTTCAATTCATCATAACAGTCTTTTTATTTCCTCCAAAACACTTTTTTCGTTCAGACTTTATCTTGTTCTTTTGTTTGTTAATCCCAATAAGAATGCAAACTACTTCAAGTTAGAAATGTTTCTCTCCTGTTGTTTTATGTATTCAGGAGGTTGGCCATGTAGTACACGCAGACTGTGTATACTTTCCTCTTTGGATTCTGAATTGGCACTTCGTCTTTGGTAATTTACTTCCTTTGGACGCCAGTCAGAAGGGAACTTGCACTTTTTGAATTCTTTCAGTGCCAGAAATTCGTGTACGGTATCTATGATGTAGGTAGTGCAATTATTGCCATCATGTATTTGAGGAAGAGCTGACTGTAAGCTTGCTTAGAGTTACACAACTGTTCATCCAGGTTTCGGACCTGAATTCAGGGTTGAAATTATTGTGGCTCATGAGATGACTGTTTGGCACCAATTCCTTGTTTTCCCCTTTTGTGATGAGGTGTCAGATTTCCAGTAGATGTTCCTGACATGGCCTAAATTGAATGGACCATCATTTCCAACAATCTTTTATTCCCTCCCAGGTAAATGGCTCTACTCTCAACTCAGCAGGTGTAGTCAGGTAACCAGGGGTGATCTCTAACTTCTTCCTCTTGTTCACCTGCTCTCTAGTCTTTCTTTTAGTGGCTGCGTTTGTTTAAACAGGGCTTTCCTGATAACTCAGTTGGTAAAGAATCCACCTGCAATGCAGAAGACCCCAGTTCAATTTCTGGGTCGGGAAGATCTGCTGAGAAGGGATAGGCTACCCACTCCAGTATTCTTGGGCCTCCCTTGTGTGGCTCAGCTGGTAAATCTGCCTGCAATGTGGGAGACCTAGGTTCAATCCCTGGGTTGGGAAGATCCCCTGGAAAAGGGAAAGGCTACCCACTACAGTATTCTGGCCTGGAGAATTCCGTGGACTGTATAGTCCATGGGGTCGCGAAGAGTTGGACATGACTGAATGACTTTCACTCACTTTTTTTTAAACAAAATGCCAGCTGTACCTACATTTTTGTGATGGATGCTTTTCATTTGGTGGTTTAGTCACTAAATCGTGTCCGACTCTTGCAACCCCATGGACTGTAGCCTGCCAGGCTCCTCTGTCCATGGGATTCTCCAGGCAGGAATTCTGGAGTGGGTTGCCCTTTAGGTTTCTGCTATTTACACAATTTCTATCCCTGACAGAAAATCCAAACACCATGGATCTAGTTCAGAACTGGGTACCTACAGTTTTCTCGGCCACTTGCCAAGTCCTATCAATTTTGCTCACCAAGTATCTCCGAGTTCTGTTCTTTTCTTTAACCAACAATTCCACAAGTTAATTCATGCTCTTGTCGCTTTCCACTTAGCTACTAAACCATGGTGGACATTTGCTATTTTTGTCCATTGAAAATCTCTTCTCACTTTCTCCTTATAGTATGCCCACCTTCCTTCGGGTAACAGAGCCTCACACAGTATCTTTCCAGGCGTTTTGAGACTCGGCTATCGCAGGCTTCCGCCCCAGGGGCCGTGGAGCTGATCACCCAGTCCTCATCAGCTAGTGTTCCATCCTCCTGGCTAGAATGCTTGGTGAAAGGTGCGTAGGTTCCACCCGGGCCATCATTCATTGCCCGTGGAATTCTCTTAATCTCTCTTCATTCATTACTTTCCAAGCTCAAAAGATATGATCCCGAGAGTGTCAAGTTCCTAACAGGCTGAGTCCAACACACAGATGGATGTCAAAGGAGATGGAATGAATCCTGATGACGTTTTGAGGCATTTATTCAATCAAGTGTCAATCCCATTTCATTCATGTCCCTCCCAGTTACAACTGTCAGTAAATTAGGTACTTTTCTTTTTGTTTAAAATGGACAATTTTGAGTTCATTGAATTGCAATTTAAAGCATCTAGCAATGAACTTTGGAGAAGGAAATGGCAACCCACTCCAGTGTTGTTGCCTGGAGAATCCCAGGGAAGGGGGAGCCTGGTGGGCTTCCGTCTATGGGGTCACACAGAGTCGGACACGACTGAAGTTACTTAGCAGCAGCAGCAGCAGCAATGAACTTATTTTCTTGTCCTATGCTTGGAAGGCCCATATACCCACCTCTGGCATAACTTTTCTTATGGTTTTATCCATTAATTAATTCTCCATGAGAGTATGCACGCATGCATGAATGCATATGAGCTGAGAGAGGGGGGAATTTTTCCTCTAAAGATGACACATGTGCCCCAAATCTTCATGTTACATCCCTTTAAAGGGACTGACTCCCTCTGTATGTATCTATTTTTTCCCTAGATCTCTCCACTCCAGGTCGGTATGGAACCACTTTCTTTTAATTTCTTTATACCTTGCAATAGTAAGAATATTTTTTTGCTTATGCAAAGCATCCAGCTTTATTGCAGTTTCTTTTCTGAGTGTCATCTGAATCCTGATGACACATGTCATAGTTTCCAAGAAGTATTTTCTCACAAATATCTTCTGTATTTGGAGAATGCAGCATCTTACTCCAGTATCCTAAGCTGATCGCTTTCTTACTTCCATTCATTTTCTACTTTTTCATTCAAACAGCTCTAAAATTGGATTTAGCTTTCTCATAAAGCACAGAGATTTTGCATTTTTGCCCTGAACTTCATTCTTAAGCACATGTTGAACAGAATCCTTATTGTCATCTGAAAACATTTCTGCTAACTTCCTCTCCCCATATCTTGTGAATCCTCCACCCCAATACACTCATTCCCTTCATGTATGTTGCCATCATTTAAGACAGTAATTTATAATTAGCATCTCTACAACTTATGGTTCAATTTCTCTGTTCCAATGCAGACTGGAGAAGGAATTTTTATTTTTGTCTGTATCTATTTCAAAAGAATAAAATCTACTAGTCTTTTTTAACATTGAAAATATAAAGATGCTTTGAATTTGTGTTTGTTTTATATTTAGGAAGATTGCAGTTCTTTAGCATGCTCTCCAAAATTACACTGCATCTTGTACAGAGAGAAAAGGATGAGAAATATTTCCTTTTATCTCCATGAATGTGTTCCCAGTGTTCACAAAGAAGCCTAGACTAACATACAGAATGGAGTCTTCACTCTATTTGAGGTTTTGTTGGCTTCCAGACTAGAACTTCATCTAGCAGAACAGCATCTACGTTTCATCACATGCAACACTCGATTTAATTAGGCAAGCTCTTTAAGCAAATTTCTTCCCAAATAGCATTCTCTGTCTGAATTTTCACATCATAGAATGATCACATTCTTAGTTCTTTCTGCTGTTCACAGCGGGCACTAACAAGTTGTCCCTGGGGACTAGTTGGGATGGACAAAGCATCAACTCCCGTCTATCAAAGCCCAAACAAGATTCTAAAAATTGTCTTAGAAATTAACTTTTTCATTTGATCATAAAAATAAATTCAAGAAACATAAATTGAAGTTCATAAAGGATAGTTACTTAGAAGTTTTACATGATATTGTTTGTTGGCGGGGGTTGTTATGAAAGTATAACATTCAAGGATTTCTCCCTGTTTGGAGGAGGAAGGATGGTTGGATTAAGGCCAAATGTAACCAGGAGCACTTTCATAAAAGCATCGTACTCCCTGTTTTTATATTCTTAGAATAGGAAGGTAGCCATTGATATTGGAACATTGTCTCCAATAGTTAGTGTTTACTGAGCACTCACGATGTGTGTGTCTAAGTTGCTTCACTTGTGCCAGACTCTTTGCGACCTCATGAACTGTAGCCCGCCAGGCTCCTCGCTTCAAAGTTCCCCACTCAAGAATACTGGAGGGAGTTGACTTCCTGACTCAGGGGTTAAACCCACATCTTTTTACATCTCCCGCATTGGCAGGCAGGTTCTTTATCTCTAGTGTCACATATGAGGCCTATTTTCTTTCTTGTATTTAGTTAACAGATACTTTCAAGACAGGCTTCCCAGCTGGTGCAGTGGTAAACAATCTGCCAGCAACGCAGGAGACTTGGGTTCAATCCCTGGGTCGGGAAGATTCCCTGGGGGAAGAAATGGCAACCCACTCCAGTATTTTGCCTGGAGAATCAGTCCCATGAACGGAGGAGCCTGATGGGCTACAGTCTATGGACTCGGAAAAAGTCAGACACATGCACTTTCAAGGAAACCACTGATTAAGACTATTAGACCTAAGGTATAGCTGTTGTCAGTGATGCAACTAAGATTATCCTTATTATTTTAGCCAATAGGTAGATTTTCTGTCTGTAGTAATTTAGTTTGAAATTTAAAGGTCAAACCACTAATGGAGAAAAGCTAATAAAAAAGTAAATAATATTCTTTTCAGTATAAATTTTCTCTTTATAATTTCCAGTGCTCATTGGCATACAGATGTCAAATGAATTTGCTCTGCCCAGATTTTCTTGATAAATTTAGGCAACCATTCTAGATAATGTAGGCTTTGGCTCTGCTTATCACAGGAGACAGTTGGATCTTTTATCTGTCTATATTATTGATATTTCGTAGGTAATTTGCAACTTAATTCACTTGGGTTGCCTGGAGCCAGATAAAGTATATTGGACACTTGGAGCAAACATTTTGACAGTAAAGTTTACAATGCAAGGAAAATAAAGGGCCTAAGTGGGCCTAAGTGTTCTGGGTTGATGAAACCATGGTTTAGAGGTGATGAAGAGACAGCATATTAAAAAGCAGAGACATTACTTTGCCAACAAAGGTCCATCTGGTCAAAGCTATGGTTTTTCCATTCGTCATGTATGGATGTGAGAGTTGGACTATAAAGAAAGCTGAGCACCGAAGAACTGATGCTTTTGAACAGTGGTGTTGGAGAAGACTTTTGAGAGTCCCTTGGACAGCCAGGAGATCAAATCAGTCCATCCTAAAGGAAATCAGTCCTGAGTATTCACTGGAAGGACTGATGCTGAAACTCCAATACTTTGGCCACCTGATGGGAAGAGCTGACTCATTGGAAAAGACCCTGATTCTGGGAAAGATTGATGGTGGGAGGAGAAGGGGACGACAGAGGATGAGATGGTTGGATGGCATCACTGACTAAATGGACATGGGTTTGGGTAAGCTCCGGGAGCTGGTGAAGGACAGGGAAGCTTGGCGTGCTGCAGTCCATGGGGTAGCAAAGAGTCAGACACGACTGAGCGACTGAAATGAACTGAACTGAACTGAACTGAACTGAAGAGAGATGGGTTCACCTCAGCTTCATTCTGCCAAGCAAAACCAGGGATTACAGGCTACAACTGCTTAGGGGGAAGAATTTCTTTCATGTCTTTCTCTCTACAACCAATTTATTTATTTGAATGGGTCTTCATATTCATGTGGGTTGCTTGAAGATGTTCATTTTGTAATTGAAAAGAAAACAATTCGATTTATCTGATGGAAGAGAGAGCTCCTTTCTGGAGGCCACATTTTGATGGTGTCAGGATTTGAATTTTATAGTCACTTCTCCCCACGAGGGTGGACTCTAGCAAACCCGTGGTTTGTCTTTAATTTAATTTATTTATTTAACTTTATTTTTGGCTGAGCTGGGTCTTTGTTGCTACACATGGGTTTCCTCTAGTTGTGGTGAGTGGGGACTGCTCTTTCTTGGGGTGTGTGGGCTTCTCATTGTGGGGCTTCTTGTTGTGGAGCTCAGTAGTCATGGGCTGAGTTGCTTTGTGGGCTGTGGAATCTTTCCAGACCAGGAATCAAACCCATGTCCCCTGCCTTAGCAGGCAGATTCTTTACCACTGAGCCACCAGGGAAGTCCTGGACCTTTCTTTGCAATAATTGCTGCTATGTACTTCCCTCAGTCTCGCTATTTGACTGTGACTTATATGAGGACAGTGAACGTGTATATGGCCTTCAGATTGAAAGTGAAGCTTCATTGTAAGTCATCACAGGTCACAGTATTAAAAGTGCTAATGTGTGGGTTGCAGGGGGAGGATTAAAGTTGTGTGTACAAATGTAGATGTTTTTCAAGGAGCATGTACCCTCTAGGACTTCTTCCAGTGTAGCACACTGCCTCCTGCCTGCACACGTATTCAAAGGCAGGTTCTTGGCTTTTTCCTTCTGAGTAGTGAGATTTCTGTGTTCAGATACATGGATCAGCCCCACATTGCCTTGTGCCACTCTGTCAGGTGCTGCTCTTCTTGGGTCGCTGTCTCCCCTCTGTCCCTGAGGTGTCTCCCCACGAACCAAGACATGCATTTGCATATGAATCCTGCCCTTTGTTTTCTGAATCTGGTAAAGTTTCCGTCACAAGCCCAGTAACATATTCTTCTCTGAATGTGACACTTGCATTCCTAACAAGTTTCCCGGTGGTGATGCTGATCCAGAACCATCCTTTGGGAATTACGGATCTAGAAGAATAGCAGTCTTTTTTGTTATTTTAAAAACTACTTCTATTTTTTTTTGAGGAAAGTTTGGTAGAATCTTTTTTTATTTTTTAATTTATTAATTTTAATTGGAGGCTAATTACTTTACATTACTGTATTGGTTTTGCCATACATTGACATGAATCTGCCCCGGGTGTACATGTGTTCCCCAAAAAGAAGTGTTTATCTTGAAGCAGTTTCAAATTTGCTAAAAGTTGTAGCAAAATACACAGAGTTCCAGTGTGCCTTTTACTCAGATTTCCAGTGGCTTACATTTCAAAGGAACCATTTGAGAACAACACTCCTGTATCTAACCAGCTCCTAGTTGCACCTGCCTAGCATCAAAATTGCTAAACTGTTACCAGCATGGTTGTTCATCTCTCTGGCTGCTCTGTGAAGCATGCAGGATCTTAGTTCCCGGACCAGGGATTGAACCCACACCCCCTACACTGGGGCAAGGAGTCTTAAACCTCTAGACTGCCAGAGAAGTCTCTGCTTTTCTTTCTTTCTTTCTTTTTTTAAAAAGCTACTTAGTTTTAAAATTTGGAAAGTTATTAAAACATTTCAACTTCATAAATGTAAAAGAACTCTTTCTTTAGAGGGAGGTGTCCTACTTTTCTCCTGTTTTGAAAGAGGGTCAAAGGTAGAGTCCCTGGAAACCAGGACTTGTGAACTTGGAACCAGTGTTCCAAGTGTGAATTTATATGGTACTTTCTACAAGTAAACTGCTTTATCTTCAGCTTTCTTAACAATTTATTTCAACAGCTGTAAAATAGTAGGGAACTTGGATCTATTAATAAAAGATGATACTGCATTTCTTTCACTGAAAATTTCTAGAAAAACAAGCTCTCCCACACTGAGACGAATTTGACTTTCCTATCCTGAATCCAACAAGTATCTGTGAAGACTGTTTTATAGATACACATATTTTAAAAATGAATTGACACGCTTTATTAAGGTACAAAGTGGTCTATGGGCTTTCTCTCACTTGGTAGTGTCAGGAGCTGATTCTAGTGAATATCACAGGATTTAAGAAGTCCAGTATGATTGCCAGGGGCAATAGTTCTAATTTTTATGAAACAGCTTATATCCCTGGGACATGATTTATTTTAGGCATGGCCTAATTTCTTTCAAGCCTTAGGCTCAAGTGTCTATGACAATTTGCAAAACTTGGTGAGATAACCTGGAATTTTCCACATGTCAGTGTCGGATTACTGCTTCTGATCATGCACCCAGAAAGGCGAGAGGTGTAGCAAAGTGAAAGCTTGCCCCACAAGTCAGCAGAAGAGCTAGATTAAATCACTCAACTCGCTATCAAGTTAGAAAAACTCTCCCTTATTAATTTCTTTTTCAGTCTGATTTCCACCCCAAGACATGGGAGTTTTTGTCTATTCCAAGCACGAAGCTTCATTTACTTCAAAGGCGTTCCTACACAGAGGAGAAACAACGTGAGCCTGTCCTGGTTGGTGTCCTGCCCTGAGATTTGTAAGGGTGTTTGCTAAAGATTAATACTGTGAGCTCGATTAACGATGAAAAAAACTCAATCCTTAGCCTAATACTATTTAAAAGTATATGGCTACGTGATACAAACTTGAGGGGTAAAACTACCAGCTGTGAGGGTCTACCTAGTGGCTTTGAGAGCCAAACACTTTTGCATGGTCATCTCTGCAGTCCTGACTTGAGACTCTCAACTGCAGGGTTTAGAGATCCACCATCTGACTTAATAACTCTTCTTTTCTCTAGCACTCTCCTAACCCACCTGAGATGCCAATCAGTTGGTGAGCATTCAGAGGCAAGCACCGATTTTATTGTTGATCCTGCTGGAAGTTCATCTTAAAGATAAAGCTGCCCCTCCTCTCCACTTTCTCCTCAGTTTAGTTCAGTTCAGTTCAGTCGCTCAGTCGTGTCCGACTCTCCGCGACCCCATGAATCACAGCACGCCAGGCCTCCCTGTCCATCACCAACTCCCGGAGTTCACTCAAACTCATGTCCACAGAGTCGGTGATGCCATCCAGCCATCTCATTCTCGGTCATCCCCTTCTCCTCCAGCCCCCAACCTTTCCCAGCATCAGAGTTTTTTCCAGTGAGTCAACTCGTCGCATGAGGTGGCCAAAGTATTGCAGCTTCAGCTTTAGCATCAGTCCTTCCAATGAACAGCCAGGATTGATCTCCTCTAGAATGGACTGGTTGGATCTCCTTGCAGTATAAGGGCCTCTCAAGAGTCTTCTCCAGCACCACAGTTCAAAAGCATCAAATCTTCGGCGATCAGCCTTCTTCATAGTCCAACTCTCACATCCATACATGACCACGGGAAAAACCAGGCTATGTCAAATATTTTGAAATGAAATACAGAGGACATCTGTTTTTACTCCCACGAACGTATTTTCATCCCTGTTGCTTTCTAGCATTGACAATCACCCCAAACTGGAGGTTAGCTTTGGGTTCCCCTGTGTTCCTGTTGCTTTCCCCACAGTGAACTGCAAGAAGTCAGCACAAGGCTCCCCTCCCACCATGAGTGATTCATTGAGTGAGCATGAACTGATAAGGAAATGGGCGGGTAGAAAATTTTGCACAGCTGCTGATGAGAACAAAGATCAAAGATGTTGACTTGGAAACTGATTAAAAAAAAAAAAAAGGATAATATCTCTGTTCTTTATGCCCAGGACCTCTCACAATCTCCCAATGGGGAAGAGGTAAACCACCACTCAACAAACAGAAGGGCTAGAAGGCAATAAAAATCCCTGCTAAAAAGAGACACATTCAACTTCCACTCAATGAGGAGGTCTCTATTTGGAATTGTCTGTTTGCTAGCGTCCCTTATCATCACTTAGCATTCCAAATAAATGAGAACTAGGAATAAGGCTGTGGTCGGTGGGACAACTCACAAAAGCACTGGGTGGCTCGGGCTCACCCAATAAAATCCAATTTAGTGCTCAGCTGAAGGGAGACTCATAGAGTAAAACTGGCGTTTTAGGACCGTCATGCTAACTCCTGTCTTTTCTTCTACTGCTGACTGCTGCTGCCCTGCTGTGCTTTTGCTCTAGGCTGTACAAATAAAGACCTTTAAGAGGAAATCATAAATACTTGCTTTAATTAAGGCCATTACCAACACCACTTCTCGCCTCATTTCTCCAAGTGTCAAGGTATAGATTACATTTGAACAATGGTAATGCAATAAATGCATAGGCATAAAATGCAATTCTTCTTTTATGGTTTGTAGAAATTAGAGCGACACAATAAGATGCTCTGTAGCAACTATACATTTCCTGGTCAGCAGTTTCCTTTGGAATTGAGGTTTTCAGGGCTGGAGGAGAGGGGAATATATCAAAACCTTTTTGCTTCGGTTGAAAAAGAAAAGAAAACAAAACAAAACACAGCTGAGGTATCCAGTGCTATTATTTCAAAACCACAAGCCATAAGAACTGTGCTATTTTCTGTACCAGCTGGACAATTTTGACTTTTGTGCCAAGAAGAACCATGTTAATCCTCTTTATCCGCTGACCCTTGTATTTAGTTTCAAAATTCATAATGTTTAGTCAGATGCTGTTACTAATATTGGATATCATTGCGTAGATTGAGCTAATCTTATCCACTTCTAGATTATTTCTCGGGATTAGGTGTATTTCTTTTTTATGGATAACTTCTTCCAGTTTTTCTTGGGTTTTCCTAATTTAAAAACTGAAATTTCTGTACACTGAGAGCCTGTTCAGTCAAGGGCAAACCAGGTTGGCTGGTAACACTAGTTTTCAATGATTTTCCAATTTCTACTCTTTGATTCTTACCTTTGAGAGATTTGCTTTTGAGAAATAATTTAAGTATAGCTAACATTTGTATACCAAGTACTATCTAAGTCCTTGGAATGAATTTGCTTTTGTAATACCCTCAGATGCCAGAGAAGAGGGTTAACTTATATAGTTACATTGGATGTGTGCTGTACAACTCTGGGGAGCAACAACCTCATAAACAGGGTGACCCAACTGACAAAGGTAGACATCATTATTATCCCCATTTTACAGATGAGAAAACAGAGGCACTGATAGGTCAAATAATTTTCCTATGATCAAACAGCTAAGAAGTGGTATATAGGGAACTCACCCTAGTAGTCGTCTTTGGGGGCTCCTTTTGGGGCTATCATTAATAACATTTGCAATAGTAATCCTTATTCACATTTGAGATGAATTTTTTTCACATCTGTAGTCTTCGCTTGCTGTCTGAAATTGTTATCCCTGTGGCGAAGAGTTGACTCACTGGAAAAGACTCTAATGCTGGGAGGGATTGGGGGCAGGAGGAGAAGGGGACGACAGAGAATGAGATGGCTGGATGGCATCACCGACTCGATGGACATGAGTTTGAGTGAACTCCGGGAGTTGGTGATGGACAGGGAGGCCTGGCGTGCTGTGATTCATGGGGTCGCAGAGAGTAGGACACAACTGAGCGACTGAAATGAACTGAACTGAACTGAACTGGTGGTGACTAACCTAGTAAGTTTTCTCCAACTAAATTTCTTAACTATGTCTTTTGTCTTTTTTTAAAATTTCTCCACAATGGCTGTTGGACAGAGTGATACCCAATGATATGCTTAGGGACCCTTCCTGGTTCAATATGACAATGTAATACTGTATAGAACAATACTTCTCAATAGAACATTCTGTGGTGATGGGACTGTCCTATATCTGTACATAGTCACTAACCCTGTCTGTCTACTGAGTACTTGAAAAGTACCTAGTGTGACTGAAGAACTGAATTTTAAATTTTATTTAATTCTAATTAGCTTTACATTGAATGCAAATATGGTGGCTAGCAGCTACCATATTGAACAGCACAGGTGTTCAACTCATTTGTCTACAAGGACATCTTAATATTTATTACACAAATGACACCACTTGCTTTGTTAGTTAGAACTAGACCTTTCAGCTAGCTCCTGTGTGACTAGATAAAAAGGAGAGACAGGAGGGAGATGGTACTGAGAAAGAAACCATCCCAGGGGAAAGGATGCTCCCACTCCCCTATGCTTTTTTAATCTAATAATGTTTCTAAGGGTGTGAAGAGGGTCACAAAGTAGATTACTTGGGGAACCATAAAACCTGTATTTAGACATTTTCATGAGGATCGGACACCGCCAAGCTTAGAGTCATTAAAGTGAAGATAAACACCAGAATCATGGTTTCCAAGAAAATGTCACAAAAATTATCTCCCAAATATCACTTTTCCTTCGTTAATTCCCATCTCCTTCTACCATCTCTCTACATTCATTCACAATTTTGCATATTGCACGTGGAATTAAATATAATTTGTTTTCTACTCTTTTGATACATTTTGACAAAAGTTATACCTGACACGTGTGCTAAAAGACTTCTTGGGAAATTCCTCCAAATCAAAATCTGTTTCATGGAATAAATGATTGTCCTTTGACCTTTGATTCTTCTGAATGACTAGGTAGAACAGCCAGAGAGACCTAGAAGAGAGGCGATTACTAAAACAAGCTAGATGGCTTATTCCTCCATCTAAGGTCTTTTCCTGGTTTTGCTTGGCTATTTCTGTCACACATCATTAGTCTTAAAAGAATCCTCACAGGGAAACGACCTTAAGGTGACAATCCTTTGGGAGCAGGTGTGTGTCCTTTATTGAGAGCCCATGAACACCACTGAGGCCTTTGTTGTGGGCTACTGCTCTCCCCAGGGCTGAGCCTCCCTCCAGAGTCCAGCCCCATTTCCCCCACCAGCAAAATCCCCCTTTGCAGGCAGGAAAGGCATTTTTAAACGCGCCTGTGCTGGCTACCACCCGACTGTTAGTTGGTACTTAAATCACCTGCAGCCATTGATCCCTTCCTCTCTAGTTTCACTGGTCCGCTTAATAGTGATGTCATCAGGTAGGAATGCCAGGTAAGATGCAGGCTGCCCAGTTAAATTTGAATTTCAGATCAACAATGAATTCTTTTTAGTGTAAGTGTGTCCTAAATTGCACAGGACACACTTATACTAATATATACGTATAAGTATATACTTATCTATGTTTGGATCACAACAAACTGTGGGAAATCCTTAAAGAGATGGGAATATCAGACTACCTTATCCATCTCTTGAGAAACCTGTAAGAAGCACCAGTTAGAACTCAACATGGAACAAAGTACTGGTTCAAAATTGGGAAAGAAGTGTGTCAAGGCTGTATATTGTCACCCTGCTTATTTAACTTATATGCAGAGTACCTCATGTGAAATGCTGGGCTGGATGAAGCACAGCTGGAATCAAGATTGCCAGGAGAAGTATCAATAATCCCAGAAATGCAGATGACACCACCCTTATGGCAGAAAGCAAAGAGGAACTAAAGAGCCTCTTGATGAAGGTGAAAGAGGAGAGTGAAAAAGGTGACTTAAAACTCAACATTCAGAAAACTAAGATCATGGCATCCAGTCTGATCACTTCATGACAAATAAATGGGGAAACAGTGGAAACAGTGAGAGATTTTATTTTCTTGGGCTCCAAAATCACTGCAGATGGTGACTGCAGCCATGAAATTAAAAGATATTTGCTCCTTGGAAGAAAAGCTATGACAAACCTAGATAGTGTATTAAAAAGCAGAGACATTACTTTGCCAACAAAGGTCCATCTAGTCAAAGCTACGGTTTTCCCAGTAGTCATGTATGGATGTGAGATTTGGACTACAAAGAAAGCTGAGCACCGAAGAATTGATGCTTTTGAACTGTGGTGCTGGAGAAGACTCTTGAGTTGAGAGTCCCTTGGACTGCAAGGATATCCAACCAATCCATCCTAAAGGAAATCAACCCTGAGTATTCACTGGAAGGACTGATGCTGAAGCTGAAGCTCCAAATCTTTGGCCACCTGATGCGAAGAACTGACTAATTTGAAAAGACCCTGATGCTGGGAAAGATTGAAGGTGGGAGGAGAAGGAGACACCAGAGGATGAGATGGTTGGATGGCATCACTGACTCAATGGATGTGAGTTTGGGCAAGTTCTGGGAGACAGTGAAGGAGAGGGAAGCCTGGCGTGCTGCAGTCCATGGGGTCGCAAAGAGCTGGACATAACTGAGCTACTGAACAACAATAGCATATACTTACATACACGAATATATACATGGATATATATATACCACCCAAAGTTTATCTGAAATTCAAATTTATCTGGTATTTTTAGTTGCTAAATCTGGCAATCCTAAATCTGAGCATTATCTCCAAATCTTAACAGGGAAGAAACTACTGAGGTAACTGAAACCTTGGGGGAAAACATCACAAATGAACAGTGTGGTCCATTTTTTAGAAATACCAAATGTGTTTTTCCTGAGTGACTAAAACTTTGGTAAGAATAATCACTGAATTTGACTCTTAGGTATGACAAAACATTTGATGAAACTAATGACTTATTGACTGGCTGAGTGCTCCATGATGCTGTATTTAATCACCACAGAACAGCAATTTAAACTGCAAAAAACTAATTCAGAGTCTGGAGCTTTCTTTTTTCCCCTCCAATGGAGGTGTGAAGAGTAGAACTAAAACAAAGTAGCTTCAGATCTGGAAGTTGCTTGTTTTCAAGGGGAAGGCATGCTCCCATTAATTTTTCAGATTTGTTTTTGCAGCTAGCTGAGGCTACAGAACTTGTGGCACAGTACTTTAAAGTATAAGAAGAAAAACATTCTGATAGTGTTTTACAATGCACAGTGCAGAACTGAAAAAAGAGAAGAGAATGTGTCAAAATAAAATTCTTATGACATAGAGTTGGTGATAGAGACACCAACGCCATTGTTCATTGTAAGTCTAATGTCAAAGGAGACAGGATCAGGAAAGCAACTTTGCAGCCTACCTAGAAAATTCTGAGTCTATCATAAGTAACCCTAAACCTGAGGCAAAGCCACAACACTCAGTCCCAAACATAGCTCTTTTATAGCTGCCTGAGTTTGTTTCATCTCCCCTTTATTCTTGGATTAGTGGCTTTAAAATGGAAATGCTGGCTTCATTTCAATTATTAGGCTGATGTAAGCATTGTAATTCTCTCTCTTGAATTTGTAAATGTGTTGATTGTACTCTGGGAATTTTATGGTTCTTTTAAAAAATATCGAAAGTGCTTTGCTCCATTTTTCTGATGTAATTGCTTGGACTATTTAATTCCCAACTCTATTATATTTGAACTTTTACAGTGGAATCAAGAGACAGAAAAGGTGTTGTAAATGATAAATATCTATTTCTTCTTTCAAAACATAAATAAAACTAGTTTGGAAGGATTTAGAGGTAAAGAGAATTCCTTTAATGTAGAGCTTATTCTGAGTCTGGAAGTCTTGGCTTCTTAAAAGAAATACTCTGGTGATCCAAACAAATGCTCGTGAGTTGGTGACACAATAATAATTGGCAGTCTCTGGTGTTCAAAGCCATTTGCTTGAATTATTTATGTCTCAAAACTGACAGGAATTTCGTAAGAGCAAATAAGGCGAGTCCGGCGGGTGTCGTTTACCTGATGCAATCACACGTCTGATTGACTGTGGGTCTCATCTGCCAGAGCCGATGCCTTAAAAACCCAGGGGAGGAGTTCGTTTCAAGAGCGTCCCACTCCCATCAAGGTTTGATTCGTCCTTCACGAACTTGATTCCATTCACTGTCAAAGGCAGCTTGACAAAGACCAATTCGCATAATACTCCTTATATGAATTTAAAATGATTCAGTAGACGGTATTGCTCCTGGATTGCTTCCTTAGACGCTGAAATTTCCTTTTAGTTCCCTAAAACATACTTCATAATATTATCATGAACCCAGTGAATTATGATTTATTCTTTATAGTACCTGAGGTGGGCATAGCATTTTGGCAGCCTCCTAGGATGATCTGTAAGGGAGGTGTCTAGGACTCAGCTGGTCCTTGATGTCCCCTCCCAACCCTCATTTACTCAGATTTCTGCCTCTGCAGTGCCCTCCAGGCAAGGCAGGTGGAGATAAGGACCTGGCTCCCCATGTACTGGCCTTCGGAGTTGCAAGAGTAAGTGAGCAAAATTAAACTGCCCCAAGACAATTTATAGAGTCTTCATTATGTACAGGTGAGTGGCTCTTCCTGACCATTTTCATGTGGACTTTGGAGAAATTATCATGGAGTTTATGATCCTTAAAATTTAACTTTATTTTATAAATTTTAAGAAAAAGGTATGTAATGCTTGAAGAGAGTAACATATATGAAAGGTCCATTGGATTTTGTATTTATTTATTTTTGCTTCGGTATTAAAACAAACTTTGGGAATTAAATGACTTATACTTCTATTCTTAGGTAATGTTGGTCCTTCATATCTGTGGGTTTCCCATCCACAGATGTGGAGGGTGGTCTGTACTGTGCCATTTTATAAAAGAAGCTTGAGCATCTGCAGATTTTGGTATCTGCGGGGGAGATCCTGAAACCAACCCCCTACAGATGCTGAGGGATGACTCTATTTAAACTATTTTGTTCATCAAAACTTCATTAGAGCAGATTGTTCAGAGTATCATGGCCATTGTGTATAATTAAATTGCTTAAGTTATTTCGGTATCAATTTATACCATTTGCGATAACAGATGAAATTTGAGGAAATTGTGAAATACATAAGAGAAAGATAAATCCTATATGATAATCACTTATACGTGGAGTCTGAAAAAGCCAAACTTGGAAACGGAATAGAGTGTTGGTTGCCAGGAGCTGGGGATAGGGAAAATGGGGAGATCTTGGGCAAAGAGCATAAACTTTCAATTATAAGATGACTGTTTCTGAAGCTCTAATATACAGCATAGAGATTGTAGCTAATGACACTGTATTATATACTTGAAAGTGGTTAAAAGGGTAGAACTTAAATGTTCTTGCCACAAAAACATATGCAATTATGTGACATGATAGAAGTGTTAGCTAGCACTTTGGTGGTAATCATTCCGTAATACACGTGTGCTCAGTCTTATATATTTTGTAATATATAAATATGCCAAATCAGCCTGCTGTACACCTTAAATTTATACAATATTAAATGTCAATTATATCTCAATAAAACTGGGGGAGAAAAGAAAAAAAACTTCTGGAGATGGATCGTAGTGTTGGTTGTACAAAATGTGTATGTACTTAATGCATCAGAACTGTACATGTAAAATGGTAAATTTTATGTTCTGCATATTTTTTCACAACAAAAAGATTATTTTGAAAGCTATTTCCTTTGGAGATCAAGTAAGTAGGTAAAAGGAATTGATACTCATCAGTGTCATTTATGATGAAAAGAGAATCTTCCCCCCAAAAGTTTCTGAAAAACAAATACTATCCTATTCACAAGGAAAAGTTAAGACGAAACACCACAAATTGTACTCTATCAGGGAACCTGGGTGAGTGCACAATTGTTACAGATTAAAAGTAGTGTTAGCTCACCTAAGAGCCAATCTAAAGAGCAGAGAATGGTCAAATACTTTCTAGAAGAGAAATCTTTAGTTTAAAAACTAAGACAAAAAAGGCACATTTCTTTATCATCTGAGCCACCAGGGAAATCCAACAAGAGTCAGGCCTAAAAAAGGTCCATTTCTTGACCTAAAATATTTTTCTATTCCTTCTAATTATCTTTTTCCAAGTCTGTGGTATTTCTTCTCTCTTACACTGAACACAATTATAACATTTCTCATTGCTATAGACCCAAGTGTTAAAAACAATCGCATTAGCAGGAAGAAACTTATCTTTTTCTTCCTAAAGGGAGCTTTTTAGTCTTTATCTAGTGGATTGTCTTTTCAGTGGTACCTAGAGGTACCACTTTTTTAGACCTTCCTAGAATGTCCTACACCCATCTCTCCAGCTTGGTACAGGAAATTGCTCCTTCCACTGCCTCAAACTGAATCCACCTTAAATGTCTGTGGTCTTGATATGAGAGGAGAGACCTCTCCAAAAACCATGTTGGTCTTTGGTCAGACTTTTTCTAAGCTCCTCTGGTCCAGGCACATGTAAAAATGCTTAAGTCTTGCCAACATCATGAATAAATGAGTTGTATTCATCTCCAAATCCTGTGTTTACAAAGATGTCCTGGGCACCTGGAAAAGCAGTCAAACCTCACTTGACATTAAGTTTAACCTCCTCTGAGGGAAATAAGCTCTTTAAATCTGCTGAATCATCGATTCTCACACATCTTTTTATGGGAACCATAGACCAGGAGGTTTCCCTGGGTGCACTTACAGCTGGAAAATATCTATCATTTTTTCACTGCTCAGCCTGGACTTTTGGAACATAACTCCTTCTTGTAAACATATTCAGTTCAGTTCAGTTCAGTCGCTCAGTGCCGTCCGACTCTTTGCGACCCCATGGACTGCAGCACACCAGGCCTCCCTGTCCATCATCAACTCCCGGAGTTTACTCAAACTCATGTCCATTGAGTCAGTGATGCCATCCAACCATCTCATCCTCTGTCGACACTTGAAATTTTAAGACTTTTCTTCTCTTGGTCATTCTCCCCTTCTACTCTACCTCCCAAGGGCCTCTGAACAGCTCCTCTCTCTGTCTTGTCCAGAGAACAGCAAGAGATGACACAGTGATCACATTCAGATCAGAGAAGGCAAGCAGATGACTGCTCTAAAATAGAAGAGTATAAAATACCTTAGGCAGGTAATATTGCTCCTTAATGTTGAAAGAAATTTACCTTATTGGAACACTTACTCCTTGGTAAATTACTTCAGTTGTGTCTGACTCTTTGCAACCTCATGAACTGTAGTCCGCCAGACTCTTCTCTGTCCAAGGCATTCTCCAGGCAAGAATATTGGAGTGGGTTGCCATTTCCTCCTCCAGGGGATCTTCTCACCCAGGGATCGAACCCACGTCTCTGATGTCTCCTGACTTGGCAAAAGGGTTCTTTACTACTAGCACCACCTGGGAAGCCCCAGAATACTTATTAAGGTATATCTTTAATTGCACTGTGTTTAGTAGTCATCAATGAGCATTGTCTTAGCATCCTCAGATAACATATTATCAAAGGAGGACCTGGAAGATTGGACATGGTTTTGCCATAATGAACACACAGCGGGAGTTTATCATAATAAACATCCAATGGAAATACATGCATGTGAGAAAACAATTCCAAAGTGGGCAGAACCTTTAGTATTGAAACAGGAGGGTTGATGTTAGTAAGGAAAGACTTCCAAATAGCATTATTGCTAGAGAGTAAACAAATATTAATTCATTTAAATATGACAGGAAAGGAGATCAGTCCTGAATATTCACTGGAAGGACTGATGCTGAAGCTGAAACCCCAAAACTCTGGCCACCTGATGAGAAGAACTGACTCATTTGAAAAGTCCCTGATGCTGGGAAAGACTGTGGGCAGGAGGAGAAGGGGACGACAGAGGATGAGATGGTTGGATGGCATCACTGACTCGATGCACATGAGTTTGAGTAAACTCTGGGAGTTGGTGACGGATAGAGAGGCCTGGCATGCTGCAGTCCATGGGGTTGCAAACAGTCTGATACAACAGGGCGACTGAACTGAACCGATGACCGGAAAAGGGTAATAAATATTCAATATGTAATAAATATTCAGTGTGTATTCCTCTCCGAATTACACCCACCACAGTACTGACAACTGCACAACTGCTTCAAATTTTGTTTATGTGTCGTACCCTGGAGAAGTCTATAGTTTTTACTATAGAGAAAAGACCCATTTCCTCCTCCACAGGGGTTGTGGTATACCCTCCAATTTGTCCCGTTTGCTTTGGCAAGCCTGTGGGAGAATGGGGGAGACAGGAAAAATATTCCCGTATCTTTCGTTTTATTGCTAGACTGTAGCTCGTTCAGGAAATGTGAAGTGGTGTAGCCGAACTTTGGACAGAGATACTGACTCACAGACTTTAGCATAGATGTCTGTTAGCAGAGGGTGAAAGAAGTTGGTTGAACTTTCTAAGTACCTTGGTAGAGGGACAATGAATTTGAATATAATAAGAATAATGTGTTTATACCCATTGAATACATTTTTAGAATATTCTTTTTAAATGTTTGATAAATTAGTGAGTTTGATGAATTTGTCACTTGGCAAATTGATTCTTTATTAAATTGGCCTGCTTTCATTTCAGACTGACAGGTTCATTCATTCAATACTAAAATAACATATCTGATGAACACATGCTATAATATGCCAGGGATTTAACAGTTAATACTGTACAAGACAGTATTAGACAAATTACACTTTAGTGGAAGAGGGCGTCAAGAACATTATCACAACAGAAAGTGCTACAGTAGCAATGCTATGAGAATTCAGAAGAAGATTATAGGGAAGAAAGAGATTGCTGCATCTGGCTCCTGCTCATGGGAGGCTTCACAGAGGAGGTGATGCTTTCTCTGCGAGTCGGAGGCTGTAATTAATTCACCTGGGGCAGTAAGCAAGTGCTCAGAACGTAGATGAAGGAATCAGGAGGTGCCAAGGCAGTGAAACTGGTGATGGTTCACGGTTCACAAAATAAGGATCAAATAAAAATGGTCAGGACTGACATTTAAAGATAAAATAGAATGGAACAGGAAACATCAGAAGGCAGTGAATGTGGTAAGTACTGTGTTTTACAATTCTGTTATGTGTATGTATATAGGTATACATATGTTAAGTTATCATACCAATTTCTTACTGTTCATCACAGAGAAGAGGTAGGTAAGCCACAGAAGACAGAGAAGACATGTTTAGAAGAGGTACTGCATATAGATGGTTAAGTGGGGAGGAAAAATTAGATGTGAGAGATGGCAGGGAAGAAAGCCTGTAGAAAGAGAGGTCAGATTGTGAAGGGTTTAATAGATGTTCCAAGAAGCTCAAAATTTAGCCTGAAGCTAAAAGGAGTAACTAAAAGGATTCATGGTTTAAATTAACCAATTTTCTTTTACTTAAGAAATAATACAGAAGTTTCAGTGTGAGAAGGAAAATTTTCCTTTCCAATGCTACTATTTACCTCTCAGCTCAAGCTTTTATTCCTAGAGGGTAAAGCTACTATCCGTTTCTGCTTTGATTTCTTTTGGTAGTAACATTAAAAGAGTACATGATATGCTCCATTTCTTGATTTTTAACTTTGGACAAGATCATTTGACCTCTTGTTACAAAAGGTAATAAACCTAACATAACGACAGTGTTTAATACTTCTGCTTCCCTTCTGCTTCATGAATTGTGTTAGATTTTTTTTTTTGTAGTTGTATTTGTGATTTTAAGTAGTATCCTGAAATACTGGCATATCAGTTTTATAGCATACCTACTCTTTGGTCTTCCCTGGTGACTCAGATGGTAAAGAATCCACCTGCAATGCAGGAGACCTGGCTTCGATCCCCAGGTTGGGAAGATACCCTAGAGAAGGGAACAGCTACCCTCTCTACCCTGATGCTGGGAAAGATTGAAGGCAGAAGGGGAAGGGGACAACAGAGGATGAGATGGTTGGATGGCATCACTGACTCAATGGACATGAGTTCGAGCAAGCTCCAGGAGATGGTGATGGACAGGGAAGTCTGGCACGCTGCAGTCCATGGGGTCACAAGGAGTCGGACATGACTGAGCAACTGAACAATAATGAATTGACTATTACGGAAACAGGGAATTAATGTAGTAAATTTTTGATAGACAATTGTAGGCTAAGTCATGTATTTACTACCCTTAGAAAATTCCAAATTTAAATGATGGAAAGATATTTCTCTTTTTGAATCTCTCTCTCTTTCATATCTATCTACCGTGTACCTATTTATCTATGTATCTTTAAATAATTAGCCTACAATAACCTTAGAAATCAAGAAGTGGCATCCATGGCCAGGTATTTGAAGACACTGTGGGAAGAGAGACAACAGATGTCATCATATGAGTAAAGCTATCACAACACAGTAACACAAAATCTACTGGATATTCTAGGAGTTGAGACCTAATTCCTGGCTTCCCTCTGAGCAGCTCAAAGCCTTCTTTAAATCTGTGACTTCAGTATCCATATTCCATATTGGTTTCCTCTCATTAAGAGATCTGTATTTTCTATTTTCCTTCTTTTCTATACCTCTATTTTAAGTACTATTTTATTTATATAGCGTTTGACCTGAAAACTTTAATAACTGCTTCTAAAGTCATTAAAATAAGTTGGCAACTACATGTTCTTGAATTTACAGAACATTTTCACATGTGCTTCTAGTTCAGTCATGACAGTAAGCCTGAAAAATAGGGTCAGACATTCTCACTCTTCAAATTTTACTGATAAGGCCCAGAAATATTATGTCACTTGCCCAGAGAAACGTGAACAGTAATATTGTGGCCCAATAATACTAATAATTCTTACAGTAACTAATATTATTTGGAAGCTTACTAAATTGTCAGGTACCATATTATTATCACAGCTTTTGCAATGTCTTTTTTTTTTTGATAAATTTAATCTCTTCAAATTTTAAGTTCCTTAAGTCAACTTATTTAGAGCCTTGTCCAGCTAAATTTGTGTTTAGGATTCCTGTGTGGCAGCTAATGACAGTTACATCAAATGTTATTGGGTATTGCAATTTACTAGACTTTCTATTGAACAATTTTTGATAACTTATAAATCTATACATATCATGTGATTTAGATTGACCAATTTGAATGGAGACTAGATGGTGTATTCTAGTTCAGATTCTTGACTTTACCCAATTAGTTTTATGTAAGTAATCAAGCCAATGATCAATGATTAATTCTTCCCACTATGGGGCATCTCTGAGTTCAGAATTTTGTTTCAATTTTAGGGTAGTGATCTTTGGGTAAGGTGACAGAAAAGTGTGGAGTGTTTTTAAACTTAGAAGCCAAAACAAATAATCAAAAATAAATTATATAGTATATGTCGTTTTGACATGAGCCACCTCTTTCCTATGGTATCATTAGGACATAATATCACATATATGACTTTTTTTTTCAGATATGCCCACCTTACTCCTTTAAGCAATAGTAACAAAAATCTCTTAATTCAATTACTTTTTGAAAATGGATATGTCTTAAAAATGAATTAGGAACCACATAATTTCAGTTTTTCATCTTTACCATATTGTTTTGCTTTCACAGTTTGGACAAGATGCTAATTAAGGTGTGAGCTGGCTTTCTTTAAGTTGCAAAATGACAGAGAGGGTGTGATAATGATGTCTGTCCTGCCTGCTCCTCAGGGATCTTCTGAAGCACCCTGCACAGTTATGGTGTGATTGTTATGATGATCCAAACTCTTGTGTTTACATGTCCATCAGATTTCTCATAGCTAACCTTTACATCGGAGAAGGCAATGGCACCCCACTCCAGTACTGTTGCCTGGAAAATCCCATGGACGGAAGAGCCTGGAAGGCTGCAGTCCATGGGGTTGCTGAGGGTCGAATATAACTGAGCGCCTTCACTTTCACTTTTCACTTTCATGTACTGGAGAAGGAAATGGCCCACCCACTCCAGTGTTCTCGCCTGGAGAATCCGAGGGACAGCGGAGCCTGGTGGGCTTTCGTCTATGGGGTCACACAGAGTCGGACACGACTGAAGCGACTTAGCAGCAGCAGTAGAAGCAACCTTTACGTAGTGCTTACACCGTGCTAGGCGCTGTTCTAAGCATGCTGCATATGACTCTCACGACAATCTTATAGCGTAGATACTATTATTATCCCTCTTTTATAGTTCAGAAAACTGAGACCTGGGGCACTGGTAGGTGCCAGGCATCGACCTGAATTCACACCCAACTTATGTGTTCAGAGCCTGTTTCCTTAATCATAATGCTCTTCTGTATTCTAGGAGACTCTTCAGTATTCTTGTATCTTGCAGATTTTTTTTTTTTTTTTGCCCCTCACTGTATAGACATCATAATGTGATGAGAAGACCACAATTTTTTGAAGAGTTCTCGATATTTCTATTGATCTGTGAGTGCCACTTCTTTTTGCTGTTCATACGCCTGCTTCTGTGAATCTTCCTGTCCCCATATGTGTTCCTTCTAGTAATTACTGAGGACCTTGAGACTAAGTTAAGGAGATACTATGATCTATTTCTTAAGCAAAATGAGACGGTTTTTATTCTCACATTAACGCATTTTCTAACCCTTTAGACACCAACTAGATAGCTTCAATTCAGCACCGACACGAACTACCTGGAGTCAGCACAGACCCACAGGTTAGGGGCTCAGTTCCACAGGACTGCTGCCATTTGGGGGCACTAGTCACAAGGCTGGGACACCTTACTTCCCACTCACGGGCTCTAAATACCAGGTTCTCTCGACCCCCTCCTCAGGTTCAATACATTGCTTAAATGGCTCACAGAACTAAGAGAAACACTTTATGTACTTTTGTTGGTTTATTATAAAGGACTCCACTCCAGACCATCCAAAGGGAAGAAATGATTAGGCAAGGAACAGGAGAGACTTCTGTGCCCACTCCAGGCACATCATCTATCCAGCACTGCAGTGTGTTTACCACCACGGAAGATTTCAGAAACACCATGGTTTACAGTTTCTACGGAGGTTCCATTATATAGCCATGATTGACTAAATTATTGGTTATTGATGATTAAAGGACTTCCCTGGTGGCTCAGATGGTTAAGCGTCTGTCTACAATGTGGGAGACCCAATGTTCAATCCTTGGGTCAGGCAGATCCCCTGGAGAAGGAAATGGCAACCCACTCCAGCATTCTTGCCTGGAAAATTCCATGAAAAGGTAGGCTACAGTTCAGCTCAGTTCAGTTCAGTTGCTCAGTCATGTCTGACTCTTTGTGACCCCATGAATCGCAGCACGCCAGGCCTCCAGTCCATTATCAACTCCCAGAGTTTACCCAAACTCATGTCCATCGAGTTGGTGATGCCATCCAGCCATCTCATCCTCTGTCGTCCCCTTCTCCTCCTGCCCCCAAACCCTCCCAGCGTCAGGGTTTTTCCAAATGAGTCAGCTCCTCACATCGGATGGCCAGAGTATTGGAGTTTCAGCTTCAACATCAGTCCTTCCAATGAATATTCAGGACTGATTTCCTTTAGGAGGGACTGGTTGGATCTCCTTGCAGTCCAAGACACTATCAAGAGTCTTCTCCAACACCACAGTTCAAAAGCATCAATTCTTCGGCGATCAGCTTTCTTCACAATCCAACTCTCACATCCATACATGACTACTGGAAAAACCATAGCCTTGACTAGACAGACCTTTGTTGGCAAAGTAATGTCTTTGCTTTTTAATATGCTGTCTAGGTTGGTCATAACTTTCCTTCCAAGGAGTAAGCGTCTTTTAATTTCATGGCTGCAATCAGCATCTGCAGTGATTTTGGAGCCCAGAAAAATAAAGTTTGACACTGTGTCCACTGTTTCCAATCTGTCTGCCATGAAGTGATGGGACTAGATGCCATGATCTTAGTTTTCTGAATGTTGAGCTTTAAGCCACCTTTTTCACTCTCCTCTTTCACTTTCATCAAGAGGCTCTTTAGTTCTTCTTCACTTTCTGCCATGAGGGTGGGGTCATCTGCAAATCTGAGGTTATTGATATTTCTCCCGGAAATCTTGATTCCAGCTTGTGCTTCTTCCAGCCCAATGTTTCTCATGATACTCTGCATATAAGTTAAATAATCAGGGTGACAATATACAGCCTTGACGTACTCCTTTTCCTATTTGGAACCAGTCTGTTGTTACATGTCCAGTTCTTACTGTTGCTTCCTGACCTGCATATAGGTTTCTCAAGAGGAAGGTGAGGTGGTCTGGTATTCCCATCTCTTTCAGAATTTTCCAGTTTATTGTAATCCACACAGTCAAAGGCTTTGGCATAGTCAATAAAGCAGAAATAGATGTTTTTTTGGAACTCTCTTGCTTTTCCGATGATCCAGCGGATGTTGGCAATTTTTATCTCTGGTTCCTCTGCCTTTTCTAAAACCAGCTTGAACATCTGGAAGTTCACGGTTCACATATTGCTGAAGCCTGGCTTGGAGAATTTTGAACATGACTTTACTAGCATGTGAGATGAGTGCAATTGTGCGGTAGTTTGAACATTCTTTGGCATTGCCTTTCTTTGGGATTGGAATGAAAACTGACCTTTTCCAGTCCTGTGGCCACTGCTGATTTTTCCAAATTTGCTGACAAATTGAGTGCAGCACTTTCGCAGCATCATCTTTTAAGATTTGAAATAGTTCAACTGGTATTCCATCACCTCCACTAGCTTTGTTCGTAGTGATGCTCTCTAAGGCCCACTTGACTTCACATTCTAGGATGTCTGGCTCTGGGTGAGTGATCACACCATCGTGATTATCTTGGTCACGAAGATCTTTTTTGTACAGTTCTCCTGTGTCATCTTGCCACCTCTTAATATCTTCTGCTTGTGTTAGGTCCATACCATTTCTGTCCTTTATCGAGCCCGTCTTTGCATGAAATGTTCCCTTGGTATCTCTAATTTTCTTGAAGAGATCTCTTGTCCTTCCTATTCTGTTGTTTTCCTCTATTTCTTTGCATTGATCACTGAGGAAGGCTTTCTTATCCCTCCTTGCTATTCTTAGGAACTCTGGATTCAAATGGGTATATCTTTCCTTTTCTCCTTTGCTTTTTGCTTCCCTTCTTTTCACAGCTATTTGTAAGGCCTCCTCAGACAGCCATTTTGCTTTTTTGCATTTCTTTTTCTTGGGGATGGTCTTGATTCCTATCTCCTATACAGTGTCACGAACCTCCATCCAGAGTTCATCAGGCACTCTGTCTGTCAGATCTAGTCCCTTAAATCTATTTCTCACTTCCACTGTATAGTCATAAGGGATTTGATTTAGGTCATACCTGAATGGTCTAGTGGTTTTCTTCACTTTCTTCAATTTCAGTCTAAATTTGGCAATAAGGAATTCATGATCTGAGCCACAGTCAGCTCCTGGTCTTGTTTTTTCTGATTGCATAGAGCTTCTCCATCTTTGGCTGCAAATAATATAATCAATCTGATTTCAGTGTTGGCCATCTGGTGATGTTCATGTGTAGAGTCTTCTCGTGTTGTTGGAAGAGGGTGTTTGCTATGACTAGTACGTTCACTTATCAGAACTCTATTAGCCTCTGCCCTGCTTCATTCCATGCTCCAAGGCCAAATTTGCCTGTAACTCCAGGTGTTTCTTGACTTCCTACTTTTGCATTCCAGTCCCCTATAATGAAATGGAATCTTTTTTGGGTGTTAGTTCTAGAAGGTCTTGTAGGTCTTCATAGAACTGTTCACCTTCAGCTTCTTCTGCGTTACTGGTTGGGACATAGACTTGGATTACCATGATATTAATGGTTTGCCTTGGAAATGAACAGAGACCATTCTACAGTTCCTAGGGTCGCAAAGAGTCAGACACGACTGAGCGACTTCACTTTCATTTTTCTTTCATTGATGATTAACTCAATCTCTAGTCCCTGGAGGTTTGGAGTTGTGGAACTGAAAGTTACAACTGTCTAATCACATGGTTGGTTTCCCTGGCAACCAGCTTCCATCCTGAAGCTATCTAGGGGCCCACCAAGAGTCACCTCCTTAGCATAAACTCAGTTATGATTTAAGGGACTTATTATGAAGAAGAATAGATGATTTCTCGTTCATCTCACTCAGGGAATTCCATGGGTTTTAGCAGCTCTAGTCAGGAACTGGAACAAAGATAAAACTTTTAAACAAAGTCCTCCTATCACCCAGGAAATTACAAGCTATTTAGAACCTTGTATGGAGTGGGGGATGAAGACCAATATATATTTCTTATTATAACACAATATCACAGTAGACCCTTAGAGTTAGGTCTAAGATGATTGAAATCATCATGGAAGGAGCCGGAGGAATCCACCTTGCTGCTGCTGCTAAGTCGCTTCAGTCGTGTCCGACTCTGTGTGACTCCATGGACTGCAGCCCACCAGGCTCTCCTGTCCTTGGGATTCTCCAGGCAAGAACACTGGAGTGGGGTGCCATTTCCCTCTCCAATGCATGAAAGTTAAAAGTGAAAGTGAAGTCACTCAGTTGTGTCCGACCCTCAGCGACCCCATGGATTGCAGTCTGCCAGGCTCCTCCGTCCATGGGAGTTTCCAGGCAA
Source organism: Moschus berezovskii (assembly GCF_049115385.1). Taxonomy (NCBI): domain Eukaryota; kingdom Metazoa; phylum Chordata; class Mammalia; order Artiodactyla; family Moschidae; genus Moschus; species Moschus berezovskii. Next base: position 12,739,233 of record NC_142467.1, read on the forward strand.
GAGTACTGGAGTGGGTGCAATTGCCTTCTCTGGATCCACCGTGAGTGGAGCACTGTCGTGCTCTTGTGTGGACTTGATGACATCCGCATCTATGCTGCTTGACTCTGCTTAGCTCTAGTTAACAGCCATCAATGGTGACCATATTGCCTGAATTTAAACAGCTGGTCCCATAGTTAGAGATAATTTCAGTCCATATGTTCCAACTTTGGTTAAAAGCTTTTGTTGCTGTACAAATAAAAGACTTCCAGAGAAGCTTTACTAAATTCTAGTATATCAACATGAAAATGTTTCAGACTCTTTGTGATTCCCCTGGACCATACAGTCCATGAAATTCTCCAGGCCAGAATATTGGCATGGGTAGCCTTTCCCTTCTCCAGGACATCTTCCCAACCCAGGGATCAAACCCAGCTCTCCCGCAATTGCAGGTGTATTCTTTACCAGCTGAGCCACAAGGGAAGCCCAAAAATACTGGAGTGAGTGGTCTATCTCTTCTCCAGGGGATCTTCCTGATGCAGGAATCGAACCAGGGTCTCCTGAATTGCAGGTGGATCCTTTACCAACTGAGCTATCAGAGAAGCCCTTAGTTACTTAACAGTTTTCAGTTTATTAATAAGAACAAATTTCCAAAAGGAATATAAGAATTAGAGAAGAAAAGGCTCATTTGGTTTGGGTTTGCAACCTCTTTTCTGAGTGTCTAGTGTCCCCCAGGGCCACTTCCATTCTGGTTTTAAATGACTCAGTTGGCAAAGTTTCCTAGCCCCCGCCTCCCACCCCATCCCTTTCAGGAGCGTTCCTGCCTGGTAGCTATCACATCCAGGAATGCTTTCCTGTTTTTCGGCTTGGACGTCACCCTGGAAGACACAGCTCTGGTAATGCCGGCTCAGAACTGCAATATTTCCTTGTCTTTATGAGTCCTCATACATCAGACGAAGTGCCGGATAATTATGTAAAATACCTTGGATGGATCCCAGGCTGAAAGTCTTCAAAAGACAAGCAGATTAATCATATACTAAAAGAAGGTACAGGATCCACTTGTACTCTTACTGGATACACAAGACGTCCCTGAGTAATATCTTATTCTGAAAGAAATGCCTGAGCAAGAGAAAAAGCAATGAAGATGACAAGACAGTCCAGTAGTGTCTGTTTTCTCCCAGTTCTAGGAGGCCTTGCCTTTTTCTCCGCAATCTTCCTTCCTGTAACTCAGTCAGCCACAGACATTCTTGCAATAAACGCTGACCTATACAGAAGCAAACCTGAAGTATATGTTTACTCATGTGCACTGTGCTTTGGCATTAAGTTCTTAAATGTTGTCCCCACAAATTGCATCTAAGGTCTTTGTCTACATTCAAAGCATCTCTGATCCTATAGTTTATTTCTGATAAACCAGGCTAGAAAACTGACCAGAAACTGTATTAAGTATTCTTGTGGATTTTCATATCCAGTGGGAAACACACTGACTATGGCTTATTTGGGGTCTTTAAGATTTTCTTTTTTTCAGGAACACTCAAGGAACCATAGCTCCTAAAGCCTGTAAAATTTGAATTATTTCAAGCATATAAGCAATGAACAGACTTCAAACCCACATAACACCAAAAAGGAGAAGGAAAAACAACAACAACAGTAAACAGCCCTTTCATCTTGAAGAAATATCTTTAATATGTGTTGTTCTTAATTAGGTTAAATAACTACCTCCTAACCTTTTTAATCTTTAACTTTTCATGGTCTGGATATAAGTGTTTTTAATTTCAGGTATGTTTGCATAGTTCTGGGGCCCTCTTTAGCTTATTTCCTGATGAACTTTGGAGTGGAAGAAATATATTGATAGCATTCTGATGTGCAGTGTTTGTGTTCTTGGTTTATTAATGGGTTATAAGAAGGCTTAGAGAGGATAATGTAAACATGTAACACTTTTTACTTTTGCTCATGATTAGGATCAGATGGGAGAAAACCTGGCACTATTTTACCTTATTTTTCAGCAAGCAACAAGAATCTGAAAGTACCAGAAAAAGATCTACATGTACTTTTCTACAAGGCAAAAAAATGGACCTATAAGTTCCCTACTCAGCTTCTCATTGCATACAAAAGATGATAAAAAATAGCAAACATTTTTTGTAAGTCACTGTAAGTGCATTCATTGCATTATCTCATATATTACCCATAAAAATTCCATGAAGAAGGTACTATCCATCCCAATTTTATTTCTATTTGTTTTCAAAAAAATCAGTTTCACTGAAGTATAATTTGCATGTGTGCTTAGTCCCTCAGTCGTGTCCAGCTCTTTGAGACCCCATGGACTGTAGCCCTCCAGGCTCCTCTGTTCATGGGAATTCTCCAGGCAAGAATACTGCAGTGAGTTGCCATGCCCTCCTCCAGGAGATCTTTCTGACCCAGGGATTGAACCCCAGTTTCCTGGATTGAAGGTAGATTCTTTACTGACTAAGCCACCAGGGAAGCCCTGAGGTGTAATTTAAGTGCAATAAATTGCACATATTTGACTTGCTTTGAGAGAGACACATTTTTGTGAAGCCACAACAATAATTAAGATATAGAACAATTCTATCCCCTGTAAAAGTACCCTTTTACCCCTTGGCAGTTTATTCTTTACTCTGTCCCTTGCACAAGGCAAGTCCACTGTCTTGTTTGTAGCTAGTATAGATTGCAGAGTGGGTACTGGAAGCATGCACGCTTTTTCTTAGGCTTCCCAGAGGGCTCAGAGGTAGAGAATCTGCCTGCCAAGCAGGACTCGTGGGTTCCATTCCTGGGTAGGGAAGATCTCCTGGAGAAGGAAATGGCAACCCACTATAGTATTCCTGTCTAGAAAATCCCATGGACAGAGGAGCCTGGTGGACTGGAATCCATGGGGTTCGAAAGAGATGGACATGACTTAGCAACTAACAACAACATGACTTTTCTTCTCATTTAAGAAAAATGAATGTGTTAAAAATTGTGGCAATCCATTTAGTTTTTAGTTTTAAAGAGTTTGATAATGCTTAATTATACTTGATAGAAATTAGTTTATCAGTTTTTCCAAAAAGCTACTTTTAAAATTTTGCTACTATTTTGGGGTATTTTTGTGTTGTGTCTGCCCACAGTAGTAGATATAATGGTCACCTGAGTTAAATTCACCCATTCCAGTCCATCTTAGTTTGCTGATTCCTAGAATGTCGATGTTCACTCTTGCCATCACCTGTTTGACCACTTCAAATTTGCCTTGATTCATGGACCGATCATTCCAGGTTCCTATGCAATATTGCTCTTTACAGCATTAGACCTTGCTTCTATCACCAGTCCCATCCACAACTGGGTGTTGTTTTTGCTTTGGCTGCATCCCTCATTCTTTCTGGAGTTATTTCTCCACTGATCTCCAGTGGCATATTGGGCACCTATCGACCTGGGGAGTTCCTCTTTCAATGTCCTATCTTTTTGCCTTTTCATGCTGTTCATGGGGTTCTGAAGGCAAGAATACTGAAGTAGTTTTCCATTCCCTTCTCCAGTGGACCACATTCTGTCAGACCTCTCCACCATGACAGGTCCCTCTTGGTTGGTCCCACACAGCATGGCTTAGTTTCATTGAGTTAGACAAGGTTGATTGAGTTAGACAAGGCCATTATATCCACTACTGTGGGCAGGAATCCATTAGAAGAAATGGAGTAGCCATCATAGTCAACAAAAGAGTCCGAAATGCAGTCAGCAGTTCAGTCTCTCAGTCGTGTCCGACTCTTTGTGACCCCATGAATTGCAACACGCCAGGCCTCCCCGTCCATCAACTCCCCGTCCAACTCCCGGAGTTCACTCAAACTCATCTCCATCGAGTCGGTGATGCCATCCAGCCATCTCATCCTCTGTCGTCCCCTTCTCCTCCTGCCCCCAATTCTTCCCAGCATCAGAGTCTTTTCCAGTGAGTCAACTCTTTGCATGAGGTGGCCAAAGTATTGGAGTTTCAGATTCAACATCAGTCCTACCAATAAATACCCAGGACTGATCTTTAGGATGGACTGGTTGGATCTCCTTGCAGTCCAAGGGACTCTCAAGAGTCTTCTCCAGCACCACAGTTCAAAAGCATCAATTCTTTGGCGAGCAGCTTTCTTCACAGTCCAACTCTCACATTCACACATGACCACGGGAAAAACCATAGCCTTGACTAGACGGGCCTTTGTTGGCAAAGTAATGTCTCTGCTTTTTAATATGCTGTCTAGGTTGGTCATAACTTTCCTTCCAAGGAGTAAGCGTCTTTTAATTTCATGGCTGCAATCAGCATCTGCAGTGATTTTGGAGCCCAGAAAAATAAAGTCTGACACTGTGTCCACTGTTTCCCCATCTATTTGCCATGAAGTGATGGGACCAGATGCCATGATCTTTGTTTTCTGAATGTTGAGCTTTAAGCCAACTTTTTCACTCTCCTCTTTCACTTTCCTCAAGAGGCTTTTTAGTTCCTCTTCACTTTCTGCCATGAGGGTGGGGTCATCTGCATATCTGAGGTTATTGATATTTCTCCCAGCAATCTTGATTTCAGCTTGTGCTTCTTCCAGCCCAGCATTTCTCATGATATATTCTGCATATAAGTTAAATAATCAGGGTGACAATATACAGCCTTGACGTACTCCTTTTCCTATTTGGAACCAGTCTGTTCCATGTCCAGTTCTAGCTGTTGATTCCTGACCTGCATATAGGTTTCTCAAGAGGAAGGTGAGGTGGGCTGGTATTTCCATCTCTTTCAGAATTTTCCACAGTTTATTGTGATTCACACAGTCAAAGGCTCAAAATGCAGTACTTGATGCAATCTCAAAAAGGACAGAATGATCTTGTTAGTTTCCAAGGCAAACCATTTAATATCACGGTAATACAAGTCTATGCTCTGACCAGTAACACTGAAGAAGCTGAAGTTGAACATTTCTATGAAGACCTACAAGACCCTCTAGAACTAACACCCCCAAAAGATGTCCTTTTCATTATAGGGGACTGGAATGCAAAAGTAGGAAGTCAGGCAAATTTGGAGTAACAGGCAAATTTGGCCTTAGAGTACAGAATGAAGCAGGGCAAAGGCTAATAGAGTTCTGCCAAGAGAACACACTGGTCATAGCAAACACCCTCTTCCAACAATACAAGAGAAGACTCTACACATGAACATCACCAGATGGCCAACACTGAAATCAGATTGATTATATTATTTGCAGCCAAAGATGGAGAAGCTCTATGCAGTCAGAAAAAACAAGACCAGGAGCTGACTGTGGCTCAGATCATGAATTCCTTATTGCCAAATTCAGACTGAAACTGAAGAAAGTGAAGAAAACCACTAGACCATTCAGGTATGACCTAAATCAAATCCCTTATGACTACACAGTGGAAGTGAGAAATAGATTTCAGGGACTAGATGTGATAGATAGAGTGCCTGATGAAATATGGACGGAGGTTCGTGACATTGTACAGGAGACAGGGACCAAGACCATCTCCATGGAAAAGAAATGCAAAAAAGCAAAATGGCTGTCTGAGGAGGCCTTACAAATAGCTGTGAAAAGAAGGGAAGCAAAAAGCAAAGGAGCAAAGGAAAGATAACCCATTTGAATCCAGAGTTCCTAAGAATAGCAAGGAGGGATAAGAAGGCCTTCCTCAGTGATCAATGCAAAGAAATAGAGGAAAACAACAGAATAGGAAGGACAAGAGATCTCTTCAAGAAAATTAGAGATACCAAGGGAACATTTCATGCAAAGATGGACTCAATAAAGGACAGAAATGGTATGGACCTAACAGAAGCAGAAGATATTAAGAAGAGGCGGCAAGAATACACAGAAGAACTGTATAAAAAAGATCTTCATGACCAAGATAATCATGATAGTGTGATCATTCACCCAGAGCCAGACATCCTAGAAGGTGAAGTCAAGTGGGCCTTAGGAAGCATCACTACGAACAAAGCTAGTGGAGGTGATGGAATACCAGTTGAACTATTTCAAATCCTAAAAGATGATGCTGCGAAAGTGCTGCACTCAATATGCCAGCAAATTTGGAAAACTCAGCAGTGGCCACAGGACTGGAAAAGGTCAGTTTTCATTCCAATCCCAAAGAAAGGCAATGCCAAAGAATGTTCAAACTACCGCACAATTTCACTCATCTCACATGCTAGTAAAGTCATGCTCAAAATTCTCCAAGCCAGGCTTCAGCAATACGTGAACTGTGAACTTCCAGATGTTCAAGCTGGTTTTAGAAAAGGCAGAGGAACCAGAGATCAAATTGCCAACATCTTCTGGATCATCAAAATAGCAAGAGAGTTCCAGAAAAACATCTATTTCTGCTTTATTGACTATGCCAAAGCCTTGTGTGGATCACAATAAACTGTGGAAAAATCTGAAAGATATGGGAATACCAGACCACCTGACCTGCCTCTTGAGAAACCTGTATGCAGGTCAGGAAGAAACAATCAAAACTGGACATGGAACAACAGACTGGTTCCAAATAGAAAAAGGAGTATGTCAAGGCTGTATATTGTCACCCTGCTTATTTAACTTCTACGCAAAGTACATCATGAGAAATGCTGGGCTGGAGGAAGCACAAGCTGGAATCAAGATTGCCAGGAGGAATATCAGTAACCTCAGATATGTGGATGACACCACCTTTATGGTAGAAAGTGAAGAGGAACTTAAGAGCCTCTTGATGAAAGTGAAAGAGGAGAATGAAAAAGTTGGTTTGAAGCTCAACATTCAGAAAACTAAGATCATGGCATCTGGTCCCATCACTTAATGGGAAATAGGTGGGGAAACAGTGGAAACAGTCGCTGACTTTATTTTTTGGGGCTCTAAAATCACTGCAGATGGTGATTGCAGCCAGGAAATTAAAAAACGCTTACTCTTTGGAAGGAAAGTTATGACCAACCTAGACAGCATATTAAAAAGCAGAGATATTACTTTGCCAACAAAGGTCTGTTTAGTCAAGGATATGGTTTCTCCAGTGGTCATGTATGGATGTGAGAGTTGGACTATAAAGAAACTGAGTGCCGAAGAATTGAAGCTTTTGAACTGTGGTGTTGGAGAAGACTCTTGAGAGTCCCTTGGACTGCAAGGAGATCCAACCAGTCCATCCTAAAGGAGATCAGTTCTGAATATTCATTGGAAGGACTTATTTTGAAGCTGAAACTCCAATACTTTGGCCACCTGATGTGAAGAGCTGAGTTATTTGAAAAGACCCTGACGCTGGGAAAGATTGAGGGCAGGAGGAGAAGGGGATGAAAGAAGATGAGATAGTTGAATGGCATCACTGGCTCAATGGACATGGGTTTGGGTGGACTCCAGGAATTGGTGATGAATAGGGAGGCCTGGTGTGCTCAAGTTCATGGTGTCACCACGAGTCGGACACGACTGAGCAGCTAAACTGATACTGACACAGATTTGTGTTGAGTCTACTTTTATGTTTTCTTTTTATTAATTTCTGATTTTATCTTTATTAATCTCTTTTTCTGTGAATTATTTGCATTTGGTTAGTTGCTCCTTTTCTAGCTTTTTATTTTAGTTTTTTGAAATTAAAACTTACTTCACTTATTTTCATTCTCTCTTTTTATCTGTCATATCTATTTAAGACTATAGATTTTCTTCTCAGTTTTTCTTTGGCCATATCCCACCACACTTTATATACAGAGTTCTTATTTATGGTTATTTATAAATAGATGCTGATTGCCATTTTGATTTACATTTTAGTCTGAGTTTCCTTGAAAGAAGTTTCTGAGACAAAAGTCTGGGTGTAGGTAATTTATCTGGGAGTGTGACTTTCGGCATCACGTATGAGGACTGTGAAGAAGGCTGAGAACCGAAGAATTGATGGTTTTGAACTGCGGTGCTGGAGGAGACTCTTGAGAGTCCTTGGACTGCCAGGAGATCAAACCAGTCAGTCCTAAAGGAGATCAATCTCGAATATTTACTGGAAGGACTGATGCAAAGGATGAAACCGCAGTACTTGTGCTACCTGATGCGACAAGTTGATTCATTAGAAAAGACCCTGATGCTGGGAAATATTGAAGGCAAAAGGCGAAGCAGGTGGCAGAAAATGAGATAGTTAGATAACATCACCGACTCGATGGACATGCATTTGAGCCAACTCTGGGAGACAGTAGAGGACGGAGGGGCCCGGTGTGCTGCAGTCCATGGGTTGCAGGGAATCAGACGTGACTTAGTGACTGAACAACAGCAGTGAGGAACAGCAGGAGTGGACAAGGAGGAAAAAATGCCGAGACCAGGATACATTATCAGAATGGGCAAAGGGGGTCAACTCATGGCGCCCTTTGAGGAGCCTTTAAATGCTGTCTTAGAATTGTCCCCCTGCAGATCAAATGTGCATACACGATTTACCATCAGCTCCCAATCTCATAGCTCAGAACTAGTCTATTAAGTCCCTTGAGCTTCAAGGCTGAACATAACCAAGTATAGAATAATATACCACATCCATACCACAGCATCAGAGAAGTTTAGAACAGGAGGAGAGGTGAATGAAAGGTGATCCAAGCCTTAGTCCTCTCAGGTGCATACACTTGAATATACCCAAAGCTTGTGTGGAACTGGTTACCAAAGGGTGGTTGCATTAAGAGGGTGCCCAGCAGTTATAAAAGTACACAAAGGTCTGATACAATATCCTTTTTACTGAAGAGCTGTTTAGGGGTGCAATTTTTTAAATGTCCATAGAGTTATTTTTTGCTCTACTTTTGCTGTTAGTTTCACAATTTGTCCCTTGGTTTTTTTAGGGTTAGATTCCATACTTTCTATGGATTATATGTCTCCCAGGATTCTTATACTCTTAACAAGGGTTAAGGAGAAAGTCCTATTTGCCCTTTTGAGGAGAAGGTACTATTTACTAGAAGGAAATATAGAACCAAAATTTAAAAATTACCCTAAGCTCTAATAACTGCTGAAATCTAGAGTATTTCTCAAAACCCTCCCAATCTAATCTAATAAACCCATATTTACAGTGCATCATGGCCAATACTACGAAGAGACGCAAAAAGGGCAATGGGAGGAGAGGCAGTGAAAAATGAAACTAGACAGGTTCCGTTCAGGGAGCTGTCAGAGACAACGCGACTTTTCAGTGGGGCCTTTACAACTGGGTTGATTTTGTCAAGCATAAGCAACAGCATGAGCAGAGGCCCAGAGATTTGAATGAACTCTGTGTTTACAAAGAACTGATGTTGTCTACATCAGGGGAAAGAAGCCTACCTGTCTATTCACTCTGGGCCCCAGAATTTTTACCATAATTTCCAGCGGGGTCTATCTACCTTAATCATCTATCCAAAACAATATGCAAAATGATTTTACTATGCATACTTTATGAACACAACAGGGTTAATTAAAAGTAACTGACGACCCTATGGAATGAGAACTATATGCAGCTTATAAAATGGTCCAAATGTATGCCTTTGTTGCTGTTATTCAGCCAGTCGTGTCTGACTCTTTGCGACCCCATGCACGCCAGACTGCCCTGTCTTTCACTATCTTCCCGAATTTGCTCAAACTCATGTCCATCTAGTTGGTGGTGCCATCCAACCATCTCATCCTCAATCGTCCCCTTCTCCTCCTGTCTTCAATCTTTCCCAGCATCAGGGTCTTTTCCATTGAGTTGGCTCTTTGCATGAGGTGGCCAAATTATTGGAGCTTCAGCATCAGTCCTTCCAATAAATATTCAGGGTTGATTTCCTTTAGGATGGACTGGTTGGATCTCCATATAATACACATATATATGTACATGATACATATATATATATATGAACATACATATGAAGCTAGTATATTTTTACTAGAGAACTGACAAAACCTTTGGTTAGGTACAATCAAGGAGATGTTTCTTTCTGCTCTAATTTTTATAGAATTGATTTTAAACACTTTGGTTTTCTGTCCATTCTGATAGTTTCACATTGGTGGCTCTGAAATTGTAGTTTCTTTGAATTGGGATCTTTTATAGAAGCTCTAAAGCTTGAGGTTTCATAGATTAGACTCTAAGAACAGTTTTTATCAATTGGATTTCCCAGGGAAGTTTTACAAGCCCCCAACACAATTTATGAAATGTGTACCTCAAGTTACTTATAAGCCAGAAAAAAGCTTCCATTTTTACTTTATATTTCTGTAGCTCTACATATCTGTCCACTCAATTAGAGAATGCTACTATTTCTCCTCTAACTGTATTTTAAGTCATTCTGTTTTTTGCAAAGTGAAACAAGTTCCAAACATAGGTGAAATTGAAAAAAGCTTCCTCATTTTGGAAACATGAACGGGGTGGTTCTCCCTGTGTATCATAAGGACACATCCCTTCTGACTGAAACAGCCTGTGATGTAGTTTCTATTATTTTTTAAATTTTATACCCATAGATGGGCTTCCTAGGTAGTGTTAGTGGTAAAAAACGTGCCTGTCAATGCAGGAGTCACAAGAGATGCAGATTTGATCCCTGAGACAGAAAGATCCGCTTAGCAAAATGGAGTAGGAAATGGCAACTCATTCCAATATTCTTGTCTGGGAAATCCCATGGACAAAGGAGCATGGGGGACTACAGTCCATGGGGTCGCAAAGAGTTGTACATGGCTGAGTGCACACACCCATAGACATGTGGGTGATATCTTGTTATGGAGACACTATGGTTTTTAGAGAATTGTCATAACCAGATTTGTGGCTTTAAGAGTGTTCCATATAAAGAATGGAATGGAGACAGCCAAGTGAAAAGTGATGAGAGCCCATGCTAAGATATTCTAAGAGAAGACAGGGAGTTTAGAACAGATTCAAGAGATACTCAAAACACAGATTGGCCTGGACCCAGGAACTGATTAGATTTGGAAGAAGTTAGTGAAAGAGGAAACATGGATGACTCTGGGGAAAATAACTCTGAGATTAACATCATGAGGTTATTTCCTATTATTTGAGAACACTTAATTCACCTGCAAAGGCTGTTTAATCATTCAAGTTAAAAAGTAAATCACTTCAGTTTCACACTTTAAAATGGGATTAAAAAATATCAGTGGCAGGTACTAGTCCCAGAAACATGATTCAGCAAATCAAAGGGCTCTGTGTGAGCCTTAGTTGGGTTGAGGGAGGCTTATCATGAAGAAATAAACTCAGACTTAGCTCAAAGATCAAAAAAGTTACAAGGAGGTGACATAAATGGCAGGCGTGTAGTATGTATTAAAAGAGCCTATGCTTAGTGAAAAACAACAAAACAAACCAATTCTTGCTCAAACTTTCATTTAAATATTTAAAAGACATTGATGAAAGCTAGGTTCTCCAAAATCAGAAAAAAATTTTCCGCTTGTGAATGAAAAAGTTGTGAAAAGGATTATTCCTTGGATCTTTCAGTGAGTGAACACTGAGAAGCTCTTTATTACAGCACAATTTCATATTATAGACAACACTAAGGTACACTATTGTTTTATTTTTTTTTCTCCTGTCCTTTATTACTCTTTTCCTGCCCGTTTTCTCTTGACAACTGAAGTCTGTGGAGACAAATTGGACTAAATATATTAAAAAACATTTCATAGACTGAAAAAATAGGGTGAATTTTCCATGAAAGATCTGCTTATTATCATGAAGATTCTCTTAGTGATTGAATTATCCTAATAGGGTGATGACATTTTCCTGGATAAAAGACTTTATATAGTGTAAAATATTTGCATTTTTTTAAGGGATGTATTTATTCTGGCTGAACTTTAGATGCTAACAGGCCATATTATAGTTAATCATGAGGACAATTCTACATGACTGGACAACAAACTTCCATAATTCTTGTACTTTTGATTCCCAGTTAAAGAAACCATCAAAATTATTTGTGTTCTCAATCCTTGGAATTAAATCCATGGCCTACCTTTAGAAGCAACGCATCTGCAATACTATTTTCTCTAATAACAGGTTTTTAGAATCCTTAAGTACCTTTCACTTTGGACTGGCAGAAAATATTTTACTACAAATTGTCTGAGCTGGTATTAAAGGATAATTGCTTTTAACAGAGCAGGGAAGACATTCTAGTGGTAAAGAACATTTTATACTGTGAGAATTAAAGTAATTATCTGGCTATTCCGGGCAAGATGATCCTTTCTTTTATCAATATCTTGATAATTTGAAATTTTTTTTTGTCTTGAAAGTGAAAATGTTAATCCTTCAGTCATATCTGACTCTTTGGGACCCCATGGACTACAGCCTGATCTTCTGTTCACAGAATTCTCCAGGCAAGCATATTGGAGTGGGTTGCCATGCTCTCCTCCAGGGGATCTTCCCCACCCAGGGGTTGAACCTGGGTCTCCTGCATTGCAGGCAGATTCTTACTGTCTGAGCCACCAGGGAAGCCCCTACTGTCAGAAGAGGGACTTACAACAGGGGACAAAAAACTAGGATGAACCTTCTGATGTTAGATGAGAAACTGTAAAAAACAAGGTGTTGGTATAAACACACGATTTTCAGTATGTTCAGTTCAGTTCAGTCGCTCAGTCGTGTCCAACTCTGTGACCCCATGGACTGCAGCACGCCAGGCCTCCCTGTCCATCACCAACTCCCGGAGTTTACTCAAACTCATGTCCATTGAGTTGGTGATGCCATCCAGCCATCTCATCCTCTGTCATCCCCTTCTCCTCCTGCCTTCAATCTTTCCCAGCATCAGGGTCTTTTCAAATGAAGTCAGTTCGTCACATCAGATGGCCAAAGTATTGGAGTTTCAGCTTCAGCATCAGTATTCCTAATGAATATTCAGGACTGATCTCCTTTAGGATGGACTGGTTGGATCTCCTTGCAGTTCAAGTGTCTCTCAAGAGTCTTCTCCAACACCACAGTTCAAAAGCATCAATTCTTTAGCATTCAGCTTTCTTAATGGTCCAACTCTCACATCCATACATGACTACAGGAAAAACCATAGCTTTGACTAGATGGACCTTTGTTGGCAAAGTAATGTCTCTGCTTTTTAATAAGCTGCCTAGGTTTGTCATAATCTTTCTTCCAAGGAGCAAGTGTCTTTTAATTTCATGGCTGCAGTATAAGCATAAATATGAATGAAGTACCCAAACATACACGTATGTGTTCCCTAGCTTTGTCCACTAAGAGGGCTTGGGAGGAGTAACTACCCAATAGACAGTGGCACATACAAAGTCCAGATCTTGGTTTCTAAACACTATTTTATACTATAAGGATGGAATGGCTGATTCCAGGGTTTGGAGGAGGGGTTTACAAGATGATGTTGAAATATCCTGTACCATAAAGTAAGGACGTGCTCAAGAATGATATGGACATATCAGAAGGATTCAGGATCCAGTTGAAAGGGGCTGCCACTAACTAAATTTGGGGTGAACTGAACATCAACATAAATAATGATAGTAATGGGTTGCAAGTCACTGACAAGATTGTGATGAACAAATCTATTCTGCTATAAAATGAATGCACTAAAATATGATGAGAAATAGTTTAAAAGAAGCTTCTCATAAAGTTAATCATTAATTGCAATGGGTAAAAAGGTTGCAGTATCATTCTGTGATATTCCTGACAAAGATGCATAATCCGAATCTAATCATAAGAAGAAAATTTCAAAATATCCCAAGTGAAGGACCTTTTATAAAACAACTGATCTGTAATCTTCAAAGGCTTCCCTGGTGACTCAGATTGTAAAGAATCTGCATGCCAATAAAGGAGATGTGGGTTCAATCCCTGGGTCAGGAAGATCCCCTGGAGAAGGAAATGGCCCTCTACTCTAGTCTTCTTGCCTGAGAAATCCCAGGGACAGAGAAGCCTGGCAGTCTACAATTCATGGGGTTGCAAAGAGTCAGACTTGACTTAGCGACTAAACAACAACAGTCTTTAAAAATGCCAAGATCATGAAAGCCAAAGCAAGATGGGAAAATTCCAGAGTGAATGACATTAAAAAGACACAAAAGGTAAATGTCATGTGTGATTCTTTTAATATAAAAGAGACAATTGGAAAAACAGGAATAGGATATGAGCATAAGATGACAGTAATATGTCAGTGTTAATTTCCTGGGTTTGATGGTTGTGTTGTGATTATCTAGTGAAGGACTGTCCTTGTCTGTAGGAACTACCCATTGAGGTATTTGAGGGTGAACTGGCATCAGATAAACAACTTACTCTTCAATGGTTCTGGAAAAAAAAGATTTTTTGTTTTTTAATTATATGCAACTTTTCTGTAAGTTTGAGAGTATTTCAAGATAAATCTCCTAAAACAAACAAACATTGTTCAGGGTTCGTTATTGGCTATGCTCAACTATTACAGGAGAAGAAACCAACATTCTAAAAGCCCACTTTCCTCTCTTTCCCCTTGAGCTTTGGTTCAGCTTTTCAAATGTTATTTTATCACGTAAAACAACATCCTTAGGAGATTTTTCTCCCCATAACATATTAGCAGTTAATATTGTCAAAGTCAAATTATCACCAACTAGCTAAAATACTTCAAAAAGGCTTCTGATGGACATGTGCACATTTTGCTTTCAGGTTTTTGCCTATTAAATTACAAAGGAAAGATTTCTGTCAGACCCTGTCCTTCATGTAATTTTAAGGAAGTCCTTCCATGACAAGTTGCAACTAATCTTTTAAGGCACTTTTTATATCTCAGAATTCTTAAACTGCACCTAATTACTGCCAGTCATCTATTTGGTGTTAAACCTGAGCAAAAACTTGTTAACATATATGTACTTTGACCTGTTTGTTTCTCCCTAATATTCTAACTCATAGCAGTGATTAATTTTGAAATAAAGATCGTTTGAAAATCTTCCATGACTGAAAGTTTCAAGGAAGAACACTGCAAGCTGCAAAGACAAGTATTCTTAAATTAATGAAGTTCCCTGGAAAGATGAAATCATGTTGGTAAGTTTTCTCTCATCCTTTCTTCTGAAGAGATCTATCTAAACAGGAAATGACTCACCTTCTTTAGGCGATACTATGGAAAATGCTGCTTCTTTACATAAACAGTTTATTTGTATGGGTAAATCATTTTCATAATTTTGGTCAATATGGTATAGAATTGTTATTATGAAAATTAGCAAAAAAAAATTCCAAAAATATTTGCAGGAGGTAAGCATATTTATATGGTCCAATTTGTAATGGTACATGTGTAGAACAAGTCCTACTGACTTGCAGAATATATTAAAAACATATATGTGTGAAGCATTCTGACTTATCTGAAAATATTTAGAGTCTTAGGTTCATATTGTGAAATGTTAAACCATTTCCTTATTTATCACATTGTATTTGTTGAATACTGGTTGTGCATAAGATAGTCTATGGCCGACTGTATGTATTTTTAATGCTTGATGGGAATATTTTACCTAGGTTATATGTAAAAAAATGCATGTGCATTTTACCTGTTTCTTAAAAAATTAATTTAACTATAAATTAGTTCAATGAAATAGCTAAATCTGTGAAACTTTCGTTGTTCTCATAAGCAAAATCAATGATAATGATTGACTGAAAATTGTACAGTGATTATTGGGCTTTAACTGTCTGCTTTTCTCATTCTACCCTAAAAGGCCTGATAAGTCAGGTGCTTTGGAGAGCAGTGCCCTCTTATTTATCCTTCTAAGTTGTTTTAGTTCTGAGGAAGATGGGAAAATATTGATTGAGAAGAGGATGGTTGCTTTATTTGAATAAAACTGGGATTTGCTCGGGGCTGGTATACTGGGATGAACTAGAGGGATGGGATGGGGAGGGAGGTGGGAGAGGGGTTCAAGATGGGGAACACATGTACACCCGGGGCAGATTCATGTCAGTGTATGGCAAAACCAATACAATAGTGTAAAGTAATTAGCCTCCAATTAAAATAAATAAATTAAAAAAAAATAGTAAAAATGCAAAAAAAAAAAGAAAATCACCCATAAATATGCATATACTATGTTGTATCTTCTTAACCATATGTTTTCCATTTTTTGATAAGAAAACTTATATGTTTCTTTTTTTCTAATTCCTTTTCCATATTCCCATCCACAGCTGGTTGAAATAGCTGTCATGATTATATTAGCACAGGATTCTTAGAGATTTTCATACTGTTGATTAGTAGAGTCTACCTAGGGTTCAGAAACAAAGATCAGCAAAAGAAAGATTGGGCTACTGTTAAAGCTGCAAGTATAGTTTCTGTGTCTCTGTAGCAGTTTGGTAGTACAAAGCAAGTGAAAAATCTATCCTAATATCAAGGCTGAGCAGTAACAATTGTCAAAGTTTTCAGCGTAACACAAATTGCTGTTAACAATAGCCAAAGGGAAGATTCATAAATTCTGTCATTTCTCATCTCTGCCAGCCACTTCGCCCAAGGATATAAAGCTGCCCAAGTCAGATATGATTCCTGTCCTCATGCGGCTTATAGTCCGGTGGTGGAACAGAGCGTAAAATGGGCTTGCAGATGGTACACACTGTGATAAAGCTCTTTGAAAAATGACAAAAAGAAAGAAGAAAGATAGAAGTGGCTATGGCCCAGAAGAAATGAGAAGCAGAGAGAATAATTTTTCAAGAATGGGCTGTGAGGGAATGGTATTGAGTGTAGGGAGTGTTTCCTTGGGCAGGATCTGTGGACCGGGAGGTAAGACTAGCTTCATTGTAAGGGAACAGAGATTACAAACAGAAGAGGGGACATAAGGTAGTTAAGATAAGCTTTGTTCTCTTTTCATTTTGATGGAGGAGCCCAAGAACTTTGGATGAAGTAGTTCTTACTCTACCTGAACATTAAAACATGTACAATTGGCTGCTGTTACTTAAAACTCTCCTGTAGGTCCCCATGCCACTAGAATATGTTCCAAGGTCCTTACACCATGGTTTTCCAGGGTCTGAATCAGGCCCCTGACTGTCTCTTTAATCTCGTTTTGTGTCCTACTTGCTATACTGCAGAATCATCAGGCATTGTGCTCTTCCCTGTGAGGCCAAGTTTTTCCTGTTGCGAGCCCTTTGTACTCAGTCTCCGCCTTGACATCTCTTCCTCCCTTTCATCAAATGGCTGTCTTACCATCCTTTAGGTTTCGGTTAAATATCACTTACTCTGGGAGGTCTTTCCTAATCATATTGTGAAAAGGAGGACCACCTCTGCCCTTTGCAGTTTTATTTTCTTTCTGAGTGTCCTGTTCTACAGTATCTTCTACAACTTGTAATTATTTTTGTTCTTTTTCTGTTTAATATTTGGTTTTTGTTTCCTAATCTACTTTAATAGAATGCAAGATTGTGAAGACAGGCTCCTCCCTGTTCACCAGGCACTGTCTGTCACATAGATTTACACTCATAGATAAGAGGCAGATGAATCAAAGGACCCAAATGACTTGCTGGTTAGCAATGCTGTTCCTGAAACTGAAGCTCCCTGGCACCACCACGGCAGTGAGTTTTTCACACAAAGTAAATCTCATTTGTATAATGCACTTAGATTATCAAAGTCAAGAGCATCACATATTTTATAGTAGACAGAACATTTTAAGTCACAGTTTGACAAGTTTCAGAGATTTCACCAGCATTTTCATGCAAGTCAGAGTTCATCTATATGGCATGCTTGTTAGACTGTGGTTTTAAAAAACTTCTCAAAGCTCTGTCACCTGGGAACTTTGTATTTAGTGGTAAAATGTGAATTTTATAACACAAAAATATAGCAGCAACTATCAGTAAGCATGACTTATTCAGAGGGGCAGAAGTAGGGATGTTCCATGCGGCAGATACTTAGATATTTGAAATTCACAGGATGGGAGGATCGACACAGCCAAATGTCATTTATCCTCAAGCTCTCAATATTTCTAAGATAAAATATAATCAATACAGATTGTTTATGTCATGTTAGTTTTTGCTCTTTTTGTGCAGTGTCTTTGAAAATGTTTCAGGGTGCATTTTTTCCCTTACAAATACATGGCATCCTTTATTAGATTCTCTCATATAAGGTTAGCTCCCATAAAGGATTCTGCTGTTAGCTTTGCCCTCCTTTTGAACTGCACCTAAAATAAAGCTCTTTGAAATATATTGATGTTTCTGGCTGGTTGGTTTCTGAAGGAAACAGAAATGTCTGTGTGTGGGAGGGAATGAATTTTTAAAATTTTATGATCAGTATAAAGAAAGCCAGATATTCAAAAATTATGTTTTTACTTCAAAATTCATACTCTGTGGCTCATTATTACAAATAATCATTATCACAATTTAGTCACTCTGTAGATTTCTATTTCATTTTAATATCATCATCACTCATCTTCTATGTTCTTGTGTTTGTAATGTAGTTAAAAATAGGCAAGTTTGGCCTCAGAGTTCAAAATGAAGCAGGGCAACGACTAACAGTTTTTCCAAGTGAACACACTGGTCACGGCAAACAACCTCTTCCAACAACACAAGAGATGACTCTACACATGGACATCACCAGACGGTCAATACCGAAATCAGATTGAGTATACTCTTTGCAGCCGAAGATGGAGAAGCTCTATACAGTCAGCAAAAACAAGACCAGGAGAGGACTGTGGCTCAGATCATGAACTCTTTATTGCCAAATTCAGACTTAAATTGAAGAAAGTAGGGAAAACCACTAGACCATTCAGGTATGACATAAATCAAATCCCTTACAGCTATACAGTAGAAGTGACAAATATATTAAAGAAACTAGATTTAATAGAGTGCCTTAGGAACTATGGATGGAGGTTCATGACCTTGTACAGGAGGTTGTGATTAAGACCATCTCCAAGAAAAAGAAATGCAAAAAGCAAAAGGTTGTCTGAGGTAGCCTTACAAATAGCTGAGAAAAGAAATGAGAGGCAAAGGCAAAAAGGAAAAGATTTACCAATTTGAATGCAGAGTTCCAAAGAATAGCAAGGAGAGATAAGAAAGACTTCCTCAGTGATCAGTGCAAAGAAATAGAGGAAAACAATAAAATGGGAAAGACTAGAGATCTCTTCAAGAAAATTAGAGATACCAAGGGAACATTTCATGCAAAGATGGGTTCAATAAAGGACAGAAATGGTAGGGACCTAACAGAAGCAGAAGATGTTAAGAAGAGGTGGCAAGAATACACAGAACAATACAAAAAAGATCTCAATGACCCAGAAAACCACGATGGTGTGATCACTCACCTAGAGCCAGATATCCTGGAATGTGAGGTCAAGTGGGCCTTAGGAACCATCACTACAAACAAAGCTACTGGAGGTGATGGAATTCTAGCTAAGCTCATTCAAATGCTAAAAGATGATTCTGTGAAAGTGCTGCACTCAATAAGCCAGCAAATTTGGAAAACTCAGAAGTGGCCACAGGACCAGAAAAGGTTGGCTTTCATTCCAATCCCAAAGAAAGGCAATGCCAAAGAATGCTCAAGCTACCACACTATTGTACTCATCTCATATGCTAGCAAAGTAATTCTTAAAATTCTCCAAGCTAGGCTTTAATAGTACATGAACCAAGAACTTCCGGATGTTCAAGCTGGATTTAGAAAAGGCAGAGGAACAAGAGATCAAATTGCCAACATCCATTGGATTATTGAAAAAGCAAGAGAGTTCCAGAAAAACATCTACTTTTGCTTTATTGACTAAGTTGAAGCCTTTGACTATGTGGATCACAATTAACTGTGGAAAACTCTGAAAGAGATAAGAAAACCAGACCACTTTACCTGCCTCCTGAGAAATCTGTATGCAGGTCAAGAAGCAGAAGTTAGCAAAGGACATGGAACAATGAACTGGTTCCAAATTGGGAAAGGAGTACGTCAAGGCTGTATATTGTCACCCTACTTATTTAACTTATATGCGGAGTATATCATGTGAAATGTTGGGCTGGATGAAGCACAAGCAGGAATCAAGATTGCCGGGAAAAATATCAATAACCTCAGATATGCAGATGACACCACCCTTATGGCAGAAAGCGAAGAAGAACTAAAGAGCCTCTTGATGAATGTGAAAGAGGAGAGTGAAAAACCTGGCTTAAAACTCAACGTTCAAAAAAAGAAGATTATGGCATCTGGTCCCATCACTTCATGGCAAATAGATGGGGAAAAATGTAAACCGTGACAGACTTTATTTTATTGGGCTCCAAAATCACTGCAGATGGTGACTGAAGTCATGAAATTAAAAGACACTTGCTCCTTGGAAGAAAAGTTATGATCAACCTAGATAGCATATTAAAAAGCAGAGACATTGCTTTGCTGACAAAGTTCTGTCTCGTCAAAGGTATGATTTTTCCAGTAGTCATGTATGTATGAGAGTTAGACCATAAAGAAAGCTAAGTGCCAAAGAATTTATGCTTTTAAACTGTGGTGTTGGAGTAGACTCTTGAGAGTCCCTTGGACTGCAAAGAGATCAAACCACTTCATCCTAAAGGAAATTGGTCCTGAATATTCTTTGGAAGGACTGATGCTGAAGCTGAAGCTCCAATACTTTGGCCACCTAATGTGAAGAACTGATTCACTGGAAAAGATTCTGATGCTGGAAAAGATTGAAGGCAGGAGGAGAAGTGGATGACAGAGGATGAAATGGTTGGAGGACATCACTGACTCAATGGACATGAATTTGAGAAAGCTCTGGAAGTTGGTGATGGACAGGGAAGCCTGGCGTGCTGCAGTCCATGGAGTCGCAAAGAGTCAGACACGACTGAGCAACTGAACTGAACTGATAGTTAAATAAGATGTGGCTTTCTTAAAACACCAATGCCAATGTTAACATTATGATCAAATTTATGGACCTGACCCTCCAGCTACTGAATTTGATTCTGAAATTTGGGCTTGGAAATCTGTATTTTACAATATATTAATGCTACCTATATCCTACCAAATTTTGAAAACCATTATGTAGGGCTTCCCTTGTGGCTCAGCTGGTAAAGAATCTGCCTGCAATGTGGGAAAACTGGGTTTGATCCCTGGGTTGGGAAGATCCCCTGGAGAAGGGAAAGGCCACCCCTCCAGTATTCTGGCCTGGAAAATTCCATGGACTGTGTAGTCCTTGGGGTTGCAAAGAGATGGACATGACTGAGCGGCTTTCACTTTCACAGATACCTGAGTCCAAACCCCAGAATCAAATTGATTAGCTGCAACGAAAGGGATCCCCAACTTGTGATGATACAATAAGATGTCCTAGGAAACTGGAATTAGGAAGTGTAAAAAGCTGCTTCCAAAGAACTCTGTGGTCCCAATTATGACTTTATTTTATATACACTTGCTCCCAGAAGATATCTTCAGGGTAAAAGACTGAAGCTTCCTATATACTGTTCAGACAATAGGTATAAGTTGGCTTTGGGGAGCTAATTGAACATCCTAATTTAAAGGACTTTAAGCTCTAAAAACATTGTGATATCCTCTCATATATAATATAAAATAGTTCATTTATCCACATCATAAAAATATGCATATTGAAATTAAAATAGCTTCTTAAAGATGTTCTGATGGCAAACATTAGAACTGTCAGTAAATTCGTCAAGAGAGAAATGTTTGCTTTCTCTGTCCGTGTCTCTCTCTTTCTGTCTGGTGCCCCAGTTTTGCTGGAGCCCTTAAAGCCTGATGACTTTGCCTACAAATTAATCAAGCCCTGGCTGAATTGGCCATCCATTTTTTCTGATTCTCTTCTTATTCAGTAAGTACAGAAGTTTTGGTGTATGCATTAGTGTCACAGGAGGCAACAGAGCAGGGAAAGTCGAAGGACATGCTCTAGGGAAAGTCAACCCCACTGGGATGAGACGGGAGCTAGATGAAGCCAGTCTGGAGACTCGAGCTTCCTGTGGTGGGTCACTCGCTAAGTTGTGTCCACTCTTGCTACCCAAGGACTGTAGCCAGCCAGGCTCCTCTGTCCATGGGTTTCCAGGCAAGCATACTGGAGTGGTTTGCCATTCACTACTAAGCATTTATATCTGAGAGTAAAGTGATAAAAGTGAAGCATAGGAGCCCATATTATCATTCTTTTTCTTCTCATTTGAGAAATTTTAGTTCAATTTTTCAAAATCAGGGAGCAGTCAGGAAGAGAAAAGTAAAGACTGAGAATAAAATGCTCCCCAAAAGAAATGCTTCATAATACTGTCAGTAGCATGTGACAACCTTCTGGAAAAAATATAACTCAGTTTTCATCTTGTATCCAGTTCATCATCTGTCTTATGCCTAACTCTCAACAGGAACATTTTTTTGTATAAATAGTACAAAGGTATATGTTCTATACTCCTACAGGATTTTTAAGTCTAAACAAAGTGTTAAACGAGGTGTTGAAACTATAAAAGAACACAGGCTTTTCAATTCTCATTTAAAACTCACCTAATTGAAGTACAGACTCTTCTACATTCACTTCAACGTAGAGGACAGAAATGAACTACTTCGTTTGTCTAGCAATATTGGCTAGGAAGTTAAAGTTTGAAAGAAAAGGAAGTAATAGACTTTTGGCTGAATTTTTACTACTAGGGGATGGTCCAAAAGAGTGTTTCCTCTTTCATTTTAGGCACAACGTGCTGGGATTTAATTGTATTATAAATCATTTCCTTAATATATCCATGAAATAACAAGCATCCATATACTTCGTTCTCTTTTTACCATAACATGTCAGATAGTCAGCTGAAATTAAAGGGAAAAAGACGGTTTTGAGGTGAAGAGGGAACCAGCAAGTTAATATTCCTAAAGAGACAGAAAGAGACAATCATAAATAGGATCAGAGCTTTCTTTTATTTTTTTTGGTCCCTTTCTCACTGGAGGAACCTGTTACAAAAATGTGGTTGGTTCTTCTGTGGACTCTTAACCAGTTCTAAAAGGATAAACAGAGAATGGCACTAATGCCTAACTACCTCACTCTAAATCCAGTGTATTAGGGGAAAAATGGAAGAAAATCTTCTAAATGGACAGGAATCTGAAACTGGACTCTGGCATAAGCCCTTGGCTTAAGAAGGGAGAAACTGAGGTCTGACTCTCTTTTTGAGTCACCTCCAGAATGAACTAGGGCAAATGTACAATGTCCATCTCCCTCCTTCTTTCCCCTCCCAGAGGAAGTCTCTTTGGAGGATTGTGTTTATTTCTGCTGTTATCATGGAAGAAACAGCTCTGGTTTCTCCCATATACCTTTTCCCCAAACAGGGCATTAGTAGTTGTGAATAGCAAACTTTTAAAGAATCATGAAGGATGCTCCAAGAGCAGTGCCCTCCTCCTTTTAATACACAAAGTCTCATCTCTGTTCTTTATAGATCTATTTTGTTTAGCTGGGAAAGTTCAGAGGTAAACACCTCAGGTTCGTTGGCAAGAAAGTTCAGTTGTTAGAGATATTTACTGACCGTGTTCCCCAGGATCTATGTGCCCTAGTTCCATTAAAAGTATCCTGGATTATTGCACCCTTGTCTCTAGGCTTGGCCATTTAGGGCATAACATTGCTCAGACTGCAGTGATTCCTTCAGGAACAGATTTGTGACCCAAAGCCAACAAAAGGATGCAGAGAGTCTTTTCCTGGGACTCCTGGGCAAGAGACACTTGTGTTTTCCTGCTGGTCTTGGTTGAGCCTGACCGTGAGGCTGGATCTGTTGGAGACATTGTGACATCACAAGAGGAGAGGTTGTTTGAGAATGGAGCGAACACAGACTTGTCCATGAATGTATACAGGGACACTATACGCTGATCACGCTGTGTGAGTTCCTTGTTAAGCTCCTTCTGGAGTTAGCCTCGGTTCCGCTCTTGGACATTTCAGTTATGGGATCCCATACATTCCCATTTTCCTTAAACTAGTTTTGTCTGGAGTTTCTGCCATTTGCCAAAAAAGTAGAGCCTAACTAACATAATTTACTCTCAGCTCAGTCATTTCCTACCTAGTGAAAGTGGACAAGTAATTATCTTCTCTCAGTGCAGCTTTATTACTCAAAAGAAGGCTATATTATAATTATTATCTACCCGACTGATTTTTGTAAAGATTAAGTGAGGTTGTTGTTCGGTCACTCAGTCGTGTCCAGCCCTTTGTGACCCCATGGATTGCAGCACGCCAGGCTTCCGTGTTCTTCACCATCTTCCAGAGCTTGCTCATTGCATGTCTATCGAGTCAGTCATGCCATCCAACCATCTCATCCTCTGTCGTCCCCTTCTCCTCCTGCCTTCAATCTTTCCAGACATTACAGTCTTTTCTAATGAGCTGGCACTTTGCATCAGGTGGCCAAAGTATTGGAGCTTCAGCTTCAGCATCAGTCTTTCCAATGTATATTCAGGATTGATTTCCTTTAGGATGGACTGGTTTGATCTCCTTGCAGTCTGAGGGACTTGTCAAATACTTGACTATAGTAAATGCTCAATAAATACTAGCTATTTTTTACCATTAAAAAACACAAAAATTGTACCACAAAACAAAAAAATCTCCAAAGAATTTCAGAATCTGAGTGTCATTTTTTTTTTTTTGTCAAAACTATACAATTTCTTGTATACTGAAGGGTCATTCTAGTTCAAATTTCATTCTTTCTTTCTTCCTATATTTGATGAAAAGACTTAAATCCCTTAGGCTCAATAACTGCTATTTTGTAACTTTTCAGCTCACCCCAGTTTGATATGATGTTGAACTTAAATGAACTTCCTGATAACAGAGAAATTAATCTTGAGAAACTATGAGATTTTGCAGAATAATAGTTTTAGAAGCTGTGATAAGGAAATGATGACAATAAAAATCAAAGTTCATTGATCAGGATACAGCTGGGAAAGATAAATGTCAACTTTGAATCCCCTCAGCAGAGGAGCTAACCTAATGAAGGAGAATCAAGTGGTGGAGGTACTGTCCACCCAGAGTTCTCAATTCCACCCTCTCGTCTTCAAGAATTCTGTCAGCTCTGACCTTCATCCAGAGGACTCCCAAGTGTACCTCTTTACATTCTGCCAATTTCACACTCCCAGGTTTCTCCCAGATCTCTGCCCTTCTTTCTCATTTTTTTGGGTACAGATAGCCCAGTGTCTCAGACTATTATCTTAGCTTACATATTCACTCAACTACCAATCCTGCAGATTCTAACTTACAATTGGGAGATTGGGATTGACTTATATACACTACTGTGAATAAAATAGATAACTAATGAAAACCTACTGTATAGCACAGGGAACTCTAATGCACTGTGGTGACCTAAATGGGAAAGAAGTCCAAAAAAGAGGGGAGATATACATATATACATATATAGCTGATTCACTTTGCTATACAACGGAACCTAACACAGCAATCATTGTAAAGCAGCTACACGCCAATAAAAGCTTTAAAAAATTCATCAGTGTCCTGGATTAGGTTCTGATTGCTTCTTGCCATAGATTTCTAACAACCTGCCTTATATACTGTCATTATTTGTCTCCTACCTTTTCCCTCCTTTCTGAGAAATGCTATTATTGCCAGAGTTATGTTACCTAAAGAACAATTTCCATCACGCTGTCCCCCTTCCAAGACTTCACGTTACCTTTGGAAGTGCCCCCCAAAGTTTGGATCTCATGGATCAGTGAAACAAAAATATATTAGGGAGCTCAAAACAGTGTTTTCAAAGTTTATCTTGCCAAGTAAGAATGTTAGAGCTCCTCCAAAACTGCCTTATCTATTCTTACCATCACTTCATAACAGCAATTGCATTAGTTCCAAATGTAAGTGGAAAGAATTTCAAAATAAAGACCTTTGAATTGAATGCATGTTGCTTCATTAAAAAAGAAAAGCCTTACAAGTTGTCTTGATTTTTCTCATTTCTCCTCAGTCCAGAGAAAACTTAGGACTTAAACCATCGCTGACCCATGGCCAGCTTTTGGTAACCACTGATCTCCAGAATAAAGTGCAAGTTCTGGGCATAACATGTGAGACGCAAAACTGGCCTAAAGGAAACTTTTGTTTGTGAGGCAAAATGCAATTATTTATGGTTCACAAAATGCATTCTGAAGATTCCCTCTTCTACGCCTTACCCATTCTCTTTGAGCTGTAACAAGCTTTTTGGTTCTCCTCCTCAATTCTCATCCCGTGCTGACAACTAGCTCACGTGCCTTCTTTCTCCTCATAGTATAAGTTCTTCCACTTATAATTAATCTTTCCTTTGTTCGGAGCTCCACTATAGCTGAAACTTGCATACCTTTTACATTCTCCTTGCCATGAGTTATAGTGTCAATACTTACACAGTTTACTTTATGGGCAGAGACTATTTCTTGTATCTATTACTATGCTGCAAGGTAAATATGTGTGGAATTTGGATAGAATTTAGTCATCCTAATTTTATAGGAAATGTACATTTTAGAAGATATGAAAAGAATATTATTCACAATGGCTCATTCAGTATCAATGGTTTAGTTACCAAAAGCATTCCTATGCAAAAGAGCAAGGCAATACAGGGTTGAAGAAGTCAGACATTTGATCCGAAAGGACTAACAGACAGGAGTAGGAAGAGGGATAGTGATCCTCCCAAAGGAAGGGCATGTTTGGGATCCTGTGGTTATTTCTGTCTGATTGGCAGTAGATGACATGAGCTGATGGTTACTGAAGAAGTCATAACCAGGAGGCGGTGGCCAGGTTTACCTCAACTGACTTGCAGGCTGACATTCCTATGAAGTCCTGCCTGCTGTTTAGGAGAAATGCCAAAGTAAGTGTAGACCGTTGACAGGAAGATAAACAGAAGTCAGGACACAGGGAATGGCATTAAAATAGAACAAAGCACAAAACCCTTTTTTTGGGCAATTCATTTGATTTCCACACATGTATTCCAAAAGGAAAACTACTTTGTCAGTTTAACTGGGAAAGGGTTAGCAAGTCAGAGGTGTGTGAATGATATTCCTCCCAGAGACATGATATTCCTTGACACTTTGCTCTTCTTCACAAATCACATTGTAGTGAGATAAAGAAATAGGGAGAAAGAAAAAAAAATGTGTGAATCCATTTACCAAAAGGAAAAGCTCTTTTGCCTCTGACACAAACAAGTGCTATTTTTTCAAATGCCACTGAATTGTAAGACTGGTAGAGAGATCTATTTATCTATCCATCAATCCATTGATCGATCTATGTATCATCTCTATCTCTCATCTATCTATTTAATGACTTGGAAGTTCAGTCAATTTGCCATTCCTCACAGTGAAATTCTACAAGAGCAGGAGGCTGCTACTGTATTTCTCATTGTGAAATATTTGGTACCTGCTGACAGAGACTGTGACTCCCCTAAGGTCCTAAATTAACTGCAGAGATGTTAGAGGTATCTCTGTTTGACTGGCTTGCTACTGTATACAGCTACTGTATATAGGGCTTCCCTGGTGGCTCAGAGAGTAAAGCATCTGTCTGCAATGCAGGAGACCCGGTTCGATCCCTTAGTTGGGAAGATCCCGTGGAGGAGGAAATGGCAACCCACTCCAGTACTCTTGCCTGGAGAATCCCATGGACAGAGGAGCCTGGTTCAGGCTACAGTCCATAGGGTCGCAAAGAGTCAGACATGACTGAGCACTTCACTTTCACTGTATATAGTGGAAAAAATACTTGAAAATTCATAACATTTATCTTGATTCACCATTGTGAGAGCAGTATTATTGACAGGCTATGGTTTCAAATACTGTGGTATGCTTCAATGTGCTATTAAAAAATATTGACAGTGAATATCGTAATGAGTTGAGTAGGAGCTGAACCATGTCAGACAATTGAAATTCTAACAGAGCACATGTTTTTATGGAGGATTCAGAGTTTTATTTCTAGTTACCTTCCTTTGTATTGATTCAGTAACTGTATATAATATACATGCATACTCCTACTCTTTTGTTTTTCCATGTAAACCATTCAGCATTTAGGTTTAATTAAAAAAAGAAGTGTAAACAACATTCCTGGAAAATACTACAACTGATTATTTCTTATCTCTGTTATTTGTAATTTGTGTGCGAATCTCTTCTCTAAGCATACAAATACACAGGTTCCTAGGTTAGACATGTGATTAGATTAATGCTTTTATTTTTTTTTAAATCATAGTAAGTGAAAGAGCATATCCCAGGCAAGGTGAAGGTATGAACTTAATACTATAGGTTGATGAACACTATAGGTTTATCTAGTGTCTAATCAGAGCTGACCTCCCAACAAGTCAGATGTTTTGCCTGAACTTTGTCTTTAGGTCTCTGACATAGCTCCCTTCAAAGGTCAACCATTGTTCATCTAACTGGCTAAACTGATTCGGGCAATGAAGAGGATCATTGCTTTAATCTCTGTCCATGAGGACTGCAGTATGTGTGATACTTCAGTTTTATTTGCTTATTTTTAATGTGGAAATTGTGCAATTGAGAAGTACCTGTTGGTTAACATGTTGATGAACTTGGAATAATTTTCTTCGGGAAATGCAGTAAGTAGTTCTCTGTTGTTATGGACTGAAAGTTTGTATCCCCCCTATCATCCCCAATTTATATGTTGATCGAGTGAGTGAAGTCGCTCAGTTGTGTCCGACTCTTTGCGAACCCATAGACTGTAGCCCAACCAGGTTCCTCCATCCATGGGATTTTCCAGGCAAGAATACTGGAGTGGGTTGCTATTTCCTCCTCCACGGGACCTTCCTGACTCAGGGATTGAACCTGGGTCTCCCGCATTGTAAGCAGACGCTTTACCTTCTGAGCCACCAGGGAAGCCCTTATATGCTGAAGTGAGTGAGTGAAGTTGCTCAGTTGTGTCCAACTCTTTGTGACCCCATGGACTGTAGCCCACCAGGTTCCTCCATCCATGGAATTTTCCAGGCAAGAATACTGGAGTGGGTTGCCATTTCCTCCTCCACGGGATCTTCCTGACTCAGGGATTGAACCCTGGTCTCCCGCATTGTAGGCAGGGAAGCCCTTATATGTTGACCCCAGCTGTATTTGGAGACGAGACCTCTGAGGTTAAATGACGTCAGAGGGGGTGGGGCCTCAAGTTGCTGGGACATAGGATCAGAGTCTTTATAAGAAGAGGCCCCAGAGAGCTCTCCCTTGCTCTCTCCTTTGATGTGGGCTCACAGTGAGATGGAAGCTGCTGATGGGCCAAGAACCCAGGCCTCAGAATGAAAGTGGACACCTGCTGGTGCTTTGATCTTGGACTTCACAGCCTTCAGAACTGCGAGACATACATTTCTGTTGTGTAAGGCACTCAGTCTATGCCATTTGCTTATGGCACCCCAAGTAGGCTGACACCACTGGGACCTTGGGTGAGCTGTGAGAAAATGTGAAATTTAGCCAGAAGGGTGGCTGTGGCATGCAGTCAGTGTGGTAATTAAGATCTCAGGAATCACTTTCCCTCAGAATAACTTTCCCATTACCCTTGTTTTGTCAGCTCACCAGACTTAAGTTTCTTCACTAGAACAATTGTGACAGTAATAGATTCAACTCAATGAGGTTGATACAAAGACCCAGTTATAGAGGCTTGGCTGCCTTAGATGCTCAGTTAATATTAGCTATGATTATGACCTAAAAATAGACAAAACACAGTGTCAACTTCATGTAATGAAAATGAGCAAATGCCCTTACGATCTTTCATAAGCTAAAATCACAAATGCTATACTTATGAAAGATTTATTATTCTGATTTAATAGTGCAAGCAAAAACTCACTTTTTATTTTGGAATTATATTGGTGGTAAAAATATTTCATTTTCATGAAATTCTTTTTTTATAGTGCACTAGAAATTTTTTTAGTGTAGGTCATATAACATGTTAGATTACTTAATAACATACTGTCTATTCTAAAGAATGATTACCT
Source organism: Moschus berezovskii (assembly GCF_049115385.1). Lineage (NCBI taxonomy): Eukaryota > Metazoa > Chordata > Mammalia > Artiodactyla > Moschidae > Moschus > Moschus berezovskii. The sequence continues at coordinate 12,768,783 of NC_142467.1, forward strand.
CTGCCCTTATACCAGTATATACACAGACTCACCGAAGATAACTCCTTAAGAGTGGAGCTGAAGTCATACAGTCAGTTTGTAAATGTTGAAACATGTGGAGAAGGCTTTCCACTCAGAGTGGTTAGGATGGTGGTGTTGCATTAAAGAGCGATGGGATTAGAACCAGGGAGGAAAGATTCAATCCAGTGAGGACAACAGTTTATCAGCCCTACTGCAAAGACAACCCAAAAAGCTTCAGAACGTGTACCTAAAAGGCTGCATAATGACCGGTCTAACCTTTTGCTAACCGAACTTCTGAAGTTCTGTCTACTGGGAAATTCAATTTTATTCACAACTTGGCAAAAATCTACTGTTATTAGAATTAAGAAGTGCAAAGCCACTGAAAGATAAAGAATTGAAAGCCTGTCTTCTTTCTCCCAAACATAAAATTTGTGGTTGATGGTTAATTGAACACTACAACAAACAGTTTTTGATATGGGTCACTGGCAGGATTTGTGGCTTATGCTTGCCTTGGACTTGTGGAAAATTTCGGCAAAATTTTATTAGAAAATGCTTCTTAAGAAACAATTAACTAAGGAAGGACCAAACTGTCATCCAAGGGATTGGGAAATACTGCATTGAAGGGCATTCTCTAAGTGCGGTCTGAGTATAGCCTGAAAACTAATGAGCTACTTAATCTTTTCTACTCTGAAGACACATACTTCGATTAGTGTCTGGGGTTGTTGTAAGGGACTCAGTTTGTGGCTGCCTTCTCTTCTCTGAGCTTTATAAGAGGCAAGAAATACTGGCCAGTATTTCTCACAAACTGAGTAAGTAAATCAATTATCACAACTGCAATTGACACCAAGCAATTTAGAGGAGAAACTAATTTAACCTTCAAACATTTCAAGATGCTTGATAAACTACTTAACGTTGATCTGGATATCACAGGGCCTGACAAAGTATTGTCAGCATCACCTTAAGAACCAGAAGTGTTTTCCATAGTCCTGAAAGGATCTAACAGTTTCAAAAGACAAGCCCCACTGACACCACCTGCTGTTAAGAGGTTTCAGCTCTTGGTATCCGCTATCTCTAGCAGTGCTTGAGCTTCATATTTTAAGATTCGTTTCACTGGTGAGAGGAAGAAAGGGCTTTTTCTATTGTTCAGTAGTTCCACTGTTATCTCAGCCTTGAAATGCCAGCTGAGGTGAATGCCCATTTCGTTTGGTTTCTGGTATGGCTTTAGTTCACGACCCTTTGAGTACTCACGGGCCAGCTAAAACACTGCCTGTGAACCAGGGACATTTAGAGATAGACCTGGCACCACAGGGGAGGCAAGAATCGGAAGCCAGAGTCCTATTTAAACATAAATGCATTTATTGTAACATAAATGCTGAATTCTGGGCAGTTGAGACTTGTACAGTATTTGAAATCTCTTTCTCTGACCTTGAGGGTAGAAAGCCAAGACCCTGTATTTCCTACAAGTTGTGGTTTGCTGCTGCTGCTGCGTCACTTCAGTCGTGTCCGACTCTATGTGACCATAGATGGAAGCCCACCAGGCTCCCCCGTCCCTGGGATTCTCCAGGCAAGAACACTGGAGTGGGTTGCATTTCCTTCTCCAATGTGTGAAAATGAAAAGTGAAAGTGAAGTCGCTCGGTTGTGTCCGACCCTTAGCGACCCCACGGACTGCAGCCTACCAGGCTCCTCCATCCATGGGATTTTCTAGGCAAGAGTACTGGAGTGGCTTGTCATTGCCTTCTCCAAGTTGTGGTTTAGGCTTCTGAAATGTATATTTGCTTCACCCCTGTACTTTTCACAGCCAAATTTGCAGGATCAGCTAAGGTCTTTTGTGAATTCTAAGAATCTTGTTACAAAAGTCATTTTTTTTAGAACGAGTAAATAGACATAACAAATGTGAGCAAATGTCAGTTCATAATTTCTTTGGAGCTAAATTCCATGTACTCTAAAACTTTCTTGTGTTTGGGTACAGAGCTTAACATTTTTGTTTAGGCTTTTTTTTTTTAAGTGAATTAAGGCAATAAAATTCACTCGACTGAGGTTTGATGAGAATAAATAATCGGTTCTACAGGCATTCTGCAGTCTGCTTTAGGCTTTCTTGACTCTCTAATGCTGCTCTTCAGTCTCATTTGGTGAATAATGTGGGCAAATATCCCCCTGATCTCAGAAGTGACTCTGAGACTGGAATTATTCAGATTGTTTTGTTCAGTGACACCAGTCTCTCTCTTTTGTTTTCCCCAATTTTTTGTTTTGAAAAATTCCAAGCCTGTGGAAATGTTGAAAAAAATACCACAATAAACACTTACATACTCTTCATCTAAGTTTAAAAATTGTTAATATATTATAATGTGTGCTATTGATCATCTATCTAGGTAAAGATGGACATATATGTGTTTATATATATGTGTGTGTGTGCATATACATGTGTGTGTGTTTATATATATCTTTAATGAAAAATTCATTCTTCTACTTACACATGGGGATAAATAAATGAAGAGTTAAGAGGAAAGAATATATTCTCTTACCTGCTTGCGCTCATGATTTCTGCACAATCACCTTTATCCATTTCTTTTATACATATATATATTTTATCCATTTCTTAATAGGCACCAAATCTGCAAAAATTACATAGAGTCACTGGATAAATAAGAAATTTTATTCATTTAAATTTATTTCATAATTTCAAATTTATAGCATTTGCTTATTATTAATTCAATATATGAGATACATGAGCCTGTTTTAATGAAGACAATAACTTAATATTGGGTGTCTAGTTAATATTTGCAGACTCAACACCCAACTTACAGGTGAAGTATATTTCACTGTTCATTGAGAAGAAAAAAAGTGATTGTGAAAAGCAGCAGCTTATTGTGAAATCTTAACATATTTTAAAAAATTTTCTCTGGAAGCTTTAAAGAGATATAAATAATACTGTTAAGTTTGAGTTGTATGGGATAACAATATTTCAAAAATAGCTTGCATTCCTTATCAATCAATGTAAGTCAGGTTAAAAGTAAACTAAAAATGATGGTTAAGGTTATTATAGTGTTACTGATGTGTTGTAAAGAACCTGCCTGCTGATACAGGAGATGTAAGAGACGCTTGTTGGATCCCTGGGTTGGGAAGATCCCCTGGAGGAGGGCCTGGCAACCCACTCCCGTATTCTTGCCTGGAGAATTCCACGGACAGAGGAGCCTGGTGGGTTACAGTCCATGGGGTCACAAAGAGTCTGACACAACTGAAGGGACTTAGCATGAACGCAGGAACCAATATGTTCTGGATTTACTTATTGTTGGAAAAGTGACATAAACAGACATACCTAAGCCTTGTTTGGCACATAATTTAATTCAGCCCACATTAATTGTCATAAAAATGTACAGTGTTTGCTTGAACAGACAGGTGTAGATCTGATTTTGAACAAGTACAGAACTAAAATCTTAACTGGTGTTAGTGCCATGTTCAAATGTTTATGAAGAGAATACAGGAAGTGAAGTGAAAGTCTCTCAGTCGTGCCCGACTCTTTGTGAATCATGGCCTATACAGTCCATGGAATTCTCCAGGCTGGAGTGGGTAGCCTTTCCCTTCTCCAGGGGATCTTCCCAACCCAGGGATTGAACCCAGGTCTCCTACATTGCAGGCGGATTCTTTACCAGCTGAGCCACAAGGGAAGCCGGGATACAGGGACACTCCCCATAAAAGAACTGCGTAAGTATCAGTGAAGGGCTCTGTGGTCAGAGGTCTGATGACCCACAGGCCTCTATTCCTTCTCTGGGCTCCTCTTTCTGTGTCCCCTTGTTCCAGAGTGCTGGTAGCCTGGCTGCTCTTCCCACTCTCCAGCATGCTCCTGAGTTCGGATCTTTGCTGCAAATCCCCCCCAGCTCCCTGCCCACTTCCTTCATATCTTTACTGAACTGCGGCCTTCTCAGACAGATCTACTCAAACCTCTTGATTAATTTTGCAGCCATGGCTTAATTTTCCTCCATTGCCCTTATAAAATGTTAATTTACTATATAACTTGCTTATTTTAATTTTCTTTTTTGCTACCACCACTAGAATGTAAATTTAATAAAGGGCAAAATTTTCGTCTGTTTCTGTTCTTTCCTGACTCCTAAAACCTTGAACTCTTTTCAACGGATGATATGTACTCTATGAATGTCTGTTGAATAAGTAAACGTGTTTTTTCAAATAAATATATACATATTTTATATAATTTACAATACACATTTTAAAATGTGAAATTCAGATCAAATAGTTGCAACATCCCCGAAGGGCTTTATAGAATGTTAGGGTTTTATATGACCAGTTTGAAATAAATCACGAAAGAGTTTGTTCATCCCTTATTTCTGGCAATGGAAGATTGTACGTGAAGTTCAGGAGCAAAGGGGATAAAGCAAGTTTTGGAATTCTTTCAGACAGTTGTTTGAACAAAAGATATCACAAAATTTATCACTGCCACATACCAATGTTCTCACCTACATGTTTCATAGTTCCAAATTAAAAAAGTTTTTAAAAACCACTTTATATTTCCTTCCAATACAATTTGAAGCTGCATAATTAAGAAATTGATAGAAGAGTTCCCTTTCTAAGCTTCATATAAGTTATTAGAATTTGAAAGAACTTTAGTGGTCATCTAATACAAATGCCTCATTTCTAAGCAAAAAAAAACCCCTGGAACCTCAAGAAGTTGTATCTTGACCTAAGTCATGTAGCTGATTAGAACAAACTAATCATTCCTGATTGAAACTTGATCTTCTGTAGCCCAGTTGAGTTCTCTTTTCCATGTTGCTGTTGTTCAGTCACTAACTTGTGTCTGACTCTTTTGTGACTCCATGCTGTAGCCTGCCAGGCTCCTCTGTTCATGGAATTTCCCAGGCAAGAATATTGAAATGATTTACCATTTCCTTCTCCAGGGGGTCTTCCCGACCAGGGATCTAACCTGTGTCTCCTGCACTGTAGGTGGATTTTTTATTTTTATTTTTACCTCTGAGCCACCTGGAAAGCCCATATATGCATGAAATGACATGCTTTATTTTTATACAGCATGGAGTCATTTTAAAATAGAGCAGTAAGCTCTCCAATACAGGAAGGGATTATTTAGAGATAGGATTTCCCTGAAAGGATATGCTCAGGTGTCCTATATTGAAAGGCCAGTCTTACGTCCCTGTTTGTCCAGATGAGGAGTCCCAGAGTCAACCTAAATACTGTTTTTATCACTGCTGCAGTTAGATTCACATAGGAAGTTTGCATTCCTTAAAAGAGAATTTTTTGCCAAGGAAGAGAGAACATAAAACTTGTAACAAGGATTGGACTTAAAAAGGGAAATACCATGTAATTTTCTTTCTGTTGCACCAAAGAAGCAATGCTGATAAAACAGGATTAACAGCATGTCAGCAGATAAGCTCTTCAACATCCTCTGGTAAAATCTTTGTACTGTGAAAGAAAGCTTCAAGGCAGGTGAAAATGTGAAGGAGACTTGAATATGATTTTGTTTGAGTGTGGTTTTCAAGATTAAATACTTTCTGGTTTCCAGATCCTCACTAGTTGCACTTTTCAAAATATGTAGGAAAAGAAACAAAAATCTAAATAATTTTATCAGTGGAAAATCACTGTGAAATTTTAGCTGGGAAAACAGTAAATTTTTTTTTAAACATCCAGATCCAGATAATTATTTATTGTTAAAAACACCCATTTTGGATATCCAAATAGTTTGAAAAAAAAAAAAAGCTTAGATAAAAACTTCAAATGAACTATAAGTAGTCTGTGGCGATCCAGTCCTCTTCATCTGTTATTCTGACACAAACCTCCCTGGAGTGTGAAAGAAAGCCTTGGACTGTGAGGATGGTTGGAGGGTGTAACCATACCCAGATTTGTGGAGTACATCCCTGCTCTTGGTCTTTCTTTTTGGGTCGTTAGCCAAGTTCTTGTTAAATAAAAATAAAAATGCATTTTTGCTCCTGGACACATAAGTAAGTCTAATATTTTCACATTCAGTTCAGTTCAGTCGCTCAATCGTGTCCAACTCTTTGCCATCCCATGCACTGTAGCACGCCAGGCCTCCCTGTTCATCACCAACTGCCGGAGTTTACTCAAACTCATGTCCATTGAGTCAGTGATACCATCCAACCATCTCATCCTCTGTCATCCCCTTCTCCTCCCACCTCCAATCTTTCCCAGCATCAGGGTCTTTACAAATGAGTTAGTTCTTCGCATCAGGTGGCCAAAGTATTGGAGTTTCAGCTTCAGCATCAATCCTTCCAATGAATATTCAGGACTGATTTTCTTTAGGATGGACCACTTGGATCTCCTTGCAATCCAAGGGACTCTCAAGAGTCTTCTCCAACACCACAGTTCAAAAGAATACTGGAGTGGGTAGCCTTTCCCTTCTCCAGGGGATCTTCCCAACCCAGGGATCGAACCCAGGTCTCCTGCATGGCAGGTGGATTCTTTACTGGCTGAGCCACAAGGGAAGCCCTTCAAGTGTGCATTCAATGATTTTTATTAAAATCACAGAGTTATGCAACCTTCCTCACAATGGAGTTCCAGAACATTTTAAAAAATATGAGTTCTCAGAAATGTTCGTGGGTGGGGAGAAGATTCTAAATTCCTCTTAAAGGAAGTTGGAAAAGAAAAGCCTTAGAGAAAATGATAGTCTTCAAAAGAGGTGGGTGTTTAAGCATCTCTCTGAGCATTCAGGGACCTTCTCCCTCCTTTTCTCTCCAGTAGGTAGTTTGTGAGATTTTTGTGTGAATTCAAGTCTAATGACCAGAGAATGAATAGGATCTGTTTAGAGTTTGGCACTTCTAATTAAACAAAGCTTATTTGTCTTTGTTTTCTTTTACATTTTCAACAACGACAACAAAATTACTTGAAAACAATATAGCCGTACCGTTTAAACTTATATGTTGGTTCTATGCTAACTCCATAAATCAATCAGTTCAGTTCAGTTCAGTCGCTCAGTCATGTCCGACTCTTTGCGACCCCATGAACCACAGCACGCCAGGCCTCCCTGTCCATCACCAACTCCAGGAGTTCACTCAAACTCATGTCCATCGAGTCAGTGATGCCATCCAGCCATCTCATTCTCTGCCGTCCCTGTCTCCTCCTACCCCCAATCCCTCCTAGCATCAGACTCTTTTCCAGTGAGTCAACTCGTCGCATGAGGTGGCCAAAGTATTGGAGTTTCAGCTTAAATCAATAATTAGATCTATATTTTTCTAAGTGAACTTCTTATAATCAGTCTTCTTCCTAAATGGTTATATAATACACTTGTTCAAGGTAGAATTAAAGAATTAGAGGAAAATTAAATTTCCAATTATTCTAATACTATATCACATTTCTTCCTAATATTTTAATTTCTACCTAATATTTTCCCTAATTTCTTCCTAATTTTCTTCTTCTTATTTTTTCCTAATATCTTTCTTTGAATATATGTGCATACAGGTTGTTTTCTTTTTGTGGTTCAGGTGAACATGGGATCATGTAAGTTATATACAATTTTCTGCTTGGTGTATCATTTATATATCATACATGTGATCATTTATACACATTCATAAATATTCTTCAGAAATATAATTTATTTGTGTGAGTGGCAGCTGATTTTGAACAAGAGGAGTGCCTGGGAGCAGGGTTCAAATACAAGACTGAGTATGAGACCGATTAACACACATACACTATTCAGATCTTTCTAGATTCCTTTGTAGCAAAAGACTCAAGATGATAGAAATTCCCTGGGTCATCTCATCATCATAGAACTCCAGTAATGAAGCAGGTTAGAGAAAGCAGAATACATTTTAAAGAATTAACTTAGATTAAAACAGCACCAAGTCCTTAAATGTGATTACTTTCTATACTTTCTACATATTTCCTTTTTTTTTTTTTTCTTGGCATGATTTCATTTATTTGAAATGTCTAGAATGGACAAGTTCTTAGAGGCAGAAAATAGATGCGCAGTTTTCAGGGTCTGGGGCAGAAGGGGCTTGGCAGTGACCACTAACAGGTATAGGGTTTCTTTGCTGCTGCTGCTAAGTCACTTCAGTCGTGTCCAGCTCTGTGTGACCCCACAGACGGCACCCCACCAGGCTCCCCCGTCCCTGGGATTCTCCAGGCAAGAACAGTGGAGTGGGTTGCCATTTCCTTCTCCAATGCCTGAAAGTGAAAGTGAAGTCGCTGGGAGTCATGAAAGCGTTCTAGAATAAAATGATTGCACACTGTGCATATACTCAACAGTCATCAAGTTGTGCAACTTTAAAAGGTGAATTTTATGGTGCACAAATCATATGTATTTCTTAATATATTTACATTGCAGTGTTTGTATGTTTCTGCTCCCAAGATCTAGTGCAGTCCTTTACACATAGTAGATGTTCAGTAAAGTCAGTTGGAGAGAGAATGAAGGAGAAATGAGAACAAAGTATTTTTTTCTTTTATCCTTAGTCACTATTTGGGCCACTGAGTAAACACGTTCATCTCCCCAAATGCAGAAAGCCCACAAATATCTAATTTATGAGATAAATATTATAAGCTCGTATAAAATCATCTGGCAAGGTGCCTGGCATATAACAAGCACTCTGTAAATACTAGCTATTATTATTAATAAAAATAATCTGACTCCACAGATTTGGAAGTGGGAGCACCCAGCACGGGAGGCCAGGGGCAAGTCGTAGTTGCAGAAGGGTGGCAACGTTGTACCTGCACCCAGGGATGGGGTTTGTCCAGTTGGAAGCTTCTTGGAGTGTCCCTCAGGCCACCTTTCTTTTCATCTGCAGATATATTATTGAAAGTTGCAGCTCAGCCCTGTCAGTCTAAATTACATTAGAGGAATTAGGAGACGCTCTGCAAGGAGCAAACAGGGTTTGGCAATTTGATTTCAGGAAACTTGAAAGGTCAGAGATGGAAGGCCAAGGTGAAAAAAATTGAGCTTTGAGCTGCAGTGAGGATCAATAGTCAGAGCAAGAATGACAGTGATGAACATTTAGGAGTAATGTCTTCAGTAAGAATCATCAACCATGATAGAATGTCATCTATATAGGGAGGTGGGAGATTACACCGAATTGTCTAAAAGGAATGGTGTTCATAATTTTGCTGTTATATGATTTCTAGTTAAAATAGTATTTCTGGTTCAATCATTTTCCTTATTTAGTAAGGCTAAAACATTATTTTAATTGCCCCTTAATGTTTCTCATTACTTTTGTCAAATTTTATCCAAAACTGCTCTTAAAACCAGTGCAAAAATTTTCATGTTTTAAATTAAATCTGTTGCTTTCTTGTAAGCAGTTGGAAACGATGTAAGAAGTTAATGAAATGAACACATATCTGTCAGATTTTTCAGAAGACGTTTTTCACGCACAGTCACTTATTTGTTTCACTATCAGTTATCATGTTATGTTTTGCTGGTTGTTTGCAGATAAAAGGTTGTTTTTGTTTTTTAAACAAGTAACATAGTTACATAAGTAGGCATAAGAGCCACAAACATAGCCATGTGTTCTTGGTCACTAAGTAAGTGGTTACTCTCATGCGCTTGGTGTCTGACCCTGGATGAGTACTCAATATTTCTGAGCTTCAATTTCTTACAAAATCTATAAAAATAAAAATAATGGTATCCTGATTATAAGATTTTTGTGAAGATTTAATTGGAAAATGAAATTAAGTGTTAAGGATAGGACTTGGTGCATAGTAAATGCTCAACAAATAGTTTTTCTTTTTTTTAATTCAAATGTCCAAATGTGAGAGGCAGTCCAAGATGCATTGTTTTCCTGACAAATTATGTTTATATGACTGGGCAGGAAGATTGTAAACATCTGTGCCTTGGTTACCACTTGCCTGATTTATTTCACCATGTGGATTTTGTCGACTCTTTTCAACTAATCACATACAGGCAATACCATCTACACTGCACAGAGAGTTTCGTCAATCCATTAGCAATGCCTGGGTGGGGCATCCCCAAGGGATTGGGCATGTTAAAAGTTAGACACAAGGAAATTTGAGTTTTTGCATCTAGTGTCTCAAGGAGTGCTTCTAAACTCCTATGTGCATCAGCTCCATTATGAAAAAGCAGATCTTTCTAAATATATGTATTTTTAGAGAGTCAGCACCATCAGAGATGTCTGACTCGTTAGGAAATGGTCTGTCTGTGACAACAAGCAAAGCAAGTAAGAACAACAGAGAAAGTTAAAAGAGTTTGATGCTTACTTCGATGTCCATTTTTATTAGTAAGATATTAAATAAATGTAAACATAAGAGAGAGAAGGCAATGGCAAGCCACTCCAGTACTCTTGCCTAGAAAATCCCACGGATGGAGGAGCCTGGTAGGCTGCTGTCCGTGGGGTCGCTGGGGGTCGGACACGACTGAGCGACTTCACTTTCACTTTTCACTTTCACACATTGGAGAAGGAAATGGCAACCCACTCCAGTGTTCTTGCCTGGAGAATCCCAGGGACGGGGGGCCCTGGTGGGCTGCCGTCTATGGGGTTGCACAGAGTCGGACACGACTGAAGTGACTTAGCAGCAGCAGCAGCAAACATAAGAGAGCAGAATTTTTCATCTTTTTTTTTTTTTTGCCAGTTTCCTCTTTCAATGATCCATTTTTGTAAAATGTCGTGTGGGATTGTCACTGGAATAGGAGGAGGGAACACAGCTACCTGCTTTGCTGTGTGTGTGTGAACCAACCGAGTGACAGCTGAGCAGTGAGTGACAAGCTCTAAACAAAGCGACATTGTTGGTCGTTGGTCAGCATGCGCGTCTATGAGTGATCTGTGGGCTGAAGAGCTCGTAGTGATGTTTGTACTTGATGCAGTTACTCACAGTCACTACACTGCGGTAATGGAACTGCGAACCGGGTTGTCTGGGACCAGTGTTTTCAACTAAACCGTGATAACTAAAATGTGCAGATTGGAACTGTGCAAAGCAAGGATTGCCTGTATGTATTTACACATAATGAACGAAAGTGATGACTTCCCGATTCAGTCTTAAGCTGTGAAAGGCTGTACCTTTCCCTATCCTAAATAACCTGGGGGTGCAACATTGATCTCCTGGTACCTGAAGAGGATGGTGTACTCAGTTCTCTGACTATGCCATTCCCCATAAAGGGGGAATCATGCTGGTTATGTGATTCACTGGCATGAGATAAAATCTAGAAACGGTTTTTACTTCTTCTCTTATTCTATATACAACTGAGGTCGTTGAGACTCTCAGTCTAACTTGGGGATCTGATTGTTTCTTCCATACTCCCCTGGAAACTTCCTCCCTGCTTCAAGGACCATGACAAAAAGAAGCTCAAGTCCTTCAGGGCCAAGTCTCCGTGACAGTTCAAAAGGGATAAATATTTGTCAAAGTCAGATCAATGGTATTAAACCGATAGGGACAAAGAACCAAGAAAGTTGAGGAATTTACAGCCCAGTCTATAAATGAAGAGGATTGATGGTAGCTAGAAACAAAGAGCAGATTCATTGAAAAGAGAATAAAATAGTCTTGGGAAGTAGGAGTTTGAGAGCTTGGAGAGATTCCTCATAGGCTTGTGATAAATGGTCTCAATTATATTTGCACCACAGTGTCTGTCTGTAACATAATAAGACCTTACAAATATTTCTTAAATGAAGCAAAAAGTATTGTTGGGATTCCACCACAAAGACAAGCATTCTTTATTAATGTTAAGTTTGGAGAAATAATACTTTCATAAAACCTAGATTGAATATGTCTATATACAGCATGCAAATAAAATGGACCAAAGATGAAAAGCTAAACCCAAGGAAATTCAATGGAAAATTTATTTTTCTCTCTTTCTATTTGATAATTTGTGTTCCTCTCCAATGTCCCTGAGAGACACAGGGCGTTCTTTTGGAAGTGTAAATCATGTCATGTAATTTTTTTGCTGAAAACTTTATAACAGCTGCCACCAAAAATATAATCTGAAATGTTTCCCATAGCTTACAAGGTTTATGTAATCTGATCCCTGACAAATTCTTTAATCCCATCTCTTATCCTCTCCTTCACCGCTCTGCTCCACACTCCAATATTCTTTTTTTTTTTTATTTTTAAATGAGGCTTTTAATTAATGTTTGACAGAGCTGATTCAGGTTGAATAGACTAAATTTCTTTAAACAAACTTACTTATACTCCAGAGTCCTTTAAAAACTTAATAGCATTTATACATTGAAGGTATTTGATTTTCTTGTAACTAGCACTTCAAATGCAACAAGCATTTGAAGCAACAAGCATTTGACCCAACAAGTAAAACTTTCTACAGTTCATAACTTTAATAAATAAAATAAATTAAATGTACAGTGAATAAGTTCTCTGAAATATTTCAATATTTCTGCAGGTTTAGTAACTTCATAAAATAATTTCAACTAAAATTTACAAATCTAAAAACCTGTTAGGCATTTTTAGGCATTTTAAGTTGGAAATGAAGACCAATGTTACATCGTAATATGCCAATTACAAATAGTACTTCAAATAGCAAATACTACAGTTTGTCCCAAACTTTAAAAACTATTCATGAACTCAACACTAAACTATTGATGGCTATGAGAATTGTTTCCTAGCCTTTTTGAAAATTTCAACCCATTTACGTTTAAGGTAATTATTGATAAGTACGATCCCGTAGCCATTTTCTTTATTGCTTTGGGTTCAAGTTTATACACTCTTTCTGTGTTTCCTGTCTATAGAAGATCCTTTAGCATTTGTTGGAGAGCTGGTTTGGTGATGCTGAATTCCCTCAGCTTTTGCTTGTCTGTAAAGCTTTTGATTTCTCCTTCATATTTGAATGAGATCCTTGCTGGGTATAGTAATCTGGGCTGTAGGGTATTTTCTTTCATCACTTTAAGTATGTTTTGCCACTCCCTTCTGGCCTGAAGAGTTTCTGTTGAAAGATCAGCTGTTATCCTTATGGGAATCCCCTTATGTGTTATTTGCTGCTTTTTCCTTGCTGCTTTTAATATTTGTTCTTTGTGTTTGATCTTTGTTAATTTGATTAATATGTGTCTTGGAGTATTTCGCCTTGGGTTTATCCTGTTGGGGACTCTCTGGGTTTCTTGGACTTGGGTGATTATTTCTTTCCCTATTTTAGGGAAGTTTTCAACTATTATCTCCTCAAGTATTCTCTCATGGTCTTTCTTTTTGTCTTCTTCTTCTGGGACTCCTATGATTCGAATGTTGGAGCGTTTAACATTGTCCCAGAGGTCTCTAATATTGTCCTCATTTCTTTTAATTCATTTTTCTTTTTTCCTCTCTGTTTCATTTATTTCTACAATTCTATCTTCTAGCTCGCTTATCCTGTCTTCTGCCTCTGTTATTCTATTGTTTGTTCCCTCCAGAGTGTTTCTGATCTCATCTATTGCATTATTCATTGTATATTGACTCTTTTTTATTTCTTCTAAGTCCTTATTAAATCTTTCTTCCATCTTCTCAATCCTTTTCTCCAGGTTATTTATCTGTAACTCCATTTTGCTTTCAAGATTTTGAATCATTTTCACCATCAAAATTTGAAATTCTTTATCAGGTAAATTCCCTATATCTTCTTCTTTTGTTTGTGTTGGTGGGCAATTATCTTGTTCCTTTACTTGCTGGGTATTTCTCTGCCTCTTCATCTTGCTTATATTGCTTTGCTTGGGGTGGCCTTTCCCTCTTCTTGCAGTTTGTGGAGTTCTCTTTATTATGTAGTTGCTTCACTGTGTGTGGGGTTGGACGGGTGACTTGTCCGGGTTCCCTGGTTAGGGAAGCATGTGTCGGAGTTCTGGTGGGTGGAGCTGGATTTCTTCTCTCTCCTTTAGAAGACAATGGGCTGCTTTTCTGGGAGCCTGATGACCTCTGCCAGTAGTCAGAAGTTGTTTTGTGGACTTTACTCCGCATTCAAATGTTCTTTTGATGAATTTGTGGGGGAGAAAGTGGTCTCGCCGTCTTATCCCTCCGCCATCTAAGGTTTGTCTTCTTAAATAATAACAGCACTCAGTGTTGAAATAATCCCCACACTCCAATATTCTTTAGCTGCTGCTGCTAAGTCGCTTCAGTCGTGTCTGACTCTGTGCGACCCCATAAACGGCAGCCCACCAGGCTCCCCTGTCCCTGGGATTCTCCAGGCAAGAACACTGGAGTGGGTTGCCATTTCCTTCTCTGATTCTTTAGCTACACAGGCCTTTTTGTGTGTGTGTTTCACAAATATGCCAAACTCACTGTGGTCTCAGGATCTTTGCTTTTGCTTTGACTTCTGGCAAGTTCAACCTATAGATCTTCACATGGAAAACTCTTAGCACAGTGTCTAACATGTGGAGTTAGTAAATGTTGTTATTTATGACATTATTCTTCGGAGTTTCCTCTGTCCTTAGAATGTCCAACTGATTCTTTATTTCTTCTTTAACTCTTTGAATCTGCCTGCAGTGCAGGAGACCTGGGTTTGATCCCTGGGTCAGGAAGATACACTGGAGGAGAAACTGGCATCCCACTCCAGTATTCTTGCCTTGAGAATTCCATGAACAGAGAAGCCTGGTGGGCTGCAAAGTCCATGGGGTTGCAAAAAGTCGGCTAAGACTGAGCAACTAACACTTTAACTTTGCCTGTTTTTCAGGTAAAGGACACATGATAATGATCGTCTCTATTGGGAAAAAAAAAAAAGAAAGGTGTATCTACATCAGTCAGGAAAATCTAGTTATGCTGAATGGTATATGTACGTTAGTCAGGAAAATCTAGTTACGCTGAAGTCACATATAGCCCTCCAATTCTCAGTGGCTTAAAGCAAAAAAAAGTGTATTTTTGCTTATGCTGCATATCCAGTGTGGACTGCAAGAAGGTTCTACTCATTGCAGAGACGCTAACATTTTCAGTGATACCACCAACTCAACAGGAGGTTTCAGGGTTTGCATGCCAGAAGGAGAGGAGAATAGAAATTAAGAGCATTGTGAGTTACATTGTTTAGCCCACATATGCACAAATCATTAAATCATTTACCTTTAACATGACACAAATCATTTCTTCTCAGATTTTATTGACCGTAAGTCGGGATGTGCTGTCTCATATCTGCATTCCCATCTTTTTATTAGGCCTTGATGGCAGGTATCACATTTTTAAATTGGGGTTCCCAAAATAATTTTGGACTACTTTTAACAATTTGGATTCCTAGGTTCCACCCTCCAAAATTCTGATTTACTTAGACTAGGATGGGAGGTGACCATCAATTTCTCTGCAGTATTTTTTGTATCTCACTTGCCTGTGTTTTGGAGACCACACTTTGAGAAACATGGCTCTAATGACCAGAACAATCACTTGTTGATTGTAGTTCAGTTCAGTCTCTCAGTCGTGTCCGACTGTTTGCAACCCCATGGACTGTAGCACACCAGGCTTCCCTGTCCATAATCAACTCCTGCAGCTTGCTCAAACTTGTTCTCCTTGAGTCGATTATTGATTGTAATTGCTTAATAACTTTTTGATTGGCTGTATAATTAGAATTCTCTTATGAATAAAGATCTAATGACTAAATCAGTAATCTAAATGAAAAACATTTGTATTTGCTAACTTGCATTAGGAGGAAGATGAAGGTCTTGAGCTTTTTTCCATTTACCCTAAAATAACTTCTGACTCTAATGGGGGTGATGCTGGGACTGTCTCCCCTTCACTTCATCCAGGTCACTAGCTTGAGCCACACAGCACCCCAGCCAAGTCATATTCCTCATTCAGGAGGAAAGCCCAAGTCAAAGGTCACCAAAAGAAGAATGGATGAACTCTTTGATTCATTCCACTTGGAATGGATTCTGCAGAAAGCAAATGCGATCTCTTGTAATTAAAAGTTACTTTGTGTGAATCTAGCTCACATTTCTTCGGCAATGATAAATATTAGCCTTCTTTTTATGCTGTATTAAAAATCTAATGGCAAATAACTGTAGACCCTAACTAACTGGCAACTAAACTCTTGTCATTTATCTCTGCAGCATTTTTGCATTCTAATCACAGAATAACAATACTAGGAGTAAAGATTATAATGGTGTCATAAAGTAAGAACCATAAATGCATGCTTTTCAAGTGAAGTCAGTGTTCCATTATGATAGATTACCCATCCCCATGAAAAACTCAACTATTTAAAAACCAGACCAACTGCACTTTCAGTACTCAGGCTTGTTTTTTTTTCCTAAAAGGCAGCTTCAGCATGGAGGTCTCCACGGGTATATATTCACAAGCATTTTATTTTGGTTCATAAAATCTGAAGGCTACTAAAGTGTTAAAATGTTCATGCAAAGCATGCAGAAAAGAAACACAACAAAAACTAATTGTTAAAATATCCTTTAGTTGTTTTAAAAATTAATTATGAAAATATAATCTCCATAATTGCTATGAAGTCTTCCTTTAATAGTATCACTATTTCCTTCTCCTCTGGGCAAGTTACTCATGTTAGGCTACCGTTTTGTGCTATATATATATATGAATATAAGCACTCACACTGGGGTATGGCCTAGGGAGAAGATAACCAGAGAAAAAGAAAGTGAAAGTGGCTCACTCATATCCAGCTCTTTGAGACCCCATGGACTATACAGTCCATGGAATTCTCCAGGCCAGAATACTGGAGTGGGTAGCCTTTCCCTTCTCCGGGGGATCTTCCCAACCCAGGAATCCAACCGGGGTCTCTTGCATTGTAGATGGATTCTTTACCAACTGAGCTATCATGGAAGCCCTTCTTGTTATATTCTGACCAGCATATTCTAATTATCTTGGCTGGGAAGTGAATAGGTAATTTGCCTTTGCTTGAATGTGGAGTGAGTCTAGCTAACAGATGAGAAAAAACTAAAAGGACTGAAAGAAATGCAAAAAAATCACATGTACTGAAAGACTTTATTTCCTTACTGCATGAACATCTATGTTTTTCTTAGATCACATCCAAGAAGGCAGTGTGCAGCAGTGGAGTCCGGGTCTTTCCTGTCCATTGCTCTGGAGAATCCTTGTAATAAGATGACCTTATGTGTTTAGAATATGTCATGAACACTAACACTCACGACTATTATTGTTCATAGTTTATTCTAAATATGTAAAAACTCATTGTGATGTGCTTGTTAATAAAATATGCTAAAGCACAGAGTGGGATTAATATTGAGAGTCAGAAGTTTTAAGTGGTTACGTTGCTTGGGACGATTAGTGTGACAATTTTTTTTTTAAATTCAGGTGACATATTGAGATAATAGTATCCCTCCACTTCCAGCTCATTATAATTACTGGTCCTGGGGAAGCCTGTCTGTTTCTTACTCCTCTTTTGTCTTTATTTTCCAGGTCCAGTTCCTTCTTTCCTCTAAAAATAACACAATGCTTTCGTTATGTATCTTTGTACGTGTCCTTGTGAAATGTATATGGTTGTTTTGTGCACTTGCATTTTTAATTTTCATAAGTGAAGTTAGGTAAATCTCAGTTAGTTTTACCTTACTCAACTCACTCTCTGTGTTGCTGTGCATTTCTACTATTCTGGGCTGCTCACTGCTGTATCATTTATTAAGCTCTAATAATATTAGCTCTACTAATATTAAGTATCATTCATACTCACTTTAAAAAAATACAGTTTTCGTTGTCTTCCCTCCTGTTCACCATTTAATTTGTTAACTCTCTATCTTTCTAATAGTCAAATGTATTTTGAAGTGAAGAAGATAAAATATCAGGAGAAGGTCAAATGGTAGCCTTTAATAACATTTTCCGGTGAATTTCTGAAATGGCACAAGCATATCACAGCTCTTGGTCCAGGGAGAAGACTTTCTTTATTAGACAAAGACACAATATGCATGAAGTATCCCATACTACTCTTTCAGTCTCCCTCCCTACTTTAATTCTAAGTAGTAGCCTGACTGATATTATGAAGCTACCCTTCAGAATGCTCATTTGCATGGAAACATTGAAGCTTCTTGTGAAGACGTGGGATCAGGGATGCATGGAGAAATATGTAAATTTAAAATAACATGAAGACAGAGGGACCTGGAGTCAGATCTGCTTTTGACTGACTTGCTCAGTCACTGTGCATCATCATTAAATGACTCTTAACGTTTTCTCTTCATGGTTCTTGGACAATAACTCAGGGTACGGTGAGTTTCTTAAGGAAGAATGACTATTACTATGAGAACCAGCTCCTACTCTCTCTTTAAGATATTTGAGGCCTAGTGAGGCATGTGAGCCACTCTGATGAAGACTCAGTTCCGACAGCAGCCAGGCTGAACCTCTATCCTCTGGAACTGGGCCAGGAGGTTGTGTGCCTAATCTGCCCAGAAATCATTCCTTTCTGTCCGTCACTGTAGCCTGAGCACACTCCGGGAATTAGGTACTAATTAATGTCAACACATTGCAAATGAAGAAAGAAGGGAAATTGCTTGGACTCATTTCTGAGGAAATCGTCAGTAATTCTCTTTAAAGCTAATGCGTACCTCCGGGCAGCACTGAACCAAACCATAAAATGCTGCTTGCGTGGATGAGTGACCTGGCGGTGACCCATGTGAGCCACTTGACCTAGTATTTGTTTCCATATCGTGTCTGTTATTTTAGGTTGCTGCTTATAACATAGGGTAATCTAGTTGGTGGCATCAGCCAGGCTAAGAATTCCAACTGTGTCTTCATTAGCAGTAAGTTCTAGAGTGCGTTCACAAAAATCTAGGAAATAACTTTCAAAATGGCACTTTCCTGACCTTAATTTGTTGCTGCACTATGGACTCTGATTAATATATTTTTTCCAAGAGTGGAACAAATAGATCATTACATGGATCTTAGGAAGTCTTCCTTTTAATCAGAAGCAGATTCTAATATGTTTTTATGTCTATAAAATTTGGAATTAGATGCTAAAATCCAAATAATCACTTTGGATAATCATGGTAATTGTTGTTTAGTTGCTGTCATGTCCAACTCTTTTGTGACCTCATGGACTGTAGCCCACCAGGCCTTGTCCATCGGGATTCTCCAGGCAAGTATACTAGAGTGGGTTGCCATGCCCTCCTCCAGGGCATCTTCCCAATCCAGGGATCGAATCTGAGTCTCCTGCATTGCAGTTAGATTCTTCACCACTGAGCCACCAAGGTAGCCCAATCATGATAACAGATGTGTACTAGTATACCAAATTTGATCTAAAGTTTGGAGAGTAAGTCCAAGATGGGAGATACCAATCAGTGGCAGGTCTGCAGTGGGAAGGGGGAGTCATTCTGCAGAAAAAGCAGTGGGAGCTGTGGTAAACCAAAAAAGGGGTGCAATTTTCTGTTTATTATTCTTTAGTCTTTCTTATTTTATTTTCCCTCATTAAGGATGCTGTTGATGTGCCCTTTACTAGACTCCACCTGGATAAGAATGTCTGGGCTTGGACAGTAAATAAGGCATGCTTTGCTCAGACCTTTGGCTCTTTCGAGAAGACTCGGGCACCTAATCCTTCCATCTCCAGTGTTCAGCACAGCACAGCACCTGGCACACAGAATGGGCCAAGATTATTGCATAAATGAGGACCAGAGTAAGGCAGACATACCTATGAGAACAGGCCAAATTTTGAGCCTATTAGTAAGCTGTTGGAGAATCCATTTTAGTGCATGAACTTTGGAGCTAAAAAAATCGAGATTCGTGTCCTGACAACTATATGGCCATGAGTAAGTACATGGAACAACAGACTGGTTCCAAATAGGAAAAGGAGTACATAAAGGCTGTATATTGTCACCTTGCTTATTTAACTTATATGCAGAGTACATCATGAGGAACGCTGGGCTGGAAGAAGCACAAGCTGGAATCAAGATTGCCGGGAGAAATATCAATAACCTCAGATATGCAGATGACACTACCCTTATGGCAGAAAGTGAAGAGGAACTAAAGAGCCTCTTGATGAAAGTGAAAGAGGAGAGTGAAAAGGTTGGCTTGAAGCTCAACATTCAGAAAACAAAGATCATGGCATCTGGTCCCATCACTTCATGGGAAATAGATGGGGAAACAGTGGAAACAGTGTCAGACTTTATTTTTTGGGCTCCAAAATCACTGCGGATGCTGATTGCAGCCATGAAATTAAAAGACGCTTACTCCTTGGAAGGAAAGTTATGACCAACCTTGATAGTATATTAAAAAGCAGAGACATTACTTTGCCAACCAAGGTCCCTCTAGTCAAGGCTATGGTTTTTCCCGTGGTCATGTATGGATGTGATAGTTGGACTGTGAAGAAAGCTGATCCCCGAAGAATTGATGCTTTTGAACTGTGGTGTTGGAGAAGACTCTTAAGAGTCCCTTGTACTGCAAGGAGATCCAACCAGTCCATTCTAAGGGAGATTGATCCTGGGTGTTCATTGGAAGGACTGATGCTAAAGCTGAAACTGCAATACTTTGGCCACCTCATGCGACGAGTTGACTCACTGGAAAAGACTCTGATGATGGGAAAGGTTGAGGGTGGGAGGAGACGGGGACGACAGAGAATGAGATGGCTGGATGGCATCACGACTCTGTGGACATGAGTTTGAGTGAACTCCGGGAGTTGGTGATGGACAGGGAGGCCTGGCGTGCTGTGATTCATGGGGTTGCGGAGAGTCGGACACGACTGAGCGACTGAACTGAACTGAACTGAAGTACTATTTTTAAGTCTCTATTTCCTCATCTGTAAATTAGGGTTAAAAATGCATTAGCAGAGAAGAGGGGAGAGGGGACAGTGAAGATTAATTTGACCACATCAATCCTATTTTGCTAAAATTAAAAAAAATTAAGTTTTAAGAAATTTGGCTCTTAATTAAATACTGCCTTGGTTGTTGGTTGTTCTCTAACAGTTTTTTTCCCCCCTAAATTTTAATATGTTAACTAGGATGAAGGGATTCAAGAGCGTGCACTTTTCTCTTTGTTTTCCCAAGCATCCAGTACAGATGCATGGAAGTGTTAGTCCATGTGCTTTCCACAAACCACACTATGTTGGGGGTGGATATGGAAGAACAAGCCAGTAAAACAGTAATGACAAATATGGCTTATTAAGAAAAGCCTGTTTGACTGACTTGTAGATACAGTGGGGGAAGGAGAAGGTGGGACTAATTGAGAGAGTAAAAGTGACATACATATGCCACCATGTGTAAAATAGATAGCTGTGAGAGGCTGCTGTATAGCACAAGGAGCTCAGCTCGGTGCTCTCTGATGGCCGAGAAATGCGGAATGGGGCTGGGTGGGAGGGAGGTTCAGATATACATGCATGTGATTCACGCTGTTGTACAGCAGAAACTAGTACAACATTTTAAAGCAATTATACTCCAATTCAAAATAAATCAAATTTAAAGAAGGAAAAAAAAGTATGTGAAAATATTGACTGTAACAATATACTTAGTGGTTTTATTAGGAGAAGGGAACACAAATTTTTCAAAATAAACATATACATAATAAAAAAAAAAAGTCTGTTTGAAGCCTCCTAGCTCTATCCATGCATTAGTATTACTGAAAACAATCTGTGCAATTTTAATTATATTTTTATAAAGTCCTAAAAGATGAGAGAGCTGGAAGGAAATGAGAGCAAAAAACTTTGGGCCTCATCCTGGGTGAGTAGAGGCAGACTAGAACTAGATAAAGAAACACTCAGGGGGATTAATTTGTTTCTAACAATGAGAGTGCTGGAGCAAGAGACATTTTAAAAAAATAAAGGTGGGCGCACAGGATGCATTTTGAAACATTTCAGTGCTGAAAGAAATAGATGTTCTAAAAATTTAACA
The DNA here is from genome assembly GCF_049115385.1 of Moschus berezovskii. NCBI lineage: Eukaryota > Metazoa > Chordata > Mammalia > Artiodactyla > Moschidae > Moschus > Moschus berezovskii. The sequence goes on from NC_142467.1 coordinate 12,790,422, forward strand.
GAATGGTACCACAAACTTATCAAATGTCTTATATACCATCCTAATACTAGAAAGATACGTATTGAACTCATTAGAATAGCTTCCGGCAATATGGAAGAAAAAAGGGCCAACAGGGAATAAATACTCCAATGCAAGGGGCCTTGCGCAGATCACTGGTGATCAAGTGCTTTGAACTGAATATGATTAACTTGACTCTCTGCACCTGGGGTTCAAAAGAAACCAATCAGCCCCACCACCAAAACAATGAAAGGAAACTACACAGCGTGTGTGCATGAAGAGCTCCAATGCGAGCTCTTTTCTGGGGAAAGATGCTTCGGGCCATGGAGTTCCTGGGATTCCCAGGTGCAGGTGTGACTGTGTGTGCTTTCCTGTGACTTAATTGGCAGGAAGGGAAATGGAGCCTGAGAAAATTGCTGACTTCTGATTGATTTGGTTGTCTTTAGTTAAAATATTCACTGACCAAACATACTTTTTTTTTTTTTTCAAATAGGAGCTCTTCTTAACTTCCCAAGTTTTCTTTGTGTGTGTGTGTGTGTGTGTGTGTGTGTGTGTATGTGTATCTGTGTGCGCGCGCATGAGCGTATATGCAGAGGTCTTTGGAGTTCACAAATAGCAACAGCCACCAGTTCAAGACCCACACATTGTAAGGGTTAAAATGCTGCTTCAGCAGAAAAAACAAAAAACTCCAACAATAATGTTTATTTCATTAAAATGTAGTTAGACTAACTGTTGCTGTTAGACTAACAGCTTGAAAATCTGCCTCCTTTACCAGGGTGAATAGGTTGGAATCTCTCCACAGTCAATAAAAAGGGAAGAATGTGGGAACTTGGCTAAAATGTAACACAAAGGGAAATAAAATACTAATTTTTCAGAAAGAAATGTATCGGGATTTCTCAATACATTGAGAAATGATCAACCAAAAATATGACTTGTTGGCTTAAAGATCAGAAGATTTAGGTTTTATAAACTACCTGTCTCAGTTATTCTATTCCGAAGAGATACAGTGAATGCTATATGTACTTCCAATAAGATAATGAGATTATGGTCATAAAAATATCTCAATATTGTACTGTATTTTCTGTTTTATATTCTCAACCATTTAGCTATCTATCATTTTACTTCATGTTTCATAGATTTAGGATAACTTCACATATATGTCTAGAGGCACAAACGTGTTGGTGAATGCATCCGCTCAGCCCCCTGGTACCCCTGTATGACCAAGTTTCTCTCCCTATCCGTTTAAAAGTTTAAAAAAAGAAACATTGTCTCTAAATTTATGCCTAGGGCTGTGATCCATCCTAGTTCATGAGCAAAACAAAACAGGTCTGATCTGTGCATTTCTGGGTACCGGGCAGCAGCTACTTGTCATCTACCTTCACTGGAGTGTTTTCTCATTGGTTGCATTCCTTCTTGTGACTCTTTCCTCATAAAAGGGATGGAGAGAAGAAGAAAGGCGTTGAAAGAGGGAGGGTAGAAGGAAGGGGAAGAAGGAGAGAGAGAGAAAGGGGCCAGCATGCAGACCAATCCCCTCACAGCACCTACAGACCGGCTGGTGGACATGCAGGGCAGCGAAGGCACACCCACAATCAAAGCCAAAACTCACCTGCCGGCTTCGCTTCCGTGTGTGTAACAACCACTTGTCAGCTGAGCATTGGACAGTTTTGCCAAATTGCCTACTTTTGGCTCACCTCTATTGGCTTGGGTAGCTTGAAGAAGAAAGAAGAATCATTCACATGTTGCCCTCAGTGTAGAAAATGAGAAACGACACAGCAACAATAAAACCTTTACAAATTGGAGGACATTTTTCCTGTGTACATAAGAGTCAGGATATTAAGGCAGAGATTAAATCATATCAACATGGAGGAAGTAGGTACATTCTGCCACTAAAACTTCAAAAGGTTGCTGTCATTCGGCGCAAGAAGAAAAGGCTAAGTTCAGAGGTTGTTTCCACCATTTTTGCTGTTTATATTTATAATATAGGACTAGACTCAACTGTTCAATGTATTGAGAAAGTTTAAGTAAAATATGAGCATGAAAGTTTCCATAAATGGCTCCACTTAAAGGAATATTGTGCTGGGAATAAATTGGTACAAATTAGACTCTCTGAAAGATAGTATGATAATGATTACCAAAAATCTTAAAAAAGTGCTTTCCCCCCTCTCTATTTCTAAAAAATTTAAAGTTGGTACAAGGTAGTCTTATTTATAATGGTACATTTTTTGGAAGCCCCAAAATAGGAGAGTAGTTATGCAAATGATTTTATATCCATCCAAGGTACTATGTAGCCTTAAGTGATCATGTTACTAAAAAAATATTTATTGTGGAGAAAAAATGGTCAAAAATATTAACAACTGAAAGAAGTAGCCCACAACTGATTCAACAGCATGCCTATTTTGGAAGATAGTGATGTAGAAGCATCTGTATGGGTAGGAAGTATATTCAGCAAAATGTAAAACATTATCTTTCTTTTCAGGCTTTTTTGTATTCTCCAAATTTTTTCTTTGAGCACTTTCTTATGTGCTCGGATATAATCACATAAATGCTACTAAAAATACTCATTAATGTTCAAAGGCCTTTCTCTCTCTGAGGCTAATGATTTGGTTAAACTTGGAGGCCGTGTTCCACATGAAATACTGTGGGTACTGGGGTTGATGTGTTTGATGAAAAGAGCCTCACAGCTGTCTCAAGCTTACACTACTTGGAGGTTGTGAGTGCAAAAAGATGAATCAGAATGTACTACAATCTTAAGGGGGAATGGTTCTCCCAGCTTTACCATCTTGTCTATCACCCATAACCAGATGCTCAAACTATAACACAAAAGGTAATAAACTATGAGTTTATAAAATGAAAGGCACTATTATATTACTGATAATGGGGCAGTGGGTGTCTGACTTTAAATTGCTTTGGCAATCCTAACCCTGTATTTCCTGATTCTGATGCAACTGAAACCTCGACTTTCTCATATTACAATGGTTTATATAGTATATTTAAAGATACCACAGAAGTAGATGATAAAGCAGTGTTTTATGGTTAGAGTAAGTAAGCAGCTGGACATGACTTTGTTTGAATTGTACAGAAGAGTGGAAGTTCAAACATAAACTGAAATGACTACCCCTTTGTTTAGCTATCATAGACTGTTTCTTTATCACAGTCACATGAAATCCATTGGAAAACGCACAGGTAATATCAAACACAGTACCAAACTCCCTTATAATAAGCATTGCTCCATTGTGTAATCTCTGTGTTGGTATCTCTTTAGATTCAAGATAAGGGGAACAGCTTCCTAGAGTCCATTTTCTGTTAAATCATACAGAGATTGTTAAATGCACATTCATAATCAGTATTCAAGGAGTGCTCACACAGAAAAGCTCTCTATGTTCTCCCATCCTGACTATGAGGATGAATAACGTCTGATAAATCTCTATCCAAACTTTCCTCACTGTACCGAGCAGCCATTACTTGAAACCAGAGTTTACAAATGTTGTACATCCTTTGCATGTTGCCCTAAATTTGGCAAGAGTAAGTAAATTAAATCAACTAATAATAATAAAAGTCAACTAAATAATCTTAATTTAAGAGTCTTGGGTTGGACCTCACATTTTCTTAAGTAAAATGAAGTGAAAACATGTTTTTACAAAACAATTTCTATTCTGTTGGTACATGAAAGGAATCCCATCTGCTGTTGATAAAACCTTTTTACTTTTGTGACCATGGCCATTCATGACAGAATGGTCTCAGTAAAGAGATTAAAAGACTCGAACAAGAACCCCAATGAAACAGTGGGAAATATTAAAGATTTCAGACTTTTTTCATCACATCTCTTATTTCACACAAAAAAAGCATGACTGTTCAAGTTAAATATCCTAGCATTGATTGCTGGATATCAGAGAATGGCTGTTAATTTAAGGTGCTATCAGGTTACCAAACACTTGCAATGTTTGCTTGATTGACAACTTTACAGCTGGTGTACTGAAATATATTATGCTTAGAAACTAATGTTAAGCAGAGAAAATGTTCTGACTATGGCATTGTGAAAACAGGTGCAGAGTATCTGGAAAAAATTTTACTCTAAAAAGGAAGACCAAAGTGGTCTTCAAATGAACAGCTTGAACCCAAAGTATGTTATACCACCTAATAATAAAAACAAATGAAAATTTCTATCTCTCAAAGTTGTATGTATTCCAATAAAAATAAACTTAGTTTCAGATACTAGGGCAAACTCAATCAATGAATTGAGTTAGAATTATTTCTCTTCAAAGAGTGTTAAATTCTAAGGACACTTTCATTATCATTATGGAACCTATGTTTTTTTTTCATTGATCTGTACTAGGGGTGCGTAAACTGGTTCCTACAACCTTTTGAAATGTTGTGTGTGTGCATGCTCATTAGCTAAGTCATATTTAACTCTTTGTGACTCCATTGACTGTAGCCCGCCAGGCTCCCCTGTCTATGAGATTTTCCAGGCAAGAATACTGGAATGGGTTGCCATTTCTTACTCCAAGGGATGTTCCCAACCCAGGGATCAAACCTAGGTCTCCTGCATTTGCAGGCAGATTCTTTACCACAAAGCCACCTGGGAAGCCCTTCAGTTCAGTTCAGTTCAGTTCAGCTGCTCAGTCGTGTCTGACTCTTGGCGAACCCATGAATCACAGCACGCCAGGCGTCCCTGTCCATCACCAATTCCCGGAGTTCACTCAAACTCATGTCCACAGAGTTGGTGATGCCATCCAGCCATCTCATTCTCTGTCGTCCCCTTCTCCTCCTGCCCCCAATCCCTCCTAGCATCAGAGTCTTTTCCAGTGAGTCAGCAGCATCTAATGAGGAAATATAATAAGGAATCTAATGAGGAAATATCAGATAAATTCCAAGTGAGGAATGTTATGTTGTCTTTTTTTTTTTTTAGGGAGTTGTATTCTTCAAAGCTGTCAATGCCATGAAAGGCAAAAGTTGTGAAAATATTCTAGCTAAAGAGCCATGACAACTAAAGGCAATATGAGATACTAGGTTGGATCCTTAAACAGAGGGGGAAAATTTTATAAACCAAATTATTAATTGGAAAACAGATGTTAGATTGAATAAAGTATTGTATCATAAAAAAAAAAAAAAAGTCTTCTCCAGCACCACAGTTCAAAAGCATCAATTCTTCGGTGATCAGCTTTCTTCACAGTCCAACTCTCACATCCATACATGACCACGGGAAAAACCATAGCCTTGACTAGACAAACCTTGGTTGGCAAAGTAATGTCTCTGCTTTTAAATATACTATCTAGGTTGGTCATAACTTTCCTTCCAAGGAGTAAGCGTCTTTTAATTTCATGGCTGCAATCAGCATCTGCAGTGATTTTGGAGCCCAAAAAAATAAAGTCTGACACTGTTTCCACTGTTTTCCCATCTATTTCCCATGAAGTGATGGGACCAGATGCCATGATCTTTGTTTTCTCAATGTTCAGCTTCAAGCCAACATTTTCACTCTCCTCTTTCACTTTCATCAAGAGGCTTTTTAGATACTCTTCACTTTCTGCCATAAGGATGGTGTCATCTGCATGTCTGAGGTTCTTGATATTTCTCCCAGCAATCTTGATTTCAGCCTGTGCTTCTTCCAGTCCAGCGTTCCTCATGATGTACTCTGCATATAAGTTAAATAAGCAGGGTGACAATATACAACCTTGACGTACTCCTTTTCCTATTTGGAACCAGTCTGTTGTTCCATGTCCAGTTCTAACTGTTTCTTCCTGACCTCCTTACAGGCTTCTCAAGAGGCAGGTCAGGGGGTCTGGTATTCCGATCTCTTTCAGAGTTTTCCACAGTTTATTGGATTCTGCACAGTCAAAGGCTTTGCCATAGTCAATAAAGCAGCAATAGATGTTTTCCTGGAACTCCCTTGCTTTCTCCATGATCCAGCAGATGTTGGCAATTTGATCTCTGGTGCGTCTGCCTTTTCTAAAACCTGCTTGAACATATGGAAGTTCATGGTTCACATATTGCTGAAGCCTGGCTTGGAGAATTTTGAGCATGACTTTATTAGTGTGTGAGATGAGTGCAATTTGCAGTAGTTTGAGCATTCTTTGGCATTGCCTTTCTTTGGGATTGGAATGAAGACTGACCTTTTCCAGTCCTGTGGCCACTGCTGAGTTTTCCAAATTTGCTGGCATATTGAGTATAGCACTTTCACAGCATCATCTTTCAGGATTTGAAATAGCTCAACTGGAATTCCATCACCTCCACTAGCTTTGTTCATAGTGATGCTTTCTAAGGCCCACTTGACTTCACATTCCAAGATGTCTGGCTCTAGGTCAGTGATCACACCATCGTGATTATCTTGGTTGTGAAGATTTTTTTGTACAGTTCTTCTGTGTATTCTTGCCACCTCTTCTTAATATCTTCTGCTTGTGTTAGGTCCATACCATTTCTGTCCTTTATTGAGCCCATCTTTGCATAAAATGTTCTCTTGGTATCTCTAATTTTCTTGAAGAGATCTTTTGTTTTTCCTATTCTGTTGGTTTCCTCTATTTTTTTGCATTGATCACTGAGGAAGGCTTTCTTATCTCTCCTTGCTATTCTTTGGAACTCTGCATTCAGATGGTTATATCTTTCCTTTCCTCCTTTGCTTTTCGCTTCTCTTCTTTTCACAGCTATTTGAAAGGCCTCCTCAGACAGCCATTTTTCTTTTTTGCATTTCTTTTCCCTGGGGATGGTCTTGGTCCCTGTCTCCTGTACAATGTCTCGAACCTCCATCCAGAGTTCATCAGGCACTCTATCTATCAGATCTAGTCCCTTAAATCTATTCCTCACTTCCACTGTATAATCATAAGGGATATGATTGAGGTCATATCTGAATGGTCTAGTGGTGTTCCCTACTTTCTTCAATTTAAGTCTGAATTTGGCAATAAGGAGTTCATGATCTGAGCCACAGTCAGCTCCTAGTCTTGTTTTTGCTAACTGTATAGAGCTTCTCCATCTTTGGCTGCAAAGAATATAATCAATCTGATTTCGGTGTTGACCATCTGGTGATGTCCATGTGCAGAGTCTTCTCTTGTGTTGTTGGAAGAGGGTGTTTGCTATGACCAGTGCGTTCTCTTGGCAAAACTCTATTAGACTTTGTCCTGCTTTATTCCATGCTCCAAGGCCAAAGTTGCCTGCTACTCCAGGTGTTTCTTGACTTCCTACACTTGCATTCCAGTCCCCTATAATGAAAAGGACATCTTTTCTGGATGTTAGTTCTAAAAGGTCTTGTAGGTCTTCATAGAACCATTAAACTTCGGCTTTTCAGCGTTACTGGTTGAGGCATAGGCTTGGATTACTGTAATATTGAATGGTTTGCCTTGGAAACGAACAGAAATCATTCTGTCATTTTTAAGATTGCATCCAAGTACTGCATTTCAGACTCTTTTGTTGGCCATGATGGCTACTCCATTTCTTCCTAAGGGAAACCCTTAGGAAAGAGTTAAGAAAAACTGGAGGGCTTTTATCTTTTTTGATTGTTGCAGAAATTGTATTTTAGACTCTTTAATTTTGGACTCTCTAATGAAGAAAACAAACAATGGCCATGTCCTCTAAGTAACTAGAACAAAGAATCTCTGGGGTTTTTCCATGGGGATTTCTAAGATGTATTGAAAGCTTGAGTTAGGATAAGTAGCAATGTAATTCTCAGGCTTTCAGTTCAGTCGCTCAGTTGTGTCCGACTCTTTGCGACCCCATGAATCACAGCATGCCAGGCCTCCCTGTCCATCACCAACTCCCGAGTTCACTCAAACTCATGTCCATTGAGTCGGTGATGCCATCCAGCCATCTCATTCTCTGTCGTCCCGTCTCCTCCCACCCCCAATCCTTCCTAGCATCCTACTCTTTTCCAGTGAGTCAACTTGATGCATGAGGTGGCCAAAGTATTGAAGTTTCAGGAAGCAACAGTCAGAACTGTACATGGAACAACAGACTGGTTCCAAATAGGAAAAGGAGTACGTCAAGGTTGTATATTGTCACCCTGCTTATTTAACTTATATACAGAGTACATCATGAGGAACGCTGGGCTGGAAGAAGCACAAGCTGGATTCAGGATTGCTGGGAGAAGTATCAATAACCTCAGATATGCAGATGACACCACCCTTATGGCAGAAAGTGAAGAGGAACTCAAAAGCCTCTTGATGAAAGTGAAAGAGGAGAGTGAAAATGTTGGCTTGAAGCTCAACATTCAGAAAACGAAGATCATGGCATCTCAGGCTTTAGATGGTAGAAACATATCAGCAGTGGTTTCTACAACTAAAGTTCAGTTTATTCTTTTATTTTTAACCCAAATGAAAATTATCACACCTCACTTCTCATCTATCCTTATATTATTTCTGATTGATTCTGGCAGCAATGGACTTTAATAAAAAAAAAAAGTGTCTTTTCTTTCAGTCAAAATTGTTTAAATTAAGCCACAATCTAGTGCAGAAATACAAATATCTGGCTTTTGTTGATTTTGAAATACTGGAACAAATGTCTTTTTACCATTTAAACAGACTTGGGAGTCATCAAATGACTATAGTCCAAGTTAATCACCGGCAAATAAAAATGAACTGCTATTTAAGGTTTTTTTCCCTTGATGTCTTCTACCTAACATTTTTCAGATTATTTTCTCCCTAAAGTTATCCAGTTTTGATTCAAATGCGGTTATTAACCTGGTACAGAAGCTCCCAAAGAATGATTCATTCATTGAATGGCCTCTGTCTTCTTCCCAGGCAGTGTAAGAGGAACAATTATTTGGTCTCCTTTCTGTGCTATTCTTTTACTCAGTGGGAGCAAACTGGCCCCTGCACTTCCCAGCCCAACCTGCCTCTTTTCAGCCCTTCAGGTTTGGTGTGAGGGCACAAAGAGGGGTGATGAGCCTGGGGTCCACCTTCTCCCACTCAGAGGGGCGCAGCTGGGAAGGAAGGCAGGAAAGTCCTGCTTGTGGTCCACACAAAGTACTCCCCAGCAGGCTGCAGCTGTGACAAGCCAGCAATCCTTCCCTGGACACTTAAGGCGCATATTTCATAGTCTAAGAATAGAAATGCTTACACCGATCAAGAGTGGGGGTAGGGGGCTGACAGAATTACCCTCAGATGGCTGGGGCTCAGATGCATAAAGACGTCAAGAGATCTGGGTTTAATTGAAATGCAAGCATTTGCCATGTGGGATTCTACACACAGGGCCGTTTTGCTTTAAATGGTCAGTAACATATGTTTTGGCAAAACAAAACAAAACAAAAAACAGTGAACATGAGTTTCAACAAGAACATAGAAGGCACCTTAGGAAAAATTATATCCATTGAATGCTATGAAAAAACACGATATTGTATGTTTGATGGTTGCACAGATATAACATGGGATTTAAAAAAATATTCCACAATTCCTTGCTGTTTTATTCACTTTATGGAGAAGTAATTCTAGGGATAGGTGTTTCATGTGATTGATACATGAACAACTGGTAAACACTTTGGCATTTTTGGTGACCCATTTGACATTAGGATTACTTCTTTGAGAAAGTCTGAACAGTAAGGCAAAGCGGCTACCATATTTTTATTATCATGATACTACAAAGTAAACACTGAGAACTGATTCACCATCCAACTGATGTAGAAAGATCAAAGGAGACTCATATCAAAATTTAACCTTAAGTGAAGGTTGGTGTGGAGATAACAGTTAGGATATTGGGTCAATCCTAAGATATAACTTATTTAGTTTACTTCTGCCTTTCAAGTGTTAAAATATAAAGACTTCATTGGCGAATTAGTCCAGATGTGGGTTTAGAAAAGCCAAGTTCCATGAGGAAATGATATTTGTTTTTTTATTGCTAAGAGGTCTGTACCGTCTTTTGACAAAACGTGAAGATTCCGCATTTGTAAACTCATTGCTGGCATAGGCACCGGCCCTGAAGTCTGGCCACGCTGGTTTGTTATTTTCCAGACTCTTAGCAAAAATGTTTCTAGGAAGGTCTATTGCAAGATTAAATGTAAATGCATTTTTTGTAGGGTGAGAAACTCCTGGCTTTATTATTGGTAAAGGAATAGTTACACCCTTGTATATGGTACATTGTTTGTGTCCTTATCGTGGGCGGAGTTTATAGTTGAAGCAGTGTCCTTTCTTGCCCTGTATTGCTTAAATCTCATCTGGCCTATGGCCACCCACTTTGCCTAGACATAAGACAGACTACATAAAGAGAGAAGCTGATAGGCATGCCAAACAATTATCTTACCTATCTGCATATTGTTGACTATTTGTTGATAAATTAAGAGCTACGTACAGTGATCATTGTGATCCAAGTCTGGATAAACCTGACATTCAGCTTCTGGGAGGTTGTGAGAACGTGGTCTAGACTGCTCTCACACAGATGTCAGGTTCTTTCCTGCGAGGCTTCATTGTTTGTCCAGGAGAATTCAGGTCACCTTCAGGAAACCTTATCTTACCTGGGTGACATTTATCAGGCTGCAAGCTGAGGGCAAGAGGGACTTATGGCTCCTGACCCAGGGATCGAACCTGGGTCTCCAGCATTGCAGGCAGACTCTTTACCGTCTGAACCAACAGGGAAGCCCTGTTACTGCCACAAAGGAATTAATTATAACATCTTAGTGTTCTTTAAGTTTTGCCACTTTTGGGTGACAAAAGTCTAGTCCATTTGCTTCCTTTGTGCAAGGTAGAGGTGAAGAGCCTACATGTCACAAGCTGCCACAGAAGATAGCACAGAACGTCACCTGGTTCAAAGGCCAGTCAAATCCGACAACACCTGAGCCATCTTCTTCACAGTCAGCATCGATCTGTGGGATAGCCCCCTCACTCCTATTAGCCTCTGATACCAGAGAGACTTCAGGACCTTCCACTTCCTTGTGCCTGCCTCACTATTATGTATGGATTTAGTTTCTGGAATCTGGAACTGTTCAGTTACTGGACTCTTGTCTTTAAAATTCACTTTTTCTGTCATTGGTTCCCAGGCACCAGCTCCCTTCTGACTACTTGATCTTGGAATCCTGCCATTGGATTTTCTTTTCTGATCACTTTCTCCTGAAAGTTTTGTCTCTGTCTGCCACTTAACCTAGCACCAGGAAAACCAGAGTCAGAGCCTCCCCAGGAAAATCCCATGCAGGCCAAATCCTGGTCCAAACCCTTGGCTGGGTGTTGACACCAGATTTCAAATCCTGTGTGGATCACTTTGATCCAGCAAAAGGAATCTGGGTAAACAAGCTGGGCCTTCGGCGGCAGGCCACATTGGGATGTGAGTGTTCTGGTATTCCTGAAGTTACACAAGTGTGAGAGTGTGCGAGTGATGACTATGGGTATGTGCAAGTGTGCAAATGCATGTGTGAGTGTGTGTTCAAGCAGAAGCTAGAAGTGAAGTTGCTCAGTCATGTCTGACTCTTTGCGATCCCCTAGACTGTAGCCTACCAGGCTCCTCCGTCCATGGAATATTCCAAGCAAGAGTACTAGAGTGGGTCGCTGTTTCCTCCTCCAGGGGATCTTCCCGACGCAGGGATTGAACCCAGGTCTCCTGCATTGCAGGCAGACGCTTTACCGTCTGAGCTACCAGGGAAGCCCCAAGCAGGAATTAGTACAACAGAAAAACCTTTGCTAGTAGCAACGTCCAAGAGAAGGGGTCCACTAGAGGCTCTCTTGGCTTAAAGACTGTGATCCAGGTTCCAGTTCTGCTTCTACTGCTATCTCTCCGGATGACCTAGAGCAAGACGCTTTCTGTCTTTTGGATCATAGTTTTAATAGTCAAAAAATTAAAAATACTACAAACTCCCTATCCTACAAAAAGTATGTGCTACAGAGTCACCATCATGATTTTCTTCCATCTGACTAACCATATATTAGAGGTTGAACACAAAGCTGGAAATAGGAAGTTCTGGCTGAGAAGCTTAAGGCAGGCTCAAGCTCTACTATAATACACTGTTGGGGTTTGTTAAAAATAGCACAGGCAGACAGGCTGAAAGAGAGACTGGCCTCAGCCTGGAGAGAAGAGAACGCCCACAGGAGGGATGTCAAGAGGAGTGTGAGCACCCCAACATTCCTCTGCAGGTCCTGTGGCTGAAACATCCCTCTCTCGAGCTCTTCTGAGACCCCATACAGGGAAATAAACTCACCCCTCTCTCCTGTTGATTTAAAAAAGCACCTGGACTCTTTAATACAAAGAACTGGGTGAGCCGGAGACAGGGCATGCCATCTTAATTTGAGAGTAAATGAAACATGTCCTCAAGTGGCCTCTGTCAATTAACAGCCAAGAAAACAAGCTTGGCGCATCTCACTTCTCCCATTGACCATATCGGTGGCTCTCCCAGACTTCTATATAGAAGGCAGGCCTGAGAGGTAGCACACAAAACCTTTCTGACCACTGAAAATACATCACGATTTAACTGCAGTGCTACCTGAAGACTCAAACCAAAACTAGAGACAAATGTAAACATCACCCATTTGAATAAGAAATCATTGATAAGGTCCATAGACCTCCATTCTAACTCAGATCGGGTGATGGGATGATCAGTTTACAAGCATCATAGATGTAAGAGAGAAACAGATTTTAAAGCAAATATACTGGGAAGTCATAGCCCACCATCCCTCTCAGTTTTAAACTTAGACCATTAAAATAAGAAAGGGCTTTAGAGATGAACCAGAATAAGTAAAATGTAGGTTGAGGAGACTGAGGCTCAAAGATGGCAAGTAGCTGCCACAGGATCCGGCAGGCTGGGGCGGGGGGGGGGTGACATCATACCTGCCTCCCAGATTGATGCCTTTGCCACTACTGTCTGCTGTTCGCTGTATCATTGTGCTTTGAAAGTGAAAGTCGCTCAGTCGTGTCCGACTCTTTTGGACCCCATGGACTATAGTCCATGGAATTCTCCAAGCCAGAATACTGGAGTAGGTAGCCTTTCCCTTCTCCAGGGGATCTTTCCAACCCAGGGATCGAACCAGGGTCTCCTGTATTGCAGGTGGATTCTTTACCAGCTGAGCCACCAGGGAAGCCCAAGAATAATGGAGTAGGTAGCCTATCCCTTCTCTAGCGGATCTTCCCGACCCAGGAATCAAATTGGGGTCTCCTGTATTGCAGGCGGATTCTTTACCAACTGAGCTATGAGGGCCTTGTGCTTTAGGAAAGTCAAATATTTTCCCAGGGTTGAGTTTTTAAGCAGAAATTACTGTGGCTCTTCAACGTCTTTAAGATTTCCTCCTTGGGTTTGGCATCTGTCTCCTCATAGGATTTCCCACCTGCTCTCTCCTCCTGACCACAGACTCGCGTGTTGGCACAGACCCCTAGCTCAGGCGTTCTCTTCCCCAGACTCCCTCCATCTGAACATTTTGCTTTGCTTTCTTGGGGTCCCACCGCCCACCCCACCTTTCTCTCCTCAGTCACAAGGTAGCATCTCTAGCTCCTAAAATCCACGTATATATCTCATTTTCTTGCCTTCCAGAATCACTCACATCTGTCACTCTAAAAGTGTAGGCCTCAGACCAGCAGCATCACATCACCTGGGAAGTTGTTAGAAATGCAGATTCTCAGGTCTCAGGCCAGAGTTACTGTCTCAGAAACTTTAATGGGGAGGCCTGGCAATCTGTGTTTCAGTGAGTCCTTCAGGTGGCTCTGACCCTTGCCCAGGTCTGAGAACCACTAACCTACTGACCTATCTTATCTTCAGCATGAGTTCAGGGGAAGAGTTCTGCAAAAACCTGTGCTAAGATCCTGCTTTTTGGCTGTGTACTTAGGACAAATTACTTCACATCTCTGTGTCTCACAGTCCTCATCTGTGGAATGGGGATAATCATAGACTGAGTCTCACAGATTTGTTGTGATACAAGATATTTATGGAATATAATTTGCACAGAGCAAAACCTAGGAAATGCTAAAATAATATTAGTACTTACTCTTCCATAAGATTTTTCTACTCACAACACATGAAATGTGAGTCACTTTCCACATCATACCTTGATGAAACTTGAAAACAAAAATTAATCAATAGTGAAACCATGTTACTTAGAAATGTAAATTACATTTAAATTAGACCTCGATAATATCAATATATATGAAATTACTTTCATGCTTGCACTTTATGAATTTTTAATTTGTATATTTCAACAGTTAATAAAAATGATGGCATAATATAAACTGGTAAGAATCAGTTTAGAGAAAGCTATTTTATTGCCACATAGGACTAAACTCAGAAATCAGTTTGCAAGTTTGTTCTTGTAGCAGCTGATACCCTTAAAGGAACACACACATGTTTGTTGCTAATAATAAAGCAGCCAGTCTTTTTTCAGTCTAGGGCAACTGTAAACTTGCCTGTGTAGAATGTCCTTGAGGCATAAAAGCAAACTCATCAGAACAGGACCCCACAAGCAACTCTTGAAATCTGAATCATGCCTCTTTCTTGCATGTAAATATCATTTCATATTAATTGATACTACTAAATATGTATTCAGAGTTGTTGCTATGCCTGTAATTATAAAGAAATGAATTCATTGAATTGCACATATAAAATGATTCCTATGTATATATTTAAAAATATATAGTTAAAGTTGTGGAATCCCTTACTCAATGCTAAGATTTAGTTTGTTTCTCTTCTATGCAGATTTCAAACCATTTAAAATACCATTTATTATATTTGTAATAAAAAATCAAAATACCAGATACATCATTGGTTTCACTCCAATGAAGAGTTCCATTGATTAGCAAAGAGCATCATACATGACACCCACATTTTAATTTTCTATTATTTTCCAGCATGACCGTTTAGTTGATGGTTATTACAGTTTTGAAGTTTGTGTTACTTAGAACATATGTACAGTGTATAGTCCTGGTGAAATGGCTCAGACCGATAGTGAAAATAAAAAAGCCCACCCAGAAGGGACCTTTTTAAAAGCAGGCCAAAAATTGTATGTGCATTGCATTTTTTTGGCAAGTCAATGGTAAAGTCCTCAGCTGTGAATATCTTGGACATAAGGTTATGCAACTGTGGTTAAGGAAATATGGTGGTTGTTAATTCAATTCCTAGCTGACCCAATTTCCATTCATATAAAATATGCTTTAGGGCAGTCATCAAGAGACCACTTTGACTTTGGTTTAAACGGAATTTCCTTGCCTTTTATGACATTTTAAATTTTCACTAAAAGAAGAATTCTGTCAAACAAATGACTTAAACAGGTTAAAAAATATGCAGGTAAAGTTTTACAGTATATCAACAAAGATTCATATGCAGTAGTTAAGTAAAATGAATTCTAGGGCAAAAAAATAAAATAAACATAACTTAGTGGAAACCATAGGAAAACAAGTCTAAAAAGCAGACATGGATTATAGTTGCTCCGTTTGGAGGCCACAGTTACAAGCTCAGTTCTCTGTGAAACCACGCTGTTTAGTGCTAGGAAGGAGATGGGAAATCAGAAATCCTAATTCTGGTCCCAAGACACCGACTGAGATGCCGACAAGTCTCTTTGGCCCAGTGTTCTTTCATGGGGTTAATTATTGTTAATGTCACTAATAATCATCTTGGAATAAGGCAAATGTACTTGGAGTCCCATTGTGAAATCAATCCTTTTTTTAAAAAAGTAACAGAACCACTGTTGAGATTGAAACAGTGAGAGGATAATGGAATCAAAAGAGCTCTGCTGTAAAAGAAGAGGTTTATAAAAACAAATAGTGCCAGACAGGCCTGATAGCATTTTCAACAGAATTAAAGACTTAGCGAGCACAATGAATGTACCTTAACATACATATATTTATATTTTTGTAATGCATTTGGTACAGTATCTCGATAAATCTTGTTTGCCAACCTAATTAGCATTGGCTTTGCAATGGGCTCTGTCACATGGACTGAGAACTGGCTGGAGGACAAGTCCTAATAACTCAGGGCACTGTGTTGACTGTAGGGTCAGTGTGAGGTCTGGTTTTGTTTAATGTCTTTATTAACGATCTGGAAGAAAGAGTAAATAATTCTTGAATGAAATAATGTTTTAATGACAGGCACATGGGCTAACCAGAGAACAGAAGAAGCAAGCACCAGTTCCAGGCTTGCTACTGATTTGAAAGAGGCCGGTCACTTGATCTGAGTATGTTTCCCCATGTGGAAAATGGAGATAATGGTCCTCTTGTGTGAAAGCAAAGATAAGATTTTATGATTCCAAATACAAAGTATGATAAAGCTCCCTCTGATAGTATTTGTGGCTTATCTACTGCTTACAATACTTGTTAGGAGTCACTTTAATGTGGCGGAACACAGCGTAGGGCCAGTGTCAGGGAGGAACAGAGCAACATTGTCAAGGGACAACATGTTTGGAGGGCAAATGGCTAAAACTCCTAGAAAAGGAGCTTTGTAAATAGGTAGAGGAAGCTTATAGAGAATAGGAAGCTGAAGAACAAACAGCAAAACAATCTTTTCGTGGGAAAGTAGATGGAAGAGTGCAGGACAAGGCAGAAGCTGAAGCTGTCTTGCTGAGTTTGGGGAACTGGCTTCAGGGAGGCCTCCCACGCTGTCTACCTTTTTATCCTTCCAGTCTAGGGAGACTGTGCACGTATAAAATGTTTACACTCAACTGCTTCTAAATTGCTGGGCTTCCACTGTGGCTCAGTGCTAAAGGATCAGCCTGTCAATGCAGGAGACCAGGAGACGTGGGTTCGATCCCTGGGTCAGGAAGATCCCTGGAGAATGAAATAGTAACCCATTTGTGCCTGGGAAACCCCATGGACAGAGGACCCTGGTGGGCTATAGCCCATGGGGTTGCAAGTCGGACATAACTTAGCAACTAAACAACAAACAGCAACTCCTAAATTGCTGTTCAGCTTTTATATTAAAAAGTTGAGCTATTTAAATGCAAAGTAGAAGTCAGTAAATTATTTCAGATTCAACCTTAAAAGTGATTTTCTGGGTAGAGTTACTTCTAGTCCGATGTGGTTGTAGTGTTAGGAACAGTTTTCTTGGATTACATGAGGCAATTAGCTAGAGGGAGGTGGCATAGGTGGGTAGTGGCACTCATTTAGAAAATGAAACTAAACAAGATTTACTAAGATTTTTTTCCCCACTGAAATATGACTGTCAAACAGACTAGAATTCTTGTGACTGCTGAAGAGTATTTTTTCAAAGTGACAAAGCAGCTCAGGGACCAAATTAACACTGGAAGATCACTGGTTCTTTGTACTGTAAAACGGGTTTGTTCAAACCAATCTGATCATTTTTTCTAGGAGGGCCTCTTAAAAATATAGATCTCTGTGTCTCAGCTCAGACCCACCAAAGGAGATTTCCCAAAGAAGCCAAAGTAATTTCTATGACCAGGTAAACTCCAAGGTTGAGTAAAATGAACCAGATTGTTCCAAAGTTATCTCATCAATAGTCTGACATAATCTACTAAACTATGGTTCTTCCAAGATAACCCAAAATATTTATGTTGACTCATTAGAGATTTTTCTTGCATATATCCAAAAATGGCATATAAAATAGGATAGTCTGTGTTTTTTTCAGTTTTCTTATCAATCATGAAAGTCTAAGTTATTACTCTAGAATTGCCTTTTATAATTCTTTCTCAGTACAGCTTATTTTTTTATCAATTATTTATTTTGAACTCATTTATAATTTATATCCTGCCTGTTTCCCAAAAAAACAGTCTGAGGATTGTATCTCAAACTGTCTTTCTAGTGAAGGGTGAGAGGAAGAACTTTAGAATCCTCGTATAATTGGAGCTATCGCTTCAACAACATCCTTGAGGCTCTGAGAATAAAATTCAGGCCTTCCTCCCTTAAAACAGTATTCTTTCTGCTAAGCAACACATTTGAATTTATTTGGGAGACAAAGAAATATAAAATAAGGTATAGATATGATGAAATACCTCCCGTGTGCCCTGATAGTACTGTAAAAATAATAGAAAGTTGGAGGAGCCTCAGTAGACACTCCCAACCACCACATTAGGGTTCTCTGTACATGAAATCCATTTCTGGTGGTACCTGAGTGGGCGAAAGCCAGCTCCATCGCTGACAGTACTTGCGTCTCCACCCTCATCATTTCCAGAAATTTATTTATTTTTTCAGAAATAAAGGTTTCAGGGTTAATTTGACATTTAGGAAACAGAAAACACAACCTAAACTAATGTATGTGGGAGGGTGGGGCTCCGGAGAAGATCCCAGAAAAACATACAGAAAAAAACTCCAACGTATTGAGAGAGAGAGAAAAAAAAAAATCTCTGCTATAGAATAACATGGAAAAGGACCAAGACTTTTAAGATCCTTAAAAATCAAATCCACCATTAAACAGGTTATAAATTCCACTATTGAGTAGGTTATAGAATGATAAAACGTTCTTTTCAAAAGTAAATCTACCATAATGATCATTTGTGGCCGTATTTTACTTTGACTAAATATTATCATGGTTGTTTTGAAAGGCGTTTTGGTGTTTTGTATCTGAGGGAAGTTTTGTCTGTTTAATGTGTTTTCTCCAAGGATGGCTGACGTTTTGCTCTCTTTCTCTCATGACAGTCTGTGGCTAGTATATTTTGATTAATATATATATTTACATTTTTAATAGAAAAAAAATCCCTCAAGGGGAATTCAGCTTGCATTGCATATTGGGACTGGGTAAATTCTGTCCCAGTGATGTTGGCAGGAACATGGTATGTGACTCAATTAGATTCAGGTTGCACAAATTTGGGACCTTTAAACTGATGTCTTCCCATAGCTCCCTCTCCACTTCTGCTTTCCTCCGTAAATAATCTCACTGGATTCTTCATTCATACATCTTTATGTTTCAGGGGAGCCTCAGAGAAGAGAAAGAATCCCCTTCTGATCAGAGCTTACCTCTTGGCCAGGGATCTGTCAGCTCAGCACGATTCTGTGTGGAAGGGGCTAATGAGGCTGGAGTTTATTTTTTCATCAGTTTTTTCCTACTTCTTTTTAAAGAGTCTGGCCACCTTTTTAACATATTTTAAATAGAAATCATACTGAATTTTCTTCCCTTTTAATTTTAGCTCTTCTACCTTCTACATGCTTGCTAAGCTGCTTTAGTTGTATCTGACTCTTTGCAACCCAATGGACTGTAGCCGGCCAGGCTCCTCTGTCCACAGAATTCTCCAGGCAAGAATACTAGAGTGGGTTGCCATTCCCTTCTCCAGAGGATCTTCCCAACCTGGGGACTGAACCCGTTTCTCTTGAGTCTCCTGCATTGGTAGTCAGGTTCTTTACCTTTAGAATCATCTAGGAAGACCTCTTCTACCTCCTAGCAGTGTGATTTGCCAGTAGCTTCTGAGTCCTAATTACCTCATCTCTGAAATAAGGACATTACCCAGGGTTTGCTGTGCAAGGAGGAGTTGAGGATTCCAAAACATTCAGAAGAGTACCAGGCATATGGCTGGTGCTTTAAATGGTAAAGTCATACCTCCAACTATGTTTAACAGAGCTCTTAGTATGTGTAAAGAAGGAAGCAAGATCTTGAGAGGCTTAGGATAGCCTTGACTTAACTCTCCCCCTGATTTAAATTTGCTTGATAACACAGAACGCTTATTTTTAGCACAGCAGCATAGTCTCATGACATTCATTAAATACATCAGTATTTTTACTTTTTAGTGCTGTTTTTGCTCTCATTAATGCCATTTCCTAGCAACACTGGTAATTAAACACATGTTCGGAGAAGGCAATGGCACCCCACTCCAGTACTCTTGCCTGGAAAATCCCATGGACAGAGGAGCCTGGTGGGCTGCAGTCCATGGGGTCACTAACAGTCGGATACGACTGAGCGACTTCACTTTCACTTTTCACTTTCATGCATTGGAGAAGGAAATGGCAACCCACTCCAGTGTTCTTGCCTGGAGAATCCCAGGGAATGGGGAGCCTGGTGGGCTGCCGTCTATGGGGTTGCACAGAGTCAGACATGACTGAATTGACTTAGCAGCATGGAGAAAATACAAATCATTCATTTTCTCATTTGTTTATTAAAAATTAAATAGTATCCTATTTAATACTTTCGGAGAAGGCAATGGCAACCCATTCCAGTACTCTTGCCTGGAAAATCCCATGGGCAGAGGAGCCTGGTAGGCTGCAGTCCATGGGGTCGATAAGAGTCGGACACAACTGAGTGACTTCACTTTCACTTTTCACTTTCGTGTATTGGAGAAGGAAGTGGCAACCCACTTCAGTGTTCTTGCCTGGAATATCCCAGGGATGGGGGAGCCTGCTGGGTTGCCGTCTATGGGGTCACACGGAGTTGGACATGACTGAAGCAACTTATCAGCAGCAACAGCAGCATTCAATACTTTCAGTTCAGTTCAGTCGCTCAGTCGTGTCCGACTCTCCGCGACCCCATGAATTACAGCACGCCAGGCCTCCCTGTCCATCACCAACTCCCGGAGTTCACTCAAACTCATGTCCACAGAGTCGGTGATGCCATCCAGCCATCTCATTCTCCGTCGTCCCCTTCTCCTCCCGCCCCGAACCTTTCCCAGCATCAGAGTCTTTTCCAGCTACCAGTTAAAGACTGAATGCTTTGTTGAAGGGACTGTTCCTGGACCAGTGTATCCACCATTTAGCTGTGAAGTTCTGTGTTGACCTAAATGTAGTCATTAACCATATGTAGTCAGCTGAGTACTTGAAATGTAGCTAGTGTAATTAGATTTAAATTTTATTTAATTTTAACTACTTAAAATTTTAATTTTTTTTTCTGTTGATAATTCATTTTTTATTCTCTACCATGTTTTTCAGAACATGTTTATATTACCATTTTCCATTTCCATTTTCTGGAAGTGACATGTTTTACACAGGAAACATGACTACAGAAAAACTCATTAGACCAAATATGCATGACTTTCTCCTAAATAACATACTTTTTCTATCAGCCTTAATCAATAATATAATTTGCTCTATCCCAATAACAGTTGATCACAGGGATATGAAATTTTATCATTATCAAGCAGCTATTACAGGGGAATTTCCAACTGAAAATCATACTAAAATGTTAAAATTTTAATTTTAATACTGAAACAGTATAAAACATTTCCATTAAGCATGATTTTATCATATATACTATCTCATTAAAATTTTTTATATTGATTATATGTTGAAATGATAATATTTTAGGTACCTTAGGTTAAACTAAAATATATTATTAAAATTAATTTCACCTATTTCTTCTGACCTCTTTGTAGTGTGGCTACTAAAAAATTACATATATGGCTTACATTCTATTTCCATTAGCTAGAGCTAGCATAGATCATCCTACATTAATCAAACAGGAAGCAAGGGCAAGTAGTATCAAAATAAGACTAAAAAAAAAAAAGACTAAAAAAAAGTATCGCTGATTGGTAGATACTTTTAGGAATTTATAAAAAGAAAAGTTAATCATAATTTATTTTAGAAAGAATGACCTAGAGACACATCTTCATTTGAACCTGAAAGTTGCTGAGTGTCCACGGAGCAGAAGAAAGCAATGACCAAAATACCAGACATAATAAAAGGCTGACCTAGTTGAGAGGAATTAACATTGAGAATTGATATCATAATATAAGAGTTACAAGAAGCTAAAGATCCTTGTCTAAGCTCCCCATTTTGCAAATAACTCTTTATTCAACCTTCAGCAAGTATTTATTGTAGACTTACAGTGTGTCAGGTATTGTTCTAATCTAGATACCGAAGACACAACAGCAAGAAAGACAGACAAATCCCTACTCTTGTTCCATTCTAGTTTAGAAAGATAATAGACCATTTATAAGTAAATGGACAAGAGAAAGGACAATTTCAGATTTCGATAATTCTGGGCAGAAAATAAAATGGTCCTCAGTATAGAGAGATGGAAGATAAAGGAAGGCACCCTCCGCTAACTTAGACTGAGCATTAGCTCAGGGATGGCTCCTTGAAGGAAATGATATGGGTACTGAAGACGGGTGGCTCAGAGGTTAAAGCGTCTGCCTCCAATGCGGGAGACCCGGGTTTGATCCCTGGGTCGGGAAGATCCCCTGGAGAAGGAAACGGTAACCCACTCCAGTATTCTTGCCTGGAGAATCCCATGGACAGAGAAGCCTGGTAGGCTACAGTCCACAGGGTCGCAAAGAGTCGGACACGACTGAGCGACGGAACAGAACAGCCCAGCCAAGGCGTGGTCAGCAGATGAGCTGACAAGTAGACAGGCTGGAGGATGAATAAGATTGGTGTGTTTCACAAAGAGAAAAACTGCAGTGCTGGTACATGGGGAACAGGGGACTGGGGATAAGCAGAACTTAGAAACCAGTATAAGGACTCTGGATGTGCAACAACAAACTGTTGGAAGAGTTTTGATCAGAAGTGTAATGCAAACTGATTTTCTGCTGCTCTGTGGGGAATGGATTGTAGAGGAGAGAATACTCCCACATCCATGAACGGGAAGTCATGCTTCCCTGCTTTGCAGTTCTATACGTTATTAATATATCTTCTACGGCACTCCTTTCTTACCTTGTTTTCTGATTATTCAGTTTAAGTCTTAGCTCCACTGTCTCAGAAAAACTCAGTCTGATTCATCTTTATCTCTCCCACAGTCTCAGCACAGCATCTTGAACATAATAAGCCTTGCATGAATATTTATTAAATGAATGAATCATGGAATGGGTAATTCAAACTCTGCTTGAATACTTTCAATGACAAAAAGGGCACAGCTTCATAACACAACCCATTCTGTCATTACAAGTTTCTTCTAAAATGTTAAAAAAAAGCTTTTAAATGGATAGAAAATGAATGTTTCTTTTATTTTAACTTACTCATCTTTATTCTTTCATTTGTCTGTGGAAGAGCAGAGAAGAAATAAATTTTGTCTTCCCAAAGATCATCCTTTAACTTAATGCTGACAGTAACTGTTTTCACAAATGTTTTTATGTTTGTCATTCCTAATCTTTTCCGTATCTTTAGACACAGTTTTTTGATTATTTGTTCTCCTCATCACTTTCTCAGCTTACACTTTATATCATAACACCTTTAATACAAGATGCCCAAAATTGAATAAAATACACATGCATCTGCAGAGCCTTACAAAGTTTGATGGACATTCGTGCTAAGCATTGTTAATTGTTTCATCAAAATATTGGTTCGTACTGAAGTGTTCAATCAGATTATTAAGAAGTCTCAACTGGTTGGATGTAATGAGTGGGTATTTAACGACCCATATACCTGGGTTTGTTGGTGGTTCATGGAAGCAACTGAAATTGGTAGGGTAGAGTCAGGAAACATCTTATAGAGCCTTCTCTGAGCTAAGATTAATAAACAAGAGTGCTCAACTGGTAATGAACATCATCTTTCTAAATCACAGATATGCATTTAGCAGGGATCTTAATTCTCTTAACTCCCTATTTCTCAATTTAGGCTTTGTGAACCACTAGATACTAGATAACCTGTGCATCTAATTTAGTCCAAGTCTCAGGAGAAGGAAATTTTGGGGTATAAGAAGGCTATTTGGAACAGAAAGTCCCTCCTCATAGCACATCTCAAAGGTAAGTCTTAATTACACTTGCCTTCAGAATTGGCCTGCATTATAGAATCACAAAGTTGTAGGCAATCTTAAAGACCACTTTCCAATCTATTTAGGAATTTCTTTTTTCAAACTGTGGAAAATGAACCATAAGCATTAGATCTAATTCCAGTGATTGATTTAACACTAAGTCAATGGAGAGAAAAGGATGAATCTGAGTGTTATTTGCCTGAATGAAGCACGATGATTAATAAATTGTATAGCTTTCTTGC
The DNA here is from genome assembly GCF_049115385.1 of Moschus berezovskii. NCBI lineage: Eukaryota > Metazoa > Chordata > Mammalia > Artiodactyla > Moschidae > Moschus > Moschus berezovskii. The sequence goes on from NC_142467.1 coordinate 12,814,095, forward strand.
TTTGACCCTTATAGCAAGCATTACCTTTGCCTAGTTTCATCTAATTATACTCTTTTTATTTTTTTCTTTGCCCTGATACCTTCTATTCTTTTGAAATATACTTTCACTTTCTGTTTCTGTAAGTCATTTTGAATCATTTTTGGAACAAGGTATGATACAATTCTTCATGAGCTCAGGGGTAACAAGCTCTGGCCCTTTCCTGAAAAGAAAAAAAAAAAAATTATGTAGCAGTGATTCATTAACCTAGAAACCTCTAGGTGATATAGAATCATGCTACTTGTTTTGGTTATTCTGAGAAATAGCTCATACTGCTGATTTAGAAACAAAAATTACTAGAAATTTGCTTATTTTCTCTCAGTTCCGTCTTGAGTGACAATCAGTTCAGTTCAGTCGCTCAGTCGTGTCCAACTCTTTGTGACCCCATGGACCGCAGCATGCCAGGCCTCCCTGTCCATCACCAAATCCCAGAGTTTGCCCAAACTCATGTCCATTGAGTCAGTGATACCATCCAACCATCTCATCCTCTGTCATCCCCTTCTCCTGCTTTCAATCTTTCCCAGCAACAGGGTCTTTTCCAATGAGTCAGTTTTTTGCATCAGGTGGCCAAAGTATTGGAGTTTCAGGTTCAGCATCAGTCCTTCCAATGAGTATTCAGGACTGATTTCCTTTAGGATGGACTGGTTGGATCTCCTTGTAGTCCAAGGGACTCTCAAGAGTCTTCTCCGACACCACAGTTCAAAAGCATCAATTCTTTGGTGCTCAGCCCTCTTTATAGTCCAACTCTCACATGCATACATGACTACTGGAAAAACCATTTAGCTTTGACTAAATGGACCTTTATTGGCAAAGTAATGTCTCTGCTTTTTAATATGTTGTCTAGGTTGATCAAAGCTTTTCTTCCAAGGAGCAAGCATCTTTTAATTTCATGGTTGCAGTCACCATCTGCAGTGATTTTGGAGCCCAAGAAAATAAAGTCTGACACTGTTTTCACTATTTCCCATCTATTTGCCATGAAGTGATGGCACCAGATGCCATGATCTTAGTTTTTTGAACACTGAGTTTTTATGCCAACTTTTTCACTCTCTTCTTTATTGTCAGTCAATTTTATTCACAAATTTATTGAGTGACATTAAATTTGCCATTGTTTATGCTGAACTTTTTTGATTGGCATGTTTTCATTATAAATTAGTTACATCTCATTATGGTCTCACTGACTAGATTCTTGACTATAATAGTCTCAAAAACGCTTGTCCTAAGTCAATCTTTAGCCACATTACACAAAGTAAGTTCCTGTGTAAAAAAAGTAAAATTTTGACAGCAAAGTAAAAATTCTCTTTTTTGTAATTTGCTCCATCTATTCACAATTAAAAGCAGAATCTGCTATTGAGAAAATACATCAATGAAAAATAAAACATTCTAAATAGAAACATGGTTTTGATCCCCTTGTGCTTAGGAATAAACTGGAGGTATACTTTTTTCCCCAAGAATGTTGAACAAAAAATTATTCTTTCTGTGAAAGTTGGGGTCAAAAACTGCTGCTAATAACTGAATAATTAAAAATTTAAACTTCTAGGTAGAATGAAGTGATTGTGGCCAACCAAGACTAGAATAAACAAATGAAATGTAAAAATAATTTGCTAAAAGCATCTGAGGACTGCTAAAAGAATGACAAGACCTGGAAGAGTTAATAATCCAGAGAAGGGATATTTTGCATCTGGGTATAGGTATTAATTCTTGGCATAGGCAAGAAGATGAACACACTGGTTATGTAACTGATGGCAGAAAAACCAGCAGAGCTTCTGCAAGACTTGAAAACAGTTTGATGAAACTGGAGATCAAAGGAGCTTCAAACACAGGGCTGTTTCACTCTCAAGTTATTTACCAAGTTTTGAAGCTAAATAGGGATAAAAGTGAAATAAAAACACAAGCAAAGAACACTAAAAAGCAGAGCAGAATTTGTGTTAGTCTCTACTAACAGAGAGATGATGATCAGAATTTAAGACGTTCTGAGGAGAGAACTCAATAGATGGACTTGGTGGCAGATGTAAAGATTAGAAGGCAAGATTAAGGATCCAAAAAATTGGTTATGAGGAACTAAGAGGATAGGTTATAATAAAATTCATAAACTTAAACAAATAGAAGGAACTCTATAAAGTACATTAAAAATGAGCCTTAGATCCATGTGGAATATGGTGGAAAGTTCTAAAATACTTTGGAGTATTTAGTGTATCTTTGGAGTACCAATAGAAGAGAGACAGAAGCAATATTAAATGAAATTACAACAGACTTTTTCTTTTCCAAAATTGAAGAGGAACGTTAACTCAAAGAGTCAAGATTTGTGAATCCTAAACAGAATAAAAAAACTAGACACACAGCAATGAAACTCCTAAAGCCAAAGAGAAGAAAAGCAGCCTGAGAAAAATACATTGGACCTTCAAAGAAGCCAGAGTAACAAGAGAAACAGGAAATAATGGAGTGACAACTTTAAAGTGCTGAAAGAAAAACCAAACAAAACCTTCCATCTGGAATTCTATCCCAGGGAAAATATCCTTAAAAAATATCTTTTAGAAAACATGGCCTGAGAAAATTAGTCATCGGCAGGCATGTTTTAAGAGAAATGTTAACAGAAGTTCTTTATGTAGAAAGAAAATGATCTCAGGTGGAAACATGGAAATGGAAGGGACGACGAACAGAAGAGAGGATGAACAGATGGAAGAATGTCATTGAATACTGATTGTTCAAAATGTGGTTAAAAGTTGTGTGCTGTGTGTGCACAGCCACTCATCATGTCCCACTCTGTGACCCCATGGACTGGAGGCTGCCAGGCTCCTCTGTCTATGGAATTTTCCAGGCAAGAATATTGGAGTGAGTTGCCGTTTCCTTCTTCAGAGGCTCTTTCTGACCCACGGTTGAACCCATCTTTCCTGCATTTACAGGTGAATTCTTTACCATTGCACCACCTGGGAAGCCCCATTTAAAAATTATGTACAGTTACAATGTGTGAGAGGAACAATGCAAAAGACAGAAAGAGTAACTGTAATTAAAGTGTTGGAGATAATAGCATCATGAAAAAAGAGGAAGAAAAAGGTTTGCAAACAGCCTTTGTGGAATTGAATTTGATTTTTTTTCCCATGTTAACTACTTGGATACACTTGAATAAATGAGTGTTTTTCTAGTACAGCATCATAGACATTTGGGTACCAATATTGCAACAACATTATACAGAATGGTTACCATGATTTATGCTTGGTTATGCAGCAGAAAGTGAAGAGGAACTCAAAAGCCTCTTGATGAAAGTGAAAGAGGAGAGTGAAAAGGTTGGCTTAAAGCTCAACATTCAGAAAACTAAGATCATGGCATCCAGTCCCATCACTTGATGGGAAATAGATGGGGAAACAGTGGAAACAGTGTCAGACTTTATTTTTGGGGGCTCCAAAATCACTGCGGATGCTGATTGCAGCCAAGAAATTAAAAAACGCTTACTCCTTGGAAGGAAATTTATGACCTACCTAGATAGCATATTAAAAAGCAGAGACATTACTTTGCCAACAAAGGTCCATCTAGTCAAGGATGTGGTTTTTCCAGTGGTCATGTATGGATGTGAGAGTTGGACTATGAAGAAAGCTGACCGCCGAAGAATTGATGCTTTTGAACTGTGGTGTCGGAGAAGACTCTTGAGAGTCCCTTGTACTGCAAGGAGATCCAACCAGTCCGTTCTAAAGGAGATCAGTCCTGGGTGTTCATTGGAAGGACTGATGTTGAATCTGAAACTCCAATACTTTGGTCACCTCATGCGAAGAGTTGACTCACTGAAGACTCTGATGCTGGGAGGGATTGGGGGCGGGAGGAGAAGGGGACGACGGAGAATGAGATGGCTGGATGGCATCACCGACTCGATGGACATGAGTTTGAGTGAACTCCGGGAGTTGGTGATAGACAGGGAGACCTGGCGTGCTGTGATTCATGGGGTCGCAAAGAGCTGGACACGACCGAGCGACTGAACTGAACTGAACTGATGCAGCCAGACGTGTTCCACTAAGATCCTCAAAAAAGAAAAAAGCCTGGAAACAATTTCAAAATAAACTGTACATTACGAATGTCACTAATAATGGTGAGAATGCAAAACTTCTTGAGTTGAGAAGACACGGCTCTCTCCTTTTACAATCAGTGTGTAACACTTGTGGTGCTTCACCAGAAGGCCAGTAAGCCCATTATCACATACGTTAAAGATCAGAGATTTCTTCCTGCCAGCACATAAGCAAGCACCTGCAAGAGCATGGCAAAGGGTTTGTGTTGTTTATCCACAGGAGACCCTCTCTTCACAGAACAGCTGCCTGACACAGAGCCCAAAGTGTGGCTCCCCTGTGTTTTGAAAAAGAGGATGCCTCCCCTGAAAGGACAGGCATACAATAACGGGAGGTTTGGCTGGGAGTTGCTCTGGCTGAATGACAGATCTTCATGGGTGAAAAATGGACCTGCATGACCTGCTTAATGTCATAAACTCAGAAAACTGCGTTTGAAATGCATAGGTTGACAACCTGCCTAGTTCTTATTTCAGTTTCAGTGGAAAACATGACACTCGAGGAAGTTCCTTTTCTACTGACCAAATTGAGATTTTCCATCCTGCTATCCTCTCTTTCCTCCCTTTTACCTTCTGAGGATACATTTTTCCCCTCTCTTGCTGATTTATATTGCTACGTGGTATACAGTACCGCTTTACAGAGCTATTTCTTTGTATGTAAAGTTTTGTTTTGACTATCTCAAGATGACAAATTTGCTCTCATGGCATTGAGAGGATTTAGCTTAATGTCCAGAAAGAACTAGTCAAGTTGAGGATGAAGTTCATGGATGGGAATTTCAAAATTTAGCTTTTAATCTAGTACATTGAGCTCTTCTTTGAAGAAGTATTAAAAAAGTGTAAAGCTTTATTTATTCTACTAATTTTTGTTCATGATTTCTGATGTCTATTTTAAAAATATGGAGAGGGTGAACTCTATCAAAAGACATAAGATGAAAAAAAAAGACATAAGATGTAAGCTTATTTTTTTAGAACAAATTTCTCAAATTTTAAAAAATTGGTAGAATTCATAAATACCATATATACTAATCTCTAAAGCTTAAATTACATTTATTTTGACTCTAGGGTTATTAGATAAAATATAGAACACTCAGTTAAATTTTAATTTCAGATAAATAATAATTTTTAGTAAAAATATTTCCCAAATATTATCTGTGAAATAGACTCTCATCTCTGACACTATTTTTAAAAAATATAATCTGGGTGTCAATGACTCAAGGACTATTAACTACAATTTAAAAATGAGATGGTTTTGTGTGGTAAAACCTACTTAGTTTGCTTTTGAGACACAAGGCTGCAGTTATTTATCTGTCTCAAAAGAAGCGTTAAAGCTTTGGTCAGGTCTTTCATTTTGTCTTGATTTTTACTGCTTCAAATCTATATTTTCTTCAGCACCCTACTAGTAGTTTATGGGGCCATCATAAAGAAAAATAGGCCTGACTGTTCATAGGCAATTTAGTGCAAGATCCAGTTCTTCAATATATGTGTATGTATATAGCTGCAAAGTTTAGGGAACCCAGTTTTCATGTTAGCACATACCTTTTTATTTCACACATTAATGACAATGTTGTTATTTATTAAGAAGATAATCTAGTACACAGATTTTAAAACCAGTGGATCTGAGTTTTAACCCTAACTCTTAACATATTGTAACCATATAGCTTTGGAGGAGTTACTTCACCTCTCTATGCTTCGGTTCCTTCGTGTTAAACAGAGGTAATAATAGAACTTGATTTCTAAATTTGTTGTGAGGATTTAATATGTTACTATATACAAGTTCTTAGACCAGAGTTCAACACACAGTCAGTGCTATACAAGTATTTGTGATTGATTATTTTTTGTTTCTTTTCTATGTGCAGTTAACATGTCAAGTATTTTTTTTTTACAAATCCTACATTTAATCTTCATAACAATTATCTGAAATTAATTTTATTAATATATTTAATAATGTTGTATAATTTGACTACTTAAGAGAGCCAGAATTCGAGTTCAATGCTTTTAATCCAAATGATTTCCTGTAATATGTTGATTATACATCCCCAACGCCACACACATATACACATTCTTCTAGGATGAGTGGTTTCTGAGACACATGTACTAGTGAGCTAACTAAATCTACATAACAAAGTCCACTTAGTAGGAAATAGTGTTCATTGATTCTGCTGCCTTTTTCTTCCTTCCATCAAGGCTAGGTTCATGAAATCCTAGGACCAGACAACCTACATTTAACTTGTCTCTTTGCTTTTATTTGTTGTATTAATCAAGTATTCACATTTGCAAAGGTGTAACTTTGAAGCAACAGTCAGAACTGTACATGGAACAACAGACTGGTTCCAAATAGGAAAAGGAGTACGTTAAGGCTGGATATTGTCACCTTGCTTATTTAAATTCTATGCAGAGTACATCATGAGGAACGCTGGGCTGGAAGAAGCACAAGCTGGAATCAAGATTGCCGGGAGAAATATCAATAACCTCAGATATGCAGATGACACTACCCTTATGGCAGAAAGTGAAGAGGAACTCAAAAGCCTCTTGATGAAAGTGAAAGAGGAGAGTGAAAAGGTTGGCTTGAAGCTCAACATTCAGAAAACAAAGATCATGGCATCTGGTCCCATCACTTCATGGGAAATAGATGGAAAAACAGTGGAAACAGTGTCAGACTTTATTTTTTTGGGCTCCAAAATCACTGCGGATGCTGATTGCAGCCATGAAATTAAAAGACGCTTACTCCTTGGAAGGAAAGTTATGACCAACCTTGATAGTATATTAAAAAGCAGAGACATTACTTTGTCAACCAAGGTCTGTCTAGTCAAGGCTATGGTTTTTCCCGTGGTCATGTATGGATGTAAGAGTTGGACTGTGAAGAAAGCTGATCGCCGAAGAATTGATGCTTTTGAACTGTGGTGTTGGAGAAGACTCTTGAGAGTCCCTTGGACTGCAAGGAGATCCAATCAGTCCATTCTAAAGGAGATCAATCCTGGGTGTTCATTGGAAGGACTGATGCTAAAGCTGAAACTGCAATACTTTGGCCACCTCATGTGACGAGTTGACTCACTGGAAAAGGCTCTGATGCTGGGAGGGATTGGGGGCGGGAGGAGACGGGAATGACAGAGAATGAGATGGCTGGATGGCATCGCCGACTCTGTGGACATGAGTTTGAGTGAACTCCGGGAGTTGGTGATGGACAGGGAGGCCTGGCGTGCTGTGATTCATGGGGTCACGGAGAGTCGGACACGACTGAGCAAATGAACTGAACTGAACTGAACTTTGAAAAGTACGAGACTTCTCTTGATTATGATCCTTAACAGTTCTGCATGTTTGACTAGAGTGTCTTGTGGCTATGTGACAATTTACTTTCCCATCCAAGGACATATACTCACAAGCATGAGTGTCCAAACATGCACACACATGTGTATATTAAGCTTGATCAATTTAATGAGAACCTGATTACAAATTATCTGATGATTTCCTAGATTTTAAGACAACAGCAAAGGAGAATTGTTCATTCATACATAGGATGGCAAACTGATGACAGATACAGAGAAAATGCTTGAGGAAATTCAGTGAACAGAAATACCTATTGGAGGAGTTGCATGTCAGTCAAATGAATACACAGGAAGTTATTAAAACTGTGCAACCACACTGAAACCTAGCTTTAAAAGAACGTTTTGATCAAGGAAACACATTGCAACAACAAGGAGATTTGAAGATAAAACAATAAAAAAACTTGAGTTTCTCAAAATACTGTGAGGAGGACATGTACTCTTTCCTAATATGTGTATATACACACACATACACATATATATCTCATATATACACATATATATGTATATATATTAATTTTTTGGCTGCACCACACAGCATGTGGGATCTTAGTTCCCAGACCAGGGATCGAACACTAGCCCCCTACACTGAAAGTGAGGAGTCTTGACTCCTGAACCTCCAGGGAAGTCTTTTTCCTGATATTTCTTGAAGAATTATTTCTTCTTATCTCCACTCTCTTAACCTATTATAGATGTTTCTATTCTTCTCTCTCCCTGAAATCATGACTCTCCTCCTTGCTATGGGTAAAACTCCCCTCCCAATCTTCTCCTCGGCTCCTGAAGTTCCCTCCCATCTCCACTTCCTGCAGCCTCTAGACTTCGGTCTCTCCACACCCCTCCTCAAGAGTATACATCACCATCCAAAACCTCCATTATCTCCAGTCCTCTGGGGAAGGACGAGGGTGAGAAACTGTACAGTCAAAAAGAGGATCCCCTTGGAGAAGCAGAGGAAAGAAAGACCAGGAACATTGAAGAGTTCATCGTCCTTCCCTTCCCTTCCCTTCCCTCTCCTCTCCTCCGCTTCCCTCTGCCCTGTCCTTTGCTGCTACTCTTGAAACACTTGTAATTCACATATAAGGCAAAACTATTCCCAGCATTATTGCAGATGAAGTAAATATAATTTATATCTACCTATTCTATATGACTTTTATTTACCCATTCTGACCCATGTCTATTAATTGATATTTTTGAAACTTTCTGAGTATAAAGTATTTAAGACATCGATTCTTTTTCTTAGTCTATCTCTGTCTGCGCTTCCTTCCCCTCTCATTTCTTTCTTTGTCTCTCTGTTTCTCTTTCTTTCTCACAAACACACACACACCTGCACACACACCTGCACACAGACACACACGCACAGACACACAGAGTTCTTTGGTTTACATCTGAAGCCAACCCAGGCACGCAATTCATTTTGCACTGTGGATCACAGATAAATGATCTCCCAACCAGTTCTAACCTTTCGTTCACAGGAATGCTGTCTGAAGGACAGTGGCAAATTACTAACGGTAACTGAGAGATGTGGCAGGAGGGGCAAATATGTGATTTATAGTGGTGTATTTTTAACAGTTTAATATTAGTGATGCCTTTCAATAAACATGTACAAAATCATTAAGCTCGGTATTAAAAAATTAAGGTTTTAATGTTTGTAATGTGAGAACAAGGAAAGCAAGTGGAGAAAGTTCAATGGACAGAGATTATAAAACATTAACATTAACAATAATAACTACCATTTACTGAGTACTGACTTTCTACTAGAAATTGTGAACATCTTTAAGCATATATTATCTAATTTAATCCTTGGATCAATACTGATAGAGGTATTATTATCCTCATATGCCTTTCAAAATTTTTATTGGAGTACAGTTGCTATGTTGTGGTAGCTTCTGCTGTACAGCAAAGCAAATCAGCCACACATATACATACATCTCTGTTTTTGGATTTCCTTTTCAGGTCAGCACAGAGCACTGACTAAAATTCTCTGTGCTATACAGTAGGTTCTCTTTCATTATCTATTTTATAATCGTAGTGTATATATGTCAACCAAACTCCCAATTCATTTATAGAGGGAAGATCTAAGGTTTACATGGATTAAGTAGCTGCCTGACATCTATCATAGGACTTATAAATTGCAATGATGGAATTTAAGTCCATGTCTACCTTATCTAATGCTGTGCTTTAAACTTTGTGATAAATGTGTGTAGGCATGTCTGTAATGCATGTATACATATTTACATATATGTAAATGTACACAGCAATTGCCTCTGTAGGCAGTTTGTGATTTCAGATAGAGAGAAGATGTTCAGAAGGTACAGACACCTTTCGTAAGGTTATGTAGTATGAGGCAGATGGTCGTATTATAATTAGTTACATAAGTGCATTTGGAGAATAGAGAACCAAAGAGGAAAAATAGGGCAACTGTACCGTGGATCCTGTCAGGTACAGCGGTTCATTATTATCTTTGCTGTCCTTTCCCTGGTGCCTTCTCACTCAAGTTTCATTTACTTATTTCCTTCTCATCGATTCATACTTAAGTTGAATTTTCTTGCATCAGGATTATTTAATATCCTTTTTTTTTGCCCCTTTTGACATCTGTCCTCAATGTTGCATAATCTCATTAACTACTATGAACTGTAATTAAACAGGATATGTGAAGGGAAGTGAATGTTGTTTCACAGGTGGTCTTATAGAAGGTTTGTGCAGAGCATCACAAAATTCCCAGGCAGTGAGGACTGGTGCCTGTGGTTTATGGGCAGCCTTAGAGACTCTCATTGCTGAAACAACAGAATAAGGACCAGGATGGTCATGCTAACACAAACCTTGTACAATGCCATTTGGTACAATGGATAGTATCTGATTTTAGTTAGTCTGGGACGCCTTTTATATGAACATCAGAAAGCTAAACGTGTCCCTAAACTTCTGACATGAGGATTGGACTATAATCCTATATTACACATTCTCTGCAGTTTGTGGCAAGTCCAGGGCTCAGAGCCCTGCATGGGGCATTGTCAGACACAGTGGTTTAAGCTTCCAGCCCGGCACACTAGTCAGTGATGGCACTATGGGGTTCCTCGGGGCTCTGGCTTCCTACAGATAACACAAAAGCATCAGTGCCTCATCTTTGGTGAGTACCCAGAAGCCATATATGAGATGCAGGGGGTTTACAGAATTTAGACGTGGTCACTAGTCTTTCAAATGCACTGTTTAGTGGGGAGACAGGGAAGACCAGCAGAGAATGGGAGCACCAGAAATAGATGTGCTGGAAGTTCCCATCAGTTGGAATCTTGTGAAGTGTTTGAGGGCAGGGATAATTTATAGTGTTGCCACAAAATGCACCCTCTCTTATCTTGCAGCAGAGGACTCTACTGGAGTCTGAAAAGTACATGTCCATTGTTTTCAATAATGCTCCAAAATATTGAGTGGAAGCATAATGGAATAGCCAGAGTAACAAGTATTGTTTTCTTACTTTCTCAAATCACAGCTAAAGACATTGACAGAGAAGTATTAAAATTACATATTGATTCTACAATTCTGAGTCTTCCTTTATTTTCTCTCTAAGGTACAGGCCTGCTTAGCAGTGATGAAGTGAATGACACGGGGAGAAATGGGAACTCTAGAACAAGGGCTGTCAGACCTCCATGTGATCAGCCTCACGTGGAAGGCTTCACACACACAGCTCTTGTGATCCACCCCCAGAGTTCCCGATCCCCTAGGTCTAGAGTCAGGGGCCATAATTCGTGTTTCTAACTTTTGAACTGTGGTGTTGGAGAAGACTCTTGAGAGTCCCTTGGACTGCAAGGACATCCAGCCAGTCCATCCTAAAGGAAATCAGTCCTGAATATTCAATGGAAGGACTGATGCTGAAACTCCAATACTTTGGCCACCTGATGCAAAGAACTGACTCCTTGGAAAAGACCCTGATGCTGGGAAAGATTGAAGGTGGGAGGAGAAGGGGATGACAGAGGATAAGGTAGTTGGATGGCATCACCGACTCAATGGTCATGAGTTTGAGTAAACTCTGGGAGTTGGTGATGGACAGGGAGGCCGGTGTGCTACAGTCCATGGGGTCACAAAGAGTCAGACATGACTGAGCGACTGAAGTGAACAAGTTCCCAGGTGACGCTCACGCTGCTTCTCTGAGGACTACTCTTTGTGAACTACAATTTTAAAATACAAGAAGGAATTGAATGGAAACAATGCTTTCCTGCTGAGTGTTCTACCTTCTTTTTGAAAAACAGTGAATAAAGGAGGACTAAATGTTCAATTTATGAAAAGAACTTATCATTCTTTTAAAACAATATTAAGCTGCAGAGGAGACTTAGAAATTCTGGTGGGAAATCCTAGGCCAAAACTATTTCATCTGAAGACAAAATACCACCTGCTGCTTTTGTTTACTTATTCTGAAGAAAGTGTTACATTGTTTTCTTCCTTTCAACTGATTTTATTATACTGATATATTTTAAGGAAGATTATGGACATTGTGATATCCTGCCTCCTAAATATCAGCATTTATCTATAAAAAATAAGAACATCGCCAACATGATCAAAATGGCATTATTACACCTAAGGAAGTTAACAGTAATTATTATTTAATATTTATTCAAATTTCTTAAAATTGTTTCTAAAATGTCCTTTTTTGTTGGTTTGTTCATAGCAGGAAAACAGATTGTATCTGGGGGTGTGTGTCATTTTAAACCTTTTCAGTTGAGAAGAGTTCTTTGTTTCACGACACTGACTTGACAAAGAGAAAGGGCCATTTGTTCTGTAGAATATTTCTTTCTTTCTTTTTTTTTTTTTGATTTGTCTTGCGTGCTTGTGCAAACATCTATATAAATCACAGTAAATGTTTTGGTAGGGGTATATACTAGCTATACTCTTTACTGTATTCCATTAGGGGACACACACTGTCCAGTTTCCCACCATTTGCATTGCTTTAACTATGCATGTTAACGCCTTCCCAATCACCCACTATGATATTACATTTTCTGCCTGCTGTCAGAAAACCATCTCTGTGCTGTTACTCTGGTACCTCACAAATGTCAATCCCTCCATACATTTACGTTGCAGTTTCAATTTCACTTGATAATTCTTATCTATAGCTGTAATTTCATATAAGTTTAGAAAGTGATTGTTTATTTGTTCTATCACAACTTCCAGGCATATTATCTGCCATTCTTTTTTAAAATTAGAGTTTTTATTACAACCGAGGCTGTTTAAGATGCATTTTCTACTGGAAAGCTTTATCTTTCTCATAATTCACAAATTTTCAAAGTGAGTAATTGGTTTTAACTAAACGCCTCAAATGTTGACAAGCGAGGTAGCCTAACTTTCTCTGTGTAAGTATCACGAAGGACACGCTGATGTTCACGGATTAAATGTGGTTCAGTTGCCTACAATTATTCTGAAAATGTACTCGCGTGACAGGAGTGAGCTGTCAAGAAGCAATGAGCTGAAGACCCAAAGGACGACTCATTATGACAGGAAACAGGTGACTGCGCTGCCAAGAAAACTCAAGGCTTCAAATTCCCTTATTAGCCTTTTTTGGGTAAAGCATCCAAGGAAGAGGCCCCTAACCAGTGAAACACTGACAAGAGAGAAGACACGTTCCATTTGCTTTGAGAGGCATTCATCCCAACATGGCCTAATAAAGCCAGTCCAGGAAACTGTGGCCACTGATTTTTATCATTAATAATAGAAATAATGTTTTAAAAAGTCAGGTGCTAAGAAAACTTTCAGGGTATACAATCTTTGCAACGTGTTTGCTTTGAGCCTATTTTGGGAATAGTGATGGTGGAAGAAATGCTGTTCTTTACGGTATTTATAACCATGCTGAGCTTGCAAAGGGAATACAGATTAATGTCATTAGATGAATGCAGCAAGGCAGTTACATGTAAACATAAGGGGAATGATTTATATAGAAGTCTTCAGCATTTTTTTCTATCTCCTGGAGTTTTTTTTTTTTTTCAAAAAATCAACAAACAAAAAACCTAGTACTGAAGAATTAGAAAGCATTTTCTGTTACCTTGGTGTGAAGTAAAAGTACCAAATTACGTTGGTAAGACTGCTGGCGATAGTCACAGTCATAGGTTTTAACTGTGTATGTTCAAATAGTTGAACTTCTAGCAGATGTTTCAAATCATCTCTCCTGGATGCTGTCACCCCTCCCTTTTGTTCAAGTCTCAGCTAAAGGGACATGAAATCTGTGCTCTGTATGGAGAAAATTACCATGATGGATTTGTTGATATGAAAGATAGTCCTACTCGTTCCCTCCCCCTTTGCTGGAGAGCCAGGTGTTATTCCTTGGAAAGCCACATAGAACTCTGAACTGGGAATTTCCAACAGCAAATACCATTAGCTGGGATCATATCTACATTTCCTAGGACCCCTGTGCCAGGAACTCTCCTGGGTTGACCTTAAACTCAAGCCATGCTGACATCTTTCATCTCTGTCACTATTCTCACACCCATTCTCTAGCTCTGGAATGAGTTACTGGTTTTCCAGAAATTTCCATCCATCCATACATACATACAGAAATGTATGCAAAAGTAATATCCTGAGAATTTTCCAGGTTGAACTTCCTGGTCACACAGATTATCCTTGTGTGGAAAGTTGTCAGTGTGTCAGAGTTGACAAAAAATGGTATCTTGTAGAAGAATAGTAAAGATAACATTATTCCTCATTTCAGAAATTTCTGATGAATATTTACTATGTATCATGAAGGAATAGCTCTCTTAAACCATTAAATTTGGTATCTACTCTCTACTAATTGTGTGATTCAAAGTAATTAAGTCTATGACTAAAGATGGAACGATGTTTATTCCTTTGTACGTAGCGTCTTCAATTTGACCTTTCTCACAATCAAACAACAAGATAGCAAGGGTCCAAAACACTTCAAAGTCTCACCCTACTGCCAGTTTTAAAGGCTTTTGGAATGTTTGTTTCTTTCATACTTTACTGTTTGTGTATTTATAACAAAGAGCTTATTATAGTGTATAATTTCATAATAATTATCCATTGATTCATACAGCTTCTTGCTAAATTCAGTTCTAGGTGTATACCTTATCTTTTTTCATCCAAGGTTCAGATTTGCCTTTGAGATAATTTATCATTGGTTTAAAGACAAGAGAAAAAGAAAATGAGAGACATTGCACCTTTGTGAATCCTTTGGGTACAATCAACATTGCAATTAAATCAGCAATTCTAAGAACTCTGAAGTTGTTTTAAGAACAATTCTCCTCAGGTCTATAAAAATGCCATCCCTTGTAAAGCTTCTGAAATCAACTAGCTGTATCTTATAGCCAATGAGGTCTTTCATTGGAGGTTTTGATGTGTGAATTATGTTGACTTCAAAAGGAAACTTTTCAAGCGTGGAATGAAATATAATTTTAAGAATTTTAATTCTGTTTCAGTTCAGATCCAGAGGCAACTGTGCTTAGTATTCTCTGCATTGGCAAAAGTCTTTGAATTTAGATAGCCATGACTGTTAAAAATGAGAAAGTTTGAGAGTTGGAGTTGTAAAGAGTTTCTTGGGCACAGGTTGTATTTTCTTGTTGCTTCATTAACAAAGGGAAAAGTTTTAATATTTTCTAAACCTTGGATAAAAACCAATATATTGTAAATAAAAGCATCATTTTATTATATTTGTACAGAAAATTTGAGATCACTTGCAAGGTCCTAGATATGGGGTGGGGGGGGCAGGATTAGTCATCAAATCTTTCAGACACTTCCAGAGATTGCATAGACCTTTAAGTATCTCCTATAAAGGTCTGCTCGCCCACTGCAGAGACAGGAAAATGCAGTGATGCTTGTCACAAAGGCAGGCTTGCTGTCTCAGATGCCTTGCTTATGACTCTCCCAAAAGACTCACTCTGGCTCCTGACTTTCCCAATTTCTTAGGACCTGGACCATAGCAAGATATTTATTCTTTCATTCTCCAACCTTTAGTCTGATACTAGGAGAAGAAGCTCCATGTCCCTTATATAGAAACAGATGGTGCCATGCCCTAGATTTGCTGGAATATAGCTCAGAGCATCCTACTGGAGAAGATTTTATGGGTTCAATCGGGACATGGGTCCAGCTCAGGGTGGAACATGCCTGCGAATCACAGAATCCCAGGCTTGGGAGATTCTTTTGAGTTTAGGAATTTATCACCTCCTCCTCCCCCGTGTTACTTTCCCTGGTTTGTGCAGTCTTTTGAGTTCACATAGCTCTGTTACATTTTTGAAACCACTGTGAGAAAATCTCTGTAGTGTCCTCCCTTCCCCATTGCTCCTAATTGGAGAATAAGATAATTTTGAATATGAATTTTGGCTCTGATAGTTTGTGTTCCCACACTGCCGAAGCCTTAGTCTGCTCTATGCCAGGGTGAATCAGTAAGACCCCACGGTGTTAAGGAAACTAAACAGGACCATATGGGGCTCCTGGTCAAGGAGACTTCTGTGTCCTTCGGTTCTTATAGGGGACAGACTCTAGATTCTATGAACTTCCCTGAATTCCAAAGGGCAAATTCAATCCGTGGAACAGTCACTAATCCAGGAAGAAGGAGATGCAGACTCAAGGGAGGAACAGCCAAGAAATAGTAGTTCAGCCTTGGGGTAGGGTCCTCAAGGGATACACATAACAATGTCTTGAAGCCCTTGATAAAACTAAAACCCAGCAGATGAACAGCAGTCATCATGTCAGAGAACACCACATGAGGCTAGGCTAAAGGATCCAGAGAAACTCATCAACAAGATTACCTGAGACAAGTTTAAAGTCCCTGCACATATCCTAACCTAATCAGCAAAGCGAAAGTCACTCAGTCCTGTCCAACTCTTTGTGACCCCATGGACTATACAATCCATGGAATTCTCCAGGCCAGAATGCTGGAGTGGGTAACCTTTCCCTTCTCCAGGGTATGTTCCCAACCCAGCAAACCCACCCTTGAATCATTGTCATAAAACTCCTCACCAAACTCTCCTGGGTTGGGACAAACAGTTTTCAAGAGCAGGAGCCTGTTATGTCCCCCTTTGCCTGGCAAAGCAATGAAGCTATTCTTTTCTACTTCACCCAAAACTTCGTCTCCAAGATTCGACTTCAACATCATTGAGACACAGTCACGTATTCAACAGATATTTATGGAATGCCTAGTAAATACGCTTGGGCTTCCCTAGTGGCTCAGCTGGTAAAGAATCCGCCTGCAATGCAGGAGACCTGGGTTCCATCACCGGGTTGGGAAGATCCCCTGGAGAAGGGAAAGGCTACCTACTCCAGTATTCTAGCCTGGAGAATTCCATGGACTGTGTAGTCCTTGGGGTTACAAAGACTCAGACACTGAGTGGCTTTCACTTTCACCTTAGTAAGTACCAAACATTTTAGGTGCCAATGAGAAAGAAGTAAACAGAAATAAACAAAATCCCTGCTCTCAAAGAACTTATATTGTTCTTGCAAAGGAGAAGATACCAGAAAAGCAAAAAAAAAAAAAAAAAAAGTATGTATGTCAGTTAGATGGTAATAAGTGCTGTGGGAAAAAAGTAAAGTTCAGTAGTTCAGTTCAGTTCAGCTGCTCAGTCATTTCCAACTCTTTGCAACCCCATGAACTGCAGCACGCCAGGCCTCCCTGTCCATCACTGACTCCCAGAGTTTACTCAAACTCATGTCCATCCAGTTGGTGATGCCATCCAACCATCTCATCTTCTGTCATCCCCTTCTCCTCCTGCCTTCTATCTTTCCCAGCATCAGGGTCTTTTCCAAGGAGTCAGTTCTTTGCATCAGGTGGCCAAAGTATTGGAGTTTCAGTTTCAGCATCAGTCCTTCCAATGAATATTTAGGGTTGATTTCCTTTAGGATTGGCTGGTTTGGTCTCCTTGCAGTCCAAGGGACTCTCAAGAGTCTTCTCCAACACCACAGTTCAAAAGCATCAATTCTTCGGCGCTTGGCTTTCTTTATAGTAAAACTGTCACATCCATACATGACCACTGGAAAAACCATAGCCTTGACTAGACGGACCTTTGTTGGCAAAGTAATGTCTCTGCTTTTTAATATGCTGTCTAGGTTGGTCAAAGCTTTTCTTCCAAGGAGCAAGGGTCTTTTAATTTCACGGCTGCAATCACCATCTGCAGTGATTTTGGAGCCCCCAAAGATAAAATCTCTCATGGTTTCCACTGTTTCCCCATCTATTTGCCATGAAGTGATGTAACCAGGTACATGGTCATCTGAGTTACATTCACCCATTCCAGTCCATTTTAGTTCGCTGACTCCTAGAATGTCGACGTTCACTCTTGCCATTTCCTGTTTGACCATTTCCAATTTGCCTTGAGTCATGGACCTAACATTCCAGGTTCCTATGCAATATTGCTCTTTACAGCATTGGACCTTGCTTCTATCACCAGTCACACCCACAACTGGGTATTGTTTTTGCTTTGGCTCCACCGCTTCACTCTTTCTGGAGTTATTTCTCCACTGATCTATAGTAGCATACTGGGCAACTACCGACCTTGGGAGTTCCTCTTTCAGTATCCTATCATTTTGCCTTTTCATACTGTTCATGGGGTTCTCAAGGCAAGAATACTGAAGTGGTTTGCCATTCCCTTCTCCAGTGGACCACATTCTGTCAGACCTCTCCACCATGACCCGGCTGTCTTGGGTGGCCCCACACGGCATGCCTTAGTTTCATTGAGATAGACAGGGGTGTGGCCCGTGTGATCAGATTGACTAATTGTCTGTGAATATGCTGGGAGGGATTGGGGGTGGGAGGAGAAGGGGACGACAGAGAATGAGATGGCTGGATGGCATCACCGACTCGATGGACATGAGTTTGGGTGAGCTCCGGGAGTTGGTGATGGACAGGGAGGCCTGGCGTGCTGTGATTCATGGGGTCACAGACAGTTGGACACGACTGAGCGACTGAACTGAACTGAACTGTGAATATGGTTTCAGTGTTTCTGCCCTCTGATGCCCTCTCGCAACACCTACCATCATACTTGGGTTTCTCTTACCTTGGACGTGGGGTATCTCTTTACAGCTGCTCCAGCAAAGTGTGGAAAAGGAGTATGTCAAGGCTGTATATTGTTATCCTGCTTATTTAACTTATATGCACAGTACATCATGAGAAACATTGGGCTGGAGGAAGCACAAGCTTCCTCAGCATTGAGGAATCAAGATTACTGGGAGAAATATCAATAACCCCAGATAAGCAGATGACACCACCCTTATGGCAGAAAGTGAAGAGGAACTAAAAAGCCTCTTGATGAAAGTGAAGGAGGAGAGTGAAAAAGTTGGCTTGAAGCTCAACATTCAGAAAACTAAGATCATGGCATCTGGTCCCATCACTTCATGGCAAATAGATGGGGAAACAGTGGAAACAGTGTCAAACTTTATTTTTTTGAGCTCCAAAATCACTGCAGATGCTGATTGCAGCCAAGAAATTAAAAGAGGCTTACTCCTTGGTAGGAAAGTTATGACCAACCTAGATGGCATATTAAAAATCAGATATACTACTTTGCCAACAAAGGTCCGTCTAGTCAAGGCTATGGTTTTTCCCGTGGTCATGTATGGATGTGAGAGTTGGACTGTGAAGAAAGCTGATCGCCGAAGAATTGATGCTTTTGAACTGTGGTGTTGGCGAAGACTCTTGAGAGTCCCTTGTACTGCAAGGAGATCCAACCAGTCCATCCTAAAAGAGACCAGTCCTGGGTGCTCATTGGAAGGACTGATGCTAAAGCTGAAATTCCAATACTTTGGCCACCTCATGCGAAGAATTGACTCATTGGAAAAGACTCTGATGCTAGGAGGGATTGGGGGAAGGAGGAGAAGGGGACGACAGAGAATGAGATGGCTGTATGGCGTCATCGACTCAATGGACATGGGTTTGGGGGGACTCTGGGAGTTGGTGATGGACAGGGAGGCCTGGCGTGCTGTGATTCATGGGGTTGCATAGAGTCGGACACGACTGAGTGATTGAACTGAACTGAACTGATGGAACCAGATGTCATGATCTTAGTTTTCTGAATGTTGAGTTTTAAACCAACTTTTTCACTCTCCTCTTTCACTTTCATCAATAGGCTCTTTAGTTCTTCTTTGCTTTCTGCCATAAGGGTGGGTCGTCTGAGTATCTGAGGTTATTGATTAAAGTTTAGTAGGCAAGCTGCAGTTTCAAGTCCGGTGGTCAGGAAAGTCTTGTTGAGATGGTGACTTTGAGTAATGACCTGAAGGAGGCAGAAGTGAGCTGAGCTGGGCAGACATTCCAGGAAAGAGAATGCCAAGTAGATGGTGCAGCAGGTGCAAAAGCCATGGATTTGAAGAATGGCAAGGAGGTGGGAAATAACAACCAGACTGGTGTATAGACAAGTATCGTGATAACCTTGGCTTTCATCCATATTGAGCTTGGATACTTATGAACAGAGAAGTGATACACTCGAACTTAGCATTTCAAGGAGAACTCTGGCCGCAGAGTCACACGGAGGCCAGTAGGGGCCATAGGCAGAGACTGGGAGAGCAGTTAGGAGGAAGCTGCCAGTAATAAATCAGGTGGGATGTGCGTGTGTTAAAGGGTAAGAGGTTAGAGCAGGCCGGAAATAACAGAGGTGGTGAGAACTATTTCAATTCTTAATACATTTTAAAAATAGAACAGATATGTCTGCTAAAGGATTAGACGTAGGATGTGAGAGAAAAAGAGAACTCTAAGGTGACTTCAAGGGTTTTGTCCCGAGCAGGTGGAAGGGTGGCACCATGGCTTACTGAGGTAAGAAAGACCTGGATCAAAATCAGAGTATGACTTTGGATATGCAACTTAAAATCTCTGTGCCCCCAGTCCCCACCCCAGCCTTGGTTCCACTTATAAAATGCAATAATCTTATCTACTTAGAGGTTGATATAAGAATTAGAGATAATGTATTAAAGCTTTTGCAAGGTGCCTGATACTGGTGGGTACTCCGTAACAACTGGAACACTTATTTATCATTGTTCCTTGGGAACAAAAGTACAAGTCTGGTTTCCCCCCATGATAGGCCTTCAGATATTTGCAAATTACTCACACGTTTCTCCAGTCTTCTCAGAATGAATTCCATTGTTTCTTCTGGTGGGAGCTGGCTGGATTCTTTGACTTTCCTTGGCACACGCAGGTTTGAACCACTCTTCTAATTTATAAAAAGAATGAGAAAGGTTTAGAAAAAGACTTTCTGCGTCTTTCAATAATGAGCTAAATGATCAGAAATCCACTTATGAGGAATCTGTATTCCCCCTTCACTCTCTAACAACTGTGAATGGAAAAGCTTTATTTTGTATGCAGCTTATACAAATATGAGTCAGAATAACGGGAGTCATTATTTACATGTATTTTCTTTTTGTCAGTAAACCTTCATTTTATCTCAGGGCTGTAATGCAATTTTAGTGCAACCAAACGTAACGCCTCCAAGTTATAAAATCCATTTCATCCAGCCACAGTTATAATTACTCGCAGTTCTGAGCCTGTCCAGCAGTCTGGTTACATGGGCAAAAGGTTCTAGAAAGGATGAAAACGTCAGATGAACTCTATTTGACTAGGAACCATGCATCAAAATCATATGCCTTGGGACTTCTCTGGCAGTCCTGTGATTAAGACTCGAAGTTCCCATTAGATGGGGCACAGTTTGGATATCTGATCAGTGAACTCAGATTCCGCAGATCATGAGGAGTGGCTAAAAATGTTATATGGTTGCAGCAATAGCCTGAATACGAAAGGAGATATGGGAGAACATACAAAACCAGATTACGTCCTTGGTCCTCATGCTTTTTTTTTTTTTGAAGTAAAATTTACAGGCCTGGAGTAATTTCTTTAATTCTGTCTCACATTAATACTTTGTGCTCTATTTCTTTCCTTCTGGTGCCATCTCAAAACACAGTAAAAATAAATGTTAACATTCCACCTGCCGTGGTGGAGTTGATAGCCTTCTGAAACTTTTCATGGATAATCAAGCCTCATGGGTTATACTGTAGTCAGCATACAGGCAGGGCCCAGATCTTAACCTCTGTTGGCAAGGCAAAGCAAGGAATTTACACCAACATATGAAGAAGACAATTAGAGACTCTTCGACACAAGTTGGATTCTCACAATCAGCTATAACTTCAATGTTCCTTATCTAGAAAAAATTACTAATTTATCTAAAGAAATAAACCTGACGATGCTTCTAAATCACTTAGCACAATGCCTGGAATATAGTACACATCCAACAGGTGCTGTTTCTAATAGTAATAATGGCAGTATTTCAATTTTTTATGTGTCTTTCTGGTGCAGTGCTATTCTGTATTCATTGAGACTGGTCAGTCTATTAGGCATCTCAAAATGCACAGCTACACTGACTTAACTTGTTAATAAACTGGAGCTTCACACCTGCTCCCAGCAGTCCCTCAGAGGCCCTGTGTAGAAACACAGCTGAAATGGTCTAGGGATCGCTGGCTGATTTTAAAGTCCTCAGCGTTCACGTTGGTCGCAAGTATATTCACACTCCCCAATGAAACATGTCTTTGTGCAAAAGCAAAGAAGCTGAGTGAGGCTGGCAGCTTGACTCACAGATGCTTTTATGTTCTTCACCTCCTCCCCACACTAATCTGTATTTAAATCCAGAGAAGCATGCATTCGTGATTCTCCTATACGTTAGTAGTGGAATGGTGGAGTGCGGAACCAGCGATCTCAAGTGAGTCTAGGGGTGGCTGGGCGGTGAGGGTTTAGTTTGAAGCATGGGAGCAGCCAGGTGCGTACATCAAGGCTGTGTCCACTCTGGGCATGCGCCCTGGTGACTGCTGGCTCACAGGCTTTCTCCTGGTGCTGCTGTGTGATGGAGTGCGTTAAGGTTTATGTTTGGCACTACAAATTTTTCTCTCAGTGCAAACAGATATATATTTTATAGCCTAGACACAAGCCCTTAAAGTTATATTCTAAAAGACTTTAGAAGAATCTGCAGTAAGATTCTAAAGTAACTTCTGAAAATTGAAAGAACATTAATCATTCTATTGTTAACTTTTTCTTGTATGTTTTATTATTGTATGTGAATCTAGAAATACATATAAATATACATGTATTAATACACTTATGTGTGTATATATGTAACCTTTGTTCCCCAGGAAGTGGCTAAAACTCTTCTTTAATTTTCATTTTATTTTCTTGTTGTGATGACTACAGGTCTCTGTTTTCCCTTTAGAATGTAAGATTCACAAAGAGGGAATTTTTCCATTCATTCTCTGCTATGTCTCCCAGTGCCTATAAGAAAAGAAAGAAAAAGATAGTGCTAAGTCATGTCTGACTCTTGTGATCCCGTGAACTGTAGCCTGCCAGGCTCCTTTGTCCGTGGGATTCTCCAGGCAAGAATACTGGAGTGGATCACCGTTTCCTTTTCTGGGGGAATTTCCTGACCCAGGAATTGAACCCAGGTCTCCCTCATTGCAGGCATATGCTTTACCAACTGAGCATAAGAGCATCTATTAAATACTATACTAAGTATATAAAAAACACTCATCCAGCAGACAATAAAGAAGAACTACTTTCAAAGGACAGTATAGACAAGTGTACAGTGTTCTTAAATTTGAAAGTGCATCACAAAAAGTTTGAACTGGGAATTTATCAAAAACTCATATTCTTAGTAGATGCTCAGAGGTTTCAGTTCAATCTGGGGTAGAGTCCAGGACTTGATCAAGCAGTCTTTCCTCCTCCCCTACACCATCTTCCTACAATGATTCTAAGATAGGTGGTCCCTTGAACCACATTTTGAGAAATACTGCCTTAGAATCTGCTTTTTATTTACACAGGTTGAATAACTAATACTCTAAACTTAGTGGCTTATTTCTCTCCCCATTCCACATTGCATTAACTTTCCTTACCCAAAGTACATTAATGCTTCCTAAATTCCTTTTAGCCTTTGCTCACCTCTTTATCCCTTAGATTAGAACCATAAAGGTTTGGCCACCAATCAAAAAGTGTCTTCCCATCTATTGACAGAAGATTAAGGGGCATTGAAGCTGATTGACATCAGGAAATGAGATCCAAGACACAATGTGGTTGCCTAGGTTTGCGAGAGAAACAGAACAAGTGAATCTGCCTGGAAAGAGCAAAGAGAGAGGAAATGAGCTTTGAATTAAGAACAGAAGAGGATAGGAATTGGTGGAAACAGACCTGGACTGGTTGCTTAAGACAGGCACTCAGAATGTCTAGTGAAAGAGACAACCAAAGGGGAAGCTACCAGCGTAGGTGTTTCTAGTCAATGCCAAACCGAAGCTGTGCCTTGAATGTAGGGCGTTGTGTCTGGGATTCAGCCAGAAAGGCTTTGGTTTCCCCATGGAATTGGGAATAAGGCAAATAGCCGGGTTAGCTTGAGTATGAAACAGGTTGGAACTAAGAAAAACAGGCTTGTGCATTGCAATTTGCCAAGTTGGACCCTATGACTAAGTTTGGTTGTTGTAAGTGATCTGCCTGTGGGCTCTTTAGGCTCTGAAATCTTCCTCTCTAGAAGAAAAAACTGTCTTTATTTTTATCTATTTACTCTTATTTTAAAATAAAATAAAAATGTGTTGGGCTAACATAGAAGGTAAGGATCAGGAGCATGGAGGCAGCCCTGCTGGAGGCAAGCTCACGGTTGAAAGTTTGCCTTATAAAAAGAAAAAGTTAATCTCCTTTGACCTTGGGAGTGAAACTGGTAAGTGGCAAATGGAAATTTTGTATGTGCACCTTCAGTGCTTTAGCACATAGCTCTCAAGCAGGGCCAATTGAGAAGCTTAATGGATGACTGGAGACTTCAGGACACCCTTGCCTTGAGCAGCAGGTGGTTACACAAGATCATTTTTCGAAATGCACTTCTATTTTCTGCTCATTCCGTTCATAACTTAAATAGTACAGATGATTACACCAACTAGTTGTATGAAAACTTGCTTAAGAAATTTAATGTTTCTACATACACTTTTGCCTTTCTTTTTTTCATTTTAGAGATAAGCACATTGCCTTTACAATGGGTAGAAAGTAATACCTATTCCAAAATGATAAGGATATATTCTGGCTTGAGAATTCAATGTCCAGATTCTAAAAATAGACACTTATTACAAAAACATTTATTGCATAGCATATAAGATATGGTAAGACATGGTGGCTAAGTGTTCTTACCCTAAAGGGCTTATAGTCAAGTAAAAATAAGAAAAATCCCAAATTTTGTTATGGCACTAATCTAGAACCAAGAATTAAATTTGTTTTGTGTAACATTTTAATGAAAAAAAAGAGAAAATCTACTGGACTAGATTACTAAATAAGGAACTGGCAAAACACATGGAATGAACGAGCATGTTTCCACTGGACACACGTATGGGAAAGCAAGTGTTGGGAGTAAGAGGTCAAACAAATACAAAACAAGGCCCCAAACAAGTGCACATCTGTGCAGCTTGAGCATTGAAAACAGCCGTCTGTATCCTAAAGGGAGTTACATACTTTCAGCTCCTTGCTTTACAGTTAATTTCAAGTAGAATCTCTCTTCATTTATTGTACAAATGATTAGTACTTTCTGCTTGGCACTCTGCTAATGGGAAAAGGAAGATCAATTCAACAGGATTCTGCTTGCAAGGAGCTCAGTGAGAGAAAGCAGTGTGTGCATGCTCAGTCTCTTCAGTTCGGTCCGATTCTTTGTGACCCTCTGGACTGCAGCCCGCCAGACTCTTCCGTCGATGGGATTCTCCAGGCAAGAATACTGGAGTGGGATTGCCATGCCCTCCTCCAGGGGAATCTTCCCAACCCAGAGATCGAACCAGTGTCTCCCACATCTCCTGCATTGCAGGCAGATTCTTTATCCACTGAGCCACCTAGAAAGCAGTATTATAAGGTAAGGTAAAAGCTGGAGGGGCCTTACAGAGGTTCAGGTGAGTGTGACAGCTCATAGGGGGAGGCTAGGGAAGTCTGGATAGCTCCAGGGGAAAAGGTAGTGGAGTTGAACTGGACCTGAGGGCAGATGCAAGTGGATAGTCAGAGTTTGGAGAGCTGGCACGTTTTCCAGATGGAGAGATTGGAGTAGGATGTAAGACAACGTAACAGAAAATAGGTCATATTCAGGGCTAACCAATGAGCAATCTGGTTTGTGTGGACTAAACGGATTTAAGAAAAAGGCACACTTGCAAAGTTGAAGAAATAGTTAAAGAAATAAAATGAGTGTTGAACAACATTTGATTATGTACTTAGTCTAGAGACTTGATGAGCAGGAGAACCAGGGCAAGGAACACTCTGAAGAGGATTTTGTAAAATGATTGCCAAGTTTTTCTCTGTGGAGCGGCAGTTGCAAGCTCGACTGTCTAGGAGAGTCTGGTAAGGCATGCTGATGAGGGAACTGAGCCAGGGCAAGAAAAATAGCAACTCGAGGGAGATGATCAATGCCAGCAGACTCTTGATCTGCATGTCAGGAGGTGATAGGGATGGCTTAAAGTTGGCCAAGTGGACAGAAGATATTACTTTTATAAAGGGCAGCTGCTACTCGGCTCCAGACACTTGTGGCCTTGTGGAAACTGAAGCCCAGTAGGGCCAAATAGTCAAGAGAAATTGGAAGCTCATATTTTATGTTGGAAATGAATTCAAATTAAAAACAAAAAACAAAAAACAAAACAAAACCCAGTGGACCTCAGCAGTGTATGGGCCAAAAAAAATAGGTCTGGAGGCAGTTTGAGACCTCTGATGATTGCCTAGGAGTCCTTAAAATAGAAGGAATATGGAAAAGCCTTCCATTTGAAAAATAATCAAAGCATCATACTGCTAGGAATAGCAGGAATAGCAAAGAGACATGTGGAAAACCCACAGCTTGTTTGATTATTTATTCATTGTCTGTCTCAGTACACTGTAAACACCCTCAGAGTGGACAGACTCCTTGCTTTTCTTCTCAACACCCAGCACAGTGCCTAACATGATATGGGCACGAAATAAATATTTATTGAATGGACAATACTCTTAGAAATGTATTCTTCAGGCTAATGAGAAGTGCTACATTATATTTTTTTTCTTTACTTTAGATGAGGGAGGATTATATTGATGTCTGAATAATTAATGACTTGTAATTTTACCATATCAATATGCTATTTAATACATAACCTTTTTATTTTCAGCAGAATCTGCTCATATGCTTTATCACAAAACCCTTAAAGTTTACAGTTTATGTGAAATCCATGAAGTAACTGTGATCATGGTATTCCTCTAAGCTTCAATGATTTCCCATCACCTACTGAAGAAAGTCTAAACTCAACCCGATCCAAAGATACTTATATGATCTGGCTTTTGGATGTTTCTTAGATTCATCTTTTCTATTTCCCAATCTTGGGATAAGTGAGTAGGAAGGTGAGTGGTTCTTGGTTGTTGAGAGCTGTTTCAGAGAAGAGTTTTTAGGGGACATTCATTCATATTTGATAGTGATTTAAAAAAAGACAATAAACACCAATACACAGGATATATTACCTGTTGCCAAAAGAATCAAGTGAAATTGGGTGAAGGTTTATGATAGGTTTAAAGAATCACTAGCATTGCAACCCACTCCAGTACTCTTGCCTGGAAAATCCCATGGACAGAGGAGCCTGGTGGGCTGCAGTCCATGGGGTCGCGAAGAGTCGGACACGACTGAGCGACTTCACTTTCATGCATTGGAGAAGGAAATGGCAACCCACTCCAGTGTTCTTGCCTGGAGAATCCCAGGGATGGGGGAGCCTGGTGGGCTGCCGGCTATGGGGTTGCACAGAGTCGGACATGACTGAAGCGACTTAGCAGCAGCAGCAGCAGCAGCACTGCAAACTTGACTGTGCTTATTTTCCTTTTGTAGATATTGGACCTAGTAAATAAGGACACACATTACTTTTAAAATGTTTCATAATATTCAGAGTTTGTGTGGACACTTTTTTTTTCTAGTTTTCTGGTTAACTATTCTAATATGTTTGTGAATGCTACAGGCATTATGTAGGCAATATTCACATAATGAGAATGGCTGTAAACGTATCATTTATTTTCTAGATGTTCTTTATCCATTGTATTCTATGTTTCAGAAGCAGCACTTCTGAAAATACAGACTAAGGAATAGTTATATTAGCATAACCTAGAATGTTTGTTGAAAGCAGGTTTCCAGAACACGCCATAGGTATACAATGAAAGTAAATCTCTTGGAAAGGGCTCAGGTCTCTGAATTTTTACAAAGTTTCTTAAGAGATCTTGATGCAGATGAAATTTCAGCACAACTCTTTGAAGGTACGTGGTAAACTGAGAGTAGCATCATTTATTATAATGTGCGGTCCCCCTCTCTTTCTTTCTGTGTCCTGGTGTGGAGTC
Organism: Moschus berezovskii; assembly: GCF_049115385.1. Classification (NCBI taxonomy): domain Eukaryota; kingdom Metazoa; phylum Chordata; class Mammalia; order Artiodactyla; family Moschidae; genus Moschus; species Moschus berezovskii. The sequence goes on from NC_142467.1 coordinate 12,841,771, forward strand.
AGCTCTGCAAAAATGCCGCCCCCTGTAAGTCTGGCTGGGGAGATTCTGTGCAGACACCTGCATACCAGATGGGCACCACTGTGGACCTCCTTCTGCTGATCCAGCTTCCAGTCGCGCCATGCACCACTTGCTTAATTCACAGTGAATGGAAAGGAGACGGGCGTTTCACACAGAAGTCTTCAGCACATCAGAGTCATTTTTCTTTTTTTTTTTGGTTCTTTTCTTTCTTCTCTATTTACCATGATTTACAGTCTTTTTCTTTTTCCTGATCAAGAATTGCAGGGATTGAATACCCCAAAGTAAATGACTGAAGGCAGAAGGCATTGCTTTGTGAAAGCAAGTGACTTAATGCAGAAAGCCTCAAGAAGGTGGTGTTGCTATTTTTAGGGATAGACTTGTTTTTTAAAAAATAGATCCAGTTTTCTATTAAAGCCACCTAACAGTTTAAAGTTTATCAAGTACTAAGTGTAAAAGTACGTATCAGTTCAGTTCAGTCGCTCAGTCGTGTCCGACTCTCCGCGACCCCATGAATCACAGCACGCCAGGCCTCCCTGTCCATCACCAACTCCCGGAGTTCACTCAAACTCATGTCCACAGAGTCGGTGATGCCATCCAGCCATCTCATTCTCTGTCGTCCCCTTCTCCTCCCGCCCCCAACCTTTCCCAGCATCAGAGTCTTTTCCAGTGAGTCAACTCGTCGCATGAGGTGGCCAAAGTATTGCAGCTTCAGCTTTAGCATCAGTCCCTCCAATATAGCTCTACTAAAATAGGATCTGAAGGTAAAAGATTTATAATTTCTTTCTTTTTCTAATGCAAGTGACCTAAGTACCAAATAGATGGTTAATCTCAATCACCACAATGAAACACCAGGATAAGATTGTATACTAATCTTTTAACAAGGCACGCATAGCACATATCTAGTTTTCTTTATTTTCTCCCTCTCTCTTTATTTTTTTTCACCTGTACTTTTCCCTCTTACTTTGTTTTTCCTACTGCTAGATCTAGAGGGAAGGATACTGAATTACAAGATGGAAGGATATAGTAACAGTCTGTTGTTGGACTCCTGGGGAACTAGGAAACACTATTAGAAATGGTTTAGGTAGGAGTCATAGATCATGGGAAGGGGAATTGGATTATGATCTTTAGCTCTAAAGAAAACCCTGCCTACTGTTTGAATTTAAAGGGAAAATAAGAAGTTTCCACAAGAATTTTTAAAAAGGGGACCATAAAACACTGTGACAATTAGAACAAATGATTACAGCAGCACCTCCCCCCCCCCCCACACACACATATTGGGGAGCAGAGGGCGGTGGGGGAGGGAGCTTTTCTTTTTCTATTCAAGGCTCTCAGCTAAATGCTTCGATTGCATTAGCTCACTGAACTTCATAAAGCCCTACAAGTCAGAATCCCCCCATTTCACAGATGAGTAAAAGTGGGGTTTATAGAGGCTAATTAATTGCCCAAGGTTACAAAGTGGCAAAGCCAGAATGTGAATTCAGATGGTTTGTCTCTAGACCTCAAGTTCTTCACCACTCCCTGTAACTGCTGGAAGGGTGGTGCCGAGAAACACATCAGCGAATTCTGGGAATGTCCTAAAAAGAAAACAGTTTAACTGCTAATCTGGATTGGCCAAATCTGGATTGAAGAAAAGAAAGAAAAATCTCCAGTATACCATCATATCATTGATTCTGCCCTTTTCTGAAATGTGTGCAGCTGGGAAAAAGCAAAAACAGTCAAATTATTTGAATGATATCTGTGCTGGTTTTGTTGAAGGCTGTTGCTTTCAAATTAAACTGGTAGAAGAATCCATAGAATAAAGCTGAGTAAATCTGAAAGATATCCACCAAGTCTGTCTAGAGTTAAAACTCAGTGGAATACAGTTGCAGTTCATTTCCTCTCCTTGCTAAGCAGGGATTGAAATGCTGAGCATTTGCCAGTCAGTTGGAAAATGCCTCTTAAAGAGGCAGAGGCTGCCCCTGACCTCTTGTTTCCCCCACAGTGGACTGCTGTTAAGTCTTCATTGTTATGTGCAGAGTTCAGTCCCAGCAACATCACCCTCTGTGGTGAGTTCACATGGGTTTGCAAAGGAACAGACATACTGTGAGCAGTTAGCCATTCCACCATGCTAGGCTGCCTAAGCTGACTTTGCAGTATTCACAATAGACCCAGCTACAGAACCCCAGCAGGAATTTCCTGTTTGGGATCCTTTTATTCTTGCCACAGCAAAGCCTCTCAGAAATATGTCCTATGCATGTCAGGTATGGTGGAATTAAGTAATATCAGGCTGCCACATTATTTAAAGTTCCCATCAAAGGACTTTTATCCTCCCAACACATATTGTGGAATATACAGCTGCTCATAGCTGACACATGTGGTTTTGTCTGGTTTCTCAGCTAGAGATGGGATTATCTTTTGGGAATATGCTTTAACAATAAACTTGAGCATGAGAAATACATACCTTTTTAAATTTTTTCCCAAGTTTTTTGTCCACTGCCTCTTTCCCCAACACTTTTTTTTTTTACCTTTCCCCCTTTCTTTATTCCCTGCATTTCCTTCTCTTCTGATATCAGAATTTTGGAATAATAGCAACAAAAATATCTATGGCACTCCACAGCTATACAGGATTCAGACTCTGCAAAAAACATTAAGTGAGGTTTCATTAGTTTAGTCAGCAATGTTGTGTCCAGTTGTCTCCTGGGTTCATCCATGTCAGGAAACTTTCAATAAAATAAATAGAATCATTTCTGAGTCACAGGATGCCATGAGGAATAAATGAAGTTGTGCATGGGAAAGCATAAAGCTCAAGGCTTAGAGGGGTGTTCAAGAGACATGAATTCCCCACTTGACCCCACCCTTTTCTCTTTTTTGTGTCTTAAAACTCCTGAAGGAAATATTTTGATTTGATGCTTTATAAAGGTAACAAACATGATGTTTTATTGTTTGAATGCTATTGAAAGAATTATTAATCAGAGTGGGCAAACATAAATGTACATAGCAGTTCGTGTTGGTCGCTCAGTCATGCCTGACTCTTTGCTACCCCATGGACTTTTGCCTCTATGCATGGAATTCTCCAGGCAAGAAACCTGGAGTGGGTAGTCATTCCCCTCTCCAGGGGATCTTCCTGACCCAGGGATTGAACCCAGGTCTTCCACATTGCAGGCAGATTCTTTACCATCTGAGCCGCCAGGGAAGCCCCATATAACAGCTTGTATATATGCTGTGCTCAGTCCCTCAGTCATGTCCGATCCTTTGTGACCCCATGGACTGCAGCTCACTAGGCTCCTCTGTCCATGGAATTTTCCAGGCAAGAATACTGGAGTGGGTTGCTATTTCCTCCTCCAGGGAATCTTCCCCACCCAGGGTTCAAAACGGTGGCTTTTGTGTCTTCTGAATTGGCAAGCCAAGTTTTTACCACTAGCATCACCTGGGAAGCAATGTATAGCAGCTTACATATAAAAATTGACAATTGCAGTGTAAAACTGTGTTAACAGGCGTACCTCCTTATCAGAGCTTTAGTGACCCTCAGGGCCAGCTACAGCAGGAATGGCAGATAGGTTTTGCATGGTGTTTGACCAGAGAACTCACTGGGGAGTAATTTTCTCTGCTTAGAAAAAGCCTCCAGAATATGTACAAGCCAAGCTTGAATCTCTATGCTGGGGAAAGAGCTGATGGGAAGTGTGGGTGGGGGAAGGGACCAGAACCTTGGCTTTGATATCACACTGCATGTCTGTTTTCAGTGCTAGGAGCATGGTTTCATGGCTCTTAACATACAAATGCCACTGGGATCTATAAACCAACAGGCTTTTATTTTGTTCTTTCTTGTAACATAGAAACTTTTGACGTCCTTGGAGGAGATACTGATATCTAGGGTGGCAAATCAGAATCCAAAGATCTGGAATACCTGTCATTGTTGTATAAAACTGAAAAGACCCAACTGGACCTAGCTTGTGGAATTTCTGATTTATGTAATTCAAAGCAGGGAAAGCAGTCATGCATAGCACGTGAACAAATGGGTATGGTCATTTTTTCTAGTAGACTTTCATACAAAAACAGTACAGTCAGATTTGGCCCACAGGCTGGGGTGTGCCATCCCGGCCCCTGTCTTATGGAAGGGAGAAGCAGTTACATTGGCCCCTTGTGCGCAATCCAGTGGCAAGCAGGTAGTTCTACTGCATTTGCGATGGCCCAGTGATTCTATCAATGATCTAGCATAGAGATAGAGAATGAGCTTTCTCTCATCTGTCACTTTCAAACAATTAGTTTGAATGCATGTGTAACTATGTTCAGAAGCATTCTGACATTGTGCCTGGGCTAAGCAGAAAATATAAACAATTAGCAATGTTTGAAATAGGCATCAAGGGGGAAACAGCTATATATCACATTTTTGTCATTTTTGCTTTGGTATATAGGACCGACATGGCCTGATTTTGTTTCACACATTGAAAAATTTCCATTCAAGGGCCAAGAAAGTTTTTTCTAGCTTTATGTTGTGTTTTATTTTAAATTATCCTAACGCGGGAGGAGAAGGGGATGACAGAGAATGAGATGGCTGGATGGCATCACCGACTCTGTGGACATGGGTTTGAGTAAACTCTGGGAGTTGGTGATGGACAGGGAGGCCTGGTGTGCTGTGATTCATGGGGTTGCGGAGAGTCGGACACGACTGAGCGACTGAACTGAACTGAACTGAACAAAGATCCAAGGTCGGCTAAGACGTCACCCAGTGCAATTGCTCAAAACGAATGTTTTCAATTTTTTTTAAAAGTTTAGTACAGAAATGATAAGATCATTTAAAGTATTTTATCAAGAGGAATTAATCAGAATTTTGGAACTAATCCATCTTATGGAATTTTGGAGCTAATCCATCTCACGAAATACTCAAATGAGATGTCTAGGGTTGTTGTTGAGTCATTAAGTTACGTCCAACTGTTTTCCTGTAGTTGCTAAGTCACATCTGACTCTTTTGCTACCTCATGGACTGTAGCCCGCCAGGTTCCTCTGTCCATGGGATTTACCAGGCAAGAATTCTGGAGTGGGTTGCCATTCCCTTCTCCAGGGCATCTTCCCGACCCAGGGATTGAACCTGTGTCTCCTGCATTGACAGGAGTCCTTGGAGCACAGGTGACCGCTGTGTCACCTGGGAAGCCTGTGATAATTATTACTTTTGGGGATACTAGAATGGGATGGCAACATAGTATTGTATTTTTTTTTTTAAACGTTTTCCTTCACCAATCATTTTGTACATGTATTACCTATGGTGTGCTCTTACTCACCTTTTAAATTTTTTTCCATTCCTGGAGAAGGCCCCAGACATTTTGAAAGTCATAGGAGGAGAGGCGATTCCTAGTTGGCTGTTGTAGACTCCTGCCTACAGATAAGCAAGCATCACCTGCAGCTGTGCTAGAAAACAAATGATGTTTCTTGAAAACATAATCATTGGGAGGCAGTCGGCAGCTGTTAAAATTGAATCACCATTGCTCAGTCCAAAGGGGAGCAAATTTTAACCATTAGTCTCTAAATTGATATTTAATTACCCTCAAAAAAAAAAAAGAAAAATGTGAAATTTCTCCTCAGAACTCCTAATGTGCTATATCCAAAGTTTCATTAGACCAGTTTATTGCAGTTGTTCCGCCAGCAGCTATGTGGGCAGAGGGTACACAAGACATAAATCCATGGTTCCTTTTAGTTGAAGTTTGGCCTTATTTTCAGTTATTTCACTTACACTTTCCTAAAAAAAGGAAGTTAGGTTTCAAAAATACAGTGAAAATCTTTTTGAACACTTTCTCATGATTTTGATTGGAATGCTTTTCTTATCAGAGAATGAGATGTGAGAAAATGGGAAAAAGGATGGAGAGAAGAAAGAAAACAGGAAAGAAGGTTGAGGCAGCCTTCTTATCCGAGGCTGGCTTCAAGGATAGTCATGCGAGACTTTACACCCACTCCACTCATGTAAAGCGTACTTCGGGGATAAGTAGTAACCCTTCAGTTGAAAGTGAAGTCGCTCAGTCGTGTCCGACTCTTTGTGTCTTCATGGACTGTAGCCTACCGGCTCCTCCCTCCATGGGATTCTCCAGGCAAGAGTACTGGAGTGGGTTGCCATTTCCTTCTCCAGGGAATCTTCCTGACCCAGGGATTGAACCCCGGTCTCCTGCATTCCAGGCAGATGCTTTAACCTCTGAGCCACCAGGAAAATCACTGTTCTAATAGATCGAATCTTTATCTAGGGATGGTAGCCCCCGGAATAAGTTCTGGAATGACCAAGTCTAGCCTGAGACGTGGTAGAAAGCAGGACCAAAGGAAAAGAGATGTTAACTAAGGAAAATATCATATACTTCACCAGTTTGTCCGGAGGCCGCCCTGATCCTGGATACATGATTATCAGTCCTGGAACCAAGGAGGAATCGTGGTAGTCAAGGCAGGCTCTTTTTGGGAATCAGTGACATATGACTGCTTCCCTCCTTCTCTCCGTTAAGAGAACAGCTGGTGCACCCTGGAGAGTCCCTGACAGTGAATGATAGCCCAAGGACAAGGCACCAGCTGAAAGCCAGCTTGGCTGCAAATTAGTGTGTAATGGCAGAGTGGTTTCTGCTGCGAAACGATTTGCATCAGAGCCCACTGACAATGCATGGTCTGTAGGGCGGGCATTTGAAAGAGAAGGAAATAAAAAATGCTGCATTTCTAAATAATTTAGAAGACTCATTAAAGGGAGAGATGCAGAGGAGATAGGAATTTCTAGGCTCTGTTTTTAGATTATATGAGCACTCATTTTGCAACCAAAGAAATTTATCTATATCAAATTTACCTCCACGTTTTTCATGGTAGTTGCCCCTTCGTTCCCTATTCTCAGAGTACTTAAATCATAACTCTGTTATCAGTTCAGTTCAGTTCAGTTCAGTCGCTCAGTCGTGTCTGACTCTCCGCGACCCCATGAATCGCAGCACGCCAGGCCTCCCTGTTCATCACCAACTCCCGGAGTTCACTCAAACTCATGTCCACAGAGTTGGTGATGCCATCCAGCCGCCTCATCCTCTGTCTTCCCCTTCTCCTCCTGCCCCCAATCCCTCCCAGCATCAGAGTCTTTTCCAGTGAGTCAACTCGTCGCATGAGGTGGCCAAAGTATTGGAATTTCAGCTTTAGCATCAGTCCTTCCAATGATAGAACTATATAAAAGCAGTGCTTAGACATATATCTCATTAAATTGTGTATTTATAATGCTTAGGTGCGGTTGCCTGAAGATCAGATTACTGTGGCTATCACATCAACGCTCCAGCATTCTAAGAATCTGGGGGTATGTGTGTGTTTAATAAAATCTGTAGGAAATGTACAAATGACTGCATCTTGGGGAAGAACTCTGACAACGTGAAACATCAGAGAAAGTAAGTGAGAGTGTTAGTTGCTCAGTCGTGTCCGACTCTTTGCAACCCTATGGACTGTAGCCTGCCAGGCCCCTCTGTCCATGGGGGTTCTCCAGGCAACATACTGGATGGGTTGCCACGCCTCTTCCAGAGAATCTTCCCAACCCAGGAATCAAACCCAGGTCTTCCTCATTGTAGGTGGATTCTTTACTGAGTCACCAGGGAAGCCCCTAAACATCAGAGAAGAGATCCAGTAAACGCTAAGTGAAATTCTGTGATAATGGAGACAGAAAATGCTGATGAAAACAAGCAGTTGGAAAGGGAAACAGAAGAGAAACATGATAAAACTCATAAAATAGGACTTATAACCAACATGGAGGAGCATAACATATTTATGTGTTACGGCTATCAGAAAATTAATCCATTATTCTGGGTATAAGAGAAATAAACAGTATATCGAATAAACAGTATTATTTTATTAATTTAGCTGTGAAAATCTGCCAGAATGGCATATAAATACACAGTAATTTATGACGTTTGAAAGGCCAAACTTGTATTTTCCATCTGATGGTGATTTTCATGGGGACAAAAACTATATCTTGCTCCTTTTATCATTTCCAGTACTTAGCTCAACACTTATCACACTGAAAAGCAGTGAATAAATACTTGTTTTTCAAAAAAGAATGTCTGACATTTAAGAATCTTTGTAACTGAAGGCCTGATATTATCAATGCTTCTTAATTTTCCACTTCTTCCTATTCGTACCTCCCGCTCTGCTCATCACTCCCTCATGAAGCCTTATTTGAGAATGTTTTCTCTTCTCTTTGCCTTTCCCAATCTTCTCTATACCCATTTATGCTTGAGTACAACTTACATCACACTTAGTCTATGAGGTCTCGTTTGTCTGCTTTTCGTGTATTGAATTCCTTCTAAGTTAGAATTCATCATGTTTACTTTTTAAAAATTTACTTTATTGAAGTATGATTAATTTGCAATGTCTTAATTTCTACTGTACAGCAGAATATGTTATTTTTCATATTCTTTTCCATTATGGCTTCCCACAGGGTATTGAATATAGTTCCCTGGGCTATGCAGTAGGAGAAAAGAGAAAGTGTTAGTTGCTCAGTTGTGTTTGACTCTTTGCGACCTCATGGACTGAAGCCCACCAGGCTCCTCCATCTATGGAATTCTAACCAGGCAAGAAAACTGGAGTGGGTTGCCATGCCTGTCTCCAGCGGATTTTCCTGACCCAGGGATTGAACTCAGGTCTCCTGCATTGCAGGCAGATTCTCTACCATCTGAGCCACCTGGGAAGCATTATGTTGTTTATCCATTCTATTTACAATAGTTTGCATCTATTAATCCCAAACTCCCAATCCATCCCTCCCCACCTCCAACTCCTGGACAACCACGAGTCTGTTCTTTATGTCTGTGAGTCTATTTTTTTTGTCTATTAAGTCCATTTGGATCATATTTTAGATTCCACATTAAGTGGCTTATAAAACAAAGATGGTGTTTGGCTTTATCTGATTTCACTTCAGTTCAGTTCAGTCGCTCAGTCGTGTCCAACTCTTTGCGACCCCATGAATCACAGCATGCCAGGCCTCCCTGTCCATCACCAATTCCTGGAGTCCACCCAAACCCATGTCCATTGAGTCGGTGATGCCATCCAACCGTCTCATCTTCTGTCATCCCCTTCTCGTCCTGCCCTCAATGTTTCCCAGCATCAGGGTCTTTTCCAGTGAGTCAGTTTTTCGCATCAGGTGGCCAAAGTATTGGAGTTTCAGCTTCAGCATCAGTCCTTCCAATGAACACCTAGGACTGATCTCCTTTAGGATGGACAGGTTGGATCTCCTTGCAGTCCAAGGGACTCTCAAGAGTCTTCTCCAACACCACAGTTCAAAAGCATCCATTCTTCTGTGCTCAGTTTTCTTCACAGTCCAACTCTCACATCCATACATGACCACTGGAAAAACCATAGCCTTGACTAGACAGACCTTTGTTGGCAAAGTAATGTCTCTGCTTTTTAATATGATGTCTAGGTTCCCGTTCCGTTACGTTCCGTTCAGTTGCTCAGTCGTGTCCAACTCTTTGTGACCCCGTGGACTGTAGGTTGGTCAGAACTTTTCTTCCAAGTAGCAAGCGTCTTTTAATTTCACGGCTGCAATCGCCATCTGCAGTGATTTTGGAGCCCAGAAAAATAAAGTCAGCCACTGTTTCCACTGTTTCCCCATCTATCTGCCATGAAGTGATGGGACTGGATGCCATAATCTTAGTTTTCTGAATGTTGAGCTTTAAGCCACCTTTTTCACTCTCCACTTTCACTTTCATCAAGTGGCTCTTTAGTTTTTCTTCACTTTCTGCCAGAAGAGTGGTGTCATCTGCATATCTGCTGCTGCTGCTGCTAAGTCACTTCAGTCGTGTCCGACTCTGTGTGACCCCATAGACGGCCTCCCCCGTCCCTGGGATTCTCCAGGCAAGAACACTGGAGTGGGTTGCCATTTCCTTCTCCAATGCATGAAAGTGAACAGTGAAAGTGAAGTCGCTCAGTAGTGTCCGACTCTTATCGACCTCATGGACTGCAGCCTACCAGGCTCCTCTGTCCATGCGATTTTCCAGGCAAGAGTACTGGAGTGGGGTGCCATTGCCTTCTCCGAGGTTCTTGATATTTCTTCCAGCAATTTTGATTCCAGCTTGTGCTTCCTCCAGCCCAGCATTTCTCATGATGTACTCTGCATGTAAGTTAAATAAACTAGGTGACAATATACAACCTTGACGTACTCCTTTTCCTATTTGGAACCAGTCTGTTGTTCCATGTCTGACTTACTTCACTTAATATGATAATCTCTATCTATGTCCATCCATGTTGCTGCAAATGTTATTATTTCACTCTTTTCATGACTGAGCAATATTCCATCATATATATATATATATACTACATCTTCTTTATCCATTCATCTGTTGATGGACATTTAGGTTATTTCTATGTATTGGTTATGGTAAACAGTGCTGCAATGAACAATGGGGTACATGTGTCTTTTCAAATTTTAATTTCCTCTGGATATATGCTCAGGAGTTGGGTTGTAGGATCATATGGCACATGCTCACTTGATACTTCTTGGACTGTTTCACTTGTTCAAGACTTATTTCCTTGCATAGACTACAAGCTGTTTCGGCAGAAGGAACCATATTTCAAAGAAGGTAAGTTCCTATATTTCCCATATTGCTGAGGACATTTTGTAGACAGACACAGGCCTGCAAGGTAGAGAGCATTTCTGGGAAGGAGGAGGAATATAATGCCACAGCAGAAGTGATGCTTACAGGAACTGAGAGCATGGTAGGTGGGCGGGGATCCAAGCTTACAGGTTTCCCCACAGTGTGGGTTAGTTTCACCATTTGCAGGGAGCTCCCGTCTATGGAGATCTGATAAAACAGGAGGCGAGGCCCCCGAATTTAGTGTCCTTTGTGGGAATCACACCCTTTGCTAAGCTTTCCACTCATTTCCTATCTCAGCCGCTGTAGTCTCAGAAGCAACACAATGAAATTAAATGGGTTTCTTTTACATGGTTACAACTTTTAGCTTTTCTTCCTCTCTAGGGCGTAAATTAGAAGTAGGTAATTAAATAGCGGCATAGACATTTAATCAGTTTTCTATTATTGGAAAGCTTACTGACTTGACAACGTTTTTCAGTACATGGAATACAAACAATACAAAAATATGATCTATATATTGTGCTAACCTTGAAATTTTTTTTCTATGGTTTTTCAAGAGAATTTAGCTATATCAGTTGATAGATAGTATTCAGTAAAGAGAAAGAAAAAATGTAGTCTTTGTCAATTAAAAAGAACCGAAAACATGTTATATAAGCTCTAATCCTTCTGCCCTGTGAACTCTACTTTGGGAATAAGGCAAACTTTACCCTCCTGAAATTGTAGAATATTTTTGTATAGTTAAGCAATGATGTAGCATTCTTTAGCCATGTTTTCCACAAAAACATCTAATAGCCTATTAGAAGAATAAAGAAAGGCAAGAATCAAGATCTATCCCAGTCTGATAGGATTGTTCTACATGGTGGTGGCTTACTAATAGCTTTATTATTAAACCATGTAAGCAAAAGAAAGCACTGCAGCTTGGAGAGGACTCAGACGGATCCGCTTTCAGCATGTAACTCAGCCAGTGTGTAGAAACAAGTAATTAAAAGGACACAAAGCCCGTAATCAATTGCGCACCGGTTATCTTTGATTGCTCTTGCAAAGGACAAATTACACACAAGCCTCTTGAAAGCCTGCAGAGAAAGAGGTTCTATTATCTTCGCGTGGAAATCATCTCTCCACAAAGACAAGGGCGTCCCTATTCCCGATCTCTTGGTTTAATTAAAAAGACACAAACATCGGATGATGTTGCCGCATATCGAATGTTTCCGTCAGTGCAATGCAGTGAAAGAGGAGCAGGGGGAGGAGGGTGAACAGGGAAACAGGGCCGGGGACTGGGGGCAGTTGGGGGTGGGGTGTGGGCTGGAAGAATTTCTTTGCCATAAAGACTGGCCTTTTTCACTCTGACCATCTGTTTTCTCATGGTGAAAAGCCCCATTGCTGGTATCCTGGCATAACTTTGCATGTCTTTGTGCTTGAGGGACATTCAATCTTGCATCTGATACACGCTGATCTGTGACACTTCCTAACAAATGAGGCTTTGTTCAAACAAAGAGGCTCCCTGATAGGAACTGTAAACTTGGAGCTTGATATCCTGCAGGAAAGGCAGGCTACGGCTGAACAGGCACAGGAAATTCTCCCTGCAATGCAAAAGAGCCGAAGGAGGTCCCACGCCCATGCACACACACGGTCTTTCAGATCCTCCCAGACCTCTCAGCTCTGTCTTCCCTTCAGATCCGACAGCTCTAGAGCACAGCTGTGTTCGGACCTGGCAGTGGGACCCGTCTCTATTAGAGGCCGAAGCTCACTCTGCATAATAATGGCACTTAGTCCTGTAGTTTCTTCATTTTACAAAGCACTTCCACAACCATTAATCCATTTGATACAATAAGCTCTTAAGGCCCAGTCCAAATGTGATCACATGCAAGAGCACTCTTTCGTAAATATCAGGGCCAGTTGCTGCTTGTCTCTCTTCTCCTTTTACATTCTCTCTCTCTTCTCTCGCTCCTTTTTCCTCCAGCTTGTGACCTTGAATTCGAGGTTCCCAACTTCAGAACTGTCCACCTTTTAACCATACCATGTTTCTGCGGTCCCTGACTACTTAGACTTGAGCTGTGGAAAATGGATAATGAGGTACGGAATACGGATTGCAATTCGGAAAAACAAACAAACAAATAGCAGAGAAGACCCCAGATCAGGAAAATACTGCTTGCTCTTTCTAGCTATGGTTTGGTATCCTGTTAGAATGTAATCAAGCATCCTGGGAAGAATGCACTTTTTCTTTTCCTCCCTTAATGCGCTGTGTTCTCTCCTCGGCAACTCCTACGCACTCATGGAAGAGCTGGCTGTGGCAGCCTCTGTTGCAGGCATCTCCTTCTTCCTCTAGTTGGCTAATTGGTACTTCCTTTGTGTTCTCACCCCACCTTGCTTCCCACTCGGCACCAGTACGCAGCACATCATAGTCTGAACTGTTTGTATATGTATCTCTCTCCCCTACTAAACTGTGAACCACAGGGCTGGAATGTGTGTTTATTAGATGTCCTTATATATTTCCAGTATTTCATGGAGTGCCTGACCCGCAGCAGGCTGCCAGTAACAGTATGTTAGATAAATAAATTTTGTTGGTTAAACAGTGATACAATGGAGAGGGAAGAAACAGGAAAATACGGCAAAACATAAAACATTGACTTCCCTGCACACATCTATAAATTTTTTCTTGGCGTGGACCTGTCACCTAGCTTTCTTCTTCTTGCCACTTCCACAATGTGAAGCAGTGTGTGATTCAGGAATTATCTTAGACCTAATGTCTCAGTTTTCTGGATCAGTACTTTTATTTTTTTAACAAAGCTACTTGAATTGCAGAGAACTTAAGTAACCGTTTATAAATTCTATCATTGATTACTTAATGGATCTATTACCAAGTGTAAAGACTTTTGGCCCAATAAGGCTCTGGAGTTACAGGAAAGAAAACTTGTCCAGTGGAGCAGGTTAACATGAAAATTTCTTAGGGAGGACAGTAAGTTGCAAAAAAAAAAAAAAAAAGTGGTCACATAGACTTTAAAATCTCACCTTTCAACTGGCTTGTTCAATTACAAGTTGTTTTTAATGTTTCTGAACCTTGATTTCTCTAGCTATAAAATGAGAATATTAACACTAGCATGCCTCAATGGGATTTTATGAGGATTAACTAAATGTGATTGTAAAGCATGTTGGGAACATAAAGTACTGGATAAAGTAATTAATATTCATAATTTTGAGACTGGATATGATTTCAAAGGAGAATGGTGTGAGGCAAGTTGCAACCACATTGCAGTTTTAAAGGGAGCAGTTCCAACTCATTTTGTTCCTTTTCTAATCTCTTTCCCTCATGTGCTGGTAAAAACACAACAGAAAACTGATTAATTAAAGTTTGGTAGCCCAGTCGAATTTATTTGAAAACCATTTTTAAGAGTCATAGTGGTCAGCAGTCAAAGGGTAGAGTAACGGTAACTGCCCTGTTGTTCCAGCCAGTTTGAACATTACCACGTAAAACACGGGAAATAACCGCAAAGAAAGCAGAGCAAACCTCTTGGCTGTTAATGTCCAGTCACTTATTCAATTAAAAGTAACCAGCACAGACTCTCTAAATGACTGTCAACCTATGTTTCTGTTGGTTCTGCTGCAGCAAATGGGTCAACTCTTGGTCGAGCAGTGAGCACGACCTATGGATCTAAAATTTGAAGTTCAACTAAGAAGCACCTTCAAAAGGCGATTTACACCATGGAATCACGAGGTTAGTGGATCACCCCAGGGGAGTAGTTATGAGTTTAATGTGAACCTACTCAGTGTGATTCTATTTAAACTAAGAGCTGACGTGAATGTAGTGCTGCCTTTTCCTCTGAGTCTCTGTTCTGTATTATTGCATATGATGCTCCTAAAATCCCTTTAAAGAGAGAGGAGAGACCGTAGTCACTCTAAGGTGTATACAGGAGAGTGAGGCTCTGTCGCATGAGTTACCCGTCCTGGGCAACCTTTTGCCTCATCTTCAATGAAGCTTCACGTTCTGATTAAGCTTGTCAAATTTTCCAAACTTGTGTATCATGTGTGAAAGGGATGTTTTTTTTTTAAAGGAATGGAGCTCTGGGAACAATTTTCCCAGCGTTTTCAAAAAGCAGTATTGATTTTTCTTTCAAACTATCTTTCAGATTCCTTCCCTCTTTTCCGTTCTCACGTCAGCCCTGAAGGTCAAAGTCTCATTACTTAACTTACTAGAGCAGTAGTTTTCAACCCTGACAGCACAGTAACATCTCTCTGGGAGTTTCAAAAGCACTGGCATTTGGATTGGAGTCTCAGAGATTCTGATGTAACTGGTCTGGGATGTGTACGGAGCACTGAGATATCGAAAGTGCCTCTGGTGATTCTCAAGGGTGGCCCAGGAGAGGGACCAGGATCACTGACCATGAATTCTTCTCTCTCCAGATCCGTCCTGGAAGTAGAGCTCAGTCACTCAGTTGTGTCTGACTCTCTGTGACCCCATGAACCGCAGCACGCCAGGCCTCCCTGCCCATCACCAACTCCCGGAGCCACCCGAACCCATGCCCATTGAGGCAGTGATGCCATCCAACCATCTCATTTTCTGTCGTCCCCTTCTACTGCCTTCAATCTTTCCCAGCAATAGGGTCTTTTCAAACGAGTCAGCTCTTGGCATCAGGTGGCCAAAGTATTGGAGTTTCATTTCAGCTTCAACATCAGTCCTTCTGATGAACACCCAGGACTGATCTCCTTTAGAATGGACTGGTTGGATGTCCTTGCAGTCCAAGGGACTCTCAAGAGTCTTCTCCAACACCACAGTTCAAAAGCATCAATTCTTTGGTGATCAGCTTTCTTTATAGTGCAACTCTCACATCCATACATGACCATGGGAAAAACCATAGCCTTGACTAGATGGACCTTTGTTGACAAAGTAATGTCTCTGCTGTTTAATATGCTGTCTAGGTTGGTCAGAACTTTCCTTCCAAGGAATAAGCATCTTTTAATTTCATGGCTGCAATCATCATCTGCAGCGATTTTGGAGCCCCAAAAAATAAAGTCTGACACTGTTTCCCCATCTGTTTGCCATGAAGTGATGGGACCGGATGTCATGATCTTAGTTTTCTGAATGTTGAGCTTTAAGCTTTCTCACTCTTTCATCAAGAGGCTCTTTCAGTTCAGTTCAGTCGTGTCCGACTCTCCGCGACCCCATGAATCACAGCACGCCAGGCCTCCCTGTCCATCACCAACTCCTGGAGCTCACTCAGACTCATGTCCACAGAGTCGGTGATGCCATCCAGCCATCTCATTCTCGGTCATCCCCTTCTTTTTCTTCACTTTTTTTTCACTTTCTGCCCTGCATGCACTTAAACTTCATAAGCATTATAGTAACTAGTTCCATCTTGGTTTTACTAAAAGTACCTCTTATCTCCATTTTCCCTCCTATTTTCTATTCCTAATATAGATATTTCATCTCATATGATTTGAAACTAAAAGTGAAATAGATGATAAATATATTAAAATTCCAGTTCTAGATAAATATTTCCCCAGTAGTGCTTTAACCATTTTACTCATCCAGAAATTCTAAAACCTCAAGCTCTTTGAGTTAGCATTTAATATTCTTCAATTGCATAAAATCTCATTTTACCTCTCTCAGGTTGACTTATCACTAAACTCTTTCTGTATTCCAAATGTACCACACTGAACCATTTGTTCTCCCACCATGCCTCCTACCACTTTATCCCTGTGTCTCAGTTCTTACCTTTCCCTCCACTAAGAAAGTCTTGAGTCAGCTCTAAATCTTTCAATATTAACCAACCCCAATGTGGTAATCAATATGCCACTTTCTTTAATAAGACGTTTCAGTTCTGATAAAAATGGGTGCATTTTCTACCCCATAACACTTTTACTGCTACATCTTATGGTGTGATCTGGTGATGGACAGGGAGGCCTGGTGTGCTGTGATTCATGGGGTCGCAAAGAGTCGGACACGACTGAGTGACTGAACTAAACTGAACTGATGATTATTTATATATTTCATATATTTTTATCCTTCATCCTCTCTTCCTTATAGCTTCTCAATGGCCAAAATAAAATATGAGCTGCTTTAGATTCAGATAGCCTGGGTTCAAATCCTGGTTCTACCTCCTACAAGACATGTGACTTCTAGCAAATTGCTTTCCTCTCTGGGCTTTGTTTTCTTATTTTTCAAATGGGAGATATAAATGCCACCTTCTTACAGGGCTGTGGGGCAAATTGGGCTTCCCTGGTGGTTCAGAGGTTAAAGCGTCTGCCTCCAATGCGGGAGACTCGGGTTCGATCCCTGGGTCGGGAAGATCCCCTGGAGAAGGAAACGGTAACCCACTCCAGTATTCTTGCCTGGAGAATCCCATGGACGGAGAAGCCTGGTAGGCTACAGTCCATGGGGTCGCATAGAGTCGGACACGACTGAGCGACGGAACGGAACGGAACGGATACTTAGAACAGTGCCCTGCACAGGGTGAGTACCAGTAAATGTCAGTTCTTGTCTGTTGCTTGTTTTATCTGGACAGAGAGTACGGCAGTATCTTGTACATTTTAGGCACCGAAAATATTCATCAAATGTACTGAATTCTTTGGAGCTTGAAAAGATCCCAAATACCCACACTATAAATATTTGATAGCTGATGATTTTTAGGTCATTTTTACAGCTACTTGACAGAGCATGTGGGCCAGTGTGACCCTATATTTTGCTTCAAAAAAATGGAAAACATAATATCTGACAGGCTTGATATCCTGTGTTGAAATTCTTGAGTCCCACAGTTGGTGCTAGAGATTCGCCTCTGTGAAATGCCAAAACTGCCAATCACAGTGATTTATTGCATACTCAGTTCTACAGACATTTAAAAAGAAATAGTTGAAAATCCAGAAGCCATTGAAATTCTTTAGCTTAGAGCAAGTATGTGCAAAGAAACTAAATAGGAAAATTATGTATTCTGAGAACAAAACTTCCCAATATAGATATTTCATTTAATAATATATTCTTCACAGGTCTTTGGAGATAAGACTATAAACATGACTGTCAGATTTAACCAGTAAATATTTTAACACCAGCACTTTCTTAAACTCACAGGCATTTGTATATCAGATGTCATAAAGTTGAACTGCCCTTTAGTATTTCAAGACAGAAAAGAAGAATAAACACAATGATCAAGTCAATGTCAAGTGCGACTATTCAGCCAGTTATGGGGGATTTCCCCCTCCTACGTTGACTTTTGAAGTGTTTGAAGTGACTTTTTAAAAAATTAATAATTAATCTTTTTAAGGTGTTCTTTTCGCAGGTGGTGAGGGCAGTTGATGTTAAAGGGGAAAAGATAAGAACAGAGGACAGGTCCTGCCGGTGGTGTTTATAGGGTAATCAGACGCCACAGGGATCACACTGTGAACTCCCACCATAGGTGTTCACGTGAGCTTTGTCTGCAGTGGATTCCCAGGACGCCTTGTCAATGAATTAACTCTGGAGCTGATGTTTGTGCACAGGAAGTAGAATAGTAAAAGTCTGAAGAAACAGTTTACAGCTGCAGAGACAGGGAGAAAGAAAGAAAAAGCGTTAGAGGCAAGTAAGGCTTTTCGGGAGCTGACTGTGGTTCAGACCATGATCTCCTTATGGCCAAATTCAGACTGAAATTGAAGAAAGTAGGGAAAACCACTAGATGATTCAGGTACGAATTAAATCAAATCCCTTATGATTATACAGTGGAAGTGACAAATAGATTTAAGGGACTAGATCTGACAGACAGAGTGCCTGATGAACTATGAATGGAGGTTCGTGACATTGTACAGGAGACAGGGAGCAAGACCATCCCCAAGAAAAAGAAATGCAAAAAAGCAAAATGGCTGTCTGGGGAGGCCTTACAAATAGCTGAGAAAAGAGGAAAAGCGAAAAGCAAAGCAGAAAAGGAAAGATATACCCATTTGAATACAGAGCTCCTAAGAATAGCAAGGAGAGATAAGAAAGCCTTCCTCAGCGATCAGTGCAAAGAAATAGAGGAAAACAATAGAATGGGAAAGACTAGAGATCTCTTCAAGAAAATTAGAGCTACCAAGGGAACATTTCATGCAAAGATGGGCTTGATAAAGGACAGAAATGGTATGGACCTAACAGAAGCAGAAGATATTAAGAAGAGGTGGCAAGAATACACAGAAGACCTGTACAAAAAAGATTTTCACGACCCAGATAATCACAATGGTGTGATCACTCACCTAGAGCCAGACATCTTGGAATGTGAAGTCAAGTGGACCCTAGGAAGCATCACTATGAACAAAGCTAGTGGAGGTAATGGAATTCCAGTTGAGCTATTTCAAATCCTAAAAGATGATGCCGTGAAAGTGCTGCACTCAATATGCCAGCAAATTTGGAAAACTCAGCAGTGGTTACAGGACTGGAAAAGGTCAGTCTTCATTCCAATCGCAACGAAAGGCAATGCCAAGAATGCTCAAACTACCGCACGGTTGCACTCATCTCACACACTAGTAAAGTAATGCTAAAAGTTCTCCAAGCCAGGCTTCAGCAATACGCGAACAGTGAACTTCCAGATGTTCAAGCTGGCTTTAGAAAAGGCAGAGGAACCAGAGATAAAATTGCCAACATTCTCTGTATCATCAAAAAAGCAAGAGAGTTCCAGAAAAACATCTATTTCTGCTTCATTGACTGTGTCAAAGCCTTTGACTATGCAGATCACAATAAACTGTGGAAAATTCTTGAAGAGATGGAAATCCCAGACCACCTGACCTGCCTCCTGAGAAATCTGTGTGCAGGTTAGGAAGCAACAGTTAGAACTGGACATGGAACAACAGACTGGTTCCAAGTAGGAAAAGGAGTACATCAAGGCTGTATATTGTCACCCTGCTTATTTAACTTATATGCAGAGTACATCATGAGGAACGCTGGGCTGGAAGAAGCGCAAGCTGGAATCAAGATTGCCGGGAGAAATATCAGTAACCTCAGATATGCAGATGACACCACCCTTATGGCATAAAGTGAAGAAGAACTAAAGAGCCTCTTGATGAAAGTGAAAGAGGAGAGTGAAAAAGCTGGCTTAAAGTTCAACATTCAGAAAACTAAGATCATGGCATCCGGTCCCATCACTTCATGGCAAACAGATGGGGAAACAGTTTCAGACTTTATTTTTTGGGCTCCAAAATTGCTGCCGATGATGATTGCAGCCATGAAATTAAAAAATGCTTATTCCTTGGAAGAAAGTTATGGCCAACCTAGACAGTATATTAAGAAACAGAGACATTACTTTGCCAACAAGGGTCCATCTAGTCAAGGCTATGGTTTTTCCAGTAGTCATGTATGGATATGAGAGACTATAAAGAAAGCTGAGCACTGAAGAACTGATGCTTTTGAACTGTGGTGCTGGAGAAGACTCTTGAGAGTCCCTTGGACTGCAAGGAGATCCAACCAGTCCCTTCTAAAGAGATCAGTCCTGGGTGTTCATTGAAAGGACTGATGTTGAAACTGAAACTCCAATACTTTGGCCACCTGATGCTAAGAGCTGACTCATTTGAAAAGACCCTGATGCTGGGAAAGATTGAAGGCAGGAGGAGAAGGGGTGACAGAGGATGAGATGGTTGGATGGCATCACTGACTCGATGGACATGAGTTTGGGTAAAATCTGGGAGTTGGTGATGGACATGGAGGCCTGGCATTCTGCAGTTCGTGGGGTTGCACAGAGTCAGATACTGCTGAGCAACTGAACTGAAGACAGTTTATCTTTAAGAAGTCGCATACTGATAATGGCACATGAGAATTTATGTTGTTTTGGGTGTTTTATAACTAACTTTTTTTTTTTCACTTTTGCTGACTGTTAGAGTCCTCTTTGTTCAAAGAATTTATTCATGGGGTCACACTCAGATTAACAATGGAATATCCAGCATGTATACTTCTGGATGGGAGTATATTTCTTTATCTGATTCTTTTATAAGGGTCATTACATGCCAGGCACTATGCTCTAAGTTTTAATAAAATATAATTACTGATTTAATGGTCTGAATAGCCCTGTAAGATAGATACCCTTATTACGCCCATTATACAGATGAGGTAATGGAGGCCCAGAAACATAAAATATCTTGCCCAAGGTCACAGAACAGGGCTAGAAATACGACACGGGCTGTCTGTTGGTCTCTCTGGCTCATGTTTGTAAACACTGAGTTATGTTGCTTCAGAAGAAAAGACACAATAGCAATCAGAGCAGGTTCCCCCTGCAGTTTTAGTGTTTTGCTTTTATTATGTAACTATAAGCAGTACTCCCTTTTGAGGATAATCGGGGATAACGGGGCTAATCTGTTGAAGGAAAGGAATTAAAAAAAAATGCAGCAAAGGAACACCAGGAATTTAAATTGACAGTAAAGTGAGTGTAAAAGTCTCAAAGTGTTTTGGCCCATGGCCTACACTGACCTATGGGAGGAGCTGGTGGCTCAGGGAAAGGTGTACAGTGAGCAAGGAGGTAGTTTTATGAGAAAGTGACAGAGGTGCATGAGAGGACACACATTGAAGGCCAGAAGTGTAGAATTCAGCAAGGACATTATCTCACATCAGAGAACAGTTTCACATTTCCTAGATACTACCCCCTTCCTTCTAGCCTTCTCCACAGTAGGATAACTATTCAAGGATATTCTGCAAAAGATCGCTGTCTGGATGCCTGGATTTAAATCCTCAGTCCACAACTAACTGGCCTTATGGCTTCAGTCCAGATATTATATTTCCCTTGATCACAGCTTTCCCATTGGTGAGACAGGGTTAATAATAGTACCTACCTCAAGGTTATTGTGAGAATTACGTGAACCTACATGAAACACTCCTAGCACAGCGATTACTCAACAGTACTTTTTGACTTTTTCTGTCCTTTATGACATTTGATGTCATGAATGCAATTTTATATTTCACAAATATTTATCTTCTACAGGCTAGGTGCCAGGATATACAAAGATAAACGAAATAAAGTCCCTGCCTTGGGGAGTGTAAAAGACATTCATGATCTACACGACAAAGGCAAATATTTGTTACATGGTTGTACAAATGAGTGAACTACAAATACTGCAATAATTCCTAATCTATTTTCCAGAGCAAAAAAAAAAAATAAAGTTTTAAAGATGCATAATAATTTGATAAAACGCACTGAGTGTTCTCAGCCACGTGTGTCTCTGTGACTTTTCTGGAAGCGTGGTGGAGGTTGCCAGGTGGAGGAGGGTTCTCTGCTCACAGTCTGTGCTCTGGGTATGTCACAGCACAGGTACAGGCGGAGATGGCCTTGAGACGGGTAAAGTCTTTCTCCTTAATGATGCTCAAAGGGTATCAAATATACATTTTAAAGGGGAGGCATGCTGAAAAGAATGGATTTATACACAAGTTTCTTAACTATAGTAACAAGGCGGTATCTAATGTTTGTAAGGCCTAAATCATAATTTCTGGGTAGTAGGTCACAAAAGTTCTTTATACATTTTTCAAAATGGTTTCAGTTTTGTATGCCAATATGCTTCATAAGAAGATATGACAGGTCAATTTTAAATATTTAATATGAGTACCAAATTTATTCTGTTGCTTCAGGTCCCACCCTGCAGCCTACCTCTGATTTTAGCCACAGCTGCAGGGCACACTTTTATACACCCTTAGCTGCAGGCTGACAACATCCTGTACCAAAGCCTCCTCACGTAGACACATTTTCTACCAAACCCACAGCTCCTGCTCAGCCTGTGGACAAAACCAGTCCAGGAACAGCTGGGTGTTGATGTCCAGGGTGAGTTAGCGGATATACTTGCCCTCCCCCGTTTCTACTGTAATAATTGTGAGACACACTCTGTATGCTCTGGCTAAACTGTACCAAATACATTTATTTACACATATATTGCATTATATATATTATATTCATATATATATATTGCATTATATAATATATATATTTTTCTCCTTTCCTATTTTACTTTCCTTGCTCTTTCACTCCTGTTTTCAAGATTATCCCTCAGTAAACAGTCTGCATACAATGCATTCAAATCTTTATCTTAAGCTCTCCTTGGAAAGGGTCCATATTAAGACATAAAATCCCAACACGCAGAAGATTGATAGTCTTAAGCTAGTTAAATAAACTGAGTCAAGGAAAATGTGTAGGTTAGGATACATGGGTATTTTACTCAGAGAGATTGAGATAGAGGTCATCAGTGGAATCTCCTTTCAGACCAATTAACACCATAGAGGCAGGCAGGGTAGCACCCACTACAGTTTCTAGGGAAAAAAATCTTTAAGTAAACTCATCCTTCTAAGAGATATTCAGTGGCTACATATTTCTATAATAGGAGCAGAAATATTATGTTTTAAATACATTAAAAGAAAAATTACAACACATCTTTCTTCTCAATAAACAGTTTTAAGTCCTAACTTAAGTGCTGAAAAGACTTAGAGACATATGGGCCACTTTCACTGAGTTTGAATCAATGAGATCGAAACAATGGCCTCATTCTTCTTTAGTTGGTTTATGACAGCTGCTTGTGTTAGAATGTCAATGAAAGCCTGCGACAGCAATATAAAAGCTATCATATTGATTGTGACATAAGCTTTGAGCTGATTAGAAGAAAAGTACACAGTGCAAAGTATAATTTTTATCACTTTATAGTCATTATAAAAAGACCACAGTGATTATCACTAGCAAAGCTGTTTACACCATGGTGCATGAAACTGACATGTATATAACCCAAACCGAGGCAAACAATAGGAGTTAAGGATAGAGCAAATACACCTGCTCTGAATTAAGAGCATAATAAAGTGATAGGGTCCTTTCTGAAAAGGGGTCTATATACTTTGTATCCCTATATTTGAAGTTCTTAACAAACATGATTATACTTGAGTTTTAAGTTACCAGTGGTGAGCTAAAGAATTTCATTTTAAATCCATTTACTGGTTTTCCCTCTTTTAGCTGTAATAATGTCACTTTTGATATGCCTTGTGCATTTCAGATTACCTATGAATCTGAGTAAGCCCCATGCCAACTTTTAGAAAAACAATCACCCTAAAAATGATTAACAGTTCTTTTAATCTTCCAAGTTTATGGGAACATTATCAGAACAAAATTAAGGAAAGCCTAAATAATTTGAGTCATGTAATCTCTCCTGGCACAAACCAAAAACTGAATTTGTCCAAAAGCTGTTGAAGCCTCTTGAAGTAAATTAGCAAAAGAGGAGATGCTCTCTGAACATGATGGTTGAAATCTGGTCAGTGTCATGAGGTTGTCATTCCTCTTAAAAATTGCTGGGGAGCCCTGTTCAACCTCTGTATTCGGGGGTTGTTTGAGAATTTATCGGAGTGTTTTTTAAGAAATGGGGATGTTTGAGGTAGTGAGGTCGACAGAAAATTGCTAGGTGACAAATGACTTGAGAATTGTTAAATGTTGCAGCTCAGTGCACTTTAGATGTCTCTGCTATAAACAAATGGCATTTCTGTGGAGCGTGTCTCTTAAATGGGCAGAACTATTTGTCTCATAGAATATGACAGACGTTACTCACAAACGCTGCCGGTATGTCAGTCCTTCTGGGAGCGTGGGAGGATTGCATGTCTTTGCCCCATTAAAGTTAGACAGACATCTAACATCATCTGACCGAGAAAATGAGAGTAAAGTAAGTGGTGTCATCTGTGACCTAAAGCATAGAAGAAAGGGCCTATGCACGATTATTCTCTCTTCTCTTTGCCCGGCTAGAACTGGAAGGCTCTTTTGCAAGAGCAGCATGTAGGAAGCTAGAGCCTTCATCTGCCTTAGTCTCTGAGTGACTGCCACAAACCAAGTTCTCCCCTTGACGCACATGGCCATGTGCTGTGTGTGGGAAACAGACCTTTGCTGCATTGTCACAGAAAGGTTAGTGTTTTTTGTTAAACTAGCATATCCTGACTATTTAAAAGGCACTGTTTATGTGAACCAGCCGCCTGGGATTGCAATTACCTTTGATATATAGAATATATGGGTATTGTACTGCAAGGAGATCCAACCAGTCCATTCTAAAGGAGATCAGTCCTGGGTGTTCATTGGAAGGACTGATGCTAAAGCTGAAACTGCAATACTTTGGCCACCTCATGCGACGAGTTGACTCACTGGAAAAGACTCTGATGCTAGGAAAGGTTGGGGGCGGGAGGAGAAGGGGACGACCGAGGATGAGATGGTTGGATGGCATCACCGACTCTGTGGACATGAGTTTGAGTGAACTCCGGGAGTTGGTGATAGACAGGGAGGCCTGGCGTGCTGTGATTCATGGGGTCGCGAAGAGTCGGACACGACTGAGCGACTGAACTGAACTGAACTGAATATTTAATCAGCTATAACTCTACCTTTATAAGCTTGTGTTTAACCTCCAGGCTTATGGCAAGATAATACCACAGGAGAATAAAGTCTAAGTTAGTGGATTCTCAGTGATAGGAATATAACTTGTGTTTATTTGAATTGAGTTGTATTAGAAAGCAAGAGTGCAAGGAAAAAAGGTTTTTGCCAGACACCCTCTTATACCACAGAGAAAAAAAATGTGAGGGAGAAAGACAAATCATGATGAAATAAAAGAAAGGCATCGTGAGCAGTAGGGGTGATATACCCATAGCCGTAACCTAAGCACGTTCAGACCGGAAAACTGGGAATATACTGATGAAGCCAGCCCAAAGTTTGAGGAAAGATAAAGCTGGTCGTACAGATTTCAAAAAGGGACTCAGATGGTAAAGAATCCACCTGCAATGCAGGAGACCTGGGTTCGATCTCTGGTTCCGGAAGATCCCCTGGAAAAGGAAATTACTTCCCACTCCAGTATTCTTGATTGGAAAATCCCATGGATATCTATTCTATTGATAGAGGAATCTGGTGGTCTATAGTCCATGTGGTCACAAAGAGTTGGACGTGACTGAGTAACTAACACACACACACACACACACACACACACACACACACAGGTTTCAAAAGGGTTTTAAGTGAAGCTGTGTATACATGATGTCAAGTTTTATCAAGTTCCGTATTGGTTTTACAGACCTGATCGATTTTTTTTCTATCCAATTGATTGACTAATGCTATGTATATAGAGTGATTTTTTTTTCTCTCTCTCAGAGAGTTGTATGTCATATCTAATCATGTGCCTTATCTCTCAAAGTTTGGAGTTAATTATTTTTATGGTCAAAAAAGATTTTTTCCTAATATCAACTTTTTAAGATCAAGAACAATATAAGGGCTTTCAAAACTTTTGTACTTCTCCTTTTTGATGATAATATTCCCTAAAGGACTGACATTCCACGAGGGCAGAAATGATGTTAGTCTCTTCACCACAGAATCTCCAGGGCCTAGCATAATGCCTTGGACACAGTAGATGCTTATTATCTTCTGAATGAATATATGAATATGTACATCAAGCTTCTAAGCTCTTGTGGTATGGTCCTACTTTATCTTAATCTTCCCTGGTGGCTCAGACAGTAAAGCATCTGCCTACAATGCAGGAGATCCGGGTTCGATCCCTGGGTCGGGAAGATCCCTGGAGAAGGAAATGGCAACCCACTCCAGTACTCTTGCATGGAAAATCCCATGGACGCAGGAGCCTGGTAGGCAACAGTCCATGGGGTCGCAAAGAGTTGGACACGACTTCACTTTCTTTCTTTCACTGTCTTTACTTTGTCTTCCTGCTGTTATTTCTGTTAGGCTCCCTCACACATACTGTGGCCAAACAGGTCTGCGATCAGCTTCATCCCGTCTTTGTTCTCCGATTTACTATCGTTCCCCACTGTGTCCCCATCTCTCTGTCTACTACTGATAGATGCCTTTCCTAGCCAAGAACTTTTCATATATGCTGCCGTTCTCTAAAATGAAAGAAACAGAACTATGAAGTAGGTTCTATTCATAGTAATAACACCATTATACAGATGAGGAAAATAAGGCTTAGAAAGGTAAGGTGTCTCAGTTCTCTGAGCCCCAGAGGTCCCAAAAGCGCAGGGCGGCTAAGCTCTGTCTCCTCACAGGACCACTGCTTCTACCTGCTTTGCTTACTGCTAACTCCTGCTGTTCTTCCTTCAAGCCTCATTCAAACACCACTCCCTCCATAAATCTTTTTTATTATGTTGATCTTCACCGATCTCAATCTCTCTTCTGTTCCAAACACCTGTTACCCTTAAACTCAGCAGCAGGCTGTTCACCCTTACTGGTTTTGTATATATTTCATGTGTACTAACTTAAAGTTTCCAACGAGACCTTGAAGTCTCCAACTGGAATTGAGCACTATCACATATTCCAGGATCTAGCACAGTAGAGATGATCAAGGAAAACTTCCCAAGAAGCAAGTTGAGAAAGAATAAAATAATGCTGCTGCTGCTAAGTCACTTCAGTCGTGTCCGACTCTGTGCGACCCCATAGACGGAAGCCCACCAGGCTCCCCGGTCCCTGGGATTCTCCAGGCAAGAACACTGGAGTGGGTTGCCATTTCCTTCTCCAATGTGTGAAAATAATGCTAGAGTTGCCCTATTTAACGTGGAATTCTCATTTGTCAATTTTTCTCAAAGCTCACATCAAAGATCTAGCCTTTTCTTTTGACATTCTTTATTAATTTATTTTTTAATTTCTGCCACTCTGAAACTTAAAACCAAATCTTTAGCTTTGGAATTGTTAAAAATAGTTTTATAAAACAGGCTGCCTTTTCAAGATGAGGCAAAAACTGTTATTTCCAGTCATTAAAAATGTTTAGGAACAAAGGAATCAGCTGACAACTTGTGCCTGGTGCCATCAGAGAAGCCGGAGATTGGGATGTTTATTTTTACACATTGGGAAGGAAGAAGCAAGGATTAGCCCCCGAGGTTGACACCTCGGATGAGCTCAGTGGTTTTGCATTATATCTCATGAACATAAAGTCTTTCTTCATGCCCCCTGAAATAGGCAGAGGCACAAAAGAGAGCTCCAAGCCAGAGCTCTGAACATAAACTGGATCTAAGCATTAGTAACTGAATCTGATCATATAAACAACTCAGAACAAGTGAAGAAGTGCCAAACTTGCCCTTGTGAGTTTCCTTGTAAGTTAAAAATAAACTCTAACAATTATGTATTCAGATTATAGAAAGGTAATGACATTGAAGCTAATTTAAGTAAATGATTCATGATTCCAAGATACATAAAACTACTACAAAATTAAGTTTATTTTGTGCAAAAGGAAAAGCAAAATAAATGGAGCCCTTGGTTAGGTTTGATATTCTTTAAACAAATTGCAAAATATTTTCCCATGTCAGCTTAAATCATAGATTCAGATTTAGACCAATTTGGGGATAAGGAATAGTTATTACTGGACAGCTTTTTTGTGGACTATGTAAAACAAACACAGTTTAGGTTACTTCTCAATGTAAAGGTGTCCACTATAACTACAGATACTTAGGCTGAGGCCTCAAATAATCCACAAGTTAGGTGAGAGTATCAGAGTGTTAAAGAATCCATCTGCCAGTGCAGGTGATGAAAGAGACTAGGGTTCGATCCCTGGGTCAGGAAGATCCCCTGGAGGATAAAACGGCAACCTGCTCTAGTACTCTTGCCTGGAGAATTCCATGGACAAAGGAGCCTGGCAGGCTACGGTCCATGGGTTCACAGAGAGTCGGATTGACTGAGCATACACATACAACACACACATAATTCTCTTATATATATATGCATGTTTTTAATGGGAAACAAACACTTTTTTTTTATTATGAGTTGATTTCAAGACAGAAAGTGAAAAAAAGTGAAGCTGCCCAGTCGTGTCCAACTCTTCAAGATAGTGACTCGTTTAAAGATCACAGAGTTCGTATCATGGACATAAATAGGAATTGTGAGACCAGGCCAGACGCATGCCCATTTTGGAAACAACACTCCAAAGATCATGCCGTGGGAGAGTGGCAGAGGCTCTCATACTGGTACTTTATGGTCACTTGCTAACTTCCCCATGCTTTTTGGGGATCTTCAGACTTTTGTCATTATTTTTTGCAAAGTGCAATGCCTGTTATTCCTACCACCTCTTTTGATTCACAGGATATCAGGATGGGGACGGTTGCTTACCCTGAGGGCCTTCTCTGTGAGATCTTTTCCAGTCTCACCTCACCCGTCACCCTTCTGTCCCTTTCTTTGTCCTGTCTCTTTGATCCACTGTTGAGATTCAGATGGCCTTGCAGCTAGCTGCTTGTGTTTGGAGAATTTGATCACGTGTCACCTAAACGTGCTGCTCTCCATTATGACTCAGGCTCTGTGGTCTTTACAGCTTTATGTTTTACTAATTTAGCAGTTTCATGACTCTTGCACGTTCTGGTTGTCCTTCTAAATCTAGACCTCCTTAAACTTTCCTTGTGTAAAATTACTGAAATGGAAAGTTTATGGTGTAGTTCAGAACCCCTGGTAATAAGTCTGCTGCTGCTGCTGCTAAGTTGCTTCAGTCGTGTCCGACTCTTTGCGACCCCGTGGACTGTATAGTCCCTGGAATTCTCCAGGCCAGAATATTAGAGTGGGTAGCCGTTCCCTTTTCCAGGGGATCTTCTCAACCGAGGGATCAAGCACAGGTCTTCTGCATTGCAGGTGGATTCTTTACCAGCTGAGCCACACGGGAAGCCCAAGAACACTGGAGTGGGTAGCCTATTCCTTCTCCAACAGATCTTCCCAACCCAGGAATTGAACCGGGGTCTCCTGCATTTGCAGGCAGATTCTTTACCAGCTGATTTATGAGGATGGCAGGAGAGCTATCACAATAGAGTTATCAGAGCCCAGGAATACAACTACATGGATATTTTTGTCTATTTCTTGTAAATGCAACTGTGTTTGAATTTTTTTCCTAACTGAGGTCTTATTAATATCTTCTAGCATGAAACCATGTTTGGTCTTCCAGAGGTGATCATGGTTAACACTTGGTTGTTCTCTAGTAGAATACAACCATTCTCCCTGTTCTGTCCAGATTTTGCAGTGGCCAGACTGGTGAATTACATAAAGCTATGACAGAAGCTATAGTCTTAAAATATTTAGCTCTTTAATGGAAATAATAATCTCCGCTATCCTTCCATGAAGTGATATCGTTTAGATTTGCTTTCTTGACTGAGAAATAATGGCAGCTTTAAAGGCTTTCACTCAGCTTCATCCACTGTGAAAGTGCTTATTCCACATTCCAAGGATCCAACGTGAGGGATAGTCTAACTTTGAATCCTAACTATACTCAAAACTAATGACTACTTAATGTGTCTGTGGACTCAGTGGCTGGGACCACTGTAGCAGATAAATCCACTGCATTAAGTTGTATTTTATCAAAGATTCCATTTATTCCCTGGATCCCACTCTAATCAGGTGTGATAATGATGGTTTGGGTTCCACCTATCAATGTCAATTCAGAATGTAGTATCCAATAGTCTAAAATGTTGTATACTAGTTTTTCCAGGAGTCAGTCTTCTGAGTAAAAGGCTACAGAGCCCTCTATGAACATTAAGTGTATTTTTACCGTATAGACTTGTGATAGAATTGGGAGATAGGCAGTGGATTCTGTTTCTGAAAATTGACCCAGAATTAGGAAATGAAAAGGAATTGTGACTTCTTACTGGCATGACTGCCCTCAGCTCCCTACTCTTGCATTGTTGTTAGAGATTAAGGAGCTTTACTGCTGTCAGGCTATTTATCTCCTAGGCTGTGACAGTCTGTTAACCATTTTCACAAGGCTTTGTGCGTTAACTCTCCATGGCTGCTTGCCAGTTATCATGGTAACAGTGGCCCTACAGCTTCTGGCCATTAAGTGCCACCTCTTGGCCTCTATTGTCCAGTTGGCTAAAAATGAGCCAGGCTCAATGCCCACCTCCCTCAGCGTCAGCCCTGGACAGCAGAGGTAGTCACCACTGAGGCCGGTGCTCCCGTCTGTAGTGCATTCCTGCTGGCCTTGGTGAACACTGGGTCTTGTGAGCCCTCTCCTGGAGCATAGTCCTAGGTTGGATGTTCATTCCCATATGCCTATCTCTTTTGTTCAGTTGCTCAGTTGTGTCTGACTCTTTGCGACCCCATGGACGGCAGCACGGCAGGCCTCCCTGTCCATCACCAACTCAGAGCTTGCTCAAACTCATGTCCATTGAGTTGGTAATGTCAACCAGCCATCTCATTCTCTGTCATCTCCTTCTCCTCCTGCCCTCAATCTTTCCCAACACCAGGGTCTTTTCCAATGAGTCAGCTCTTTGCATCAGGTGGCCAAAGTATTGGAGTTTCAGCATCAGCATCAGTCCTTCCAATGAATATTCAGGACTGATTTCCTTTAATTCCATCTTCCACTATCTTTCATGCCAACTCAGGCATTTTAACTTTGTTCAGTGTGGGCCACGACTTTCTCCAAGCTTCTAAAGCCCTCCTTATAGAGTGTTCCCTATTTCCTGTGGGTACTTGCTGATTTATTGAACTTGTGTCACAAGAAAATGTCTGCAACTCAATAAATTACTGTTCATTCAGTCTTATATTCAGGACCCCTTGACTAAGCACCTTCAAAACCCAGTTCCAGGAGACTCCTCTGGATCCTGCTGGCCCATACCTGCTAATTTTTGCCATTTCTTTGGTGTGTGAGGTATTTCCTGCCTTATTGGACCTGCACATCACCAGCTGGATTATGCTGGGATCGAACTGTAGTGCTCGGGCTGGTGGCCAGGAAGGGGAGTAAGAACAGCTTCCCCGGGGCACTTGCCACCTTGCAGGTGAGGAGCCTCTGTCACAACACATGCACAGGAAAAGTGCCATCTCCCAGGAGGTTGTGTCACCTCTGTAAACTCCATAGGCTCAGGAGAGTCTGCAGAGCTCCCCGCGTCCCCTCCCTGCCTTAGAGGCATCAATCCAGTTCTTCCCATCCCTTCACTCCAGGCCCTAAATATTCTCAATTTAGCATAACATACCTTCCAGGGCTGGGCGTTTAAATGATTCTGGCCCTAACTCTTAGATTCTGTGCCTACTCCTCAACTGTGGCTGTCTTTGCACTGCACCAGATAAAGGACTTCTTTGAGAGGGTAGTCCTGACACATATATGCTACGGAGTGCAAAACAGAGCAAGCGGGAAGCAGCTGTATGTTAATAACTTAGGGGGCCCAGCTCGGCTCTCTGTGGCAGCCTGGAGCTGTAGGTGGGTGGGACGGGATATTTATATATGGCTGATTTGTATTGCTGTACAGCAGAAACCATCATGACACTGTAAAGCAATTATCCTTCAACTGAAAAAAAAAAAAAAAGCTATCAAAAATGCCCTCTGGTTCACGCACTTTGCAGTTAACTCTTTTTTAAACTGATTTAAATTTCTCATTGTCCTTCAGACTGTCAGTGCAATTCAGAAGTAACTGGCTAATTCCACTGTCCTTAAGTGGCATTTTTCCACCATACATTTCAAACATCTGAATCATTGCACCATCAAGAGTATTCCCTTCTCCTGGGTCATTTTCCCAGATCAGTTCAGTTCAGTTCAGTTGCTCAGTCGTGTACGACTCTTTGTGACCCCATGGACTGCAGCACTCCAGGCCTCCCTGTCCATCATCAGCTCCCGGAGTTTACTCAAACTCATGTCCATTGAGTCAGTGATGCCATCCAGCCATCTCATCCTCTGTCATCCCCTTCTCCTTTCACATTCAATCTTTCCCAGCATCAGGGTCTTTTCCAATGAGTCAGTTCTTCACCATTGGTGACATTTTTAGCAGTTGGGCTCCTTCCTTGTGTCAGAGACTCTCTGTGCCTTCTCCTAGATGAGTGTTAAGGGATCCACCAGCCCACAAACCTCATCATAATATATTTCATTGGGATCATTTCTGGTGCCAATTGAGTCAGCTTGGGAAGCAGGTGCCAAAGTGGAGTTAGATGTATGAGAGTTTTATTTGGACAATGGTCCACAGAAGATGAAGGGGAAAAGCATCAGGGTTATGCAAGAGTGTGATGCATGTCTGACCCCTGTAAAGGGAGTTACGGAAGGAGGAGGATGGAATAGAAAGAGCCTCACGTCATGATTCAGCTCGGAGAAGGCACTGGGCAGGCTGATAGAGAGCCCTAGAGAGAAGACTGCCCGTTAGAGAGGTCCCACTTTGGGCAGGAACGGAACAGCTCTAGATAAACCTCCACGCTCTGTGGCTGGTCATAGTGTGGCCTTGGCACGCATGCTGCAGTGGATTCTATGAAGCAGCCCCAGAGTACCCTCCTCACAGCAGGTTCTTTCTAGAAGGGAGATCTGAGCCACTCCAGTGGCTGCCACAGTTATATTTCAGGTGTGGACACATCATATTTTTATTTGAGGGAAGTAATAATTTGTTGATTTTTCCCCTTACATACTAACATTACCCGATGCCACTTTGGCCACCTCACGCGACGAGTTGACTCACTGGAAAAGACTCTGATGCTGGGAAGGATTGGGGGTGGGAGGAGAAGGGGACAACAGAGGATGAGATGGCTGGATGGCATCACCGACTCGATGGACGTGAGTTTGAGTGAACTCCGGGAGCTGGTGATGGACAGGGAGGCCTGGCGTGCTGTGATTCATGGGGTCGCAAAGAGTCGGACACGACTGAATGACTCAGCTGAACTGAACTGAATATTTGGTTTACTTTCAAAACCCTAGTAACCTAGCGCAAACAATTTCCACTCATCCTGCGTCTCTTTTCTTGATCACGACTGTTAGCTCAGAACTCTTTGTATTATTTATAGTTTGAATTATTTATGCCAAATGCATTACTTTGGGTTTTGCATATTAAAATTTATCTGACCACTTTCCTACTCACTGTTTGGATTTAAATCATCTTTTCATAGTGTCTCTATCACTCGAATATGTGTAATGGGGGTCACATCTATAATTTCCCCTTTATAATGAATATTTGCAAGTTTTGACAAGTATTCTTCTGATTTCAGGCCTAAGTATCTCCTTGGATTTACCTAAAGTCTATTAGCTTTAGACTATTTTGAGATCCAGGAGCAGAATCTTCTGCGAATACTCCCTTTACACAGCAACAGGGGACTCAGCCTCTGAGTCAGCCTTGTGTTTCTCTGCTGGAGAGATTGACTGAGGACCCATTAACCTGATGTGAAGAGCTGACTCCTTTGAAAAGACCCTGATGCTGGGAAAGATTGAAGGCAGGAGGAGAAGGGGACGACTGAGGATGAGATGGTTAGATGGCATCACTGACTCAATGGACATGAGTTTGGGTAAACTCCGGGAGTTGGTGATGGACAGGGAGGCCTGACATGCTACGGTTCAGCGTGTTGCAAAGAGGCGGACACAACTGAGCGACTGAACTGAACTGAGCATTAACCTGAAGAATCTGTGAAGTACATGCTGCCTTTTAAGGGTGGAATTTCCTGTATAGAGGGTCATGGCTTAAGAGGCAAATTTTGCAGGTGAAAGCTGTCTTGCTATCTGACTCACCTGACTGTGCCAGGGATACATAAAAAGGCAACAAATGCATGGTCACCTATGGGGTAGGTCAGTGGACTTTGGTGAGGGTCTGCCGATATTCTAGATGAACATGGAGAAAGGTGGTCACTTAAGTCCTGACCATTATACGAAGTTAAACAACTGCCCTCTATGGAACCTTTTATGTGCAACATGACTTCTTCTCTCACGAGACAGCTCATTAATGTACCCCAGGTTTTATGTGCTAGCAATACGATTAATGACTGGAGGTAATCTGTGCTCTCTGTCTTTAATGCTAAGGAATTTGATCAGCTTGATTAGCTTTACTTGGCTCTATAATTTCCATTTATGACTGTCCTGTTGTGTCTCCTGAATGTACTTATGTATTTTTGAAAAGTCTTCATTTCTAATCCTTCTCCACTTACAGAGAAAATGTTTTTCAGGTGCTTGCTTTTTTAGGTTTTAGACCACATTAGTTTCTGGTTTTCTAAGTCATTCAATAATTTAGATGCCCACCACCAAACTTTGTGTCCCCTCCAGGGTAGAATTGTCACTGGAAGCAGATACTTAGTCAGAGACCTAGATACCTAGGTACTTCAGCATCTAGATAAGGCTGTGCATCTGGTTCTTGCTACTGGAATGGAGTGGAAATGTCGTGTCACACTTTTTTTCTGCAGATTGGATACAAAACATAATAAAGTCCTTGGAGATGGCACATTCCCAACATGGAGGGACCAAAGGTCTCTGACTTACACATAAAGAAACACTGTTTGCTCACTGGGAATAACTGGACTAGGTTTAGGAAAATAAGGAAAACAATTAACTTCTATTGCACTGGAATGTTAGTGTTTATTTACTGGCATTACCTTAATGAATACTTGGCTTTCAATAAGGAAAGATCTTAAGAATGGTTTTAAGAAACATCATTGCATTTACCCTAACATCTCTGAGTGTGAGGAGGCAGAATTCATAATGTTCTGTGACACAGGTAGAACAGAAAATCTTTTATGTAAAAATGAAATAATGGTATATCTTTGGATAGAAGTACCACTATATTTTATATATTCTAATAAAATATATTACAGCCACCAAAACCAAAGTAGTGTGACTAAGTTTCAAAAAATGGAAGGATTTGGGTAAGCTGCAAAATTAAGTCGATGTGTAAATTCAGAAACTTCATTTAACGAGTGATAAACTGGTAGAATGTTATAATAGCTGGAAGACAGGGAAGGATTTTGACTAAGACAAGGGAACTGTGTCAAGAAAGGATACTGAAGAGCTCATAATTTAGCAGAAACAAACCCAAAAAGGAGCAGTGAGTGAACCAGTAAAAACTGGCAATCATAAATCAGGAAATCAGTATTTTAAATATAGAAAGTCAGTACCACAGATATGTCTTTTTTTTTTTAATCTCCTGTACTTTAGTAGACTCTAGCTAGAAGCAAAGATCCAAAAAAGCCCTGGATGAAGTAAACAATATTTTTCTCTTGGCACTTTAAATGTTATAAAACATTTTACACATTTTACCTCATTTATTCTTTAACAATGCCCTTGCCAATTAGAAATGTTGGATAGCATTATAAGGATGATGAAGATAAAGAACTGAGGCTCAGAAAATACAGTAATTGTTTACACCAAGGGGCTTCCTGCCAACACTGGCAAGGAGCATATTTGAACTTGACGTTTGTGACTCTTAAATAAAACTTTGAAAAATGAAACAAAACAAACAAACAAAAGCTTATGTAGCTGCTTGTTGTAGGGAAAGGTGTGATGGACTTGAAGTTTTCATCCAAATGTGAAGAGCCACCTGGGAAAATCCATGGAATGATTCGGGGCAGTCCTATCGTTTTCCACAATGAGGCTGAGATATTTATGAACTCAATTTTTATATTTATGCTACTCAGGAGTAAAGTACTGAACAGGCATCAAAGAGAAGTGTTGTGGGCTCTTCCTAATTGGATGGGCCACTTGTGTCAGCAGTCTTTGGAGGACATGTGTTTGGAAACTGGCTTCACCTCCTTAGGAATTAATTTGGAATAATGTCATTTGAGGAATAGTATGATTGCTATTGTTGTTTTGGCTGACTGTATAGAACCTCTCTATCTTCAGGTGCAAAGAATATAATCAATCTGATTTCAGTATTGACCATTTGCTGATGACCATGTGCAGACATGTCTCTTGCATTGTTGGAAAAGGGTGTTTGCCATGACCAGTGTGTTCTCTTGACAAAATCCTGTTAGTATTTACCCTTACTTTAGAAATAATACTTTACACTTTTAAAAACATTTATCTCATTTTTTCCCATTTATTTTATAAACTTGGAATCTATTTTGAAGTATGAGAAGGTATTTAGGATATGAATGTGGAAGTCAGACTCGTTTCCTAAGGAACTTTGAATCCACTGGGTAAACCAGAGTAGTGAACAGATAACATTACTAGACAATCAAGTGCTCTAATGTGTTTACTGAGGGGAGTATATGTGTCAACTCAAAAACCATGGTAAATATAGTCAAAATCCATGGGACATCAACTATATTTTCATAGTAAGTCATCATTAAAACATTTTGTTTTGATGAGTGAAAGTAAAGTGAAAATTGTTCAGTCGTGTCCGACTCTTTGAGACCCCATGGACTATACAGAATTCCACATGGAATTCTCCAGGCCAGAATACTGGAGTGGGTAGCCTTTCCCTTCTCCAGGGGATCTTCCCAACCCAGGGATTGAACGTAGGTTTCCCACGTTGCGGGTGGATTCTTGACCAGCTGAGCCACACGGGAAGCCCAAGAATACAGGAGTGGGTAGCTTATCTCTTCTCCAGGGGATCGTCCCATCCCAGGGATTGAACCGGGGTCTCCTGCACTGCACGCGGATTCTTTACCAATAGAGCTATGAGGGAAGCCCTTGCTTTCATGAGAGGACACTGGAGAAAAGCAGTGGGAATTCTTGTTTTTTCCTCTAATTTTCCATCAGCCTCCTGTTTTGCTTTTCTCACCTTCCGCTCCTCTCTCCTCCATATGTAATCCACACTCTCTTATTCTCTCTCCTACTATTTTTAAGCTAATCTCACAGATGTACTTAAACTTATTTCCATGCAGCACAACTGTGGTTTAAACACTGCAGTCTGTGGAGTCAGACTTCAGGTTCGAATCTGGCCTTGTCTCTTTTTACTTGTGTCACAATTTACCTACAACTTCTGTGTTTAATCTCCTTGTGGAAAACAGCATTCGCTTTATAAGTTTTTGGTTTTTTTGTGAAGATTTAATGAGTTTACACATAAAGTGCTTACTCTCTGGCATGTGGTGAGTGCTCTGTGGTTGAGTATTAGTTCCCTTGCGACTGTCACAAATTGCCGTGTACCTTAGGAATATAAATTGGCATCCATTTATCATCTCACAGTTCTGTAGATCAGAATCTGGGTAAGTTTTCCTGGGTACTCTGCTGAGGGTCTAACAAGGCTGAAATAAAGGTGCTGGCCAGCATAGGCTCTTATTTGAGGCTCTGAAGCAGAATCTGCTTCAAGGTTTAGTCAGGTGATTGACAAAATTCAGTTCTTTGTAGTCGTAGGACAGAGGTCCCTGTTTCCTTGACATGTGGGCCCCTCCATTTCAAAGTCAGATATGGCATGCTGAATTTGTCTTGTACTTTGGTTCTCTCAGACATCTTCTGCCACATATTTCTGACTTTTTTCCTTCTTCTGCTTTTAAGGGCTCCTGTGATTACATAACCTGCTCAGATAATTCAGGATAATCTCTCTATTTTAAATCAGAAAATTAGCATTTTAGTTACCTCTGCAAAGCCTCTTTTGTCGTGAAGTGTAACATATTCACAGACATGATATGGGGTGGTGAAGGTTATAGGAACCAACATTCTGCCTACCACAGACCATTATCTATCATTACTGTTGTAATTTAAATGAGTGAAGGACTAACAGATGTATGGAACAGAATGTCCAGGACAATAAAGTTTTCTAGTGAATTGAATTGAAAATTGATTTGAAAGTTATTTAAAGAGTTAAACTCTGGGGCTAAAGGAACTATTGCTGTGATGAACAAACTCAAACCTTGAACTCATATCTTTTTGCACATATATATACTGATTTCTCTATTTTTAAGGGTAACATTCTGTTACTCTGAATCTTAATGCAAATCTGTCAATACATTTCAAAAATATTTATAAAATTGCAATGCTGAAGTGATCTCTCATTTCAAAAATAGAATAAAATTATTAAGAAAGAGAAGTTAAATAAGAAAGAGAAGTGTTTTCTTATAAAATTTAACTTGGAGAAAGCTTCAGAAATCTGAGAAATTGCACGCCTTTCAAATATAGGTTTGTGAGGATGTGTAGGAAAAGGAACACTTGTACACTGTTGGAATACAAACTGTGCAACCACTTTAGAAAACAGTGTGGAGTTTCCTCAAAAACCATGTGATTCAGCAATTCCACTCCTGAGTATATATCCAAAGAAAAAGAAAACATTAATTAGAAAAGATACATCACCCTAATGTTCATAGCAGCATTCTTTACAATTGCCAAAATATGGAAGTAACCCATCCATCAATAGGTGAATGAATAAAGAAACAGTGTGTGTGTGTGTGTGTGTGCGTGTGCGCGTGTGTGTGTGTGTGCGCGTGTGTGTGTGTTCACACAATGGAAACCTATTCAGCCAAAAAAAGAATGAAATGTCATTTGCAACAATGTGGATGGACTTGGAGAATATTATGGTCAATGAAATAAGACAGACAGAGAAAGACAAATACTGTATGTTATCACTTATATGTGAAATCTAAAAAGTGAAACAAGCTAGTGAAAATAACAAAACAGAAAAAAATGCTTTCTTCTGAAATATACAATTGACTCCTGTTAATATAATAAGGGGCTTCCCAATATAATAAGAAATAAAATGTATTTATTAAATGTCTAAGAAATGATTAAATTTATTAATTATTTAATATAAAATGAAAGTATTTAAACTGTAATTGCTTCTAGGTATTTCACAGTCAGAACAAATCTAAACTAGCTTTTGTTAGAAGCTGAAAACAGAAACCTTCAAAAGATCATGAGGAAGGAAAAATAAAAATAAAGTAAAATACAATGTTTAACTTATTTATGCCTACAGTATGAAGCTAGATAACTGTAATTAACATGATTAATTATTTCTGTAATTAACATGGTTGATTATTTCTAAAAATATTTTTCTTTTGTTTTGCTTGTGAGCATAGTATTCAAAGTGATTTGCCACTCTACACACAGACATCATAAGATGGTCAGTATCAAAATCAGGTTGATTACATTCTTTGCAGTCGAAGATGGAGAAGCTCTATATAGTTTAGCAAAAACAAGACCTGGAGCTGACTATGGATCAGATCATCAGCTCCTGATGGCAAAATTCAGGCTCAAATTGAAGAAAGTAGGGAAAGTCACTAGGCCATTCAGGTATGACCTGAATCAAACCCCTTGTGATTATACAGTGGAGGTGATGAGTAGATTCAAAGGACTAGATCTGGTAGACAGTGCCTGAAGAGCTATGGACAAAGGTTTGTAACATTGTGCATGTTAAAGTCATCCCTAAGAAAAAGAAATGTAAGAAGGCAAAGTGGTTGCCTGAGGAGGCCTTACAAATAGCAAGAAAAGAAGAGAAGCAACAGGCAAAGATATTCCCAACTGAATGCAGAGTTCCTGAAAATAGTAAGGAGAGACAAGAAAGCCTTCTTAAGTGAACAATGCAAAGAAGTAGAGGAATACAACAGAATAGAAAAGAGTAGAGACCTCTAAGAAAGTTAGAAATACCAAGAGAAACTTTCAAGCAAAGATATGCACATTTCGTTCCATTCCGTTCCGTTCTGTCGCTCAGTCGGGTCCGACTCTTTGCGACCACGTGGACTGTAGCCTACCAGGCTTCTCCGTCCATGGGATTCTCCAGGCAAGAATACTGGAGTGGGTTACCGTTTCCTTCTCCAGGGGATCTTCCCGACCCAGGGATCGAACCTGGGTCTCCTGCATTGGAGGCAGACGCTTTAACCTCTGAGCCACCAGGGACAAAAATGGCAAGGACCTAACAGAAGCAGAAGAGATTAAGAGGTGGCAAGAATACACAGGAGAACTGTACAAAAAGCTCTTAGTGATACAGATAAACACGATGGTGTGATCACTCACCTAGAGCCAGACATCCTGGAGTGCGAGGTCATGTGGGCCTTAGGAAACATCACTACAAACAAAGCTAGTGGAGGTGATGGAATTCCAGTTGAGCTGTTTTAAATCCTGAAAGATGATGCTGTGAAAGTGCTGCACTCAATATACAAGCACATTTGGAAAACTCAGCAATGGCCAAAGGACTGGAAAAGGTCAGTTTTCATTCCAATCCCAAAGAAAGGCAATGCTAACGAATGTTCAAATTACTGTACAATTGCACTCATTTCACATGCCAGCAAGATTATGTTTAAAAATGCTCCAAGCTAGGCTTCAGCAGTATGTAAATGAAGAAATCCCAGATGTACAAGCTGGATTTAGAAAATGCAGAGGAGTCAGAAATCAAATTTCCAACATGCTCTGGATCATAGAAAAAGCAAGTGAATTCCAAAAAAATCTACGTCTGTTTCACTGACTATGATAAAGCCTTTGACTATGTGGATCACAACAAATTGTGGAATATTCTTAATGAGATGGGAATACCAGACCACTTTACCTGCTTCCTGAGAAACTCGTATAAAGGACAAGAAGCTACAGTTAGAAATGGACATGAAACAATGGACTGGTTCCAAATCAGGAAAGGAAGTTATATATTGCCAAGGCTATATATTGTCACCCTGCTTATTTAATTAATATGCAGAGTCTAATATTCAGAGTACATCATGTGAAATCCTGAGCTGGATAATCCCAAGCTAGAATCAAGATTGTCTGGAGAAATATCAACAACCTCAGATATGAAGACAATACCACTTTAATGGCAGAAAGTGAAGAGGAACTAAAGAGCCTCTTGGTGAAAAAGAGGAGAGTGAAAACACTGGCTAAAAACTCAACATTCAGAACATGAAGATCATGACCTCCAGTCCCATCACTTCATGGCAAATAGATGGAAAAAATGTGTAGACAGTGTCAGATTTCATTTTTTGGGGGGCTTGACTGAGCGACTGAACTGAAAATCAATGCAGATGGTAACTGCAGTCATGAAATTAAAAGGTGCTTGCTCCTTGGAGTAATAACGATGACGAATAAAACTAGACAGTGTGTTAAAAAGCAGAGACATCACTTTGCTGACCTTTGCTGACAAGGGTCTATATAGTCAAAGCTATGGTTTTTCCAATAGTCATGTATGGATGTGACAGTTTGACTAAAAAGAATGTTGAGTGCTGAAGAACTGATGCTTTCAAACTGTGGTGCTGGAGAAGACAGACTCTTGAGAGTCACTTGGACAGCAAGGAGACCAAATCAGTCCTGAATATTCATTTAAAGGACTGATGCTAAAGCTGAAGCTCTAATACATTGGTCATCTGATGTGAAGAGCTGACTCATTGGAAAAGACCCTGATGCTGGGAAAGATTGAGGGCAAGATGAGAAGGGGTCGACAGAGGATGAGATGGTTGGATGGCATCACTGACTCAATGGACATGAGTTTGAGCAAACTCCAGGAGATGGTGAAGGACAGAGAAGCCTGGTGGTGCTGCAGTTCATGGAATCGCAAAGAGTCAGACATAACTTTGCAACTGAACAACAACAGTGGTAGAATCTTCTGAGCATGGTTACTTCTCCCTAGCTTCTGCTCAGGGCTCAGAATCTCACTGTAGGGCTAGTTATTCATTTCGGGTATTGTGTCTTAGTGTGGGAGTCACTTGGTATTTTTTTCATGGATGATGAATCTCTATATATGTTTACATGAATATACATCTGCACATGTACTTACACACACCCACATTATTAATTTACCTGATCAGTTAGTAATAATGTAAAATTTGCTTTTCAAATGTACTTTGTCTTTAAACTTTAATGTGTGCTCTGCATATTAAAAGCAGTATAATATCAGCTATATTTAAACAGGGACGTTTCGTTGGGAAAGAAGTTGACAGAGATGGACAATGAGCATGTCTAGACCGTCTGAGCTATACCATAACTTGCAATGATCTTTCTATTTTTCTCTCATTTCCTGTCCCTATTTTTTCCCCATCCATTTTTAGAGCTAACTTGCCAAAGTTTTTTCTATGTATGTTTACTCATGCCATAAGTGCTTTTCTCTCGCTTCCCTCACATCAATCAGGTTTTGGCCTAGTACAGCCTTTACTATATCTCTTGGAGTATGGTGATTTAGATAAAAATTCAGCCTTCTTTTGCATAAGCACAAGATATTTAAATCTCCAAGGTTTTATTTATGCAAATATAAAAAAATCATGAGTGACTATGAGTCACTATGAAATTTCAAAATCTCCTTTTAGCTGTAGTTAATAATTTACAGATTGAAGAATACTTGCTGGATTATGATCAAACCTTCAGACAAGAGGATGCTAAGATGATAGCTTTTCACTACTTAGCATCCATTTATATGATATCATTGAGACTTTTGGCATAGAGTTCATGCTCAAAATCTTTTTAACATCTGTGTGACTATTTTTTTTATGACTGAAGATTCAATATTTATTAATCTCTCAAATCCCAGTTGGATTTCTGAATACTTTCTTTGAGGAGTGCACAAAATATAATCTCAAAACAAATCAGAAGTGTAAGGTAGAGGTTTTTAGTTTTAAGAAATGCAAGAGTTCCTGCTATACTTAGGGAGTTAGGTTTAATGTAGTGAAATATTTTATATGTCTTTGCATTTTCTTTCACTTAAATCTGTCATGCAGAATGCAAAGAAAGTTGAAAATCTCAGCAATAATAGGCAGATTAGATTTAGAAAGGAATGAATTGGTGCCTGTTTTATGATATATATCACAGTAAAGCAGGTGTGCAGATTCTATGTTTTTCAGAAATGCATAATCCATGATGGTAGACATATTAAAATTGCTTTTGGGAAATGAAGATGACATTCATTTGACATAGAGGGGGATACTTAATCTCTGTAGGTACATCAGATTGGGGAAAAGCAGTTTTTTCATTTGGGTTACATTTATTATCATTTCTGCACTTTTGATAAGATGGTTGAAATGAACGGATCAACTGAGCTGC
This sequence comes from Moschus berezovskii, assembly GCF_049115385.1. Classification (NCBI taxonomy): domain Eukaryota; kingdom Metazoa; phylum Chordata; class Mammalia; order Artiodactyla; family Moschidae; genus Moschus; species Moschus berezovskii. Next base: position 12,884,820 of record NC_142467.1, read on the forward strand.
AAGCACACAGAAGGCTATGGTTATAGGCATGAAATAAACAGTTACTAACAGGGTTTTCAAGATAAATGTAATATACTGAGCTGGCACCAACAAGAAGGCTAATTTGGAAACAGTACAGAGAAGGTTTAGTAAGAGGAATATTATTTTGGATGAAACATTAATACAAAATACATAATTGCACAAAAGATTGTTTTGTTCCTGTTTTTTTTTTTCTGTTTGATTTTGCTTGAAGCTGTCATGAATGGCCCCTTCCATGGATCACAGCCTTGTGGTGAAAGGTCTTGTGTAACTCAAAGAAGCTATGAGCCAAACCATGCAGGACCACCCAAGATGGACGGGTCATAATGAAAAGTACTCATAAAATGTGGTTCCCAGGAAGAGGAAATGGCAACCTACTTCAATATTCTTGCCTAGAGAACCTCATGGACAGTATGAAAAGGCAAAAAGATAAGACACCGGTGAAGATGAGCCCCCCAGGTTGGAAGGTGTGCAATGTGCTACTGGGGAAGAGTGGAGGGCAATTACTATAATAGCTCCAGAAAGGGTGGAGTGGCTGGGCCGAAGCAGAAATGACAATCAGTTGTGGGTATGTCTGGTGGTGAAAATAAAGTCCTATGCTATAAAGAACAATGAACCTGGAATGTTAGGCCCACGAATCAAAGTAAATTGAATGTGGAAAAGCAGGAGATGACAGGAATGAACATGGACATCTTAGGGATCAATGAATTAAAATGGACAAGAAGGGGCAAATTTAATTCAGATGACCATTATATCTATTACTGTGGGCAAGAATCCCTTAGAAGAAATGGAGTAGTCCTCATAGTCAATGAAAGAGTTCAAAATGCAGTTCTTGGGTGCAATCTCAAAAATGACAGAACTGTCTTGGTTTGTTTCCATGGCAAACCATTCAACATTACAGCAAATCTAGTCTATGCCCCAACCATTAATGCCAAAGAAGCTGAATTTGACCTGTTCTATGAAGACCTACAAGATCTTCTAGAATAATACTAATGAAAGATGTCATTTTCATCATGTGTGAGTCATTAAGTCATGTCCAACTCTTTGTAACCCCATGGACTGTGGCCTGCCAAGCTCCTGTCTCCATGGGATTCTCCAGGAAAGAATACTGGAGTGGGGAGCCATTCCCTTCTAGAGGGGATCTTCTTGAAGCAGGGATAGAACTTGGGGTCCTTTTCATTAGGGAATTGGAATGCAAAAATAGGAAGTCAAGAGATAAATGGGGTAACAGGTGAGTTTGATCTTGTAGTACAAAATGAAGCAGGGCAAAGGCAAACAAAGTCTCATAAAGAGAATACATTGGTCACAGAAATCATTCTTTTCCAACAACCCAAGAGACTACTCTACAGTGGACATCACCAGATGGTCAAAACTGAAATGAGATTATGTTTTTTGTGGCCAATGATGAGAAGTTCTATATGGTCAGCAAAAACTACACCTGGAGCTGACTGTGGCTCAGATCATGAGTTCCTCATTGCAAAATTAAGACTTAAATTGAAGAAAGTAGAGAAAACTACCAGACCATTCAGTGCAGTTCAGTCGCTCAGTCGTGTCTGACCCTTTGCGACCCCATGAATCACAGCATGCCAGGCCTCCCTGTCCATCACCAACTCCCGGAGTTCACTCAAACTCATGTCCATCGAGTCGGTGATGCCATCCAGCCATCTCATCCTCTGTTGTCCCCTTCTCCTTCCTCCCACAATCCTTCCTAGCATCAGAGTCTTTTCCAGTGAGTCAACTCGTCGCATGAGGTGGCCAAAGTATTGGAGCTTCAGCTTTAGCATCAGTCCTTCCAACGAACACCCAGAACTGATCTCCTTTAGAATGGACTGGTTGGATTTCCTTGCAGTCCAAGGGACTCTCAAGAGTCTTCTCCAACACCACAGTTCAAAAGCATCAATTCTTTGGTGATCAGCTTTCTTCATAGTCCAACTCTCACATACATACATGACCACGGGAAAAACCATAGCCTTGACTAGATGGACCTTTGTTGGCAAAGTAATGTCTCTGATTTTAATATGCTATCTAGGTTGGTCATAACTTTCCTTTCAAGGAGTAAGAATCTTTTAATTTCATGGCTGCAATCAGCATCCGCAGTGATTTTGAAACCTAAAAAAATAAAAAGTCTGACACTGTTTCCACTGTTTTTCCATCTATTTCCCATAAAGTGATGGGACCAGATGCCATGATCTTAGTTTTCTGAATGTTGAGCATCAAACCAACTTTTCACTCTCCTCTTTTACAAGAGACTCTTTAGTTCTTCTTCACTTTCTGCCCATAAGGGTGGTGTCATCTGCATATCTGAGGTTATTGATATTTCTCCTGGCAATCTTGATTCCAGCTTGTGCTTCTTCCAGCCCAGCGTTCCTCATGATGTACTCTGCAATATAAGTTAAATAAGCAGGGTGACAATATATAGCCTGGACGTACCCCTTTTCCTATTTGGAACCAGTCTGTTGTTCCATGTCCAATTCCAACTGTTGCCTCCTGAACTGCATACAGGTTTCTCAAGAGGCAGGTCAGGTGGTCTGGTAATCCCATCTCTTTCAGAATTTTCCACAGTTTATTGTGATCCACACAGTCAAAGGCTTTGGTGTAGTCAATAAAGCAGAAATAGATGTTTTTCTGGAATTTTCTTGCTTTTTCCATGATCCAGCGGATGTTGGCAGTTTGATCTCTGGTTCCTCTGCCTTTTCTAAAGCCAGCTTGAACATCTGGAAGTTTACAGTTCACATATTGCTGAAGCCTAGCTTGGAGAATTTTGAGCATGACTTTACTAGCATGTGAGATGAGTGCAATTGTGTGGTAGTCTGAGCATTCTTTGGCATTGCCTTCCTTTGGGATTGGAATGAAAACTGACCTTTTCCAGTCCTGTGGCCACTGCTGAGTTTTCCAAATTTGCTGGCATACGGAGTACAGCACTTTCATAGCATCATCTTTCAGGATTTGAAATAGCTCAACTGGAATTCCATCACCTCCACTAGCTTCTGTTAGGTCTATACCATTTCTGTCCTTTATTGAACACATCTTTGCATGAAATGTTCCCTTGGTATCTCTAATTTTCTTGAAGAGATCTCTTGTCTTTCCTATCCTGTTGTTTTCCTCTATTTTGTTGCATTGATCGCTGAGGAAGGCTTTCTTATCTCTCCTTGCTATTCTTTGGAACTCTACATTCAGACACTTATATCTTTCCTTTTCTCCTTTGCTTTTCGCTTCTCTTCTTTTCACAGCTATTTGTAAGGCCTCTTCAGACAGCCATTTTGCTTTTCTGCATTTCTTTTCCATGGGGATGGTCTTGGTCCCTGTCTCCTGTACAATGTCACGAACCCCCGTCCAGAGTTCATCAGGCACTCTATCAGATCTAGTCCCTTAAATATATTTCTCACTTCCACTGCATCAGCTATGTCCTAAATTGAAGCCCTTATGAATATACCATGGGTGTCACAAATATATTCAAGGGATTAAATCTGGTAGACAGAGTACATGAAGAACTATGGATGGAAGTTCGAACACTGTACAGGAGGCAATGAACAGGATCATCCCAAAGAAAAAGAAATGCAAGAAGGAAAAGCAGTTGTCTGAGAAAGCTTTACAAATAGCTGAGGAAAGAAGAGAAGCAAGGCAAGGGAGAAAGGGAAATATATACCCAAGTGAATGCAGAGTTCCAGAGAATAGCAAGGAGAGATAAGATCTTAAATGAACAATGCAAAGAAATGGAGGAAAAGAAAAGAATGGGAAAGACTAGAGATCTTTTCAAGAAAATTGGAGATATCAAGGGGACATTTCATGCAACAATAGGCACAATAAAGGAAAGAAATGGTAAGGAACTAATAGAAGCAGAAGAGGTGGTGAGAAAACACAGAACTATACAAAAAAGTTCTTCATGACCCAGATAACCATGATGGTGTGGTCACTCACCTAGAGCCAGACATCCTGGAGTGTGAAGTCAAGTGGGCCTTGGGAAGCATTACTCCAAGCAAAGCTAGTGGAGGTGATAGAATTCCAGCTGAGCTATTTAAAATCCTAAAAGATGATGCTGTTAAAGTCCTGCACTCAATATGTCAGCAAATTAAGAAAACTCAGCAGTGGCCACAGGACTGGAAAAGGTCAGTTTTCAATCCAGTCTCAAAAAAGGGCAATGCCAAAGAAAGTTCAAACTACCATACAATTGGGCTCATTTAACATGTTAGCAAGATAATGCTTAAAATCCTTCAAGGTAGGCTTCAGCAGTATGTGAACCGAGAATTTCCAGATGTACAGGCTGGATCTCAAAGAGGCAGAGGGAACAGACATCAAATTGCTGGCATTCATTAGATCATGGGGAAATCAAGGGAATTTCAGATAAACATATACTTCGGCTTCACTGACTACGCTAAAGCCTTTGTATGGAAACTGGAAGGTTCTTAAAGAGATGGGAGTAGCAGACCACCTTACCTTCCTCCTGATAAACCTGTATGAGGGTCAAGAAGCAACAGTTAAAACCAGACATGAACAACTGAGTGGTTCCTAATTTTGAAAGGAGTATGCCAAGGCTGTATATTGTCTCCCTGCTTATTTAACTTCTATGCAGAGTACATCATATGAAATGCCAGGCTGGATGGCTCAGAAGCTGTAATCAAGATTGCCGGGAGAAATATCAACAACCTCAGATATGCAGATGACACCACCCATATGGCAGAAAGTGAAGAGGAACTAAAGAGCCTCTTAATGAGGGTGAAAGAAGAGAGTGAAAAAGTTGGCTTAAAACTCAGCATTCAAAAAACTAAGCGCATGGCATCTGGTCCCATCACTTCATGGCAAATAGAAGGGGAAAGAGTAGAAGCAGTGAGATTTTATTTTCTTGGATTTCAAAATCACTGTGGACAGTGACTGAAGCCATGAATTTAAAAGATGCTTGCTTCTTGGAAGGAAAGCGATGACAAAAAGTCATAGGGTATTAAAAAGCAGAGATATTACTTTGCCTACAAAGGTCCATATAGCCAAAGCTATGGTTTTTCTGGTAGTCATGTCTTGATGTGAGAGGTGGATAGAAAGAAGGCTGAGGGCTGAAAAATTGATGGTGCTGGAGAAGCACTCCTGGGAGTCCCTTAGACAGCAAGGAGATCAAACTAGTCAGTCCTAAAGGAAATCAACCTGAATATCCATTGGGAGGACTATTGCTGAAGCTCTAATACTTTGGCCACCTGATGAGAAGAGAGATGTCATTGGAAAAGACCTTCATTTAGGAAAGATTGAAGGTAAAAGGAGAAGAGGGAAGCAGGGGATGAGATGGTTAGATAGCATCACCAACTCAATGGACGTGAATTTGAGCACACTCCTGGAGATAGTGGAGGACAGAGGAACCTGACTTCCTATAGTCCACAAGGTTGCAAAGAGTCAGACATGATTTAGTGACTGAACAACAGAAATAATACCATGAGCAACAAGTGAGGTTACCATAGTTTTTTCTCTTATAGATATTTTTTACTCAGGGTATCTTTCATGCATGCATATTTGGTGTCCATTATTCAATTAAACGGATATGTAAACAAATTCCCATTATCTGCTTTGACAGCCTAATCATCAGCTGTTACATGGAGTTTGAACCAATTCTTTCTTAAACCTTTTAATTAAAACCGGATAATTTAAAGTATGCAAATGATGATTTGACATACAGTAAGTCTCCTACATCTGAACTTTTAAGTTGTGAACTTTCAAACGCACGTTCATGTGTCCAATCAGGTAAGTTAGTTCACATATCCGATGTACATTGAAATGTGTGTGCAGCCTCCTTAAGATGGTTGTGCCTTTGTGAACTTTACTGTACAGTCCCTGGTGGCTCAGAGGATAAAGAGTCTGTCTGCAATGCAGGAGACCCAGGTTCGATCCCTGGGTTGGGAAGATCCCCTGGAGAAGGAAATGGCAACCCACTCCAGTATTCTTGCCTGGAGAATCCCATGGGCAGAGGAACCTGGCGGGCAACACTCCATGGGGTTGCAAAGAGTCGGACACGACTAATCGACTTTACTCACTCACTCACTTAGAAAGTACAGTGGTATAGCATCTTTATTTCAAGTCCAGGATGTCCTGAAGCAAGTGGAAAAGCAGTGGTGATGTAGCTGGTACAGATAAAAAGCATCAAGAAATAATTATGGAAACAAAAGTGAAAATAACTGAGTATGAAGTAGGGAGAAAAGATGATAGACATTGCCTATTCTTATAAATCATTCAACCACTGGAACAGTTCTAAAGAAGGACAAGATCATTGGACTTATGAAGGCTGCTGTGCTGATGTTGTAGACAATAATATCAAATAAATGTGGGAAAGTGATGGGCGAGATGGAGAAACTTCTCTGTGTGGACGCAACAGCATCAAGTCCTGCTCAACTTAACGCTGATTCAAGAGAAAGCTAACAGCCTTTACGAAGACTTAAAGAGGAAACACATGAAGAATAAGAGGGTATAACTTTTAAAGGCGGCCGTGGCTGGTTTTATCGATTCGAGCCTAGAGCCAACCTTCAAAACATAAAAGCAAAGCGTGAGGCCGCGAGTGTGCCCATGGTAGCTGCCCAGGAATTTCCTGAAATGCTTTGAGATATTATTGATGAAGGCACATACTGTAAAGACGAAGACCTGATGGAATTGGGGGCCCAGAGAAAGGATAAAAAGAGGCAAGAGAAAGCAGAGGCCACTGAAGAACTGAAGCGATTCATGATGCAGGGAACGACAAGGGGATTTTCAACATCTGAGGAGGTAGGTAGTTTTTTGAGCCACAGAACCTGGACACAAAACAGCACCTGAAGGTTGCAGGAGCCATTCCGAATGCGATCCAGTGCTACTGATCTATCAATGACAAGAAAAAAAGAGATACCACCAAGAAATGACTGGATTTTTTTTTTTTTAAGAGGGCAGATAGAATTGAATCCAGCAGGGAACCGGAACGTGTGCCATTAACGTCAGGTGTGCGTCAAACTGCAGCGTGCCGTCCTTCTCTTGTTGCTGACAATCCTTCAGCTCTACCGTCTCCCACCTCTTTTCCCTCCTGCAGTCACTAATGCTTCTTGCCTGTTCACGTGATGCCAGCCCCTGTGTGCCAGCCATTGTACTGTGTTACTGGACTTCTCAAGGTACTCTAAGAAAAAAAAAGTTTTATTTTTGCATTTGTTCATTTTTATGTATTATTTGTGTGAAAAATATTACAAGCCTATGACTGCACAGTACTGATTGTGTTAGCTGGGTACCTAGGCTAACTTTGTTGGACTTATGAACAAATTGGAACTCATTGGTGGGTAGGACTGTCCATATGCACAGAAAAAGGATTACCGCAGACAAGCTATCATCTGCAGTAATAGAGACAACATATCTCACATTTCCATTTCTTGGGCATAATGAGAGCCCCTAAAATCTACTATTTTAGCAAATGCTTCCTCTACGTTGTGGCAACTGTAAATAATGCGGCTATGAACGTTGGCATGCATGTTATCTTTTCAAATTAGTGTTTTTCTTTTTTTGGATATATATATATATATATATACCCAAGAATGGAATTGTTGGCTCAAATGGTAGTTCTATTTTTAGTTTTTTGAGAAACTTCCATACTGTTTTCCATAGTGACTGCACCAATTTACATTCCCACCAACCATGTAAAAGCATTCTCTTTTCTCCACATCCTCGCCAACATGTATTATTTGTGGTCTTTTTGTTGGTCGTCATTCTGACAGGTGGGAGGTAATATCTCATTGTGGCTTTAAGTTTTTGAACTGTGGTGCTGGAGAAGACTCTTGAGAGTCCCTTGGACTGCAAGGAGATCCAACCAGTCCATTCTAAAGGAGATCAATCCTGGGTGTTCATTGGAAGGACTGATGCTAAAGCTGAAACTCCAATACTTTGGCCACCTCATGCAACGAGTTGACTCACTGGAAAAGACTCTGATGCTGGGAAGGATTGGGGGCGGGAGGAGAAGGGGATGACAGAGAATGAGGTGGCTGGATGGCATCCCCGACTCGATGGACATGAGTTTGAGTGAATTCCGGGAGTTGGTGATGGATAGGGAGGCCTGGTGTGCTGTGATTCATGGGGTCGCGGAGAGTTGGACACGACTGAGTGACTGAACTGAACTGAATGATTAGTTAGAACTGGACGTAGAACAATTGACTGGTTGCAAATAAGGAAAGGAGTGCGTCAAGGCTGTATATTGTCACCCTAATTATTTAACTTATATGCGGAGTACATCATGAGAAACGCTGGGCTGGAGGAAATACAAGCTGGAATCAAGATTGCAGGGAGAAATATCAATAACCTCAGATATGCAGATTTCACCACCTTTATGACAGGAAGTGAAGAAGAACTAAAGAGCCTCTTGATGAAAGTGCAAGAGGAGGGTGAAAAAGTTGGCTTAAAACTCAACATTCAGAAAACTAAGATCATGGCATCTGGTCCCATCACTTCATGGCAAATAGATGGGGAAACAGTGGAAACAGTGGCTGACTTTATTTTTCTGGGCTTCAAAATCACTGCAGATGGTGATTGTAGCCATGAAATTTAAAGACGCTTACTCCTTGGAAGAAAAGTTATGACCAACCTGAAGTGAAGTGAAGTGAAGTTGCTCAGTTGGGTCCGACTCTTTGTGAATCCATGGGCTATAGCCTACCAGGCTTCTTCGTCCATGGGATTCTCCAGGCAAGAATACTGGAGTGGGTTACCATTTCCTTCTCTAATCTAGGCAGCATATTAAAAAGCAGAGACATTACTTTGCCAATAAAGGTCTGCTTAGTCAAGGCTGTCATTTTTTCCATTATTCATGTGTGGATGTGAGAGTTGGACTCTAAAGAAAGCTGAACACTGAAGAATTGATGCTTTTTAACTGTGGTGTTGGATTAGACTCTTGAGAGTCCTTGGGACTGCAAGGAGATCCAACCAGTCCATCCTAAAGGAAATCAGTCCTGAACATTCATTGGAAGGACTAATGCTGAAGCTTAAACTCCATTACTTTGGTCACCTGATGCACAGAACTGACTCATTGGAAAAGACCCTGATGCTGGGAAAGATTGAAGGTGGAAGGAGAAGGGGACTACAGAGGATGAGATTGTTGGATGGCATCACTGACTCAATGGACATGAGTTTGGGTGAACTCTGGGAGTTGGTGATAGACAGGGAGGCCTGGCGTGCTGCGGTCCATGGGGTCGCAAAGAGTTAGCCTCAACTGAGTGACTGAACTGTACTCAACTGAATGATTAGTGATGTTGAATATTTTTTCATGTTCCTGTTAGCACTTTTTATGTATGTTGATGTATGTTTGTGTATGTTGGATATTAACCCTTTATTGGTCATATCATTTGCAAATATTTTCTCCCATTCATTAGGTTGTCTTTTTGCTTTGTCAATGATTTCCTTTGCTGTGCAAAAACTTTTAAGTTTAATTAAGTCTGATTTATTTTTGGTTTAGGAAATGCATTAGGAAATGGATTGAAAAACATTGCCACGATTTATGTCAAAGAGTGTTCTGCCTATTTTTTTCCTCTAGGAGATTTATGGTTATTTGGTCTTACACTTAGGTCTTTAGGTCTCCCCTGAAAGCTCAGCTGGTAAAGAGTCCACCTGAAATGCAGGAGACTTTGGTTCGATTCCTGGGTCGGGAAGATCTGCTGGAGAAGGGATAGGCTACCCACTCCAATATTCTTGGGTTTCCCTTGTGGCTCAGCTGGTAAAGAATTTGCCTGCAATGAGGGAGACCTGGGTTCAATCCCTGGGTTGGGAAGATCCCCTGGAGAAGGGAATAGTTACCCACTCCAGCATTCTGGCCTGGAGAATGCCATGGACTGTATAGTCCATGGGGTTGCAAAGAGTCAAACATGACTGAACGACTTTCACTTCACTTTCACTTCAGTTTCACTTTAGGTTTTTAACCCACTCTGAGTTTACTTTTTGTATATTGTATAAGAGAATGTTCTAATTTCAATCTTTTATATATAGCTGTCCAATTTTCCTGGCACCACTATTGAAGAGACTGACTTTTCTCCACTAGCACATTCTTGCCTCTGTTATAGATTAATTGATTGAAAGTGTGTGGCTTGGCACAAATTTAATTTTTTTATGAAGCAAAAAATTGTCTAATTTTGCTTGATTTTCTATGCACATATCTTTTTCAACCACAAACTCTTGTGCATCGAGTGTTCTATTAATTTATTATTCCAGAAGAAGTATTTCCTTGAGCCCTCTGACCCGCTTCAATCGGGACTGTGTACCCTCTATGTCTGATTGCATGCGTGATAAGTTGCTTCAGTCATGTCCAACTCTTTGTGACCCCAGGGACTGTAACCCTCCAGGCTCCTCTGTCCATGGGATTCTCCAGGTAAGAATACCAGAGCCAGGTGCCACACCCTCCTCCAGGGGAACTTGCTGACCCAGGGATCGAACCCTCGGTTCTTACATCTCCTGTGTTGGTAGGCGGGTTCTTTACCACTAGCGCCACCTGGGAAGCCCTAAGTCTGATTACTCAGCGGTCATCGTGGTGTCTTCTGTCACCACCATCCTGGACTCACCTCTTCTTCCCGTGCTCTTTCCTGTTTCCCGTGAACTTTCACCTTTGTTTCAATTTTATTTTGGTGGATCATCTCTGTCTAGAAGATCCTTGAGAAAGGACGCATGGGGGTAAGAATTTTGAAGCTTTGTCTCATGTGAAAATGTCTTTACTTCTATTCCTTTTTATTGATACTTCATCTTGACATTGGATTCTTTACTTATTTTTCATCAGAAATCTGAAAGCTCTTCTCTTTTGACTTTTAATGCTCCCAGTTTCCAAAGTTGCTGCTGACAAAAACCCAAAGCCATATTAATTTCTGTTCCATTTTAGGTGATCTCTCTTTGTCTCTCTGGGACCTTGTTGAATCTTCCCCTTGTGTTCTGAAGTATCACAATGATGTACAGTGATAAGATCTGTCTGCATTCACTGGGCATGTTGTTGGTCTTTCAACTTGAAAACTTAAGTTCTTGGAGTTTTGGAAAAATTTTAAAAAAACATTTTGCTTGTCATTTTCTTCCCACTTTTTTTTTTCTTCAGTTTTACACTTCTGGAATACATTTTTTTTAATAGTAGACTTTTTGAATTGATCCTCTTATTTTCTTGTTATTTTTGTTCTCCTGACCTAAAATTACTTTTTGCTACTCTTCTCATTTCTGTTATGCTGTATGAAATCAATGCTTTCTTTGTATTTTTGTCTTTGATAATTGGTGTCTAAACATTATAATTTGAAACAATTTTGTTAAATCTGTTTTTAAGTTTACTTTTAGCTCAAATGCATTATCTCCTTTCAAGTCAAGTGAGCTGAAGGTCCTTATAACCGTTGTCCTGTTGTTTTATTTTAAATTTAGAAAAAAATTTAAACTTTATCTTCTATTCTTTACCATCTTAGCTAATATTTTAACTATGGAAGCACTCGTTTGGTTCTCAGAATGTTCTTTTTTATTATAGCGTTCTATTCCTTTTCTCAGAGAAGGCAATGGCACCCACTCCAGTACTCTTGCCTGGAAAATCCCATGGATGGAGGAGCCTGGTGGGCTGCAGTCCATGGGGTCGCTAAGAGTCGGACACGACTGAGCGACTTCACTTTCACTTTTCACTTCCATGCATTGGAGAAGGAAATGGCAACCCACTCCAGTGTTCTTGCCTGGAGAATCCCAGGGATGGCGGAGCCTGGTGGGCCATGGGGTCGTACAGAGTCGGACACAACTGAAGTGACTTAGCAGCATTCCTTTTCTACAAAGTTATACTATCTTCTTTTGCATTTTGGTGGATATTAATAATGGATGTATCTTCAAAGCTCTCTTCCCTGTGCACAGTCTGCTTCCCCCAAGTTGCTTTTTATAGTTTTCATACTTTTCACATTGCAGGCATTCCTCAGATGTCTAACAGTTCTCGGGGACCAAAAGCTTTGACTGGCAGCTCTGGTACATGAGTGGATCTTGTCACCTGTGAACCTCAGGGCAGAAGGATCTAGGCACACTTTCCAGTTTTGTGACCTCCGGATGCATTCTCTCGAAGAGGTCTGAACTGCCAGAGAGAGCTTTTCTAAGCCTCTGCCTGGAGGGTGATGGCCTGGTTGCTAGCCGTTAGGAAACCAACAAGGGGAGGAAAGCTGGAGGACTCAGACAGTGTTCAGACTTGTCCTTGCTGTTTTATCATGCTTCCCGTGCCATCCACCCTGTAAGGGGCCCTTGTTTCATCGTTTTAAGAGAACACACTTCCCTATTGAGCAAACATTCAAGAGGCGCGGTCATTTGATTGCCTTAAGCTGGGAAGCAGATCTTGGGACTTGACGGCTCCTTAAAGTCCTCCTGATTTCAACTCTCCCCTTCTACTCACACTTACCTGATGCTACTGTATCCTTAGGTTTTTGAGGATTCTGTGTTAGAAATCTGATGAGTTTTCAGCTTTCTGAGTTGCTAGGATAAGATTCTGCTTTCTGGGGTCTGTTAAACCCTTTGCCAATTGAACATCTGCTTTCCAGCTTCTAAAATTTTGTTGCTGCTGCTTCTTTCATTCTTCCTGTGTTTTGGGGTTGGTATGCCTTGGGTGGGAAATCAATTTGCTATTATCTTAGTGAATTTCAGGAGGGAACAAAATTAGACGAATGTGTTCAATCTGGGGCAGACTGTATTTTCCAAACGTGATAACCATAATATCTCCTGTCCTTTTATGCTCTTTTGACGTGACTATGGCATTCCTTCTATCAGGTAGTTGGTCCTGTTTTTCCCTGCTCTCGAATCCTGATGAACTTTTCACTATGGCGGAAGTGGTGCTTTATGATTTCTGAAGCTAGGTCACAAAATTCTATGAAACTTCTGCTGGGACACTTGCCCTTGGAATCTAGCCATCACAATGTGACTAGAACACAGTGAGCCAGTTGGAGAGTAGTAAAAGCTGTGATGGAAGAGAGAGGATTTGTTTTTACTGGACATGAGTCACAAAATCTGTTCTTCAATTCTAGTTTTTCCAGGTAACTGTGATTTCAGCAGCCTCAGCTTCTTCATCAACAAAATGGATGCATTAAATAAGATGAATTTTAAGCCTCTAGTTATAATGGCCTATTATTTTTATGACATTTAAATAGTTCAGAGCCATACTGATGTTTAACCTCAGGGAGTTTTATTCAAACAGACTGCAGTGAGAATGATATCCTAAAGTTGCAGAAGGTGGCAGCTATGATAATCAGCGAGGTTGATATGTGTATCTTTGAACTTAAATTCCATTATCAGACAAGTGTATTATGTGTCTGACATTGAGATTGTACGGGAACTAGTCACTCTGTTATAGCATTTTAGCTGTGAAGTAAGATAATTTGGTTTGCAAAGATTCATTGACGACAGTCTTTCTCTGAATCTCTTGTGATAAAAGTAGACAATTTCTATGACTGTTTTCTTTGCCTATCAGTTTGGTGGGAAAGTAAGCACAAGCGCACATTTACATATTGAGCAACAATATATTCAAGAACAATAAAGAGTATAGAGATGTCTTCAGTTCAGTTCAGTTCAGTCGCACAGTCGTGTCCGACTCTCCGCGACCCCATGAATCACAGCACGCCAGGCCTCCCTATCCATCACCAACTCCCGGAGTACACTCAAACTCATGTCCACAGAGTTGGTGATGCCATCCAGCCATTTCATTCTCCGTCGTCCCCTTCTCCTCCCGCCCCCAACCTTTCCCAGCATCAGAGTCTTTTCCAGTGAGTCAACTCGCCGCATGAGGTGGCCAAAGTATTGGAGTTTCAGCTTTAGCATCAGTCCCTCCAATGAACACCCAGGATTGATCTCCTTTAGAATGGACTGGTTGGATCTCCTTGCAGTACAAGGGACTCTCAAGAGTCTTCTCCAACACCACAGTTCAAAAGCATCAGTTCTTCGGCGATCAGCTTTCTTCACAGTCCAACTCTCACATCCATACATGACCATGGGAAAAACCATTGCCTTGACTAGACGGACCTTGGTTGGCAAAGTAATGTCTCTGCTTTTTAATATACTATCAAGGTTGGTCATAACTTTCCTTCCAAGGAGCAAGTGTCTTTTAATTTCATGGCTGCAATCAGCATCTGCAGTGATTTTGGAGCCCAAAAAAATAAAGTCTGACACTGTTTCCACTGTTTTTCCATTTCCCATGAAGTGATGGGACCAGATGCCATGATCTTTGTTTTCTGAATGTTGAGCTTCAAGCCAACGTTTTCACTCTCCTCTTTCACTTTCATCAAGAGGCTTTTGAGTTCCTCTTCACTCTCTGCCATAAAGGTAGTGTCATCTGCATATCTGAGGTTATTAATATTTCTCCTGGCAATCTTGATTCCAGCTTGTGCTTCTTCCAGCCCAGCATTCCTCATGATGTACTCTGCATATAAGTTAAATAAGCAAGGTGACAATATACAACCTTGACGGACACCTTTTCCTATTTGGAACCAGTCTGTTGTTCCATGTCCAGTTCTAACTGTTGCTTCCTGACCTGCATACAGGTTTCTCAAGAAGCAGGTCAGGTGGTCTGGGATTCCCATCTCTTTCAGAATGTTCCACAGTTTATTGTGATCGACACAGTCAAAGGCTTTGGCATAGTCAATGAAGCAGAAATAGATGTATTTCTGGAACTCTCTTGCTTTCTCCATGATCCAGCGGATGTTGGCAATTTGATCTCTGGTGCCTCTGCCTTTTCTAAAACCTGCTTGAACATCTGGGAGTTCACGGTTTACATACTGCTGAAGTCTGGCTTGGAGAATTTTGAGCATGACTTTACTCGCGTGTGAGATGAGTGCAATTGTGCGGTAGTTTGAGCATTCTTTGGCATTGCCTTTCTTTGGGATTGGAATGAAGACTGACCTCTTCCAGTCCTGTGGCCACTGCTGAGTTTTCCAAATCTGCTGGCATATTGAGTGCAGCACTTTCACAGCATCATCTTTCAAGATTTGAAATAGCTCAACTGCAATTCCATCACCTCCACTCGCTTTGTTAGTAGTGATGCTTTCTAAGGCCCACTTGACTTCACATTCCAAGATGTCTGGCTCTAGGACAGTGATCACGTTATCGTGACTATCTTGGTCGTGAAAATCTTTTTTGTACAGTTCTTCTGTGTATTCCTGCCACCTCTTCTTAATATGTTCTGCTTCTATTAGGTCCATACCATTTCTGTCCTTTATCGAGCCCATCTTTGCATGAAATGTTCCCTTGGAATCTCTAATTTTCTTGAAGAGGTCTCTTGTTTTTCCTATTCTGTTGTTTTCCTCTATTTCTTTGCATTGATCACTGAGGAAGTCTTTCTTATCTCTCCTTGCTATTCTTTGGAACTCTGCATTCAGATGCGTATATCTTTCCTTTTCTCCTTTGCTTTTCACCTCTCTTCTTTTCACAGCTATTTGTAAGGCCTCCTCAGACAGCCATTTCGCTCTTTTGCATTTCTTTTCCATGGGGATGGTCTTGGTCCCTGTCTCCTGTACAATGTCATGAACCTCCGTCCAGAGTTCATCAGGCACTCTATCAATCAGATCTAGTCCCTTAAATCTATTTCTCAAGGAGATATCTTAAGTAATATCAAATCACTCTTTTGATTTCTTCCCACTATTCTGTAAGTCGTTCTTTCTAGCTCATAGGCACTTATAAATCCCCTACTTCTTCTTCATATCTTTGTTTTAGAATTTCTGAGTTCTTCAGAACTTCTAAGAATTTCTTAAAATTTAAAGTTTTTTTTTTTTTTTTGTATTTTCTAAGACTCCTTGAAGCCAACCTTTCTTGGCAAGAATTTTTATCCATATTCTTCTGCTAATGTAAAATGTTATATCCTTTCCTCATGGAATTCCTTATTTTCTACATAAATTATCCTGCAAAGCTAGAGCTCCTGAGGGAAAGGAAGATTTCTTTTACACATGGAAAATCCCTGAATGTCCATATTTGCCTCGGATAATTTTTAATGTTTTTGAGAGGAGGATCTATCTTCTTTCCCAAAGTACCCCAGAGCTCTTGCAGATCACCACTCTAAGCATTAACAATTTAAAAAATCTGCACTCACAGGAAAGACAGCATTGAAATCTCTTCCCCTCCCCCAAGAAGAGCTCTGAACTTTGGGGAAAATCATGAAACCACATACTTTACTGTTAAATTAGTTTCAAATTTTTACTACTCCCTTCTGTGCAGAATTCTCAATGGCTCTTGAGAAGCTCCTATTTTGCACTTTTGTATTAATATTTGGTTAGCAAACCAGGTAAAGGATAGAAAAGACTGTCATTTTTGGGATGAAAGCCATTCTGAGTGAACTTTCTTAATTAAGAAGCTTAAAAAGGATAAAAACATATATGAACCACAGAGATGCCTTTGTTAAAACAATTTTGTAACCAGTAAAGTTTTGTTCTTTATGTGAGAATTTTTCAATTATTCTAGAGCAGTAGGTCTCAAACTTTTTGAGTGTCAAATTAACTGGAGAGTCGATAAAACAGATTACTGGGCTCTACCCTCAAGGGTTGTAAATTCAGTAGATCTGGGGTGAAGCCTAAGAATTTGCATTTCTGACAACTTCCCAGGTGACATTTGATGCTCCTGGTCTAGGAAACCACACTCTGAGAACCACTGCATTAGAGAGCCTGGATGCTGAGGGTCCTTCAGTCCAGTTCAGTTCAGTCACTCATTCGTGTCCCACTCTTTGTGAGCCCATGGACCACAGCACGCCAGACCTCCCTGTCCATCACCAACTTCCGGAGTCCACCCAAACCCATGTCCATTGAGTCGGTGATGCCATCCAACCCTCTCATCCTCTGTCATCCCCTTCTCCTCCTGCCTTCAATCTTTCCCAACATCAGGGTCTTTTCCAATGAGTTGGCTCTTTGCATCAGGTGGCCAAAGTATTGGAGTTTCCGCTTCAACATCAGTCCTTCCAATGAACACCCAGGACTGATCTCCTTTAGGATGGACTGGTTGCATCTTCTTGCAGTCCAAGGGACTCTCAAGAATCTTCTCCAACACCACAGTTCAAAAGCATCAATTCTTCAGCACTCAGCTTTCTTCACAGTCCAACTCTCACATCCATACATGACTACTGGAAAAGCCATAGCCTTGACTAGATGGACCTTTGTTGGCAAAGTAATGTCTCTGCTTTTTAATATGCTGTCTAGGTTGGTCATAACTTTCCTTCCAAGGAGTAAGCGTCTTTTAATTTCATGGCTGCATATACTTAAACATATATAATTTAAAAATTTTATACATATTAAGTGTATAATATTTGACACACACAATAGAAAAGCAAAACATATGTGTATTATGAAACATAAAAATAAAATGAACACCCATAAATAATTTCCCAGTTAAGAACTGCTGCTGCTGCTAAGTCGCTTCAGTCGTGTCCGACTCTGTGCGACCCCACAGACGGCAGCCGACCAGGCTCCGCTGTCCCTGGGATTCTCCAGGCAAGAGCAACTAGGACTTACCAATACTGTTCTATCTATTGGTGTGTTCCTTTATTCAATCCTCTTACCTCCCTATCCACTCTAAATTTCGTTTGGCATCCCACTGCTTTTAAAAATGATTTTATCATGTAATTTTTTATCTTAACTAGGATATTTAATTTTCTGATATTTAAGTCATAAAAATGGTTTCATACTGTATGTAATCTTCTAAATCATGACTTTTTTGACTAAATATGTTTTTAAGATTCACCTCTGTTGCTGTGTGAGATGTTATTTATTTTTTAGTTTCATAGTTGTATAATTTTCCTTTTGTGTGAATACAGCAAAACAGATATAACTCTTTTCCTGTTAATAGACTTTTAGGTAGAGCTTTTGTGGAAAGACTATTTTAGGCATCTTGTATGTATCTCCCTGGATGGCTGTGCAAAATTTTCTCTAGGATTTTTTATCTTGAATGAGTAATATATTGATTCTGTAGAGAAGAAAGTGACATTGCATTTTTTTTAAAAGTTATTTTAAAAAATTAAATGTAAAAGAATTTATGAAGTGTTTTTTATGGAAAACTAACCCCACTAAGTGCTTTTTCAAAATGTGTTTCATGGGCAAATAATATTGATAAATACCCTATTCTATGTGACTGCTTTGGAAAATCACTGTAAAATTAGCATGTCAGTGGCTCTGAGAAGAGCCATTTCCTTTCCTACCATAAAGGAAATGTTTAATTATATTGAACCTAGTGGTTCCTATGTTTTTGATCATAGAATCCCAGTTTTTCATTATGTCTATTATTATCTCATGGCACCAAAAATCTATTGAACACGTCTTGCTACACTGACATACTGCATCAATACTATAACACTTACAGGGTTTTTATTGCATCTCTTTGATACATAAGTGAAACTTGACACATTATATACATTATGGAATAGGAAGGAAATTTCTATGGAGTACTAGAAAATCCTAGGAATACTAGAAATCCTTACCCAAAATCAGTAATTCTGTGCTAATATGTGATCTTTGTGATCAATTACCATGTACTGGTTCTGGTCCTGTTCCCACTTTTTATAGTGGTTGATAAATAGCTCAAATCCTAGAAACACGGAGGAACCATGAAAACAGTATTGAGATAGCTCTCGTCCAATTATCAGCTGGGTTTAAAAATGAATCTTCCGTATATCTAAAAGTGGAACTATTAATACTTTTTGAGCAGGAATGCTAGCATGTCTGTTAGTCCACCATGCCAGAGAGGCCAGGATGCTTCTCAGATCCAATTATTCTCTGTTTGAGTCCTTTCTGGTTACATCAAGACTTCAGACTTTTCAGAAAAATCCACAGTTGCTCTACTCTGACACAGAAAGTAACTATTTATATTTTACCACTCTTTGCTCAAAATCATTTTCTTTGCGTTTCTCTTTGGTTCAGATTTTGAATTCTGCTTCTCTTTCTTTCAGCTGTTCAGATTGTTGGCTTATTTTGATAGTGTGCCCATATTTTGTTTCAATATTTCCATAGAATTTGTCTCCAGGATTTTCTTTTCAATTCCTTGCAAGCCAGCTTTTGGGGAAGTATAACCTCATCTCTGAGTTTCTTGGAACAGAAACTTCTATGATACTACACACCATCTGAGCCTCAATTCTCAAGGTTCATTTAGCTGAACAATTAGGTTCCAGGGTCCATAATTTCTCTGTTTTCTTTCTATCCATATAACCCCTAGAGTTCAGAGTATGAAACCCTCCACTCCTTCCAACTGGCCAACGCCTGATTTTTTACCTTATTCTATTTGCCAGACTCTGGACCTGTCCTTCTGTCTCTTAGATTTTGTGATTTTCCAGAGTGCCCCTTTTCTGGCAAGTGTTATCCCCATCTCTGCTTTGTGGCATTTGATGAAGCACACTTTCTGTGTATTTTTTAATATTATATAGGTTATCAGCAATTATGATTTTATTGGATTTTAATAATTATGATTGACCAAGCTAGGCCATATAAATTACTTCCTTAGCTCCTAGTCTTTGAATGTATTTCCAGAAATGTATTCCCTTGAATGAGCTCACCTCTCTGGAAAATTTATACTCTCTACCTTTGAACCTTTAAATATAACGTGGGTATAGTTCTCTGAGCAGGGCTAAGTGTGTCTGAAGTATACCACATGCTCTATAGAACATACCACAAATCTCTCTTCCTAAAAGTGTTGGCAGCATCCTACAGTCAGACATTTCTTATATATGTAGCCAATATGGAGGGACAACCATCACAATCATCTTCCAATTCTTTATTTGATGCCAGTGAATTTCTTTTTCCTAGCCCCTTCATTAACTTTTTAACCCAACCCTCTATTTGACTCCAGTCTAACCCTCTAGTTGGAAAACTTTACATCTTAGATCATCATGAAATCTCAAGATGAATTCTCAACCTCTTGCTGGCTCCACCTATGGCCTACAAGAGATATACATCCAACCTTTCCACCTATTTTTTTGTCTAATAGTATTAATAGTTCTCTACTGAACCACATTTCTTCCATCTGGTCCCTCTTCTCCTGCCTAATTAGGGATTTATCCTGCCAGTTACTACCTCTTTCTACAACATTTTCTAGCCATTCCATGTCAAGGCTTAAATATAACTGCCTCAGAGAGGACTTTCCTTATTGTAAACCCAGAGTAACCCAGCTGGCACTGTCCATAACAGCACCCTGTTTTATTGTTTTTTATGGCAGTTATCATCACCTAGTATCCCTTATTTACCTGTTATTTGTTGACTTCTTGTGACTTCCTTGAAAGCAGCCACCTTGTCTCTTGTTTATTTCTAAAGTCTTAACACTTAGCATAATTCTGGGAACATAGTAAGAGTTCAGTAAATATTGTTAAATAAAACAATAAGTATATCCTCCAGTATCTTCATTTCTGCATACTCTTTCCTTCTAGTTTATAAATATGTGTATTACTTTCCCATCTTAAAAACAACAAAAGCAAACAAGTAAAAGATGAAAAAAAGGTTTCTTAATTCTGACAGCAATTACCTAACCCAGGGATTGGCAATGTGTGGCTCAGCAGAAGAACACATTTTTTTTTTTAATAAAGCTTTATTAGGAAGAGCCATGAACATCCATTTATGTATTGGCTATGGCTGCTTTCTGCCCTACAATGGTAGAGCTTTATCTTTGCCATAGAGACTGTATGCCCACAAGCCTAAATTATCTGGAGTTTTCAGAAAATGTCTGCCTACCTTTGGACCTAGCACCTATTTTTATATTTAGCATTCTCCAAAGTAGTAGTGTTCCACGATTCCTTGCATTCTTGTAAGTCTCATTTCCTTTTTCTCTTTCTTTTAGTCTGATTCCATGTTCATACTATAGAAAGTGAAGTCGCTCAGTCGTCTCCGACTCTTTGTGACCCTGTGAACTGTAACCCACCAGGCTCCTCCGTCCATGGGATTCTCCAGGCAAGAATACTGGAGTGGGTTGCCATTTCCTTCATACCATACTACATTGCTTTCTCTAAGGTTAAAAATGGTGCCCTAGTTGCAAAATCCAGGAGATGCTTTTCAGTCTTTATATCTGGGAGCTACTGCTCTTGGCTTCTGTGACACTCACCCACTTCTTTCTTTTCCCTCCTCTCTGACTGTATCTTTTCTCTTTCCTTTAGCCTGCTCTTTTAGAATCTGTGTATTCCCAGATTCTGTCCTTAGCTAAAAGTTCTCAATTGGCATAGTTTTCCTACATAAGTTCATTCAATCTGATTGGTTTCAATCCCACTGCTAAAGTTCAGGTCAGTTCAGTCGCTCAGTTGTGTCCAACTCTTCACGACCCCATGAATCACAGCAAACCAGGCCTCCCTGTCCATCACCAATTCCCGGAGCTACTAAAACTCATGTCCATGAAGTCGGTGATGCCATCCAACCATCTCATCCTCTGTCGTCCCTTTCTCCTCTCGCCTTCCATCTTTCCCAACATCAGGGTCTTTTCCAATGAGTCAGCTCTTTGAATCAGGTGGCCAAAGTATTGGAGTTTCAGTTTCAACATCAGTCCTTCCAATGAACACCCAGGACTGATTTCCTTTAGCATGGACTGGTTGGATCTCCTTGCAGTCCAAGGGACTCTCAAGAGTCTTCTCCAACACCACAGTTCAAAAGCATCAATTCTTCGGCGCTCAGCTTTCTTTACAGTCCAAATCTCACATCCATACATGACCACTGGAAAAACCATAGCCTTGACTAGACAGACCTTTGTTGGCAAAGTAATGTCTCTGCTTTTTAATATACTGTCTAGGTTGGTCATAACTTTCCTTCCAAGGAGCAAGTGTCTTTTAATTTTATTTCTGTAGTCACTATCTGCAGTGATTTTTGGAGCCCCCAAAATAAAGTCAGCCACTGTTTCCACTGTTTCCCCTTCTATTTCCCATGAAGTGATAGGACCAGATGCCATGGTCTTAGTTTTCTGAATGTTGAGCTTTAAGCCAACCTTTTCACTCTCCTCTTTCACTTTCATCAAGAGGCTTCTTAGTTCTTCTTCACTTTCTGCCATAAGGGTGCTGTCACCTGCATACACACACCATTTCTCGACTTTGGCAGCAGCTTCCTAACTAGTCTCCCTGCATTCAACCATACCCCATTAAAGCCACCTTCTACCCAGGTGCCAAGTGTCAGTTTAAGGCAGTGCTTTCCAGCCTTTATTGAGTATCAGGCTTTCTTACAGGACTTATGAAGATTCAGATTGCTAAACCCCATTGCTGTAGTTTTCACCTAGTCAGTCTCCTGTGGGACCAGGGTATCTGCATGTCTTTCTTTCCAGGCACTGCTGATGCTGCTGTTGTAAACTGCATATTGAAAGGCACTGGCTTAACAAATGCTTCTATTGCCCCCCTCCTTCCTTAATACCATGCAGTGGTTTCCTATAACCGCCAGTAGTAGACCTAACTTTCCTAGTATGTCACATAATGCTCTCCAAGCTCTTACATTTTCTCCTTCACCAGGATTTCTTCACTCATTCTTTGACTTCTACTTGATTCTCCTGAAACCTCAGACATTTGCATATTTCAGCAAGTGTCCTGACATTTCAACCCTCTGAGCTCTGGGTCATACCTATGATATCCATACCCATTCCACCCATCTTTCTTCTCACTCTTAAAGAGGTACTTCACGTGTTTGTTCCCTTCCAAGCTTCTGCAATAGTCTGCACATGTTTCTCTCAGCACAGTTTCTCTGTCCACTCTGTATCCACAGTAGTATCTTAACAGCAGTTATTTGTGTTTATCTTGTCTCCCCTAAATTGTGAGCCCCTCACAGAGGGCTTAGAATCTATGATTCTTTCAATCCCTTTTTCTCTCGCATCACAAAAATGTAGGCTCGCTTTGATGGATCAACCTAGAAAATATATTTCACACTGAGGGTTAGAACATGGAAATTAGTGTTCCCATACATTACTGATCACACCATAAATTGACTGCATCCTTTCAGAAAGCAACTTGGCAGAAGCCATGGAAAGCCAAAAAAATTAGAAAAACCTTTCATGTTCTTGGACTTAGTCATTTCACTTCTGGGAATCTAGTCTAAGAAAATAATTCAAAATATGCAGAGAGATGCAAGT
Organism: Moschus berezovskii; assembly: GCF_049115385.1. NCBI lineage: Eukaryota > Metazoa > Chordata > Mammalia > Artiodactyla > Moschidae > Moschus > Moschus berezovskii. Next base: position 12,907,818 of record NC_142467.1, read on the forward strand.
CACACATCGCTTAAAAGAGCAAAACAATGGAACACACAGAGTGTTTAACACTAGAGAATGATTAAGTAAGATGATTCCGATGAAATACTGCACATTTAAATAATCTTTAAGGCACATATGGCAAGCATAAGATTATTTTTATTAATGTTAAGTGAAACATAAAGATACCAAATGTTAATATAAATTATAATTCCAATTATGTAGCAAGATACTTTTTTTAAAGCCTGGAAGAAAATGCGGTCTAAGTTAGGATATAAAGCCTATGATATGACTGTATATAGTGGTTTTATTTTATAATAAACAAATATGAAAACTTATTTTAAATATCCATGGTCTTTCATGTTATGCAGTTTTCTTTTTAAAATGAAAAAGATGTGTCAGTTTTAGTTATACAGACAAGGCTCAACTGAAATTTTAATATATATCTTTACTTGTGTCTTTTGTCTAAATTACTGCAGGATACAATTTTAGAAACTGAAAAATATTAAGAGCCATAGTGTTGAATACTGAGAAAATGTAGCCGAAGATTCATGCAACAATCAAAGGTAAAATGACTTTTGTGAGAAGCTGAATATAACATGAAGACACCAAGTTACACGCAACAGCAGGAGCCACCAGGGCATTAGATGGATAAATGCACTCAAGCATTATGTCTAATTAACATTATGGGCTAATGCGGAGTTAGTACAGCATGGTGGTTAGAGTTCTCACTGTAGTACTTAAATCTGGATTTAAGCCCTACATTGTCCCTTACTAATTAAGTAACTGTGGGTAAGCTTTTAGCTTCTTGGAGTCTGTTTTCCCATTTGTAAGATAAGGATAGTAACACTTGCTTATGGTGGACACCGCGGATTGCTTACCCACACCCACCCTACAGTCTGTGGTCTGCCTCCCCCAACACGGCCAGGCTTACACACTCCCTGTCTCTTTTACATACACATTCACTTTCCATCAGGGCTGTCTCTTACTCTGCTGCTGCTGCTGCTGCTAAGTCACTTCAGTCGTGTCCGACTCTGTGTGACCCCATAGACGGAAGCCCACCAGGCTCCCCCATCCTGGGGATTCTCCAGGCAAGAACACTGGAGTGGGTTGCCATTTCCCTCTCCAAAGTGTGAAAGCGAAAAGTGAAAGTGAAGTCGCTCAGTCGTGTCTGACCCTTAGCGACCCCACGGACTGCAGCCTACCAGGCTCCTGCATCCATGGGATTTTCTAGTCAAGAGTACTAGAGTGGCTTGCCATTGCCTTCTCCGGTCTCTTACTCTAGAGGCTCCCAATATCAAATCCTTACTTTCTCAGCCCTCCTTTAGCCAGATTCAGGTTTTATGATCCAGTTCTGGTCCCTTGAACTGAGGCAAATGTCATAATATCTTCTGGGAAAGATTGTCCACCCCTCCCACCACATATATTCATGGACAAAATCACTGCCTTTCTTTGCTTAGTGTGGTCGTTTCAAGTGTGAGGTCTGCAACTGTCTCAGTCATCTGACAATGAGCTAGCGAACACTGCACAGAGTATGGCAGAACAGAAGGATGGACAACTTGAACCTTCGCTAACATCACCACCCTGGAGAACTTATCTGGAATAATACATATGGTCAATGTTTAAATCAGTTTTAAATTTGGCTATTCTAGTATTTGATTTTAAATCGGTTTTGGTTGGCTATTCTAAAACTTGCAGTTGAAACGACTACACAATTTTATATTAAAAGAAATAAGGTGGATGATGTGCTTAGCAAGGAAGCAAAGCACAGTGGTCAAGAGTAGAGGCGCTGAAGTCAGACCGAGTTTTTCCTAGTGCTAGTCATGTAACACTGAAAAACTTCTTAAACTCTGTTACTCAAGTTCCCTATCTGTAATGTGGAGATATTAATAGCACCCACATCATAGGGCAGGGAGGCCTGGCGTGCTGTGATTCATGGGGTCGCGGAGAGTCGGACACGACTGAGCGACTGAACTGAACTCAACTGAACTGACATCATAGGGTTTGAGTTGGGAATAAATGAAATATATACAGCACCTATGAAAATCTCTGGCAACTATAAAAATTCCTATATTAGGAATTGAATGTAGTGAACCAGGGTCTTCCACACTGCAGGTGGGTTCTTACCAGCTGAGCTACCAGGGAAGCCCAGAGTGTAATAAGAGTTCAGTAAATGAAATGCCACTCCTATAGATGATTGGTTATTAAATGACCTTAAAGACCATGTAAACGTTTCATAAACAAGCTTTTGTGACCAATCTCAGGTTAAATAATCAAGTCACCTAATTTTTAATTCATGGCACTTTCTCTTATGCTGTGCTGTCATTATCTTTTCAACAATCCTGAAACGCTATTTATTGCATTTTAATTATCATAAGTTTTATTGTTCTAATATGTGATGCAGAAGTAGATTCAAGGATAGATATTAAAATGCTTTTGTATTTAATTTGGGTAATTTAGACCCTTTAATTAGACATGTTATATTCCTGACAAGTTTATGTAAGTAGTATTTTTGAAAATAAGGGGTTGCTGAATGATATTTTTTACTTTATAAAGTGTTCAGAATAAATTTAGTATAAACTTTTCAAGCAAGACATGAGACAAATTTTGGAAGAATTTTCTGAAGCTTTCTCTCCTTAGGTGTCATATGATATATGATTGCTTACCCACAGCCATCCTTTCATCCTCTCCAGTGCTATAAATATCTGCAGAATCTAAATTTTTGAAAAGTAACAAAACCATTATCATAACTCATGTGACAGCTTCTGCTGCTCTTTAGAAGTGTGCATACCACTCAAAATGAAAGGGAAGCATTAGTTGTCAGTCTCTCTGACTGTGAGAGGGAGAATCCATTGTGTGAGTGTCTGGTAGGGCATCCACAGTTTACCTGAGTTCTTTCTGATGTAATCTACAGCTGTAGTTTCTAAAAATCAATAATCTCTTACTCTTAGCATCTAAAAGAATGCATGATAATATTCCATAAATGATTGGTAAACAAATGCATAAACCAATCACTTATATCTATTAAGCAAATTCATATATTGGGAAGGTAGAAAAAGTTCTTGATTTCGCATTTTAATTGGTATAAGTCACGATAAGTGCAGTGAAGACAAACAAACCAAAAAAAAAAAAAAAAAACCCAACAATATGGAGGTGTGTTAGACAATTACTGAGTAGAGTAGCTGGCAACTTTAGATGAGTTAACTAGAGAATAGTTTCTGGTGGTGTATCTCAGGTAATTTGACCTGACACCTAAAAGATGAGAGGGGCTGCCGTGTAGTTTTCCAGTTAGGGGAGGCACTGTGGTAAGCCAGAAAACAGTATGTTCAAAAGCCTGAAAGCAGTTGAGTTGGCGTGATCAAACAAATAACAAAGCAAATCAAAATGGAAAGAAGACTGGGATGCTTGAAGTACCATTAATAAAGAGGGGAATAGTAGACAGTGAGGTGGGTGAGGCTGGCAAGAGCCATGTCATACAGATCTTGATACAAGATTTCTATGAAAGAACTTTGGACTTTAAGAAAAGGTGGAAAATGTTGGAATCTTATTCAGGTAACCAATGAATAAAAATATATGAGGTGCTAAATCCTTACCATTTAGGCACTGTTCTCATATTTTACATTGATTAACCCACTTAATGCTTATAGCCGCCTTTTGAGAAAACTGGTGCACGAATATACTAAATAATTTTCCCTAAGACATAAAGTGAATGAGTAAGAGTGCCAGGATTTGAAGCTGAGAAGCCTGGCTTCATCGTTCTTGCTGACTCCCTTAAACTTACAGCGTCCTTTATATGTCAGTGTGAACACGACACAATAAGGAAGTTGGAGAGACAAAATTTGTTTCTTCTCCCCAAAGGTAAAGTACTACCTTATTTCCCTTGTGATTAATTCAACTCAGGCTAACGAAAGCTCACTGATGTCATTCATACTCAGCACGTGGTTCTGGCTAAAGTTCTGGGGCATAGAAATGAAGAATATAATGTTTTTTTCTCTCAAAGAACTCACAGTCTAAGCAAAAAATGACAAATGACATATGATATACATATACATATATGTATGAATGACAGATGATATACGTAAATATCTATAATGTTAGCAAGTTCCTGTGATATTTAATATGAGTGTTCTTTAGTATTCACTCACCTTCTCCATTTTAGGCCCACTTGTGTTAAGTTGGACCACGTCACTAATTTTGTCCATGGATTCTGAACATGTCACTTCTGGACTAAGGCATCAAGAGCCCTGTACAATCCACCAGTTTGCTCTTCCCTCTCGGTGACTGAGCAAGTTTCATGTTGCTAGGGCAGGGACGCAATTTGGAAGCAGCCTACTCAGAAAAGAAATAACTACCCTAGGGAGTTAACCAGACTCACACCAGATTTTTTTTTTTGTCAGGAAGAAATAAATGTTGTTGGAATAACTGCTGAGATTTCAGGCCTTATTTATTACCACAGCAAGACAGAGACTATCCTGTGTTTTCTGCTTTAAAAAAGCTGTATGTGATAAATTCTGAGGCACAAGAGGAAAAAAACAGAACAAAACAACAATTCTTACTGGTAAATTGAAGATGTTTCCATAGAAGAAGTAGCATTTTAATTGTTTATAAAAGATGAAAAGGATGTCAGTGGCCAGAAAGATTAGGTGAAAGAGGTAAATAGGAATCAGGAAAGATATCATAGAAACGTAAACCAGAAGAATAATGAAAGTTAAAAAAATCCTATGAAAGTAACAAGAAATAAGTTTAAAGATAGAAGATAAAGCCATATTTCTAAAATGTTCAGTAATTAGTAGTAAAATGGTAGGCAGTATAAGGCTAAACATAGAGAAATGTGACTGAAAAGGTAGATTAGGGCTTATTTTGACTATGCTAAAGATTTTGACTGTGTGGGTGACAACAAACTGGAAAATTTTTAAACAAATGGGAATACCAGACCATCTTACCTGTCTCCTGAGAAGCCTGTATGCAGAACAAGAAGCCACATTTAGAACCAGACATAGAACAACAGACTAGTTCAAAACTGGGAAAGGAGTACATCAAGGCTGTGTAATGTCATCCTGCTTATTTAACTTATATGCAGAGGACAATATGCGAAATGCTGGGCTGGATGAATGACAAGCTGGAATCAAGACTGCCGGGAGAAATATCAAGAACCTCAGATATGAAGATGATACCACTTTAATGACAGAGAGTGAAGAGGAACTAAAGAGTTTCCTGATGAGGGTAAAAGATGAGAGTAAAAAGCTGGCTTGAAATTCAACATTCAAAAAACCAAGATCATGGGTTCTTGTCCCATCACTTCACAGCAAAGAGATAGGGATAAAGTAGAAACAGTGACAGACTTTATTTTCTTGGGCTCCAAAATCACTGTGGACAGTGACTGCAGCCACAAAATTAAAAGACTTGCTTCTTGGAAGAAAAGCTACGACAAACCTAGACAGCGTATTAAAAAGCAGAGACATCACTTTGCTGACAAAGGTCCATCTAGTCAAAGCTATGGTTTTTCCAGTAGTCATGTGTGGATGTGAGAACTGGACCATAAAGAAGGCTGAGCGCTGAAGAATTTATTCTTTCTAATTGTGGTGTTGGAGAAGACTCTTGAGAGTCCCTTGGACTTCAAGATCAAACTAGTCATTCCTAAAGGATATCAGTCCAGAATATTCATTGGAAGGACTGATGCTGAAGCTGAAACTCCAATACTTAGGTCACCTGATGCAAAGAGCTGACTCATTGGAAAAGACTTTAATGCTGGGAAAGATTGTGGGCAAGAGGAGAGGGGGTCAACAGAGGATGAGATCACTGGATGGCATCACTGACTCAATGGACATGAGTTTAAGCAAACTCTGGGAGATAGTGAAGGATAGGGAAGCCTGGAGTTCTGCTGTTCACAGGGTCACAAAGAACTGGACACAACTGAACAACTGAACAGCAACTGAATAACAATTTTGATAAACGTAAGCTCCTTAAACTTGATTTTGTACTATCTGAGAGAGCTACTAAAAACTTTTCATAGAGGAGACATTTTCTGACAACCACTGAAAAACATGTTTTGAATAGATGACATTAATCCTGATATAGTCCCCACCCTATGTTGGTTGCAAACTACAATCAGAGACATTGCACTGTTTTGAAATGATTTGTTTAAGTGACTTTAAGTGTAAAGGTCACTTTACATTTAAGCAAATACTTTCAGGATATTTGTTTCATATTGAGGCGACCTCACAGTGGAAGTTGCATTTGCTCTAAATCTTAATATTTTGCCCAGTAGCTAAGACTTGCAGAAGGTGTCGAGAAGGAAGAAATAGATGGGAAGGGCTCATGGGAGTATGAGTTGGGCTCTGCTATTGCATGCAGCCTGTGCCTAGGAAGACGACTCAGGCAGCAAGGGACTCCAACAATTGTCCAGGAGAGAAAACAGGGTCTCTCTTGGGAGGCTTGGGGAAAGACTGAATGGGTCAAGAGCCCTTTGAAGTGTCCAGATGTCTATTCAGCTACTAAATGAATGATGCATACGTCATTAGGAAGATAGGAGAAGTAGCATTTTGAAGAGTCATAAAGGATCAGATGGCCTGCTTCAGCCTAGGTCTGTGGAATGCCTGATGGAGCCCTGAAACTGAAACACAGCTTTGCTGAGACAACAGAGAAAAACAGCTTTGTTGTTGACCATCGTGCTTAATGTCTCCACTGAATTCTCTCCTGTGACATGAGAGATCCTAAGACAGAAATGAACCCTTTGAAAAATAGTACTGGTTCTATTGACAATAGAATGGGGAGAATAACACAAGGGATAGACAGTTATTTGCTTTATAACACCTGCAAATTCTAATGTGAAAAATATCATTAAAATGGAATAAATATTGTATTAGTTTTCAAGTATATATAGGTATTAGAATTATGAATAAAATATACGTCATTAAGATAATACTGGATATTTACTAACTTTTTGTCATTATTGTAATTCTTTATCATTTGATGATTAAAAATATAACTATCAGCATGATTAGAGGCTGCAAAATTTTTGATGTTAAAGTGAAAACCCTATCCATGAAAAAGTTGAGAACCATCTGTTCTGTTAAGAAATACTTATACCATGGGTGTACATTCTTAACAAACAGTGTTAAAGATATGTCTGGGATAAGCTGAAATTAATAGAAATTCATCAGCTGACTCTAAATGTAAGTGAAAGTCATGGAGATGGTCTTGCTTTGACACAGTCTATAATTTACATACCTAGTTAGGACAGCTACCAGAAACTTTGAGGAAGCTCCCAGAACATTGTTCTCATAATTTTTGAAGATTCCAATGCTGTGTGTGTGTGCGTGCTGGGAGCTTAGCGGTGGCAGGATGCACAGGAAGGATGTACAAATATTACAGTGCCCTTAGCACATGACTCTTGGTGAAATTGGGAAGTTTGCCAGCTGTTTACATTATTTTCAGATAAGTTCTTCATCTTAAATCTATGGCTACTAGGCTTCGTTTTGCTTGTGAAAGCAACTCTTACAAACCATATTGAAAATAAAATGGTTGGTTATTTTTACCCTACATAAAGACTTTGATCCTTTGTGAGAAAGTCGTTTACTGAAATATATAGAATAATTTTGCTGAAAGCATTTTGTTGAACTTAAGTAACAGAGGTGATTCCTTTTATTGTTATTTCACTGAAAAGTCAAGGAGGGCTTAAGTAAATGTTTTCCTAATAAATTGTATGGGGAATCTGTAACTGCTCAGTGGAAAAATCTAAAATAAGCAATTAGCAAAGGCACTGTTTGTTAAGAATGACATTTCCCTGGAAGCCAGCTGTTGCCATCAGCATGAAGATTTTCTAACCCTTTGTGTCCCCTCACTCCTGACTTGGAAATCAGTTAATACCAAGTAGCCGCTGATTTCATTTTGCAAAGCGTTTTTTGTTTACATCTCCAGATATTATATAAAGCTTTCCATTGGCATCAAAATTTAATTAAGTGTAGTCAGTTTGCCTTTGCTTTGACTTTGATTATTTGAATTTCAACTGCCTTTAGGGAGAAAAATACGGAAGTATATTACTCACCATTTCACATCTGTTGCAGTTTAAAAGACTCAGTTGCCAAGAATTTTATGAAGCATCACTTAGTAATGATTCAGGAAATGATTAGTCAATGCATCTTATGCTCAAAGTGGAGGGCACCCTCTGTTGTCCATCTTGGTGTGATATTTCCTTTGTGTTGCTTAAACCACAGAATCAAGCTATGAATTTGCAACTTCTTAAATGGACACTGACCCATATACATAAAAGAATCCTTCAACATTCTAATGAGAGTGTTAAAGAAGGGTGGTCTAAGAAAATTGGCTTCAATCTCATCTTCCATCAGTTAACTGGGATTTCCAGTCACTTGATATCTCTTTCCAGATGAGAAATATTAACAATTTAATGGTAATGGAAAATTAGAATGTTGACAACTGCCCAATGTACATTTGCAAAGGTTTAATTTTGCAGTTGTTATTTAAATCTAAATTACAAATGAAGTTTCCAACATTTTTGGCTGTTTGTTTGTTTTACAATTTTAAGATTTGATCATTGCTAACATTTGATATAAGGCCATGGAACTGAAAGCTATGTTTAGGCCTTTGACTAGAAAAGACACCTCGAGAAGTCTGCTTCCTTAACTTTTTCCTTACGCACTCTTATGACTTCATTCCCTCTTCTAAATATTTCTTTCTTGTTCTCTGAAATCTGTAATTGATCTTTCCTTTATTATTATTCATACATGATTTGATTCTTGATTTCTAATGATTTGTGCCTTCAGTTCAGTTCAGTCGCTCAGTCGTGTCCGACTCTCCGCGACCCCATGAATCACAGCACGCCAGGCCTCCCTGTCCATCACCAACTCCCGGAGTACACTCAAACTCATGTCCATCGAGTCGGTGATGCCATCCAGCCATCTCATTCTCTGTCGTCCCCTTCTCCTCCTGCCCCCAATCCTTTCCAGCATCAGAGTCTTTTCCAGTGAATCAACTCTTCGCATGAGGTGGCCAAAGTATTGGAGTTTCAGCTTTAGCATCAGTCGACCTCTGTAATTTCTCTTACCATGCAGCTCATTTATTTTCATTGTTTCAATTACCACACCATGAGAACAGTCACCAGATCTTTGTTTTAGCCTTACAAAACATTCTCTATCATATTTCCAAATAGTTACTATGCTATTCAACTTAGGTGTACGTCAAGGTTGTATATTGTCACCGTGCTTATTTAACTTATATGCAGAGTACATCATGAGGAATGCTGGGCTGGAAGAAGCACAAGCTGGAATCAAGATTGCTGGGAGAAATATCAATAACCTCAGATATGCAGATGACACCACCCTTATGGCAGAAAGTGAAGAGGAACTCAAAAGCCTCTTGATGAAAGTGAAAGAGGAGAGTGAAAAGGTTGGCTTGAAGCTCAACATTCAGAAAACTAAGATCATGGCATCTGGTCCCATCACTTCATGGGAAATAGATGGAAAAACAGTGGAAACAGTGTCAGACTTTATTTTTTTGGGCTCCAAAATCACTGCAGATGCTGATTGCAGCCATGAAATTAAAAGACGCTTGCTCCTTGGAAGGAAAGTTATGACCAACCTTGATAGTATATTAAAAAGCAGAGACATTACTTTGCCAACCAAGGTCCGTCTAGTCAAGGAAATGGTTTTTCCCGTGGTCATGTATGGATGTGAGAGTTGGACTGTGAAGAAGGCTGATCACCGAAGAATCGATGCTTTTGAACTGTGATGTTGGAGAAGACTCTTGAGAGTCCCTTATACTGCAAGGAGATCCAACCAGTCCATTCTAGGGGAGATCAGTCCTGGATGTTCATTGGAGGGACTGATGCTAAAGCTGAAACTGCAATACTTTGGCCACCTCATGCGACGAGTTGGCTCATTGGAAAAGACTCTGATGCTGGGAAAGATTGGGGGCGGGAGGAGAAGGGGACGACGGAGAATGAGATGGCTGGATGGCATCACCGACTCTGTGGACATGAGTTTGAGTGTACTCCGGGAGTTGGTGATGGACAGGGAGGCCTGGCGTGCTGTGATTCATGGGGTCGTGGAGAGTCGGACACGACTGAGCGACTGATCTGATCTGATCTGAACACTCATCATGTCAAACTCATGAACTTTATCCCAAATCTACCTTAGGTTTGATCCCTATGGCAAGACTGCCGATGGTATTATGCATTGTTATTGAAAAATATTAAATATTTGGCTGACTCATTGCAACATGGTAAGTCATTGTGTCCAGATCTTTTCAGTGGTCAGAGCTAATACATTTTATCCATTTTATATAAGTATAATATGTATATATTATATATTTTGTATACGTTCATTTTAAAGATAAAATAGCTCATGAATTCATACTACTACTTATAAAATTTTAGAATACAGATTTTTTTACTTAATTTGTTTTATATTTCACCTGTATTCAGTTCAGTTCAGTTCAGTCGCTCAGTCGTGTCTAACTCTTTGCTATCCCATGAATCACAGCACGCCAGGCCTCCCTGTCCATCACCAACTCTCGGAGTACACTCAAACTCATGTCCATCGAGTCGGTGATGCCATCCAGCCATCTCATTCTCTGTCATCCCCGTCTCCTCCCACCCCCAATTCTTCCTAGCATCAGACTCTTTTCTAGTGAGTCAACTCGACACATGAGGTGGCCAAAGTATTGGAGTTTCAGTTTTAGAGTCAGTCCTTCCAATGAACACCCTGGACTGATCTCCTTTAGAATGGACTGGTTGGATCTCCTTGCAGTCCAAGGGACTCTCAAGAGTCTTCTCCAGCACCACAGTTCAAAAGCATCAATTCTTCATAATACCCTCCAAATTGATCCATGTTATTGCAAATGGCAACATTTCATTCTTTTTTTATAGTTGAGTAGTAATCCGTTGTATATATACATACCACTTCTTCTTTATCCATTCATCTGTTGATGAATGATTGGATTGCTTCCATGTCTTGGCAATTGTAAATAATGCTACTGTGAACACTGAGGGTGCATGTATGTTTTCAAATTAGTGTTTCTGTTTTCTTCAAGTATATCATAAGAAATAGAATTGCTGGATCATATGGTAGTTTTGTGAGGAAATTCTATTCTGTTTTCTGTAATGGCTGCACCAATTTACATTCTCATAAACAGTGTACAAGTGTTTCCTTTTCTCCACATCCCACTTGATCATAATGCAATCCTTTTATTATTTTATATTATTGATCATGATGTAATAACTTTTATGGTATTGTTGGAGTCAGTTTGCTTGTGCTTTGTTGAGGGTTTTTGCATCTATGTTTATCAGGGATATCGACTTGCAATTTTCTTTTCTTTTTGTGGTATCTTTTTCTGGTTTTGGTATTACAGTGATGGTTGCCTCAGAATGAATTAAGAAGGGTTTCTTCCTCTGCAATTTTTTGAATAATTTCAGAAGGGTAAATGCTAACTGTTTTATAAATGTTTGGTAAAATTCACCTGTGAAGGCATGTGGTCCTGGACTTTTGTTTGTTTGGAGTTTTTAGATTCCTGATTCAATCTCAGCAGCAATTTTTCTGTTCGTATTTCCTGTAGTTGCTGTCGTGTGCAACCTGGCAACAGCAGCATGCCCTGTCCTTCACTATTGCCCGGAGTTTGCTCAGACTCATGTCCATTGTGTTGTTGATTCCATCCGATCATCTCATATTCCATTGCCCCCTTCTCCTCCTGCCCTTAATTTTCCCAGCATCCGGGTTTGTTCTAATGAATCAGCTTTTCGCATTAGCTAGCCAAAATATTAGAGCTTCTGCTTCAGCATCAGTCCTTCCACTGAATAGTCAGGGTTGATTTCCTTTAGGATTGACTAGTTTGATCTCTACTCTTCCTGATTGACTCTTGGGAGATTGTGCATTTCTAGGAACTTCTTCTAGGTTGTCCATTTTATTGGCATATAGTTTTTCATAGTAGTCTCTTATAATCCTTTGTATTTCTGTGGTGTGGGTTGTAATTTCTCCTTTTTCATATCTGATTTTAATGATTCGAATCTTCTCTCTTTCTTGATGTGTCTGGATAAAGATTTATCAATTTTATCTCTTCAAAGAAACAGCTCTTCATTTTATTGATCTTTTCTTTTTTTAGTCTCTATTTTATTTATTTCTGCTCTGATCTTTATGATTTCTTTTCTTCTACTAACTTTGAGTTTCATTTGTTCTGTTTTCCTAGTTGCTTTTTGTGTCAGGTTTAGGTATGATTTTTTTTTGTCCAATTTCTGAAGTAGAAAATCAGGAAATTATAAAGAAATGAAGTTATAAAAAATACAAAGTTTTTGTATCACTATTGTCTTTGTCTTTACCGCTGAGCTTTTTTCCTTTTGCAATTTCCATGTTTCTCATTGTATCCTTTCTTTTCCACTTAAAGAAGTTCCTTTAACATTCTTGGAAAGCTAGTGCTAAATTCTTTTGGCTTTTGCTTGTCTATGAAGCTTTTCACCTCTCCAACAAGTCTAAGAACCTTGCTGCATAGAGTATTCTTGGTTGTAGGTTCTTCTCTTTCAGCACTTGAACTACATCATGCCATTCCCTCCTAGCCTACATTATTTTTCTGAAAAGTCAGCTGATATCCTCATGAGAGCTTTCTTGTATATAGCTCGTCGCTTTTCTCAGTTTTTTTGTTTTAATTTTTTTTCTTTTTGCCTTACCATGCAGTATTCTGGATATTAGTTTCCTGACCAGGGATCAAACCCAGGCTCTTGCTGGGGCGAGTGTGGAGTCTACAGGCTGGACCACCAGGGAAGTCCCACCGCTTACTGCTTTTAATGTTCTTTCCTTATCTTTAATTTTTGCCATTTTAATTACAATGTGTCTTTGTGTATTCCTTTCTTGGTTAATCCTGTTGGGGACTCTCTGATTCCTGGGCTTGGATGTCTGATTCCTTTCCCAGCTTAGAGAAGTTTTCAGCTCTTCTATCTTCAAATATGTTCTTAGCCCCTTTCTCTCTTTTCTTTCTGGAACCCTAGAATGCACATATTCACGCACTTGATGTCAGAATTCTGTTAAACTGTCCTCATTTCTTTTCCTTTTTTCTGTTCATTGTCAATCATCTCCACTGTTACGTGTTTCAGCTCACTGCTCCATTCCTCTGTATCATTGTCCACTTTTGATTCCTTCTAGTGCTGCAGCAGCAGCAGCAGTGTATTTTTCATTTCAGTTGTTGTATTCTTTGTCTCTGTTTGGTTGCTCCTTATATTTTATAATGCCTGGTAAAAACTTTCAACTTCTCTCTTTGTGCATCCATTCTTCTCTTGAGTTCTTTGATCATCTTTGCAATCATTGCCCTGATCTCTTTCTTGAGTGTATTGCCTATCTCCACTTCACTTAGTTCTTCTGAGGTTTTATCTTGTTCCTCTGTTTGCAACATACTCCTCTGTCACCTCCCTTTGCCTAACTTTTAATTTCTATATATGGTGGGTTAATACATTCCCCAGCCTTGGATAAGTGGCCTTTTGAAGGAAATGTCCTGTATATCCTGCAGCATACTCCCCTTTTATCACCAGAGCAGTATGCTCTAGGAGTTCCCCTTCCTGCCTGTGTGTGCTACGTGGGCCCTTCTGTTGTGGTGGGCTGATGACTATGGATGGTCTGGTAGGCATGGCTGGCCCTTGGTCCACTTGACTGGTATACTTTGGCTTGTATGGAGGCTGCTGGCTGCTGGTTGGCAGGGCCAGGCAGGGGGTGGCTGGCTGCAGAACCCCAGGGATTCCCAGGGCTGGTGCTGGCTCACTGGTATGAAGAGTCAGGGTCCAGGAGACTCCGGGGCTGGTGCCTTCATTTTGGTGAGTGAAACCAGGTTCCCAGGCCAGGGCTAGTTCACTGGAAAGCAGAAACGGGTTTTGGAGCCTGGTTGCAGTGTCCCAGAGCTGGTCTTGGACTGTTGCTGGGCAAAGACTCCTGGGTGTGGGATGTCCAAAGCTTGTATTGGCCTCCTAGTGGGTGGGGTGAGGGTCCAGCCAGTGCCAGGGCTGGTGCTAGCCTGCTTGTGGTGGGCTGTGTCTGAAGGCTGTGGGGCTGCAGTTGTTCTGTAGCTGGTGTCTACTTACTGGTAAGTGAGACTGGTCTTGAAGCCAGCTCAGGCTTGCTGGTGGGTGGGGCTAGGACCCAGCGAATACTGGACTGGTGCTGGCCTGCCAGTAGGTGGGCTGAGTCTGCAGGCTGCGGGTATTCTAGAATTTTTAATTTCTATCCTATATCACATGCATAATTTTATTAGGGTAAACATTTTAATGCTACCACCATCAGTATTATTTATAAAAGTAATAACGTTTTCTTCATTTGTTCTCCTCCTTCTCCATATCCTTTTGAAAAGTAATTGGCTTATATCTACATTGTCAGAGCATATAGCATAACACACTGTAATCTCTCTCTGAACCCTCATTCAGGTTAGTATTCGTTCAACAATTAATTATGTATTTAAGTTCACCACCAGATCTAAGGAAAGAGGACACCCAGTTTTTTTTAAGTGTTCCTCCTCATGTGTCAGTATGCTCATGAAACAATGAAAGAAGGATGCCAGCTTTACCAGTTAGATATGCTTATGCTCCCAGACAGGGTTTTGGGTGGACTCCGGGAGTTGGTGATGGACAGGGAGGCCTGGCATACGGCGGTTCATAGGGTCGCAGAGTCTGACGTGACTGAGCAACTGAACTGAACTGATGCTCCCAGGATAAGAACTGGGGATAGATTGTCTACATCAAATGGGATAAATTCAAGAAAATCCTTTTCTAAATTTCTAGAAATGTGCCTCATTCCCTGGGGAAAAATACTGACTCATATGTAGATCAGAAAATATTCGTTCATCTAGAGAACTAACCCTTAATCTATTTATTACTTAATTGCTTCTGTTTTACCTTTATGAAGCTCTGAAACATTTTTAAAAGCCACTTTAAGCATTTGTGAAGAAAACAGATAATCAAGCAGTGAGTGTGTTTGCAATAGACAGCTAGTGGGAAGTTGCTGTATAACACAGGCAGCTCATTCTGTGACAACCCAAAGTGGGTGGGATGGGGTGAGGGGGTGGGAGGGAGTTTCAAGAGGGAGCGGAATATGTATACTTATGGCTGATTGTATACATTGTAAAGCAATTATCCTCCAATTAAAAATAAAAGAAGTGAATGTGTTAACAGTAAGCGCATCCTATCAATTTGTTAAAATATTTAGCAACACTAGTCAATTCTTATGTATTATCCAAAGTAGACAAGTATATAAATGGCTGTGAAAATTCAGGTTTTGGAGGTTTATTTAAATAAGAATATTTTTAATTATTAGAATTAGCTTCCATATGTTCGTGTATGACTGAAAAGATCATTGGTAAACAATAGAGTACAATGCACCAAACATTGTTAGAGATGCCATTGTAAAAAGCTCTGCTGGATTCTTTTGAATTTGCTTTTAAAACATCAACATGTATAAAAATAAAGCAAAAATGGAAGTGAAAATAATCATGTAAATAAAAATTTAGGATGTGAGCCTTGTTATCAAGTAGATTTGAGTTCCAATGATGCTAAAAGCAGATGTTTAGTAATTGTTGAATGAATGAGAATAAATCAATCATTGTCATTTAGTGAATCCAAGTTCTATTACATATAGAGTATGTAACATTGGACATGTTATTCATAATAAAAGCCAAAAAGCTTTTATATGACAGGGATTAGCTCACAGAATTGAGGTAAAGAAAATTGGCATGTTGTATGCAAACATCAATAAAAAGAGTCTTGAACATAATAATTGATCAATAAATGTTTCTTTGTCTTTTTCTTAAAGACATTTGGGCTGATTTTAGCAATATACTGTCAAAAATGCTGTCAAATAATAGGTGATTTTAAATAAGGGTATTTATTTATGCATCACCACATAACTGGGTTTTCAAAAAGACGAAAGCATTAACTCTATCCAACACTTAATCTGGAAAATAGCTTGAAGTTTACTAGACCATAAAGTTGCTTGGATACTTTTAAAACTCTGAGTGGCTATCTAGGAAGACCATCCTTGAAATGGAAGATAACCTGGAAATTTTCAAGGAGACTGTTACCCAAAAATTCACCAGAGTAAAGAAAACTCCTTTTCATTAGATCGGTTTTCTCATTTGAAATGAACATATCACTGAACCAGTTTAATTAATCTGTTTTTCTGGAGCTCAGAATTTTTACTTTTTGTATTGAGAGAAATCAGGTCAGTAGAGAAGATTAGTAATGACAGGTAAATTTTTGGATAAAAAGTGAAGAACATGTTCTAACGCCTTTTCACCACCCACCATAACCATCTTGATTCACATCTCAATTAATGGCAATACAAGCTATCCACTCAGTTCATCCCGAAACCTTGGATTTGTTGCTTTCTCCTATTACTCCCTTACCTCTTGTGTCAAATAACTTGTGAAATCCTGTAGGTTTTATTTGGGTAATGAGTCTTACATTTATCTTCACTGTCGCTCATTTACATTCTTTTTCACTCATTCACAAATGTTTATTGAGGATTTGCTATGTCTTGGACCAAGTGTGAGACATTCATTGTCCCTAATCAGAAAAATTGTGCTAATATTGTAGTTGGTTCTTTTCTTCCTACTTCAGCCAATGATTGTGAAATGCCTACGTGCTGAGTCATTTCAGTTGTGTCTGACTCTTTGTGCCCCTATGGACTGTAGCCTGCCAGGCTCCTCTGTCCATGGGGATTCTCTAGGCAAGAATATTGGAGTGGGCACAATCATGAAATAGCTTTTTCAAAAACCCCATGTGCTTTCTTTCTTTTCATAAAGTATGACCATATTCTTCAGCTTATCTTTTTAGCTATTTAAAATGTATCCTGGGCTTCCTTGGTAGTCCAGTGGTTGGGAGTAAATCTCCCAATTCAGGGGACATGGTTTGATCCCTGCTTCAGGAGATTCCCACTTGCCATAGGGCAACTAAGCCCGTGTGCCACAATTACTGAGCCTGTGCTCTAGAGGTCATGCTCTGCAACAAGAGAAGCCCCTGCTCACCATAATTAGAGAAAGTCTTTGTGCAGAAATGAAGAGGCAGTACAGCTAAAAATAAATAAATCTTAAAAAATAAATACATACATAAGCATCACCGACTCGATAGACATGAGTTTGAGTAAACTCCGGGAGTTGGTGATGGACAGGGAAGCCTGGCGTGCTGTGATTCATGGGGTCGCAGAGAGTCGGACACGACTGAGCGACTGAACTGAACTGAACTGAGCATCGTTTCTGAAACACTCTCCTATCTCTCTTCCTCTTCTATTCATTTAATTGTGATGGACAGCACGTGGTTGGTTTCCCAATTCCCAATCACGCCACACATATATTTTCATATCTCCATGCGTGTACAACTTGCACACTCTTCCTAGAACACTGTTTTAAGGATTCTTCTTTATTTTCTTTTTCTTTTATGCATGGGATTCTGAACTCATCTTCCAAATCTCAGCCAAAATTTTGCTTCTCTGGGAAGCCCTTCCTGAACATCCAGTCAAAATTTATTCCTCCTTCTATATTCTGTTATTGATCTTCTAATTTGGTTCTGAGCCCCTCTATATCAGGAGCCACATCTTTTTCATGGTATTATATTAATATGCAATATTTAAAAGCTATGAGTTGTATAAGCAAATGAGCTGAGCTTCCTGCTTATATCAGTGAGTGACCAACTGAACAACATTTTAGTTTAGTTTACTGATTTGAATCAGTATACCTTAAAGTTTAGCACAGTGGCTCAGATGGTAAAGCGTCTGCCTACAATGCGAGAGACCCAGTTTTGATCCCTGGGTTGGGAAGATCTCCTGGAGAAGGCAATGGCAACCCAGTCCAGTACTCTTGCCTGGAGAATCCCATGGACAGAGGAGCCTGGTAGGCTAGAGTCCATGGGGTCATAAAGACTTCAGCTCCATGGCTCCAAAATGTTGAATTTCAAGTTTAAAAACATATGAGTAAACTGCCCTTTCTCTGTCTCCAATTTACCCAATAAAATACAGCTGCACAGTGTAGGCACTGAGTTCTTCACATACACATACAGGGGGAAAATGTGTAAATATGGTGTGTTTGTATATGTGTGTGTGTATATATATATATATATAGAGAGAGAAGGTCATTACATAATTAAACTTTAAGTTCCATGAAAGCACAAACATATTTGCACATCACATCAAGTAAAATGTTTGCAGTGTAATAGAAAATGAATATTTGTTGATAAAATCATAATTAATTTCATCCCAAGGACTGTTTTTTGTTTTTTTTTTTCAGTCTAACTCTGGAGCAACCCAATACTTTATCCTAAAAAAATCTTTAATTGACATTCTTTTTGGTTATAGCTAGATAAATTCTTGAGTACTTGTTCTTTTGGGAGTAGGGTCACAATTTAAGGCACATATGATTACTCTCATTTGAGTGTAATCTTGCAATTCAGGGGTGTCTTAAGGTTGAAGCATCTGGTACCTCTGGCATTGGTTGCCTCTTTGGTACTGCTCTAATATAGCAGCTTGCAAATCATCTGGACTCACCTATGTCCTCAAATGTCACAATTATACTCTATCATTCTGCTTTGATCTAAAGAAACGCTGCCTTTAGACTTTGAGAGTAGTTTTCATGATACACTAAAAGTTTATTTTCTTCTTCTAAACACTGCATAAAGGTAGAGAAATATTTTACTGTGAAAGTAGACTTTTGGTTTTAAATAGAGCTTTGTGAAAATAAAGTTCTTCTGACTCCTACATATTCTACTGTCCTGTTCTATTGATGAACATTTCAAAATGTGTTCCTGTCAATTTTTAATTCATTGTGCTACATATTTAGTCTCTCATGCAATAGACTTTAGGAGGGTTTCTTAACTGGAGCCTCAATAAAAAGTAACTGCTTTCTTAATCTTTTCTACTTTTCTCATGCCCAGTTTATGCCCTTCACCAAGCTTGTGTGTGTGTGTGTGTGTGTGTATAAATTTTACTTGTAACCTGCTACCTTATTTTAGGGAAGATTTAAGATGTTTAAGGAGATTGTATTTTGGGTATATAAACATGGATAGATATGCATTCATTTCATATCCATTTCACATTTATTTCAATCCTTGTCATTGGCTAAATGGCTTACATTGAGATAAAAATATCTGCCAAATATATTAAGTTCCATATATGTGCAAGATTTAGCTTCCTTTTCTACCAGATAAAGCGCAACTAGTCAATAAGCCAAGACTCCTTTTTATTGATTGAAACCGGAAGATCAGCAGTAACCCTGAAGAGTGAATAAACTATTCTCTGTCTTGATAACCTTGTAAGAATATCATTAACAAGTCTCCTTTTGTGTGGATAGTTTCCTGACATATCAGTAGAGTCCTTCAGGGAGAAGATTAGCAAAATTAAGGTTTCTTCTCCCATCACCATCTTAGAAATACATTTTGTTTTAATTAGTTGACGGAGATGGACTTAGAAAATCAGAAGCTAAGAAACAAACAGCATCATGACTTCCAAAGGGCTCAGTTCAGTTCAGTTCAGTTGCTCAGTCGTGTCCAACACTTTGCAACCCCATGAACTGCAGCATGTCAGGCCTCCCTGTCCATCACCAACTCCTGGGGTTCACTAAGTTAATGCTGAATTGACACATTTTCTTCAAAAATCTATTGTTAAAGTTGGAACTATTTAGCTAGTCAAGAATCTCAGTTTCCTCTGGTGGGATGGATTTGATTTCATTCTTGAGATTGAACTAATCTCTGCAAGTAAAATTATAGCTGAAAGTTTTTGAGGGCTGAGGCTCTGGGCTATAATACTAATTTTTCTTATTTGATGGCAGAATCTCAACATGATGGCTGTATTCAGTTTGTACACAGAGAGGATTTAAAGATGACAACCAGTAGAAAAGTGAAGTTGCTAGGGAACTCAGCCTGAAGCCACATTTTCTTAGACTGCAACTTCTGTTTAGTTTGCTTACTTGATGTGGCTTGTGAGGAGGCCCATCAGAAATCACAGGGGTTATTTTTCTGTATCACTTTCCCACTGTCAAACCTCCTTGTCAGTCATGTCCTACTATTTGCAACCCCATGGTCTGTCCATGGAATTCTCTAGGCAAGAATACTGGAGTGGGTTGCCATTCCCCTTTCCAGGGGATCTTCCCAACCCAGGGATTGAACTCGGGTCTTCTTCATTGCAGACAGATTCTTTACCATCTGAGCTACAGGGAGTTCCCAAGTCACTAATACTAGCTCTCAATTAATGTGCATTGATTGGTTGACTAAAGTCCACCACTATTCACCATTTTGCCTGGAATCAAATGCAAATGTATTCTTATAGTGTGTATTCCCTATTTTCCTTATTACAGAACTCAATACATATGCTATATTAGTGTGTTGAAAGTCAAAGTCGCTCAAGCGTGTCTGACTCTTTGCGACCCAGTGGACTATACAGTCCATGGAATTCTCCAGGCCAGAATACTGGAGTGGGTTAGTGCCCTTCTCCAGGAGATCTTCCAACCTGGAGATTGAACCCATGTTTCCCACATTGTAGGCAGATTCTTGACCAGCTGATCCACCAGAGAAGCCCGTATTAGTGTGTTAATGCCTGTAAATTTCTAGTTCCCCCTCACTTTGATGGTGTGAGTCAGGAGCATATATTTCAATCCTTATTACAGATTCAGAGCTATCCAAGGGCCTGTCATATATAATAATGCCCCCAAATTTTGGTGAATAAAACAGTGATATTAGAGAACATGATCTTAGAGGTATTTTCCAAGGTCATTAGACTAAGAATG
Source organism: Moschus berezovskii (assembly GCF_049115385.1). NCBI lineage: Eukaryota > Metazoa > Chordata > Mammalia > Artiodactyla > Moschidae > Moschus > Moschus berezovskii. The sequence goes on from NC_142467.1 coordinate 12,928,545, forward strand.
TATTTCAACTTACTTAGCATTTCCTTATGTATCAATGGCATGTAGCATTTTCAGAACTGGAATTTCTTCTGGCTATAGTAATTTCTTTTAAATTAGGATTTGAAAGAAAGCTTTGAAGCTAGTCACTGACTGCTTTCCCTACCATATTTGGTGTTAAGAAAGGCAACTGGGTCTTTTTTGTTTGTTTGATTTCTTTTGAGGTGTGCATGAAAGTTTGTGATGGAGCAATTTCTGAGTATGGTCTTAGTTACCAACTTTTAGCTCTTAAGTAGGTTGCACACATCCAAAACCCACCGTTTGATCAGAATGTTGTGTTTAATTTCTTGTAACTAGCTATGATGTTATCCATATATTTAGGTTGACATTTATGTGCAAAGAAATGAAGTACAGAGATATCTAGAAAAATAATTGTGTGTGAGCACAAAGGAAAAGGAAACTTTTCTAAATCTTCGGAATAGAACATTCATTTAACAACGATAACAACAGTAGTTGCTATTTACTAAAATTTCGTTTGTAGCAGCTGCTTCATATAGTTTATGTTACTTAATCCTCATAAGAATGAAATACATTTCACATTATTAAAATCAATACTTTTCACGATGATAAAACTAGAGCTGAGAAAGGTTAAATAATGTTTCCAAGGCAACACAATTTATGAATCATGAGTGAGATTTAAAATCATATTTGATTCTCGAACTTGAATTTTCGATCACTGTATTATCCTGCACTTAATTCCAGGGAATTAAATATCAACTTTTAAAAAGATGCTGAAATGGAATATAACAAGTCAATGAAACCAAGCTTTAACTAGGGTTAACCAAGGGTTAACTAATAAAATTATATTTGTGCTATGGTGTCCTAAAAAATTTCCAAGCATTATATGAGATAAATAGATGATAGACATAGCCATCTTTAGCACCAGTTATACAGTTTCTCATGGAAAATTAACTGCACACCTTTTTCTTCCCTACAGTATTTAACTTTTTTTTTTTTTAAATCCATTTGCCAAGCTCTGGTTTGGAGCCTGGAATATTAAACTGTCATCTCGCAACCAAAAAAGGACAAGAGTAAAGTGAAAATGGATTTCATCCCAAATAACTAAAAGTTTTTTTGGCATTGTTTAATATTTGGAGGGAAATAAGTGAGCTGTAATATAACAGAGCAGAAAGCTCCTAGCTGTCATGTTTTAACTATTGCTTTTAATCTCAGAATTAAACATAACAGAACAAAGCACATTCCCTGCAATACACAATGAAGAAATATTCAGCCTCACAGTACCATTTTTGGACTCAAGCACACTATCTTTAAGTCTACTCATTTTCCTTTCTAAGTCCCAAAGCAGGAGACCTCACATACAGTCTTTGTTCCCCTCAGAGCAGTCATTTCAATTTTTAAAAGAAAGTTTCCCTTGCATTGGAGGGCTCTAGGTGCCTGTCCTGTTGAAATTAAATATTACAGAGTGAAGAAGCTTATAAGGTCTATTGTATTTTGGAGAGTAATGTTTTACAAGATAGAATTTGGAGCAATGTTTCAAAAGATGGAATTCAGAGAGTTGTAAATAAATATCGTCTACATAGACTATGCTTTGCAACCTACTGTAAAGAGATTATTTTCCCACCCCTTTAACTGAAATTTTTTTTAGAGAAATTGCTGCTGGATAGAACACTGTGCTGTTTTTGTTGTGTTTTTTTACTTTTTCTCTTTAGTTCACATTTCAAGGGACATTTGCATGAAAATAGTCCTATTCAACTGAAGTTTTACATGCTCCTATTCCTGATGGATTGACCACCAGTCATAATTAGTGATGAGAGAGCTTCAAAGGCTGTACTTCCCCATCCTTTATCTCAGGTTCTTTTCCCTTTATTTCATAAATTCCCTTCCCCCAAACTCAGTGGCAGTCCTCCCTTTTACTGACCCTAGGAAAGCTTCAGCTCCCTTCCCCCTTCCTTTGACCTTTGGTCAATAAACTCCCACTACAATTTTGTGAACTTTTCACTTGAAACTGCTAGGCAGCCCTCACTGCCTGGTGTCCCCAGTAGCTACTGTTTCTAAAGGTGTCTTACTGTAAAAACACATGCTCCCCAGAGTGATGGCAGTTCCATGTTTTTGCTTCACAACCATCCTCGAAGAATCCATGTATCTCCTCTTCAAAAAGCTTTCTTGACCTTTTTAATCTGAGGGGTATCCTTGCCTTGTACCACCATAGCATCCTGTACTACCACTGTCGTAACACTCCTTGGATTGTTGCAATCGTTTAATTGTCTAAAAACTCCATGGAAGTAAGGACATTTGTTTTGTCCATATCCTGTTCCTCCTGACATAGTTTCACTTAACAGGTGCTCATTAAACATTTATGAATGAGTGTTGCTCAGCTACTCTGTGTGTAACACTGCTGGGCTTTGTTGGGTGAGTCCACTATAGGCAGAGAAGGCGGTGCAACCTTTGCAAGGAGCATTTTTGGAGTGAATTAGCCTGAGATATCCCTGTGCTGCACAACCAGTTGAGGAGGTGTGCAGGTGGAGAGGTAGGGGTAGGTACCTTTGAAGAATGAACATTAAGAATAAAGGCACAGAGGTAGACAAATAAGAAAGAACATATGAGAGGGTCTGAGGTAGCTTCTAGGACAAATCGATAGTACACTATTTCCACCTTCCCTGTCAGTCCCAGGCTATGGGAATCTTCAAGTTTTGTCTCAAATGGCCTTTATTTTATAATGCTTTTCCTGTCCCCTATAAAGCTATACTCTTCAGGTCCCGTTAGAATTTTGTACTTTTAAAAATAAAACTATTTTGAATTGTAGTTATCTGTGTGCACATAATAATATCTCACCTGCTCAACCACATACTCTATGAAGAGAGGGTGCATTCTTAACTTATCCCTGAATCTTCTACCTAAAATAGAAATTAACACATAGTAAGTACACAGTATTATTATCATTATTATTTTACTCTTTAGGGTGAAATTGAAAGTGAAAGTCACTCAGTCGTGTCTGACTCTTTGCAACCCCATGGACTGTACAGTCCCTGGAATTCTCAGGCCAGAGTACTAGAGTGGATAGCCATTCCCTTATCCAGGGGATCTTCCCAACCTAGGGATAGAATCCAGGCCTCCCCCATTGCAGGCAGAGTCTTCACCATCTGAGTCAACAGGGAAGCCCAAGAATACTGGAGTGGGTAGCCTATCCCTTCTCCAGGGGATCTTCCAGACCCAAGAAATGAACTGGAGACTCTTGCACTGCAGGCAGATTCTTTATCAGCTGAGCTACCAGGGAAGCCCTCTTTAGGGTGAATATCTTTATTAATGATACATGGTATACAAGAAAAGAAGAAAGTTCCATTGTTTGAGTGCTGTCTACATAATATCCTCAGTTCAGTTCAGTCGCTCAGTCATGTCCGACTCTGCGACCCCATGAATCACAGCATGCCAGGCCTCCCTGTCTATCACCAACTCCCGGAGTTCACTCAAACTCATGTCCATCGAGTCGGTGATGCTATCCAGCCATCTCATTCTCTGTCGTCCCCTTCTCCTCCTGCCCCCAATCCCACCCAGCATCAGAGTCTTTTCCAGTGAGTCAACTCGTCTCATGAGGTGGCCAAAGTATTGGAGTTTCAGCTTTAGCATCAGAGTACATCATGAGGAACGCTGACCTGAAAGAAGCACAAGCTGGAATCAAGATTGCTGGGAGAAATATCAATAACCTCAGATATGCAGATGACACCACCCTTATGGCAGAAAGTGAAGAGGAACTCAAAAGTCTCTTGATGAAAGTGAAAGGAGAGTGAAAAGGTTGGCTTGAAGCTCAACATTGAGAAAACAAAGATCATGGCATCTGGTCCCATCACTTCATGGGAAATAGATGGAGAAACAGTGGAAACAGTGTCAGACTTTATTTTTTTGGGCTCCAAAATCACTGCAGATGCTGATTGCAGCCATGAAATTAAAAGATGCTTACTCCTTGGAAGGAAAGTTATGACCAACCTAGATAGTATATTAAAAAGCAGAGACATTACTTTGCCAACAAAGGTCCATCTAGTCAAGGCTATGGTTTTTCCTGTGGTCATGTATGGATGTGAGAGTTGGACTGTGAAGAAGGCTGATCACCGAAGAATTGATGCTTTTGAACTGTGGTGTTGGAGAAGACTCTTGAGAGTCCCTTGGACTTCAAGGAGATCCAACCAGTCCATTCTCGGGGAATCAATCCTGGGTGTTCATTGGAAGGATATAATATCCTAGTCTTGAGCTATTTGGCTTTCAGTTCAGTTCAGTTCAGTTGCTCAGTCACGTCCGACTCTTTGTGACCCCATGAATCACAGCACACCAAGCCTCCCTGTCTATCACCAACTCCTGGAGTTCACTCAAACTCATGTCCATCGAGTCGGTGATGCCATCCAGCCATCTCATTCTCTGTCGTCCCCATCTCCTCCCGCCCCCAATCCCTCCCAGCATCAGAGTCTTTTCCAGTGAGTCAACTCTTCGCATGAGGTGGCCAAAGTATTGGAGTTTCAGCTTCAGCATCAGTCCTTCCAATGAACACCCAGGACTCATCTCCAGACTAACATATGTAGCCATTGGTGGTTTTTCTGTAGGGCTTGAAGGCTTGTGTGTGAAGTTTAGATACAGCAAAAGGCAAAGTGATATTTTTCATTAATTTAAATCCACAACAAAATAGTTAAATTTTGACTATCAAGGTAGAGGGGAAAACTATCATTTGAATTAGAACTTAAAAAGTTTAATCACAGGCATAAATTTGTGTTCCTTCTTGTTTCTGCCAATAGGCAGGAGCTGAGGTAATCAAGGAGTGCGTCAAGGTTGTATATTGTCACCTTGCTTATTTAACTTATATGCAGAGTACATCATGAGGAACGCTGGGCTGGAAGAAGCACAAGCTGGAATCAAGATTGCTGGGAGAAATATCAATAACCTCAGATATGAAGATGACACTACCCTTATGGCAGAAAGTGAAGAGGAACTCAAAAGCCTCTTGATGAAAGTGAAAGAGGAGAGTGAAAAGGTTGGCTTGAAGCTCAACATTCAGAAAACTAAGATCATGGCATCTGGTCCCATCACTTCATGGGAAATAGATGGAAAAACAGTGGAAACAGTGTCAGACTTTGTTTTTTTGGGCTCCAAAATCACTGCAGATGCTGATTGCAGCTATGAAATTAAAAGACGCTTGCTCCTTGGAAGGAAAGTTATGACCAACCTTGATAGTATATTAAAAAGCAGAGACATTACTTTGCCGACCAAGGTCCGTCTAGTCAAGGCAATGGTTTTTCCCGTGGTCATGTATGGATGTGAGAGTTGGACTGTGAAGAAAGCTGATCGCCGAAGAATCGATGCTTTTGAACTGTGGTGTTGGAGAAGACTCTTGAGAGTCCCTTATACTGCAAGGAGATCCAACCAGTCCATTCTAAAGGAGATCAATCCTGGATGTTCATTGGAGGGACTGATGCTAAAGCTGAAACTGCAATACTTTGGCCACCTCATGCGACGAGTTGACTCACTGGAAAAGACTCTGATGCTGGGAAAGGTTGGGGGCGGGAGGAGAAGGGGACGACGGAGAATGAGATGGCTGGATGGCATCACCGACTCTGTGGACATGAGTTTGAGTGTACTCCGGGAGTTGGTGATGGACAGGGAGGCCTGGCGTGCTGTGATTCATGGGGTCGCGGAGAGTCGGACACGACTGAGCGACTGAACTGAACTGAACTGAGGTAATCATGAAGTAGACTGAAATATTGAAAGCACCAGTTCCAATCCCACTGCTGGGCATATATCCAGATAAAATTCTAATTTGAAAAGATACATGGATCCCTGTGTTCACAGTAGAACTATTTAAAATAGCCAAGATATGGAAACAACCTAAGTGTCCATCGCCAGAAAAATGGATAAAGATGTGGTGCATATATACAATGGAATATTATACTATCATTAGACAGAATGAAAGAATGCCATTTGTAGCAACATGGATGTGCCTGGAGATTATTCCATTAAGTGAAGCAAATCACAAAGAGAAAGACAAATACCATATGATATCACTTACGTGGAATCTAAAATGTGTCAGTCGTTCAGTCATATCCGAATCTTTGGGACCCCAGGCTCCTCTGTCCATGGGATTCTCCAGGCAAGAATACTGGAGTGGGTTGCATTGCCTTCTCCAGATGATCTTCCCAGCCCAGGGACTGAACCTGGGTCTCCTGCACTGCAGGCGATTCTTTACCATCTGAGCCAGCAGAGAAGCCCAGAATCTAAAATATGACACAAATGAATTTATCTACAAAACAGAAAGAGAGATTCACAGACGTAGAGAACAGACTTGTGGTTGCTAAGAGGGTAGCAGTGGAGGGATGGATTAAGAGTTTAGGATTAGCAGATGCAAACTATTTTATATAGAATAAACAACAAGATCCTGTAATATATTACAGGGAACTATACTCAATATTTGATAATATAATATGAAAAAGACAATACATATATAACTGAACCACTTTGCTCCTCAATAGAAATTGACACAATCTTATAAATCAACTATACTCCAATGAAATAAATTAAAATAAAAAAGAAAGCACCAGTTATTCTTGAAAAAGTATATCTAACTGTGCCTTTGGTCCTATGCTGGCCAGTGTCCTACACTGCAGATGAAAGAGAAGCTCAAGAATCCAGGAGGTTTCTGTTTCTGTTTATTTGCTGTGTGACCTTGGCTAAGTCAGTTTTTTAAGCAGATCTTACTTCCAAATTGTTTTAAACAATGCAGCTCAATTAAATGGCTAAGATTGCTTCTAATATCTCATTTCTAGGATTTTCTGAAATTGCAAGAAAATCAAAGAAAGAGATCATTGACATACAGCTTATTATTATTCTTTTTTCACATGCACTTGAGCTAGTCTTACTGACCTATTATTGCTGAGCTTTCTATAATAGAAAAAGCAAGAAAATTCATAGGTGTTATTTGCCTCTAACCTTCTGTTTTATTCCACTGGGTAAGATTTTGCCAAAGTCTGGAGATTGCATATATTGCCCAGAAATGGCAATAGAGGTGAGAGTCAAAAGTCTCAGGAAGCTCTTCCTTCTTTCAAAAAGCCAATAGATTCAGTTGTAATTTTCAGCATATTTTAAGAACTCCCAAGTTAATCCCTTGTTTAAGTAATAATCATATCCTTTTACTAGAAGGAGAATCTAAAGGATTTATACTTTGTTTGGATTTCTAATGCTATCATTTATTTCTTCATTTCTAAACTTGGTTATTGATATTAATTTGGGGGAGGGGAGTGGCAATATGAAACGATTTTGTTCTAAAACTTGTAAGACATCCTTTCAGATAACTGAGGACACCACAGAAGGCTACAAGCCTATCCAAATAGAAATAAAAGTCCACCATGAATCTGCTTAGAGAAAAACATTTCCGCACTGGAGGAGAGTGAACCAGCAGAGGGGCATATAAAGAAAGAAATGGCAGGAGAGACGAATTCGTGGTTGGTTTTCTTTTCCTGAAATTTTGAAAATCTACAGATTGAACTTTTATTTTGCAAAGTAGTTGATCTTATTGAGTTTTTAAAATAAAGTATCACATTTTAAATAATTTTAAAATTTAGAGATTTTGGAAAATTTCAAATTTGAATTTTGTTAAGTGGAACTGAATTTTAAATATATATTTAAATCCATGTGTAATTACTGATACAGAAAGAATGTTAACATTTTTTTATATCAGAGATTAAATATTTAAATCACACTTACTAATTTAAATTCATATTCATGTCAATTTGTATAGAACTCTTATCTCAACTTATAAACTACTCCATTTCCATGTTTAAAAGAAAGATTTCCAAAAAAAATAAAATAAAATAAAAGATTTCCATCTAGTAACTCTTATCTATTGTTAATTTTTCCATAAACTTCCAGAAAGTGTCTTTTATGACATCTACATAAAGGTATTCAGTTAATCACAATATGATTCTAATAGACAATTCTCCAAAGTTTAGCTTCATTTTTCTTTTACATAAGTGTTTGCTCTATAAATGTTTAATGCAAAATTAGTCAAAGTTGTTATAATTTGTTATATAATTTTACTTAAATCCAAGAATGGCTTTTCTCTTATATAGTTTTCTAGTTTGTGTCAATAAAATAAGATACATACAAGAAGCAGAAAACAACTTTGGCATCAGAGTTCTTGATTCTGAACTTTAACTTCAAGACATGATTAATCTTAACTCTTACCTATCTATCCTGAAATGACCCAAAGTCACATCCTCAGAGAGTACATTTCTTCTTGAGAAACCTTGGGATAAGAGAGACTTTATGATATTACAGCAAGAAGTTACATATGTAAGAAATCAAGGTGAGATCAAGTGAAACAGTGTACACCAGAGTTTGAGATGCATGAAAACTTCTAGAAAGTATCTTTCTGAGTAGAAATTTCTTTGGGGGCTGAAGACTTTAAGGCCTGGAAGACACAGGCTTCATTTCTACCGGGTCAAGAGAACTAATCACATTTGGGAAAAGACATTCTTATTTTCAACCACAAAATTGCTCTTCGTTCCTGAAGAACAACAAGGAAAGTGAAACTGGAAGCAAGCCAGACGCTTTTCTGGTTTTTCTTTGGGTGTGAATTTGTTCACATAGCTCTCAGTTCAGAACATAATGTTATGTTCTGGAAACGCCACGGTGTATTGTTAGGGGATGTAATGTCACACTGAGGAATGCTCATTTCAGAAAAGGAATTTCAGTTGCTAAAGTGCAACTAGATACCATGTGTGTGCACAGTAAACACACACACACACACAATGTATGTGTATGCCATGAATTTCAGGTCTACTCAAAGAGTTGAAAGGAAAAAATGCTATCAAAAAAGCCATATTAGAGGCGGAATTTCTCTGAGACCTGATTACCTCTAGAATAGGAGAGAAGGGTTTGGATTAGTCCCTGTAAATTTTTCTTCCTACTGTATTATTCAGATTACTCATTTGAAGGAATGTCTCTATATTTGCAACAAGACTTGCATTTCTGAGCTTAGTATGACATACACTATTTCATCAAAAGTAATTGAAACATGAAGCAAAGTCCTATTTTTTAAATGCCTGTTGCATTTGTTCATGTTTTATTAACGCCTCCTGACTTACAGCATACTGAACATGGTTGCCTGTGGTTCAGTTTGCTCTTCTTGCACTTTCAGAGAGTTGAGGGCTGGAGGAAGTGAAGCTGAGTGCAAAGCAATAAAACTTAACACCCTGACATGAAGGGACTGAACTCCTTTGTGGCATTCTGATGCCATTTCATACCTATTGGCTTGTTCTTTCCAGCTGAGTTGCAAATTATTCCTGGAATGGACATTTTTATGTCTTTCTTAATTTTTCATGGGCTTCCCAGGTGGCGCTAGTGGTAAAGAACCTGCCTGCCAATGCAGGAGACAGAAGAGACACAAGTTCGATCCCTGGGTTAGGAAGATCCCCTGGAGGAGGAAATGGCAACCCACTCCAGTATTCTTGCCTGGAGAATCCCATGGACAGAGGAGCCTTGCAGACTACAGACTGGACTCTTTTGTAGCATCCTGATGCCATTTCATGCCTATTGGCTTGTTCTTTCCAGTTGAGTTGCAAATTATTCCTGGGATGGACATTTTTATGTCTTTCATAATTTTTCACTGGACTCAGAATATGTATGTACATAGCAGGCATTAGAGTATATTCTTAATAATTAAGGGCAACATTTCAGTGTTGAAAATAGTATATGATATATTCCAACAGCCATGGAAAGCTGGACATTCTTTTGGCTGTTTGACTGTCTCCTGCTAAGAAAGTTTCGGAGAATTCATGGGCCTGCCATATGGTCTATGGTTCTGAGCCATGAGGTGGGTTGAATTACCTTTGGACCATCAGCTCTAGAACTTGGGTAGCATCCTAGGCAGTGCTAAGTAACAATCTGATCTTTTCAATCCCTAAAAAGTGAGAAATACAAAAATGAAATGGCACTTTCATTTTGAAACACATTTTTAACACTACTTCATGAAGTATCTTGAAGAAAATAAAAATCATGTTCTCATTTTGAAAGCAAAGGTACTGCTGACTGACTTTGATAATTGGGCACATCTTTACCTCTGGGCATTTCCTCAAGTTTTCTTCATTTTAGTCTCTCCCCTTTCTCTGACCTGGGTTAACAGAGGTTAGAACAACAGTGTAGGGAGGGCATTTACCTGGGCTGAATGGAGAAGAAAAGAAAAAAAAAAATGTAATTTCTACAGGGGAATGTGGTGAGGGGCTTGAGAAGATTATTCATAAGTGGCATTGAGGAAATATTTTCAGTGAATCTTAATAATATCTTTGAGAAGCACAGCGAAAAGGTAGACACTCTTCTGTTTTTTAATGTGAAAATCACTCAGTTGTGTCCAACTCTGTGTGACCCCATGGTCAATACAGTCGAGGGAATTCTCCAGGCCAGAATACGGGAGTGGGTAGCCTTTCCCTTCTCCAGGGGATCTTTACAACCCAGGGATTGAATCCAGGTCTCCCGCATTGCAGGCAGATTCTTCTTTACCAGCTGAGCCACAAGGGAAGCCTGATTTTTTAATGTAAGTTCAGGATATTTATTCTGAGGTGATTCATAAACTTCACCACTCCACAAAATCCCTTTTAATATTTTCTTTATGTTTGTAGTGTCACCAGTTTTTAGATTAAAATGTCATAAAATACTGATTTTGCAGTTCCTCAGTTGAATATTTTGGCTATTGCTCTTTTGGAATATAACCTGAAAAATCCCGCAGAATCTCAGTTGGTTGAATAGTACAGTGAAAGATAATTAAGGAATATAAGAAATCAGTTGTTTTTATCCATCAGTATGGGCACCTTAAATGGTAGATATAATCAATTCATCGACTAACTGGACTGCCTGTCATCTGCTCAGCTGGAAGTGTTATTCTGAAAGGCTTTTATTTTGTATTTTACATTTATTTTATTTATTTGGCTGTGTTGGGTCTCAATTGTGGCATGAGAGGTCTTTTAGTTGTGGCATGTGAACTGTTAGTTGCTGCTTGTGGGATCTAGTTTCTGACCAGGCATCGAACCTGGGCCCCCTACATTGGAAGCAAGGAGTTTTAGTGACTGGACCACCAGAAAAGTCCTTGTAAGGCTTTTAAATCTACTTTTTGTCATATATTAGCGGAAAGGAAAATCAAAGGAGTGTCATTTTTAGAAGGCATTGGGGCTATAGCTTTGCTAATTTATTACGTTGATTTAAGGACTGCTGCTGCTGGTGCTAAGTCACTTCAGTCGTGTCTGACTCTGTGTGACCCCATAGACGGAAGCCCACCAGGCTCCCCCGTCCCTGAGATTCTCCAGGCAAGAACACTGGAGTGGGTTGCCATTTCCTTCTCCAATGTATGAAAGTGAAAAGTGAAAGTGAAGTCGCTCGGTTGTGTCCGACCCTTAGCGACCCCACGGACTGCAGCCTACCAGGCTCCTCCATCCATGGGATTTTCTAGGCAAGAGTACTGGAGTGGCTTGCCATTGCCTTCTCTGGATTTAAGGACAAATCAGTGCAAATTAATTTACTGCTCCCTTCTCCAAAAACTGATACCAGGTTGAATTTATATGGGATTCCTTTTATATCTTGGGGCCAGCATACTTTAGATGCAAAAAGAGGATCTAAGTTCCCTGGGGATATTTGGGGGGACAGTTCTGAAGGTGATGGTTTGTGGACTTCCTAGGAGAAATTTTGGCACTGCTGTATATACCAGTAACTTTTAAAATTTAGTGTGGATCAGAATGAACTGAAGGACTTGTTAAAACACAGATCACCTCAATGCTAGAGTTTCTGATTCAGAAGGTGAAATGCAGATAATCTGTATTTTAGCAAGTTCCCATGCAATACTGCTGGTTTGGGGACCCCACAGTGTAAGAACTTCTAGTCTAGAATATATCTTAGACCCACTAGAAATCCCCCAAACGTACTGGCAGAGCTGCAAACGTTAAAGAATGATGGAGTTAAACAGGATGGAGAGAAACAGACATTTTGGGTTGATTGGTCAGGCCGCACACAGAAATGGAGGAAACTACAAAATCTAGAGAACTTTTTCTTTGCTACTGGGATTTATCTCCACTTAGCTCCATAAAAGAAGCAAATTGACATTTGTATGATGGCAAACTGTAAGGTACCTGCTGCCAGCACGAGCAGTTCAGACTACCCACTGTTATTTTTAAATATTTCAGACATCCTGGGAGCAAGTGCAAAAAAGCAGACTCATGATCTAAACAACATGAGGAAAAGATAGTACACTTCAAACAAGACATTGCTTCCTACTGAAGCAGGTTCGAAGACACAGTGTAAAGCAGAAGCAACTATTCTAGAAAGAAAAAAAATACAAAAAGGGCCTTTTTATGAATATTTCCATACCTAAATTTCCTTACCACTATTTACCAGTGCAGTTGAAATGAGGGTTATTTCATTTAGGAACATTGCTTACTCATCAAGGAAAGGTAAGAACAAGTGGGTACAACATGTGGGTTTCATAAAAAGTACTTTTGTTAGAAACATGTAAATGATTTGTCCCCACCCCCACAGGCCTTTAACAAACAAGGGTGATGGTCATTGCGCCCAAGGTAAGGTACACATACAAACATTTTGATTGTACTTTCTGGATACCAGAAGTCCGGAAAGAGAAGTCTGATTTACAGTCAACAGTTTCCACAAGTGACCCTTGGCAGAAAGGGGCTGCTTTTTCAGCTGGCGCTGTTGTTGAAGTTCAGAGGAATAGCTCATCTGTCTCTATTTCAGGCGTCTGGCAAATGGAGAACTGTTTCAGCATTCTCTATCCCACTAAACACTTTCAGATGACTTCCACATTCTGGAGCATCTGCTGGTTATCTCATTTCTCTCATTTTGGATTATTTTCCCTGTCGTATTTTGAAAAGACTCCCTCTCTAACTTTTATTTTCTAAGTACGCTATTGTTGCTGTTATCATTTTGGGAGAAATCTACAGATGTGTTTGATATTACCCCATGAGATAGGCCACACCTGTGGATAATCTGGAACCAGAAATGGTAATAAAAAAAAAAAAGAAACAAAAAATAAATAAAAGTCCAGCTGAATCACAATTATAAAATATGTTCAGGAAATGATTCATGGACTGAAAGTAAACAGTCATCAATAATTTTAGGATTTTTTTTTGAAAGTTCTTATAAACAACACAGTACTCAAAGAAATTCTATACACATGTTGTTACTCTATGTGATGCATTTATAATAATATAAACATTATTCATAACTTATTATTATAAATGAATCCACTCATTCTTATCCTTACTGTTCCTTTGCCAGGTACTGTGTTCTGCTCTATGCTTGTAAAATATCAAAACAGCCAAATACTCTTCCTGAGGGAATTTTTCTTCATTTCCATAAAATACAGACACATATAACTCTTAATATATTTATTCCAGCTTCTTCATTTGCTTTATAGAGCGCATGAATGATGTTTCGCATATATTGAGGGTTTTCTTACTCCAGTTAATCAGATATACGGGGCACTTATACTTGAATATTAATGTATTTATTTAAAAGCAGGGTGACTAGTGCCATTAAAATTGTAATTTGAATTGGTTACTGTTCAATGAACATTGCTTGATACATACTGTTAATTAGACAACAAGGATGAGTATTCTAATTGCAACCATTTCATTCAAAAACAGAAAGAACCATGGGAATGTGACTTCACTAATAGTCTTGTTTTCTTAATTTTTTGAGATCTTAAAATAAAGAAAAGGTTATTGATATTTCTCCCAGCAATCTCGATTCCAGCTTGTGCTTCTTCCAGCCCAGCATTTCTCATGATGTACTCTCAGGGTGACAATATACAGCCTTGACGTACTCCTTTTCCTATTTGGAACCAGTCTGTTGTTCCATGTCCACTTTCAACTGTTGCTTCCTGACCTGCATACAGGTTTCTCAAGAGGCAAGTCAGGTGGTCTGGTATTCCCATCTCTTTCAGAATTTTCCACAGTTTATTGTGATCCACACAGTCAAAGGCTTTAGCATAGTCAATAAAGCAAAAATAGATGCTTTTCTGAAACTCTCTTGCTTTTTCGATGATCCAGTGGATTTTGGCAAATTGATCTCTGGTTTCTCCGCCTTTTCTAAAACCAGCTTGAACATCTGGAAGTTCATGGTTCACGTATTGCTGAAGCCTGGCTTGGAGAATTCTGAGCATTACTTTACTAGTGTGTGAGATGAGTGCAATTGTGCTGTAGTTTGAGCATTCTTTGGCATTGCCTTTCTTTGGGATTGGAATGAAAACTGACCTTTTCCAGCCCTGTGGCCACAGGGCTGAATTTTCCAAATTTTCTGGCATATTGAGTGTAGCACTTTCACAGTATCATCTTTCAGGATTTGAAATAGCTCAACTGGAATTCCATCACCTCCACTAGCTTTGTTCATAAGGCCCACTTGACTTCAAATTCCAGGATGTCTGGCTCTAGGTGAGTGATCACACCATCGTGATTATCTGGGTCATGAAGGTCTTTTTTGTACAGTTCTTCTCTGTATTCTTACCACCTCTTCTATCTTCTGCTTCTGTTAGGTCCATACCATTTCTGTCCTTTATTGAGCCCATCTTTGTATGAAATGTTCCCTTGGTATCTCTAATTTTCTTAAAGAGATCTCTAGTCTTTCCCATTCTATTGTTTTCCTCTATTTCTTTGCCTTGATCACTGAGGAAGGCTTTCTTATCTCTCCTTGCTATTCTTTGGAACTCTGCATTCAAATGGGTATGCTGCTGCTGCTGCTGCTAAGTCGCTTCAGTCGTGTCCGACTCTGTGCGACCCCAGAGACAGCAACCCACCAGGCTCCCCTGTCCCTGGGATTCTCAGGCAAGAACAGTGGAGTGGGTTGCCATTTCCTTCTCCAATGCATGAAAGTGAAAAGTGAAAGTGAAGTTGCTCAGTCGTGTCGGAGTCTTAGCGACCCAATGGACTGCAGCCTTCCAGCTCCTCCGTGCATGGGATTTTCCAGGCAAGAGTACTGGAGTGGGTTGCCATTGCCTTCTCCGTCAAATGGGTATATCTTTGCTTTCTCCTTTACTTTTCGCTTCTCTTCTTTTCACAGCTATTTGTAAGGCCTCCTCAGACAGCCATTTTGCTTGTTTGCATTTCTTTTTCTTGGGGATGGTCTTAATCCCTGTTTCCTGTACAATGTCATGAACTTCTGTCCACAGTTTATCAGGCACTCTATCAGATCTAGTCCCTCAAAACTATTTCTCACTTCCACTGTGTAATCATAAAGGATTTGATTTAGGTCATACCTGAATGGTCTAGTGGTTTCCCCCACTTTCTTTAATTTACATCTGAATTTGGCAACAAGGAGTTCATGATCTGAGCCACAGTCAGCTCCCAGTCTTGCTTTTGTTGACTATATAGAGCTTCTCCATCTTTGGCTGCAAAGAATATAATCAGTCTGATTTCAGTGTTGACCATCTGGTGATGTCCATGTGTAGGGTCTTCTCT
Organism: Moschus berezovskii; assembly: GCF_049115385.1. Classification (NCBI taxonomy): domain Eukaryota; kingdom Metazoa; phylum Chordata; class Mammalia; order Artiodactyla; family Moschidae; genus Moschus; species Moschus berezovskii. The sequence continues at coordinate 12,944,027 of NC_142467.1, forward strand.
TGTATTGTTGGAAGAGGGTGTTTGCCTTGACCAGTGTGTTCTCTGGGCAAAAGTCTATTTTCCTTTGCCCTGCTTCATTCTGTACTCCAAGGCTAAATTTGCTAGTTACTCCAGGTATTTCTTGACTTCCTACTTTTGCATTCCAACCCCCTATAATGCAAAGGACATATTTTTTGGGTGTTAGTATTTATGTTTATCAATTAGAAAGACTTAAACAGAGCTATGTCTTTGAATGCATAACAAGAATCTTCAAAAAGAGTAGTGAAGCAGTATGTTTTAAATCTGCTGATGAAGAAACTTACCTATTCATCTATATGATTCTTCGTCTATATGATTCTCCAATTGTTTTGAGTCCAAGTTACTATGTATGCTTAAAAGATTACATGGAGGTGTGATGCTACTTGGAAAATATTTTTACAAGGCTGTAATCTTTGGTATCAGACTTTTTTGCATAGTTTGTGACTGAGAACTTCAGTATATTGCATTTGGGTCCTGAAGTTTTATTTCTTGAGCCTCCTTTTGCTTGGCTCAATGAAAGGTCACCTCTTACCTGATCTGTATTCTCATGATAGCTTCATGACATGGTAAATCTAATATTCATAAACACCTGGAAGCTGAACTTGAAAAACTCATAAAGATACCCTTGTGTTTTTATCATTTGTTTTTACTTATGTCTATGTAAAAATGAGTGAGAAACCCAAATTCCAGAACTACAGTTTCTGGTGGAATATGCTGCCCATGTAGACTACTGTCTCCTAGTATTTCAGTGAGTATGAAGGTCTGATTATGCATTAAGAATCTCCAGTATTGTTGGTGATACCAGGAATATCAGTTTGCTTGTAAATGTAACCCCCTTGCATAGATTACTCTTATTCCAAACATAAAACATGGCAGAATCTTTATGAGCTTGGGTGATTCAAAGAATTCAGAGATTGAGAGTCAAGAATAAATATTCACATACTTTGCAGTTTTACCTAGTACTAGGTTTAGGCTCATGGATGAGTGGATATTATATAAAGTTCTTCAGTCTAACTTTGAATTCTTAGAATATATTTACCATATTGCATTTAATTTTGTTAATAGCTGTCCTAAGAGAGTTTCCTTGCTTCCTTTAGAATTTCTCAGAAGCTAATTCAATTTCAACACACTATTTTATCTGGCCTTAATCTTTTAAGCAAACCTTTTAGCATAGGAGTGGGGTCGCCTCAACTACAGATACATATTAGAATCAGTGGAGGTTTGAAAAACAACAGCAACAACTCTAGTTTTCCATTTTAGCTCAATGATATCAGAATTGCTAAGAGGAAGGACTGTGCATTGTATTAAAAAAAAAAAAACAACTTTAGATAATTCTAAAATTCAGCTAGGCTTGATAGCTCCTGACTTAGCATTTAAGCTTCCTTATGTCGTTTATACATCGCAATTACCACTATACCTTATATATTCTATGTTATATATAAGTATATTAAATGCTTACAAATCTGACTCTATCAGTATTGAAAAACAACCTTAAGGACATGGAATAAAGCTTAGTTTATTTTGTATATGTCCTAGTATATGGGTCTCAACGTGAGCTTGAATGAGTGAAGGAATTACAATGCAGGACATATTTACCCATTTATAACAAGATTTATGTTAGCTAATAATAAATGCTATTTAAATGAATAAATGGAAGTGAAAAAAGCGTGAATTTTCACTCTTACATGATGCTGATAAAGACCTCATGGACAGTATTATTAATAAATACTTAGTAATAGTTACATGGTTTGTGTATGTACTTAGCTGTCTTTGTAATATCTTCATTCTTAGGTTAAAAATTAAGCTTCTTGAAAGAAACAAAGGAACAAATATCTGTGTATTATTCTGAATTTATTGCTTTTATAAGTTCTCAAAATTCCTAGTATTAAGGACTGTTGAATACATATTACTGGACTGTCTGAATGAGCTAAAATAAAAGTTTGATTTGCCCATATTTTAGAAAAATTATTTTTTATATACATTTCTTTTCACTTGTAATAATACTCCTCCCCTCCCCCGACATAAATAATCAATGAGCAAATTCCTCCAGTATACTGACTTGGGTAAAAATCTTTTTCTAAACTATTAATGTCAGTCAAGACATCTAGAAGTAATATGGATGCAGCTATTTAGCACAATTCTTGCTCAATAATTCAAACATTACCAATTCTAATTCTCTACTGAATTCCACTTATCTCCTTCGTGTGGGCAGTAAGACTTTGAAAGGGAGTTGGGTCTGCTTTACTCTGATATCACACATATTTGAGATTCAAATGACTGTGCAGTAAAAAGTGAGCATTACGCATTGTCCTTACAGAGCTTTGCTCTTTGAGGAACACAAAGAGCTTTAATATGTGATCTTGTTAATCTTCACAATATCCCTTCTAGGAAGTAACATGACATTTTAATGTAAGAAAATCCAGGTGCAGTGTAGAAAATGCCAACCTGACTTACTGGAGGGAATTTTTTTAAGGTTTGAAATCTCTTTTAAGATTTTTTTTTGTTTGTTTATATATTTCAGACTTTAGGCTTTTCAGTGCTGTGTTTGGTGCCTGGTAAGCTTGAGATGATCCAGATGGTATTTCCAATCCAAAGGACATTTGTTTTTTTAACAGAGACTTGGATATACATATATATATATGTGTGTGTGTGTGTGTATTTTTTATTTTCTTCAAATTAGTGTATCCATATGGTTTGACTTGGTGAAATGTGACCAATTTGGGGGATTTTAAATAATTAATTTCAGCTGCTTTAACAAAGAAGTGGTTTTTCAATGTATGGACACCAGTATAATTTGTAATGACAGTGAAAATAATCATAATGGGCAATACTTTATCTGTACCCTAAACAATTTTTATCATTTTATTTTTTCTTTGCCCTCAGTTTAATTATATTCCAATCTGCTGTCAACATTACTACTTGGATGCTCTTTTCAAAATGCTTGAATACTTTTAGGGTGGCCTTGTACACCAGACTGGCATAATAGAGATCCTCACCATGACTGACTTTACCTGGTTTTTCTGCCACTTGCAAACCTATACCCAAATGCATCATTTACCTCAGATATGGTCACTATTACCTGAACTCACCATCATATCAAATTCTCAGAACCGTTTCCTCTCCCTGAAATGTACATCATCCACCTTTTCTTCATCTATCTAAGTTCTACTTGGCATTCAACATTCAGATCAAGAAACATCCATACCATAATCATTGAATATGCTATAGATGTCAGTCCAGTTTTTCTCATTCCAATAGATACTGGCTTCTTGAGGAAAGAAACAATATACTATTTATGCTTAAATCTCAGTACTTAACATAGTAACTGACATATATTAGAGATGCTAATAAAAGTGTCTATTAAAAGAATAGTTTTCTTCTTAAAGTGTATATGCTTAAATATCTAACAGCATAGCTAATAGCAGCCATTTAATTCTCATATTAGCAAATCAATACTTAGACCAAATAAGGAATATATTTAGACTTATTCTCTTCATGACAGTAAACATTTTATATGGTGAAAGTTGTTGTTAACTAGGCGATATAAAGGTGTTGTGTCTGTTCACATTATAGACTTTTCTCACTGCAACTGCTATTTACTAAAATTAAACGTTTTAGAGTCCTTACAATTTAATTCTATGTAGATTTTCTAGTAGAATCTTGGTCCTTTTCAGAGGCTGTCCTGCAGCCACCTACATTTGAGGGTAGGAAGTGTCCTCTTCAAATAGGAACCTTCTATAATATTCTTGAAAGGATGAAATCCTTCCTCCCCAGTTGGTCTAATATCAAATCATGTTCGTCTGCCCTTTCTTGGAAACATGGAAACAGCTTGTAAAACATTTAAGGGTGAGAAATAATTCTTGCGGTGTGCTGCTTGAGAGATTTGAAGCCATCTAATCTCGGTCTAGGTGCTATCTGGGAATCAAGCCATGCCGCTGGGATGCAGCACACACTGTTTTGGCTCCTTGAATACTTGCTATTTGAACTCTGGCATGATGCCTTAGGTTTACAATAATAGGCATTATGGAAAACAGTTGTGTAGAAGCTGCCATTGTCTTCAGTGCCAAAGGATCGTTTCCAAACATCATGTATCATATGAGGGGATTTCAAATGTGACTGCTCAGGAAAACCTCTTGGAGAGCTTGCTAAAATACAGATTCCAGTGACCCACTTCAGACCTACTAAATCAGAATCTCTGGGAATAGCCCTGTGCGTGCTCAGTCGCTTCAGCTGTGTCTGACTCTGTGCGACTCCATGGACTGCAGCCTGCAGTCTTGTCTATGGGATTTTTCAGGCAAAAATACTAGAGTGGGTTGCTATGCCCTCTACCGGGGGCTCTTCCCGACACAGGGATCAAACCCGCATCTCCTGCATTGCAGGAAGATTCTTCACCTGCTGAGCCACCAGGGACACCCTGGGAATAGCCCTTGATATGAGTATTAAAAAAAAATAGTTTTTATTTTGAAATAATTTTAGGTTCACATATAAGCTTCAAAAATAGTATAAAGTTTCCATATTCTAGTTCCTTCATCCAACGATAGTATCTTACTTAACTCTAACATCTAACACAATGATCCAAACCAGGAAATTGACGATCGTGTGACACAATTAACTATAGACCTTAATTTGGATGTCAGATGATTTTACATGCATTTTTGGTATATTAGTTTCATGATATTTTATCACATTTATAAATCTGAGTAACTGCAACACAATCAGCATGCAGAAATGTTCCAGCAGCCCCCAGAACTCTCTTGTCATTATATCCACACTCTACTCCCAGTCCTAACTTTTAGTAACCACTTGAAACTGCAATACTTTGGTCACCTCATGCGACGAGTTGACTCACTGGAAAAGACTCTGAAGCTGGGAGGGATTCGGGCGGGAGGAGAAGGGGACGACAGAGAATGAGATGGCTGGATGGCATCACCGACTCGATGGACATGAGTTTGAGGGAACTCCAGGAGTTGGTGATGTACAGGGAGGCCTGGTGTGCTGTGATTCATGGGGTCACGGAGAGTTGGACATGACTGAGCGACTGAACTGAACTGAATCTGATGGATGTGAGACTTGGACTGTGAAGAAAGCTGAGCGCTGAAGAATTGATGCTTTTGAACTGTGGTGCTGGAGAAGACTCTTGAGAGTCCCTTGGACTGCAAGGAGATCCAACCAGTCCATTCTAAAGGACATCGATCCTGGGTGTTCATTGGAAGCACTGATGCTAAGGCTCAAACTCCAATAATTTGGCCACCTCATGCGAAGAGTTGACTCACTGGAAAAGACTCTGATGCTGGGAGGGATTGGGGGTGGGAGGAGAAGGGGACGACAGAGAATGAGATGGCTGGATGGCATCACTGACTTGATGGACATGAGTTTGAGTGAACTCCGGGAGTTGGTGATGGACAGGGAGGCCTGGCGTGCTGAGATTCATGGGGTTGCAAAGAGTCAGACATGACTGAGCGACTGAACTGAACTGAACTGAATCTGTTCTCTATAGTTCTGTCGTTTCAAGAAAGTTATAGAAGCTGAATCATATAGTAAAAGTATTGGCTTTTTCTAATCAGTAAAATGCTCTTGAGATTCATTCCCAGGTTCTGTGTCTGTCCGCTTTTCTCTTTTTATTGCTGACTAGAATTCAGATGCATCATAGTTAATCTAGTCCTCTGTCAAAGTGCATGTGGGTTATTCCCAATTTGGGGCTATTACAAATAAAGCAGCTATAAATATTTATACACAGGTATTTGTGTGAACATAAATTTTCATTTCTCTAAGATAAATTCAGTCCACATTTCAGTTTTGTCAAATGACTATGCTTTTCTTTATAGTGTTTTCCCGTCATATTTTCCTTCTTGAACAATAATATCTTCATTCAGGAATTAATTACCTCCTGATTTCCAAGCCTCCTCTTGTAGAACGACCTCTTCTTCGAAGTTTGTTACATTAAACATTTGTTGCACTGCTATTTTTCAGGAATTTCTTTTCCTTATGGTCTTGCTTTGAATGCTTTTTTTCTTTTTGAATTGTGCCTTTTTTTTGTGGTTCATGCTCTTTTTACAGTGTACTTCCTAAGAAAGGATTCTTAAGTATTAAAAGTATAATTATACACGTCAAAAAAATCTACATTCTATACTGCCACTTGATTGATCTTTTATTTAAATTTATCTTGAAAATACTCTTTGTCCTCCAAATTTTGAATACATTACTCCACTGTTTTTTAATGTCCAACTTGAGTTCACTGTGATTCCTAAATTCTTCGTATGCAACTGCTGTGTGTGTGTGCTTTTAAATTCTTCCTGTGTTGGTGTCATAAAATTTCACAGAATATCTTTTAAATAGGAACCTGGAAAATTCCATGGACAGATGAGCCTGGTAGGCTACAATCCATGGAGTAACCAAAGGGTTGGACACGACTTAGTGACTAAACAACAGCAAAAGCACTTAGCCTTTTCAATGTGGAATCTAATGTCTTCATGTTTTAGGAAATTTTCCTGTATGCTCTTTGTATTATTTTTAGGGAAAAAAAAATCATAAATCCATAGCATTCCGTTGAAAAAAAATAAAAAAAATCATCCCCTCCATTTTTGTTTATTTTTCTCTTTCAAGAACTTCCATTGGTTGGATATTGAATCTCTAAATAGGTCCTCTTATTTGCGTATATTTTCTTTCCTTATTTCTATCTGTCTGAAATCTTGTTTAGCTTTCTTAAAAGCACACTTGATTTCTAGAGAGTGATTTCTAATTTTAGATCTACCATAAAATTTTTCAAAAGCTCTCTCTTTTATTCTTTCTTATTTCTGATTCTTAATGGACACAGCATATTGTCTTATCTCAGGATATTAATTGCAAGGTTCTTAAATTTTCTTTTGCTTCCTGTGTTGCCTTGGTCTCTTCTTGTCCTACTTTGATTTCTTTTCTTATTCCATCTTGCATATGGAGATTTTGGTCACATCTCTGGTGAGCGCGGTCTCGCTGTTCATAGTTAAGTGTGAGGAAACAAACAGTAACCTTTGAGCCTGTAGATGATGCTTGTGGGCATCTCTGTAATCAAAATCAGCTTTTCTTCACAGAGGTATCCCCGAATAAACATATCTATGGTTTTCATTTTTGTTTTAATTTGAGATCAGTTCGGTTTTCCCAGTAACACCACTAGTCTCTTGTATCAAGGTTGTGCCTGGCTGCCAGGGTTCTGGTTCAAGTGGCACAGGGGAGAAAAGGGCCAGAGTCCTACTCTTCAATTACACCTCACTTAATCACTCCTTCCATTTCTGTTGTAAATCCCTTTTCTTCCTCCCAGCTTTTGGTAAGGCTCCAGACTTTGGAGACAAGGGGGTTAGTGGTGAGGGTAAGTAGTTCATGAGGGGTGAGGGAAAAAAACAGAAGTCCAATCTTTTTTTTTTTTTTACAGGACTTTCATGCCTGTTTTCAGCCCTGGCCCTTATTCATCCTCAGTATATTTGATACATCTGAATCCTGAGCCTTCTGTGGTTTCAACCAGCTTATTCTCACTGGTGTTTCTGAAGCTTTTTAAATTTGCTATCAGCTTCCTGACCTTCTTCTGGCCTTCAAAATATTGTTGAAATTTCTTGTCCAATATGTTTCCATTGTTTTGTCCATTTTCTTTAAAAAATTTATTTACTGTCATGTTAAAGCTGTGTGTGGGGGGGAAGATAAATGTCTGTAGTCAATCTGCCATGTTTAACTTGATGTATAGCTGTGTTGCTGCCACTGTGATGCTTTGCACCATGGCAATTGCATTTAACTCTTGGTTCCATCTCTAGGATAGTTATAGAACTATGTTCCATTCATGTCTAAATATTTTGTTTGCATAATCCCATATATTCCTCAAAACAATTAACCAGTAAGTAAGATAAAGCCAGGGTCCTAATTTTTACAGTTTTTGCAGTTTTTTGCCTTTCTCTGTCTTTAGCTCTTATTTCTATTTTTATCCCCCCCCTTTTCTTTATGTTCCTCCTGTAAATTACTATATAGTATTTCAGTTAAAATTTCCTCATATCGAACTTGGAAAAAGATAAGTGGATAAATAATGGAAAATAAAACAGTTAAGAAAGCTAGGTAAATTTTTTATATTGATTAAAAGTGGTTGGATTTAAGACAAAGACTAACGTAGTTTTAACTTCCATCTTGAGTCAGTTAATGAAAATTTTCTTTCTTCTCCTCCTCCTTCTTATTTAACATGAAGCACAGTGGGGTTTACCATCATGGCTAGAATGGAGAAGAGCGGAGAAAAGCACTTGGGCTTCACTCTTTACTTCTCTGCATTTATACTGAGATCCTGAGGAAGTTCCTTTACCCAAAGTAGTCTAATTCTCTTATATGAAAACTGGAACTAATTGTACATTAGTGCTAATTTATATATCCATAAAAACGTATAGACTATTATTACTTATTATAGTCATATGTCTCTGAATGAATAAGTACTGGGCATGGTCCAAAGTTACTCTCTTATCTCCTGAAGATTTTGTTAATATATTGTTTTTGGTAGTGCTGGTAAGTATCTAAAACTCATCCCAGGTTTTATTTCCTTCAAATTGGAAATAAAAATGATTTTATACCACTCTTCTGCTTAAAAACCCTCAAGAACATTTTTAGTTTACCTAGAATAAAATTCTAACTCTCCATCAAAGCTCTGCATGTGTGCGTGCTAAGTAGCTTCGACTGCCTCAGTCTAATTATTCAGACTGTAGCTCAAACGTCTCCTTCAGAGAGACTGTCCTGAACCACATATTCAAAACAGCCTCACTATCCACTGTCACCCTTCATTTTGCCATCCAATTGTAATTCTTCACAAAGTCGTTGTTCTCTGATATTTTTGTGTTTGCTTCTTCTCCCTCCTCTTTATTTACATTTTATGGTCAGTCTCTCTAGTTGTTAAAAAGCAAGGTTTTTGCCAATCTATTTTACTTTAAAATTCTTGAGCTTTTGCAAAGTGCTTGGTATTTATTAAGCACCCAAAAATATAAACAATAAATTAAAGAAATACATAAAACTTAGATTAATTGGTTAGTCAATCTAGGAGAATTACTGGAGGAAATTGCTAAAAGTAGAACCAGTGAAATATTGCTAGAATTAACATGTATTTCTTTAAGATGCTAGATGAAGGGGATCTAAATTTTTAAAACATGGAATAAAATAGCAAATCTTATGCTATTTATAATATGCTGAACATGCACCATTCTAATAGGCCTTGTTTGGGAAAACTTGATAAGGATTCTGGTCACCAATTTCAGTATGTAGAGTTTTTCTCTCTCCACACAGCCAATCAAGTCTCTGACACCAGCTGGATGTCCTACAATTCAACTCAATTCTGACACTGTCTACCTGGGGGGTAGTTTCAGATTCGGAGGTTACGGACTCAATCCCACAAGACTGCTTCCCCTGCTAACTCTTAGCAAGCCCAGGTCGTCCTGTGCTTTTGACCCACCAGCTACAGATTGAGTTCGATTAATTTGCTAAAGTGGCTCACAAAACTTAAAAAAAAAAAACTTTACTAGATCAATCACTGGTTAACTGTGAAAGGACATAACTCAAGAACAGCCAGTTGAAAGAGACACACAGGACAAAGCACGGGGAAAGATCTTGGAGTTCTCATACCTCTTCATGTGTACCATTCTCCCCAATCCTCATGTGATAACTGACCTAGAAGCTCCGTGGACTCTGTTCCTTAGGGGTTTTATGGTGCTTTCATTACATAGGGCTGTGTGTGTGTATGCACACGCACACGCTCAGTCGCTCAGTTGTGTCCCCTAGGTATGATTGATTAACTCCCTGACTATTGATGATTGAACTCAAGCTCCAAGGCCTCTCCCTTCCCCAGAGGCTAGGGGGTGGGACTGAAAATTCCAATCCTCTAATCACACAGTTGGATCATCCAAAAAGCAAGAGAGTTCCAGAAAAACATCTACTTCTGCTTTATTGACTATGAAGAAGCCTTTGACTGTGTGGATCACAACAAACTGTGGAAAATTCTTAAAGAGAAGGGAATGCAGACCACCTGACCTAACTCCTGAGAAATCTGTGTGCAGGTGAAGAAGCAACAGTTAGAACTGGACGTGGAACAACAGACTGGGAAAAGAGTACATCAAGGCTGTATATTGTCACCTTGCTTATTTAACATGTATGCAGAGTACATCATGAGGAACGCTGGGCTGGATGAACACGAGCTGGAGTCAAGATTGCCGGGAGAAATACCAATAACCTCAGATATGCAGATGACACCACCCTTATGGCAGAAAGTGAAGAAGAACTAGTTTGAGTAAGCTCTGGGAGTTGGTGATGGACAGGGAAGCGTGGCGTGCTGTGGTTCATGGGTTTGCAAAGGGTCGGACATGACTGAGTTACTGAACTGAACTGAATCTGACAGTTGGTTCTCTTGGCAACCAGTCCCCAAACCTGAGGTGCTTTCCAAAAACAAAAGGCACCTTCACTGTCCTTACCACTTAAGAAATTCCAAGAGTTTTAGGACCCCTATGCAAGAAATGACCAGAAGGCCAAATATATATTTCTTATTGTAAGCCATAATATCACATTTAAGAACCTGATGCATAAGTTGAAGATAACTAGATGAATGCTCCTGATGTCCTGGGTTATGCATACCCTCTGAACTCCCAGAGCTTCCGGGGTGGCTTCCATTTCCGTTGAGAATTCTACAAAGGCCTCTCCCTAGCAATGCAATACTTATCCCCTTAAGGAAATCTCATCTCTTAGCTGCCAGTCTGATAATAGGGGTTGAATCTCAGTATTGCCCAGGTGGGGACATCCATCCAGTTCAGCCACTCAGTCATGTTTGACTCTTTGTGACCCCATGGACTTTAGGATGCCAGGCTTCCCTGTCCATTACCAAATCCTGGAGCTTGCTCAAACTCATGTCCATTGAGTCGGTGATGCCATCCAGCCATCTCATCCTCTGTCGTCCCCTTCTCCTCCTGCCTTCAATCTTTCCCAGCATCAGGGTCTTTTCCAGTGAGTCAGTTCTTCACATCAGGTGGCCTGAGTATTGGAGTTTCAGCTTCAGCATCAATTCTTCCAGTGAATATTCAGGACTGATTTCCTTTAGGATGGACTGGTTAGATCTCCTTGCAGTCCAAGGGACTCTCAAGAGTCTTCTCCAACACCACAGTTCAAAAGCATCAATTCTTCATTGCTCAGCTTTCTTTATAGTCCAACTCTCACATCCATACATGACTACTGGAAAAACCATAGCCTTGACTAGATATGCTTGGTCTTAAGGAGGGTAGAGAGTATACACCAAGAAAGACATGAGCATCAGCTTGCATGTTGGAGAGAGTCACAGAGCTCTATAAGACCCGTGAAGTGATCCCCTAGGATTAGGCTCTAAAGTTGTTTAAGGGGGCCAGAATAAGGACAGTATAAACAAAAATGTATTTGCCCGGTAATACTTTCTAACGATGTGTGATTTAAAAACTCCTTTGCAAGGACTGCAGGAATGGGGCAGACTCACTGCTGAGGAGGCTGTTTGGTCGACAGAAAACAAACATCTATGCTGGGTGAAGTGCAAAGTCCAGTAGTGGCTGAACTCAGGTACTGGTATGCACTGTGAGGTTTATGATGGAGGGAGGACTAGAGTCTCAGGAAAGCGGGCGTACTGCAAGGACAGATTGTGTAAGGTCAGAAGACCCAGTCGATGATTAAGTTCCGCCTCCAAGGCCACGAGGAACATACTGGTGAGAGGGGAAGGCCAGAGCTTCTGGAGGCCGGTGCTGAAAGCAGGGGAAGCTCACCGACCTGGACTCTAATAGCCAGAGGGCTTGTAAGCGATAGACACCAGGGGGCACTGCTTACAGCCATAAACCAGGAGGTCACAATTCCTGTAGCAGCCAGAAAGACCAGTCAGAAAAGATTTGCAGAGATGGTTAACAGAAGATGGTGTCTCTAAAGCAAAATAGATGGGAGGCCAACAAGAGTGCTGTTTAGGATCCAAAACCAGAAGATGATAGGAATGGAAGAACAGAAAATTGACAGCAGTCACTTTGGTAAACAGTCACAATTCCTTGTTCAGTTTCTGGGCCTGAGCTGATTTTCAAATACAGATTTTATTAGCAAAAGAGGTGTTCAGACCCCAAAGAGGAGAGATCTGTAATTCCAAAACAAGTGTACACTATATTACATGTTATCCCCAAAAGGGCCCAGGGTCACCTACTTCAGTGCCTTTATACTGGGGAAAGAAGAATGCCTGGACATTTTGAAAACTATTGCGCACAGAATTTGAACTGATGTCCACACTTAGAGACTGAAAGTTTTTTATGGCCCACATGTGAAAGTAGCACGTAAAAGAGACCAAGTAACAGAAGGAGTCCTGCCTGAAGTCAAACTTACAATGGCTCCTGGGTCCACAGTAGAGTCAGTGACTAGTATTTCTCTAGTCTTAGATATAAAATAGGGTTTGATATTCTTCGCAGCTGGATAACACCCACACTGAATTCTTGACTTGTATAATAAGAGTTATTATAGTGAAGAAAGCTAAGACCAAGTAGAAACTCCTGATACTATTCTGTCCTACCCTGACCAAGATACTAAATTTTAAGAAACCATCACATCCTGGGGCAATGGTGACGATTAGGGCTTCAATTATGGACCTGAAGATCATGGAGATGGTGGTGTCTGTTATATCACTATTTAATTTTCCAGGATTCATTATTTCCTGCAGGGGCCTGTCAGTCGAATTAAATAGCAAATATTGTTCAGCTCATCTTATTGTAGACTGTCACAAGCTAAACCAAGCAGTTTTCATACAGACGGAATCATTCGGTATCTAGATTTAGTGTCTAGCTTCTTTCACTTAACACAGTGTTTTCAAGGTTTATCTATGTTCAATAATGCATAAGTACTTCCTTTCTTTTTATTGTCAAGAAATATTCCATTGTGTAGATATTCACATTTTTTATCCACTGTTTCTATTTAACTGTTTATCACATGATGGACATTTGGGTTGTTTCCACTTTTTAGTTATTATGAATAATACTGCTATGAAAAAAATTACGTGTTAATGTGACCGTGCGTTTTCAGTTCTCTCGTGTGCGTGCTGTCGCTTCAGTTATGTTTAAGTCTTTGCAACCCAGTGGACTGTAGCCTGTCAGGCTCCTCTGTGCATGGGATTCTCCAGGCAAGAATACTGGAGTGGGTGTCATGCTCTTCTCCCAGGGATCTTTCCGACCCACAGATTAAACCTGTGTCTCTTGTGTCTCCTGCATTGGCAGGCAGGTTCTTTACCACTAGTACGACCTAGGTATGTATTAACATATCTAGGAGTGGAATTGCTGGTTCGTATGATACCTTTGTGTTTACTCTTTTGAGCAATGCCAAACTGTTTTCCAAAGCAACCGAACCATTTCTGTTCCTACCAGCAATATATGGGGCCTCTAATGTCTTTGCATCCTGGTCAGCAGTTGCTGTTATCTGTCCATTTTATTATAGCCATCCTTCTATGTATGAAATATCAGTATGGCTTAGACTTACATTTCTCTAATAACTAAGGATGTTGAGAATCTTTTTAGTTTTAATTGGGCATTTGTATCTTTTGAAAATGTCTATTTAAATCATTTGCTCATTTTAAAATTGGATTATTTGTCTTTTCATGTCTTATTGTTCTTGAGTTGTAAGGGATTGCTACCAAACCAGGGCTCAGTGTCCAACACCCGTAGAAGCCAACACTATGGTACAAGTTTTTGAGGAGAGAAACGATGTTTTCTTAAGGCTGACCATCTAGGAGACAGGAAACAGAGCTCAAATCTGACTTCTCCATCTGGAGTTCAATCACACTTTCATGAGTGAGGAAAGAATGGTTTGGCATGCTGACGCACTAGTAGGGCAAGTTTCCGTTAGATGGCTTTGAACTTGACTATTTATGGTAAGATGGGGTAAAGGAGGGGCTTCCCTGCTGGCTCAGACAGTAAAGAATCTGCCTGCGATGCAGGCAGCTATAGTTTTTAGTCTTAGTTCTATATTTTAGTAGCTAGGTTCTTTTGATCCCTGGGTAGGGAAGGAGGAAGGAAGAAAGAATGGCTATCCACCCCAGAATTCATGCCTCGAGAATTCCATGGACACAGGAGCCTGGAGAGCTACCATGGGGTCACACACAGTCAGACATAACTGAGTAACTTACACTTTACTTCACTTCATGGTAAAGGAGACTTCACCATTGGATTTTCTGGGACAACAGACCCTTTGATTCTGAAAGTGTCCTGGTGTTCAGGTTTCAGGAATGTCCTGGTTTTTTTGTTCCATGGAAGGGAGATACTTTGATTCCAAGTATTAATATTATTTGAGGTAGAAATTTTCTTCTTTACATAAGTTTTGGTTGCATGAATTGCAGTTTTGTCCTGTTGTCTCTGAAAAAAACAAAACCACAACCACTCAGTATCTTGTTATCCATACAATAGGACTATATTGGGCTGGTCCTGAGACTATTAATTCTTTTTATATTCTATATTCTAAGCCTTCATCAGATAAATGATTTGCAAATATTTTATCTCATTCTTTGGGTTATATTTTCATTTTCTTAATAGTGTCCTTGAAGCACAGCAGTTGTTTTCTATTTTGGCTGAAGTTCAATTCAAAAAAATTCCTATTTTTTCTTTGATTACTTGTGCTTTTGATGTTTTATATAAGAAATCATTGCCTAAACCAGGGTCACAGAGATTTACACCTACATATTCTTCTCACAGTTCCATAGTATAAGCTTTACAGTAGGTCTTTAAAACATGCTTAACTAACTTTGTGTATGTTGTGAGGGAGGGGTACACCTTAATTATTTTGCATGTGGATACTGTGTGGATCACAATAAACTGTGGAAAATTCTGAAAGAGATGGGAATACCAGACCACCTGACCTGCCTCTTGAGAAACCTGTATGCAGGTCAGGAAGCAACAGTCAGAACTGGACATGGAACAACAGACTGGTTCCAAATAGGAAAAGGAGTGCGTCAAGGCTGTATATTGTCACCTTGCTTATTTAACTTCTATGCAGAGTACATTATGAGGAATGCTGGGCTGGAAGAAGCACAAGCTGGAATCAAGATTGCTGGGAGAAATATCAATAATCTCAGATATGCAGATGACACCACCCTTATGGCAGAAAGTGAAGAGGAACTCAAAAGCCTCTTGATGAAAGTGAAAGAGGAGAGTGAAAAGGTTGGCTTGAAGCTCAACATTGAGAAAACAAAGATCATGGCATCTGGTCCCAAGACTTCATGGGAAATAGATGGAAAAACAGTGGAAACAGTGTCAGACTTTATTTTTTTGGGCTCCAAAATCACTGCAGATACTGATTGCAGCCATGAAATTAAAAGACACTTACTCCTTGGAAGGAAAGTTATGACCAACCTTGATAATATATTAAAAAGCAGAGACATTACTTTGCCAACAAAGGTCCGTCTAGTCAAGGCTATGGTTTTTCCCGTGGTCATGTATGGATGTGAGAGTTGGACTGTGAAGAAAGCTGAGTGTCGAAGAACTGATGCTTTTGAACTGTGGTGTTGGAGAAGACTCTTGAGAGTCCCTTGTACTGCAAGGAGATCCAACCAGTCCATTCTAGGGGAGATCGATCCTGGGTGTTCATTGGAAGGACTGATGCTAAAGCTGAAACTGCAATACTTTGGCCACCTCATGCGACGAGTTGACTCACTGGAAAAGACTCTGATGCTGGGAAAGGTTGGGGGCGGGAGGAGAAGGGGACGACCGAGAGTGAGATGGCTGGATGACATCACCGACTCTGTGGACATGAGTTTGAGTGAACTCCGGGAGTTGGTGATGGATAGGGAGGCCTGGCGTGCTGTGATTCATGGGGTCACGGAGAGTCGGACATGACTGAGCGACTGAACTGAACTGATTCAGTTACCTGGCACCATTTATTGAAAAGGAGTAATTTTTTTCTATTGAATCACCTTGACACCCTTGCCAACTTGCTGTGATTGTTACTGAGGAGAAGAGTATTCTCAGACTTAATCCTATTTCTCTCCCTGATTATTTTTGGTCATGTTATCAACATTTGTTGCCCTTACTAAATGTTTTATTTCATTAATAAAAGTGCTATAGTTTTTAGTCTTAGTTCTATATTTAAGTAGCTTCAAATTGCCCACAAAAATTCTCACCCTAGCTTCTCTAATTTTGGAGTTCTCCATTTTGCATCATTTTGTGTAACTGATTTTTTTCTCAAGAAGTGTCCCCTCCACATTCAAGAGGGGTGCACAACTTTAGCTCCCTCAGTATTAAAGATAATATCTGCCTGTTCCTTTAACTTTGAATGGCAACTTGACCTGGAATATATTATTGCAGGGGTCAGCAAACTTTTTCTGTAAAGAGCCAGATAGTAAATGCTTATAGCTTTGGGAGCTTTATGATCTTGGCTGTTCTTACTCAGTTCTGCTCAGTTCAGTTCAGTTAAGTCATTCAGTCGTGTCCAACTCTTTGCGACCCCATGGACTGCAGCACGCCAGGCCTCCCTGTCCATCACCAACTCCCAGAGCTTACTCAAACTCATGTCCATTGAGTCAGTGATGCTATCCAACCATCTCATCCTCTGTCGTCCCCTTCTCTTCCTGCCTTCAATCTTTCCCAGCATCAGGGTCTCTTCCAGTGAGTCAGCTTTTCGCATCAGGTGGCCAAAGTACTGGAGCTTCAACTTCAGCATCATTCCTTCCAATGAATATTCAGGACTGATTTCCATTAGGATTGACTGGTTGGAGCTCCTTTCAGTACAAGGGATTCTCAAGAGTCTTCTCCAGCACCATATTTCAAAAGCATCAGTTCTTCGGCACTCAGATTTCCTTACAGTCCAACTCGCACATCCATACATGATTACTGGAAAAAACATAGCTTTGTTGGCAGAGTAGCGTCTCTGCTTTTTAATATGCTGTCTAGGTTGGTCATAGCTTTTCTTCCAAGGAGAAACGCCTTTTAATTTCATGGCTTCAGTTACCACCTGCAGTGATTTTGGAACCCCCCAAAATAAAGTCTTTCACTGTTTCCATTGTTTCCCCATCTATTTGCCATGAAGTGCTGGGACCAGATGCCATGATCTTCATTTTCTGAATGTTGAGTTTTAAGACAGCTTTTTCACTCTCCTCTTTCACTTTCATCAAGAGGCTCTTGAGTTCCTCTTCACTTTCTGCCATAAGGGTGGTGTCATCTGCATATCTGAGGTTATTGATATTTCTCCAGTAATGCTTAATTCTGCTATTGTGGTGCAAAAGTCATCATAGATCATTTGTGAACAAATGAATATGATTGTATTTCAATAAAATTTTACCTATCAAAATAAGTGCTGGCAAAATTTGGCTTATGGGTTGTAGTAAACTGAACCACTTATTATTGGATCACAGACTCTTATAATTTTGTGGACCTGTTTGTTCAGTGAATGTTTATTGAGTACCTAATACTTTGGCCACCTAATGAGAAGGGCTGACTCATTTGAAAAGACCCTGGTGCTGGGAAAAATTGAAGGGGAGAGAAGGGGACGGCAGAGGATGAGATGGTTGGATGGCATCACTGACTCAATGGACATGAGTTTGAGTGAGCTCTGGGAGTTGGTGATGGAGAGGGAGGCCTGGCGTGCTGCAGTCCATGAGGTCACAAAGAGTCGGACACGACTAAGCGACTGAATTGAACTGGATCTATAATAAGTCTTCTAAGAGTTCAAGACACACTGCTGTATGAGGCAAAAAGGGCTCTTCCACATACAGATAGCCAACAAACACGTGAAAAATGGTCAACATCTTTCATTATTAGAGAAATGCAAATCAAAACTCCAATGAGGTATCACCTCACGCCGGTCAGAAGGGCCATCATCAAAACAATCTACAAAAAAATTTCTGAGAGAGTGTGGAGAAGAGGGAACCCTCCTTCACTGTTGGTGGGGATGGAAATTGCTACAGCCACTATGCAGAACAGTATGGAGATTCCTTAAAAAATTAGGATAAAGCTACCATATGACCCAGTAATCCCACTACTGGGCACATGCCCTGAGAAAACCGTAATTGAAAAAGACACATGTACCCCAATGTTCAGAGTAGCTCTATGTACAGTAGCTGGGACATGGAAACACCCTAGATGTCCATCAGCAGATGAATGGATAAAGTAGCTGTAGTACACATATACAGTGGACTGTTTTTCAGCCATAAAAGGAATGCATCTGAATCAGTTCTAGTGAAGTGGATGGACCGAGAGCCTGTTTAACCGAGGGGACGTCAGGAAGAGAAAAGCAAATTTCATATATTAACACATATATGCTGCTGCTAAGTCACTTCAGTCGTGTCCGACTCTGTGTGACCCCTTAGACGGAGGCCCACCAGGCTCCCCCGTCCCTGGGATTCTCCAGGCAAGAACACTGGAGTGGGTTGCCATTTCCTTCTCCAATGTGTGAAAGTGAAAAGTGAAAGTGAAGTCGCTCAGTCGTGTCCGACCCTTAGCGATCCCACGGACTGCAGCCTACCAGGCTCCTCCATCCATGGGATTTTCTAGGCAAGAGGACTGGAGTGGCTTGCCATTGCCTTCTCTGATATATATAGAGAATCTTAAAAAAGGGTACCGATGAACTGATTTGCAGGGCAGAAATAGAGATGCAGACGTAGAGAACAGACTTTGGATACAGCACGGAGAGGCGGCGGGGATGAACTGAGACAGGAGCATGAACACATATACACTACCATGTGCAAAACAGACAGTGCGAAGCTGCTGTACGAACACAGGGAGCTCAGCCCAGTGCTCTGCGACACCTTAGAGGGGTGGGATGGGGTGAGGGAGAAAGTTCGGGATGGACGGGACATGTGTGTATTTGTGGCTAATTTGTGTTGCTGTGTGGCAGAAGCCAACACAATTGTAAAGCAAATATCCTCCAATTAAAATTTTTAAAAAAGGTCTCTTCCCTAATAAACAAACACTTAATACGTGTATGACAAAACAAAGAGGGACAGACGATAGGGAAGTCAGGAGAAAGGGAGGAGATAAGAGGTGATAGAGAAATAATACAGAGAAATCAGACTGCAGCAGGACACACAAAATTTGATAGAATGCCCAGCAGATACTTTGCAGAGGTGATAACGAGAGAAACTTTCAACGAGGTGAAGATCTGGGCAAAATATTTCAGTAATGAGACAAAGCACGTACAAAGTCCCTTTGGTGTGATTTAGAAAATAGAGAAATGAAGTGTTTCTGAATAAATTGATTCACTGGGAGAGTGTGAAGGCTTGAGGTGGGCGAGGAAAGTGTGAGAATTGTTAAAACATTGGGATTTCATTGTAAATGCTATGGGAGGACCCTGGAGAGTTTTAAGTCGGGTAAGTATATGATCTGATTTAATTTTTAAAGCAATTACTTTGATTGTATTTGGAGAGAATTATCAAAAAAAAGTATCACAAGGAAGTGTTTTGAAAGTTATTGTCATAATTGGGGGAGGAATTGATGGGGCCCAGTAGGGAGATGACAGAGGCTTTGGTGAAAAGTGTATTGATAAAAGATAAATTTGGAAGTAGAGCCAGCAGGCGTTATTCATGGACTGGATTCAGTTCAGTTCAGTTCAGTCGCTCAGTCATGTCCGACTCTCCGCGACCCCATCAATCACAGCACGCCAGGCCTCCCTGTCTATCACCAACTCCCGGAGTTCACGCAAACTCATGTCCACAGAGTCAGTGATGCCATCCAGCCATCTCATTCTCTGTTGTCCCCTTCTCCTCCCGCCCCCAACCTTTCCCAGCATCAGAGTCTTTTCCAGTGAGTCAACTCATCGCATGAGGTGGCCAAAGTATTGCAGTTTCAGCTTTAGCATCAGTCCCTCCATTGAACATCCAGGAATGATCTCCTTTAGAATGGACTGGTTGGATCTCCTTGCAGTATAAGGGACTCTCAAGAGTCTTCTCCAACACCACAGTTCAAAAGCATCGATTCTTAGAGTCAGGGACTATCCCTTACATGCCTATTTGATTGGGAGAAGATCTATGACATGAAGAAGGCAGTGATATATAAGTCTGGAATTTGGGATGAAATCAGGGATGGAGATAAAAGTTTGGAGATCATTATATGATAAAATGTCGTAGAGAAGACAAGAGCTCAGGAATGAACTCTGGGCCATCTCAACATTTACAGCAAAACAAAGTAAGAGGATTTAGCTAAGCTGCTAGTGATAGAGAAGACAGAGCAGAAGGAGGACTGATTAGAAAAGAAAAAGAAGACATTTCAGTGAGGCAGGAGAAAGATGAGCAGAGTATAGTGTCATAAAATCAGAGAAGAAAATTTCAAAAAAAAAAGGTAAACAGACAAGTATAAAAAATTGGTAATGCTTTCTTCTCAACTCTTTAAATGAGTCAAATTAGCTAGTAGGTCATGGCTACATATGGTACCTCATGTACAGATCCACCATGGCTACATCTGATTATACATCTTTCCCCAGTTAGTAGAGGAAGGAGTCTGGCCAGTGAGGTTACATAGAACTGGGAGAAGAAATAGGAAGTTTCTCAGGTAAAATGTGGGCTGTTAAAACCTGCAGAGCCAGCAGAACTGAAACCATTGCCAGAGACTAGAGTCTGAGAAGTCACAAAGGGGCATCTGGATGGTTATCAAAGAGAAGATGCCAGAATCAGATATCAAAGCTGGGTTGTGGAGCCAGAAAGGCAGAAACTGCAGACTGGGACAGGCATGAGCAAGCTGAGAGTAGATGGAAGGTGTCTGGAACTTCTTCCCAGATTGGAATTTTTTTCTTTTATAATGTAACAGCCCAGGAGTAGCAGTGCTGGGTCAAGAGCGCAGGGGAGATTTCAGATCCACAAAATACATGATCTCTCCTCCAGCTGGAATGCACTAAGGCTTCTTGTGTACTGTTGAGGAGAAAGCCCTGGCATGTTCTGATGAATCCTTGAGAAGCGGTAATCTGGAAAGTAGAAAATGATCCCCCCACAATCAGGGCTGGCTTCATGTGTGTGCAACCTATGCAACTGCATGGAACCCTGGGCTTAGAAAGGACCTGTGCTTGCTGTAATGCTCTGATGTTATCATTTTGAAATTCTTAATGTTTTTTTTTTTTTTAACAGCAGCCCCATATTTTTAGTTTGCACTGGGCCTTGCAAATTATGTGGCTTGTCTTGCCCATAATTGCTTTTCTGGCTACATATTTCTTTTTTTTCTTTTTCTGACTGTGGGGTCAGTTTGAGAGGGCGCTCTTTCCACCACAAGGCTGGGTTAATACATTCCATCTGGTTTTAGGTTTGTATTAATATCTCAAGGTTAGTAGATAGGAGAATATGAAAGCCAAGGGATATGAACAATGCCTGTCAGAGTAGAATTATAGCTCTGGTGTCTGGATGGCACACGGAAGAAGTACTGGTGACAGTGTAGTGAGAACAGACAGGAGCTAAGGTACAGGATGAAGGCAGCGTGTTGGTGAGAGTCCTACCACAACCCAGATGATAGCAAACCATGGAGGAAAAGCCGAGCTCTGCCAAAGTTGACTATGGTGGTGCCTGAGAAGTAGTGACAGCAAGACGTTTTGTTGGTCTTTTTGCCTTCACATTCGTCCTTGGCCAGGCTGGCAGGCAGCTACAGGATTTGGCAGGTGTTATAAATAGAAGATAGGACCCTCATGTCTCTAATGACCAGAAACTCCTGCTTCCTCACGAGGGAGGTGTCCGGGGCTGCAATCAAGATCCTGACCATGCAGACCCAGTGTGGAGGTAGGATGGTTTCCACTCCAAAGTTGGAACAATTAGGTTCATCTCTGATGGACTTCCCTTGTGGCTCAGCTGGTAAAGAATCCGCCTGCGATGTGGGAGACCTGGGTTTGATCCCTGGGTTGGGAAGATCCCCTGGAGAAGGGAAAGGCTTCCCACTCCAGTATTCTGGCCTGGAGAATTCCTTGGTCTGTGTAGTCTATGGGGTGACAAAGAGTTGGATACGACTGAGTGAATTTCACTCACTTTGATGTCCTAGGTTGGATCAGAAGAGGCTGAAGTCAGGGTAAAGCAGAAACAGATATCAGTTAATAACATGCTTTCCTAAAGAATTTGTAAGTGACATGAGAAATTGAGCATCTAAGGTGCTTACCTAAGGAAAACTCAGGAGTCACTAGACATCCTTGATAGTGTGGGCTTTTAAATTCAGAACTACTAGTCTCTTGCCTTGAGATGGCATCCTTTAGGGACTTTAAGCAGTTCAGATGATGATTATGCTCAGAAAAGAAATGTAGCTTATGGGTCCCTCAGGTGATGATGATGTCATGGATTTCTAGTAAGGACACCCTGAGGACCAGGGAAAATTCAGAAAACCATGAAGGACAGGCATTATGGTCCCTGAGTCTGTCTTCATAAGGACTGCTGTATGGGGAACAGGTCTTTCTGAAGTTAGGCGTTTTCAGCAGAGGTTTCCATTTATCATGTTTATCATGAGTGAGTGGAGTCACCAGGGGCTTCTTTCTTACCCCAAAGACGGAGGGATATTGTGCTGTGGGATTCAGGAGAAGACCCTGCCAGATTCTGAAGAAAACAAGAATTTTCTTCAGTTGAGGTGGCGGTGATCACGCTGGGCATCCACATTTGAAGGGTGTCTCCTGCCACAGAACAGGCACAAAAGTCCTGTCTCTGAATAGCTCTGCAGTGCCAGCTAGAAGGAGGAGCAGACGGCTGGAAGCAGTGCACGTATCTCCATGCTGAGCTTTAGATTCTTTCACTCACTGTGCCCTGAGTCTTTTCCTAATTTGGGCCTATTAGAGCCACACCATTGAAAATGCCTCTGCCTACAAACCTCACTCCCTGACAGTTGGCTGCATCCTTCAAGGCTGTCACACACTTTCAGTTCTGGAAATTTTATGAGGTTCCCTTGAAGACAGGTCTTTTTTTTATAAGAAAATACACAATGAGTATTACTCAGCCATTGAAAAGAATACATTTGAATCAGTTCTAATGAGGTGGATGAAACTGGAGCCTATTAAAGAGTGAAGTAAGCCAGAAAGAAAAATACGAATACAGTATACTAATGCATATATATGGAGTTTAGAAAGATGGAAATGATAACACTGTATACGAGACAGAAAGAGAGACACAGGTGTATAGAACAGTCTTTTGGACTCTGTGGAGGAGGGCGAGGGTGGGACGATTTGGGAGAATGGCATTGAAACATGTATATGATCATATGTGAAATGAATCGCCAGTCCAGGTTCGATGCATGGTACAGGATGCTCGGGGCTGGAGCACTGGGATGAACCAGAGGGATGGGATGGGGAGGGAGGTGGGAGGGGGGTTCAAGATGGGGAACACATATACACCCGGGGCAGATTCATGTCAATTTATGGCAAAATCAATACAATAATGTAAAGTAATTAGCCTCCAATTAAAATAAATAAATTAAAAAAAAAAGAACAGAGCTCTCTGCCGTTTGTCTCCCATGAATAACTGGATCTCTAAATGTTATACTAAAACGTCTTTACTTCTAAATAAAATAATGAAGACCACAGTGACGAGGCTAAGTGTAACTCATAAATTAGCTCTGATTCTCGGAGACTGTAGGGAAGGCTTTTGGGGGAAGTATACATATTTTGTATGGACTTTCATATTCCAAGAACTTTCATCTTCCAAGCATTTTTCTATTCCAAGTCACTCTCTCTGACTTTAGTTTCAGAAACCTCATTTGAAATTTCATTTCATGGTCAATTCAGCATGTAATGAATAACTCATGGAAGGACTGGAGTGCATAACGTGGGCCATGGGAGACATGGATGCACTCTGTTCTCCTTAATTGATCCCTATTTGTAGAGATGGGTGAATAATCCTAATTCTCTTCAGGGATAGAACCACTAGATGATGTGCTAAAATCCATGGGTTTTTATGGATATGGTGGGGTTTGTGTTCCCTGGGGTCTTCCACTGGGAGGTCCAAAGACGACTTGCTGCAAGAGCCTCTTCCACTTTTGTCCCTTGACGGAGGATCTGTGTCACAGTTGATGCTCTGCTCTCTTCCCAGCCCACCTTCAACTGGCAGTAGTGGTTTAGTCTCTAAGTCAGGTCCAACTCTTGCAAGCCCATGGACCATAGCCTCTGTCCATGGGATTTTCCAGGCAGGAATACTGCAATGGGTTGCCATTTCCATCTCCAGGGGATCTTCCCCACCCAGGGATTGAACTCAGGTCTGCTGCACTGCAGGTGGATGCTTTACCAACTGAGTTACCAGGGAAGCTCTTCCTCCACCTGGAGGAGGGTCAGGTCATCTTGAGGAGGAATAGCCTACTTGTCCAGGTATTTAATCATGGATAAATGGTGTCCTTTTTATGTGTGGAGAACAGGGCTGCAAAGATTTCTAGATGTGCAATCAACCATGAAACACTTAGAAAAATACTGAAAGATCTTTCCTTCTTTTAGAAGTATATTCATGTCCTTTCATTGCTGTAATTGATTATAAATTATTTGGGGACTTAAAAACACACATTTATTCTGTTGCAATTTAGGTCAAAAGTTCAAAAATCAGTTTCACCAGACAAAGTCAAGGGATTAGCAAGAGTGGTTTCTTTTCAAGGTTCTGTGGGAGAATTCATCTACTTGACTTCTATAGCTACTAGAGCCTGCCGGTATACTTTGATTTGTGTCCACTTTCTTCTATCTCTGAAACTAGCAATTAGCTTTTTCAAATCTCTTTTTGATCCCTGCTGCTGTCATCATATCACTGTATGCTCACACTGACAACTCCTGTGTCTCTTTTATAAGGACCCTCGTAATTCAGAAAATTCAGTTCAGTCCCTCAGTCATATCTGACTCCTTAAAACCCCATAGACAGCAGCACGCCAGTCTTCCCTGTCCATCACCAACTCCTGGAGCTTGCTCAAACTCATGTCCATCGAGTCAATGATGCCATCCAACCATCTCATCCTCTGTCATCCCCTTCTCCTCCCACCTTCAATCTTTCCCAGCATCAGTGTCTTTTCAAATGAGTCCATTTTTTTACATTAGGTGGTCTAAGTATTGGAGTTTCACCTTCAGCATCAGTCCTTCCAATGAATATTCAGGACTGATTTCCTTTAGGATTGACTGGTTTCATCTCCTACAGTTAATGGACTCTCAAGAGTCTTCTCCAACACCACAGTTCAAAAGCATCAATTTTTTAGCACTCAGCTTTCTTTCAAGCCCAACTCTCACATCCATACATGACTACTGGAAAAACCATAGCTTTGACTAGATGGACCTTTGTTGGCAAAGTAATGTCTCTGCTTTTTAATATGCTGTCTAGGTTGGTCATAACTTTTCTTCCAAGGAGCAAGTGTCTTTTAATTTCATGGCTGCAGTCACCATCTGCAGTGATTTTGGAGCCCCCCAAAATAAAGTTTGTCACTGTTTCCATTGTTTCCCCATCTATTTCCCATGAAGTGATGGAACTAGATACCATGATCTTAGTTTTCTGAATATTGAGCTTTAAGCCAGGTTTTTCACTCCCCTCTTTCACTTTCATCAAGAAGCTCTTTAGTTCTTCTTCACTTTCTGCCATAAGGATTGTGTCATCTGCGTATCTGAGGTTATTGATATTTTTCCTGGCAATCTTGATTCCAGCTTGTGCTTCATCTAGCCTGACATTTCTCATGATGTACTCTGCATGTAAGTTAAATAAGCAGTGTGTCAATATACACCCTTGGCATACTCCTTTCCCGATTTGGAACCAGTCTGTTGTTCCATGTCCAGTTCTAACTGTTGCTTCTTGACCTGCACACAGATTTCTCAGGAGGCAAGTAAGGTGGCCTGGTATTCCCATGTCTTTAAGAATTTTCCACAGTTTGTTGTGATGCACACAGTCAAAGGCTTTGGCATAGTCAATAAAACAGAAGTAGATGCTTTTATGTAATTATCTTGCTTTTTGATGATCCAACAGATGTTGGCAATTTGATCTCTGGTTCCTCTGCCTTTTCTAAATCCAACTTGAAGATCTGAAAGTTCATGGTTCACTTACTGTTGAAACCTGGCTTGGAGAATTTTGAGCATTAATTTGCTAGCATATGAGATGACAGCAATTGTGCTGTAGTCTGAACATTCTTTGGCATTGCCTTTCTTAGGGATTAGAATGAAAACTGACCTTTTCCAGTCCTGTGACCACTGCTGAGTTTTCCAAATTTGCTGGCATGTTGAATGTAGCACTTTCACAGCATCATCTTTTAGGTTTTAAAATAGCTCAATTGGAATTCCATCACCTCCACTAACTTTGTTCATAGTGATGCTCCCTAAGGTCCACTTGACTTTGCATCCTGGAATGTGATCCTGTGTCCAGTGATCACATCATCACAGTTATCTTTATAATGAAGATCGTTTTTGTATAGTTCTTCCCTGCATTCTTGCCACCTTGTCTTAATATCTTCTGCTTCTGTTAGGTCCCTACCATTTCTGTCCTTTATTGTGCCCATCTTTGCATGAAATGTTCCCTTGGTAGCTCTAATTTTCTTGAAGAGATCTCTAGTCTTTCCCATTCTATTGTTTTTCTCTATTTCTTTGTGTTGATCACTGAGGAAATCTTTCTTATCTCTCCTTGCTATTCTTTGGAAGTCTGTATTCAAATGGGTATATCTTTCCTTTTTTCCTTACCCTTTAGCTTCTCTTCTTTTCTCAGTTATTTCTAAGGCCTCCTCAGACAACCATTTTTCCTTTTTGCATTTGTTTTTCTAGTGATTACATTGGGCCAATTCAGATAATCCAGAATTATCTCCCCATCTCAAGATCTTTAGTTTGATCACATCTGCAAAGTTCCTTTTGCAGGAACTTTGAGTGTAAAGTAACATTCCCAGATGCCAGGAATTAGAATGTGACAAATCTGGTGGGGGACATATTTTAGCCTACCACAATAAAGTAGAAATTTTGAAGCATGAAGTTGGTGGGTCTGTTTGTGGCATAGCTTTTACAAAATATTTGAGGAAAAGTCCTTATTTTTAGCAGAAATATTTTGTAAGAACATTTCAGTATAACACTATCCAATTTTTCCAATGCCAAGCCAACACACAGTTTACAGTTTAATCACAGACTGTTTTGCAAACATGTGATTTAAAGCAGCCAATTACTTTGGATATATTTAGGATTTTGCTGCTCAGTGTTATGGCAATAAATTAATATTCACATAGTTGTCATGTGTCATTTAAGAGTTTTACTTTAGCTCAGCACTCATTAGAATTTCCTAGTAAAAATACAAACTAACTCTATCTTGAACATTTTCAAATTATAATTAACTCGTGTACATAAAACCCCTGTCGGCAGGGATAGGATTTCTGAGTACTTCCCTTTGTTTCTCTTTGTCTTTCCCTCTGTCTGTCTCTGTCTGAGTCTGTCTCTGTGTTTCTCTCTCTACTTCTTGGAGACTTTAGGGGAGGCCAGCCGACCTGCAAGAAACCTCATGTAGGGATATATTTGATGAGAAACCGACATCTTCACCCAAGAGTCAGCAAAGATTTGAAATCTGCCAACAGCTATGTGAGTAAATTGGAAACAGATCCTCCCCAGCTGACCTGTTAGATAACTGTGGACCTGGCAGCACCTTGACTGTATCCTCAGGAGAGGCTGTAATATAGACCCACATAGCTGAACTGCCCCCAGATTCCTGACCCCCAGAAACTGTGAGATAAATGTTTGTTGTTTTCAGTCACTAGTTGGAGGGGGGGTAATTTGTTACACACCAACAGGTAACTGGGGCTTCCCAGGTGGCGCAGTGGTAAAGAAAGCAGCAGATGTAAGAGACGCAGGTTTGATCCCTGGGTCAGGAAGAACCCCTGGAGGAGGAAGTGGCAACCTCTCCCGTATTCTTGCCTGGAAAATTCCATGGACAGAGGACCCGGCAGACTACATTTCATGGGGTCACAAAGAGTCTGATATAACTGAGCACACATGTACTAATAGATCAACTAATGTACCAGCTTTGAGCATCTTATACTCTCAAAAAAGAATAGTAAATTACTCAAGACTGTACAGTTGATCCTTGAACAACACAGGTGTTAGGAGTGCCAACCCTCCACAAAGTCTAAAATCCACATGTAACTTGTTGATGAAAATAATCAGTAAGCAATCTATAATAGGAATAGAAAAGAATTTTATTTGAGCCAAACTGAAGACTATGCCCAGGAAACACAGATTCAAGAAGCAATTGAATTGTGCTGAACT
Source organism: Moschus berezovskii (assembly GCF_049115385.1). Classification (NCBI taxonomy): domain Eukaryota; kingdom Metazoa; phylum Chordata; class Mammalia; order Artiodactyla; family Moschidae; genus Moschus; species Moschus berezovskii. The sequence goes on from NC_142467.1 coordinate 12,972,173, forward strand.
ACAGGATGAGGCGGGAGGCTTTTACTTTATGAAGACCAAACTCACAGAATTATGTTAGGTATTTGTCAAGTATTAGGATTGGAGCTGGCAAGAAGTATGCTTATTAAGACAGTACTGGTTGCCATTTGAAATGACAGCATTGTTACAGGGGAGACCTTGGGACCATAAGGTTTTGAGAACAGTGGGTGGTGTCTGAGTCTGATAGATTTCACAAAATTTATATTTAAGTAATACAGGAATGTGTCTGAAATCACATTCATAATGTCCATCTGCCTCCATTTTGGATGTCTGAATCATGGGCACTCCATTTTGACTTTTTAAATACATCCTCTTCTTCCATGGTTAAAGCAGATATCAATGCAAGTTTGACAGTCCACATAACAGGCTGTTCTAGGTAGCATACATTTTAAGCTACATTTTATATAAGTGACTTCTCCATACTTCAATATGTGAAAATTCCTCTCATCAAACTTATCGTCAGCCCTCCATCACATTCATGGTCCTTCCATATCCGTGATTCTGCACCAGCAGATTCAGCCAAACTCAGATCATGTAGTACTATAGTATTCACTACTGAAATAGTAGTAAATTTCAGTACTACTACTGAAAGTAGTACTTTCCCATGCAGTTCATAACCTGTGTTGTTCAAGGGTCAACTGTACTTTCAACTAAGTATTGGATTTGGTGTACAGTCTTGCCTCAGTGTCCTTGGGAAATTGCTTCAAGGACCCCCACAGACATCAAAATGTGTGAATGTTCAAGTTCCTTACATATGATAAGGTGGGGTAGTCCAGTTGCCCCTCCATATCGGGGTGCTGCATCAGCAAATTCAACCAAACTTGGACGGAATTCTGAGGCTGCAGAACCCACGGACACAGAGACTTGACTGTCCTGTGTGGAAGTCAGGAAAAGCAGAGTTGAGGGAAAGGGACAGTTAAGCATGAACAAAACTCTGCTTATTCTCAAAGCTTAAAAAGACTGAATATGTCTAGGACATTGATGGGGTAGATGTGTTGAGAATATATTTGCACAGAAACTTTAATAGCCTCCTTGCTCCATCAGCCAAGGCTTTCTGTCAGAAAATGAGGGAACACAGCTTGGTGCGTCTCTTAGATGGACTGCTTGGCCAGAAAAAAATAGAACTGTGGAGCAGAATGCCTTGAGAAAAACAAAAACAAAGTGCTTCTAGACAAGTTTTGTCAACGTTTCTGGAAGAAGATAAATTAGCCATTAGGCAGCACGGCCTCTTACTCCCAGGCTGTGACTCTGCCATAGGGGAGAAGGGCTTCTCTGGCCAACTGGAGCACCTCAAGTACCTCGGATTCCAGGAGGCATCAGTGGGAAATGGCCCTGCCTTCCCTGCTGGTGGGGAGGGCTCTCATAAGTCATCTGGGACCAGATGTCTGGACCAGAGCAAGAAAGAAGAAGCTGGCAGAAGCAACATAGGAGCTTGAGAACTGAGATGTCTGTAGACGCCAGCTCCGGCGGCACAGACGCGAGGGACGTGGGCTCCGGCCACCGCAACCGACCACGTGCAGAAGCGCCCGCCCGAGGTCAGGGCCGGCGGCCGAGAGGAGCTACCCCAAGTCCAGCAGGCGGTGGCTGCGCGGGCACAGGAGGGCCAAGAGGAGCTACTCCACATTCAAGGTCAGGAGGGGCGGCCTTGAGGAGATACCCCTTGTCCAAGGTAAGGTGCAGCGGCTGCGCTTTCTGGAGCAGCTGTGAAGAGATATCCCAGGACCAAGGTAAGAGAAACCCAAACAATATGGTAGGTATTGGGAGGGGGCATCAGAGGGCAGACACACTGAAATCATAATCACAGGAAACTAGTTGATCTGATCACATGGACCACAGCCGAATGTGGTCCACTGGAGAAGGGAATGGCAAACCACTTCAGTATACTTGCCTTGAGAACCCCATGAACAGTATCAAAGGGCAAAATGATAGGCTACTGAATGAGGAATTCCCCAGGTCAGTAGGTGCCCAGTATGCTACTGGAGATCAGTGGAGAAATAACTCTAGAAGGAATGAAGGGATGGAGCAAAAGCAAAACCAATACCCAGTTGTGGATGTGACTGGTGATAGAAGCAAGGTCTGATGCTGTAAAGAGCAATATTGCATAGGAACCTGGAATGATAGGTCCATGAATCAAGGCAAATTGGAAGTGGTCAAACAGGAGATGGCAAGAGTGAACATAGACATTCTAGGAATCAGTGAATTAAAATGGACTGGAATAGGTGAATTTAACTCGGATGACCATTATATCTACTACTGTGGCCCCTTAGAAGAAATGGAGTAGCCATCATAGTCAACAAAAGAGTCCGTAATGCAGTATTTGGATGCAATCTTAAAAACGACAGAATGATCTCTGTTCGTTTCCAAGGCAAACCATTCAATATTACAGTAATCCAGGCCTATGCCCCAACCAGTAATGCTGAAGAAGTCGAAGTTGAACGGTTCTAGGAAGACCTACAAGACCTTTTAGAACTAACACCCAAAAAAGATGTCCTTTTCATTATTGGGGACTGGAATGAAAATGTAGGAAGTCAAGAAACACCTGGAGTAACAGGAAAATTTGGCCTTGGAGCACGGAATGAAGCAGGGCAAAGGCTAATAGAGTTTTGCAAGAGAGCACACTGGTCATAGCAAACACCCTCTTCCAACAACACAAGAGAAGACTCTACACATGGACATCACCAGATGGTCAACAGCAAAATCAGATTGATTATATTCTTTGCAGCCAAAGATGGAGAAGCTCTATATAGTTAGCAAAAACAAGACCAGGAGCTGACTGTGGCTCAGATCATGAACTCCTTATCGCCAAATTCAGACTTAAATTGAAGAAAGTAGGGAAAACCACTAGACCATTCAGATATGACCTAAGTCAAATCCCTTATGATTATGCAGTGGAAGTGAGAAATAGATTTAAGGGACTAGATCTGATAGATAGAGTGCCTGATGAACTCTGGATGGAGGGACCAAGACCATCCCCATGGAAAAGAAATGCAAAAAAGCAAAATGGCTGTCTGAGGAGGCCTTACAAATAGTTGTGAAAAGAAGAGAAGCAAAAAGCAAAGGAGAAAAGGAAAGATATAAGCATCTGAATGCAGAGTTCCAAAGAATAGCAAGGAGAGATAAGAAAGCCTTCCTCAGAGATCAATGCAAAGAAATAGAGGAAAACAACAGAATAGGAAAGGCAAGAGATCTCTTCAAGAGAATTAGAGATATCATGGGAACATTTCATGCAAAGATGGGCTCGATAAAGGACAGAAATGGTATGGACCTAACAGAAGCAGAAGATATTAAGAAGAGGTGGCAAGAATACACAGAAGACCTGTACAAAAAAGATCTTCACGACCAAGATAATCACGATAGCGTGATCACTGACCTAGAGCCAGACATCTTGGAATGTGAAGTCAACTGGGCCTTAGAGAGCATCACTACGAACAAAGCTAGTGGTGGTGATGGAATTCCAATTGAGCTATTTCAAATCTTGAAAGATGATGCTGTGAAAGTGCTGTACTCAATATGCCAGCAAATTTGGAAAACTCAGCACTGTGGCCACAAGGCTGGAAAAGGTCAGTTTTCATTCCAATCCCAAAGAAAGGCAATGCGAAAGAGTGCTCAAACTACCAGACAATTGCACTCATCTTACATGCTAGTAAAGTCATGTTCAAAATTCTCCAAGCCAGGTTTCAACAATATGTGAACCGTGAACTTCCAGATTTTCAAGCAGGTTTTAGAAAAGGCAGAGGGACCAGAGATCAAATTGCCAACATCCGCTGGCTCATGGAGAAAGCAAGAGAGTTCCAGAAAAATATCTATTTCTGCTTCATTGACTATGCCAAAGCCTTTGACTGTGTGGATCACAATAAACTGTGGAAAATTCTGAAAGAGATGGGAATCCCAGACCACCTGACCTGCTTCTTGAGAAACCTGTATGCAGTTCAGGAAGCAACAGTTAGAACTGGACATGGAACAACAGACTGGTTCCAAATAGGAAAAGGAGTACGTCAAGGCTGGATATTGTCACCTTGCTTATTCAACTTATATGCAGAGTACGTTATGAGGAACGCTGGGCTGGAAGAAGCACAAGCTGGAATCAAGATTGCTGGGAGAAATATCAATAACCTCAGATATGCAGATGACACCACCCTTATGGCAGAAAGTGAAGAGGAACTCAAAAGCCTCTTGATGAAAGTGAAAGAGGAGAGTGAAAATGTTGGCTCTAAGCTCAACATTCAGAAAACAAAGATCATGGCATCTGGTCCCATCACTTCATGGGAAATAGATGGAAAAACAGTGGAAACAGTGTCAGACTTTATTTTTTTGGGCTCCAAAATCACTGCAGATGCTGACTGCAACCATGAAACTAAAAGATGCTTACTCCTTGGAAAGAAAGTTATGACCAACGTAGATAGTATATTAAAAAGCAGAGACATTACTTTGCCAACCAAGGTCTGTCTAGTCAAGGCTAAGGTTTTATCCGTGGTCATGTATGAATGTGAGAGTTGGTCTGTGAAGATAGCTGATTGCTGAAGAATTGATGCTTTTGAACTGTGGTGTTGGAGAAGACTCTTGAGAGTCCCTTGTACTGCCAGGAGATCCAACCAGTCCATTCTAAAGGAGATCAATCCTGGGTGTTCATTGGAAGGACTGATGCTAAAACTGAAACTCCAATACTTTGGCCACCTCATACGACGAATTGACTCACTGAAAAAGACTCTGATGCTGGGAGGGATTGGGGGCGGGAGAAGAAGGGGACGACAAAGAATGAGATGGCTGAATGGCATCACCGACTCGATGGAGATGAGTTTGAGTGAACTCTGGGAGTTGGTGATGGACAGGGAGGCCTGGCGTGCTGTGATTGATGGGGTCGCAAAGAGTTGGACACGACTGAGCAACTGAACTGAACTGAACTGAGAAGGAAGGTGGAAATTCCACAGTCAGGAGAGGAAGACAAAGTGGAGAAATAATATACTGCCATTATGACGCTTTCTTATTCTGCAGGCTGGTGTGGCCTGTGAAACAGGAATTTTATTCTTTGGGCTTATTTGGATAATTAATAATCCTAGCATAGGATGACTAGCACACATCTGTTTTCAGCATGGATTAATTCCTACTCAAAGATTAGAGACTAACTTCCAGGGGTTTAGAGGCATGGCCATGAAGAGAATATTGCACACAGTCAGGGATTATTTATATAGCTCCAAATCTCTGCATGGCACTAGAAAACTAGTTTCAAGACATTGCTGCAGGTAGTTGGAAAGGCTGTTCTGTCTCTAGGAGAAAAGTGATGGTCTTCTCTGAGAGATCAGAGAGGTCTCTAGTAGCCTTAGGGGAAATGCCTTTTGTCACTGGTTGAAAATGTCCCACTCAGGTAATGTAAATGAGGGTAGGAATGGGAAGAAGATGGACAAGGGTGTTGTTGGAAGCCTTCAGGTACCATGGAAAACAACATCTAGCCTCTCAGGGTAGATAATGTTTACAACTGGGAATGGGGGATGCTTGGTGATGTATAAAGAGGTGCCTAAAGCTGGGGAGAGTTACATGACAATAAGAATGAGATTTCTTAAGATATATCAGAGTGTAGAGAAGTTCTGCTTGTGTGTAGCAGGGATGAAAACCTTCACAGATGATAATAGACACAGGACGTGAGATAGGGACTCACTGCAACAAGTGGTTGCCATAGTGAAATGTTTTATGGTGGCTTAGATTGCAAGGGGAAAAAAAAGGTACGGCAACTTCAGTTCAGTCGCTCAGTCGTGTCCAACTCTTTGCGACCCCATGAATCACAGCACACCAGGCCTCCCTGTCCATCACCAAATCCCAGAGTTCACTCAAACTCATCTCCATCGAGTTGGTGATGCCATCCAGCCATCTCATTCTCTGTCGTCCCTGTCTCCTGCCTCCCCCAATCCCTCCCAGCATCAGGGTCTTTTCCAGTGAGTCAACTCGTTGCATGAGGTGGCCAAAGTATTGGAGTTTCAGTTTTAGCATCAGTCCTTCCAATGAACACCCAGGATTGATCTCCTCTAGAATGAACTGGTTGGATCTCCTTGCAGATTCCCATAATTAATACACATGAATAGAAGAGCAGGCCAGTTTTAGCATTAAGATGGACAAAATCCTGGCGGTGCAGGGTGTGGGGAGCAGAAATTATTAGAAAAGCTACCAAATCAGCCAGCATTTCAACACACTATCCTAGAAGTAAATTTTGTCTCTAAGTCCTTCCCAGTGTTACGTGTAATAAATATATAGGACTATGAGAGGAAATATCAACCACTTTGTAATTGCTTCATTCATATGCTTTTTCCTCATAACATGTGACAACAGGAAAAGCCAGATCTTAGAAGGCCAATTTTACTTGGTGAGCCTACTTTAGCTTTTCTGGCCCTTTTAAAATAAGGCTGAGTTAGTGTTGATTTGATTTCTTGGTTCTCAACCTTATTGTGTAGTAGGATGGTGCTGCTCAAAGTTGGACACAAGCTCCCTGCATCTCAATCATGATAGGAGAATGCTGAAAATATATATTTATTCTTCAGGCCTACCTTTTAGTATTCTGATTCACAAGTTCAGGGTAGAGCCCAGGAATCTAAATTTTACAATACATACAAATGTATTATAATAAATGCATTACAATAAATACAAATATATTTCCCTTCTCAAAGTGATGTTGGGACCGTGCTTTGAGAAATGCAGTTTAGGATCTTTTTGACTGATAAATTCTGAGGAAAGGTAATGAGATAAAGATAAACATCTTAAAAGGAAAGTACAGAGCTGTAAACATCACCAGGAAATAGTCTGTCTTTGAAATTGACATATAGACAGAAATCTGTTGTTGATGTTCCACAACCCCCAATAAGGACAGGGGGATAAGCTGGAATATACTCTTCTAATTATTTGACTCTGTAGACAAAATGGATATAGCTGATGATATGGCCTGGAAAATCAGCTCAGGGATAGACTTTGGTCCACTCTGAGTGCCAGGCCCTGAAGAGGAGTTTTCCAGAATGCCAAGGAGCTTTGTTAAAGGCCAGCATGAATAATGATCGTGATGAAAATGATAACGGCTAATGTTCTTAAGCACTTATTTTTTAAGCACAGACCCAAACAATCTTATGTAATTCTTATAATAAACACATGCTATCAGATGAGGAAAATTAGATTAAGTAACTTGACCAAGTTTATTTAACTACTGTGTGAACTAATTACCCTTTTAATCTCTGTCTGACTTCAAGTTCTGTGGGCTACATCATCAGTTTTCTGCCTCCCTAAGTGGTACCACCGTGAGGGAATGATGAAGGTTCTCCTAAAAGGAAATAACTTTTCACAGGTCAGGCTGACAGTGACAGACTGGATCAAGCTCGATTACACCGCTTCTGTCAACAGAGCTTCTGGAAAGTTTTTACACAGGTGGCTCTTAGCCATTTACTATGTGGGGCTCAGCATCTCTCAGAAGCGAGTCTAGGAAAAGGCTCAGCTTTTTCTAGTAAAAAGACTGTCCATCCCTGGGGATAGAGACCTTTTAAAAATATGACTTGAAGAATGCAGCAGGAGTCCCAGTCCTAAATTGAATGCACTTTAGGACTCCTGTTATAGAGGTCTACCAAGACAGCTTTTTATGAGAAGGCAAGCCTCCAGGGAAATAACTATTACAAGGAAAAAGGGAATCTGGCATATAATTTGTACACAACAATATCATCAGTGCTGGAGAGGAACAGTCTTTATTAATATGGAATGGTGCCTGTCACTCACCTTGTCCTTGAGCCCCAAAAGACTCAGGTTGAGTGCTTGGAGGAACCAGGTAAGATTTGAAAAAGCTTCTTCATCAAAGTCTGAAATCACTGGGAGTTTGTTACCCATGTAACAGAGTTTGATACATAGGCTCACTGTGGATTCTTCCCTGCCTATACAGACAACACAGAGCATGGCACTGTTGCCACCTTGAAGACATTCAGCACGCAGGTGGCCTCTCCTGATCATTATGTAGTGTCTTTCCTTGTTTCTTATAACATTATTTTAAAAATGCACATGAATTCCAATGTTTACTGCAGCACTATTTACAATAGCCAGGACATGGAAACAACTTAAATGTCCATTGAAAGAAGAATAATACAGAAGATGTGGTACATACGTACAATGGAAGATTATTCAGCTGTAAAAAAGAATGAACTCATGTCATTTGTAGCAACATGAATGTCATACTGAGTAAGTCAGAGACAAATATCGTATGATACCACTTATATGTGGAATCTATAAAAATGGTACAAATGAACTTACTCACAAAACAATAATAGAGTTACAGATGAAGAAAACAAACTTATGGTTACCAAGGTGGGGAGGAATGAGAGATTGGGATTGATATATGCACATTACTGTAAATAAAATAAGTAGCTTATAAGGACCTACTATATAGCACAGGGAACTCAACTCAGTATTCTCTATATATGAGAAAAGAATCTAAAAGAGTGGATATATGTATTTGTATAGCTGATTCTCTGGTGGCTCAGATGGTAAAGAATCTGCCTGCCATGCAGGTGACCTGGGTTCGATCCCTGGGTTGGGAAGATCCCCTAGAAAAGGAAATGGCAACCCACTCCAGTGTTCTTGCCTGGAGAATCCCAGGGACCGGGGAGCCTGGTGGGCTGCCATCTATGGGGTCACACAGAGTCTGACACAACTTAGCAGCAGCAGCAGCAGCAGCAGGTCTAATTAAGGCTGTCTTTATTCTAACGTTTATGGCATTAAAAAAAACCCAAAAATGCCCTGATACCTGTTACTCATTAATAGTTGTGAAATCAATTCAGTGTATGATGAGCATTAAAAAAAAAAAAGAGTATTTAATTGAAAATAGCTCCAATGCACTTTACATCATGAGGGTAAGCACTATTTTACAAAACTTTGTTCCACTTTTGTATATGTTTTTGTGTACACGAGTCATGAGGGTAAGCACTATTTTACAAAACTTTGTTCCACTTTTGTATATGTTCCACTTTTGTATATGTTTTGTATATGTTTTTGTGCACAATTACCTCTTCCCTTGGATCACAGTTAATATTTGTGAAAGCTACTGATATTTGGTCATACAAATTTCAACATTTAAGAGGGTTTCCAAACATAAAAATCTCAGTAATTTGTCTTCCTTCCAAATGAAACAGTATGTAATGGAAAATAGAGTTAACATAAGTATATACAAGAGATTATTTCATACTGGTAAAAGTTGTCCAATGATCTGTAGTTATATAGAAAATAAAAGTTTATAATTCCATGGTTAGCTCCAAAGATGATCAAATTACTAACCTGGGGCTAGCTCTACAAAACTGTCTATACAGGTCCCTTCATCTAAAAAAAAGTATTAAAAGAATAGCATGAATTTTTATCTTTTCAAAAAACTGTTACATGATGGGACAGAAAATGACTAAAATGTTTTCTGGCTATAATATATTTAGCATTGAAGTAGCCAATTTCAATCAAGTTCCTGAGAAAGTTACCTTCATTCCTTAGGTATATATCTTTACCAAGAAATTATCCAGTTCTCTAATTCAGTCCAAAGAACACTATATTTTATTTGACGTGAAGCCAATGAAAGTTATAATTAAGGACAATAGCTATGAAATGAAAGCAATAATGAGGGAGAAAGGATAAAAAATGCTTCTTAAAGTAGTATTTTTTTATGAATTTGGTATATAAATTTCCCTTATGACTTGTTATATTTATATTAATTACTGCATCTATAGCTTTGTATATCCATATTTGGCTATGTAGAAATAATATGATTTGGTATTTGCACTCCATTTCAAACCCTGAAAGACTCAGATTCCTAGTCTGCAACCCCTACACAGGATAGAAATAGGTGATAATATTGTCAGACTTTTAAGTTATGGTAGAAGAGAAATTTAGAAAGAGCAAATTGGCTTGAATTTAGAACCATATGGGATACCATGGTGACTATGAAAAATACCCATAGTTTGAAGTGACTTGCTAATTTAACTCCTTGGTAACTCAGGTTTTTCTTACACATTTACAATTTACAATCAATTCAAATTAATTCAATCCAGCAGACATTTATCAATTCTCATTTAAGTGGTAAGCATAGCTGGTTTGTTTTTTGATTTCTGTTCTCAAGGTGTTTATAATTTAGACAAAGAGATAAACAACCACACAATTTGTATATCAGGGTGGAATTATGCCAAGAGATTTAGAAGGGATTATCAGCAAAGTACTATCAGTTCAGTTCAGTTGCTCAGTCGTGTCCCACTGTGCGACCCCATGGATTGCAGCACACCAGGCCTCCCAGTACATCACCAACTCCCGGAGTTCACTCAAACTCTTTTCCATCGAGTCAGTGATGCCATCCAACCATCTCATCCTCTGTTGTCTCCTTCTCCTCCTGCTTTCAATCTTTCCCAGCATTAGTGTCTTTTCAAATGAGTCAATTCTTTGCATCAGGTGACCAAAGTACTGGAGTTTCAGCTTCAGCATCAGTCCCTCCAATGAATATTCAGGACTAATTTCCTTTAGGATGGACTGGTTGGATCTCCTTGCAGTCCAAGGGACTCTTAAGAGACTTCTCCAAAACCACAGTTCAAAAGCATCATTTCTTCGGCGCTCAGCTTTCTTCACAGTCCAACTCTCACATCCACACATGACTACTGGAAAAACCATAGCTTTGACTAGATGGACCTTTGTTGGCAAAGTAATGTCTCTGCTTTTTAGTGTGCTATCTAGGTTGGCCATAACTTTTCTTCCAAGATGCAAGCGTCTTTTAATTTCATGGCTGCAGTCACCATCTGCAGTGATTTCTGAGCCCCCCAAAACAAGTTTCACTGTTTCCACCATTTTCCCATCTATTTGCCATGAAGTGATGGGACCAGATCCCATGGTCTTCGTTTTCTGAATGTTGAGTTTTAAGCCACCTTTTTCACTCTCCTCTTTCACTTTCATCAAGATGTTCTTTAGTTCTTCTTCACTTTCTCCATAAGGGTGGTGTCATCTGCATATCTGAGATTATTGATATTTCTCCTGGCAATCTTGATTCCAGCTTGTACTTCATCCAGCCCAGCGTTTCTCATGATGTACTCTGCATATAAGTTAAAAAAGCAGGGTGACAATATACAGCCTTGACGTACTCCTTTTCCTATTTGGAACCAGTCTGTTGTCCCATGTCCAGTTCTAATTGTTGATTCCTGACCTTCATACAGAGTTCTCAGGAGGCAGTCAGGTGGTCTGGTATTGCCATCTCTTTAAGAATTTTTCAGTTTGTTGTGGTCTACACAGTCAAAGGCTTTGCATAGTCAATAAAGCAGAAGTAGATGTTTTTCTGGAACTCTTTTGCTTTTTCAATGATCCAGTGGATGTTGGCAATTTGATCTCTGGTTCCTCTGTCTTTTCTAAATCCAGCTTTAACATCTGAAATTTCATGGTTCATGTACTGTTGAAGCCTGGCTTGGAGAATTTTGAGCATTACTTTGCTAGCATATGAGATGAGTGCAATTGTGTGGTAGTCTGAACATTCTTTGCCATTTCCTTTCTTTGGGATTAGAATGAAAACTGACCTTTTCCAGTCCTATGGCCACTGCTGAGTTTTTGAAATCTGATGGCATATTGAGTGCAGCACTTTCACTGTATCATCTTTTAGGATTTGAAATAGCTCAACTGGAATTCCATCACCTGCACTAGCTTTGTTTATAGTGATGCTTAAGGCCCACTTGACTTTGCACTCCAGGAAGTCTGGCTCTAGGTGAGTGATCATACCATTGTGGTTATCTGGATTGTGAAGATCTTTTCTGTATAGTTCTTTGTATTTTTGCCACCTCTTCACAAAGTACTGTAGAAATGCTTATTTAAACAGAAAAGAGTAGCAGAATGGGTTTAAATGGACAATAATAATGTATATCCTAGAGGAGTTATTGTTGAGCTTAATAAAATAATCTACAAAGAGCAACTGGGACATAATAAATCTCAATAAGTATTAGCCATCCTCCAGTACGAAAATGACATTCTGATGGATAGTCCTACTACGGAGGCCTCTGACAAAAATACTGTAACCACTTTGAACCATCTAAGACATGAGACATGGAATATTTCCTGCCATATCATCAAACAAGCATGTCAGGGTCATGGGTGGTTCTGGCCTTCCAAATGTGAGTTCCTGAGCCCGAAGTTTACTTAGGAAGGAGAAGAATACCTGTGAATACCTGGCAGCCATCAGGTTTCAGTGACTCCTTACGATGAGTTCTGAGGAACCCCGGATGTGAAAAATGCAGGATACTGGCCCCAACTAGCTGAGATGCATATGAAAGGAATGATTCCAGTGAGTCCAGACTCATACATCTTCCCATACACAGAAAAGTGCTAAATTACTCAACTTGGGATATCTGGTTTTCTTTAATCCTCAAAAATACTTTTAATGTTCATATAACCTGTCCTTTGTTGAAAACCTCTATACAACCTGATTCTTCCCTGCCCTCCTCCTTGCAGCAGTTCTCTCAGGGTTACTTGAGATCCTGCCTCCTACTCTTAAGTCCTAAAAATTCCCATCAAATAAAACATAACTCTCAACTTCTAGGTTGCATGTATTTTTCAGTTGACAGACATAAGGTGTTAAGAGAAAGGTTCAAATGTCACAATCTAGGGTGACCTACATAGGACTCATTCTCACAGAAGGTCAGAGAAGCTTACCCCAGTAACAAAAAGAAACTATTTGCAGTTTTGCCTGATCTAAATCTAGAAGACAGTTTGGGGTTTCTTGGGGATGGTCGATTCTTGCCACATCTGGATCCTTAACTATGGTCTAATAGCTATGCCTCTAAATGAAAAATTAAAACTATGATGATCTTTTTGAATGCAATTTAGAACACAAAGGGGCCTTTCAAAATTGAAAAAGCAATGACTTCAGACCTCTGCCCTTCCCCTCCCAGGTTTAACTAAACCCTTTGACCTTTACATTCATGAAAGAAGGGGAATCCCCCTTTGGGCATCAGCTCAAAAACTGGGATCCCTTGCTCAGGTGACTGCTTATTCCTCTAAACCATTAGTTTAAACTGCTGAGAAGAGCCTCCTTGCCCAAAGGCAGTAGCAGCTACTACAGCCCAGATAAAGAAGGCTGAAAAGACAATGCTTGGCCAGACAATCACTACACGGACCCCATGCCGGGTTCATGCTTTAGTAAGTTTTAAGAGAATCCAGTGGTATCCTTGGAAGGTCGATTTAAGTCAGGCTATGATGTTAGACAACCCAGTTGCTACCATAGAAACCTGTTACAATCTAAATTCTGCCACCCTCCTACCCAAGGAAACGGGGTATGACTGGATAGTATGACTGTATAGAAACTACAGCTTTGATCTATTCCAGTTGCCCCGACCCAGGAAATTAGGAAGTGAGCCTCTTCTAAACACTGAAGAGGAATGGTTCACAGACATATGTGATTTTATGAGGGAGAGGGAAAGAACAGAGGGATACACAGTGACTTCTCAGACTCAAGTCATAGAGGCAGGAAGCCTAACCCCAGAGACGTCCACCCCAAAGCCTAGCTGACAGCTCTCACCGGAGCCTGGAGCGCAGGATGGGGAAGATCTTAACTGTTTATACAGATTCCCAGTAGACGTATGCCATCCTACGTGTCACTGTTATTCTTTTGCTAATATTTGGGCAGCATATTCATTATCTTCAAGAGCTGACTCATTAGAAAAGACCTTGATGCTGGGAAAAATTAAAGACAAAAGAAGAAGGAGGCAGTAGAGGATGAGATGGTGGGATGGCATCACCGACTCAATGGACATGAGTCTGAGCAGACTGGAAGACAGCAGAGGCCAAAGGAGCGTGGTGTGCTGAAGTCCATCAGGTCACAAAGAGTTGGACATGACTTAGTGATTGAACAACAACTCAATATCTTAAATTATCTGCTGTCCTCTGTCTCCAATAGGTAAGACAAATGGTGGCGTCTCAGGGATACGAGCAGTTAGGACTGAGAGCTGGTGACAAGCAAACACATCTAAAGGCGGCTGGGGAGATCTGCCGGGGTTTTGACGATGCACAGACTCAGCACAAAGCAATTTCAGGAGGCAGAACTGCACCCCTCAAGAATGAGGAACAGGACAAAAAACATTGAAGGGATTTGACACCAGCTAACCCCATTTTTTTGGGCTCCAAAATCACTGCAGGTGCTGATTGGAGCCATGAAATTAAAAGATGCTTACTCCTGGGAAGGAAAGTTATGACCAGCCTTGGTAGTATATTAAAAAGCAGAGGCATTACTTTGCCAACAAAGGTCCGTCTAGTCAAGGCTATGGTTTTTCCCGTGGTCATGTATGGATGTGAGAGTTGGACTGTGAAGAAAGCTGATTGCCGAAGAATTGATGCTTTTGAACTGTGGTGTTGGAGAAGACTCTTGAGAGTCCCTTGGACTGCAAGGAGATCCAAACAGTCCATTCTACAGGAGATCAATCCTGGGTGTTCATTGGAAGGACTGATGCTAAAGCTGAAACTGCAATACTTTGGCCACCTCATGCGACAAGTTGACTTACTGGAAAAGACTCTGATGCTGGGAAAGGTTGGGGGCGGGAGGAGAAGGGGACGACAGAGAATGAGATGGCTGGATGGCATCATCGACTCTATGGACATGGGTTTGGGTGAACTCCGGGAGTTGGTGATGGATGGGGAGACCTGGCGTGCTGTGATTCATGGGGTCGCAGAGAGTCAGAGTCAGACATGACTGAGCGACTGAACTGAACCCCATTAACAATTCTTGGGCTGGGTAACGAAGTCTAACCTTTTTTTTTTTTTCTCATATGTGCATCATGGAGTTTCACTAGCACATAGGGCTTCCCTCATAGAATCTGCCTGAAATGGTGAAGGATCTGCCTGAAATGCAGGAGACCCTGGTTCGATTCCTGAGTTTGGAAAATCCCGTGAAGAAGGGAAAGGCTATCCACTCCAGTATTCTTGGGCTTCCCGTGTGGTTCAACTGAAGAATCCATCTGCAATGCAGGAGACCTGGGATTGATCCTGGGTTGGAAAGATCCTCTGGAGACGAGAAAGGCTACTCACTCCAATATTCTGGCCTGCGGAATTCCATGCTGTATTGTCCTTGGGGTCGCAGCAAGTTGGATATGACTGAGCAACTTTCACTCACTTAGGGTGCAGCATGCTGAAGCTTTGTACTCAGCACTTCAGACCAGAGCTCCTAGAGTGAAACAGCTGCTCCCAACACCTCAGCTGGGTGGCTGAGGGCACAAGCGTTGAGCAGGACACTGCAATTTAAGATGGTGGTGGGAGATGCAGGGGGCTGTGTGCAGAGATGCTACACCTGGCACTTCAGGCAGGAACATGAACTGATCTGCACCAGATCCGAGAAACTCCACCTGCTCTGGACCCTACTGAGGAGACCTTATGAAGCGGCCCAACCTAAGGCCTGTCAGGGAGTGTTTAAGAGTTTGATTGGGACCTCTCCATTGTTTGATCAAAGCATAAAACTTTGCTTCGGAACAAGGTCTCCCACTATTAGTTGGAAGTACACTGGCACTTGTTGGGGACAGACTCGAAAGGGTCGGTAACAAACCTAATTTCATTGAATTCCCCTAGAGATTTCTTTTTCACCATCACCTTTCCTCTCTTCCTAAATTCAGAAATTTCACTATAAACTGCCCTAGGTTGTCAACCCAGTATCCCAAAACCTCTCTGAAGGACCACTTGCTTATTCATACAAAGGTCATACCACTGATCATCAGAAGACTGTTTTGTCTATGATTTTCAGCCCAAGGGACTCTGAAGATTGCTCTTTGATTTTTTTTTTTAATTGTTGTAACTATAGTTGAAAATGCTCTTTTTCTCTCTTCTTTGTTAAACACTTTTTGAGGGGTATGGGGGGGTTTATTAGTTATTTACACATAGACAATCTTATTGCTCAGCTGCTATTATGCATTTAAGGTGTGGCTATCCAAATGTCACTCTTCCCCTTTGTGGGCTGTGATGAAAGTCATTATGTACTTCACAGGGAAGAAATGCTACTAGATTTCATCTTACCAGGTTGTTAAACCTCTGAAGATGCCTACCTGTTTCTTTACCTATGTTCTGGATAGCCTAGTAACGGTGGTTCTCAATTAAGGTATCTGAACAACTAAATGAAGTCAATGTACACAGTTTTTGTTTACCATCCAGTTTTGGAACTCAATTAAACTTCTATGCAAAATAATAAATTTGCCTAATAAGCCTTCATACTGTTCAAAGTCAGGAGACATCTCCAAGGACTTTCTCTCTCTGTTATTTATGTTGATAATATCAAAGGTTGTTGGTGTCTTTCAGTCAATGATTTTCTTTGTATATATTCAGATTATTCAATGTCTGTCTTAGACAAATATTCATATTTTTTTCTATCTAAAGGTGAAAGAGACATTTTCTGAACAGAAATAAGCACACATTCTGAGGTTTGTATGGTTGCATTTTATCTGTATAATTAATTAGACTGCTTTGATCAGAGATAGTTCAGTGTAGTGCAGCAGAGAGCACTGGGTCTCAGGACTTAGGCAGGTCCAGAGCTGGCACTCTTCGGGTGCATGACCTTAGATTACAGTCTTAGCCTCTTATAACTTCAGTGTTGTCAACTGGAAAATAAAGAGCTGCCTCCTTCGAACCCCAAAGCTGCCTGTGAGCTCTGTAATTCCACAATTCCAACATGCTATGACCTGACAGGTAAAGTTCACTGGAAAATTGAACTTGATAATTCAGGGGAAAATATCCAGCATGTACTAAGGAAAAAGACAAGGTGGAGAACTTTATTTATTAAATATGTATTGAGCATTTTCTATGTCCCTGGCACTAGGCTAGGAGGGGTGTGTGTGTGTGGGTGTGTGTGTGTATGTGGTAGTAATCCTGACCTCAGAGGCTTAGAGTCTAGTTGAGGGGGACTGGATGTGTGCATGAGTAATCCTGACGGACAAGGGCTTTCCATTTTTAGGAAATTAATTACACAATTGAGCCACAATTCATTCTGACTTTTAAGACAGCACTTGATGTTCAGAGATAAACGACTCAATCTAAAGTTACTTCAAAGTGAAATACTTTTACTGCATATCAGAACATCACAATTTATAGGCAAAAAAAAAAAAAAAACTTGCTAAGTCCATAAGAATATGTGGGTGCACTTGTTTGAAAAACAAGTTATTAGGCCAGAAAAGCCTTCCCCGTGCATCTATTTAGCTGGAACAGAAAAAACAATCCTAATCTCTGATTGCTAATAATAATTTATAAAACAGGTGGTAGAACTGAACAGAGAGATTAGAGGAACATGTTAATCAGATTCAGTGGCATGCTTTCACAAGAAAGCACCACAGCATACTATAATCCATGGGGTCACAAGAGTCAGACACAATTTAGCAACTAAACAACAGTAGTAAAGAAATAGATGGTTGGTGTTTGGGACTTCTGGGTCCTGTTAGGTCATTTTTTTAGGTTTGATTAGCTTTGATTTATGCTACCAGGCCACATTTCCTAATCCCATGTGACATATCAGAAATCTGTACCTTCCTTCATTCAGATTGCAAACTGTACTACCTTGATTTCCTAAGCAACCATCCAGGCACATAAATGGATTTTCTTGGTTTGAATTTTAATTTTTCTTAAGTGTTTATTAATGGATAAAAAGAAACTTATAAACACACTGGTTCTTTTTTTTTTTTTTAACCAGCTTTATTTTTTTTTTTATTGGAGGCAAATTACTTTACATTAATATATTGGTTGTTTTTGCCATACATTGACATGAATCTGCCCCGGGTGTACATGTGTTCCCCCTCTTGAACCCCCCTCCCACCTCCCTCTTCCCCATATCCTCCCTCCAGGTCATCCCCGAGCACCAGCGCCGAGTGTCCTGTATCATGCATAGAACCTGGACTGGTGATTCATTTCACATATGATAATATACGTGCTACAATGCCGTTCTCCCCAATCATCCCACTTTCACCCTCTCCCACAGAGTCCTAAAGACTGTTCTATACACCTATGTCTCTTTTGCTGTCTCGTATACAGGGTTACAGCACTACATGAATTTATCACAGAAACAAGCCGAAGCACTTCCAAATCTATCTATATGGATACTGATTGACTGGATAGTTCATATACCAAGAAGGAGGGATCTAGAAGGAGGCATGTGAGTATAGACTTTGTTATTTTAAGCATTTGTGGGACAGTGTGTGTTTTCTGCAAGAGAGGGTCATAATTAGATTTCCATTTTACTAAAGCAATCTAGGATGAAAAAGAAGAATGGGAAAATGATTTAAAATAGGTTAAAATAGGTTAACATCAATAATCCAAGTGAATGGCCATGGCGATTTGTTAGGGCAACGAAAGTGGGAATCAAACAGTCATCAGAATTTGGTGACTAGTTAACTATGAGGAGTGAGAGAGGATGGTTTTACTGACCAAACCTAGAAAAATTAAAGAATCCATTTTTGAGCCATACTCTTAGAGGAGAAAGGAAAGAGACAGCATTATTATTTTCCTTTTATTTTTGAACATTTCAAATGGTAGAAGAGTTACAAGAATAGTACAATAAATACCCATAAATTACCAATTACTTGGTTCACCTATTGTCAATGTTTTATCTATATGATCGCTCTTTCTCTCTTTCTTACACACGGACAGAAGCTTCACCCCTCAATATTTTGGAATATATATCCTAATAACCAGTTCATTTTCTTACACATTCAAAACACAGTTATCACTATCAAATAATATTATGGTATTCTTAATACCACAATACTAATATACTAATTATATACTAATTACTATACTAATATATAATCTATCCATTTTCCCCCAATATTCTCAATAATGCCTCTTATAACTTTTATTTTGCTGGAAGGACATCCATATTGGGATTCTGAAATGGAGCTGGAGCACTAATTAATCGTTATAAATGTAGTTTTGAGAGTAACTCACTAGCATGGCAGTGATATTACTAAGCTGATAGTATAAGTGAGTTCACTCTGGAAAGAGACAGCAAGAGGTGAGATTTATCGAGGTTCAAGCCATGAGGTAATTTTGTTTTAGCTTTTTAAATTTTCAAAATTATTGCATAGTCAGTATTGTCTGTATTTGGGTCAAGAAAAATTATTTAAGAAGTTTTCTAATGACAAATAT
Organism: Moschus berezovskii; assembly: GCF_049115385.1. Taxonomy (NCBI): domain Eukaryota; kingdom Metazoa; phylum Chordata; class Mammalia; order Artiodactyla; family Moschidae; genus Moschus; species Moschus berezovskii. The sequence continues at coordinate 12,991,310 of NC_142467.1, forward strand.
AAAGTTATTAAAAGGTAGAACAAGGCCTTGACTTTCAGATTAAAGTATGTGGTCCTTCTGCTGTAACACAGCTACTGCCAATGTGTGCACACTGTCAATTCTGGAAGACACTTCCGTGTGGCTGATTAGATTTTTCAGAGTTGGCTACAGCAATACTTCCCTCAGGACAAATTCTTCTACAACATGACTTGCCTTTCCTCCATCAAGGGGTGGAATCTACATTTGCCCAATCACTGACCATCCCCAAGAAAAAGAAACACAAAAAGGCAAAAGGGTGGCCTGAGGGGCCCTTATGAATAGCTGAGAAAAGAAGAGAAGTGGAAGACAAAGGAGAAAACAAAAGATACACAGATCTGAATGTGGAGTTCCAGAGAATAGCAAGGAGAGATAAGAAGCCTTCCCCAGAGATCAGTGCAAAGAAATAGAGGAAAACAATAGAATGGGAAAGACTAGAGGTCTCTTCAGCCTTCCCTGATAGCTCAGTTGGTAAAGAATCCGCTTGCAATGCAGGAGATCCTGGTTTGATTTCTGGGTCGGGAAGATCCTTGGAGAAGGGAAAGGCTACCCACTCCAGTATTCTAACCTAGAGAATTCCATGAAATTAGAGATGCCAAGGGGACATTTCAAACAGAGATGGGCACAATAAAGGACAGAAATGGTATGGACCTAATAGAAGCAGAGATATTAAGAAGAGATGACAAGAATACACAGAAGAACTATACAAAAAAGATCTTCACGACCCAGATAATCATGTAGGTGTGATCATTCACCTAGAGTCAGACATCCTGGAATGCGAAGCCAAGTGGGCCTTAGGAAGCATCGCTACGAACAAAGCTAGTGGAGGGGATGGAATTTCAGTTGAGTTATTTCAAATCCTAAAAGATGATGTTGAAGTGCTGCACCCTGCACTCAATACGCCAGCAAATTAGGAAAACTCAGCAGTGGTCACAGGACTGGAAAAGGTCAATTTTCATTCCAATCCCAAAGAAAGGCAATGCCAAAGAACGTTCAGACTACCACATAATTGCACTCATTTCACATGCTAGCAAAGTAATGCTCAAAATCCTTCAAGCTAGGCTTTATCAGTATGTGAACTGAGAACTTCCAGATGTTCAAGCTAGATTTAGAAAAGGCAGTGTAACCATAGATCAAATTGCCAACATACTCAGGATCATAGAAAAAGCAAGGTAACTCCAGAAAAACATCTACTTCTGTTTCATTGACTACTTTAAAACTTTGACGGTGTAGATCACAACAAACTGTGGAAAATTCTTAAAGAGATGGAAATACCAGACCACCTTATCTGCCTCCTGAGAAATCTGTATGCAGATCAAGAAGCAACAGTTAGAACCAGAGATGGAACAATAGATTGGTTCCAAGTTGGGAAAGGAGTACATCAAGGCTGTATATATTGTCACACTGCCTTTTAACTTATATGCAGAGTACATCATGAGAAATTCCAGGCTGGATGAAGCACAAGCTGGAATCAAGATTACCTAGAGAAATATCAATAACCTCAGATATTCAGATGATACCACCCTTATGGCAGAAAGCAGAGGAATTAAAGAGCCTCTTGATGAAGGTGAAAGAGAAGAGTGAAAAGACTGGCTTAAAACTCAACATTCAAAAAACTAAGATCATGACATTTGGTCCCATCACTTCATGGCAAATAGATGGGAAACACTGGAGACAGTGACAGACTTTATTTTCTTGGGTTCCAGGGTCACTGTGGACAGTGACTGCAGCCATGAAATTAAAAGACACTTGCTCCTTGGAAGAAAAGCTATGACCAACCTAGACAGCATATTAAAGAACAAAGACATTACTTTACCTACAAAGGTTGGTATAGTCAGAGCTATGGTTTTTCCAGTAGTCATGTATGGATATGAAAGCTGGACAATAAAAAAAGGCTGAGCACTGAAGAATTGATGTTTTCAAACTGTGTTGCTGGAGAAATCTTATGAGTCCCTTGGACAGCAAGGAGATCAAACCAGTCAATCCTAAATCAACCCTGAATATTCACTGGAAGGACTGATGCTGAAGATAAAGCTCCAATTCTTTGGTCACCTGATGCGAAGAGCTGACTCACTGGAAAAGACCCTGATGCTGGGAAAGATTGAAGGCAGGGGGAGAAGGGGATGACAGAGGATGACATGGTTGGTTGGCATCACCGAGTTAATGGACATGAGTTTAAGTAAACTTTGGGAGTTGGTGATGAACAGGGAGGCCTGGCGTGCTGTAGTCCATGGGGTCAGAAAAAGTTGGACATGACTTATTGACTGAACAATAACAATTCTGAGAAACAATGGACACAGAATAAGTCTGGAAATGCAAGTTACTCTTTTCTAAAGGAAATTTACATTTATAAATGAAATCTCCAATTGTAAGGGTGGTAGATCAGGAAGAGCTGTGCTGTGCTGTGCTTAGGTCGCTCAGTCATGTCTGACTCTGTGCTGCATGGACTGTAGCCCACCAGGCTCCTCTGTCCATGGGGATTCTCCAGGCAAGAATACTGGAGTGGGTTGCCACGCCCTCCTCCAGGGGATCTGCCCAACCCAGGGATGGAACCCAGGTCTCCCACATTGTAGGTGGATTCTCTACAATCTGAGCCACCAGGAAATCCTAAGAATACTGGAATGAGTAGCCTGCCCCCTTTCCAGGGGATCTTTCTAACCCAGGAATCTAACCAGGGTCTCTTGCAATGCAGGCAGATTCTTTACCAGCTGAATTACCAGGAAGGATGACTAAATCAGGAAACAAAGACTTAAATTTGCATAGGAAACCTTGTTTATTCATGCTTTCCCCAGTAACCTCTCAAAACTGGCCTTCTTGTAACCCAAACATATACCTCTTTTCTTCTTTTGTCTTTAACTGAAGATGACATTTAAGCGAGTGGCTTAGGCCACCTCAGGGAAATAGTCATTTTTCCCTGGGTGTATCTCTTGTACCTAGGAGGCATATGCACTGATATACTTCTGTTGTTTTTCTTGTATTAATCTGACTCTTCTTACAGGGTTTGTTGGGTATCCTTCAGAGTTTAAGTGTGGAATAGTAGAAAGCATGGCCAGTGAAATTAGGTCAGCTGAGGACTGAGGGTGGAGGGAAAATTGCTTTCCCTCCCCTACAATTTCATATAATTATACTTATTAAATTGAGTTTCAAGCTCTTGTTTCCTAATTTAAAAAGTGGAACTGTGGAAAATGTATATACTTCTTTGTAAAATTTTATTTATTTTTTCTTATTGTAATTGAGCTAATATTTTTTGAGGAACATTTGCCCTCATAAGAAAGAAGCAAATAAATACATTTCTAGTATATTATTTCAAAAGAAGTAGTGCTTAGGGCTTTGCATAGGAGACGGCTTAATATTTTAAATGATTATTTTCAGTTTTTATTTAACTCTTGTAATTCATATGCTTGATAATGTTGGGCAGCAGATGCATGTCTCATCCTGAATAATAAGTGGTAGATGATGCATCAGGCACAGATTGAATCATAGGCTGGCCACAAGGGAAAGACTTTGTCTGTCATTGACAAAAGGCAGGGTGCGAAAATGAGATCTGGAGCTCATTTAGGCTCCTAACTGTATAGAAGCACAGGGGCAAGAAGCCAGAATTGTAAAGAGAAAACACCATCTTTATGGAAACAGTAAAATGTAATGTCTCCTTGGATTCCTGCTTCATTTCAAAATATGGAGAAACTGTTCAGAGCTATTTGCAGGCTTCTCTTCCATCAACCCTGTGCTTACTAACTTATATCAGATTCTTTAAAAAGTATTTTTTAAATGACAGACATTTAATTGGAAAATTAACATTCGTAGGCAAGAATCAAAGTTAATCAATTTATGTATAAAGAGGGGTTGATAACTAAAATGTGAGTTGAATGACATTAACACCTCATTGGCTGAAATGTCATTAATACTTTAATTCACATAGTTGTTTTAATTTTAATTGTAGTTGTTTGATTCTGCTTTTCTTCTGTGAAAAAGAAAAGACCATGAAAATGACCTATCAAGGTTTCAAGGCGGTGTTTATTTCTGTAGACAAAATACGACTAATCAAAGTAGAATTACATTAATCCATGTATCCAGTTGCAAGAGCAAAATAAAAACCTGCATTTTATAATCTTTACTATTTAACTGAACTGAATATACAGAGTAGAGTGTTATATAGGCATATAAGCTTTATAAGTCTCAGTTTTCTCATCCATAAAGTGGAAATAATGAGTAATATAAACATCTATCTGATAGAATTTTACAATAAATAAAATAATGAGCTTTAAATACTTAGCATTGTGTCTTATACATGGTAAGTGCTTACGTCTAAGGAAATTGAAAAATATAACAAACTCCAGGGCAGAGAGATAAAGATGAATATAACTAATAAATAGGTGTAACTTTCAAGATTTTCATAGAGTTTAGATGAATTGTTTTGTTAAGAAGACCTGAAGGAATTATTTTTTGAAGTTTATCTCTGAGACATTAATAATATAGTATCTGTTCTAAAAAGAGAACTGTGGGGGATATTCTGATATACTGGAAAAGTTTTACATTTTTCTTTTTAAAATAAATTACATATATTTGATCAATGTTAAAATATTTTTTCATAGATACCTTTAAATATCAATTTTATTATGATTATATAAAAATCAGGCTCTACCTGCATAGATCCATTTTGCCAAATTGTTCCATCTCGTTCTCATCCTAGCAAATTATAGGCTTGAGGTACTTATTAGAAGCTAACAAATTCAAAGAGCAATCTTGTTCAGGAGCTCCCTCAAGCTTAGCAACAAAACCCTAAACATACAAAAAAAATCTTCTGGACGTGATTCCCATCTCTTTTTAATGTTTATTAATTCGACTCACCTTTGTCTGAATTCTGAATTTTGCCCAGAGGTGTTTCTTCCTTCTGTCTCCCTAGTCCCATCCTTCTCCCCTCTTTCTTGTTTTTTCTACCTTTCTCTCTCCTACAGAGAAAAGAGCAGTGTGGAACTTCCCTCCAGAGACCTTCCGCCTCAAATGGCCATATGGGTTTAATGTATAATGCATGAGAAGCAGTGTGAGTTGAAGATGATTCAAAAGGGAAGGCTTTGAGGCTGGGCTCAAGAGGCATTTTTCAATAATAATTAGAAAATCAAGCAGCATCTTCCTGTTGTTCTAGGCATTTCAATGCAATAAAATAACCCTGGCTCAAACAGTGCGGCAGAGTAATATATTGCTATAATACAACCTCCTCAACACAATTACAGTGCAAATGCACTTATTCATTAGTAATGGGTTCTTTGTCCTCAGAATTTCCTTAGATTTAACTGGAAATGTCAGTTTCCTATGGACACCTCTCTAGCAGGAGCTGTTTATCACTAAGGTTGTTGGCAGAGACAAAATAAAGTGAGTTTTAATTTGGATGTAATTTTCAGTATACTACATTAAGGGATTCTTTTGGAAGAGGCAGATCAGGCAATACTTTGGCATGATCTTCATGCTAGTGACATCAACTTTTGAGAGACATCTTTTGACCTAGGAATAACATTTGAAATTAAAACTGGACTTTTCTCTTTGCCACAGTACATGGAATTATTGCCTATAGTCATTTTTTTTTTAAACAACCTAAAAAGTTGTAAAATAAGGATATGTTTATTGGGTACTTGATATGTGAGGCAGATAGCAAAATAATACTAGTCCTTAATGGATTATGTCTCTTTGCCATATGGATTATTTGGGGCTAAAGCCCACTGAAAATCATCAGTTGCAGGAAAAGCTTTAAAAACAGGTCACACATTTTCCTTTTGTAAAGGAAATTCCTATTTGTAAAGGTGTCTTCCCCAGCACCAGGAAGAAGAGCTTTCCTAATGAAAAGGCGGGCCTTAATAAAAAGGCATAGCAAACTCCATTAAACAACCTTTGTTTGCCACACTTTTCCTGTTTACCTTCCTATAACTTGCCTCCTCCTCCAAGAAGTCCCAAACCCCTTTTCCTTTTGTTGAGGGAGTGTGTAATTTCCTCGGTTCTGTCTCGTCACAACAAAAATTTGAAGTGATGGACCAGTGTTACAGCCCTCGGTTGAACCAGTGTTACAGTTCCATGGTACAGTTCAGTTTTATTTAGAAAATAAAGGAAAATACAGCCTCAAGGTGTGAGGACATGCAGACCCAAAAGATGCAAAGAGAGGCCCCTGGCCCTTTGGCTCCTCTTTAATATGTTTTCTCTCCTCCCCCTGAGCCTGGCCTATGTAAATTGGGCTAGCCAGGAGTGCTGTTTATTTTATCTGAGTTCCTCACTCCAGTCCTGGACCTTCCTTTGTTCTAGTTCCACAGGCTTTTTCCTTTCTTTTCTTTTAGCCACCACCATTTTGGACTCCTTTTTCCTATTCTAGCTACCTAACAGTTTTTTAAGATGGAAGAAAATTTAAATGGCACAGGATTACAGAGTCATTGCACTTAATCTCCTATAGGACTCTAGACAGTAGACAGCCTGACCCTCTTCCTTTGCACATGAAAGAACCGAGAACTGAGAACAAGGAAGCTATCTACCGCACATTATTATATGGGCTCCATACATGCTCAACATCTACTTAAACATCTCTGGTGAAAGAGAGCTCAATTTTCTTGTGGCTCCTACCCCTACATTTGAATGCTTTAAATGCTACACAAGTTTTCCTTTTACAAAGTAAAAATTTGTTCCTTCCCAGTGAGAAGCAAATCAGAAAGAAATACATGATTTTATCTGAAATGTAGAGACCACTTTGACATTTAGTTCTTGTACATTCTAGCATTTAATGAATGCAATCATATTTTGATGTTGTAGCACAAATCAATGGGAAAAAATAGATTGTTTACTGGTGGTAAACTTTTTAACTGTAAAGCATAAGAGGAAAACGTATCTTTATTATAATGAAAGATACGCTCAATGAAGAATATCATAGACCAAAATAATGCACAAATAACAGAAGGGTTGTAAAGAATCTGCCTGCAATTCAGGAGACCCAGGTTTGATCCCTGGGTTGGGAAGATCCCCTGGAGAAGGGAATGGAGACCCACTCTAGTATTCTTGCCTGGAGAATCCCATGGAGAGAGGAGCCTGGCAGGGTACAGTCCATGGGGTCGCAAGAGTCGGACATGACTTAGCAACTAACTACCACCACCAACTGAAGGGCAGAAGGGGAAAGATCTTTATAACATCACAACTGATAAGGGGTTAATATCCATAATATAAAAGAAACTTTTGCAAATTAATAAGAAGACAGAAGCCCCAATAAAATGGGGATAAGACTTGAAAATCAATTTACAAAAATGAAACTCAAGAAAGTAACAAAAAGATTCTCAAATTCATTTGCAATACTGAAAGTGGAGATCAAAAGCATGATGCAGTATTATTTCATAACTACACTCCTGGAAATAATTAGAAAGCTGGATAGAACCAACTATTGACAGGGTTGTAGGAATAGAATAGTCTGTATTTATTGCTGGTGGGGGAATAAAACTGATGCAGTCATTCAAAAGAACAATCTGAGTTGACTTACTTAAAATAAACCTTCTCATACCTCATGTGTAACCTATTCTTTTCCTCAATATACATCCCAAGGGAAGTCTCACAGAGATCCACTAAGGAACATGTACAAGGATGTTCATTGCTGCATTATTTGTAGTGGTGGGAGTTGAACCAACTTTGGTGCCCATCACGGAGAGAAGAAATAATAGAATATAATGAGTAGGGCTTCCCTGGTGGCTCAGTGGTAAAGAATCCATCTGTTAATTTTGGATTCGACCCCTGATTTGGTAAGATCCCACAAGCCTCAGAGTGACTAAGCCTGTTTCCTACAGTTATTGAGCCTGTGTTCTAGAGCCTGGGAGTCACAACTTCTGAGCATATGTATCACAGCTACTGAAACCTGCATGCCCTAAAGCCTGTGCTTTGCAGCAAGGGAAGCCACTGCAATGAGAAGCCTGCTCATGGCACCGAGAGAGTACCCCCCTCCCCACTTCACAACTAGAAAAAAGCCCGTGCATCAGTGAAGATACAGCACAGCCCGAAATAAATAAATAATTTAAGAAAATAAGGGAGTGGGTGCATACCACAGAACCCCATGTAGTGGTTAGAAACCACACTCACGCAGCAAATATATTAAGGATTTTTAAAATATAGGGCTTAGTGAAATAAGAATCTGCGTAACACAAAATTAGTTACCTATCTGAATTCATATATTTGAATTTACTATTTGAATCAACTCATGCAAAACAAGCAAACAAAAGTCACATTTTTTAGAATAAGACATACAAAGAAAAAATATGTTGAATGGAATGGAATGGCTTCCTGGAGAGGAAGCAGTGAGTGTGAGGCAGGTTAGGGAATAGAAAGAGCTAAATGAATAAAACAAAAGAGGCCTTTTATAGCCCAGCATTAACAACATGCCATGAGCTGTGGAGCCCGATTAACTCAGTCCTCTGCATCTGAGGGTCAAGGGAAAATGAATTCTCATAATAATGACCTTGAAAGAGCCTGAAGGACCTTTTGAATCACCCAAGATATCATAAGTGTGTTTAGTAGCAGTGCTATTTTATCATACACTAAATATTTGACATTAGATTACTGTATGTGAATATAGGCAACTTATTTTAAATTATTTGAAAATGTTTAAGATAATCAAATATTACAGTGAACTACGAAGTATTCTTAAATAGGTAGATTTAGGAAGAAAAAAGCTACAAAGCTTGCTAATGAAATGCTAACTCACTGCAATTTACACTGCTTTGCACTCCTAACCTTATTTGGAGACTCTCTTTGCTCTTTATTATTAATACATTTAGGCAGTCCATGGGGTCGCAAAGAGTCAGACATGACTGAATGACTGAACTGAGCTAAGGTAACAAGGAGGCCAAAAGCTACTGCCTTCTGCTCTTTATGCATGTTTGTCAACATTAAAAAAATAATGTGAAAAAATAGACCATTATGAAACAGAATCATTTTTAAATAACTTCCTACTCAGGAGCAAATAGCTTACAAAAATAATAATAAAAATAATAGCTTGCAAAAATAGCTTACAAATAGCTGTGAAAAGAAGAGAAGTGAAAAGCAAAGGAGAAAAGGAAAGATATACCCATTTGAATGCAGAGTTCCAAAGAATAGCAAGGAGAGATAAGAAAGCCTTTCTCAGTGATCAGTGCAAAGAAATAGAGGAAAACAATAGAATGGGAAAGACGATCTCTTCAAGATAATTACAGATACCAGGGGAATATTTCAGGCAAAGATGGGCTCAATAAAGGACAGAAATGGTAGGGACCTAACAGAAGCAGAAGATATTAAGAAGAGGTGGCAAGAATACACAGAAGAACTGTACAAAAAAGATCTTCACAACCTAGATAATCATGATGGTGTGATCACTCACTTAGAGCCAGATATCCTGGACTGTGAGGTCAAGTGGGCCTTAGGAAGCATCACTATGAACAAAGCTAGTGGATGTGATGGAATTCCAGTTGAGCTATTTCAAATCCTGAAAGATGATGCTTTGAAAGTGCTGCACTCAATATGCCAGCAAATTTGCAAAACTCAGCAGTGGCCACAGGCCTGGTAAAGGTCAGTTTTCATTCCAATTCCAAAGAAAGGCAATGCCAAAGAGTGCTCAAACTACCACACAATTGTACTCATCTCACACGCTTGTAAAGTAATGCTCAAAATTCTCCAAGCAATACGTGAACCATGAACTTCCAGATATTCAAGCTGGTTTTAGAAGAGGCAGACAAACAAGAGATCAAATTGCCAACATCTGCTGGATCATTGAAAAAGCAAGAGAGTTCCAGAAAAACATCCATTTCTGCTTTATTGACTATGCCAAAGCCTTTGTGTGGATCACAATAAACTGTGGAAAATTCTGAAAGAGATGGGAATACCAGACCACCCGACCTGCCTCTTGAGAAACCCGTATGTAGGTCAGGAAGCAACAGTTGGAACTGGACAGGGAACAACAGACTGGTTCCAAATAGGAAAAGGAGTATGTCAAGGCTGTATATTGTCACCCTGCTTATTTAACTTATATGCAGAGTACATCATGAGAAATGATGGGCTGGAAGAAGCACAAGCTGGAGTCAAGATTGATGGGAGAAATATCAATAACCTCAGATATGCAGATGACACCACCCTTATGGCAAAAAGTGAAGAAGAACTAAAGAGCCTCTTGATGAAAGTGGAAGAGGAGAGTGAAAAAAGTTGGCTTAAAGCTGAACATTCAGAAAACTAAGATCATGGCATCTGGTCCCATCACTTCACAGCAAATAGATGGGGAAACAGTGGCAGACTATATTTTTCTGGGCTCCAAAATCACTGCAGATGGTGATTGCAGCCATGAAATTAAAAGACGTTTACTCCTTGGAAGAAAAGTTATGACCAACCTAGACAGCATATTAAAAAGCAGAGACATTATTTGTTAACAAAAGTCTGTCTAGTCAAGGCTATGGTTTTTCCAGTGGTCATGTATGGATGTGAGAGTTGGACCATAAAGAAAGCTGAGCACCGAAGAATTGATGCTTTTGAACTGTGGTATTGGAGAAGACTTGAGAGTTACTTGAAAAGAGATCCAACCAGTCCATCCTAAAGGAGATCAGTCCTGGGTGTTCACTGGAGGGATTGATGTTGAAGCTGAAACTCCAATACTTTGGCCACCTGATGCAAAGAGTTGACTCATTGGAAAAGACTCTGATGCTGGGAATGATTGAGGGCAGGAGGAGAAGGGGACGACAGAGGATGAGATGGCTGGACGGCATCACAGACTCAATGGACATGGGTTTGGGTGAACTCCAGCAGTTGGTGATGGACAGGGAGGCCTCGTGTGCTTCAGTTCATGGTGTCGCCAAGAGTTGGACACGACTGAGCGACTGTACTGAACTGAACTCAGGAGCACAAGTAAATGTCATGGGTAACTGACAGCATGGATATCCAGTGTGCTTAGCGGGTAAGTGGACTATGAGAGTGAAAGGGCCCCATGTTCACAAGGAATCTGTGTTTGCTGTCACCATCTCAAAATTCCTAATAATTTTAAATAAGTGACCCCATATTGTGCCATGGACTCTCAAATTATGTCACAAGTCCTACATAAATAGAGAACTCATTATATTTGACAATAACTTATTCAACAACTCATGTACTAAAAGTACTGTGTTGGGGCTGGCAACTCACAGGCAAATAAGAAACTGTTTCTCATTTTAGTATCTCCTCCTAACAAGGGAGCTACACATATGAACAACTAATTTACAGAGCAATATATATTCATAATTTTAAATCCCAACTTCAGATGAATGTATTTTTGTTCATTCTGGAGGGGTGGAGATTTGCCAGTGAACAGAGGGGCTGTCCCACTCTGATGCATGGGATCAAATGGATATCAGAACTACTTCATTTAAAATGGCAAAACCAATACAATAATGTAAAGTAAAAAAAAAAAAAAAAAGAGCACTTCCTTCAATTTAAAAAATATTTTTGTCACCCTGAAAATTACAATGAAATGTCCAAAAAATTAAACCTCAAAAATGTCAGCAGCACCTAGAAACACGCCCCCACCCAAAACAAACAAACAAACACACAAACAAAAAAACCCAATAAAAGTAAATCATTCCTATCAGGAAATGTCTGGAAATTTCATTTGGAAATAACACCTAATGTTATTTCAAGCAGAGTCTTTTGAAATACAAGAGACCTGTATGCCAAATTACATAACCTTTGGTTTTTAACTAAATAATGATTAGAATAGCAACAAAAAACTGGGTCCAATTTCACTGGCTTCACAGTGCTTTGTTGATTCACATCCTCAGCTCATTTCCTCTTCAATTCCTAATATCAGACTTTTTTCTTCCAAGCTCTTATAAGTTAACCTTCTAGGCTTTTCTTTGCAAAATCTGATTTCTAAAATTTTGGTTGCCAACAGCTTACAATATATTTCTTTAGCTCTTCCAGTGGATCTGTAATATTTAAAATCTTTTCGTCCCAGAACTAACCCTCACTTGCACTTTGTTAAGCAATGGAGGCAAAAAGCTAGAATTTGCACAGGTGAGACAGAATGCCACAGTTTTTCTCTAATTTTTCTCCAGTGGCCAAATTTCACTAGGGTTTGAAAACCTCTCCAAGATGGGATGTATTTAATCTATTGATTAGTTAGATCATAACAATCATTTCAACTCACATGTTTCTTCACATAGAAAGACTAATGTTGCTTTAAGAAGCAATGAATCACAGAAAGCTTAGACCTGTTCTTAGATTCAACCTCATTGAATTATTTCTGTACAAAACAGCTGGCATATTTCTATCTCATTCCTCTAATATTTGCTATTCTAATTTGTACTGCCATGTTATTAATAACAGCTAATTTCTTTCATAAGGTTTTCTCTTCAAACATTATTGAAGTATAATTTACCAACAATAAATATTTCCAGTGATCTCTGTTGCCAAAGCTTCAATTTCCTTCTGGCCTTTTTTCCTTTAACTTCATTTAGCATTTCTAACAGGGCATGTCTGGTAAAGATAAATTTGCTTGGTTTTCTTCATCTGAAAATGTCTTAATTTCACCATCGTTCTTGAGGGATATTTTCATTTGCTGTAGAATTCTAGGTTACCCGTTTTGGTCTGCTAGTACATTCAAGACGTTGTTCCCAGTCTTCTAGCCTCTGTGCTTTCTGATGAGAGCGTTTGAGGTCATTCACGCCTTTGTTCCCCTGTATGTAATGCTGTTTTATGTTTTCTGCTGCTTTCAAAAATTTCCCCGCATCTTTAGTTTTCAACAATTTGACTAATGCATCTAGTCATGGTTTCTTCATATTTGTGATGTCATGAGATTTGAACTTCTTGTATTTATAAATTCCTATCTTTCCCTAATTTGGAAAGTCTTTAGGCTTTTTCTTTCTTTGAGTTCCTTTTAGTTTACCCCTTTCTTCTTCCAGAACTCTAATTACCTTATTGATATTGCCTGATAGAATCCAAGACTCTTTTATTTTTTATATTTCTTTCTATTTATTAGAATGGATTTTTTTGGATCTATTGTTATGTCCACAGATATTGTTTTTCCTTCTGACATTTTCATTCTGCTACAAAGCTCTTTCAGCAGGATTTTTTAAAATTACATCCATTCTATTTTTTCAGTCCTAAAATTTTCATTTGCCTTTTTATGTTTCCCATTTCTCTGGATTTCTGATCCTTTTCATTATGTGAATATTTTCCTTTATCTCATTGAGCCTTATTAGAATAGTTGGTTGAAGTCTTTATGTGATAACTCCAACATCTGAGTTTTCTCAAGGTTGAGCTCTGTAGATTGCCTTTCTTTGAGACTCACATTTTTCTGGATCTCTGTATGTTGAAAAATTTTGGATTGTATCATGGGCAGGCACTGTAGAGACTCTGCAGTCTGTTATATTTTCTGAAGAGCGTTGATATTTACCTATTAGCATACACCTATGAAGTTACAGCCCACGAAAGAGTAGAGCCACAAGAGAGGATAGGAGGGAATAGTACCTGATGTCCATGCAGAGCTACAATGGCACTTTTTTCCTATATGTCAGAATGGAAAACCTCATAATTCACAGGACAATGAATAGAGTATTCAAAATGGTCTTGCCTCAGTAATGGGAAATAATATAATTACCCCTGTGCTGAAAAAACTGCTCTGGTCTCAACCGTCATATCTTAAAAGACAGAGTACATAAAGATCAGGCTATTCTCAAGTCACTCACAGGTGACCTAAGGCAAAACTCAAGAATATCTGTGAGACGACAAAATATCTCATTCAATAAGGAAAATGTACAGTGCGTATTATCCAGTGAAGCATTACTAGGCATACGAAGGAGCAGAATAATATGATCCATAATAAGGCGAAAAAGCAGTCAATGAGAACACTGAAATAGATTTTGTAACTGCATTCTGTATATTCAGCAATTTCAGTGGAGGAGGAGGCATGAGCTACATTTTTTAAAAGAAAGATTGAAATAAAACTTTTAGAAATGGTAACAACAGCGTCTGATATGGACAATACAGGAACAGCAGAATGAACGCAGCAGAAGAAAAGATCAGTGAGTCTGAAGACATGGAAATGAAAACTATCCAAAGTGAAACACGAGGGAAAAACAGAAAAGATCTCTGGAGCCCTCTATGCTTCTGTCTTCTCAGCTATTCTGTCTTGCAGACTCCAGCCTCCTTCATCTCAGATTCTCAGGTCCACGTTCTCAAGCTCAGGGAGTTCTTCAGGCTCCATTCTAGTCATTTGTCTCTGTGTCAAGGCCTAGATTCTCTCCCAAAGCAAGGATCTGGGGCAATCACATTGATTATCTTATTCATTTCCCATCTCTCAGAGAAGACTGCCTTTCATTGCCTGATATCCAGTGTCCTGAAAACTACTATTTCATATAATTCATTTAGTTTTCTGGTTGTTTCAGGTGATTCTGCACTTTAAGTTTCTTTTTGCTGTGGAAATGTCTGTAATTGAGAGTTCAGTCAGTCAAGTTTAGTATTTCATAAGTGCCACAATTGTGAAAATAACCCCTTGTTACATGGATGTCCTTGAATAGCAGAATTTCAGTTAGGTAGAACCTGGTTAAGCAAGAAGAACCAGACGCTTCTCTCTTTAAATGGAAATTTCATGTCACCTTGGAACACTCCTTTATCTTGTAAAGAATTACCTGAGTAGCCTTTTAAAATTTCCTCTATGTAAAAGTAAATAAATTGGAAACCTGCTGCTGCTACAACTTCTTGGTTCAACTGATGTATTTCATGAACAATTGTTGGATTGTGCATATAAACCAAAGAGCTGTATAATGCTGGGATTCTCAGAGACTTCACTATGGCCTCTGCAGGAATCCACAACATCAAAGGCATCCTTTCAGTAATAAGCAAGTGCAAGCATGGTAGGTGGCTTCCTTGGTGGCTCAGTTGGATAGAATCTGACTGTAATGCAGAAGACCGGCTTTGATCCTTGGGTCAGGAAGATCTCCTGGAGAAGGAAGTGACAATCCACTCCAGTATTCTTGCCTGGAAAATCCCATGGACAGAGGAGCTTGGCAGGCTATCGTACATGGGGTCACAAGAATCAGACATGACTTAGTGGCTAACCTACCAAGTATGGTAGGTAGGTGACTCCAGCACCGAAAAGCAGAAACATGTGCACACTGACAGAAGACCTGGAGGCAAAAACTAGGCCTGAGCAGCGACTGGATCTTATTCTTTACTTTATTCTCTCTAGAATTCATAACCAGGAGTATAAATTGGATTAGCATTCTCTTAAATGAGGGATAATTTATTTTCTATTATTTTGGAGAATATCTTAATTTTTTCAAAAAATGAAAGACTGGTGAGTATTCTAGTGAAATATGTAATATTATGTATGCATTATATTTTGTGTATCTATAATTCTCAGTATTGTGTACATACTGAGTATTGCAGATCCATTTAAAATAAAGTTTAGCCTAAAAGAAATGGTGTTTTCTTGAGAAAAAATTGATATGTCTTTGGGTCGCACAGAGTCGGACACGACTGTAGTGACTTAGCAGCAGCAGCAGATGCTACTTGGACTGCTTCAGGTTTCAAGGACAGAAACACACTTCTGGTCTCTAAAGTTATAGGATGTATTTTAAGGATGTATTAAGAAGTAAAGTACCAAGGGAAAGTCCTCAGAAATCATCCCTAGCAAAAGAATCTCTCATTCCTTGGGTAAGTCCATCCACATACTATTGTTCTCCTGACCACTTTCTTGTAATATTTCTCATTTAAGCACCTGTGTTATTATCCAGTAGTCGTCATGCTTAATGTTTAGGATTTGCTTGCCATTAGCTCACCAATAGACAGCTACCATTGACACAGCCACCAATTATGGTCCATTCAGTTGAGATCACAGGTCAGAGCACTGACTCCCAAGTTACAAAGCATGGTCATTTAGATAAAAAGGGAAATAATGTGACTGATTTTTTTCTGCCCCAGAGTGGGGTCTGGCAGGCCTTCAATCTTTCTTAAATACAAGGATACGGAGATTTACATCATTGATTTTAGTAAGAGAAGAGAAACTAATAAAATGTTAGAAGTTCCTGGCTATTTGGGACTTAATATTTTGTAAAACAAACTCATCTATGAAACCATCATTCTGTCTTGGTTTGAATCCTGGGCTCAAATAAATAAATTTGAATTTATTTACTCAAAGAAATTTGACTGCAATTTATTAGCTATATGACCTTGGTAGAATTATTTTATCTCTTGACTTATAAGTCTTATACTCTCCTCCTTAGGGAGTTGTGAAGATTAAATGAGTTGATGGTTAGCATTTGATAAATATTAGCCACTGTTATTATTATTATCATTGAGTTGAATTTGATTGAAAAACGAGAAGAAAAGCTGCTTTGAGTCTTTTATTTTTCCTTCCTTAAGAGGCAGCTATGCTATGGTGCACTGAATATGAAGTTGGAAAGAGAAGTTCTGTTTTTAAGCCTTTTCATTGCCAGTTCTATGTCCCTGAGTCATCATTTAATCTCTCTGAGCTCCAATTTCCTCATCTTTAAAATAGGAAACTAATACACTACAGAAATAGAGTCAGAATTAAGGTGAAATTAAATGTGTTACAGCTGCCCACATATTAGGTATGAGTTTATTATTTTCTTACCAAATATTGCCCTTTATTTTGAATTCCAGTTTGCTGGAAGATGTGAGAAAATGAATGTTCCAAGTTTCTAAATATTCCTCAAATTTTCAGGGTGAAGAAACCCCTCAGTCAGAATACTTTCTTACCTTCTCTTATCTGCCTGATCTGCGGCTTATCACTTCCCAGACTTAGCCCTCCAAACATGTAGCAAGATTGGCCATTTCTAGATCTTACATCTCTTCCTGCCCCCTGTCCCAATTTCATTTCATATCTTCCTCTTTGAAAACAGCACAGAGACATGACCAATAATGCTGTAGCCATTACTCCATGTAGATCCCGCTTTACCTCTTACACAGTCATTCTTTGTTCGCCTGAGGTAGACAAACATAATTTCATTTCAACCTGGATATTGCATGTGGATTGAAAGATACATTCTGAGTGACATCTTGTCCCATTACAAAGAGAACAAATAAACTGTATCTAGCCAGTTACAAATGCCTTGTAAAAGAACAGGATCTTTCCCAGGCAATGCTCTTTTTGCCATTCTCTAATGTAGTAAATTTTATTGTACATTATTTTTCTCAGTTGTAATTCATTTGAGATTTTCCTACACATATATATACATGGCTTCCCTTGTGGCTCAGCTGGTAAAGAATCTACCTGCAATGCAGGAGACCTGGGTTTGATCCCTGGGTTGGGAAGATTCCCTGGAGAAGGGAAATGCTACCCACTCCAGTATTCTGGCCTGGAGAATTTCATGGACTCTATAGTCTATGGGGTGTCAAAGAGTCAGACATGACTGAGGGACTTTTACTTTCACTTTATATATATATATACATATATATATATAAAATCAGCCTATGTGACATTTTGTCTTTTAGATCTCCTCATGTGCTGTGCCTATTACCAGAAATCTAACTCAGAATGCCCTTTCACCTCATAATGGCAAAGCAAGGCATCATAAGAGGTGTTATTTTGTGAACTGTATCTTGTTCTTTACAAATGAAACACTGAATTTTAATAATTGTCTTGTTAAAAAGCATTTAATAATTAAAAAATTTTAAGATGGGCTTAGAAATTCTGGAAGATGGTAAAATTCAGATTCGCAAATGTGCTGATTTGTAGCTCAGTTTATAATGATTTATTGTTTCCATGATTTCTGAGATCAGAGCTGGGAATAGGCCAGATTCTATAGTTGAAATTGTGAAGCAAATCAACATCTAATGCCTAGGGGATGGTCAATTACCTTTTAGCAATGGACTCTTGGATAATTGCAAAGTAAATAGATCACCTGGTACCCCCATATGCTCAGGGTCCCCAAGCTCAGAGCTAATGCCATTCTTTATAATGAAGCTTGGGCTTCTGACCAGTTAATTGTCTAGCAATCCTTTTGGGATACTGAAGACATGAACATCTTTTTGAAACCTTCTAATCTGAGGGACATAGTTGTTTTATAAAGAGTCAATGGTACTTATGTCTGTTTCTCTAGGAACCCTGGGCAGATGTGTGTGATACCTTTGCTAAATATAAAGTAGTATAAGGATGTAAGGGTCTATTGTTATAATTTAATAGTGATATGGTTAATATTTCATTTTAATCACTTACGATTGCATGAAAGCCACCTGCCAGGTTTGGAACTCATAAGCTATTATCTACCTGGATTTGTCCCAGTCCTATTTAAGACCAGCCTGCCTGGCAGGAAGGGAAGAGGGAATCGAAGCCATTCCGGCTGAATGATATAGCAGTGTAACTTCTCTACGCAGCCCTGTTTTCTGCATATTCTGCCATACACGGCCATTCATATGCAGTGTGCTGTATATTTATTTACTGATTGGTTAACCGGTAAGTTAATCTTGGTAAATTAAATCAGTATACTAACCGGTAAGTGAATAAAATACAATTTTATTTTTTAAAATATTTTCCAATTTTCTGCCATTTCTTCATCTTTCCCGACAAATCCTCTAACATAATTATAACACACATTTTAAGTTTCTTGCCTGCTAATTAAAACAGCAGGGCCATTTAGTGGGTGGCTTTTTTTCTTCTCTCTTAATTTTGGGTCAGATTTTGCTGCTTCCTTGCATTATTTGACTATCTACTGGATATTATGATTGATATGTTGCAGTCAGTCTGAATTTCCTCATCTTTCTCTAAAGGTGTTGTTTTATTCTTCAGTTCAGTTCAGTTGTTCAGTCGTGTCCGACTCTTTGTGATCCCATGGACCGCAGCATGCCAGGCCTCCCTGTCCATCACCAACTCCTGGAGTTTACCCAAACCCATGTCCATTGAGTCGGTGATGCAATCCAGCCATTTCATCCTCTGTCGACCCCTTCTCCTCCTGCCTTCAATCTTTCCCAGCATCAGGGTCTTTCCAAATGAGTCAGTTCTTCGAATCTGGTGGCCAAAGTATTGGAGTTTCAGCTTCAACCTCAGTCCTTAGAATGAACACTCAGGACTGATCTCCTTTAGGATGGACTGGTTGGATCTCCTTGCAGTCCAAGGGACTCTCAAGAGTCTTCTCCAGCACCACAGTTCAAAAGCATCAATTCTTCGGCACTCAGTTTTCTTTACAGTCCAACTCTCACGTCCATACCTGACCACGGGAAAAACCATAGCCTTGACTAGACAGACCTTTGTTGGCAAATGTCTTTGTTGGCAAAAGCAAATGTCTCTGCTTTTTAATATGCTGTCTAGGTTGGTCATAACTTTCCTTCCAAGGAGTTAGCGTCTTTTAATTTCATGGTTGCAGTCACCATCTGCAGTAATTTTGGAGCCTCCAAAATAAAGTCAGCCACTGTTTCCACTGTTTCCCCATTTATTTGTCATGAAGTAATGGGACTGGATGCCATGATCTTAGTTTTCTGAATGTTGAGCTTCAAGCCAACCTTTTCACTCTCCTCTTTCACTTTCATCAAGAGGCTTTTTAGTTCCTCTTCACTTTCTGCCATAAGGGTGTTGTCATCTGCATATCTGAGGTTATTGATATTTCTCCCAGCAATCTTCATTCTAGCTTGTGCTTCCTCCAGCCCAGCGTTTCTCATGATGTACTCTGCATAGAAGTTAAATAAGGTGACAATATACAGCCTTGACATACTTCTTTTCCTATTTGGAACCAGTCTGTTGTCTAACTGTTGCTTCTTTACCTGCATACAAATTTCTCAGGAGACAGGTCAGGTGGTCTGGTATTTCCATCTCTTTCTTTCAGAATTTTCCAGTTTGTTGTGATCCATACATTCAAAGGCTTTGGCATAGTCAGTAAAGCAGAAAAGGATGTTTTTCTGTAACTTTCTTGCTTTTTCAATGTTGTTGACAGTCCTCTTGACTTTCTCTTGGTTTTTTCCTCAGTCTTAGGACACAGTACTTAGTCCTGGCCTTATTTCTAAGGTGTGATTTTAATGGAAAGCCTGAAGTCTGGATCAAGCCTTTCTAATTTGATAGATTTTTAAAATTTATTTAATTGGAGGCTAATCACTTTACAATATTGTAGAGGTTTTTGCCATACATTGACATGAATCAGCCATGGGTGTACATGTGTTCCCCATCCTGAACCCCCCTCCCACCTCCCTCCCCATCCCATCTCTCAGGGTCATCCCAGTGCACCAGCCCTGAACACCCTGTCTCATGCATCAAACCTGGACTGGCGATCTATTTCACATATGATAACATACATGTTTCAATGCTATTCTCTCAAATCATCCCACCCTTGCCTTCTCCCATAGAGTCCAAAAGACCGTTCTATACACCGGTGTCTCTTTTGCTGTCTCATATACTGGGTTATCGTTACCATCTTTCTAAATTTGATATATATGCATTAGTATACTGTATTGGTGTTTTTCTTTCTGGCTTACTTCACTCTGTATAATAGGCTCCAGTTTTATCCACCTAATTAGAACTGATTCAAATGCATTCTTTTTAATGGCCGAGTAATACTCCATTGTGTATATGTACCACAGCTTTCTTATCTATTCGTCTGCTGATGGACATCTAGGTTGCTTCCATGTCCTCTCTATTATAAACAGTGCTGCGATGAACACTGGGTACACGTGTCTCCTTCAGTTCTGGTTTCCTCAGTGTGTATGCCCAGCAGTGGGATTGCTGGGTCATATGGGTTGGCGAGAAAGTTCATATGGGTTTTTCTATAAGATGTTGTAGAAAACTTGAGTGAACTTTTTGGTCAACCCAATATGTTCCTTGATTTGCAGGGCTGATGAAATATTGCTGTTGATTTTTTTTAGGGGAGACGTTCTGAGTCATATTTTATACATAAGCAGGTTAACAATCAGTCAATAATTTGAAGGCAATTTAAGTTCAGATTTTGTTCCTCTTTGATTTTATCCTTTCTAGAATTTTCCTATCAGCTCAACTGATTTCTCCTTAGCCGATTAGGGCGCTGCTTTCTGCATGAGCTCTATTCCACTGGATCCATGGGGAACTGGGATGGTCTCTCAGAGGAAATGTGTCTAAATGTGGTACCCATTTAATTTACTTGCCTTCTTTCAAGGACTGTATTCCCTCCAGTATATGCCCTCTGTTATCTTTCTTTAAGCACATTCAAGCTGCTTTTTAGAAAAAGTATACTGCTCAGAGTTTATGTCAATTATCAGTGGGAGAGTTAGTCTGATACAAGATATTCTGCCATTACCAGTAGATAAATGTAAACTCTTAAAAATGAAGATACATTATATATATACATACACATGTACAAAGAGAACAGATCCATGAAAATGTCAGTCATATGGTGCTTTTCATTGGGGGAGTGAGTGGGTTTTATTAGCTAACATCTATGGATTGCTTATTCCATGCTAGACAGAATGCCTAGAGGTTTACATTTATTGAATGATGTTTTAAAAAATTATCAAACATTTACAGAAGGAAGAACAGTACAAAGCATTTCTAGGTACCTATCAAACAACTTCAAAAATTAGTTACACACAGCTGATCTTGTTTCTCTTATGCTTCCAACCACTTCAGCCCCACTGCATGATTGTAAAGTAAATACAAGACTGTATAACACTATTTGCACATACTTCAGTATGAGTCTCTAAAATATAAGAGATTCTGTTTCATTCATCCATTCATGTATTTATTGGCCATGCCATAAGGCATGCGGGAACATAATTCCCAAACCAGGAATCTAACCCGAGCCCCTGCACGGGAAGCATGGCATCTTAACCACTGCACATCAGGGAAGTCCTTTCATTTATTTTCACTGTAAGCAAAATATTATCAGACTTAACATTAATTTCTTAATGTTACCTAGTGTTCAATAGTGCCCAGTTTTCTCAGTTTTTTTCAGTTTTCCCTCTACATTACATATTGTAATCCAAAGATTGTCTTTTTTTTTTACAAGTCATTTATTGAAGAAATTTGCCAATTGTCATTTAACACATTCCTCTGTCCTCAAATAGCTTGTAAACTTAGAGGAAGATCAGTTGTTAGGTTTTATTCAGCTGTCATCATCAGGGCTTTGCCCGATTTCAAAATATGGAGTTTGAATCAATGGCTTAGTGCTTTACATGGTTTTACTCCCTTCATGCTTCCTTCTGCCTGATGACACTTGAGAGTGTACATGTAAGTGCAGAAAGTTTTCTTTTTCATAAGCACTAATATTATCCATTTTATTTCAGCCTTTTAAAGTACACTTCTGTGAAATATGTACATGACTGAGGCCGATCTATTACTCATTTTTGACCTCTGAGCAACACTGTGTTTCCTATTCTCTTTGATGAGAAAATCTGGAACAGCTTGGCCCATTCCTCTGTGGACCTTGCAGGTGGAGAGTGTGGCCTATTCGCACATAAAGCCTTTGGTCTGACTCCTGAGTCATGAGCCCTAGACTTATTCAAAAGATAAAAAAGTAAACCCTACGTAGTCTATAAAATGTAACAACTCATTCTTGAAAATTTTCCATAGAACTTTAATATGTTGTGCTGTGCTTAGTCACTCAGTCATGTTTGATTCTTTGAGACCCCAAGGACTATAACTCGCCAGGCTCCTCTGTGCATGGGATTCTCTAGGCAAGAATACTGGAATGGGTTTCCATGCCCTTCTCTAGGGGATCTTCCCAACCCAGGGATTGAACTCAGGTCTCCTGCATTGCAGGCGGATTCTTTACCAGCTGAGCTACCAGGGAAGCCCAGAATTTTAATGTAACACTCTATAGATATATTAAATAAAAGCTTCCCACTTAATTTTTGCAGAAGTGTCATCTCCTAGGTTATGGACATAAATCTCCGACCTTCTTTACAACTCAGCTCTCAAAATTTCAGAAATTGTATTCATTTGCTGTCATCCTTCTTGTGATCTGATGGCTGGTGCCACAGACAAGCTTCATCTTTCCCAGGATGTGTTCATCATTTAGCTTCCACAATGATCGCCATTGTTAATAATGAATGCTTGTAATTCTCACTGTTTTTTGACCAGGACCACCATGCTGAATTATGCCATGAACGTATGGCACTCCTGCACACTGCTTCTTCAAAGCAGTAGGGAGATTTATACATATTCTTTCTCATAATAACACTAAGTTAAGATCACTGTAGCACTGTAGAGACCTGAAGGGGATAGGACCAGCTTTTCTAGGGCAGAGAACATTGTCGGTAGATAACTCTGCAAGTTACGAAAGGAAATCTAACCAAATAGGTAGCATAAGCATCCAGAAAATTCAGTGTTAGACAATAGATGGGTAACCAAAATAAGAAAGTGAGAAAAGAAGAAATAGCTGTGTGTGTATATATATATATTTCAGTGTATTTGTTGGCTTAATGAGAGTCCTCTTTATGGTATTAGTATCGATATGATATTCCTTTGTGGAACCATCTTACCCACACTCCCAATTCATGGAGACGCAGATAGATGACCTTTATCTTGCTTTCAGGCTTGAGCAAAAGAAGTCTTATACTTACCTAGGGATGTTGATTGATTTGGGTACGGCCCTATGACCTTGGTGAACCAATAAAATTATCCTGGATTTTTATATAAATTTTTTTGCTTGGTTTGCTAAATTCATGGATTATAAGCTCCTTGTAGAGAGAGCTTGCCCTGAAATAAAACCATCAAAGAAATAGACAGAGCCAGGGGTTGAAAAGAAAGTCAGTATGTAGATGAACTCCTTTAAGTTTCCTAGCACTAGCTAACCTAATGTCAAATTCATCTGACCACTTTAGCCAGTAAATCCTCTTTTTAAATTTAAGTGAAATATATCCAAGAATTCTGTCTTAATTTTTTGAACAAGTGCACAAGCAGACAAATCTAGAATAAGGCAGTATCTGGTGGTGGTGGTGGTTTAGTCACTAAGTCGTGTCCGACTCTTGTGACCCCACGGACTGTAGCCTGTCAGGCTCCTCTGTACATGGGATTCTCCAGGCAAAAATACTGGAGTGTGTTGCCATTTCCTTCTTCAGGGAATCTTTCAAACCCAGGTCTCCTGCGTTGCAAGCAGATTCTTTACCAACAATATATTTTGCAGTATCTGGAGACCTGGTCAAGTAGATTTGGGAGTCCCTTTAACCGCAAGGAAATCAAACCAGTCAATCCTAAAGGAAATCAATTCTGAATATTCATTGGAAGGACTGATGCTGAAGCTGAAACTCCAAGACTTTGGCCATCTGATGCAAAGAGCTGACTCATTAGAAAAGGCCCTGATGCTGGGAGAGTTGAAGGCAAGGATAAGGGGACAGAGGACAAGGTGGTTGGACGCCATCACTGACTCAATGAATGTGAGTTTGAGCAAGCTCCGGGAGATGGTGAAGGACAGGGAAGGCTGGTTTGCAGCAGTCCATGGGGTCACAAAGAGTCAGACACAGCTGAGCTATTGAACAACAACAAATAAAAGTTTGCCAGCAGAAATCATGGGCCCAGGGTCAGGAAGGTCAGGTTTGTTACTACTGAGGGAGCAGAAGAGGCAAACCAGATTCTATTCTGTAAAGACTGAGAATATGGCTCTTTGGAACAAAGAATTATCCACCAATCATAACAGAGGCAAACTGGTCCACGATCAAAGGTGTGTTTTTTTTTTTTTTTAAAAATAAGAAAGAATCCTAATTAACAGAAATAGAGCTAGGATTGAAATGAATGAGACAAGAAACAAAATGCTTGGTTTTTTACCTAAAGCTGCTTTTAGATAGGATTGTATTATATCCAGAACAAAGTTAGAAATCAAATGTGTGTTCAGTTGCTCAGTTGTGTTCTCTCTTTGCGACCCCATGGACTGTAGCCTGACAGGTTCCTCTGTCCATGGGATTTTCCAGGCAAGAATACTGGAGTAGGTTGCCATTGACTCCTCCAGGGGATCTTCCCAACCCAGGGATCAATTCCGTATCTCCTGCATTGCAGGCATATTCTTCACTGCTGAGCCATCAGGGAAGCTCAAATTATCTCCTATGCTAAAACTGAAACTGCAATACTTTGGCCACCTCATGCGACGAGTTGACTCACTGGAAAAGACACTGATGCTGGGAGGGATTGGGGGCGGTAGGAGACGGGGATGACAGAGAATGAGATGGCTGGATGGCATCACCAGCTCGATGGACGTGAGTTTGGGTGAACTCCGGGAGTTGGTGATGGACAGGGAGGCCTGGCGTGCTGTGATTCATGGGGTTGCAGAGAGTCGGACACGACTGAGCGACTGAACTGAACTGAAGGGGGAAAAGCAGGAATTTGGTATAAAGGTAAACAGTAGAGTTTATAGGAGAGGAAAGGGAGGAAGATATTGGCGAGTAAGTTACATAATTGCAGCAGCTACATTAAATATAGTAGGTTTATGACTGACAGTGCTTTCAGGAGCTCACAAAAAATTTTAATTTCTTTTACAATCAAGAAAGAAAGCAAACTTTTAAGTTGAAAAATTATATTTATGTACAATATTAATATATTTATGCCAATGTACTCACAAAATATAATTTTACTTATGTATATATTTGTTTATTTACTGACATATGAAAGGAGACCCACAAAAACAAAAATGAGAATGTGGCCTTCCCTTGTCCTCTGATAAACTCTGCGATTGTTGGCACAAAAGTCTTTCACAGCCACCTTTTCCCCTGATTAACTGTATTTGAAAAGTTCAAAACCTAGAAGATTCATTCAGACTAGATTTTCTTGCAGTAAGGAGTGGCATGTGTTGAGTTTCAGCTGATAGGATATAAGAAAACTCAGTAGGTAGTATGTCTGTAAAAGTATTTTTAAAAAGAAGGTGGTTTTGGTTCCCTGTGCCTAGGGTAATGGCTGACACAGAAAACACTCAGTAAATGATAGTTAATAATAATTTTATTATTGGAAGATCAGAGAACATAGAACAAAGTGATGACTGCTAGCGTTAACTTTCCATTTCCCACTTGTTCCTTGGATTCAAAACACATCGCCTGCCTTGGAAACCACAATAGTCGCATAGATTTTCTTTAACGATAGAATGTCATAGAAACTAGCAGATGGTGCCAACTGCAGCCAATCTTATTGCAAGTCTCCCAAAGAATATCTGGTCCCTCTTAGATAGGGAAGTTTCATGGCAAGGACTAAAGCCTTAACTTGCTGTGGAATTTTTAGATTGATGAAGAAGCACTGAGGACTAAATTATGGGGTGGCACATGGATTCTTCAAACTGTTGCCATTCAGAATTTATGTGGGTATTTGTGATACCTACTCTCCAGTGTCTCTCAGCCTTGTATATAGTGAAGGGTTTTTCAGGGATACCAGTAGAGTGGAGTGAGTCGATAGTGAAACATTTCATCCAGCTTTATTCCACTTAATCTAAAATTCCTTGAAATGTTCTACAATGGCTGTGCAGTGCCTGCATTACTCCATCCTCTCCCAACTTGTTCTTTCACTTTCCAATTTTCTTTCTTTCCCATCTACACATACAATTTTCATATTATGCCTTTGCTCAGGAGCATTTGTGAGTCCCATTACTTACATAAGGGAATCTCTATATTCTCATTGTAAAATTCAGATCTTTCCACAACTAGGTCTCAGACTAATCTTATCTTTCATTTTACTTCTATTTACATTTTCCTTTCCAATCTTTTCTTGAAAGTATACAGTATGTACCATGTTATGCCATGCTGTTTGAAATCTCTTTACCAAGGTTTAATTTCATTTATTTCTTACTGATTATTCTAGGCTAAATTCAGATTCTTTCTCCATTCCTGAAGTCTCCTCTGGTCTCACAGATATTTTTCTACTTTGAATTATTATGGGTTTACCCCTAATTTTATGGCATATATTGATAATATCATTGAAGGGAAAATTATATATAAAGTTATTAGTATATTATAGAACAGGAAAGAAGAAGAGGAACGATCTTAAAATGTTACCTGCTCTGAAAATGTATATTTTGAATCTCCTTAGCAAGAATATACATATCTGAAGAGGTTTTGCATGTATCACTTTTCTTGTTATAGCACTGCTTAGTAAATGCTTGTTAGAGAAAAGATTAATTCTCAAGGACAGTGGTTTTTAAGATGGAGCTAATGAAATCTTAGAGGAGACCTCAGATTCAAACTAATGTTTAGAGTAATAATAAAATATTTGCCTTTTTTCAAGTTTCTGTGTTTTCCAGATGCTATATAACTAGTGATGCTGTAACAGAGTAAATGTTAAGCAGATCTGAAAATCTAGCTAAATGTCTATCAGCTACACATTTACAAGATTGGAAAAAATATGACACTCTTCTTGCTAAATACTTTTGGTTTTAAAATATGTTTTTTCATAAAATAAAATGATATAATATTACCATTTATAATAATACATATTGGGCTTCCCTGGTGGTTAAGAGAATAGAGAATTTGCCTGCAATGGGGGAGATCTAGGTTCGATCTCTAGGTTGGGAAGATCCCTTGGAGAAGGGCATGGCAACCCACTCCAGTATTCTTGCCTGGAGAATCCCATGGACAGAAGAGCTTGGTGGGCTACAGTCCATGGGGTCGCAAAGAGTCAGACATTTCCAAAATGTGAAAGACTTGCTGCTGAAGCAGTTATTGCCGTGGAAGGGGGGAAGCTAGGTCAAGGTAAGGTGAGAAGGATGATAGAGATACCTCCAGCTCTTGTTTATGTTTGAAAAGTGGAGATGCATTGGAAAGAATACTCAGCAGCTTCCTCTGAATGAGAAGATAATATGGAAGTTAAAGTGCCTTACCATTTTATCTGCAGGGAATTTAGTTTAGACATTTACAAAATGCCTTCCTCAACAATAACTTGTCAGCCATTTGTTAAATCCCACGCTATATATTTTAATTATTTCTATAGTTTAGAAATTTACATGAATCACTTTTTAAACTCTAAACTTCCTGATTCCCATTTTTAATTTATTCTTACTGATATCAGGCACACAATTACAGAGCCTTTGACCAGATGCTTACACTATTTTGCCACTTGAAAGGTGGAAATACATAGCATTATATGTTTCCAAATATTGATGCTGATGTAACATTTGTTAAGTGTGTGGTATGAGCCCAGTATTCTTCTATATCGACTTATTCAACACCCTAGAAACCTGTGATGCAAGCACTCTTATTATTTTCATTTCACAGGGGAGGAATCCAAAGACTCCAAGCCTTTGATAATTATGGTTGCTCAGCTAATAAATGATAGAGTAAGGATTTTTGCATAGGAATGTGGCTAGGAGTAACCTCACATAGAATGCTATCCTGGATGCTTCACAAATATTTAGCTTTTCCCTTTAAGAGAGGAAAATACGGCAAGAGATTCTCTAATTAATGGCATTAACTAATTTTGATTATAAGCCCTTGAAATTTATAACACTGGAAGTCATTTAAATTGTAATGATATCACATATTACACATCTAGAATTAAGATATTGTTGCTTGGAGGCATACCTTTTCCCTCAATCAACCTCGGAGTAGGCACTCTCGAATTTCATGGGTTTGTTATGAACTATCTAAAATAGTGTAAATTCTAAAACCCTGCCTTAGTGTTATAATCATTTCCAACTTCACAGATTAGGTGAAGAAATTAAATGTGAGAAGCCATGACAGTATTTGTATGAGGGTGATATAATTGGTAAATAAAGTTGGTGTGGAGGGAAGTCGAAGGATCAGAAGTGCTGGGATCAGAGATGACTGCATTACAGATGAGTAAGTCTTATTTATAAAACTGCAAGCAGATTTTAGGGCTCAGAAAGGTTAAATGTGACTATCCACTCTTTTCACAGCTGCTATAAAGTCAAATCCAGGCTCTGGCACTGCCAAGACTGTTCTGGAGCACATCAGTATTGAAGACGTTTTGCCATCCTGGAAATAGACATCGGGTAGAATTCTGCAGCCTAGAAGGTGTGACCAAATGATTATTTGGATAATCAGCCCCAGCCATGCGGTTCATTGATTTGATAGATTATATACCAGAATCTTCATTAATCAATCCTATTCATCTTTTCACAGAGTTCATTCAGTGAAGAATCTGGTTTTAATGTGTGCCTTATTATTTGGTGCCGCAGACATCTAGTGACTAATGCCATAAGGCCACCACATGTGCTGTATCGGCTTCAGCAGCGCTGTTCCCCTCGGTCTTTCCCTCTAAAATCCGGGAGTTCTAACCCTCTTAAGCTCACAGAGTCTGCTGCCTCAGGGAGTGTTCAGGGAGCCAGAGAAAGGCTCCTGGTTTTCGGTGGGGGGAACAGGGAGCAATTTGTATCTTGTTCACTTCTTCCCTGTTTCCATATGAAAATCTTGTTTCGATAAAATCAGAGCTCCTAGTGAGCTGTCAAAAGTCACATATTTTCATTTTCTGTCTCAACCTTTAAAATATGGTGTGCTGTGTATGGGAAGAAAATCCCCACAAATCAGAAAAATAAAAAACAGACGAAAACCAGAAAAGAAAGCAGCCCAAGATGGAGACCGAACTCATATGAAGACAGGCAGAGGCAGGAACCACCTCCACTGTAATTCGGGTTTAGCACTGGCATGTGAGATGGTCAAGGGGTTTCTCAACTTTGGGGCAAGAGTTTTAGTTTCAAGACTGGGGCTTCCAGGGCTTCCCAGTGGTTAAGACTCTGCACTCCCAGTGCAGGAGGCCTCGGTCTTTTCTATCCCCGATCAAGGAACTAGATCCTGCATGCCACAACTAAGACTTACTAAGGCCAAATTTAAAAATAAAAAATAAGGAAAAGACAGGGACTTCCAGGGCAAAAAAACAGAAGGAAAACATACAGTCATCAAAGTGAAAGTGAAGTCACTTAGTCGTGTCCAACTCTTTGTGACCCCATGGACTGTACCTGCCAGGCTTCTCCGTCCATGGGATTTTCCAGGCAAGATTACTGGAGTGGGTTGCCATTTCCCCAACCTAGGGATCGAACCCAGGTCTCCTGCATTGCAGCCAGACTCTTTACCATCTGAGCCACAAGGGAAGCTCTTATATAGTCATCAGTTCAGTTCAGTTCAGTTCAGTCGCTCAGTCGTGTCCGACTCTTTGCGACCCCATGAATCACAGCACGCCAGGCCTCCCTGTCCATCACCAACTCCTGGAGTTCACTCAAACTCATGTCCACAGAGTCGGCGATGCCATCCAGCCATCTCATTCTCCATCGTCCCCGTCTCCTCCTGCCCCCAACCTTTCCCAGCATCAGAGTCTTTTCCAGTGAGTCAGCTCGTCCCATGAGGTGGCCAAAGTATTGGAGTTTCAGCTTTAGCATCAGTCCTTCCAATGAACACCCAGGGTTGATCTCCTTTAGAATGGACTGGTTGGATCTCCTTGCAGTATAAGGGACTCTCAAGAGTCTTCTCCAACACCACAGTTCAAAAGCATCAACTCTTCGGCGATCAGCTTTCTTCACAGTCCAACTCTCACATCGATACATGACCACGGGAAAAACCATAGCCTTGACTAGACGGACCTTTGTTGGCAAAGTAATGTCTCTGCTTTTTAATATACTATCAAGTTTGGTCATAACTTTCCTTCCAAGGAGCAAGCGTCTTTTCATTTCATGGCTGCAGTCAGCATCTGCAGTGATTTTGGAGCCCAAAAAATAAAGTCTGACACTGTTTCCACTGTTTTTCCATCTATTCCCATGAAGTGATGGGACCAGATGCCATGATCTTTGTTTTCTGAATGTTGAGCTTCAAGCCAACCTTTTCACTCTCCTCTTTCACTTTCATCAAGAGGCTTTTGAATTCTTCTTCACTTTCTGCCATAAGGGTAGTGTCATCTGCATATCTGAGGTTATTGATATTTCTCCCAGCAATCTTGATTCCAGCTTGTGCTTCTTCCAGCCCAGCGCTCCTCACGATGTACTCTGCATATAAGTTAAATAAGCAAGGTGACAATATACAACCTTGACGTACACCTTTTCCTATTTGGAACCAGTCTGTTGTTCCATGACCAGTTCTAACTGTTGCTTCCTGACCTGCATACAGGTTTCTCAAGAGGCAGGTCAGGTGGTCTGGGATTCCCATCTCTTTCAGAATGTTCCACAGTTTATTGTGATCCACACAGTCAAAGGCTTTGGCATAGTCAATGAAGCAGAAATAGATGCTCTTCTGGAACTCTCTTGCTTTCTCCATGATCCAGCGGATGTTGGCAATTTGATCTCTGGTGCCTCTGCCTTTTCTAAAACCTGCTTGAACATCTGGGAGTTTACGGTTTACATACTGCTAAAGCCTGGCTTGGAGAATTCTGAGCATGACTTTACTAGTGTGTGAGATGAGTGCAATTGTGCGGTAGTTTGAGCATTCTTTGGCATTGCCTTTCTTTGGGATTGGAATGAAGACTGACCTCTTCCAGTCCTGTGGCCAGCGCTGAGTTTTCCAAATCTGCTGGCATATTGAGTGCAGCACTTTCACAGCATCATCTTTCAAGACTTGAAATAGCTCAACTGGAATTCCATCACCTCCACTAGCTTTGTTCGTCGTGATGCTTTCTAAGGCCCACTTGACTTTACATTCCAAGATGTCTGGCTCTAGGTGAGTGATCACGTTATCGTGACTATCTTGGTCGTGAAGATCTTTTTTGTACAGTTCTTCTGTGTATTCCTGCCACCTCTTCTTAATATCTTCTGCTTCTGTTAGGTCCATACCATTTCTATCCTTTATCGAGCCCATCTTTTCATGAAATGTTCCCTTGGAATCTCTAATTTTCTTGAAGAGGTCTCTTGTTTTTCCTATTCTGTTGTTTTCCTCTATTTCTTTGCATTGATCACTGAGGAAGTCTTTCTTATCTCTCCTTGCTATTCTTTGGAATTCTGCATTCAGATGCTTATATCTTTCCTTTTCTCCTTTGCTTTTTGCCTCTCTTCTTTTCACAGCTATTTGTAAGGCCTCCTCAGACAGCCATTTCGCTCTTTTGCATTTCTTTTCCATGGGGATGGTCTTGGTCCCTGTCTCCTGTACAATGTCACGAACCTCCGTCCAGAGTTCATCAGGCACTCTATCAGTCAGATCTAGTCCCTTAAATCTATTTCTCACTTCCACTGTATAATCATAAGGGATTTGATTGAGGTCATATCTGAATGGTCTAGTGGTTTCCCCTACTTTCTTCAATTTCAGTCTGAATTTCGCAATAAGGAGTTCATGATCTGAGCCACAGTCAGCTCCTGGTCTTGTTTTCGCTAACTGTATACAGCTTCTCCATCTTTGGTTGCAAAGAATATAATCAATCTGATTTCGGTGTTGACCATCTGGTGATGTCCATGTGTAGAGTCTTCTCTTGTGTTTTTGGAAGAGGGTGTTTGCTATGACCAGTGCATTCTCTTGACAAAACTCTATTAGCCTTTGCCCTGCTTCATTCCGTGCTCCAAGGCCAAATTTGCCTGTTACTCCAGGTGTTTCTTGACTTCCTACTTTTGCATTCCAGTCCCCTATAATGAAAAGGACATCTTTTTTGGGTGTTAGTTCTAAAAGGTCTTGTAGGTCTTCATAGAACCGATTAACTTTGGCTTCTTCAGCATTACTGGTTGGGGCATAGGCCTGGATTACTGTAATATTGAATGGTTTGCCTTGGAAATGAACAGAAATCACTCTGTCATTTTTAAGATTGCATCCAAGTACTGCATTTCAGACTCTTTTGTTGACCATGATGGCTACTCCATTTCTTCTAAGGGTTTCCTGCCCACAGTAGTAGATATAATGGTCATCTGAGTTAAATTCACCCATTCCAGTCCATTTTAATTCACTGATTCCTAGAATGTCTATGTTCACTCTTGCCATCTCCTGTTTGACCACTTCCAATTTGCCCTGATTCATGGACCTAACATTCCAGGTTCCTATGCAATATTGCTCTTTACAGCATCGGACCTTGTTTCTACCATTGGTCACATCCACAACTGGGTTTTGCTTTTGCTCCTGCTCCATCCCTTCATTCCTTCTAGAGTTACTTCTCCACTGAGCTCCAGTAGCATACTGGGCACCTACCGACCTGGGGAATTCCTCATTCAGTATCCTGTCATTTTGCCCTTTGTTACTGTTCATGGGGTTTTCAAGGCAAGTATACTGAAGTGGTTTACCATTCCCTTCTCCAGTGGACCACATTCGGCTGTGGTCCATGTGATCAGATCGGCTAGTTTCCTGTGATTATGATTTCAGTGTGTCTGCCCTCTGATGCCCCCTCGCAATACCTACCGTCTTATTTGGGTTTCTCTTACCTCTTGGAAAATCTCTTCACAGCCGCTCCAGCAAAGTGCAGCCGCTGTACCTTACCTTGGACGAGGGGTATCTCCTCAAGGCCGCCCCTCCTGACCTTGAACGTGGAGTAGCTCCTCTCGGCCCTCCTGTGCCCGCGCAGCCACCGCCTGTTGGACATGGGGCAGCTCCTCTCGGCCGCCGGCCCTGGCCTCAGGCGTCGGGTAGCTCCTCTCGGCCGTGCCTCTTTGCGTGGTTCGTCTCTCGCGTCGCGTCTGCGCCGCCTGGGTCGGCGTCTCTCGCGTACTTGCATACTATTAACTAATTTAAGAGATTTTTACGGTCTTAATGATAAAGAGCCTTTAAAGAAACATACTAAATCTGGAAACGACCTATTTGTAGTTAAATTTTATAGGAAGTAAATATTTCAAGAATGGTACATTCATCTTCAAATAAACATATATACAAAGGTAGCTATTTTATAAATCATGTTTCTTCAATTTCAGAGATTTAGTAAACATACTCAATCTGGCTCTATTTTGGAAACAAAATTGGTATTTACAAATAAACAGAAAAAAGCTAATTAATCAATACTCTCCTTAGGGTTTCACTCCGTTATGATAGCATCTGTGTCTAGTCTAGGAATGAGGAGCTAGAGAAACCATAAACATGAAATGCAAACATTCATGCTTTATGCCGAGAAGTGTCATTCTTAAATATAAATATGCCAGCATCACTGACACTATCATTAACAGGATTTTTAATTTGTCAGTAGTTCTAGATATGACGCACTTGCATTTCTAGAATAAGTTTATAAGAACACTTCTGTTAACTAACTATATTTCTAATTTAAGATTGTCTCTACTTTATATTTGACATATTCTTTGACATTTTCACAGAGAATTAGAAAAATACCCTTTTGTGTTTATTGATTACTTAAACATTTTATTATCCACTTTCAAACTGAATCAACAATTCTAGTTTCATTAACCATATTTTTCTTTTTTTTGCTTATGCTTATCTGTCACTCTGAAATTCGATTTTGTGACACTCAAAATTTTTATTATAACTCAATTTTCATATGCTGGAGGGAAATTACTGAGGGAAAAAACCGAGTCCTTAGATTATCGTTCATGAGACATAGTTGCTGTGCTCTTATTAAATTTCCTATTATAAGTACTAATATATAGCAATAAGAGAAACCTTCTCCAAAAGAAATGAAAACTGCTTTTTTCAAGTTAAAATGTATATTTAGTTCTGTGCAAAAACCTGCTTTTTAAAGTGTCGCTCATATTTTCCAATATTTGTCTGACACCATAGTCAGTCCCTCGGACATAAGTCCTCTG
Organism: Moschus berezovskii; assembly: GCF_049115385.1. Taxonomy (NCBI): domain Eukaryota; kingdom Metazoa; phylum Chordata; class Mammalia; order Artiodactyla; family Moschidae; genus Moschus; species Moschus berezovskii. The sequence continues at coordinate 13,025,809 of NC_142467.1, forward strand.
GAAGAGAAAGCGGAGGGAGCAGAGCTGTCAACCTGAACAAGAAAGGTTCGAAAATGTCTGCTCTGAAAATTAGCTGAGTCTAGGTGTGCCTCCATGTTAAGAAACAAAGTTCAGTAGAGGTCTATTAGAAATAAAATCTTTAGAGTGGGGAGGCACAGAGCTTGCTATTGGCAGTCTCAAAGGACTACGGTAGCCTGATATCATGATGAGGGCATAGGTACCAAGTTCGTGTATGTGTGTCTGTGTGCTTAGTTGTTTAGTTGTGTCGGACTCTTTGCAACCCCATGGAGTGCAGCAAGCCAGGCTTCTCTGTCCATGGGATTCTCCAGCAAAGAATACTGGAGTGGGTTGCCATGCCCTCCTCCAGGGGATTTTCCCAACCTGGGAAGTGAACCCAGGTCTCCCATATTGCAGGTGGACTCTACTGTAGGAGCCACCAGAAAGCCCAAGTCCGTATATGGGGTAGTTTCAAACCCTGACTTAGAGTAAGGTTAAGACCCAATATAAGACAATGAGACCTATTCATGGAATAAACTTCGTCCCCAAGAACTTGTATCACTGCATAACCGGAGCAAATATATGAAGTCACCAAATATGCTTTAGGACTGTCTCAGATGTTCACTCTGCCCCTGACACAATTTCCATTCATTTCTCAAATTTTTTCTTTCTTATCTTTAATGTCTAAATTAGAACCTTACTTTCTTGGTTAAGTTCCTCTTGGACAACCAATTTGAAGTAGATTCCTGTTATTCTCTCTCATAGGATCTTTTTCTTGTCTTTCATTGTATGTGATTTGTAATATCATTTATCATTCTATATGTTTTTCCTATTAGGTCCATTAGCACTATATATTTTTGTTCACTATCTACTGTTGTTCAGGTACTAAGTTTTGTACAACTCTTTGTGACCCCATGGACCACAGCATGCTAAGCTTCCCCGTCCTTCACTGTCTCTCAAAGTTTGCTCAAATTCATGCCCATTGAGTCAGTGATGCCATCCAACCGTCTCATCCTCTGCCACCCCCTTATCCTTTTGCCTTCAATCCTTCCCAGCATCAGTGTCTATCCCAATGAGTCAGCTTTTCACATCAGGTGGCCAGCGTATTGCAGCTTCAGCATCAGTCCTTCCAATGAATATTTGGGGTTGATTTCCTTTAGGATGGACTGGTTTGATCTCTTTGCTGTGCAAGTGACTTTCAAGAGTCTTCTCTAGGACCACAATTTGAAAGCATCAATCCTTCAATGCTCAGCCTTCTTTGTGGTTCAACTCTGACATCAATACCTGACTACTGGAAAAACCAAAGTTTTGACTATACGGAATTTAGTAGGCAAAGTGATGTCTATACTTTTTAATATGCTGTCTAGGTATATCATGGTTTTCCTTCCAAGAAATTTGTTCACTATAGCATACTCCAGGCCTAGTAAAGTGCTTGGCATGTAAACCACTTTCTATAATTTGCCAATGCAACAGACAGATGCAAGAGATGAAGATTTGATTCCTGGATTGGGAGAGCTCCTGGAGTAGGAAATGGCAATCCACTCCAGCGTTCTTGCCTGGAAAATCCCAAGGACCGAGGAGCTTGGCAGACTACAGTCCATGGGGTCACAAATAGTCAGAATGCTTGAATGACTGAGCACAAGCACCACCTTAACAGCTGGCTGGTGAAGTGAGTAAACTGAACAGATTCTCAGGAATAGAGTAATTGGAGAAGCTAAAATTTTCAGGAGTCTGTCATTGCCTGGAGAGAACAAAAGCAGTGACTTCAAAATCAAGGCAGGACCAGCCGTAAACAAGTGGAATTTGAAATAAAAACCCATTAACATTTATACTATCACCCCACAAAATTAAATACTTAGATATAAATGTAACAAAATATTTATAAGCTCTCTATGAGGAAAACGACACAACTCTGATAGACGAATTTAAAGAAGAACAAAACAGAGAGAGCATCTATGTTAAGAGACAGGAAGACTCAGTACTGTCAGTTCTTTCCAACTGGATCTATATATTCAGTACAATTTCACTAAAAATCCCAGCCAGTTATTTTGTGGATGTTGACAAACTGATTCTACAGTTTATGTAGAGATGCAGAATGTACAAAATAGCCAAATAATATTGAAGGAGAAACACAGATTTGGAGAACTGACAGTCCTTGACTTTGAGACTTACTAAGACAAGCTATAGTAGTCGAGATGGTGTGGCACAGGCAACTAATAGACAAATCCACCACTGGAGCAGGCTAGAGAGTACAGATAGGGCCATATACATACGGTCGGCTGATGTTTGCCACAGGGCCTAAGGCAGTGCCAGGCAGCAAAGATAGATTTTTCAATGAACGGTGCTGGTACTGGAACAACTGGACATCTACATGCAACAAAAATGACTCTAGACACTGGCTTCACAACCTTCAGAATAATTAACTCAGCAGGTACACTGTTGTATTTAAGATGGAAAACCAACAAGGACCTACTGTATAGCACAGGGAACCCTGCTCAATGTTATGAGGCAGTCTGGATGGGAAGGGAGTTTCGGGGAAAATGGTCACGTGCATATGTATGGCTGAGTCCCTTTGCTATCCACCTGAAACTATCACAGCATTGCTGTCAGCTATACTCCAATACAAAATAAAACATGGAATAAAAACAGAAAAGGATCACAAACCAAAATGAAAAATTCAAAACCATAAAACCTCTAGAATATAACACAGGAGAAATTCTAACTGACTTTGGGCATGATGATGACTTGTTAGACAAAAAACCAAAGACATGGTTCATGAAAGAAATACATGATAAGCTGCTGCTGCTGCTGCTAAGTCACTTCAGTCGTGTCCGACTCTGTGTGACCCCATAGACGGAAGCCCACCAGGCTCCCCCGTCCCTGGGATTCTCCAGGCAAGAACACTGGAGTGGGTTGCCATTTCCCTCTCCAATGTGTGAAAGTGAAAAGGGAAAGTGAAAGTGAAGTCGCTCAGTCGTGTCCAACCCCTAGCGACCCCACGGACTGCAGCCTACCAGGCTCCTCCATCCATGGGATTTTCTAGGCAATAGTACTGGAGTGGCTTGCCATTGCCTTCTCCGAAATGATAAGCTAGGTTTTATTAAAATTAAAAAATTCTGCTCTGTAAAAGATAATGTCAAGAGAATGAGAAGAGAAGCCACTAAGATTAGGAGAAAATATTTGTAAAACACACATTTGATATAAAGAACTGTTATCCAAAATATACAAAGAAATCTTAAACAATAAGAAGTAGGAAAAAATATGGAAAAAATGGGCCAAAGACCTTCTAGACACCTCACTAAAGAAGATATACATGTGACAAAAGGGATATGAAAAGATGTTCCACACCATATGTCATCAGGGAAATGTATATTGAAACAAAGAAATGCTACCACACACCTTCAGAATGGTCAAAATCCAGACATTGTCAACACTAAATTCTGGGAAAGATATTGAGCAACAGGGGCTCTTTTCCATTGCTGATGGGAATGTAAAATGATACAGCCATTTTGGAAAGCACTCAGCTATTTCTTATAAGACTAAGCATACTCTGGTCACACATTCTACCAGTCACAATCCTTGATGTTTACCGAAAGGAGTTGAAAACATGTCCACTCAAAATTGTGAACACATATGTTTATTACAGGCTTATTCATAATTGTCAAAACCTGAAAGCAACCAAAATGTCTTTCAGTAGGTGAATGGATAAAGAATGAAGCATTCATACTAAAGGAATTTTATTCAAATGCTAAAAAGAAATGAGATATTAAACCAGGAAAAGACATGGAAGAAACTTAAATGCATAGTACTAAGTGAAAGAAGCCAGTCTGAAAAGCCTGCGTGTTGAGTGATTTCAGTTATATAAACTTCTGGAAAGGCAAAATTTGGAGACAACAAAAAGATGAGTGTTTGGCAAAGGTTGCAGAAGAGAAGGGAGGGATGAATAAGCAAAGCATAAAGAATCTTTCAGTTTGGTTCAGTTGCTCACTCATGTCTGACTCTTTGCGACCCCATGGACCGCAGCACGCCAGGCCTCCCTGTCCATCACCAACTCCCGGAGCTTGCTCAAACTCGTGTCCATCGAGTTGGTGATGCCATCCAGCCACCTCATCCTTTGTCATCCCCTTCTCCTCCTGCCTTCAGTCTTTCCCAGCATCAGGATCCCTTCCAATGAGTCAGTTCTTCGCATCAGGTGGCCAAAGTATGGGAGTTCCAGCATCAGCATCAGTCCTTCCAATGAATATTCAGGACTGATTTCCTTTAGAATTGACTGGTTTGATCTCCTTGCAGTCCAAGGGACTCTCGTTTTGAAAAATAAATATTCTGTATGACATCATAAAGATGGACTTGTCATTGAACATTTGTCCAATCTACAGTATGTACAATACTAATAATGAACCATAGACATAAACTATGGACTCTGATTATGATGTATCAATATCAGTTCATCAATTCCTACAAATGACCATTTTGATGGGGAAGGTTGACAATGGAGGAGGCTATTCATGTTTGGGGGCAGGGGGTATATGGGGAATCTCCACATCTTCCCCTCAACTTTGCTGTAAACCTAAAACTTCTTTATAAAGCAAATTCTTAATAATAATTTAAAAAAACAAGCCAAGAATCTTAGTTGGTCAACAGAGAATTGCCTTTCTTTTCCTAAGAACTTGGGCTTTAAGGCAGGAGCTAAGAGTATCAAAATGCTGGCATAAGAGATATGCAGCCTACCCCAGTTCAGAGGAGGTTTCCTTGGAATGAAATGCAGACAGAAGACTAGGAGGAAGAAACTGGAGTTTCTTAGTTCTACTCAGTACCTTGAAATACCTTGAGCCTGTGCCAGTTTCATTCTGGACTGGGTTAACATTCAAAGTAGAAAGGAAGGAAATAATTGGAAGATGGTAAAAGCAGCCTCAAATGAAGCCCGCTTATCCCATTCCAATTCACATAGAGGCCAGGGACCATTAATACCAGGACTTTAACAGTTTCTTATAACTTCTACTTTGCTTACTACTTATATTTTTCTTTGCCTTTGGAACTTTAAGGAAATTATTCAAAAATGTAAAAGGGTTGAGCTTTGCTTCAGACAAGTCAAGTGAAGAAATTGGAAAATAATAGCCTCTTATTCAAAAGAATGAGGTTTGTGAGGGATGGTATGGGGAGGGAGGTGGGTTCAAGATGGGGAACACATGTACATCCGGGGTGGATTCATGTCAATGTATGGCAAAACCAATACAATATTGTAAAGTAATTAGCCTCCAATTAAAATAAATAAATTTAAAAAATAAATATATAATCATAAAAAAAAAAGAATGAGGGTTGTGGATAGAGGGAATGATGGTGGAAGAACAAGGTGAATACCAGTGTTAAGCAGGCCACATAGGTAGGCTCTGCATAAGGTAAGAAAGGTGATGGGAACTTCAGCTATGCCCAGGAGGAAGCATTCTGAGATTTAAACTTGTAACAGATCTATTCACTGCAATACATGATTTCTTTAAAAATAAACCTTCTTGATTAAATGCTGGTCAGGAAAGATAAGTGCCAACAAGAATATTCTCTGAAGCTATAGCATTTTCATTTGATTGAATATTTGATATATTCCAAGTTTGTGTCACTCAGAATTTAGTTTCTAGATAATAAAAAACAATTTCCTGATAGCTGTATTAAACTCAGTAATCCTATTTCCTTTGCCTAAATGATTTATTGTAAGCTCATTTTGGATAGTTTAAAATAGTATGTGTTTGCTGACACATTTTTAGAGTTTGATTAGAGAATAAAAATTTCATATTTTTCTCAACACTATTTTGGCTTAAAAAAATAAAACTAAATAACCTTCTTTTCAAATCCTTGCAGATCTCTTTTTTTTTTTATTTCAGGGAAAATGCAGAAAGCCATCATCTCCTTTAGCTTTTTTCCCCCCTTTTGGGGAATACCTTCCAATATCTTTAGGGATATCATTTAATATGCTTCATATTGTCACCCTGCTTATTTAACCTCTATACATCATGTGAAATGCTGGGCTGAATGAAGCACAAACTGGAATCAAAACTGCTGTGAGAAATATCAACAACCTTGGGTATACAGATGATAACATCCTAATGGCAGAAAGTAAAGAGGAGCTAAAGAGTCTCTTGATGAAGGTGAAAGAGGAGGGTGAAAAATCTCATTTAAAACTCAACATTCAAAAACCCAAGATTATGGCATCTGGTCCCATCATTTCATGGCAAATAGATGGGGAAACAATGTAAACAATGACAGACTTTATTTTCTTCTCCAAAATCACTGAGGACGGTGACTGCAGCCACAAAACTGAAAGACACTTGCTCCTTGGAAGGAGCGCTATGACAAACTTTCACAGCGTATTAAAAAGCAGAGACTACACTTTGCGGACAAAGCCCCATATAGTCAAAGCTATGGTTTTTCCAGTAGTCATGTGTGGACATGACACTTGGACCGTAAAATACTGAAGAATCGATGCTTTCAAATTGTGGTGCTGGAGAAGATTTTGAGAGTCCCTTGGACAGCAAGGAGATCAAACCAGTCAATTCTAGAGGAAATCAATCCTGAATATTCATCGGAAGAACTGATATTGAAGCTGAAGCTCTAGTACTTTGGCCTCTGATGTGAAGAGCTGACTCATTGGAAAAGACTGATGCTGGGAAAGATTGAGGGCAGGAGGAGAAAGGGGCAACAGAGGATGAGATGGTTGGATGGCATCACCGACTCAATGGGCATGAGTTTGAGCAAACTATGAGATACTGAAGGACAGGGAAGCCTGGTTTGCTGCAGTTCATGGGGTCACAAAGAACTGGACACTACTTAGCGACTGAACAACAGTATCTTCATAATATACTAGTCATCTAGTAAGTAAGTGAGATTTCTTGAGTTCTGTGGGCTGTTCTAGAAAATTAATTGTGCCCAAGGAGGTTGTAGAAATCTCTGATTTATAACCATCAGAGGTACAAGTAACAACCTGTAGAGCCTTGGGACTGGCATCTAAAATGGAAGGTGGTCTTGTAGAACTGAGCCCTTTACCTATGGAATCTAGGATCATCTCCAGGTGTCTGAGAATTGCTTGTTGGTTAGGATAAAGTTACAACATACACACACACATGCACACACACACACACACTGGAACTGAGTCTAGGAATCTAACTTAGTGCTCTTCTCGGGATTCATATATGTTAGTTTACCAGGCCTACCATGACGAAGTGCCACAAACTGAATGGCTTAAACAATAGAAATAATTCATTTCCCCATGTTAAAACGAACAAACAAACAGAAACAATGGGCCTAAAATGGATAGCAAACAAACACTTAATTGCAGTTTCAACCTCTCCCAGTAATGTTCCCACAGTTTCTGGGTCTTACCCGCTCATTTGCTGAGGAACAGCCAACTGGTTTCTGTTGTAATTGACTGCCATACTCTCACCCCATTGTCTTATTTTCTGGAAGATGTGGAGGTTACACTAAGTTCTATAGTCCTACAACTAAATTCTACTTTCTCTGCTCTTTCAAGTTGCAGGTGGTCTGGTCACTTGCTCCTCAACTCTTTTTATTCCTTTTGATGCTCTTGAAAAGGATAAGAAATGGTTGTAAAATATTATATGGGCTACCTGTACAACCTGTCACTTTAGAAGAGAGGATTCCTAACATTTCACCAGATGGACTCCACTTCATTACTGCTAAGTGATGGGCATCTTTTGGGCTTTCCCAGTGGCTCAGACAGTTAAGAATCTGCCTGAAATTCAGGAGTTGCAGGGGACATGCGTTTGATGCCTGTGTTGGGAAGATCCCCTGGAGGAGGACATGGCAACCCACTCCAGTATTCTTGCCTGGAGAATCCCATGGACAGAGGAGCCTTAGGCTATAGTCCATAGGGTCATAAAGAGTTCAGTTCAGTTCAGTTCAGTCGCTCAGTCGTGTCCGACTCCACGACCCCATGAATCACAGCACGCCAGGCCTCCCTGTCCATCACCAACTCCCGGAGTTCACTCAAACTCATGTCCATGACTAAAGTGACTTAGCACATATGCACAGACATTTTTTTAGGACACGCTATGATGGAGATGTCTAGTTCTAACTGTTCTTTATTGACCTGCATAAGATTTCTCAGGAGGCAGGTCAGGTGGTCTGGTATTCCCATCTCTTTCAGAATTTTCCACTGTTCGTTGGGATCCACACAAAGGCTTTCGCGTAGTCAATAAAGCAGAAGTAGATGTTTTTCTGGAACTCTCTTGCGTTTTCTATGATCCTAAGTATGTTGGCAATTTGATCTCCGGTTCCTCTGTCTTTTCTAAATCCAGGTTGAACATCTGGAAGTTCACAGTTCATGTGCTGTTGAAGCCTGGCTAGGAGAATTTTGAGCATTACTTTGCTAGCCTGAGAGATGAGTGCAATTGTGAGGTACTTTGAATATTCTTTGGCACTGCCTTTCTTAGGGATTTGAATGAAAAATGACCTTTTCCAGTCCTGTGGGCACTGCTGAGTTTTCCAAATTTGCTGGCATATTGAGTGCAGCACTGTCACAGCATCATCTTTTAGGATTTGGAATAGCTCAACTGGAATTCCATCACTTCTACTAGCTTTGTTCGTAGTGATGTATCCTAAGGCCCACTTGACTTCTCATTACAGGATGTCTGGCTCTAGGTGAGTGATCACACCATCATGCTTATCTGGGTCATGAAGATCTTTTTTGTATAGTTCTTCTGTGTATTCTTGCCACCTCTTCTTAATATCTTCTGCTTCTGTTAGGTCCATACCATTTCTGTCCTTTATTGTTCCCATCTTTACATGAAATGTTCCCTTTGTATCTTTTATTTTCTTGAAGAGATTTTTAGTCCTTCCCATTCTATTGTATTCCTCTATTTCTTTGCATTGATCATTAGGGAAGGCTTTCTTATCTCTCCATCCTATTCTTTGGAACTCTGCATTCAAATGGGTATATCTTTCCTTTTCTGCTGTGCCTTTTGCATCTCTTCTTTTCTCAGCTATTTGTAAGGCCTCTCGGACAACTATTTTGACTTTTTACATTTCTTTTTCTCAGGGATGGTCTTGATCACTGCCTCCTATACAATATCATGAACCTCTGTTCAGAGTTCTTCAGGCACTCTTTCTGTCATATCTAATCCCTTGAATCTATTTGTCATTTCCACCATATAAGCATAAGGAATTTGTTTTAGGTCATACCTGAATGGTCTAGTGGCTTTCCCTATTTCAATTTAATTGAATTTGGCAAAAAGGAGCTCATGATCTAAGGCACAGTCAGCTCCCGGTCTGGTTTTGGCTGACTGTATAGAGTTTCTCCGTCTTCAGCTGCAAAGAATATAATCAATCTGATTTAGGTATTGACCACCTGGTAATGTTCATGTGTAGAGTCATCTCTTGTGTTGTTGGAAGAGGGAGTTTGCTATGACCAGTGTTCTCTCTTGGCAAAACTCTGTTAGCCTTTATCTTGCTTCCTTTTGTACTCGACAGCCAGATTTGCCTGTTACTCCAGGTATCTCTTGACTTCCTACTTTTGCATCCAGCCCCCTATAATGAAAAAGATATGTCTTTTGGGTGCTAGTTCTAAAAGGTCTTTTAGGTCTTCATAGAACCATTCAACTTCAGCTTCAGCATTACTGCTTGGGGCATAGACTTGAATTACTGTGATATTAAATGGTTTGCCTTGAAAAAGAACAGAGATTATTCTGTCATTTTTGAGATTACACTCAAGTACTGCATTTTGGATTCTTTTGTTGACTATGAGGGCTACTCCATTTCTTCTAAGGGACTCCTGCTCATAGTAGTAGATATAATGGTCATCTGAGTTAAATTCACCCATTCCTGGCAACAATTAGAACTGGAAATGGAACAATAGACTGGTTCCAAATCGGGAGAGGAGTACATCAAGGCTGTATACTGTCACTCTGCTTGTTTAACTCATATGCAGTGTACATCATGTGAAATGCCAGGCTTGATGAAGCACAAGCTGGAATCAAGATTGCCGGGAGAAATATCAATAACCTCAGATACACAAATGTCACCACCCTTATGGTAGAAAGTGAAGAAAAATTAAAGAGCCTCTTCTTGAAAGTGAAAGAGGAGACTGAAAATGTTGAGTTAGACTTCAACATTCAGAAAACTAAGGTTATGGAATCCGGTCCCATCACTTCATGGCAAGTAGATGGGGAAATAATGGAAACAGTGAGAGACTTTATTTTTTGGGGCTCCAAAATCACTGCAGATGGTGACTGCAGCTATGAAATTTAAAGATGCTTGCTCCTTGGAAGAAAAGATATGACCAACCTAGACAGCAGAAACATTACTCTGCCAACAAACATTACTCTGCGTCTAGTCAAAGCTATGGCTCTTCCAGTAGTCATGTATGGAGGTGAGAGTTGGAGCATAAAGAAAACTGAATGCCAAAGAACTGATGCTTTTGAACTGTGGTGTTGGAGAAGACTCTTGAGAATCTCTTGGACTGCAAGGAGATCCAACCAGTCAATCCTAAAGGAAATCAATTCCGAATATTCATTGGAAGGACTGATGCTGAAGCTGAAACTCCAATACTTTGGTCACCTGATGCAAAGAACTGAATCCTTGGAAAAGACCCTGATGCTGGGAAAGATGAAGGCGGGAGGAGAAGGGGACGACAGTGGATAAGATGGTTGGATGGCATCACCAACTCAATGCACATGAGTATGAGCAAGGTCCAGGAACTGGTGATGGACAGGGAGGCCTGGCGTGCTGCTATCCATGGGGTCACAAAGAGTCAGATATGACTGAGTGACTGACCTGAACTGAACTGATAATGGAGATGGTTTAGTAATAGGAGCAGAGGCAAGACAAGCTCCGTGACGTAAACAACGTATGTTACATTAGGTTAACGTGGCACACTTAAGCATTGTTTCAGCTCACACATTTTGAGAAAATACTCTTTTACTCTTACACTTCCCAAAATGTAATCGTATAAAAACACGACAATCTGAGAATGTTGGAGCCGAAAGGGAATCCATAATTAGCCTAAATTATATATTTTTAAAAATAAAAGCCTAGACATTCAAGTTGCCTGCCTCATCTCAAGTTCCTTAGCTGGTTTGGGGCAGACCGAGCTCTTGAAACAAAGATTACTGACGCTCCATCCAGTGTGCATTTGGGTTTAAATGAATACATTTTCAGCTCCTTCTTTAGCAAAAGGAAAATAGGTCCTCTGCAAAATCCTTGCCAGTCATCATGATGCTTTCTGTCATGAAAAGCTTGGGAGAACCGGGGATGCATGGAAGTGCTGTGCACTTTAGTATGAGGGCAACATGCTCGTGATGAAAGGGGCAGACAGCAAAACTGAGGCTGCTGCTTGGCGAAGGGGCGTAGATTCAGAGAAGGAATCTGTCTACTGTTGGTGTCACAGTTTCACTGAATACTTTTGCATTCAGTATGCAGAATCACCTGAGACAGTGGCTCGAAAGAGAATTTACGACTCATAGTCATTCCGTGCGGAAAAGGCAATGGCACCCCACTCCAGTGTTCTTGCCTGGAGAATCCCAGTGACGTGGGAGCCTGGTGGGCTGCTGTCTATGGGGTCACACAGAGTCGGACACGACTGAAGTGACTTAGCAGCAGCAGTCATTCCGTGGAATAAAATTAAATTTCATCTACATACATAATTGCCTGATAAATTCAAGTAAGCAGCCAGCTACTTTCTTAGATATTATTGTTGGCGAAGAGTTGGTAAAATACTTTCAGGCCCACTGATATTAAAAGTAAAAAATCACAAAATTAAATACTAACACAATCTATATAATTTTGTAGTTCTAATTTCCTTTATGCAAATAAAGTAGATATAATTTTAAACTTGTCTCTGTCATTTTGAAGTTTCCAGCAGAGTACTGGCTGATCTCTACAAATTCTTAGTCTAGCTGTGGTAGATTGTATATTAGAAACTGAAAATTCAAAATGATTGCTTGATCAGTATAAACAAATCACCTACTCTTGTTCTCCAGACGCCTTCTATATTCTAGTAAGAAAAGGATATAAGTGATATAAACTCTAATCTTGAGGTTAAAAATTGCTTCCTAAAAGAGACAAATTCTTCTGGACCCTGAAGTGACAGTTTGTACAAAATTTCATTTGTTGAAAATACAGTCTATCTAAGACTGACACTAAAAAAGAGAAACAGTGCATCTAACAAGGAAAAAGATGCCTCAGTCTGGCCACCATCTAATAATTAGTTTAGATCAATTTTATGAATGGTTTCCTTTGTAAAATGACAGCCCTGAAGAGACCTATTATGGAGACATAAGACATAAGCACTGGACATAAGAAAAAAAAATGAAACGAAAGCACAATGAAGTTTATCTGGCTGAAATGTCTGAGTTGGTAAAGTGATTCAAAGGAAGAAATTGTGATGAAATGTCTAACAAGACCATGGATTTCAATAGCTGACTTACGCATACGACTTGCCCTCTTTTCCTTACCTTTGTCCCCGTTCCCTCCCTTCTTTCTCTCTCCCTTCTTTCTCCTTTCCTGCTTTTTCCTTTTGTCCTGACATTTCCTTTCATTTTTTTCTTTTCTTCCCTCTTTCTTCCTTTCTCTCGCCCTTGCTTCCTTCCCATAGTGGTATTCACTTATATGGTATTTGTTTATGTTTTTACAACCCTTAGGACTTAACAGCATCAGATAGTGTACCTTAGTCTCTACAAACTGAAGAAAATCAATCGGGACATTCAGGGGTCTCAAGATGGAATGCAGGCTGTGGCAATAGACTAGTTGTGTTATACATATAGAAGATAGTTTCACTGAAGGTTTGATCTAAGTAACTTTGAAATATTGGATTTTAATTGTAAGGCTAAATACAAAAGGAAATATATACAAACACTGTACTCTAGGTAACAAAGTTTTTTTCTTAAGTGAGTACATGTTAATATAATTCTCAAACCATTACACACATATGCTGGGATTGAACAAATAAGTGAAAAATTAATGTTGGTCAGGGTGGGAACTTTCAGAAAACTCAGGGAATAAGGTTAGTATAAACCATGTGGTACTAGATTAAAGACATCAGTAGGAATTTATGTTTATCTTAATATGGATACAAATTGATAAATAAAAAACTAATTATAGATATATACAAAAGGATGATGCTGTGAAAGTGCAGCACTCAATATGCCAGCAAATTTGGAAACTCAGCAGTGGCCACAGGACTGGAAAAGGTCAGTTTTCATTCCAATCCCAAAGAAAGGCAATGCCAAAGAATGCTCAAACTACCGCACAGTTGCACTCATTTCACACGCTAGTAAAGGCATGCTAAAATTCTCCAAGCCATACGTGAACTGTGAACTTCCAGATGTTCAAGCTGGTTTTAGAAAAGGCAGAGGAACCAGAGATCACATTGCCAACATCTGCTGGATCATCGGAAAAGCAAGAGAGTTCCAGGAAAACATCTACTTCTGCTTCATTGACTATGCCAAAGCCTTTGACTGTGTAGATCACAATAAACTGTGGAACATTCTGAAAGAGATGGAAATACCAGACCACCTGACCTGCCTCCTGAGAAACCTGTATGCAGGTCAGGAAGCTACAGTTAGAACTGGACATGGAACAACAGACTGGTTCCAAATAGGAAAAGGAGTACGTCAAGGGTGTATATTGTCACCCTGCTTATTTAATTTATATGCAGAGTACATCATGAAGAACGCTGGGCTGGAAGAAGCACAAGCTGGGATCAAGATTGCTGGGAGAAATATCAATAACCTCAGATATGCAGATGACACAGCCCTTATGGCAGAAGGTGAAGAGGCACTAAAGAGCCTCTTGATGAAAGTGAGAGAGGAGAGTGAAAAAGTTGGCTTAAAGCTCAACATTCAGAAAACTAAGGTCATGGCATCTGGTCCCACCACTTCATGGAAAATAGAGAGAGAGACAGTGGAAACAGTGTCAGACTTTATTTTCTGGGGCTCCAAAATCACTGTTGGTGCTGATTGCAGTCATGAAATTAAAAGACGCTTACTCCTTGGAAGGAAAGTTATGACCAACCTAGATAGTATATTAAAAAGCAGAGACATTACTTTGCCAACAAAGGTCCATCTAGTCAAGGCTATCGTTTTTCCCGTGGTCATGTATGGATGTGAGAGTTGGACTGTGAAGAAGGCTGTTTGCCGAAGAATCGATGCTTTTGAACTGTGGTGCTGGAGAAGACTCTTGAGAGTCCCTTGGACTGCAAGGAGGTCCAACCATTCCACCCTAAAGGAGATCAATCCTGGGTGTTCATTGGAAGGACTGATGCTAAAGCTGAAACTCCAATACTTTGGCCACCTCATGCAATGAGTTGACTCACTGGAAAGACTCTGATGTTGGGAAGGTTTGGGGGCAGGAGGAGGAGGGGACGAGGGAGAATGAGATGGCTGGAATGGCATCACCAAATCGATGGATATGAGTTTGAGTGAACTCCGGGAGTTGGTGATGGACAGGGAGGCCTGGCCTGCTGTGATTCATGGGGTCGCAAAGAGGCAGACATGACTGAGTGACTGAACTGAACATATATCAGAGCATATATCCATTTCTTAGCTCTGTCTGCTGAGAGCGCCTTGAAACTGTGACACTCTAGTAATAGTATCAAGTTCACCCAGGTTCACGGTATTAGTTGCTAATATCAATCTCCAAGAAAAGAAATCATGTCTCCTCTGAGAGATCTTTGATTCTAGAGCCATAGGAGGGAATGTATGACAGAAGTTCAGTTCAGTTCAGTTCAGTCGCTCAGTCGTGTCCGACTCTTTGCAACCCCCTGAATCACAGCACGCCAGACCTCCCTGTCCATCCCAACTCCCGGAGTTCACCCAAACTCATGTCCACTGAGTCGGTGATGCCATCCAGCCATCTCATTCTCTGTCGTCCCCTTCTCCTCCTGCCCCCAATCCCTCCCAGCATCAGGGTCTTTTCCAATGAGTCAACTTTTCGCACGAGGTGGCCAAAGTATTGGAGTTTCAGCTTTAGCATCAGTCCTTCCAAGAACAACCAGGACCAGTCTCCTTTAGGATGGAATGGTTGGACCTCCTTGCAGTCCAAGGGACTCTCAAGAGTCTTCTCCAGCACCACAGTTCAAAAGCATCAATTCTTCAGGGCTCAGCTTTCTTCACAGTCCAACTCTCACATCCACACATGACCACTGGAAAAACCATACCATTGACTAGACGGACCTTGGTTGGCAAAGTAATATCTCTCCTTTTTAACATACTATCTAGGTTGGTCATAACTTTCCTTCCAAGGAATAAGGGTCTTTTAAAATCATGCCTGCAATCACCATTTTCAGAAATTTTGGAGCCCCCAAAATAAAGTCTGCCACTGTTTCCACTGTTTCCACATCTATTTCCCATGAAGTGATGGGACCAGATGCCATGATCTTAGTTTTCTGAATGTTGAGCTTCAAGCCAACCTTTTCACTCTCCTCGTTCACTTTCATCAAGAGGCTTTTGAGTTCCTCTTCACTTTCTGCCATATGGTGGTGTCATCTGCATATCTGAGGTTTTTGATATTTCTCCTGGCAATCTTGATTCCAGCTTGTGCTTCTTCCTGCCCAGCGTTCCTCATGATGTACTCTGCAAACTAGAAGCACCTTATTGTGTGAGAGGGTAAGGAAATTCTCAAAACAAAATGATGGGGGTATGCAAAAGGAGTATAAGAGGTAACTTACAGAATCACAATGATGAGAGATGAAAGAATTTGAACAGTGTAAATACATTTTATTAGATTTTAACTCAAATTACAAAACCAGTATCCATGAAGTGAAGTGAAGTGAAGTCGCTCAGTCATGTCCCACTCTGCGACCCCATGGACTGTAGCTTACCAGGCTCCTCTGTCCATGGTATTTTCCAGGCAATAGTACTGGAGTGGATTTCCATTTCCTTCTCCAGGGGATCTTCCCCACCCAGGGATTGAACCTGGGTCTCCCGCATTGTAGACAGACACTTTACCATCTGAGCCACCAGGGAGGTCCAATAAGAACATGAGTCCTTACCAATAAAAACATGAGTCCTTACCAATAAAAACAAATGATTGAGGGAATAAATAAATGGAATTAAAGAGGCAAATCTCCTATAATTAAGAACTTCAAATATTCATTGGAGTCTATGAAGTGAAATGAACATTGCTCAGCTGTGTCAAGCTCTTTGTGATCCCATAGTAACCCACCTCCCAAAAGGTGAAGCTTAATTCTCCATCTTTTGAGTGCGGGCTGTGCATAGTGACTTGCTTCTTAAAGGTAGAGTATGAAAAGGAGGAGTATTAACTTTTCACTGTAGAAATCTGAATAATACTACCTCAGCCTGATAATCAAGGTTATTATCTCATGTTGATGATCTACGTCCTTAATGTGAAGTGAGGAGAATGACATTTCACATTTGTGGTCTTCCTTTCAAAAACCCTTCCCTTTCTTGATAGGGAAAATATCAGACAAACCCAAAACTGAGGAACATTCTACAAAACGTATGAGCAGAATGCTCCAAAGTCATTGACTTAGCAAACTCCTCAAATACAAGGAAAGTCTGAGAAACTGTCACAGACCAGAAAAGGTTAAAGAGACAAGAAGACTAAAATACTATGTGATTTCCTCGACGGGACTTTGGGACAGAATTAAATAAAATGCAAATGACGCCTGGAGCTCAGTTACTAGTAATGTACCAACATGTATTATAAGTTATACCAAACATACCATACGAGTTTAATACGAGATAAAATCCAGGCAGGTTATACACAAACACTGAGTCCTATGTCAGCAAATTCATAGAACTATAAAACTACTCCAAATACTAAAGGTTCTATAAAAATTAAGTGAGTGGGTAAAAGCTTCACTTTTCTGTTTAAAATTATTCCTGAAAATTAGAGAAAATCTGAAGTGGCATCAACAAATAGAAGAAATGAAAATAGTAATCCTATTTTGGGACAGAAATATGGAGAGAACTGGGCAGATCAACTTTTACAGTATCTTATTTTTAATTTTGCTACACTTCTACATCAGATAAGGGTCGGATGCTATACAAGTTAAATGATACTGTCTATAATTACTCTAGAAAGGAAATTATAGCAGGGGAAAGGAAAATAAAGACAGACTTTCTCTTTCATCTCACATCATATTAAGTCCTCAAAATCTAAGCAACCTGCTTTGGCTCATTGGTGTTGCCACTTTAATTCAATATACAGAAAATATTTTCACTGAAGATATTTTTTTCTTACCCAAAGGATGGAGGAAATTATTAGATTATCAAACTTTATGGAGGGTTGCAACTCTTATTTCCATGAATAAGATAAACTTTTTCAAGGGCATGAAAATATAAAGTCTTTTTCTTTTTAAAGATTTCTAACTTTGTGGTTCAGCTAGTAAAGAATCTGCCTGCAAAGTGGGAGATCTGGGTTCAATCCCTGGGTTGGGAAGATCTCTTGGAGAAGGGAAAGGCTACCCACCCCAGTATTTTGGCCTGGAGAATTCCATGGACTGTATAAACCATGGGGTCGCAAAGAGTTGGACGCAACTGAGCAACTTTCACTCACTCACTCAACTTTCTTTTAGAGGAGAGAACTGGAACTTCATTGATGGCATAAAATAACTTTTCTGAGTTTCAGATTCCCTGGGAATTTTCCAAAAAATATTGAGTCTTCAGAGAGGGAGAATGAAATAATAACCCACTGCCCTAGAAAATCTCCATTGATTTTGCTTTTCTAAAACAACAGGGTAACTTTTATCAGTATTGTGCTGTTTAGAAAACATCAATTGTTTACTGCAAATTCCCTGGCAGTGAATTTCAAATATATCTTGAGATTTTTTAAGAGCACAAGTAAAGCTGAATTCAACTTTTAGGAAAATGCAAATCTTTTGGGAGATCAGTGACTCATGACATTTTCTTCTTGGGAATTAAGGGAACAAATGTTCTCAAAACCACACATGATGGCTGTGTCAGGTTCAAAATGGACTGGGAGACTGAGACAGCTTTCCAGATTATGCTAATTGCAAAACAGCCTGGGACACAGTGGTCTTGCTGTTGCATGGGACCTCCAACCCTTTAAATGCTCCTCTTGACAAGCCAAACGCTCACTTTCAGGGAATTTTCATAGAGAAATGACAGTGACATAGATAAAGGCATGGACAAAGACATAGTTCAGATATTTTAATCCACTTGAAACAGTGTTGAGTTAATTAAAAACTATGTTAGTAAAACTTCTTATTTAAATTAGGCAGCTGCATTAAAATTTCATTAGGAGGAATGGATAAAACTAAGGCAAAAAGGACAAATGATGAATTCATAGAATGTGAGGTTGGAAAGTTTCATATAAGCAGGGCCTTATTTCCTGAGATATCTGTGGTGTACATGACTTGTCCCAGAGTCATTATTAACTCTCCCAACCCCCAATCCCTTAATTATCAAATATTTTCTGGTTCGAATTAAATGACCATCCATTTAGAGGTCATTGAGTTCAACACCAATTCATATTGTTCTCTTAATGTGAAGGTCTCAAGTGCATCAAAGCAAAGGAAATTTAGAGAACTAACACGTGACCATTTATAATAGAATATCACTAATCAAAAGCATAGATTTCTTATTTAGCTTTTTCATATATTTTTTTTACATAGGTATAAGTCTTGAGATTTCTGGGTTTCAATAAAACGTATCTTTCTTCCCTAACTGGGTAACTCATTGAGAAGGAAAAAAAAAAAAAAACAAATATGAAATCTAAATACTAATATTAACTACTTTGCTGACCCTGGTAGCTCAGTTGGTAAAGAATCTACCTGGATTGGGAAGATCCCCTGGAGAAGGAAATGCAACCCACTCCAGTATTCTTGCCTGGAAAATTTAATAGACAGAGGAGCCTGGTGGGTGGGCTGCAGTCCAGGACGTCATAAGGGTAGGACACAACTTAGCGACTAAACCCCAGTTTGCCAATAAAGGTAGGTGTAAGGTGCAGCTTAGTGTGAAAGCAAATGAATTTCCTAACATCGAACTCCAGGACTGAACAGCTTTAATAGTCATAGACGTGCCAGACATGATATTTGATCCTGAAGGCGCTGCAGTCCTGCTGCCTGTGGGGGAGCCAATGATGTGGAGGATGGGGAGAGAGAGAGAGAGGAAGAAGAGAGGCGGGAAGGGAAAGAAAGAGTTGTTTTCGTTGTCAGGGAACCTCTTTGGTTCAGGTTAGTCCTCTGCACTTAGAGGGACCGTCCCAGATAAGAGTAAGAGTGGGAGCATCAGAAGAAAGTGCCAGTCCTCTGCAAGCTACCCAGCCCAAGGGGAGAAGAGGAACTGCGCCTACTATGCCTAGTTCATTCTTGTCAACTGTACCAGTCTCCAGCATGACTCAAAGGGGTGACGCAAGTCCAGGCTTATCATACCACGGAAGGAAGCATCAGGATTGGGAGAAGAGCTTCTCCAAAGAAAGCCTCATTTATTAAGGAGAAGAGAGACAATATAACAAGTTGTAGTGGTTTAAGTCTCATGGTTTCAGTGTACAGCAACATTCTAAGTAAGAACTGAGGTTAAATTTTCAGAGAAAACCAGGTGACTTTCTTAGCATTGTTGTGGAGTTGGGCCGAGAAGCTGTCCTCTGAATAGCAGATTTAGTTTCCTTTCAAACAGCTTCTAAAGGTTCTTCACACTGAAACTGTAGTCTCTTCATAGGTCAACTTCTCCATTTTGATACAACTATCACAGCGATGCTATCAACAAACGAAAATCGTAATCTGAACTGCTTGCCTGTGGTTAAGAGTTGTTTTGTGCACAAGCTGTTTTCTGTATGCAGTTGATAAATAGTATTGGACCTGATATGAGGGTTGGACCATAAAGAAAGCTGAGCACCAAAGAACTGATGCTTCCAAACCACGGTGCTGGAGAAGACTTGAGAGTCCCTTGGACTGCAAGGAGATCAAACCAGTCAATCCTAAAGGAAATCAGTCCCGAATATTCATTGGAAGGCCTGATGCTGAAGCTGAAGCTCCAGTACTTTGGCCACCTGATGCGAAGAACTGACCCATTGGAAAAGACCCTGATGCTGGGAAAGATTGAAGGCAGGAGGAGAAGGGGCTGAGAGAGAATGAAACAGTTGGATGGCATCACTGATTCAGTGGACATGAGTCTGAGCAAACTCCGGGAGATGGTGAAGGACAGAGAAGCCTGGAGTGCTTCAGTCCATGGAGTGGCAAAGAGTCGGACGTGACTGAGTGGCTGAAAGACAGCTGGACCTGAGGATATTCCATTTTGCAGACTGACTGTTTACACTGCTTGTGATCTCACTTCACACTGTTAGAATCAGATGAATTATCTGACGCAAATCATCATGTCTGAAGGGTGTTCATTCTGTCAAAATGACAGACCTTTAATCAATTTTATCTTATCAAATTATCAATTTGAGCCACCAGGGATTTCCCTAGTGTCTTAGACAGTAAAGAATCTGCCTTGCAGTGAAGGATTTGTGGGTTCAATTCCTGTGTTGGGAAGATCCCCTGGAGAAGGGAATGGCAACGTACTACAGTCTTGTCTGGATAATTCTATGGACAGAGGAGCCTGAGAGGCTATGGTCCCCGGGATCACAAAGAGTTGGACATGACTGAGCAACTAACCCTATCAATTTGTGGGGAAAGTGAAAACAGAGTATGCTGATGACTTTCAAAGCTGAAAACAATGATTCATTTTCAGGAAAGGGAAAGGTAAGAAGATGACACGTTTCCCCTCAGTGACCTGAAGCCTGTACCATCAGCAGAATGTCATGGTTTACATAACATTAAATGTATATAATGAGCTTTGGATTAAATGGTTAAATGGACTTTTTCCCAGCAGCTGCCTGTTTGACATCCATGGAAGGGATTTTGATCATCTTGGTGAGAGGAGTGATTGCATTTCGTCCTCGCCCAGTCAGTCTTCCCTTTAGCTTCTGAGCTATGCAGGAGGCTGAGAGGCGAGTATTGATAGATTCTCTGACTTGGCCTTTTGGGGGAATTGCTTTGCTTTGCATGGAATCTGGGCTTCAAGAGTGAGGTTCCTTTCACTGGGAATTTCAGGACAAGACATTCTCTCAAGGGCAAGGCCACATTCAAGGCATTTACCAAGGCAGCTCAACAAAAAGCAAAATAAGTGTTTTGGAGTTAAGTTAATCACTGTTCATTTGACTTTAAAATTCATATTTCTTTGCAGTTTTTTTTTTTAATGGTTCCTCTCACCTCCAACAAATATGGAGTTTTAAAAACTATATATCTATGAGGTATATGGATATGGGTCATTTTTCTTCTTCATTTTTTAATTTGTTGTTGATTGCTCATTTTTTTTTTTTTTATTATTAATCAAGCTGATAAAACAGATGATTGGAATTCCCTGCTGGGGTCCTAGATTGTTTATATTCAGATACATTTTCTGAATTGTTTGGAGTAACTTTACTGATGTACTAGATTAAATTATGGACTTTGTTCTAGTAAATGTGAGCAGAGCATGAGGGGGGAGGGTGGTCAACAGTAAGGGCAGAGCAACATTTCCTTGTTCCTTTATCACAATTCCTGAGACCATCTGGTCTCACAATCACAAGTGCCTTGCCCTATGTGATAGATGTAGCCTGTGTTCCATTCATCTCAAGCATGGTCCATTGAAAACTGCTGTTGCGTAGTGACATGGGCAGATGCTTTGAAAGCACATGGGTTTCAAGGTGTTCAAAAGGAGCAGCTTGTCCAGAGGGTGAGAATAGGGCTTGGCATGGTCATTGGTATGAATATGGCTGAAGCAAACTTCAGAAACAGCTGAAGGAAGGAGCCGTCCCACAAACTGGGTGGTCTAAGCTTAATTTCTTACAGACTACCAGTGTGGAGTAAATGTTGACAGCCACAAGAGAATTATGTTTGAGCTTCAAAAATGTGGTTCCTGAGAGTTCATGGCCCAGGGCTGCTATATGGCAGAGACATTAGGAAATTCTCTATTAGGAAACTTAGCAATTGAATTACTATCAAATTCAAAATGGGGCTCACCTTAAAAATGTTTTAGAATAAAGCTGGGAACATGTTCAGGCTGACTTTGATAGAATTATTGCCTTTGCTTGAAATTTTATAGTCAAAAGAGGGTGGATCTTAGACTCAGATCAGATATAAGTTTGAATTACACTTTGGGTAAGCAATTTAACCAGCTCTACCCTTGGAGAAAGTGATTTAAGCTCACTAAACCTCAATGTCATCATGTATAAAACTGGGATAAAGTTGGTCATCCTCAGGGATTGTGAGCATTAAGTTAAGGAACACTTGACATGACCAAGACATATATCACATATGTATTTTTGCTCTTTCCTCAACAAATATAAGTGGATGAAATTTTTCTACATATTCTAAGTTGATTCTCTAAAAAAAGAAAAAAGATCACATAGTTTCGTTCTTTAGGGGATCGTTTGGGGAGTGGAAAGCAGGGATTAGAGCAACATCAGGAATTACTCAAACTGAAATCAGGTAGTTCTGGGGACGAGCACTGCAAGTGTCAATGAAGTTAGCAGTTTAGGTTAGGTCTTGAAACAGAGGGAAAGCCCTTCAGCAGGCGGTGTCAGCACAGTGCCTTTTGTTATGGGCACATTTGCCCCTCACTGATTTTTACTGTTCAATAAGCTGTTTCTTAGTTTGTGAGAGGTAGGTTGTTTCATCATTTATCAACCCTCCCTCACGTTAAGGATGACTTTGCACTAATTATGGCAGCATATCCTCGAGTAGGTGTCGAGCCAGGCTAAGTCGCTTCAATCACGTCTGACTCTTTGTGACACTGTGGGCTACAGCCCACCATGCTCCTCTGTCCATGGGATTCTCCAGGCAAGAATACTAGAGTGGGCTGTGAGTATTTGAGATTTTCACAAAGAATCATCTAAACAATCTTAAATTGGTTATTCAAACTGCAGCAGTGAACTGTTCTTTCTTCTTCACGTGGTTTTCAATTTTCAGGGCCCAATTCAATTTTTGTCTTTTTTTATGAAGTCTTTTCTGACTTCTTCCTTCTTTGACATCTCCTCCTTCAGTTCAGTTCAATTTGGTCGCTCAGTCCTGCCCAACCCTTTACCACCCCATGGACTGCAGCACGCCAGGCCTCCCTGTCCATCACCAACTCCCAGAGTTTACTCAAACTCATGTCTATTGAGTCGGTGATGCCATCCAACCATCTCATCCTCTGTCGTCACCGTCTCCTTCTGCCTTCAATCTTTCCCAGCATCAGGGTCTTTTCCAATGAATCAGCTCTTCACATCAGGTGGTCAAAGTATTGGAGCTTCAGCTTGAACATCAGTCCTTCCAATGAATATTCAGGACTAATTTCCTTTAGGATGGACTGGTTGGATCTCCAAGGGACTCTCAAGAGTCTTCTCCAACACCACAGTCCAAAAGCATTGATTCTTCAGCGCTCAGCTTTCTTCATCTTATAACATTTAGTGCCAATAGTCACGATTTAACTCTCAAGTATGTACCGCCTTGATAACTTCCTGTGTTTTGCTGATGTGATTATCTTTCCTCTTATCTAAATATTTTATGTTTTGCTGTTCGGCTATATTGCTTGTCAAAACTCCTAATGAGGCACCATTACGTATAATGTGATCCATAAACTCTTACTGACCGATGGGGCTGATGTTTCAGTGTAATTTATCCTGGCACCCCAAAAGAGTACATGGAGATACTTCTAGAATTGATCTTTCTCTGATGGTTCGTTCTCTCCTTCCTGGACATGAGGAAGCACACACTGCCCAGTCCTCGGAGAAACTGTGACTAATTCTGGCCTTTATGCTGCGCGTGGATGTGGTCTGTCACTTTCAGACTGAGGCCGTGAAAGCCCCTGCATAACTGTGGGCGTGGCGAAGATGCTAGAAGGAGGAGTATGGGTCACTAAGTCACTGCCCTGAGGACAAGCTGCCCAGGAGACTTGTTCGATGTTCACTGGCTATGTCCTGTGAACAAGACATACATTTTGTCATTTAAGTCACTGGCATGGTGAGCTTAACTTGCTTTCACGGTGTAATTTAGCCTCTCTTGACTAGTTGTGGATTGTGAGGTATCACCTAGATCTCTACTGCTGGAAAGTTCACTCATTTCTCAAGTAGTTGGTTGCTGACAAAATATCTCTCTGGGAATTGCTCAAGGGAGTTTCTGTCCCAAGTCTCATTCTCTCTACAGAGCACCTTATATTCAGTGACTGGTAAATAAGGCAGTATAAATACCCAATCCTGTTGTCTGGATGGGGAACAGCTTTGAAAAAGGAGCACCCAAGCTCCCTGCAGCAACTGCATTTAAGTTCAACTTCTCCCTCTGCCAACTTTTGTTTCTCTCGCTCCCTTACGGGTGGGCACACCCATGAAACTTTTGCATGTATGTATCTGCCTCAGGGTCTGTTTCCTAGGGAACTGAAATGAAGACACAAATGCAGTTGTTTCCAATTCCAATAATAACTAAAAAACTTATAGGGTGAAGGTAGAAGGGCTGCATTTTGGGTCCTGGGAGAATCTTTTATATACCTACCTTAAAAAACATGCAAACCAAGATTCAGGAACCTAGTTCCTACTTGTAGTTATTCTCCAAATAGCTTGCTGTAACTCAGTTTCTTCATAGGTCAAATAGGGATGATAACATATGCTCCAATGGTAGCAAAGGGCTACTGTGCAGATCAGACAGAAAGTGTGCAAAATATTATCATGCTTTCTAAATACGCTATGATCTTTCTAGACTTAGTCTCACTTTATCCGTACCCAGACTGTCTTTGTAATATCATTGTTGACTTGTTTTTCTCAGACTTCCAAGCAGATTGGAGCTCTCTCAGGACAAGAAGCATTTCAATACCTTTTAGTATCCACCTCAGTGTCTAACACAATGCTCACATCAAGTAGGAGCCCAGTGAATATTCACTGAACATTCCTTTGGGGTCTACATACCTGGTGACATTTATAGGAACTGTTGTTTCAGGAAAAAAATTTTGATTCATGTTTGGGAAGAAAAGTGGCTCAGCAGGGACAATAAGAAGACCCAGTCCCATCTCCCGTTTTCACTTTAATTGGAGAGGACAGATACATTTCTTTCATGGAGATGTACCAACATAATGTTTTAATGAAGCAGACTTAGAAAGGTAGAAAAAGTGAATTAATTTCAACTCCAAGGACACAAAGGAAATTTTGGCTTTAGAAGTAAAATTTAAGAAATGAGATAAATGGAGAGATAATGATAATAATAATAATAAACAGAAAGCTTCTGGCCCAGGCAATTGGTGGATAAAGTTATGAATGAAGGACACAATTAGAGGTTAATCTTATTTAGAGCAAAACTATCATTTCACCAATTATAACATGGAAGCATTTATTTCAGAGAGACGTTTCAAGCTACAGAACTTTTTTGAAGTAGTTAATACCCTGCAGTTTTGTATGTAAAATAGAATCATATCCCTGCTTGATATTTTGTTTTGGCTGGAGTCTGGCTACATTTGTCAGAGGAGTTGGAGAGAGGTCCCCATGATCCCAGGTGTGCCACTGATAACTAGCAGCACGTTAATCAGACACAAACAGTGAAAAGAAGGTGGACTGTCTCCTCCAAAGGAGAAGAGACCCACTTCTCAATGTTCCCATCCTTGTATTCCAGTGAAGCGTGTCACAGAACATTTTTAATAATTTCCCCCACCCCCATCAGTACAGGCTGTGCTGAGGGGGAATGTTATGTTATCATCTTTTAGTTAATTAAAAACTTATATCTGCTGGCAATAGAAAGAAATAAATGGTCATCATTCTATAGCACATTTCAGTGGAATTGCTTCATAATGGCTATTCCTATTCCAGGATTACCTCACCAAAAGCATGGTGATAAATTTCCACTTGAGACAAGAAAAACAATGCCATAACAAGATACTGTTGCAGAACTTGTCAGGCAGTTAGGATAAAAGGAACATAATTTTCCCTCCTGATTTACCATCTAACCAACTCTTCTGAATACTTTGCAGCCATCAAATTATAGTATAAACCTCTTTGCAATTGATTTAATTTTAATTTACATGTGATATTTAAGTGGCTTGACATTAGCCATGCAATCAGAAAAAGTGACTGTTCTAGTTATGAGATCTGCTCAGAGTTAATTCTCAATCGAGGCCAAGAATGGCATAACAGGATATTTTCTGCATAGCGTGGTCTTATGCAAAGTTTCAGTGAAGTATATTTGGTTAATAGTTGCTAGGCGTAGTTATGGAAGACTGGGAAGCAGACAGTCAAAAAAGGTTTAATGGATGGGGAAATAACTGAAAATTAAAATAGCCAGTTCTAACCAATTGCTTTCGTCTGCCTAAGTGGCAATGGTAAGAATTATATTTCAAGGTAAAGATCACTAGTCTTATTGCTTCCTTACAGATATTCCATATAGCCATAATATCTTCTATTTTCCCCCACTGAATATGTACTACCCATCATATTACATGAGTCCATTTTGCAACTTTTTAGAAATAAATTAAAACACATAATATGCCAAAATGTATTTTGGATTATTTTCAGTTTGGGGGGAATCTTGAGGCCTGGACAGGTGATTGAAAATCTGGCATCACCCAAATTAAGTTTGAGGTCCCTTATGTATGTTTTCTCAAATAAAGGCAACTCCATCTTTAGACTTGATCAGACCGAAAGTTCTTGATGTCATCTTTGAACTCTCTCTGGCACTCATCCTTAACCTTGAATCTGTCAGCCTTGCACTTCTTGCCCCCCCATCCCTTCCGGACCCTTATCCTGCTCAGGAATCATGACTGCATCTACTAAGCAGTGTTTCTTCTTCTGTCTCGTGCCCCTTACTCTATTCTCCACTGAGCAGCGAGAGTGATCCTATGAAAACATGAGCCAGATCACGTCTTCCCTCTGTGCAGAAGTCCCCTGTGACTTTTTATCTCACTTTGTGGAAAAGCAGACTTATGAAACCCCACCTGCTGTAAGTGTGTGTCCCTTTCACTGAATATGTTCTAGTTTATTGCTTCTTATAATTAAAAAATCTTTAATAACAAATCTAAACATTTTCAGAAAAAGTCTGAATAACTTTTAGAGGGAAAGTGAACAAAAATGAGTTAGACTTCACAGCATGCCAGGCCTCCCTGTCCATCACCAACTCCCGGAGTTCACTCAAACTCATGTCCACAGAGTCGGCGATGCCATCCAGCCATCTCATTCTCTGTCGTCCCCTTCTCCTCCCGCCCCCAACCCTTCCCAGCATCAGAGTCTTTTCCAGTGAGTCAGCTCGCCGCATGAGGTGGCCAAAGTATTGCAGTTTCAGCTTTAGCGTCAGTCCTTCCAATGAACACCCAGGATTGATCTCCTTTAGAATGGACTGGTTGGATCTCCTTGCAGTACAAGGGACTCTCAAGAGTCTTCTCCAACACCACAGTTCAAAAGCATCAATTCTTCAGCGAGTTGGGGGAACAACTCTGTAAGTAATTTGAATTTTGATAAGACATCAAGAATTCATAAAGTTCCCAGAATATATTTTAAGCATTTCTCAATTTATTTCTCCAAGTGGAAACAATGACTAGCTTAATATTTTTCACCAAATTCTATTTCCTTTGAACTTTTCATTGATTCATGGGGTCGCGGAGAGTCGGACACGACTGAGCCACTGAACTGAACTGAACTGAACTGAACTGAACTGAACTTCCTGTGCTCCAGCTTCTGTGGCTTCCTTGCTTTTCCTCAGGTCTGCTGCAGGGTGGGCCTTTCTCAGGTCTTCACACTTAGGCTTCTTTATTCCTCAAATGCTCTTCCCCCAGATATCCCCAAAGCTAATCCTTTATTTAACTAGTCTTCACTCAAAAGTCACCCTTTTGGTGTGATCTATCCTAGCCAGCCTAACCAAACTCTTGGTATCCCACAGACCATACACACATAAGCATGCATACTTGGACACATACACGTATTCTCTTCCTCTGCTTTAAGTTTTCCTTTCTTTCAGTTCAGTTCAGTCGCTCAGTCATGTCTGACTCTTTGCGACCCCATGAATCACAGCACGCCAGGCCTCCCTGTCCATCACCAGCTCCTGGAGTTCACTCAAACTCATGTCCATCGAGTCGGTGATTTAACAAAAACAATCCTCTTGTTTATTTTCTGCCCCCTACACTAAAACCCAAACTCCTCAACACAGTGATATTTGCCTGTTTTGTTCACAGATGCACTGCCTGTGCTAGAAGAGTGCCTGGGACATGAAGGGTACTTCACAAATAGTTACAGAGTGAAGGATCCTATTCTGTATCCAACCCATGGCTTCATAGCCATGTACCAAGTAAAGCTCTGATTTTACCCAACACATTATTTTCAGTCTTAGTGCTTATGATGTACCCATTAACTTTGATGAGTTATTGAAAAAGAAAACTTTGTAGGAAAACAAGTTGCATCTTTCAACAAGCTGAGAAAATAGAGAACGATGTCCTTCTAGAGAGTCAACCAGATTTGTGTAGACAATACAAACTTCCAAAGGCTGTATGCAATTATACTGAAATCAAAATGTTTGGTGAAACAAAAATAAGGGTGTGATAATAATACTGCTCTAAATGTTACAAAAAGAGAAAACTATTAGAAGCATGTATAGAATATGAAGTATAAAGATATTCAACTGAAGAAGGGAAAACAGCTCTAACTCCTTAGGTCACCATGTGATACTGTTAAGCCCAACGCCTGTGGTGAATTAAATGGAATGTGACTAAACTGCTTCTGCCTGTGGGTTTCAGTGACACCTTCTGACATGTCATCTAGGTTATCTGACCACTCTGGCTTTGATAATATCTCTATGTCTATCTATTTATCTATTAACACACATACATTACATCTTATAAGAAGGCCTAAACTGCACTTGCCATTTTGGGTTTCTGCTTGCCTCTAAAACGAGAATATTTTATACTGTACTGCAGGTCTGTTTTCTTGTTTCAGATCTGGCATTATACAATGGAAAGCATTCAGTTCGTTCACACGCTTGGGGATTTTTCTGACCAAATGACCGATTGCTAGAATCTGAGTTTGTTTCAATAGTTTGTATTGTCACATTCGGTGAGTATTTGGAATTGGGGAAAGTCTATCCGTGAGATGTGAATGCCGACCAGAGGATAATGGAGGTGAAACTGCTGGGACAATATGCCCTGAATCCTTCCAAGGGCTGCACAGCCTCCATCCTTCTCTGCCCTCTGTGCTCGGGGAGCCGCGGTCTCCGTGGACGGCTTCAACAGGCCCCCTTGATGCTGGAGTGAAGACAGGAGAAAGGGAGGGCTGAAGAATGGGATTGGAGTATGTATTCTCCTTGCTTTGTCCCTGTGGGTCATTACGCAGGCTGCCTGTCTGACCGCAGGCTACGGTCCCTGGCGGGCTGCCTTCTGCCGATCATAGTAACTGCCCTCTCCTGCTCCGGCAGGCCTACCTGGCCCATGCCATGGACCCTTGGTATTGTACTTCTCTTTGTGATTTCCTGACTCTCTCTGACCATCACTTCGCACATGTGTCCTTTACTAGAATCATTGCAAACTCTTTCAGTCTGCGTGGCATCAACTTCCTACTGGGCATCCAAACCTCTGGGCTGCTGCAGCAGGGAAGGAGGGCTGTTGTACTGCACGAGGCGGATGCTAGAGTTACTTCTTCTGTCTTGGTCATCAACCAGAAACGTCCACTCCCTGACCAGAAGGCACAGTGCATGGCAGTCCTCCCATTGCCAGGGAAAGGGCAGATGAACAAGAGTGACCTACAAGTCAGAGTACTCAGACAGAGTGAGAGCTGGGGGCCTCTCACAGGATCACCTAGAGAGAAAGGGAGACCATCACCAGGGAAGGAGGATTTCGTGGTGAGCACGCAGAGCGAATCAGCTGGGAAGATTGCTTACCTCTAGACCAGCCTAGATAGCATATTAAAAAGCAGAGACATTACTTTGCCAACAAAGGTCCATCTAGTCAAGGCTATGGTTTTACCATTGGTCATGTATGGATGTGAGAGTTGGACTGTGAAGAAAGCTGATCCATGAAGAACTGATGCTTTTGAACTGTGGTGCTGGAGAAGACTCTTGAGGGTCCCTTGTACTGCAAGGAGATCCAACCAGTTCATTCTAAAGGAGATCAATCCTGGGTGTTCACTGGAAGGACTGATGCTAAAGCTGAAACTGCAAAACTTTGGCCACCTCATGCAACGAGTTGACTCACTGGAAAAGACTCTGATGCTGGGAAAGATTGGGGATGGGAGGAGAAGGGGACGACAGAGAATGAGATGGCTGGATGGCATCACCGACTCTGTGGACATGAGTTTGAGTGAACTCTGGGAGTTGGTGATGGACAGGGAGGACTTGTGTGCTGTGATTCATGGGGTCGCGGAGAGTCGGACTCGACTGAGCGACTGAACTGAACTGAACTGAACTGAGAGGAAATGAGTCATAGGTGAAGAGGCTGACGATTTTTCATTACTAGTTACAAGTCCCCCAGTATAAAGAAGTCCATCCCAGGTCATACCGTGCTCAGAGTGGAAAGATGCAAAGTTTCTCAACAAAACTAAGTAGCCCAAGAGGAAGAGAAACTTGGGCTGGAAGAAAAACCACGCGTGGTGACAGCTCACAGCGATCTCTCATGGAAAAAAACAAAATCCCTCAAACCTAATACCAAAGTCCCACAGCCTGCCACTTCAGTTTTTTATGTATCTTCTTTAGTTAAACTGACATCATGTGATATAGATGATGACAGATACATATTATAGTGACATGGACATTTAGATAGAGAGCAAAAGAATTCCGCAGTGTGTGTTAAGACATTTCCAAGTTCCAAATTAACAACTGCAAATCATAGAAATCAGAATTGAGTGAAATCTTCTGACTCTTGCAGTTAGGATGCTATATGTGGAAGAGGTAATTAAAAATGTATTTACTGAAAAAAAAAGAGAGCACTGAGGGTATTCCAAGTGTGTGGATAACCACACTATTGCCTCAGTCACTCCGGTGTGTAAAGCTCTTAGCACAGTGAAGACTCCCGTCTAGGCTTGCTTTGCTCTTAGTCCGGCATGGTTCCCATCAGATTCTGGATGACCCACCTTATCCTCTTTCCTGTTGTTCCTCAAGAGGGAACCTGCTCAGGGAGACCTTGGGGATTCTCTATACAATTTCAACTTTTCCAATTTTTAGTTTATTTTTACTTAGAGTTTATCACTCTTTTAGTAATCATCACTCTTCACCATCATTGTAGAATATCAACCTGATCAGTTCAGTTCAGTCGCTCAGTCGTGTCCGACTCTCTGCGACCCCATGAATCACAGCACACCAGGCCTCCCTGTCCATCACCAACTCCCAGAGTTCACTCAAACTCATGTCCATTGAGTCCAAGATGCCATTCAGCCATCTAATTCTCTGTCGTCCCCTTCTCCTCCCGCCCCCAATCCCTCCCAGCATCAGACTCTTTTCCAGTGAGTCAACTTTTCTCATGAGGTGGCCACAGTATTGGAGTTTCATTCAGCTTTAGCATCAGTCTTTCCAATGAACACCCAGGACTGATCTCCTTTAGAATGGACTGGTTGGATCTCCTTGCAGTCCAGGGACTCTCAAGAGTCTTCTCCAGCACTACAGTTCAAAAGCATCAATTCTTCAGTGATCAGCTTTCTTCACAGTCCAACTCTCACATCCATACATGACCACGGGAAAAACCACAGCCTTGACTAGATGAACCTTTGTTGGCAAAGTAATGTCTCTGCTTTTTAATATGCTATCTAGGTTGGTCATAACTTTCCTTTCAAGGAGTAAGCGTCTTTTAATTTCCTGGCTGCAATCAGCATCTTCAGTGATTTTGGAGCCCCCAAAAATAAAGTCTGCCACTGTTTCCACTGTTTCCCCATCTATTTCCCATGAAGTGATGGGACCGGAAGGCATGATTTTTGTTTTCTGAATGTTGAGCTTCAAGCCAACATTTTCACTCTCCTCTTTCACTTTCATCAAGAGGCTTTTGAGTTCCTCTTCACTTTCTGCCATAGGGGTGGTGTCATCTGCGTATCTGAGGTTATTGATATTTCTCCCGGCAATCTTGATTCCAGCTTGTGCTTCTTCCAGCCCAGCGTTCCTCATGCTGTACTCTGCATATAAGTTAAATAAGCAGGGTGACAATATACAGCCTTGACATACTCCTTTTCCTATTTGGAACCAGTCTGTTGTTCCATGTCCAGTTCTAACTGTAGCTTCCTGACCTGCATACAGGTTTCTCAAGAGGCAGGTCAGGTGGTCTGGTATTCCCACCTCTTTCAGAATGTTCCACAGTCTATTGTGATCTGCACAGTCAAAGGCTTTGGCATAGTCAATGAAGCAGAAATAGATGTTTTTCTGGAACTCTCTTGCTTTCTTCATGATCCAGCGGATGTTGGCAATTTGATCTCTGGTTCCTCTGCCTTTTCTAAAACCTGCTTGAACATCTGGAAGTTCACGGTTCACATATTGCTGAAGCCTGGCTTGGAGAATTTTGAGCATGACTTTACTAGAGTGTGAGATGAGTGCAACTGTGTGGTAGTTTGAGCATTCTTTGGCATTGCCTTGCTTTGGGATTGGAATGAAAACTGACCTTTTCCAGTCCTGTGGCCACTGCTGAGTTTTCCAAATTTGCTGGCATATTGAATGCAGCACTTTCACAGTGTCATCTTTCGGGATTTGAAATAGCTCAACTGGAATTCCATCACCTCCACTAGCTTTATTCGTAGTGATGCTTTCTAAGGCCCACTTGACTTCGCATTCCAAGATGTCTGGCTCGAGGTGAGTGATCACGCCATTGTGATTATTTTGGTCGTGAAGATCTTTTTTGTACAGTTCTTCTGTGTATTCTTGCCACCTCTTCTTAATATCTTCTGCTTCTGTTAGGTCTACACCATTTCTGTCTTTATCGAGTCCATCTTTGCATGAAATGTTCACTTGATATCTCTAATTCTCTTGAAGAGATCTCTTGCTTTTCCTATTCTGTTGTTTTCCTCTATTTCTTTGCATTGATCTCTGAGGAAGGCTTTCTTATCTCTCCTTGCTATTCTTTGGAACTCTGCATTCAGATGCTTATATCTTTCCTTTTCGCTTCTCTTCTTTTCACAGCTATTTGTAAGGCCTCCTCAGACAGCCATTTTTCTTTTTTGCATTTCTTTTCCATGGTGATGGTCTTGGTCCCTGTCTCCTGTACAATGTCACGAACCTCCGCCCATAGTTCATCAGGCACTCTATCTATCAGATCTAGTCCCTTAAACCTATTTCTTACTTCCACTGTATAATCATAAGGGATTTTATTTAGGTCATATCTGAATGGTCTAGTGGTTTTCCCTGCTTTGTTCAATTTAAGTCTGTGTTTGGCAATAAGGAGTTCATGATCTGAGCCACAGACAGCTCCTGGTCTTGTTTTTGCTAACTGTATAGAGTTTCTCCATCTTTGGCTGCAAATAATATAATCAATCTGATTTCGGTGTTGACCATCTGGTGATGTCCATAAACCCGATAATGGAGGACTTTTAAACTATTTTTTGTTTAACACTTTAGATCTTAGAGGAGTGTTTGGTATATGCAAGAGATTATTTTCTTTATTTCCCAAATAAAAGGAAGGCAGGAGGGGGAAGAGAGAGGAAGAAAGAAGGAAAGAAGAAAGGAAAAAAGGAAGGAAAGAAGCAGGAAGGGAGGGGGGAAAAGTGGTTTCAGGGGAGGCATCTGGGAAAGAAGAGCTGCTTTTACATTTGAGGAGTGGCCAGAAAGGGCTGCATGAAAATCTCACCTTTGATCTGAGACTCAAAAGATGAGTGATTTTTTTTTTTTTAAGGTGGAAGTAGAGGGTGTTGAATAAAGAAAAACCATGGATCAGGTGGCATTCAGTTATCGTGATTTGAGGGCAGTTCAAGGTTATGAATGTTTAACCGGAAACCTCCCTTTACAGCTGTTTCCACATTGCTGCTGCTGCAGCAGTCAATCGCTTCAGTCGTTTCCAACTAGGTGTGGCCCCATAGACGGCAGCCCACCAGGCTCCTCTGTCCCTGGGATCCTCCAGGCAAGAGTACTGGAGTGGGTTGCCATTTCCTTCTCCAATGCACGCATGCATGCTAAGTCGCTTCAGTCGTGTCCGTCTCTGTGAGACGCTATGGACAGCAGCCCACCAGGCTCCCCTGACCCAGGGATTCTCCAGGCAAGAACACTGGAGTGGGTTGCCATTTCCTTCTCCCTTCCATATTGCTGGATGTGTTCAAGCAGATTCTGGATGGAAAGTGCTCGAGGAAGGTTTAGAACAGCAGCTCTGAACTCAGGTGGTTTCCGGGGCCCGACTCCCTCTACGACTTGCACCCCTCCCCAGTCCCCTGCCCCAAGCACCTGGGGAATTGCTGCAAGGTGTGGATGCATTTTGGTGGAGGATCCTGTTGGCATAAAGTGGGCACAGGCCAGGGATGCCTCTGAGCAGCCTGCTATGCAGAGAATAGCTCTCACAACACAGAGTTGCTCAGCTCAAAATGTCAATACCGCCCCAGGTGAGAAGCGCTGGTTTAGTGGGAACTGGTGAGACTGAGGCTAACACTGTGGTCTGTGCCAATGGTAAGAGCCTGAGACTTATTTTATGGCTGGGATTAAAAAAAAATTGAATTTTAAAATTAAAAAATTGAATTAAAAAATTAAATTAACATCCTCAATCAACAGCATTGAACAGAAGCATTAAGTATGCCCTGGTTATGATTGAGAAAAAAATCTGAGTGCCCCTTAAAGCATGTGTGTAGGATTGTTACAGAGTACACTGGGCCTAATATTTTTCTGTAGCACCTATTTCTGGACAGAGTCTAGAACTTTTAGGGAAAGTAGCTCCTCTGAAGTTACAACTCCAAAGGAGGTTCCTCAAAGGAAATAGACTGAAACTTAAGGGTCATCGCTGTCACTAGGAGGATGGTATCTGGTCATCTTAATTTTCATCCCCAGAAGCAGCTATCCCAAGTGCTGAGAGAGCACAATCCTAATATTCACAAAGCCATTCATATTTAAAAATAAACTTAGATAAGAGGGCAACAAACCGCAAGAGTTAAATTAAAAATTGATTTTCAGCAAAGAAAAAGAGTAAGGTTTTCTTGGTTAATTGAAAAAAATGAAATCATCTGTTTTGTTACCTCAGCTAGAAAATCACACAGGCTGATATTACAAAGGTAAAAGCCTCTGGAACATTGCCTCTTGCCACACAGAAACGGTGAGAATGGGAAAATGTATTTTTAAAAACAGCCATTCCTTTTTGAGCCCTGCTGCTTGTGGGGAGGTGTGGGAAGAAGATGGTTCTGGTTAATTTTGAGTGGTTTAGAGCAGGGGACATTTTGGGGGACATACACCTCAGTACTGCATAGACTCAATCTCCAGCTTGACAGTTCTCTTAAATGAAACGCAACCTGCACTGCACTTCGTCTCCTGTATCTTATCCCTGGCTCACATCTACTGTGATGTTTATTTACATGAAGATACGTTCTGGGATTCTGATCCGTTTTCCTGACACCAGTTCAGACATGCCTGAGACCCATCATTACCACCCAGATTTCAGCACTAACCCTTCAGAGGCAATGAGATTACCGACATGCAGTCTGCCTCAAGTGTTTTGGCTGTGTCTAGTTGCCGGGAGCCAGCAAGGGAAATCCTACCCGTGGCAAAGGTCAACTGGGGAAGAGGCCTGACGGGCAAAGGCTAATCAGGGCTCGAGGAGCCCCCTGGACTTACCTGAGCATCTACCCCAAAGAAAACTAGAATCTGACTGCTTTACTATCTTACGCCTCTTACCAAGTCCTCTAATACTTACAGGGGCTTCCCCCAACCACCTTTCTCTGAAAACATTAATTCAGAGCTGTAGTTTAAAAGTTCTCCTCGGCTTAATAGGAGTGTTCCAATCCAAGCCCCTCTGATAGCTTTCTAACTTGCATGACAAGTTTGTCCGGGCTCTTACAACTATGAGTGTGACTGTTTATAGCCTCCCAGCCATGCAAGGACAGAAAGTCTGATATTCTAAAATACAGAAATCTGTTGAAGAAGTTAAAATCATTAGAATAGTACTAAAAGAGATTTCATTGTTGAATCAATGCTTGCTGCAAAGTTTCCTGTATCTGTTGTATCCTTGGAAATATATTAATCACATATAGAGAATATAAGTAGTAGCCTTTGATTTAACCACATCAGATCTTAAGTTAATAAATTCCTTTCTTGCAGCTCACTACACCTGTACCTTATAGGAATGTAACCTTGTCATGTGTATAGCACCTGACTTTAGGAAAATCAACTTAAAAGAATATAAGCCTTTTTCTAGCTAACTAACCTTTGTTAGGAGAGAGGGCCATAAACTGTTAGCAGGCCACCTGGCCAGAAGATGATGTAAACCACCCAAAACTTTTGTATATCATGAGACATACAAAAATGAGCCCTGATCCTGATAAGGGTCAAGACTGCTGACCCCGCGTGATTTTGGCGCGACTCTATACCTCCCTTTCTCTGTTTCTTATGCGCATAACTTAGGGTATAAAAGCAGCACTGGAAAATAAAGTTTTGGGCCTTGCTCACTGAAGCTTGGTCTCCCCGTGTCGTTCTTTCTCTTTTTCCATCCTTTTCTCTATTCTCCTTTTTCTGGTTGAGATCCTTGGAGCACTGGGCCCTCTGAGTTTACTTATCTGCCTGGGCTTCTAAGACCCACTCGAGGGGGTGCCCTGGTGGGGTGCCTCAAGTGATTCGAGAGGGCGCCTGCGGCCTACGTAAACAGAGCAAGCCCCGTGCTGGGGTTTTATTGGTTTCCAGCGTAAACCAAGGAATCATCAGCCCCTGTCTCTCTCTCTCTCTCTTTCTCTCTCTCTCTCTCTGACGCCGACGCCGTTCATCCCGAGGATACCCTGGGTCATATCGGGGCTGGACCCCGATATCTAGTACGCTTTACACAGGACAATCTAGTTTCGTAGCTATATTATAAATGGAACAGAGCTGATGCTAATAAGCCTAAAGACCCAAGAACCTAAAACACAGCAAAGCATCTCTTCTCAGACAATCTCTTCTCTGCTCCTGTCCCTTTATACCGTCACAAACTTCAGCCAATTTTGTAAACTGATTCAGACCAATGTTTTCTGCTTTTCCTTTTTTTCAAAAGACAACCCCAAAAGAGGTTATTTTAAAAAGTATTGTGGAAACCAGATCATCAGTTTCATTCGACTGAAGAATTCTAAAAATGAGTACGAATTTATCACACATTCCAGTGAGCATGTACTTAGAAAACGCAGCACTTCATCTTCAAGCTCTTTTCTATTTTTGGATTTTTAAAATAAATAGGCTTTAATTTTTAGAACAGCTTTGTATATGTGTGTGTACTAAGCTGCTTCAGTCGTATCTGACTCTTTGTAGCCCACCAGGCTCCTCTGTCCATGGAATTCTCCAGGCAAGAATACTGGAGTGGGTTGCCATGCCCTCCTCCAGGGGATCTTCCCAACCTAGGGATCAAACCCATGTCTCTTGTCTCCTTCATTGGCAGATGGGTTCTTTACCACCTGGGAAGCCCAGAATAGTTTTTGTTTTACACAAAAATTAGGCAAAAAGGATATAGAGTTACTGTATTACTCCCCACCTCTAACACACACACACATACACACACACACATTTCCATATTATTAACATCTCACATTAGTGCAGTTCATATACTGCAATTAAAGAGCCAATATTATAGGTAGTTATTAAGCACAGTTCAGAGTTTACCTAGGAATTCACTCTTTGTGCTGTACACCCTATTCGTTTTGACAAATGCATAATATCCTATATCTACCATTATAGTTTCACTGCTCTAAAAATCTCATGTATTCTTCCTTTTGCTCCTTCCTACCACCCCTGTACCCTTAGCAACCCCTGATCTTTTTACTGTCTCTATAGTTTTGTCTTTTAGGCTATTTATAACCCATTCAGCAAGTCAAATGTTATGGCCCATAATACATGAAAAGTGCATATAACATAATAATAAAAAGACAGACCTTTAGAAATAAGACTCAAATTTTACAATACAATTAATTCACAGAAAAGAAAATACAAAAGGTTACCCAACATGTGATTAAATGTTGAGAAGAAACATAAAAAACAACTTATACTCAAAATGAAATGCTTTCCCCTCTATCAGTTTTAGTATAAATTATAAAACCTGGTGATATCCAGTTAGAAATACGAGGAAGGAAGTGCTGTCACATTATTTCTGGAAATGACAGAGAACAATCAGGGAGCATGCATAAAATTTTTTAAATGGACAAACACTTTGACATAGAAAATTTTTTGTTCTTAGATTTGACCCTAGAGTAACATGCAGTTATGCACAAATATTAGTAGTTTATAACTACCCAGCATTTGTATCAGCAAAATTTGTAGCCAAGCATCAACAAAATAAAAACACTATATAATATAGCTGTTAAATGAGGCAAATTTATATAACTTTTCCATGAAAATATGTTCAGGATATTTTGTTAGAGAATTTTAAGTTCAAATTTCAGACAAATTTTTCTAATATATATTGCTGTTGCTTTTCAGTCACTCAGTCGCGTCTGACTCTTTGTGACCCCATGGCTGCACTATGCCAGGCTTCCCTGTCCTTTATGATCTCCCAGAGCTTGTCAGACTCATGTCCGTTTGGTCAGTGATGCCATCCAACCACCTCATCCTCTGTTGTCCCCTTCTCCTCCTGCCTTCAATCTTTCCCAGCATCAGGGTCTTTTCAAATGAATCTGATCTTCACATCAGGTGACCAAAGTATTGGAGTTTCAGCTTCTACATCAGTCCTTCCAATGAAAATTCAGGACTGATTTCCTTTAGGATGGACTGGTTGGATCTCCTTGCAGTTCAAGGGACTCTCAAGAGTCTTCTCCAACACCACAGTTCAAAGGCATCAATTCTTCTGTGCTCAGTTTTCTTTATAGTCCAACTCTCACATCCATACATAACTACTGGACAAACCACAGCTTTGACTAGATGGACCTGTGTTGGCAAAGTAATACCTCTGCTTTTTAATACACTGTCTAAATGAGTTTGAGTGAACTCCGGGAGTTGGTGATGGACAGGGAGGCCTGGCGTGCTGTGATTCATGGGGTCACGGAGAGTCGGACACGACTGAGCGACTGAACTGAACTGAACTGAACTGAAAGTTTGTCATAGCTTTTCTTCCAAGGAGCAAGTGCCTTTTAATTTCATGCCTGCAGTCACCATCTGCAGTGGTTTTGGAGCCCCCCAAAATAAAGTCTGCGAATGTTTCCATTGTTTCCCCATCTATTTGCCATGAAGTGATGGGACCAAATGACATGATCTTCTTTTTTGAATGCTGAGTTTTAAGCCAGTTTTTTCATTCTCCTCTTTCACTTCATTAACAGGCTCTTTAATTACTCTTTACTTTCTGCATTAAGGGTGGTGTCATCTGCATATCTGAGGTCATTAATATTTCTCCCAACAATCTTGACTCCAACTTGTGCTTCATCCAGCCCAGCATTTCTCATGATGTACTCTGCACATAAGTTAAATAAGCAGGGTGACAATATACAACCTTGATGTACTCATTTCCCAATTTGGAACCAGTATTTTCCATGTCCAGTTCTAACTGTTGTTTCTTGACCTGCAAACAAATTTCTCAGGAGGCAGGTCAGGTGGTCCAATAGTCCCATTTCTTTAAGAATTTTCCATAGTTTGTTGTGATCCACGATGTCAAAGGCTCTGGCATAGTCAATGAACAAGAAGTAGATGATTTTCTGGAATTTTCTTGCTTTTTCTATGATCCAGTGGATGTTGGCAATTTGATCTCTGGTTCCTCTGCCTTTTCTAAAACCAGCTTGTATATCTGGAAATTCTTGGTAAACATACTGTTGAAGCCTAGCTTGGAGTATTTTGAGTATTCTCTTGCTAGCATGTGAAATGAATGCAATTGTGCAGTAGTTTGAACATTCTTTGGCTTTGCCTTTCTTTGGGATTGGAATGAAAACTGACCTTTTCCAGTCCTGTGGACACTGCTGAGTTTTCCTCATTTGCTGGCATATTGAGTGCAGCACTTTAGAAGCACCTTCTTTAAGGATTCTAAATAGCTCAGCTGGAGTTCCATCATCTCCACTAGCTTTGCTAGTAGTAATGCTTCCTAAAGCCCACTGACTTTGCATTCCAGGATGTCTGTTTCTAAGTGAGTTTTCACACCATCATGGTTATCTGGGTCATTAAGATCTTTTTTGTATATTTCTTCTGTGTATTCTTGTCTCCTTTTTTAAATATCTTCTGCTTCTGTTACGTCCTTATCATTTCTGGCCTTTATTGTGCCCATCTTTGCATGAAATGTTCTCTTGGTATCTCTAATTTTCTTGAAGGGATTTCTAGTCTTTCCCATTCTATTGTTTGCCTCTATTTCTATGCATTGTTCACTTAGGAAGTCTTTCTTATCTCTCCTTGGTATTCTTTGTAACTCTGTATTCAGATGGGTATATCTTTTCTTTTCTCCTTTACCCTTCACTTCTCTTCTTTTCTCAGCTATTTGTAAGCTAATATATATATGTGTGTGTGTATGAGGATGATTTTTAAAATATGCATGCATATGTAAATTTATACAGAAACATACGTATATTCTTATAAGCAAGAAATAGAAAGTCTAGAGAGTTCAGAACCAAATGTTAATAATCATCACCTTGGGGGATAGAATTGGGGTAGGGATGAGATTAGATTTTCCCAGATTTTATTCCTTAAGAAAGAAGATGAGTTATGTGGGAATTTTATTTTCATTTTTCCCCTGTTGTTTTAATTTTTCTTTATTAAAAAAAAAACTGAAACAAAACTAAAATAAAACATAAACCAGCAGCACAATTTTGGAAATACCCTAGATTTTACATTTGAAGATGGAAGAAAAATGCTGGTGCATAATACAATTTAATCTTAGTACTCAAATTACATTTTGCAGATCTCTAAATAGTTTCCTTTAAAACTCATTCAAATGTTCATTCTGGGGAAATTGCTGAGCTTATTGGTAAGGAAGCAGAATATTAATGGACATTGAATTCAAGGAATGGTCCAAAAGGAGTTCACATGCACATCTCAGCAGGGTTTCCCTCTCTCTCTCTTAATATCCTAAAACTTCCTTGCTTACCCAGGAAATGAGATTCATAATGATCAAATATAAAATGATGTTAATATTTTGGTGGTTCAAGGAATGCAGGGTGAGCACAGAGAATTGCTGAGCATTTGCAGCACTAATCTTGGCCGGAACACTTGTGAGAGTCTGGTCT
This sequence comes from Moschus berezovskii, assembly GCF_049115385.1. Classification (NCBI taxonomy): domain Eukaryota; kingdom Metazoa; phylum Chordata; class Mammalia; order Artiodactyla; family Moschidae; genus Moschus; species Moschus berezovskii. The sequence continues at coordinate 13,066,993 of NC_142467.1, forward strand.
CTATTCTGTGGGATACAAAGAAGGTCTGTGGAAGCGCTCAGCTGGAACAAACAGGAATGTGGTGTGTCTCTGTGATTTCCTGTCCTCTCTTTTTTTCCACAGAGATAGGTCCTTTGGTAAAAAGACATCTGTGCTTTCTTCTTTCTCTTCAAGACTGAATGTCATGATTTAGAACACACAAATGTAATTTCAACTTTGACTGCCTGCTGGTTTATTTCATGCACCTGCTTTTGGAGGAAGGAGAGCAGGATTTTAAGAGGACATTTTGAGGCCAGAACTGACATTTGACCTGATACATCCCACAGGAACATGAAAAACAAAAGCACTTATTCATATAGGGTGATTTAAACAATGAAGGAACACATTTGCAATTATATTTACATATCAACACTTAGACTTCTTTCTTTCCTTGCTATTTTTTCTTTTTCTTGTCATGAATGAAAAGTTAAAATTTTCCTTTTTTTGTATGTATAGCCCCATATCAAATCCTGTATTGATTTATAAGTTAAACTTTGGTTTTTACTTCAGATGTTTTTATGTCTCTACACAATATTTTAAGTTTTGGGGCTTAAGTATAAACTACCTATGAAAATCTGCATAGAAAATTTCTAGTATGTGTGAACTCAGTTGTTTCTAACTAAAATATCTTCTATTAAAAATATATTCTCTTATTTCTGAGTGTTAGGCAATTCCAAAGACGAAACTTATAAAGAACCATCCTGAATGGTTTTGCTGAAAGTGTGACAGCTAATGAAGATTGATTTAACAAATAATTATCGGTCTTTAAGTTGCTTTCTGTATTAATAATAAATAGTTATGGAATCCAACCTAATTGCTAGCTGCTTAACTTCTTTTAGGGAAATAAATATCAGATTAAAAAGAAAACAAAAAAAGCAGATAAAATAGAGGCCTATTAAAACTAGATTATCTTATGTTTCTTTTTCTCATCAAAGACATGACTTTCTCCATCTTTACGCTTTGAACTGAAGGAGTCCATCTCTACTACTACAGAACAAAAGCTGCCCCAAATAACTAATTTCTTGAGGATTTTAAGTTATAGAAGCAAAAATTGAAAAAAAGTAGGAAACCTCAGATTGTAAATACAAGAGTAATGCTTCGGCTTTATAGTGACACCGTATATTTGCGATAGCTGACAAACAGCAGATGTCCTGAGACTTGTGAAAACATCTGCAACCATTACTGGAAGGTGTGAAAACAGTGATTCATTTCCTTTTTTGGTTTGTTTTGTGCATTCCCTTATAAGTCATTTTTCAACCAAATACTTTTTCTTTCTATCTTTCCTGTATGGGACTAAGTAAAATAAGAAATCTTGCAGCTCCAGAATATTGTTAGAGATGAGAAGCCATTATGATGATAGGTGATTTGTACTTTTTCTTCAGTCGACAATGCTGACTACATGGGTATGAAACCTGCCTTTTAATCTGAGAATATTTTCTATGCTCATTTGCTAAATTGGTTAGACTCAGTGACTTGAAAACAAAAATGAGTTAGTGATAGATTTTTTAAAATAAAATTTTGTCTTCCTGGATGGGGTCCTATTGTGCCGTGAAGGTAAAGCAGATGCCTACTTCCAGCAGGTTCTTCACGTGGCCTTCTGCTATTGAACCATCCGTTTGAGCTGGCTGAGAGTGAGCACACCTCAAGCCTCCCAGGAGAGTCCTTTCCACTTTTCCATTTGTAAAGCTCAATGTATTTCTGTTTCTCAGTGAAGTTAATGATGTGTTGAACTGAGTTGTAGATTTGCTGGGGATATGTAAAAGAGAAGGCTTCCCTGGTGGCTCAGATGGTAAAGAATCTGCCTGCGATGCAGGAGACCTGGGTTCGATCCTTGGGTTGGAAAGAGCCCCTGGAAGAAGAAATGGCAACCCACTCCAGTATTCTTGCCTGGAGAATTCCATGGACAGAGGAGTCTGGCAGCCTACAGTCCATGGGGTCATAAAAGTTGGACATGACTGAATGACTAATGCATTTACCCTGAAAAGAAGTGACCATATTATGGTACAGAGAGCTCTAGCTCAAAGTGAAAGTGTTAGGCTCTCAGTCGTGTCTGACTGCAATTCCATGACTCCATGGACTGTAGCCCACCAGTCTCCTCTGTCCCTGGAATTTTCCAGGCAATAATACTGGAGTAGGTTGCCATTCCCTTCTCTAGGGGATCATCCGGACCCAGGGATCGAACCTGGGTCTCCTGAATTATAGGCAGACTCTTTACTGTCTGAGTCACCACAGAAGCCCTAGCTCTAGCTGAGCGGAGTAAATAAAAAGAACTCTTGAAAGAAATACTGTTTTGCCCTGTGATACAATGGAATAGTGAACTAAGACTCCACGGAACTACACAGAATTGAGTCCTGTTTTATTCTACTTTTCCTGGCAAGGGGTTCTCCACTGTGTATAGCACAATAAAAAGTGGCCTCAGGATGGTAATCTCTGGGGCAAAGAACTTCTGTTTTCCTTAAGACCATTCAGACCATCATGTAGGCTATACTATTTTACATTCAATTTGAAAAGGGGTTTGCCAGCTCTGGACCTAACCTTCTTTTTCTCTTCAAATTCAGTTTCTCTTACTTCTTGCTTTTTGATTTATCCTCCTAACTTTTCAATGACAATATCTAAACATCGCTTGAAAGAACAATTAGGGTACTCAATTCTATAAAGTATAAACAAATATAAGATTGTTTATTTATTTAATTTTAGTTTATTTATTTAAAATATTATTTATTATAAATAAAATATTATTTATTATGTCTATATTTCTATTTTTCTTTTTTTTTTCAAAAAAAATCTGCTCAATGGCTACAGCTGCCTTTGACGGTCTTTTTCTGAAACACCCCCTCAGTGGACAGGGACAAGTACAAAAGTACAAACCATTATCATTTGTGAAGAGAGTCCTACCTAGAGCTAAAGAAAATGACTGCTTCAGAAGTGATGAAGGAGAAGCTATGGGTTTCTCTGTGGAAAGCTGAGGGAGAAGTGAGCCCAAGATGATAAAATGAATGGCTCTACTAATTCAAAATGATGTTAAGGCTCTGATTTCTTTTGTACCCAAAGTATTGTTTCATCCAAAAAACCTTGTCCTGGGGGGATTTTCAAGTGCTGAATTCTGTTAAACCGGAACTGTCACCAAAACACAAAGTACTGAATAAAGATCCTTGAAAGAATCTAAGAAAAATAATAAATACTTAGGGATTTCCTAAGTAATCATAAGGGGCCAAGCATGCAAGCAAAATCTGAACCATTTACAAAGTCCAATCAAGCTGAAATAATAATTACTTACTATATGACTATTATTTGCAAGACACTGGGATATGGCTATGTTGAAACGTTGGTGAATAGGATGCAATTTCTGATACAAAGAGCCCACTGTCCAGTGAAGAAAGCAGACATAAGCGGATAGAGATAAGGGCGCTACTACAGTCTCTGAAGGATGTAGCTTAGAATCAGAAAAGAATAAGGCACAACTCAAGGTCTACAAATCCCACTTAATGAAAAAGTTTTTCTTTTCTTCTCTTCCCACCAAGCCAGCTTTTTGTGATGTTTAAACCAGGGTTTCAATGCCTCTCCACAATTTATTATTACTGAATAGTAGATCTGAGATCTCCTTTCCTCTACCCATAAGGTAATTTCTATAAAATGGCTTCTCTAATTGAATCATTTAACGCATATATAAAGATCATTGTGTGCCAAAGACTAGTTTCAATACCTCAATCAAAAGAAATTGCATATACAGTTCTTAATGTAAACAAACTTCTGGAGAAATACAATATAGAAAATTAGAAGAGTGCTTGAAAATAATATTAATGAATAAATAAAATTTATATTTTCAAGTGTGCTATTGCAACCAATTTACCAGATCTTCATGTTAAAATACACAGAATTGATACAGGGATATCAAGTTCACATTTATTCTATGCATTCATTCACACATGTGCAGACACACATGTGATTTTACCGTACATATTATTGTAGTAAAAGCTATCTTAAAACAGAAATTGTTACAATCTTTCTTCCTTAGTCATTTATTTTTTGGTTAAATGAATCAATTGACTAAATCTTTAAATATTTAAAAAACTGAATTGACAGTACACAGATAACTATTGAGATAAGAACAAAATTAGATTCCTGAAATGTTCTTGTCTATCTATGAGAAAAAGAGTACAAATATGATTTTTAAAATTATATTTGGGATATTTTGGTCATATTGCTGGAAGAGCGAATTTCCTTTAAATTTCTTAAATGCACAAAGTTCCAGGCATACTGTATATATTTTTTCTACCATATGATTTCCCTCAAAGTACTACTGAATTTATGTGAATTTCATCTGGTGGAAAAGAGCCACAGTGGTACTATTGATTTTTGCACATGAACTGAATAGAACTGATTTATGAAAAAATAATGTTGAAGCAAAATAGCTTAGGTTCAACATTTTCTATGTTCTTATACGTGCATGCATGCTTGGTCGCAACTCTTTGTGACGCTATGGACCATAGCCTGCCAGGATTCTTTGTCCATGGGATTCTCCAGGAAAGAATATTGGAGTGGATTGCCATGCCCTCCTCTAGGGGATCTTCCCAACCCAGGGATCAAACCCATCTCTCTTAGGTCTCCTGCACTGGCAAGCACGTTCTTTACCACCAGCACCACCTGGGAAACCCATATTCTTACACAGCCTAGCTTAAATAGAAAGATATGTTTCTATCTTTCAACCCACTCCAGTGTTCTTGCCTGGAGAATCCCAGGGACGGGGGAGCCTGGTGGGCTGCCGTCTATGGGGTCACACAGAGTTGGACACGACTGAAGTGACTTAGCAGCAGCAGCAGCATGTTTCTTCAACTTTATTTTCTGTCATATACGTGAAATGTCTACTTTGTCTTTAAATATGACAGAGAGAAAGAGAGAATTAATTCATGAAATCTTGAATAGGAGTCTCTTCATCAACCAGCCATCAGTGTTGCCCCCAAAAGGGGCTTTGGACACAGATAAAAACAGTCAAATGGAGTTCACTAGATGGGGCTTTGAGTAATTTGTGAAATGGTAATGAAACTACGTGGGTTTTTTTTTCTTTTTTTTTTTTACGTATAAGAGATCAGCCTATGCCTTGATAATATTAAACCAAGTGACATGCAGAACATTTTTCACCTGGGTTTTTTGTCATTTCAGTGTTGAGAAGAGGCAGAAATCAAGGCAAGGCAAACCCCAGGAAAACGTGTCAAGTAAGAAAAGAAGCAGCAATCTCAGGCTTAGAGAGCGCAGAGACTGAGCCATCCGACCCAGCTGCTCTCCCTTGGACTTTGTGGTCATCATCTCTTTGTCTGTGTTTAGTGACCTTCACCTTTAGCCTTACATTATTCAGGAGATCGATCCTGGGTGTTCATTGGAAGGACTGATGCTACGGCTGAAACGCCAATACTTTGGCCACCTCATGCGATGAGTTGACTCACTGGAAAAGACTCTGATGCTGGGAGGGATTGGGGGCAGGAGGAGACGGGGACGACAGAGGATAAGATGGCTGGATGGCATCACCGACTCGATGGACATGAGTTTGAGTGAACTCCAGGAGTTGGTGATGGACAGGGAGGCCTGGCGTGCTGTGACTCATGGGGTCGCAAAAAGTTGGACATGACTGAGCGACTGAACTGAACTTGATGCAGTCAAGACTCTATTTTCCAAAGTTCCATAAGGTGGCTCCTTTCTTTTCTACTTCACGTGCCGTGTTAGTCGCTTAGCCATGTCCAACTCTGCGACACCATGGACTATAGAGCCTGCCAGACACCTCTGTCCATGGAATTCTCCAGGCAAGAATACTGGAGTGAATTTTCATTCCCTTCTCTAGGGGATTTTTCTGATCCAGGAAATACAGGTTTCCTGTATTGCAGGCAGACTCTTTACCATCTGAGCCACCAGGAAAGCCTGTTCAGTTCAGTTTCAGTTCAGTCGCTTAGTCATGTCTGACTCTTTGCGAACCCATAGACTGCAGCATGCCAAGTTTCCCTGTCCTTCACCAACTCCCAGAGCTGGCTTAAACTCCTGTCCATCGAATTGGTGATGCCATCTCACCATCTCATCCTCGGTCGTCCCCTTCTCCTCCTGCCTTCAATCTTTCCCAGCATCAGGGTCTTTTCCAGTGAGTCAGTTCTTCGCATCAGGTGGCCAAAGTATTGGCGTTTCAGCTTCAGCATCACTCCTTCCAATAAACATTCAGGACTGATTTCCTTTAGGATTGACTGGCTTGATCTCCTTGAAGTCCAAGGGACTCTCAAGAGACTTCTCCAACACCACAGCTCAAAATCATCAAATAGTGTGTATTTATAACAGATTCAGTTGTCAAGGCAAGAATACTGGAGTTGCCATTCCTTTCTCCAGGGGATCTTCCTGACCCAGGGATCGAACCCTGGTCTCCAGCATTGCTGACAGATTCTTTACCGACTGAGCTACAAGGGAAGCTCTGGAGAGTTCTATGGGTGCAAACTAAAGTGCTGAACCATATATATTCACTTCCACAGTATCATACCAAACAATTTTATCATTTCCCAAGTTTTCTCATGCTACCCTTTGTAGAACCTCCTCCCCTCACACTTAACCTTGGCACCAGTGATCTGCTTTCTGCCCTACCATTTGGCATTTTTTCCAGAATGCCACATATCTGGAATCAAACAATAAGAAATTCTTTCAGTCTAGCTTCTTTCACTTAGAAAAATACACTTAGATTCTTGTATATTGTGAAAATCCATAATTATTTTTCTTTATCTAGCTTGGTGATATTCTACTTTATGGATAATCCACCTGTGTATGTTTATCCACTCTTGTGCTGAAAGACATTTGCATTATTTCCAATTTTGGAGCTTGTGGATGAAACTGCTATGAACATAAATGTACAAGTATTTATAAGCATAATATTGCAGTTCCCTTAGTAAATGCCCAGGAGTTGGAAAGCTGAGTTTATGATAAGAAAATCGTATGTTTATATTTATATGTAACTGCCAAAGTATCTTCCACGGTTGCTACACCATTTTACATTCCCATCAAGTAGCTCTTCACATTCACATTCAATGCTGCCATTTTTTTTTCTTTTCAGTCATTTTAATATGTGTGTGGTTGTAGCTCATTGAAATGTTAATTTCCTTTAATGATGAATGATGTTGATTGTATATTCACATGCTTATTTTTCATCTGAATATCTTCTTTGGTGAAATCTCTCTCTCTCTCTCTTTTAATTGCTAAGTCCTTTATATGCTGTGCATGAAAGTCTCTTGTCAGATATGTGATTTGCATATATTTCCTCCCAGGATGAGGTTTGTCTTTTTATTATCTTAACAGTGTTGTTTATTTTTAAATTCATTTATTTGGCTGTGTTGAGTCTCAGTTAGAGCACGCAGGATCTTCACCGTGTCGTGCATTATCTTTACTTATGGCACATGGATTCTCTAGCTGTGGCACATGGGCTCTGGAGCCCGTTGGGGCTCAGTAGTTATGCTGGGCGGGCTTAGTTGGTCTGCAACATGTGTGATCTTAGTTTTCCAATGAGGGGTTGAACCTGTATCCCTTGTACTGCAAAGCAGATTCTCAACCAGTGCACCACCAGGGAAGTCCCCTTAACAGTGCATTTTTACAAAGCAAAATATTTTAATTTTGATAATTTATCCAAGTTATAATTGTTTTCTTTTATGAATCTTGCTTTTCCAATCATGTTCAAAAAGTAAGTGCAAAAATAATTCACACAGATTTTTTCTTGCGTCTGTCTCTAGAATTTTATAGTTTTAGGGTTTTCATTAACACTTAATAAATTGAGTTAATGTCTGTGTAAACTTTGCGCTATGTTTCAAAGCTCACATCTTTGTGTTTGAAAATTGTTGTTACAGCACTATTTATTGAAAGACTACTTTCTTGATTTGCATTTGCACCTTCGTCAGAATCATTTTACTTTATTAGAATAGATGTAGTTCTGTTCTTTATAGTTTGTTTCACTGATCTATCCTTTCATTAATACTACATTTTGAATACTGCAGCATTTGGTAAGTCTTGAAAGCAAATAGTGTGAGTCCTCTGCAACTTTGTTAATTTGCCTCAAACCCATGTTACCTTAGTTTCTTTGCCTTTCCACACAAATTTTAGAATTAGTTTGTGAATATTAACAGAAAATATTGATTGATTTTCAAATATTGAACCAGTCCACATTTCCTGGGGTAAATCCCACTTGGTCAAGATAAATTATCTGTCTTATGTATTATATATTCAATTAGCTAATATTTTGTTGAGGATTTTTGCGTCTATGTTCATGAGAGATACTTCTCACCGTTTTTCTTATAAAATTCTGGTTTGGTTTTAGTGTTGAAATAATGTTGGCCACATCAGATGGTCTGATAAATGTATTCTCTTCTATTTTCTGGAACTTATTGTATAAACCTGTTATTATTTCTTCCTTATCTATTAGGTCACATCCACAAACAAAATCACTTGGGCATGGAGTTCTTTTTGAATGGAACTCAATTTCCTTACTAAATAAAGGGCTATTCCAGCTATTTATTTCTCCTTGAGTACATTTTTATAGTTTGCATCTTTTGAAAAATTATTTATGATATCTAAGTTTCAGAACTAACAAGCAAAGAATTATTTATGACATTTCTGTATTAGTCTGGTACTGTCTTTGGTATTAGTAGTGATGGCTCTTTATAATTTTTTTATAATGGTAGGTTGCATTTTCTCATTTTTTTTGGTTAGTCTGGCCAGAGATTTGCCAATTTTATTTATTTTTTTCAAAAAATCAGATTTTGGCTTCACAGATTTTCACTTATCACTTTTTTTTGTGTTCAAATTCATTGATTTCTACTTATCTTTATTATTTCCTCTCTTCTGCTTTAGGCTTACTTTGATTTCTTCTAGTTTCCTAAGGTAGAAAGTAAGATTACTACTCTGAGTCCTTTCTTCCTTTTTGAATTTGACATTTAATGCTATACATTTTCTTTTATACGTGTTCTCCCCTGCCGCCGCTGCTGCTGCTCAGTCTCTAAGTCATGTGCAACTCTTTGTGACCCAGTGGACTGCAGCCCTCCAGGCTCCTCTGTCCAGGGGATTCACAGGCATGAATACTGGAGTGGGCTGCCATTTCCTTCTCTAGAGGATCCTCCCGACCCAGGGGTTGAACTTGTGTCTCCTGCATTGCAGGAAGATTCTTTACCACTAAATCACTAGGGAAGCTCCTTTACTCCTCTTAAGCACCGCTTTTGTTACACACATCATATTTTTATATGTTGAATTTTTATATGGGTTTATTTCAAATTATTTTTAAGTTTTCCTGCAGATGTCTTCTTTGACCCATGGATTAATTAAAATCTATAAAGTATTTGGAGACTTTTTGAAATATTTGTGTTGCTGTTGATTTCTCTATTAATTCCATTATGATCCAAAAACATGTCAAATGGTTTCTGCTTTAGTTAACCCGGGTTGGCAGTTCGGCTGTGCTTGCTGTCACTGTTGCTACCCCCAGGGTACTACAGGCTTCAGTTTTCTGTGGTTGTACCTTGTGTCTGGTGTGGGAGTTTTTTTGCCAGAACAGGCATTTTAGGTTGCCCCTTGAAGCTTTTCTCTGGAAAAGATCTCTTTGCATGCTTTTGTTCCACTACTGTCTTCTCCCCACAGTATTCTACTCTTACTTATAGTTAGCAATTTGAAGTGTGTTAGTTTGATAGTGGCAGGCATTGTGGCAGGACCTTCTCTGCTGTTTCGATTAAGTCTCGTCTTAGTCAGGTACTGAATCCTGTGTCTCAGGGATGGAGTCTTCTCAGTTCTCTTCCTGTCTGTCTTCTCAGTTCTGAGCTCAGGGTATAATCCTACTCCCTACCCAGGAGTAGGTATTTTCACCTGCCCTTCTTTCCTTTCTCAAACTGACCTTAGTTTTCCCTAGTGTTTGAAGGGTGAGAATTTCTTTCCCTTCTCTTAAGGCTTCTTTACCTCCTGCAAGGTGGTTCCACACAGAACAGTTTCTTAAGCTTATTTTGGATCTTGTCTGTGAGCCTCTGTAGAAGTTCATGTAAGAAGCCTGCAAGAGCATGTCATCTCCCTCAATTTTTTCTCTGCCTGACTTCACTGTGTCCTACTGGTCAACAGTCTACCAGTTCTCACCAGCAGCTGGCTGGACATGGTGTCTAGGAAGCAAGCACTTCATATTTCCCCTATCCTTGCAGGTATCAATCTCTTCTCAGATTTTGGGCCATTGATTTGCTCTGTGATCTCAGGTCTCTGATGTTTCAACAAAGTCATGAATTTTAAGTTAATCTGACTTCTTTTCATTGCATAGATGGGCACAACACTTCTTCCAGCTCACAGTATCTTGGAAATCTCCACTTACATTTTTTGTTAAAAACTAAGAGGAGAGTGCCAGAGACTTTGTCCCAAATGTGAAATCGTTTTAAGCTTCTCTTCCTTTATAAGATACATCAGTCAAGCAAGGAGTTAGAAGAAACAAGGCAAGGAGGGTGGCTTTTGAGAAGAAATGGGTAATATAGCCTTAATGGCTTTGCACTCCTTTTCTTCATCTACTAGAAAAGTCCATACCTAGCACCAAAGTTCAAAATTACTCTTGTTATTGCACTTCTAGATTAGAATTGTTCTTGGGGATATAGTGAGAGATCCAGAAGAAGTGAGCTGCTTGTAGAGGCCAATAGTATGAAACATGAGGTTGCCCATTACTTAATAAATACTCTATCTGTTGTTAAAGTTTTAAAGTATATATAGCTCAGTTGGGAAAGAATCTGCCTGTAATGCAGGAGACCCGGGTTCAATTCCTGGGTTGGGAAGATCCCTTGGAGAAGGGAATGGCAACCCACTCCAGTATTCTTGCCTGGACAATCCCATGGACAGAGGAGCCTGGCAGGCTACAGTCCATGGGGTCACAAGAGTCGGACATGACTTAGCGACTAAACAACCACCAACCACAGTTTTCTTCATTGCAAGAATACTTTGAATTTATTCTGGCAGGCAACAGATTATACCATTAATCTAGAAGATCAGAAACACTGGAGTTCTCATTTTGTACTTGTCATTAACTTCTTGGCAGACTCTGGATAAGTTAACTGCTTTGGATCTTAAAATTGTAAACTCTGCAAATGGAAATACTGCATGCAATGTGAATTATACATTGGGGTGGTGACACTCTAATGAGGTAATGTTCTTGAGAACCATTAGACAAGTATGAAGGTCTATCCAAACAAGTAATACAATTTCAGCATTAGTTTATTGTCATAGATTCTTAAAGTGAACAGGACACTCAACACCAAACCTCATGGAGAATCAGAGCACTCTCTGTTCTGATGTTTTTTGGATGAACTCGGAAATTTCAAGCTCTTTCCAATTTTCCTTAACTCTTTGCTTGTACCAATAAGATACGATTATTTAACAGTTACTTCAGAAAATCTCCATGCAAAGTTTTTCTGCTCTGACTGTCCTCCAGTTATACCTGTTTTAGTTGATGTTTTGTGCTGCCAAGTCTTCACCATCCACAAGTTTTTCAGTTATCTTTATGAATGAGCAATTTTTCCGCTCATGGACCGACCCATTTTGTACTATGTTTCATTTCATAGGTGAAATTTTCTCTTAAACTAAGGATTTAAGGTCTTCAGCAACAGCAAATAAAAACTATCCAAAGCTCAGGGAAACCTGATGAGCAAGCATGATGAGAATAGGAGACACAGGTAGACTGCACAGAGTTGGAAGGAAACTCCAGTAACTTAGGCTGCTCTCTCGCTTCTTCTTAGATACGCTGACGCTCTTCTAAGTCCTGGCCATCTTCAGGTCTCTCGTCTGCTCCTCTCCATTCTCTTGTCAGCTATCTTCCACAGCAAGGCCCCTGATTTCTAGTCCCTCAAAACTTTGGACTGTACTCCACTCTGAACAACCAAGTGCTGACTATGGCCTAAACTCCACAATTTCAAATTTTGAAGATTGTATCCTAGTATTACATTTAAAAGGATGAATTGGTGGGTTGCAGGTTGACAAAATATTCAGAAGCCTTACTGAAGCTGTGTCACAACTGGGAAAAAGAACCTTGCTTCAACTTGCTTTCATTCATCCGTAGCTCTTGCATTGCTTTTTTCTCTTGATGTGTTGGAGAAAGCTCAAATCCCAAGTCTTCCCTGAAAAATGACAATTACATTTTGTATTGTGCTGGATTTTATGTAAGGAAAGCTTTAGTAAAAGACATAGATGATGTATAAAAATATATTAGAGGTATGAGAACTACAAAAGTGGAAGAATGTTGCACTAGTTTTCTCATCTGTTTGTTAAAGAAAGGGTATGGTGCATATATTTGATTTACTGAATGTTAATTAAAAACCTTGATATTAATTAGTATTTTGTTAGTCACTCAACTAATTTATGTTTATTATTACTCTTTTGGTAGGTCAGCATTATTTAATTTTTAATTACTTGTTCACTAGTTTTAAATAAAAGAAACTCAACCCAAGCAGATATAATTATGATCAACTTAGACTTTATCCTAGAGGTTGAATAACTAATTATTCAGAACTAGTTTAAATAATGGACTTCCTTGGTGGCTCAGATGGTAAAGAATCTGCCTGCAATGTGGGAGACCTGGGTTCGACCCCTGGGTTGGGAAGATCCCCTGAAGAAGGGAATGGCTAGCCACTCCATCATTTTTGCCTGAAGAATCCCATGGACAAAGGAGCCTGGTGGGCTACAGTCCATAGGATCTCAAAGAGTTGGACATGACTGAGTGACTAACACACATATACAATATTAATAGTATTTAATATTTTTCTACTTAAATAACTTTCAAATATCTTCTACATATTTTATTTAATTCTCATAACTAACTTGTGAAATGTATTATCCTTATAATTTGTCCTATGCAAAGAAAGTAAGAACAACTGAAAGCCTGGTCCACATTTCCACCTCGAGGATTGGGGCTCATAGATCTTTTATGTTTTTCACAATACAATTTTGTTTGTCTGTAGTTATCTGCTGGAGAAAGAAATGGCAATCCACTCCAGTATTCTTGCTTTGGAGAATCCTATGGACAGAGGAGCCTGGGGGGTTTTGGTCCATGTGGTGGCAGAGTGTCAGACCCCACTGAGTAAATAACACACACACAGTTATTTATCTGCATGTGTTGTGAGATTATTCACAAAGATTTATACATAGCAACATTTTGTTTTCTTATCCAAAATAAATATTTGTTCATTAATGGAAAGAGTCATGATATTGTAAAAACAAAATGTTATTTGCATTTCTTCTTGAGTCCCCCCTTTAGAAATCCTCCTGCTCATGTAGGTTAGTTCAGTTCAGTCGCTCTGTCGTGTCTGACTCTTTGCGACCCCATGAATCACAGCAGGCCAGGCTTCCCTGTCCATCACCAACTCCTGGAGTTCACTCAAACTCATGTCCATCGAGCTGGTGATGCCATCCAGCCATCACATTCTCTGTCGTCCCCTTCTCCTCCCACCCCCAATCCCTCCCATCATCAGAGTCTTTTCCAGTGAGTAAACTCGTCGCATGAGGTGGCCAAAGTATTGCAGTTTCAGTTTTAGCATCAGTCCTTCCAATGAACACCCAGGATCAACCTCCTTTAGAATGGACTGGTTGGATCTCCTTGCAGTCCAAGGGACTCTCAAGAGTTTTCTCCAGCACCACAGCTCAAAAGCATCAATTCTTCGGTGATCAGCTTTCTTCACAGTCCAACTCTCACATCCATACATGACCACGGGAAAAACCATAGCCTTGACTAGATGGACCTTGGCTGGCAAAGTAATGTCTCTGCTTTTTAATATGCTATCTAGGTTGGTCATAACTTTACTTCCAAGGAGTAAGTGTCTTTTAATTTCATGGCTTCAATCAGCATCTGCTATCATTTAGTCAAATAATTTTCCTTCTGTGTTTAAAGCCATTGGTAGTTCTCCTGTGTCAAACTCTTCTTTCAAAGTCAGATTAGACCTGCAATATTTGTAATAGTATCACTTTCACCAGATAACATAAAATTTTAAAAATATGCTCCATAATTCAAATCTCACACAATAGTGAGTTGGGAGTTGCAGCGTGTTAAAATAGACGATTGTATGGAGAAATAATTTTGTCTTGTTATTCTGAATTCTATCTCTCCCAGAAATCATGACCAGCATCCAAATAGTATACATTCTACACTTTATCAAATGGTAGGGACAGTGGCAAGCCCTAGACATCACGTTGGGAACGTTGTAAAGATAAGAACAATATAGATGTTTGGCAAAACCCACTACAATATTGTAATTAGCCTCCAGTTAAAATAAATAAATTAATTAAAAAAAAAGAAAAGAAAAAAATCCCAGATGCATATCAGAAAAATAAAAATAAAAGAGCAATGTAGATGCACAACAAATCAGATTCTGCAGTTCCATCCTTAATATCAATACTACTAGCCTTTTAAGTCCAAACAGCCACTAGCTTACTCTCTAATTTAACATGATTTTATTATTCTAGGAAATTGTTACTCAGAAAAAGTTGCACATATTATATTGTTTATTTCATATACTTCCTGAAAAGTCCATCTCTCTGAACAATAGACTAGTCTTCAGTCGTTTGTTTAAGTAGGATCATCAAATTGCTTTTCACTCTCCAAGTTTCCTTTCAAATCCTAACATTTCTGGGGTCACTAATCTTAAGCTATCATTTCACAACCTTAAGCCAATTCCTATCAGGTCTTCAGTATTCAAAGACCTGCAAACTAGCTCCTCCAACCTCCAAATGGCCCTGGTCTTCCAAGATACTAAGACTGTCAGGATGGTGGTCTCTCTTACTGTAGTAAATAACAAGCTTGGCTTTGCTCAGTGCATAAGGTATTTTTGTGATCTGTGGGAAATTATCAGCAAAGTTAATGGTCTACATGTAAAAGTCAAAATCGACACTCTACTTAGAGAAGATGTTCTAATTCTTTTTTCTCGCAGGGCAGGTACTAGTCTCTGCTGTGAAGCATGAACATCTTGTCTTCAACGCTCCCCTTTCAGACCCTATCTTCTTGGGCTCTGCACTCACTCCTTTCTTCCTACTTTTACCATCAGGTCTGGCTGATGCCTCACGCCCCATGCACACATACAGGCTTCATCACATCACCACTGTGCCCAGTAGAAAAGCGTGATATAAACAAATTAGCTGATGAACATTCAGTTCAGTTCAGTTCAGTCACTAGGTCGTGTCCGACTCTCCACGACCCCATGAATCATAGCACACCAGGCCTCCCTGTCCATCACCAACTCCCGGAGTTCACTCAAACTCATGTCCATCGAGCTGGTGATGCCATCCAACCATCTCATTCTCTGTCATCCCCTTCTCCTCCCGCCCCCAATCCTTCCCAGCATCAGAGTCTTTTCCAGTGAGTCAACTCTTCACATGAGGTGACCAAAGTATTGGAGTTTCAGCTTTAGCATCAGTCCCTCCAATGAACACCCAGGATCAATCTCCTTCGGAATGGACTGGTTGGATACCTGATAAAGACCCTGTCGGCTTTTCCTAGAGATCGTTCCTGTGAAAATGTCTCTAGCAGCAATCGAATTAAGTGGATATGAAAGATACATTTTTGAGGGCTTCCTGCTCTCTCCCACCTTGAATGTTTTCAGTCTTTTTTCCATGTAAAGTTTTGACTTTGCAGATTGTTAGGGCTTGAAATCCAACTCTTTTTCATGGGCATGTGTTTTGCTTTTAATTTCTTCTCAGAACTCAAGTGAGCAGCTCATTTCGAACCCTTAGATAAAAATCATGTTTTTTCTTTCTCTCACTAGAAACAAAAAATATTCAGATACACTGTAGCCAAGTTTAAAAAATTTTTGGAAAGGAAAATAATCACTGAAACATCTTTCCAGTGGGGAAAAAATAGATCACCAAAGCAAAGATTATTTATACCCAACAGTTTGAGCGCTAATCTGTGATTTTAAAATTTAAATAAACTCATTTATTATACAAATCTACATTACAAACTTAATATTACAAATATTAAAATGAACACTGAGTTTGTGTTACATAACTGTCAATAGAGAACCAAATACTGAGCTGCTATTATTTGAAGAAGAGACTATTACAAATTTACATTTGATGGAGGAGCCTGGTAGGCTGCCGTCCGTGGGGTTGCTAAGGACACGACTGAGTGACTTCACTTTCACACATTGGAGAAGGAAATGGCAACCCATTCCAGTGTTCTTGCCTGGAGAATCCCAGGGATGGGGGAGCCTGGTGGGCTTCTGTCTATGGGGTCACACAGAGTCAGACACGACTGAAGTGACACAGCAGCAGCAGCCCTTTCTCACTATAATATGACATGCAGTTTTCATTAAGCAACAGCTGTTAGCCTATTTCTTTTGTTAAGGTTTATTCTATCCGAAATATGGAAGCTACATTATTCAACTTCTTTTGAAAGGAAGTATATAAGTCCAAGTCATATCTGTGGAGTACAGTGATCTGTGCCAATGAAATTTAAGTTTCTTAATTTTATTTGAATGTAAATTACTGCTGCCTCCACAGTACATTCCTGTTCATTAAGAAGTAATTTTGAAAGGCTGCCTACTTTCAGAGAATTCTATTCCAGCACTTCTTTTTTGCATTCTAGAGGCATTTACGATAACAGTATGGATCATTTTAAGGAAATTCATTTTCACATACAAGTCAAATGGGAGTCTTTTAGAAAACAACCTTGTTGGAGTGAAAAATGTGCTTTGGAATACATTTTACTGTCTCACTAGCAAAGGGACTTTTTTTTTTTTATCAGTAAAAGGATGCTTTATAAGTGATAATGAGATTTATAGTTTTCTGATAAGAATTTTATAGTACTCTGCCTTAAGATAATAGTCATTACCCTAGAGACTCCAGTGTTGGAGGCGCAAGTACCCATAAAAACAGTGGCAGCCTTAAGCTTAGTATCACGATCACCTCATTTATTTGATGTTAGGCGAAATGGATTTCAATGTGACAATGAATCAGGGAGTTATTCTGCTGTCTCAATTTTTCTTAACTTGACTACTCTGAAAGAAATGACTCACAAAAATATATTCTGCTTATTTTAACTTTTAAAAGAACTCTTCTGTAGCTCTGTCTTTCTCTGTCACACACATACACACAAACAATAATACATATACACACATGCCAGTATCATCTCTCTTAACATGATCACCCCACTATCACTTTCTCTAAGCTATGACGGTGTTTTGTTTATTTGTTTACTTCACTTTGTATTATTTGGTTAATACCAAGGATAGCAAATCATTCCTTTGATATGGAAATTAGTCTGTATGTTGTTTGCTGACTCTCAGGTTTCTCAACAGAAGGAAAGTCTTAAGGTTCTTTCTCTTTACTTGGCTACATTTGTGGCAAGGATGCCCCTTAGAGAATAGAGTTTGCCTGATGGAGTTGGATTCCTCTATGTGAGTGTGTGTGCACTTGTGTATATGGGTCTGTATGTGTGTGTACTTTGAGCCCTGTCCCCTGAGGAAGTCTCTCTCTTTGACTACAGTCAAAGAGGCTCCTCTGAGTCTTCTTTCTGACTAGAACTTGTCCTTTGATCTAAAATTCCACAGAAGTTTATTAACATGCTTGCTGTGCAAATAAGTGGGAATACTTAGTGATGAATGCTTAACGGGATGGTTAGAACTTGAGCACGTATGATGTCTTCACGAGGAATAATAGTTTATAGAAAAGTGGCACGATCAAGGAAAAGGATTTTGAGCTTTTAGGATGGCAACTTTTGGGAAGGTAACTATAGGAAGGGGCTAATAGAAGATAAGGACTAGTTCAGTTCAGTTCAGTCTCCTAATTGTGTCTCTTTGCGAGAGCATAGACTGCAGCAAGCCAGGCTTCCCTGTCCATCACCAACTCCCCAGAGCTTGCTCAAACTCATGTCCATTGATTCGGTGATGCCATCCAACCATCTCATCCTCTGCCGTCCCCTTCTCCTCCCTCCTTCAATCTTTCCCAGCACCAGAGTCTTTTCCAATGAGTCAGTTGTTCACATCAGGTGGCCAAATTATCGTAGTTTCAGCTTCAGCATCAGTCCTTCCAATGAATATTAGGACTGATTTCCTTTAGGATGGACTGATTGGATCTCCTTGCTGTCCAGGGGGCTCTCAAGAGTCTCCTCCAACACCACAGTTCAACAGCATCCATTCTTCAGTGCTCAGCTTTCTTTATAGTCCAACTGTCACATCCATACATGACTGCTGGAAAAACCGTAGCTTTGACTAGATGGACTTTTGTTGGCAAAGGAATGTCTCTGCTTTTTAATATGATGTCTAAGTTGGTCATGGCTTTTCATCCAAGAAGCAAGTCTCTTTAATTTCATGGCTGCAGTCACCATCTGCAGTGATTTTGGAACTCAAAAAAATAAAGTCTGTCACTGTTTCCCCATCTATTTGCCATGAAGTGATGGGACCAAATGCCATAATCTTAGTTTTCTTAATGTTGAGCTTTAAGCCAACTGTTTCAGTATTCTCTTTCACTCTCATCAAAAGGCTCTTTAGTTCTTCGTTTTCTGCCATAAGGGTGGTGTCATCTGCATATGTAAAATTATTGATATTTCTCCCGGCAATCTTGATTCCAGCTTGTGCTTCATCCAGCCCAGCATTTTGCATGAGGTACTCTGCATATAAGTTACATAAGCAGGGTGACAATATACAGCCTTGACGTACTCCTTTTCCGATTTGGAACCAGTCGGTTCTGTTGTTCCATGTCCAGTTCGAACCTTCTCAACCTGCATACAGATTGCTCAGGAGTTAGGTCAGGTGGTCTGGTGCTCCCATCTCTTTAATTTTCCACAGTTTGTTGTGATCCACAGTCAAAGGCTTTGGCATAGTCAATAAAGCTGAAGTAGATGTTTTTTTTTCTGGAAATCGCTTGCTTTATTGATGATCCAACAGATGTTGACAATTTGATCTCTGGTTCCTCTGCCTTTTCTAAATCCAGCTTGAACATCTGGAAGTTCACAGTTCAAGTAATGTTGAAGCCTGGTTTGGAGAATTTTGAGCATTACTTTGCTAGCGTGTGAGATGAATGCAATTGTGTGGTAGTTTGAACATTCTTTAGGATTTCCTTTCTTTGGTATTGGAAAGAAAATGGATCTTTTCCAGTCCTGTGGCCACTGTTGAATTTTCCAAATTTGCTGGCATATTGAGTGCAGCACCTTAACAGGATGAACCCCTTATTGAAAAATTCAGACTTAAATTGAAGAAAGTAGGGAAAACCATTAGACCATTAATGTACGACCTAAATCAAATTCTTTATGATGATATCATGGAAGCGACAAATAAATTCGAGGGATTAGATCTTATAGATAGAGTGCCTGAAGAACTATGGATGGAGATTCATGACATTGTACAGGAGACAGGGATCAAGACCATCCCCAAGAAAAATAAATGCAAAAAGGCAAATTGGTTGTCTGAGGAGGCCTTACAAATAGCTGAGAAAAGAAGATAAGTGAAAGACAAAGAAGAAAAAAATATATCCATTTGAATGCAGAGCTCCAAAGAATATCAAGGAGAGATAAGAAAGCCTTCCTCAGTGATCAATGCAAAGAAATAGAGGAAAACAATAGAATGGGAAAGACTAGAGATCTCTTCAAGAAAATTAGAGATACCAAGGGAACATTTCATGCAAAGATGGGCTCAATGAAGGACAGAAACGGTTTGGACCTAACAGAAGTAGAAAATATTGAGAAGAGGTGGTAGAAGAACTATACAAAAGAGATCTTCATGACCCAGATAACCACTCCCTTAGAAACAGACATCCTGGACTGTGAAGTCAAGTAGACCTTAGGAAGTATCACAAAGAAGAAAGGATGATGGAATTCCAGTTGAGCTATTTCAAATCCTAAAAGATGATGCTGTTAAGGACTAGTTCAGTTCAGTTCAGTCAAGGTAGTAAGGTTTATTTAAGCAGGTTCTTTCTGTAACATCTCTCAGATGATAAAGGTCTAGAATCTCCAATGATTAACTTCTGTCCTTCCTGGAGGAGACAGGAGGGAGGACACTTTTACAGATTTATGTCCCACTGTTAGGCAAATGGGGGAGAAAAGAGACTTTTTCTAGCATCTGCTTCTTTTCAGTTAATTTCAGCTCTAAATAACCCATATGCCAAAGTGGCATACTTTGGTTTGGCATATTCTGCAATCCTTCACCCGCATAGTTCAGTTTCAGCAAGAATCTCACTATGTCAGTTTAGAGAGAATACCCCATTGATATCCAGTCAGATTTCTCATCTCCACTCCTGATATCTTATCATCGTGGCCTGCATTCAGGAAGAATTCTATTAAGTCTGTTTAGCAAGAATTCCCCTTGCTAAACTTGTTGCCTTCTCATAGTAATCTTCCATCCACTGACTCCCCTCTTTCTGCTCATTGGCTATAAATCCCCAGTGGTCTTTGCTGTGTCTGGAGTTAAGCAGATCTCTCTCCCCTACCACAAAGTTTTGCCATCTATCACAACAGTTCTGAATAAAGGGTTTTTATTTCCCCCACTTTAACAAGTGTCAGAATAATTATTTATTTAACATCCCCATCATTAGCCATTCATTCTTGCTCTTGGCCTCATGACAAGAAGTCAGATGAAATTGGAAATTCATCTTGTAGAATTTCTAGGGAATCAATATCTTCTGATTGTTATTGTACATCTTCTCTAGAGTTTGCACAGTGAGGTGGATACACTAATATTGAATGCATGTCCAACATATTCAGAGCTACAAATGATTTGAATATGGAAAGGGAGGATGGATCACTGATTTCCCAACTTCTCCACTCCAAAGTTTTAGGCATGTCTCTTTTCATTCCTTTTTGAAAAGTCTCATAGGTGTGACACAATGAGAGGATGTTTGAATCACAGAATAAGAGGAAAACATGTCTATTTCAAAGAGCAAGAAAGAGTTGATGATTAAGCTAGATTCGTGCAGGGTGCGGAGACTGAAATTCATGAATAAAAGATGGGAAGGAGCTCTTAGTGCTCTTCAGAACATAAGTGTTCAGTGTGTCTTCACCCTTCCCTTTTCCTTTCTCCCACTTTTCATTTTGACTGTTGTGATCTCTCCATTTTCATTTCTAATTTTATTGATTTGGTTTTTCTCCCTTTGTTTCTTGATGAGTCTGGCTAGTGGTTTGTCAATTTTATTTACCCTCTCAAAGAACCAGCTTTTGGCTTTGTTGATTTTTGCTATGGTTTCTTTTGTTTCTTTTGCATTTATTTCTGCCCGAATTTTTAAGATTTCTTTCCTTCTACTAACCCTGGGGTTCTTCATTTCTTCCTTATCTAGTTGTGTTAGGTGTAGAGTTAGGTTATTTAGTTGACTTTTTCTTGTTTCTTGAGGTGTGCCTGTATTGCGATGAACCTTCCCCTTAGCACTACCCTACCACTGACTGGCCCCTCATTACTCTGAAAAACATTTTTTAGACAATAATCTTCAACATAATGCTGAGAAGTTGATATTGTTATGACCCTTTTACAGGTAAAGAATCTCAAGAGGTCACATAGCTAATAAGTGGTAAAAGTAAAAATTTAGAGCCAGCTGTAACTAAAACTTGTTCTTGGTATGTTACCAGTGTTAATGTGCATCCTTCAGTTTACTTGGAGATCTTGTTAAAATGCAAATCCAGGCTCAGGAGCTCTGGGTGGGGACCTGAGAGTCTGTGTTTGTGGAGAAGATGATGCTGCCTTTCTCTGGGCGACACTTTCAGTAACATACAATGTCACTAAATCGAAGTTGGGAAGTTGTCACTAATAATGTGCTTAATGATAATTTCATTTTATTATTTTAGTGTATGTGCAAAATCCCACAGATTTATTTAATCTCAAAGTCCTTATTTTTCACTCAATCCAAAGTGTAGAGTTTTCTGGTATCATTCAGCATTGCTCAGAAAGAAATTATTCCTCAAGGTTTTTGCTTCGGAATCTCAAATGCAACACTTTTGTATTCAGTCCATCTGTGGCATTTTTCATTTCACATTTTTTTCTCCCTCTCCTCTGGAATTCCTTTCAATTTATCTAGATATTTTGAGTACCTATGAGCACAAAATGGCATTCTTTATTCCAGGTGCAGGCCTATCATTCATATGGAAAATACTATCACATCACATGTCTCTATTTTATTCAATATAACTTAAGTGATACAATCTCTCTCAGTACTGAGTCCAATAGAATCTTGTATGACTTTGTGACTGAACTATATTGAAGATTTCTATCAAATTTGACATGGTAATTTATGGCCTCAAATATCTGTGCTTCTTCAAAAGAACTAATTTACATCTTTGAAGCTGGATGACATGTTTTTTCCTATACCATGCATGTTGTATCATTTTTGGGGGGGCGGTTACTGATAATAGTACACACCCTTCTCCATGTTCTGATTTGGGTGGGCTGTTGGTGGGAGCCTCTTTCATATTCTTTATAACTTGTAGACTGCTCTCAAGGTGGAAACATGCCCATTATATTCCAGATGGTTCTGTATTGAAACGACGGAGCTCTAAGGCTAGTGTTCAGTTGGTTAAGAGAAAGGAAATGTATTATGAATTTTGTTTTGGAAGGCCCTGTGAGGCAAATCCATTAGGGCTTAATAGCTGATTGATTGGTTAGTGCATTTAAACTTTATATTGTAAAGGTTTCATTTTCAAATGTTTTCTCTCTTTTTAATTTTTTGCTCCTTCTGCCACTTTGCTACCTAAAAATCTTTCTTTTGAAAAACTCCAATATTATCTTAGATAAACTAGGAGGAAAAGGACTGATTCATGAGTAGAGAATAGGCTCTCTCAGTGGACAGCCTATTAGCACAAGGTCTTCTTCACTTGCACTTACGTATATTTAAAGAATAGTAGTGCCTGTATAGAAGACTCTTGAGAGTCCCTTATACTGCAAGGAGATCCAACCGGTCCATTCTAAAGGAGATCAATCCTGGATGTTCATTGGAGGGACTGATGCTAAAGCTGAAACTGCAATACTTTGGCCACCTCATGCGACGAGTTGACTCACTGGAAAAGACTCTGATGCTGGGAAAGGTTGGGGGCGGGAGGAGAAGGGGACGACGGAGAATGAGATGGCTGGATGGCATCACCAACTCTGTGGACATGAGTTTGAGTGTACTCCGGGAGTTGGTGATGGACAGGGAGGCCTGGCGTGCTGTGATTCATGGGGTCGCGGAGAGTCGGACACAACTGAGCGACTGAACTGAACTGAACTGAGTGCCTGTATGGAGAAGGAAATGGCAACCCACTCCTGTACTCTTGCCTGGAAAATCCCATGGATGGAGGAACCTGGTAGGCTACAATTCATGGGGTCGCAAAGAGTCGGATACGACTGAATGACTTCACTACAGTGCCTGTACGTGTGAGGCTTGTGTTTATTCAGTTTCTAGTTGAGCTTGGTGAATTGTGCTTTGCAGTGATAACTCCATTACAGAGACAGTAAAGTCACTCAATAAAGATAACTGGAAAAACCTGGAAAAATCTCATTAATTGTGTGTGTGTGGGGACAAATTTTAAACAGCAATCATGCAAAATATAAAAATGATCATCATCGTAATGACAACTAATATTTATCAATTGTTTACTAGGTCAGGTGCTATTCTAAATATTTTACATAGCTTTATACCATTTAATCCTCACAAATATTTGAGTTAGATATTCATTTTATTAATAAGGAAACTGATGCCAAGATAAGTTAATTAAATTGTCTAAGGCTAGTTTGTGGCTAAGTGAGTCTTTCTTTTCTGACTGTTGATACTATAAGTATGACTCGTACACTAAATTTTCTGTGTCCAAATCCCTAAGTCATATAAACAATTAGTTAACCAGTGTAGCAATATGTTAATGCTCAATGAACTTACACAATTCATGTTTTATAGAAGAAACAAAAGATGACTATTATGTGACCCTTACAACCAAGAGAATATAAGTTAACACCTTTACATCTATAATTTAAATATGATGCTATGCTGAATGCTATAATAGAGGAAGGAATTAATATTAGTGAAGGATACAGAGGAGAGGTTGATTTTATCTAGAGAACTTGGGGATGATTTTCAAAGAAGAAACAAACTGAAATGAGATTGAGGGAATATCTAAAACTCTGCTCAGTCACTTCAGTCATGTCTGACTCTTTGTGACTATGGACTTCTATGGACTGTGCCCCACCAGGCTCATCTATCCATGGGATTCTCCAGGCAAGAATATTGGAGTGAGTTGCCATGCCCTCCACCAGGGGGGCTTCCTGACTCAGGGGATGGAAACAATGTCTCTTATGTCTCCTTCATTGGCTGGTGGATTCTTTACCACTAGTGCCACCTGGGAAGTCCATTTAAAACTCTAGCAGGTGGTTATAGAGTTATAGGGGGTGAGGAGGTAACTGGGCAACATTCAAGCAGAGACAGAGTCCTGATGATGGAGGACATGTTTAAGAATAGCAGGTGGACTGAGATCAAAAGACCACAGGGAAACTAAAACAGGAGAAGGAACACTGACATACGGGAAATGAAACCAGAAAGTTAGGTAGAAGATCAGTTCTAGGCTGCGTCATTCCAATTTTATTCAGTAGGGGACTGGCGCCATCAGAGGTTTTTGAGTTGCCATGCAACTAGATCCAATCTGTGTTTTAGATGGACACGTAATCACTAAATATAAATAATGATTAGGGCAGAATCAGAAAGTCCAGTTAAATCATCAGAGAAAGTGAGTTAATGAACTACTGTTTTGGCCATGACCTGGGCAGATAACATTTACACTCACTTGCAATTATTCTGAAGTTAAGATATAATATATATGATAACTTTCACAAATGTCTTATGCTGGGGCAGAGTTTAAGTGATTTATTAACTAAAGAGAAAAAACTCTATTTAGGACATTTATTATGTGTTCTTTTGGGGGGGACTAATGATACTTCGTAAAATCAGCTGATATGAAATTTCTGAACTTCATGTAATAGAATGACTCTTGATTTGTATGTCATTCCAAACATCTTTACAGAGCATTATCATTCTAATCCCTAGCATTTTGAAATGTGCTCGGCACTGCTACGCCAAACAAATTTTAATATAACCAGAATAGTTTAAAGGGAGAAAGACAGACCTAAAGGGAGTTCTAAAAAATGAATGGAACAAGACCTTTCCTTTAAATTCTTCTGGAGGCAATTCTTTTTGACAAAGAGATGGATAGGATAACTTGTTGGGTCGTTTTAAAGTTTTAGCTTCCATAAGTCTGTGGTTCATACATAAAATAAATTGTTTTATCTCCTGACTGATGGTCCTCCTAATCTCTGTTTGTTCCCCCACCACCAAAAACAAAATTCCTCCAAGTATAAAAATATTTCAAGCAGACTTTTTGTCTCTGTAAGGATCCAAGTGATAAATACAACCCTCAAAATTGCTGTTTGAAATGGTAAATCACCTAAAGTTGAATTTATAGAATTCCAGAAATATGCTTTGTTTAGCTAACCCCCTATTTTATATTGAAGTTTGGATTTCTGTTACAGTCTACTAAAAAGAAAGTTCAAAGTATTAAACAAAATTTAATGTATTGAAATTTCCCCTTTAAACAAATTCTATAGGCTTTCAATGATTTCAAAATTATATTTTATTTCCATGACTAAATTTGCCAGCACATTATTCATATAATAGAGTTAATAAAATATGAGCTCACAATTTGAAGTAAACAGACATACAAGGAACAAAATCATTATTGAAGAGAATCATTAAAACCATAAACAACATATCTAGATTGCCTAAAAATCCAAAAACTGCAAGTATCAGACACATACTTTCAAATTTCTATGTTGGAAATATTGACCAAACTAAAAATGGGATAGCAAAAACAATAATCACAAAGAAGCTATAAGGGAACTATAGATATGTCCTGATATCTAGTAGTTTATCAATTAGGGTTCTCTGGAGAAATAAAACATATGGGATCTATCTATTTATCTATCATCAATTCATTCATGCACACATTGTATCTATCTATATTTAGATAGCTTATCCCCCAGTCTATCTATCTATTTATCTGTCTATATAGGCATATTAAGATATTATGTTATCTACCATTGCAAGTAACTCATTATGTATTCATGATAAAACTCTCAGAAAACTAGGAGTCAGGCAAACTGCCTTAACTTGTAAAGAGCATTTTAGTAGCATTCTGGGACTGCTGTAATGTTACCTCAAAGCTAGTGACTTAAAAGGATGAATTTGGATTATCTTATAGTTCTAGCAGTTCAGAAGTCCAAAATGGGGATGGCTGGGCCAAAATAAAGGTTGAACTCCAGAGGAAAATCCATTTTCTTGCCTTTCCTAGCTCTAGAGTCTGCCTGCAATCCTTGGCTCTCAGCTCCTTCCACCTTTGAAGCCATCAGGGTAAAGTGTCTGCCTGCAATGTGGGAAACCCGGGTTCGATCCCTGGGTTGGGAAGATCCCCTGGAGAAGGCAATGGCAACCCACTCCAGTATTCTTGCCTGGAAAATCCCACGGACGGAGGAGCCTGGTAGGCTACAGTCCGTGGAGTTGCAAAGAGTTGGACACGACTGAACAACTTCACTTTCTTTCACTTTCCACTTTAAAGGACTTTTGTGATTGATTACACTGGACCATCTGAGTAACTCAGGATAATCTCTTTATTGTTATTTACATCAGTTGGTTGGTAAGGCCAATTTCATCTGAGACCCTGATTTCCCTTTGCCATGTAACAGGTCATTCCCAGGGTCCAGGGATTAGGGAGTGGACAGATTTGGGTGACATTATTGTATTGACCACACGCATAAACAAAATTCCTACAGCAAACATCTCAATAGTCTAAGTAGTTCTCCTTTAACTCGGGTTTATAGAGGTGCTTCTCTTCTCTGTGCTCCCTCAGCATTTGTATCTCAGCACTTATCCTACTTTAATGTGCAATTGCTGGTTTGTTTTCTGTCCTTCTAGACATGATGCAGTTTTTAATAGTGTATACCAGATCAGTGCCTGGAAAAGAAAAAGTTTTTAATAAATACAAGTTATAGAAAGCAGCATCTCCAAATGTTACATACTTAAGAAAAGTATCAGGATGATCCTCTTTCCTTCCTCCCCAGACCTCAGGTCTGTGTTCTCTTAGATACTAGAGGAAGGCTTAGTTTCCAGTGGTGACTGTAG
The DNA here is from genome assembly GCF_049115385.1 of Moschus berezovskii. NCBI lineage: Eukaryota > Metazoa > Chordata > Mammalia > Artiodactyla > Moschidae > Moschus > Moschus berezovskii. Next base: position 13,094,119 of record NC_142467.1, read on the forward strand.
CATTCAGGCACACAGAACATACTTACTTGGGCAGGAAATCCCAAAAAAACAGTCTGCTATGGTGCCTTCTTTCTAATAGTCTCTTTTACATGGTCCTGAGAACAGAGAGCAAGTTTAAAAATTCTTCCTAGATCAAGATAAGACCAAAAATAGGTTCAGAGATGCAGTGTAATTAATAAGGAAAAACAGTACAGAAGTACGGACATTTCATTATGTGTGAAATACTGTTTATATATGAGTTACTTCAACAGCTGAGTAGCTGTGTGATTTTTTTTTTTAACAGAACTATGTGTTGGAGAAAGATGTGTTGAATTTAACAAAACTGGTTTGCTTGTGTAAGCTCAAATTTTGATCACATGTATGGACACCATATGGAGATCAATTTGGAGAAACTCTTAAAAACACTAGCTTGTTGTTAGAATGAAAGCTCACTTTTTAAATATTTTTAAGTTTTTTATTTTGTTACAGTTAATGTATAAAAATTGTATTCAGTGTATATGTAAGATACGATGAAACAAAACAAAATCCCAAACTGACAAAACAGCTGTGTTCATTTTCTTCTTTCCTCATTCTATATCTCTATTCCCTTTTAATAACATGCATTTTGATATTAAAATAACAGCCACATCAGGCCTCCCTCCCCCCAATGTTTATGCCTTTTAATTCTTGTTTTTGCCTAACTGCTTTGACCAGCATTTCAGTTCAGTTCAGTTCAGTCCAGTCGCTCAGTCGTGTCCGACTCTTTGCGACACCATGAATCACAGCACGCCAGGCCTCCCTGTCCATCACCAACTCCCGGAGTTCACTCAAACTCATGTCCATCAAGTCGGTGATGCCATCCAGCCACCTCATTCTCTGTCGTTCCCTTCTCCTCCTGCCCCCAATCACTCCCAGCATCAGAGTCTTTTCCAGTGAGTATTTACACCCAGTAAAATGCTTAACAGAAATCTGTTTTCTCTAGATTTTAAAAAGGCTGCTCCCAACATTTCATTGTTCAGACTAATGCTTGCTATAGATTTTTCATATATTTCTTTTATTAAGAAATTTTATATTTTACTAGAATATGTTTCTAAATAATGTTGACTTATCAAATAATGTTGTCTACATTGATTTACAATGGCCATGTGATTTTTTCTTTTAACATACTGTTGAATGGATTATATTTACAGATTTTATCTTCAGGTTAAATACTTTTTGTAATACTTTAACAAACTTGTTTAATAGTTCATTATACTGTTCTTTCCTTTTAAAGCATTCCTTTTTCAATCCTTCATCTCAGGGAAAATAGAATAAGATAAATCCTGATGTTCCATTTAAAACCAGTTGATGTTAAAACATATGGCCTTAATATCAATGTTCCTCTTTTAAAAATGAGAACAAATCTATTAATGTAAAGAACCTGTTAAGAGTAAAACCTCATAAGGCATTTGATTAATGCCTGATCTTTATTTCCCATCCTGAGGATTCCTCAAGGCTCATCTTCAAATGCCACATGCAGCATGAACTCTTTCTTTATCCTCTAAAGGAAACTCAACATTTTGCATGTTTCATTTTAATGGACTTATATTTTCACTAGCATTATCATTTATTTATTCATTTATTTCCTAGGTAGAGTACATCAGTTCAGTCACTCAGTCATGTCCAAATTTTTGCAACCCCATGGACTGCAGCACGCCAGGTTTCCCTGTCCATCACCAACTCCTGGAGCTTACCCAAACTCATGTCCATCGAGTCGGTGATGCCATCCAATCATCTCATCCTCTGTTGTCCTCTTCTCCTCCCGCCTTCAATCTTTCCCAGCATCAGGGTTTGTTCAAATGAGTCAGTTCTTCGCATCGGGTGGCCAAAGTATTGGTGTTTCTAGTTAAAACCAGGGACTATCTCATTTTTATTTACATTGAATAGCTGCTAGTTAGGTGTTATGGGGGCTACCCAGGTGATGGTATTGGTAAAGAATCCACCTGTCAATGAGAGAGACATAAGATATTTAGGTTCTATCCCTGCATCAGGAAGATCCTCTGGAGAAGGGCATGGCAACCCACTCCAGTATTCTTGCCTGGAAAATTCCATGGACAGAGAAGCCTGGTGGGCTACAGTACATACGGTCATGCAAAGAGTTGGACGTGGCTGAAGCGAGTTAGCATAGCACAGTGCAGGTGTTCTGGACTAAATTATGTCAGGCAAAATTCATTTGTTGAAGTATGTGCCCCTCCAATACTCCAAAAAGTAACTTTTTGAAGATAAGGTTTAGAAGAGGTAATTAAAATAAGTCTGTCAGGGTGGGCTAATGCAATGACTGCCGTCCCTATAAGAGATCAGACACACAAAGACACCAAGAAAGTATATGTGCAGAAGAGGAGACCAGAGAGTGGCCACCAGAGAAAAAAAGGAGCAAAGCCTCAGTGGAAACCTGCCCTGCCAGCACCTTGATCTTGAACTTCTAGTCTCCAGGCTGTGGGGAAACAAAAACAAAAACCAACCAATTCCTGCTGCTTAAACCATCCAGGTTATTGTATTTTTTGATGGCAATTCTAGACCACTATTATACAATCAGTTCAGTTCAGTTCATTTCATTTCAGTCGCTCAGTCGTGTCCAGCTCTTTGTGACCCTGTGAATCACAGCATGCCAGGCCTCCCTGTCCATCACCAACTCCCGGAGTTCACTCAAACTCAGGTCCATCAAGTTGGTGAGGCCATCCAGCCATCTCATTCTCCCTCGTCCCCGTCTCCTCCTGACCCCAGTCACTCCCAGCATCAGAGTCTTTCCCAGTGAGTCAACATCACATGAGGTGGCCAAAGTATTGGAGTTTCAGCTTTAGCATCAGTCCTTCCAATGAACACCCAGGATTGATCTCCTTTAGAATGGACTGGTTGGATCTCCTTGCAGTCCAAGCGACTCTCAAGAGTCTTCTCCAACACCACAGTTCAAAAGCATCAATTCTTCAGTGATCAGCTTTCTTCACAGTCCAACTCTCACATCCATACATGACCACGGGAAAAACCATAGCCTTGACTAGACAGACCTTTGTTGGCAAAGTAATGTCTCTGCTTTTCAATATGCTCTCAAGGTTGGTCATAACTTTCCTTCCAAGGAGTAAGTGTCTTTTAATTTCCTGGCTGCAATCAGCATCCACAGTGATTTTGGAGCTCAAAAAAATAAAGTCTGACACTGTTTCCACTGTTTCTCCATCTATTTCCCATGAAGTGATGGGACCAGATGCCATGATCTTTGTTTTCTGAATGTTGAGCTTCAAGCCAACTTTTTCACTCTCCTCTTTCACTTTCATCAAGAGGCTTTTGAGTTCCTCTTCACTTTCTGCCATAAGGGTGGTGTCATCTGCATATCTGAGGTTATTGATATTTCTCCCAGCAATCTTGATTCCAGCTTGTGCTTCTTCCAGCTCAGCGACCCTCATGCTGTACTCTGCATATAAGTTAAATAAGCAGGGTGACAATATACAACCTTGATGTACTCATTTTCAAATAATTATTTTCATATTTAATTGTGCAAAATTCTTCTGTGATAAAGGTGGCATGAATGTACCACCACTGTTCTCACTACCCTAAGCATGTGCAAACATTTAACCACCACTTATAGTTCTGGCTTCCCTGGTGGCTCAGAGGTTAAGGCGTCTGCCTGCAATGCGGGAGACCTGGGTTCGATCCCTGGGTCGGGAAGATCCCCTGGAGAAGGAAATGGCAACCCACTCCAGTATTCTTGTTTGGAGAATCCCATTGACAGAGGAGTCTGCTGGGCTACAGTCCACGGGGTCGCAAAGAGTCGGACACGACTGAGCAACTTCACTTTCACTTCATGGTTCTGGGGCAGGGAGTATGACAGATAGGGAGAGCACATAAGATTCCTCTCATTTCTAAAGCCAAGGATCATCAATGTTGAGTGTTAGAAACTTTCTTCAAGGAGTAGCTGTCTTATTTGTTAATAATTATTAATGAAGAATTTATGCTTTTGAACTGTGGTGCTGGAGAAGACTTTTGAGAGTCCCTCGAACAGCAAGGAGATCCAACCAGTCCATCCTAAAGGAGATCAGTCCTAGCTGTTCATTGGAAGGTCTGATGTTGAAGCTGAAACTCCAATACTTTGGCCACCTGATGCGAAGAGCTGACTCATTTGAAAAGACCCTGATGCCGGGAAAGATTGAAAGCAGGAGGAGAAGGGGATGACAGCGCATGAGGTGGTTGGATTGCATCACTGACTCAATGGATATGGGTTTGGGTGGACTCCAGGAGTTGGTGATGGACAGGGAGGTCTGGCGTGCTGCGGTTCATTGGGTCGCAAAGAGTTGGACACGAATGAGCGACTGAACTGAACTGAAGAATTTTTATATTTATTAAATGAACATATACTAGAGGGAAGATTGATAATCCAAAATAAAACAAAAACAAAAACCTCACATCTGAATATGACTTCCAAAATAAAGAAAATTAGGAAATTAAAAAGTTTGAAAACTTTAAAGCCAAGTTAGTGAAAAACCATTTTACATTGTGTAGCAAGCATTTTCATCATAATAGGAGCTACTGGTGTGTGTGTGTGTGTGTGTGTGACTGTGTTTTGGATGGGCAATGGCAGTGAAATATAAAAGCATTATATAACACTGAATAACTCATTCAACACAATTTTAAAAGAAGAACAATAAAAATTAAACCTTTGCCTATCTATCAAGTGGTTTGAGCAGAAAACCCCAAATATTTTGTATCCTTTCAGAACATAACACAAAATCATGCTGTTTACATACCTAAAAAGAAAGTTCAGAGTTAGTGAGTGATCCAGAAAGCCTTCTCTGTGCGTTCTTTGAGAGTCAGAACTCTGTCATATATTTCCTTTTGCTTAACATAACATGTGAAAGTGTTAATCGCTCAGTTGTGGTCAACTTTCTGCAACCCCATTGACTGTAGCCTACCAGGCTTCTCTGTCCACAGAATTCTCCAGAAAAGAATACTGGAGTGGGCATCCAAGCCCTTCTCCAGAAAGTGAAAGTGAAGGTCACTCAGTTGTATCCAACTCTTCCCTACCCCATGGACTATACAGTCCATGGAATTCTCCAGACCAGAATACTGGACTGGGTAACCTTTCCCATCTCCTGGGGATCTTCCCGACACAGGGATCGAACCCAGGTCTCCCACATTGCAGGTGGATTCTTTACCAGTCAAGATGGATTATACCAAATTAGGGTGGAGAAATCCAATGCCTACTCTGATAATTTTGCTGTCCTGTCTCTTCCCACAGTGGAAGAGCATTTTCCCACAGACCAGACTTGTTAGATTGAAATACATGGCAGTACTATTTCTCATAGCCATTGTCAAGAGTGTATACTATAGGAATTACTTGAGCTGTGAGCATGATAATCAATCTAGAGTAAATGTAAATAAAGCTTATATGGCTCTTAGGGCTCTGGCATGTCCTTTGAAGCCAGCATTTCTCATGCTCTCATTCAAATTTACAAATATGCTCAAGCGAACGAAAACTTCAGAATGATGTTTGGTAGACAAAGGTAAACAGGAGGTGATAGGATGTGCTCATTAATTTAAATAGTTCGTAGATCTTTAAATTTAAATTGCTAGGATTGTTTTTATAAATTATTTTCTGATCCTAGAGGGCTGAGTCCGGCATTTACCCACTCCTTTTTGATATTATCTGAGTGTCAAATATCCTGTGCTTGTGTGCCCTGATAAACATAACACCTCAACAAGCAGGTTATGCCACTGCTCGTAAAACAAAGTTTTCCTTTTTCTTATTGTCTGAATTTCAATGACATCAAAATCAAGAATGTAAGCCTTGATATGGATAAATATTTAACTTGAAATTTCCTTAGAAAATAGCAGTTCATTACAAAAAGGGGGATCATAACTCAAGGATAATACATTTGTTATTTTTTCCCACCCAGAATTAGCTTCAGTTCATCATTCTCATTTGCTTCATGAAGATCATAACTTTAATAAAATAGGTAAATGTCTAGAATCAATACTACTATGGAGTTGGTTATTAGAATGAATGACTCTAAAGAATGGAGAAATGCAATTATGTTGTCAGGTCTAAAAATTTTTGATATAAGAAAGAAACTTACGTTATATTGAATGAGTTTAGTTTGTTACTACCAAAAAAAAAGGGGAGGGGGGCGAAGCTTTCAAATGAATGATCTATTGGAATGAAAAACATGACTTTTCTCTTGGAGTATTTTTGTGCCCTGTAGTGTGAATTGTAAGCATCCTTCTCTTGGCCTGTATAATCACCCTCAGGTCAGTCAAGGCTCCACCAGATCTGCAGCTACACTCAACAGAGCCTTTTCCTTTCTTCAGCCCTCCCTAAATCCATGAATGGTCTGGTGTGGAAATTAAACATATAATTTTAATTCATTCGTATGGGTGCAAGCATTACATATTATGATGTATGATAATGTAATCAGTAATTTATTAATGGATATGTCATTTTTTCCTAATTCCTACTTGAATAATAGCCTTGCCCATTCTGCTTTTACATTTTTGTAGAATAGATTTCTGCTTGTCTTCCATGTTAAAGAGTATTGCGTATTTGTGAAACAATTTGAGATTTAGAGACAAGCTGATGTAGAGAACAAAGAACTTAGATTAAGTTACTGACATGATGTCCCTAAGTCCCCATATAATTTAACTGTATTTCCAGCAAATAAAGTCATTCTGTGCCATAACCAAAATACAACTATTAGCATCAAGAAGCTAATGCTCATTCATACTACTGTTTAATCCTGATTAAAATTTTGCCACATGCCACATTAATGTCCTTTGTATCAGAAAGATTCAATTCAGAATCATGTTCTAAATTTAGATACCATGTTTCTTTGGTCTTCAATTTTGAATAAGTCTTAATTCATTTCTTATTATTTGTGAATATTTCTGCATAAACTCAGCAATATTGGATGCTAGCATTCAAAACACTTTTTTTCCACAAGAAAATATTATAAAGCAGTATCTCTGTTATTTTATATGCATTTTGTTTACAACTAATAAGGCTGAGCCTTTTTAAAAGTTTTTGGTGATTTGCATTTTCTCTTATCTAATTTTTTCTCACATTACTATTATTTTCATATCTTACAGGTACTTTAGAAAATAAATCACATATTTTGCAAGAATTATCTTCTATATTTTTCTCTAAACTTTGTTTACAGCATGATAATTACAAGTATTTCAGGGGTCAAAATCATCAGTCTTCTTTCCTGGATTCAGTATCTTGCTAAAGGATTCTTTTCTTGCAAAGTTTTACAAATATTCTCTTACACTTATTTTAACATTTTTATTATTTTTTAAATTTAGATTTCAGTTTTTCTAGGAATTATTTGTGTATGGTATAAAACATAGGGTATAAGTTTTTATTCATTTTAAATGAATAGCTGATTATGCTAGTATTATTTATTAGAGAAAAGATCTGCTTCTTTCTAAATTAAGATGGCACTTCTATCATATACTATGTTTTCCATATCTAGCAAATCTATTTATGGAGTCTAGTTTTATGTCATGACCTATTTGCCAATACTGTATTTATATTTTTATCATGGTAACCTTACAATAGATTTCAATGATCTTGTATGGCAAGTCATCCTTTATGATTCTTTCTCTTTTTTTCCTCAGATGATTTTGGTAATTTTTACTCATTCAGTTTTCCGTGTTAACTTTAGAATATTGTTAATAACAGCAATAGGAGTTACAGCATTTGGTTTTTAATTACATTAAATCTATACATTATTTTTTGAAAGATTACATTTTAAAGATATCGTCTGTGTCTTCATTTGTACTCTGAGCTTTGAATAACATTTTATCTGATAATAATATGACTCATCTATTTTTTCTTGTTCCATATTTGCACAGCATTTTATTTTCCACTTTTCTTTTCATTTCTTTAAATATACTTCTTGTACAAATCTAGTAGCTGGATTTTGTTTTATAAGCCAATGTTGCCATTAGTCATGTTAAACAGTATTTTTAGTTTTAATTAAAACCATCCTAATAATTCTAAATTTTATGTCCAGATGGCAAGCAAATTAAATTATCATTATTATAATTATGTAAGATTAAATTTTATTCTCTTCCTGTTAATGTGGAAATCAAAAATCAGGGTACTCACAAAAAGTTCAATGGGAGTGCCAGAAGGAGATAGCTGATCTTTCTGCCTGATTTTTGTCTGTAGTGGATTATTTGTCTACTTCTTGAGATCTTAGATTAAAACCTTTCAATTTGCATCTTTTAACTTTGTAAATATTAAGGTACTTTTTATGGTGTTGGCTTTGAGAAGCCCCTCTTTATCTACCGAGATTCTTCCTCTCATAGTCTTTTGTACCCCAGTGCCAATTCCTCATTCAAAATAGAGCTAACATTCAAAGCTCATTAAATAGTAATAAAGACTGAATTACTTCTGCTAAAGGGTATTAAGTAGACTTGATAATGGCATAAGGACAAATACTACTGTGAGATTAATACTCTGATTACTAGTTTTAATTGATGACAGACCTCATTTAGGAAAAGAAAATGTTCATTCCAGACTGCCTAGTTCAGACTAAATACATATTTAAGAAAAGAAATGTCATCCTTTTATGATTATCTATACAATTACTTCTGGCTTCAGTACAGAATACTCCTACAAAGAAAAAGATGTGCTCATGAATGCAGTAAGATTTATGAGCTTCCACTAGAGAAGGACTTTTAAAATAATGATTACTTGTGGTAATATATTTTTAAAACTTTGCATGTAAAACGAATGCTATTATCTCATTGTTCTTGGATTCATGAGAATTATGCAGTATGGAATAAAGATAGGTGCATATGAAAGACTTCAGATTCTAACTGGCATGGATCTTGTATTTGCAAAGTATAGGAAAGGACTGGGAAATGTCTGTTGTCCATTTGTTTCCTAAAGCAACTCTTTTCTTAAATATTCTGTGTAATCGATAACATTCTACATTAAGTTCAATGTAATGTATCATCACACTTCTGCTTTGTATTCTGGAATAGATCAACACTCAACAGAGTTTTCCCAATAAGACTGTTAGGACATCTGCCATACTATCAGCACTTTGGAAACATTGATCCCTGGCAGATAGGTCTAATTTATACAGATTATCAGGGCTTAGCTCTGAACTGCATTAATCTGTAGGCTTGCCTCATTTCTAAGAGAAGTATTTAAGGCTATGGAACTTCTTTAAACTGCATTAGCTGCATCTTGCAAACTCTGATATTTCATCCAGTTAAAAATATACATTTAAAAATTTTCAGTGCAATTTCTTTTCTAACTTTTTAGCAGTTTTTAAAGCTCATTACTTCAATTCCAATAGTTATGATTTTTTGACTTAACTATATGTTGATTTCTAGCTTAATCAGCAAATACCTCCAAGGAAAAGCAGTGTCCAAAAAACTGGGCTGCACTTAATTATCTTTTCTTCTCTCCAGGGACAGTCAGCCCTTTAAATCCTGATTGCTCTAGCCCAAGTGACACCTTTAGGCAGCTTTTTTTTTTTAATTGCCTTTTCTAGTTACTCTTGATAGAAGGTGTCTTTCTCCTACAAGCTATTTCATTGTAAATCAGAGGTGGAAGACTTACTGGATACATTTCTAAAAACTCTTTCATTGTTAACTTTAATACAAATATATAAAAATAAAACACCTAACACATATGCAGCTTAATTAATTACTGTAATCTGACCAGGCATTGGGAAAGGTTGGGGGCGGGAGGAGAAGGGGACGACCGAGAATGAGATGGCTGGATGGCATCACCGACTCTGTGGACATGAGTTTGAGTGAACTCCGGGAGTTGGTGATGGATAGGGAGGCCTGGCGTGCTGTGATTCATGGGGTCGTGGAGAGTCGGACACGACTGAGCGACTGAACTGAACTGAACTGAACTGAACTGAACTGATACCCATGCAGGATAGATTTTTGTAGTCACTTGCTACGTAAGCCTTCCATACGCTCCCTACAATTCTCTCCTTTTAAGAGTGGTCACTACGATAACTTTTACGGTAAATACTCCTTTGCTTTTCTTTACAATTTTATCACTAAGTGTGCAGTTCTAAATATCATAATTTAGTTTGCCCTTCTTCTCATTTTCATTTTTATCTTGTAACTTATTTGTTGAAGAAACGGGGGCATGTGTCATGTCAATTTTCTCATGGTCTGGACTTGGGATTGTGTTCATATGGTATAGTTTAAACTGTTCCTCTGTATTTTCTATTTAAAGGGTATAACTTAGAGGCTTTTTTGTTGACGAGACTATTGTGAAGCCTGATTTTTTTCCTGGTTGCAAGGTTAGCAAGCACTGATGATCATTATTAAGAGTTGCAAAATGGTGATATCTTAATTGACCATTTCTTCTTGACTTATTTGTTGGAATGCTGACCTGAAGACAAATGCCACTTCACTATTTTGTTACAGAGAGCTGTAATTTGTGTAAGAAAAATGTGATAAATGTTTCATTCTCTACTTTTATTTTCTAGTTTTCACAGAGTTATTTCTTACATTCAGGAGTGGAGTGTTTTTGGTGCCTTTATACACACATGGATTTAAGCATATTAAGTGAGTTTTGATGTGTCATAGTTAGTACCTTTACTAGTGTTCACACTACCTCATCTTGGCCATTGGGAACCTCTTCTAGCTGGTTCCTAAGTCCTTCTAAACATCCTCCTAGTTTTTAAAAATTTTTTAATGAGTTTAATTTTTATTGAAGGATAATTGCTTCACAGAATTTTGCTGTTTTCTGTCAAACCTCAACATGAATCAGCCATAGGTATACACATATTCCCTCCCTTTTGACACTCCCTTCTATCTTCCTCCCCATCCCACTCCTCTAGGTTATAAACATCCTCCTAGTTTTTTTTTTTTTTTTACATGTATGCGTGCTCAGTGACTTCAGTCATGTCCAACTCTTCGCGACCCTATGGACTGTAGCCCACATGGGTCCTTTGTCCATTGGATTCTCAAGGCAAGAATACTGGAGTGAGTTCCCATGCCCTCCTCCAGGAGATTTTTCCAACCCAGGGATTGAACTGATGTCTCCTGCATCTCCTGCATTGCAGGTGGAGATTTTCCACCTCAAATCTTAGAAGTAGTCACAGATGACCAGAGGTAGTCACAGGTGACCACAGAAATACCTGTGAACCTAGCTGAGACCAGAAGCACTGTCCAGATGACCCATAGGCTTGGGAGCAGAAATAACTGTTGTTTTAAGCCACTGAGCTTAGGGTGGTTTTTTGCACAGTCAATAGCTAGTGACATAGAAGGCAGACAAAAAGATAGCAAATAAAAGCTAAAGAGTAAAGCCATCTGGCAAATAAATTCAGAAACAGTGAATTTTATCTAACATGATGTTTAAGAGAATAGTGACCATAAGGGGTAAGGCTCACGTAAGATCTAACAGATTTAAGATCTTCATCTAACGTTAAAATCTAACAGATTTGCCTGGGCTGTAACACATGTTTTCAAATGGAAAAACTAATATAAACTTCATTTAATGTAATAACAGAATCATAGATACAAAGAGAAAAATCTTGTAAGATATCAGGGAAGAAAAAGAGAAACTGGACAGGAGTAAGTTTGAGAGTGACATTGGACATCTCTTCAGCAGCATTGGCTATTAGGATGCAACTGAGCAAATGTCTATATTCGGTGTGTGTGTGTGTGTGGGTGTGTGCGCGTGCATGTCCGCATGTGTGTGAGAAAGAGAGGTTAAATGTTAAGGATGTCAGTCTTCAGTTCCCTCTGGGATGCACAGGGAAATGTTGCCAGTTATCTCCCAGCTTTCGAGGCCAGGATAACTGTATCTGGTCTACTTGGTTTCTCCCTGGTCTCCTGGGAGCCAGGAAGAACCAGCACATCATAGGAAGCTAGTGACCTCTCAGGAATTCAGAGTTCTCTGAAGTCCAGGCTCTTCCCAGAATTTGACATTAATCTGAAACTTAGTTTGGGGTTCTTCTGCTCATGTCAGAGAAATTCTCATTCCAGTTTTCCCTACGAAGACCTTAACTGAGCCCGTGGACTTATTGGCACCCAGCTGCTTATATATTCAAGAAGCTCTTTAACTCAGAAAAGTCAGGTATATTGAAGTTAACATTAGAAAAGAAGAGGAAGATAATAAGAAGTCATGTTCCAAATTCCTTCATAGAAACCTGCTAATAGGGGGAATATTTTGATAAAATTTAGGTTTTTCATTTTGCTTTTAAATTTATTTTTGTTTCTCAATCTAGAAAGTTTTATGGATTATCTCTACACACTGCAAATGGTCTCTGAGACCCCCTATCAGGACTTGATATCTCCTTTCATATTAATAGAGGTCTTGATAGAATAAGACACACAGGTATCTGGCCTTAAAAGGCTACTCTTGTCTTTAGGTTAGAAATAGAAGGTGTGCTGGCCCAATTCCTTTCTGTCTAGCCCCCAAACAAAAAATGCTTTCTGCCCTCCCTGAAACATGATCCTCTCTTGGATTATACTTATTCTGGTTTTCTTTCTGTTCTTGTATCTGCTTCTTCTTATCTTCTTTCCTACTGCTACTACTGCTGCTGCTAAGTCACTTCAGTCCTGTCCGACTCTGTGTGACCCCATAGACGGCAGCCCACCAGGCTCCCCCGTCCCTGGGATTCTCCAGGCAAGAACACTGGAATGGGTTGCCATTTCCTTCTCCAATGTGTGAAAGTGAAAAGTGAAAGTGAAGTCGCTCAGTCATGTCTGACATGTAGCGACCCCATGAACTGCAGCCTACCAGGCTCCTCCGTCCGTGGGATTTTCTAGGCAAGAGTACTGGAGTGGCTTGCCATTGCCTTCTCCGATCTTCTTTCCTGACTCTGTCCAAATACTGCCTGCTTGTGATTCTTAGCTATAAAGGCCCAGGATTCTACTTCTCTCTCTTAGATTCACAGGTAATCTCAACCTTTACCTGTAAGAAAAATGTTAATTGTCTCCTCAGAAATCTCTTCCTTTTGTGTCTTACCTATATCTGCAACGTATATCACATTCATCCAGTTAACTACTCAGGCTGGAAACCTAACATTATTCCCAATCTTTCGTATCCCAAGCATAACTCCGTTACAAATCCTTTCATTTCTAGATCCCTTTGCTCTCATTTAGTGCTACTCATTTAGCTCAGCTCATCATAATATTTTGCTCAGATTACTGCAGTACTATCAAACTGGTGTTCCTTTATTCCATTCTTCATACATCCATAAAAGTCATCTTAACATATTTAAGATCATCCTATATCTCTTTATCTTGCTTTTCAACTTCTCACGTGCTTATTTAATAACTTCCCTGGTGGCTCAGACAGTAAAGCGTCTGCCTACAATGTGGGAGACCTGGGTTTGATCATTGGGTCGGGAAGATTCCCTGGAAAAGGTAACGGCACCCCACTCCAGTACTCTTGCCTGGAGAATCCCATAGATGGAGGAGCCTGGTAGACTGCAGTCCATGGGGTCACAATGAGTCGGACACGACTGATGACTTCACTTTCTTTTTTTCAAACTTTCTATGATGGTCTAGAGATTCTTACATGATCTGGCCTTTACTATATCTGCAAACTTTCTGTTTTCTTGGGTCACTTAGTTACATGTCACTCATACCAATCATCTTCAGAATCCTTAAATATACCAAACTTACAATTGCTGAAAGTTCTTTAAACATGCTTCCTCTATCTGCATGGCATTCTTTCTCTTTCTTTGTATGTCTGACTTTTAATTTTCCTTAAGATCACCCCTTATTGTAAAATAAAATCCAGTTCAATCAACGAGTTAAAATGAAAAATAAAACTATAAAAGTACCGGAAGAAAATTAGAAGATGAAAACAAACAAAAATAAACCCTGGTGGTAAAACAGTCTCTATATGCAGATATATATCTATGTGCAGATACTCTATATAGAGAATTTGAAAGTCTCCACACAAAACTACTAGAACTAATAAATGGATTCATCCAGGTGGCACAATACAAGATTAACATACAGGGATCTCTTGTGTCTCAACACACTAGTGAAATATCGGAAAGATAAAAAAAGTGCCTAGGAATACACTTAACCAACTAGGCTCAGCAATATAAAAGACGGATCAGGGAAACTAAAGAGGAATTAAAGAAATTGAAAGATATTCTATGCTCTTGAATTTGAAGAATTAGTATTGTTAAAACTGTCATAGTACCCAAAGCAATCTATAGATATAGTGCAATCCCTATCAAAACCATGACATTTCTCACATAAATAGATCAAATAATTCTCAAATTTATATGGAATCACAAAAGACCTGGAATTACCAAAGCAATCCTGAAAGAAAAAAAAAAAGAAACCACAAAGCTGGAAGTATAACCCTTCCAGACTTGAGACTACACTACAAAGCTACAGCAATCAAATAGTATAATATCGTCACAAAGACAGACACATCGATCAATGGGGGAGAACAGAGAATCCAGATAGAAACCATACATTTATGGTCAGTTAATCTACACTGGGGCCTCCCTGGTGGCTCAGAGGTAAAGAGTCTGCCTGCAGTGTGGCAGACCTAGGTTTGATCCCTGGGTCAGGAAGATCCCCTGGAGAAAGAAATGGCAAGCCACTCCAGTATTAAAGCTTGGAAAATCCCATGGACAGAGGAGCCTGGTGGGGTACAGTCCATGGAGTCACAAAGAGTCAGACATGACTGAGCGACTTCACTTTGAACTTTTGAATCTACAACAAAGGAGACAAAAAATAGGCAATGTAGAAAAGATAGTCTCTTCAACAAGTGGTATAGAGAAAGCTGGACAGTTACATGTAAAATAATTAGAAATTAGAACATTCCCTCATGTTATATACAAAAATTACCTCAAAATAATTTAAAGACCAAAATGTAAGACATGGCACAATAAAACCCCTAGAAGTTAACATAGACAAACATTCTTTGACATAAATCATAGCAATATTTTCTTAGTTTCCCAAAGTAAAAGAGATTAAAGCAAAAATAAATGATACCTAATCAAATTTAGAAGCATTTGCACAGCAAGGGATACCACTGACGAAGTGAAAAAAAATCTGCAGAGTGGGAGAAATTATTTGCAAATAATGTTGTCTATAAGGATTTAATATCCCAAATAGGCAAACATCTCACAATCAAAACAAAGAAACTAATGAATCGAAAAATGGTCAGAAGACCTAAATTGATATTTTTCTAAAGAAGAGATACAGATGGCTAACAGGTATATGAAAAACTGCTCAACACCACTAATTATTAGATAGCTCAAAGCCACAGTGAGGTATCACCTCACATGTATCAGAATGTCAATTATCAAAAAGGCTATAAATAATAAATGCTAGAGAGGGCATGGAGAAATGGGAACCTTTATACAGTGCTGATGGAAATGCAAGTTGGTGCAGCCATTATGGAAAAATATATTGAAGTTTCTTCAAAAACTAAAAATAGACTTACCATATGATTCAGCAATTCCAATCCTGGGTACATATATAGAAAAAACAAAAACACTAATTTGAAAAGATACAAGCACCCTGCTGTTCATGGTGACTCTATTCATAATAGCTGAGAATAGAAAGCAAACTGAGTGCTCATCAACAGACAATTGGCTTATAAGATGTGATATATATATTTGAATATTACTTAGCCATAAAAGGGGCTTCCTAGGTGGCACTAGTGTTAAAGAATCCACCTGTCAATGCAGGAGACATGAGAGACATGGGATCCATTCCTGGGTTAGGAATATTACTTGGATGAGGGCATGGCAACCCACTCCAGTATTGTTGGCTGCAGAATCCCATAGCCTGGCGGGCTTTGACCCATAGGGTCACAAAGACTCAAAAATGACTGAAGCGATTTAGCATGCGTATACATACACACACACACACACATACAACTCTAAAAAGGAATTGAAATATTGCCCGTTTGCAGCAACAAGGATGGACCCTCAGAATATTATACTTAGTGAAATAAGTCAGATAAATACTACATGATATCACATATATGTGTTAAAAATGATACAAATGAATGTATATACAAAACAGAAACAGACTCACAGATATAGGAAACAAATTTACAATTTCCAAAGTCAGGGAGGGACAAATGAGTATGGAACTAACAGATGCGAACATCTTTACATAATGTAGATGGCAACAAGGACTTGTTGTGTAGCACAGGGATTTATACAGCATGATGAGTGCATCAAGACTGTTTATTGTCACCTGCCTATTTAACTTATATGCAAAGTACACTATGTGAAATGTTGGGCTGGATGAAGCACAAGCTGGAATCAAGATTTCCAGGAGAAATATCAATTACTTCAGATATGCAGGTGACACCATCCTTATTGCAGAAAGCAATAAAGCACAACGTAATGAAGGTGAAAAAGGAGAGTGAAAAAGTTCATTTAAAGCTCAATATTCAAAAGGTAAGATCATGACATCTAGTCCCATCACTTCATGGCAAATAGATGGGGAAACAATGGAAACAGTAAGAGACTTTATTTTCGTGGACTCCAAAATCACTTCAGATGTTGGCTTCAGTCATGAAATTAAAAGACATTTGCTCCTTGGAAGAAAAGCTATGACAAACCTTAAAGTGAAAGGTAGTTGCACAGTCGTGTCTGACTCTTTGCAATCCGGTAGACTGTAGCCCGCCAGGCTCCTCTGTCCATGGAATTCTCCAGGCAAGAGTACTGGAGTGGGTTGCCATTTCCTTCTCCAGGGGATTTTCCCAACCCAGGGATCGAACCCAGGTCTCCTGCATTGCAGGCAGATTCTTTACCAACTGAGCCACCAGGGAAGTCCATAGACACTGTATTAAAAATCAGAGACATTACTTTGTGGACCAAGGTCTGTCTAGTCAAAGCTATGGTTTTCCTCTCCAGGAGCTATGTATGGATGTGACAGTTGGGCAATAAAAAAGACTGAGCATGGAAGAAATGATGCTTTTAAACTGTGGTGTTGGAAAAGACTCTTGAGAGTCCTTTGGATTGCAAGGAGATCAAACCAGCCAATCCTAAAGGAAATCAATCCTGAACTTTCATTGGAGGGACTGATGCTGAAGCTGAAGCTCCAATACTTCAAGTGCCAAATTACAAACGCGAGAAAATTTTTTTAAATCAAATGTCTAATATTACAGAGTCAGGGTACATGTTGGTGAGTGTATAGGGAAAGAAATTCTTTCATGAAATCAGTAGGATTTTAAACTGAGCAGTCTCTTCAGTCACCTACTACTAATAGCTGTCATATTTAAGCAGAGTCTTTAAAATAGAAAATCTATATAGTATTATACACTAGCAATTTATATTTAGAAACCTATGGCAAGTTTCCATGCAAGGATGTTCACTAGAATATTGCTTATTAAAGCAAAAAACAGGAAAGCTCAATTGCCCATCTGTAGGGACCCTCTATTGTGATAACTCCATACAGTATATGGAGGGATGTTAAGTGTTACACAAACATTACAAAGATGAAGTGAACCCAGATGCACTGATCCAGACTGAGAAAGAGTGAAGTTTTAAAAGCAGTGGAGAGCAGACTGTTCTCAATTTGCAAAGCTTGCATGTGATTGCATGAGTTTTGAAATGGTTACTGGCTCGGAAGAAAGAGGCCTGAGAGACTCGCTGGTATAGGAAGGAGACTGACATTAACATGTGCATAATTTAAATTTTTTCACCATGTTCATGAATTAATTTTTCAAGTAAAAATACAGAAATGTTTAAAGAAAGCTTTATTTTTCCTGAAGAATATTTATAGATTGGAAGAACAGACTAAGCATTTAAAAAATTCTGGCATAATGAGTTCTTATAAAAACTTTCCTGATCATTGAATACTTCGGTATTCTCAGCATAATTCTTCCCATTCTGCCACTTGCTAATTTGCTATTTCCTGAGAGTTTCTAGTAGATGATTACTCTCCAGAAGCTGATTTTTTCTTCTTTCTCTATATTTAAGTAACTCTTCATCTCTGTAAATTGATTGTCATTCACATTCAAAGTATATTATCATTTAAAACTGTAGTGAGAACAGAGGATATGGTAAATAAACTAGCTCATATCAAAAAAAGCTTGGATTTGAGTTTCTCTTATTTTACCAGTTTAGGTACTCAATTATCTCTTCATTGTTCTCAAATTACCTGAAATTTGGCAAATGCTGTGCAGAAGCCTAAATTCATGTAATAAGCTCAACTTAGTTTTGCTTTTTTTTTTTTCCTTTTAGTTTGGTCAATCTAACATTGAAAAGGAGCTTTAAAAAGTAAATATTGAGCCAAGTGACTTTAATTCTTTTTTCCTCTTAAAAATTCATAGTTAAGATGAATTTTCTTGAACTGCTTGAACAAGCTGATGACCAAAATCACAACAAATTGCTGAATAAACACTGACAAAAAAAATACTGGAAGCTACCAAAAAAGATATCCTAAATTCAAAGACAGAGAAGACACAACAAAACAGTGACAGTCAAAGTCGCTCAGTCATGTCTGACTCTATGCAACCCCATGGACTATACAGTCCATGGAATTCCCCAGTCCAGAATACTGGAGTGGGTAGCCTTTCCCTTCCCCAGTGGATCTTCCCAACCCAGGAATTGAACCCAGGTCTCCCGCGTTGCAGGCGGATTCTTTACCAGCTGAGCCACCAGGGAAGCCCAAGAATACTGGAGTGGGTAGCCTACCCTTCTCCAGGTGATCTTCCCAACCCAGGAATTGAACTGGGGTCTCCTGCAAGAGTGAAAGATTTGAAGAGAAGTATATGGACACAGGGCTTCTTGGTGGCTCAGATGGTAAAGATTCCGCCTTCTATGTGGGAGACCCGAGTTTGACCCGTGGGTTGGGAAGATCCCCTGTAGGAGAGAATGGCAACCGACTCCAGTATTCTTGCCTGAAGAATCCCATGGACAGAGGAGCCTGTAGGCTACAGTCCGTGGGGTTGCAAAGAGTTGGACATGACTGAGCGACCAAGCACACAGCACAGATGGGCTCAAGAAAGATACAGTGAGTAAAATTAGTAAAATTTGGTAAATAAATTGGGCATTGAGGGAGAGGATCAGGGTGGAATTTTTTACGAAACATGTTCTGGTTTTGGTAACTATGTAAATGATTGCTTTTTATTAAGATGGAAAAAAATTTTGGAAAAAGATAATATTTTTTCCTTGTTACTTTTAATAATTTTTGTCAATTTGATTACTTTGTGTCCTGGCACGTTCCTCCTTGGGTTTAGCCTGCCTGTGATTCTGCATGCTTCCTCGACTTGGGTAACTGTCTTATTCTCCATGTTAGGAAAGCTTTCCGCTATTATCTCTTCAAATATTTTCTCAGGTCCTTTCTCTCTCTTCTCCTTATGAGACCCCTATTATGTGGATGTTGGTGGATTTAGTATTGTCCCAGAGAAGGAAATGGCAGCCCACTCCAGTGTTCTTGCCTGGAGAATCCCAGGGACGGGGGAGCCTGGTGGGCTTCCATCTATGGGGTCACACAGAGTCGGACACGACTGAAGTGACTTAGCAGCAGCAGCAGCAGCAGCAGAGGTCTCTTAGACTGTCCTCGTTTCTTTTCATTTTCCTTCCTTAGCTCTGTTCCATAGCCGTGATTCTCACCATTCTTTCTTCCAGCTCACTTATCTGTTCTTCCGCCTCAGTTATTCTTCTTTTAACTCCTTCTAATGTATTTTTCATTTCAGTTAGTGCATTGTTCATCTCTATTTGTTTATTCTTTAGTTCTTCTCTTGGCTAAACATTTGTGCCTTCTCAATCTGTGCCTTCATTCTTTCTGTAAGATCTTAAATCATGTTTAGTACCTCTTGCTTGGACCAGAGAACAGCCTTCTTTCTATTCTCCAGTTTGTACTCATTCTTCAAATGCCAAGTCAAATGTCAATTTTCCTGTGACAATGTCACTAATCTTCCCAGGAAGAATCAGTCACTTCCTTCTCAGTTCAGTACAGTCCAGTCACTCAGTCGTGTCCGACTCTTTGCGACCCCAAGGATTGCAGCATGCCAGGTCTCCCTGTCCATCACCAACTCCCGGAGTTTACTCAAACTCATGTCCATTGAGCCGGTGATGCCATCCAACCACCTCATCCTCTGTCATCCCCTTCTCCTCCCGCCTTCAATCTTTCCCAGCATCTGGGTCCTTTCAAAAGAGTCAGTTCTTTGCATCAGGTGGCCAAAGTACTGGAGTGTCATTAGTCTGAATTCTTTGTCAGGTAGATTTCCTATCCCCACTTCACTTAGTCATTCTTCTGGGGCTTCATCTTATTTTTTTGTCTGAAACATGTTCTTCTGCCTTGTCATTTTGTCTAATTTTCTGTGATTGTGTTTTCTGTTCCATAGGCTCCAGGGTTGCAGTTCTTCTTGATTCTGCTCTCTGCCCACTAGTGAATGAGGCTGTCTAAAAGGTTTATGCAGCTTTCATGGTGGAAAGGGCTGGTACCTCTGGATGCTCCTCCTCCCATCACCCCAATCTGGGGAACCTCATGTCAGGTTCAGAACTTTCACTTCTGTGGGAGAACATCTGTGGTATAATTATTGGCTTCCTTCATAGCTCAGTTGGTAAAGAATCAGCTTACTCTGAGTATATCTGACTTGCAATCTCACTACTTAGCCATGCAGGAAATGGACCCTTAGGATATGGGAAAAGCAATGTATTTATTTCCTCAAGTCCCAGGGTAGGATGGCTGTATACAGTAACTACTTTTGATCTGGCCATCCTGAACACCCCGCATAAACTTTTGAAATAACTTTTGTTTTTTCTATTTTTTGGTCGAACTGCCTGTGGGATCTTAGTTCCCTGACCAGGGGTGGAAGCTTCCCCTCCTGTAGTGGAAGCGGGGAGTCTTAACCACTGGAGCACTAGTCCTGAAATAACTTTTCACATGTGCCTGCATTTATTTAAAGGGGGCGACATATTAATATATGGTTTGGCAAATTGCTCATTACACTAGACACCTGGGAAGTAGGGACTGAAATCCAGTTTGTGCTACTAGATATTGCCACTGGATAAGGCCATCAATTAAACACTGGAAAGAAGGATACAGTCATATCATTTACTTATGACAGAATATCCAGAGTAACTGAATACAATACTAAAAACTATAATAAAGTTCAGTATAGTGGCTGTTAATAAAATCAATCTATAAAAGTCAATAGATTTTTTTAAATGCTCACAACATTTAACTACAAAATACAACACAAAACACAAATACAAAACACAATAGCTACAACAAACGCCATACCTAAGAACATGCATAACAAAACCTTCAAAAGATATGCAAGAAAATTGTAAAATTAACTGAAGAACATAAAAAAAGGTTTAAATAAATAGGTCAATAATCTTTGTCTTTATGAGGAAAGACTGTGCAAATCCAATTTAATCCTTGGTTCATCTGCGAATAAAAAGAAGTATGAAGGAGTAGAAATGGGTGCTGGTAGGATTAGACCTGGAGAAGGAAATGGCAACCCACTCCAGTGTTCTTGCCTGGAGAATCCCAGGGACGGCGGAGCCTGGTGGGCTGCCATCTATGGGGTTGCACAGAGTCAGACACAACTGAAGCGACTTAGCAGCAGCAGCAGCAGCAGCAGAATTAGACCAATGTTTCTAATAAACGTTCAGCATTATAGCCATGAGAGGCTAGCCATAACAATACTTTTAAAAGAAACATTTGTATAAAATCTCAAACAATAGAAGTTAAAACACTGATGTACAAGAATTAGCAACAAAGCAATGGATCAGAATAGATATTGGAAACATAAAATACATACAGTTTTGTATAATATAAAAAGACAAAAGTGGCAATCTAAATCACTAAGGGAGAAATGGATTCTTTAATAACATGGGTAAAATTTGTCAAACATTTTTAAGAAACAGTGGTTTTCAAACTTCTTTTTTTAGGAAAATAAATTCTATATGAATTAAAGAATCAAATATGTAAAATTAATCAAAAAACACTATGGACTGACTTTTAAATAATAATTAGGTTTGAAGAGGTCTTTCCAAACAAGACATATAAATCAGTAATAATAAAGTGAAAATGGATAATTTTACTACATAAAAATTATAGTTAAATATAGGGAAAAAAGAAAGCTTGAAAATAGAATCTGTAAGATGGGAAAAATTGTAATATACATGCTTAAATTCCTAATATACTAAAAGCTTTATGAAAAAGCTAAAAGAAGGTAAGTTCTACTGCAGACAGAATGGGTTTTAGTGATGCCATGAGTTAAGCGAGGGCTTTGCTGGGAAATGTCTAAATTTCTGTGAAGGAAGAATGCAGGTTTGCACCAATATTCTTTATAATTTTATTATATATTCTAATGGTTTTTAATTTGATTTAAATATTTAATGCATCTGAAATATACACTTGTAACTTGCATGAAAACAGTTGGAACTTTGCTTTCTTCTGGATGTATAGTTAATTATGTGGTTTAATAAATCAGTTGATTCCCATTGAATTGTCATTTAAATTTCCATGTATAAATATATTTCATATATGTATGTATTTCATATCTCTAGATTTCATTTTGTCAAATTTTCCTATATTATAATAATACCCACGTTTATATAGCATTATTGGCAGATACTGTTGTACTTGTCTTACCTACATTAATTTATTCAGCCTTAAAAACAGCATAGGAAGGTACAATTACCATTTCCAACTTGACAAGTGATGTAGCACTCATGTGAAATGACTTGTACAGGCTTATCCAACTAGTTAGATGCAAAGATTCAGGTCTAGGCAGACTTATTCCAGAGCCTGGATGGAGTCACTGTGCTGTCTTGCTCCTTTTACAGAAACAGCACTGCAGTGACGGTCTTGGTACATACAATGAAGGGATACTTTTTAAGGGAGACACTTTTAAGTGGAATTGATGGTCAAGCGTCATAGAGTCATAGGTTCATGCGTTTTCAGCTTTAATATGTCCTGTCATATGACCTTCATGTTGTCTATATCAGCTCAATGTTCCCTCTGCGAGGTGGAGGAGGGAGAGAGAGATTGGATGAGAATATATGCACACTATGTGCTTCGTATTGTGGTACATGCTGTCTTCTTAATCTCCACATGGACACTGAGTGAAAGGGATTTTTTTAAAATTTATTTTTCTAGGTTTCTTTTTTAGGTTTTGTTAAATACAGAAACTGAAGCTATGCAAGGTTCATTAATGTCCTGAGATTTGCAGAGTGAATAAATGAAAAAAAAAAAAAGAGTTGATCCCAAGTTATCTGACTTGAAATCTATATTAATATAATTTTATTTTCCATTTTGAGATACATATTACCACTGAAACAAAACTGGAGAGGCTAATAATCAAGAATTTAAACATTATTATTAATTTTACTCAAGTATATCCCAGGATAACAAACATCAAAGCAATTAATTTTGACCCTGGTTATAGGAATTTTTTTTTGAAAGGCTTAGGTCAGAGGAGTTGCTATTGACCAAATATGCCTTTTTCAAAAATAAAACAAAGCAGTTCTTCAGTGAAAAAGACACATGAACAAAAGCACAGTGATCTATTAGCATCTGAACCACAATTGGATGCATTTCAGTCACAGGTCACCTCAGAAAGAGAAAATCTATTGCACACCAAATATCTCTCTGCAACTGAGAGCAAACTCAAGTAAACATTAACATTAATAAGATTGCTGCTGTTTTAATAAGGTGATGTGAGGTGATGTTTGTTTTTAATTAAATGTTACAATTGTTAATTAATAACATAGTAAGGCTTTAGACACTGATACATAATAAAACTGAGCACTCCCAGAGATTGGACTCTTGGTCAACTTGGAAAATACTTGTGAATTGTTAGCAGTCCTCAGTTAAGTTCATTTCAGTTGCTCAGTCGTGTCCAACTCTTTGCGACCCCATGAATCACACCACGCCAGGCCTCCCTGTCCATCACCAACTCCCGGAGTTCACTCAAACTCACATCCATCGAGTCAGTGATGCCATTCAGCCATCTCATTCTCTGTCGTCCCCTTCTCCTCCTGCCCCCAATCCCTCCCAGCATCAGAGTCTTTTCCAATGAGTCAACTTTTTGCACGAGGTGGCCAAAGTATTGGAGTTTCAACTTCTGCATCAGTCCTTCCAATGAACACCCAGGATTAATCTTTAGAATGGACTGGTTGGATCTCCTTGCAGTCCAAAGGACTCTCAAGAGTCTTCTCCAACATCACAGTTCAAAAGCATCAATTCTTCAGCACTCAGCTTTCTTCACAGTCCAACTCTCACATCCATACATGACCACTGGAAAACCCATAGCCTTGACTAGATGGACCTTTGTTGGCAAAGTAATGTCTCTGCTTTTTAAGATGCCATCTATGTTGATCATAACTTTCCTTCCAAGGAGCAAGCATCTTTTAGTTTCATGGCTGCAATCACCATCTGCAGTGATCTTGGAACCCAATAAAATAAGGACCATATTTTAGGAGCCGGTGATGCAGAGTAATCACTTTCACTGGGGGTCCCCATAGGCAGGTATGAGACTGAAGCCTAAATAAAGGGTTTTAGAGCGTGAACCCTGAATCTTACACAACAGACGTGTAACATTTTTACTCTGTGACCATATTTGGGGGTTAACTTCAAATCTGTGACCTTTTTGTGAAACATGTGGACACTATGTGAAAAACCAGAAGCACATGGCATGAAATCATGAAGACGTGATGATTAGTGACATTTTAGGGAGAAGAGAGTCATCAGCATTGGGAAAAGCTTTTCCACTTTTGTTGATTTGGTATTCTAAGATTGAAACTCCAAAACGGAAAGTAGAAGAGATACCATTATAGCAGACAAGCTACTCTGAAACTGGTCTTTTTTCTATTTAAGAAGATTTTTAAGAGTATGGATTTGGTACATAAATATGTGAAGTATGGACTGTTTTAACTTCTTGGGAGGTCAAAACAATTGATACTGAACCCAGTTAGTGTAATTTAAGTGAAGATCATGTAACTGACTAGGATGTCAAAGCTCATTGCATCTTACATTATATCTCTTACCACATGATTGAAACCAGGTTGGCTTTGGGTAGTGTTGCACTTCAATATCTGTGATGATGGTCCATGTGGTAATGGTGAAATGATACAGCAATTTCCACCCGGAGTGGAATGCGTCGGGCAGGAGAGCTCAGGGATAAAGAATCTAGGCTAAAATAGTCTCCTAATACTCACAGATAGAAAAATTTACCTCTAGATTTAGTAGAGTTTCTGGTTTTAGTTCTTGCTGTATTATGATATTTTTTCCCCAGCAAGTCAAAAGATATTAGTTTCAGACAATTATGCTGTGGAGAAAAGAAATTCAGAGCAAAGCTCATATTCTCATAATGTACTCTTGTTTAATATGCTTTTTGAGATGTCTAAATACCACAATAATTTTTATACCATAAGGTATTTCTATTTTCATAGAATGGATATTCAGAGATACAGATGTGTTTTCAGTTTGGATCTGTTTTGGGGTAACCCACATAGTACTTCTAAGAGGTATGTTGTAAATATTTGTATCAGATACCTTTCCTCAAAAAATGACATTCATTTCAAGCCTGACTAAATAGTCATCCAAAAAATATATATCAAGAAATTTATATTTTAATAGGAAACAAAATACTCTAACTCAAAAAGAACAAAAATAAAAATAAAATAAATTAGGTTAAGGTCACTAAGTATTATTGGATTGCTGCAAGTACATTTTAACTTTTGCAACATCCCGATCAAAAGATTACTGCATAATTTTCCTGGAAACAGATATAAGATGCCAAAAATCTTTAAAAGATAAATCATTACTTTTACTGAAAATGCTTATTTTTAAAGTGTAAACAAGATAATTGTGTGAGATCTATACATGCTTTCTTTTCTTTGATAAAAAATAGCACTTGGATTTCTTTTGGAGTTCATTTTTAAATGGTAGAAGTTTGAACAAGTTTAACAGTTTATATCACTCTTATTGTTCACTCTTGCCTCAGTGAATTGTGCCAATAACTTACAACTGTTTGAAATTCAAGTCTGAACTTTAGTAAAATTATAATTTATGACATGGCATTGATTTTTAGACCAAATGGCTGACAATTTAAACAAAAACTAATTTTAAATCCATTAATTTTAATATTAATGTATGTAATACTTTACTAGATTAAAGACAAACTTTTCACCCTTGGGAGGCAGTGAAATACTCTAATGTAGGATTCATGAAACAACAACAAAAAAACATATCTACTATTATTTTCTTTCATGTTAAAATTAATTTTCTCTATGTGTGAATTGTCTTTTTTATATTAACTGAGTTTGAGGGCATTTACACTTTCAAGAGTAACACAAAATATTTATAGTATCATCTATATTCAAAATTCAAAAGAGATTTTTCTCACAGCCCTGAAATTAATCCACATGAATGCATGAGGTGAACTCCTGTGCATACACTCAGTCACAGAGAAACAAATTTATAAAACAAGACCTTCATGGACCAATCGGTGTATGCATCAAATATCTCACATCACAATGGATGTGAAAGGGAAATGATAATTAAAACTGACCATTAAGTGTTGAGTTGCATGTTATACTCTACTAGGATCAAAGGAATGAGCCAAACATGTCCAGTCCTCAAGGGGTTTTCAATTATTAATCTTCCCTGTGTGATTTCCTTCCTTTCTTTCTCATTTTTTCTTCCTTTTTCTTTTTTAACTTAACCAATGATGTCAATGCTCTGGATTAAAACACCAGTGTGAGAATCAGATTATGCAGAAATATTTTCATGACATCACACTCAAATTTCACATCCAGTTGCTGTAAAACAAAACATTTGGCTCCACTACATTTTAGCTAATTTTTCAACTTACATTTAAGGGGCTTAATGTCACATTTATATGAGCTTAAAGCATGTTTTCCTGCCAGAAAAAATAGGAAATAAATATCATTTTTTATTACATAATTTTACTATTGGCACTCAGAAATACCTTCACAAAGCAATTGATACTGTTGTTCAAATATACCCAGAAGGAACAGTTTAATAATAATTATGCTAAAACCAACATCAGTTTTTTGCCAGATGTTCTCGAGTATCCAAACCAATGACACTAAATAAACCAATCTGGAAAGTAAATTCATTCAGTTACCTTGAGAATACGCTTTTCAGTAAACTCTTTTTATGGGGTCTCCTTGAGGTAGTACTACCCTAAGATATACCATTTTTAGCTGCTTCCCAGTGATTTTTATGATCAAGCCAGTTGATAAAAGCAACCTGGTGTTAAAATTTTCCAGGATAAAATAATCTCTTCCATGCGTTAAGCACTGAGTCACTGGTTATTTGTGGTAGGTGTGTGAAAAAACCAGAAAAAAGGACTGCTTTTAGTTCTAGTTTGAATATTTAGATGTAATGAGTTTTTTAAAGAAATTTTTAAAAACGTTAAAGAAATTTTAAAATTAAAAAATTTATAGAAAATTGAAGATACTTAGCTGCTTTATTGACTTCCCTGATAGCTCAGCTGGTAAAGAATCTGCCTGAAATGCAGGAGATTCTGGTTTGATTCCTGGGTGGGGAAGATCCTCTGGAGAAGGAATAGGTTACATCCTCCAGTATGCTTGGGTTTCCCTTATGGCTCAGCTGGTAAAGAATCTACCTGCAATGCGGGAGACCTGGGTTTAATCCCTGGGTTGGGAAGATCCCCTGGAAAAGGGAAAGGTTACACATTCCAGTATTCTGCCCTGGAGAATGCCATGAACTGTATAGTCCATGGGGTCATAAAGAGTCGGGCATGACTGAGAGACTTTCACTTTTGGCTGCCTTATTTCTGCCTCTGTGCTGTGTATTATTATTGTTTGTACACAAAGATTTTCCATCTAAATGAAGTCATATTTAATCAGGTCATGAAAAAAATTCTTATCAGAGATACATCATTACCTTTTATAGAACTGCATTTTGGGAAACTTGATCAAGTGCCTTAATTTTCAAAACGGAGGAGAGTAGCCAAGATGGTGGAATAGAAGACCCTAAACTCACTCACCTCCTCTCATAAGCACACCAAAATCACAACAATCTTCAGAACAACCATCATTGAAAAAATTGGAAACCTACCAGAAAAGATCTTCTACAACTAAAAACATAAAAAGGAAACCAAAATGAAACTGGTGTGTGGGGGAGTGCAGACTCAAGATATAATCAGATCTCATACCCACTCCCTGCCCCAACCCCCCAGTTCAGTGACCCACAAACTGGAGAATAAATATATTACCAAGATTTTCCCATAGGAGTGAAAGTTCTGAACTGTGCATTCAGAACACTTCTGAATTCATTCCATGAGGCGACTATCACCCTGATGCCAAAACCAGATAATGACATAATGAAAAAAAAAAAACAAAAGGGCCAATACCACCAATGAACACAGAGTCAATTATCCTCAACAAAATACTAGCACACTGCCTGCAACAGTACACTAGAAGGATGATACACTATATTCAACCAGGATTTATTCCAGGGACGTAAAAATTTTCAGTATCCGCAAATCAGTCAGTGTTATACACCACATTGACAAATTAAAGAATAAAAACCATATGATCATCTCAACAGATACAGAAAAGGCTTTTGATAAAATTTAGCATCTATTTATGATAAAAACTCTTCAAAAAGTGACTATGGAAGTCAACATAATAAAGGTCATATATGACAACATTTATCAATGGTGAAAAACTGGAAGTGTTTCCTCTCAGATCAGGAAAAAGCCAAGGATGTCTATTCTTGCCATTTTTATTCATCACAATTTTGGAAGTCTAATTCACATCAATCAGAGAAGAAAAACATATAAAGGGAATCCAAACTGGAAAATAAGAAGTAAAATTGCCACTGTTTGCAGATGACATAATGCCATGCATGGAAAATCTTAAGCACCCTACCAGAGAAGGACTAAAAGTCCTCATGAATTCAGTAAAGTTGCTGGATACAAAATTAAAATACAGAAATATGTTGCATTTCTATACCCTAACAAAGAAATATAAAAAATAGAAATTAAGGAAATAATCCTATTAAAGAATAAAATATACAGGGAAAAAAAAACCTACCTAACAAGGCAAAGTGTCTCTACTCTAAAAACTATAAGACACTGATGAAAGAAACTGAACACAACACAACAGATGGAAAGATATACTGTGTCCATAGATTGGAAGTGTTAATACTGTTAAAATGACCATACTACCCAGGGCAATCTACAGATTCAATGCAATCCATATCAAATTACCAATGGCCTTTTTCACAGAATTAAACAAAAAAATATGTATGGAAACACAAGAGACCCCAAATAGCCAAAATAATCTTTAGAAAGAAGAAGGAAGCTGGAGGAATTACATGCCTTGACTTCAGACTACACTACAAAGCTATAGGAATCAAAACAATAGCAACTGGCACAGAGGCAGACATATGGCACAAAAACGGACATATCTATCAATGCAACAGGATAGAAAGACCAGAAATAAACACACACACTTATGGTCAATTAATCTACGACAAATGAAGTGAAAATATAAAATAGAGAAAAGACAATCTCTTCAATAACTGGTACTGGACAAACTGGACAGGTACATGTAAAATAATGAAATTAGAACATTCCCTAACCCCACGTTAAAAAAAAAAAAAAAGGATTGAATGCCTAAACATGAGATCAAATACTATAAAACTCCTAGAGGAAAACATAGGCAACACTCTGACATAAATCTCAGCAATATTTTTTTGAATCAGGCTCCTAGAGTAATAAAAATAAAAACAAAAGCAAACAAATGGGACCTAATTAAATTTAAAGCTTTTGCATAGAAAAGGAAGCTATCAATTAAATGAGAAGACAGTGTTTGTACTGGGAGAAAATATTCTTGGATAAAGAATTTATTTCCAAAATGTATTAATGAACATCACCTCACACCAGTCAGAATGGCCATCATAAAAGCTACAAGCAATAAATGCTGGAGAGGGTATGGGGAAAAGGAACCCTCCTACACTGTTGGTTCAGTTAAGTCAGTTCAGTTCAGTCGCTCAGTCATGTCCAACTCTTTGTGACCCTGTGAATCACAGCATGCCAGGCCTCCCTGTCCATCACCAACTCCCGGAGTTCACTCAAACTCAGGTCCATCGAGTCGGTGATGCCATCCAGCCATCTCATTCTCTGTCGTCCCCGTCTCCTCCCACCCCCAATCCCTCCCAGCATCAGAGTCTTTTCCAGTGAGTCAACTTGTCGCATGAGGTGGCCAAAGTATTGGAGTTTCAGCTTCAGCATCAGTGCTTCCAATGAACACCCAGGATTGATCTCCTTTAGAATGGACTGGTTGGATCTCCTTGCAGTCCAAGGGACTCTAAAGAGTCTTTTCCAGCACCACAGTTCAAAAGCATCAATTCTTCGGTGATCAGCTTTCTTCACAGTCTAACTCTCACATCCATACATGACCACGGGAAAAACCATAGCCTTGACTAGATGGACCTTGGTTGGCAAAGTAAGGTCTCTGCTTTTTAATATGCTATCTAGGTTGGTCATAACTTTACTTCCAAGGAGTAAGTGTCTTTTAATTCCTGGCTGCAATCAGCATCTGCAGTGATTTTGGAGCCCAAAAAAATAAAGTCTGACACTGTTTCCACTGTTTCCCCATCTATTTCCCATGAAGTGATGGGACCAGATGCCATGATTTTCGTTTTCTGAATGTTGAGCTTCAAGCCAAACTTTTCACTCTCCTTTTTCACTTTCATCAAGAGGCCTTTGAGTTCCTCTTTACTTTCTGCCATAAGGGGGGTGTCATCTGCATATCTGAGGTTATTGATATTTCTCCCAGCAAACTTGATTCCAGCTTGTGCTTCTTCCAGCCCAGCGTTCCTCATGATGTTCTCTGTATATAAGTTAAATAAGCAGGGTGACAATATACACCCTTGACATACTCCTTTTCCTATTTGGAACCAGTCTGTTGTTCCATGTCCAGTTCTAACTGTTGCTTCCTGACCTGCATACAGGTTTCTCAAGAGGCAGGTCAGGTGGTCTGGGATTCCCATCTCTTTCAGAATGTTCCACAGTTTATTGTGATCCCCACAGTCAAAGGCTTTGGCATAGTCAATGAAGCAGAAATAGATGTTTTTCTGGAACTCTCTTGCTTTCTCCATGATCCAGCGGATGTTGGCCATTTGATCTCTGGTGCCTCTGCCTTTTCTAAAACCTGCTTGAACATCTGGAAGTTCACGGTACACATATTGCTGAAGCCTGGATTGGAGAATTTTGAGTATGACTTTACTAGTGTGTGAGATGAGTGGAATTGTGCGGTAGTTTGAGCACTGTTGGTGGGAAAGTAAATTAGTGCAGCCACAAGGAGAATAATATGGTCGATCCTTAAAAAGGCTAAAAATAGAGTGACCATATAATCTAGCAGCCCTGGGCACATACCTGGAGTTAAACTCTAATTTGAAGAGATCCATGCACGTCAATGTTCATGAAAGTGAAAGTTGCTCAGTCATGTTTGACTTTTTGCGACCCCATGGACTGTATAGTCCAATTCTCTAGGCCAGAATATTGGAGTGTGTAGCCTTTCCCTTCTCCAGCGGATCTTCCCAACCCAGGGATCGAACCCATGTCTCCCAAATTGCAGGCAGTTTCTTCACCTACTGAGCCACAAGAGAAGCCCTCAATGTTCATAGCAGCACTATTTACAATAGCTGAGACATGGAAGCAACCTAAATTCCATCCACAGATGAATGGATAAATAAAATGTGGTATCTGTACACAATGGAATATTATGCAGATATAAAAAAATAATATCATTTGCATCAACATGGATGGACCTAGATATTATCATATTAAGTGAAGTAAATCATATATATATATATAAACTGCTTTGATGTATACCTGAAAATAAATGATACAACACTGAAAATTAAAATAAAAAATAGAATCTAAAGAAAAAATGTAGAGAGCGAAAGTAAATGAATTGTTTTTTTGTTCACAAATAGAATATCCCTATTTCAAACTTTCACCATCAACAGTAAGTTTGGTGTTAAATAGTCACTGTTAAAAGACCAACTGAAATAAGTGATACTTGAGAAGTTTCCCCTGCCTTTTTAACTCTGTCTCAGAAGTTTCCAAAGACAAAAACTTGTTAGCTTAACTTCCTGCTTCATGATCTTGGTCACCATGTGTTTTCGTATATTAACTTTAAATGATATTTAAGACCACTAAATCTCCTTATTTTAAATTCTCCTTTATGTGTGCATGCATTGTAAATTGGTTCATTCATGTTTGACTCTTTGCGACCCTATGGATTGTAGCCCATTTGGCTCCTCTGTCCATGGGATTCTCCAGGCAAGAATACTATAGTGGGTTGCTATTTCCTTCTCCTGGGGATCTTCCCAACCCAGGGATCAAACTCATGCCTCATGTTTCCTGCACTAGCAGGAGAGCACTTTACTAATAATGCCACCTATGTCTTCAATAAAATCTTTCCCTCATTATTATTATTATTATTTTGATCAAGGCTGTGGCATTATTCTAGATGTGTGATATACTTCTCTCTATTTTTTCCCTGAATTTATAATGTTTGTGTGTGTGTGTGTGTGTGTGTGTGTGTGTAGTGACATCAATGTATTTATGGGAAATTGTGTGAACTATATAGTATAAATATATAAACAAAAAAAATTAAGGTTTGAATGCTTTTTGCTTTATTTTGTAGAAGCTCTAGAGTACGGTTTAAAGAAAAATCTTATTTTTACCAAAATAATTATGTTTTCACAGTTATCTTTAACTGTTTAAATGTTTCATTATTCAATGAAATATTAAATTTTACTAACTGGGGTGTTTGATGTGGCTAAAATCAATCATATAAATTATCAAATAGAAAATTCCTTCAAATAAAAACTTCAAACTTCTTTCAAATAGAAACTTCTCTTTTTGCCTTTCTTCCATAATCCAATATTGTATCCTTTTTTCTGATTCAGAAGATAACTCCTCATCAATCAAATCATTCACCAAAAAATGGTATATTGTGAGAAACATACCAGGTGTGAAACGATTTTTAGAAGAAAAGATAATAGCTTTTTTATTTTGAAATTAACAATTCTTCAGCCTTTTGGGTTTTTAAGTGATTTAAATGTAAATTCATAAAAAAGCCAAGATAGGAATTTGAGTTTATGTGAAACAAATAATATCTAATACTTTCATAACCCCAAGTAGTTTTTAATGATATGTCATAATATTTGTTAAACAATTTTAATCAATCTTTCATTTCTTGAAAGTGTAACAGTTTATTAAATGTTAAGTTTGTTTTCACTTAGACAAGTAAATGTGTAAGCTGGCACTGTCTCTAAAGTTTTGCAAGACAGTTCATTGAATCATTTTTGCTGTGCTCTGAAAAAATTTTGGTCAAAATATAAATTAATTCTTAAATATAAAATGAATAATCATTTTTATTTTTTTAAGAACACATTAGGTACACTCACAATGTGTAGTCTATAAACTTCTTTTAAAGATTTTGGAGTAAAAATTTTATCATTGTTCTCATTTCAGAGATGAAGGTACTTATATACAGTCAGAGTTGGTTAAGGTCAGAATTTAAGTCAATTGTTTCACTCACTGTATTGTCCTTTAAAAGGCTACCATGAAACTTAACAAGAATATGTATATTACTGGCAAACACACGCATCTTGTCTATGAGCATATGGATTTTAGAAATGACAGAAAGTAGGCCTACTTTTGTACAGTTCTGTGTATTCTTGTCACCTCTTATTATCTTCTGCTTCTGTTAGGTCCATATTATTTCTGTCCTTTATTGAGCCCATCTTTGCATGAAATGTTCCCTTGGTATCTTTAATAATTTTCTTGAAGAGGTCTCTAGTCTTTCCAGTTCTATTGTTTTCTTCTATTTCTTTGCATTAATCACTGAGGAAGGCTTTCTTATCTCTCCTTGTTATTCTTTGAAATTCTGCATTCAAATGGGTATATCTTTCCTTTTCTTCTTAGCTTTTCACGTCTCTTCTTTTCACAGCTATTTGTAAGACCTCCTCAGACAGCTATTTTGCTTTTATGCATTCCTTTTTCTTGGGGATGGTCTTGATCCCTGTCTCCTGTACAATGTCATGAACCTCCATCCATAGTTCATCAGGCACTCTGTCTATCAGATCTAGTCCCTTAAATCTATTTCTCACTTCCACTGTGTAGTCATAAGGGACTTGATTTAGGTCATACCTGAATGGTCGAGTGGTTTTCTCCACTTTCTTCAACTTCAGTCTGAATTTGGCAATAAGGAGTTCATGATCTGAGCCACAGTCAGCTGCTGGTCTTGCTTTTGCTGACTGTATAGAGCTTCTCCATCTTTGGCTGCAAAGGATATAATCAATCTGATTTCAGTGTTGACCGCAGAACTCTGTTAGCCTTTGCCCTGCTTCATTCTGTACTACAAGGCGAAATTTGTCTGTTATCCCAGGTGTTTCTTGACTTCCTACTTTTGCATTCCAGTCCCCTATAATGAAAAGGACATCTCTTTAGGGTCTTAGTTCTAGAAGGTCTTGTAGGTCTTCATAGAACTGTTCAGCTTCTTCAGCATTACTGGTCAGGGGATAGACTTGGATTACCGTGATAATGAATGGTTGGCCACATTCTGTCACTTTTGAGATTTCATCCAAGTACTGCATTTCGGACTCTTTTATTGACCATGATGGCTACTCCATTTCTGCTAAGGGATTCCTGCCCACAGTAGTAGATATAATGGTCATCTGAGTTAAATTCACCCATCCCAGTTCATCTTAGTTCACTGATTCCTAGAATGTCTATGTTCACTCTTGTCATCTTCTGTTTGACCACTTCCAATTTGCCTTGATTCATGGACCTAACATTCCAGGTTCCTATGCAATATTGCTTTTTATAGCATCGAATCTTGCTTCTATCACCAGTCCCATCCACAGCTGGGTGTTGTTTTTGCTTTGGCTCCATCCCTTCATTCTTTCTGGTGTTATTTCTCCACTGATCTCCAGTAGCATGTTGGGTACCTACTGACTTGGGGAGTTCACCTTTCAGTGTCCTATCTTTTTGCCTTTTCATACTGTTCATGGGGTTCTCAAGGCAAGAATACTGAAGTGGTTTGCCATTCCCTTCTCCAGTGGACCACAGAACTGGACATGGAACAACAGACTGGTTCCAAATAGGAAAAGGAGTACGTCAAGGCTGTATAATGTCACCCTACTTATTTAACTTCTTTCTTTTTTTATTTAACTTATTTAACTTCTGTGCAGAGTACATCATGAGAAATGCTGGACTGGAGGAAGCACAAGCTGGAATCAAGATTGCTGGGAGAAATATCAATAACCTCAGATATGCAGATGACACCACCTTTATGGCAGAAAGTGAAGAAGAACTAAAGAGCCTCTTGATGAAAGTGAAAGAGGAGAGTGAAAAAGTTGACTTAAAGTTCAACATTCAGAAAACCAAGATCATGGCATCCGGTCCCATCATTTCACGGCAAATAGTTGGGGAAACAGTGGAAATAGTGGCTGACTTTACTTTTCTGGACTCCAAAATCACTGCAGATGGTGATTGCAGCCATGAAATTAAAAGATGCTTGCTCTTTGGAAGGAAAGTTATGACCAACCTAGACAGCATATTAAAAAACAGAGACATTACTTTGCTACCAAAGGTCCATCTAGTCAAGGCTATGGTTTTTCCAGTGGTCATGTATGGAGGTGAGAGTTGGACTATTAAGAAAGCTGAGAGCCAAAGAATTGATGCTTGTAAACTGTGGTGTTGTAGAAGACTCTTGAGAGTTCCTTGGACTGCAAGGAGATCCAACCAATCCATCCTAAAGATCAGTCCTGGGTGTTCATTGGAAGGACTGATGTTGAAGCTGAAACTCCAATACTTTGGTCACCTGATGCGGAGAGCTGACTCATTTGAAAAGACCCTGATGCTGGGAAAGATTGAGGGCAGGAGGAGAAGGGGATGACAGAAAATGAGATGGCTGGATGGCATCACCGACTCGATGGACATGAGTTTGAGTGAACTCCGGGAGTTGGTGATGAACAGGGAGGCCTGGTGTGCTGTGGTTCATGGGGTCGCAAAGAGTTGGACACGACTGAGCGACTGAACTGAACTGAGACTTTTATCAAGTCTTAGAACATTTCTCTTGAAAGGAAGTTATCCAAGCATAATTAAAACACTCATCTATGAAGTTAATGGCCAAGAATGGTACAGCCTGAACAACTAATTGCCATTTTCAAAACTGTTCACCACTTTATACCAAAAGATTATAAGGAAATTTAGTCACCAAGGACACCCATATTAACTATTATCATGATTTGTGGAAAATATTGATACTAGAACAAGATTCATTATATTAGAAACACTGGAAGAAGAGCTCAATATTATTAATTGTAATAATATAAATTAATTTAATGAAAGATAAGGAGGTATATTTTTAATTTCTTTTTTCCAGCTTTATTGTGATATAATTGCCATATAACATTTTTCAAGTTTAAGGTATACAATGTGATGATTTGATACACATATCTCTTGAGAAATGATTCTACAATAGGTTTTTAATTGACACCCCCATCACCTCACATAATTGCCTATATGTGTGTGGTGAAAAAATATAACACTTATTCTTAGTAACTTTCAAGTATATATACAGCACTGTTAACTATAGACATCATACTCTACATTGGCCCCTAGAATATATTTGTCTTATAACTGGAAGCTTGAATACTTTGAGACACATCTCCCCCTTTTTCCTACCCCCCAGCTCTTGACAACCACTATCCTCCCCTGTTTCTATGAGTTTGGCTTTTTTAGATTCCGCATATAAGTGAACTTCTATCACGGCTTTCCTGATGGCTCAGTTGGTAAAGAATGTACCTGCAAAGAAGGAGACTCCGGTTTGATTCCTGAGTCAGGAAAATCCGCTGGAGAAGGGATAGGTTACCCACTCCAGTATTCTGGGGCTTCCCTTGTGGCTCAGCTTGTAAAGAAGCTCCCTGCAGTGTGGGAGGCCTGCGTTCGATCCCTGGGTTGGGAAGATCGTCTGGAGAAGGGAAAGGCATCCACTCCAGTCAGTGGTTGGGAAGATCGTCTGGAGAAGGGAAAGGCATCCACTCCAGTCAGTATTCTGGCCTGGAGAATTCCATGGAATAGCAAAGAGTTGGAATGACTAAGTGACTTTCACTTTCATTGTAAGTGAGATCTTACAGCACCTGTTATTCTCTGTCTTACTCGTTTCACTTAGCATAATGGCGTCAATGTTTACGTATGTGTGTATCTCACATCTTTTTCCATTCATCCACTGATGGACACTCAGGTTGTTTCCATATCTTGGCTATTTTGAATAATTGAATAATGTTGCAATGAACATATAGAAGGAAATGGCAACCCACTCCAGTACTTTCGCCTGGAGAATCCCATGGACGGAGGAGCCTGGTAGGCTACAGTCCATGGGGTCGCTAAGAGTCGGACAGGACTGAACGATTTCACTTTCATGCATTGGAGAAGGAAATGGCAACCCACTCCAGTGTTCTTGCCTGGAAAATCCCAGGGATGGGGGAGCCTGGTGGGCTGCCATCTATGGGGTCACACAGAGTTGGACACAACTGAAGCGACTTAGCAGCAGCAGCAGAAGCAATGAACATAAGATTGCAGATATCTCTTTGAGATCCTAATTTCATTTTCTTTGGATATATACCCAGAAATGTTATTGCTGGATCAAATGGTAGCTGTATTTTCAATTTTTTGAGGACCCTCCATTCTGCTTTCCATAGAGGTTGTACCAATTTACATTCCTGCCAACAGTGTGTTAGGGTTCCTTTTTTCCCCACATCCTTGACAACATTTGTTACCTCTTATCTTTTTTATAATAGCCATTCTAACAGACATGAGTTGACATCTCATTGTGGTTTTGATTTCTATTTTCTTGATGACTAATGATGTTGAGCAACTTTTCACGTTCCCACTGGCCATTTGTCTGTCTTCTTTAGAAAAATATCTATTCAGGTCATCTCACCTTTTTTTTTTTAATATTGTTTATTTTTCAAGGGGACTTCCTGGGTGCCTCAGATGGTAAAGAACCTGCCTGCAGTGCAGGAGGTCTGAGTTCCATTCCTGGATTGGGAAGATACCCGGGAGAAGGGAATGACAACTCACTCCAGTATTCTTGCCTGAAGAATTTCAGGGACAGAGGAGCCTGGCGGGCTACAGTCCATGGGATCGCAAAGAGTTGGCATGACTGAAAGACGAACATTTCTTTTTAGTCACTGAGTTGTATAAATTCTTTATATATTTTGGTTATTAACCACTTATTAGATATGAGGTTTGAAAATGTTTCTCCTATTCCATCCGTTCCGTTCCGTCGCTCAGTCGTGTCTGACTCTATGTGACTCCGTGGACTGTAGCCTACCAGGCTTCTACGTCCATGGGATTCTCCAGGCAAGAATACTGGAGTGGGTTACCGGTTCCTTCTCCAGGGGATCTTCCCGACCCAGGGATCGAACCTGGGTCTCCCGCATTGGAGGCAGACGCTTTTAACCTCTGAGCCACCAGGGAAGCATAGGTTGCCTTTTAATTTTGTTGATCAATTTTTTGTGTGCAGCAGATTTTTAGTTTGATGTAAGTCCGGCTTATTTACTCTTGCTTTTGTTACTTGTGCTTTTGGTATGATATTCTCAAAATCATGACAAGATCAAGGAAATTTTTTCCTGTGTTTTCTCCTAGGAGTTTTATGATTTCAGATTTATGTCCAAGTCAAACTCATTTTGAGTTAATTTTTGTGAGTCTGTAAGGTAGGGGTCCAATTTCATTCTTCGGCGTGTGATTACAAGTTTCCCCAATAACATTTATTAAAAAGATTATTTTTTTCCACTTTGGCTATTCAAGGTCTTTGTGGTTTCACATGAATTTTAGGATTTTTTTTCTATTTCTGTGAAAAATTTCATTGGCATTTTGATAGACATTGAATTGAATTTATTAATGACTTTGGGTGAGATCAACATTTAAACAATTTTAATTATACTGATCTATCAACATAAGTACCTTTCACTTTCTTTCATCAAATTTGTAATATTCGGTGTAGAGATCTCTTGACATCATTGGTTAAATTTCAGTTCAGTCAGTTTAGTTCAGTCACTCAGCTGTGTTGGACTTTTTGTGACCCCATGGACTGCAGCACGCCAGGCCTCCCTGTCCATCACCAACTCCCAGAGTTTACTCTAACTCATGTCCATCGAGTCAGTGATGCCATCCAACCATCTCATCCTCTGTCATCCCCTTCCCCTCCCATCTTTCCAGCATCAGGGTCTTTTCAAATGAGTCAGTTCTTCACATCAGGGGGTCAAAGTATTGGAGTTTCAGCTTCAGCATGAGTCCTTCCAATGAATATTCTGAACTGATTTCCTTTAGGATGGACTGGATGGATCTCCTTGCTGTCCAAGGGACTATCCAGAGTCTTCTCCAACACCACAGTTCAAAAGCATCAATTCTTTGGCTCTGAGCTTTCTTTATAGTCCAACTCTCACATCCATACATGACCACTGGAGAAACCACAGCTTTGAATAGTCGAACCTTTGTTGGCAAAGTAATGTTGGCAAAGAAGCCCTTTAGTTCTTCGAAAGTTGGTTAAATTTATCATTATCAGTAAATATTTTATTATTTTTTCTTTATAATTATCTAGTATATGTTAGGCATTGTTTCTGATCAGAATGAGACTCTGTATTTTAATAAGTTAATCAGATGGTTTTATGCGTATTGAAGTTTGAGAAAAACTGCTGTTGAGAAGAGCACGTAAAATGACTTTGGATCCCTTATAGCTCAGTTGGTAAAGAATCTGCCTGCAATGCAGGAGACCCTGGCTCGATTCCTGGGTGGGGAACGTCCACTGGAGAAGGGATAGGCTACCCACGCCAGTATTCTTGGGCTTTCCTGGTGGCTCAGCTGGTAAAGAATCTGCCTGCAATGCTGTATACTCAGGTTTAATCCCTGGGTTGGGAAGATCTCCTAAAGAAGGGAACAGCTGCTCACTCCAGTATTCTGGCCTGGAGAACTCCATGGACTATCCATGGGGTCC
This sequence comes from Moschus berezovskii, assembly GCF_049115385.1. Taxonomy (NCBI): domain Eukaryota; kingdom Metazoa; phylum Chordata; class Mammalia; order Artiodactyla; family Moschidae; genus Moschus; species Moschus berezovskii. Next base: position 13,134,102 of record NC_142467.1, read on the forward strand.
TAAAGAGTCAGACATGACTGAGCAGGTTTCAATTCACTTCACTTCAGCCTTTTGGAAAACAAGGTACATGTTAGGCTTTAGATCTTCTCTCTATCACATTAATATTCCCTCTCTGTTCTCAAAAAATAAATGATGACTCCATTTATTTCCATTTATTTTCTTTTCAAGCCATAGATTTTTGTGGAAAAGGGGGTCAGTCTTTTTGGAAAAGAAAGGATTTGCCTCTTCCGATATTTCTGGAGTCATGAAAGCTAGATCATTATTGCTTCAGATTCCAAACTTTGTTACTCCCTGAATTCCAGGCAAAACAGATTCACTTTGCCTTTTTGGTAAGGGTGTTGGAACTCTCACAATAATGAACACTTTTGATGTCAAGAACATACCGAGAGAACAGAGTTTCACTTTTTATAGCTTATGGTTATAGAGATTTTCCTTCATTGCTGACTCTTTGTGAAGTTTTTGAGATTAAGGCTGGGGTGCTGACAATGTTCCCTTTTTAAATATGCATTATAGAGTCTCTGTCTCCTTCTGGTTTTTTGTTTCCTTATATGTGGAAATGAGATAAAATTTTAATCAGTAAATGTGGCTACTTGTTTAAAGCTTAGGAAACATAGGCTCCAAACTATTGTTTAAAATGAAGCTTATATTACTCTCTAAATTTCAAATTTTGTGTTAATTGAGAGTTGCTGATTTATGAATCGTTAATTTTAATAAGCAGTACTATTACCATCCATGTCATAATGGTATAGTTCTTGGATCTATATTCATTAAATTGAGTATAGTTATAGAAAGTGATCTAAAATAAATATTGCCAAATGTAACAAAGCTGTACAAAGGAAAAAAGGTTGCTTCCTTAGCAATTTTTTCAAAATATTTGGTTAATATTTCCAGAATAAATACCAATTTTCAAACTTTAGTATCTTGGACTCTTTAAAATCACATCATATTAAATTTGATTTGATTCATTTGGTCATTTGAAATGTAACCTCCAAAAGCTACAATTCTGACATAATTTGAGAAGTTTTTGGCCAAATGAAATAGAAAAAAAATATCTAAAAGAAAATTGAAAGGTAAAAAAAAGGTGCATAATTTTAGAGACTAATATTTTTGAGTTAACAAAAGCTTACAGTCATTTTAAAAGTTATATATACATTTCCTGAAACATTATAGATCAATTTATTTAACATTAATTTTAAAGATTGATTTTCACAGATTTCTTTTATTATGTTTATGGAGACTTTAACACATTTTCTAAATCATAGCTCTCATCGAATGACTGATAGCTTTATTTCAATATTTTTCAGAAATATCCACGGTCTACAAATAATACAGGTTTCTATGTCACTGCCAATAATCTCCTGTGCTGTTGGTTCACTAAGTAAATGAGGACAAGAATGTACAGTAGGTAGGTCCCAAAAATTGGGCAAAATGGTGGGAGGAAGTTATATTTTCATTCTAAATTTACATCAAAGTCATAAGGCCTTCTGTCCTAATAAAGTCTTTAATCATGCAGTTTTGGGTTATTAAACTTTTAAAAGGACATTAACACATTTTTTCCTGAATATGAAAATAATTCAAATTCATTTTAATCACTTAGGAAATTTTACAAAAGCATAAAGCAAGAGCTAATAAAAATTACTTGCTTTTCCATATCTAGGAGTGGTAAATACCAACATTTGGTGTCTATTTTACTAATCTTGTTTTCCTTTTGGAATTATATTACATACATGCTTTGTACCTGGCTGTTGATTGATAGGTAATAAAAAATAACTTACTTTTACTTTGAAATATGTAATTAAAAAATAAAATATATCTAGGATAAAAATTAACATATAGTATATAATAAAAATATATCAAAGTCTTCAAAATATTTCCACTTTTAGAGGTAACCAGAGTAATCAGAGTTAATAGTTTGATCTGCATTGGTGAATTTTCTTTTATGTATTTAAGGTATGTTATGAGTGATATATAAAAGTATTTTATGTAAAGGTACAAACATTAGATGTTAATCAGCTTTTCTTAATAGATTGTTATTTTAAAACCATGTACTTAATCAATGTAAATAAAATATACTATAATAAAAAGAAAAACACAATTAAACTTTAAAAGCTTACTTAAAAAAATAGTTGTTCATTATTCCATAGTATAATTGGAGCATAGTCTAACTTTGATAATCAATGTTAGTTTATTTACAAATGTTCCCTATTAAGAGCATGTTGGAGTGAATATATATGCACATATATCTTACATTGACTATGCTAAAGCCTTTGAGTGTGTGGACCACAAAAAATACTGTGGAAAATTCTTCAAGAGAGGGGAATACCAGACCACCTTACCTGACTCCTGAGAAACCTGTATGCAGGTCAAGAAGCAACAGTTAGAACTGGACATGGAATAACAGACCGATTCAAAATTGGGAAAGGAGTACGTTAAGGAGTATGTCACCATGCTTATTTAACTTCTGTGCAGAGTACATCATGCGAAATGCCAGTCTGGATGAAGTACAGACTCAAATCAAGATTGCTGGGAGAAATATCAATAACCTCAGATGTGGAGATAACACGAACCTTTTGGCAGAAAGTGAAGAGGAACTAAAGAGCTTCTTGATGAAGGTAAAAGAGAGTGAAAAAGTTGGCTTAAAACTCAACATTTAAAAAACTAAGTTCATGGCATCCGGATCCATCACTTCACGGCGAATAGATGGTGAAACATTGGAGACAGTGACAGACTTTATTTTCTTGGGTTTTAAAATCACTGCAGATGGTTAGTGAAGCCATAAAATTAAAAGCCGCTTGCTCCTTGGAAGAAAAGCTATGGCAAACCTACACAGTGTATTAAAAAGCAGAGACATTACTTTGTCAAGAAATGTCTGTACGGTCAGTTTGTTGTTGTTGTTTAATGGTTTTTCCAGTAGTCATGTATGGATGTGAGAGTTGGGTCATAAAGAAGGCTGTGTGCCCAAGAACCGACATCTTCGAACTGTGGTGTTGGAGAAAACGCTTGAGAGTCCCTTGGGTGCAAGGAGATCCAACCAGTCCATCCTAAAGCAAATCAACCCTGAATAAATATTCACTGGAAGGACTGATGCTGAAGCTGAAGCGCCAATACTAAGGCCAACTGATTTGAAGAGTTGAATTATTGTAAAAGACCCTGATGCTGGGAAAGATTGAAGGTGGGAGGAGAAGGGGGCAATTGAGGATGAGATGGTTGGATGGCATCACTGACGTAATGGAAATGAGTTTGAGCAGACTCCTGGAGATACTGAAGGACCGGGAAGCCTGGCGCGCTGCAGTCCACGGGGCTGCAGACAGTTGCACACGACTGAGAGACTGAACAGCAGTATCTTTTCTTACAAATGTAAAGAGTACTTCAGGCATTTCTGGAGGATTTCCTCCAGATAGGATTTCTAGTTTAGTAGGTAAAGATACTTTATAGTTTGATACTTCTATATTTTTATACATTTTCTCTAAAGTGTTCCTGGCCATTTCATTTACACACCACCATGTTTGAGAACATTAGATGCCTTGCTAATGCCAGAAATCATTTTTGTGTTTGCCAATATCAGAGAAAACTTGAATTTTAATTTTGCTTTCAATTATGATTTATCAGTGGATTTTAACATGTTTCATATGCTTATTAAAAATTACATTTTTTCTTCTTTTGGGAATTTTTTTTTTTGCCTCAATTTTCTCTCATGTTTCTTGTTTCTTACTGATTTGTAAAAGGTCTTAATCTATTACCTGTGTTGAAAATATTTTCTCTCAGTATATGTTCTGTTCTAAGTTTGTTCTTGGCATCTTTAATGGACATGCATTTAATTTTTATTCTGTAGCAGGTTCTAAAGCAACTATTTTTATAAATAATACTATTAGCCTATATCTATATAACATTCCCCATGTACCAAGCTATATTTTAAAGCTTTATAAATATTATTTTTAGCACTCATTGCAGCCAAATGCATTTCTATTGTTATGGTTTTATCATTGCCATTATAAAAATGAGAAAAATAGAATGCCAGTAGCAAAACTCGGACATGGATCTAGACTGCTGGCTCCAGACCTTTGCTCTTAGTCTCTCTATCACATCATCTCTCATAAAGGAACCCTACATTCCTAGTTATTCCTAGATTAGTGGGATTTTATAGAATACATCACTAAAGCTGTGAGTATGCCAAGACTGGCTTTATGTGAAGATGGACCATGTGGGGATGTGGGGATATCTATAGATGACCTTCTCCCAAGCAAGTTCTTCTAGCATCCCCATTCTCTCATCTGTTGAATGAAATCTTAAAATCAATGCTTTTCTTCAAGCTTTCATGGTTCTTAAGATTATAGAAAAACTAATTGAACATGTTAATAAAGATAATGCTGTAAATACTCATTTAGGCTGGAGGAGTGACATCAGCAAGAAGACAGAATAGAAAGTCCCAGCCTTTGTTCCCCCATAGAAATGCTGGTTTAACAAGATCATATGGACCAACACATCTTTATGAAGATTGCAGAATCCATTTAAGAAATTTCAGTGCTGTCAGTTCAGTTCAGTCAGTTCAGTCGCTCAGTTGTGTCCGACTCTTTGCGACCCCATAAATCACAGCACGCCAGACCTCCCTGTCCATCACCAGCTCCCGGAGTTCAGTCAAACTCATGTCCATCGAGCTGCTGATGCCATCCAGCCATCTCATTCTCTGTCGTCCCCTTCTCCTCCTGCCCCCAATACCCCCCAGCATCAGAGTCTTCATCAGTGAGTCAACTCATCACATGAGGTGGCCAAAGTATTGGCGTTTCAGCTTTAGCATCAGTCCTTCCAGTGAACACCCAGGACTGATCTCCTTTAGAATGGACTGGCTGGATCTCCTTGCAGGTAAACACAAAGCCTGGAACAGGTACATTGAAATGGTTACAAAAAGCAATTTCACATAAGCTACATCAACCCCTCTCCTAAGACTGCCCAGTTCAGTGCTAGACGAGAACATCCCAGTCCACAACCTTTCCTTCAGGGTGGAAACTAGAGAGCGGGGCATACCACCAACATTCCACGTTTTTGTAGGATTGCCCAAGGAAATTGCTTCTGTCTGGACTCACTCACAGTGCTGACAGAACCAGAATAGATTGGATTCCTGTGAAGCACTGAGAACAAAGGAAAGTGCCAGGTGGCTGCTTAAGCAGATGAATGAATATAGATAAACAGATCACCTTTCAACAGATAAATGGATAATGAAAGTATGGTGAAAGTGAAAGTCACTCAGTTGTGTCCAACTCTTTGTGACCCCACAGACTATACAGTTCATGGATTTCTCCAGGCCAGAATACAGAAGTGGGTAGCCTTTCCCTTCTCCCGGGGATCTTCCCAACCCAGGGATCGAACCCAGGTCTCCTGCATTACAGGTGGATTCTTTACCAGCTGAGCCTCAAGGGAAGCCCAAGAATACTGGAGTGGGTAGTCTTTCCCTTCTCCAGGGGATCTTCCAGACCCAGGAATCAAACCCGGGGTCTCCTGCATTACAGGCGGATTCTTTACCAACTGAGCTATCAGGGAAGCCTTGAAATTATTTTTCCATGGATGAATAATATTCCATTCTTTATGTGCACGCATTTACACATTGAAAGTATGGTATATGGAATGTATAATTGTATGTACATAAAGAATGGAATATTAGTCAGCCATAAATAAGGGAATTCTATCATATTTTACAACATGGATAAACCTTGAGGACATTACAGGAAGTGAAGAAATCAATTACAGAGAAACTCATAATATATGACTCCGCTTACATGAAGTACCTAAAATAGTTCAACACAGAGAAACATAAAGTAGAATAGTGGTTGCCAGAGATTCAGGAGAGGGGAAAATAAGACAATTGCTGTTAAATGGGCTTAGATATTCAGCCATGGGAGACTGAAAACATTCTAGAGCTCTGCCATACAAATTATACTTACAGTTGAGAGTCTGTACTGTACACAAACATTTGTTAAGACAGTAGATCTCTTGGCATATAGTTTTTATCATAATCAAATATATTAACCTATGTTTGTACTTTTGGTGGCTATGTTTGAGATAATTTCCTCAGAACAAGAATCCATTTATACAATAGATGGAGCATGAGGGAACTGAGAACCTTAGGGACTTGGGAAGTTTGCCCAGCAGAGTATAAAAAGGTAAGACCTAAACATCCAATTGGAGGCCCCGCTTTTGTCATATTTTGCCAGACAAGAGTTCTCTAATTTCCACAAAATGAGTGAAGTTCATGAACTCATCACTTAAGTGGATCAATGTAGATACTCTGAGTAATTCAGGGTTATACATCAATTCATTCCCATCACTTTGCATGACTTATTGATCAAATTAAATATCCAACCACCAAATTTCCTCCTCATATTATAACCTATATACAGGTCAACTACATATCCCCATCTCAACGATGCTCATGGTTTTATAGACATGTGAAGTAAGCTATTAATTTGGTTAAAATAGTGGCATTAATTAGCAATTATAATGTATATACAAGTATAAATATATGTATTAAACCTCATTTACTTTTTAAAAATATTTTTTTTATGTTGACCATTTTTAAGTCTTTATTGAATTTTTTTACAATATTGCTTCTATTTTATATTTTGAGTTTTTGGCCCAAAGGCCTGAGGGATCTTAGTGCCCCAACCAAGGATTTAATTCTCACACCCTGCATTGGAAGGGAAAGTCTTAATCACAGCACTGCCAGAGAAGTGTCTAACCTCATTTATGTTTGATGGTAAATGTTCAAAACACAATCTTCTCTATTTCAGACAAAGTATCACTCATCCTAGTACAACTTTTTGCCTTTCCAAATATTTTTGTTGATGCAGACTAGCATATAGATCCGGAAAAGGCAATGGCACCCCACTCCAGTACTCTTGCCTGGAAAACCCCATGGACGGAGGTGCCTGGTAGGCTGTAGTCCATGGGGTTGCTAAGAGTCGGACACGACTGAGTGACTTCACTTTTACTTTTCACTTTCATGCATTGGAGAAGGCAATGACAACCTACTCCAGTGTTCTTGCCTGGAGAATCCCAGGGACCGGGGAGCCTGGTGGGCTGCCGTCTATGGGGTCGCAGAGTCAGACATGACTGAAGTGACTTAGCAGCAGCAGCAGCATATAGATCTAGTATTCTTCTCTGAAAGAATCATTAAGTATTTTTGTCATATTTGATATAGTTCTAAAAATTATTTAAATATTTACAAAATTATTGATTCTTCACAGATTTGTGATATTTTAAAAACTGCCATCTAGCATAAGAAGTTCAAAAGGGAAAATAACCAACTACTTAAAAAGTTAAGGTTTTTCAAACTAATTCAATTATGCTATTTAAGTGTGTGGATAAAGCAGATTAAAACTGGGTTGACTCAGAATATTAACGGATTGCATACTTTTTTCTTTTGCCTTGATATCTGAATTATTCTTTAAAGTTGCCAGACAGCTATCAATTCACTTTTAAGTGGTAACAACTACTCAGCAAAAGATTATCTGACAATATCAAATTGTGTAGTTTTTCATCCTTATTACTTCAAGAAGAAAAGAACCATGAAGATAATACAAAGGTAGAGTATTTAAATTTTATATACTAAAAATATCATTTTTAAGTTTAAACCTAATTTTGTAGTAATTTTACACATTCAATATGCTATCATATGGTTATAGTATATATTAATTTGCTACTTATTTTTTTAAAAAGGAAAATTGGAATAGTAATTTAAAACCATTGTCTTGCAAAAAAGACAGATTTTCTTCCTCCATCCACATTTTTATAAATTTTCTGTTCCTTAAACATGAAAAGTGTATTGTCACAAAATTTTCTTTTCTGTGACGGTTGCTTAAATGCAGGTAGTGTTAAGCAATTGTCAGAGAAAAGAAATTTAGTAGTGTTCTGGAGTTACTTAGGTTTTTCCTTTTTAGTATTATTCCTAAAATAGGCTTAATTTTGAAAATCTGAAGAGGGTTTAGAGAGAGCAGAGACAGTTGGACCATGGCCGTCTTCATCTGCAATTAAGAATCACACAAGAGAACATTCTGTATAACAATTTTACACAAATATACATAGAAAGAATTTAAGACTGGAAGGGACTTTAAGCAGCCTTCCAGTCCAATGTGTGAATACATATTTATGAACATGAAACACATGTATGCGCTCTCTGCAGGCTCTGGGCCGGGTATTTCAGCTTTGGAATGCACTCCCTAGGATCTGAGTTGAGCTGGACCACCCACAAAAGCAAGGCCACCCAAGGGAAAATTCGAGACCTGGGTAAGCAGAGCTGTCAGGCGTGCCTTGTGAGAGCAGCTGGCCATCCCAGCACCTGCTGCCCAGTTCCAGACAGCTGGGGCTGAGGCCTCACGGGCCCAGCTGCTTTCAGAATGGGCACACACAAACACCACTGCCACTCGGGCATCTGTCAACTCACTATATTTAGTGGAGAAAGTTTGGCAGGGAGTTGTGTGGTCTACCAACTAAAATTTAGGCTGATTAGTCACAAACCAGAGTCATAAAACCATAGGGCTGGAAGGACTCTCCCGTGAAGGAGGTCTCTTAAATTTTCCTGTGAATTAGAAAAACACGGGGAGCTTCCTGAGAACGCTGATTCCAGATTCCATACCTTGGAGTCTGATTCAGTGGGTCTGTGAACTATATCTGTATTCCTCAGTAAGACCTTGAGGTCAATACAGAAAATATATTAAACTAATATAGGTGAACCAAAGTTTCCATTCCAAGAATTTGAAGAAATATCACAGTTTATGACTAATCCATCACTTGGGATCGATGTTAAAAACTAAATGTTACTAATCCTTATCTTATTTACTCAAAAGTTAGAGAGTGTGAGAATTTACCTGAAATTTGGAATTCACCATTTAATCAATCATTAAATATACGGGATCATCAAAATGATTGTTTTCATATTTCTTACTGGTTAAATGGAGGGCATGAGTCTTACCATAAAGTAAAAATATATATTTACACATATATAAAATTCTTATATGAGCTCCCCTGCTGGCTCTGCTGGCTCAGAATCCACCTGCTAATGCAGGAGATGTGCGTTTGATCTTTGAGCTGGGAAGATTCCCCTGGAGAAGTAAATGGTAACTCACTCCAGTATTCTTGTGGCCGAGGTATTCAGTGGCCTAGGAAATCCCATGGCCAGAGGAGCCTGGTGGGCTACAGTCCCTGGGGTTGCAAAAGAGTCATACACAGCTTAATAACTAAACAACAATAGCAATTCTTACATAATTCCTCTATTTTCCTCTTGAAGCAAAAAATAATCAACTTATAAAATTATAGGGATGAAGGTGTCAACTTCATGAACAAATCTCTTTAAATTCCTTTTTCGCAGTTTGAAGTATATAAAAAGTTTAAGGATATGGAATGGAAATCTGCCTTCATGATATAATTTAAGATATGGCAAATTAGACAGTTCTATTAAGAAACTGGATATTTCTGTGTAGCCCGAAAGGGAAATAGAGATATTTTGCACTAGTTTCTTTAATGAGAAAAGCATAGCAGGTATGCTGACCCTGTCATAATTTCAGGATGTAGTCTGCCTGAGCATGAGTATTTCTGGGAAGCTGTTTGTAATACTTCTCACTCCTGCCTGAGGTTTTTACCTGGGCAGAGTGTCTGTGAACCATTCCAAATTATACTCATATGAATTTTATTTTTCAAGAGAAGTTCATGACTTTCATTAGAACCTTAAAGTGTGAAGCAATTAGATCTACTTCATCTAACATGGTAGTAATTGAGCTTTATAATAATCCAATATGCTTTTTCAAGTAGGAATGAAGAACAGGTATATGTAACTTTCATCTCAGTAAACGTAAGCTAGTCCAGAAAAGAGCATGTGAAAACCTTCAAGCTTTAATTGTGTGTGTGTGTGCATGTGTGTGTGCTTTCCTGTCAGGCAAGTAAAATATTTTAATCAATTTAAGTACATTTTTTTAGTTTATTAAATGTTTTAAATGGCTTTGGTATATATACTTGGCAAGTTTTAGACAAGTGTGTTCAGCTAGTTAGTATTTTCCTTCTCATAAATTTCACCACAATGGCATCCTATATATTTGCCTCACTTACTACTTTTAGGTAGTTGGAAAATGGCATCCTATATATTTGCCTCACTTACTACTTTTAGGTAGTTGGAATTTATCTACCATTTCATCTAATAATGTATGCCCTCTCACATATCTACATACATGTACAAAACACACACAGCACATACACACACACTAATGTGAAATGAACACACATTTAGAAGACTCGATTCCTTTTTATTCTCCTTTTTCTTGTGACTGTGACAGAATATTTTCTGGCTCCTGCTTTGGAGAAAAGAGTAGAGTTGAAATCCGAGAATCAGCCAGGTCTGAACTGGATTTTAAAACATCTCTGCCATATAGAAACATGAAAGAACTGATATTCATGTTTCTAGAGCCCTTGAGTGATGGATGTGCTGTTTATTCAGGGAGGAAGGGTTGGTAGAGAAAGAGAAAGGAGAATTTCTCCAGAATTTATGAAGTCTATCGAAGCCCATTAATGAGGTCTATACTTCTGCCAAATACTCCAGAATACACACGTGTAGATACCTTAGTGAACTTCTGAGCTGGTGAATACATAGATGTGTTGGGAGAGTAGAAGCTCTGCACCTCTCTTCCTACAGAGAATATTGGAAAGAACTTAAGATTTTAAGTCAAGAACAATTTGAATCAGAGTTCTGATTATGATTCTTACCTTAGAAAACTCTAAGTTTCACGTCCTTGCTTATAAAATTGGAAAAGTGACACTTGTCATACCTACTTTAGACTCTTTGAGAATCTCAAGTACGATAGTGTATTTGAAAATTTTTGTAACCTGGGAAACTTTATAGAAATATATGGTGCTTTGTTATTTTGGTCTCCTCTTGATGTTGACAACTATTTTACCCTAACTATGACAGCAAAGCTATCAATCATTATGAATTCTTTCTACTTGTATTACTTAAAAATTCACCAATGAAGAGATTTCAAATTCTTGGTCAAATCTTCCCACACCTGGGTAAACCTGTCAAACTGTCTCCTTTGCATATCACCTCTGAACTTCTTTGGCCTGAAGTGCCAGGATATTTTGATGCCTGAATATCCATCAGGAGAGACTCTAAATTTTTATTCTCTCCATTCATTTGCTAAATTGAATCCCACCTAAATCTTATTTTTATATCTTTTCTTGAACTTCTGACCTCATCTCTGAACTGATGCAATCTCTTCCTCTGTTGCATTATAAAAGAAGATTAGTTATTTTGTCTTGGAAACTAATCCCTCTCTAGTTTGAATTTTCTGCACTATTTCTCAGATGTTCTTTTTAATTTTTGTCTTAGATAAAAACTTAATGAGGTTGTGTCATATTTCATTGACTGAGAAATCATTTATGTTTTAGGCTAATCAATACTAATTAATTATATTAATCTCTAATTAAAGATGCTTTCACTTTATCTTCTTGTTTGAGGCTTTTACTTTTTTATGAAGAATGTAAGAAAACATACAGACACATCGAATTTTTGTAATTGTTCAAATGATCTCGCAGCAAAGGAACAGTGTAGACATGTTTGTGGTGGAATTCAAATTGCGATGAAGATATCTGTTATGTCAAACCCTCTAATGTGGAAGATGTCAAGCCATGTAGGATTTCACAAATGTAAGCAACAAAGTGCAGTATAGTGGAGTCCTACTGCCCAAGGATAATTTTTGGTTAATCATTATATGACCTTAAGAATATAAAATAGAAATTTCCTTTTGTACTTGAGGTTACAATATGAATAGAGGAAGCAGAGTCCTTAATGTACTACTTTTTTTTTCCCCTAGAAAAGGATAACCTAGAAATTTATTGTCATTTGTACCACTCGGATACAACATGCTGCTGTGTACGTTCATTAGACATTTGGGGCGGAGGAGAGAATATGTCCTGAGAACAATATTTTTAAAGCCAGAAATTAATGTTCTTCGGTAAAGACAAAAGTGTTGAGTAAAATACATGATTTCCTAAAAAATGAGAGCAGTTGATAGCATTTTACCCTTTTCTGCCTTCCCATGCTAACTTCTTGTTACTTCAAAAACATGTGGCTAGCACAGTATATTCTGTGCTTAAATACTATGGAGTCAGTGTGCATTAAACTCAGAGTAGCATTGACCTATTTGATTCCAATGACAAATTTTTGCTTTTTCTTATTGTTGTGATGGAAGACAATTAACTAGAAATCTTGGAATCCTTTTTTCCACTGGAACAGAAAATAAAATTTTCACTGGTCATAGAAGTCAGAATTAGAGCTGATCCCTTTCTCCCACTTTAGTTGAGTATTCTTCATCACTGCAATTTTCATCAATTGTACAAACAATAAAAATAACATTTGAAATTTTTACTTTGTACTAGACACCATGCTGTATGTTTTACATTTTGCCGTAACAATAATTCATTGAGATTGGTACTCTTATTAGTTTCATTTGTGTAATAGGAACCCTGGAATTATGAAGTTCAAATAAACACATTTCTGAGAATCTCACAGCTAGGAAATGGTGTAGCTGGAATTCAAACTCAGGTCTTGGATGCCAGCAAAATTAAATTGAGGCAAGAATGACATAATGGGTCAAAGGAAGCCACCGATAACTAAAATAGAATATAAGAAAGAGACTTGAAGGCTGACTGTTCTGGAAAACAAAACAAAAGAAAACAAAGAAAATAAGACCTGAGTCTTTAATTTCATTTTTATAATAGATCTACTTATTTCCTGTAATAATTGAAGGAGTCAGTGAAGAGCAAGGAAAGTATATTAGAGAAACATAGAACCATGTCTTTAGAAATAGCACCACACACAGTGATGTCTAACATGGGAGGCCATAGAATTTCCTGCATTAATGTATATAAAGGAAATAGAAGACAGTTTTCTAGGTTTGAAATTTTAGAGATTTGCATACAGATGAGGTACTATACTGTTCTGAGATTTTCCCAGTGAAAGATAGTCACCGGAAGGATCAAATAAGACTTGCAAAGGCAGCTGCATGGATTAGAATTTTTGGTCTTCAAAATGAAGTTGTAAATATGGTAATATTTGTCCAGAAGATTTAACTAAGGCCAAAAATAATGACACATGGGGCAAAAGGAAGGCAACAGTAACTAAAATAGGAGCTCAGAGGCTAACCGCACTGGGCTGAATATTGGTGAGAACTTGAGAACCCTCCAAAATACAATAAAGAGTGGCCCCACCATAGTGCTGTGTAAGCTGTTCCATGGATGAAAGCCATGCTTAGTGAACTCTGTTCCATAAATGGAAATTAGGCCTTGGACAGGCTTCTCTGCCTCCTATTAGATAGGTGGCATATTAGAACTCTTGATCCAAAGCAGAGGCATACTTAAGAAATATCTTCCTTGCTGCTGCTACTAAGTCACTTCAGTCGTGTCTGACTCTGTGCGACCCCATAGACGGCAGCCCACCAGGCTACCGCATCCCTGGGATTCTCCAGGCAAGAACACTGGAATGGGTTGCCACTTCCTTCTCCAATGAATGAAAGTGAAAAATGAAAGTGAAGTCGCTCAGTTGTGTCTGACTCTCAGCAACCCCATGGACTGCAACCTACCAGGCTCCTCTGCCCATGGGATTTTCCAGGTAAGAGTACTAGAGTGGGTTGCCATTGCCTTCTTCCTTAAGAAGTGGTAATTAACAAGTCCAGTCAACAATTTTAAAGAATACATTCAATTAATAGAACTATTCTTGGGGAAACTTAAGGCAAGTTTTTGAGAAATTTAAATGCTAGTCACTTTATTTTAGTACTAGGATTAATCTGTTTTATCTACAAGAAATCTAACAGTTCTAAGAAATCATTTGCTTTCATCTAGGTTTTTTTTAACACCAAAAATATTTTGTATTGGGGTATAGCCTGATGCTGGGAAAAACTGAGGGCAGAAGGAGAAGGGGACGACAGAGGATGAGATAGTTGGATGGCATCAACAACACAATGGACATGGGTTTGGGTGAACTCTGGGAGTTGGTGATGGACAGGGAGACCTGGTGTGCCGTGGTTCATGGGGTCGCAAAGAGTCGGACATGACTGAGTGACTGAATTGAACTGAAGTGATAGCCAATAAATAGTGTTGTGATAGTTTCATCAAGGTATTTAAATGACCTTTAGGCTTGCAGAAATGTTTGATTCCAGCAACTAATTTTTTACACATTATACTTGAAATCTTCAAGGGAATGTATTCTATTACAGAAGAAATAGAGCACTGAGAAACAGAATGTGTCCATTTGAGCTGGGCTTTCTCTGCTAATTTGAACATGTGGTAATAGGTGAATTATGTCATCTCCTGAGACTAATTTTCCATTTATGAAAAAGTCAGGGTTATTATTAGATGACCTCTGAGGCATGTTACACCTCAAAAGATTTTATAATATTCTCAACTGTTATTCATTAGTTGAAAGTTAATTTGACTAGGTAAGCTTTCTGTTTGATATAAAGAGCATTATTATCTTCAAGAATATTAAAATTAAAATATCACATAATAAATTTGATGCCTATTACTTTTTCCACTGCTTTGGCCACCTGATGTGAAGAGCTGACTCACTATAAAAGACCCTGATGCTGGGAAAGATTGAAGGCACGAGGAGAAGGGGACGACAGAGGATGAGATGGTTGGATGGCATCCTGGACATGTTTGAGCAAGCTCTGGGAGATGTGTGAAGGACAGGGAAGCCTGGCATGCTGCAGTCCATGGGGTTACAAAGAGTCAGACACAACTGAGAGACCGAACAACAATAACATTAATTAGTGGATGTGTGTGTATGTGTGTTTAGCTCCTCAGTTGTGTCCGACTCTTTGTGACCCCATCAAGGGTAGCCTGCCAGGCTCCTCTGTCCATGATATTTTCTAGGCAAGAATACTGGAGTGGGTTGCCATTTCCTTTTCCAGGAGATCTTTCCTACCCAGGGATGGAACCCAGGTCTACCCCATTCCTGGAAGATTCCCATTATTAATTGTTCTTGGTGGCTACAGTGAGTTTCAAAGTGTAGAACTGGAAACCACAATAAATAGATACATTGGCGTATTTAACCAACAGCTCTGTTGATATTGGGCTTTCCTTGTGGCTCTACTGGTAAAGAATCTGCCTGCTATGTGGGAGATCTGTGTTCAGATCCCTGGGTTGGGAAGTTCCCCTGGAGAAGGGAAAGGCTACCCACTCCAGTATTCTGGCCTGGAGAATTCCATGGACTGTATAGTCCATTGGGTCGCAAAGAGTCGGACACGACTGAGTGACATTCACTTTCACTTTTCACTTTCTGTTGATATTTATCTTTGTGAATTCGCATTAATTGAGGTACCTGTTCAGAATATTAGAAACTACTGTGTAACCCTGTGGAAAGAAATAAGAGAAGGAAACTCACTGTTACATTAATTGGAATCAGTGTTAGCAGTTGCACAAACACGCTGTGATCAATAATTTTAGTCCCAGCTGGAAAATAAATTGAGGGAGTAAATTGAGCAGTTGATTGTCCTAAGGAAGCCTATTGTACTCATGTAAACAAGCATTAACTGATTTTTTCCTGTGTCACTAATTCTCAAATGTGGCTGTACATTGCTATCACCTGAGGAACTTGGAAAAATCTCTAACTCCAGATGTGCTTCATAAAATTAAATACGATTTCTAGACATGGGGTCTAAGCAATGAATATAAGTGAGACAATATCTCTTTGAGATTCTGCTTCATTTCCTTTGGACATGTACCTGGAAGTGGGATATAATAGTTCTATTTTTAATTTTTCGAGGACCCTCCATACAGTTTTCCATAGTGGCTGTACCAATTTACATTGCCACCAATAGTGCATAAGGGTTTCCTTTTCTCCACATCCTTGCCAACATTTATCTCTTGTCTTTTTCATGATAGCATTCTAACAGATGAGAGGTAATGTCGCATTGTGGTTTTGATTGTATTTCCCTGGTGATTAGTATTGTTGAGCACTTCCTCATGCACCTACCTGCCGTATGTATGTCTTTTATTTGGCCGATTTATTCTTCCATTTGATCTAGGCTGCTAGTGATTTCTGTTTGGTATTTTCTTGTATTTCCTGCCTCTTTGTTAAAATCCCTGTTTTGGTCATGCGTGGTTTTCCTGACGTGAGGGCTCGTCTTTACGACTCTTATTTTGATCTCTGTAAGGTACATTACTACCTGTTTCATTCAGTTCTGTTTTTTGGAATTTTTCTTTTGTTTTGGAAACATTCCTCTGTTTCTTCACTTTCCTTTCAACTCTGTGTTGTTTTCTACTCGTGAGATGAAGCGGCCGCTTTTCTGTGTCTTGATAGGGTGGTCTCATGGGGGAGGTGAACCTTGTTGTTCAGCCTAGCCCAAACTCTTGGTTGTTTCCTAAACAGTTGTGATTGTCCAAGATTTCATCTTTGTTTTTGTGGCTCTAGTATGTTTAGGATGTGCCAAGACCTGTCGGTATCCTAAAGGGGAGGATCGCAGTCAGCACCTTGACATAGGCTGATGGAAACTGCGTCCTCAGGAAAGAGCTGGGAGAGCTTGTAGTTAGGGCCCTTCCAGGGAGAGACTGGGAGATGGGTGGTTATCAGTATCCATATGGGTGATGTAGGTAATTTCTTATTTGCTCAGTGCATAGGAGTTGCTCTGCTAGTTTCTAGATTTCTTTTAGAAGAATTTTCCATATGTGTAGCTGTAGGTTTAGTGTGTCTTTTGGAGGAGGTAAGTTCAGGAAGCTCCCATGTTTCCTTGGATCAGAGCTGATTTTCAGCCGATGAGCTTTGCTTTCTCTCTGAAAGATGATCACTTCCGTTTCTACTTCCTCTAAATGCAAGTCCAAAGTTTAGTTAAATAAATTGAAGAATTTAATACTAACTCTCATAAAATTGTACCTTTTATTGACAAGTGGGGCCTGTGACTTTTATATTTAATCATTTCTTTATTTCCCATTTTTACTGTATCCAAAGAATCCTTGTCATTATTCATAAAGTTTCAATTCTCTGGATTTGCAGTCTTCTAATCCCGTTAGGAAACTTCACTCTGAGTTTCTGCTCTTTACAACTATATATATATTTTAAATTATATTGATCATGAAGTTTAAAAAATTTTTTCTAATACACTACTCATGAGTATTTCAACTCTTTCATTTTGACTTTGCATTATATATTTCCTCTGTAAGAGTACTGGATCATTTTATTCTACAATAAGATAATAGTATCTTTTCATAACTAACTAAAGCAAACTTATCTTTATTTTACACAACCTCTTCAGGCATACTATATCCATTCAGATTTTACAATTTTGTTTTATTTTCTTCTTTCCATTATTAATGAATGATATTATGTTTATTTTTTTAGATAAGGTAGTGTTTTTGGCAAGCTTTACTTTTGGTCTTATTCTCAAGGAAAATTTTACTTTTTAATATTTATTTCTCCGGCTTTTCATTATTTTAAAAAATCAGAATTCATAACATTCTTTTTGGGTTTATAAATATTTGAAAACAGAAAGTAAGGATAAATACTCGATCTTCAGAGAAAGTTGTAGTTAGAATGAAATACCTTTGAAAGCCAAAAGCTGAAAAAATAGTCCCTAAATGTGAAAAGTAACCTCAAATTTCAAACTGAAAATAATTACAAGCTAGGATAGAAATCTTTTAATTCAGAAACCTAATTGGGTAAATGAAGAAACATTTTAGATTCTTCAAAGCATGTTTTTAGATAAACTATTTAGAAAGAATTGTTGGGAGAATAAATTAAATATTTTTTAAACTCAAACAGCAAGAAGCATAATACAAATAGTTGAAAGATAAAATCAAATTACTGATCATTTAAATAAACAAGGGGATGTTACAAAATGACTTTAAGATGATGCAAAGATTACAGCCAAGCATAACTAATATTTTAAAACCTCATTGTTAAACTTAGCAGTCATATCTCTTTGTTGCATTCATAATTAACACACGTGTGTGTGTGAGTCGCTCAGTCATGTCTAATTCTTTGCGACCCCATGGACGGTAGCCTGCCTGTCTCTGCTGTCCATGGGATTCTCCAGGCAAAAATATTGGAATGTGTTACCATTCACTTCTCCAGGGGATCTTCCTGACCCAGGGATCAAACCTCGGTCTCCTACATTGCAGGAGGATTCTCTACTATCTGAGCCACTTAGGCAGTCAAGTTAACCCATAAGTTATATGTAATAAAACTTAAACCTCCATTTGCTTTTTAGCAATCATTTTATTGGCCATTGTCTGGTCAGAAAAATCAGAGGGATTTGCCACGCTTAATTGTATAACTCTTGAGGACAAGAATCATGTTTCCTATATCTTATGTATCTTCCACGGAATTTAGCACATCAGGAGCTTTAAAAATACTGTCTAAATGCCTCTTACTGGTTTACCCCATTAGTATATATTACATTCCTGTTTCAAGCAATGGGTCTTATTCCTCACGACAGGAGGTTTCCCACAATGCTTTAATTTTTCTTTTTTTTCCTTAAAATAAGCTCAAAAGCATGAAGGAATTTCTGCAGTATATGTGCATTGCATGTTTCTATTCTGCCCTGTCAGTTGGGCCATGTACCCTCAGGGAGTAAGAATGGAGAGCAAAATATTCTCTCTTTCCTATTTCCCTCCATTATTATGTGTATAAACATCACCCAGAGAGGAAGATTACATAATCTTGTAGATGCAAAAGGCTCAAGAGATGGGATATATTGAAAATAGACAACCCAAATTTGGGAAAGCCCCAGAATTATCAGTGTCTTCAAAAACAAATTGGTCACTCTGTAAGGTGCTGCTCTTAACAAAGTGCTTTAAAATTATCTCACATGCCAGCCTCTTGAGGTACAGGGCATGTCGTATTATGTCCATTTTGTAGATGTGGAAACCAGAGTTTAAAGTGAGAAAACTCCTAAAGTAGCAATTGTGGAGAGTGGCCTCATAGTCCGTGTTGCGATTCCTGCTCTTGGGTTCTTCTACCATGCCATCCTGTGAGCGGTCTGTGTACACCGCTAGAATAGTAGGTAAGAGTCAGGGTGAGCCTATTATATGGCATGTCTACTAATGTACATGTATGTCTATGAGCTTGGTCGTGGTTATACGAATTTTACTATCAAGAATAACAAAAGGCAGGCATTTTTGGAGATTTTGGAACTCTATGAAGCAAGGATCAGAAAGAAAGATTCAAAATAGATTCAGAGGGATAGATTTCCCTGTGGTCGAGCTGCATTCCAAATGTGTGAAAAACACAACCTGCAATCAATTCTGGCTAAAGTGAGTTAGCTTAGTAACTTCCTTTCTCTTCTTCCTGGTGACTGGCAGCTAGAAGTTCTTAGATGCTTTCAAAACCTGGGAATGATAGGCATCCCCAAGTTCAAAGACTCCCTTGAACCTTTTGGACCTACAACTGCAGCTAGAAGTCCTGTTGAAACAGGCTTCCCCGGGTAATTTCCAATAAAGCTGGAAACAGCACTGTTAGAACTAGCTTCTTCAAGGTTGCACATCACTGACATTCTGTCCTCAGCTAGATTTGGGAGAACAGAGGCTGTCCGTGAGACTGGCCTGAGGCGTGTACACCTGATATTTCTTACCTGAACCACCTGACCCTGGCACCCACCAATAGGCCCTCCCCCACTGACAACAGGTGTGAAATACCACTGGGTGTTTCTCATACATAATTAGAAAACACATCTGTGCACGAAGCTTGGAGGGGATGTCTTCCTCACAGAAGCAAACTTTTGCTGCTGCTGCTGCTGCCAAGTCACCTCAGTCGTGTCCGACTCTGTGTGACCCCATAGACGGAAGCCCATCAGGCTCCCCCGTCCCTGGGATTCTTTTGCTACCTTTCTTAAAAAACAAGTCTTCAGGATTGTTTCTACATGAGCCAATTCCTTAGGGACAGATTGCTATCCTTGATACTAAATCGTATATATTAAAGGGCTGTATGTTCACGATAAGTGGCTAAGTAGACCATGGTCAGGAAGAGAGAACTCCGCTCAGAAATAAAGGATGACACAATCTTTTCTTGATTGGTTTTAGTGAAAAAATGAGATTGGCAGAAGTGCTGCCTCCACGGGAATTCCCTTTGATTTTTAAAGAGGGAGGTGAATACGCTGAGCAGGAATGATCATGTCTGAAAGATGAAAGACTTTTAAAAATATTCAACTTGTGGTCCCTGGATCTTAGAAAAATAGCAAGTAAGACTGTAAACAACGCTTAGTCATACTCAGAATCCGAGACTCGGTGACTTGCTAGGGAAGCTCAACCACACTCGGTAGGCCCCAGGGCTTAGGGGCCAGTTGTTCAAAGCACTTCACTAGATCTCGCATACAGACCACTCTTTGCCAGTTAGTAAGACAACACCAGGGTCTTTAAAAACGTTATATCACAGAAACACTGGCCCGTGTTGAGAAGAGGCCCAAACGTTGGAGGCAACAAACAGCAGTCTTTCCCCTCACAGAAACTTTCATTCCGATGGATCTCAGGCAAAGAGACCTTCAGGAAAGATACTGCTGAAACAGGGGCCAACTGCTTCCATATCTGACTCCCCTTTAATTGGATTCAGTGCCCAGGTCAAAGTTTTCCCCTTTATGTCTTCATGCAATCCGAAAGATAATAGTCCTGATTTATGCTCACAAGGGGTTCTTCTCTTCATTTGAAGCTAGAATTAACCAGATTTTTTTTTAAAGAGTATAGTGTATAGAGTGGCTTGAACATAGATTTGGGAGATTTATAAGTTCTTCTAGTGGAAATAGTAGGGGAATTTGAGTTATATAGAAACTGTAAGAAGTCTGATCATCTTCCTAAAAAAATTGATGACTTTGCCACAACATGCTGACATCTCTTTAAGGGCACGCATGGATTTCCAGTGTCTTTCTGTGACAAATGTTCCCTATTTTCCTAGGTAAATTTTGTATCGTTCCTGTGACTTTTTTTTTTCTCTGCAGTTAAAATTACTTATTTAAAATTTTATTTAAAAATAATGGAAGCTACTTTCTGGAGCTACAAAAATATGCAATAATATTTTACAGTCCTATATTAAGATGCTCAGATTTAGTTTGTCAAATAGTATGAAAGATCACTTGTTCCTGTGTGTTGTATACCCACTCAAACACACTTGGACTCAAGTTTGGAGCCAAAATTTTTTTTATCCTTTACTCTTAATTCATTTGCAATTTTGAACCTCTTCCATAGGTGAAACAACTCAGAATTTCTCAGAATTTCTAGTTCTCAGAAATTTCTCAGAATCTTCTAGTTTTGTAAGAAGATCATGATTAAGATAGGCTAAAAAATAACCTATGCATATCAATAAAGATAACAAAGATCTATAGGCTGCATTATTATACAAGTTTCAAAGGTACTTCATGAATACCACGATTCTTACAACATTTTAATGAGAATTCATGGAAAGAAAAGTCATTCCTTTTGATTTTTCAATAGAATGGTGTATTTCTTTCAGGCACAAAATGAATTAGCCCAATGCATTTCTTGATTTGTTTGGAAGCAGTTTTTCATGTCTAACATCTGTAAAGTCTCAAACACAGGCAGACACTCACACACATTCTTCTATTCTTCTGTTTTTGACTCTTCTTAGGGATTTTATATCCAACATACTAAATATTTTCTTTAATTGTTATCTGTCTCCTTCATTAGAATGCAGGCTCTATCAGGATAAGAGTTTTGTCTCTTTTGTTTACTGTGCTTCAGTACCTAGAATGTGTCTGGTCCATTGTAGATGCTCAATAAACATTTGTTGAATGAATATGTGACTGTTCCTGGAACCTCAGCGCATTAGTCAATGGCATAAACTCTTTTAATTTTGAGTTTATTTCTCTAGATGATGTCATCATAGCGTGGGGGAAAAATGGCAGAAAAAGATTGGTTTACTCCATTATGAAGTCAACAAAGCCTATTGATCAATGTTTTTAGGGCAAACACAGATTGAAAGTTAGGCCTTCCTTTAAGGGAAAGCAATAAGACATGTCTACTATGTATCCAGATTTCAAATGTGTGTGTGTGTGCTCAGTTGTGTCTGACTCTTTGTGGCCCCATGGACTGTAACCCTCCAGGCTCCTCTGTCCATGGGATTTCCCAGGCAAGAATATTAGAATGGGGTGCCATTTCCTACTCCAGGGGATCGTCCTGACCCAGAGATGGAACCCACATCTCTTGCATCTCCTGAATTGGCAGGTGGATTCTTTACCACTAGCACCATCTGGGATATACTTCATTTAAAATGGGGTGTATTTTATAGATGAATGACCTTTGTAAATTGAACCTTTTCTCAAATATAAACTTCATGGGTAGAAAATCACAGAAAAAAATTCTTTATAACACATTTTACATCTGATTTCTTTCCCTTTAAGACATACACTAATAATGTTCAAGGGCATTATTTTTAAAAAATGTAATATTGTTTAAATTATTTTAAGAAGTACAGTGATGCTGTTTCAAAGTTTTTAAAGTAGACGTATTTGAATATCTTGGTTGCTAAGTCACTTTAAGTTGTGTCTGACTCTTTCTGACTCTATCAAAGAATTAAGTCTTTAGGTATATGCTTATCAAATTTAACTGACTGTACAAATTTGTGAACCGCCCTGCTTAAGTCAAAGGAGAACTCTGAATGAAGAAAGATTAAGGGACAGAATTCTGAAGATTTGAATTCTACTCCATTATGAAACAAAATATAGGTAATTGACTCAAAATCACAGCAAAGAAAGCAACTAAAGCTAAAATGTGTGCTGAAGTCAGATTTATAATTAAAATATTTATCTGTTGCTGTTTGTTTTATTTTTTATTATTTTGTTGGATAAGACTTTTTAAAATTTATTTATTATTATTTTCTTTTACTTTACAAGTAGGTATTAGTAAATAGAATTTAGAAAGCTAAGAAAATAATAGCATATTTACAATGAACTTGCTTAACATCCCTATGGTTTCCACATGCATTTGTAGTTTAAACATAATTCAGAGTTCCTAAATAAGCCGAGTCACTCTTTTGAGAGACCTCTTACCCCATGTAAGGGCAATTCTTTACTTAATGGTGGCAGCGAGTTTTCAATTACTTTCTTCAGAAAGATTTTATGATTACTGAATTTATGGGGAAAAATGCTATAATTGAAAATAAGGTGATAATCTCAGTATTTATTCAACAGCAAGTTGAGAGCAATTTCCATTTCCCTCATTGATCTATGCACTGTAATTATGTTGTGAGGATTATGGCTTTGTAATAATTCAGGACTAGGGTGTGCACTTGATTTATAGAGGGACTCAGAAAGAAAGTTCCACCCAGAGGTGATCAATCTAAACTTGCTTCAGTAACCCAGATATCTCTCCTGTTCAGTTCAGTCGCTCAGTCGTGTCCGACTCTTTGTGACCCCATGAATCACAGCACGCCAGGCCTCCCTGTCCATCACCAACTCCTTGTTCACCCAAACTCATGTCCATTGAGTCGGTGATGCGGGGCAGTAAAAAATGATGACTAATTGATTTACAGAGAGAATCTGGAACTAGCAGTTTCTATTTTAGAACAAACTTTTATTGATGCAAGATCATACCAAAACATAAATGTATGTGTCAAATGTGTTTTTTACATGTTGTGATGCTACTCCCTAACGTGTGCTACTTTTAAATTTACACAGAGTAAATCACAAAATGACTTAATATTTACTTTTTTCTTTTCATTCCCAATTTAAACTCTGCTTTACTTTGATACTATTTAATGCAATATTAAGAAGTAAATGAATTTGAATATAAAATGACTGCATGATTACAATTACTGTAACCATGAATATTGTATATGTATATGAATAGCTTTTAACTTTTTATTTTTGTGTAATGCCTTTCAGGACTAATGTTCTGAGAATCAAACATTTAATGCTCTAAGAGCTTTTTCTGTCTTCATTTTGCGTTAAACAAAGCAAGTCACCATGTGTCCCTGAGAGTCCTCCTTGTTTTCATTTTTTGTCTTTCTTCTAGTTACATTTCTCAGTATTCCAAAGTTCCGAATGTAACAGTTTCCTCGAATGTGCTTTGAGAAGGCTTCCATGCTTTATTAATTTTTATATTCCACAGTTCTAAGCCAGAACATTATAGTAATCAGTGTTTGACTAATACTCTGGGGAAAACATTAACTTCCATAGCTAGCTTTGTAGGTTTTTCATAATTGTTTATGGCACATCATTATTATTCTCATTACTAGCACAATATTGTACTAAATCATTTCTGTCTCTGGTATTGTGGATTTTCAGTCACTAATTACATGGCTTTGTTTTATGTGCAAATGGCACATGTCAAATGTAGATTCTGTAAGATAATGGACCCGTTTCCAAATTTATTACTGTGCTTCTGTTGGCTTTAAATTTTTTTCTAATTATGTTATCCTCTGATTGAAAGGAAAGGAACATTTGTTTAAACACATATGAATCATTTCTAAATTGATAGCTCAGAAAAGTATATGAGAAACACTGCTGCTCTCATCCACTATTTTTAAATAAAGGTTCGCCTAAAACTTTGATGTTGAAGTAGTCAGATTGCTTCCCACATCACTTTCATTTTTCTATGTGCCAAGCTTTCTCACAGTGACAATTATCTATATACAAATTACTAGCAAAGAATATAAGGATTTAGGAAGGTGTTTCCTACCTCTCAAAGGAACAATTGTTAGAAGTACTGCCTTTTTTACTCCCCCTCCCCAAACACTGGTACCGAGCCAAAATATAAAAATAAAAAATAATGTGCAAACTAAATTTCCAAAGTGTAATTCAATTAGTAAATAAAGAGTTCACACTTTCTGAACTAAATTATTCAATATTTCTCGAGCACATTTAGGAAATAAAAACAAAAATATTTATAATGTTAAGGCACAAAGGGTCCTGATAAAATATCAGTATGAACAAAGGAATAAAAAATAAGCATTTGAGGGTAGAAAATTTATGCATCACTAATTGTCTAATATTTTTCTTTAATTGAAAGTTCTAACATGGTAGGAATAATTTTGTTTCCCTTCAAGTGCTCTTGTAAGTCCAATGTTTTCTTTTTCTCTGATAAACTATTCTGGGATTATCATTTTGCAGCTGCAGAGGAAAGTGACTTCAGCAGTGTTCCACTCTGCATGCAGTCCAGGGACTTATTAATAGTCAGCGGGGAATTCCACATGCTCTCATATCAAGGATCTGACTTGAGAACCAAAAAGGAAGGGCCTGGAGAGGAAAGAGTTCAGTATTTGCTCATATATTATTTAAAAACCCTTGTTAGTGCTTCAGATGTCAGATTACTGAGAGATGGGGAAAATACCTTCGTCTCTAGTACATAATGAATCTACCCCTTAATAGACTGGCCATGCACAATAAAACACAATTGTGGTTTACTTACATAAGTCAGGTGACTTCTCCCCAGGCAGCATTGTGTGCAGGAATGAGGTGAGCGCTTGGGAATCAGAGATGCACTCGAAAGTAAGAGTCTGCAAATCATTCCCAACTGCTATAGGACTTTATTTCAAGGCATTTTAGGTTCTAATAAAAGTATTCCCACTGGGCCCAATTCTATACTGTTTCCTGTCATAAAGCTCCTACATATGTCACAGGAAACTTCAAGGTAAGAAACCCCTAGAGAAGAAGGAGTTGATTTAATAACATATCTACTTCTCAGTATCGTGAAGACATACACCTGTGCTTTCATAGCTGCTGAAAATTAGAAACACGCCAGACTATCACAGCCCAGGGTCCTGCATTCATAAACAGCAGAGTGTGTATTAGCAGATGATTACCACAGCACTACCCTTTTACCTGTATGCAGGTCAGGAAGCAAAAGTCCGAACTGTACATGGAACAACAGACTGGTTCCAAATAGCAAAAGGAGTACGTCAAGGCTGTATATTGTCACCCTGGTTATTTAACTTATATGCAGAGTACATCATGAGGAACGCTGGGCTGGAAGAAGCACAAGCTGGAATCAAGATTGCTGGGAGAAATATCAATAATCTCAGATATGCTGATGACACTACCCTTATGGCAGAAAGTGAAGAGGAACTCAAAAGCCTCTTGATGAAAGTGAAAGAGGAGAATGAAAAGTTTGGCTTGAAGCTCAACATTCAGAAAACAAAGACCATGGCATCTGGTCCCATCACTTCATGGGAAATAGATGGAAAAACAGTGGAAACAGTGTCAGACTTTATTTTGGGGGGCTCCAAAATCACTGTGGATGCTGATTGCAGCCATGAAATTAAAAGACGCTTACTCCTTGGAAGGAAAGTTATGACCAACCTTGATAATATATTAAAAAGCAGAGCCATTACTTTGCCACCCAAGGTCCGTCTAGTCAAGGCTGTGGTTTTTACCGTGGTCACGTATGGATGTGAGCGTTGGACTGTGAAGAAAGCTGATCGCCAAAGAATTAATGCTTCTGAACTGTGGTGCTGGAGAAGACTCTTGAGAGTCCCTTGTACCGCAAGGAGATCCAACCAGTCCATTCTAAGGAAGATCAATCCTGGGTGTTCATTGGAAGGACTGATGCTGAAGCTGAAACTGCAATACTTTGGCCACCTCATGCGATGAGTTGACTCACTGGAAAAGACTCTGATGCTGGGAAAGGTTGGGGGCGGGAGGAGAAGGGGATGACCGAGAATGAGATGGCTGGATGGCATCACCGACTCTGTGGACATGAGTTTGAGTGAACTCCAGGAGTTGGTGATGGACAGGGAGGCCTGGCGTGCTGTGATTCATGGGGTCGTGGAGAGTCGGACACGACTGAGCGACTGAACTGAACTGAACTGAACTGACACTTTTACCATTTTTGTCTTTCATCCGTTCCGTTCTGTCGCTCAGTCGTGTCCGACTCTTTGTGACCCCGTGGACTGTAGCCTACCAGGCTTCTCCGTCCATGGGATTCTCCAGGCAAGAATACTGGAGTGGGTTACCGTTTCCTTCTCCAGGGGATCTTCCCGACCCAGGGATCGAACCCGGGTCTCCCGCATTGGAGGCAGACGCTTTAACCTCTGAGCCACCAGACAAAACCAACATGATAAAAGAAGAGCCAGCAAAGATTTATGTGGCATGATTAGAAGGAGATAAAGAAATGGACCCTCACCTCCCATTGTTTCTCAAAGCTGTTTGAACTTTTCAATACTAAAGTCTTCCTAAAGTACATCATAAAAGGCTGATAATTTGAATTGACTTCACAAATTTTTAGGATGCCATCACATTATTCCAAATCCCTCCAGGTTAGCAACATTTGATGTTTCAGAGGATAGCAGGAATCCAACTGAGGTCTCCTGCATTGCAGGAGGATTCTTTACCAACTGAGCTATCAGGGAAACCCCAAATAGAAAGGTAGCTGGACCAAACCCACCATCATTCCATCATTGTCTGGGATGAGTTCTGGCTAGAGGCATCTGTCAATGGTAGTAACAGTCAGTTTACTGATTTGAAGGAGAAAAATATGAAAAAAATATTACAGCAATACTTGAAATGACTATTCAGAATCCATACTTAATTTAGTTGTAACATCTGTCATTTCTACATATTTTAATAAAACAAGGTTTTTATTTCAACATCATTCTAGTAAAACAGAGTTGGACTGTGAAGAAAGCTGATCGCCGAAGAATTGATGCTTTTGAACTGTGGTGCTGGAGAAGACCCTTTAGAGTCCCTTGGACTGCAAGGAGATCCAACCAGTCCATTCTAAAGGAGATCAGTCCTGGGTGTTCATTGGAAGGACTGATGCTAAAGCTGAAACTGCAATACTTTGGTCACCTCATGCGACGAGTTGACTCACTGGAAAAGAGTCTGATGCTGGGAGGGATTGGGGATGGGAGGAGACGGGGACGACAGAGAATGAGTTGGCTGGATGGCATCACCGCCTCGACGGACATGAGTTTGAGTGAACTCCGGGAGTTGGTGATAGACAGGGAGGCCTGGAGTGCTGTGATTCATGGGGTCGCGTAGAGTAGGACACGACTGAGCGACTGAACTGAACTGAACTGAACAGCTTAATAACTGACATATTTAATCCTTTGGCCTAATGACTGACACATTTAATCACTTTTCCCAGTCTTTATTATCTTTGATCCATTCTCTTTGATACTCTCATCCTTTAAATATCCTGGCACTTTAGCCCTTTTCCTTAAAAAGTGACAGAGTGGGTTTGGACTTAAAAGAACAGGGATCAGGAGGAATCAAGGCTACAAGTTACAAGCATTGGAAGGTGGCTGCTTACTAAAAATGAACGCAATTAAGCAATTGATTAAGAGAATAAAGATAAATGATAAATTCCTGCATTATTTCTCAGAATATATATCTGCCTATTATTTGATGGCTCCCAAGAGAGTTTTCTTCCTCATAACAATTCAGTGTTAAAAGCATGTGGAATTTCTCAAGCTTCAACTTCTTAACCTAGTGAATGTATATATTCTTCCTTCTATGAAGAACCATAGGAAATGTTAGGTAAAATATTTAGAATTCCCTGACATTTATAAACAATGTTCCCGATACTTTCAATTAGGGATTAGTTTTTCCTTTCAAGAGCTTTGAATCTGAATTCAGAATAGAGGGATTTATATGATTCTGGAATGCCTCCAAATTCACAAGTTCTTCATTGCAGAGTAAAGGGTGTGAAAGGACTTGTAAATATTTGGTGAGTAGCCTGAGTCATTCAAATCAAAATATCTCCCCTTCTGGTATTTTGGCATGAACTGAAAATGCCCCAGGCCTGGGCCTTGACTTTTGATTCAAATGTAAAAGATTAAAAATAAATGTAACATATAGGAACATCTTAATCATCCCCCAGAGCCCAATATTTTCCATAAATACCTATTATAAAATGGGAATTTCCTATGTATCTTGAATGAGGAGAGTGTAGTGTGGGCCTGATGTCTGAGAGGGGGTTGTGGTGGGATAGAAAGTGAGAAAAAAGCCATCTAACTACCACTGCTTCCTAATTTAAGCCAGTAGGGAGCAAGGAGTGTTTCGCATGTTAAGTGGGAATTCCCCAATTACATCCTATAGCTGAGTGACTGACAACTAGAAGTATAAGATTTCCAAACTGGAGGGCAGGAGAAGATTTTACTTTTACTAACTTTTAAACTTAAAATTTTAAAACATAAAAGATCAAAACTTTCCTGTTTTAATCTGATCAGAATGGAAACCTCAATCACAGAAAACTAACCAAAACGATCACGTCGATCACAGCTTTGTGTAATTTATGAAACAATGAGCCATGACAAGTAGGGCCACCCAAGACAGATGGATCATGGTGGAGAATTCTGACAAAACATGGTCCACTGGAGAAGGGAAGAGCGAACCAATTCAGCATTCTTGCCTTGAGAACCCCATTTGCAGCATGAAAAGGCAAAAAGATAGGACACTGAAAGATGAAGCCCGTGGGTCACAAGGTGTCCAATACGCTACTGGAGAAGAAGGGAAATAACTCCAGAAGGAATGAACAGGTTGAGCCAAAGCAGAAACAATGGCCAGTTGTAGATGTGTCTGGTGGTGAAAGTAAATTCCAGTGTTATAAAGAGCAATGTTGCATAGGAACCTGGGATGTTAGGTCAATGAAACAAGGTAAACTGGAAGTGGTCAAACAGGAGATGCAAGAGTGAACATCGACATTTTAGAAATCAGTGAACTAAAACAGACAGGAATGGGTGAATTTAATTCAGATGACCATTACATCTACTACTGTGGGCAAGAATCCCTTAGAAGAAATGGAGTAGCCCTCAGAGTCAACAGAAGAATCCAAAATATAGTACTTGGGTGCAATCTCAAAAATGACAGAATGATCTCAGTAGTTTGTTTCCAAGGCAAACCATTCAATACCACAGTGATCCAAGTCTATGCCCCAGCCACTAATGCCAAAGAAGCTGAAGTCGAATGGATCTGTGAAGACCTAGAAGACCTTTTAGAACTAACACCAAAAAAAAAAAAAAAAAGATGTCCTTTTTATTAAAAGGGACTGAATGGAAAAGCAGGAAGTCAAGAGATACCTGGAGTAACAGGCAAGTTTGGCCTTGGAGTGCAGAATGAAGCAGGGCGACGGCTAACAGAATTGAACACACTGGTCATAGCAAACGTCCTCTTCCAACAAGAGATGACTCTACACATGGACATCACCAGATGGTCAATACTGAGACCAGAATGATTATATTCTTTGCAGTCAAAGATGTGGAAGCTCTATACAGCCAGCAAAAATAAGACTGGGAACTGACTGTGGCTCAGATCATGAACTCCTTATTTCAAAATTCAGACATAAAGAAAGTAGGGGAAACCACTAGGCCATTCATGTATGACCTAAATCAAATCCCTTATGATTATGCAGTGGAAGTGACAAATAGATTCAAGGGATTAAACTGGATAGACAGAGTGCCGTAAGAACCATGGATGGTGATTCATATCATTGTACAGGAGGCAGACATCAAAATCATGCCCAAGAAAGAGAAATGCAAAAAGGCAAAATGATTGTTTCAGGAGGTCTTACGAATAGCTGAGAAAAGAAAAGAAAGGCAAAGGAGAAAAGGAAACATAAACCCATCAGAATGCAGAGTTCCAAAGAACATCGATGGGAGATAAGAAAGCTTTCTTAAGTGAACAGTGCAAGGAAACAGAAGGAAACAATAAAATGAGAAAGACTACAGATCTCTTCAAGAAAATTAGAAATACCAAGGGAACATTGCATGCAAAGATGGGCACAGTAAAGCAATGGTATGGACCTAACAGAAGCAGAAGGTGTTAAAAAGTGGCAGGAAATCACAGAAGAGCTATACAAAAAAGGTCTTAATGACCTGGACAACCACAATGACGTGATCACTCACCCAGAGCCAGACATCCTGGAGTGTAAAGTCAAGTGGGACTTAAGAAACATCACTACAAATGAAGCTAGTGGAGGTGATAGAATCCCAGCTAGATATTTCAGATCCCAAAAGATGATGCTGTTAAGGTGCTTCACTCAATATACCAGCAAATTTGGAAAACTCAGCAGTGGCCACAGGACTGGAAAAGGTCAGTTTTCATTCCAGTACTGAAGAAGGGCAATGCCAAAGAATGTTCAAACAACCATACAGTTGAACTCATGTCATATGTTGACAAGGTAATGCTCAAAATCCTTCAAGCTAAGTGTCGACAGTTTGTGAGCCAAGAACTTCCAGATGTTCAAGCTGGATTTTGTAAAGGCAGAGGAATGAGATATCCAGTTGTCAACATCTGGTGGATCATAGAAAAACAAAGGGAATTTCAGAAAAAAATCTACTTCTGCTTCACTGACTAAGCTAAAGCCTTTGACTGTGTGGATCAAAACAAACTGTGGAAAATTCTTATAGAGATGGGAATACCAGGTCACCTTACCTGCCTCCTGAAAAACCTATATGCAGGTCGAGAAGAAAAAGAACCAGACATGGAACAATGAACTGGTTCAAAATTCGGAAAGGAGTATGTCAAGGCTGTATTTAACTTATACGCAGACTACATCATGTAAATTGCCAGACTGAATGAAGTTCAAGCTGGAATTACGATTGCTGGGAGAAATAGCAATAACCTCAGATATGCAGATAACACCACTCTAATGGCAGAAAGAGAAGAGGAACTAAAGCGCCTCTTGATGGAGGCGAAAAAAAGTGAAAAACCTGGGTTAAAACTCAACATTCAAAAAATGAAGATCATGGCATCCAGTCCCATCACTTCATGGCAAATAGATGGGGAAAAACGGAAACAGTGACAGACTTTATTTTCTTGGGCTCCAAAATCACTGCAGATGGTGACTGCAGCCATGAAATTAAAAGACAATTGCTCCTTGGAAGAAAAGCTATTACAAACCTTTACAGCATTTTGCAAGCAGAGACATCACTTTGCTGACAAGGGTCCCTATAGTCAAAGCTATGGTTTTTCCAGTGGTCAAGTATGGATGTGAGAGTTGGACAACAAAGAAAGCTGAGTGCCAAAGCTGTGATGCTTTTGGAAGTGCTGGAGAAGAGTCTTGAGAGTCCCTTATATGGCAAGGAGATCAAACCTGTCGATCATAATGGAAATGAATCCTGAGTATTCATTGGAAGGACGGGTGCTGAATCTCCAATACTTTGGCCACTTGATGTGAGTGGCCAACTCATTGGAAAAGACCTTGGTGCTTGGAGAGCCTGAAAGCAGGAGTAGAAGGGGAAGACAGAGGATGAGATGGTGGCATATACATGAGTTTAAGCAAACTCTGGGAGACAGTGAAGGACCCAGAAGTCTGGCGTGCTGCAGTCCATGGGCTTGCAGAGTTAGACACAACTAAGCGACTGAACACATCACAAATGTTTTCATGGGAAAAGTGCTTTACAAGTTACCTGATCTCCTCTTTTATTTTTATTTAATTTTTGTGGGGTTTAAACTTTTTTGAGGTTAACACATACACAAAATTTGCTGAAATTTTACATATACATTTACCCATTTCACTGTGGCCTAGATGAAATATAGAACATGAAGTGTACTACAAGTTTTTTCCCATGCCTGCATCCATCCCCAGTTAATGATATACCTCTAAAATTAACTTTTATTCTTATGTTTATCACTACTAAATTAATCATTTTTGAATTTCATATGAGTAGAATTTTATGGTATATATTTATTTATTTTGGGTATTTTTCCTGCATTGTGTCTGCAAGACTTATTTATGATATTGCATCTCACAGTAGTCTGTTCTTTTTATCTGTTGTGTAATATTCGTCTGTGAACATGCCAAAATTCACTTGTCGATTCTACTCTTGAATGTCAAGTTAGTAGTTTGCAGTTTTTTATATTATTAATAAAGCTGCCATGAACATTCTTGTACATGCATTTTGCTGCACAAATGCCCTAATTTTTCTTTAGCAGATATCTAGAGAAAAATTTCTGGATTATAGAACAGGTGATGTCAGTAAGGTCGTGTCAAGAAGCTTTTTAGAAAGGCTGGGCCATTTTATAATGCCATTGTAAAATGCATGAGAGTCTGGTTGCTCTGTAACTTCACTAAAATTTGTATGATTCAACTTTTATGTTAAAGTGGTCGTAGTTTTCATTTTTAACTGCTGTGTAGTGTTCTAAAATACATACTTTATAATTCATATGTCTATTCTATATGATATAGAATAGATATAATTCACATATCTGCATACTACTGAAAGATATGTGAGTCCTTATCCATTATGGTAGAGTGTAATAGTATTCCTCTGGGGCTTCCATTTTTGTTTCCCTGAGGATATATTATGTTGAATATCCCTCTCATATTCTTTTACAAACGGAAGAAAATGTCCCTAAAACACGTTATGGGTTGAATCATTCTCCCAAAATTCGTATGTTGAAGTCCTAGATCCCCATATCTCACAATGCAACCTTATTTAGAAAATTGAATTGTTACAGAAGTAAAGGATGAGGTCATCCTAGACTAGAGTGAGCCCCAGATCCTATATAACTGGTGTTTTTATAGAAAAGGGACATTTGGACTTAGAAACATACATAGGTATAAAGTTAGATACAAGGAGAAAATGGCCATCTACAGGTCAAAGAGAGAGGCCTGGAACACATCCTTCCCTCACAGTCCTCACAAGGAACCCACCCCGATAACATCTAACTTTCAGACCTCTAGCATCCATAACTCTGAGATAAGAAACTTCTGTTGTTGTGAGGCTGTGAGGCACACAATCCACCTGCCAATGTGGGAGATGCAGGTTCGATCCCTGGGTCACGAAGATCCCCTGGAGGAGGAAACGGCAACCCACTCCGGGATTCTTGCCCGGGAAATCCCATGGACAGAGGGGCCTGGAGGGCTACAGGCCACGGGGTCACAAAGAGTCAGACACAACTTAGCAACTGGGCACACATGCACACACAATTTGTGGTACTTCGTTTTAGCAGCCTAGCAAACTCACAACCAGAAACTGGGTGCTCACCACCCTGCCCATGGTCAGTAATCTACTAGTCCGATGCTACCTGTTTCCTCTAAGGGGAAATGTCACTTATGTTGGGGGCTGAACGGCATCATTCTTCCTCAGAATCCATTTTGGAGCCTGCCATTACAGAAGGGATTTGGCATGGGGATGACATAAGATGGGACTGAACATCAAAGATTTTCATCCTGAAGCATTAATGGAGCAGGAAATAGTGCTAGGTAGGGTTCATGATAAGCCT
Organism: Moschus berezovskii; assembly: GCF_049115385.1. Classification (NCBI taxonomy): domain Eukaryota; kingdom Metazoa; phylum Chordata; class Mammalia; order Artiodactyla; family Moschidae; genus Moschus; species Moschus berezovskii. Next base: position 13,168,244 of record NC_142467.1, read on the forward strand.
GATTTCTTAAATAAACCTTGAAGTGATGTTCCAGCCTTGCTTTCTGCTTTTCTGTTTCTTTTTTTTTTTAACTTTTCCTTTTCTGTAAAAGGAAAATGAATTTTCCATTTGGCCGTTATTGAGAATTATCTGCACTTCACAATGCACTAAGAGCAAGAATCTTCATTTGTGGGTTTCATTAATCTCACTAATTCATTGGAAACACGATTAAAGCAAAACAGAATTTATAATACTGATGTCAAAATTATATTTATGAAGGTTTACGCATAAAAAGATACTGTTCACCTAATAGATTTAAATCTATAGTTATAGAAATAATGCTTGGCTATTTCAGTTCCGTACCGTATTAGTCTGAATGATCTATCTACCTTATAACTGTCACTCTAATATTATCTGCTTTAGTGAATTAGAGATTGTAACAGAGCAAATGAAATATGGGAAAGAAAACTCTCTCTCCCAGAAGAATGCAAAGTTTACAAGCGCTAACTAAAACAGCACACAATAGCAAGATAAATAAACCTTTATGTACTGCAGATGGGAAGACATGTCTCAGTAGCACTTGCTTCTGAAAGACTTTCTGCCTGCCTCGAAAATAACAGCTGGAACAAACCGAACAGAGAAATTAACACCTGGGAGTAATACTGTGACCATCTGTAGCTGTGAATAAGTAGGGGGTATGCAAACATGAAACTGATGAAAATTGTTGACTTTTTTTTTTCTTTTCTTTTCTCTTCTGGAATATGCATGACAATATTAGAAGGATACAAATGACTTTAATGAACATCTTGGCATAACTAACCCTCACAAAGGATTGAGAACTCTGGGCTGAAATTTAAAGTGATAATTATCTTCTTTTTTTAAATCGGAGTGTCTGAAGAAAGGACAGCAGGTTGGCGGATTTGCATTTACAAAGCTCTGACAGGGGAATGGTGCTGTACGAAAGGTTAGCTCCCTCTCCTATCAACCCCCTTGGACTTTTCTCTAGAAAATTGCCCTGGTACATCCTGACATTCCTGCTGTCCATAATGGGCACAGTGAAAGGTTACAAGTGGAAAAGCTCTCAAGATGTCCCAGCTTCCAGCCTGCAAACATTTCTCTGATATGTTTTAACGCTGATTTTCAGAGCAACAATACAGCACGCCATTTCCCTTTTCCAGCTGCCTGGTAGTCAGCCAATTCTTGGACCAAAGTTTATATCAAAAATTAGAGAAATGATCTATCTTATTGTTCAGTGCTATGCATTTAAGTCATCTCTCCTGTGATTTGTTCACCATTCAGAAATATTCAGCTCCACAAATTGCAATATCAGTGGAGAGACAGTTTCGCTTTAATAAATCCTTTTGGCCTGAATTTTGTATTTTGCACCTTTGGATCCAAGCAAATGATTAAGTAAGCAGCTCATCAGATAAAAATAGGCCTTCATCATTTGAATCTACTTTGCATGTTTTATTCAACATCCAGAAAGCAAGCACAGAATATGGCATACCCATGTCTAAGAACTATTCTTCAGGCTCCAGGTTCAGTTTACACATGTGAAGAGATAAACAGTTTTTGACCCAACTATTAAAATATAAAGTATTATTTCATTGTAAAGTTCCAGGTGCTTTATAGTTCTAGTAATAGAATATCTCTTTCTAGTAATAACGCAAATGTTACCTCAGGGACATCACATCATCTTTGTATATACTCTGTAGACAATCCTGTATATACAGATCTGAAATGATTTCACACACTGCATGTAAATCAAACCTGAACTTCAAAACATATATTCTTACTGGTCTCCCTTATTTGCTTGCTGCATCTTTATAGCCAAAATTGTGAGGCAAAACCTTCAAAATGTTGAACCAACACCACCTCCAACTTGTCTATTTGTTAGTCTGTTCCTCTTTGAGATATATAATCTTGCCATTCCCATATCTCTCCCAAGATAAAGAGAGCAGGTGCATGCATTGGAGACTTGCTCTGTTTAACTGTTTCCTCATTATAGAATTTCAGGATTGCAGAGGGCTTTAGAGGTCATTTGGAGCAGCTCTGAATTGACTATACACTGTCTACCCAGGAAAGCAAAGGACATTTACTGATCACGTTCAGAAAGACTTCTTGTGCCTGGAGGTGTCTTTATTAATCTAAATCTCAACAACACCTGCGACCCACAGATACAGAGACATGAGTGAAAGGGTTCTTTCAAAGTAAGAAAACCCGGTAAGGCAGGAGTATTTGAGATTCATTTATTCTCCACTTGTTTTTTCTCCAGCTTTGGTGATGCACGATGGGACTAAAAAAGCATTGAAACAGCTTTTTCTTTTTTTCTCACTCAGTAATTTACTTCAGAGGAAGGATGTTAGAAAGAAAAAAAATATCTATCTGTAAAATCTTTGCTTTAATACACAAATCATCTACTAAAGCCCTGAGTGTACTTAACGTTTTCACCTGCCCACTTGTGACTCCTGATTCTGCTCGCGGTCATTTATGCTGTTTTGCTAAAAGCTGACATCTTCAGTGAAATAGAATAGCAGTTCCTCCTTATGAGTTCTTAGCAATAATGTACAAGGTAGGAGAAGAACATTCTCATTTACTGAAAATGTTTGACTTTATGCTCATATGCCAGGAATATGATTTAACTAGATGGGAAAAAGCAATATAAAGAAAACATCTTGTGATTCAAAGGACTCGTGGCACACCGGAATATGACTAGAAACACGACACGACCTTTTCAGCACAGACTATGAGATCCTGAGCCGCTGAGAGCTTACTGAGAATTGACAGACTGGCCTGATGGGTTTAATCACATTTGAGATATATATACACACATATATAAACATCAGGCCTACTTCTTCGGGCGTAGCTTTTGTAAAGCAGAAATATTATTTGAACATATTTCCTGTACTGAGGTTAAAGAACAAAAGATACAAAGGGACAAATCAGAAAGTGAAAGTGGGAAAACTTGGATCTCCATGGAAATCAGAAACAGGAGACTAAGGCATCATTTATAATATGTATACGCATACTTGCTCAGTTGTGTTGAATTCTTAGCGACCCCATGGACTGCAACTTGCCAGGCTCCTCTGTCCATGGGATTCTCCAGGCAAGAATACTGGAGTGGCTTACCATTTCCTCTTCCAGGGGATCTTGCAAACCCAGGGATTGAACCTGCATCTTCTGCATAGGCAGGCAGATTCCTTACCACTGAGCCACCTGGGAAACCTCTATATTATGGTTATAAGGAAATAATAAAGGAAATTTTTCCAAAAATATATGTTATTTTGCAGGTACACGACAAATAATGAATTTTCACTACAGAGGTAAACTCAAAGAAAAAAGATATTTCCTAATTTTCCCAGTTCAGTTCAGTTCAGTCGCTCAGTTGTGTCCGACTCTCCGTGACCCCATGAATCACAGCACGCCAGGCCTCCCTGTCCATCACCAACTCCCGGAGTTCACTCAAACTCATGTCCATCGAGTCAGTGATGCCATCCAGCCATCTCATTCCCTGTGTCCCCTTCTCCTCCTGACCCCAACCTTTCCCAGCATCAGAGTCTTTTCCAGTGAGTCAACTTGTCACATGAGGTGGCCAAAGTATTGCAGTTTCAGCCTTAGCATCAGTCCTTCCAGTGAACACCCAGGATTGATCTCCTTTAGAATGAACTGGTTGGATCTCCATGCAGTCCAAGGGACTCTCAAGAGTCTTCTCCAACACCACAGTTGAAAGGCATCAATTCTTCGGTGATCAGCTTTCTTCACAGTCCAACTCTCACATCCATACATGACCACAGGAAAAACCATAGCCTTGACTAGAAGGACCTTTGTTGGCAAAGTAATGTCTCTGCTTTTTAATATACTATCAAGGTTGGTCATAACTTTCCTTCCAAGGAGTAAGCGTCTTTTAATTTCATGGTTGCAATCAGCATCCGCAGTGATTTTGCACCCCCCAAAAATAAAGTCTGACACTGTTTCCACTGTTTTTCCATCTATTTCCCATGAAGTAATGGGACCAGATGCCACGGTCTTTGTTTTCTGAATGCTGAGCTTCAAGCCAACCTTTTCACTCTCCTCTTTCACTTTCATCAAGAGGCTTTTGAGTTCCTCTTCACTTTCTGCCATAAGGGTAGTGTCATCTGCATATCTGAGGTTATTGATATTTCTCCCGGCAATCTTGATTCCAGCTTGTGCTTCTTCCAGCCCAGCGTTCCTCATGATGTACTCTGCATAGAAGTTAAATAAGCAGGGTGACAATATACAGCCTTGACGTACTCCTTTTCCTATTTGGAACCAGTCTGTTGTTCCATGTCCAGTTCTGACTGTTGCTTCCTGACCTACATACAGGTTTCTCAAGAGGCAGGTCAGGTGGTCTGGTATTCCCATCTCTTTAAGAATGTTCCACAGTTTATTGTGATCCACACAGTCAAAGGCTTTGGCATAGTCAATTAAACAGATATAGATGTTTTTCTGAAACTCTCTTGCTTTCTCCATGATCCAGCGGATGTTGGCAATTTGATCTCTGTTGCCTCTGCCTTTTCTAAAACCTGTCTGAACATCTGGGAGTTCACGATTCACATATTGCTGAAGCCTGGCTTGGAGAATTTTGAGCATGACTATGCTAGCATGTGAGATGAGTGCAATTGTGCAGTAGTTTGAGCATTCTTTGGCATTCCCTTTCTTTGGGATTGAAATGAAGACTGACTTTTTCCAGTCCTGTGGCCACTGCTGAGTTTTCCAAATTTGCTGGCATATTGAGTGTAGCACTTTCACAGCATCATCTTTCAAGATCTGAAATAGCTCAACTGGAATTCCATCACCACCATTAGCTTTGTTCATAGTGATGCTTTCTAAGGCCCACTTGACTTCACATTCCAAGATGTCTGGCTCTAGGTCAGTGATCACGTTATCGTGACCATCTTGGTCGTGAAGATCTTTTTTGTACTGTTCTTCTGTATATTCTTGCCACCTCTTCTTAATATCTTCTGCTTCTGTTAGGTCCAAACCATTTCTGTCCTTTATCGAGCCCATCTTTGCATGAAATGTTCCCTTGGAATCTCTAATTTTCTTGAAGAGGTCTCCTGTTTTTCCTATTCTGTTGTTTTCCGCTGTTTCTTTGCATTGATCACTGAGGAAGGCTTTCTTATCTCTCCTTGCTATTCTTTGGAACTCTGCATTCAGATGCTTATATCTTTCCTTTTCTCCTTTGCTTTTCGCTTCTCTTCTTTTCACAGCTATTTATAAGGCCTCCTCAGACAGCCATTTTGCTTTTTTGCATTTCTTTTCCATGGGGATGGTTTTGGTCCCTGTCTCCTGTACAACGTCATGAACCTCCGTCCAGAGTTCATCAGGCACTCTATCTATCAGATCTAGTCCCTTAAATCTATTTCTCACTTCCACTGTATAATCATAAGGGATTTGATTTAGGTCATATGTGAATGGTCTAGTGGTTTTCCCTACTTTCTTCAATTTAAGTCTGAATATGGTAATAAAGAGTTCATGATCTGAGCCACAGTCAGCTCCTGGTCTTGTTTTTGCTAACAGTATAGAGCTTCTCCATCTTTGGCTGCAAAGAATATAATCAATCTGATTTCGGTGTTGACCATCTGGTGATGTCCATGTGTAGAGTCTTCTCTTGTGTTGTTGGAAGAGGGTGTTTGCTATGATCAGTGCATTCTCTTGGCAAAACTCTATTAGCCTTTGCCCTGCTTCATTCCGTGCTCCAAGGCCAAATTTGCCTGTTACTCCAGGTGTTTCTTGAATTCCTACTTTTGCATTCCAGTCCCCTATAATGAAAAGTGTATCTGTTTTGGGTGTTAGTTCTAAAAGGTCTTGTAGGTCTTCACAGAACCATTCATCTTCGGCTTCTTCAGCGTTACTGGTTGGGGCATGGGCCTGGGTTACTGTAATATTGAATGGTTTGCCTTGGAAACGAACAGAAATCATCCTGTCATTTTTAAGATTGCATCCAAGTACTGCATTTCGGACTCTTTTGTTGACCATGATGGCTACTCCATTTCTTCTAAGGGATTCCTGCCCACAGTAGTAGATATAATGGTCATCTGAGTTAAATTCACCCATTCTAGTCCATTTTAATTCACTGATTCCTAGAATGTCTATGTTCACTCTTGCCATCTCCTGTTTGACCACTTCCAATTTGCCTTGATTCATGGACCTAACATTCCAGGTTCCTATGCGATATTGCTCTTTACAGCACCAGACTTTGCTTCTATCAGCAGTCATATCCACAACTGGGTATTGGTTTTGCTTTTGCTCCATCCCTTTATTCCTTCTAGAGTTATTTCTCCACTGAGCTCCAGTAGCATACTGGGCACCTACCGACCTGGGGAATTCCTCATTCAGTAGCCTATCATTTTGCCCTTTGTTATTGTTCATGGGGTTCTCAAGGCAAGTATACTGAAGTGGTTTGCCATTCCCTTCTCCAGTGGACCACATTCGGCTGTGGTCCATGTGATCAGATCAACTAGTTTCCTGTGATTATGATTTCAGTGTGTCTGCCCTCTGATGCCCCCTCGCAATACCTACCGTCTTAGTTGGGTTTCTCTTACCTTGGGCGAGGGATATCTCTTCACAGCTGCTCCAAGAAAGCGCAGCCACTGCACCTTACCTTGGAGGTATGTATACACACATGTATTTGTATTGAAATAGAGATATATACATGCCAATATATGTCTCCACAAATATATACAGCATGAATTCTCCAATTCTGAATATGAGTGGCTGAAAAACTACATTCCTAGGCATAGTCAAGAGCTATATGTCAATATATTTCTTTCTTGACATAAGTTACTGAATAGAGAAAATTTACTATAAAGTAAGAGGAAGAATGTGAATTATATGATGGTAAATGCAAATTGAGACAATTTACTACTCCTTACAAAAGGGACCAGTTTGCACTGACATTATATTGCACTGAGAAACATACACACATGGATATAGGATATATACAGATAAACACATATACGTTTTATATATAGATATCAGAGATTTCAGGCTTCCCTGGTAGCTCAGCTGGTAAAGAATCCACCTGCAATGCAGGAGACCCTGGTTCGATTTCTGGGTCAGAAAGATCCCCTTGAGAAGGGACTGGGTACCCATTCCAGTATTCTTTGGCTTCCCTGGTGGTTCAGATGGTAAAGAATCTGCCTGCAATGAGGAAGACCTGGGTTCGAAACCCTGGATTGGGAAGATCCCCTAGAGGAGTGCATGTCAACCCACTCCAGTATTCTTGCCTGGAAAATTCCCTGGACAGAGGAGCTTGGTGGGCTACAGTCCATGGGGTCACAAACAGTCAGACCGGACTGAGTGACTAACCACAGCACATCAGAGATGTTATGGAAAAATACACCCCAAAGACCGAATATTAAAGAGATCATGTAAAACAAGATAGATAGTTTGTATGAGGCACTTTTTCATTATTTTTTATATATAAATGGGGAAAAAGGCGATGGAAGAACATGTTTATTCTAAATGAAAAACTTGAATACCTACCCCACAATTTTGTGATTACAGTTAATGGATATAAAGTGCCTGGCACATGTATAGCCCTCAAATAATGATCAAAAAGTGCATTCAGGTTCTAAGGAAGAAAGAGTTTGCATAAAATCATGAAAAGATTAAAAAAAAGCCTTAATGTTTTCATCCTTGGAAACCTCATATATTCTATATTCTGATTTCCGTCTTAAAATTTCATTCTTAATTTCACATGTTTAGTCAGATCTCATCCTGGACTGGATTGCATCTCCCCTTGTCCCCAGATTCATATGTTGAAGCTATTGATGGTATTTGAGAATGGAATCTTTGGGAGATAATTAGATTATAATAATTAGATTATTAGACTATAATTATAACTACTATGGGATTAGTACCCTTGTAAGAAGAGGTACCAAAGAGCTTGCTCTCTGTGTACACATAAAAAGGTCAAACGAGCACAGGGCCAGATGGTGGTCACCTATCCAGTTCAGTTCAGTCGCTCAGTCATGTCTGACTCTGCCATCCCATGGACCACAGCACGCCAGGCCTCCCTGTCCATCACCAACTCCCGGAGTTTACCCAAACCCATGTCCATTGAGTCGGTGATGTCATTCAGCCATCTCATCCTCTGTCAGCCCCTTCTCCTGCTGCCCTCAATCTTTCCCAGCATCAGGGACTTTTCAAATGAGTCAGCTCTTCGCATGAGGCGGCCAAAGTATTGCAGTTTCAGCTTCAACATCAGTCCTTCCAATGAACACCCAGGACTGATCTCCTTTAGGGTGGACTGGAAGGAACTCCTTGCAGTCCAAGGGACTTTCAGGAGTCTTCTCCAACACCACCTTTCAAAAGCATCATTTCTTCGGTGCTCAGATTTCTTTATAGTCCAACTCTCACATCCATACATGACTACTGGAAAAACCTATGCTGCTAAGTCATTTCAGTCGCGTCCGACTCTGTGTGACCCCACATTCAGAAGCCCACCAGGCTCCCCCGTCCCTGGGATTCTCCAGGCAAGAACACTGGAGTGGGTTGCCATTTCCTTCTCCAATGCAGGAAAGTGAAAAGTGAAAGTGAAGTTGCTCAGTCATGCTCAACTCTTGGCGACCCCATGGACTACAGCCCACCAGGCTCCTCCATCCACGGAATTTTCCAGGTAAGAGTACTGGAGTGGGGTGCCAGTGCCTCCACCGGAAAAACCTATAGACCAAGAGAAAAGCCCTTGTTGGAAAATCTACATTACAGCACCTTGATATTGGACTTTCCAACCTCCAAAACTGTGACAAAACAAATTTCTGTTGTTGAAACCACCCATGTATGTCATTTTTATGGCGTCCCAAGCAGACCAGCATAACATTTAACTCCAGACGTGAACATCCAGCTTCTCATTCGACACCCCACCTGTAAACAATCCCATAACCTCACAGTGGTCTCTCTGCTTTCACTCTCATCTCTTTTAAGTCAGTTTTCACACAGAAGTCACAGCAATGAGGTTTATATACCTGGCTTAAATAATTCCATTTTGGGAACTCTTTTGAAAATTTCTGACAGGGCCAACAATAAAGTGCAAACTCCTTACCAAAGTTTGCAAACTTTTCCCTTATGCAGTCTCCGTCTCTATTTCCAAATTAGTTTCTTTATTCTCTTCCCTGGCCCACTTTGCTCCAGCTATGGGTACTTTCTGAGTCTTGAATATAGTAAACTCTCCCAACTGAGTGCCTTTGAGTATTATTTTCTCTGCCCTGAAGGCTTGTTTACTAGTTTTTCACAAAGTTGCTCCTTCTCCACATCAGGTCTCAGATAAAACTCTTCCCCAGAAAACCTGCTGTGACCACTCTATCTAATTAAGTCTCTTTCCATTTTTATGATGAATCTCTGCAATTGTATATGTACTTGTTTGCTTGTTATCACTCATTTCTACTGAAAAGTGTGCTTCATAAGGAAGAACATGTGTCTCCTTATTTCACAACTGCTTACTTATTCTGTGAAAGAAGCCCTTCCTTCAATTCCTGTTTAGAAGCTTGAAGCCACCCCCAAAAAATGATTACTATTTTTCTCTTTCATATGAAATTTTTAGAAAAGTATTACTTTTTTAATCATTTTTGATAAATTAAGGTCTATATGATTTCACAAAAATAAAATACATACATTTCAACAAATGAAACATTTTATCCTTAGTTGCTATATTGATATTACTGAAGCATAGATAGGGATAGAATCACCAAATACATTTCAAATGAGGTAATGGTGTTTTGATCTGGTCTCACTGTGACCAAACATTTCTGCACCTAGAAGGTAATAAGGTGAGCTAAAAAAGTTGTGATTTCTTTGAAACAATAACATCAGCATAGTTAAAATATGATGTGCTTATTATTATGAATAAAGAAATAGTAGAAAATTCTTTGATTAAGTTGAATATATATGACTAATAAATTTAAATATATATATTATTTGCAAGTATAGAAATATTAATATTTTAATATATGTATATTTTTAGAGTTCACTTTAGGCCTACTCCAGAAAAAAAAAAAAAAGATACTCAGGTAATAGTTGGTGGTTAGACAGGATGTGGGACATGGTGGCCATTCCAGGATCTATTAGTTAAATAAATTGATAAATGAATTAAACTAGGGGCTGTCTGAGAAAGAAAGATTATAGACAGGAAAGGTCTTGCATGACACTATAATTAGTTTAAAATATATACTTTACATGATTTAAAGTCATCCAAAAATTTTAAGCAAAAAATGACACAATTAGATTCATGTTTTATAAGTATCATTCTGGAAATATTGTAATAGATCTAAAGCGAACAAGAGTTTAGAGTTTTTCCCAGGGTATCTGAGTGTGTGAGTGCTAAGTCACTTCAGTCATATCTGACTCTTCATGACCCTGTGGGCAGTAGCCTGCCAGACTCTTCTGTCCACGGGATTCTCCAGGCAAGAATACTGGAGTGGGTTGTCATGCCCTCCTCCAGGGATCTTCCCGACCCAGGGATCAAACCAGCATCTTTTAGGTCTCCTGCATTGACAGGCACGTTCTTTACCACTAGCGCTGCCTGGAAGCCATTCCCTTCTCCAGGGGATATTCCCAAGCCAGGGATCGAACCTGGGTCTCCCACACTGCAGGAAGTTTTTGCCATCTGAGCCACCCTGGTGACTCAGTCCATAAATCATCTGCCTGCAGTGTGGGAGACCCAGGTTCAATCCCTGGGTGGGGAGGATCCCCTGGAGAAGGGAATGGGAATCCACTCCAGTATCTTTGCCTGGAAAATCTCAGGGACAGAGGAGCCTGGTGGGCTGTAGTCCATGGAGTCACAAATAGTTGGGCACGACTGAGCGACCAACACTTACTTCAGTTCAGTTCAGTTGTCACTCAGTCGTGTCCGACTCTTTGCGACCCCATGAATCACAGCATGCCAGGCCTCCCTGTCCATCACCAACTCCTGGAGTTCACTCAAACTCATGTCCATCAAGTCGGTGACGCCATCCAGCCATCTCATTCTCTGTCGTCCCCGTCTCCTCCCACCCCCAATCCCTCCCAGCATCGGAGTCTTTTCCAATGAAACACTTACTTACTTACTTATAATTTTCCATAGGAGGATTCAGCAAGGTCTAGTGTAAAATACATGCCGTGTTAATGAAAAGGAGACTACTGATGCAAGAAGTAGCTTAGTGATAGAAATTGTCGATTTTATATTGTAAACTGCAAATTGGAAAGAAGTTACACTGACACCCTGAGTTCTGTTTTTAAGAGTAAGAGAGACTTTGATAGAATAACTAAATCTGAGACTGGTATTAGTGGTGTGAAGATGCGTTTTGCAACATATTTCCAATATTTGAAGTGCATGGAAGACTTCTGCTTGGACATATTCAAGTGTCATTTGGAAATATTAATGAAGATATCAGGAAAAGGTTGGAGAAATAGACTAAGAAGTCATCAACATATAAGAAGCAGGCAAATTCATTCAACATATCTTTCCTGAATGCCCCTGGGACTGCTCTAGGGAATTTGGATACATCCATGAATTTAAAGACTGAACATTAATACTCTCATTGAGTCTATTTTTATTAAGGGGGGGATTCACAGACAGTATGCCCAAACATACAAAGCTCTTAATGCCCTGCTGAAGCCCCTTGGCACTGACATGTCCCATAACTGTCTGCCTGTCTCCCAACTATTGCCACCTTTTCTCTGGGACTTTCCTGTGCTTCAAAAGGAGCAGCCCTTAAACACCAATGAAGGAGTTGGAGACAAAGTGCCCCAGTTCCTTCATACTTCTCATGCAAATATTCTGTGCTGTGCCTCAAGGTTTCCAGGTACTCACAGGGGTATCTTCTTCATAATGTACCTTTTACTTGATCCACTCCTGTTCCTATCTTCCTTCCCTCCTCCACCTCCTCCTCCCTCCAAAAATGTCCATAGATTACTTGTCTTGGGTTCTAATTCAACTAAATGTATAGCACATTAAATAGTTAAATAACATAGTATTTTAGAAGCTGATGAATGCAATGGGAGAGGAAAAGTTGGAGGAACAGAGAGGCCTGTGTGGCTGGAGGAGATAGAGAGGGGGAGGTGAAGGTAGGAGGAGATGAGTTCAGATAATGTTTGTGTACGGGGGATGGGTCGTAGAACATACCTGCATGGGTACAGGCAAGTACAGGCAAGTCATATAGAGCTGTAGGCCACCCTAAGAACTTTGACTTATACTCAGAGAGAAATAGAGAACCATCAACAATATTTGAGCAGAATCCTCCCATGGTCTGACTTATATGTTAAAACATTCATGCGGACCATGTGATTGAGAAAAGGGACTGAGAAGTAAGGGTTAAGGTAAAGAGACCAATGAAAACTACAACAGTAATCCAAGCAAGAGTATACTTTGACTCATACCAAGGAGACAGCAGATGAGGGGTGAGTGATGCTCAAGCTCTGAATGCTTTGAAAGTTGAGTCACCAGGTGTTGTTGGGATGTGATAGAAAGAGAAGGATGATACAATGACTGTGACCTGAGTGACTGCAAGACAAGAGATGCCATTAGTTGAGAGGGGGAAGTCTAACCTAAACGTTCAGTTTTGCCCCTATCAGGTTTTCCGTGCTGATCAAACATTCACATAGAGAAGTCCAGTAGGCAGTCAAATATGTAAGTGTAGGATTTGAGATGGCTGGGCTGGAGATACAGCCCCTTGGGACTGGAGGAGTAACCAAAGAAATGAGTGCAGATATAAGAGACCAGAGGATCCTAGAGCTCAGTCCTATGGCGTTACAACACTTAGAGACCAGGGAGAAGAGACAGAGTCAGCAAAGAAGGTCGAGGAAGGAGCTATCGGTGTGTTGGGAGAAAACCAATAGTTTGTGATGTCCTAAAACTCAAGGACAGAAAGCATGTCAAGGAGTAAGAAGCAATCAGCTGTGGAAAATACAGCTGATAGACGAAGTAAACTGAGATCTGGATACTAACCATTAGATTGAGCAATGTGGGGGGATCAGTAAACACGCCAGAAGCTCAACTTCTGTGAGTCTAAGAAAAATCCTGACTAGGGTAAGGTAGGAGAGAACCAAAGGACAGGGCTTAGGAAATACAAACTACTCTTCTGAAGGACTTTACTGAAAAGAATTTCACTGAAAGAAAAGGGTGGTAAATAGTTGGGGGGGGGGCTCCCCTGGTGGTTCAGTGGTAAAGAATCCACCAGCCAATGCAAGAGAGGCAGGTGCCATCCCTGGGTCGGGAAGATCCCTTGGGGAAGGAAACAGTAACCCACTCCAGAATTCTTCCCTGGGAAATCCCATGAACAGAGGAGCCTGGAGGACCGCAGTCTGTGGGGTCACTAAAGAGCTGGATACAACTTAGTGACTAACCGACAACAAAATGGTTGGGAAGAAGTGTCAAAAGAAGTATTTTTTCTTGTAAGATGTTTGTGGATTAAGAGGAATAAATCAGTGGAGAGCAAAATATTGGTGATACAGAAAGAGAAGAGAAAGATGCTGGCATGATGTCCTATTCTGATGTTCTTGATGAGGCAGTGGGGGTGGATGTGGTGGAAAAGTGGTGGGGCTGGCTCCAGTTAGGGTCGTGGATATTCTCCCACGTAGCATGCAGTGAGGCAGACATTTGGGCTCAGATGCAGAAAGGTAAGTGCATATAGCGAGGGGAGTCTGCAGAACTTCTCTTGAGGACGTTTCTGGCTGTGGTTAGAAACCAAGTCACCGGGGAATGTGAAGCTAGGAAAGGAGATGATGGAGGTTTGGAGAGAAAAGAGGTGTGAAGTAGTCATCTAAGAAAGTGAGAAAATATACGGACTTCTGGAGTGTGATCATATGGTAGCATTAAGAGCCAACTTTGGATTTGTGGCCATAACACTGAGGCGAGAACAGTTAATATTGTTTGGAGTTTTCTTTCACGATATTCAGCTACACAGGTATGGAATACATGGAAAGACTGATTTCACAGGATTGCAATTTGCCAGGAGAGTGCCATGAAAGGAGACTGCGCAAAGGAGACAGTTCACACAAAGGAATGAATATGGTGATTGACGGCGGAATTTCAGCTACAGGAGGAGGGTGAAAAGAGTACCAGGGTGAGTGGCATGGACAGACAGGCGGGATGGTTGAAGAGCAGGGTGTATGAAATGGAATTTCAGAAAGCCAGCGGTGGTGGTAATAAAGTCTGGAGTATGACTGTAGGGCTGAGTGGATAAACCAGTGAGGTGGGACAAAATCATCAGAGAAATTAGAGTAATTGAGATTGAGCAACGTGTGTATAAAATTCACAAAACGTGATATGAAAGAGGATTCCCCAGAAATGTGGGATATGACTGAGGACTCAGTAGAGGTGATATACTTTTATGATATACTTTTACAAGTGACATACTTTTATGATCTAAGAGTCTCCAGTGAAAGTGGGAAATAGACCATTGGAAAAACAGAAATTAGGAAATACCTTGCCCCCAGGCCCAGTGGTTTGAGTGAAAATGGATACTTCTTGGGTCTTCAGGGGAAACAATGTCCTTAGAATTGAGGCAATTTTCCTGCAAATCAAGAGGATGAGCTGAATGTTAAAGGAGAGATTGAGGAGAGATTGGTTAATAATGCACTCTGGATGATGGAAGGTGAAGGTGAAGGATTTCAGGATTTAGGGAGGAATGGGAGACAGGGAATGTGGGCATAGTGAGATTCTAGAGGTAGAGAAAGTCAAATGAAACATTGATCATTTTTTAATGATACAGTCTCATTTTCTGCCATTTTCCATCTCTCCTATCGACTCATCATATCGATGTGTTGAAAGAGAGTAATAAGCAAGACCTCAGGCAGTACCTCTTACTCCTTCTGAGAAGACTAAGTTATCTGGTCTTTAAAGGGATATTTAATGGACTATGAGTCTTTAGTATAGTTCCTATATTTTTTCTTCTGCAGATTAAAGTTCTAGCTTTCCTTCTAATAACTGCTTCAAGCTGCTCTATATTCTTGTCAATACTTACCCCCAAACCAGAGGAAAAGCAGAGGTGTTCTATCTCTTCCAATCACAGTAAAAGAAAGGCTAATGAAACCCACAGGCCTAGACTCTTGACATTTCCAAACAGTTCTTATTAATTTTAAGAGTCCAACCTTACTCCCTACCCTGCATTTTGATCATGGCCTAAGCAACAAGTAGTGATATTATGCACACATGGTAATTAATGATTAGAGTTACATTCTTTGACAAAGTCTAGAAATAGCGGTTTCAAATTAAATATAGTCAGTGTCTAATATTTCCATTTCTTTGTAACATGATAAATTTGAGTTAATGGAATATTCTTACTTAAAAAAAGCTTGATTCATGTGAAGGCACTTATTCACCATGTTTATTATTTTATTCAAAAGTGAAGGGATTTAACATTATTTAAATGTAAATAGCTTGGGTTTGATTATTGTTCATTTATCCAGTCTTTTTATATTCATGTTTTTCTCAAATTGCTATTGAAGAAATTATTCATGCTCATATATTTTGTTTAGTAAAATTTAATCAAGCAAATGAAAATCAAAAGGATGATATTATGTTTCCTATATAGATAAAATTAGGGCTAATTTGTGTAAATTAAGTGCTTTATTTTAAAGCACATTTTCCATTCAGTGTGCTTTTCATGATCTCTATTAATTAATTCTTTCCATATACAAATATGGGGCTTCCCAAGTGGTGCAGTAGTAAAGAACATGCCTGCCCATGAAGGAGATGCAGGAGACACAGGTTTGATCACTGGGATGGGAAGATGACCTGGAGTAGGAAATGGCAACCCATTCCAGGATTCTGGCTTGGAAAATTCTATGGCCTGAGGAGATTGGTGAGCTACAGTCCATGGGATCATGAAGAGCTGGGCACAACTGAGTTCACACACACATAAACAAATGTATTAGAAATCATTTGCAGTAATCTAGAATTCCCAAAGCCTCTGTAACTGTTCCAGAATAAAGATTGAGAAGAAACTGGGGTAAAAACATCATAGAATGATTGTTGCTCATTTGTGGCTTCTACAGCAGTCAAAACTAGTAGGAAATCAGCAAAAGTCATCTTCAAATATTTATAGAGGATGCTGTGTGTAAAAGAAAGGTGACTCTTGAAGTTTCTAATTGAACTGAAAGTGAAAGTGAAGGTCTCTCAGTCGTGTCTGACTCTTTGCAACTCCATGGGCACTTTGTGACCCCGTGGTCTGCAGCACAACAGGCTTCCCTGTCCATCACCAACTCGTGGAATTTACTCAAACTCGTGTCCATTGAGTCGGAGATGAGGTACAGCCATCTCATCCTCCATTGTCCCCTTCTCTTCCTGTCTTCAATCTTTCCCAGCATCAGAGTCTTTTCAAATGAGTCAGTTCTTCACATCAGTGACCAAAGTATTGGCGTTTCAGCATCAGTCCTTCCAGTGAATATTCAGGACTGATTTCCTTTAGGATGGACAGGTTGGATCTCCTTGCAGTCCAAGGGACTCTCAAGAGTCTTCTCCAACACCACAGTTCACACGCATCCATTCTCTGGCGCTCAGCTTTCTTCACAGTCCAACTCTCACATCCATACATGACTGCTGGAAAAACCATAGCCTTGACTAGATGGACCTTTGTTGGCAAAGTAATGTCTCTGCTTTTTAATATGTTATCTAGGTTGGTCATAACTTTTCTTCCAAGGAGCAAGTGTCTTTTAATTTCATGGCTGAAGTCACCATCAGCAGTGATTTTGGAACCCAAAAATATAAAGTCTCTCACGGTTTCCACTGTTTCCCCATCTATTTGCCACGAAGTGATGGGACCAGATATCGTGATCTTAGTTTTCTGAATGTTGAGCTTTAAAAAGCCAACTTTTTCACTCTCCTCTTTCACTTTCATCAAGACTTTTTAGTTCTTCTTCTCTTTCTGCCTTAAGGGTGGTGTCATCTGCATAAATGAGGTTACTGATATTTCTCCTGGCAATCTTGATTCCAGCTTGTGCTTCATCCAGCCCAGTGTTTCTCATGATGTACTCTGCATATAAGTTAAATAAGCAGGGTGACATTATACAGCCTTGATGAATCCTTTCCCTATTTTGAACCAGTCTGTCATTCCATGTCCTGTTCTAACTGTTGTTTCCTGACCTGCATACAGATTTCTCAAGAGGCAGGTCAGGTGGTCTGGTATTCCCATCTCTTGAAGAATTTTCCACAGTTTGTGGTGATCCACACAGTCAAACTATTTTGGCATAGTCAATGAAGCAGAAATAGATGTTTTTCTGGAACTCTCTTGCTTTATCGATAATACAATCTACATTGCAGGCAGATTCTTTACCAACTGAGCTATGATGTAATGAACCTTTGATACAAATTTATTAAAATATGCACATATTTAGTGGGGAAAATGAAAAAACAAAAAACTAGCTTTTAAACCTCATCAGGAACAGGACTTCATGGACTAGTTTCCAGACATGTTACTAAACTAGGGTTCTTTGAAGAGTGACTTGTGATCTCTAATGTGACTTTGTGAAATGCTTGCTCTCAGTTTTGAGACAGCACTTACATCTGATCTTTACTCAGAAAGTGTCTGAGCTCATTCTGCTAAGCAGTCTCATAGAGGTCAGTCTGTCTTCTTTCCCCAGATTTCCAGACTCCAAAATTTCAAATGAGACTTGCTAATCAAGCTCTGCTTTTCTCTCAACCGAACTCAACAAAGGAGGAAGTAAAATGATTTTGAAATTACTTGTTTTTAGTATACTAGTGATCCAAGAGAGGATTCTGAACTAAATCTGTTATTTGTCAGAGTGTATTATAATACTTTGGGGGTAGAGTCACTGTCAAGTATCTACTTTTTACATCGCTTAGAAAATTGTATCCTCGTGGTCTGTCTTCCCCGTTTTTGAATATCTTTTTCCCATCTTTTTGATATCCTTGAAGATTTGGTTTTAGTAAGATGCCACTCTAAAGTTTTCACACAACCTAGGATATAACTTAGCCAGATATAGAAACCTCCTTTGCTGGATCAATCACTTCCTCCAAACACATTTCCCCAACTTCATCAATGCTGTCTGCACACAAGCCTCATCCACATCTATATAGCGTAAGCTGCTGTTATGTTGGTTTTAAAGTGCTATCATGGTACCGTTGTGGACCTGTTCCTTCAAACAATTTGCTCTCAGAAATAAGCTACTGATTTGTAGTTACAGAGACTTTAGGAAGTGATTGATGAAGACTCACTGAGTATATTAAGGGTCATTTCATTACACTCATTACTCATTCAGACAGCTTGAAGTGAAATCTATAAGTCCTATTTAAATTTTTTTCCTTTCCTTTCAGGCAACTTTTCTCTCTTAGAAGAATTAATTGCTACTGCCATTTGTGTACTTTATATATTTCATTTGGTATTTTAATATTTTAATCTATTACTATATACAATTAAAATATAACATATACAAATAAAATAAAAGTAATCAGATTTATATTACTACTCAAGAATAAATATTAGAATGGAGAATGATAAATTGAATATTTACATTCTGGAGTCCTGTGAGTAAATGCAGAGTCATTACAGCCACAAAACAAGAAAAAGAACAATTATTTCCCAATATATTTGGATAAATTACCACGGCTTTTAATCAATGAGTTTACAGAATAATTTGTAGACAATTGTGTGGCTTAATTCACAATGTTTTCATAGTGCTTCTAGATGTCATAAATAAAGTCACAGATTTTGGCCATAAAATACAAAGAGAGAATCAAAGTTTTAAAAGGATTTATATGTTGTATTGTGCATGTGATTTATGTGTGGAACTTGCATGAAATGTACAAAAAGAGAGAAAGCCTCAGAATTCTTCATTCATGCATTTATTATTCATCTGTTCAATTATTAAAAATAACTCCTCCCTGTTTTAATGACCTCAGCTTTAGAAAGTAGTAATTTATCTTTGTCTTTGAATTAAGGTCTCAAGACCTTATCTTGCCAATCAAGATTTCTTGGAAGCTTATTAACTGCACACTATGTCCAGCTGAGCTTCCCAGGTGGCACTAGTAATAAATAAAGAACCCACCTGCCAATGCAAGTTAGACAGTAACAGATGTGGGTTCGATCCCTGGGTCGGGAAGATCCCCTGGAAGATTTAGCATGCACGCATGTGTCCAGTATAGATAATATTCATAAATAAGATGCAATTATTATAACAGGCATTTTTCATGTGTTTTAACTAAATAACTTTCATAATAATTCTGTAATTATAAATATTGAATATTCAGGTAATGTTTTAAAAATAATCTCATATAAAATGAAATGATTGCTGTGATTACATTAATTTATGAGTATAAAACAGTTTCATCCTCCACTATTTAACACTTTTAAATTTCTTTTATTAAAAAAATTAAGATTCAGCCTCAAAGATTCTTAACTTCTTCACTATGTCATTGTATGAAAATGCTTCACTTTCACTGAAGCATAAAGACACCCTCTTTTTTCCTTTTCTTTATTTTTTCCCCTGTATTTTTTGTCAGATAATGCCAGGGAATGTTGCTAAACTCTTTGTTTTTTCCTCATTCAAATATTTTCAGAAATATGGCTATTGCATCTTGGTATGAAAATGTTTCAGCATATTTTCAACAAATTTTCAGTTTGTTGTTCATTGTATTCTTATATCTGGAATACTGTGTTATAGATATTGATATAATTGCATTTTGCTTTATAAAAGTAAACAAATTATGAAACACTTCAGATTTTTACAAGAGTTTTCACTTTCAATGGGGAATTAATAAAATGGCAAGACAGGTTGTACCAGTTAGAGGAAAATACAGGAAATTACTGTATTCTCAATATGCTCAAGGAGAAAACATCCATGAAGGGACATTTCTGGGCCACTTAAAGGGTGGTGTGACTGGATTGTATTTAAAACAATAGTTGAGTTGTTTAAGGGGAGAAAAAAGTCAATGTTTCTGCTGTATATTACATAGAAAAAGCATAAATGTTAGAAGTACATTATTTTTTAAATGATGGGGTGAGTGATCCGAATTTCAGAATATTTTTGCCTCCAAATAACTAAAGTTTTTAAAATAATGTGACTTAGAAAATACAAATAATAAATAACAAAAAGTTAAATATTTTCAATTGCTAATGAGGGTATATTATGTTTAAGGTATCACGCAAGATATTGGAGTGATTACAAAGAAACAAAACATGGTCATTGTACTCAGGAGTCTTCAATCTCATGAGAATATTATGGGAAACAATTCTGGGAACTCAGACTGAATAATCTTTCTTTGATCTTTTATAAGTGGTCATGTATGGATGTGAGAGTTGGACTGTGAAGAAAGCTGATTGCTGAAGAATTGATGCTTTTGAACTGTGCTGTTGGAGAAGACTCTTGAGAGTCCCTTGGACTGCAAGGAGATCCAACCAGTCCATTCTAAAGGAGATCAATCCTGGGTGTTCATTGGAAGGACTGATGCTAAAGCTGAAACTCCAATACTTTGGCCACCTCACGCGACGAGTTGACTCAATGGAAAAGACTCTGATGCTGGGGAAGGTTGGGGGTGGGAGGAGAAGGGGACGACAGAGAATGAGATGGCTGGATGGGATCACCGACTCTGTGGACATGAGTTTGAGTGAACTCCGGGAGTTGGTGATGGACAGGGAGGCCTGGCGTGCTGTGATTCATGGGGTCGTGGAGAGTCGGACACGACTGAGCGACTGGACTGAACTGAACTGAACTGAACTGAACTTTATCCAATAGCCAGGGGTCACACAAAAAGAAGGCAAGGGGAGGGGATGGGGTACATTATAGAATAGATTTGAGTAAAGGGTAGATGAGCAAAACGAAGCTTTAGGAAGATTAATCTGGAGGCTGGTATAGTGGTATTAAACTTTTGAAACATTGGATGCATGAAATTGGATCCAGGGTATCCAACTGTTTCATGATGCCTCTGTAAGGGTGAGGAAGACACATTTAAACTTGTTTACAATTGTTGTCTAGGAACCAAGAAGGCTTTAAGGCAGAGATCATTAACTTATCTTTGGAAGGTTAGACATGCAATTCTTCCCCCAGGTGAGTAGTTCTGTTTTCCTGGCAAGAGCCTGAGGGAGTGAAGGGATGTGAATGGCCTGTGCTGTGGGATGTCTGTGTGAGTGATGAGTTTCTTAAGGTACAGTCCGCAGCACATGTAGAGAAACAGGCCTAGCTATGGTGGCTCTTAGCATTCAAATACACATGCGTGCCTGACCTCATTACTGTGGCCAGTCCACACTCAGCCAGATTCTGTGGTCCTCAAAGGTACCAAGTGACAGGTCAATCCTTCTAAACGATGTGCATTTCCAAAGATAGAGCCTAAACTATGTTCCACTGACTTCCTCCCTCAGAAGCAGTATGTGAGGACTCATGGCTTATGCAAGTCATTTGCAACTTTGTTTGCCTAAAACATCACTGAAAGAGCTGTAAGCAATCATATTTCACAATTGCATGACCAATACCGGCTCAAAATCTGACTTAGAGAGAGTTGTATGTGACCTCAGTGTTAACTAAGATAATAGGAAACATAATCTTTCTTTCTTGCTTTGCTGCCTCAAAGAAGGTTTAAAGGAGGAAGCAGATATTTTAGACCTTTAACAAACTTCAACGTGCCCCTCTCCACCCTCCTGGGTGTGCTTATCAAGTTGGACAGAGGCTGCAGTGGATGTTCTTCCCAGTACATGTCACTACCCCTCCAAACTCATACTTTCTCAGGGTTGCACTCTTACAGCGATGGCTTTGGCACACCCAATTAGTAGGTCCCAATAGTTCTTCTATTAAGACCAGAGATAAAATCTGAATGATAGAAGTTTTCACTTAAGTCACTTTTTAGTGCATGTGTATGTATCTACAGGCTTCCCAGGTGGCTCTGTGGTAAAGAATCCGCTTGCTAATGAAGGAGACACAGGAGGTGTGGGTTCAATTCCTAGATCAGGAAGATCCCCAGGGGGAGGTAATGGCAACCCACTTCAGTATTCTTGCCTGGAAATTCTATGGACAGAGTAGCCTGGAGGGCTGCAGTCCATGGTGTCACAGAGTCAGACGGGACTGAGTGGCTGAGCTTGCATGTGTATATATACACATATAGGACGCATGTATACATAAGCATGCTATTTTATAGCATTATTTAACAAAAGGCACTGAAACATATCATTTAAAAAACACTTTCACTGTTATTTAATCGATTTAGGGACACTATTAATGAGCTAAAATTGAGTAACAAGCATTGGGCAAATATTTTTATTTTTTAGAAATAATTCCTCTTATTTAGTTTTTACTAACAGTTGTGCTTTCCTTGAAAAGAATCTCACAAAACAGATCTTCTATACAATTTTTTAGAGGATAGAATACACATTATGAAGTCACACAGATCTTCCTCAAAAGCCAACATTCCACTTGGCTATTTGGACAAAATATATGTTTTCTGAGTTCCAATTTTCTCATCTATAAAATGAGAATAATAATAGTACCAATTTTAGAGCTGCTTAAGTTAATGCACATGAAATAATTTGCACTGTGCCTGGCACATAATCACTGAGAAGCTGAACCTATCTGGACTGCACTTAGCATGTAGCCTCCAATATATATTATTCAATATTTCATTGAAAATTAAATTGAAGGAAGAAAGGAAGGAAGGGAAGGGAATGGTTAGAAAAGAAGGGTAGGGAATCTGCTAAATCCTAGCTTTATACAATGTATTGCTGCTGCTAAGTCACTTCAGTCGTGTCCGACTCTGTGTGACCCCATAGACGGAAGCCCACCAGGCTCCCCCGTCCCTGGGATTCTCCAGGCAAGAACACTGGAGTGGGTTGCCATTTCCTTCTCCAATGTGTGAAAGAGGAAAGTGAAAAGTGAAAGTGAAGTCGCTCAGTCGTGTCCGACCCTTAGCGACCCCACGGACTGCAGCCTACCAGGCTCCTCCATCCATGGGATTTTCTAGGCAATAGTACTGGAGTGGCTTGCCATTGCCTTCTCCGTTATAAGTGTTATAAAGCATCTTTATGTCTTTCTCTCTCATAAGACTATAAGTGTTATGCAGGCCAAGGGATTGTTTTTTCATGCCTATCTCATCCAGAACTCTCAACACAGTATCTTGAAAATAGAAGATGAACAAACACTTTAATTGAGCAAATTAAATGATATATATTTGTTTGTAAGATGATTTAATGTCTGTCACCATATTGAATTCTGAACTTCATAAAAGTGGCAAATAGGTTTGTTATTATTATTATTATTTTGTCACTATCAGTTTATAGAGTACTTGCTGCAATAAATGATTATGTTGGACTTCAGGGAAGAAATTTCCATAGATACCTATATCCCTACGTAGTCTGGCCCATACATAATACCCCCTACATAGTAACGAAAAGAAATAAGCTCAAATAACATTGCTGTGAATAAGATCATCGATTTTTCAGTAGATGACACTGTAGATATCACTTGCTTTACCTTGTACTATATAACATTCCTGAAAACTTGTAAACATAATGGCTGTTTGAAAACTGCAATAATAAAGGTCCTTTTACAGTAGGCTATTATGCATTTAAAATATCTTTCAGAATATTTTGAATACATACAATCATAATGCATCACTGGTTATTCTCAACATATGCCATGACAGTCTTTGTTCTTAGAAGTCCAAAGACTTCAGACAGACTGGTTCTGCCTCCAAGAGGCCAGAGAGCCGTCCAAGGTCAGGTCACTGTAAGAGTTAGGAATGATCATACAGAGTGTTGCCCGGCCACAGAACTCTCAGAGTTGGCTGTGAGGTTATCCAAACAAGCACTTTTCACCCACAGTGAGAAATTGCAAGATGTGGCCATCCCCTGTTGAGAGAGCTTCTTGCTCTTTCTGCTGTCATCTTGATTTTCCCCTTTTCGAGTGTGTAACAAAGAAAACGGATCCCGTGGGACAACTCTCACACTTGTTACCCTCCATTTCCTGTCTTACTGAGTGTAAATGATGGAACCGTGTTGTAACGGCCCACTATCCCAAACGCCCTCCTAACCCTTTGGCAGAGATGCTTTGTAGCTGACAAATATGACAGGCAAGGCTAACGAACCCTTAGGCCAGCAATATTCTCATCTTTAATCCATCATAGACATCAAAAAATAATGAGATTTCTTGAAACAGTGCCAGCAGTGAGCTCATACAACACTGGGATGATAAATTTACTCAAACACTTACAAAGAAGCAGTCAGGATACTGAAAGACCTGGGTAGTTTCATAACACAGAGTGGTACAGTGTGAAAACCACGATGCTCCACTGTATTTTCTGAATGGTATCTAGACCCGGATTGTAGTACATTTCCACTTTTAAGCTTTCTGGTCATCTTTTTTCATTTCTTAGTCTCTTGCGTGGGAGATTAATTCTGCTCTCCTTCTCCTGGAGATGCTGATAAGAGAGATATTCAAGCCCATGTGTACCATGCTATTGATGCTGCAAAAGTGCAATAAAATGGGATATTGAAGAGAAGATGAATTTTAAGCCTTTTTCTTTTTTTTTTTTTTTTAAGATTTAAGTTGAACTGATCTAACCTAGAGGACTTGAAGAGGTTTTGGATTTGCCCCAGCCATTGATCCTTTGACAGGGAAGTCCTGCTGACCCCAGGCCATTGTGGGGAAACGTGTTTCTTTTCATCAAAGTTTACAATTTTGACTTGAGAAAAAGAACTGGCTATGGAAGCATATGTATATTTTTCTTACATTTCACAAGGCTCTACAGCTATTTCTTTTCTACTTTGCATCAATATGCAAAGGATGTAAGTTTCCAACATCAGGGAAAAGTCAGTCATGACCATCTGCTAACAACGAAATGGAAACGAATTGTTCCGAAATAGTCAAAACTCTGCACTGGTTACTATGATTAGAACATCTTAGTTCTGTCACTTTAATTATATTGTTTGGCTTACAAAAGCACCTTTAGATGCATGATATAGGAATGACCTCAGAAAACTGGCCCATTGGGGTATCTGTCACCCTGGCCATAGCACTTGAAGAGGAAGTTCAGAATGCTGCCCAGTGTTGCCACGGCAATTGTCTCTAGGCTCCCATGAGGCTACAGCTGCTATCTGAAGTTCCAGAAGAGATCTCTTACCTGACGTCTGCTTTATTTCTTGAAAAAAGCACCCACATCTGAGAGGAAAGGGATACTTTTGATGCCTTAAGGTAATAAGCAAAAACTGATTAAATACTTCCTACTCAAACTGTGGTCTGCAGCCAGGAGCATCCGCATCACCTAAGTGCTTACTTGAATTATAGGCTTACAAACCCCATCCCACGTCTCATGATTCAGCATCTGTATTTTAACAAGACACCCAAGTGATCTGTACTTAAATTAGGATTTTAGAAACACTGGATTAGATAGTTTGGATTGAAGGAAAAAGATGCAAAGGAAATAAGGGTACTGATGATTAAGAAAAAGACACAGAGAAAGCAGGTCTAAAACAAAACGGTATATTCCAAGCAGCTTCCTGGGGTTTTAGTTTATTATTACATCATGGATGATGAGGTATATTTATGGTTCAGTTCAGTTCAGTAGCTCAGTTGTGTCCAACTCTTTGCAACCCCATGGACTGCAGCACGCCAGGCCTCCCTGTCCATCACCAACTCCCGGAGTTTGCTCAAGCTCATGTCCATTGAGTCAATCGATGCCATCCAACCATCTCATCCTCTGTCGTCCCCTTCTCTTCCTGCCTTCAATCTTTCCCAGCGTCAGGGTCTTTTCAAATGAGTCAGCTCTTCGCATCAGGTGGCCAAAGTATTGGGAGTTTCAACTTCAACATCAGTCCTACCAATGAACACTCAGGACTGACCTCCTTTAGGATGGACTGGTTGGATCTTCTTGCTGTCCAAAGGACTCTCAAGAGTCTTCTCCAACACCACAGTTCAAAAGCATCAATTCTTCGGCACTCAGTTTTCTTTATACCCCAACTCTCACACACATACATGACTACTGGAAAAACCATAGCCTTGACTAGACGGATCTTAGTAGTTCAACTCTAATTATACTAAGAAAGTGTTTAATTCAGAGGAAAATGTTTCCTTTTAGATTTTAAATTTATGTTCAAGAGTGGGATTTATAGAAGTATTCACCCCATAGGTGAGGAAAAACAAAGTTTTCATATTCAAGAAGGAGAATTTATTTATTTTTATTAAATCTATTATGTGTCTTCACAGACAATTAAGACTCCTTTTGAGGGCTTTCTTAGTGCTCCTTAAGAAAAACCAAATCCAATATCTATTTAATTAAGTTCCCAGGGTGATAGGTAGAAGAAATACTAAGGAAACATTGTGTGTGTGTTTACATTTGGAATCTGAAAGTTAAGAAACTGAAGATGAGAAAATAATTTGTATCTTCATTTCTCATCAAGAGCTTGATTCAAAGAAACCACCAGCATTCTTCATAGTTCAAACCATTTTGTAGATATAAGCCAAATATGGTCCTTTCTTACTTAAGTCTTAACCTAACTCCTTACCTTCTATGCAAGCAGGGACTAAAGCTCTGGCCCCTGGTCACATTGTTCCTGGGAATCTGAGTGGGGCACAGTGTTGGGCAAAGTTGGCCCACAAATTTCAGAGTGAGATGGTAAGAATAAAATCCACAAGCTAAAGCTAGAACACTTATCCAACTAGACCACAAAAACACACATCACAGTGAGTGCTCGAGCAGAGAAAGAAGAACAGATGGAAGGAAGAGGGTAGAAATGAGAGCCATCTGAACAGAGGTCGCACCTTCAAAATGAGAGTGGGAACGGAATATAAGCTGAGCCCCTGAAGTGCTGAGCTGCAGGGAAAAGACCCTTTTCCTTCCTGCTTCCCCAGTTGGAGAGGCAGAAGTATATTAAAGAAACTGAGATCATTCAGAGCCTGGGGACAGAGTGGTGGGACGAATAGGCCCTGGCATACACAGAGGCAGAATATTGTGGGGTGCGGAAATTGGTGATCTTTGTAACCCAAATGGAAGCCAGCTCCCAGCAGAGACACTAGTGTATCTGTCAAGGGAGGCCTTGTGGAAAGACTCTCCTGTTAGCATTTCTTACTTAGGTGCCTGTTCATGAATTGTGCCAGTTTTTGGTCCACCAAAGGATGTCCCGATGATCCCTCTAGGCCCAAAGAACTAGTAAGTACCCTGTTCAGATGGTCAGTTGCTGGAGAGCTATTATTCAAGGAGAAATGTGGGCAAAAACCAGATAGGAAGCAAAGTTGTTATCCATGAAGGTGCCTTGAGTAGATAGTCATCAATGACAATTCTGTGGTGAAGAGTTAACTGAATTCATTCATCTTACAAGCAGAAATTATATAAACTTGAGTCTCCTCAAGTTCATTAATAACATGATCCAATTTATATGTTCGCAGTGGTTTGGGATAGAAGAGTGGCACATAGTGGAAAAATATTACAATTTTTGAGGGCTTCGAAAGCTCCAAAAACTGTTCCAAAGGAAAAAAAAATGGTTTGGTTATGCTGGGAGGTGAAAATAGCATCTTGTGTGAGGAAGATAGTATTAAATGGAGTAGTGTCCTAGAGCAGTCAGGATTTTGAAAGAGAATACAGAAGGAAGTTCTGCACTGTTTTCATCTTATGGATAAGAGGATGGTCTTATTGTATGGTTTAAAATTCAGCAAAGGGTAGATGCAGGTTTCTTCTGAATGTGGGCCACCACCATGGATTCTACACACATGGGGAAGTTGGCCACCTAGTCCAGTTGGAAGCAGAGCTTCCCCACGTAGTGTATTATTCTCTCCGTGGACATCAGCAGGTGGTTAGCCTGGGCAGGCAAAGCAATGAAGCTTTATTTTGTGTTCATATCATCAGTGTGAGGTCTAATGGCAGAGCATCAAGGAGAATAGAAAAGTTATTATTAGAGTAATTCTGATGTTGACTGGGAGGTCTCCCAGTTCAGAAGATCTGGAAAGCTCAGTCAATTCAGCCAGCTGTGCATGCAGAACTTCCCAGAAGCCTTCCTGGACCTGGGCCTACACAATTGAGTCATTTCCTCTTTTATGTCCTAAAATTAGGGCCAGAATCCCACAGGGTAACAGGTCATTGATTCTTCCCCAATCACGCAGCTGGCCGTATCCAGGGATGAAGCTGTGAAAGGTGTTGTTCAGCACTACTTGGATAAAAGGTGTCTTCAACAAGCAAACTCTCTGGCAAGAGGAGGGTATGGCCCAATTACCTGGCTTCCATGTGTAGTATGAGACCAGGAAGTTGCTATGTACATTTATCTGGAAGATGGCCTTGTGGGGAGACCAGAAGTAGTGATGTCTCTGTGATAGACCCAAGTTCAGAGACCAGTCTAGTTTTAGCTTTGATGCATAAACTGTCTATGGCTGTTAAGTGATCACAGCATAGCATTGAAGTGTTCTGTCCTGGAAAACCCTGGCACATCCTCATCAGCTGGGACAGAATGCATGCAACAGGAGCATACAGTGCAGAGCTGTCTAATAGCAACAGACCTGAGAACTGAGTCAAGCAGTAGACACAAGAACTGGTTCCTCAGGGAAAAGCTGTGTATGTCATTTTTGGTTTACTTTCAGATCCTTCCACGGCCTTTTCCTGCTCTGCTCTGCATTGTAGAGGGCTGATCCTGCAAGTTATTTACTTTCATAGATTCTTCTCCCATTGGCTTCTGGCTAATCCTGATCAATGGGAAGCATGGGTGGGAGACCCGGGAGGTGGCAAATAGAAAGACATTAGAGTATTTCTCTTCACCTTTTCTGCTTCCTACAGTCTTTAACACTGTCTGTTGCCTCTTCAATAGTCCCAGTTAATCCATATAGTCTGTCAGTTGTAGTCTGTCATCTTCTCCCTGTGTCTTTGCATGCTTAATAATGCTAGCAGCTCCTGCTTTGTTAATTTTTGTGGCTTCTTTTGCTTTTTAACCCTCTG
This sequence comes from Moschus berezovskii, assembly GCF_049115385.1. NCBI lineage: Eukaryota > Metazoa > Chordata > Mammalia > Artiodactyla > Moschidae > Moschus > Moschus berezovskii. The sequence continues at coordinate 13,197,078 of NC_142467.1, forward strand.
AACTCATTTAAACTAATTCCCCAAATAAAGTACTCTTTACTTAAACCCTTGGCATGCGCTATCAGGTACAACTGACTGTCAAAGCCTCTTTCTTGGGCACGAAGGAGTGGAGAATATGGGATGTGGGTTGGGGATGCGTGATCATGGGCTTATTTCAGCAGGAAGATGGGATGGAATCAAGAGAGCTGAGTCATCAATTCTAGGAGCAGACCTGAAAGTAAGCCTCACAATCAGACTGATTAGAAAGCTGACATGCAAGGTGTTAGACAGAAAGAAGGAAAGCAGTGTAACTCAACAACCTACCTAAGTGGGGTCACAATACCAATTTAAAAAAATCAAATGTTGAGAATAAAACCTTTAAAATCAACATAATATATATTCAGTTCAGTTCGGTTCAGTTCAGTCGCTCAGTCGTGTCCGACTCTTTGCGACCCCATGAATCACAGCACACCAGGCCTCCCTGTCCATCACCAATTCTCAGAGTTCACTCAAACTCATGTCCACAAAGTCGGTGATGCCATCCAGCCATCTCATTCTCTGTCGTCCCCTTCTCCTCCCATCCCAATCCTTCCCAGCATCAGAGTCTTTTCCAGTGAGTCAATTCTTCGCATGAGGCGGCCAAAGTATTGGAGTTTCAGCTTTAGCATAAGTCCTTCCAATGAACACCCAGGACCGATCTCCTTTAGAATGGACTGGTTGGATCTCCTTGCAGTACAAGGGACTCTCAAGAGTCTTCTCCAGCACCACAGTTCAGAAGCATCAATTCTTCGGTGATCAGCTTTCTTCACAGTCCAACTCTCACATCCATACATGACCATGGGAAAAACCATAGCCTTGACTAGATGGACCTTTGTTGGCAAAGTAATGTCTCTGCTTTTTAATATGCTATCTAGGTTGGTCATAACTTTCCTTCCAAGGAGTAAGCATCTTTTAATTTTATGGCTGCAATCAGCATCTGCAGTGATTTTGGAGCCCCAAAAAATAAAGTCTGACACTGTTTCCCCATCTATTTCCCATGAAGTGATGGGACTAGATGCTATGACCTTAGTTTTCTGAATGTTGAGCTTCAAGCCAACCTTTTCACTCTCCTCTTTCACTTTCATCAAAGGTTTTTGAGTTCCTCTTCACTTTCTGCCATAAGGGTGGTGTCATCTGCATATCTGAGGTTATTGATATTTCTCCCGGCAATCTTGATTCCAGCTTGTGCTTCTTCCAGCCCAGTGTCCCTCATGATGTACTCTGCATATAAGTTAAATAAGCAGGGTGACAATATACAGCCTTGACATACTCCTTTTCCTATTTGGAACCAGTCTGTTGTTCCATGTCCAGTTCTAACTGTTACAACATTATAACATTAAGGAATTGTAAATTAAAACAATAACACACCACTACATGCTGCTGCTACTGCTAAGTCGCTTCAGTCGTGTCCGACTCTGTGCGACCCCATAGACAGCAACCCACCAGGCTATCCCGTCTTTGGGATTTTCCAGGTAAAAATACTGGTGTTGGTTGCCATGCCCTCTTCCAGGGGATTGTCCTGACCGAAAGATCAAACCCAGGTCTCTTATGTCTCCTGCATTTTAGGCAGGTTCTTTACCACTAGTGCCACCTGGGAAGACTCAGGCATTCTCTGTACCATTTTGCAATTTTTCTCTAAATCTGAATCTGTTGTGAAAAATAAAATTCATTGAAAACATCATGTAGAAGAATGGATATAATTACAGAATAAATATTATTTAGCTGTGATTTAATAATTATTGAGGTGTCATAGGAGTGCATATGTTTATTACAGTATTCTATTTACTTATGTGTATAAGTAAATCACTTCTTGGGAAATAGATGGAAAAACAGTGGAAACAGTGTCAGACTTTATTTTTTTGGGCTCCAAAATCACTGCAGATGCTGATTGCAGCCAGGAAATTAAAAGACGCTTGCTCCTTGGAAGAAAAGTTATGACCAACCTTGATAGTATATTAAAAAGCAGAGACATTACTTTGCCAACCAAGGTCCATCTAGTCAAGGCAATGGTTTTTCCTGTGGTTATGCGTTACGCATATATATGGAATTTAGAAAGATGGAAATTATAACCCTGTATACGAGACGGCAAAAGAGATACAGATGTATAGATCAGTCTTTGGGACTCTGTGGGAGAGGGTGAAGGTGGGATGATTTGGGAGAATGGCACTGAAACACGTATGTTGTCATATATGAAATGAATCACTAGTTCAGGGTCAATGCATGTTATAGGATGCTCGGGGCTGGCATGCAGGGATGACCCAGAGGGAGGATAAAGGGAGGAGGGAGGTGGGAGGGGGGTTCAGGAGGGGGAACTTATGTAAACCCGGGGCGAATTCATGTCAATGTATGGCAAAACCAACCAATATAATATTGTAAAATAATTTGCCTCCATAAAAAATAAATTAATTACAAAAAAAAAAGAAAGAGACTTTAATTAGCATGACTACATAATTTATTGCCCAGAGTGGGACACTCTGGCTACTAAAAGGGGATGCTATTAAGTAATTATACTGGGATAACAGGATTAATCTAGACAAAACAAGGATGCTCTATTTTTGATACCCACTATTTTAACAAAACTTCTGCAATTTCCTTCTTCCACCTCTGACTGTAGGAAAAGACAAAGTTTACTTAGATTAAAATAGTGAATTTGTGGGAGTTTGAGCCCTGAAATAAGATTTTCTACCATTGTAGAAAAGCTAGTATCTTCTTAGATGTCTTCTTTCATTATCAAGAAGGATTTGGAAGTTTAATATGGAAATGGAGGTGAGAAGCTCAGGATGTATTTGTAAAGAAATAGGACTGGTCAAAACACGCCTCTTCTACTCACAGACTCAAGCATAAATCAGTTCAACCAACAAGTAGCCAAAGGTAGGTGGAGTTTATGGATCTGAGTCGGCATCCACTGCGTGAAAGTAGAATGTGGATGAAAGATATATCAGTGTGATGACGTCATGGCAAATGGAACTTCACAGTCCTTTGGGACAGCAATTCCATAAAAGAGACATCTAAATTGACTTCATATGGGCTGTCACGTTGACAGAAATTTAACCCTGGAAATATTTTCACAGAAAATAGCTATTAGTGTACAACTGACATCTCATTACATGTCTGTAAACACCTCTAGGACAGCACTGTGTTTTATGGATCTTTGCTTTTAACAACCTTTAACAATATCCCCAACATTGTAAAGCTCAACGAAGTTCATAGACATGAGGAGTTACATGTAAATTTCAATACCTGGAAACGTTTACTTTGCAAGGCTTTGCCACTGGTTTGTAAAGAAGGACTTCACCAAAATTCACAGGCTGTAGGGTCTAAGCTGGACCACCACCGATTGCATTTACACTGAATTTACAGTAGAACCTTGTCTTTACCCAAACTACTATACTGTATCGTGTTCCCACTAATCCGGCAGTGTTGTTTTACTGCTGAATCTGTCACAGCATAGAAAAAGACAAGGGTGAGAAGATAAAGGGACAGAGAAAACAAGACTAGAAAGTGGATGACAGAGAGGAGAAATAGCTTGAACTCTCTGCTTGGAAGCTCCATTCATATCTGAAGACACACATACTCTGCATTATTTACAACTTCACGAATTCTCATCATATTCTATCTTTTCTCACCCTTCCTCTTCCCCTTCTGCTTACAATCCATAAAATAGTACTCAAAGAACTACAGAAATAAAAAAAATATACATAAATATATTCCCAACAAATTTTCTTCTCCTGCAGATATATGCTTTTCTTTTTTTTTCCCCTTTTAAATTTTCTTGTGTCTCTACTTCACCCATATTAGAACATAAGCTCTGAGGGAAGATATTTTTAAAATTATTTTACTATCAGAGATATGAATTAAACATCAGCATACAGACTAACTATATTCAATTACCTTAAAATATTTTTTGAGAATGACTTCATTACCAGGGTTTTAAATGACCTCCTATGTGTCAACTTCTGCAAATGTTTTCATCATTATTACTTGCCTTCTCAGAGGCAATCAATACTATTAAACATTCTTCTCCTTTGGTAACAGGCTGCTTCATAATATTGTTCTTATTTTTCATATTATTTTTATTTCAATCTTGGAAAAAAAAAACTATGTTCTTTCTCTTACTTGTTTTTTTACTCTAAATGTAGATGGTTTTGTTCTTTTTGGCAAAATCAACAATTTTTAAGATGACTCCCAAGTCTGTACCTACAGCCATGGCCTCTGTTCATGGCCTCTACCTATCCAATGATAGTTAGAAATCTTTATATAGATCTTGTAGAAACACACCAAGCTCAGCAAATACTCAATGAAGATCTAAAGTGCAACCTTGGAAGCCATCTTCTTCATATTTCCTATTTAATTCACCCTCCTCATGCTTCATGTTTTGTTGATTCTATCTTGTGCAGGTCTCATAAATCTCTTCCCTTCTGCCTTTACTGTTTTAGACAATATCTTCACTATCAAAATAGTTGCAAAATAGGTCACTTATTTCAGTGAATTAAAAGGCTTAATTTTCCTGTCTCATCAGATTGTGAGCAGTTGGAGGGAAGGAACTGTGTCTTACTCATCTGAAAACAGCTTGTATCTAATACACATAAGACGCATAACTAAGGTTAGCACAATAAATGCATGATCGTTCCCGTTAACCACAGAAAAATCAGAATTGATTTTTTCCCAACCATAGAAATCTGTTCACCGTATGTGAATATTATTTTATATAAGTAATGCGAGCTTCATCTTATTTTCACTGTTATATTTAGGCTTTTGCTAAAACATACTCCCAGCCTTAAGAAGTCATTTCTCTGCCACTTCAGAGGTAGCAGCAGCTGTTATATGTTTTCAGCCTTGAAAAAAAAAAATAACTCAGTATTTGGATTTGCTTGAAGGAATTAAAGTCTGTGTCTTTGGACAAAACAAGCATGCCATTCGCTGCCCATCGTTCCAGAGGTCTCCCTTGGGTGCTCTCACTTTTGTCAGCGTGCTCAGCCTGACATCTGTTGCTTTCTCTCTCAAGACTTCTCTGGGAACTGTGTTAAATTGGATTAAAATATTCCAATTACTTTCCTGTATGTGAATTGCTTTAACTCTGATGACTTAATTTTGAAGTGAAATCAATAAAATTATACTGTCTTGACCTGAGTCTCTTACTAATTTTTATGTACCTTAATCATTTTCATTACAGCTTTTCTCAAGGGTAACATGGTGGGAATTATAGGTGAGGCAGTCAGGGAGTCTAAACTCGAGGAATTTTTTCTTTTTTTTGTTCATTAAGTTAGTTGCTGTCCATGAAACTTTCAATATCATTAAACACGCATCCCCTCCAGTAGCATATTGCTCCATACTGGGCATATCAACTCTGTTAAGGGTTGAGTTCTGTCCTCGCAAATTTCATCTGTTGAAGTCTTCACTCTCAGTATCTCAGAATGTGCCCTTATTTGGAGATATCTTTATAGAAATAATCGAGTTAAAAATGATATCACTAGAATGGGCCCTAAACCAATATGGATAACTATAGATAGATACACATTTTGGATGTTAAGAGTGTGTGTGTGTATTTGCAACTCAGTCATGTCCGATTCTTTGTGATCCCATGGACTACCGCATGCTAGGTTCCTCTGTCTGTAGGATATTCCAGGCAAGAATACTAAAGTGGGTTGCCGTGTGCTTCTCCAGGGGATCTTCCCAACCCAGGGATCGAATTTGCATCTCTTGCATCTCCTCCATTGGCAGGTTGGTTCGTTACCACTGGCACCACCGAAACAATATCATTGGTATCCTAATAACAAGGGGAAGTTTGGAGACACAGAAACACACGCACACATAGAAAGTGAATGCTACGTGACGACAAAAGCAGAGATCAGTGTGATGCATCTACGTACCAAGGAATGTCAAAGATTCTCAGCAAAGCAGTAGAAGCCAAGGAGAGAGGCATAGAATGATTTCTTGCTCACAGTCCCCAGAGAGAATTAATACTGATGTCATCTTAATTTAGTGTGTCTAGCTCCAAACGGAGAAGGCAATGGCAAGCCACTCTAGTACTCTTGCCTAGAAAATCCCATGGACGGAGGAGCCTGGTAGGCTGCAATCCGTGGGGTCGCTAAGGGTCGGACACGACTGAGCGACTTCATTTTCACTTTTCACTTTCACACATTGGAGAAGGAAATGGCAACCCACTCCAGTGTTCTTGCCTGGAGAATCCCAGGGACGGGGGAGCCTGGTGGGCTGCCGTCTATGGGGTCACACAGAGTCGGACACGACTGAAGTGACTTAGCAGCAGCAGCAGCAGCTTCCAAAATTGTGAGGCAATAAATTTCTGTGTGTAAGCCATTCAGTTTGTGGTATTTTGTTATGGCAGCCTTAGAAAACTAATATAGACCCCTCCCATTTAATTATTTTCTCCACAAATCTTTGTGTGGTAAGCCATGGTCATGTCTGCTCATGGAAAGACAGGTGAGCATATATAAGTTCTATGACACAGTAAGAATTTCAACCAAGTGATCATGCAAGAAGAAAGTTATGGTTCAAAACCCATACATTAGGCTGAGGTAATATCATTTTATGAGTAACAGGGCTATTTATTTATTCAGCATATATTTTAGTGACGTATGTATCAGGCTCTATTAAAGATGCTGAACATTTAGCAATGAACAAAACATTAGAAATAAATCTCTGTCCTCAAGCAGCTTACATTCTGGGAGAGGATCAGTCCATAAACAAATAAATAAGTAAAATGAATAGCACATTACATTGAGAAAGCTAAAGCAGAAAAGAGAATAGGAAGCATGGTGAGAAGGAGGATTCATTTTAATCCGTGGTCACAGAAGATCACAATAGAAGTTACCACTTTAATAAAGATATGATATTGGTGAGCTAGTAAAGTCATGCTCAAAATTCTCCAAGCCAGGCTTCAGCAGTATGTAAACCGTGAACTCCCAGATGTTCAAGCAGGTTTTAGAAAAGGCAGAGGCACCAGAGATCAAATTGCCAACATCCGCTGGATCATGGAGAAAGCAAGAGAGTTCCAGAAAAACATCTATTTCTGCTTCATTGACTATGCCAAAGTCTTTGACTGTGTCGATCACAATAAACTGTGGAACATTCTGAAAGAGATGGGAATACCAGACCACCTGACCTGCCTCTTGAGAAACCTGTATGCAGGTCAGGAAGCAACAGTTAGAACTGGACATGGAACAACAGACTGGTTCCAAATAGGAAAAGGTGTACGTCAAGGTTGTATATTGTCACCTTGCTTATTTAACTTATATGCAGAGTACATCATGAGGAACGCTGGGCTGGAAGAAACACAAGCTGGAATCAAGATTGCTGGGAGAAATATCAATAACCTCAGATATGCAGATGACACTACCCTTATGGCAGAAAGTGAAGAGGAACTCAAAAGCCTCTTGATGAAAGTGAAAGAGGAGAGTGAAAAGGTTGGCTTGAAGCTCAACATTCAGAAAGCAAAGATCATGGCATCTGGTCCCATCACTTCATGGGAAATAGATGGAAAAACAGTGGAAACAGTGTCAGACTTTATTTTTTTGGGCTCCAAAATCACTGCAGATGCTGATTGCAGCCATGAAATTAAAAGACGCTTACTCCTTGGAAGGAAAGTTATGACCAACCTTGATAGTATATTAAAAAGCAGAGACATTACTTTGCCAACCAAGGTCCGTCTAGTGAAGGCAATGGTTTTTCCCGTGGTCATGTATGGATGTGAGAGTTGGACTGTGAAGAAGGCTGATCACCGAAGAATCGATGCTTTTGAACTGTGGTGTTGGAGAAGACTCTTGAGAGTCCCTTATACTGCAAGGAGATCCAACCAGTCCATTCTAAAGGAGATCCATCCTGGGTGTTCATTGGAAGGACTGCTGCTAAAGCTGAAACTGCAATACTTTGGCCACCTCATGCGACGGGTTAACTCACTGGAAAAGACTCTGATGCTGGGAAGGGTTGGGGGCAGGAGGAGAAGGGGACGACGGAGAATGAGATGGCTGGATGGCATCACTGACTCTGTGGACATGGGTTTGAGTGACCTCCGGGAGTTGGTGATGGACAGGGAGGCCTGGCGTGCTGTGATTCATGGGGTCGCAGAGAGTCGGACACGACTGAGCGAATGAACTGAACTGATGATATTGGTGAGGAATATAGATACCAGGGTAAAGTATTCCAGACAGAAACAGCATCAAGAGCACGGCTCTGAGGCAGGAGAATGTTTCAAGAATAAAAAGACTGGTGTAAGTGAAACAGAGTAAGCAAGGCAGCGAGCCCTAAGAGACTATGGTGTTACAGGCATTAAATCTCCAAGAATTAGAGCAGAGGACTCTTGGAAAGAGTGACAAAGAGTCTTTGAGAATCAAGGGGAAATGGCTGAAGGATTGATAAGTGGGAGCAACAAGGAAGGTTAGTGGGGTGCTGTGAAAAGAGGTAAGATTCAAACCCGGGGTAGGGGAGAGACGGAAAAGAGGCAGAATGTTCTGGAAGCAGGAATGAGAGGCAAAGGGGACTGCTAGCCCACCCAAAGGCCCAGAAGAAAAGGGCTCGAGGAGAAGAAAAATCTGTGACTTGAGAGAACTGTAAGGAAAGGATCATCTTCAAGAGAGACAGTTATTTTCACTTGGAGCCAGAGAGTAAGGGAACAGTCAAAGAAGGTTTTGAGAATCTAGGAAATTTTGCTAATAATAGACTTTAAATTTCAGAGAGTACAGTAGTAGGCTTTCAGGAATTATGGAGGGATCATGCATTCTAGCCTCAACCAAGTGCCAACATGCCTTACGACACAAATACAAATTGGCCTAAAACCTTGGGTTGTAAATGACCCAATCAAAAATTGGGCCAAAGAACTAAACAGACATTTCTCCAAAGAAGACATAAAGATGGCTAACAAACACATGAAAAAATGCTCAACATCCCTCATAATCAGAGAGATGTAAATCAAAACCACAATGAGATACCATTTCACACCAGTCAGAATGGCTGCTATCCAAAAGTCTACAAGCAATAAATCCTGGAGAGGGTGTGGAGAAAAGGGAACCCTCTTACACTGTTGGTGGGAATGCAAACTAGTACAGCCACTATGGAGAACAGTGTGGAGATTCCTCAAAAAACTGGAAATAGAACTGCCATATGATCCAGCAATCGCACTCCTGGGCAGACACACCGAGGAAACCAGAATTGAAAGAGACACATGTACTCCAATGTTCATCCCAGCACTGTTTATAATAGCCAGGACATGGAAGCAACCTAGATGTCCATCTGCAGACGAATGGATAAGAAAGCTTTGGTACATATACACAATGGACTATTATTCAGCCATTAAAAAGAATACATTTGAATCAGTTCTAATGAGGTGGATGAAACTGGAGCCTATTATACAGAGTGAAGTAAGCCAGAAAGAAAAACACCAATACAATATACTAACGCATACATATGGAATTTAGAGAGATGCAAATGATAACCCTGTATACGAGACAGCAAAAGAGACACAGATGTATAGAACAGTCTTTGGGACTCTGTAGGAGAGGGTGAGGGTGGGATGATTTGGGAGAATGGCACTGAAACATGTATGTTGTTACATGTGAAACGAATCACCAGTTCAGGATCGATGCATGTTATAGGATGCTCAGGGCTAGCGTGCGGGGATGACCCAGAGGGAGGATAAAGGGAGGAGAGAGGTGGGAGGGGGGTTCAGGAGGGGGAACTCATGTACACCTGGGGCGAATTCATGTCAACGTGTGGCAAAACCAACCAATATAATATTGTAAAATAATTTGCCTCCAATAAAAAATAAATAAATTAAAAAAAAAAAACCTTGGGTTGAATGAAGGCCATGAGGGTATTCGGATCTGCATGGAGTTCCCAGGTGGCACCAGTGGTAAAGAACCTGCCTGCCAATACAGGAGACATGAGGGATGTGGGTTCGATCCCTGGCTCAGGAAGATCCCCTGAAGAAGGAAATGGCAGCCCACTCCCGTATTCGTGCCTGGAGAATCTCTATGGTCAGAGGAGCCTGGCAGGCTGCAGTCCATGGAGTCACAAAGACTGACACGGACACAGCTGAAGATTGGACACGACTGAAGTGACTTAGCATATACAGAAATTATGGAAATTAGTGTCGAGAAGGTAAAGGATGAGCTGGCTCAAGGCTTCTATTTTGCCTTTACAGATGAAGGCCAGCATACCAGTGCAAGTTATTTCTAGGCAATTCTGTGGCCCCTCTAACAAGGAGAAGGAAGAAAAAGCTAGGAACTTTTCAGCTCTGGCAGATTTATCACCTCACTTGAGTTTCTAAACCATCTTGAGCACATCCCTGAGAGAAACAAAAGACAGATGCTGAGTTTGGACTTACGAGGGAGTGTCTTGTTCTCATGTATTTTCTTTGTGTTCAGTAAAGTTTGTGAGACGATGCCAGTACTTTCGGTGGGCTTTACTTCTTTATTTTTAGCCTTCCAATTAATTCTTACTTCTCCTGAACTAAGGCCTAGGATACTTTGGCCATGACCTTTCATTTGTAATGTTCACAGCTCTGCTGGGACAGACACACACATACAAGAGCTCCAACAATATCCTGTGACCCCTGTCCTTAACACATATTTTTAAGCCATGGTTCAAAGATGATTCAGAAAAAGCAAACAACAGACATATCAATGTCCCAGATTAGGTCAGTTTCTCATTAACTACCTTAATGAAGTCCTGATTGGAACTGTTCTTATGGTAAAGAGAGTTGTATTCTTTCTACAGAGAGGGCTTCTCAGAAAACATTCAATCAAAATTACTAAAGTCACATTGCATATTCTGTTCTTTATATCTGGGGAACACTGGCAGAATTTCAAGGCAATCCAAGAGAAAAACATACCAATTACTGGGTAAGCCCTCTTGAGCACCTCAGGCTTTGCAGGGTTTTCATATCATTACTATTTGGAGGTAAATTTACACAATTTCTGACCACTTTTTAATGATGACAAGTTACCATAGTATGCTAAAGCATCATTTATCAATTCCTGAGCTGACCAGTTAACCAGTGTACCTCCAGCTGACACTGTAACTCTAGATTAATGTCAAACCACTGCAATTTGCAGAATATCTGCATATATTCCAAGTCAGAAAAGACAGGGTTTCCAAAGTCTGGAGAAAAATCCTGTTCACATTAGTTTGAAAAAAAATAGGTTGAGGTTTTTCTTCAGTGGGAATTTAAGAGCGAGAGAGCCCCCAAATCCCTCCCTTTTCAGAATAACCTGAGTTTCTCTTCGGAGCGCTTCCTTCTGGTTCCCTGCCCTAGGCGACCTCTCATCCTATGCCCGCTCATCCTGTCCCTCACTGAAAGCAAGGCCTTCCTTCTACTCATCTGAAAAGACTGAGTAATCAGGTTCCAGCAATGAAGCTCCTACATGCTTCCTTGAACGTCTTTCGTGAGCAAACAATCCTGAGATCTGGAATATTAGGAGTGAATTCTGATATCGTTATAGCTCCCAAGTAGCAGTATTCCCAATTGCCATGCAGAACCAGCCTAGTGTCCAGGACACTCCATTTTTACCACTTGCTTAATTATGGCCTAAGTTTATAACTTCTGAGATATTAGTTTTCATATTTGTAATACGAACTGTGGTGTTGGAGAAGACTCTTGAGAGTCCCTTGTACTGCAAGGAGATCCAACCAGTCCATTCTAAAGGAGATCAATCCTGGGTGTTCATTGGAAGGACTGATGCTAAAGCTGAAACTCCAATACTTTGGCCACCTCATGCGACGAGTTGACTCACTGGAAAAGACTCTGATGCTGGGAAGAGTTGGGGGCGGGAGGAGAAGGGGATGACGGAGAATGAGATGGCTGGATGGCATCACCGACTCTGTGGACATGAGTTTGAGTGAACTGCGGGAGTTGGTGATGGACAGGGAGGCCTGGCGTGCTGTGATTCATGGGGTCACGGAGAGTCGGACACGACTAAGTGACTGAACTGAACTGAATACCTCATGGGGTTGCTAGAATACTAAAATCAGTTCCGAACTCCATGTAGGGCCTGGCATACTACAGATGCACAAACACAATTGCATTTATGAGCAGATCTCCCAGCATCAGCTGCTGCTTCATGGGACGTTTGCATTGGACTACCACTTTACCCCATTTGTGGATGTTCCCGTACATTTTGTACAGGGATTAGATAACCTTGTGTAGAAGGGGTTCATGTCATTGGATACACTCAACTACAATTTAACAAGGCGTATAATTTTCACTTTTTGCACATATTTTCAAGAGCCATGAGCCAGTTATCACTTACTGAATTTCAAAGGGGCTTGGTTTACCTATAATTCGTTATACTATTGTAACTATAAAGGGAGGTTAAATGTTATTAAAGAAACTACAAAATACCACTAATTGAACAAAATGTAATTCTTAAAGATGTCTAAGTGGTGTTCCTGATTTTGGTGGTGATGTTTGTAGCAGTAACTTAGATATGTAAGATCTTGTTGTCCTGCCCTTCTCTACATCATCTGAGATATCTGTGAGGCAGATAGATATAAATCATAGAGAATCTCACACAGAAAGCTTTTATAGGAAAAACTGTGTGTTATGCATCATTTCCACCTCCATTCCAATGGCTAAAACTCATTTCCAAGGATGTATTTAAAAACTGCCAAAAATGAAAATTAAAAAACAAAAAAAACTGCAAAAGAGCCTGAAGAATATGGTACACCTAGATATCTAAAAGCAAAAGAGAAACAATTTTTTTCACACAAAATAATATACAGAATGTGAATATAAATGTTTGGTTTACATTGGGGGGATAGCTCTTACCATTACCTTTTTTCTTGTTAATATTTTTGTTCCTTTTTAAATTACTCATCAATATTCCCCAGATGAGTTATGACCATTAAAGAAACACATAGAGTAGGAAAAGGCCACAGGTCTATGCACATCGGTTTTAATTGTCTTGTTTCTGAAACTATCAAGTTCATCTCGTCACTCTTCAGTAGAAGTTCTTGCATCTTATCCCTTGCCCAGGTCAGCTATACCCTTCTATTAAGTTATTCCTTTCTCATCATTTCATGCTAGGAATAGAAACACTAAATTTCAATACCAAGGTAGCAGCAAAAACATCATGGTGTTCTTGAATAATAATACATACTATGATGAACTTTCAGACTTTTTATACATGTATATATTTCTGAACTCCTTTTTAATTGACTGTTCTATGGGAAACCTTTTTTTCCTATTTCTTGCAGTTTTTCAAAATCTCTCAAACTTTCTTACACAGGGAGAAACCTTGGAAGCTCATCTGCCCTTGAACACACCTTTTCAGTAATGACTGACCCTGTAAGAGCCAAGAGGCACTAGATCATGAGCTTTCTACAGATAGCAACAGCAGGAATAATTGCCAAAGAGGAATGGCAGGCAAAGGTTGAAATGGTTTAAGTGGACCAGAGTCAAATAAACACAACACATATGTCATGATTAATATTATAAACTATATTCACAAATCTTTAAATCTGAAGGGTATGCTTTATTCGCAGGGTTATTTATAGACCCCATATCTTTTAGTGATCCTTATATTTTATTTCACGTTTGCTAGAATTTTCTGAGGTCATTCCTCCAAATTGATTAGCCTCTGGGATTTAGCAAGAGCCCCACTATAGTCATCCTGAAATGTTGTACCACTTTGGAATATAGGCCATATGGAGTGGATTTCCCCTACCCTCAACATAAGGCAGACAATGTGTATGACAACTGGTCAACATCATGTCAGCAATATATATAGCCACACTCATGTGGGTTTTTATGACCAGTTTACACTGTGTTTAAGCCAGGCTCTGAATCTCTTCCAATTCTAACCACATTAGAGAAAATACATTAACACAAACATAAAAGAGATCTGTTTTCACTTTGTCCATTTTCATTAAAGTTGGAAAACCCATAATCTTTCCATTTGAGAGCTTATTTGGTAAATTAATGGTGATTGAGGAGTGTGTTGGTTGGATATGTGTATAATTTCCCCCCTTTACTCTTGAGAATCTCTGAATTCACTCAATCTACTATTATTATTATTTTTTGAAATAAAATGAGAAAAGTAAATAATAATTCATTTTCAAGAAACACTATGGCCATCTAGGAAGCAGGTACTGTCTGGTGGTAAAGAATGCAGATTTTGGATTGAACAAATCTGGGTACTGAGTCCAGTTCTGTTATTTAGGAGCTCTGTGATGCCTCTGGGAAGTAAGGAGAAATGAGAGCAAGACCAACCTCAGGGAATGTAAAAAGGATTAAGTGTGAAAATGCACATAAAGCGCTTGGCCCAATGGCTGGTATCTAGCAGGTATCCATCATCAGTATCACTAGCATCTTCATGTGCCAGCCCTGAACAACAGGCTTTACACAACACTCCCTACTGTAATCCACCAGAGGAAGTGAGGTATAAACATTGTGTTGTAGGGGCATAAATTGAGACTCCTAGAATTGAGCTCCTTAAGCATAGTACTCACTTTTGTAGAAGATTCACTTACTCAACAGAGTCACGCCATTTCCATTCTGCTGCCCCATCCTAAGAGCACTGAATGATACTCCTAAGGGTATGAAATATGATTTTCTAAACTAGCTAATGACATTATGGATGAGTTGAAAGTAACAAAGAAAAAAAAATAAACGAACACTTTTCTTTATTAGCTGCTCTATGAAGATGGCTTTCTCTCACTGCTTTTGCACCTACAGCCAATCTATTTCTTAGGGAAACAGAAAAGTACTGATGAAGGCTGTCTACTAGCCTTTGTTCAGTTCATGATATAACTATCGCTTATCTTCCGAGGTTTTTCCTCCTTACCCTGAGAAGAATCACCTAATCCAATATGAAAAATAAAGAAGAAATTAATTTTTTCAGTAACAAGTTCTCTGGCATTCACTGCAATAAACAATAGGATTATATATTTGTCTTATCATTTTGAAAAGAAATACTATTATTAAACATTCAATCCTTAAAAATCGTAATTTAGTTTTGTGCTGCATTGAGAAAGATTATATGTAATTATTCACATATACATATTCATAGATTTCTACATTCATAGATACATTTTTTATCTCAAATATTTGAAAAAGAGAAACAAGGCCAAAATATGTACTTTTCCATTTCTTTCTTATGTTAAGATTCTATTTTACTACAAAACTGGCGAGCTGGAAATCACTATGCAGAGAATTTGTCATGACCTCACTCTTTTCATATGAAGCTAAGAAAAATGAAAATGTGAGAGAATTCAATAAAGATATTCATCATCTCTTTAATTCTGAAAACATTTGAGGATTTTCTTTTTCATTTGGGAATCAATGAAACAAATGATTGTGTGGGATCAGTGAATTTTTTCAAAAAGCCTACATGCATATTTTTGCTCGTTTTATTGATTTTACCTAGAAAATGTCATCATGTCACCCACTTAGTTGGTTCCTAAGTGAGAAAAACTTGGTCACACCACATAATTAAATTAAAACCAGCATTTCTGAACCCAGATTTCATTTTAAGCTGAACAACAGGTGATTATAATGCTTCCCAGTATTTCCTATGCTTCACGTTCGCACATGCTTTTCATATAAAACATCTCTTCCTAATGACTCCTGCTTCCTGTGAGAGGCTCAGTTCAAAACTTATAAATATTTGGAGGATGAGGCAGAACAGCAGTCTTATCAGTTTTAATTTGTCACTCCGCAGCTTGCCTCCATATTAAGCCCTCACGTCCAGAGATGGTCCATAACTTTGAGATTAGCTAAGCCTATGAGATAATTCATCCTACTTCTTTAACCAGTTTTGGTGTGCTGCCAGAGATTTAAACATGTTGGTCAATGCTTAAGTTTTCTTCAGGATACTTCTGCAATCAGTCTGCAGAGATTTGAATAGAAACTGCTTGGCCTTAAGAAAGGAAAAAAAATCCTCTCAGATAAATAAAAATATAGGGAAAATAACTAAATAAAATATATGGGAGCTAAGTCAAAATAGAGAAGGTAGACTTCGTAGAAGGAAACATAGAAGTATAAAGTAAGAATTTCAAACACTATGTGATTCTACTTTATCCTTTCAAACAATGAAGAAATAAACTCAAAAGAGACTGTCCCAAGGTCACTGGAATATTTGAGTTGAAGTCAACTCAAAATCCAGCAGTCATTGCATTTCATTAGGAAGCCTTACTCAGTAAGATCCCGCACTCAGAGGTTGCTGGAAGCACATGGCGCTCCAGAAGGCTGGGCATCTGTACTTCCTTTTTTAAACAGAACTTAGTGAAGGACAGAGAAGCACAAACCCACAAAAGGATTCTTATTAGTGAATGGATGACTCGTCACTGGGTCTTTCCCACTTTTAATTTGAGAGGTTTATGATTCATAAGCCTGATGTGAGAGGCCACCCGCAGCATGAAAAGGTCTGAGGAACCAGGGAAAAAGTGAAAAGAGGGAAAAGGATGATGATTAAGCCCACAGAATCAGATGTGGCAGAATTAACCAGAGAATCTTTGTCCAAGACCTACAAGATCGCCACGCAGAGGTGAGGCAGCAGCTAAGGTTGTCTGTGCCCGTTTGCCACATTGGTACCCTCATTTTTATAGAATGAGAAAGGCAGAGATGGAGAAGCAGAAAAACAGAGTTGGCTCAGGCACTCTGCCTGTAATATCTTAAAAATGTCCAAAGTTCCCATGGAGCAAAGATGAACTATCTATGACCACATGGATTATAAAAACAGTAATTCTAGCAGAGAGTACAAATTTGTATTTAGTCCATATGTATCATTTGGGGGGGGCAGTTAGTGTTCCATTGAGACTATCAGGAAAAAAAAATCTATTTATGAACTAAAAAATTCCAGAGTTCTGTGGATATATTCCTGGGACCCTCTGACTAAACATATACTGTATACACTTACATATGATCAGTCAGGTTCTACAAAATTGTGTACTCACATTATATACCTTTGTACACTAAAAATTCTAGACTGTATTTATGAATTTTTATGTACCTCCCAGAAATACCTATGGCAATATATTGGCAGAGGAAATCCCTGCACTATGTTAATGTGTGTGAGTTGCTCAGTCGTGTCTGACTCTTTGCGACCCCATGGACTGTAGCCTGCCAGACCCCTCTGTCCATGGAATTCTCCAGGCAAGAATACTGGAGTAGGTGGCCATGCCCTCCTCCAGGGAATCTTCCCAACTCAGGGATCGAACCTAGGTCTCCCTCATTGCAGGTGGATTCTTTGCCATCTGAGCCACCAAGCAAGCCCAAGAATACTGGAGTGGGTAGACTATCCCTTCTCCAGGGAATCTTCCTGACCCAGGAATCGTACTGCGGTCTCCTGCATTGCAGCTATAGTCTTTAGCAGCTGAGCTACCAATGAAGCCCCCACTATATTAAAAAAATGATGGGAATTTTGATTAGGCAAGAAAACAAGAAGATAAAATTAATGTGATATGTCCACACTTGGACAATAATTCCTCATTCTAGGCTTTTTAATATATTTTATACACAATTCTTCATATATTAAAACACAGATTCAGTACACGTACATGCTAAGTTACTTCATTAGTGTCTGACTCTGTGCAACGCTATGGACTGTACCAGGTTGCTCTGTCCATGGGGATTCTCCAGGCAAGAATACTGGAGTGGGCTGCCATGCTCTCCTCCAGGGAAACTTCTTGACCCAGGGATCAAACCCATGTTTCTCAATGTCTCCTGTATTGGCAGGGGGGTTCTTTAACATTAGTACCACCTCGAAGATTCATAGATTCAGTAGGATTCTCCTAGTCTTTACCTGATTCCAAGTTGGCTGAGGAAAACATCACTTTGGGTATAGTTTCCCATATCAGAATCCCCTGTGCCTTAGATATGGAAAATCTAATTCAGCAGAGCCAGAACAAGGCTAGAAATGCATGTGTTAAAAAAAGTCTTAGAAAGCCAAATGATCAGCCATATAGTTACGTTTAAGAACCTCTGATTCCCAGCATCATCAATTTCCCTTCGCACAAATTCCAAACATAAAATTCTCTAACCTTAAACTTCTCAAAATCTAAAAATTCTCTAACCTAGAACTGTCCTCAAGAATCAAAGATCTAAAGTCATGTGACAGGGTAGATGCTTTGAAGCACCAGTGCCAGCCCAAACTTTTGGGTGAAAGCAATTGAGAGTCAGTTCTCCAAGCCAGCATATCATTCTCATCAAGGACAGTGATGATGTCTCATTTGCATCCCCAGGTTCTAGCACAAGGCTTGATGCTCCTGAAAAACTGCTTGATGAGTGAAAGTCACATACTTGAGGGGGACAGTGAACCACAGACATTTTGTAGTATCCATGTAACTGAGAGGAGATGATGATCAGAAAGTAAAAAGAACTAGGGGAGGTATGTTAGATCTAGATGTTTACCATCCACTTTCACACTGCTGGAGGTTTGAACTGAAACTTAGATGGTCAAGGACATGGAGGTTGGAGAGCTGTACTTAAATATACGAATGAGTGGCTATAGTGTTTATTCCCCATCTTTCGTCACATTGTCAGGTTATATATACAGGCTCACTGATCCTTTGGCCTCACCATTAGCAAGAGATAAAGGTAGCTATTTTCTAAGAATTCAAAGATGAGGATGCCTAATGCAAGTGGAACACAGCAAGTGGTAGGACCACTGTGCCATGTGGTCATTCTGGTGAAGAGTGGGATGGTACAGCTCTGTGATGCCAAGGGGTTTTTTTAAACAAATAATGATGATTTATACCTAGAAACCACTACCCTTTTATGTCTAAGTCTTAAAGGGGAGGATAAGGGAAATCCAAGAAGGATACCACCTGAGACAACATGAGCTAAGTCTTTATTAAACATAACTTGACATTAACTGGCACCTAATTTCCTCTCAAATGCCAGATTACAAAGATTTTATTGTGTGTGTACCCCATGTCTACAGGGTAATGAGGTGGGGTTTTTATGTGGTTTATGGAAAGCAGTTCTCACTATTTTATGGCCACTTCCCACCCTTTTCCCTATTCTCAGCAGTAAATTCTCTTTCTTTTAATGTTCTATATCCCTACCTCAATTTCTAATCTCTATCAGGTCAACAATTTGCTAAACATTCAATAAGTCCAACTTCAAGTTTTTCTGTCCATTTTCATCTTTTATCTGACAGAATTTACCACTCATTAGCATAAAAAGGAGAAAATACATTATTTTTATTGAGATTTATATTTAGCTGTTTATAATTTCTATTGCATGGACAAGAAAGTTAAATCATGAGAAACTACGATGAATATTCTAGGTTAATAAGGAGTTCATCAGCAAAGAAAGCAGAAAAAAGAAAACAAACTTTTAGAACATTTTAAGAAATTAAGTGTTTTTTACTTAATTTTTACAAGCAGATTATTCGGTGAGTAAGCATTTGGTTAGGAAGAAATTGTGGTGTTCTCAAACCATCAGGGGTAGAATAATCTACAACCAGTAGGTTTAGAAGTATGAAGATTTGTTTGTGGGAAAAAGTACAAGTATGTTATCAATTAGAACCATAGCATAGCCTTTTTCTCTTGGAAGGGGAGATTACTTTTGGATTGTAACATGCAGTTTTATGGTGTTTCTCCCCTTAGATTTGGAGTTTAAATAATTTCAAAAGAAAAGTTTCTAGTTTCCCACAGTCCATGGGAGGCTTGAGTTTCTACACTCTTGCTCATACACTAGAAATTCTGTTATATTAGTCTCCATCCCTCCCTGGGGAGCAGACGATGCCTCTTCATCCCTTGCAGAGCTGGCCTCAAATGGTAATGAAACCCACTGAGGAATGCAGGAAAAATGGAAAAGAAAGAGCCAGGTTAAATGATACCCCAACTGCTAAATCTCAATGATGTCAGCTCCTTGAGAAACGTGTATATATGCATTTTCCCCCCAAAATCCTAAAGTTCCTCTTCTCTTAGTTTCTGAATTTTTTTCATGTCCCCTTAAACAAAAGCCTACCACCAAGGCTATATACCTGTCTAAATCATCCTGCATGTACCACATGACATTCAGAGATAGGGTTTTAAAGACACTGAGCCTCTATTTGAAAATGAAAAGTAAATAAGTATTGTAAAATTGCTTAGCAAAATCAGTTTGCTGGGAGTGATTTGGAAGGTCAGAAGAAATTCTTTTTTTTTTTTTCCTGTTGCAGCTGCTTAAACACTGATTAGAAATTAAGACTTTGGAACAGCTTTTTTGCTTTATGGCCATGATGCAACTCAGTGGTTTCAAACTTTTTACCAAGGACAAGCCAATCCTGAAAATAGGTCTGTTTTCCACTAGTTCTTTAGAAAAGAAAATGTTTAGCTTTCCCCAATATGTCAATCTTGTGGTAAGGAAATGCCACCGGGGTACCTTTAATAAGAATCTGGACTCAGAAACAGCTGTACAAATCATAAAATGAGTTTTTTCCCCTTTTAATCCAACTGGCATTCAAGTCAATAGACATTTTCAGAGATGGAATATAAAGCAAACTTACTCTGAAACCCAACCTGGAGAAGAGACACACACCACCATGACAATGTGTTTAGAAGGGGATATTCTGATCAATGATACTGGAAGAAAATGAGGGATAGTCATTTATGATACATTTATGATACTGTAAGCAAAGACTCTCCTAGGGCTGTCTACCAACAAGTACATAGTAAAGCAAGTTGATGCAAAAGAACAGGGTCTCTTGAAAAGGAAGAAAAACGCCCTTGAGAGATCATATGAAGAATACTGCTCTTTCATAAATTAATATTCTCTCCCTGGCAGTGTTAAATGAAAGAAAGACTAAATCCCCACATGGGAAGCTGAATAAAAGCTTCCTAGTACATAGTACACGGCAATAACACGGAATCCCTGAGATCCATTTTGACTCCAGTGTTACAGAGACTGGCGGATCATTTCCTTCACCTTCACACTCATCCCTCCCTGCCAAAGAAACCATTTTGCCGTTAGACTTCACCCCATTAAAATGTAATTGTATCTTACTTGGTGTCTGCCTTTGCTGCTGTTAAGGGATAGACTCCTTTCTTCACACACCAATCAGAGTGAAAGCACTGCAGACAGAAGGCGGAGCCCCAGCTTCCCTGGTAGCAACACAGGAAGTGACCCTTGATTTAATTGTGCGGGATAATGTGTCCCCCAAATAGGTTCTGAAAGCTGTGGTTTAAGAATATCTGATATGTGCAATGTGTGGCTCAGGCTGATCTCCTCTCCTGCTTCTCTTCCTTCCTCTGTGAAAAAAGAATACAGGTCAGGGGAGGAGATAAAACACTCAGGTCTAGGATAGACTTTTCCATTTAAATTGGTTCAATATGTTCTGAGCATCTCACCTTGTGCCTTCCAGAGAGATTGTGGGGGGAAAAGAAAACAAAAACAAAAAAAAATTACTGAATCCACTTCCTTAGTGTAAAAATTTCAGAGAAGCACATAGCAAAATTTTGTTACAGATAAGTTATTATGAAACCATTTCGCCAAAGGTTTCCATTTCTAAGGAGCTCTGCATGGCATTGGAGGAAGACACCTCGAGGAAAGGCGTTCTGTGGTAATGACCCAGGGCATAACCCAGGGGGTTGGAGAATTAACTAAGAATCTGGCTGACAGTGGACAAAGAGGAAAGGTTCAGATTGCTAAACTCATAGCTGTTGGAAAAGTAATAGTTGGTGAGAAAAGCCTCAAGTCGTTAGGATAGAAAGAATCAACAAATTCTCCGGTAGAAAGGCTTCCTAGTGCACAACAAGAAGTAAATAAGTGGAAAGGTAAATGCATGTGTATGACTGGCCTTCCCTTTTCTTCCTTATTCCTTTCCTCCGTACTTGGGACCACTGAATATCATTCAGCAATCAGCATTTAATAAGAACCAATTATTAGGGAGGCACAGAACAAGACCTTCATCACACAAAGTCAATCAAGGCATGATTTCTAACTACTACACCACACCAAAATCCTTCAATGCAGTACTGACGGTTTGGCTTTGAATCTATCAGCAGTTGCATAATAGTTGATGTGATCTTTCAAGGCCTAACTTTTCTGAGTGCTCCCTATGTGTCAACAACTCTTCTAGGCACTTTAAATTTGTCTCCCAGTTATAATCTTCCTAGGTAGCACTATGAGTTAAGTATCTTCCAGCATTTCACTGATGATGATGAACCAGATTCTGAGCAATGAAATAATTTGCCCAAAGTTACTTTTGATGGCAGAACTGAGGTTTAGGTGCATTTATGACTCAAAACTGTTGTCTATTAACACTCAGGTATTGGTAATTCTTTATTTAGGTAGTTTATACAACTCAGGATCTGAATCTATGGTCAACATTCTCCTCCCAGACCATGTAATGCAGAAATGAAAACATCAGGAAAAATGATCATAAAATGTGCATCTTTCTCATTGAGGAAAATGCTCAAATTAGACACACACTCATTTGGAATATCTAAGTGTTTTCTCTCATCTCCATCCTATGGGAGATGTGTCTCTGCCCATCTGGGTACCAGAGAGAAAGGCTATGGCTAGCTGAAAGCATTATGACCCTAGGGGAGTCTGCAATGCACTATCAATATTATACTTTCTGATTAGAGCAAAGATTTAGCTCACCAATTCCTCATGTGTTAGACAATATTAGCAAAGTTCAGTGTGAATCAAGAGAATAAATCACAATTAATTTAGCTTGCTTCTAAAGGGTCCACCAACTTCCTGTAATTATTTAAGAAAAAAGCCATACACTATTCGTATCATAGGTTTCAGCTTTGAACGTTGCAAATGTTTCCGTTTATTACTTTATCCCTCTTTGTGTCCATTTTCTCTCTCCATACATATTAATCTATATTTTAGAAATAAATAAACACACTGGTTTATAAACTTTCACAAAACTAATAGTAAAATAAATTATTCACAGATTCTTAACATTTTTGACTCAACAGTTTCTTTATTTCTTTAACTGGAAAATAGATTAAGTACAAAATACATGGGTATTTTTAGTTCTTTCTGGACTTCCCTGGTGGCTCAGATGGTAAAGAATCTGCCTGCAATGCCAGAGACCCGGGTTCTATCCTTGGATTGGGAAGATTCCCTGGAGAAGGGAAGGGCCACCCACTCCAGTATTCCTGCCTGGAGATTCCCCATGGACAGAGGAGCCTGGTGGGCTACAGCTCATGGGCTCATACAAAGTCAGACATGACTAAGAGACTAAGCACACAGTTCTTATACTCTATTTCAAAATACTGTATATACTATTGCATATTAATCTCCTCTTAGGTTTATGCAAATATTTATTTGATGCCCAGTTATGTATTTATTCTTGGAGAGAGGTTTGATAAACAACCACTAAGTAACCGGGAATAGACATAGCATTTAGGTGGAGTGGCATTGTAAGTCACAGAGTATTGGCCTTTATTATTAGCCCTCAAAAACTGTTACAGATGTATGAGAGGGGCAGAGAAGCAGAGAAAACTATATTTATGCATTTAATACTTATTTATTAAACATCTACTATAAAAGAAGCATATTCCAAGCAGAAAGAAAAGTCACTTGACACGGTCTATTTTTGCTTACGAGCATGTAATAAGATCAGCGCAGCTAGAGCTAAGTATGCTGGGGTTAAGTGGTAGAAGCTGAGATCGAATGGAACAGATCCGTTAAATCGTGCAGTGCATTGGGTGTTCAGCAAGGACACTGAATTTCATTATATTAGTGAAAGGGGAACCCAGTGGAGGATGCCAATCAAAGGGATTTCATGAGCTGAGAATCCCATATTATGTGGACTTGCTTCTTCTCTTTTCGTGGATATTACTCATCTATGAGCTGAATCGTTACAGGCAATATATATTCTGGATTCCCTTTACAAGACCGTGAATCTAGAGGTTCTGACTAGGTCCACTAATGGAATACTTACAAAGAAAAATCTGATAACCAGAGAGGTGGTCCAGTGGCTAAGACTTGGTGCTCCCAGTGCAAGGGGCCCAGGTTCAATTCCAGGACAGAGAGCTAGATCCCACATCCTGTGACTAAACATCCCACTGTGATGCAGGAAAATAAATAAATAAAATAAAAAACACATATATATTCTAAAACCAACTACACCAGTTATTGCCAGTAGCTTCATGGGGTTCAAATTAAATTCTCTAAATAAATCACAGCCTGCCACTGCAAGAAGCACGTTCAACATGAGGAGAATCAAACTTTTGTCAAAATTCTGCAAATAATTCCTTCTTTTGATATCTTCGTCGTATTCACTTTAATTTTATCTTTTAAAAAAATCTGCCTTTTTCCAATTAAAGAAACTCCAGAGAATTTAAGCCAAAAACATGTAATGCATAAGTGGTAATTCAATTATTAAATATTTTGTCAACTGTTTTGACTCTCAATCCAGTGACCTTTTTGCTCATTTAAACTTTTAAAAATATTACACTTACATGATTTCAGAACATTTGAGTTGGAGGTTTACCATAACATTCCATAGCTTTTAGGAGTCACTGAGAGAAAACATTAATTCAGACTCTAAATATATACTTTACTTGTTTGTGTTTGATGATAGTTGAAGAGAAGGCATCTGTGAATAGTTGGATTCTTTTGGCAATAAATCTACCACTTAGTTGAGGACGTTTTGGCTAGGTGTTTAATATAGATCAAAGTAGCTTAAAGCTAAATCTGTGAAATAATTGGATAATTCTGCTTATAATTAAATTCAAGATATGACTATAAAATCATAGACTTGTTTCTTTCTTTCCTATTTACAAATTTGAAGTGACGTAATTAAAGATAAGTATTAAAATTTCTGTGTAACCTCAGGCCTGGCTTTATTCATAATTAAAAAGAATAAGAACAATTATTATTATATAAAGAACATGTAATGACTAGTTGCTGAAAAGTATGTTGCTAGAGAAGCCAAAATTTTCTTCCCTGTGGCTATATAAAAATTATATAATCAAGCAGATAGGAGGAATGGAATGTTTGTCAAGAAATGAGTAACTGTATGCAATTAGCTTTGTGGAACGACAGTGGATGAGCAGAAGGAGCCAGGTCAGTGTCACCGAATCACGGGCTGTAATGGACGACAGAGAATACGTCAGATCTAACAAAAGTATCACCTAAATATTTAGAGAGTCTCATCAACAAGGGAGAACCTCGGACCCCATCCTCCCCCAGGAGACTTCTGATAACACTTGGAGATCTCTTTATTGTCCTAATTGAGCTTCTCAGGTGGCACAAAGGGTAAAGAATCTGCCTGTAATGCGGGAGACTGAAGTTCAATCTCTGGGTTGGGAAGATCCCCTGCAGAGGAAATGGCAACTCACTCCAGTATTCTTGGCTGGAAAATTCCATGGACAGAAGAGCCTGACAGGCCCCAGTCCATGGGGTTGCAAAGTGTCAGACATGACTGAGTGACTCACACTTTCACTTTCACTGGTATCTTATGGGTAGAGCCAGGGATGCTGCTAAATATCCTACAATGCACAAATATTCTGAATGAACAAAAATTCATAAAGGTCAAAATTTTAATAGTGCTGAGGCTGAGAAACACTGATGCAAATGAAAACTTTTACTGTGAAACCACTTTGAGGTTCACTTTGAAGTTTCACAACTATTCTTTGCTAAATGAATTGCAACTAAGAAATCAGTGGTAGACGATGCCATAACCAGGGCTAAATGATGTTGGAGAGTTGGAGGCAGTTTGAGTCACAATCAGTAGAAAAGGAGATAAGAAGAAAGTGAGAAATGTCTACCGTGGAATATTATATTACACTTAGAAGAAACAAATTAAACATATGCACAGCACTATCCAAAAACACAACACTGATGAAAAATCAAGAAGCAGAATGAAACATCTATCAAAATATACTTTTGATAAACACAAAACAATACAGTTTATGAAAACACCAATACCCAAAAAGATAATTATTAAACTTCCTAACATCATGTCCTGTCTGGAGGAAGACGATAAAGGGTTATGGAAGGAAGAGAAATGATCAACTTATCAGTCAATTAAAAGAGAGATAAATTAAGATAAGGTGCCATCAACTAAGCTTTGTGATTACTTCAATTCTCTTCATCTGATGTTTAAATATACATAGTGCTAAAAATATTAACCCTAAGTGTGCATGCTCAAAATTAGGACAGATGACAAATAGAATTTTAATTATTCACATCGGGATATCAAGGATATTCTCACTAAGGAGAGATATGAAGAAAACATTTTGGGAAGAATAAACTCTAATACTTTGGCTTCTTAGATCAAGTGATGTTAGAATCCATATGGAAAGGAAATGCATTGACTGAGTTCTGCATAAAAGGAAGTGAATCAGAAATTATATAAACCACTACGTATTAGTGATCAGTATATGATTAAGTTTCACATTCTGCTGGGAGTGGGAAAGCCAAGAAACATCGAACACATGCTAACTTAATTTTATAAAAGAGACCTACATCAAAACGTGGATATTAGGAAAAAAATGCCAAAGAGTTGGGGGAAAAAAAAAGCAAATAATCTACCAGAAACCTGGAGACTGTTTAAAACACCTTATTATTAATAGAAGCCTGGGCAAAATGTGTGCCAAGGATCAAGAAACCCAGGTGCTCAAACAAAATTTCTGTACGGCTAACTGGCAAAGCAAAAGAGGTCATTGTGGGTGAGAGGGGAGAGTGGCATTTTTAATGGTACAATTGGCCTCCTGAGCAAAACAAGAAAATTCACAAGGTAAGGAATTCAGGTGCAAAAAAAATCAGGCCAACTAAAAATGACTTTAAGAAATACTGCACTCAATGTTCGAAAGAAATCTAAAAGCTTTTTGTAACAAAAAATAGAGCAACAGCAAGATGCCAGGTCAAGAATCACCATGATATACAATGTTGGAAGTGGAAAGGCTGACCCTTGGAATTAAACGGATCTGACAAAAGACTCAAAGGATTCTTCATTTCAATTTTTATGACAAAAAATATTAGCTGAATATTTAGCTCCAAATAATCCTCAAAATTTAAAAGTCAAGGAATTTAAAAAATGTTGTAACTTTCTATATTCTTCACATCATTATTCGCCTTCATAATTCAGCCCAGTCCCTCAGGCTCAGCCGTGTTCTTTGCAACCCCCTGGACTGCAGCCCTCCAGGCCTCCCTGTCCATCACCAACTCCCGGAGTTTGCTCATACTCATGTGCATGGAGTCAGTGATGCCATCCAACCATCTCATCCTCTGCCGTCCCCTTCGCCTCCTGCCTTCAGTCTTTCCCAGCATCAGGGTCTTTTCCAATGAGTTAATTCTTCGCATCAGGGGGCCAAAGTATTGGAGTTTCAGATTCAGCATCAGTCCTTCCGAAAAATATTCAGGACTGACTTCCTTTAGGATGGACTGGTTGGATCTCCTTGCAGTCCATGGGACTCTCAAGAGTCTTCTCCAACATCACAGATCAAAAGCATCAATTCTTCAGCACTCAGCTTTCTTCATAGTCCAACTCTCACATCCATACATAACTACTGGAAAAACTTTGACTAGACGGACATTTGTTGGTTATCTGCTTTCTAATAGGCTGTCTAGGTTGGTCATAGCTTTTCTTCCAAGGAGCAAGTGAGTTTTAATTTCATGGCTGCAGTCACCATCTGCATTGATTTTAGAGCCCCCTCCAAATAAAGTCAGCCACTATTTCCACTGTTTCCCCATCTATTTGCCATGAAGTGTTGGGACCAGACACCATGATCTTAGTTTTCTGAATGTTGAGTTTTAAGCCACCTTTCTCACTCTCCTCTTTCACTTTCATTAAGAGGCTCTTTAGTTCTTCTTCTCTTTCTGCCATAAGGGTGGTGTCATCTGCATATCTGAGATAACTGATATTTCTCCCAGCAATCTTGATTCCAGCTTGTGCTTCTCCCAGCCCGTCATTTTGTATAATGTACTCAGCATATAAGTTAAATAAGCAGGGTGACAATATACAGCCTTGACTTACTTCCTTCCCAATTTGGAACCAGTCTGTTGTTCCACATCCAGTTCTAACTGTTGCTTCTTGACCTGCATACAGCTTTCTTAGGAGATAGGTCAGTGGGTCTGGTATTCCCATCTCTTTAAGAATTTCCCACAATGTGTTGTGATCCACACAGTCAAGGGCTTTG
Source organism: Moschus berezovskii (assembly GCF_049115385.1). Taxonomy (NCBI): domain Eukaryota; kingdom Metazoa; phylum Chordata; class Mammalia; order Artiodactyla; family Moschidae; genus Moschus; species Moschus berezovskii. Next base: position 13,225,146 of record NC_142467.1, read on the forward strand.
GCGTAGTCAATGAAGCAGAAAAAGATGTTTTTCTAGAACTCTCTTGCTTTCTCCATGATCCAGCAGATGTTGGCAATTTGATCCCTGGTGCCTCTGCCTTTTCTAAAACCTGCTTGAACATCTGGAAGTTCACGGTTCACATATTGCTGAAGCCTGGCTTGGAGAATTTTGAGCATGACTTTACTAGCGTGTGAGATGAGTACAATTGTGCAGTAGTTTGAGCATTCTTTGGCATTGCCTTTCTTTGGGATGGGGATGAAAACTGACCTTTTCCAGTCCTGTGGCCACTGTTGAGTTTTCCAAATTTGCTGGCATATTGAGTGTAGCACTTTCACAGCATCATCTTTTAGGATTTGAAATAGCTCAACTGGAATTCCATCACTTCCACTAGCTTTGTTCATTGTGATGCTTCTTAAGGCCCACTTGACTTCTATTCCAGGATATCTGGCTCTAGATGAATGACCACACCATCATGGTTATCTGGGTCATGAAGATCTTTTTTGCACAGTTCTTCTGTGTGTTCTTGCCACCTCTGCTTAATATTTTCTGCTTCTGTTAGGTCCATACCATTTTTGTCATTTATTGAGCCCATATTTGCATGAAATGTTCCCTTGGTATCTCTAATTTTTTGGAGATCTCTAGTCTTTCCAGTTCTATTGTTTTCCTCTATTTCTTTGCATTGATCGCTGAGGAAGGCTTTCTTATCTCTCCTTGCTATTCTTTGGAACTCTGAATTCAAATGGGTATATGTTTCTTTTTCTCCTTTGCCTTTTGCTTCTCTTATTTCTCAACTATCTGTAAGGCCTCTTCAGACAACCATGTGGCCTTTTTGCATTTCTTTTTCTTGGGGATGGTCTTGATCACTGTCTCCTGTACAGTGTCACAAACCCCCATTGATAGTTCTTCAGTCATTCTGTCTTTAAGATCTAATCCCTTGACAAACAGATTCAAAGTTTCATATCTGATATACTGTCATAATTAGTTGAGCAGCATTTGTGGCTTCCCTGGTAGCTCAACTGATCAAATATCCATCTGCAATGCAGGAGACAAGGTTTAATTCCTATGTTAGTAAGATACCCCAGAGAATGAATATACTACCCTCTTCACTATTCTTGGGCTTCCCTGGTTCAGTTCAGTTCAGTTGCTCAGTCGTGTCTGACTCTCCGCGACCCCATGAATCACAGCACGCCAGGCCTCCCTGTCCATCATCAACTCCCGGAGTACACTCAAACTCATGTCCACAGAGTCGGTGATGCCATCCAGCCATCTCATTCTCCGTCGTCCCCTTCTCCTCCCGCCCCCAACCTTTCCCAGCATCAGAGTCTTTTCCAGTGAGTCAACTCGTCGCATGAGGTGGCCAAAGTATTGCAGTTTCAGCTTTAGCATCAGTCCCTCCAATGAACATCCAGGACTGATCTCCTTTAGAATGGACTGATTGGATCTCCTTGCAGTATAAGGGACTCTCAAGAGTCTTCTCCAACACCACAGTTCAAAAGCATCGATTCTTCGGCGATCAGCCTTCTTCACAGTCCAACTCTCACATCCATACATGACCACGGGATTGCCTTCACTAGACGGACCTTGGTTGGCAAAGTAATGTCTCTGCTTTTTAATATACTATCAAGGTTGGTCATAACTTTCCTTCCAAGGAGCAAGCGTCTTTTAATTTCATGGCTGCAATCAGCATCTGCAGTGATTTTGGAGCCCAAAAAAACAAAGTCTGACACTGTTTCCACTGTTTTTCCATCTATTTCCCATGAAGTGATGGGACCAGATGCCATGATCTTTGTTTTCTGAATGTTGAGCTTCAAACCAACCTTTTCACTCTCCTCTTTCACTTTCATCAAGAGGCTTTTGAGTTCCTCTTCACTTTCTGCCATAAGGGTAGTGTCATCTGCATATCTGAGGTTATTGATATTTCTCCCAGCAATCTTGATTCCATCTTGTGCTTCTTCCAGCCCAGCGTTCCTCATGATGTACTCTGCATATAAGTTAAATAAGCAAGGTGACAATATACAGCCTTGACGTACACCTTTTCCTATTTGGAACCAGTCTGTTGTTCCATGTCCAGTTCTAACAGTTGCTTCCTGACCTGCATACAGGTTTCTCAAGAGGCAGGTCAGGTGGTCTGGGATTCCCATCTCTTTCAGAATGTTCCACAGTTTATTGTGATCCACACAGTCAAAGGCTTTGGCATAGTCAATGAAGCAGAAATAGATGTTTTTCTGAAACTCTCTTGCTTTCTCCATGATCCAGCGGATGTTGGCAATTTGATCTCTGGTGCCTCTGCCTTTTCTAAAACCTGCTTGAACATCTGGGAGTTCACGGTTTACATATTGCTGAAGCCTGGCTTGGAGAATTTTGGTGGCTCAGGACAAAAGTCCATCTAGTCAAAGCTATGGTTTTCCAGTAGTCATATATGGATGTGAGAGTTGAGCAACAAAGAATTGATGCTTTTCAACTGTGGTGTTGGAAAAGATTCTTGAGAGTCCCTTGGACTGCAAGGAGATCCAACCAGTCCATCCTAAAGGAAATCAACAGAGCGACTGAACTGAACTTAATCACTAAGTTGTGTCTGACTCTTGCTACCCCATGGACTGTAGCCCACTGGCCTCCTCTGTCCATGAGGTTTCCCAGGCAAGAAAACTAAGTGGGTTGCCATTTCCTTCTCCAGGGGATCTTCCCAACTCAGGAATTGAAAGTGCGTATCTTGCATTGCAGGCGGATTCTTTACCAACTGAGTAATATGGTATTGTCTAAAGAAAAATTATTCCAATCAATTATTATGATTACTTGACAGAACCTATGAAGAAAGAAGCAGGTTATATATTTTACTCAAAATTTAAATAATACAAAATTATATAATTTTTCTTGGGGATGGTCTTAACAATGGTTCATCAACATGGGATAGGAAGATTTTAGAAGAGAGAGTGACTTGCAGACCAAAAAATTCAAAATATAAAGCTGAGGAGAATTAGGCATTTTTTTCAATTCTGAGGTAATGATACCAAGATGTAATGGTTAATTTTACATGGCAATTTGACAGGGCCATGGGGTAGCTTATCTGGATAGTTGGTCAAACAGTATTCTGAATGTTTCTGTGAGACGATTTTTGAATGAGCTTAGCATTTAAATCAGTAGATATAATAAAAGACATTGCCCTCCATAATTTGAGCAGGACTTATCTAATCAGCTGAAGGCCTGTTTAGAACAAAAGGCTGACTTTCCCAATGCTCTTGGGGCTGGCATGCGGGGATGACCCAGAGGGAGGATAAAGGGAGGAGGGAGGTGGGAGGGGGGTTCAGGAGGGGGAACTTATGTAAACCCAGGGCGAATTCATGTCAATGTATGGCAAAACCAACCAATATAATATTGTAAAATAATTTGCCTCCAATAAAAAATAAATTAATTACAAAAAATAAAAAAAAATTAAAAAAAAAATTCTCCAATGTAACAGTCTTTTAACTGAAATATCAACTCTTCCTAGGTACAGCAGCCTTCCAGCCTTCAGACTCAAAATCTGTGGCCTTCTGTAGATTTTGGACTCTCCGGCTTCCATATCATGAGTTAATTATTTACAGTATCTCTTTCATTGTTTCTCTCTAAGCCCTCAACCCCACCATTGACTTCCAGTTCCATTCCTCTGGAAAATTCTGACTAGTACAAAAAGTATCACATAACTGGTAATCTACCAGGATGTATCTGAACTGTCTCTACAGTGACTTGAAAAAGCTCAATTAGGGAATTTTCAAGACTTTCAAATAGACCTCGATATTTAAGGAAAATGATATGTCTAGTGGAGGAGTAGAAACTACAACTATTTCATGCTTGAGTTGGCAGAAGAATGTAAACTAAGTACCTATGGTCAACTATTATAATATAATTCATTTAGCAAATAGAACTCATATAAACATACACAAATTATACTTAAGGATAATGGTTCTTCTTGGGGAATCATTTCTAAAAATATTCTCTGAAAAGCACAAGGCCACAGAGAGCTATGACAATTATTGGGAAGGCAGTTTAGAAAAAAATTAACCTGCAAATATGTTTTTATCCTTGAGTGAAATATAATTCATTTGAATAAGAATGTTGAATGTATTCCTATATTGCATACGAAGTAGTAGTTTAGAAGCAGATTAACGAGAAGGTACAAAAACTAGGAAAAAGGTGTGCAACTTTTTCAAAAAGATATGAAATTAAAGAGCTAAAAATTTGAGGGTAAGAGTGGAGTTGGGAGGATTACCTTCATAAAATGATAAAATATATGAATGTAATTAATATTTATTTGTTTTTCCAGTTCTGGAATATTATAATTAGTAGGCATATCTATAAGCACAGAAGAGATAATCCCAGAATCAATTAATAGAAGCCGTTGAAGACCTTACAGAATAGCAAATTTTAATAGTTTGGTCTCTTAATATTTGGCCACCAATGTTGACCAAATAGAAAAACGCTATTTATGGATTATCAAGTAAGTAAAATTTATTTATCCGATTTAGATTATAGACTTAGAAAAAATTCAAGATATTGCCACTTCCAAATCTATGCTTCAAAATAGGCAAATTATTATTATTTCCATTGTAATAGTGCTGCAATTGGGGCACAGAGTGGTTGACTACTTTTCCCAAGAAATTTTCCAAACAATAACGCAATACCCAGGTATTGCCTCTGAGAAAATGTTCCTCTTGTTGCGTAATGTGGACATGCACATATATGTGCAAAGTGATCAGCTGCATGACGATATACTCCTTGAACTGCTACTGCTGTCACACACCTTCTTTGTAAAAATTGCATAAAGTGAACATAATCCTATGGTTCTATCATAAAACTAACCTGAATTAAAATGGTATTGTTCTGCCCTGGAGGTTCTCAAAGTATGTACCCTGGATCAAAATCAAAAAAACAAAAATCTAGAAGCTCATGAGAAATGCAAATTTTTGGCTAAAGACGAAGCAAGTTGTGTTTTATCAACTCTTTCTGGTATATTTGTAGCACATTTCAGTTTAAGGATTATCGATTTAAAAAACAGCCATTTTGGAGGAGGAGTAGAAGAATAATTTTTTTCTTATGAGTCTTTTTTCCATCTTCAAGAGTTCTGTATATCTTCAAAGAACTGTTTGAATTGAGGCTGATTGTGTTAGATGTATTGTTAGAAATCATCTTTCAGAGTAAAGACATGAACTCCTATGTCCGGCATCTTATGCATATTATTATAGAATAAGTGCCTAGGATAGTGCGTAAATAAAAGACCTCAGCTCAGGGGGGTTTGTAGGCCTTTTATTCCCACCTCACTTTCTGCAAGGCCCTTGTCTATTTTCAATAATGCTGGGCCACAGAGGTTTCATTTGGAAATGCTGGTAGAGTACAAACCACTATGCTGCTGCTGCTAACTCACTTCAGTCGTGTCTGACTCTGTGTGACCCCATAGACGGCAGCCCACCAGGCTCCCCCGTCCCTGGGATTCTCCAGGCAAGAACACTGGAGTGGGTTGCCATTTCCTTCTCCAATGTGTGAAAGTGAAAAGTGAAAGTGAAGTCGCTCAGTCGTGTCCAACCCTTAGCGACCCCACGGACTGCAGCCCACCAGGCTCCTCCACCCATGGGATTTTCTAGTCAAGAATACTGGAGTGGCTTGCCATTGCCTTCTCTGGAAAACCACTATAATTCAGTATAAATTACAGACACTTTTCTAAGAGTGATACAACTGCCTCCTCCTTTCCTTGATTACTAGCTGAAATTATATAGCTTTAGCACTTGGTCCTCAAAAGGTCAAGTAGCTTATTCCATCAACTCCTGAGAAAACATAAATGCTCAAGAATGATTCCATAACTTAAAATGTTTCATTGCAGAGATAACTTCATAGGTAAACCTTTCTTCCACTTATGTTACACACTTAATTCTGTTCAAAAAGAACATGCCCTATGTTTAAGGTGACTTTGATTTTGAAATCAAAACAATGACTCTGAACATTGGCATTCAGTCCTGTTCTAGAACACATTTACAATTACTTGTCCAAGTTTCAACTCCAGCTGCAGCATCAGACTATAGACGATCTGAACAGTGTTACCTCTGACTCTAACTCACCTCACATAGCAATCTGAGATCTATTTAAAATGCAATTTGCAGTTTAACATCAGAATAATGAATATTCAAAGTTCTTATATCTCCGTTCCCTTATCTACAGACCACATTATCAGCATAAAAATGCACAGGCATGAAACTCTTAAGTGTTGAACTGGAGTATCAACTCTTGGATACAAAAGCAAAAAGAATAGAAACGCAGAGAATTAGCTTTTTTTTTTTTAATTGTAAACTTTTAAACTGGTAATCTTTGAATGGCTTAGAGATATGTTGGTGGGACGATTCCGAGGGGGTGTAGTGGTTAAGAATCTGCCTTCCAATGCAGGAGATACAAGAGGTGTGGGTTCAATTCCTGGGTCAGTAAGATCACCTGGAGTAGGAAATGGCACCCTACTCCAATATTCTTGCCTGGAAAATTCCACAGACAGAACACAGGAGGATGGTGTTCTACAGTCCGTGGGGTCGCAAACAGTCGGACATGACTGAGCACACACACATTATTGGTGGGGAAGGGATTTCATCTACCTAAATACATCTGGGATTCATTCAAATGCCTTGGCTAGGAATTATAAGAGGAAAAAACATCTTACATTTCCAAACTGCATTATTCTCTGTCTCTTAGGTTTGTTAAAGTGACAGTCTTATACAACTGTTTCAGTTAAATTTCATTAGAATTTGGTACAGAAGGAAAATTCACTACAAGTTATAGATTCTCTGGAGGCTCAGATGATAAAGCATCTGCCTGCATTGTGGGAGACCCGGGTTCGATCCCTGGGTCAGGAAGATCCCCTGGAGAAGGCAATGGCAACCCACTCCAGTATTCTTGCCTGGAAAATCCCATGGACAGAGGAACCTGGTAGGCTACAGTCCATGGGGTCACAAAAGAGTTGGACACGACTGAGTGACTTCATTTTCCTTTAGGACTTCCCTGGTGGCTCAGATGGTAAAGCGTCTGCCTACAATGTGGGAGACCTGGGTTCAGTCCCTGGGTCGGGAAGATCTCCTGGAGAAGGAAATGGTAACCCAATCCAGTACTCTTGCTTGGAAAATCCCATGGACGGAGAAGCCTGGTAGACTGCAGGCCATGGGGTCGCAAAGAGTTGGACTCAACTGAGCCACTTCATGTCACTATTTTATTAATTTTCTAAAGCAGGATGTTTGTCTTAGCTGAAATGGAGAAGACCAAGAAAATGCCCTTTTCCTCCCTCTGGTCTAGTCGTACGTAGGGCTATATTTATGGGTCTTCATGAACAGAAATTTTTTTTTATGTTACTGAAAAACTTAATCTATGATATTCTGAATTTTATGTGACATCATCTACTTTTCATTTTAAACTTCTGATCTTTTTTTTTTTTTCATCCATTTGATTTTAGCCCTGCTGCCCCTGTCCCTCTCATTTTTACATGAATGAAAAGTATGGGATTCAATAAGTGGGATAATCTTGGAATAACAGATAAATAAACTCAGAGCAGTTCCTCTTCAGCAGGTCTTACAAGTCTGCTCACCTCACCCTCACCCAGATATTTAAATTAAATATGATGCTGATTGACATAGGTTTCACTCAGAAACGTTGATGCAGTCCAAGCCAATATCACTTAGATCGATTCATATATTCTTTTCTGGAATGGTGGTGCCATTGCTTTCTTTCTGCCATAGCTTAGCTGAAGCCACTCAGAGTGAAGATTCTGTCTTCAACAAGAAATATTGATTATACTATCATATCCCCTGAGAAACAGATCCACATATACAAATCACTCAATACCTTTTTCCCTGTAGAAAAACATCACAGAGTATGCATTTGTTTCCCTTATCTGGTGCAGTGACTTCAATTCTGTTCAGCAAGTATTGATCAGCGTCCTTAGACTTTGTCAAGAATGGAAATAATCAATCCATCAGCTGGAAATCCCATGGGGGAAAAAAAAAACTCCTAACAAAATAGAAGTCTACTGGCTAAATTCACACACTCACAAAAGAGGAACGTGGTAGGAAAAGCACAAGATAAACAAGCAGATGCACTAAAACCGACTTTTCTTGTAAACATGTATGTGATACAGTTAGGGCAGTATCACTAATAAAGGGATCCTCCATAAAATGTTGTGATAAAGAGTCTCTGCAGGGCTTCCCTGGTGGTCCAACAATTCAGGGGACACAGGTTTGATCCCTGGTCCCGGATACCCCACGTGCAGCAGGGCAACTAAGCCTGTGGGCCACAACTACTGACCAGCGATCAGCTGCACCTGAAGCCTGAATGCCCAGAGGCCTCGCTTCGCTACAAGAGAGGCCATCACGATGAGAAGCCTACACAACTAGAGAAAGGCCCCATGCAGCAGCAAAGACCCAACACGGCCAGGGATACATAAATACATTTTTTTAAAAAGAATCCCTTCAAACAACTCTTAAATTGTTAAACAATAGCTGTTTTTAAATAAAATCAACACAATGACTGCATGCATACTACCTGAGGCCATAGGTAATGAATAAATCTTTTTTTTTTTAGTGATGTGCTTATACACTTCAGCAACAGCTTTTTTGACTGTGAATAGGTTTGTATATATACAGAAATCTTTAAATATAGATATAAAACATAATTAGTGAAAATTTTGGCTCAAAATATCTACTCTCTACATTTACATTTCCAAGCTTTTATCTCTATACCTCTTCCTTACTAATACATGTGGTTTCTGCCTGTACTAGTTATTTTCATAATACTTTTTACTTGCATATATTACTCCTGGTAAAATATTTGATATGATTTCATCTGGGTTTTTCTATTTATAGATATTCTTAGCCTCTGCAGTCAGTTCTGTAGGGAGAATGAGCCATTCATCAATGTGAACAGCTTTCAGTGAAGGCTTTGAAGGGATTCCAGCTTGGCTGACTACATTTCTACAGCTGCGTGTTCCCTGTGACTAAAACAGCCACATGTTCAATTATCTCACTTGAACTTGTGAGGAAGATAAATATATTTTTTAAAGTTGTAGAATTGTTAGAACAATAAGTAACATATTTTTAAATAAAATATCTGCTAAGAGTAAACTTGCCATCTTCCAAATATAAATATTTAATTTTTCTGACCATAAAATTTGTTAGAAAACTGTGATGAGTATCCTTTGATCTAAAGCAGAAGCAATGTCACATTAAAATCACCTGGAAAGGAAAACAGAGGAAAATAGAGTGGAGTTTATGTTTTAAAATCATTAAGAAGAATTCAGGAGGCCTGCCTACACAAAATAATCTCGCTCGAGAACAAGATGTCATGTCTAGAATTTCCAATTCCACTTTTTGGGGAAAGAACCTCACATTTTTGTCTCTCCTTAAGCACATAGATACAGCAGTCTTTTTCTTGCCTCTCTCTCTTCCAATTTGGCAACTCTCTGAATGTCCTATATCTTCTTCCCTTCGTAAACACCTTCTGTTCATCTAATTTCATCTCCTCTAGGATACACTTCTTGAGAATACTATAGGCAGGAAAATGTCCCATTCCTTCACTTCTGGGCTCCTTTGATCCTTTGTTTCCACAGTTTTTATCACCCATCACAGAACTGTAATTATCTTCAAGTGTTAGTCTCTTTCACTAAACTTTAGAGAGACTTTAAGGATTTCCTTTATTTAAAATCATCTATCACAGAGTGGCAAGCTAGTGACACATAGTCAAATTCTGCCTACAGGTACATTTTGTTCTAAACCTGAACAGTATTTCAAAAGGATTGGAATCTTCACATGAAAGCCTATTAATACAATTCTGACTTGTGTTTAAAAAATCTAAAGATCTTACAACACTTGGCTTTCATTTTCACATGATACCATTAGGCTATAACTGAATAATGGCTTTCCATGGGAAACAGATGGGGAAGCAGTGGAAACAGTGTCAGACTTTATTTTTTGGGGCTCCAAAATCACTGCGGATGTTGATTGCAGCCATGAAATTAAAAGACGTTTACTCCATGAGAGGAAAGTTATGAGCAGCCTAGATAGCATATTAAAAAGCAGAGACATTACTTCGCCAACCAAGGTCCGTCTAGTCAAGGCTATGGTTTTTCCCGTGGTCATGTATGGATGTGAGAGTTGGACTGTGAAGAAAGCTGATCGCTGAAGAATTGATGCTTTTGAACTGTGGTGTTGGAGAAGACTCTTGAGAGTCCCTTGGACTGCAAGGAGATCCAACCAGTCCATTCTAAAGGAGATCAATCCTGGGTGTCCATTGGAAGGACTGATACTAAAGCTGAAACTCCAATACTTTGGCCACCTCATGCGACGCGTTGACTCACTGGAAAAGACTGATGCTGGGAGGAATTGGGGGCGGGAGGAGAAGGGGACGACAGAGGATGAGATGGCTGGATGGCATCACCGACTCTGTGGACATGAGTTTGAGTGAACTCCAGGGTTTGGTGATGCACAGGGAGGCCTGGCGGGCTGCGGTCCACGGGGTCGCGGAGTCGGACACGACTGAACTGAACTGAGCTGAATGTCTCAGTGCTCCCCACTGAGAGGTAAGCTGTGTCTCTGTCACTTTACTATGCACCTGCCCACGGCACTTATTTATGTTGGAGATTCCCGGTCTATTCAGATTAACCATTAGGATTACTAGGAGAAAAATCAAAGAATGAAACATACTGATATGAGCAGGAGCTAAATTTCATTGCATATGGGGCATTATAGAAGGGCAGGTCCTGTTCAGGCACAAAAGACAAAAATCTAGTCAGTAGTGAATATGAGCAGAAATTGGTAGAACATTGTTAGAACCTCAGAGGAAGGTGCGGATCATAGAATACAGAATAGAAATTGCAAAAGATGATTTTCACCTTCTTCAAGCTCCGCTTAAGTACTAATCATAATAATTGTAACTAAATCAGTAGAGCATACATTAAGACATTCAATGTTGTAAACATAAAAGATTTTTGGAATAGTGCTGTGTGTATGATCCTGGTATTTTTTTTCTAAAAAATATCCTGCCTCTTACAGTGTTTTGATTTCACATCAGTTCATTTTTTGCTACACCTGATAATTTTAAAATTATTAATTCTAATGATCTCTGCTGGTGAATTTGATTAGGCATTGTTTACATAAAAGTCCCCAGGTATGATAATTTTGTGGCTATATATGTGTGTCTGTGCACGTCCGCATGCACACGTGAATAGGAAATATGTGTGCTTGGGTATTTTGTAGGAAAAACAGAACTAAGAGGGACTGGGGATTGGAGACTAGTAGAGAGAAAGAGTCGAGATATAGAGGCAAGAAGGTGGATGTTGAAAAGCTGGGGCTCACACCAGTTATTAATCCTAAAAAGTACATATTTTACATGTTGACTAAAATGGCTGCTTTTTATTGTGGTTACTTTGAGTGCTTAGTCATATCTGACTTTTTAAGACCCCGTGGGCTGTAGCCCACCAGGCTTCTACTGTTATACATTTGGCTTCATGCACCAGCGATTGTTGTCACTGCATACCATTTGGAGTGTGTGTGTGTGTGCCATTTGGAGACACACTTTCTGTTAGAACATTAGATGAAATCTCTAAATTCTGACTGAAATTCATAGAAATGATAACCTAATAACATATCAGGAATTATATTTCCGGATAATCCCTATGGTTGGGGCCAAATGTTTAATCAGGGATTCACATATACATTAAAACTCCTTAGTGTGAGACATACAAATAGGTTTGAATATACAGGGGGCCTCCCAGGTGGCGCTAGTGGTAAGGAACCTGCTTGCCAACACAGGAGACACAAAAGACACTGGTTGGATCCCTGGAGGTGGAAGTGGCAATCCACTCCAGCATTCTTGCCTGGAAAATTCCATGGATCGAGACGGCTGGCTGCAAAGAGTCAGCACAACTGAGTAGCACAAACAAAAATGAAAAAAAGTCGAATATACAGAAAACTTTTCCATCTCTCTTTTCTCTCTTTCTTCAAATATAAATGCTTCATTTCCAGATGCCAACTCTGGAAAACTGCATAAATAAATTTTCCTTAAAGAGATATCCCAAATAAAAGCTATAGAGTTATTATAAAAAGCAATTATATATGTGTTTGGTTAACAAGCAGAATTGCTGCAGTTTGTGGTGGATTATCTCTCAGTGCAGTCCCCATTTGATTTCTACATATGGCTGAGCTGAGGTCCTCACTCCAAGATTTCTGTTTAAATCCTACTAGGCATTCATGTAATGCTTCGTTCCTCTGTATTCTTAAGGCATGAGTGTATGCTAAAGCAAAGCAACAAATTATAATGCAAATGATTTCTATTAATAAACTGTAAGGATGTTTAAACAATCAGATGAATAATGAAGAAATATAATGAAGAATATAATGATTTCATAACAATGTGTTAACTCTAGTCTTAAAAACTCAAAGGATAAACTATTGGAAAAAGAAAAAACTGTCATAAATGAATGGCCTGTAGTTTTGCTGAATACAGGTATTTATTTAGATCTGTCTAGTTTCTAGCTTCCCTCATTTCCCTCACTTACCCATTCCTAAAAGGGGTCAATGGATCAAATATAACGGCTTAACTTTACCTCCAGTTCTCATGATTAACCCTAGTTTGAGCCCAAAGTGAAGTAAGAATGCCTAGCATTACATATGATAGCCCATTATTGTCTTTATTCATCCAACAACAATAAATTGGGACAACAAAAAGGACTGAAAAATGACCCCTGTGCTTAAGGAGTTCACTCTCTAGAGGAAAGACGAGTAGTAATGATGCATAATTACAATTCAGTGTGACGCATGTTGTAAAAGCTGTTCGTACAAGGCTTTGGTTGAGAAAGAGCTAAGGACTCATCCTGCTCATGACACAGAAACTGATGAGGACTTACTGTATGATTTTAAGAACTCTCCAGCAGAAGAAAAAGTTCTGGTTGAGGTGTCTTGTGCAAAATGTATAGGCAAAGAAGGATACAATAACATTTGTTTTAGTAGGACGAAACTAGAGAGGTAGTCTGGAAGACAAATTAAAATATAATCAGATTAAAGGCTGAGACACAGATTAAAAAAATACTTCAGAAGCAAAGGCAAAGACTGTTGATCAACAGAATTTAGTCAATGGTTTGAAGATGAAGGAAGAAGATGATTTGTGGTGAAACTTGTTCATGAGACAGAAAAAAGAAGTACTTGAATTGAATGTCAGGAATATGAAACATTCATATTGATTGTTTTGAGGGGTGAGATTGATTTGAGGGTGTTAAAATTTTAGGCTAGATGGATTACAATGCTTTTATTGCTGAGAGAGAATATAGATAGGAAAATAAGCATGCATAAGAAGCTGGAAATACAAGTCGTAAAAGAGAAGAGGGATGGAGATAGTGCTGAGTCATTAGTGTCATCACTCTCATCCAAATGTCAGACTCCATTGTTCACAAGCATAAAATAACTTTTTTTCCCCTCACTGTCTCTTAAAACAATTACAGGAAGTTATTTCCTCACTCACTGAATGATATTTTCAACAGATCCCTCTCCACAACACCCTTTGATTAAAAAAAGCACTTCATCTTTTTTTTTCCCCCAAAATAGACTCAGTGCAAGCTCAGTTGTGTCCATCTCTTTGGGACCCCCACGGACTGTAGACCACCAGGCTCCTCTGTCTATGGAATTTTTCACACAAGAACACTGGAGTGGGTTGCCATTTCCTCTTCCAGGGGATCTTCCCGACCCAGGGATCTAATTGAACCCATACCTCCTTTATCTCCTGCATTGGCAGGCAGATTCTTTACCACTGTACTGCCTGGGATGCCCTTCACTCAATCCACCACATACCAATGATTAGTCTAAATAATTCTCAAATTTCAGCTTTTGTTTAACCTCAGAGTCCCTCCTCTTACCTGGTTGGGATGGACTTCTTAAATTTACTCATTTTGCACTTCCCTTCTTCCTTCCTGCCCTCATCCAGGATTTGAGGGAGAGAAAGGAGAAGAGGCCATACAGCTTACTTGATGATAGTGACATGTCGTCTGTGTTTTCAGGGCTTGGATCATATTCCAAGATGAGTCCTGTGGGTACTTCCGTGGATTCCTTGAAGACTATCCTCCCAAGAGCATATGACTATAGCTTCCTTGACTTAGGTGATGCTCTCTTCCCACTACTTACTACACCCTTCTCAGATTCTACAAATATACACCTCTAGTCATTGATTCGAAGGGCTTTCCCAGTGAGGTTGCCTTGCTTTCTGGATCTTGGGAAATACACAGCTATTTCTCAGCATCTGAGAAATCACATCTGATTCGCACTGCAGCCACCTCTTTATGCTATGCTATTGGTGGCCAGTTTTAATCTTTAAATACCTTAGTCATGGAACATGCACTTGTGTTCCTGCAAACTTCAGAAGACCAGTTTTAAGCACTGGATGCTTGCAGTAAGGGGAAAGCTGACCCTTCCCCTCTACCATAAGTAGAGTAAACTGAATAGCATTCTAATGAATGCTCACTTCAGATAAACTCTATTTTCTCTCTTTCTTCCACCTCAACATTTCATATCTTCCAGGAGGTTGATAGAGTAACAATTTTTAATCAAAAGTTTTACCACAAAATTGCCCCTTTTAAATAGGTGGTATAGAACTTCATTTCAGAATATGACGGACTTGACAACTTTTGGCTAGCTTTTGTCCTTTTCAGGTCTCAAATAAAATGCTGTTTCTCCATAAGATAAAAATAAATAAAATTGCCCATTGAGATTCTACAGGGATAGAAAAGAACTGCCAAAATCCTAGGGAGAATCTTAGAAATTTAGGAAATGGGCAGATGAAGAAATTGAGAATGAAAAGGAGGGAGAAAAATGTGCTCGGAGCACAGTTGATTTAAATAAGGTGGGGTTATTCTATACTGGGCTTCCCTGGTGGCTCAGTTGGTAAAGGTCTATCTGCAATGAGGGAGACCATGTTTGACCTCTGGGTTGGGAAGATCCTCTGGAGAAGGAAATGGCAACCCACTCCAGCATTCTTGTCTGGAGAATCCCATGGACAGAGGAGCCTGGTGGGCTACAGTCCATGGGGTTGGAAAGAGTCGGACACGACTGAGTGATTTCTTTTTTTTTTTTTTCATTCTATAATGACTTATGCTTCAAGGTGAACACTGAAATGATCTATTGGATATCGGAATTTTCAAGGTGTTTGTGATCTTGGTGAGTACAAAGTAGAGTCAAAGTTAAGATTTCAATGAATTAAGATGTGTGGAGAGGAGAGGAAGAAGAGAGATGATGGTAATTCAAGAAGGGATCATGGCTAAATGCAAAGCATCATTCCGGTGTTTGATCTGGCATGAGGAAGTATACAGTATGCTTGATAGTTACGTCACCTCTGCATAGCCAGACCAATTATATTTCTTCCTGATTCCAGAGAGGAGTTCATACCTAGTATTTCAGATCATGTATCTATGCTTGATCTATGATTCCTTCTCTAAGTTTTCATTCCAGTAACGTTTTTTCTTCATATCTGAGACCACGGACATGTCTGAAGTGAACTTGATAGTGAAGGGAATTAGGGTCCAGGGGAAGCTTGCTCCTGGCTTGATTGTCTAAGTATCATCTGACCCATTGTTACGCTCGCTATCACAGGCATGCTAAATGGCAACCCACTCCAGTACCCTTGCCTGGAAAATCCCATGGATGGAGAAGCCTGGTAGGCTACAGTCCACGGGGTCGCAAAGAGTCCTTCACTTTAAGTCACTTCAGTTGTGTCTGACTCTTTGTGACCCTATGGGCTGTAGACCACCGGACTCTTCTTTCCTTGTAATTCTCCAGGCAAATATACTGGAGTGTGTCACCATACCCTCCTCCAAGGGATCTTCCAGACCCATGGATCAAACCCAGGGCTCTTAACGTCTCCTGCATTAGGAGGTGGATTCATTACCACTAGCAACACCTAGAAAACCCTCACTATTCCCTGCCACCTGTTAAAACACTCTCTTACTTTATCATGGGGCTCCACCTATGTGGCCAGTCTTTACCTGGATAATTCTCTACAGGGTCGTATATTTTGATATTGGGCCTTTGCTCATACAGTAGGCAAGTTCCCCTACTCTACCCTATTTCTGTCAAAGGTTCTTTCCTACTCTGTTAAAAGTAAAGGCCACCCCTAAAGACAACGGGCCATGCCATGCTTACCAGATGTTCCCACACTACATCAAAATGAATATTGAAGACTTTTTATATCTGTTACCCTTTAGGAGCTAAGACAGAAAATATCTCTGGTTTCCATATTTTTAGTTGTTAATATTCTAGGAAGTTGGGAAAAAAAATGTTATTATGTTATAAAATTCTCACTTAACCAAGCCCAAATAGGGATATTATCGAATTGAAATAAATTCCGTTATACTTTTCAAGCATAATTACCTTTGGGTAAAATCAAAACATTTGTTATTATTAACTACAATAGAACAAGAGGAAAAAGACACAAATAATATTTCAGCACCACTACACTGTGCCTTCATTAGCTGTTTTTAAAAAAATAGTTGGTAAGAAAATAGATCTCTGGATGGAGTGAAATAAAGCTTTTTTTCTCCTTCAGCAAACATTAAAGGAAAGGAAATGGAAATATTAAAGGAAACAGAGTTGTTTCCTCTGTTGTTTCGTAAATAGCAGGCACTTAATGAAATTAGGCATCATTTATAATTATGTCATCCAAGAGTCCTGAGTAGGGTTATTGTTTCTTGTAGATGCTTTGAACTTTATGACTTCCCTAGATACATGCCATATTAAAAATAAAAACTTTTATTAATTATAGACATACTTAGAAGGAATGGTAGACTATGAAATATTCTGAAGTTTGGCTTTCTAAATATTTTTAATATACTGCTGTTTCCTTTTTTTTTAATCTACACACACACCAATATCCTAGATAAACGGTCTGTCTTCCAATGTATACTTTGAAACATATAGACTCCTCTATAAGTGCATTGTATGATACATCCCAAATTTGTTCATTTAGAAAG
Organism: Moschus berezovskii; assembly: GCF_049115385.1. NCBI lineage: Eukaryota > Metazoa > Chordata > Mammalia > Artiodactyla > Moschidae > Moschus > Moschus berezovskii. Next base: position 13,242,148 of record NC_142467.1, read on the forward strand.
TGAGTTTGTACAGAAATTCTCATTTCCAAATATTGCTGGTCCTCACTTTTGGTATTCTGAGTCCTGCTTATTCTTTCCTCTACACATTGAAATGCTTTAGCTACTTTTCCTTTTTATCATTTATAATAGGCTTCTTCTTTAGGATAGTAGGAGCTTTCCTGGTGGTTCAGATAGTAAAGAATCTGCATGCAATGCTAGAGACCCATTTGATCCCAGGGTTGGGAAGATTTCCTAGAGAAGAGAATGGTTACCCACTCCAGTATTCTTGCCTGGAGGATTCCATGGACAGAGAGGATACTGGCGGGATAGTCTATGGGGTCGAAAAGAGTCGGACACAACTGAATGACTTTCACCATCATCATTCAGTTCAGTTCAGTTCAGTTCAGTCGCCCAGTCATGTCCAACTCTCCGCGACCCCATGAATCACAGCACGCCAGGCCTCCCTGTCCATCACCAACTCCCGGAGTTCACTCAAACTCATGTCCACAGAGTCAGTAATGCCATCCAGCCATCTCATTCTCTGTTGTCCCCTTCTCCTCCCGCCCCCAACCTTTCCCAGCATCAGAGTCTTTATCAGTGAGTCAACTCATCGCATGAGGTGGCCATTATATAAAAGGCCATTATATAAAAATGGTGACATAAAATTCCATTCTAACATTTGTGAATAGTTTGGCTAAATTTTATAGTAGTCTTGTTAAACTAAGTAATAGATTTATTATTTAGGCCAAAGATTTTTCTAAACAAGCACAGGGCTTTAGCTTGTTTTCTCTCAGTTTCTTTCATAGGTTGTTGCTTAATAAGTTAGCTTATAAATACATCAGAGGGAAAAAAAAACATATGAAATTGTTAGAATTAAAAAAAAAAAATTCTACCAACTTTTCCTGAACACTTACTATGTTCAAAGCATTAATCTAGACACTAAGTCAGCTTCTGATTCAGAAGAAAGACAAGTAAAAATAACTATAGCATAGTGAATGTAACATGTGCTGCACATTAACATTTTTTCAAGAACAATTTCAGATGGAGGAAGCATATTTTCAAGTTTTCATTGAACTTATTTTTACGACATTGCTTCTGTTTTACGTTTTGGTTTTTTGGTCATGAGGCATGTGGGATCTTAGTTCCTCAACCAAGAATCAAAGCTGCATCCTCTGCATTGGAAGGTGAAGTCTTAACCACTGGACAGTCAGGGAAGTCCCTGCATACTTGCATTTTGTTCAACATCTATTCCTGTCTTTCTTGCCAACAGGAACCTAATTCTGTTGATTGGAGTAAATACTTACTAATACTTTTTCTTGCAATTAACTGTGGCTTTGTGACAATTATAAAGGGAGAGAAAGTAAGAAGAGGAAGAGGCAAAAGATTTGTAACTGTGGTGACAGCTGCTCACCAGAATTATCGCAGTGATGATTTTGTAGTAGATACAAATTTTGGATCTTTATGTTGTACACCTGGAGCTAATATGTTATTATTCATCAGTTACACTTCAATTAAAATAAAGAAGAAGGAAGAGGAGGAGAAAGAGAAGGGCAGGGAGGAGGAAGTAGAAGAAATGAGAAAGAGGGTGAGAGAGAAAGTCTGCCCATCCAGGAACACTGAGAATAATCAGACCACAATGGTTAGGGTACATGTTTAGAGTCTTACTTAGAATTTTATCATTTATGTTGGGAAATGAAAGTGACTCAAGCAATAAAACAGCTTTACTGCATAAGATTCTGCTGTCTCATCAAACTTTGGAAAGTCAGAAAAATTCGAATAAAATATCTCTGTCCCAAAAGAGCAGGTGGCAGCTCTATTATTTGTCAGAAATTATGCCATCCTACTCGAAATTATTTGACCAGGGTATGAAACCATGGCAGAGCTATAGCCAAAGTCAGGTGAAAGATGGATGCCAGGAGAATGGAAGAACACTGTGACCGTATATCATACTATGTCTTACCCTAATTTTAATTTACCAGGCTCTTTTACCTTAAAATGTTTGGTTCAAACAACAGCAGAAATAACAGCAACAGGAGAAGCTCACAAAGCTCTGGGTGACCTGAGAAGTCAAGGTGAATAGACCTGTGGAAAAAGTATTGCCAACTCAATGTGAACTGTGAGTATAAAAGAGAGTGAGTTTTTAAACAAACATTAGGATTTCTTTATCAAAATGAACATTATCTCCTTCAAAGCTGACATTTTTTGAGGATTCATTCTAACAGCATTTCCTTTGTTCATAATATTTTAAAATTCATCTTCAGCAGTATTTTCCAGAACATATCATGCACTTTTAAATAGCTTCAGGATTGATCCTTTTTATTTTTTCTTTTGAAGATGATTTGATACATAGAGATGGACAAATAGGTGGCCAAGTCTTGTGACTTAGGTTTGGTGATCAAGCTTATGGAATATGTTTGTTGATTGTTCAGAATAACATATGAGTAAGAAAAACACCTGAAAAATTTGAGGATTCTGGTTCTGAAGGAAAATCTCATATACAAAGGATCAAATTATTCAGACAGCAGAACATGCTTGTTAGCAAACCCCAGAAGTGCAATATTTTCAGTAAGTCAATTCCTTCCTGAATAATTAATATACTGCAATACATGAAAAAGATAAGATCTTCCATAAAGGTTGCCTATCTTTGTTCTACCACTTTTTAAAAATTTTATGGCTAAAAATACTGTATATTTTTCAGTTAATTACTTCTAAGCTCTTCAAGAGGAAACCAATTACTTAAGAGCTGAGTAAACTGATTTTTGCCTATGCAAAAATTACCTGTGATATTCAGTTAATGCTAAAAGTTAATTTTATTTCCTTATTAAATTTTAAAAGACTTCAACTCTTGAACAAACAAAGTGTCAAGAAAAATCTATTTGAACTATCTAGAGTCTGAGAGACAGGCGGTTCTGTTGTATACTTAAACACAGTAAATGCTTCATTCTTAATATATTAAGAATTCCTTTCTGAGGAGTATTTTTCAGAGAGAGTATTTTTTGTGGAGAGGAAATTTTCCCTCCACAGCAGTAAGTTCAGTTGATTCCCTGGCAGAATGAGAATCTCACTCATCAACCCCATGCCTGTCCTTCTAAGCCTTGGAGACGTGAAAGGAATTGAAAGCTTTCCAGTTGTTAATCCAAATGGCTCCAATGAGTCAAATACCTACAAAGTGCCATGTTACAGCTATTAACCTTCAAAACCAAACTGAAAGATAACAGACATTTTTCTTTTTTTTCAAATGGGGAGATAATCACAAATCATAGAACTATGAGACAGAGCTCACACTGGAATTCAGATCCTCTTGAGTCTGAAGTTAGGAGAGGGAAAAGGGAGTCTAAAGTTATACTGTGGCAGTGATCATGGGAAGAACCTGGCCTTGATCCCATGTCAAAAGAGTGATTAGATGGCCTTCTTCTAAGTCTTCAGTGAACTTTCCAATAAAAAGGTAAATAAGGTAAGGATGCAAAGCTGGCAGGAGGAGGAAAGCTGATGACTAAGAAGCATCTCGCCACCGCTGCCTTTGTCTACTGGTCCCACAGTCCGAGGAAGATTTTCACCGCTCCATTTCTTACCCTTCTGTTCTGATAGGCCCCTAACAACAGATCATGTTGGCACTTTGAGCACACAGAGGGCATGGAAACAGAGAGCTCTCAGGATTCACAAAACAGAAAACGCCCCTCAGCCAGCTTCAGAACATGGACGAGGTGCATAGGGGCCCCATGATAGTCACTTTTACTGCTATTAGCCCTATTCAGCTATTTTCAGCCTTCACACATATTCCCTCCTGAGCTATTTGAAAGTATTTTTTTCTCTTTTACATTATATATCTTGTGTTTAACTCAAAGTTCAGTTTATTTTTTTATTTTTTATTGGAGGCTAATTATTTTACAATATTATATTGGTTGGTTTTGCCATACATTGACATGAATCCGCCCCGGGTGTACATGAGTTCCCCTTCCTGAACCCCCCTCCCACTTCCCTCCTCCCCTTATCCTCCCTCTGGGTCATCCCCGTGCACCAGCCCCGAGCATCCTGTATCATGCATTGAATCTGGACTGGTGATTCGTTTCACATATGATAATATACATGTTTCAATGCCATTCTCCCAAATCATCCCACCCTCACCCTCTCCCAAAAGGAGCTTCTCCCTCTGAATATTAGTTATCTCTTATCCATCTTGCCTCTAGATTTTCTTCCTACTTCTTGACTTTGGTACCTTCCAATTTCTCTGTTCTTTTCATCTTGTAAAGCCAAATTTTCTAGTTCAATCATTTGATTGACCAGTATTATTTCTGTGTCATGCAGAGTTGTAAGTGCTGTCTGTCCTGTGTAATTAACATTTTGGGAGGTTGAGATGTGCATGCCTGCTAGGGTGGGTAGAGGGTAGCTTTGGATCACATATGACCCCCGTGGGCTGCCTCAGACAGCTTGTTAGGAGATGCTGCCCCAGGGAACACCTTGATTGTCATGTCTAGTATATTCGTATCCTGTCTCCTCTCCCATGTATGCCCATCTTTATCATCACTCTCCAGACTCCCTAAAGTCTCTCCCTTGAGCTCTGCACTGATCGTCTCTCCTTTGTTTCATGTATTCTAGTCAAGCTCCCGGAGTAACTCTCACAAGACTGTAGGGGCCTTCCTATGACTGGATCCCTCGGGAGATTTTAACCCGCAGACTTATCCACATTCAGCCTTTCACAGTTTGTCCATTTCAGTTCAGGCTCTCCTACCCGGCACTGATTCCCACAGTGGTCTCCATTCTGTGTGTCTGCTCTGGTTAGCTGTGACTCCTGGAATTTGCCTGTTTCTTCAATCTTAGGGGCCGTAGTTCGTCCTGCGTCTTCCTCTCTCTTACAGATCCTAGATGAGTTGTTGGTGTTTCCATCTGTTCAACTTTTTACTTGTGTTAGGATGGTGACTTTGAAGTTCCTCACATGAGGAAGCCAGAAACTGGTCTGCTTCAGATATTCTTAAGAGAAATGGTTTTGCTTCACAGATGCAAAATATGATAAAATAGTTTCTGTTTTTAGTCTTTAAATATTTTTTCTACCTTGCTTCTTACTTTCCTCCTACATATTTAGCCATTTCTATTCAATATCCTTTGCCAGATCATCTTCTTTTATCTACTTCAAAAGTTTGAAGTGCCTGTGAAGTTATTAGGCTTGTTCATAAATATTTTCACTTACTTTTCTTCAGGATAGATGATAAGATTTCACTTCCCAGCCACTTGTAATTAGATACAGGTAGGTGATTTGCTTTGGGCCATTGAAACCTAAGTGCAGGCAACATGTGTTACTTGTAACCAGAAGCTTTAAGCGTCTGTACATGCTTTATCACATTCTCTTTCGTTCTGCCATGGTAACCATCAAAATTTCACATTAGTGGCATCTCTTTTATCAGGATCCTAGAGTAAAGGTAGAAATAAACCCCAGCTAGACACTCTAAATATGTAAAGAGTGAGAAATAAAGGAGTTGTTTGTTTTTGCACTATAGCCAAGGCCATCTTGACACAGAGCCATGGGGTTAGTCATCACGTCCTTATTTTTATTATTAACATTTAATCTTTCGATGTTGTCATTTAGCCTTGTTCCATGTTTTTAAATACTGTTTATATATTTAGCTGTGACTTCTCTGTGAAATCTCATCTGAATGTTCTCTAGCTGCCTCAATATCTCCACTCAAATCTGCCAAGCCTAACAACTTTGATTTCTAATTATCACCTAAAACTGCTCATCATGTGTGTTCTCCACCTGCAAATGGGGTACTGCTTTTCACCTAGGCTTCCTGGCCAAAAAACTAAGAGTCATCATTAATAACTCTCTCATACACAAACTTCCACATTCATTTTATCATCAGATTCTGTTGGCTTGAACTCCAAAGTATAACTGAATTTAACCAATTCTCACCACCTCAATAGCTACCACCCTAATCGAAGCCTCAGTATCTCTTGGTGGGTTATGGTAATAGTTTTTAACCCTATCACCCTGCTTCCTCTCTGACTCTCTATTCTCTATTAAGGTCCCACAGAGATATTTAAAATGTGAGGTCATTCCCTTTTTGAAAACCCTCCAATCATAATTAATATAAGTAATCCTTAACCCTGCCCACATCTTCAGTTCAATTTCCTATATTCTTTGTCTATCTTACTTTATTCAGGCCACATTGGCTATCCCTATTCTTGTTCTTCAAACGTCAAATATGCTCTAGTCTCAGGTCTTTGCAGTGGCTATCTCCCAGAGCTGTAAAGCATATTTTTATACTTTGTTGTTGCTGTTTAGCTGATAAATTGTGTCGAACTCTGCAACTCCACACACTGTAGCCCACCAGGCTCCTCTGTCCTTAGGATCTCCTAGGCAAGACTACTGAAATGGAATTGCCATTTTCTTCTCTAGGGGATCTTTCTGACCTAGGGATTGAACCCACGTCTTCTGCATTGCAGGTGAATCCTTTACTGCTGGGCCACTGGGGGAAACCATTTTCTACTTAAAGTTCAATTTTTTATTCTTTAAGATTTCTGTTAAAAAAAAATATTCCCTGTTTCTCCTGTTATAAAAATGAAGATGCACCACCAAATCCCTCTTCAAGGAAGAACGTGCTGCTCAGCTGTGGGGAGTGCAGTCAGGAGACCCCCAGCTTTAGCCTTCACTCCTCCAGGTTCTGCCCCCTTTACAGGGCTGCCCCCTGCTGAAGCTCATCCCTTTCATGTGGCAGCCCACATCCACTGACGGAGTACAGCGGGAATAAAAAGGCCCTGTGAGTTTCCATCTGTGAGGATCTTCTGCTGCGCATTGTTCACTCAAGTTTCACAAACAGGTTAGTGGAAGCTTTGTCTGCCCTGTGTCACAACTGGACTCCTTTCTCTGCCCATTTCTACTGCCATCTCCTTTATTTCACAAGTGTTAACAAATAATAAGCATCTTGAGTCCCAAACTCTCTCAGTATCCGCTTTGTATCTCACAGAAGCTATCTTAAATCTATCCAACTTGTATCTCCTTTGATTTTGAATATTCTTTGTCTGATATTTCTTTTTTCGTAGCACTTAAGGCTACGTTATGCATTTATTTGTTTGTTTATTTATTGCTCTCTGAGGTCAAGGACTCATCCTTGTTGTTCGCTGCAGTATTCTAACCACACACATAAAGGGTGCCCATAATATGGGAGTACTGAAAGAATTAAGGCAGGCTGGCCCTAGGCACTTGATCTCCAGTTTTAACTTTCTCTTTTAGGAAAATATATTCTGAATTAATTAATATATGTGGCTGAAATCCAAACAATTTGAAAGTTACAGATGTTCAGCGTATATTAATTAAAACTGAACTATTTTGAGAATTCAAAACATTTTTCTCTCTTAGAGACTTACACATTGTGAAAAAAGTAAAATGTTCTTTCATTTTGTAAAGGATAAGTGCATCAGACCTTTGGCCATTGGTTCATCTTTGCATCGTTAGTCATGATGGATAGTCTACTTACAAAGGCAATTATATTATGTGTGATTTGGATCTTGATGGCAAAAGATAAATTAACTGTAGGTTTATGCAACAGAACAGATAGAATTGCATTTGGAAAAGAGATCCACCTTGAACAGTATCCAGACGAGTCAAATCACCATCAGCTTGGCCTCTTCTGTAACACACAAGAGAGTTAATGTGGTTTTGTGTTTCCTAACTGCCTGTCCTAGGTGGATGCGATAGCACTGAGTCATCCCCTGTCTCTTGCCTTTAAGTCACAATGGATTAATTTGCATCTTATTTGCATAACAAATCATCTTGTGTACATTTCGATGAATACTAAGGCAGTGCAGCAACAGCACTCTCATAAATTATTCTTGCCCTGATGGTGCAGAGTCTGGAGTATTCAAGTGATGTTATTAAAATCCTTCTTGACATCAGAATCTGGTACATAAAATAGACACATAAGCACCTATTTTTAAAACACCTTAACACTGTACGCATTTTCTTATTTTCAAGACTGCAATTTATTGGGGGCATACTGTTTTTCATAACTCAGTATTTGTCTTTTCACTCCACTCATTTTTATTTTTATTCTTTTTTTTTCATTTCCATTTTGTCAGCTTCCCTCTCCTGTTTCTGTTTGCCGTCTTCTCTGTCCCTGGGCTTCCTCTAACAGCCAGGTTCACTCTTCTCAGCAGCCCCTTTCTCTGTCCCATACTTTCTTTGTCCTTCCCAAATACAAATCAAGAGAGTAAAGAAAAGAGGCAGATACCAGTGAAAAGGAAAACCGTGATGCAAACATTGCAGTAATTATGGAGGTTTTATTCCAAAATTCATGGGCTATTTCACAGGATACTTCTTTCTTTAACTTTATTTTACTGTGCTCTTCAAAACAAGTAACTATACATTTTTTGTAAGTTCTTGTGGCCAAAGAAAAAATCTTCCAGAGAGATTACTGTCATTTTTTTCTGTTGTGAAAATTGTTTCAAGAGGTGGCAGTTAAGTTACATGAGAAAGGTCCAAAGAAGGAAGGAGTAGAAAAGAGAAGTACAAGCTCATCCCCACCTGCGCTGTCATATTTACTGTGAACAAAACAAAGAATAATTTAAAAAACCCCATAAGACCATTTATAATATGAAAATAATCATTGGATTTAGAACTTTATCTTTCCAATTTTATTCTGCTGATAACTATTTGTACATCACTGAATTGTCTCCTCATCATTAAAGTTATTAGAATCTTATAAATGGAAGATATTTATAACCATCTACTCTTGTAATCACAATTTAAAGATGAGGAAACTGAGACCAATATTTTAAATGTTTTGATACAAAGATCTAGAACATCCACTCATTCACTCTGGTTGCCAAGTGATGTAGTTGTGTCCAACTCTTTGCGTCCCTGTGGACTGAACCCCTCCAGGTTCCTCTGTCCATGGGATTATCCAGGCAAGAATAAAAAACTGGGTTGCCATTTCCTCCTCCAGGGGATCTTCCCGACCCAGAGATGGAGTCTACATAGGTCTCCTGCATTGGCAGATGGGTTCTTTACCAGTAGTGTCACCTGGGAAGCCCCCATTCACTCTACATATACTGTAACATTTTCATAATTAAGCAACAGAGTGATTAAACTGTTGTAAATGAAACATTTCTGTCTGGGTTTGAATGCCAGTCCTACCATCTGCAAGCTGGGATGAACTTGGATAAGTAAAATTTCTCTGTGGCTCATTTTTCTTATTTTAAAATTGAAATAGCACTTAACCAGCTATGCTAATGTGAAGACTGAATGATAGTTATACTTTTAAAGTAATTACTAGATTTCTGGTAAAGTAAGTGATGCTATTATTATTACCCCCAAGCCTGCTTCTGCTAATGGAACCTCCTCTCAGGCAATCAATCAAGAGAGAAAACTTGGAATTAGCCTACAGTTCTCCTTGTACTTTACCACCCCCAGCATATACTCAGTCACCTTGTCCCATCACTCTCAAGACCGCAGTGCTTCAGAACCATAAAATTCCTCACTTTGATTATCAAAAGGATTGCCATTGATCTTGTTTCCGGTATTTCATACAACTCATATGCAAAATTGCTTTAAAAACAATTTTTAAAGGAAAAACGTTGCTACCCTTCTGCTTTGAAAAGAACAGTTAATATTATAAATAGCTAGTTTGTATGTTATATATACAAAAATATAACTGGCTAATATTAAGTAGCTACAATATGCCTCATACTACAGAACTCATAGCTCTCATTGCAAACTTGAAAAGTTGAGCATTTTTACCTCCAATCTAGTCATAAAAGGACTGAGAACCAGAAAGTTTGAGTAATTGCGTAAGGCTGTTATAACTAGAGAATACCAGTTAGATTTGGAACTAGTGCAGAAATCAAACCTATTTGGTACATGAAACACATGGTGCCTCCTCACTGTCAAGATAAAAATCTAAGGGATCTGGCAGACCTAAAAATCTCTTCTGATCTGTCTCCCTACCTATCTCTTCAGAATCATTTTGCCTGAGAGCATCCAATGTTCCTATTACACAGATTTAGCTCTGTACTTTCAGCCTTGAATGAGGCATTCTTTCTTAAGACTCTGTGCCTTACTTAACAAATGCTACTGTCCCTGTCTGAGACTTTCTTTCTCAGTTTTTGTCTGCTCAATTTCAGAAACACTCCTCTGATGGGCAGAACTGTTGGTGGGTTTGTAAATTGGTACAGCTACTAAAAATAGCTCTAACATATGGTCTAGCAATTCCACTGCCAGATATACATCTGAAGGAAAAAACAAACAAACTCATTTGAAAACATACATGTACCCCAATGTTCATAGCAGCACTATTTACAGTAGCCAAGATATGAAAGAAACCCATTGCCAAATACAGATGAATGGATAAAGAGGATGTTAAATACACACACACACACGGAGATAGAAAGCGCAGTACTACTACTCAGTCAAAGAAAGATAGAAATTCTACATTATCATGTATATACAGAATACAAAAAAACAAATGAAAGTATGTAACAAAATAGAAACAGATCCACAGATAGAGAATGGGGAGGGGTGGTATATGGGTAGGGGATTAAGAGGTACAAACTACGGTGTACAAATAAATAAGCCAAAAGATAAATTGTAGAGTACAGGGAGATATAGCCATTATTTTGTAATAAGCTTAAAGAAAGTATAATCTATAAAAATACTGAGTCACTATGTTATACACCTGAAACTAATAAAATATTGTAAATCAACTTTGCTTTAATTAAACACACAAAAAAATACATAAATGAGAAAAAAGGCTACTCTGACCTCTCCATGCTTTATATGGAAGTTATGGGCAATAACTTCATAGTCTACATCAATTGATAGGTACATAAAGGTTGATAAATACATAGGTGAACAGATAGATAAATATATTAGAGCTAATAATTGTGTTCAAAATATCTGTATCTTTTAAATCTTTCTCATTCTTCTGTCAAACTCTGGGATTTATTAACATCTTTCATTCTGATTACTATTTATAAAATCTTCTGGATTTTACCTTTGAGTATGATAAAACTCTTTGATAGTGGTATAAATGTTTATGACCATTATAATTTATTGATTGATAGTGTCTAGTATAGTTCTTTCATATTAAATTTTACTTTTCTATTCAGTTCAGTTCACACTCTCAGTTATGTCTGACTCTTTGCGACCCCGTGAACCGCAACACTCCAGGCCTCCCTGTCCATCACCAACTCCTGAAGTTCACCCAAACCTATGTCCATTGTGTGGGTGATGCCATCCAACCATCTCATCTCTATCGTCCCCTTTTCCTCCTGCCCTCAATCTTTCCCAGCATCATGGTCTTTTCAAATGAGTCAGCTCTCCGCATCAGGTAACCAAAGTATTGGAGTTTCAGCTTCAACATCAGTCCTTCCAATGAACACCGAGGACTGGCTGCAATCACCATCTGCAGCAATCTTGGAGGCGAGAAAATAAAGTCAGCCACTGCTTCCACTGTTTCCCCATCTATTTGCCATGAAGTGATGAGACTGGATGCCATGATCTTAGTTTTCTGAATGTTGAGGTTTAAGCCAACTTTTTCACTCTCCTCTTTCACTTTCATCAAGAGGCTCTTTACGTGTCTGACTCTTAGTGACCCTATGGTCTGCAGCTCACCAGGCTCCTCCGTCCATGGGATTTTCCAGGCAAGAGTACTGGAATGGGTTGCCATTGCCTTCTCCGTTAGTTCTTCTATACTTTCTGCTATCAGGATGGTGTCATCTGCATATCTGAGGTTATTGATATTTCTCCCAGCAAACTTGATTCCAGCTTGTGCTTCCTCCAGCCTAGCGTTTCTCATGATGTACTCTGCATATGAGTTAAATAAGCAAGGTGAAAATATACAGCCTTGATGTACTCCTTTTCCTATTTGGAAACAATCTGTTGTTCCATGTCCAGTTCTAACTGTTGCTTCCTGACCTGTATACAAGTTTCTCAAGAGGCAGGTCAGGTGGTCTGGTATTCCCATCTCTTTCAGAATGTTCCACAGTTTATTGTGATCCACATAGTCAAAGGCTTTGGCATAGGCAATAAAGCAGAAATTGATGTTTTTCTGGAACTCTCTTGCTTCTCTGATGATCCAGCTGCTAAGTCACTTCAGTCGTGTCCGACTCTGTGTGACCCCATAGACGGAAGCCCACCAGGCTCCCCCGTCCCTGGGATTCTCCAGGCAAGAACACTGGAGTGGGTTGCCATTTCCTTCTCCAGCAGATGTTGGCAATTTGATCTCTGGTTCCTCTGCCTTTTCTAAAACCAGCTTGAACATCTGGAAGTTCACGGTTCACGTATTGCTGAAGCCTGGCTTGGAGAATTTTGAGCATGACTTTACTAGCGTGTGAGATGAGTGCAATTGTGCAGTAGTTTGAGCATACTTTGGCATTGCCTTTCTTTGGGATGGGGATGAAAACTGACCTTTTCCAGTCCTGTGGCCACTGCTGAGTTTTCCAAATCTGCTGACATATTGAGCGCAGCACTTTCACAGCATCATCTTTCAGGATTTGAAATAGCTCAACTGGAATTCTATCACCTCCACTAGCTTTGTTCGTAGTGAGGCTTCCTAAGGCCCACCTGACTTCACATTCCAGGATGTCCGGCTCTAGGTGAGTATGAGTGATCACACCTTTGTGATTATCTGGTTTGTGAAGATCTTGGCTTCTTCTGTGTATTCTTGCCACCTCTTCTTAATATCTTCTGCTTCTGTTAGGTCCATACCATTTCTATCCTTTATTGAGCCCATCTTTGCATGAAATTTTCCCTTGGTATCTCTAATTTTCTTGAAGAGATCTCTAGTCTTTTCCATTCTATTGTTTTTCTCTATTTCTTTGCCTTGATCATTGAGGAAGGCTTTCTTATCTCTCCTTGCTATTCTGTGGAACTCTGCATTCAAATGGGTATATCTTTCCTTTTCTCCTTTGCTTTTTACTTCTCTTCTTTTCACAGCTATTTGTAAGGCCCCCCCAGACAGCCATTTTGCTTTTTTGCATTTCTTTTCCATGGGGATGGTCTTGGTCCCTGTCTCCTGAACAATGTCACGAACCTCTGTCCAGAGTTCATCAGGCACTCTATCTATCAGATCTAGTCTCTTAAATCCATTTCTCACCTCCACTGTATAATCATAAGGGACCTGATTTAGGTCATATCTGAATGGTCTAGTGGTTTTCCCCACTTTCTTCAATTTAAGTCTGAATTTGGCAATAAGGAGTTCTTGATCTGAGCCACAGTCAGCTCCCAGTCTTGCTTTTGCTGACTGTATGGAGCTTCTCCATCTTTGGCTGCAAAAGATTTTGGTGATTTGGGTGTTGACCATCTGGTGATGTCCATGTGTAGAGTCTTTTCTTGTGTTGTTGGAAGAGGGTGTTTGCTATGACCAGTGCATTATTTGTTGATTTCATCTTTTGGAATCATTCCCTTAATTTTTTACTTTTGCTTGTTAAATTATTATCATCTAAAAATTCAACTTAGGAAGTTGCTTTTGGAGGAAATTAGCTCAATATAGGAATTATGAAAACTTCAGGAATGGTATTTCATTTTATTTTGAGTTTGACGTTTACTATATTTTCTAGGTTTTGTTTCCTCTTTGTTATTTTATTTTTGTGCAATTATTATTTTCTAAATTCTTTTATCCCAATCCTTATTAATTTAAAAGTATGCATCATTTCAACTGGATCAAGAATAGATTTTATCATGAGTACATTTAAATCAGTTTTTTTTATTTAATATTTAAAGGTTAATTAATAACTATGAAATCCCAAGTAATCACTTTATTCATCCACTTAATTCAACATGTGAGGAAATACTCAGCATCACGTGAACAATTTGCCTAATATTAAACACTACTTCCCTCAATGCTGAAGGCAGAATATTAAGAAATTTGTCCCCTTTTATTTTATTCAACATAGGAAAAGTAGATAAGACTTATGCTTCTAACCAAGATGGAATTTAAAAAGTAGCTTTAACCTCTCATCTGAAACAAAGGAAAAATCATAAACACATTTTAAAAAGTGGTTTTCAGACATGGGACCTCTTGAAATGAAAATCAGTGATCTCTGAGATGGCATAAAAAAGTTAGGTGAGGCTCTCTTGCCCCTTATACTCCCATGTATTGCCTCGTGATAATTTTCAGACCATAATGCAGCAACAAGGAACTCAGTTCACATCAGACTGTCTCCCTAAATTGAAGTCAGAGAACCTGGAGTTTGAGGAGGCCAAGATAGTTAAGAATTTTCACTGTAGAGTACTAAAAATGAAAGAAACATACTGAGGGAATTTCAGAGGTCTAGAGAAGGTGTCAAGTCTATCAGCTGGGTACTGACAAATTCATTTGTGTGGGAAAATCAACCAGGGCTAGAAAAATAACCACTGAAAGCATTAGATGTAACCCCAGTAACATGTCTATATATATATTTTTAAACCATCAGGAAGAGTGAAAACCTCATAGCTCATGAAGTGTTAGATAGCCTTTGAAGAATGGCTTTGCCTCAGTAATAGGGAAAATTAGCCCTTGTCAAAATGCTGCTCCTGGTCTGTATGACAAAGTCAAAAGGGATAAAAACTGTTACCAAGTAACATAGCAGTATCTAAGCACAAAACTTAAGAATACAAACATACTCTAATCCAGGAAGATAAAATTAATTATATCTGGCAACCAATCAAATATTATCAGCCATGAAAATAAGCAGAAAAATGCAACTTAACAGGAAGAGAAACATCAACAAATGAAAAAGAAACACAAATTACACGGATGATAAAATTTAGTAGACAAGGATATTAGAATCATTCTTATGAATGTATTATATATGGTAAGCATATAGAAGTTAAAGGAAAGACTGAAAGCTAAGTAGAGAGAGTAAATGTATTTTAATCAAAGAGCCAAATCAAACCTCTGGAAATAAAAATTGTGATGCTCGAAATTTAAAAATGCTAGATGAAATTAAGGGCAAATTAGAGATTATAGAAGTAAATATTTATGAATTTGAAGATACAGAAATACAAACTATCAAATATGAAACACAAAGAAAATAAAGAAAATTGAAAGGAGTATTAGAAATCTATGGAATATATTTATGTGGCCTAATATGTATGTACACTGAAATACCAAAGGAAAAAAAAATAACAAAGAGGAAATTACATTAAAAAAAAATTTGAAGACATAGCAGAAAATGGAATCCACATAGAAAAAACTGAAGAAAGTGAAGAATATCATATCACAACGGATTACAGTGATTTCACATAAAACTTTAAGGGTAGCAAGAGATAAGATACTTCACTAACAAAGAACAACAAAATGATAGAAAATTTGTTGTCAGAAATGATGCAAGCTGAAAAAGTATCTCTTTAAAACAGTGGGGAAAAAAAGTCAGCACAGAACTCTTGAGCTAGTAAAGTCAAGGTTTCAAACATAAAAAGTAGCGATATTTTTCCATTAAAACAAAAGCTCAAAGAATTTATAACCAGCATTTCTGCACTGCAACAAAGATTCAAGGATGTTTTCAAGACAAAAAAAGTGACACCTGATAGAAATTTGGAACTATTCAGTTCAGTTCAGTTCAGTTCAGTTCAGTCGCTCAGTCGTGTCCGACTCTTTGCGACCCCATGAATCACAGCACGCAAGGCCTCCCTGTCCATCACCAACTCCCGGAGTTCACTCAAACTCATGTCCATCGATTTGGTGATGCCATCCAGCCATCTCATTCTCCCTCATCCCCTTCTCCTCCCACCCCCAATCCCTCCTAGCATCAAACTCTTTTCCAGTGAGTCAACTCGTCGCATTAGGTGGCCAAAGTATTGCAGTTTTAGTAAGTATGTATAAAAAAAAGTTTTCTACCATAATTAGATATCAGATATATGAAACTTGGTAACGTGAACCATGAACTTCCAGATGTTCAAGCAGGTTTTAGAAAAGGCCAAGGAACCAGAGATCAAATTGCCAATATCCGCTAGATCATGGAGAAAGCAAGAGAGTTCCAGAAAAACATCTATTTGTGCTTTATTGACTATGCCAAAGACTTTGACTGTGTGGATCACAATAAACTGTGGAAGATTCTGAAAGAGATGGGAATCCCGGACCCCCTGACCTGCCTCTTGAGAAACCTGTATGCAGGTCAGGAAGCAACAGTTAGAACTGGACTTGGAAAAACAGACTGGTTCCAAATAGGAAAAGGAGTACGTCAAGACTGTATATTGTTACGCTGCTTATTTAACTTATATGCAGAGTACATCATGAGGAATGCTGGGCTAGAAGAAGCACATGCTGGAATCAAGATTGCTGGGAGAAATATCAATAACCTCAGATATGCAGATGACATCACCCTTAAGGCAGAAAGTGAAGAGGAACTCAAAGGCCTCTTGATGAAAGTGAAAGAAGAGAGTGAAAAAGTTGGCTTAAAGCTAAACATTCCAAAGACTAAGATCATGGCATCTGGTCCCATCACTTCATGGGAAATAGATGGAAAAACAGTGGAAACAGTGTCAGACTTTATTTTTTTGTGCTTCAAAATCATTGCAAATGGTGACTGCAGCCATGAAATTTAAAGATGCTTACTCCTTGGAAGGAAAGTTATGATCAACATAGCCAGCATATTAAAAAGCAGAGACATTACTTTGCCAACAAATGTCCATCTAGTCAAGGCTATGGTTTTTCCCATGGTCATGTATGGATGTGAGAGTTGGACTGTGAAGAAAGCTGATCGCCGAAGAATTGATGCTTTTGAACTGTGGTGCTGGAGAAGACTCTTGAGAGTCCCTTGGACTGCAAGGAGATCCAACCAGTTCATTTTAAAGATCAGTCCTGGGTGATCATTGGAAGGACTGAAACTCCAATACTTTAGCCACCTCATGCGAAGAGTTCACTCACTGAAAAGACTCTGATGCTGAGAGGGATGGGGCAGGAGGAGACGGGGACAGCAGAGGATGAGACGGCTGGATGGCATCCCGACTCGAAGGACATGAGTTTGAGTGAACTTCGGGAGTTGGTGATGGACAGGGAGGCCTGGAGTGCTGCGGTTCATGGGGTCACAAAGAGTCGGACACAACTGAGCGACTGAACTGAACTGAACTGAAAGACCAAGGGGAGTAAAGTTGATATATGCAATAGTTCAATGTATACACTGTAAACATTAAAGCAAACGTTAAAAATTTTAAATGTTGAAAGAAAAAAGTGAAATCACTCAGTCGTGTCTGACTCTTTGTGACCCCATTGGCTGTAGCCTATCAGGTTCCTCTTTTGATTGGGTTTTCCAGGTGAGAGTACTGGAGTGGGTTGCCATTTCCTTGTCCAGGGTATCTTCCCAACCCAGGGGTTGAACCTCGGTCTTCTGCATTGCAAGCAGCCGCTTCACCATCTGAGCCACCAGGAAAGTATCGAAAAAGTTGAAGTGTAGTTAATCAACTAAATGATGGAAGCAAAAATTAAATCATAAAATGTAACACTCAGTTGATACAAAAGAAGCCATCAGTTCAGTTCAGTCGCTCAGTCGTGTCCAACTCTTTGCGACCGCATGAATCAGAGCACGCCAGGCCTCTTTGTCCATCACCAACTCCCAGAGTTCACTCAAATCCTTGTCCATCGTGTCGGTGATGCCATCCAGCCATCTCATTCTCTGTCGTCCCCTTCTCCTCCTGCCTTCAATCTTTCCCATCATCAAGGTCTTTTCAAATGAGTCAGCTCTTTGCATGAGGTGGCCAAAGTATTGGAGTTTCAGCTTTAGCATCAGTCCTTCCAATGAGCACCCAGGATTGATCTCCTTTAGAATGGACTGGCTGGATTTCCTTGCAGTCCAAGGGACTCTCAAGAGTCTTCTCCAGCGCCACAGTTCAAAAGCATCAATTCTTCAGCGATCAGCTTTCTTCACAATCCAACTCTCACATCCATACATGACCACAGGAAAAACCATAGCCTTGACTAGATGGTCCTTTGTTGGCAAAGTAATGTCTCTGCTTTTTAATATGCTGTCTATGTTGATCATAACTTTCCTTCCAAGGAGTAAGCGTCTTTTAATTTCATGGCTGAAATCAGCATCCGAAGTGATTTTGGAGCCCAAAAAAATAAAGTCTGACACTGTTTCCACTGTTTTTCCATCTATTTCCCATGAAGTGATGGGACCAGATGCTGTGGTCTTTGTTTTCTGAATGATGAGCTTCAATCCAACCTTTTCACTCTCCTCTTTCACTTTCATCAAGAGGCTTTTGAGTTCCTCTTCACTTTCTGCCATAAGGGTGGTGTCATCTGAATATCTGAAGTTATTGATATTTCTCCCGGCAATTGATTCCAGCTTGTGCTTCTTCCAGCCCAGCGTTCCTCATGATATACTCTGCATATAAGTTAAATAAGCAGGGTAACAATATACAGCCTTGACGTACTCCTTTTCCTATTTGGAACCAGTTTGTTGTTCCATGTCCAGTTCTAACTGTGCTTCCTGACCTGCATACAGGTTTCTCAGGAGGCAGGTCAGGTAGTCTGTTATTCCTATCTCTTTCAGAATTTTCCACAGTTTATTGTGATCCACACATTGGAGAATCCTCAAAAAACTGAAAATAGAACTGCCTTATGATCCAGCAATCGCACTCCTGGGCATACACACCGAGGAAACCAGAATTGAGACACATGTACTCCAGTGTTCATCGTAGCACTGTTTATAATAGCCAGGACATGGAAGCAAGCTAGATGTCCATCTGCAGATGAATAGATAAGAAAGCTGTGGTACATATACACAATGGAGTATTATTCAGCCATTAAAAAGAGTGCATTTGAATCAGTTCTAATGAGGTGGATGAAACTGGAGCCTATTATACAGAGTGAAGTAAGCCAGAAAGAAAAACATCATTGCAGTATACTAACGCATATATATGGAATTTAGAAAGATGCAAATGATAACCCTGTATACAAGACAGTAAAAGAGACACAGGTGTATAGAACAGTCTTTGGGACTCTGTGGGAGAGGGTGAGGGTGGGATGATTTGAGAGAATGGCATTGAAACATGTATATTATCATATGTGAAACGAATCGCCAGTTCAGAGTTGATGCATGTTACAGGATGCTCGGGGCTGGTGTGCGGGGATGACCCAGAGGGAGGATAAAGGGAGGAGGGAGGTGGAAGGAGGGCTCAGGAATGAGAACTCATGTACACCCAGGGCGGATTCATGTCAATGTATGGAAAAACCAACCAATATAATATTGTAAAATAATTAGCCTCCAGTAAAAAAAATGCTTTGGCACAGTCAATGAAGCAGAAGTAGATGGTTTTCTGGAACTCTCTTGCTTTCTCCATGATCCAGCGGATGTTGGCAATTTGATCTCTGGTGCTTCTGCCTTTTCTAAAACCTGCTTGAACATCTGGGAGTTCACGGTTCACATATTGCTGAAGCCTGGCTTGGAGAATTTTGAGCATGACTTTACTAGCGTGTGAGATGAGTGAAATTGTGTGGTAGTTTGAGCATACTTTGGCATTGCCTTTCTTTGGGATTGGAATAAAGTCTGACCTTTTCCAGTCCTGTGGCCACTGCTGAGTTTTCCAAATTTGCTGGCGTATTGAGTGCAGCACTTTCACAGCATCATCTTTCAAGATTTGAAATAGCTCAACTGGGATTCCATCACCTCCACTAGCTTTGTTCGTAGTGATGCTGTCTAAGGCCCACTTGACTTCACATTCCAAGATGTCTGGCTCTAGGTCAGTGATCACGTTATCGAGATTATCTTTGAAGCGATACAAAGAGAAAGAAAGATGAGACAGCTCAAGTAGAAAGCAAATGACAATATGTTTAATTCAAACATATCAATATTACATAACTGTTAATGATCCACCACTCCTCTTAAAAATAACATTGTCAACTGTGTAGCAAAGAATTTGCCTTCCATTACAGATGCAGAGAATGGTTTTGAAATATTTAAAAGATGCAAGTACAAGTTCAAGTTGAAAGAAACTATTTCATTTTAAAGGGGACAGATATATTCAGAATAGAAAAACATACCACATGACTTTGATCTTATACACGAGCCATTTCTCTTACATTTCAGTTTCAATTTTAATTTCAGGTAAAAACATAATTAATTCTCAACGGAACTGGGAGGCAATTATGGCATAGCTCACAGACATTATTTTTGTAGTACCCTCAGTAATTAAATGATGTATCCAGCTAGTGAAAGAAAAGGAAAGCAAAATAAGGCCATTTCAGGATAAAAACATATCCCCTTTATTTCATATTATCACTGTGACAATAAAGCTAATGATCATGGGTGAGTACTGTTTATAGTCTACTTCCCAGTACCAGTGTCTTGGATATGTAATTAAATATTGTCATAGATGGTGCACATTTGTGAGTGTAATGCTGAAATGTTAAATACTGGGCTACTCACTGGTACTTATTCATTTGGTATTTTTATTTCAAATTATCGGGTGGAGAACGTGAAGGAGAGACTGACACAACTGGTGAAATTAGAAGCATATAACAATGGTGAAAATGTCAGTTTTCACTCCAGTCCCAGAGAAAGGCAAGCCAAAGAATGTTCATAGTACCATACAATTGAGCTCATTTCACATGCTAGCAAGGGAATGCTCAAAATCCTCCAAGCTAGACTTCAACAGTATGTGAAGCAAGAAATTCCAGAAGTACAAGCTGGACTTAGAAAAGGCAGAGGCACTAGAGAGCAAATTGCCAACATCCATTGGATCATAGAAAATGCAAGAGAATTCCAGAAAAAAACATCTACTTCTGCTTCATTCACTCTAAAGCCTTGACTGTGTGGATCATAGCATACTGTGGAAAACTTCTGAAACAGATGAGAATACCAGATCACCTTACTTGTCTCCTGAGAAACCTATATGTAGGTCTAGAGGCAATAGTTAGAACTGTACATGGATCAATGGATTGGATCCAAATTGGGAAAGGAGTGTGTCAAGGCTGTATATCATCACCCTGCTTATTTAACTTCTATGCAGAGTACATCATGCAAAATACGGGGTTGGATGACTCACAAGATGGAATCAAGATTTCCAGGAGGAATGCCAACAACCTCAGATATGAAGATAAGACCACTCTAATGGCAGAAAGCGAAGAGGAACAAAAGATACTCTTGATGAAAGTGAAATAGGAGAGTGAAAAAGCTGGCTTAAAACTTACCATTCAAAAACTAAGATAATGGCATCTGGTTCCATCACCTCATGGCAAATAAATGGGGAAAAATGGAAACGGTGACAGATTTTATTCTCTTGGACTCCATAATCATTGTAGATGGTGACTGCAACCATGAAATTAAGAAAAACACTTGCTCCTTGGACAAAAAGCTTAGACAAACCTAGACAGCATATTAAAAATAGGGACATCACTTTGCCAACAAATATCTGTATGGTCAAAGCTCTGGTTTCTCCAGTAGTCATGTACAGGTGTGAGAGCTGGATCATAAAGAAGGTTGAGTGCCGAATAATTGATGCTTTGGAATTGTGGCATTAGAGAAAACTCTTGAGAGTCCCTTTGAAAACAAGGAGATCAAACCATTCCATCCTAAAGGAAATCAACCCTGAAAATTCACTGGGAGGACTGATGCTGAAGCTGAAACTCCAATCCTTTGGCCACCCTGTCTCCGGGAAAGAGTGAGGGGGGGAGAAGGGGGAGACAAAGGATGAGATGGTTGGATGGCATCACTGACTCAGTGGACGTGAGTTTGAGCAAGCTCTGGTAGACAGTGAAGGACCAGGAAGCCTGGCATGCTGCAGCTCATGGTGTTGCAAAGAGTTGGACATGACTAAGTGACTGAACAAAAAGAATAGCAATGTTGACAGCGATATTCTCGTCCAAGGTTGACATTTAAGTGTCTGTTACAGGTATATTTCCTTTGAGGCTTCCCGGGTGGCTCAATGGTAAAGAATCTGCTTGCCAGTGCAGAAGATGAAAGTTCAACCCCTGGCTTGCAAAGAGTACCTGGAGAAGGAAATGGCAACCCACTTCAGTATTCTTGCCTGGGAAATCCCATGGACAGAGGAGCCTGGCAGGTTACCGTCCATAGGGTCGCAAAAGAGTTGGACACAGCTTAGCAACTAAAAGAACAACGACATATTTCCTTTATTCACAGTGATATCTAGACGCTTTCTGTGACCCCCACCCATCCTGCCTCCTCCCTTTATCCAAACTGTCAGTATTCTTAGAATAGTGACCGCACAGGCTACAAATTCAGCCTTAGAGATATAATGGTTAAAATTTGGATTACTTTTTACCAAAAAAAGAGATAATTTATGAAAAGGTATTAACATTGACTTGAATAAGATTATGGAAAGTAGAAGGTATCTTCCCTTTAATTACAGAAAGAAGGGACCCTGGAAAATGAATTTGTCATTTATTTACAAAATTCAATGCTTCTTCATTTATAAAAGCACTCATTCGTTTATTCACCAACACATGTTTATTTCACAACTGTAATGTTCCAGACATGGAATGATCTCTTTTCACAAACAGGTCATGGTCTGGTAGAGGGAACAGCCGTTAACAACTACTAATTATATCATAGAATTCATAGTATTTGATAGAACTGTGTACCAAGCACACACATTAGAAATAAATTATAATGACTAATCTTAACTTTCAAGCTAGGGAAGAGGTAACAGTTTTGTTCGGAACATGAGAGTTACATGAGTCTGTCAGGAACAGGTGAAGGGAAGAACCTCCTAAGGAAGAAGAACTTTAATAAGAGTTGTTGTTTCTTTCACTAGAAATACTTGACTGCATATAACCCAGCAGATTTGCCTAATAAACAACAATAAATCATAGCTTATTTTGTTCAGTTCAGTTCAGTTTCTCAGTCAAGTCCGACTCTTTGCAACCCCATGGACTGCCACATGCCAGGCCTCCCTGTCCATCACCAACTCCTTGAGTTTACTCAAACTCAGGTCCAGTGAGTCGGTGATGCCATCCAACCATCTCATCCTCTGTCATCCTCTTCTCCTCCCATCTTCGATCTTTCCCAGCATCAGAGTCTTTTCAAATGAGTCACTTCTTCACATCAGGTAGCATCAGCCTATTTTGTTGTATTGTCTTAATTTCTTAAAGCTTTTCATTGATGATGCAGAGAAAGGCTAAGGCTTGGGTTTTTGCAGTCAGCACAAAGCAAATCTTGATAAAGAAGGCATGCTTATATTGAATAAAGACAGAGTAAGAGACTACCGAACTCTTGTGTCTGGTCATTCAGTGCCTATGTCAATGGCTGTTCTACTTTTCAAATGAGTTTCAGCCCTTCATATGAGGTAAGTCAGCTGGAAAAAAATGCTTCCACTATGTTGCAGAGAGAAGATGAAAATTGAATTCTTTAGTTTCTTGAAAGATCAAAGTCCCACAAGACTTCTAAGCCAAGAGCATCTTATTAATGTTGATGAATCAAAAACTGAGAACAAATTAAGAAGTCATTTTTAATTTAGAAAAAAAGATATTTTCAGTATTTGATGACTATTAAAATATAGCAATTAAAGCTTTCTTTATGAATATATGTGTGCAAACTAATATATTTTTAGAATTAGATAAATGCACATTATGTGACATAATATGATGAATGTAGGACTATGCACCTTTTCATTTATTAACCAGTTCATTTATTCAGCATGTATCATATGTTAATTCAAAATTGCTTTTAATTGTTGTTACATCAATGATATTAGGGGTAGACATGAAGAATTTTCAAGTGAATGAGATCAATTCTCTGCCACTGTAGATCTTTCAGTCTAATAGAAGATTAAGACAAGTAAGCACAGTGAAAAAATAAAGTATGAAAAATACTAAGATATGAGGAGAATGGAATGATATACAGGCACAAAACAGAGCGCATAGCCCAGACTTGGACAGATCAAAAATTTCTTAGAAGAGATTTCTAAGTTGAGACCTAGAGCATGGCAAGCATTTCCATGCTGAAACAATCCCATGCATTTGGAATATTTAAGCTGATTAGTATGGTAAATAATTGCAAAAAGCTAAGTACAGCTATAAAAAAAAAAAAAAAGCAGAAACTTTATGAGACTGTGCTAAGAGTGCAGAGATTTTTGTGATTTCATTTCTGGATTTTCTTTTTGATTACCAGAGGACACAACTGGACCAAAGAACCAGGGCAACTTGCTGTCCCTATTAACAACCCTACCAAGTATGGAGAAGAAAAACTTTAAGGAAAACTTTACTCCAAAACTTTTCGCAGAGTAATAGAATAAGGAGTTTAGGTATGAGTCTGTGATATAAACCAGAACACAAACACTTGCTTCATTCTGCCCAGTTAGTGAAAAATGCAGGTTAAAGAATGAGTAGATGTATTCCATAGGTTTTGAATCATTGTGTATTTGTTTTCATTTATCTACAAGTAATTTTTATTTCCTCTTTAATTTCTTTGGTGATCCACTGGTTTTGTAGCACATTGATGTACCTGGTTTTGTTGCTGTCACTTTCAGTTTTTTTTTTTTTGAGTAATTTATTTTTAACCTCATAATGCTGTGGTTGGAAAAGATGCTTGACATGATTTTTTATTTTATTTTATTATTTTATTTTATTTATTTTCTTATTTTATTTTCTACAGAGGCTTGCTTTGTGGTCCATCATGTGATCTGTCCTAGAGAATGTTACATGTGCACTTGAAAACAATGTACATTCTTCTGCTTTCAGGTGGAATATTCTATAAATAAAAGTTAAGTCCATCTGGACTAAGGTGTCATTTAAGGTCTGTTTCATTATTGATTTTCTGTCAGGATGATCTGTCCATTGATGTAAGTGGGTGTTAGATTCCCCTATATGACAAAACCACAGCTAACATTATACTCAAGGGTGAAAAGCTGAAAGCATTTCCTCAAGGAACAAGACTAGGATGTCATCTCTCACAACTTATTCAACACAATTTTGGAAGTCCTAGCCACAGTGATCAGAGAAGAAAAACAAATTAAAAGGAATCCAAATTGGAAAAGAAGAAGAAAGCTCTCACTGATAGCAGCTGACATGATCCTATACACAGAAAAACCTAAAGACACTGCCAGAAAACTGCCAGAGCGCATTAATGAATTTGGTAAACTGAAGGATACAAAATTAATAAAATTAACAGAAAAATTTGTTGTATATCTATAAATTAACAGTAAAAGTTTAGAGAGAGAAATTAAGGAAGCAATCCCACTCACAATCACATCCAAAATAATAAAATGCTGAGGAATGCACCTACCGAAGAAGGAAAAGACCTGTACTCCGAAAACTGTAAGACACCAAGAAACTGATGAAAGTAATCAAAGATGACACAAAGAAGTGGGAACAAATATAGTGTTCTTGGATTGGAAGAATCAATACCGTCAGAATGAATATATTACCCAAGGTAACCTACAGTATCAATGAAATGTTTATCAAATTACCAATGGTAGTTTTCACAGAAGTAGAAGAAAAAAAAATTTGTATGGGAACATTAAGTTCAGTTCAGTTCAGTTCAGTCGCTCAGTCATGTCCGACTCTTTGTGACCCCATGAATCACAGCACGCCAGGCCTCCCTGTCCATCATCAACTCCCAGAGTTCACTCAGCCTCATGTCCATTGAGTCAGTGATGCCATCCAGCCATCTCACCCTCTGTCGTCCCCTTCTCCTCCTGGCCCCAATCCCTCCCATCATCAGTCTTTTCCAATGAGTCAAGTCTTTGCATAAGGCTCTCAAGAGTCTTCTCCAGCACCACAGTTCAAAAGCATCAATTCTTCGGCAATCAGCTTTCTTCATGGTCCAACTCTCACATCCATACATGACCACTGGAAAAACCATATCCTTGACTAGACGGACCTTTGTTGGCAAAGTAATGTCTCTGCTTTTCAATATGCCGTCTAGGTTGGTCATAACTTTCCTTCCAAAGAGTAAGCGTCTTTTAATTTCATGGCTGCAATCACCATCTGCAGTGATTTGGGAGCCCAAAGAAATAAAGTTTGACACTGTTTCCCCATCTATTTCCCATGAAGTGATGGGACCCGATGCCATGATCTTAGTTTAAAGTCCCCAAATGGTCAAAGCAGTCTTGAGAAAGAAAAAAAACAGAGCAAGAGGAAATAGGCTTCCTGGCTTCAGACTATACTAAAAAGCTATGGTAATCAAAACAGCAACATACTGACACAAAAACAGACATGTAGATTGATGGAACAGGATGGAAAGAGAAGAAATAAATACACACACCTAGGGTCAATCATTCTATGACAAAGGAGGCAAGACTATACAATTAAGAAAAGACAGTGTCTTCAGAAAGTAATGCTGGGAAAACTGGACAGCTACATGTAAAAGAATGAAACTAGAACATTTTCTACATGATACACAAAATAAACTCAAAGTGGATTAAAGACCTAAATGTAAAATTGGGTACTATAAAACTCCAAAAGGAAACCATAGGCAGAATACTCTTAGACATAAATCATATCATTGTGGATCCATCTCCTAGAGTAATGAAAACAAAAATCAAAATAAGGAAATGAAATCTGATTAAACTTAAAAGCTTTTTGTTCAGCAAAGAAAACCATCAACAAAAAAAAAAGACAACCTACACAATCAGAGAAAACATTTGTAAACAATGCAACTGACAAAGGATTGATCCCCAAAATATAAAAACAGTTCACACAGCTCAACATATATATTAAAAAAAAAAGCCCAATCAAAAAATGGGCAAAAAATCTAAACAGATATTTCTCTGAAGAAGACATATATAGACAGCCAACAGACACATGAAAAAGTGATCAATGTTGCTAATTGTTACAAAAATGCAAATCAAACATACAATGAATATCACTTCACACCAATCAGAATGTCCATCATTAAAATACCTACAGATTATATATGTTGGACAGTATGTGGAGAAGAAGGATCCCTCTTATACAATTGATAAAAATATAAATTAGTACAACTATTATGAAGTAAAGTGTCAGTCAGTTCAGTTCAGTCGCTCAGTAGTGTCCGACTCTTTGCGACCCCATGAATCACAGCACGCCAGGCCTCCCTGTCCATCACCAACTCCCGGAGTTCACCCAAACTCATGTCCACAGAGTCGGTGATGCCATCCAGCCATCTCATTCTCCGTCGTCCCCTTCTCCTCCCGCCCCCAACCTTTCCCAGCATCAGAGTCTTTTCCAGTGAGTCAACTCGTCGCATGAGGTGGCCAAAGTATTGCAGTTTCAGCTTTAGCATCAGTCCCTCCAATGAACATCCAGGATTGATCTCCTTTAGAATGGACTGGTTGGATCTCCTTGCAGTATAAGGGACTCTCAAGAGTCTTCTCCAACACCACAGTTCAAAAGCATCGATTCTTCGGCGATCAGCTTTCTTCACACTCCAACTCTCACATCCATACATGACCACGGGAAAACCCGAAGTAAAGTGTGGAGGTCCCTTAAAAAACTAAAAATAGAGTAATATTTAATCCTGAAATCCCAGTCCTGGGCATATATCCATAGAAACTCTAACTCAAAAATATTCATAAACCCCAGTATTCATTGCAACACTATTTGCAAAATCTAAGAAATGGACATAAGCTAAATGTCCATCGACAGAGTAATAGATAAAGATGTGGCATATAGTTACAGTGGAATATTTTTCAGCTGTATAAAAGAATAAAATAATGCCATTTGTAGCAACATGGAAGTTCTTAGAGATTATCATACTAAGTGAAATGAACTTGACAAAGACAGATAAATGATATCACTTATATATGGAATCTAAAAAATGATACAAAAGAACTTATATACAAAACAGAAATAGATCCACACTCATAGAAAACAAATTTATGGTTCCAAAAGAGAAACAAGTGAGGGGGGAATAAATCAGGAGTGTGAGATTAATATACACACAACACTATATGTAAAACAGATGATCAACAAGTACATACTATATAGCACAGGGAAATATACTCAGTATTTTGTAATAATCTATAAGGGAAAAGTAGAAAGTATTAGTCACTTTAATTAGTTGCTCTATAAGCCTGACTCTTTGCGACCCCATGGACTGTATCCTGCCAGGCTCCTCTGTCCATGGAACCTCCCAGGCAAGAATATTGGAGTGGGTTGCCATTTCCTTCTCCAGGGGATCTTTCCAACACAGGGACTGAACCTCGGTCTCCTGCATTGCAGGCAAATTCTTTACCATCTGAGCCATCAGGGAAAAGATTCTGAAAAGATTCTACTTTGCTGTATCTAAGAAACTAACACAAAAATATACTTCACCAAACAAAAGTGAGCAGAGATATGCTTAGCTTCCCTCCCAGATCCAATCACTTTCCCTTCTCACTATTATGTAAATGCCAATATGATTTAGGTGTCATATATCCCACCCACCCTATGGAAGAGGAAACCAACCGTTTCCCCCTAAAGAAGAATGAACTCAAGAGGATTGACTAATCATTATATCACCTTTCTACCAGTGATCAGTTCAGGAATGAGCTTGTGATGTAATTTTAGTCAATATAGTCTGAAAAGAAAGACATCTGCTTCATTGACTATGATAAAAACTTTGACTGTGTGGAAGCACAACAAACTGTGGAAAGCTCTTAAAGGGATGGGAATACCAGAATATCTTACCTGTCTCATGAGAAATAAGTATGCAGGTCAAGAGGCAACAGTTAGAACTGGATGTGGAACAATGCACCGGTTCCAAATTGCGAAAGGAGTACATCAGCATGTATATTGTCACCCTTCTTATTTAACTTAAATGCAGAGTACCTCATGTGAAATGCTGGACTAAATGAAGCACGAGCTATAATCAAGATTAACAGGGGAAATATCAGCGACTTTAGATATACAGATGACACCACTCTAATGGCAGAGGTGAAGAGGAACTGAAGAACCTCTTTGTGAGGGTGAAAGAGGAGAGTGAAAAAGCTGGCTTAAAACAACATTAAAAAACTAAGACTTCCTTGCCGTCCAAGGGACTCTCAAGTCTTATCCAGCACCAGCATGGAGATCCAACCAGTCCATCCTAAAGGAAACCAACCCTGAATATTCATTGGAAGGACTCATGCTCAAGCTAAAGCTCCAATACTTTGGCCACATGATGCAAAGAGCCAACTCACTGGAGAGACCTTGATGCTGGGAAAGACTGAGGGCAGAAGGAGAAGGGGGTGTCAGAGAATGAGATGGTTACATAGCATCAACAATTCAAAGGACATGAGACTGAGCAAACTCTGGGAGATAGTGAAGAACAGGGAAGCCTGGTGTGCTGCAATTCATGGATAGCAAAAAAGCAGCACACGGCTTAGAGACTGAACAACAATGAAGAGAGATTTTCAAAAGATGACCTGAAACCGGCATGTATACAAGAGAAAATCTGAACATGAAAGGCCATCTCAAGTACTACCAAGAAGATAAATCCAATTACCAAAGTACTGTAAAGTGCTTGTTCTAATGCAGTCACACTCACTTTAAATAATATTTATGAATTGCTTTAAGGTTTGAAAAATATTTTCACATATATTTTATCATTTACATTCACAGAGCTTTGTGAGATATATTTCTTTTACAAACAAAAAAAATGTTTCATGGTTTAAAAAACAAAACTAATATCATGGCATCTGGTTCTATCATTTCATGGCAAATGGAAAGGGAAAAAGTGGAAGTAGTGACAGATTTTATTTTCTTGGGCTCCAGCATCACTGCAGATGGTGACTGTAGCCATGAAATTAAAAGCCTTTAATTTTTAGCTTGTTCCTTGGAAGAAAAGCTATGATAAAACTTAGACAGCATATTAAAAAAGCAGAGACATCATTTTGCCAATAAAGGTCCATATAGTCAAAGCTATGGTTTTTCCAATAGTCATGTATGGATGTGAGAGTTGGACCATAAAGATGGCTGAGTGTTGAAGAATTGATGCTTTTGAACTGTGGTGCTGGAGAAAACTCTTGAGAGTCTGTTGGACAGAAAGGAGATCAAACCCAGTCAATCCTAAAGGAAATCAACACTGATTTTTCATTGGAAGAACTGATGCTGAAGCTCCAATACTTTGGCCACCTAATGTGAAGAGCTGACCATTGGAAAAGACCCTGATTCTGTGAAAGATTGAGGGCAAGAGAAAAAGTGGGTGGCAGAAGATGAGATGGTTAGATAGCATCACTGACTCAATGGACATGGTTTTGAGCAATCCCCAGGAGATAGTGTAGGAGACTGGCATGCTATAGTTCATGGGGCCACAAAGAGTTGGACATGACTTAGTTACTGAATGGCAATAACAACATTGTGAATAGAAGATATTTGTTCTTCTGAATGAGCTCTCATCATCAGTTCTTGCTCTGGTTTGAATCATTTTATGTCTAACTATCCGCAACCAACATACTATAAGCCTATGGTAATGTAGTCACACTGTGAGTGAGGGGGCAGAGTGTAGAGTTGAACTGTTCAATACAATTGCCACTAGGTCTATGAGTTTACTTAAATTTAAATCACTGAAAATCAAGTAAAGCTGAAAATTCTTTTCCTAAATTACAGTAGAACTTTTTATATGCTCAATAGCCACATGTGGCTATGGGCTACCATCATACTGTGCTAATATATTAATAGAACGTTTCTGCTATTACAGAATGTTCCATTGGATAGTGCTGGCCTAGACAATCATAAAGAAACAGCACTGGAAACATCAGATTAAATCGACCCTGAAGCTTGCCCTACCTCTGGACTTCCAGATGTGTGAACCAGTAAGTGCCATTGTTGTTTAAGCCAATTTGAGCTCAGCTTTCAATTCCTTCCAGATGGAAGAGTCCTAGCTGATTAGACAGTTAAGCTGTTTAAATATTAAAAATTAAGATATTTTTTACACCAAACTAGAACTGTGATTCTTTCTAATGACAGCTCCTATCATTTTGTCTGATCCTTTAGTAAGTACTAAAAGTTTTGGTCAGTTAATAAAGGAATGATTAAATAAACTGCAAAGGTCTTTTTGCTTAATAGGGTAAACATTTTTCTCCCCAAAACTGTTTTTGGTTTCTCATTTTACTACGATTAATTTAACTTATTTGGACCACTGGACATAAAATAAATGTTCAAATTTTTTGTTAATCAAAAGTCTTACTAAAACAACCAAAAAATAATTCTTTGATTTTACAAGACAAAAGGACAGTTTATCTTCAAAGCAGTATAACCTCACATGGTTTAAAATCAAATGTAACTGTCAACCCTCTTGCACACCATCCCTTCCTATTTGTCATATTTAGGTGCTGGATGGGACTCCTTAAAGGGCGATGTAACAATAGGGGGCAATTATATTTTTGTCATGAAGCAATCACGACGCTCAGAAAAGCTCAGGCACCCATCTGTGGCTTTTGCCCAAGGGGGCACTTTTCTTTTGATAATCTCACCTATTGAACTGTCATGTTCCATTGCTCAATTAATTTAGCCCGGTAGATGGTTCAATAAAAATGTTCTCTCTATTCAGGCAATTCGATGATTCTCTCTGCCCTTTCAGACCAAACAAAATGAAATTGTGGGCATGAGTTCCTGCTGCGGCACACAAAAGCTCTCAGAGGCCTGGGTGCCCTGTGTCCTTCCTATGACTCCGGCTCTAATGCAGATGGAGAGGGAGTGGAGCTAATCTTTCTTCATCCATCTGAGAAACAGCCAAGCAACTTTTTCTATAGTCAAGACATGAAGGTTAAACAAACAACTAAAATGCCAGGTTCAGATCTGAGTCTCATAGCTGACCTCAAAAATTAAAAAATAACCCTTATATTTGAGACAGAGTAATCTTATCTGCTTTATATATATGTATATATAGTTATGCACACACACATATATACATAGAGATAGATTACATATACATGTTCTATTAATATGTTTTAGTATTTATTATAATCATTTATTATTTATCTATATATTAATGGTATTAACAGTTTATTTTATATTGGGGTATAGCCGATTAAAAATGCAATGACAGTTTCAAGTGGACAGAAAAGGGACTCAGCCATATATATACATGTATCCCACAATATATTTTGACAAAGACAGTTTGGAGTTCAAAACAGAGCTAAATGCTCATTTTTCAAGACCCTAACAACTTTTCATATTATCAAATTCTAAGGGTCTTTTTTTTTTCAAACTGATGGTCAAGAAATAAATGGATACTTACTCGATTCTTAGTGAGGTTAAGCATGCGCTTGTATATTTCTTTTAATGTAAAATTATACTGGGAATTGCCTGTTAATATATTTGCCCATTTCTTCTATTGTTTAGCTATTTTAAAAATGATTTATGGTATCTATGATGAATTTATGAAAAAAGAAACAGCTTAAGACAAGTTCTGAGTGTGATTATGGCACGATCATAAAGGAAGGACAATTCTCTCACTTATGCTTGGAGCAGACAGAAGCATCGAAATGAAAAGCAGCGAAAGATACATTTAACCACCAAAGAACTGAAGGTTGTGTGCTCCATTTGGGATCATGTTTGACACAGGATATCAAAAAATGAGAATAAATAACTTAAAGTGAGATATGGGAAAGAGCAATTGACTAAAAGCCATAGTGGATACTTTGGGAGGAATTGATATGTGCAACTACCATATATGGGGCTTCAATAATTAAAATCTACACAAAAAAGAGATCAGCATTAGCTGAGTATTAAATATGACTCTAAATCAATTTAAATGGTGACAAATAACACCTTAGATTCCGGGGAATTTAATTTAAAATGTCAAAACTATAATCATTCAATTCTCTATTTTACCTGGCAAGTGTGTGGCTAGACTATGAAAGGGATCATATCTATAAGTTAGTCTCTGGATTTCCCAACATGACCTGTAAACAGGGTCTTCTCAGTCCTATGTTTGCTCTGAATCATGATTTATAATCCCAAAATTGCTCTCAGGTGACTGGTATTAAAGTATCTCCTAAACTATGGATAGTTGAAAAAGCAAGAGAGTTCCAGAAAAACATCTACTTCTGCTTTACTGACTACACAAAGGCCTTTGACTGTGTGGATCACCACAAACTGTGGAAAATTCTTAGAGATGGGAATACCAGACCACCTGACCTGCCTCCTGAGAAATCTGTATACAGGTCAGGAAGCAACAGTTAGAACTGGACATGCAACAATAGATTGGTTCCAAATCTGGAAAGGAGTACATCAAAACTGTATATTCTCACTCTGCTTATTTAACTTATGTGTAGAGTACATCATGATAAATGCTGGACTGGATGAAGCATAAGCTAGAGCCAAGATTACTGGGAGGAATATCAATAACCTCAGATATTCAGATGACATCACACTTAAGGCAGAAAATGAGGAAGAACTAAAGAGCCTCTTGATGAAAGTGAAAGAAGAGAGTAAAAAATTTGGTCTAAAACTCAAAATTCAGAAAACTAAGATCAGGGCATCTGGTCCCATCACTTCATGGCAAATAAATGGGGAAACAATAGAACCACTGATAAACTTTATTTTGGGGAGCTCCAAAATCACTGCAAATGGTGAGTGCAGCCATGGAATTGAAAGATGCTTACTCCTTGGAAGAAAAGCTATGACCAACATAGATAGCATAAAAAAAAGCAGACACATTACTTTGCCAACAAAGGGTCTGTCTAGCCAAAGCTATGTTTTCTTCCCGTATGGATGTGAGAGTTGGACTATAAAGAAGTCTGAGTGCCGAAGAATTGATGCTTTTGAACTGTGGTGTTGGAGAAGACTCTTGAGAGTCCCTTGGACTTCAAGGAGATCCAACCAGTCCATCCTAAAGAAAGTCAGTCCTAAATATTCATTGGAAGGACTGATGTTGAAGCTGAAATTCCAATGCTTTGGCCACCTGATGCGAAGAGTTGACTCACTGGAAAAGACCCTGATGTTGGGAAAAATCGAAGGCGGGAGGAGAAGGGGATGACAGAGGATGAGATGGTTGGATGGCATCACTGACTCAGTGGACATGAATTCGAGTAAACCAGGGATTTGATGATGGACAGAGAAGCCTGGTGTGCTTCAGTCCACAGGGTCACAAAGAGTTGGACACGACTGAGCAACTGAACTGAAATGAACTATTAATATGACCTTAGTTACTCTTAGATAAAATACTTTTTAATCGATTAGTATGGAGAGGAGAGTAATATAGCAAAAAATACATTGCATTGAAAATGAAAATATTTGAGTTGACTTATTACCTATGTTAATTTTGCAAAGTTATTAATTTTTAAATATTCATTTTCTTCTGTAACAAAATAAGAATGAGTATACTTATTCATACTATTCATGGGGCTCCCAAGGCAAGAATACTGAAATGGTTTGCCATTTTCTTCTCTAGCGGACCACATTTTGTCAGAGCCCTCCATCATGACCTGCTGTCTTGTGTGGCCCTACATGGCATGGCTCATAGTTTCATTGAGTTAGGCAGGGCTTTGCTCCATGTGATCAGTTTGGTTAGTTTTCAGTGATTGTAGTTTTTATTCTATCTGCCCTCTGATGGAGAAGGATAAGAGGCTTGTCAAAACTTTCTGATGGGAGGGTCTGCCTGTGGGGGAATCTGGGTCTTGCTCTGATGGACAGGGTTCAGTTCAGTTCAGTTCAGTCACTCAGTCGTGTCCGACCTTTTACGACCCCATGAATCACAGCACGCCAGGCCTCCCTGTCCATCACCAACTCCCGGAGTTCACTCAAACTCATGTCCATCGAGTCGGTGATGCCATCCAGCCATCTCATTCTCTGTCGTCCCCATCTCCTCCCACCCCCAATCTCTCCCAGCATCAGAGTCTTTTCCAGTGAGTCAACTTGTCGCATGAGGTGGCCAAAGTATTGGAGTTTCAGCTTTAGCATGAGTCCTTCCAATGAACACCCAGGATTGATCTCCTCTAGTAATGCTCAGTAAATCTTTAACTCAAGTTTCTGTTAATGGGTGGGGATGTGTTCCCTCCCTATCATTTGGCCTGAGGCTAAACTATGATGGGGTAATGGCAGTAGTGGCAACCTCCCTCAAAAGGACTTATACCAGCACTCCGTGGCTACCTGTTGTATTGACTGTTGTGTTCAGTGCCCCTGACCCTGTGGCAGGCCTGAGAGACAGAGTGCCTGAAGAACTACGGACAGAAGTTCACAACATTGTACAAGAGGCACTGACCAAAACCATTGCAAAGAAAAACAAATTCAAAAAGGCAAAATGGTTGTCTGAGGAGGGCTTACAAATAGTTGAGAAAGGAAGAGAAATGAAAGGCAAAGGAGAAAAGGAAAGATATACCCAACTGAATAAAGAGTTCCAAAGAATAGCAAAGAAAGATAAGAAAGCCTTCCTCAGCAATCAATGCAAAGAACTAGAGGAAAACAATAGAATGGGAAAGACTAGAGAAAATTAAAGATACCAAGGGAACATTTCATGAAACGATGGGCATAATAAAGGACAGAAATGGTATGGACCTAACAGAAGCAGAAGATATTAAGAAGTGGTTGCAAGAATATTCTGAAGAACTATACAAAAAAGATTTTAATGACTCAGATAACCATGATGGTGTGATCATTTACCTAGAGCTGGACATCCTGGAGTGCAAAGTCAAGTGGGCCTTAGGAATCATCACTATGAACAAAACTAGTGGAGATGATGGAATTCCCATTGAACTACTTCAAATCCTCAAAGATGATGCTGTTAAAGTGCTGCACTCAATATGCCAGCAAATTTGAAAAATTCAGCAGTGGCCACAGGACTGGAAAAGGTCAGTTTTCATTCCAATCCTGAAGAAGGGCAATGCCAAAGAATGTTCAAATTGCTTTACAATTCCACTCATTTCACACGCTAGCAAAGTAATGCTCAAAATTCTCCAAGCCTTCAACAGTACATGAACCAAGAAATTCCAGATGTTCAAGCTGGATTTAGAAAAGGCAGAAGAACCAGATATCAAATTGCCAGCATCCACTAGATCATAGAAAAAGAAAGACAGTTCCAGAAAAAACATCTACTTTTGCTTCATTGACTATGCTAAAGCCTTTGACTGTGTGGATCACGACAAACTGTGGAAAATTCTTCAAGAGATGGGAATACCAGACCACCTGACTTGCCTCCTGAGAAATCTTATGCAGGAAAGGGAGCAACAGTTTAAACCAGACATGGAATAATGGACTGGTTCCAAATTGAGAAAGAAATATGTCAAGGCTGTATAATGTCACCTTGCTTTTTTAACTTATATGCAGAGTACATCATGTGAAATGCCTTGTTGGAAGAAAAACAAGTGGGAATCAATATTGCTGAAAGAAATATCCATAACTTCAAATACGCAGATGACACTACCCTTATAGCAGAAAAAGAAGAACTAAAGAGCCTCTTGATTAAAGTGAAAGATGAAAATGAAAATGTTGGCTTAATACTCAACATTCAAAAACTAAGATCATGGCATCCAGTCCCATCATTTCATGGTAAATAGATGAGGAAACAGTGGAAACAGTGACAGATTTCATTTTCTTGGGCTCCAAAATCACTGCAGGTGGTGACTGTAGCAATGAAATTAAAAGACACTTGCTCCACGGAAGAAAAGCTATGACAAATCTAGACAGTTTATGAAAAGCAGAGACATTACTTTGCTGACAAAGGTTTGTCTAATCAAAGCTGTGGTTTTTCCAGTAGTCATGTACGGTTATTAGAGTTGGACCATAAAGAAAGCGGAATGCCAAAAAATTGATGCTTTGGAACTGCGGTTTTAGAGAAGACTCTTGAGAGCCCCTTGGACTGCAAGGAGATCAAATCCATCAATCCCAAAGGAAATCAGTTCTGAATGTTCATTCCTGAAGTACTGATGCTGATTTTATGAAGTTCAAATCAATCCTGAAGTACTGATGCTGAATCTCCAATAGTTTGGCCACCTGATATGAATAGCTGACTCATTAGCAAAGACCCTGATGCTGGGAAAGATTGAAGGCAGGAGAAGAAGTGTACGACAAAGGATGAGATGGTTGAATGGCATCACCGACTCAATGGACATGAGTTTGAACAAGTTCTGGGAGTTGGTGATGGCAGTGAAGCCTGGTGTGCTGTAGTCCATTTAGTCACAAAGAGTCAGACATGATTGAGCAACTGAACTGATACTTGTGCAAGACAAGAATCAAATTAATTAATGTATGTGATAGAAATATGTAAGATGCTTTAAAATTAAAAATATTATTTTTCTGTATCTAAAGGTATTTGAAATAAAACATAAAGAAGCATGGATATGAGATTTTAAGCACAAGAACAAAAATCAAAAGTTTCTTTAGAAAATCTAAGGCTAAGATTAGTTGCTAATGAAAGGAGCTCTCAACTTTGTGCTTCTTAGAAGAAAAGGAAAATCGGAACATTTAAGTAGGGATCCAGAATAGGTTACCCTAAAGAAAAATAATTCAGCCATGTCATTCCCAATGATAAATTTACCTTGAGCACAAAATTTTAAAATTCTCAAGAAAAGTCTGTTAGTAGCTTACTTAACTAAAAACTCCTTGAAATGATCTCAGAGATCCTAAGAAGTTTAATTTTACTTGTAGTCATCCAATAAAAGCCTGACTTTATTTCCTATCTCAAACAGTCACTTTAGTTTTCTAGCCTTAATTCTTAATATTTTTTAAAAAAATAGAAATCTAGATCAGTGGATCTAAGGCTGGTATATTCTGCCATCTTAAACAAGATCTTAAAATGGAAGAGAATATATCAATTTAGTCCTACCCCAGGGGCTTCCCTGGTGCCTCAGACTGTAAAGAACCTGCCTGCAAAGCAGGAGACCTGGATTCTATTCCTGGATCAGGAAGATCCCCTGGAAAGTGGCTACCCACTCCAGTATTCTTGCCTGGAAAATTCCATGGACAGATGAGCCTGGCAGGCTGCAGTCCATGCGGTGGCAAAGAGTCAGACAAGACTGAGCAACTAACGCTTTCATTTTAGAACATCCCCAAAATATGCTCATCGTTTACCGTTCCACTTTTTAACAATCTAAGGAACAGAACAATTAGGACCAGCATAAAGTTTAGATGCATAGCAGCTTCATTCATGTAGATGCTTCATGATTTATAAGCTACTGTCATATAGCTTGTCTAGTGAACAACTGGTCAGTATTTAACAAAATAATGTAAGCAAAATACTTGGGAAATTGCCTAGTACATGACAAACACTCAATTAATAATAGCTATTATTATTATTTTATTAATAGCAGGTTGCTCATATAGCTTTTAAGAGTGTCCATTATTATACCACTATAAAAATAAACTAAAAAAAAAAAAAAACTAAGAATTTTCCAATGTTTCAAAATAAAAGTTCAATAGTCATGTAAGGAAAGTAACAGTTTATTTGAAAAAAATACGTCTTTTAAAAACTTTCCAACATTTCTTTTTCTCCACATTCCAACAAAATGTCTTACCATGTAGGGAAGCTTAGAGGATTATGAATCTTTCAGAGCCAATGTGAGTGAGGCAAACTTATGTTTATAATTTCTGTCTGTGAACTTCAATAGCTGTAATTTTAAAATCACACTAATGTTTACTTCTTTGGAATATAAGAAACACAGCCCTTTTACAGGACTACTTCTATAAACTGTGCTGCCTGTATGTAATGGGATAAGTTATGGCCTAGAATTCTAAGGAGCAGTCCTTGTGTATTTGAATATGAACTGTTTATGAACAAGGAAAGAATAAGTCCCATTTCCCAACGCAATTGATGACAGAAACTCACAAAGGCTAGTCATGTCCTATTTTAAAACATATGTACGTACCAGTGCTTAATTTTGGCAATCACTTTTCATAGATATGCTATTTTGATAATAAATTCTTTTTTTCTTAACTCAATTTTTTTGTAGGCACGTAATTTTAGCCACCATATTGATAGCTACTAACAAAAAGTAATGAACATGCATATAAAATAATTTCACAGTTTTTGTAGACGTCTGTTTATTTTATTGGTAGTCACAAATCAGTATTAGAGCCCTCTATGAATGAAACATACTACTGCTATTTAAGTAAATATACATGTAAAATTACCTCTAATTTTTTCCTAGACTACACAGTAACTGAAAATTTAATATAAAATCTTTCAAAAACTTAAATGCAATTCCAGCAAATCAGTTATTAATAGAGAAAGAACACTGTTATCAGTAGGATTTGCCAGGGGTTTATATTAATTTAGAAATAAAAGATCTCGAAAGTCGAAAAAAGATCTGGTAGCTTCTGGAAAATAGGCTAATGTTCTCCAAGTATGAACGTCTGCTAATGGTTTTGATTGCTCTAACAGGATCTTCTGTGAAAGCTGACAATCAACTTCCTGCAATGTATTAAAACACACATGAGCAGGAAGAAGGAGCAACACTTTCACTGAGACCTTTTGCAAGATGCCAAGGTAACCAGCTGTAGATAATGCACGCAAACACACCCTAAGACTGCATTTTGTTGTCGTTGCTCAGTTGCCAAGTCCCGTCCGAATCTTCCCGACCCCATGGACTGCACCGTAGCCAGGCTTCCCTCCTTAGAAGACTGCATTCAAGGAGATTGAAAGGAATTTTAGAGACGTGAAGCCACAAGCTAGCAAAGTCTTTTGGAAACATTCTGCCACTCCTTGGAGATTAAGCTTGGAACAAAACACACTGGTTTTAAGAGTCTAGTACTAAAGTGTACAGGTGGATTTCTATTTTTTTAGCATGTTTTCTGTTTTCAATGTGCTCTTGGGAGAAAGTCACAAATAAGTCACTTGGCTCCTGTCCATTTTTAAATTTCTAATTTTGCACATATCACTCTGCATTATCTCCTTAGAGTGAAAGAAAAAGTCATTCCATCATGTCTGACTCCATGTGACCCCAGGGAATTCTCCAGGCCAGAATACTGAAGTTGATAGCTTTTCCCTCCTCCAGGGGATCTTCCCAAGCCAGCGATTGAACCCAGGTCTCCCTCATTGCAGGCGGGTTCTTTACCAGCTGAGCCACAAGGGAAGCCCAAGAATACTGGAGTGGGTAGGCTATCCCTTCTCCAGCATATCTTCCCAACCCAGGAATTGAACTGGGGTTTCCTGCATTGCAGGTGGATTCTTTACAGATTGAGCTATCAGGGAAGCCCCTCCTTAGAGTTAGGATGCAAATTCCATAAACAACCATTTCTCAAGAGAATTAGTTTATTAGTTGTGTTTATGAATCAACTTTTGACATCCATAAAGATATTACAAATGCCAGGAATGTGATTATAGTTTCATTCTTTGTGAAAATATCAAAAATTTCAAGTATTAAAAGGGCAGGGCTTTACTGAACAATTTTCCTTATGATTTTTTGTTGCAGAGGTATCATCTTATAATTTTGAAAAATCATCCAAAAATTTACCATCATGTGCAATCAACAGTTTTCATTTTTTAGCATACTTGCTTAGTATCTGTATAGCAGTGATATTTAAATGTTGCACTCTACCCATTCAACTCCTTTCAGAATCTTTTCAAGAAAATACATTCCCCAATTTGATATTTAAGGGTGTTTCCCCAGGCCATCTTCATTATTTTTTATTAATTTCTAGTTATTTGTTCCTGAAGCCTGTTGGATAAAGAATCTTTTTTTTTTTCCTGGAAAAAAATGAAAGCATTAACACAAGTTGCTTGAGCTCTCCTCCTCTAAGATTCAAAATAGAAAAGAAAAATACCTCATTGTTTAACAAAAAGATTGAAGATAATTTGCAAGCTTCTTTGTATTTTACAGGCAGTGACTTCAGCAGCAATGAATATGGATCTGTCGGTGAACTTGAATAACTGTCTGTGATAAATTTAATTTTTAATTGTCTTTATATGTACAATAATCCATATTTGGGAAATGCTTCCATGGTTCGTAGAAACTGAGTTACTTAGTCTAAGAGGCAACATGAAACACATCAGATTCAATACAAAATAAATCCATATTATATCACCCATTCCAATTTTTTCTTTTTGGTATTACAAAGAATGACAATAAAAGAAAAAAACAACCCAATTGAATGGATAAAACTCATAATGTAATCTGATGTAACACAGGTAATGAAGTAGTAAGGTTTGGGGATTACTATGCCTACGGGATTTCTGAGTACATTTGTTTTTTTCAGTCCTTGCATTATCAACACGATAAAGCCCAAAAGCAGCCAGCAAGTATCTTCTTCCCTATTTCTTACCCTCCCATAGTCTCCTTCCCTTCCCTATTTATTGGGTCAGCCAAAATTTCACTTGGTTTTTAAGTAAAAATAAGACACGTTTTTCATTTTCACCAAGAACTTCATTAAATAACGTATTCACCATTTTGTTCCATTTTTTTCCTGCCATTTTTCAGGCAACTTCATAACTCCATCCTCCCAAAATTTTTAATTTTTTTGAGCAAAGAGCTATTCCGGGTGCCTTTTACATTTTCCCAGGGAACTGAAATTTTTTCCATTAAGAGAATTTTGTAAAGACTGAAATAAATAGAAATCCAAAGGTGCAATGGCTGGTGAATAGTCATGCTGTAGCAGTTTTTGCCTGATCATCAAAGATAGATGTGGTCTTAAGTAATTCCAGTGGAAAATTATGCATTTTCTGTTCCAGACACTTTTCAAGTGCTGATTTCAATTGGTCTAATTGGGAGCAGTACTTGCTGGAATGTAACGTTTGGTTTTCTGGAAGGAGTTTATAATAGAGGATTCCCTTTCAACTCCATCATATACACTGCTGCTGCTGCTAAGTCGCTTCAGTCATGTCCGACTCTGTGCGACCCCCATAGACGGCAGCCCACCAGGCTCCCCCATCCCTGGGATTCTCCTGGCAAGAACACTGGAGTGGGTTGCCATTGCCTTCTCCAAAGCATGAAAGTGAAAAGTGAAAGTGAAGTCACTCAGTCGTGTCCGACTCTTAGCGGCCCCATGGACTTCAGCCTACCAGGCTCCTCCATCCATGGGATTTTCCAGGCAAGAGTACTGGAGTGCCTGGAGAATCCCAGGGATGGGGGAGCCTGGTGGGCTTCCGTCTATGGGGTCGCACAGAGTCGGACAAGACTGAAGTGACTTAGCAGCAGTACTGGAGTGGGGTGCCATTGCCTTTCACCTTTAGATGAAAACCGGGCTCTAGTGTACTTGGTGGTGGCTCATTTCACTTGCCACGTAATCTCTTTCATTCCACATTATCGTACGGTATCCGCTTTTCATTGCCCATCACAGTTTGTTTTAAAAATGGAACACTTTGTTATGTTCCAGTAGAGAATCTCATGCAGAAAAGAAGTCAAGATTTTCCTGCTTAACTTAGGTGGAACCCAAACATCAAAATGATTAAAATAGCCAGGTTGGTGCAAATAAGTTTCAACATTTGATTTGGATATTTTGAGTATGTCAGCTGTCTCCTGCATGCTATAACATTGATTGTTCTCAATTAATGTC
Organism: Moschus berezovskii; assembly: GCF_049115385.1. Taxonomy (NCBI): domain Eukaryota; kingdom Metazoa; phylum Chordata; class Mammalia; order Artiodactyla; family Moschidae; genus Moschus; species Moschus berezovskii. The sequence goes on from NC_142467.1 coordinate 13,284,366, forward strand.
TCTATTTGATTGCTATCAACTTCAACTGATCTACCTGACCCTGGATCATCATCCAGCAAGGAATTTCTAATGCATAACTTAGCAAACCACTTTTGACATATTTGATCTGTCACAGCACCTTCTCTATACACAAAACCTTGTTTTGCATTTCAATTGTGTTTTCACCTTTCTTGAAGTAATAAAGCAAAATGTGCTGGAAATGTTGCTTTTTTTCTCTTCCATCTTCAGTAATAAAATGGCTTCACAAAAATTCATCAATTTTCATAATTTTTTAAGTTCATGCTGATATGACAGATTTCAAAATACAATCTAACAAAACTGTTCAAATGAAATTAAAAACAACTAAGCACTACTAGAGCCATCTTATGGGGAAAAAACAAAACACACAAATGAATCTTTTGCCCAATCCAGTAACTTCTACTACACATCTGTGAATGAGAAGGCAATGGAGCAAGAATCTATTTCCTTGAATCTCTCTGGTAAGTAATAACATCTGGACAAGATTCAGATCAGACTTAGGGATAAAGTTCATACTGGCAGACAGGCTTCTGCTATCTTTCCAGTTCTGCTACACTAAAATAATAGAGATCCATGAAAAGAGGCCCCTAAGTCTGGACACTGTAGCTAAGCATAAGCATAGCAAAGAGTGGTGAAAACTGCCAAAAGCTGTTTCCTCAGAAATGATCATTTGAGTTAAGTTCTGAAAAATACTGTTTTCCTATGAAGTGTTGAGATACAATTTGACTTCTATGTGGACTTCTATGTGGACTTCTTTCTCTTATCTAGAACCTAATAATTTTGACCCATTCCTAAATGGTCAATGAACAGTCATCAAGGGGCAAGACTTACAAGAAAATACACAAACCACCGCCCCTCACCTGTAGTAGTTTAACTTACCAAACAGAGAAAAGGCAAATTTCCTGTGTAATCTCTCCCACCAGACACATGTATTAGCAAGTTTAGGCAGAAGTACAGAGAGGAGACTGAGAATGCATCTCTTTCATAAGCTTGAAAAGAGATGAGGACAGGGTTCTCAAGTGAGCCAATGAAGCCTAGCACGCACTGATTGTAGTCTCTGATGGCTAAGCTCTATGTTTATTTAATTGTGTATGTGTACTAAGTCATACGCCACTCTATGTGACCCTATGGACTTTAGCCCGCCAGGCTCCTCTCTCCATGGGATTCTCCAGGCAAGAACACTGGAGTGGGTTGCCATGCCCTCCTCCAGGGGCTCTTCCCCCACCAGGGATCGAACCTGCATCTCCTATGTCTCCTGCATTGGCAGGTGGGTTCTTTAACATTAGTGCCACCTGGGAAGCCATTTATTCAAGTAAATAAGGTAAAAGAAGGAAGGTTTATCCACATTTCATTCTTAGGTTACCAATCATAACTCATCACACTTATTTTCAAAAGCAAATATATATTAGAACACAATTCAAGCAATAGTCAGTGAACATTTAATATATGTTTGACACTGAATGATAAGGCAGTAAAATTGAGTAGGACACACTCTTTGTCTTCCATCTGTTCACAGTTATATGAGGAGAAGAGATATGAACTCAGCTAACTCAACACTACACGGCGGTTCTACTGAGACTCCTGCAAGAGTAGAGAGAGCTAGGAATTGATCCTCTGACTGGGGGTGCAGGGTGGGGTCAGCAAAGGTTTACAAAGTGCTTGGAGGATGACTACAGACTGTTGTTGTCGAGATACTAAGTCATTTCCAACATTTGCGACTCCCTGGACTGTAGCCCACCAGGCTCCTCTGTCCATGGGATCATTCCAGCAAGAATACTGGAGTGGGTGGCCACGTCCTTCTCCAGGGGATCTTCTGACTCAGCGATCAAACTCACATCTTCTGCATTGGCAGGCAGATTGATTATCACTGAGCCACCAGGGAAGCTTGACTACAGATCACAATCATAGACAGGAATGGAAGAATGGCAGTGCTTAAGCGAGGGTTCAGGAGGAGGAAAGAACATACCGTATTCTGAGACTGGTTGACAGGAACCCATGAGTACACCCTAGTGCACACGAGCAGCTGTGGCAAGTGATGCAGCTGGAAAGGCAAGCCGGGCCCTGACTGTGGCCCAGTTGAACTTGTGTCACAGGCTTTAAAAGAAAATGCTGACAGTCATGCAGGAAAGGAGAAGCAGACATAGCTAGAATTTTAAAAGCCTTTCTAACATAATGAGACAATTCTGAAATCAATTAGGATAAAAACAGTGGGAGTAGAAAGGAGAGGACAGATGTCAGAGATGTTTTGGAAGTACAGGACATTGTGATAGTGTGAGACAAGTAAGGAAAAAGAGACAAGATGCATCTATGTAAGGGCAAATGATTACGTCATTAACAGGAAATACAAGAGGACGTAGAGATTTGAGGTCTAGATGGAGCATGAAAAAATAATTCACCAGTTTCTGACAGGTCACACTGAGAGTTCTATGAGTGATCTAACTGACGCTGTCAGGAGGTCGGTGAAAGTCAGACTGACGAGGTAGAACTGAGACCTGCCTAGGGGTCAGTGAGGACCACAGCCATGGTATCGGCTCAGGCTGGGTGGAGGGGAGATAGCCCGCAGTCTCCTACGCCCTGTGCACTAGGGTCTAGAATTTAAACAAAAGTCCTTTAGGATATCAGACACTGCTCTCTTAGACCACTGTTCCAACAATCACTGTTTGTGTACCCCTCCACAGTTAGCGGAGAAGGCGATGGCGCCCCACTCCAGTACTCTTGCCTGGGAAATCCCATGGATGGAAGAGCCTGGTAGGCTGCAGTCCATGGGGTCGCTAAGAGTCGGACATGACTGAGCGACTTCACTTTCACTTTTCACTTTCACACATTGGAGAAGGCAATGGCAACCCACTCCAGTGTTCTTGCCAGGAGAATCCCAGGGACAGGGGAGCCTGGTGGGCTGACATCTGGGGTCGCACAGAGTCGGATATGACTGAAGTGACTTAGCAGCAGCAGCCACAATTAGCATCAAACGCATTCAGTTCTACTATTTTCCTTCTATCATTTTCAACTATCAATTCCTTCAGCTACTCTGTTAACTATCTTCTAAACATTTTCTAAGTCTATTCACTTTCCATTACAAGTACCCATGTCCAAGGTATATTTATTCCTCACCTGGATTTTTGTAAGTGCTCTTAAAAAATATTATGGATATTTTAAAATGTGATTTGCATAAAAGTAATGGGGGTATTACAACACTCCCATATGTCAACCACTTATATCAAGGTTTGCTGTACTAGCGTGTGAGATGAGTGCAATTGTGCGGTAGTTTGAACATTCTTTGGCATTGTCTTTCTTTGGGACTGGAATGAAAACTGACCTTTTCCAGTCCTGTGGCCACTGCTGAGTTTTCCAATTTTGCCAGCATATTGAGTGCCCATTTTCACAGCATCATCTTTTAGGATCTGAAATAGCTCAACTGGAATCCCATTACCTCCACTAGCTTTATTGGTAGTAATGCTTCCGAAGGCCCACTTTATTTCACATTCAGGATGTTTGGCTCTATGCGAGTGATCACACGATCATGGTTATCTGGGACATTAAGATTTTTTTTATAGTTTTTCTGCGTATTTTGCCACTTCTTCCTAACATCTTCTGCCTCATTTAGATCCACATCATCTGTCCTTTATTTGTCCATTTTTGCGTGAAATGTTCTGTTGCTGTCTCTAATTTTCTTGAAGAGATGTCTAGTCTTTCCATTCTATTATTTTCCTCTATTTCTTTGCATTGTTAACTTAGGAAGCCTTTCTTATCTCCCCTTCCTATTCTTTAGAACTCCGCATTCTGATGGGTATGTGTTTCCTTTTCTCCTTTGCCTTTGCTTATCTTCTTTTCTCAGCTATTTTTAAGGCCTCTTCAGACAACCGTTTTGCCTTTTTGCATTTCTTTTTCTTGGGGATGGTCTTCATCACCGCCCCCTGTACAATGTCCAGAACCTCCATCCATGTTCTTCAGGCACTCTATCATATCTAATCCCTTGAATCTATTTGTCACTTTCACTGTATAATCATAAGGGATTTGATTTAGCTCATATCTGAATGGTCTAGTGGTTTTCCCTACTTTCTTCAATTTAAGTCTGAATTTGGCAGTAAGGAGGTCATGATCTGAGCCACAGTCAACTCCTGGTCTTGTTTTTGCTAACTGTATAGACCTTCTCCATCTTCAGTTGCAAAGAATATAATCAATCTGATTTCCGTATTGACCATCCAGTGATGTCCATGCATAGAGTCATCTCCTGTGTTGTTGGAAGAGGGTGTTGGCTATGACCAGTGCGTTCTCTTGGCAAAGCTCTATTTGCCTTTGCTCTGCTTCATTTTGTACTCCAAGGCCAAATTTGCCTGTTACTCCAGGTATCCCTTGACTTTCCACTTTTGCATTCTAGTCCCCTATGATAAAAGGACATCTTTTTTGGTGTTAGTTCTAGAAGGTCTTGTAGGTCTTCACAGAACTGTTCAACTTCACCTTCTTCAGCTTTAGTGTTTGGGACATAGACTTGGATTACTGTGATATTGAATGGTTTGCCTTGATAACAGAGATCATCCTGTCATTTTTGAGATTGGATCCAAGTACTACAATTCAGACTCTTTTGTTGACTGTATCAGCTACTGTATGTCTTCTAAGGGATTTCTGCCCACAGTAGTACATATAATGATCATCTGAGTTAAATTCACTTATTCCTCTCCATTTTAGTTCCCTGATTCCTAAAATGTCTATGTTCACTCTTGTCATCCCCTGTTTGACCACTTCCAATTTACCTTGATTCATGGACCTAACATTCCAGGTTCCTATGCAATATTGCTCTTTACAGCATTTGACTTTATTTCCATCACCAGTCACATACACATCCTCTTCATTCTTTCTGGAGTTATTTCTATACTCTTCTCTAGTAGCATATTGGGTAACAACTTCCCTGGGGAGTTCTTATTTCAGTGTCCTATCTTTTTGCCTTTTTCACACTGTTCATGAAGTTCTCGAGGCAAGAATATTGAAGTGGTTTGCCATTCCCTTCTCCAGTGGACCACATTTTGTCAGAACTCTCCATTATGACCCACCTATTTTGGGTGACTGTACAAGGCATGGTTCATAGTTTTTGTGAATATTGTACATTTTTGTGGATATGGTACATTTCATAATGACTACTAATTTAAGTATCTTTTTACATATTATGCCCTTTATATCACGGTTGTTAATTATAATTCTTTCTACTTTTATAGCTTTAAAGTGAAAGTCACTCAGTAGTGTCCAACTATTTGTGACCACATGGACTGTAACCTTCTGTCCATGGGATTTTCCAGGCAAGAATACTGGAGTGGGTTGACATTTCTTTCTCCAGGGGCTCTTCCCAACCCAGGGATCAAACCCAGGTTTCCCACATTGCAGGCAGATTCTTTACTGTCTGAACCACCACGGAGCCCCGTATAGTTTTAGAGGATTAAAAGTAGTTCGTGTTGAGAATCCCCAGAAGGAATGGTGCAAATCATTTATAAGCAGGCTGTATGCTTACTGAGAGTTTCACTGGAATAAAAATTAACCCCGATGGGTTCCAGCCTCAGGTGAATTGTTTTCTCAGTGTGTGATGCTGAGCACTTGCCATTTTTGGCTTCAGTTTTCTCATGGGAGAATTAAGGGGACAAATCAGGAAAACGTGTATTCCTTTATAATTCTTCCCTGGGATTGGGATAGGGTCCTAAATTACGAATATACTTCACAGTTTTATCTATGGAAATTGAATTGAAAATGATCAAGCTGATTGATGAAGCTTCACTGTGTCTTCCAAGATAGTAAAATGTCATCATCACCACCTGCAAAAAGAAAGGTGTATGTAGAAGGTTTAGAACTGAAAGAGAATTAGGGGTTGCATCTTGTCCAGCTGTTCTCTTTTACTGCTGAGAAAACTGACATAGAGGTGACTTCTTTTTGCCCAAAATCATATGGTCAAGGTAGTTAGCATCAGTGCTAGAACTTGATTGTCTTGACTCAAGCCCAAGGCTGCTTCCTCACCTCATCCCCATTATTACTTGCTGTCTAACAGTGAAGACAATATTGGTGTACATGTCTCTAGCTATATTTGTTGATGAGCTATTGGATAGAGACAGAATCAAATAGCTATTATAATTAGCTAATGTATAGTATCAGCTTCCAGAAGTGTACTTCAGACCTTAAGCTTTATTAGAAAGATGTGATCTTTTCACAACACCTTGTAGGCTAAATTTCAGGCTGTTGTAAAAAACTAGTTTACGTTTAAAAGTAAATACTAACTTTAAAAAAACAGAGATGGAATGGCTAATAATATACACGCATAAACTGATGGCTATGAACAACTTTTGAACACAAGAGTAACTTTACCTGAAATTACTAAATTTGATTTGAAATTATAATATGTATTTCATTATGTAAATTGTCCATGTGTTTCACAAATTTTTTTTTCCCATATAAACATCTGTGCTTACATTAAAGCTAAAGTTTTCTTTATTTTCTGTACTCAAAAGCAAATATATGACTTATTTTAAAATTTCTTGTATGATACCATCCTTCTTACCTTCCTTCCTTCCCTAAATATGCACTGAACATCTTCCATGTGAGAATTATGCTAGATAATGAGGATATGAAATGAACAAGATAGACATGGTTCCCATCTTGGTGAATTTTACAAGATAGTTCAGAGGTATACAAGTCACAAAAATGAATATAAATTATACTTTGGCAAGATTTATATATATATATATATATATATATGATATTATAAAATACAGAGGAACTAATTTAGATTGAATTGAAACAATGGAAGGACCAGTAATTGCCTTTTGAAGGAAATGACACAAGTTAAGACTTGCAAAATGAATATGTGTGAAGTAAGGTAAGGCATGAGAAAACACCCTTACTGACTGCTACTGCTACTGCTAAGTCACTTCAGTCGTGTCCGACTCTGTGCAACCCCATAGACGGAAGCCCACCAGGCTCCCCCGTCCCTGGGATTCTCCAGGCAAGAACACTGGAGTGGGTTGCCATTTCCTTCTCCAATGTGTGAAAGTAAAAAGTGAAAGTAAAGTCGCTCAGTCCTGTCTGACCCCTAGTGACCCCACAGACTGAAGCCTACCAGGCTCCTCCATCCATGGGATTTTCTAGGCAAGAGTACTGGAGTGGCTTGCCATTGGTTGCATTAAATACAAGTAGAGCTAAAATTGTGAAAGACCGAGCAAGTTTAAAGAATTCCAACTAAGTTGCAATAAAGGAGTTCATGCAGAAGATAAGCATACAGAACGAAGGAAATATCTAAGATGAGGCTGAAAAGGCAGATGGCTAATTCTCAGATTCTGATAAGTTTCCTGCAGAATCTCATCACTGTTACACATTGTCTGAACAACAAAACCTGTCCCAGGGCCAGTCCTTCTACGCTCCAAAGAAATGTTTTAACTATAGTGGTTTAATAAATCTTTTCTTCCTTTTTATCTATTTCTTGATAATATTTGCCCTGCCTTGAAGAACAGCATCATTTTCCTAGCAACTTTGAACAGACTTGTGAATCACTGGCATAATCCAGGCTTTTGAGATTAAAGAATTTTTGAAAACAATTTTTTTGAAAAGAAAGAAGATAGACTATTGCCCTTGGAAGTTAGTGGTGATCTGCAAGGCTGTCTGGTGCACTCGTTAAAAAGGAACTGGAAATGCTTTCATCACTCACTATTATGAAGGATTCCAGAACATATTGATTCAGGTAATTCATGTATACTTTCACAGACACTGAACCTTTGCTATGTACAAAGAGCTCTCTCAATTTTAAGGAGAGGAAACAGCAGCTTGAAATTGATCAAAGCTAGTAGCTGGGTTTTCTGTCCCTATTTTTTAAGTTCTCTGGTAGAAGAGCATGTTGTCTTAAAAGCCTGAAAACTATTGTACACAGGAAAGAATTATCTGTGGGATTATTTAGTGTTGATGTTTCACTGATTGTGGTCATTTCCCAGCTCCCCAAGTACTCTCTGAGAAGATCCAATATCATCAATCAATAGTGTCAGAAGAATGTTTTACTAACTTATTTTTCTCTACAACACAGGGCTAAAGAAATCCACAGCTTGACAAATTGCTTTCACCAATTCATTTTACAAGAATTGCTTGGCTCTTTGTATTTCACCGTAAGTCCAACAACCTGATATTCTTTGGAGGTGCCAAATTCTAGGGACACCCTAGAGATCAAATTATTACTTTCTTGTTAAGCATTAGGACATTAAACATGAGAATATGTGCAAGTAAACACATAAGGTTTAACAACAAGCTAACAGAAGAAATAGCAGTCTTTTGACTCCTATTATAATGTCCTTTTTATTAGAGAATATAACATGCCAAATTGAGTAATCTTTAAGAAAGGTAGGGATACTACCAAAATGATACTATTTAAGGACTGACATCCACATCATTGTCACAACCATCCTTCATCTTTACACTCTAATTAACCTCTATCTTCCATAATAATATCTTGCCAGTACATTTCAGAATTATATTACTAAGATCACAGACAAACAGCAATTTGAGTTTTAAAAATAAACTAAAGATTTTCAAGCTATTTTCCGTTTCACTTAACCCTGGAATCTTCTAGCATAAATATAAAAGATGAGCATAACAAATACATCACCATTTAGAAAGAGTATTTTCAGATAAATATTCAAATAAGTATTTGAAATAACTATAGAAAAAATGAATCCAACCATCTGAAAATATAGTGCAAGTTTAGTAAATTGTTGGGGAAATGGGGTCACTTTGTAAGAGTTGCTATTGAGATTTTGTCAGCCTAACCTAACAGAAGAGTAATTATTTTCACTCTTTTCAAATATAATAGTAGTTGGGAGGGAAGGATAAATGAATAGGCTGAGCAGAGAGGATTTTTAGAGCAGTTAAACTATTCTCTACAGTACTATACGGTGGATATCATTATACATTTGCTAAAATCTCTAATACACAATACACAAATACATAGAACCAACCTTGATTAAACTATAGAATTTGGGTGATAAAGATGAGTTCATGACGGTTCAGATTTATAGCAAATGTATAACACTTTTGTGGGATTTTGCTAATGGAGGTTGTACATGCTGGGAAAAGGGTATATGTGATCTCTCTTCACTTTTAGTTCAGTTTTACTGTAGACCTAAAACTACTCTAAAAAATAAAATGTGTTAATAATAAAACAAATGTCTTTTGTTTATAATAAAATGCTTTTTGTTAATAACAAAACAAATGCTTGTAGATGCTGAAATTCCAGTATGAAAGCATTTCCTCCATTCTTGCCAACGTTACTACTGTTTACTCAGTCATGTCAGACTCTTGTGAACCCATGGACTGTAGGCCATCAAATTTTTCCATCCGTGGGACTTCCAGCAAGAATACTAGAGTGGATTGACATTTCCTTCTTCGACCCAGCGATCACACTTGCATCTTCTGCAGTGGCAGGCAGATTCTTTACCACTGAGCAGCATGGGAAGCCCCAGTGTTACTATTCAGTTCAGTTCAGTTCAGTTCAGTCGCTCAGTCGTGTCCGACTATCCGCGACCCCATGAATCACAGCACGCCAGGCCTCCCTGTCCATCACCAACTCCCGGAGTACACTCAAACTCATGTCCACAGAATCGGTGACGCCATCCAGCCATCTCATTCTCCGTCGTCCCCTTCTCCTCCCGCCCCCAACCTTTCCCAGCATCAGAGTCTTTTCCAGTGAGTCAACTCGTCGCATGAGGTGGCCTTGATTCATGGACCTAACATTCCAGGTTCCTATGCAATATTGCTCTTTACAGCACCGGACCTTGCTTCTATCACTGGTCACATCCACAACTGGGTATTGATTTTGCTTTTGCTCCATCCCTTTATTCTTTCTATAGTTATTTCTCCACTGAGCTCCAGTAGCATACTGGGCACCTACTGACCTGGGGAATTCCTCATTCAGTATCCTATCATTTTGCCCTTTGTTACTGCTCATGGGGTTCTCAAGGCAAGTGTACTGAAGTGGTTTGCCATTCCCTTCTCCAGTGGACCACATTCGGCTGTGGTCCATGTGATCAGATCGGCTAGTTTCCTGTGATTATGATTTCAGTGTGTCTGCCCTCTGGTGCCCCCTAGCAATACCTACCGTCTTATTTGGGTTTCTCTTACCTTGGTCGTGGAAAATCTCTTCACAGCCGCTCCAGCAAAGTGCAGCCGCTGTACCTTACCTTGGGTGAGGGGTATCTCCTCAAAGCCGCCCCTCCTGACCTTGAAGGCGGAGTAGCTCCTCTCGGCCCTCCTGCGCCCGCACAGCCACCGCCTGTTGGACGTGGGGCAGCTCCTCTCGGCCGCCGGCCCTGGCCTCAGGCGTGGGGTAGCTCCTCACGGCCGCACCTCTTTGCGTCGTTCGTTGCGCCCGGGCCCGGCGTCTCTCGCGTCGCGTCTGTTACTTGTACTGAACTTTAAATGTGTGCATATTTGTGGATGTCAAATTGTATCTCTTTGTTGGGTTGATTTGCATTACACCGATTACTCATAAGACTAAACCTTTTAAATATACTATTCAGTTCAGTTCAGTTCAGTTCAGTCGCTCAGTCGTGTCCGACTCTCCACGACCCCATGAATCACAGCACGCCAGGCTTCCCTGTCCATCACCAACTCCCAGAGTACACTCAAACTTATGTCCACAGAGTCGGTGATGCCATCCAGCCATCTCATTCTCCGTCGTCCCCTTCTCCTCCTGCCCCCAACCCTTCCCAGCATCAGAGTCTTTTCCAGTGAGTCAACTCGTCGCATGAGGTGGCCAAAGTATTGGAGTTTCAGCTTTAGCATCAGTCCCTCCAATGAACATCCAGGATTGATCTCCTTTAGAATGGACTGGTTGGATCTCCTTGCAGTATAAGGGACTCTCAAGAGTCTTCTCCAACACCACAGTTCAAAAGCATCGATTCTTCGGCGATCAGCCTTCTTCACAGTCCAACTCTCACATCCATACATGACCATGGGAAAAACCATTGCCTTGACTAGACGGACCTTGGTTGGCAAAGTAATGTCTCTGCTTTTTAATATACTATCAAGGTTGGTCATAACTTTCCTTCCAAGGAGCAAGCGTCTTTTAATTTCCTTGCTGCAATCAGCATCTGCAGTGATTTTGGAGCCCCAAAAAATAAAGTCTGTCACTGTTTCCACTGTTTTTCCATCTGTTTCCCATGAAGTGATGGGACCAGATGCCATGATCTTTGTTTTCTGAATGTTGAGCTTCAAGCCAACCTTTTCACTCTCCTCTTTCACTTTCATCAAGAGGCTTTTGAGTTCCTCTTCCCTTTCTGCCATAAGGGTAATGTCATCAGCATATCTGAGGTTATTGATATTTCTCCCAGCAATCTTGATTCCTATAGCCATTCATTATTCCCTAGTACTATAAAATAATTTTTGCTTTTGAAAATGGGGTCTTTAATAGCATTTTTTAATGTTATTGCTGTTGTATAGAAATACTATTGATACTTGCATGCTGATCTTAACAATCATCAACCTGACCATGTTCTTTTTTAATTTTAAGAATTGTTCTTATATTTAGTTGAATATCTGCAAATATTAATGTTTTTTAATTTTTTCTTTGTATTCATTATAACTTTAACATTTGTGCTGACATAATCTTGAATAGATGGGCTGATAGCATACACCATAAGGGTTTCCCTGGTGGCTCAGTGGTAAAGAATCTGCCTTCAATGCAGGAGACCTGGGTTCAATCCCTGGGTTGGGAAGATCCTCTGGAGGAGGGCATGGCAACCTACTCTAGTACCCTTGCCTGGAGAATTCCATGGACAGAAGAGCCTCACAGGCTAGAGTCCATAGGGCCGCACAGAGTCAGACATGACTGAAGCAACTAAGTACCAGCAGCATGCACCATACTTTATTACCAATTTGAGAATAAATTTTGCAATGAAATATGAAGTTTTGCAATGGTGCATTAATGGATCCGTTTCAGACAGTAAAGAAAATTCCATCTATGTCATTTGCTAAGAAGTTTAAAATCACAAGCAGAGGTCAGATCTTGACCAGTTATTTTATTGCATTGATTGAAATAACCATAGAAATTTTCTCCCTCAACCACTTGATGTAGGGAGAGTTTCAGTTTACTAATTGTTTTTCAAAATTTCACATACAACAATAAAATATTTCAAATATCCAGAAAAAACCAAAATGATATGACAATATTAGTAAATTATAACATTTCTGCACCTCTGAATAACACTTCATTTTATACAGACAATAGCCCTGCAAATACCCCTGAACCTTCCCTTTTTATCTTTTTTCTCTCCCTCCTTCCCCAGCACTGAATTTGTTGTTCAGTTCAGTCACTCAGTCGTGTACGACTCTTTGCAACCCCATGAACCACAGCACGCCAGGCCTCCCAGTCCATCACCAACTCACGGAGTCCACCCAAACCCATGTCCATTGAGTTGGTGATGCCATCCAACCATCTCATCCTCTGTTGTCCCCTTCTCCTCCTGCCCTGTATCTTTCCCAGAATCAGGGTCTTTTCCAATGACTCAGCTCTTCGCATCAGGTGACCAAAGTATTGGAGTTTCAGCTTCAACATCAGTCCTTCCAATGAACACCCAGGACTGATCTCCTTTAGGATGGACTGGTTGGATCTCTTTGCAGTCCAAGGGACTGTCAAGAGTCTTCTCCAACACCACAGTTCAGAAGCATCAATTCTTCTGCGCTCAGCTTTCTTTACAGTCCAACTCTCACATCCATACATGACCACTGGAAAATTTGTTGTGTATCATCACAGTGTATTTTATACATTTACTTCATATATATGCATTAATAAATAATGCCTTCTTATATATAAGATGAAACTCTGTGTCATCTTTTGACTTTTCTTTCTCAATATTTTATTTTTTGAGATTTACCTCCATTCTAAATGTTTTCTTCATTTAGCTTTATTGTTCTTTATCATTCCATTATGTGCTTATGCCACTGTTTATTTCCTTATACATAGTTGGATTATTTTGCTTTCTCTACTTCAAACAGTAAATTCAATAAATAGCCTACCTAAATCCCCTAATTCACAGGTATAGGGTTTTTTTTTTTCCAAGTATATGTTGCTGCATTTAGAACTGCTATGTCATAGAATATGGACATTTCAATTTTACTAAATACTAACTTTATGCTCTTCAAAGTGTCTGTACCAGTTTTCAGTTGTACTACATTTTACAAATTCCATACATCGTGTTGATATGCTTGTTATTAACAGATTTAAGTTTTTGGCTACATAATGGATGTGAAAATCATCTCCTTTTAATTTTCATTTCTCTGGTTCCTGTGCAATATCTGCATAAGCCTTTGTGCTATAAACCTATGAGAACAATAACTTTTGGTTTCAAATGATGAGAAATTTTTGCTTCCTCCACCTCAATTAAAGACAGATCTTTTAAAAAATAGTCCCTTATGAATGGTTTTGGAGAAGGCAATGGCAAGCCACTCCAGTACTATTGCCTAGAAAATCCCATGGATGGAGGAGCCTGGTTGGCTGTAGTCCATGGGGTCGCTAAGGGTCAGACAGGACTGAGCGACTTCACTTTCCCTTTTCACTTTCACACATTGGAGAAGGAAATGGCAACCCACTCCAGTGTTCTTGCCTGGAGAATCCCAGGGACGGGGGAGCCTGGTGGGCTTCCGTCTATGGGGTTGCACAGAGTCGGACATGACTGAAGTGACTTAGCAGTAGCAGCATGAATGGTTTATTTCTAATTTACCTTTATTCTGAGAGTATAGCCTTTTAGGGAAATGACTTTCAGTTGGATCTCCTAGGAGGTTCACTATCTTAGTTTATTTTGTCCATGTATCCCATGAGCTCATCAAAATGTAATTTCAAAGTCACCGAAGCCCAGCAGATATCACCAAGTAGAAGTTATCTTGCAAGAATCGTTATCTTTTGATTGCCCATTTTAAATCTATTTCTTGGGCCTCTGAATATCTCTTAATTTATGGTCATCTCTATTTAACCTAGAATTTGAAATCTTAAAAAAATATGCATCCAGCATCTTCGTCTTTTCAATGGGCAGGTTGCCCAGATTGTCAAAAATAGACTAGATTTTCTTTGTCTTCCTTACCAAGCTACATTTTCTGCCAGGCAAGTCTCCATGTCTGCAGTGTTCATCATTCCAACCAGAACCCACGCTGCTGCTGGCACTGAGTAAGTTGGTGGGAAAAAACTCGCATACAGTAAGTTGGTAAAAAAAATTATATATTGAATGAGGAAGTACAACACGGAGAAAACTAAATCTCAATTATTGGACTTGAAACACTGGGCATAGATATTTACTTAAAACAAAAGTACTTTCCAATAGAAAATCAGCAAGTTTTATGTCAATAATTCTTATTAGTACCTGATGAACTAAATTGGTTTGCATGGAAAGCCCCAGAGGGACACAAAATGAACATACATTTCCTAAGTAGAAGTTCAAAGTTTCAGTTCTACTTCTGATAGTCTATATTTCTGTAATTTTTGCTGGTAATTTAATATCTCTGAGGGCCAGTTTCCTAATTTCTAAAATTTAAACCTCATTGTGTTATGGGTAGTGCATTAAACAATAAACATTAAAATAACAAGTGAATTTTACCCTCCAAAATGTAATATAGCATCACTGCATTATTTCAAAAGAATCAATGTCCGATCAGAATTTCATGACTGCATTCATCTCACTTCTATCATAAATATCAGAGAAAATGAGATTCCTAAATGTTGTTTTCCCCTTAGAAAATCATGAGTGATTACCATCATTTTCCTTTTGTGGAAACACCATATTATTTTCATTGATTTTTCATTTAAAGTAATTTTACAAGTACAGACATGAGAGTTTGCCATTTGGTAGCAAATTAAAAATTTCTCTATAAGCCAAATTACTTCAGTGGTAAATAATAGGTTTTGAATGTAAGTGATTTATCTTTTTCTCTGAATGAAAGTGTTAAGGAAATTATAGGATATACACTGGCTAATGTTTCTGTCAAGGATAAATATAAGCTAGCATAAGACTGTCAACTGATGGAACAAAAATGTATTTACATCCTACTCCATGTAAAATAACTGCATGGTGATTCCCGCAAGGGATTTGCTTTCTGCTCAGGGGAGAAACAGAGAACCTGGGGGTAAGTAAATAAAAAATAAAGCAAAATATAATAATGAAGGAATAAAATAAGTGTCAAAGAGAAGTATAATCATGTGCAGGTTTTAAAGGTTCACAAAGAGCTTGAGCTTCAGTGTGAACGGCATCTGAAAAGGCATTCCAGATTACGTGACATTTTAGGCCACCCTTAATAAGCTGAGCAGTTTTTGTGGTTTCAGGTTATAATTAGGAGTAGAGATATTTAAAAGAAGAAATGTCATTTTAGGTAGAAGAAAGAATAAAGAATTCTGATCCTATTTTGAAATGACTTCACATTTAAATGACTTGAAGTATAGGAAACTAGCAATACTAAAGATGAGGTAGACATTAAATTTGAGGATAGATCATGGAGATTTAAGCAAGGGACACCTTGAAGATTTTTAAATTAAGGAGTTATAAAACATGAGCTGAATTTGGGAAATTTAATTTCGCTATTGTCAGGAGAATAAATTAAGTGGACCAGCGTAGGTCACACAAGACATAATAAGGTTCTTTTCTGGGGTGCAAGCACTGGAAATCAACAGAGTAGATGAGAAAGACACTGCAGAAAAACTATAATCGTTGGCAGTGGACAGATTTTCAGAGTGAGAGAGGAGGCGGTGTCAAAGATAGTTATAAGGTTTCCAGAGAGAAGGATGATAATGGGTAGATGAAAAGGAGACTTGTCAAGAAGATAGGTTATCTTCAGGCAAGGAGTACTGGGTGCTGTTTTGATTAGAGCTTAGATAAATTAAAGTGCCACAAAGTATAGAAATGATGGTTTGGACGTGTGTTACATGTGTCAAAAGTTACCTGAGTCTTCCCAGCATTTGTGGCTCCATTTTTTTTTAAATTATTAAAGTGCATAGATAGAACTTAACAGTCCTGGATAATAATTCTGAGGACTTTAACAGCCTTGAGCCATCCGATTCCCCACTAGCCTAAGCCACCAAGAATCCCACTGACTGGCCAAGTTCAGATCAGAACTAGTTCAGGGCGGAAGAAGGAAGATCAGCGTGCATTCAAGACAAAACACCCATTTTACTCAAATAATCTTAAACCTCTGTTTCTCATGCTATCCCACCAAGTTGCAAATAACTTTTAGAATGTTATCACTGTCTGTGGTTGTATTCAGATGTAATCACAGGAAATAACTGTTTAACAGAAGAAATCGAAAACGTTTTCAGCTACTTGTTCATAGATCACCCATTCACAACCAAATACCGCATTTTAAATGAGAGTGGTGGTAGCTGTGGTGGTATCATTGCCTTTTATATTAAAAAAGAAAAAGTATGTTATTATAACTAAATTGTTAAAAACTCAGGACTACCTAAGGAAGTGTCTTAGATACACTTCCTTTGTGGAGGGGGGGGGGAAGAAAATACACACTTTTTTTTTTTTTCCCTCATAGCAAATCCAGACTAGGTTGAAATACTGAGTCTACCAGGAAGCTATGCCTAATGCCAGACAATATGAAAAGATCTGGAATGTCACTATAATAATTGCAGGTGTTAAGGAAACATTCTTTATGGATTTCTGGCTTTCTCCTAAGATAACTAAAAACCCAGAAATGTACCCTAACAATTTAACTTATTATTTAAAACATATCCAGGTTTGGTACATCTAGGGAATATAGAGAAAGATTCTTCCCCTAAGCAGGAATGCTCTCAACATTCACCCAGAGGGTTGTTCTATTATAAACATCGTATGTCCTCCAAAGCTACAGGATATTTAATCTTGTGGGTTAATTAAAATAGAAAGTTTCCCTTTCCATTGCCCATTTTTTTCTACTACTATCCATCCCATATCATTTGCATATTTCAGTTGGCATTTTTTCCTTTTCCTCTAATCCTTTAGAATTCCGCATTTTTAAAAGCTCATAATGTTAACAGTCCATGTTTTTCATGAATGTTCTGTGCCTACCTTCATACAGCATATCCAGCACTTCCGTTAGTGAAAGGTAACTAAAATTACAGGAGGAAGCAATATTTCCAATCACCATGCCCACAGCTTAGGCAGTTGTCATTCAGGTGTTTGGTAATACCTGTTAAGGTTGTTGAGCAAGTATATCTTCTACAGCAGAGGGCATGAAATAATTAAAGAGCAAGATCCTCTGGGAGAATGTATTTAAAGTTTAACATAGAACATGTCCAATAGCAGCTCTGGTTTTTATTAAGGAAACATTCAGGAATTTATCATGACTGTCATTTAAGATAATAAAAAATAACTTCTTTTCCACCTTCATCACTATAGCAAACTAGTTCAGGACAATTATACACTCAGATTAGACACACACACACACACACATTACTTCAGAAATAGTAAATAAACAACAGCGGATATCCTGTACAACATACTGGACACAGCAACTCTCATTGGCATAAAATTGATAAAAAGTTTACTTAAAATGAACTTTGAAAAAGTACATGAGCAAAGTCTAGGAGTAAGAATCGTGATATACAATCCTGATCTATGTAAACTATTAGTGACCAGGGATAGCACAGGACAAGAATAATATCCAGAGTAGAAAATAATCCAAGCAAAAATTCCAGATAAAAGTGGAGAAAAACAAATCTTAATAATAGCAGGGCTTCACTGAGAAGACCTCAGCATTGACATCAGAGCACCACAGTATCATGGCTGTTCTTCAAGAATCTGCTCATGACTGTTGAATAACAGAACACGGAAAGGCCCCATTGTGACATGAGAAATAAAACAAAACCCTTTATGTTTTGTCATAGATATCTACGCTGAATGACCCCTGTCAATTCAAAGCAGTCAATATTTTTTATGGATACATGCTGGAACATACCTTAAGAATTAAAAGCAAGAGACAGAAAGAAAGTGAACGCTGCTCAGTTGTGTCCAACTCTTTGCAACCCCATGGACTGTAGCCTACCAGATTCCTCCGTCCATGGGATTATCCAGGGAAGAATACTGCAGTGGGTTGCCATTTCCTTTTCCAGGAGATCTTCCAGACCCAGGGATTGAACCCAGGTCTCCCGCATTGTAGGCAGACTGTTTACTGTCTGAGCCACCAGGGAAACCAAAGCTAGATATAAACTTATTATTTCCTTCAAGCAACTATATGATTATTTTGTTATTGACTCATTTTAGACCTCACAGCTTAAAATGTTTGATTATTTAATTTTTACTCAGTTCTATTAGGTATTTTTCATGATCTCTGTAAAATTTTGTTCCAGCATGTATCCACCTTCTATTTGGAGCACTGTCATTTCTTCCAAACATCTCTTTGTCACTGAGCCTGAATGCTGTGTTCATTTGCAAGTTTTTTTTCCAGCTAACTCATCTATATCATCATCTCAGGAACTCAAATCTTTTGTCAAACATTTTGGGAGAAACTAATCGAATCTCCAATACTTTGGCCACCTCATGCAACGAGTTGACTCACTGGAAAAGACTCTGATGCTGGGAAGGATTGGGGGCGGGAGGAGAAGGGGACGACAGAGAATGAGATGGCTGGATGGCATCACTGACTTGATGGACATGAGTTTGAGTGAACTCCGGGAGTTGGTGATGGACAGGGAGGCTTGGCGTGCTGTGATTCACGGGGTCGCAGAGAGTCGGACACGACTGAGCGACTGAACCGAACTGAATCGAATCTATGATATTTTGGGGTTCACCTTCCACACCCTCCCTCCTGGACTAAATAATTTTATTTTAAATTACAATCACGAAAGAGTTCCCTGATGTTCAATAGTTAGAATTCTGAGCTTTCACTGCCATGGTGCATGTTCAATCCCTGGTTGGGGAACTGAGATCCTGCAAGCCATGAAGTGCAGCCAAAAATAAAGAAAAAAATTCATGCAAGATAATCACATGTTACCAATTCCAAGTTATTATTTATAAGCCATTAATTTATCCCCTAATTCTTTCAATACATGCTTATGAAGCATTTGCTATATTCTTAAAATTTTTCTAAGGACAAATGATACAAAGATAATTGCAATATAATACCTGCCATCAGGAGCTCACAATCAAACCTAAAACACCCCAACTTTGTACAATGCAAATAATGAGCCACATTCCCTGTCAAACTGGGAATTATGGAACATGTATACTGGAAAAGACTCTGATGCTGGGAAAGATTGTGGGCCAGAGGAGAAGGGGACGACAGAGAATGAGATGGCTGGATGGCATCGCCAACTCTATGGACGTGAGTTTGAGTGAACTCCTGGAGTTGGTGATGGACAGGGAGGCCTGGCGTGCTGTGATTCATGGGGTCGCAAAGAGTTGGACATGACTGAGCGACTGAACTGAACTGATACAGTTAAAATAAGCCCATGTCACCAAACCAAAATTTGATTAGTACCTCACTTAACTGTAGCCTCAACCTTTCCCTTGAATGTAATTGCAGCTGGTCAGTCTAAATTTTCCTGATCAGAACAAAGGAGGTAATCTGTCTTATAGACCTTCTTATCCCCATAAAGAAGGTAACCTTGCTTAAAACAATCCTTTTTCCTTAATGACTTCCACATCTCACACTCTCTGTAATTTAAGATCTTTATTATCCCTAGCTCTTTGGAGCTCTTTTCTATTTGCTGGATGGGATTCTGAAATCGTCTGAATCATTTAATAAACACAGATCTTCAGGTTGACTCAGTTGAATGTTGCTTTTTAGCAAATTTGGTGGCAGTGATGTATTCAAAGTGGACTTCGGACAGCATTCGGGGATAACAAGAAACACGAGCATGGTCCTCTGTGAGTCTTGGTGTTCACGCTCTTTCTTACCATTTGAAACAGGTGTAAAAAAGTCCTCTCCATTCTGAGTTCCACTCTCTTTGCACTGGGTTCCTGATCTAACTGGTAGCCTTCACAGGGCATCACCTAAACTGGCATTTCTGACAGGAGCTCAAGCCCCAAGCCTTTATTTTGTACCCAGTTTTCAAGGTTTGAATGGAAACCCCCAATCCTTAATTCTATCCCCAGATCCATGTGGGAACTGTCAGTGGCAGTTCCCCATTTAATGTGGAGCCCCAGTCTGCAGTTCTCATTTGTTGAGATCTTCAGTCCTTTCCCAGTCCAAGGTGCCACAGTGGGGGATTGGTTGGGCACACAGGGTCTTTTCTTGATCAGGATATAATAGTAACTCTTCTTGGTTAGTGCCGATATGTCAGGGTGCAAATGTTTGCTTTCTGTAGAGAAAGGCTAATTGCTAATGGAAGTCTTGAAGTCAAAGAAGCCACAAAAATGTGGTGGGCATAGAATGAACATTTAAGAGCTGTTAAAACACTTGCCACCAAAGATTCCCATGTTATGTCACAGAATGGTTTAGATCAACCTTAGATCACCTGCCAATCTCAAGAAAACTCCCATGCAACAAGATACACTGTAAAACATAACAGCTTCCAAGCCAACAAAACATCTCTCTTAGGTATTAGCTTGGTTCCAAGAGACCCAGATGCTTAGTTAAAATATATATATATATATATATATATAATTAAACAAATAAAATAATTGGATCCTTAAAATCCAAAGAGTAAAATGTGCCATCTTCCAGCACACCTGCTTGTTTTATGTCTAAGAACTTCAGTATTGAAAGCCATAAAAACCTAAAAAAAAAAAGTGGCCAGAATCTTAATGAAGACAGCCTAGAATTTTGTATCTTGAGAACTTGGCTCAGTAACCATCAGTTTTTGGGGACCCACAATACAGCTGACAGATATGTGGGCTGAGCCCCAGTTGTGGCTAAGGGTCTTACCAAATGGCTGCCAGCCCTCAGGGAAAATTCATAATCTAGAATTGCAATGGCCATTATGAGGAATTCTCCAATTAGATAAAATTGTTTAACAAGTACACTTGAAACTAACTGTTCCTAAATTAACCAAACATAATGGCATGCCAATTTAATTTGCATGCAGAAGCCTCCAAAAGGCTTCAATCCTCCAAATAGCTTCATTGAAAGATTAATTGCAAAAGGCAAATGAAAAATTAGAGACATAAAATCTACCTGAAGACAATAAAAGTTAAGACTTAATGCAACTCCTACTGCTTCCCTTTATCTTCCGTTACTTGGGTATTCACTCTAGTTATCCTTGTCCACTCTGAAGAAACTACAAGGCCATAAGCAAAATTTTGGCTAGCTAACAGTCTTACAGACTGCTGCATGACAAGACTCTGAGACATTTTTCTGGTAAACTCCTGTGTTATTCCCTTAAACAGCCAAGGGGAATCTAAAAAAATTAAATAAATAAACTTTCTAAATTCTGATTAACACTGAAGCCACAGCTGGGATTCTGGAGAAACTGGCAGAAGCCAGCCAAAGGTGGGAATTTTTACCAGAGTGAGCCCATCCCGATTTCTGTATGCAGTACCTGGTAGGAAGAAAGAGAATACCTTTTGAATACTTTTGGGGGATGCTTCTTGAGTCCAAAGAGTGGTTAAATGCTGCCAGAAATACTTATTGTTTGTCCCATCTGAAAACTGACAAGATACTTCACAGGATTTGATAACTATATAATCAGAAATTTGGCTAAATTGGAAATATTCAGAGCCTGATAGAAAATTGTTTTGGCCTCCTCCCATAAGCTAAATGTATCCAGAGGGAAAGAGAAAACTTCTAAAGCCTTTGTAAAAGGATTTATGGGTAGATCAACCTAGATGTAATTTAACGTGCAACCCATTTCTCTGAGGAATTAAAAGCAACTGTCCTTATCTTAGAAATCTTTGCAAAACCAGAAATACAGATCAAGATGCAGTTCAAGGTCCACCTGTTTCTTTTTACCAGTCCTCAAGCCTCCCCTATTTATTTCAAAAGGCTTTTAAAATTATGGCCTTAGAAATCTGAAGTCCTTCTTGGTGGGACTTAAATACTTTTCCTGGGTCAGTCAGATGTAATGTTTACCCAGTCTTCTCCAGGAAATCTGGTCTACACCATCCCCAATTTGTTAGACTGAAGAGGAACCAAAGAAAGAAAGAAAGAAAAAAGGGCTTTAAAAGTAATTCAAGCTGATCTGCAGCTTCCATAAGATTTGCATTTGTCCGTGACAAATAATCTTAAGTGTCTTGTCCACAACTAGTAGAAAAGGCTTTAGTCATTTGAACAGGTAAACTTACGTCAACTGTTCTTGCGTAAGCTAGTGCGTTTTGCATTATCATACTTGACTCATGGCTAACATTTTAAAATAAAACTATAAGGTCTCTGTTTGCATTGGCCTGTGTGTGTATGTGTGTATCATAGATGTGTGGTCTTTTCTACCTTTAGCTGGTATTCCCATAATTTATTTCTAAATAGAACTCTATTTAATTGGTTTGAAGAAAATTAAGCATACATATAAATTAACTCTCATAAATATAATAAAAAACTGACCCCAATATTTGGGGGTTCACATAATCTTTAGTAAATGAAACTAGTTCAAGTTATTGGTTTAATTAAAAGAGGCATGTCTTTAGTTATCAACATTAAATATAATACTTTTACTCTACCTAGGCTCAGATCAAGTTGGTCCACGTTATTTCTTTAAAAATTTGTCTGCAAAAAAATAACTTGAGATGATTGCTGACTCATGTCTAATGTCTTAAAGTTTTCATGGGTAATCTAAACATAATTGTTAAGAACAAGCATATTAAATAGATGCAAATAGGATAAAAAATTTGTAGGTAAACTTTTTCAATAGTTTCCCCAAATCTTTTTGGTAACCTGACATCTTAAAGTTTTTATAAGCTTCATTAAATGATACATCAGTTCAGTTCAGCTCAGTTGCTCAGTCGTGTCCGACTCTTTGCGACCCCATGAATCATAGCACTCCAGGCCTCCCTGTCCATCACCAACTCCCGGAGTTCACTCAAACTCATTTCTATAGTCATTAAATATCTAGGTCATTTCCTAGATAAAATACTGAAACATTAATTACTGAACATAGATTTGCCTATTTTTGTCTTCTTATTACAGAGAAATTGAAGGTTTTTTTAAATATTTGTTAGTAAACATCTTGTACCACATTGAGAAATTTACAGTTAAAAATGTTTTTAAAAATATATTAAATGTAGATTTTAGTTTGTTAATTAAGTGACTGAGTTTCAATAGCAAATTAAGCTGGTATAAAATCAGAATTTGGATTTCTCTTGGTTAGAAAGACAAGGTTTAACTGAATCATTGGTCTACTCTTAATAAGTTATTATAAAAGGTTTTCTTCACTTCTTAAAATAATCTGTCTAGAAAACAAAAATCTTGTATACTGTCAAAATAATCACCTACGTTCCATGTTATCTTTGATTACTTAGGCAAATATAGTTCTTTTGATACTAAAGAGCTAAGTTTGAAATCAGAGAGGACACTAATAGATGGAGAAATATACCATTTTCATGGACTGGAAGAATAAATATTGTGAAAATGAATATATTACCCAAAGTAATTTATAGGTTCAATGCAATCCCTATCAAGCTACCAAAGGTATTTTTCACAGAGCTAGAACAAATAATTTCACAATTTGTATGGAAATACAAAAAAACTTGAATAGCCAAAGCAATCTTGAGAAAGAAGAATGGAACTGGGGGAATCAACCTGCCGGACTTCAGACTCTACTACAAATCCACAGTCATCAAGACAGTATGGTACTGGCATAAAGACAGAAATATATATCAATGGAACAAAATAGAAAGCCCAGAGATAAATCCATGCACCTATGGACACCTTATCTTTGACGAAGGAGGCAAGAATATTCAATGGAGAAAAGACAATCTCTTTAACAAGTGGTGATGGGCAAACTGGTCAACCACTTGTAAAAGAATGAAACTAGAACACTCCCTAACACCATGCTGCTACTGCTGCTAAGTCACTTCAGTCGTGTCCGACTCTGTGTGACCCCATAGACAGCAGCCCATCAGGCTCCCCCGTCCCTGGGATTCTCCAGGCAAGAACACTGGAGTGGGTTGCCATTTCCTTCTCCAACGTGTGAAAGTGAAAAGGGAAAGTGAAGTCGCTCAGTCATGTCTGACTCGTAGCGACCCCATGGACTGCAGCCTACCAGGCTCCTCCGTCCATGGGATTTTCTAAGCAAGAGTACTGGAGTGGCTTGCCATTGCCTTCTTCTTCTCCCTAACACCATACACAAACATAAACTCAAAATGGATTAAAGATCTAAATGTAAGACCAGAAACTATAAAACAATCTCCAATATAAATCACAGCAAGATCCTCCATGACCCAACACCCAGAATATTGGAAATAAAAGCAAAAATAAACAAATGGGACCCTGATTAAAATTAAAAACTTCTGCACAGAAGCGGAAACTATAAGCAAGATGAAAAGACAGCCTTCAGAATGGGAGAATATAATAGCAAATGAAGCAACTGACAAAGAGTTAATCTCCAAAATATACAAGGAACTCCTCCTGCAGCTCAATTCCAGAAAAATAAACGACCCAATCAAAAAATGGGCCAAAGAACTAAACAGACATTTCTCCAAAGAAGACATAAAGATGGCTAACAAACACATGAAAAAATGCTCAACATCCCTCATAATCTGAGAAATTCAAATCCAAACCACAATGAGGTACCATTTCATGCGGGTCAGAATGGCTGTTATCCAAAAGGCTACAAGCAATAAATGCTGGAGACGGTGTGGAGAAAAGGGAACCCTCTTACACTGTTGGTGGGAATGCAAACTAGTACAACCCCTATGGAGAACAGTGTGGAGATTCCTTAAAAAACTGGAAATAGAACTGCCATACGACCCAGCAATTGCACTCTTGGGCATACACACCGAGGAAACCAGAATTGAAAGAGACACATGTACTCCAATGTTCATCCCAGCACTGTTTATAATAGCCAGGACATGGAAGCAACCTAGATGTCCATCTGCAGACGAATGGATAAGAAAGCTGTGGTACATATACACAATGGAGTATTACTCAGCCATTAAAAAGAATGCATTTAAATCAGTTCTAATGAGGTGGATGAAACTGGAGCCTATTATACAGAGTGAAATAAGCCAGAAAGAAAAACACCAATAGAGTATACTAACACATATATATGGAATTTAGAAAGATAGAAATGATAACCCTGTATGCAAGACAGCAAAAAAGACAGAGATGTATAGAACAGGCTTTTGGACTCTATGGGAGAGGGTGAGGGTGGGATGATATTGGAGAATGGCATTGAAACATGTATATTATATGTGAAATGAATCGCCAGTCCAGGTTTGATGCATGATAAAGGATGCTCGGGGCTGGTGTACTGGGATAAACCAGGGATGGAATGGGGTGGGAGGTGGGAGGGGGGTTCAAGATGGGGAACACATGTACATCCGGGGCAGATTCATGTCAATGTATGGCAAAACCAGTACAATAATGTAAAGTAATTAGCCTCCAATTAAAATAAATTTAAAAAAAGAGCTAAGATTTTCTCAAAACTGTGTAACCTTCTATATTTGCCTGTGAAGTATTACTTTGGTTAAATAGATAGATAAGTATTGTTTCAGAGTGAACTATGATTTTATTTGATCTACTGTTTTAAAAATCTTTTTGATATTTTTGAAAAACTTTCCCAAAATAGATTTCTAAACTAAGACTTTTTGACCTCAAACTAATTTTGGGAATTTCCAGAGGGTCAGTGGAGTATCTCAAAATATGTGTTCCTCTTTCCTTATTAAGAAAAGATATGTTAAACTAATTAGGCTAATTTAATTTGTTAAGTTACATGGGACCATTGTCAAGAAGTAACATTAAGCATTCTTAACACTATAACTGTGTCAGTTCAGTTCAGTTCAGTCGCTCAGTCATGTCCGACTCTTTGCGACCCCATGTACTGCAGCACACCAGGCCTCCCTGTCCATCACCAACTCCTGGAGTCCACCCAAACTCATGTTCATCAAGTCGGTGATGCCATCCAGCCATCTTATCCTCTGTCGTCCCCTTCTCCTCCTGCCTTCAATCTTTCCCAGTATCAGGGTCTTTTCAAATGAGTCAGCTCTTCGTATCAGGTGGCCAAATTGTTGGAGCTTCGGCTTCAAAATCGGTCCTACCAATGAACACCCAGGACTGTGTAGGTGTACGTTATATGTGTTCCAGAAACTGTGCTATATTTCTAAAAGTCTAATATGTCCTGGTATAATGCTATCAGTCACACTTCCAGTTACTATCTTAAAATTTTGTGTTTCAGAGAAATAAAATAGTTTCCTTGTCAATTCTATTGTAATAAAGTCTTATCAGATTTCTAACAATGGGTGTTTTCAAGTCTTTTGTCACTTGCAGTTATTATTTTATTCTGATGCTTTGCAAAAATGTTTCTGCAAAAGCACCTCATCTTCAAGGAGATTAAAGAATTTCAGTAAGTACAAGTTTTTTACAATTTTAAGCTCATAAAACTGAACTGAGTAAGGGTTTCCAGACTCATGGAAAATTGGGCTTGAGAGTAGGAAGAGTTAATTAACAGGAGGCTGAATGAACTGTGGAGGAGGATTATAATTAGTATCACCTTTTGTTTGAAACACTGACGGTTACTTAATGTTTTGTTTTTCCAGATTTAAGGAAACTTTTCTCTTAAGCTATTTGTGAATTATAGCAATTTGATAAAATATAACTTTATAGATAAGGATAAACCATTTGTATTTTAGTCCTACCTGATCCTCCCTCCTTTAGAAAAGCTTGAATAGTCTTTCCATAGCAATACATATACAGTTAATGATTTTCATAGGCTTCGTAATAATCTGTTCTCCTTGTAACAGGACTTGGAAAAATTGATGTGATACTTTATTTACAAGGTTCTAACAAAGCAGTAGTTTAATAACAGAGCTCATATGGTCAATCACTATTCTTGCCTCAG
This sequence comes from Moschus berezovskii, assembly GCF_049115385.1. Taxonomy (NCBI): domain Eukaryota; kingdom Metazoa; phylum Chordata; class Mammalia; order Artiodactyla; family Moschidae; genus Moschus; species Moschus berezovskii. The sequence continues at coordinate 13,311,289 of NC_142467.1, forward strand.
TTATAAAAATAACCAGACCAGGTTTAGTGCAAAATACTAAGATTATGTCTGGGAAAAAAAAAAAATGGGGTAACTGTAGACCAAAAAAAAAAAAATGCTGTTTGTAACTTTGTGCAGGCTTCCCAATTGGCTCAGGGGTAAATAATCCTCCTGCCAATGCAGGAGACATGAGTTCTATTCCTGGGTCAGGATAATCCCCTGGGGGAGGAAATGACAACCCACTCCAGTATTCTTGCCTGGAGAATCTCATGGACAGAGGAGCCTGGTGGGTTACAGTCCATGGGGTCACAAAGAGTCGGACATGACTGAGCGACTGAGCACACATCTTTCCGCATAATAGAGTCCAGTCATCTGTTATATATCTCTCACCTGAACAGGACCCTGAATTCTAGTCTCCTGAAATATCTATTACTTTCCAGATCAACATTTCCAAATTTCTTCTGCCTCCTGATTTTTAATCATTAGGAATAAACACTACCCTTGAATCTCCATGATGGCTCAGATAGTAGAGAATCTGCCTGAAATGCAGGAAACCAGTGTTTGATCCCTGGGTCAGGAAGATCCCCTGGAGAAGGAAATGGCAACTCACTCCAGTGTTCTTGCCTAGGGAATCCCTTGGACAGAGGAGCCTGGTGGGCTACAGTCCATGGGGTCACAAAGAATTGGACATGACTGAGTGACTACCACTGCCCTTGAATCTTCCTGGATGAGAACATACATGGCCTCCCCTCTCTCTGGATGTCAGCCAAACTAAGGGATTGGAATCTTGGATAAATGTCTCATAGCTGAAGAAGGCTCCATCTGACAACTGGCCCTGTACAAATGCTGGAGTCCTTCAAATCAAATCAACCAAGAAGAGAAGTAGCTAACATTAAGGTAGACTGCTTCTTCCCAAGACACCAGATCAACACTTCAAACATGAAGCCCTTTCTCAATGGCCTGAAATGATAACACCGTTATCATATCTCTGAGAGCATTGTTAATGGGATTAATCTCTGGAAGTTAGAACAACTTTTTATTTCAGGCTAGGAGAAAACCTCACTGATGCCTGGCTTGAATAGGCAAATGTAACAGTCTCTGCAAATGAATTAATTAACAGTGTCACTGTAGTGGAAATGGTTTGGGAAACCAAAGTATTCATCTTTGTCTGTGATAATTATCATTCTCCTTATTAATATCCAGATAGCCAGTGTATAGCATGGAAATATCTCAGGTATCTAATGGTGCTTCTGATTTTCCTAAGACTCCCCTAGATTTACATCATTGAGCTAGATGGGTGTTCATGACTCAGGGTTTGCTCATTTTGGTAAGGTGGTACTTCACTGGTCAGGAGTAAATGTAAATGAGAATATGAACAGAAGCCTCTCCTTAACCCTTGAAGATACTGATGAAACTGCTAAGACAGTAACTCCCCCTCGCCCCACCAATCAAATTTCTAGATGGTCTGGCCATTGTTTTCTTTGATTATCTATTAACTGAGCAGGGAGGTGTCTGTGTTGTAACCAATACCGCTTGATACACCTGTATTAACACTTTTGGGAAAGCTGAAACTCACTTACATAAGATCACTAAGCAAGCCACTTGGCTTAAAAGGGTGACTCCTTCACCGGGATCTTTCTTTTGGTGATTGGTTTGTGTATTCAGGATTCTGGCTTTGAAGAGCACTGCAAACGTGGGGAAGGAACTATCCTGCTTATAACAACTATCGTAATCTCCCTGGTGCACTACACTGACCCGAGAGTTTTAAACTCATTTCCACCTGCAAGTAATCTCCGTAAGACCGGCACATGAAAAAGGAAACAGAGAACTACTGACTTAATAATTCTAAACCTGAAGTCATAACCTGTGAATTTTACAGTGATAAAGCAAAAAAATGTGATGACCTGAGAATACTACACAAAGATCCACAAAAGCTATGAGAACTACAGAGCTGCAGCTGAGGGTGGTGCTAAGCCTTTAAATTTTGATCATGTCTCTCAGTTGAGCTGAGAGTCATGCTCGAAAGGCGGGGGGAAACTGTTGAAAAGAGACAAGAGGCGCAAAGTGGAGTTACCTGTACTAAGCCTGTCAGCAAAGCAAGACTTCTGAACAAACCTAATTGCAGCTGCATTCTTCCCCAGGAACATCATCTCAATTGGTCAGTCTGAAATTTCCTGGTCAGCACTAATGAGGTAATCTACCTAACAGACATGTCTGTCCCATAAAAAGAAGGTGCGTGCATGCTCAATCACTTCAGTCATGTCCAACTCTCTGCGACTCTATGGACTGTAACCCGCCAGGCTTCTCTTTGGGATTCTCCAGGCAGGAATACTGGAGTGGGTTGCCATGCCCTGCTCCAGGGCATCTTCCCGACCCAGGAATTGAACCTGCATCTCCTGCATTGCAGGCAGATTCTTTACCGCTGAGTCACTGGGGAAGCAAAAAGGTGACCCTGCCTGCCTGAAACAATCTTTTTTGTTTATGATTTTCTTGTCCCAACCTCTCTCTGCCTTTAAAAACCTTGTCTTTTTTTGTAGCTCTTTGGTGCTCATTTCTATTTGCTAGATGTGGTGCTGCCTGATTCATCAATTGTTTAGTACTCCACATTTACTCAGTAGAATTCTGTCTTTTAACAATACTTGATCCAGATGATGTTAGCAAAATTGAGATGAGTGGGGTGACAGAAATGGAAATGAGGACTTGGCTGGGTCACTGAAGTCCTAAATATGTGTCTTGTTAAATGAGAGAATAAGTGGAAAAGTCAGCTGTATTTTGGTGGATGAGGTCATTTAAATTGCGATGATAAATTTCATGGCAAGGAATATTGGGGGAGTCAGAGAAAACACTTCCTGCATTAGCACAGGAAAGAAGTAAAGACAATGGTTTGAAAATGGCAACTGTCAATTAGCCCAATACTGAGATATAGCTCCAGTAGAAAGTTCTTTGGGATTCTTTGTTTTCAAACTCAACTCAGTAATCTATCAGGAGCAATAATAATAGTAATAATTGTAATCATCTCTGTGACTGAATTAGAGGCATACAGCTCAGATAGAAAGACTACTCATCTAGTCCTTGTACTATCTAATCTTCTCTTGTCTTGACGGCATTTCAAAATAAAATAAATTAAATGAAAAGAAATGAGCTTTCTTGTCAGTTCACTCTCAAATGTGCAACTCATTTTAATTTACACATGAGAACTGAAACAGCCTACTGAGCTATGTGAAGGGAAAAAAAATCAGAAAAACACATATTTCCCTAGACAACTGCCAATCCAACATTTCTTTTTGAAAGAGATGTAGATAATTCTCTGTGGTGAAAATAATCTTTTCTTGAGCCAGTAAGTCAGAAAATAGCAAATGGAAATGGGAAACACTGACTTAAATGGTTATTGGAAAACAAAGCTTTTGGCTTTACTATTAACAAAAGTACGAATAGAATAGATTAGAATAACTTTTGAACTTCCCCATTGTCTCCCCCCACATCCGGCACCTTTTAGTTCATAAAGTAAAACTCCAATTAAAAATTACATTGCAATAATACAAAAAAGAAAATGCTATAATTACTATTTTAAATAAGAATGATTAAAAAAGGTATAAGTAACCTTATCATTATTGAATATTTTAAAATCTATAACAGCATCATATAGAATACCTGCTCACTTTATTTTTTTATTTATTTATTTTAATTGGAGGCTAATTACTTTACATTATTGTATTGGTTTTGCCATACATCGACATGAATCTGCCCCGGGGTATACATGTGTTCCCCATCTTGAACCCCCCTCCCACCTCCCTTCCCATCCCATCCCTCTGGTTCATCCCAGTACACCAGCCCCGAGCATCCTGTATCATGCATCGAACCTGGACTGGTGATTCATTTCACATATGATAATATACGTTTCAGTGCCATTCTCCCAAATCATCCCACCCTCGCCCTCTCCCACAGAGCCCAAAAGACTGTTCTATACACCTGTGTCTCTCTTGCTGTCTAGCATTCAGGGTCATCGTTATCCTCACTTTCAGTTCAGTTCAGTCGCTCAGTCGTGTCCAACTCTCTGCGACCCCATGAATCACAGCACGCCAGGCCTCCCTGTCCATCACCAACTCCCGGAGTTCACTCAAACTCATGTCCATCGAGTCGGTGATGCCATCCAGCCATCTCATTCTCTGTCGTCCCCGTCTCCTCCCGCCCCCAATCCCTCCCAGCATCAGAGTCTTTTCCAGTGAGTCAACCCGTCGCATGAGGTGGCCAAAGTATTGGAGTTTCAGCTCACTTTAGATTATACAAATGTTATTTCTTTATTTTCTCCCAGTCTGCAGTCCTCCTTTTGCCCCAAATAAAACTTAACTCACAACTCTCAAGTTATGCATCTTTTTTAGTCAACATTGGTAAATTCATTGAAGTAAAAAAGAAGCCAAGGTCAAATAAAACATATTTCTACGGATGCGTGTATGTGCACACACACGTACATGTATATGAATGAATTTGTGTGTATGAGAATAAACTAAAGATGGAGACACATTTGTGTGTGTACGTTTGTGGAAGATTTTAAAACGGTCGTAGTGTGAAAATAATAATAATCATTATTTTCTTTTTGAATGACTACCATAGTTTTGTCTCTGAGTATAAAACTTATGTTTTCAAAACAGTGCTGTAGTGAAGTTAAATTAGTTGGGGCCAACAGATAGATAAGGGCTTCTGCTGTGGCTCAGTTGGTAAAGAATCTGCCTGCAATGCAGGAGACCTGGGTTGGATCCCTAGGCTGGGAAGATCCCCAGGAGGAGGGCAAGGCTACCCACTCAAGTATTCTGGCCTGGAGAATCCTATGGACTGTATAGTCCAAGGGGTTCCAAAGAGTTGGACACGGCTGAGCAGCTTTATTTTTTTTGCAGACAGATATACTCATTCAGTGAATGTTTATTGAGCTCTTATGGCAGCCAGATACTTCAAAGGATAGCATATGCAGTCTTTATGATGGAAAAACTGCTGTTTTATTACTGTGATTTTTTTTGGCCATTGCTGGTAACCAGGAGTTTGTCACCCTCAAATATGCCTCTTTGGCACAAGGATTATTTTAGGCTGATTATTTTTAAGAAACAGCAGATATAAGAAAAGCTATAAAAGTTTAGGAGAGGCTACCCTTTTGTAAGAGACATTTCCATTTTCAAAAACACAAGAGAAAGACTCTACACATGGACATCACCAGATGGTCAACACCGAAATCAGACTGATTATATTCACTGTAGCCAAAGGAGGAGAAGGTCTATACACTCAGCGAAAACAAGACTGGGAGCTGATTGTGACTTAGATCATGAACTCCTGATTTCCAAATTCAGACTTAAATTGAAGAAAGTGGGGAAAACCACTAGACCATTCAGGTATAACCTAAATCATATCCCTTATGACTATACAGTAGAAGTGAGAAATAGATTTAAGGGACTAGATCTGATAGAGTGTCTGATGAACCATGGATGGATGTTTGTGACATTGTACAGGAGACAGGGATCAAGACCATTCCCAAGAAAAAGAAATGCAAAAAAGCAAAATGGCTGTCTGAGGAGGCCTTACAAAAATAGTTGTGAAAAGAAGAGAAGTGAAAAGCAAAGGAGAAAAGGAAATTTGAATGCAGAGTTCCAAAGAATAGCAAAGAGAGATAAGAAAGCCTTCCTCAGTGACCAATGCAAAGAAATAGAGAAAAATAATAGAATGGGAAAGATAAGAGCTCTCTTCAAGAAAATCAGAGATACCAAGGGAACATTTCAGGAAAAGATGGGCTCAATAAAGGACAGAAATGGTATGGACCTAACAGAAGTAGAAGATATTAAGAAGAGGTGGCAAGAATACACCAAAGAACTATGCAAAAAAAAGATCTTTAAGACCCAGATAATCACGATGGTGTGATCACTCACCTAGAGCCAGAAATCCTGGAACGTTAAGTCAAGTGGGCCATAGAAAGCATCACTATGAACAAAGCTAGTGGAGGTGATGGAATTCCAGCTGAGCTATTTCAAATCCTATGAGATGATGCTACATTCAATATGTCAGCAAATTTGGAAAGCTCAGTGCCACAGGACTAGAAAAGGTCAGTTTTCATTCCAATCCCAAAGAAAGGCAATGCCAAAGAATGCTCAAACTACAGCACAATTGCACTCATCTCACATGCTAGCAAAGTAATGCTCAAATATTCTCCAAGTCAGTACATGAATAGTGAACTTCCAGATGTTCAAGCTGGTTTTAGAAAAGGCAGAGGAACCAGAGATCAAACTGCCAGCATCTGTTGGCAATTTACGTTTTATTAACTATGCCAAAGACTTTGACTGTATGGATCACAATAAACTGTGGAACATTCTGAAAGAGATGGGAATACCAGAGACCACCTGACCTGCCTCTTGAGAAATCTGTATGCAGGTCAGGAAGCAACAGTTAGAACTGGACATGGAACAACAGTCTGGTTCCAAATAGGAAAAGGAGTACATCAAGGCTGTATGTTGTCACCCTGCTTATTTAATTTATGTGCAGAGTACATCATGAGAAAGGCTGGGCTGGATGAAGCACAAGCTTGAATCAAGATTGCTGGGAGAAATATCAATAACTTCAGATGTGCATATGACACCACCCTTATGGCAGAAAGTGAAGGATCTCTGGTTCCTCTGCCTTTCCTAAAACCAGCTTGAACATCTGGAAGTTCACGGTTTACATATTGCTGAAGCCTGGCTTGGAGAATTTTAAGCATTACTTTAAAAGCATGTCCAAAATATACAAGCAGCTCCTGTAGCTCAATTCCAGAAAAATAAATGACCCAATCAAAACATGGACCAAAGAACTAAACAGACATTTCTCCAAAGAAGACATAAAGATGGATAACAAACACATGAAAAAATGCTCAACATCCCTCATAATCAGAGAGATGCAAATCAAAACCACAATGAGATACCATTTCACACCAGTCAGAATGGCTGCTATCCAAAAGTCTACATGCAATAAATGCTGGAGAGGGTGGGGAGAGAAGGGAACCCTCTTACACTGTTGGTGGGAATGCAAACTAGTACAGCCACTATGGAGAACAGTGTGGAGATTCCTCAAAAAACTGGAAATAGAACTGCCATATGATCCAGCGATCGCACTCCTGGGCATACACACCGAGGAAACCAGAATTGAAAGAGACACATGTACTCCAATGTTCATCGCAGCACTGTTTATAATAGCCAAGACATGGAAGCAACCTAGATGTCCATCTGCAGATGAATGGATAAGAAAGCTTTGGTACATATACACAATGGATTATTACTCAGCCATTAAAAAGAATGCATTTGAATCAGTTCTAATGAGGTGAATGAAACTAGAGCCTATTATACAGAGTGAAGTAAGCCAGAAAGAAAAACATCAATACAGTATACTAACACAAATATATGGAATTTAGAAAGATGCAAATGATAACCCTGTATACGAGACAGCAAAAGAGACACAGATGTATAGAACAGTTTTTGGGACTCTGTGGGAGAGGGTGAGGGTGGGATGATTTGGGAGAATGGCATTGACACGTGTATTTTATCATATGTGCAACTAATCGCCAGTCCATGTTCGATGCATGTTACAGGATGCTCGGGGCCTGTGTGTGGGGATAACCCAGAGGGAGGGTAAGGGGAGGAGGGAGGTGGGAGGGGGGTTCAGGAAGGGGAACTCATGTACACCCGGGGCGGATTCATGTCAATGTATGGCAAAACCAACCAATATAATATTGTAAAATAATTAGCCTCCAATAAAAATAAAAAAATAAAAGTATGTGAGATGAGTACAATTGTGCAGTAATTTGAGCATTCTTTGGCACTGCCTTTCTTTGGGATTGGAGTGAAAACTGGCCTTTTCCAGTCCTGTGGCCACTGCTGAGTTTTCAAATTTGCTCGCATATTGAGTACAGTACTTTCACAGCATCATCTTTTAGGATTTGAAATAGTTCAACTGGAATTCCATCACCTCCACTAGCTTTGTTCATAGTGATATTTCCTAAGGCCCATTTGATTTCACATTCCAGCATGTCTGGCTCTAGGTGAGTGATCACACCACTGTGATTATCTGGGTCGTGATGATCTTTTTTGTACAGTTCTTCTGTGTATTCTTGCCACCTCTTCTTAATATCTTCTGCTTCTGTTAGGTCCCTACCACTTCTGTCCTTTATTGTGCCATCTTTGCATGAAAATTTCCCTTGGTATCTCTGATTTTCTTGAAGAGATCTCTAGTCTTTCCTGTTCTATTGTTTTCCTCTATTTCTATCTATCTACATATATCTATCTGCATATAGATTACTAGAATGTAAATGTTTTTGGTGAATATTTAGGAAGCTAAGGCTTTGGGAAAAATTTGGCTTCTCCAACTCCGAGCATTGCGTCCTGTTTATCTTCAAATTTAATGTTCAAATTTTACTCACAATAGCATCTGAGCCAAATTCCAATTTATAAACATGCATTTCTGATCTTGGATCAATATGTGTGAAAAGAAGCATTCTTTATATTACCGATGACTTTCCTAGAAATTTCAGAATTAATTGCCTCCTTGTTTGCAAATACAGCGACTAGTCTTTGTAAAATTGTATGCAGTGGGTTACACATGCTACCGTTTCCCCATTACCCCCTTCCATAGCTTTGTTTCATCTTTTCCAGAAACAACAACATAATAAAGATTACCTTCTTGTAGAATGAGGGTTTGAATAATAACTTCCCATTCCTCTAGTTCACATGTTAAACTCAGGCCTCTTTTTCCATCCCAAGCAGGAACTTAATTGAAATGTCTTACATTCATTATCATTATTTTAAATGTGATGTCCATCCCTTTTGGATTTTCCACTGCCTTTAAATTTTGCTCTTTTCTTGCTTCTTTTGGATTTTAAGCAATTGTAATGAAATAAACAATAATCTTCTAATTTCCCACTTTTATTTAATTGGAAATCTCTATAATTTACAGTTAAGAGGAAAGTATAATTTTTTTTAAAAAAAATCTAATAATTAGTGAAATAAAGGATAATTTATGGTTATGAAGTCACCCACACACACAACCAACTTTCTGGACCACACTATCAGGATTAGCATCTCTGCTGTTTCTTTATCAGCTGAATAGCACTGGAAGAGTACTGTCACTTTCCTGAGAATTGAACAGCTTAGATATCACTGAAGGATCATCATATAGAGACACATGCTAGCCACTGCTACTGTTGTTGCTGATATAGTGATCACTCACCCCTGAGCTTTCCCCCATCCCTCCGCCACCCTGTCGTCCAATTCACAGAAAGGGAATCTTACAGGTTTTCTCATAGACTTTTGACTCCTCCTGTGTGCTGTGTGTGTACATGCATGCTCAGTCATGTGACTTTTTAAGACCCTATGGACTATAATCTGCTAGGCTCCTCTGTCCATGGGATTTTTCAGGGAAGAATACTGGAGTGGGTTGCCATTTCCTCCTCCAGGGGATCTTCCTGACCCAGGGATTGAAGCTGCGTCTCCTTCATTGGCAGGCAGGTTCTTTACCACTGAGACACCTGGGAAGCCCCCTGTGTGGTTTGACTTTGGGCAAATGAATCTTGTTCAAAGGAATTTATCCACAGCCCTTCTTCATCCGAGTGGGAATCTTTGCTCAGGAAGATATGCCAAACTTCTAGCTCTTCAAATTCCTGTAATCAGCTGCACTATGAGGATCTCAGAATGTTATGTTATATATGAGCACCTTATTTAGAAACCTTGGAGAATTGCCAACTAGTTTTATTTCTCAGTTCTTACAGCGGTATAATTTGAAATAGAACCAAATTTTCCCACTCTGTTCTCTCTGTCTCTGTCCGTGTGTATCTCTGTCTGTCTGTCTTGGTTTTTAAATTGTCCAGAGTACAGTAGGAAAGGGCTCAAGTGAAGAACTCTAGAAAGTGAAGACTTTCAGATTTGGCAGAAGCCACATGTGTTCGGGGAATCAGATGTTTTCATTTGAAAATATTGGCAATACTGCCATCCTGCAGCTGTCACATATATCTTAGTGTTCAGTGAGCACTGAAGTTTGAATTAGGCAATAGAATATAAAAAGAGCAACTGTAAGGGCAGAATTAATATTTGGAATTACGGGCATGAGCACTTCTTAGACTTTGGTTCTTATGCCTGAATAACAACCCAAGATGTTGGAATGCAAACAATTCTCTCTTTAAAAAACGACAACAACAAAAGCAATAACAACTTTCCACTTAATTGAAAAGAAATTGCATGCACTGCAAGAACCCTGATTCTTTAAGGGACATGTTTTTAGTTGGGACTATTCTATCAGGGAGGGCTTCCAGGGAGGGCTCAAGAATCTGCCTGCTGATGCAGAAGATTGCAGGTTTGATCCCTGGGTCAGGAAGATCCCCTGGAGAAGAAAATGACAGTTCATTCCAGTATTCTAGCCTGGGAAATCCCATGGACAGAGGAGCCTGGAGGGCTACAGTCCAGGGGGTCACCAAAAGAGTAGGGCCTGACTGAAGTAACTTAGCATTCACGCACGCACATGACTTAGCAACTAAAACAGCTACACTATATCAGGGTAGGAAAATCCCAGAACTAGGAAGACTGTCCCTTGGCATTTCTTCAATTCTAAACATTATCATGATGAGAAATAATTTGCAGTACTCCACATGTGCACATAGTAGATCACATGTTAATAAACATATCATATCTATTTGATTGATTTGATTCTTTGTTTGATTCTTTGATACTAGGAACCTATTTTTCCTTATCCACTCAAAAAATAGAAAGTATGTTCCAAAAATAAGTATAATTGTACATAACACATCACAATTTACTTAAAAAACATTTGACCATTTAAATAACCTGAAAATTTAGCTGATTGACCTCAGAAGTTGTGAATCACTTAAGACACAGGTGATAAATGGGAACACAAGGTTCTGGACCAGCTTCTCTTATTCCAGATCTCATATTATCTTCACTATGTGAAAGTGAAGTTGCTCAGTTGTGTCGGACTCTGTCACCCCATGGACTGTAGCCTACCAGGCTCCTTTGTCCATGGAATTTTTCAGGAAAGAGTACTGGAGTGGGTTGCCATTCCTTCTCCAGGGGATCTTCCCTACCCAGGGATCAAATCCAGGTCTCCTGCATTGCAGGCAGTTGCTTTACTGTCTGAGCCATGAGGGAAGCCCATATGGATAAGAAGTCCATTAAGTGATGTGGAGTATATAACACAGAGGATACAGTAATAAATAGCTTCAGTGGCCCATCCCTTTCTCTCGCAGATTTTTTGCCTGGATTTGCTATTTTTGTTAGTGCACTTTCATGCTTTGTCTTTAACTCTTGCTGGGTTAGTAGGCTATCTTCTATGTATATCATTGCTTAGCGCTTGTTTTCTTAGGTTTTGTTGTTGAATCTAAGCTATTCTTGTCTCAAGAAGTTATCTCTAAGCTTTTGCTAGCCCGGAAACTTAAGTTGGTAAGTAGATCAGAATGAACAGAAGAATTTCTTTTAACTCATAATCCCATTAATAATCACTTTCTATTGTTAAGTATTTTGCTATAAAATATTTCAGATATACATATATTATAGAGAATACTCTAATGAATAAGCAAACTACCCAGATTTTGAAATACTCAGTATTTGGTTGTACTTCTTTCAAATACAGTTTTGAGAATAAAGCACCTTGGCATTTTATGCACAGCATAGTAATCCCTTCATCTCCCTTCATCTCTGCAGATAGCCAAGACCCAAAGTTGGCATGTATTCATAACATGCTTTGCTTTTGTACAAACTTATATTTTTACCCGTAAATAATAATTTCATATATTTACCATCTTACACAGAGGGTATTGTATGATCTGTATTATTTTTCTGTTATTACAATAATTTTATTGAAACAATTCATATATGTAAGTTGTGCCCTTTAACATGTACAATTAGGTGGTTTTGTTCTATAATTTTATTTATTTTTTTAAAAACATGTATATATTTTAATGGCTGCACCAGATCTTAGTTGCAGCACAAGGGATCTTTATTGAATCCTGTGACATCTTTATGCTGTCATGTGGGATCTTCCAATGTGACACACCACTCCCTAACAGTGGCACGCCAGCTCCAGAGCACGCGGGATCAGTAGCTGCAGGGTACAGGCTTAGTTGCCTCCCAGCAAATGGGATCTTAGTTCTCCAACCAGGGACAGAACTCACATCCCCAACATCGTGGGCTTCCCTGGTAGCTCAACTGGTAAAGAATCTGCTTGCAATGCAAGAGACTCTGGTTTGATCCCTGGGTGGGGAAGATCCACTGGAGAAGGGATAGGCTACCCACTCCAGTATTCTTGGGCTTCCCTGGTGGCTCAGATGGCAAAGAATCTGCCTGCAATGTGGGAGACCTGGGTTTGACCCCTGGGTTGGGAAGATCCACTGTAGTAGGAAATGGCAACCCACTCCAGTATTCTTGCCTGGAGAATTCCCATGGACAGAGGTGCCTGGCAGGCTACAGTCCATGGCCTCGAAGAAAGTCAGACACATCTGAGTGACTAAGAACAGCATAGCCCCTACATTGCAAGGCAGATTCTTAACCACTGGACTACCAGGGAAGTACCATCTCTAATTTTAGAACATCTTCATCATCCCAAAGAGAAACCTCATATCAACTAGCAATCACTTTCCATTCCTTTGGAAGACAGCTAATTTACTTTTCTTATGTCTAATCATCTGCCTATACTGGTCATTTCATATACTGAAGTTATATGGTATATTGGGAATATCCCCTGGAGAAGGAAATGGCAACCCACTCCAGTATTCTTGCCTGGAGAATTCCATTGACAGAAGAGCCTGGCAGGTAGAGTCCATGGAGTTGAAAACAGTTGGACACGACTGAGCCACTAACACTTCAATTTTCACTTCATGGTTTGTTTCTGGTTTCTTTCACTTAGTATAATTCTTTCAAGGCTTGACCATGTGACAGAACCATCCATACTATATTTCTTTTTGTTAACAAGCAATAATTCATTGCTTAGAAGAATACATTATATTTATCCATTCATTAGTTGATGGGCATTTGTGTTGGTTTCACATTTGGCTCTCGTGAATAATGATTCTATGAACATTCCTGTAAAAGTGCAAATGTTTCAGTTCACCTGGGCATATACCTAGGAGTGGAATTACATAGCTATAGGGCAATAATATAAACATTTTGAGCAGATCACCAACTGTTCTCCAAAGTGGCTACTTCCTTTTACTATCCCAACAGCAGTGTAGAGAGATTCCAGTTTCCCCACATTATTATCAACACTTGTTATAGTCTCCTACTTTGAATTTCACCCATCCCAATGAGTCTAGAGTGGTATCTTGTACTTTATTTGTTTGTTTATTTTACATTTCTCTAATTACAGGGAAGCCTGGCATGCTGCAGTCCGTGGGGTCACAAAGAGTAGGAAACGACTGAGCGACTGAACCGAACTGAATAGTTTATAGTTGACCCAAGCAGTTTGCTGTTCTCTCTTTGATTTTGAGGGAAGATATAATTTAAAATAATAGCAAACACACAAAAATGTTTTGCAAATAAAACCATAAAACAAACAAAAAATCGCACTGTCACACCACCAAAACTTTTTATGGTGCAAATTGCTTTTATTTTATGATGTGCATCAACTCTGAATTCTATGAAGCACCATTAAATTTCCCTGAAACCTTCACATTGCTTTGTTCTAATGAGATGAGGGAAATAAACAGTGTTTCCTTCACTCTACAAAGTCACAAGTCTGCTAAATGGTAGCGGTGGATGTCATTCTTGAAACCTAAGCCTAGAGCTGCTGCTTCTTCCATAACATATTTCTTGGTGTTGGTCCAAACTGTGGTGCATACAGATTTAGCACTGGTTTCCTTAGGAGCCCAGTTTGGGTGCAATAAGAGTGAATTACACAAGACTTGTGCCTCCAGTGATGAATTTCAATTATTATGGGATTGGAGTGGGACTAACAGGTGCAAAGTGTTATATACAGAATGGGATAAAGAACACACAAGGTATTATATTTAACAGCCTATGCTGCTGCTACTGTTGCTGCTGCTAAGTCACTTCAGTTGTGTCCGACTCTGTGTGACCCCATAGACGGAAGCCCACCAGGCTCCCCCGTCCCTGGGATTCTCCAGGCAAGAACACTGGAGTGGGTTGCCATTTCCTTCTCCAATGTGTGAAAGTGGAAAGTGAAAAGTGAAAGTGAAGTCGCTCAGTCGTGTCCGACCCTTAGCGACCCCACGGACTGCAGCCTACCAGGCTCCTACTGCATCCATGGGATTTTCTAGGCAATAGTACTGGAGTGGCTTGCCATTACCTTCTCCGTTAACAGCCTATAATAAACCATAATAGAAAAGAATATAAAATAAGCATAAATATAATATATATATATGATTTAACTGAATCACTTGCTCTACTGTACACCAGAATGTAACAAAATATTCTAAATCAACTATACTTCAATAAAAATATATTCAACTCTTATGAATCACTATTTAATTTAACCTATTTTTTACCAGTCTGACTCACTGGTTCTTATACTTGAAGATGTAAAGCATGACAGATAAAGTACATGCTTCAGCCCAGTAAGGTTTCTCCAGGCTACTTGAAAATGATCAGAGCTGTTAGTGCTTTGCTGCTGACTTTTATCCCCTCTTAGAGAATCTTGTCTGTAGTATTTCCTACTAATCTTATTCTTTGCACTGGCAAGAGCTGCTTTCTTTCCATTTGGCTTCTAAATATGCAGCATTCATTTAATTTATTTTCCTGCACTATTCAGCTTGGGTTTCCTACCTTTTTTTCATGGCAAACAAGAGCATTAAAAAAGAAAGAAATATCAAGTTACTTATCTTTCCTCATGTTATGAATTTTTTTTCCTATTAGGAAAACACTGCTTTAGTAATTATGTATCTATTACATTCCAATAGATATGTCCGTCAATAAATTATCCAGATGGGATAATTTTTTTTCGTTGTTTGTAGTTTAGTCTTTTTAAAAGTCCCCTGCCTTTTTCAGGCTTAATGATTTTTCTCTTCATGTATCAAAACAATTATATGAGAAAAAGTATTTTGGGCTATGTTATTTATATCTAACACCTGACCTGCCTCTTGAGAAACCTGTATGCAGGTCAGGAAGCAACTGTTAGAACTGGACATGGAACAACAGACTGGTTCCAAATAGGAAAAGGTGTACGTCAAGGTTGTATATTGTCACCTTGCTTATTTAACTTATATGCAGAGTACATCATGAGGAACGCTGGGCTGGAAGAAGCACAAGCTGGAATCAAGATTGCCGGGAGAAATATCAATAACCTCAGATATGCAGATGACACCACCCTTATGGCAGAAAGGGAAGAGGAACTCAAAAGCCTCTTGATGAAAGTGAAAGAGGAGAGTGAAAAGGTTGGCTTGAAGCTCACCATTCAGAAAACAAAGATCATGGCATCTGGTCCCATCACTTCATGGGAAATAGATGGAAAAACAGTGGAAACAGTGTCAGACTTTGTTTTTTTGGGCTCCAAAATCACTGCAGATGCTGATTGCAGCAAGGAAATTAAAAGACGCTTGCTCCTTGGAAGGAAAGTTATGACCAACCTTGATAGTATATTAAAAAGCAGAGACATTACTTTGCCAACCAAGGTCCGTCTAGTCAAGGCAATGGTTTTTCCCGTGGTCATGTATGGATGTGAGAGTTGGACTGTGAAGAAGGCTGACCGCCGAAGAATCGATGCTTTTGAACTGTGGTGTTGGAGAAGACTCTTGAGAGTCCCTTATACTGCAAGGAGATCCAACCAGTCCATTCTAGAGGAGATCAATCCTGGATGTTCATTGGAGGGACTGATGCTAAAGCTGAAACTGCAATACTTTGGCCACCTCATGCGACGAGTTGACTCACTGGAAAAGACTCTGATGCTGGGAAAGGTTGGGGGCGGGAGGAGAAGGGGACGACGGAGAATGAGATGGCTGGATGGCATCACCGACTCTGTGGACATGAGTTTGAGTGAACTCCGGGAGTTGGTGATGGACAGGGAGGCCTGGCGTGCTGTGATTCATGGGGTCGCGGAGAGTCGGACACGACTGAGCGACTGAACTGAACTGAACTGAACTGAACTGATAATAATTATATATTAAATAGTTTTATATTTTATTACTATTATATTTTGCAGCCTCAAAAGAGAAAGTAATGCCCTGGAATTTATTCCCCCTCAAAATATTTACTTATGCATCTTTAAGCTGATTTCCTAAACTCTCGGGGCTTCATAATCATTTATATATTAATTCAATCTTTATTTGTTGAGCTCCTTTCCTATGCAGAATTAGACTGGGGAGTTGAAGCTAAATAATCACAGCCACCTTAAGGTGTTTACATTCTATAGAGAGTTAGGTGAGGAGAAAATATGACTGTAGGTGATTGAAGTATCTCAAAGAAGAAAATATCTGGGCTAAGTTTTAAAAAATGAGTAAGAATTAGTTGAGTGAAAAGGACACGGAAATTGGGGCAAACGGTTCAGATAAAGGGTATAGTTTAACAAAGCCATGAGTGAAAAAAACAGCCATATATCTAGGGAAAAGCAAGAGGTGAGCTATAACGAGATCGAAAAACCTGATGCAGGGAATATAGGGAGAAAAATAAAAGAATTTGAGAAAATAATAAAATAATAAAGAGTGTGTATGCGTGTGAAGCAGTATGGAATTCATTTTGAAGGTGATATGGGGACTGTTGAAATGTTTTAAGCAGGAATATCATGAGTTGGTTATATTTGCATTTTAAATATATTATTTTGAAATTGATGTGGTGAGTGAATTTGAGAAGTTTAAAAATAGTGACAAGATGGTTGTAAATTCAAATATATCCCATTGTCTCTGTTAATAAATTTGTGTTTGTCAAAGTGATCTATATTCTTTTTTGGTTTAGTAAATGCACACACTGTATTATTCTGAAAAGTGGTGACTGTAAAATTTGCATAACTGACCTGAAGAAGATTGTACCTTATCCTCTTGGAAATTCTAGTACCTACAATATATGAATTTAGCGGAGAGTCAGTATCTCTGCTTCTGCTGCTGCTAAGTCACTTCAGTCATGTCCGACTGTGCGATCCCATAGACGGCAGCCCACCAGGCTCTTTCATCCCTGGGATTCTCCAGGCAAGATCACTGGAGTGGATTACTATTTCCTTCTCCAGTGCATGCACGCATGCTAAGTCACTTCAGTCGTGTCAGACTCTGTGCGACCCCGTGGACAGCCGCCCACCAGGTTCCTCTGTCCACAGGATTCTCTAGGCAAGAATACTGGAGTGGGTTGCCATTTCCTTCTCCACAGTATCTCTCTTACATATTGAATAAATGAATACATTTTTGAGTACCTATGACATGTTAGATATTTGTGTTAAGTCCTTTCATCTAGATCCCAATTTGTACAATAATCTAATGTTATGATGTCGTTTAATTACAGATAAAGCCTAACTGCTGACTATGTGCTATAATATTTAGTTTAATCTCTCAACAGACCTGTTAAGAACTTGCAGTTATTCCCATTACATGATTTGTAAAACTGTAATTCAGAGAACCTTATACAACTTTATATAACTAGTAAATAATGGGAAGAAAATTGAATCCAAATCTATGAGCCTTCAAAGCTTACCCTATTGGTACAGAATAAGTCCACAATACAGAATTTCAGCCTGCATGTCTCCCATATCCCCATGGCCTGACCATGATAAAAAAAAAAAACATCTCATTTCTAGGTTAGATTGAAAAATATCCCTATTGCACTTTATAGACTTCTAGCTTTTAAAAATCAGTAGTTATTTGATTTTGCAGACTACACATTTAACCAAAGTGTACCATTCTGCAATCATTTACTGTATGCTATCTCAAACACCGGGCTTCCCAGGTAACACTAGTGGTGAAGAACTCACCTGCCAATCCAGGGGAAGTAAGAAACATGGGTTTGGTCCCTGGGCAGGAAGATCCCCTGGAGGACCGCATGGCAACCCACTCCAGTATGCTTGCGTGGAGAATCCCATGGACAGAGGAGCCTGGTGGGCTACAGACCATAGGGTCGCAGAGTCAGACACGGCTGAAGAAACTTAGAATGCATGCGTGTACATCTCAAACACAAAGTGAGACTTTTTTTAAAATAACATTTTAGATGTTTTCATTTTATTTTATACAAAGGATCTAGAATATGTTCATTTGGGAAGAGGGGGTTTAAGCTACAATTTTTATTGCCCAATTAAGTTTTTCATTGCATCATCCCTATAGATATTGAAAAGTAAATAATGACACCTAATCTAGTAAGGGGAAATAAAATGAAAATATCTTTCCTTGTTTGCCATATAAAACATCTGATAATTTTTCACCAAATAAATTTATCTAGAATTAGGCTTCTCATGGCCACCAAAGGCCACTATCTCATCTTCCTTGACTTCTCTGAGACAGTGTCACTGTCTGTCACACCTGCCTTTAACATGGGCACTTCTCTTGCTTCAAGGATGCTCTGTGCTCGTATCCTCATCTTCCTCTATAACCATACCAGCTGAGCTATCAGGGAAGGCCTGTTTTCTTTTAATTAATGCATTTAATTTCATATTATTTAAATTGTTGTTGCTGTTCATTCACCAAGTTTTGTCTGAGTCTCTGAGAGCTCATGGACTGCAGCACACCAGGCTCCTCTGTCCTCCACTACCTCCCAGAATCGGCTCAAATCTATGTTCATTCTGTCTCTGCTGAGTTTGGAACCGAGGACCTGTCACATATTAAGTGAATGTGATAACCACCACGCTACGCAAACACACATTTAAATCATTAACTAGTTCTACAGATACACCAAGATGCAGTCATTAAGTAATCTGCATAAAGAAGTACATTTTATGAGCTATTAAAATAATATATTTCATTATTAAAAGTCTCTAGATCCAAGTTGTCCTGATGACTTCTGCTACTGAAACTAATGCATTCTGTGTTGTAGACAAATTGTTTTGCTCAGCTTTGAGTGTCTGAAGTTTTGTGTGTATGGTAGGAAGGCCACATTTTCTTGAGAGAAAAGTTTCTAAATGCTAAAATCTCTATGAGTTCAAACCTCCAACATGAGAACAAAATTCTCAAGACAGTATTTTCTGGTAACTTCAAGATAGCCTCACTTTGTCTAAATTGAGGTCCAGAATAGGATATATGAGGTGCAATTGCCCTAGTTGATCTTCACATCAATGGTAAGAAGCAGAAGCATCCAGAGACCCCAGAGATGAGCAAGATAATGCATTATGCCACCAAATTTAGGAGTGCTTTGTTATGTAGCATTATTGTGGCAATCACTGTGTTCAATTAATACAGAAATTGCATTGAAGTCAGAAATTGAAGATTAAAGTCTTATGTAGGGTTTTATAAGACAACATAGAGCAGCGACAGATTTGAAGTCACTAAAGCTTTTGGCTGAACAGCAAAGTGTAATAAAAGTTTGAGCAACAGGTAAAAAAATGGAAATGTTGCAAGGATAATAGGCTCTTTGCATGAGGTGGCCAAAGTATTGGAGCTTCACCTTCAGCATCAGTCCTTCCAGTGAGTATTCAGGGTTGAGTTCCTTTAGGATTAACTTGTTGGATCTCCTTGCAGTCCAAGGGACTCTCAAAAGTCTTCTCCAACACCACAGTTTGAAAGCATCAATTGTTCGGCCCACAGACTCCTTTATAGTCCAACTCTCACATTTCTACTCTATTACTGGAAAAACCATAGCTTTGATCATATGGACCTTTGTCAGATAAGTGAATCTCTGCTTTTTTAATACGCTGTCTGGGTTTATGGTAGCTTTTCTTCCAAGGAGCAAGCATCTTTTAACTTCATGGCTGTAGTCATGAGGTGTGATGTACATATATTATTTAATCCTTTCAACCAATACAAGAAAGGTCCTTTCAGTGTACCGTAAGGTATACAAGATGAATCCATGGAAAATTTCTCCAACTGTAGTTGGCAAAACCTGTACCAAATCCTTGACAGAATTCTGGATTTTTCTTCTCAGTGATTATCCTAGCTGAGCACAGAGTGAAATTAAGAACAACAAACGATACTAACAAACTCACCATTGCCATTTCTACCCATAGATTTATGTAACACGCATACAGGGAAAAAGGGAACCTGGCTGTAGGCAGCTTCAGCTGAGCCCACGTTTCCAGTTCTGAAGGGATAACGCAGTAGCATCTCACACATATGGCAACAAGACAGTTCATCATATATGTGGAATGATTTTAAATGCAATGCTTTTGATTCATTATAATTAAAATTTTAAAAATTACATGTATTAATAAGAAAGTGTGTAAATTTTTACTATAATTTAGTGCTTGCTGGTACAACTGATTTTCAATGTTTTCCTTTCCTGTTCTCAAATTTTAAAAAACTTATGCATCTAACATAAATTTGGTATTAAAAAATATTTCTTATAAGTCTAAATTGATGGAAAGGATTCAATCTCCAATGCATTGCTTGTATTAACTTTTGAAAGTAAAACTATCATTTCTTTCATTCTTTTGTTTACTTATGAGTTTATTTGAATGAGGAAAAAAAATTTTTTAAGAACTAGATTTATCAACTGCCTTTTTCCTCTTTAAATTTTATATATCTTATTAGTTTAGATATATACTAGTATATATATATATATATAAGTATATATATACTAGTATATATAAGTAATATATATATAAGTAATATATATATTAGTTTAGATATAATACTGCTTATTAGTTTAGAATATGTTCTACCTTCCCTCGTTTCAAAATCAAAATAAAAGGCAAACACTGAAATGTTTTACCTCTATACCTGTCTCCTATAAGTAACCACTTTCACTGCTATCACTGGTTTTTGGCATATACAAACAACTCTCATCTGTTCTTCTATAAAAGGGAGCATAGTATATAAAATGAACTAATTTTTTTTTATTTTAGCAAAGAAAATTATAGTTTCACATTTTTGTAACAAATTACCATAAATTTAAGGGCTTGAAAAACTGAAATGTATTACATTTCAATTCTGGAGGATAGAAGTCTAAAAACACTTCACATGTGTAAAATCAAGGTGTTTGCATGGCTAATTATTTCTGGGACTCCCAGAAAGTATCTATTTCTTGCCTCTTCCAGCTTGTAGAGACTGTGCTGGAATTTCTTGTCTCATAAACAAACCACTCCAATATCTACCGCCATCTTCACATAGCCTTTTCTTTTCATCAGATTTCCCTATGGCTCACTCCTACAGACACACTGGAGATTACATTTAGGGTTCACCTCAGTAACTTCGGATAACTTCTCCATATTGAATTCTTTATTTGAATTATATTTGCAAATTATTTTTTGACATATAAGCTAATGGAGGTTCTGAGAATGACAATGTGGATATCTGTGGCGAGAGTGTGTTATTGAGCCTGACAGGTCTGTGTCCTGGAAATCTCTCATCTCCATCATGGATGAGCAGCTTTTTCACTTTCTTTTTGCAGCTGCATGCTAAGTCACTTCAGTTGTGTCCGACTCTGCGCAAACCCATAGATGGCAGCCCACCAGGGTCCCTGTCCCTGGGATTATCCAGGCAAGAACAGTGGGGTGGGTTGCATTTCCTTTTCCAATGCATGAAATTGAAAAGTGAAAGTAAAGTCGCTCAGTCGTGTCCGACTCTCAGTGACCCCATGGCATAAAGACAGAAATATAGATCAATGGAACAAAATAGGAAGCCCAGAGATAAATCCATGCACTTATGGACACCTTATCTTTGACAAAGAAGGCAAGAATATAAAATGGAGAAAAGACAGTATCTTTAACAAGTGGTGCTGGGAAAACTGGTCAGCCACTTGTAAAAGAATGAAACTAGAACAATCCCTAACACCATCAGTTCAGTTCAGTTCAGTCGCTCAGTCGTGTCCGACTCTCCGCGACCCCATGAATCACAGCACGCCAGGCCTCCCTGTCCATCACCAACTCCCGGAGTACACTCAAACTCATGTCCACAGAGTCGGTGATGCCATCCAGCCATCTCATTCTCCGTCGTCCCCTTCTCCTCCCTAACACCATACACAAAAATAAACTCAAAATGGATTAAAGATCTAAATGTAAGACCAGAAACTATAAAACTCCTAGAGGAGAACATAGGCAAAACACTCTCTGACATAAATCACAGCAGGATCCTCTATGACTCACCTCCCAGAATATTGGAAATAAAAGCAAAAATAAACAAATGGGACCTAATTAAAATGAAAAGCTTCTTCACAGCAAAGGAAACTATAAGCAAGGTGAAAAGACAGACTTCAGAATGGGAGAAAATGATAGCAAATGAAACAACTGACAAAGAATTAATCTCCAAAATATACAAACAGCTCCTTCAGCTCAACTCCAGAAAAATAAATGTCCCAATCAAAAAATGGGCCAAAGAACTAACCAGACATTTCTCCAAAGAAGACATACAGATGGATAACAAACACATGAGAAAATGCTCAACATCCCTCATAATCAGAGAAATGCAAATCAAAACCACAATGAGGTACCATTTCATGCCATTCAGAATGGCTGCTATCTAAAAGTCTACATGCAATAAATGCTGGAGAGGGTGTGGAGAAAAGGGAACCCTCTTACACTGTTGGTGGGAATGCAAACTAGTACAGCCACTATGGAGAACAGTGTGGAGGTTCCTTAAAAAACTGGAAATAGAACTGCCATAAGACACAGCAATCCCACTCCTAGGCATACACACCAAGGAAACCGGAATTAAAAGAGACACATGTACTCCAATGTTCATCGCATCACTGTTTGTAGACGAATGGATAAGAAAGCTTTGGTACATATACACAATGGAGTATTACTCAGCCATTAAAAAGAATGCATTTGGACCAGTTCTAATGAGGTGAATGAAACTGGAGCCTATTATACGGAGTGAAGTAAGCCAGTAGGTGCCCAGTATGCTACTGGAAATCAGTGGAGAAATAACGCTAGAAGGAATGAAGGGATGGAGCAAAAGCAAAACCAAAACCCAGTTGTGGATGTGACCGGTGATAGAAGCAAGGTCCGATGCTGTAAAGAGCAATATTGAATAGGAACCTGGAATGTTAGGTCCATGAATCAAGGCAAATTGGAAGTGGTCAAACAGGAGATGGCAAGAGTGAACATAGATATTCTAGGAATCAGTGAATTAAAATGGACTGGAATGGGTGAATTTAACTCAGATGACCATTATATCTATTACGGTGGGCAGGAATCCCTTAGAAGAAATGGAGTAGCCATCATGGTTAACAAAAGAGTCCAAAATGCAGTACTTGGATGCAATCTTAAAAAGGACAGAATGATTTCTGTTCGTTTTCAAGGCAAACCATTCAATATTACAGTAATCCAGGCCTATGCCCCAACCAGTAATGCTGAAGAAGCCGAAGTTGAACGGTTCTATGAAGACCTACAACACCTTTTAGAACTAACACCCAAAAAAGATGTCCTTTTCATTATGGGGGACTGGAATGCAAAAGTAGGAAGTCAAGAAACACCTGGAGTAACAGGCAAATTTGGCCTTGGAGCACGGAATGAAGCAGGGCAAAGGCTAATAGAGTTTTGTCAAGAGAACGCACTGGTCATAGCAAACACCATCTTCCAAAAACACAAGAGAAGACTCTACACATGGACATCACCAGATGGTCAACACCGAAATCAGATTGATTATATTCTTTGCAGCCAAAGAGGGAGAAACTCTATACAGTTAGCAAAAAACAAGACCAGGAGCTGACTGTGGCTCAGATCATGAACTCCTTATTGCCAAATTCAGACTGAAATTGAAGAAAGTAGGGAACACCACTAACCATTGAGATATGACCTAAATCAAATCCCTTATGATTATACAGTGGAAGTGAGGAATAGATTTAAGGGACTAGATCTGATTGATAGAGTGCCTGATGAACTCTGCACGGGGGTTCGTGACATTGTACAGGAGACAGGGACCAAGACCATCCCCATGGAAAATAAATGCAAAAAAGCAAAATGGCTGTCTGAGGAGGCCTTACAAATAGCTGTGAAAAGAAGAGAAGTGAAAAGCAAAGGAGAAAAGGAGAGATATAAGCATCTGAATGCAGAGTTCCAAAGAATAGTAAGGAGAGATAAGAAAGACTTCCTCAGTGATCAATGCAAAGAAATAGAGGAAAACAACAGAACAGGAAAAACAAGAGATCTCTTCAAGAAAATTAGAGATTCCAAGGGAACATTTCATGCAAAGATGGGCACGATAAAGGACAGAAATGATAGGGACCTAACAGAAGCAGAAGATATTAAGAAGAGGTGGCAAGAATACACAGAAGAACTGTACAAAAAAGATCTTCATGACCAGATAGTCACGATAATGTGATCATTGACCTAGAGCCAGACGTCTTGGAATGTGAAGTCAAGTGGGCCTTAGAAAGCATCACTAGGAACAAAGCTAGTGGAGGTGATGGAATTCCAGTTAAGCTATTTCAAATCTTGAAAGATGATGCTGTGAAAGTGCTACACTCAATATGCCAGGAAATTTGGAAAACTCAGCAGTGGCCACAGGACTGGACAAGGTCAGTCTTCATCCCCATCCCAAAGAAAGGGAATGCTAAAGAATGCTCAACCTACCGCACAATTGCACTCATCTCACACGCTAGTAAAGTCATGCTCAAAATTCTCCAAGCCAGGCTTCAGCAATATGTGAACCGTGAACTCCCAGATGTTCAAGCAGGTTTTAGAAAAGGCAGAGGCACCAGAGATCCTATTGCCAACATCCGCTGGATCATGGAGAATGCAAGAGAGTTCCAGAAAAATATCTATTTCTGCTTCATTGACTATGCCAAAGCCTTTGACTGTGTGGATCACAATAAACTGTGGAAAATTCTGAAAGAGATGGGAATACCAGACCACCTGACCTGCCTCTTGAGAAACCTGTATGCAGGTCAGGAAGCAACAGTCAGAACTGGACATGGAACAACAGACTGTTTCCAAATAGGAAAAGGAGTACGTCAAGGCTGTATATTGTCTCCCTGCTTATTTAACTTCTATGCAGAGTACATCATGAGGAACACTGGGCTGGAAGAAGCACAAGCTGGAATCAAGATTGCTGGGAGAAATATCAATAACCTCAGATATGCAGATGACAATACCCTTATGGCAGAAAGTGAAGAGGAACTCAAAAGCCTCTTGATGAAAATGAAAGAGGAGAGTGAAAAGGTTGGCTTGAAGCTCAACATTCAGAAAACAAAGATCATGGCATCTGGTCCCATCACTTCATGGGAAATAGATGGAAAAACAGTGGAAACAGTGTCAAACTTTATTTTGGGGGGCTCCAAAATCACTGCAGATGCTGATTGCAGCCAGGAAATTAAAAGACGCTTACTCGTTGGAAGGAAAGTTATGACCAACCTTGACAGTATATTAAAAAGCAGAGACATTACTTTGCCACCCAAGGTCCGTCTAGTCAAGGCTATGGTTTTTCCCGTGGTCATGTATGGATGTGAGAGTTGGACTGTGAAGAAACCTGATTGCCGAAGAATTGATGCTTTTGAACTGTGGTGTTGGAGAAGACTCTTGAGAGTCCCTTGGACTGCAAGGAGATCCAACCAGTCCATTCTAAAGGAGATTAGTCCTGGGTGTTCATTGGAAGGCCTGATGCTAAAGCTGAAACTGCAATACTTTGGCCACCTCATGTGACAAGTTGACTCACTGGAAAAGACTCTGATGCTGGGAAAGGTTGGGGGCGGGAGGAGAAGGGGACGACCGAGAATGAGATGGCTGGATGGCATCACTGACTCTGTGGACAAGAGTTTGAGTGAACTCTGGGAGTTGGTGATGTACAGGGAGGCCTGGCGTGTTGTGATTCATGGGGTCGCGGAGAGTCGGACACGACTGAGCTACTGAACTGAACTGAAGTAAGCCAGAAAGAAAAACATCAATACAGTATACTAACGCATATATATTGAATTTAGAAAGAGGCAATTGATAACCCTGTATATGAGACAGCAAAAGAGACACAGGTGTATAGAACAGTCTTTGGGACTCTGTGGGAAAGGGTGAAGGTGGGATGATTTGGAAGAATGGCATTGAAACATGTATATTATAATATGTGAAACAAATCACCACTCAGGTTAGACGCATGATACAGGATGCTTGGGGCTGGTACACGGGGATGACCCAGAGGGAGGTTAAGTGAGGTGGGAGGGGGGTTAAGTAAGGGGAACTCATGTACCCCGGGGTGGATTTATGTCAACATATGGCAAAACCAAAAATATATAATATTGTAAAATAATTAGCCTCCAATAAAAAATAAAAATAAACAAATACATTTGGATCTGTACACATGTATCACTTTAATGCATTATATGTAACATAGGTATGTATGTGTGTGTGCTCAGTCATGTCTAACTCTGCAACCCCATGGGCTGTATCCACCAGACTACTCTGTCCATGGGATTTTCCAGTGGGTTTCCATTTCCTACTCCAGGGGATTTATCCAACCCAGGGATCGAACCCGCATCTCTTGCACCCTCTGTATTGGTGGGTGGATTCTTTAGCACGGAGTCACCTGAGTGATAGGTATATACAGATATATAAATATAATGTAAATATTAATTTTAATACTTAAAAGGGAAAATATATGAAGATTCATATACTAATGAATTGCTGTGATGGTTTATAATTAACTCATGTTTCTGAGGTTAAATTTTATTCCTTATAAGAATGGCAATATTCAGCATCAATTCTATTCTGTCTTTCAATAGGTGTAAATTCAGAGAAATCTGTTCCTATAAATACATAGATGAAAATTCAAGGAGTTACAGCAATATCTTTAAAGTCTTTAAACTTCTTTTTATTCATACACTTAAATCACTTAGTGGCCTATCATCAAAAACTAATAACTTATCAGATAACAACTCAATTCTGTGCTCCTTTAACTTTTGTTGAATGTAAACAGTTGCAAAACACTGAGCAGTAAGATATTTATTATTTGTTGTCCATTCATCAGAATCATTTACTTTTTCAAAATTAAGAGCAGTAACTTGAAAATCATCACTATGTTTTGCTATCCCGGAGTTCTTAATTCTTAGAATAATGGAAGGTGGTAAAGTATGGGAGGCAAAAAAATAAGAGCTAAGTTGGAGAAAAAAATGATGAAGAGAAGTTAGGAAAGGGAGCACAGTTCAGCTCCATGTTCTTTCTTGGGCAGATCAGCTTTGGTTATGTATGTGTAAGATAGATGAAGATCTGAAAATCAATTCCTTTAAAATATTTCTTCTGCATACTTCTTGTCAAGTCTTCATGTACCCACGTGATATACATATGCTACCCAATAGTGAAGACTGCAGCTGTTCACTGTTGCAGATTGTGTTCTCAAACACCAAAGGCTGTATTTTTATTCTCTTCTTAATGACATACTTAGGTTTTAGAAGAATTGAATTATGGAAAAGCATATCTAAAATAATTTCTTTAAGAACAAAGATGGTCTCTTCTACTTAGTAAAATTTCAAAATAACTCCTGGTGTTTGCCAAGTATATGTAGATAGTAAATGCTTATGGTTTGATTAAAAGAAAGTTATATATATATATATATATATATATAAGAAAGTTATCAAGAATAAATGCAGTGCATAAGCAGCTAGTTCAAATTTGGTCACCTTGCTATTCACTTGCCATTTCTTTCTAAGGAAGTCAGAGCCTTGGTCCTAATAGAAATGTCTACCCAGTTTGGCTGCCTTTATATAACTGTAACACAGTGCTAAGTCAAACTGTTCCTGCTGTTTCAGTGTTTAACTGGGGCTCCAAAGAAGAGCACAATGGGTGTTAAGTGCTCACACATTCATTCAGAGGTGCTAGCCATATATGCAGAACTTGTTAAAAGTAGCCTAAACTGGCTCTGCAACACTTAACCCATCAGCACCTCCAGCTTATATATGAGAGGACGATAGTGAATTAATGGGTGAGGACTGACGAATAAGGATTTCCTTGAGGAAAGTTTTGTAATGCTGTGCTTTTCCTCTCTCATTTCTTGGGGAAATAGTGTACTCCTTTTCGACTTAAGCCATGTGACTAGGGCTTAAAGGAATGAACCAATGAGCTTGGAGGTATAGAAAATCATGCCTGAATCTTCCTGGGAAAACTAAAGACTGGTAGTATTTGTTGGGAAGCAGAACGGAAGGAGAGAGATCCATAGGGGATCTCTTGTTCCAGTGTTTGGTGGAAAAGGATGTAAAATTTTCCTTAGATTAAGATGATGTATGTAATATAGCAAGTTTGATCCAAGAGATGACTGTAAGAGCAATAGGCTCTGTGGGACATTAGCAAGATGAGAACAACAGAAAAAAGATTCAGGAGGTGGTATAGCTCTGCAGTAAAGAGCAGGACAGTGGCTGATATTAGAGAACTCTTGAGAGAGAGGCGATATTTAGGCACTGGCCATCAAGAGGGTTAAAACTTTCACATTAAAGCACTACCATTCAATTCAGATCCTTTGCTCATTTTTTAATCAAATTATTTGTGTTTTTTCTCTTGAGGTGTCAGTTCCTTATATATATGTATTTCCAAAGAAGTTATACAAATGGCCAACAGATACGTGAAAAAGTGCTCAACATCACCAATAATTGGGAAATACAAATCAAAACCACAATGAGGTATCACCTTATGCCTGTTAGGATGGCAGATATAAAAAAAGATGACACTACTAGCATTATGAGTAGTTGGTGAGGGTGTAGAGAAAAGGGAACCCTTGTAAAGTGTACAATGTATATTGATACAGCCTTGGTGATGAGAAGTATGGAACTTCCTCCAAAAAGCTAAAAGTAGAACTACAATATGATGGAGCAATCCTGCTCCTGGATATATACCTGAAGGGAACACAATCAGTATCTCAAAGACGTATATATATCCCCATATTCATTATCCATAGTACCCACATGGAAACCATCTGTGTCCATCAACAAATGAATGAATGCAGATATATATATATAAAATATGTCAGCATTTAAATTTATATATATCAAAGAAAAATTGTATATATAGTATACAAATAAATTATAGTCATATATATAACAAATTACATGAATTATAATTATGTAAGAATTATATATATTATATGTTATATATATTATTACTTTTTGATATATATAAATGTATATGATAGGATATTATTTAGTCAAAAACAAAAGAAAGAAATCTTGCTATTTGGACAACATAGGTGAAACTAGAAGGCATTATGCTAAGTAAAATAAGCCAGTCAGAGAAAGAATACTGTATGGTATCATTTATATGTAGAATCTGAAAAAAAAAAACAAAAAAACACCAGCTTGTAAAAACAAAGTAGAATTGTGGTTATCAGGGCCTGCTACCAATATTTTCCACTGATGTAATAGTATGTTCTTAGTAAATGCCAATAGTTAAAAGTGTAAAATAGACTTGCTTCATGAGAACAAACAAATACTGTCTTCCAGAAAAGTCCTCTCAAGTATCAGTGTAGAAAGGGTTTGTTTTCTCGTTGATACTATACTATTTTTTTTTCTTTAGATTTTCAAGGAGTCATGAAGTAAACCTGCTGGATATTTCCAGCTTCAGATTTCAGTGATAAAAATGAGAAGATAGAAGCGGATAATCTACCAGAAGATGCTACTGAGGTAGGGGGCCAAGACTAGTAAGAAAATGTGAAGGGCAACTTGGATGGGGACATGTTGCCCATGCGTGAGAAGGCAGTTACTTCTCAGCTCACTCTGTGATCAGTGCAGATATAATTAAATGCTCCGGGCATTTGCTCCTGTTATACCAGACGAGCTTTGCAAATCCTTCATAATAACATGATAGTGGCATCTACCACCAAAGCACAGATATTATAAAAATCTCAGGAGAGACATGGCAAATTATGTTGATCTGAAGCCAAATGCTGCCTCTACTTATCTTCCTCTTTACCCTTACCTTCTTAAGAATGAAGTATTTTTTCAGGTTAATAACTTAATAATTGTGACTATTTTATGCTAAGCGTTCCACCAAGAGTTTGATATAAAATTGTACATGCAGATTATTTTATTCCACATTCACTGCACCCTTAAAAAGATGTATTATTATTTCCGTTTTTCAGTTGAGTTTCAGAGAGGTAAAGCAACTTGAACAGAAAGTTGCAGAATTAAGAACAAAACCCAAATGCTAGATCACCAAAAGCATCTTAACTTCAGGACTAAATCACCTGGCCTCTTATATTTAAGTGCATGGAGAATTAGTGTCTTTTTAGAATCTATATTCATTCTATTGTAATTTTCCTAACTAACTTATTAACTACATAATTCTTGAAAGAGAGCAGACTTTTTACATTTAACGAAGTTCATTGGGATTAAATATTCTCAGCTAAGAAATCTATGAAACACAGAAGCCTCTAAAATGTTCATGAAGCTTAAATAGGGAAAAGATATGTATATATATCTTGCTTTTCTTTTTTTTCTCTAAGGCTTCCCTTGGAAATATGTTGGAAATAAAACTATCACCATCTCAACGTTTATCTCTAAGTTTTATTTTCTTGCTCATATGTCCAAAAATTGTCTAATATTTATAGAAGTCTGAATTATAGTTTGTAATCCTGATTTTCCTCAATCGAATTTTCCACTTAATATCAGTATATTGATATGATGGAATTCAGTCTTGCCCAATACTCTTCCAAGTGTCTCCATGTTATAGAATTCCCCATCTAAGCACTGCTCACCGGACTCTGGTAGTTTAGAATTTAGCTGGTATTCAAAAGGTTAACATCATTACCAAGGCAAACAACCAAATGAATACCATATTGAAGAGGGTAGGAGAAACTGTTAAGACTAGAATTTCTGAGATTGCTTTATCGCATTCAACAGGAAAACTTGAGAGAACAAGAAGTAATTAATATGATTTATTCTTCAGCTGGTCGGAAAAGTTTTTGCCAAAAGTAAAGTGCCCTTCAGTTCAATAACACTAACAAGTCTGTTTATATGAGTATCTATTTAAAGTTTTGTTACATTTTCAATAAAAGCTAAACTGTTTATTCTCATAATATGTGGGTTAATTTAGTACTATTTCATTTAATATGTCTTGATAGGGTATTAAGATATTTTATTTCAACCATTTAATAGCCCATTAATCACCATTTTGAACATTATAAGTGTATGGATATGTTTATGTATATATTAGATATCAATATGGTTAAATATATAAGGTATGTGTGAACATATGCATATATAAAGATCTTTTATCAGCTGTTCCTTGCCCTATAGCATAGGGGACAGAAGCTGGACCTTAAGTAAGAATCTCTCAAACTAGGTCATGTCATTTATTACTTCCATTTTCCCAGATGTTTTACAACCTGAACAGATTTAAGGATGAAAGAAAAAAATTATCAGAGATAATAAATTTAAATTTAAAGAGTCATCAGATATAAGATTTGGCAGTGTTTAAAGAGTCAGGTATAGTTCCAAAATGGCATGACCCAAATTTGTGTAAATATCTTGAGTTATTACTATATTTTGATGGTGTATATGTGAGGATGAGGTATTGTTTTGTATCTTCCCTTAGAGGACATGAATATTTATTGTAAACCTATAGTAAATTCAGATGAAACAGGAAAGGTAAATATTTCTCATCATATCTTAGACAAGAAATAAGAATATAATTGATTAAATACTTAATCAAACATCCATTAGCAAGTTAAATTCTAACTACATTTGTACCCTGTACTTTATTCCGACAGCTGTATAATATGTGTCTCATATGGTGGGGACATTCTATTAATGAGACATGCATCTAGTCATTACAATTATTATTTTTGACACAGATAACCTTCTTTCTTTTCTTCCTCCTCTCTCCCTTTAACCTCTTTCCCCTCTCTCGCTTCTTCCTCCTATCTTTCTGTTTAAATAAATAGGGATCATAAATTTTTGTGTGTATGATATTTTTGTTTGTTTATAACCCTCTCTTTCGCATATATTCTTTGTATATATCCAAGGGAAATACATTTACTTCATATATAAAGAAGTTTGTCCATTTTAAATATAATTGAATATTTGTTAAGCAAGGATGTTTTGTAATTTGTGCATGTTGGAAGATATTTCTTACATATTTCAAACTGGAGATTGTTATGGAACTGTTATCACTGATACCATCTGGATAATGCTTGAAAGTATAAAAAGTCTGAGCATATACATGAGTTAAGGCTATTTTCTTATTCCGGAAGATTGTAATGAAACTCCGTGTGCAAATGAGTCTATATAAAGAAATGACATTGTGCAAATCTGAAGGGGGACAACGGAAGGCAGGAGAGGAAAGCAGGAGTTTTATGGGATACGGGATGAGGAATAGCTAATAAAATTGTGCCTGCGTGACTCTGCATGAAAGAAGAGTCAAGAAAGCTGAATGTTAAATTACCAAAGGAAATAGTTTAAAGAAAATTAGAGACTTAAGTGGAGTCAGCCCTTCTCATAATTTAGACCTAGAATTTTGGTGTTTTAAACTCAAAACTGATGACTTTACTTGTGAAAGTCAATTTTCAGACAGGATAAGACAGCTATTTGGATCTCTGAGCTTGAGTTAAATATCCTTTGGGGAATAATTTAAGGAAGAACTTGAGAAAATGGAGAGAGAAGAACCTAATATGCTGTTACCTACTTTCTCATGTCAGATTGGTCCTTAGAATAAAGCTGCAACTTCCATCTCCCAGTGCCAGAATTTCACGAGCTCTTGGGAATTGTGTGATTAGAGGGACTATTCTTAGGGTGAGTCTTCAAAGGTTTCTGAAATGGCATTTCTATTCTGTCTCTTCTTTCTGAGGCAAAAAGAACTACAATCTCTGTTTTTTCTCCTAATACATTTTTACTTCCAAAATGAATATCCATAGTCAAATGATATAATAACCTCTCCAAAATAAGTGAGCCAATCACCTTCACATTAATCAGTATTCACAACTGTTTTTTTTTTATTTTAATTGGAGGCTAATTACTTTACATTATTGTATTGGTTTTGCCATACATTGACATGAATCTGCCCCAGGTGTACATGTGTTCCCCATCTTGAACCCCCTCCCACCTCCCTCCCCATCCCATCCCTCTGGGTCATCCCAGTGCAACAGCCCCGAGCATCCTGTCTCATGCATCGAACTTGGACTGGCGATTCATTCCACATATGATAATATACATGTTTCAATGACATTCTCCCAAATCATCCCACCCTCACCCTCTCCCACAGAGTCCCAAAGACTGTTCTATACATCTGTGTCTCTTTTGCTGTCTCGTATACAGGGTTATCATTATCATCTTTCTGAATTCCATATATATATGTTAGTATACTGTATTGGTGTTTTTCTTTCTGGCTGACTTCACTCTGTATAATAGGCTCCAGTTTCATCCACCTCATTAGAACTGGTTCAAATGCATTCTTTTTAATGGCTGAGTAATACTCCATTGTGTATATGTACCAAAGCTTTCTTATCCATTCGTCTGCAGATGGACATCTAGGTTGCTTCCATGTCCTGGCTATTATAAACAGTGCTGCAATGAACATTGGAGTACATGTGTCTCTTTCAATTCTGGTTTCCTCGCTGTGTATGCCCAGGAGTGGGGTTGCTGTGTCTTATGGCAGTTCTATTTCCAGTTTTTTAAGGAACCTCCACACTGTTCTCCAGAGTGACTGTACTAGTTTGCATTCCCACCGACAGTGTAGGAGTGTTCCCTTTTCTCCACACCCTCTCCAGCATTTATTGCTTGTAGCCTTTGTGGATAGCAGCCATTCTGACTGGCATGAAATGGTACCTCATTGTGGTTTTGATTTGCATTCCTCTGATTATGAGTGATGCTGAGCATTTTTTCATGTGTTTGTTAGCCATCTGTATGTCTTCTTTGGAGAAATGTATGTTTAGTTCTTTGGCCCATTTTTTGATTGGGTCACTTATTTTTCTGAAATTAAGCTGCAGGAGTTGCTTGTATATTTTTGAGATTAACTCTTTGTCATTTGCTTCATTTGCTATTATTTTCTCCCATTCTGAAAGTTGTCTTTTCACCTTGCTTATTGTTTCCTTTGCTGTGAAGAAGCTTTTCATTTTAATTAGGTCCCATTTGTTTATTTTTGCTTTTATTTCCAATATTCTGGGAGGTGGGTCATGGAGGATCCTGCTGTGATTTATGTCGAGAGTGTTTTGCCTATGTTCTCCTCTAGGAGTTTTATAGTTTCTGGTCTTACATTTAGATCTTTAATCCATTTTGAGTTTATTTTTGTGTATGGTGTTAGGAAGTGTTCTAGTTTCATTCTTTAACAAGTGGTTCACCAGTTTTCCCAGCACCGCTTGTTAAAGAGACTGTCTTTTCTCCATTGAATATTCTTGCCTCCCTTGTCAAAGATAAGGTGTCCATAGATGCACGGATTTATCTCCGGGCTTTCTGTTTTGTTCCATTGATCTATATTTCTGTCCTTATGCCAGTACCATACTGTCTTGATGACTGTGGCTTTGTAGTAGAGCCTGAAGTCTTGCAGGTTGATTCCTCCAGTTCCATTCTTCTTTCTCAAGATTGCTTTGGCTATTCGAGGTTTTTTGTATTTCCATACAAATTGTGAAATTATTTGTTCTAGCTCTGTGAAAAACACCATTGGTACCTTGATAGGAATTGCATTGAACTTATAAATTACTTTGGGTAATATATTCATTTTCACAATATTTATTCTTCCAATCCATGAACATGGTATATTTGTCCATCTATTAGTGTCTTCTTTGATTACTTTCACCAGTGTTTTATAGTTTTCTATATATAAGTATTTTGTTTCTTTAGGTAGATATATTCTTAAGTATTTTATTCCTTTCATTGCAACAGTGAATGGAATAGTTTCCTTAATTTCTCTTTCTATTTTCTCATTATTAGTGTATAGAAATACAAGGGATTTCTGTGTGTTGATTTTATATCCTGAAACTTTACTATATTCATTGATTAGCTCTAGTCATTTTCTGGTAGAGTCTTTAGGGTTTTCTGTGTAGAGGATCATGTCATCAGCGAACAGTGAGAGTTTTACTTCTTCTTTTCCAATGTGGATTCCTTTTATGTCTTTTTCTGCTCTGATTGCTCTGCCCAAAACTTCCTTTGCTACACGGGCTTTTCTCTAGTTGCAGTGAATGGAGGCCACTCTCCAATTGTGGAGCACAGGCTTCTCGTGGCGGTGTGGGCTCCATCAGTTGTGGTAGATGGGCTCAGCGGGTGCAGTTTCCAGGCTCTAGAGTGCAGGCTCAGCCGTTATGTTGCCAGGGCATAATTGTTCCATGGTATGTGGGACCTTCCCAGGTCAGGGATAGAACATGTGTCTCCTGCATTGGCAGGGGGACTCTTTACTACTGAGCCATCAGGGAAGCCCTGAAGATTCTGATAATCATGAATAGAGTCAAGGACAAAAGACTCAAGCGATGGTATGGCACCCCTGTGCAGAATATGAACGCTGAAGACTGGTTTTCTATCGTGGCTCTGCAACTTACTAGCCATGTAGCCATGAACAGCTCATTTACCTTTCTATCCTCTCTTCCTCATCTGTTATAGATGGGAAAAAAATGATATTCACATAAGGTGACTGTAGGGGGTACCTGTGTTATGTATATAAAGCACCTAGTATCACTGTAAATGAGGTTGCTCTTCTTGATATTTTAATTAGCCTTTGGAGACTTCAAACAGGTACATATGGGATTCCTACTAAAATTTTATTTTCTATAACCATTAGATCTTTTTGAAAGAGAGAAAGATGGGGATGGGAGTCTAAGAAGTGTCAGATCAGAAATCACTGTGATGTCATGTACATCCCTGGAGGGGAGGTGCTATGATTACATTTGTTTTCATTATCCCTTTTCTCTGTCACATGGGTTTTTATACATAGACACTCAATATATCTGTTAATAAGTTTACATTTTCATGCTATATTTGAGGCAGATATTAAGCACATGCATTCATCCAACCAGCCCATCCTAAAGGAGATCAGTCCTGGGTGTTCATTGGTAGGACTGATTTTGAAGCTGAAACTCCAATACTTTGGCCACCTGATGCGAAGAGCTGACTCATTTGAAAAGACCCTGATGCTGGGAAAGGTTAAAGGCAGGAGAAGAAAGGGATGACAGAGGATGAGATGGTTGGATGGCATCATTGACTCGATGGACATGGGTTGGGTGGACTCTGGGAGTTGGTGATGGACAGGGAGGCCTGGCATGCTGTGATTCATGGGGTCGCAAAGAGTCAGACATGACTGAGCGACTGAACTGAACTGATTCATTCTAAATGCTTCATGATGAATTTTAGTTATAAAGTTTTATAATATGAACTGTTTTAGTTATTTGACTTTTATCATTTAAACTGGTCACATTGTAGAATCTTGCATAACTTACAGTTAACACTACTGTGCCAAATTTCCTAACAGTGACAGCGAAAAGAATGGCCCCAAGCTAGAACTTGAGCAAAGCAAAATTTAAATTTTTTAAATTTAAGAATAGAAAAATAGTTAACAGAAACTGGGGGAAAAATTAGGGAAAATGAAGGGCACAGAATAAATTAAGATTAAACTATGAAAATAATTAGCCTTTCATCTTTGATTTATGTTACATATTATGTAAGGCCCTCTGTAAACTCTAAGTATAACAAGCATAAGATTTCTTTAATTTTTCACTAGTAATAGTTTCATGGTCTGTGTCCCCAACCAGGTTACACCTATAGAGACAGGTTTGTGGATTTTAGCTGCATTGGCCAAATATTTTCTTTCCCAGGGCTGAGAAAAGCAGTCGTCTGAAGCCTGGCTCTAAAAGCATTTGGGGCAGTGAGCCTAATCAGTGCACTGAATGCTGGTCGTAATCAGGCATTCAGGCTTGTGACAAAGGTTGGCAAAGACCAATCAGCTGGAATAGATAGCATTGTGTACGGTTGGCTCATGACATGGTATCTAAGGACACATCAACCAGAACTGATTATGTCAAGCCAGAATTCTGTAAGTGAGAGCCTTGGAGTCAGCACTTCCTAAAAAATAAACAGCTCAGAATGTGCAGGTGTAAGGACTCTACAAGGCTTCTCTTGAACGCCGAGGGTGGCATTGAAATGTTTAGTGGCTTAGACTCTGTGTGTTGAACATGTGTATACCTCCGTCTCTTCTGTCATTATTTGGGCGTATTCCTTCTTAGTGTGTTTTCGATAGCACGTTTCTTTTGAGATGCTCCAACAAGCTTGTTAACAATCCTGTGCTCTGCTGTCTCAAAAAGATTGATGAATTGACATAGGTTCACTGTTAAGTTTATGTTAAATATAAGAGAAGTGAGATTCAAGGAATCTGAGGACAAGTTTGAGGGAAGGGACTCTTGTCTAACTGTAATCCCCTCTCTATCCTCTGTAGTAATTGCATACTTTCTATCATCAGCATCTTTATCTTTAATTATGGGCACACAAACTTCATGGTATTTAGTTTAGCTATATAACTTTCTGATAAAACCAAAACATTTCCCCACAACAATCTTTTTGGGCGGGGGACAATAAAACTCCAGCAAAATCTTCCATTCAAGAAAGCATCTCTAATGTTTCTTACAAAATACAAGAATGCCCAGAATTTTTTGAAACAAGGCATGCTTATCATATCATAAAGAGAATTTTTATTTTACTACTGTTTCTTATGTTTGTTCACAATAAAATCTTCTTAGAGTGTGCTTAATTCCCAGTGGAACTGTGTTTATCTTGGGTTGCTAGTGGGGAATGAGTATTTTAAACAATTATTTTGTAATTTCGTGTAATAAATTGATAATTACTATAGAACTGTATATTTTAAATATAAAAGCAATCTACAGCTGAATGTATATTGAAATAGTATATTGAAAATAGATTATTCTCAGTAATATCCAGTAAATGAATGATAAAGATGAATCTTGCAGGTAG
Organism: Moschus berezovskii; assembly: GCF_049115385.1. Classification (NCBI taxonomy): domain Eukaryota; kingdom Metazoa; phylum Chordata; class Mammalia; order Artiodactyla; family Moschidae; genus Moschus; species Moschus berezovskii. Next base: position 13,349,142 of record NC_142467.1, read on the forward strand.
GACATTCGTATATGGGAATTTAATTTTCTATAAAGGAAAGAGCTTACACCTAAAATCTGACAAACCAATACATAAGACCTTTCTAATTGAGAAACCAAAGATGAACCTGTTATGAACTAGGCCAACATCTTTAATTTTTTAATGACTAAATTGTATATATCCTAAATTTATATAATTATGTTCCATACTAGTTTATATGATCATTCACTCAAATAAAAGCTATGATTGTGGTTTATACTATATGGAGATATTAGTATTATCAAAAGTTAAGAGTCAAATTCTTTGATTAGACTAACATTTAGTATTTTGTGTTTGATTGTTTTATTTTTGGATTTATATCAAATGCCTTAAATGGTAACTAGCACAAGGTAGATAATCAATATTTGTTAAGTGAATGAACTTTTTTCCCAAGCTTTTTTAAATTGACATATAACTGATTTATAATCTTACATCAGTTCCAGGTTTAGTGATTGAATATATTTATAGATTACACTTCAGTTACAGCTATTATAAAATATAAAATATTGGCCTATATTTACAGTGCTGTACAATATACATTGCAGCTTATTTTATACATAGTACTTTGCAGCTCTTAATTCCTTCCACTATGTTGCCCCTCACTCCCTGCAATCATTAGTTTGTTCTATTGGTGAGCCTGTTTCTGTTCGTTACATTTATTCACTTATTTTTTAGATTCTACATCAGTGAAAACATAGTTTTTTTCTTTGTCTGACTTATTTCAGTAATCATAATGCAACATTTAGTATTTTGGTAAGATTTTTAAAATATTCTTATCTCTTTTAAAGATGTATAATTACTAACTTGTCTCATTAAAATATTGCCTAATGCTTGCTCTTGGAGAAGGCAATGGAAACCCACTCCATTACTCTTGCTTGGAAAATCCCATGGACGGAGGAGCCTGGTAGGCTGCAGTCCATGGGGTCGCGAAGAGTCGGACACGACTGAGCGACTTCAGTTTCACTTTTCTCTTTCATGCATTGAAGAAGGAAGTGGCAACCCACTCCAGTGTTCTTGCCTGGAGAATCCCAGGGACGGGGGAGCCTGGTGGGCTGCCATCTATGGGGTCGCACAGAGTCGGACACGACTGAAGCGACTCAGCAGCAGCAGCAGCAGCAATGCTTGCTCTAGTGACTGTTGTTCAATTTTCTCCCTTAAGAGTCCCAAAAGCCACACTGACCTTAACCAATTCCAGATATGAGTTTTTTTGGTCCAGAGAGATTTTCAGTTTTAGTTGCTAGCCCTAGACAAGGGCTAGCAACCTTTAATGTGCAAATGAATTACTTGGCGACCTTATTAAAATGTAGATTAACTCAGAGTATCCAAGACTGGATCCCAGGTTTGCATATCCAGAGGCATGCATGTTTACTTTCACATCTTATCTGCCAGACTCTATCAGTGATTCGTACTTCCCTCGCACTGGCCCAAGTCTTTACCATCAGGCACCTGAAACACAGCTAGAGCCCATCCCTGATCTCCTGCATCTCCTGCATCCACTTTTCTTCCCATTTCCTTTGCACAGTCCTTTTTCTTTCACCTTTTTATTCTGCCTTTTTTGATCATTTCTGTCTTCAGCCAAACACTTCTAATGGTCTTCTACATAAACTCTAAAAGCCTCCTTAGAGTCTCTACAATTTGATCCTAAAATACTTTCTCAGATGCATCTTTCTCTCCAGCCCAGTGCTCCTTCTTACAGACCTTTCATGATGGGCGGAATAATGTCCCCAGGTGCTTCCTCCACTCTCCCCTCTACTGCCAAAGATGCCTATAGCCTGATTTCTGGAAACTATGAATATGTTAGCTTATGTGGCAAAGGAGAATCAAGTTTACTGATGAAGTAAAGGTTCGTAATCAGCTGACACTGAGAGGGGAGGTTACTCTGCTTTTTCCAAGTAGGTCCAATGTAATCACAAGGGTCCTTAGAAGTGGAAGAAGGAGGCAGAAAAGAGAGACAGAGCGGTTTGCCAGTTTGATAAGGATTCTGTCTGATGTTGTTGGCTTTTGTTGATGGAAGAAGGCGACTGTGAGCCAAGAAAATCAGGTGGCCTCTAGAAGCTGGAAAAAAGAAAAAAACAGACTCTCCTCTGGAAGTTCCAGAAAGGAGCATGACTCTGCTGACACAATGATTTTTGCACAATGACACATATTTTGGACTTGTGACTTCCAGAACTCTATGATAATAAATTTGCATTGTTTTAAGCTGCTAGGTTTGTGGTAATTACACAAAGTGGCAATAGAAAAACAGTGTGTCTTCTATTGAATTATACTCATTGCATAGAGCACATTCCACCTTTGCGGAATGTTCTCTGCCTATATGTTCTTGTCTCTAATTACAGTATAAACTAGTGAGGCTGTGGAGCTAATACTATATCACTTGAGAGTATACTTGTATATATACTATATTGCCTTGCATGGCAGATCCTTAATTGTACTTACTGATAATTTAAGTTAGGCTATCTTTTTTAAACTTCTGGCAAATATCCATAATGGGGGTCATTTCTCAGAGAAAAAAGATGTACTGACAGTTTCACTATATAGCATTAATATATCAGTTTTCATGGTCAAGAGAATTTACCATCTTAAGAGGTAAATATGAACAGTATCTCTGAGGGGTTATATGTCAATTTACTAAATTACAAAACTAAACCCTAGTGAGGCAAATGGCTTTGTGGGTGATTAAGTAGTTACACAAGGAAGAATCCAAATTTTATTTATCATGTGTGTCTGATTCCAAGTTCCTGAACTATCTTGACTTCCAAAATCATTGCTTACAGCAAGATCAAATGAGCCACTCAGTACTGGGCCCAGCTATATGGATTTAATCCACATGTGTTCCCATAATTCTTAATAGACCCTTAGAAAGTTACAGTAAATCACATTCTTCAGTGCTATGTGAAGACTATCTAAAGAGTGTAAGAATTTCTAAATCAACATTCTAGGGAGACAAAAGAAGGAAAGTTAATGAGAACTGAAAACCTGTTTGTTTACCATAAAGAGCTAACTCGAATGTACCTTGACTGCAAATTACAGTGGTGGGTAGGAAAATATAGGTGCTAAAATTGTTTGTTTCTGTTTTTTATTGAACTTGAAATTTTTTTCTTATTTAAAATAAAATTTTCTTCTTTCAATAACCTAATTCCGTCATACTTATTGGCAGCAAGCTCATGTATGCTCCCTAAAATTGAATATTTCAATCTAATCTGTTTCTGTTTAATGAACATAATTATAGATGTAACACCTACAGGGTACGAGAGACAGATCTGTGCTCCTAGAATTTCCTGGAAAGCCATTACTAACACTCTTGCCCAGGCTCCACTGATACAGCAGAGTCTGGAAGTGCATCCATGCTTGAGTGTTTCTTAGAAGTTCCCAGTTGGCTCTAACATGCAGACAAGTTTCCAAAACCACTACAGTGGGAGATAGAAGAGATGTTCCTTTTATGCAGTTCATCTTTTCCCTTTCCCTCAGTTACAAAAAAAAAAAAAAAAGACTTCAGCTGTTAGTGAAATTGAAAGATCACCATCTTTTTGGGGAGCTGCAAAAGTAAAAGCTGATACTGTGCGTAATTACTGTATGATGCATGCTTAAAGAGAGTATTTTGAGTATCTTGACAAAAGACACACAATATTTTTGCAAGATCTAATAAGAAATATCAATCATTACCAAAAATACTGTGTTCATAGTTTTAACTCTGTTGTGTTGTACCATAGAGATATTGGCTTTCATTATGTACCTGAAACAAATATTTTTAGCGGTCGTCTAGTTGTCTCCTTCCTGTGTAAACTTGGGTATGGTGGTGAATTCTGGGCTCAACAATTCCTTATGCAAAAATTAAGATCAGACACAAAAATATACTTCATGGGTCAAATACACATTTATTCAGAAGAAAATCTTCATGAATTTCTATTCTGGATGGTGCATTTTCTTATCTCTTTTAAAATAAATCTGCCTGTTATAAACAGGAGAATGGTAAGTATGTAGGTAGGATTTTTCATAAAGAACGTGCAGCACATTAAAATTTTTACTTTATATTCCCATTTTAACATTCAAATTTACTAAGTTAAGATGAATCCAAGTAAGAGAACGTGAAGGATAGTAAAGGTGATAACAAATCAGTACTGTAAATCTTTAAGTAAAAAGAAAAGAATTTGAAAAAAAAAAAATCCCAGATTTAAGCTATTAGGAAAGCTTTCTATTGTGTAAAGAAGATATTCTAAAAGCTACTTAACACCAAAGATTCGAAAGAGAATGAACCTAATTCTCAACAGCCAAAAACTTACCATTAAAGCCAGTGACAATCAAAAAGTGAGACAATTAAGGAATCAAAAAATGCTCCTGTAAGTTCTGCTTACAGGTATCACCTGAACATTGAGAAAACTATGTATGGGTTATAAACAGCTCTGTACCAGAAAAGGAGTTGGAAAACTGGTTCTTGAAAGTAAATCAACTGTTTCCATCAGGAATACAGCTCTGTCAACATCCCACTTTCACCAAGGTGATGGCAGCGATACCCTTCACGAAGTATGTTTACATACACTTTCACCTAACTCTCATACTATACTTTAAGAGGGGGACTAAATGGTAAAAAAAAAAGCAATGGCAGCTACAAATTCTCTTAATGTGATATTCAAAATGCTTAAGATACAATTTTTTTTAATCACTTGTCTCCAGTTTCTGGCAACTACTGATCTTTTTGTCATCTCCATAATTTTGTTCTTTCCACAATGTCATATAGTCGGAATCATGCAGTATGGATCCTTTTCAGGTTATTTCACTTAACAATATCATTTAAGCTTTCTTCATGTTTTTTCATACCTTGATAGCCTTTTTTGTTTGTTTGTTGGTGCTGAATAGTATTCCATTATCTGAATATACCGCAGCTTATTTATTCATTACCCTACTGAAAAGTATCTTGTTTTCAAGATATTCTTGTTTTGACAGTTATGAATAAAGTCCCTATAAATATCCACAATGCAGGTATTTTATGGACATTTATTTTGAATTCATTTGGGTAAATATCAAGAAGTGTGACTGCTAGATTGTACAGGAAGAGTATGTTTAGCTTTGTAAGAAACTGTTAAGCCTTGTATTCTAAAGTGGCTGAATCATTTTGGATTCCTACCAGCAATGAATGAGAATTCTTATTATATCAAATGCTAAATGGGCAAAGGCAATTCCATGATTCTATTTATATAATGTTCTTTAAATGATAAATTACAGAAATGGTGGACAGCTTAATGACTGCCAAGGGTTAGGAATGGGAGTAGTAATATAAAATAGTAGTAGTAGTGATATAAAATAACAACAGCAAGGATCTTCGTGGTGATGGGTGTGTTCTGTTTCTTCAATGCATCATTTTGTCAATATACTGGTTGTCCTTTTGTATTATAGCTTTGAAGACATTACCTCTGAGAGAAACAGTCAAATATATGTGTTTTCTCTGCATTATTTTTTCCAGCTACATAAGAACCTACAATTATTTCAAAATTAAAGCTTCATGTAAAAAGTTAATCAGGTGCCCTCACTCAGAAAGTTAACAGATAACATTAGCTTTTTCACATACATTCTTTTATCTCCATAAAGAAATTTGCACTTATCTAAAAATAAACGTCATATGTACAAGATCTTAACAGTTTACAGAGTAATTTCACAAATGTTGCCTCATTTATTTTTTCCAACCACTCCATTAGTTTTCATCTCCTTTTGTTAATAATAGATGACGAAATTGAGAATGTGTAACTTTCCAGGGTGATCCACCTGGTAAGTAACAGGAAGGATTAGTGTCTGCTGTAGATGTGTGTCTTGCTTCTCTCACAAAGACAATCTCTTTGGCTTTCTTTTTCTGCTCAGATACCTAACCCCTATTATAAACGTGAGCTTCTGTGTCTAGATTTATTGCTCATAGATTTTTACCCTTTCTCTTTGGCCACCTGTATCTTAGAAATGCCCTTATTGCTGCATTTACCATCTGGAACTTCTTGGCTTCAGCCTTCTGATGGCTCTCAGTCCATGAAGCTCCCTAGTTCTCCAGGGGGCCTGGATCTGAGCCCTGAGCCCTTGTCAGAACTAATGCTTTGGGTTCACAGAAGGCCTCTCCTGGGTCAAGAAACCTCCCTCACCCACACCTGGCTCAAATCTTCTTTTCCATCAGGCTATGACAAAAATAAAGTACACATTCCTTCAAACGCATTATTTGCTCCAGCATTGGAATATGAAGAATAGGTGGCCCAAGGTATAAAAGCGATTCTCAGCAGCAGCAGTTCAACATCTGCAATCATACCCACATATGGAACTTGAATTTCCATTTGGTGTGCCAGGTTTCTGAAGAATGTTGAAAATGTTTAAACGTTTGTGAATAATAGTAGGAAGAAATATAATTGGCCCAAAGAGAGGGCTCTTTTACCAGTATTTTAAAACACTTATATTCAATATTACGAATATTATATTTAGTATTCTTCAGAGACTTCCAAAATCTAAAAAGGATACCTTCAGGATTAGATGACATTTAAATAAGTCATAACCTCAATACATATTATATATCATATATATGTATATATGATCAATATTGCATAATCAGTAAGTGATATTAATGAATTGAAAAAGGTGGAGTCCATCATTTCTTGACCATAAAATATTCATAGAGTCATACATGGAAGCTTTGCTTAATACCTTTCTTTATATTGATGCTAAATTCAAACTCCATGTGAGCTCAATCACTCCCAGATTTCTACTTTATTCATTTACTAATTTATTCAAATTCAACTTGTGCTTATGTATAGCAGCACCCATACTAGTAGATCTGTGATCTTCTCAAGGCTCCTCTGTCTGTGGAATTCTCCAGGCTCCTGGAGTGGGTAGCCATCCCCTTCTCCAGGGGATCTTCCCAACCTGGGAATCGAACTTGAGTCTCCTGCATTGCAGACAGATTCTTTACCATCTGAGCCACCAGGGAAGCCCAAGCAAAAAAGGTTTTCCTAATTTTTCTGCATCTTATATAAGCTACAAGCTAAGAAATACCTTAGTTATACCAAAGATTGGAATTGGGCCAAAGGATTTGCAGGGTCATGTCTTGGTGCCATGTCTTGCCATTTTTCCTGTTACTGTTGCTTTGCAGCATGTGGTCTCGTGATTAAACGCCCAGCTTGTCCTCCCCTCTCCTTGCCTCTCTGCCTCCCTCCGTCCTCTCCCCGTGGGCTCACTTCTGCATTTCCTGTGCTTCTCCTTCCCACTTGCCTTATTCCCACCCCAACGCTCATCTTTTCTCCCTTCCTCTCCTGCCCCACCCCTACTTCTCTTTACCTCATCACTTGTCCAACTTTCACCACCTCCCGTTCCATCTCCATCTTTTCCTTCTATCCCCTTTTTGTCATTCCCAAAAGTATGGTTCTCAAATTATGTTTCCTTTAAACATACTTTCATTCAACCGATCAGTATCCTCAGCTTGTATAGAGGGACATCTTGTCCTAATCACCTATAATGTAGAGAAAGGACCAAGATGATCCCAAACACAGGAGATGAGTATTTCTTCAGTAATGAAAGCAAGCATTGTTAATCAGAGCTCTTTAGTGACAGCTAGGCATTTACTGAAACTTCACATTTTCTGTACATGCCAGTAATTCATCACTTTAATGATGAATTTGTCCTTATTCTGCTTTGAATATTAAACTGTAACTATGGTAATATTAATAATAATAACAACAGATTCTTTGTAATAGAACTGCTATGGACCATATTAATTGTCCTTTTTACTGGTTAGATCACAACTGATATTTTTCCTCTACTACTGGAGAATTTATTAAATAGGAGACAGGTATTCTTGGCACAAAGAATATCCTCTTTTCCTGGTAAAAAACATAATGTGCTTCATTTTTTATTTTTTGTACTTGATTTACAAATTTTCAGCTGAAAGTTTGCAAATGTGAGACTAGCAGTTGTCTGAACTGTGTTGAAGGTATAGGTATGTTGCTAGCACTGTCACTTACCAAATGAGAAAATATAAATTAAAAATAAAGTGTAATAGGCATGCCAAAAAAAGTCTCTTCTCTCATTCTAAACAAATGTTCCATGAGTGTTACACAAAACAAAAAAATTCAGTAGGAGATGGATGATTAAAATTCTTTATCCAATAAGAATGAGATAAAAAGCAAAAAGCTTCAATTGTAGTGTACATAAAACAATGTTATGATTTTTTTTTATTGTAAACAATAATCCAGGTACGTAGGTAAAACCACATTGTACAACTTAATAGAGTAGAATTATAGACACATTGGGCTTTCCTGGTGGCTCAGACAGTAAAGAATCTGCCTACAACACAGGAGATCTTTTTTAAAAAATCCTTATGAAGAAAACACAATACTCAAGAAGAGTACTGTGAAGAAAAAATAATTTGTATAAGGGAGAACTCTACATCGGCAAGAAATAATTTTCTGCTTTACTGAATTGCAGAGAACTGTCCTAGGTCTAGTCCTGGATAGTTTGAGGTAGCAGTTTAATTTGCTCACACATCATTTTACTGAATTTTCACATATAAAATAAATGTAACACAATGTCAAATGTGATCCAGCATCAAATAACAATCCAATAAACACAAAATGCCAAAGAATAAAAATGATTAACTAGGATATTTCTGTTATATAACTGATTTGCTAGATTTTCTCCATCATTCCAACATCCCACACAGAAATCTCAAGCACTAATTTCTAAGATCATCTCATTTGTATCTAAAACCAGAGACTTTGTAAGGTGTGAAGAACCTCAAAAACCATCTATGTCTTCTTTGAAAAAAATGTTGATTTAGATCTATCACCCATTTTTAAATTGGGTTGTTTGTTTATTTGATATTGAGTTGTATGAACTGTTAATATATTTTAGATATTAACACGTGTCAGTCGTGTATCACTTTCACCTTTTTCCCTTTCAGTAGGTTTTCTTGCATTTTGTCAGTGGTTTCCTTTGTTAGACAAAAGCTTTCTCATTTGTTTATTGTTGCTTTTATTTCCTTTGGGAGATAGATACAAAATAATATTGTTACAATTTATATCAAACAGTGTCCTGCCTGTCATCTTCTAGAAATTTTATGTTTTGTGGTCTTAGGTCTTTAGGTCATCCTGAGTTTATTTTTGTATATGGTGTGAATAAATGTTCTAATTTCATTGACTTACATGTCCAGTTTTCCCAGAAAGTATTAAAGAGATTGTCTTTTCCCAAAAACTTGCCTCCTTTGTCACAGATTAACTGACCATAAATTGCTGGGTTTATTTCTTGGTTTTCAATTCCATTCCATTGATCTTTGTGTCAGATTTTGTGCCAGTACCATACTGTTCTGAATACTGTAGTTTTGCAGTATCGTCTGGATTTGGAGATTGATACCTCCAGCTTTATTCCTTTTTCTCAATATTGCTATGGGAATTCAGGTTCTTCTGAGGTTTAATATTAATTTTAGGATTGTTTGTTTCAGTTCTGTGAAAAATGTCATGGGTATTTTGATAAGGATTGCACTAAATCTTCAGATTGCTTTGGCCAGTATAAACATTTTAACATGTTTTCCAGTCCTTGAACATGGAATATATGTCCATTTCTTTGTATCATTTTTAATTTCCTACATCAATATTTTATAGTTTTCTGAGTATGGTTATATGGATAATAACTAAATATGATATCACTAAATATGAGAAATGTATTTCCTTTATTTAAGTTTTATTACTCCTACCCTTGGCTAAGTTTATTCCTAGGTATTTTATTCTTTTTGATGCATTTTAAGTGGGATTTGTTGTTTTCTTTTTCTGAAAGTTCATTATTGGTATACAGAAAAGCAGCAGACTTCTGCAAAGTATCATGTGTCTTGCAACTTTACTGAATTCATTCATTAATTCTAATAGGTTTTTGTGGAGACTTTAGGATTTTCTGTATATAGTATCATGCCATATGCTAACAGTGACTGATTTCTTCCCTTCCAATTTGGACGGCTTTACTTTTTCTTCTCTGATTGCTGTGGCCAGGGCTTCCAATATTATGTTGAGTAGATGTGGCATGAGTGGTCAGCCTTGTCTTGTTCCTGATTTTGGAGGAAAAGCATTAACCTTTTCATCCTTGAGTATGATCTTGTGAATTTGCCATAACTGGCCTCTATTATGTTGAGATATGTTCCCTCCATACAAATTTTGATAAGAGTTTTTACCACTATATTTTGCTCAAAGTGGGTTACTCAGAGAGAAGTCAATGTGCCTAGAGTTAAGTAATGCAAAAGTTCTCTACAAAACTTTGAGGAAATCAGCTGTCTAAATATCTGACTTGGACTTTTTGATTTACTGGTAGATGCATTTGTAGTTTTAAATTCTAGTTCAGTTCAGTTCAGTTCAGTCGCTCAGTCGTGTCCGACCCTCCACGACCCCATGAATCACAGCACGCCAGGCCTCCCTGTCCATCACCAACTCCTGGAGTTCACTCAAACTCATGTCCACAGAGTCGGTGATGCCATCCAGCCATCTCATTCTTGGTCGTCCCCTTCTCCTCCCACCCCAACCTTTCCCAGCATCAGAGTCTTTTACAGTGAGTCAACTCGTCGCATGAGGTGAGGCCTGCTTTATTATTGTTTTAGCTTATAACAGCACATCTAAAAGCTAAAAGAAAAAGTACACTTAGGCATCTCCATGTGTATCTGCACTACCAAATAAAATTGAATTCTTTGAGTTTGCCATCATTGGGTCTTCAGGATAATTTGATTTAAATAATCTTGCTTGGATTTAGTTAGAAATTATTCCTTTTGGAATTGAAAAATGATATTTGTTCAAAATCACATTTTAAGCATTTATATAAAATTTTTCAAAGATCTTTCTTTCTCATGTAACAATTCTTAGCTGGCCTGGAACCATTTGTTGTCTTGTTTCATTATCCTGGACTGAAGAGTAGCTATCAATTGATCTTCAACAGGGAGAATGTCAGTCATGTAATTTACTTTCTGTAGTTGATTAATCTAAAGCAAGACTGATAGTAGGCTAACAATCAGGCCACAAGGATAGAGTTAGGTGATGACTCCCCACCTTCCTGCCTGGAGATAGTTTGAGCCTGGATTCTTCCTACAAAATACTACAATTAGAGTTGTAAACAACTGTATATAAAAACAGAATAACTATATATGGATAATTATAGTAGCTACTCAATATTGTATATGGATTATATTAAAAAATAATAAAAAGTTAGTTGCTCATTCATGTCCACTCTTGGAGACCCCCATGGACTGTATTTCACCAGCCTCTTCTGTCCATGGAATTCTCTAGGCTAGAATACTGGAGTGGGTAGCCATTCTCTTCTCTAGGGGATCTTCCCAACCCAGGGATCAAACCCAGCTCTCCTGCATTGCAGGCAGATTCTTTATTGTCTGAGCCACCAGGGAAGCCCCATATATGGACAATGTGTGTTAGTCTATCAGTTGTGTCTGACTCTTTGCGACCCCATGTACTGTAGCCCTCCAGGCTCCTCTGTCCATGGGATTTTCCATGCAAGAATACTGGAGTGGGTTGCCATTTCCTTCTCCAGGGGATCTTCCCGACCCAGGAATCGAACCCAGGTCTCCTGCATTGCAGGCAGATTCTTTACTCTCTGAGCCATCGGAGTCAAATATAAAATGACTAAATATGAGAAATGTATTTTCTTTAGTTAATTTATGTTTTATTACTCCTAAATGACTTTCAGTTTTAAGTTTTATTCTTGGATTGTACAATAAATCTACTGGGAGAAACCTATGAAAATTGTACACATTAAAGGGCAAGATGACATTTTTTAATATTTCTGTATAACTGAAATAATTGTGTGAAATATAAAAATTGCTTCACATTTTAATATTTGTGGGAGTCATACAAAAGTTATTTAATTTTTCAAATTCAATAATGAATAGAATATGAAGAAAAATGAGTATCAAGTTAAATTTTACCAATTGGAATTAATTATTTATAAAATATTGAGTATAGTTCTTTCAGATATTTATATTTACAAATATATTTACATATACAAACATTCAAAAAACTAGGTATAGATAGTACAGTAGCATGATTTGTTAATCAAGTTTGTTGTGACCTTAAAATTTAGCTCTATATCATCTTTATAATAACTGTACAGTATTTCCCTCTGAGTTTATTAATTTATTTTTCTATTGATGGATATTTAATTTATTTCCACTTTTAGATTTACAACCAATATTGCAAAATATTTAGTTACATACACCATTGTGCTTTTGCCCAATTATGTATTAGAAATTAATACCTGGAAGTATAATGATGAAATCAAAATATTGAAATATGTCTCTTTCCAGATACTAGTAACAGATTAAGCACATTCAATCACCACTTTCCCAGTATCCTTAATAATGCTAGGGATTGTAATTTTAGCACTAGTCTCTAGTTAACAACACTGCTGGGACCAATTTTACACTGTAATGATCATTTTAGTTGGTATCATACAGAAAATAATTAGACAACTGTACATCCATTGCTAACCTACCCAGAAATGTTGTTTTCCAAATGTCAGGGCAATGTGTCATCACTAAATTATTCAATCTGAATGTTTTGATTATATTTGGACATCCTCTATGGGTGGGGGATTATTTTTACCAAACATGTATGAACTAACATAACCATGCTGTCTGTGGTGTATTAACGAAAATGATTATAAATTGTTAATTGCTAACTATACTAACTTCACATCACGAGAGAGGTATGAAAGGAATAGAGAAAAAACAAAAATAAGAAGTTTAATCAATGACTAGTAACTGAGTTCATATGAAATGCTAGAATGAACTATCAGTGTAAGACTGTGAGTGGGTATCATCCTACAAGAAAGAAAGAAAGTCACAGAAAAGCAATTCTAACACTGTAATAGTGATAGGAGTAAAGGGATAGAGAATCGCTATAAATTTTGATTTCAGAAAGGTCTATTTCCTGCCCCTGGTTCCATTCCCAAGGGAGGAAAGCATTGCTACACGTCTGTCTTTAATTTTTGGACCTTATATTGACCACCCTGCTGACTGGTAAAGATTTTCACTATCCTTATCAAAACGTTAAACATCAGTATCCATAATAGAATAGTCATTTTCCTCTTCAGATGCTTTTCCCTTCTGCCATCCTGGAGAGCTGAGCCAGTGCAGGGTCCACTCCCAGTCATTTGAAGGCTCTGTCCTTCTACTTTCTTCATTAGGGATTTTTCTTTTGGGGGCTGAGATAAAATAGTCTGGCATTTGTCAAGGTTGGTTATTTCTCTTGAACTATCAAGAATCAAGACTTTCTAACCTTCAAAACCTCCCCTCAACACACATATATATTTTCAACATTTTCTACATGCAACTGTTTTATAATGGGCATGGAGATCCTATTTTCCATCCTTGCAAATCTGGAATGAAATGTCTAAACTGGTTCTGACCTCAGTACAAGAATAAGCTCCCTCTTTCCTCCTATTTTTTGTTTTTGGTGATGTGATGAGATCTAAAGCTTATCTGTGAGCTTCCCACATTGAAAAAGATAGAATAATAAATTTGGTTGCATTGTATTTAAGGCTTTAAGATGTTTACCTGAATTAAGCCTCTCATTTAGAACAATTAAGTGTTCTACATTAAGGTTTGAAACTAAGCTATTGTCCCTTCTTCATCTATTTTTCCCTTAATTAATTTGCGTGATGAACAAGCAAGATGTGTTTCTTAGGTTCTTATTCTTTATACAAAAGCATCTTAAAGTTACCTTTTTGTTAAGTAGCATTATTTTATCATGTTTAGCAAGAATAATGCACAGGAAATATTCAGAGACAAATTCCTTAGTAAAAAGTGAGTTTCCAGCATTGAGAGAGATCCTTACGGTTTCTGAAAGCTAGCCATATGTCAAGCCAAGTAGACTCCACCTCACTTAGAGTCCATGGGAGGAAGCAATGTTGAGCTAGAATCAGACTTTGTTTGGGAATGTTGCAAGATAGCAGAGTTCAAAGCAAATCAAGCTTCAGAGTGTTAATATTCTTTTAGTTTGTTGGTGTCAGGCATTGGCAGGTGATGTTAAATTGGCTGCTCTCATATTCTTCGTAGTTAACTTAGTTTGAACAACTAATTTAAGGATCAAGAAAGTCCATAATAGGACTAATCTCTGGGGAATGGCAGCTCTTGTTCAGAGTTTATCTGTGTGCCCCAAGGCATGTCCTTGATTTGGCTCTAATTCTCTAGATATACTATTGCTGCTAAGTCACTCCTGTCGTGTCCGACTCTGTGTGACCCCATAGACGGCAGCCCACCAGGCTCCCCCATCCCTGGGATTCTCCAGGCAAGAACACTGGAGTGGGTTGCCATTTCCTTCTCCAATGTGTGAAAGTGAAAAGTGAAAGTGAAGTCGCCCAGTCATGTCTGACTCGTAGCAACCCCATGGACTGCAGCCTACCAGGCTCCTCCGTCCATGGGATTTTCTAGGCAAGAGTACTGGAGTGGCTTGCCATTGCCTTCTCCGAAAATTTGTCCCTCCAAGATTTTCTTATACTTCATTAAGATAGTCTGTACCTTTGAAATGCCTGACTCAATACACCACTGGATATGCTAATCAAAAGGAGAAAGGGATAAGGTACTGGGCAACTAATGAGAAAGAAAGGCTAAGACCTGAGGACCTCATGATCTTGTCTCTGAAGCAGAAAACATATATTGCTTAACGAGTTGCTATTACTTATGACAAAACCAAAATACTCCCCTATATTTAGAAGCTCTACTGTGTTATATTTTGTACTTCAGTCTTAAAGTCACTGAAAGATATAAGAACTATGAAATATAAGTCTTCCCCTGTGCTTTTTTCTTCTTTTTTATTCTTCTTTTTTATACTAATTCTGGTCTTTGACTATGTAGGAAGCCAATGTGGTAAAGCAGAAAATTAAAAAAAAAACAAACCTGGATCAACCTTAAGGAATCTGGAAAATATCTTGACTGCGGACATGGATTCGGAGTGATTGTGATCTTCTTTTTTTTTTTTTAATTAATTAATTTATTTTTTATTGGAGGCTAATTATTTTACAATATTATATTGGTTGGTTTTGCCATACACTGACATGAATCCGCCCCGGGTGTACATGAGTTCCCCCTCCTGAACCCCCTTCCCACCTCCCTCCTCCCTTTATCCTCCCTCTGGGTCATCCCCGCACACCAGCTCCCAGCATCCTGTAACATGCATCGACCCTGAACTGGTGACCTTCAAAAGCCACAGATTGTTCATCTATAAAGAAAAACCATGAGTATTTGTTGTGAAAACAACCCAAAGACAGTAATTTAAGCAGTTATAGGAGATACATATATATATATATATATTCATGATAAATTAATCACAGAGTTTTTGCTAGGAAAGAAATTACAATAACGTTGCTTTGGTGATATATTTGTATGCAGCTATAAAATATTATTATCTTTGCTGGTTTGTTTTGTGAGTACTGAGAAAATGTGGTCATATCTAGAAAAATAAATATGTTGACATACCACAATCCACTTTATCTTCCAGAAGTATACTGAAAATCAGCCAACAGCTATATGCAGAGGGCTTTTGTACTTATATCAATAAATAACTCCTTATATGGAAAAATATTATCAAATATGAATAATTATGAAAGTGAAATAATCTGCAAGAGAGATATTTAATATTGTAGAAGAAAGACTGTGAGGACAGAACAATGTCAAAACCAATTATTTTGGGATGACACAAAAGAATTAGAGTAGTAAAAGTAGCACCTATAAAAAAGGCCAAAATATCCATTCAGTTGCCAAAAGAGATATGGAAATATTACAACAGTAAGAGATTTAGGTCATTCACATAATTAACTATCAGGAAAATAACTCAAGAATTAAGTAAATATAATCATCAGAAAGCGGGCTTCCCTGGTGGCTCAGAGGTTAAAGCATCTGCCTCCAATGTGGGAGACCCAGGTTCGATCCCTGGGTCGGGAAGATCCCCTGGAGAAGGAAATGGTAACCCACTCCAGTATTCTTGCCTGGAGAATCCCATGGACGGAGAAGCCTGGTAGGCTACAGTCCATGGGGTAGCAAAGAGTCGGACACGACTGAGTGACTGAACGGGAACGGAACGGGAATCATCAGAAAAATTATGATATTACATTGAAAAGTACACTCAAAATGTAAGATGAACTACATGACTACTTCTGCTTCCTTCTAAAATCTCACAAAAATGATACTAAAATGATTATTTAAAAAGAAAAATTACCAAAAAAAGAGAACAGGATAAGATGTGATGACAATAGTATTTTTAAACCTAGAAAGCAGAGGATCAAGAGACAAATGAAGAACTGAGAAAAAGGAAGGCTAAGCTTAACAGAATTCAGGCAATTCGCTATAAATCAGCATGGTGGTTACCTCTATGCAGTGGTGAATGATGAGCAAGGAGCAAAAGGGAATTTTCTAGGATGATAATACGTTAAAAATGTGGGGTATGGTTACACAGATACTGCTTTTTACAAAATTCATAGGACTATCCATGCAAAATCTATGCACTTTCTTAAATATAAATGTTCAATTCAGTTCAGTCACTCAGTCATGTCCGACTCTGCGATCCCGTGAACCGCAGCATGCCAGGCCTCACTGTCCATCACCAACTCTAGGAGTTCACCCAAACCCATGTCCATCGAGTCGGTGATGCCATCCAACCATCTCATCCTCTGTCATCTCCTTCTGCCCTCAATCTTTCCCAGCATCAAGGTCTTTTCAAATGAGTCAGCTCGCCACATCAGGTGGCCAAACTATTGGAGTTTCAGCTTTAACATCAGTCCCTCCAATGAACACCCAGGACTGATCTCCTTTAGGATGAACTGGTTGGATCTCCTTGCAGTCCAAGGGACTCTCAGGAGTCTTATCCAACACCACAGTTCAAAAGCATCAATTCTTCAGTGCTCAGCTTTCTTTATAGTCCAACTCTCACATCCATACATGACTACTGGAAAAACCATAGCCTTGACTAGACAGACCTTGGTTGACAAAGTAATGTCTCTTTTTAATATGCTGTCTAGGTTGGTCATAACTTTAATATAGATGTTATAGCAATAAAAAAGAAAGTATTTAAAGAAAATGAATAAGAAAATACATAAATTGTACTGGTTCCTTCCTCTCTTCACCAAGAAACTTGTACTACCAAGATAGGAAACTGGTGACTACTTTCTGAAAAGTCTGACCTACCTAAAAGGAAATAACAGTTTTAAAGATTCTCCTAATGAAACCACTATTCAGAAGAGTCCACCAAGTCTCACCCTGTGCACGTGTCATCTTGTCTACTTTTCTGTTTCTCATTCTTTAATAAATAGGAGTGAATATTTCACAATATTCAGATATTGGAAAAGACCTCTAACAAAAAAATATATACATATATAAAGCAAAGCACACAAATGGATAAACAAAGTTGCAAGAATATACACATTACAAAGAACACAACACATTTCCTTATTAAAAATATTTAGGGCTAGGAGTGTCAGGCAATTATGATTCTGTATCTATAAAACAAGAAGCATTTGCTATAAATGTTGTGAAAAGTATCATACAAGGAACAAATGGTGCTCTTGGAAATTAAATGTATGATAGATATTTAAAATATGCAAAATAAATCTGAAGGAGAAAATTTATCAAGGAACCCATTAAATAAAATTTAAAATGTATAGAAAATAGTTGGTGAAAATAAATGGCTTGAACTCATCTTTGAAGCATGGAAATATATAACTAATAAATATTATACACATATTATATATCAAAAACACAAGTAGGTTTTGCCTATATTGTTTAATTATATCAACAACGCTATAGAAGAAATATTATAAGAATATACATGCATAATCACAAAGCAAGTAAGTGAGAGAAGCAGAATTTTATCAGAGCTGAAGAAATCTACTCAAATACATGTGTATAAATTCAGGTTCTCCATTATATGTGATATCATCCCCTACCCAGAAAAAACTTTCCTTTCTATATGAAGAGGGGAAACTGAGAAGGTTAAGGCCTTATTTTTTGCTATATTTTTGTAGGAAAGAACATTTGACCTGATAAAATTTGGTTCTGTTAATATTATATTTATTTTGGAATCACAAACTATTGAGCCATCATGGGTCCTATGACACAGGAAAAAATAGTGACCAGACTGTAGAGATTCTAAAATGCCAGAGTAAGGAAAGCATTATCCTAGAGTTATTTCAAAGTCACGTGAGTAGTTACATTGCAAACAAAATCTTTTAAAATTAAATGTGTTGTAAATGAATGTTCAAGAACACATACTTTGAAATGGTTATTTAGGTTGATTAATAGAAGGTAAGAGTTAGTGAATATGTGCCCACTTACAGGAAGTTACGGAGAAGGCAATGGCAAGCCACTCCAGTACTCTTGCCTAGAAAATCCCATGGACGGAGGAGCCTGGTAGGCTGCAGTCCGTGGGGTCGCTAAGGGTCGGACACAACTGAGTGACTTCACTTTCACTTTTCATTTTCACACATTGGAGAAGGAAATGGCAACCCACTCCAGTGTTCTTGCCTGGAGAATCCCAGGGACGGGGGAGCCTGGTGGGCTTCCGTCTATGGGGTCACACAGAGTTGGACACGACTGAAGTGACTTAGCAGCAGCAGCATAGGAAATTAAGTTCTTAACTAATCAACCCAATTTTACTAGGATGGTTTTAAAAATAAAATCTTAAAAACTAACAAAAATAAGCATTGGTAAGAACATTAAATGACTGGAATTCTCTGGGAATATAAAATGGAAAACTGCTTGAATTTACTTGGCAATATATATTTCTCCCAGGAGTGTATTGGATACCTTCTGACCTGGGGCACGGGGGGGGAGGGGGCGTCATCTTCCTGTGTCTTATTTGTTTGCTTTTTGATACTGTTCATGGGGTTCTTGTGGCATGAATACTGGAGTGGTTTGTCATTTCCTCCTTCAGTATATCACATTTTATCAGAATCACTTACTATGACCCATCCATCCTGGGTGGTGCTATGCGACATGGCTCATGGCTTCACTGTTATGCAAGACCCTTTGCCATAACAAGGCTGCTATCCATGAAGAGGATGATTCCGTTTATATAAAGTTAAATAGAGAAAGCAAATATACAGTGATAGAACTGAAAATATTGGTTTTATTTTAGGTGATAATGACTGAAATGGGTCATAAAAATTCTTTCATCTTCTTAACATTTGTGCACTTTGCAGTATATGTGTCATACACAAATAAACACATTTTTTAAAAGCCAATATTCCACTGCTACACAACAGCCACCTGTGAAGAAGTAGAAGAGGGATAAATCATGGACGTACCCCAGGATATAGCTTTTTAACTGTCTTCTTTCATTGTCAACGACTGTCAGCGGTAAATTTCGAAAAATCCAGACTAGATGACTATTTCTGGTAATGGCTGTACACTTCTGAAAGCTTCTCTGAACAAGAGAAGTGAATAAGAGTTCTATACCAAAGGCCAATGAAGAAGATAAACCAAAGTGTTCAGATCATAACACACTGTGGGTGAACTGAAATCAACCCAGAAAATAGAGATTTTCTACACACACAGAGCTGCCGTTTCCTCATTCAATTTGATAACTTTATATTACTCACCTCCACTCAGTTAACTTTGTGTTTAATATAACAAGACATTTGGGTCACAAGCCTTTATATACCCTCAGTGTTTCCATAGACTCTCAGAAGAAGTGAATATTAGGACAGGTATACTGCAAATGGAATAGTTCAAACTAATGACATGCTCTACCCATGGAAAGATTAAATGACATTCAGGGAGGCTATATGTGACCTAAACACACAGTGTGTCTGATTTGAAGTACTCCACACTTACTTTTTTTTTTAATTTATTTATTTTAATTGGAGGCTAATTACTTTACATTGAAAGTTTCATTACACTTCATCTAATTCACCTAATCAAGACTATTTCCACTACCTCAAATAACAACTTTTCTAATTCAAGTTTCTCAAAAGAAGACTGTGGTCAGTAATTCCTAAAATCTGGTTTATATATATATATATATAAAACAACATAATGATATTCCCCTAAGGATAAATATTTTCAACATAGAAGATTGTAATTAACAATGAAATCATGCACACCATATTCCTTTGGTATAAAAGACCCGTTATTTTAGGCAATGACTGTGACGTTTTGAGGATATTTTTAGATTGTTAAATTTATTTGGAAAAAGAAAAAGTTGACTAATGGATATTGGTCCCCAATATTTCTTTGATAATTCTACTTCTTAGATAAAACTAAAATGTAGGAGTTACTGCACAATACTACATGAGGACTTCCTTATCTATTACCCAAGTTCTGAAAAGAATGGAATATCTTATTTAATGGAGGCATTAATTGACTAGTTTATGTATTTCGTTCCCTTAAAAACTCAATACAGGCATATCTTACTCTATTGTGCTTCATTTCATTGTGCTTTACAGATACTGTGCTTTGCAATTTTTTGCAAATTGTGGCAACTCTGCATTGAGCAAATAAATCTGTTGGTTTCATTTTTTCAACAGCATTTTCTGATTCCTTGTTTCTGTATCACAATTTGATAAACCTCACATTTCAAACTTATTATATTTGTTAAGGTAATCTTTTACCAGTGTTCCTTGATGCTACTCCTATTTTTGGAGTGCCACAAACCACATCCAGAAGGCAAATTTAATCAATAAATGTTGTGTGTGTTCTGGCTGTTTCACTGACTGGCTTTTCCTCTGTCTCTCTCCTTCTCCTCTGGCCTCCCTGTCCTCCGAGAGACAACATCTTTTTCACACTCCCAAAATAATAACTTTTAATATCAAATATCCACACAGCATTCAAATCACCAATTGTCAAAACAGAGACACAGACGTGGAGAATGGATGCACGGATGCCAGGGAGACGGGGAGGTGGGGTGAACTGGGAGACTTGGGTCAGCTTACACATACTGCTATGTATGTTGTTGTTCAATCACTAAGTCGTGTCCGGCTGTAGACACAGTTTTTAAATTAAGCCAGTTAGTAACCCTACAATGACTTCTAAGTATTCCAAATGAAAGGAAGAATCACACATCTCTCATTTTAAAGCAAAAGCTACAAAAAAAGGAAGCTTAGTGAGAAAAGTATGTTGAAAGGTTAGATAGGCTGAAAACTAGGCCTCTCACCCAGTTAGACAAGCTGTGAATGCAAAGGAAAAGTTCTTGAAGAAAATTAAAAGCCCTTCTCCAGTACAGAACATATGGATAATATGTAAGTGAAACAGCCTGATCGCTAATAGGGAGAAAGATTTAATATAAGATTAAATCAGCCATAGGATTCCCTTAAATCAAAGCTTAAGTCTAACTCAGTTTAATTCTGTGAAGGTTGAAAGAGGAGAGACAGCTCAAAAGAAGCTTGAACATATCCGAAATTGAGGTTTAAGAAAAGAAGCTATCTCCATAGCATCAAAGTGCAAGATGAACATAGCAAATGCTGATATAGAAGCTGCAAGCAAGTTATCCAGAAGATCCAGCTAAGATCATTAATGAACATGACTGCACTAAACAACAAATTGGAAGAAGATGCCATCTAGGTCTTTCATAGCTAGAGAGGTGAAGTCAATGTCTAGCTTCAAAATTACAGAGAACAAATTGACTCTCTTGTTGAGGGTAATGTAGTTAGTGACTTAAAGCTGAAGTCAATGATCATTTACCATTCCCAAAATTCCTAGGCTAAATCTACTCAGGCCGTGCTCTATAAATGAAACAACAAAGCCTAGATAATTGCACATCTCTTTATAATATGATTTAATGAATATTTAAGCCCATTTTGAGACCGACAACTCAGAAAAAAAGATTTCTTTCAAAATATCACTGCTCACTTCTCAGTGCACCTGGTTAGCCAAGAGCTCTGGTGGAGACAAAAATGAGATTCATGTTCTCATACCTGCTAACACAACATCCATTCTGCAGCCCATGGATCAAGGTGTAATTTTAATTTTCAAGTTCATTCTTTAAGAAGCACATTCTGTAAGGCCATAGATGCCATCAATAGAGATTCCTCTGATGAATCTTGGCAAAGTTAATTGAAAACCTTCTGGAATGGATTCGAGATGCCATTGAGAACATTCATGATTCATGAGAAGAGGTCAAAATATTAACATTAACAAGAGGCTGGAAGAAGCTGATCCCAACTCTTATGAATGACTGTGAGGGGTTCAAGACTTCAGCGGAGGAAGTAACTGCACATGTGATAGAAATAACAGGAGAACTAGAATAAAATGTGGAGCCTGAAGATGTGGCTGAATTGCTGCAAAGTTGTGATAAAATTTTAATGAGTGAGGAGCTGCTTCTTACGGATGAGCAAAGAAAATGACTTCTTGAAATGACATCTAATTCTGATGAAGATACTGGAAAAATTGTTTTTAAAACAAAGGGTTTAGAACATCATGCAAGCTTAGTTGATAAAGCAGTGGCAGGGTTTGAAAGGACTAATTTTAATTTTGGAACAAGTTTTACTAAGGGAAAAATGCTGTTAAATAGCCTTATATGCTATAGAGAAATAATTCATAAAAGAAGGTGCAGCAAACTTCATTGTCTTACTTTAAAAAATTGACATAGCCACCCAACCCTCAACAACCACTACTCTGATCAGTCAGCAGCCATCAACAAAGTAAGTCCTTCCATAAGCAAAAAGATTAAAACTTTCAGAAGGCTCAAATGATAGCAGATTTTAGCAATAAAGTATGTTTTAGTTAAGATATGCATATTGATTATTTTAGTCATAATGCTATTGCATAAAATAGACTACAGTATAGTATAAACATAACTTTTATATGCACCAAAAACTTCTTGCGACTTCCTTTATTGTAATATTCACTTCATTGTGGTGGTCTGGAGCTGAACCAGCAATATCTGAGATACACTTGTATTAGTTAAGCTCTCTTAAAGAATGTATATTTTTATTGCTATTGTCTTTCTTTAAGCTGAGAATACTATGAAGTTGGGATTCACTGTAAGAATCCATATTCTGTAAAAGATTTCATACTTTGTTCAATTAAAGATAAACAGATATTTTAAGTAAGTATAAATGAGGTGATTTGTCCAACAGCTTTCAAATTGTATGTTACACTGAAAGCAATTTCTTATCTGATGTGGTCAAGGTCTTACAAAAATAGATTTTCTAAAATGCAATGCAAAAAGCAAATTCTTACAAAGTTAGATTTTCTTTCTAAAAACCTTAAATAGTACAACATGGACATGTCCATAGGTCACATACTATTGAAAATAGTTTTCTCATTTAGCCTATAAAGTATACACATCCTTGCATTTTACCTATACAGTGTTTCATCAAATGAACTGCACATTTACTAAAAATATCTGGCCATGGACAATTATATCATTTTATGGAACATGTTTTAGATATATATAGTCTCAGTCAGTTCAGTCGCTCAGTCGTGTCCGACTCTCCGCGACCCCATGAATCACAGCACACCAGGCCTCCCTGTCCATCACCAACTCCCGGAGTTCACACAAACTCATGTCCATCGAGTCGGTGATGCCATCCAGCCATCTCATTATCTGCCGTCCCCGTCTCCTCCCGCCCCCAATCCCTCCCAGCATCAGAGTCTTTTCCAGTGAGTCAACTCGTCGCATGAGGTGGCCAAAATATTTTCTATTTCAGTATTTTTAGAAGTTTATACTACATATATTGTGGAAAAATTATTATTTTTGAAAATTTCATTTCTCTTAAACAATTTTATAATTCACATATCTTTTAGATTAACTATTGCTGGAGAATCTCATAAATTATAAAAAAAAATGTTCCATGCATTATAAAGCCTAAAAACATAAGATTTAAAAAAAGTAGTCTAATAAATCCCCCCCACCATTGCAAGCCAATAAATCTTAGGTAAAAAACTATTGATAATAATATAAAATAAAATATTGCAAATATTTCTATTTTTTTAAATTGTGTCTCAAATATAAAACTACTTAATTTATTTGGTAAATAATTTTATTTTCCATCCATATTTAGCAAAAGATCATCTAAGCTATTCATTTTTTTCAGTTGTTGACATTAAACTTAAAATTTTTATAACTAAAACATGTAATTCAAAAAGAGAGAAACTAGACTGGAAAGATTATTACTTAACTCAGGATTTAATTCAAATAAATTGAAATAATGAGATGTCAGATGTTTTTCAATTGACAAAAATTAAAAATAAGCTAGAGATCTAGCCTAGGTAATAGGGCATAGGGACTTTCATACATTGCCGGTAGGGTTCAGGAAGGGGAACTCATGTACACCTAGGGCGGATTCATGTCAATGTATGGCAAAACCAACCAATATAATATTGTAAAATAATTAGCCTCCAATAAAAAAAAAAAGTTAAAAAAAAAGAAAGTTGGTATCTTTCCGAAAGGTATTTGGCCAGTACATTTTAGTTCCTTAAATCACATGTATTCTCAGAAGAAGAAGAACTGGTAGTTACATTTCTGAGAATTTTTCCTAAAGTTATACAGTGGACTTAATTGGCAGGATTTTCATCATGGATTGCAAACAGAACAAAGAAAGCCAATCTATGTAAAGGGTTAACAATAGAAAATTGGTTGCTGCTGCTGCTAAGTCACTTCAGTCGTGTCCGACTCTGCGTGACCCCATAGACGGAAGCCCACCAGGCTCCCCCGTCCCTGGGATTCTCCAGGCAAGAACACTGGAGTGGGTTGCCATTTCCTTCTCCAGTGTGTGAAAGTGAAAAGTGAAAGCGAAGTCGCTCAGTCGTGTCTGACCCTTAGCGACCCCACGGACTGCAGCCTACCAGGCTCCTCCATCCATGGGATTTTCTAGGTAAGAGTACTGGAGTGGCTTGCCATTGCCTTCTCCGAGAAAATTGGTTATGTTAGCTATAAAACACATTAAGCAACTAAATAAGGGGGCAGAATTCTGGAAAGTATACAAAGTACTAAGACATCATTAAGAGAAAAAGCTGTAGGAAAGAAACACAGTGTAATAACACTACATTGCAAAAAATTAAAATTATGTATGCATCATTATTCATTTATTTAATAACTATTGTGACAAATAGCTATGTGTCTATATAAACTTATAAGTCAACTGGAAGGGCAGTTAATGATGGGTTAACAATGGTCACTTTGCAGAGAGATGAATACAGGGGGCTTTATTTTCACCTTTAATTTTTACTTATAAGTTTTTAAAATAAATGTAATTATTTTGTAGTAAAAAAAATCACATTTCATTACAAAACAAATCAACAAAAGAATTACAGATATTTAACTTGTATAGAGGACATGTCTTTCTAAAATATGACATCTTAAATGTGTGGCTTCATGTATTATTATGCCAAAACAAATATATTTCTGAAAACAGAAATAAGAATGCTCCCTGTAATATTTCATTATTTTCAGTTTTAAAAACTGCTCCTTTCTGCATTCCAAATGTTTTGCACATGTTCTTATTAATCATCTTATTATACTTTTATGGTAAGTAGATGGTAAAAGCTATTCAAAATCACTCACTGCAGAATAGAAAAATTAAGTAATTAGGACACGTGTGAACATGAAGTACACATTAGGGTGAAGTGAAGTGAAGTCGCTCAGTCGTGTCCGACTCTTTGCAACCCCATGGACTGTAGCCCACCAGGCTCCTCCATCCATTGGATTCTCCAGGCAATAGTACTGGAGTGGGTTGCCATTTAGGGTAGGGAAGTACAAATAAGTGCCACAAAGCACTATGACAAAATTGTCAACTTTTTATAAATTCTAAATCTACTAGTAAAATGTTATAAGTAATGAATCCAAGACAGTTTGCTTTTCCAACAATATAGGTACCTTGGGAGGGGGATCCATTAACAGTTTCCTGCAGTGTGTGAAAAGGGATGGGGGAACTTCAACCCATTTGTTTAAAAATAATTATGTTTTCAAGGACTACAATGTAGTATTGGCTCACTAAGAACAAGGAAAATATCCAGACACACAAGTCTGCCTCTCTTGACTTTCAGATTTCCCAAATAAAATGAAAAGGGAAAGAAAGGAAAAAAAAAAAGATGTGGAACTCTCCAATGCTCTGAGAAAATTCTACATGTGTTTTGAAATTAAAGGTCATTGCTTTCCAAAGTGGCTTTTCACAACAAAATAAAATGACATTGAATATCTACATCTTTCATTCTGCCTGTCTTTGTCTTTATCTCTCTCTTCTAACTCTTTCATTTTCTTCTGTGCAAAAGGGAAAACAAACATATTCTAAATACATGTTGAAGTATTCCTCTCTGGGTGAATGCTGCTGCCTAGGGAGTCCAGAAAGAGTGGGTGATTAACTTTTCATTGTAAGCTCATCTTCTTAATATCTAGGACAGTGGTTTTTTCAAAGTTAGCAGTGTTTGGTTCCATTTTTCATTAATGCTTTTCTGAAAAACAAATGATTAGATTGCTTTAAATCTATATCAAGAATTAAATAATTTTAAAATTGTTAAAGAATCCAAAATTCTTTAGAGAACTCATAGGACAAAAGAAAACACATGCATCTTTTGCATAAAAATTATTTATAGAAAGAAGTCATGCAGGACTGAAATTCAGGTATTAATTTTATTTAAATTGAAGTTATTTTCAGTTATTTACTGTTAAAGAGGAAAAAATAAACAAACTAGAAATAAAATGAACTTTCCTCAATCTGGTAAAGAGCATCAACAAATAAACTGCAGTTAACATTATAATTCATGTGAAAGCCTGAAAGCTTTACTTTTAAGATTAAGAAAAGACAATGATGTCTGCCCTCACCACTTCAATTCAACATTATTAAAGGTTACACATGATCACTCATCTAGAGTGAGATATCCTGGAATGCGAAGTCAAGTGGGCCTTAGGAAGTATCACTACGAACAAAGCTAGTGGAGGTTTTGGCATTCCAGTTGAGCTATTTCAAATCCTAAAAGATGATGCTGTGAAAGTGCTGCATTCAATCTGCCAGTAAATTTGGAAAACTCATCAGAGGCCACAGGCCTGGAAAAGGTCAGTTACCAATCCAATCCTGAAGAAAGGTAATCCCAAAGAATGCTCAAACTTCTGCACAATCGCACTCATCTCACACACTAGCAAAATAACACTCAAAATTCTACAAGCCAGGCTTCAACAGTACACAAACCATGAACTTACAGATGTTCCAGCTGGATTTAGAAAAGGCAGAAGAACCAGAGATCAAAATGCAAACATCCACTGGGTCATCGAAAAAGGAAGAGAGTTGCAGAAAATATCTGCTTTATTGACTATGCCAAAGCCTTTGACTGTGTGGATCACAACAAACTGTGGAAAATTGTTAAAGAGATGGGAATACCAGACCACCTGACCTGCCTCCTGAGAAATCTGTATGAAGGTCAGGAAGCAGCAGTTAGAACTGGATTTGGAACAACAGATTGGTTCCAAATAGAGTTAAGAAGTACATCAAGGCTATATATTGTCACCCTGCTTATTCAATTTATACGCAGAGTACATCACACGAAATGCTAGGCTGGATGAAGCACAAGCTGGAATCAACATTGCTGGGAGAAGTATTAATAACCTCAGATATACAGATGACACCAGACTTATGGCAGAAAGTGAAGAAGAACTAAAGATCCTCTTGATGAAAGTGAAAGAGGAGAGTGAAAATGTTGGCTTAAAACTCAACATTCAGAAAACTAAGCTCATGGCATCCGGTCCCTTCACTTCATGACAAATATATGGGGAAACAGTGGAAACATTGACAGACTTTATTTTGGGGGGGCTCTAAAATCACTACAGATGGTGACTGCAGCCATGAAATTAAAAGACACTTGCTTCTTGGAAGAAAAGCTATGACCAATAAGATAGCATATTAAAAAGCAGAGACACTATTTTGTCAACATAGGTCCATCTAGTCAAGGCTATGGTTTTTCCAGTAGTCATGTATGGATGTGAGGGTTGGGCTATAAAGAAAGCTGAGTGTCAAAGAATTGATGTTTTTGAACTGCGGTGTTGGAGAAGAGTCTTGAGAGTCCCTTGTACTGCAAGGAGATCCAACCAGTCCATCCTAAAGGAGATCAATCCTGAGTCTTCTTTGGAAGGACTGATGCTGAATCTGAAACTCCAATATGAGTCAGTTTGAAAAAAGAACTGATTCATTTGAAAAAACCCTGATGCTGCGAAAGTTGAAGGTGAGAGGAGAAAAGGATGACAGAGGATGAGATGGTTGGATGGCATCACTGACTCAATGGACATGAGTTTGAGTAGACTTCGGGAGTTGGTGATGGACAGGGAAGCCTGGCAGTCCATGGGGTCACAAAGAATCAGACATGATTGAGCGACTGAACTTAATTGAAGGGAACAGATGGGGCATTTAAAAAAGAAAAGTAAATACATAAAGGATGTCCAGATTAAAAAGGAAGAAGTAAAATTATCTCTATTTTTAGATCCATGATATTGTATATAACATTTCCTAAGAAACTGGCAAAAGAAAAATTGTTCAAATTAATAATTAATCAAGACTGTGAGACACATGATTAATGTAGAATATGAAAAATTTTCTATAAACTAGCTAGTGAGCAATCAAAAAATAAAATTAAGAAAACAAATCAATTTATATCATATCAAGCAGTATAAAATACTTAGAAATAGATTTTAAAAAGAAGCAAAACAAGAATTGTACACTGAATACCACAAAAGACTGTTGAAAGTAAAGATCCATAAGATGTGTAAATAGAAATATAACTCATGGTCATAGCTTGAAACACTTAACATTAAGATTCAACACTCCTCAAATTGATCTCCAAAAATAATAATAATAATCCTTTTTAAAATCCTAGGTAGCTTTTTGGCAGAAAACTACAACCGATCCTAAAATTCATATGGAACTACAATAGATCCAGAAGAGTATGAACAATGTAGAAAGAGAAAAGCGAAGTAAGAAGACTCACACTTTTTGATTTCAAAACTCATTAAAAATCGCTTGTTATCAGGACGCTGTGGTCCTTGGATAAGAAACAGAAATATCAACCAATAGAACAGAATTGAAAGTTCAGAAGTATATTCTTACATTTATGGTTAATTGAATTTTGACAAAAGTGCCAAGACAGTTCAATGATAAAAGAAGAATCTTTAAACACATGGTTCCATGACAACAATATGTTCACTTTATGCTTATCTCATGCTATATATAAAAAATTAATTTAAAATGTATCAAAGACTCACATATAGAGGGGAAAAATATAAAGCTCTTACAAGAAAATAAGGGAGTAAATACCTCAGATTTAGCAATGGCTTCTTAGCTGTGACACCAAAATCACCGTCTACAAAAGAAAAAATACACGAATTAAACATGATCTAAATTTTAAAATCTGTGCTTCAAAGGGAACTATCAAGAAAAAGACAACTCAGAAAGGGGAGAAAATATATAACATACTTTCATCAGGTATGATACATCTAAGATATTTGATAATGGACTTATATCAAGAATATATATAGAATCTTACATCTCAATGGCAAAAAGACAAACCAGTTTAAAAATGTGTTAAGGATTTGAATAGAAATTTCTCTAAAGAACATATGCTGTTAACTAACTGTGAAGAAAGCTGATCGCCAAAGAATTGATGCTTTTGAACTGTGGTGCTGGAGAAGACTCTTGAGAGTCCCTTGGACTGCAAGGAGATCCAACCAGTCCATTCTAGAGGAGATCAGTCCTGGGTGTTCATTGGAAGGATTTATGCTAAAGCTGAAACTGCAATACTTTGGCCACCTCATGAGACAAGTTGACTCACTGGAAAAGACTGATGCTGGGAGCGATTGGGGGTGGGAGGAGACAGGGACGACAGAGAATGAGGTGGCTGGATGGCATCACCATCTTGATGGACATGAGTTTGAGTGAACCCTGGGAGTTGGTGATGGACAGGGAGGCCTGGCGTGCTGTGGTTCATGGGGTCGCTAAGAGTCGGACACGACTGAGCGACTGAACTGAACTGAACTGAACACAAAAATAGAAAATGAAAAGTCACTCAGTCGTGTCTGACTCTTTGCAACCCCATGGACTAATAGGCCATGGAATTCTCCAGACCAGAATGCTGGAGTGGGTAGCTTTTCCCTTCTCCTAGGGATCTTCCCAACCCAGGGATCAAACCCACATCTCCTGCATTGCAGGCATATTCTTTACCAGTTGAGCCACAAGGGAAGCCCAAGAAGGGATTAGCCTTTTGAAGGGGTTAGCCTATCCCTTCTCCAGCAGATCTTCCCAACCCAGGAATTGAACCAGGGTCTCCTGCATTGCAGGCAGATTCTTTACCAACTGCACTATGAGGGAAGCCCAACATACAAAATGTGTTCAATCAAATCATTAGTCATTAGGGAAATACACAGATTGAGTCCCCAGTGACATATGCCTTTCACTCATAACTAAAATAAAAAATATGGAAAATAACATGTGTTGGAGAGGATGTGGAGTAATTGGAACACTTAAACATCACTAGTGGAATTGTCAAATAGTGCAGCTACTTCAGAAAAAAAAGTCAGTAGTTCTTTAAAATGTTAAAAATAGAGTTATCCTATTATCCTTCAGTTTCACTCTGAACAATTGAAAATCCCATGGACAGAGGAGCCTGACTGGGTAGAGTCGATGGAGTCCCAGAGTTGTACACGAATGAGCCTGAGTGTATGCATGTACAAATAATTAACACGATAAATGCATAAAACTTCTATGTTACTATTCACAGCATTATTTATAATAGCCAAAAAGTGAAACAATACAAATGTTCATCAACTGATAAACAAAATGTGTCATATTCCTTAAATGGAATATTATTTGACAATAAAACAGAATATTATACTGTTACATGCCACAACATGGATAAAACTACAAACATCATGTTAAGTGGAAGAAATTGGTCATGTTTTAGGTCTTTAAGCATCCAAACTACCTCAGCGCACAAATCCACAGAGATAAAAGTCAGATGAGTAACTTCTACCACTAACTGGGCTGCCCAGGTGGTGCTAGTGGTAAAGAACCCATCTGCCAATACAGGAGACATAGAGGTTCAGGAGGCTTAAAAGACAATAGGGTTCCATCACTGGCTCAGGAAGATCCCCTTGAGGAGGCCACGGCAACCCATTCCAGTATTGTTGCCTAGAGAATCCCAAGGTCAGAAAAGTCTGGCAGGCTACAGTCCAAAGGGTTGAAAAGAGTCGGACTCAACGGAAGCGACTTAGCATGCAACCACTAATTAGTATGTGTTAGCAATATTATGTATTAGTGGCACTGTGAAGAACAGGGAAGAAGTGACTGCCATTAAGCATGGGTTATCTTTTGGAAGCGATGCAACTTTTCTCAAATTAGGCAGCTGTGATGATTGGACACTATGAGTGGCAAGCACACTGAGCTAAATACTTTAAGAGGGTGAATTTTATGGCGCACAAATTATATCTCAGTAAAAGAAATTGGTTTCTCTAGCTCTTTAAATTAATCCTATTTTTAATCTATATTTATAATTAATTTGAGGGGGGATATTAGGTAATGGTATCTCTATGCGGATACCATCAAAAAGACTTCTTTAAAATTAAGCAGAAACCAGATTATCTCAATTGTAGTGTTCCCATCTATGATCCGTTCAGTCGCTCAGTCATGTCTGACTCTTTGCGACCCCGTGGACTGTAGCCTGCCAGGCTTCTCCGTCCATGGGATTCTCCAGGCAAGAATACTGGAGTGGGTTACCATTTCCTTCTCCAGGGGATCTTCCCGACCCAGGGATAGAACCCAGATCTCCCGCATTGGAGGCAGACGCTTTAACCTCTGAGCCACCAGGGAAGCCCTCCCGTCTATGATACAGCATTCAAATACTAAGTTTGTCATTAAAAGTATTACCAATAAAAAACATTAAAAAAATAAGTGTTACCAATAAGCCTACTCTGTCTCTTTATTTGGTTTCTTTCCCCTCTCTGTGTGCTCCAGTGAATATATTCAACTCTCCTCAATTGTAAGCACTCTATTTCCATTTGAAAGTGTTAACTCACCTTATTTTCTTAGGAGGCAAACAGTCTTCCCTCTTACATGTACTGTGTGGAAATAGATAAATGTCACCTTATCTATATAACTTACTTT
Source organism: Moschus berezovskii (assembly GCF_049115385.1). Taxonomy (NCBI): domain Eukaryota; kingdom Metazoa; phylum Chordata; class Mammalia; order Artiodactyla; family Moschidae; genus Moschus; species Moschus berezovskii. The sequence continues at coordinate 13,381,233 of NC_142467.1, forward strand.
ATTTCACCAAACATAATGATTTTCATAAATTCATGCTTCTATAAACACTTAGCATCTCTTGTCACATTTATCAGATTGACCTTATTATCATGAAATACACAGTAAATTTTTAATCAAATAAGATTTCTCATGAATACTTAAGAAAAAAAACTAATGTCTTAAATTACAATACCTTAAAATTGAAACAATATTTTAAAAAACAGTGATGACTTTTTTTTAAACCTCCAACCCCAGCATTTTCTTACATTTCCCAACAGGTTAGAAGAAAGGCAAGTCATTTTTACAGCCCCATTGATTCAACAATCATATTTTTTTTCTGTCACAACCAAGGCAGAGTTTGAGTATAATTGTTCTGGGACTTTGTGTCACAGATGTACTGGGTCAGCCATCTATCTAAAAAATGAACTGGACAACCTTCAAATAGCAATGACTTCAGTTCCTTTGGGATGTGAATTGGCCATAAAGCTAACAATAAATTGTTGTGAATGTAGTGATTTCCTGTTGCCAAGTTCCATGTACTTTACAAATATATCTCAACTTAGATGGAAAAGATCATTATTGCCATTCAAAGATTGAGAAACTGTAACAGAGCCATTAAACGTATTGAGCAAGGTCAGAGAGTATATGATCAGTGAAAATGAGAACATCTTGAAGTCTCCAAATTTTGGTCTATTACCAGGAGACATAATTTCTTGGTAAACACTCATCGCTTTGCTCTGGGGTACTGAGAACCACAAGCAAGCTCTTTCAAATTGATGCTGATGTCCTCAAAATACAAATCTTAAAATTACTCTATAGGACACCAATTTCACATTTTTATAGAAGCTACTCTCCAATCATCTTCTGAGAACCCACAAAACACTCTAAAGGCGTAGAGACAATACACTGAGTTTAAGCTCTACTTACAAAAAACCCTTCAAACTATTATTCAGAATCCACTTTAGATCATTATAACCACCTGATAATCTGAATGTAATAATCTACAGTAAAGTAGTAGCAAAATTGTAAGGAGAAAATATTCTATGAACAACACGTTCTTTCAGTTTTGCCTTAAAAATATATTTGGTGCTTCTACTTCTCTTCTCATTGCTACATGCCTGCCTGGACTCATACAATACCTTTCTAACTGGTCTCCTTTTCACTTTTATTCACTTCATCCTCCACTCAGAAGACTGAACTGTCTTTGTATAAAAGTGACTATGTCATCCCTCTGATTTAAGTACATCCGTGCTTCTCATTGCAGTTGGATAACATTCATCTCCTTGTGATAGGGTCCTAGGACTTTATGATCTGTGCCACGTGCTGCTCTCTGCCTTCAACTCTTACTACCCCAAACCCCTTGATCACTCAGCTTCGACAACCTCTCAGTTCCTCAAATTCAGCAAATTTATGTCCTCTTCTCCATCTTTCCTCTGCTTGGCTTCTACCTCCGAAATTCTTACCTCTCGGAGATTAGCATCATGAGATCTTCATCACCTTCTTAGGTTTCACTTAAAAATTGCCTCTCAAAAGGTAATTTCCCTCCTTACCAGCTTACTCTCTATTGGCCTAATCCCTTGCAACTCCTATTTTGTTTCCTTCAAAGTGCTTGTTACTAAGTTGAATTATCTTAACATGAATGTCTCCTGTTTACTGTCTGTCTTTCTTCAGTACAGCATAAGGTTCCTGAGAAGAGTGACTGTCTTGCTCAACACCATACCCTCCATATGTAGAACAATGTCTCACACAATGTGAGTTTAATATATGGTTGAAGAAATGAATCAATTGATAACTCATGGTCTAAAAATAACAACGAATAAAGGGTAACCATGAAATTGACATAGAACAATTTATTAAATTCTATAACACCATAGAATTTCACAATAACATGCTATAGAAAAGTATCATGTCAATCCAAGCCCTTGAGTATATAAATATTTTACAGCACCAGCACTAATTGATATTCACAGTTATTACCATGAGTTAACAATAAAATGTGAGTAATATTCTATATATGCCATAGCAGGGAAATATATTTATTTACTTTCCATTAGAAAATAATTAAAACAAAAGATTAGGTATTTGGCATTTAGAAATTAAATTATCATAACTAGCTTTTTATCCCTTATTTTCTATACACTATCTCCTCAAGCCAGAAACCTGAGAATAATCCTAAATTCTTTTATCTTCCTTATCTTCAAATCCAATAAATTGGGTATTTTCAATTTTACTTCACAACTGTTTCTTGATATTTCTTCTCTAATATTCCTATTACCAATATATGATTTATGTTATCATCATTTCTTATCTGAAGTATTACTGAATGATTCTTACTTATAAATCATAAATAAATAAATAAAATCATAAATAAATAAAAATTACTTATAAATCATAAAATATAAACAGAAGAATCTAATAATAATTAAGCACTCCAGTAGATTACTATTGCTTATAGCAAAATTTCCAATGACATCATTAGGACATGCAAACATTTTCATGACTTGAACCTCCTCTACCCAACCCACTTCTTTGTTTTACATTGTAGTAATGTTCTTTTATAGCTTTCTACCTTTATCATCTATTATCTTTTCCTAGGAGGATATTCTGATTTTTTTTTAATCCAGGTGATTTTTATGCATCTTTCCATCATTACTAAAACCGTGTCCAATTTTCCAGTATGGGTCAAGAGCTCCTTTATTTTATGCTTCCTCAAACCTCAAACATATTTCACTGAATTCATTAGAATGTTTGAGTTGCAGTTATCAAAGAATCCAACTAAATATAGTTCATTCAATAGAGTTCATTACCTCCTATAATAAAATGATTTGCAGGAAATAATTTCAGGCTTGTTGGGGGCTGATTATTGCTAAGTATCTGGGCCTTTTTTTTTTTTCTTTAAATTTCTTATTCTTAACATGGCTACCATTGCTCCAAACCTCATAGTTTCCTCCAACTATATTTAAAGGCAGAGAGGAGAAGGAAATAGCCGATGGATGGGCATCAGCAACCTGTAACACTGATATCTCTGTTGATATGTACATTTTCCCCATGATTTTTAAAAATTCTTCATGAATATATTGCTAAAGGCTACTATTTTGTATATCATGACATTAATAAAAGTTGATTATCAATAAATGCTGACATAAATGCTGATCATCATTAACATCAAAATGTTAAATCAAAGTGAACTAAAACAACATTTCCTTATCACTAAGTTGAAGCTTATTAGTTTTCTACTGATGTCATAATGAAATACCACAAACTGAGTGGGTTAAAACCAGAGAAATTTATTCTCTCACAAGACTGGAGGCTACATATCTGAAATCAAAATGCCAGCATGGCCACCGTCCCTCTAAACCTGTAGGAAACGCTCTTTCTTGCCTCTTCTAGGACCTGGAGGCTGTGATCAATCCTTGGCATGACTCAGCTTGCGGCTGCATCACTCTACTCTCTGCCTTCCTCTCCAGATGGCCTTCTCTCCTGTGCGCCTGCGTCCCTGTGGCCAAACTCCCCTCTTCTTATAAGGACACTAGGCGTATTGAATTTAAGGCCCATCCAAATTCAGTGTGGCTTCAGCATAATTATATATGCAAAGATCCTGTTCCTAAATAAGTCACAATCAGAGATTCCAGGTAAACATGAATGCTTGGATGATACTGTTTAACCTAACATCCATGGACCTACTTAAGGCACTTAGAGGCTATAACATCTCTGTGCTTCCACAAAACTTTCCACACTAAAACAAAACAGGAACTCTCAGATAAAATTCATTTTCCCAATTTGATCTGGAATTTCTCTTTAAGCTCAAACAATTTTCCATTTGACGAAAGTCATAATTTGCATATTACGTATAAATAATCTTCAGAATAAGACTCTATAAGAGCATATGGTTTTAAAGGGGCATCAGTATTCTGAGGTTGGTTAAGTACATTTATTAATGGCCAATCTCAAAGAAAGGCAATGCCAAAGAATGCTCAAACTACCGCACAATTACATTCATCTCACACGCTAGTAAAGTCATTCTCAAAATTCTCTAAGCCAGGCTTCAGCAATATGTGAACCGTGAACTCCCAGATGTTCAAGCAGGTTTTAGAAAAGACAGAGACACCAGAGATCAAATTGCCAACATCCGCTGGATCATGGAGAAAGCAAGAGAGTTCCAGAAAAACATCTATTTCTGCTTCATTGACTATGCCAAACCTTTGACTATGTGGATCACAATAAACTGTGGAAAATTCTGAAAGAGATGGGAATACAAGACCACCTGACCTGCCTCTTGAGAAACCTGTATGCAGGTCAGGAAGCAACAGTTAGAACTGGACATGGAACAACAGACTGGTTCCAAATAGAAGAAGGAGTACGTCAAGGCTGTATATTGTCACCCTGCTTATTTAACTTCTATGCAGAGTACATCATGAGGAACGCTGGGCTGGAAGAAGCACAAGCTGGAATCAAGATTGCCAGGAGAAATATCAGTAACCTCAGATATGCAGATGACACCACCCTTATGGCAGAAAGTGAAGAGGAACTAAAAAGCCTCTTGATGAAAGTGAAAGAGGAGAGTGAAAAGGTTGGCTTGAAGCTCAACATTCAGAAAACTAAGATCATGGCATCTGGTCCCATTACTTCATGGGAAATAGATGGAAAAACAGTGGAAACAGTGTCAGACTTTATTTTTTTTGGGCTCCAAAATCACTGCAGATGCTGATTGCAGCCACAAAATTAAAAGACGCTTACTCCTTGGAAGGAAAGTTATGACCAACCTAGATAGCACATTAAAAAGTAGAGACATTACTTTGCCAACCAAGGTCCATCTAGTCAAGGCTATGGTTTTTCCCGTGGTCATGTATGGATGTGACAGTTGGACTGTGAAGAAAGCTGAGCGCCGCAGAATTGATACTTTTGAACTGTGGTGGTGGAGAAGACTCTTGAGAGTCCCTTGGACTGCAAGGAGATCCAACCATTCCATTCTAAAGGAAATCGGTCCTGGGTGTTCATTGGAAGGACTGATGCTAAAGCTGAAACTCCAATACTTTGGCCACCTCATGGGAAGTGTTGACTCACTGGAAAAGAGTCTGATGCCGGGAGGGATTGGGGGCAGGAGGAGAAGGGGACGACAAAGAATGAGATGGCTGGATGGCATCACCGACTCAATGGACGTAAGTTTGAGTGAACTCCGGGAATTGGTGATGGACAGGGAGGCCTGGCGTGCTGCGATTCATGGGGTTGCAAAGAGTCGGACATGACTGTGTGACTGAACTGAAGTAGATTTATTTATTTTTAAAGACATTCTTAGCTATATTAGCACTGGTGGTGGTGTATAAGTAGCCAAATCGTGTCTAATTCTTACAACCCCATGAACTGTAACTCATCGGGCTCTTCTGTCCATGGGATTTCCCAGGCAAGAATACTGGAGTGTGTGTTGCCATTTCATGCTCCAAGGGACCTTTCCCACTCAGTGATAAAACCAAGGTGTCCTGGATTGCAGGCTCCTGCTTTGCAGCTGGATTCTTCATCAACTAAGCAACCAGTTCAATTCATTTCTGTTGCTCAGTTGTGTCAGACTCTTTGTGACCCAATGGACTGCAGCACGCCAGGCTTCTCTGTCCATCACCAACTCCTGGAGCTTGCTCAAACTCATGTCCATCGAGTCAGTGATGCCAAGCAACCATCTCATCTTCTGTTGTCCCCTTCTCCTCCCACCTTCAATCTTTCCCAGCATCAGGGTTTTTCCAATGAGTCAGTTCTTCGCATCATATGGCCAGCCTATTAGAGCTTCAGTTTCAGCATCAGTCTGTCCAATGAACACCCAGGATTGATCTTCTTTAGAATGGACTGGTTGGATCTCCATGCAGTCCAAGGGACTCTCAAGAGTCTTCTCCAACACCACAGATCAAAAGTATCAATTCCTCAGTGCTCAGCTTTCTTTAGGCCAAACTCTTACATCCATACAGGACTATTAAAAAAACTATAGCTTTGACTAGACAGATCTTTTTCAGCAAAGTAGTGTCTCTGCTTTTTAATATGCTATCTAGGTTGGTCATAACTTTTCTTTCAAGGAACAAGCATCTTTTAATTTTATGGCTACAGTCACCATCTGCATTGACTTTGGAGCCAAGAAAACTAAGTCTGTCACTGTTTCCATTGTTTCCCAATATATTTGCCATGAAGTGATGGGACCAGATGCCATGATCTTCGTTTTTTGAAATCTGAATTTTGAGCCAGCTTTTTCACTCTCCTCTTTCACTTTCATCAAGAGGTTAGTCAGTTCTTCTTCACTTTCTGCCATAAGGATGATGTCATCTGCATATCTGAGGTTATTCATATTTCTCCTGGCAATTTCGATTCCAGCTTTTGCTTCATCCAGTCCCCCATTTCACATGATGTACTCTGGATATAAATTAAATAAGCAGGGTGACAATATACAGTCTTGATGTACTTCCCTCTAAATTTGGAATCAGTCTCTTGTTCCATGTCCAGTTCTAACTGATGTTTCTTGACTTGCACACAGATTTATCAGGAGGCAGGTAAGGTGGTCTGGTATTCCCATCTTTTCAAGAATTTTCCACAGTTTGTTGTGTTCCACACAGTCAAAGGCTTTAGCATAGTCAGTGAAGCAGAAGTATATGTTTTTCTGGGTTTCTCTTGATTTTCCTATGATCCAACAGATGTTGGCAATTTGATCTCTGGTTCCTCTGCCTTTTCTATATCCAGCTTCAACAACTGGAAGGTCTCGGGAACCAGGGAAGCCCATAGTATAATTAAGGAGCACTTGTTAGATGTCTGATACTTTGGTGAATTATCCATAAATTGAGAGGAACAAGATGAGAGGAGAATGAAAGAGAAGAGAGGCATACACTTTCAACACTGTCTGGTAACTACTGTGGACTATTTGTAGGAATCTACCAAGCATTTGCAGCCAAAGATGGAGAAGCTGTATACAGTCAGCAAAAACAAGACCAGGAGCGGACTGTGGCTCAGATCATGAACTCCTTATTGCCGAATTCAGACCTAAATTGAAGAAAGTAGGGTAAACCACTAGACCATTCAGATATGACCTAAATCAAATCCCTCATGATTATACAGTGGAAGTGAGAAATAGATTTAAGGGACTAGATCTGATAGATGAGTGCCTGATGAACTATGGACAGTGGTTCGTGACATTGTACAGGAGACAGGGACCAAGACCATCCCCATGGAAAAGAAATGCAAAAAAGCAAAATGGCTGTCTGAGGAGGCCTTACAAATAGCTGTGAAAAGAAGAGAAGAGAAAAGCAAAGGAGAAAAGGAAAGATATAAGCATCTGAATGCAGAGTTCCAAAGAATAGCAAGGCGAAATAAGAAAGCCTTCCTCAGTGATCAATGCAAAGAAATAGAGGAAAAGAACAGAATGGGAAAGACAAGAGATCTCTTCAAGAAAATTAGAGATTCCAAGGGAACATTTCATGCAAAGATGGGCTCGATAAAGGACAGAAATGGTATGGACCTAACAGAAGCAGAAGATATTAAGAAGAGGTGGTAAGAATACACAGAAGAACTGTACAAAAAAGATCTTCATGACCAAGATAGTCATGATAACGTGATCCCTGACCTAGAGCCAGACATCTTGGAATGTGAAGTCAAGTGGGTCTTAGAAAGCATCACTAGGAACAAAGCTAGTGGAGGTGATGGAATTCCAGTTGAGCTATTTCAAATCTTGGAGGATGATGCTGTGAAAGTGCTGCACTCAACATGCCAGCAAATTTGGAAAACTCAGCAGTGGCCACAGTATTGGAAAAGGTCAGTCTTCATTCCAATCCCAAAGAAAGGCGATGCCAAAGAATGTTCAAACTACCATACAATTGCACTCATGTCACATGCCTGTAAAGTCATGCTCAAAATTCTCCAAGCCAGGCTTCAGCAATATGTGAACCGTGAACTCACAGATGTTCAAGCAGGTTTTAGAAAAGGCAGAGGCACCAGAGATCAAATTGCCAACATCTGCTGGATCATGGAGAAAGCAAGAGAGTTTCAGAAAAACATCTATTTCTGCTTCATTGACTATGCCAAAGCCTTTGACTGTGTGGATCACAATAAACTGTGGAACATTCTGAAAGAGATGGGAATACCAGACCACCTGACCTGCGTCTTGAGAAAACTATATACAGGTCAGGAAGCAATAGTCAGAAATGTACATGAAACAACAGACTGGTTCCAAATAGGAAAAGGAGTACGTCAAGGCTGTATATTGTCACCTTGCTTATTTAACATATATACAGAGTACATCATGAGGAACGCTGGGCTGGAAGAAGCACAAGATGGAATCAAGATTGCTGGGAGAAATATCAATAACCTCAGATATGCAGATGACACCACCCTTATGGCAGAAAGTGAAGAGGAACTCAAAAGCCTCTTGATGAAAGAGAAAGAGGAGAGTGAAAAAGTTGGCTTGAAGCTCAACATTCAGAAAACAAAGATCATGGCATCTGGTCCCATTACTTCATGGGAAATAGATGGAAAAACAGTGGAAACAGTGTCAGACTTTATTTTTTGGGCTCCAAAATCGCTGCAGATGCTGACTGCAGCCACAAAATTAAAAGACGCTTACTCCTTGGAAGGAATGTTATGACCAACCTAGATAGCATATTAAAAAGCAGAGACATTACTTTGTCAACCAAGGTCCGTCTAGTCAAGGCCATGGTTTTTCCCATGGTCATGTATGGATGTGAGAGTTGGACTGTGAAGAAAGCTGATCGCCGAAGAATTGATGCTTTTGAACTGTAGTGTTGGAGAAGACTCTTGAGAGTCCCTTGGACTGCAAGGAGATCCAACCAGTCCATTCTAAAGGAGATCAATCCTAGGTGTTCATTGGAAGGACTGATGCTAAAGCTGAAACTGCAATACTTTGGCCGCCTCATGCGACGAGTTGACTCACTGGAAAAGAGTCTGATGCTGGGAAAGGTTGGGGGTGGGAGGAGAAGGGGACGACAAAGAATGAGATGGCTGGATGGCATCACCGACTCTGTGGACATGAGTTTGAGTGAACTCAGGGAGTTGGTGATGGACAGGGAGGCCTGGCGTGCTGTGATTCATGGAGTCGCGGAGAGTCAGACATGACTGAGCTATCGAACTGAACTGAACTGAACCAAGCATTAAGAGAGCTTAAAGAAAGTATCACCAAAAGAGGATTTTGTTTGGTAAAGAGAGGTGGGGAAAAGCATACCAAGCCAAACAAATAGCATACATAGTATCTTTGCATGCATTGGAGGAAGAAGGCGTATGTGGGTGCAGAACAGAGAGGAGAGAATGAAGAAGTGAGGATAGGAGATGATGCCTAGCGTGAGAATGGGGCCATGTTGAAACACATCAGTCCAAAGTAACCCCACGGTTATAAGCACAAATTGTTTACCCTCAAAAACAGAGGATGCCAGAGTTTGTTTCTCCCCGAGTATAAACAATTTGGGATATGGAACTTTGAAGAGATCACCTCTAGGGTTTAAAGGGAAACCACAGTTTAGACGGATTTAGAAAAGATGTATCAGAGATCAAACTGCCAATATCATTGGATCATAGAAAAAGCAAAGGAATTCCAGAAAAACATCTATTTCTGCTTAAAGATTTTGACTGTCTGGATCAAAACAAACTATGGAAAATTCTTAAAGAGGTAAGAATACTAGACTACTTTACCTGCTTCCTGAGAAACCTTTTGCAGGTCAAGAAGTAAAGTTAGAACTGGACATGGAAAAACTGGTCAAAATTGGGAAGGGGGTATGTCAAGGTTCTATATTGCCACCCTGTTAATTTAACTTTCATGAAGAGTACATCATGTGAAATGCCAGGCTGGATTAATCACAAGCTGGAATCAAGATTTCTGGGAGAAATATCAACAACCTCAGCTATGCAGATGACACCACCCTAATATCAGAAAGCGAAAAGGAACTAAAGAGTCTCTTCGTGAGCATGAAAGAGGAGAATGAAAATGCTGGCTTAAAACTCAACATTCAAAAAACCAAGATTATGACATTCATTCCCATCACTTTATGGCAAATAGATGGGGAAAAAGTGAAAACTGACATATTTTATTTTCTTGGGCTCCAAAATCACTGTGGAGGATGACTGCAGCTATGAAGTTAAAAGACGCTTGCTCCTTGAAAGGAAAGATATGACAGACTTAGAAAGCTTATTAAAAAGGAGAGACGTCATTTTCTGACAAAGGTTCTTGTTAGTCAAAGTTATGGTTTTTGCAGTAGTCATGCATGTATGTGAGAGCTGGACCATAAAGAAGGCTGAGTACCAAAGGATTGATGCCTTTGAAATGTGGTGCTGGAGAAGATTCTTGAGAGTTTCTTGGACTGCAAGGAAATCTAACCAGTCAATCCTAAAGGATATTAGCCCTGATATTCATTGGAAGCACTGATCCTGAAGCTGAAGCTCCAACACTTTGCCACTTAATGCAAAGATTTGACTCACTGGAGAAGACCCTCATGCTAGGAAAGATTGAAAGCAGGAGGAGAAGGGGATGACAAAGGATGAGATGTTTAAATAGCATCACTGACTCAAAGGACGTGAGTTTGAGCAAACTCTGGGATATAGTGAAGGACAGGGAGGCCTGATGTGTTGCAGCCCACAAGGTTGCAAAGAGTCAGACAGGACTTAGTGACTGAACAGCAAAAACACATTGTTTTGCTAATCACCTACTTCTATAATAATTATGATCTTTCCAACTCATTTCTCAAATATAATTTCACACTGCTTTTTCCTCAACAAACAGCCTAATGACAAACACTGAGTGACAATAAAATAAATTGGATAATGTCAAATTCAAATTTATTTGCAGTACAAATGCTGTGTGACAGTATAATAAATTGGATAATGTCAAATTCTAAGACATTATATTTGATTCTCAATTCAAACCACAACTCAAAACAACCATCTGTTTATTTGGTTTGTATCAATTTTATTTAACTAAATCTATCTTCTGTATTTAAATGAGAATAATTAGATTTGAGGTATCAATGTCATAACAAATCAAGCATGCCTTGGGTTATAAATATAAAATGTAAACATTTTTGGTGAAGCAATTATCAGGGAAAATATATCCTAAGATACCAGATTTTTTTTCAAATTCTGCTATGATACATGGGATTTTATAATTGTGTTTTATTTACTACAAAGCAAGGATTCTATATCTTCAAATTGTTATATAATGTAAACTCCGTAGGGTACCTACTTTAATGAAAAAGATAAAAATGTAGAGAGGATTCTACAAGTCTTCCTGTAGTTATAACTAAGTAAATCTATCAGGTTTTAACAAAAACGGTCTGTGCAATCAGACCCAAATAATAAAATATGTCTCCTATAGCTACTGGCAAAAGGGAAGAAACAATATGAAGGATAAAGTAATCAAATGACTTGTCTTTTGTTTTGAGCAACAGTTTTCTCTAACTCATAGAAACAACAACAAGATATATTATTCAGTTCAGTTCAGTTCAGTCGCTCATTCGTGTCCGACTCTTTGCAACCACATGAATCACAGCATGCCAGGCCTCCCTGTCCATCACCAACTCCCGGAGTTCACTCAAACTCATGTCCATCGAGTCGGTGATGCCATCCAGCCATCTCATTCTCTGTCATCCCCTTCTTCTGCCCCCATTTCTTCCCAGCATCAGACTCTTTTCCAGTGAGTCAACTCATCGGATGAGGTGGCCAAAGTATTGGAGTTTCAGCTTCAGCATCAGTCCTTCCAATGAACACCCAAGACTGATCTCCCTTAGAATGGACTGGTTGGATCTCCTTGCAGTCCAAGGGACTCTCAAGACTCTTCTCCAGCACCACAGTTCAAAAGCATCAATTCTTCGGCGATCAGCTTTCTTCACAGTCCAACTCTCACATCCATACATGACCACTGGAACAACCATAGCCTTGACTAGACGGACCTTGGTTGGCAAAGTAATGTCTCTGCTTTTTAATATGCTATCTAGACTAACACTAACACAGACCTAGACAGTGCATTAAAAAGCAGAGTCATTCCTTTGCTGACAAAGGTCTGTTTAGTCAGTTGCCATACTTATCTTAATATTTATCAGCAGGTTCTCGCCTAGATTAAAAATGATTAGCTAGTTCACTGTTCTGGAGAAGGAAATGGCAACCCACTCCAGTGTTCTTGCCTGGAGAATCCCAGGGACGGGGGAGCCTGTTGGGTTGGCATCTACGGGGTCGCACAGAGTCGGACACGACTGAAGATACTTAGCAGTAGCAGGTTGGTCATAACTTTCCTTCCAAGGAGTAAGATATATTATTAGCTCTGACTAAAAAGCTAGAAAGAGACGAGGCTTAATTATCAAATTTCAATTTCTCTATGAACTCAAACTAAATATATAAAAGAAGGATGGTTCGCCATTTCAAAAGTGAAGATACAAATTCTCAATCGCACTTTAAAATTAAATTATTTTAAAGACCTTGCAGTTAACAGCCTTCCCATAAGCAGACTTACTATTCTCCACTATTCAAAAGACTTGGTCCTTCCTCTATAGTACCTTACCTGGTTTTAATTTATATTGAGTCCCTCTCCTTTGTAGCAATTCAGACGACTGACTGACTAGGACACTTGGGAGGTTTTCTTGGTTTTCTCTTAATTTACTATAAAATATGCCTGGAATTATTTTTTAAAAGAGCATTAATATGAAAATAAACTTGGCATAGAAGAAACTGGCAAAACACAATCAATTATCTCTTTCCAACACAAAGTAATCATCTTTCTTATAAATTATTGAGTTCTTCTAACACATTAAATTACCTAAATGTCATGGGGATTAGAATTTCTCATTCTCCGTAGATGAGTCTGATACAACTCTTTCCTGGGTGTGTTAATGCAGGAGGGGGTTCTGAGAACACCATGCACCCCAGTGAGCAGTAGTCCCTAACCAAGTCTTGGACAGATGGGTTAAATGTTTAAATAATATATTTAGCAACTAATGTACTCCTTTGCACTTGCACACCATGCATTACTAATTCTATTTTGAGAAAATTACTTTGCTTAATTGTGTTCTTGTTTCAACTCAAAACCAATATATGATTTAAAAAATAATTCATAACTGTTCTTTGGGTGTGCAGTAGAAAGGAGAGTTTTTACATAGTTTTCAAATTTAATAAGTAGGAATATGTTTTTCTTTTCTGATGAAAAATGAAATAGCATATTTTTGTTTCCAAAAATAAATTTTGAATGAGGGAGTAAATCAAAGCAAATGAAAAATACATTCAGGTAGAGAGGAAAATTTGTTTGTAAAACAAAAGCCGTGAATAATAACTTTGTGAATTTCCAATTTACTGCAAAAGCTCAAAAACCTTTTTTGTTTCACTATGTTCTTAAAAAGATAGCATCTTAATGCAATAAATTAATAAATAACAACCTCAATTAAGTAGAGTCAGGAGACAGAAGGGGAGACCTCATGCTCTATGATGGTAGCAGAGCCCAAAAGGAGGAAGGAAAACTTCCTTTTCTTGCCTGTGAAGAACTTAGCCAATGAAAACCTATCACAACTGAACAAATGAAATAACTACCATATTTCAAATTCCCAATTCCTTCAGTGGTCTGTTTGTTTACTGTAGCCCTCCCAAATTCCTTTGCCCCAATCCAGGGGATCAAACCTCGGTCCCCTGCATTGCAGGCACCATTTGAGACTCTCAGTTCAGTTCAGTTCAGTCGCTCAATCGTGTTCGACTCTTTGCAACCCCATGAATCACAGCTCGCCAGGGCTCCCTGTCCATCACCAACTCCTGGAGTTCACTCAGACTCATGTCCATCGAGGCGGTGATGCCATCCAGCCATCTCATTCTCTGTCGTCCCCTTCTCCTCCTGCCCCCAATCCTTCCCAGCATCAGAGTCTTTTCCAGTGAGTCAACTCGTCACATGAGGTGGCCAAGGTATTGGAGTTTCAGCTTTAACATCAGCCCTTTCAATGAACACCCAGGATTGATCTCCTTTAGAATGAACTGGTTGGATCTCCTTGCAGTCCAAGGGACTCTCAAGAGTCTTCTCCAGCACCACAGTTCAAAAGAATCAATTCTTCAGTGATCAGCTTTCTTCACAGTCCAACTCTCACATCCATACATGACCACGGGAAAATCCATAGCCTTGACTAGACGGACCTTGGTTGGCAAAGTAATGTCTCTGCTTTTTAATATGCTATCTAGGTTGGTCATAACTCTCCTTCCAAGGAACAAGTGTCTTTTAATTTGATGGCTGCAATCAGCATCTGCAGTGATTTTGGAGCCCAAAAAAATAAAGTCTGACACTGTTTCCACTGTTTCCCCATCTATTTCCCATGAAGTGATGGGACCAGATACCATGATCTTTGTTTTCTGAATGTTGAGCTTCAAGCCAACCTCTTCACTCTCCTCTTTCACTTTCAGCAAGAGGCTTTTGAGTTCCTCTTCACTTTCTACCATAAGGGTGGTATCATCTGCATATCTGAGGTTATTGATATTTCTCCCAGCAATCTTGATTCCAGCTTGTGCTTTTTCCAGCCCAGCGTTCCTCATGATGTACTCTGCATATAAGTTAAATAAGCAAGGTGACAATATACAGCCTTGACGCACTCCTTTTCCTATTTGGAACCAGTCTGTTGTTAGGGAAGCCCTTTTTCCCTATATAAAAGAATATTTCTCTAGTTTCGCTGGAGTTTGCATGTGGCTTGCTACAATTAAGGACTGCAAATTGCAACTTTTGCTGATTCTGAATAAGCTGATTTTTGCTACAAATAACTGTCAGCCTATTTGTTTCAGGTCAACATCTTGACAGCCCATATGGGGATCCACAACTCCAAGACTGGTGATCAAACAGGTTTTGTATCCACATGGAACACGTTGTTGCTCACTGCCTTTCTTGCCAACCCTGGCATTTGACAGTAAGCCTTTCTACTGATTTCAAGCTCTTACCCTTTTTGTCCTGTGAAACTTCTTAGGTTTTATTACAGGTCTACTTTAAGACCGCCTCCTTTCTGATTAAGGCTTTGTTCTGTATGCGAGTACTCATTTGGCACTTCGGCCTGATTTTGAAATCAGGCTGTTTCAGTTGAAAGTGTGCTAGCCTTCAACCCATTGCCCTTTGGTACAAAGGTATTACTTCTGGAACAAACTGCCTTTGACCCAGTCCTAAAAAACAAGAGATATTTCATTGGAATTGTACTGGTTTGGCGCTCAGCCCAATTCCTTTAGGAATAAAAGCAGCTTTTGGTCTGGCTCCTAGGGGACTAGACTGTTCCCTTGGAATTTGCTCGTATTAGGCCTACAAACTGTTTGAGCTGTTTAAGCAATTTGAAAATTATTCTCGTACTCTAGAAAAGAAGTTCTGAGAAATGGGATTCCAGTTATCTAAACCTTTTGAGAGCATCTTCCCTACAGAATCCCCAGGCAATTCTGTCAGGAACTTATGGTTACCTGTTGGGGAGAGAAAGTTAGGGAGTTGGGGATTTACATGTACACACGACTATATTTAAAATAAATAACCAACAAGGAAAAGAAAAAAGAAAACTATGGTTCTTCCTCATGGACAATTCAAACTTAATGGACCAACCTCGACGAAGGCCATTCAGAGAAACTTTTGAAATTCCCACACTTAATTTTCTTAAAATTAAGAAACCACAGCTCTAAATTTTCCAAAACTGAATGGAATGCTTATTTCAGTCAGTATTTGGGGGCTTCTAAATGTTTTCGAGTCTAAAATTGCTTTTCTGCAAAATAAGATGTTTAACTGAGTCAAACAATCAAAGAAAGATAACATGGCTTTAGAAGCCTCATGGCCTTTTTCCTTAGCTTCTCAAGCTCAGGTTTCAGCTCTAGCCCTGACTTTCTCCTTTTCTTTTATGTAGCCTATACCTCTCAGTTTCATCATACAAATTATCTCACTGAACTTCCTTATCTCCTCTGAAACTCTCCCCACTCTCCTTTCCTCTGACTTATCAGAACCCATCACTTTAAAATTAAGCCTCCTGAGAATCTAAAGGCTGAAGCCTTAATTTCTTATTTTCCCTGGACTGAAACTGAACTTTGGTCCTCAGCTAAAGACCTTCCCAAAGTTACGAATACCCTCACAGATTTGCTGAGGAATTTAAAATACTCATTCAAACTTAGTTTCTCTGGCTCGTTTCAGCTAGTTCACAGACTTGTCAGTGAAGGCCAGGCTTAACATTGATGAAAACCACAATTGGGAAAATCCCGAAAGGTCTCTAGAATTACAACCAGGAGGCCAGCCTGCTAACTCATTGCATGACCAGATTCAAGCAATTGCTAGGAGATTTCATCAAGCAACTCCTAGGGTTTTACCAAAGCCTGTCGACTGGAACAAAATTCAGGCTTTCCCCACCCACAAAACCTTATGAACCTGGTCCTGACTGCTATAATCAACTGAACAGATTGTTGTTTCAAATAATTCTGGTTCTCCTTTAGATGTTGGTTCCATCCAGGCAGCTCTTAACGGTATGATTATTATTGAACTGAGACCTTTCCCTTCTTGTAAAGAGGACCAGGATGGAATGCGAAACTGTCTACAACAGATTTAGTTTATCTGGCAAATCATCTCTCCTGCATGCTAGAAGAGTCACCTAAAAAGAAAGACCACAAAAATTGTTAATCTTCAACTCCAGTTAATGAGTGAAGGCCCCCAAATGAAAGCAAAATCCTCCTAGTCTCTGCTATTATTGCAGAGTCAGGATGTTGAAAGAGAGATTGTTACAAACTCAAATGCTTTAGGTGCCTTCAGTTTTCTAACCAGCCTTTCCAAACTCTTTTCTGTTCTCAATAATAGAGTTCCAAGGGATTACAGGAAGCTACAAGGACTCTTCCCAATCTTCTCTCTTAACCAGCCTGGAAAAATACTTCTCCAGATTGGGGATGAACCTCTTCCATCACTAATTGAGAGCAGAGCCACACTCTTAGTGCTCAATTCGACTCCTTTAGAAGTAACCACTGTCCTGGACTGGTAAATCAATTCAAACAGCGGGGACTTCCAAATAGCCTCAAGTAGTTCCTATCTCTGACCCATTCTCTTTTGTTTAGTCCCTATGAGAGACTCCTTAGTTTTCTCCTTAGTCCCTCATTTCCTATCCACTTATTAAACTAAGACTTTATAAATAAGCATAATGCTGGAATTTCTTTCTCTAAAAAGAGGGAAATCATTCTAGAATTTGACAGTAGTCATCAAAGCAGCCAACCAGGTGAATTTGATGACCCTTTGGCCTCTTCTATTAATCTGCCAGTAATGGTAATAGAATTGAATCTAGAACTGATCATCTGTCCCTATTGAATCAAATCAGCTACCATCCTTGTTATGAGAAAAACCTCCAATTGATACTAGCAAAATTTACAGTACACCATCCATTAAAATTCAAATAGACTTCTCAAAATCTCATTCCACAATTAATCAATTAATCTAAGTAGATGCCATTCAAGTTATAAAGTTTATGATAAAAGATTGCAAGACTCAAGGCCTCATTATCCTGTAAGTAAGTCACTATAATACTCTTATTTTACCAATGAGAAAACCTAAGAACTGAGCGTGAAGGCTTGTTTAGGACCTCTGAGCAATAAACAACATTGTTATTCCTTGACACCCTGTGGTTCTTAACCCTCATACATTACTAACATCCATTCCCACTCAAAGCAAACTCTTGACTATAACTGATGTATGCAGTACTTCTTTAGTATTCTAGTTGATGAAGATAACCAATAGCTTTTCCCCTTTACTTGGGAAGAAGAGTAATTCACCTGGACAGTAATAACTGAGGGACTTAGTGAGAGTCTTTCTTATTTTTCATCAATCATGAAAGCTGATCTGGATGACATAAAGTTCCCTCGAGAGGATCTCCTTTGTTGCAATATTTGGATGATTTGCTTTTTTGCTGCCTTCTAAAAGCCTCCTCATTGTAAGGCAGCATCCACTTGCTAAAGCCTTTAGCTTTAAAGGGACATAAGTTTGCCAAGGAAATTTTGCAGTTTGCCCAGGTATGATATTTATGGTAACTGATATCATTCTAGGAATCAGTGAATTAAAATGGACTGGAATGGGTGAATTTAACTCAGATGACCATTATATCTACTATTGTGGGCAGGAATCCCTTAGAAGAAATGGAGTAGCCATCATGGTCAACAAAAGAGTCCAAAATGCAGTACTTGGATGCAATCTTAAAAAGGACAGAATGATTTCAGTTCGTTTCCAAGGCAAACCATTCAATATTACAGTAATCCAGGCCTATGCCCCAACCAGTAATGCTGAAGAAGCCGAAGTTGAATGGTTCTATCAAGACCTACAAGACCTTTTAGAACTAACACCCAAAAAAGATGTCCTTTTCATTATAGGGGACTGGAATGCAAAAGTAGGAAGTCGAGAAACACCTGGAGTAACAGGCAAATTTGGCCTTGGAGCACGGAATGAAGCAGGGCAAAGACTAATAGAGTTATGTCAAGAGAACGCACTGGTCATAGCAAACACCCTCTTCCAAAAACACAAGAGAAGACTCTACACATGGACATCACCAGATGGTCAACACCGAAATGAGATTGATTATATTCTTTGCAGCCAAAGATGGAGAAGCTGTATACAGTTAGCAAAAACAAGACCAGGAGCTGACTGTGGCTCAGATCATGAACTCCTTATCGCCAAATTCAGACTTAAATAGAAGAAAGTAGGGAAAACCACTAGACCATTCAGGTATGACCTAAATCAAATCCCTTATGATTATACAGTGGAAGTGAGAGATAGATTTAAGGGACTAGATCTGATAGATAGAGTGCCTGATGAACTCTGGAAGGAGGTTAGTGACATTGTACAGGAGACAGGGACCAAGACCATCCCCATGGAAAAGATACGCAAAAAAAGCAAAATGGCTGTCTGAGGAGGCCTTACACATAGCTGAGAAAAGAAGAGAAGCGAAAAGCAAAGGAGAAAAGGAAAGATATAAGCATCTGAATGCAGAGTTCCAAAGAATAGCAAGGAGAGATAAGAAAGCCTTCCTCAGTGATCAATGCAAAGAAATAGAGGAAAACAACAGAATAGGAAAAAAAAGAGATCTCTTCAAGAAAATTAGAGATTCCAAGGGAACACTTCATGCAAAAATGGGCTCGACAAAGGACAGAAATGGTATGGACCTAACAGAAGCAGAAGATATTAAGAAGAGGTGGCAAGAATACAAAGAAGAACTGTACAAAAGAGATCTTCACAACCAAGATAGTCACGATAATGTGATCACTGACCTAGAGCCAGACATCTTGGAATGTGAAGTCAAGTAGGCCATAGAGAGCATCACTACGAACAAAGCTAGTGGTGGTGATGGAATTCCAGTTGAGCTGTTTCAAATCTTGAAAGATGATGCTGTGAAAGTGCTGCACTCAATATGCCAGCAAATTTGGAAAACTCAGCAGTGGCCACAGGACTGGAAAAGGTCAGTCTTCATTCCAATCCCAAAGAAAGGCAATGCAAAAGAATGCTAAAACTACCGCACAATTGCACTCATCTCACACGCTAGTAAAGTCATGCTCAAAATTCTCCAAGCCAGGCTTCAGCAATATGTGAACCGTGAACTCCCAGATGTTCAGGCAGATTTTAGAAATGGCAGAGGCACCAGAGATCAAATTGCCAACATCCGCTGGATCATGGAGAAAGCAAGAGAGTTCCAGAAGAGCATCTATTTCTGCTTCATTGACTATGCCAAAGCCTTTGACTGTGTGGATCACAGTAAACTGTGGAAAATTCTGAAAGACATGGGAATACCAGACCACCTGACCTACCTCTTGAGAAACCTGTATGCAGGTCAGGAAGCAACAGTCAGAACTGTACATGGAACAACCGACTGGTTCCAAATAGGAAAAGGAGTGCATCAAGGCTGTATATTGTCACCTTGCTTATTTAATTTATATGCAGAGTACATCATGCGGAACTCTGGGCTGGAAGAAGCACAGGCTGGAATCAAGATTGCTGGGAGAAATATCAATAATCTCAGATATGCAGATGACACTACCCTTTTGGCAGAAAGTGAAGAGGAACTCAAAAGCCTCTTGATGAAAGTGAAAGAGGAGAGTGAAAAGGTTGGCTTGAAGCTCACCATTCAGAAAACAAAGATCATGGCATCTGGTCCCATCACTTCATGGGAAATAGATGGAAAAACAGTGGAAACGGTGTCAGACTTTGTTTTTTTGGGCTCCAAAATCACTGCAGATGCTGATTGCAGCCATGAAATTAAAAGACACTTACTCCTTGGAAGGAAAGTTATGATCAACGTTGATAATATATTAAAAAGCAGAGACATTACTTTGCCAACCAAGGTCTGTCTAGTCAAGGCAATGGTTTTTCCCATGGTCATGTATAGATGTGAGATTTGGACTGTGAAGAAATCTGATAGGCGAAGAATTGATGCTTTTGAACTGTAATGTTGGAGAAGACTCTTGAGAGTCCCTTGTACCGCAAGGAGATCCAACCAGTCCATTCTAAGGGAGATCGATCCTGGGTGTTCATTGGAAGAACTGATGCTAAAGCTGAAACTGCAATACTTTGGCCACCTCATGCAATGAGTTGACTCACTGGAAAAGACTCTGACGCTGGGAAAGGTTGGGAGCGGGAGGAGAAGGGGACGACCAAGAATGAGATGGCTGGATGGCATCACCGACTCTGTGGACATGAGTTTGATTGAACTCCGGAAGTTGGTGATGGACAGGGAGGCCTGGCGTGCTGTGATTCATGGGGTCGCGGATAGTCGGACACGACTGAGCGACTGAACTGAACTGAACTGATATCAGAACAAGGACTTCACATAGATCCAGGTGGACTTCACAGTGTACAAAAGCCCCCAAACCCAAAACCCCAAACTAAGCATCATTTATTGAAAAGTTTTCTTAGTCTGATGGGTCATTGCTGAAACTGGATTCCAAATGTTTCTCTTATGGCCAAACATCTGTATATTTTGCTAAAGAATAACAGCAGTGACATGATTTTATTGAAAGAATCAGATAACACAACTGTTAATGCCTTAAAGGTAAGCCTCATAAAACCACCTGCTCTGGGGAATCCCAGTGATCAGAGTCCCCTTTTCTTTTTTGTATATGAAGAAAAAGGGAATGCCCTTGGCATACTCATCATAACACACAGGCCCCATCATTAACCCACAGATTATTAATATTATAACTAATAATATTAATTGCAGCTTCAACTGGAAGCTTGTCTTTAGGCCACTACTGCTACTGCCATTTTGGTTAAGATCATCAAAAAAATCCTTGTGGGATCCCCTTTAACCATTGTTTTACCTCATGCAGTAGAAGCTTTCCTGAATTCTCATTACACGTAGTATTTCTCAGTCAGCCACCTCACCTCCTATGAAATCCTTTTGCTAACTGCTCCTCACATAGCTCTTTTATGTTCCAATAACCTTAACCCTGTCTCTCTCCCCTTCATCTCTGCTGCGGTTGTTCACAGATGTTTAATGCTAACTCATCACCTTCTGACTGTGGAACATTCTGAAAGAGATGGGAATACCAGACCACCTGACCTGCCTCTTGAGAAACCTGTATGCAGGTCAGGAAGCAACAGTTAGAACTGGACATGGAACAACAGACTGGTTACAAATAGGAAAAGGAGTACGTCAAGGTTGTATATTGTCACCTTGTTTATTTAACTTCTATGCAGAGTACATCATGAGGAACGCTGGGCTGGAAGAAGCACAAGCTGGAATCAAGATTGCTGGGAGAAATATCAATAACCTCAGATATACAGATGACAACACCCTTATGGCAGAAAGTGAAGACGAACTCAAAAGCCCCTTGATGAAAGTGAAAGAGGAGAGTGAAAAGGTTGGCTTGAAGCTCAACATTCAGAAAACAAAGATCATGGCATCAGGTCCCATCACTTCATGGGAAATAGACGGGGAAACAGTGGAAACAGTGTCAGTTCAGTTCAGTTCAGTTCAGTGTCAGACTTTATTTTTTTGGGCTCCAAAATCACTGTGGATGCTGATTGCAGCCATGAAATTAAAAGACACTTACTCCTTGGAAGGAAAGTTATTACCAGCCTAGATAGCATATTAAAAAGCAGAGACATTATTTTGCCAACAAAGGTCCGTCTAGTCAAGGCTATGATTTTTCCCGTGGTCATGTATGGATGTGAGAGTTGGGCTGTGAAGAAAGCTGATCGCGGAAGAATTGATGCTTTTGAACTGTGGTGCTGGAGAAGACTCTTGAGAGTATCTTGGACTGCAAGGAGATCCAACCAGTCCATTCTAAACGAGATCAGTCCTGGGTGTTCATTGGAAGGATTGATACTATAGCTGAAACTCCAATACTTTGGCCACCTCATGCGTCGAGTTGACTCAATGGAAAAGAGTCTGATGCTAGGAAGAATTGGGGGTGGGAGGAGACGGGGACGACAGAGAATGAGATGGCTGGATGGCATCACCAACTCGATGGATGTGAGTTTGAGTGAACTCCGGGAGTTGGTGATGGACAGGGAGGCCTGGCATGCTGTGATTCATGGAGTCGCAAAGAGTCGGACACAACTGAGCGACTAAACTGAACTGAACACTGGGCTTGCACTTTAATCATAGGCAAAATTGCTAATATTTAAACTGATAGTAGATCTACTTTCAGAGTATCTCATGATTTTGGAATGTTTTGGAAGCAATTTAGGGCTTCCTTATATTTAGTGGAATCTTTGTTCAGGAATTATTGAATGCAATACTTTTACTTGTTGCTTTATCCATTAAGATTCTGGGGGATTTCTACACTTGACTCTCTGGAAGCTAGGGGAAATCACCTTGATGACATTTCTGCAAGCGATGTTTCCTTTAAAGAAACCAGTAACAGCCAAACTTCTATCATAGTCCAAAGGGATATTTCCCCAAGTGATAACTCAGAAAAACTGGCTAGAGAAGCCCAATTGGCCTCAGAAAAAAACAAGATTGGAGATTCAACAATTGTTGGTTTGATAAGAAGAGAAAGCTCTTATTTGTACCAAATAACATCCCAGTCCTACCAGAGACTCTAAAATCCCTACTCATAGCCATAGTACATACATTAAGTCATTGGTCTACCGATAAAATGATAGCATTTATGAATACATATTGGTGGGAAACGTTAAAAAGGCTTCAAAAAGTGTCTAGATCACTTGTTCCATTTGTCCAAAACACAACTTCAGTTCAGTTCAGTTCAGTCTCTCAGTCGTGACCGACTCTTTGCGACCCCATGAATCACAGCACGCCAGGCTTCCCTGTCCATCACCAATTCCCAGAGTTCACTCAAACTCATGTCCATCGAGTTGGCGATGCCATCCAGCCAACTCATTCTCTGTCGTCCCCGTCTCCTCCCGCCCCCAATCCTTCCCAGCATCAGAGTCTTTTCTGGTGAGTCAACTCTTCGCATGAGGTGGCCAAAGTATTGCAGTTTCAGCTTTAGCATCATTCCTTCCAATGAACACCCAGGATCAATCTCCTTTAGAATGGACTGGTTGGATCTCCTTGCAGTACAAGGGACTCTCAAGAGTCTTCTCCAACACCACAGTTCAAAAGCATCAATTCTTCGCCTATCAGCTTTCTTCACAGTACAACTCTCACATCCATACATGACCACAGGAAAAACCATAGCCTTGACTAGACAGACCTTTGTTGGCAAAGTAATGTCTCTGCTTTTTAATATACTATCTAGAGTGGTCAAAACTTTCCTTCCAAGGAGTAAACGTCTTTTAATTTCATGGCTGCAATCAGCATCCTCAGTGATTTTGGAGCCCAAAAAAATAAAGTCTGACACTGTTTCCACTGTTTCCCCATCTATTTCCCATGAAGTGACAGGGCCAGATGCCATGATCTTTGTTTTCTGAATGTTGAGCTTCAAGCCAACCTTTTCACTCTCCTCTAGGAAACATGTTTGTTCAGCTTTTAGACATTCTAAACTGCTTAATGGACCATTTGAGGTCTGGGAAATTAATTTTATGCAACTTCCTCTGTCTCATGGATATCAATATGCTCTAGTCATGATTTGGTGTTTCTACACTGGACTGAAGCCTTCCCTTGCAGATAGGTTACTGCTTTTTCTGTATCTAAAGTCCTTTTGGGAAAAATTATCTCTACTTGGGAACTCCTCTCAAGCTTTGTAATGACTGAGGAAACCATTTTGCTGATCATGTACATTGACAAGTCGATGCTGTTTGACTGTTTTTCCCTCTCACTATATGTATCATCCTTAATTCTCTAGTTTGTTCAAATGCACAAAGAGCGTTATTAAAGCTCAACTGGCAAAGTTTGTAGAAGTCTTTCAAATAACTTAGACAAAATCATTGCTGGTCCTTCTAAATCTTAGATCCGTCCCTTTTGCAACTCACAAACTCTCACCCATTGAGATAGTCACAGGACACCCAATGAATGCACGTGGCTCCTTCTGCCTTTGGTTCACAACTGATAAAGGGAGAGATACTCTAATATTGTAAAGCACGACTGCTTCTATTAAAAAGAACCATGCTTTCATAAAACAATCTTTTCACAGCGCACACCTAGTAGATGAAGATCTTATAAGCTGGAGACTTCCTCCTTTGGACAAGATACTTCCAGAAGGACCTCTCCAACCTCACTGAAAAGACTCCTATTAGGTATTATTAATCCACCCTTGTGCTGCCAAATTCCAGAGAATAGACTCTTGGATTCATGTGACACGTCTAAACAAAGCACCAAGCCCTGACTGTACCTGAACATCATCTGGTGACCTGAAAGCAAAGACTTCTGGAAGTGAAGCAAGCAACATCTGAGACCATTTTCCCAAGATATCCGGATCAAGCCTATTGGAAGTTTGTCTGCCGAAACTCTGATGATTCTGTAATATTTCAATTGGATCTTCAATGTCTATGATCTTGATATGGACTTTACATAAAAAGTGCCTCAGAATTCTCCCTCTGTTCCCTCCCTGTTTCTTCAATGTGACCTCATTAGGTTTCCAGTCGACATTTTCCTCTGATGTGGGGCTCTACACTCAAGATAGGCCCTTCCTGATACTGAGAGACAAAAAGCCTTTGAAACCAGAAAATCTGACTTGGTCAGTGATGCTTACAGATAAAGATCTTAGTCAAAAGGGGAAAGTGTTTAAAAAAAATTAATAAAGGGAACCTCAATTAAATAAAGGGAGACCAGAAAGGGAAGTTCTCATGCCCTGGGATAGTAGCAGAGACCAAAAGGAAGAAGGCAGACTCCCTCTTCTTGCCTGACAGCAGCTTAATCAATGACTGTCACACTCGGCCAATAGAGAGCCACTGTGCTTCAAACTCTTTACTTCTTTAATGGATTCGGTGTTTCCTATAGCTCTCTCAGCTTTCTTTTTTCCTCTAAAATGAGATATTTCCATTTTTGCCAGGGACTTGTGTGGGTTCACCATGGTTGAAGATCTTAAATTGAAATTCTTTGCTGATCTTGAATGAACCCATTTTTCTTGGAGAAATAACTGGCAGTCTGTTTCATGTCAATAACTTTTATAAGTAAATTATTTTCTGCCAGGATAAACAGAAGAAAACAATACTTATTTCTACTCTAGATATACTATGAAAATAAAAGGTTTAAAACTCATTTTTTAAAGTCCCTTTGCACTAAAAAATTTACCCTCAAATATTGTACGCAATTAATAATAAATTAGAAAATGCTTAAAAAATACTAAAGTGTTATAGGTTTGTCAGCTTCTTAACTCTTATACGTGGTTCATTAGTTAGCTGTATACCATGTTAAGTAATTGTTTAATTACTTAAACAATTACTTAAGCAATTGTTTAGGAGTCATCTTTCACACTCTGTACAGAGTCTGTAAGTCCATGTTTTCTCCCTATATCAAAGAACCCTATTACTCTGCACAGTGAAGTCAGATGATGTGTATTTTCTACGTGTCTGTTTCCTTCCCAATTTTGCTTCTGATAACAGAATATGTTATGATGACAGAAACGTATTCCACTTTCTTTAGATGTAGTTACCAGATGCATTCTGATTTCCTCCTTCCTTCTTTCAAACACTGAGCCTTTCTTTAGTGTCTCTGGAGCCAAATTCTGGCCCTTCTACTTGTAAACTAGATGATCATGGCCAAATATATAACTTTTCTGGGCCTCACTTTGTTCTTCTTCTATAAAATTAAAATACCAACAACATGTAACCAATGGAGCTATTATGAGGAGTAAATCATCTAGCAGTATAAAACACGTAGACTAGTGCTTGTCACTAAAAATAATATCCGTTGTAATTATTACTTCTCTTATGCTGTGCATGCATAAATACCTATACATATTTTCCCCAATCCCAATTTATAGAAGATGTGACATTAAACAAAGTTGTTGGTAGTCCAGTATTCTTGCTTAGAGAATCCCATGGACAGAGGAGGCTGGCAGGTTACAGTCCATGGGATTGCAATAGTCAGACATGGCTTAGTGACTAAAGCACCACCACTATAGAAAATATTACATGAACAAATGTTTAAAATAGCATTGACATACAAAAAGCAGATTAGTAACAATGAAAATGTGTTACAATTTAGCTCCAAGATTTTTATGATCTTCTGACTGTAAATTTTAAGGTCTATATCTAATGTAACATCCATTTCAACTCTCTTGACTCAATTCTCCTCCATAATTTTGCCTGTCACAAGAAAGCTCTTTCCAAATAGCTTGGACTTCAAAGGAGTTTTAGTAATATTTCTTTGTAGCTAAATTTCCAAGTGGGGAGTTTGTACCTGTGAGATTAACAAATTCATTACAATGGCATCAAGAACAGGTAAGATGCCATTGTAATGAATTTGTTGCCTCAAAGTCTTTGAATTTCCTCTTTCTAATGATAGGATGATTCTTTTCAGCTTGTTCTCTCATCCTCTCGCTCATGAATGAAATGCCACTTTTTCAACATGGCCTCCCTTTGTCACTTTATTTAAAATGTTAATTTCACCTCTATACTCCCTGCAGGGCTTCCCCAGGAGCTCAGCAGTAAAGAATCTGCCTGCAATGCAGGAGACCTGGGATAGATCCCTGGGCCTGGGAGATCACCTGGAGTAGAAAATGGTAACCTGCTCCAGTATTCTTGCCTGGAAAATTCCATGGACAAAAGAGCCAGGTGAGCTTCGGTCCAAGGAGTTGAAGAGTCAGACACAACTGAGTGTGCATGCAGGATACTCCCTGTCACTCGTACCTACTTTATTGGGATTGTTAGCACTCATCTCCAACCTTCCTTTTTTTCCTCTTTCCTCTCTCCCTTCTTTCCTTCCTCCCTATTATCTATTTCTGTGGATTTTTTTCTGTCTTCCCTCATTAGAAGGCACAGGTTTTAATCTGTTTTGTATATTACTTAAACTGTATAGCCTAAAATAATTTCTTACAGTGGATTCAGGGCTCAGTTTCCCTTTACAATTCTGCTTCAAACACATAGCAGAGACCTGCAATAACTTCAGGTTCTTTGGCATATCATTTACAGGGAAATGCTAGGTTATAATGTCTGAAAATTCTTCTGCAATTGCCTATTACTAATACCTGCTAGTATTTTCAAGGGCATCATTGAACTAATTGAATCCCTAAAGCCATAGTAAATGTACATTACAATTGTTTTAGAGACTAAATAATTCTCTGAAGAAATAAAACTGGTTCATATGTTAACAGGGCATAAACAAAAATCGATAAAGTTTGGGTGATTTGTTAATACTTTTCCAGAATTCTGTTTTACATGAAGATATGAATATAGTAAGTAACTCAGAGTTTCTTCTCAGCAAACTGATCATTGTAAAAACCAAAGCAATAACAAGGCCAGATCATGACTCTGAAGTATGAGCAACCAGTCCTTTCTCTGCTGTCATTAATAATAAATTAAAATTTCATATATCTGTAAATTTTAAAAAACTAATAATCAATTCAGTTTCAGTTCAGTTCAGTCTCTCAGTCATGTCCGACTCTTTGAGACCCCATGAAGCACAGCACGCCAGGCCTCCCTGTCCAACACCAACTCCCGGAGTTCACTCAAATTTATGTCCATCGAGTTGGTGATGCCATCCAGCCATCTCATTGTCGTCCCCGTCTCCTCCCACCCCCAATCCCTCCCAGCATCAGAGTTTAATATAGCCTAATTTTGACAAAAGTAAGAGTAGAGAAAAAGTGTATGGTAGAAAAACAGTTAAA
The DNA here is from genome assembly GCF_049115385.1 of Moschus berezovskii. NCBI lineage: Eukaryota > Metazoa > Chordata > Mammalia > Artiodactyla > Moschidae > Moschus > Moschus berezovskii. The sequence goes on from NC_142467.1 coordinate 13,409,340, forward strand.
CTGACAATATCGTATAGGCCAAGAGATAATTTGTTAGCTGAATATGTCTCATTTTTCAACTAGTTTTATTAATCTTGTTTACAATTAGAATTAGTGAAAGATTTTTTTTAGAAAACAGATTTCATGAAAACAAAATCTGAAAAGCCCAGGTTCTGTGAGTATCCAAGTAAAGAAGATATCTTTACACTATTTTCTTAAAACCTCTCAACCAAGCCCCTTAAAGCAATTAGAAATGCAACTCTAACAGTTGACTCAATTTTAACTTTGAAATTCTCACTTTAAGTATAAATGAGCTCATAGAACTTTGGAAATTGGCCATGTAATTTTGGTATTAACTCATCAGATTCTCTTTGCAAGTATTTTTAAGACATCTTTTTATAAATTTGTGAAATAGAGATTTAATCGGATTACAAGAAGTCCCTCAAAATATGACTGGAGTAGGTAAAACACTTTTTGCTGCTGTAATAAAATAAGGCAAAATTGATAGAAACCAACATGTGTTCTGAAATATAGCTAGAGAAATTTGTATCAAAAAGCATATTAAGTTCATAATTTTGGAAAAACTTACAGGATGTCTGGGAATGCAGAAGCATTCCAGTGGCTAACAAACAATAGTCAAAAGTCTGATGTGAAATTTGTAAAGACAAACAAAAAATGCTCTGATGTCAAATTTTGTTTTCTGGTGACTTTGAACTCGACAATGGCAAAGTCTGCTTTTATAATCTGTTTATTTTTTCAAATAACTTAGGAAAAATTATTAGTAGAATTAATCAGATGAATTTTTCATTTTTATATTCAAGTTCCTCTTTAATTTGCTAAAAACTTAGTAGCATTTGACTTTAGTGAATCAGAATTTAAAGTATATGTTCAATAGGGATTTTAGTCAGTTCTCAAGTAGATCAGACGATGAATATTTCTCAAGCTAGTACCACAACAAAGTGGAATAACAAATCTAGGCTTCCTGAAAAAGGACTTCTGCAGACAGCAAACAACAGTTATAGGATACATGGATGAGAGTTCAAAGCAAGCAGAGGCTAAGAACCAGATACAGAAGATAGAGGAGAAAAATGTGGTCAAAACAGAAGAGAATTAGTTCCCAAGTTCAGCACAATGTGGGAAACCCCAATATATGAGCAGAGGTTCCAAAATCTGAAGAAACAACAGTTACAAAAACTAGGCAAAACAATAAATTAAGAATAAAGAAGGGACATGGGCAGGAAAAATGGATTGCCTAAGGGCTAGGAAATGAGACTGTAGAAAATTTTTATTCACTTAGCTAATTAATGTCTTCTTTGCATGTGTGTGCATGCTAAGCAGCCTCAGTCATGTCTGACTCTTTGTGACCAATAAGTCTGTGACTAGCCCACCAAGCTCCTCCATCCATGCGATTCTCCAGGCAAGAATACTGGAGTGGGTTGCCATTTCCTCCTCCAGGGGATCTTCCTGACCCAGGGATAGAGCCTGTATCTCTTATGGCCCCTGCATTGGCAGGCAGGTTCTTTGCCACTAGAGTTACCTGGGAAGTCCAAATATCTTCTTTGAGTAAATATAAACCTCATTCCATAGGTCCCAGAAATTATTAGGTGAAGCAGTTAGGTAAATCCCTGAGAACAAGTCTCTATCATAATGTCTTTAATCGCCAGGCATGCTTAGCATAGTGCCCATTGTATAGATAGTACCCTGTAAATATTTGGTGAATAAGTGACACAAACCATGGATTTCTTGATGTCAGACTCTATTTTATATAGCACTGCATTATCCACAGCCCCAAACACTGTACTTGTCACAGCTCGGTAACTATTTGCTAAAAGAATGACAGTGATAATCATTCTTTCTTCAACCCTGTCTTCAGAGATTAATTTCACAGATTTTCAGGGTGTCAATCTATTCCTAGTCTGCTCTGAACTTATTGACAAGTTTTGTAAACCCTATCCACTCTGACAAGAAGTATTCAATCCTTAGCCTCCTTCTATTAAAAACCTGATTGTCAAAATGCATTTATTTCTCACTGGATTTTAACACTGAGGCTCTCATGTTATTTGATAATAAAATTAAATTTTTAAGTAACTATTTTTCCAGTAAATTTTATTTTCTAATCCTCCCCATAATTGCCTTAGAGTTTGTTTTCTAAAGTTAAACCTATTGAGATTATTTCTCAGATTGAAAAGTAATATAACTCAGAAAATTAAGCCCAGAGCCATACTCAAGCCTCTTAGAACTATAGCCCTCTTGGGGACAGTGCCACAAAGCTGAGGGTATGGGTCGTATGCTCAATCATTCTTTTAACTAGTTATTGAAACACTTCCACCTTTATCCCAGCAGATATACATTTAACAGATATGTATTCTTTGTCACAGGTGGCTCAAGGTGTGGAGTCTGGATGTAAAGAGTAAAAACTCATTCTCACCAAAAGAAAAAAAAAGTGGATGACCTATCAATGCTGGAGCAATAGTTTAAATGAGCACCCCACATAATGATGCGTTAAAAGCATATTCATTTCATTTCCACTGAATTCACCAATCTTGGGACAGAGGACTCTGTTTCATTAACAAGTTTTTTTTTTTTTTCCCTAAATAAGTAAATAATACTGTACATGCTTACAGTAAATTGGAAGCATACTCCCACAGTAAGAAATTGATAATGATTGGGAAACTTATTTTTCAAAACGTTGTCTCACTTATTTGTTTTATGTTCTCTACAAATAATGGACTTTGCTGGCTACAGAATCACAAAAGCATTTTCTCCTTGAAATATTCTAATCGTCTCCTCATTACAATATTCGACACAATGTATGATTATATCCTATCAAAACTCCCTAATCAAGATGCTGAACACCATTCCACTTCTATTATCCTTTCATTCTCTGCATTGTTCTGATTTTTCCAGGGGACAGGACCTGTGGGAAGACCTGACAGTGAGACGAGCAGAACAAGCGGCCACACAGAAGGCAGCTTGTCTGTGCTGCCAGCATCTTTTGCCAGCCTGCACACACACGGCCTGGTAAGTGTCGGACAATCACTCGTCAGGCAAGTTTTCAGTGTGAAATGGAGCACAGCTGAGCCACTTTGTAATATGAAAACAAATGATTCACTGGCGAATAAACAGAAAATCAAATAAGCCAAACCTGTCATGTACTGTAAGTATACAGTATACCTCAGGTAAAAACGGCAGCACAACCCGTCATACTGATTTTCATTAGCAGGTAGAGTGGGGTGAAAGGAAACAAAAGAGCTTCCTTTCAATCTTCATAACCAATGCAATGCTTTATAAACAAAAGCTTTTGGTGGAATGATTGAGAAAAATTTGCTCCAGTTCTGTGAGGCCTGTTTCTAGGGCACGTAACCTAAATTCACATTTATCCTCTCGCTCCCTCTCTTTCTCTCTCTCCTAATATAGCTATTTTGATGCCAAGGTACTGGGCACAGAGACAGGAGACTTGGAAGAGACAGATAATATAGCAGGTCTGGGTGTTGTGTTTCAAATTCTTTCCTCCTCAAAACTCATATGTTGAAATCCTAATCCCTAGTATCTCAGTATGTAACTGGATTTAGAGATAAAGTTTTCACAGAGATATTAAAGTTAAAATGAGGTATAAAAAGAAGACGTTTGACGCGGACATGACAGACGGGGAAGATGATACCATGGAACAGAAAGAAGATGATCAGTCTACAAGCCAGAGACAGAGGCCTGGAACAGATTCTTCCTTCATGGCCCCCAGAGAAAAATCGCTTCTACTGACAGCTTGATCTCAGAATTTTAGCTTCCAAAAATGAGAAAATAGATTTCTATTGAAGTCACCTAGTTTGTAGTATGTTTTTAGGCATTCTTAGAAGACTAGGCTTTACAAGATTGGGGTCGCAAAGAGTCAGACACAACTGAGCAACTGAACTGAAGAGTAAAGTTCTGGAGTTTTTCCAAATGAAATGATCTCGACCTGAGGGTCAAAGTACATTTCTAATGAAGAAAACACTTTATATTCCGGTGCCTATATTGAGTTGTTGAAGACAATTTTGCAGACAAGGTATATGATTGGCATTCTGAATATTATTTATACCCCAATTCTGATTTTAATATTCCTTTGGATAAATCTGGAAATTTAAACTTGCCATCCACATTGGTTAAAAAAAAAAACAGAAAAGAAAAATCAAGCAAATCTTCTGCCTCTAGAGGAATGAGCAATCAGAAGTAGCTACTATGGCAGATTCTGGCTGATCCCTACCATCCAGTGGTGGATATCTCATTTCTTTACTGAGTGAATGTGGCTACACTAATAGATTATGATGGGAGCAACAGTATGTTGACTTTTAAACTCCAATACTTAGGCCAGCTGATGCGAAGAACTGTCTCATTAGAAAAGACCCTGATGCTGGGAAAGATTGAAGGCAGGAGAGGAAGGGGACAACAGAGGATGAGATGGTTGGATGGCATCACAGACTCAACAGAGATGAGTTTGAGCAAGCTCCAGGAGTTGGTGATGGACAGGGAGGCCTGGCGTGCTGTAGTCCATGGGGTCATAAAGAGTCAGACACAACTGAGCAACTGAACTGAACTGAATATTATGTTAGTTCCAAGCTAATATTTAACAAAACTGGTGGCTTCTGCTTCCTCCTCTTGGAAGGCAGTCAACATGTAAGAAATCTAACTACCCTGAAACTGCCAAGTTGTAAGAAGCCCACTCCACCTATCCACAGAGAGAGAATGGACACATGGAGAAGCACTGAGTCACCAGACACACGAGAAAGGCCCTCTTGCCCTTTCCAGCCAGCACAGCTATTAACTAAGGCCAAGGGAGTGACAGACCTCAGCCAACTGCAAGAACTAAGATTCTAGAAACATGGAGGAAGTCCAGTCAGTGTGCTCAAGTGTTTGAGCCATCCCAAGTGAGACCCCTAAGGTCATGAAGCAGAAGTGAGCCACTCTCATATTTATAATCCTGACTTGTAAGAAAAATAAAATGATTGTTATTTAAGATGCTAAATTTGGGGTAGTTGTTTTTGTGCAGAAATAAGTAACTAAAGCAGCCTAAAATAAGCTATTGAGACTTTATGGAAATGTATTTAGGGACAAGGATGTTATGCTGTATATCCAAAAGAATATAAAATTTTGGATCAGAGAGAAAGAAAGCCTTTGTGAAATTCAATAAATGCTGACCAATTATGAACTCTAAATAATCATGAATTTTTAGTGTACCCAGTTTTGCTGTTTAGTTCTGCAGTGTTAAACATTGCTTACAGTAGTACAATGTTCCTCTAGAAGCATTACAGTTCTTCCATCAACTTGGGGACTTCTGTAGGAGAAGTTCATTAATGGAGCCATTTGGTTACGACCACTGCCCCTTGGCCATAGAGGACAACTTTGAGATTAGTTAGTTCAACTCTCTTATTCTAAACAGTGGAAACAGGGCTCAGAGATCTTAAGTACCCGCCTCTATGTCACAGAACCAATATTTGATTAGGGCATGATCTCAGATTTTCTGACACGCAGGACAATGAACACACTCTGTGATATCACTTAACAAAGTATTCTTGCCTGGAGAATCCCACAGACAGAGGAGGCTGATGGGCTACAGTCCATAACATTGCAAATAGTCAGACATGACTGAAGAGACAGAATTCAGGCTCCTTTTCTATATGCATATATGCATACATGTACATATAAATATGTTTTTATGTGTGTGTGTATATATATGTATTCCAAAGGCAAGCATACTAATTTTTCTATTAATATGGAAATTAATCTGTGCGTACTATATAAGCATTATGAAGTAGGATACAAAGTGAAAGTAGCTCAGTCATGTCCAACTCTCTGCGACCCCATGGACTAAACAGTCCATGGAATTTTCCAGGTCAGAATACTAGAGTGGGTAGCCATTCCCTTCTCCAGGGGATCTTCCCAACCCAGGGATTGAATCCAGGTCTCCCACACGGCAGGCGGATTCTTTACCAGCTGAGCCACCAAGGAAGGAAAGTAGGATACAAATCACAGAGTATTTCTGGAAAGTTGGATTCCGTGGAGATTAGCAGACTATTAATATAATGAAACCCAGTTGCATCAAGCATTATCAGATGGGGAAGAAATGCTCTGTCAGTTTTAATCCAGTCTGCAAAGGCGGTCAGCCACGTGCAAGCACCAGTGGTGTGTTCCACTGTGTGATGCCGGCTGGCGCTCTGGAGATACATCCCTTACTGTGATGGGAGCCAGTGGGGACCTCTGTGTAGGCAGACTGCAATTACTTCCACATTACAGTGAACACAGAAGAACAGAAACCTTATTAAACACAGATTAAGTTCTTTATTGTATAAATTCCTCCTTGGAAATTGAGCCTAATCCTGTCCCCAAATATTAAACATGGCACTGATATTACAGTAAAGATAGAAATAATACCCTCCTCCTTATCTTGGCTCACCTCTGTCATATTAATGAGGAAAACTTGTAATAGCTGTAGCTGCTGCTTGTGTAAAAGAGCAGCTGCCAACTAGATCCAGAGTCAGATTCCTCTATCTGGTTCGCTACATGATATTTCCCACAAAACCTTTTCAAACTGATCTTCGTTCGAAAGGCCTTCAGTGCAAGCTAATCTGGAGTTTCATGTTGCAAAGGTCTTGAATGGCAAACATTATGTTTGCATTCTCCAGTAATTGTGTTTGACCGAAAACACATTTGTAACTGGCTCTGCACTAATAGTAGGAACTCCCCAGGGCCAGCGTCAACGCCTCAGTAAGGCTGTTCAATTGGAACAGGATTGGAGAGCAGCTTGGCTCTATGCACACCTGCCTTTTTCCAATTAAATACGTGTTTTTCATGGATGGAATGAATCTTTTCTATTTTCAGTTATGTTTTGGGGTTTTCATTCAATGCTATGTTTTCCTGTTAGATAATTTTATATAAATGTTTTGTATAAGGAACTGTCCAGTAAAACTAACTCAAACCTGGGTCAATTCTCAGAGATAGCTTAAAATGCAAAAGTATAATTTAATAACTATTATCAACTGCCTCCATAACTTAGGGAAAAAATCATTTTGACTGATATTTTACATAATTGGAAGAGAAAAGGGGATTGAAGAGTAATCAGAAAACAGAGAAAGGGGAAAAAAGCAAAGAAAATAAGACAGAGAATTTATGAATAAAGGCCAGAGAACCAAGATGCTCTCAGAATTGAATCATGCTCGTTTTCCCTATCAGATGCTTCATTACTGCCAAACCTTTTCTCAACCTGATTTTTCCATAAACTATTAGGTTGATGCAAAACTAATTGTGGTTTGTACATTGTTGATATTGGAGTATATTCTTAATAAATGTAGTTATGTTATACTTTATTTTAATCCATATTCTTGCTTCATTTTTCTTGCTAATGACTTATTACTTGTGTTTATATTTATTTTAGACTCTAGAAATGATGTTAGACAAAAAGCAAATTCTAGTGATTTTCTTATTTGAGTTCAAAATGGGCTGTAAAACAGTGGAGACAGCGAGGAACTGCTAATGAACCTACAGTTCAGTGGTGGTTCAAAAAGTTTTGCAAAAGAGACAAGAGCTTTGAAGATGAGAAGTGCAGGGACTGGCCATGAGAAGTTCATGACCGGCCATGAGAAGTTCAGTGACTGGCCATGAGAAATTGACAATAAAAAACTGACAACAACCAACAAAAAAATTTGCTTTTTGTCTAACATCATTTCTAGAGTCTAAAATAAATATAAAGTAAACAGCAAGTAATAAGTCATTAGCAAAAAAATCATTGAAGCTGACCCTCTTACAACTACAGAAGTTGCCAAAGAACCAAACATTGGCCATTCTATGGTTGTTTGGCATTTGGAGCAAATTGGAAAAGTGAAAAACCTCGGTAAGTGGATGCCTCATGAGCTGACAGGGAAAAAAGAAAAAAAAAAAGCATTTTTTAAAAAATGTTGTTTTCTCTTATTTTATGCAACAATGAATCGTTTCTTGATCAGACAATGAACCATTTCTTGATCGGACGTGTGACCATGATGTGATCACACAACTGTGACATGCAACAAAAGTGGATTTTATATGACAACCAGTGATGACTAGCTCAGTGATTGGACTGGGAAGAAGCTCCAAAGCACTTCCCAAAGCCAAACTTGCACCAAAAAAGGTCCCGGTCGTGGCTGGGTGGTCTGCTGCTGGTCTGCTTTCTGAATCCCAGTGAAACCATTACATCTGAGAAGTATGTTCAACAAATCAATGAGATGCACCAAAAACTACAATGCCTAAAGCCAGCATTGGTCAACAGAAAGGGCTCAGTTCTCCACTACAATGTCCGAACGCACATGGCATAACCAATGCTTCAAAAGTTGAACAAATTAGGCTACAAAATTTTGCTTCATCTGCCATAGTCACCTGACCTCTTGCCAACTGACTCCCACTTCTTCAAGTATCTTGACGATTTTTTGCAGGGAAAACTCTTCCACAACCAGCAGAATGTAGAAAATGCTTTCCAAGAGTTCGTTGAATCCCAAAGGATGGATTTTAAAGTCATAGCAATAGACTTATTTCATGTTGGCAAAAAAAAATTGTGTTTATTGTAATGGTTCCTATTTTGATTAATAAAGATATGTTTGAGCCTAGTTTTAATGATTTACAATCCATGATCCAAAACTGCAATTACTTTTGTACCAACCTAATATAATTGGTAAAACAACACAATAGGAGGGCCCAGACAGGCCAATTTTCCCCCTTATCTTAATTGATGCTCAAAGTTCTAACAGCTGGGCTCATACAAATTGATCAAACAAGTAATAGTCTCCTAATCTTTTATTTATTTTATTCAGACATAGGGTAGAATGCAGTTTGCTTGAAAGCTGTCATGGATATTAAAATCAACAAATGTTAGAGTGAGAAAAAAATCAAATGATACCTCTTCATCTATAAACCAATACAGACACTCTATGAAAGTCACTTCATCAGGCTATTGCCATTTGTACAAGAAAATTATAATTTTATGTAGAATGATGTCTTCTATTCTGGGTTCTTGTTTAGGGGGAAGTTGGTTTGGGGAAAAAAAAAATTGCAGATATATCATGAACAGACCTAAGTGTCTTCCAGGTCACAGGAAAAGATTGTAAGGCTTTTCTTAGTCTCCATGGACTAATTCTTGCATGTTACTACTGTACATTTTCTAGTCTCCTGCCTTCTAGATTTATAGACAAATGAGATCAATAAAAGTGGGCAATAGCAGGGCCTCAGATAGGTAAGTCCAGTGATTGCACACAAAGACATTATCTGTAATCATTCAATCAGGGATCAGTTTTTTCCTATTTATACAGACAGTTAGTACCAGGCTATAAAAATCTTATCAGCCTTTCCGTTGAAAATATTTAAGTTGTATCTTACATACAACCTTTCTTTCTAATTATGAAAGCCAGAAATAATTTCTCTTCCTCCAAACTCTTGTAATTCTTAAAATAGAAACAATTTAATAAAATAAAATTTTCAAGAATAAAACTGAATCTAGAAACTAAAAATTAATAAATCTGAATGTTTAAAGACATACAACTTTTCTCTTAAAAATGTATGCAACACATGAAAAGTAGTACTGCTGTTTTTTTTATTGTTTATTTTAATTAAGAGTTTGCAAAAATTGCTAAGAAACTTTAGTACACAAATACTGATATATGACAAAGTAGTTTATAAGAAAACAAATAGATATGGTAAACAAAACAAGAAAATATACTTAGTTTCACTTATTAAAAAACAAACAAAAAACTCCAAATGAGTCACTGTTTTCACTGGTCATATTAGCCAAAATATAAAAATTGGTAATACCTACTCTTTCCTGCACTATTAAGCATATGATAGGGTAATTAAGTACCCAGAGCCTGGAGCTGCATTGTTTGAATTCACACACTAGCTCCATGATTTATTAGCCAAACTATCTTGGCTAAGTGAGTTAGAAAGTCTATTGTGTCTCAGTTCAAAATCTATAGAATGTGGGTAAGGATAGAGTAGCTACTATGTGAAGAATAAATGACTTAATAAATGTGTAATAACACAGAACCGTACAAAAGAGATCTTCATACCCAGGTAATCATGATGGTGTGATCGCTCACCTAGAGCCAGACATCCTGGAATGTGCTTGCAAGTGGGCCTTTGGAAACATCACTAGGAACAAAGCTAGTGGAGGTGATGGAATTCCAGTTGAGCTATTACAAATCCTAAAAGATGATGCTGTGAAAGTGCTGCACTCAAACTGCCAGCAAATTTGGAAAACTCAGCAGTGGCCACAGGACTGGAAAAGGTCAGTTTTCATTCCAATCCCAAAGAAAGGCAATGCCAAAGAATGCTCAAGCTACCACACAATTGCACTCATCTCACACGCTAGTAAAATCATGCTCAAAATTCTTCAAGCCAGGCTTCAGCAATATGTGAACTGTGAAATTCCAGATGTTCAAGCTGGTTTTAGAAAAGGCAGAGGAACCAGAGATCAAATTGCCAACATCCGCTGGATTATGGAAAAAGCAAGAGTTCCAGAAAAATATCTATTTCTGCTTTATTGACTATGCCAAAGCCTTTGACTATGTGGATCACAATAAACTGTGGAAAATTCTGAAAGAGATGGGAATACCAGACCACGTGACCTGGCTCTTGAGAAACTTGTATGCAGGTCAGGAAGCGACAGTTAGAACTGGACATGGAACAACAGACTGGTTCCAAATAGGAAAAGGACTACATCAAGCCTGTATATTGTCACCCTGTTTATTTAATTTATATGCAGAGTGCATCATGAGAAATGCTGGGCGAATGAAGCACAAGCCGGATTCAAGTTTGCTAGGAGAAATATCAATAACCTCAGATATGCAGATGATACCACCCTTATGGAAGAAAGTGAAGAGGAACTAAACAGCCTCTTGATGAAAGTGAAAGAAGAGCATGAAAATAACTTAAAACTCAACATTCAGAATCATAGCATTCAGTCCCATTCAGTTCAGTTCAGTTCAGTCGCTCAGTCGTGTCCGACTCTCCGCGACCCCATGAATCACAGCACGCCAGGCCTCCCTGTCCATCACCAACTCCCGGAGTTCACTCAAACTCATGTCCACAGAGTCGGTGATGCCATCCAGCCATCTCATTCTCCATCGTCCCCTTCTCCTCCCGCCCCCAACCTTTCCCAGCATCAGAGTCTTTTCCAGTGAGTCAACTCGTCGCATGAGGTGGCCAAAGTATTGCAGTTTCAGCTTTAGCATCAGTCCCTCCAATGAACATCTAGGATTGATCTCCTTTAGAATGGACTGGCTGGATCTCTTTGCAGTATAAGGGACTCTCAAGAGTCTTCTCCAACACCACACTTCAAAAGCATCTATTCTTCAGCGATCAGCCTTCTTCACAGTCCAACTCTCACATCCATACATGACCACGTTACTTTGTGGCAAATAGAAGGGGAAACAGTAGCTGACTTTATTTTAAGGTCTCCAAAATCACTGCATATGATGACTGCATCAATGAATTTAAAAGACGCTTACTCCTTGGAAGGAAAGTTATGACCAACCTAGAGAGCATATTAAAAAGAAGAGACATTACTTTGCCAACAAACATCCATCTAGTCAAGGCTGTGGTTTTTCCAGTAGTCATGTATGGTTGTGAGTCCCTATATGGACGGACTATAAAGAAAGCTGAGCACTGAAGAATTGATGCTTTTGTACTGTGGTGTTGGAGAAGACTCTTGAGAGTCCCTTGGACTGCAAGGAGATCCAATCAGTCCATCATAAAGGAGATCAATCCTGGATGTTCATTGGTAGGACTGATGCTGAAGCTGAAACTCCAATACTTTGACCACCTGATGCAAAGAGCTGACTCATTTGAAAAGACCCTGATGCTGGAAAGATAGAAGGCAGGAAGAGAAGGGGACAACAGATGATGAGATGTATGAGTGACATCACTGACTCAATGCACATGAGTTTGGGTAAATCTGGGAGTTGGTAATGGACAGGGAGGCCTGGCGTGCTGCAGTCCATGGGGTCACAAAGAGTCAGACACAACCAAAAGACTGAGCTGAACTGAAGTGATAGTCAATCAAGGCTAAAATAATTAGAACATTTCAGAGCCAGAGAGAAAAATGGAAAAACACAAATGGTTATAAATATTCAGAGTGATTTTTCAGCATGAGGCAGATAAAGCATACCCCAACAAATGCACATGCTGTCATCCTTAAACCTTCAATTGTACCTGAGCAGGAAGCAAAGAAATCCTTGTCATCATCAGATGAAGTTGCTCTTTCGCTATCCAGCAGCCAAGGGAAATCACCCAGCTATCAAAGCTAACAAAAGTATTTGACATCTGGCTATCTGAAAGTGTGAGGGAAAACCTCAGGTCTAACTCAGATGACCATTATATCTACTAATGTGGGCAGGAATCCCTTAGAAGAAATGGAGTAGCCATCGTGGTCAACAAAAGAATCTGAAGTGCAGTACTTGGATGCAATCTCAAAAATGACAGAATGATCTCTGTTGGTTTCCAAGGCAAACCACTCAATATCACGGTAATAAAAGCCTATGCCCCAACCAGTAATGCTGAAGAAACTGAAGTTGAACAGTTCTATGAAAATCTACAAGACTTTTTAGAACTAACACCCAAAAAAGATGTCCTTTTCATTATAGGGGACTGAAATGCAAAAGTAGAAAGTCAAGAAACCCGTGGCGTACCAGGCAAATTTGGCCTTGGAGCACGGAATGAAGCAGGGCAAAGGCTAATAGAGCTTTACCAAGAGAACACACTGGTCATAGCAAACACCCTCTTCCAACAACACAAGAGAAGACTCTACACATGGACAACACCAGATGGTCAACACCGAAATCAGATTGATTATATTCTTTGTAGCCAAAGATGGAGAAGCTCTATACAGTCAGCCAAACAAGAACAGGAGCTGACTGTGGCTCAGAGCATGAATTTCTTATTGCCAAGTGAAGTCACTCAGTCGTGTCCGAACTTTGCAACCCCATGGACTGTAGCCTACCAGGCTCCTCCGTCTGTGGGATTCTCCAGGCAAGAGTACTGGAGTGGGTTGCAATTTTCTTCTCCAGGAGATCTTCCCAACCCAGGGATCAAACCTGGTTCTCCCGCATTGCAGGCAGATGCTTTAACATCTGAGCCACAAGGGAAGCTGAATTCAGACTTAAATTGAAAACAGCAGGGAAAACCACTAGACCATTCAGGTATGACCTAAATCAAAGCTCTTATGATTATGCAGTGGAAGTGAGAGATAGATTTAAGGGACTAGATCTGATAGACAGAGTGCCTGATGAACTATGGACGGAGGTTCGTGACATTGTACAGGAGACAGGGATCAAGACCATCCCCATGGGAAAGAAATGCAAAAAAGCAAAATAGCTGTCTGGGAAGGCCTTACAAATAACTGTGAAATGAAGAGAAGCGAAAAGCAAAGGAGAAAAGGAAAGATATAAGCATCTGAATGCAGAGTTCCAAAGAATAGCAAGGAGACATAAAAAAGGCTTCCTCAGCGATCAATACAAGGAAATAGAGGAAAACAACAGAATGGGAAAGACTAGAGATCTCTTCAAGAAAATTAGAGATACCAAGGGAACATTCCATGCAAAGATGGGCAAGATAAAGGACAGAAATGGTATGGACCTAACAGAAGCAGAAAATATTAAGTAGAGGTGACAAGAATACACAGAAGAACTGTACAAAAAAGATCTTCACGACCCAGATAATCACAATGATGTGATCACTCACATAGAGTCAGGCATCCTGGAATGTGAAGTCAAGTGGGCCTTAGAAAGCATCACTACGAACAAAGCTAGTGGAGGTGATGGAATTCCAGTTGAGCTATTTCAAATCCTGAAAGACAATGCTGTGAAAGTGCTGCACTCAATATGCCAGCAAATTTGGAAAACTCAGCAGTGGCCACAGGACTGGAAAAGGTCAGTTTTCATTCCAAATCCAAAGAAAGGCAATGCCAAAGAATGCTCAAACTACTACACAATTGCACTCATCTCACACGCTAGTAAAGTCATGCTCAAAATTCTCCAAGCCAGGCTTCAGCAATACGTGAACTGTGAATTTCCAGATGTTCAAGCTGGTTTTAGAAAAGGCAGAGGCACCAGAGATCAAATTGCCAACATCCACTGGATCATGGAAAAAGCAAGAGAGTTCCAGAAAGACATCTATTTCTGCTTTATTGACTAAGCCAAAGCCTTTGACTGTGTGGATCACAATAAACTGGAACATTCAAGAAGAGATGGGAATACCAGACCCCATGACCTGCCTCTTGAGAAACCTATATCAAAATCAGGAAACAACAGTTAGAACTGGACATGGAATAATGGACTGGTTCCAAATAGGATAAGGTGTACATCAAGGCTGCATATTGTCACCCTGCTTATTTAACTTATATACAGATTACATCATGAGAAATGCTGGGCTGGAAGAAGCACAAGTTGGACTCAAGATTGCTGGGACCACCCTTATGGCAGAAAGTGAAGATGAACTGAAAAGCCTCTTGATGAAAGTGAAAGAGGAGAGTGAAAAAGTTGGGTAAAAGCTCAACATTCAGAAAACTAAGATCATGGTATCTTGTCCCATCACTTCATTGGAAATAGATGGGGAAACAGTGGAAATAGTGTCAGACTTTATTTTGGGGGGCTCCAAAATCACTGTGAATGCTGAGTGCAACCATGAAATTAAAAGACGCTTACTCCTTGGAAGGAAAGTTATGACCAACCTAGATAGCATATTGAAAAGCAGAGACATTACTTTGCCAACAAAGGTCCATCTAGTCAAGGCTATGGTTTTCCCGTGGTCATGTATGGATGTGAAAGATTGACTGTGAAGAAAGCTGAGTGCTGAAGAATTGATGCTTTTGAACTGTGGTATTGGAGAAGACTCTTGAAAGTCCCTTGGACTGCAAGGAGATCCAACCAGTCCATCCTAAAGGAGATCAGTCCTGGGTGTTCATTGGAGGGACGGATGTTGAAGCTGAAACTCCAATACTTAGGCCATCTTATGCCCAGAGTTGACTCATTGGAAAAGACTCTGATGCTGGGTGGGATTGGGGGCAGGAAGAGAATCGGATGACAGAGGATGAGATGGCTGGATGGCATCACTGACTCGATTGACATGAGTTTGGGTAAATCCGGGAGTTGGTGATGGACAGGGAGGCATGGTGTGCTGCAATTCATGGGGTCGCAGAGTCAGACATGACTGAGCGACTGAACTGAACTGAAATTGATTAAACACATCAAATTTGACTCTTTTGTACTTGCTTGGTGTCTACTGCAACGATGTCGTCCTTTCAGTCTCTTGAGTTTAAATAGCTACCTTTAATCTCTACCTGGACACTGGATAAATGAAAGTTGGAGGATCCTCCACTATGTATAAAATAAGTTCTTCTTGTTTATTCAAGGCAAGGTTGAAATATAAAAACAAAAAAAAAATTCAGTAGGAAGCACAAAGAAACCAGAAAGTCACAAACATAAACATGACAATATAATAATCCAGTGATAACACACTAGATCCTGACCTTAATTTTTCATTTAAATTTTTCTAGAAAGAATAGTGAGAATGACTGTTACTCTCTCATATTCAACTCTTTGGATATTCAAGAGTATGATTCTAAAAACACCTTTCACAGAATTTAAAATATGGTGCAATTCATGTTGTTTATCCCTGCCTCCAATTTTATATTCTATTCCTTCTCATTCTCTAGGTTTGAAGATAAATTTACTGCTACACAGAGTACCAGGAATGACTTGTCCTTAATTTTATTTCACCTGTCGCAGACCTTGAGCACTCTCACTTTATCTTTCTCAGTAATATTTCAGGGCGTTAGTTCTCAGGCAGTCCTCACTTAGCTCCACTTCAGTCTGCCTTCTTCTTGCCTACGGAACCTTCATGAAGCGGTTCTACATTCGAAATATTGTTTTAGGGTAGTGTACTTGTTCCTTAAGACTGCCATAACAAAGTACAATGACTTTAAATAAGACTGTATGACAAAATAACAGACATTCATTTGCTCACAACTCTGGAGGCTACAAGTCTGAAGTCAAAATGTCAGGAGTGTCACTGTCTCTCTAAAATATCAAGGAAACAATCTTTTCCTGCCTGTTTCCTAGCTCCTGCCCTTTAATCTTGGTGTTCCTTGGCTTACAGTTGTATCACCCCAACTCTACCTCTGTTTTCACTTATCCTTCTTCCCTGCCCCTCTGTGCATCTCTGTGTTTATATTTTGCTCTTCTTATAAAGACATCAGTCATTGGATTAGGGTTTTCCCTAATTCATTATGACCTCATTTACTTGGATACGTGTCCAAAAACCTTATTTCAAATAAGGTCAGCTTCTGAGGTTTCAGGTGGACAGGAATTTTGAAAGGACATTACTCAACTTAGTGCAGATAGCATTTGGAAATGGCACCATTAGCTTGTGATCTTAATTGAAGATGCATTTATCTTCTCTACAGACCACCTGCATGGAATCAGCCCTCCAAAGGTAAACTAGCAACAGGATGTTTCCTTTGATGTATTTCTCTAAGGGATAATCTCTATACTGCATGACTTCAGACTTATGCCATCTCAGATACCCGAAACATTTAAAAATAAAAACATAAATAAATTAAACCTATATAGATATAAAATCACGCACTTACATTTTTTTATATTTTAATGGTACAAGAACATAACTATAGCTCAGTTTTCAATTCCATAAATTTGATGATTTGTGAGTGTGACTTGTGATATAATATTTTTTTTCCCCAAATAGACAAACTTTCAAAGACTGAGGTCAACAGAATCTGCTTTTGTTTTGGATGGTTAGACAATAAAGCAATTTTAACATCTGGTGCTATAACCGTAAGTGGAAACGTCTTTAAACTAGAGTGATGAGCCTAATGCTGCATGGAAGACTATATATATTGGTAGCTGAGACAGTTATTCATTTCTCCAAAGAAAAAAATATAGTACTTTCATAAACATGGGAAAGATCTACAACTCAAAGTGACTTTCTGTAATAAAAGTTATGGTTCAGGATGCAAATAAATTAACATGTGGGAATTGCTGCCAAGAAATAGATAGAAACAGATAGAATATAATGCTACTCTAGAGACATACAGAATGAAAGGAGAAATTTTCAATAATCTAGTCAATTTCTACAGTGTTCACAAGGAATTTTAATCATTTTGGCTTCATTTTTTTTCACCCATTTCTTATTTATTGTCATTCATTTACTTCTCAATTAATTAATGCTGAATTAGAAAGAGCCTACTTGCCAATTCTGAGTATACAGTGGAAGATGTGGTCCCTACAATCAAAGAGAAAGTGCTATTGTGAATGACAAAGGAATGGACAACATGGTATGTACTATGGTAAGGGTAGGTATGAGAAGCATAACATGGGCACCTATTAAAAATCAGGATATCAGGGCAGGGTTCCCAAGTAAAGTGATCACAACTCTTGGATAGAAGATGAGTAGGAGTTAGCCCTGAAACAACGGCTGCAAAGACTCCAAAATAGGGGAACATGGTACTTACAAAAGGGTTGGTATAGAGATGAGGAATACAGACAAAAGATATGGCTGGAAAAAAAAATAATGGCCATAGCTGACAAGGTTACAAAACATATTACGTTTTTAGCTTATCCTCAGGGCAAATTTCAGTACAGTTTGGAAGAACTGTTTAGGAGGAAAAAGGGATATTGACTTGCTCAGGTAATTTAATAACATAGATTTATTCAGAAAAAATAAGGTAGTAGCTTTTCTGTATATTATATATTCCCATATATATAATATGTAGAAGCTTTCTTATATGCATTATACATCCCTGAATGCATTTATTGTACATATATATACCATATGTATATCATACAGCACACACACATATAAATGTGTATCCCTAAATGAAATAGCCCCTGTAAGAGTCTTAAAGAAATAGAGGGGAAAACTAGAACATCTTCACCAACACACCAGAGCCATGTCATCAATATTATATTAATATAATCAACTTTGATTATTTTATCACTTAAAAAGCAGGGCCCTATTTCATTTACATTTGTTATATGTACAGTATTCTATGAGAGGCTCAAAGAAACACAAAAGGGGAAACAAAAATATAGGAAGGTTTTTCTACAAGCCAATTGGAAAATTATGCTTGCCTTTTTCCAAACGTCCTTATCCCACCACATCCTCTGCAATCAGAGGCAGTTTTTCTGATGTACATAATGCAACTAAGATCTGTATTGAATGCCAGGGACAAAATAATAAATAAAACTTATTCCACACCATTACAGTCTAATGAAGTGTAATGTAAATGAGTTTGTTTTTACAAATTAAAAAAAAAATCTTTTAGGAAAAAACAAGACATGGAAAAGATAAAAGTGAGTGGTTTGGAGACTGAGAATTCTCTATGGATTTCTGTTTTCCCAGTTATGTCTATTATTTATGTCACAAAAGAGAGAGAGATGGCCGCACCTTTACATAAGTAAGAACTCATTTATTATCTAGATCTATACAGCCATTCTCACTGACATAGAAAAAAAGTCAAAACTAGAGTATGAGGTCTGTAAGGTGAAAAATGATTCTTATATTTTCCACAGAGACCAACCTAGCGATCAGCATAGAGATGGAGATGCGGGACCAGGCTGTGCAGAAGTGAGAGACCCCGGACCCAGCGGCACAGATGGCGCAACCAACCACACAGAGAAGCATGGCCGAGAGGAGCTACCTCACATCCAAGGTAAGGTACAGCAGCTGAGCATTGCTGGACCAGCTGTGAAGAGATATTGCACGACCAAGGTAAGAGAAACCCAAATAAGATGGTAGGTATTGCGAGGGGGCATTAGAGGGCAGACACACTGAAATCATAATCACACAAAACTAGTTGATCTGATCACATGGACCACAGCCCTGTCTAACTCAATGAAACTAAGCCATGCCGTGTGGGGCCACCCAAGACGGCCGGGTCATGGTGGAAAGGTCTGACCAAATGTGGTCCACTGGAGAAGGGAATGGCAAACCACTTCAGTATACTTGCCTTGAGAACCCCATGAACAGTATCAAAGGGCAAGATGATAGGATACTGAATGAGGAATTCCCCAGGTCGGTAGGTGCCCAGTGTGCTACTGGAGATCAGTGGAGAAATAACTCTAGAAGGACTGAAGGGATGGAGCCAAAGCAAAACCAATACCCAGTTGTGGATGTGACTGCTGATAGAAGCAAGGTCCAATGCTGTAAAGAGCAATATTGCATAGGAACCTGGAATGTTAGGTCCATGAATCAAGGCAAATTGGAAGTGGTCAAACAGGAGATGGCAAGAGTGAACGTCTACATTCTAGGAATCAGTGAACTAAAATGGACTGCTGCTAAGTCACTTCAGTCGTGTTCGACTCTGTGCGACCCCATAGATGGAAGCCCACCAGGCTCCCCCGTCCCTGGAATGGGTGAATTCAACTCAGATGACCATTATATCTACTACTGTGGGCAGGAATCCCTTAGAAGAAATGGAGTAGCCATCATGGTCAACAAAAGAGTCTGAAATGCAGTACTTGGATGCAATCTTAAAAAGGACAGAATGATTTCTGTTCATTTCCAAGGCAAACCATTCAATATTAGAGTAATCCAAGTCTATGCCCCAACCAGTAATGCTGAAGAAGCAGAAGTTGAACGGTTCTATGAAGACCTACAAGACATTTTAGAACTAACACCCAAAAAAGATGTCATTTTCATTATAGGGGACTGGAATGCAAAAGTAGGAAGTTAAGAAACACCTGGAGTAACAGGCAAATTTGGCCTTGGAGCCTGGAATGAAGCAGGGCAAAGGCTAATAGAGTTTTGCAAAGAGAACGCACTGGTCATAGCAAATACCCTCTTCCAACAACACAAGAGAAGACTCTACACATGGACATCACCAGATGGTCAACACCGAAATCAGATTGATTATATTCTTTGCAGCCAAAGATGGAGAAGCTCTACACAGTTAGCAAAAACAAGACCAGGAGCTGACTGTGGCTCAGATCATGAACTCCTTATTGCCAAATTCAGACCTAAATTGAAGAAAGTAGGAAAAACCACTAGACCATTCAGATATGACCTAAATCAAATCCCTTATGATTATACAGTGGAAGTAAGAAATAGATTTAAGGGACTAGATCTGATAGATAGAGTGCCTGATGAACTATGGATGGAGGTTTGTGACATTGTACAGGAGACAGGGACCAAGACCATGCCCGTGGAAAAGAAATGCAAAAAAGCAAAATGGCTGTCTGAGGAGGCCTTACAAATAGCTGTGAAAAGAAGAGAAGCGAAAAGCAAAGGAGAAAAGGAAAGATATAAGCATCTGAATGCAGAGTTCCAAAGAATAGCAAGGAGAGATAAGAAAGCCTTCCTCAGTGATCAATGCAAAGAAATAGAGGAAAACAGCAGAATAGGAAAAGCAAGAGATCTCTTCAAGATAATTAGAGATATCAAGGGAACGTTTCATGCAAAGATGGGCTCGATAAAGGACAGAAATGGTATGGACCTAACAGAAGCAGAAGATTAAAAACAGGTGGCAAGAATACACAGAAGAACTATACAAAAAATGATCTTCATGACCAAGATAATCATGATGGCAAGATCACTCACCTGGAGCCAAACATCTTGGAATGCGAACTCAAGTGGGCCTTAGAGAGTATCACTACGAACAAAGCCAGTGGAGGTGATGGAATTCCAGTTGAGCTATTTCAAATCCTGAAAGATGATGCTGTGAAAGTGCTGCACTCAATAGGCCAGCAAATTTGCAAAACTCAGCAGTGGTAACAGGACTGGAAAAGGTCAGTCTTCATTCTAATCCCAAACAAAGACAATGCCAAAGAATGCTCAAAATACCACACAATTGCATTCATCTCACACGCTAGCGAAGTCATGCTCAAAATTCTCCAAGCCAGGCTTCAGCAATATGTGAACTGTGAACTTCCAGATGTTCAAGCAGGTTTTAGAAAAGGCAGAGGCACCAGAGATCAAATTGCCAACATCTGCTGGATCATGGAGAAAGCAAGAGAGTACCAGAAAC
Source organism: Moschus berezovskii (assembly GCF_049115385.1). NCBI lineage: Eukaryota > Metazoa > Chordata > Mammalia > Artiodactyla > Moschidae > Moschus > Moschus berezovskii. Next base: position 13,430,347 of record NC_142467.1, read on the forward strand.
ACATCTATTTCTGCTTCATTGACTATGCCAAAGCCTTTGACTGTGTGGATCACAGTAAACTGTGGAACATTCTGAAAGAGATGGGAATCCAAGACCACCTGACCTGCCTCTTGAGAAACCTGTATGCAGGTCAGGGAGCAACAGTTAGAACTGGACATGGAACAATAGACTGGTTCCAAACAGGAAAAGGAGTACGTCAAGGCTGTATATTGTCACCCTGCTTATTTAACTTATATGCAGAGTACATCATGAAGAACGCTGGGCTGGAAGAAGCACAAGCTGGAATCAAGATTGCCAGGAGAAATATCAATAACCTCAGATATGCAGATGACACCACCCTTATGGCAGAAAGTGAAGAGGAACTCAAAAGCCTCTTGAGGAAAGTGAAAGAGGAGGGTGAAAAGGTTGGCATGAAGCTCAACATTCAGAAAACTAAGATCATGGCAACTGGTCCCATCACTTCATGGGAAATAGATGGGGAAACAGGGGAAACAGTGTCAGACTTTATTTTTTTGGGCTCCAAAATCACTGCAGATGCTGATTGCAGCCATGAAATTAAAAGACGCTTGCTCCTTGGAAGGAAAGTTATGACCAACCTTGATAGCATATTGAAAAGCAGAGACATTACTTTGCCAACAAAGGTCCGTTTTGTCAAGGCTATGGTTTTTCCCGTGGTCATGTATGGAAGTGAGAGTTGGACTGTGAAGAAAGCTGAGCGCCGATGAATTGATGCTTTTGAACTGTGGTGTTGGAGAAGACTCTTGAGAGTCCCTTTGACTGCAAGGAGATCCAACCAGTACATTCTAAAGGTTATCAATCCTGGGTGTTCATTGGAAGGACTGATGCTAAAGCTGAAACTGCAATACTTTGGCCACCTCATGCGACAAGTTGACTCACTGGAAAAGACTCTGATGCTGGGAAGGATTGGGGGCAGGAGGCGAAGGGGAAGACAGAGAATGAGATGGCTGGATGGCATCACCGACTCGATGGACATGAGTTTGAGTGAACTCCGTGAGTTGGTGATGGACAGGGAGGACTGGCGTGCTGTGATTCATGGGGTCGCTAATAGTCGGACATGACTGAGTGACTGAACTGAACTGAATAAAAGCCTATTTATCGAGGTGATGAAATAAATTCTGAAGGCCTATTTTATCATCTATGCAATTATACACATATATGTACGTATTCAAATTCAATATATAAATATATTTCTAAAAAGTGGTGTAGAAAGTAAAATCAATAGTTGTTTAGTTTGTATATAAGCATACTGATTGATATTTTCTTAATTGAGTTCTTATTTTGGTGTTGGACTTCCCTTAAACAAGTAAATTTTGAGTTCAAGAGACTACAACATCAGAATAGTGCCATTAAAGTCATCAGTTCAGTTCAGTTCAGTCTCTTAGTCATGTTCGAACCTTTGCAACTCCATGAATCACAGTATGCCAGGCCTCCCTGTCCATCACCAACTCCCGGATTTCACTCAAACTAATGTCCATCGTGTCGGTGATGCCATCCAGCCATCTCATTCTCTGTCGTCCCCTTCTCCTCCCGCCCCCAATCCCTCCCAGCATCAGAGTCTTTTCCAGTGAGTCAACTCGTCGCATGAGGTGTCCAAAGTATTGGAGTTTCAGCTTTAGCATCAGTCCTTCCAATGAACACCCAGGACTGATCTCCTTTAGAATGGACTGGTTGGCATAGTTTGCATCAATTTTTTAAACGTATCTTACGAGCATCCTAATGAAGACTGACATAGCCAAATAAGTTATTCCTGGCAGTTGTGGTCAGCACACATCAGCATCTGTGCCTGACAGCGAGCACCCAGACTTTCCACACATGTCTTGCTAATCTTGTTAGCATTTTAATAAATTTCTCCCACCAAACTGGCCTGGATAATTACCCATCATTTTGTTGTCAGTGTCATTTCTACAAATATCAGTCTCATTAGCCATTCATTTATTTTTTCCTTTGATGAAAAATGTTTTAGTTCGCTTGGGTAGAGTATTACATTGGCTGGAAGGATAACAGCACTAAAAAGTAATAATTACAAACAAAACCCATTAACATTGAGAATATTGTGTTAAAAATGAGTCAGATTAGATTGCTTTTGCTACTTAGTTGTATGAGTTCCTGTATACGTTGGATATTAACCCCTTATCAGATACTTGGTTTGTAAATATTTTCTCCCATTCCATAGGTTTTTTTGTTGTTTTTGTGGACTGTTTATTTAGCTGTGCAGAAGCTTTTTAGTTGATGTGGTACCATTTGCTCATTTTTTTCATTTGTTGCTTGCGTTTTTGATGTCATAGCCAAAAATATATCTTGGTAATATACAGCTCAGACCAATGTAAAGTATCATTTCCCCTGAATTTTCCTCGGGGAGTTTTGTAGTTTCAGGCTTTACATTTCAGTATGCAATATGTTTTGAGTTAATTTTTGTACATGATATAAGGAAATGGGCAAAGGATAAGAGAAGACATTTCTCCAAAGGCCAACAGGTACATGAAACAGTGTTCAACATCCCTAATCATCAGGGAAATGTAAGTCAAACCCACAATGAAATATTACCTCACACTTGTAGGATGACTATTCTTAAAAACAAGAGATTAAACAATCGCCAAGATATTGAAACAACCTAAGTTTCCATTGATGGATGGATGGATGGATAAAGAAAATATCTTTGTCCCACACAAGGGAGTATTAGTCAGCCATAAAAAGGAAGGAAAAGCTGCCTATTTGTAACAACAGATGAATCTTGATAGCATTATGGTGTAGAAATAAATCAGAAAGAGAAAGGCAGTTATGATATGATCTCATGTATTAAATTTCAACAAAAACTTAAACTTAGAGAAATAGAAAGCACATTGGTGACTACCAGCAGTAGGTTGGGGAGGGTGAAGGTGGTCAAAGGGTATAAACTTCAGGTTCTAAGATACATAAGTTTTGACTATGTAATGTACATCATAGTGGCTATAGTAAAGGAGACTGTATTGTATATTTGAAAGCTGTTAAGAGAGTAGATCTTGAAACTTCTCATCACACACATACTCACACATATACAAAAATTGTAACTATGAGGTAATAGATGTGCTAATTAATCTTATTGTGATAATTACTTCACAGTTTATACATATATTGAATCATCATATTGGACACCTTAAATGTACACAATGTCATGTGTCAGATACATATTAATAAATGTGGGAAAAATGAATTGGAATAAAAACAATGAAAATTTTAGCATAATCTAGTCAACACAGCTCTTCCATTGAGCATGGGAAAGTAATGGCTATTTCTAAGTACAGAGTTAAGTGATAGGAGGAATAGAGTGATGCTTGCTTAGATTGAAACCTATCAGAAGCCTGTCTACCTAAAACTGCCCTTGGCGCAACACTCCTCTTGGGATCTACTAAATGCTTATTCAGTGCTACAGATGAATAATTCATCACCTAGACATCCTCTTGCAGGCACAAAGAAAGTGGAAAGGTCTTTGAAAGTTCATCAGTTAGTGAATAATGACACTGCTCATCAAATGCATCAGTGAGTAAGACACGTGTAAGGCACCAGCAGGTGATGAACTAACTTAGCACTGTTCAATAGAAATAAAGTGTAAGCCACATATGTAACTTTAGACTTTCTAGTATATATACTAAAAAACAAGTGAAATTAAGTTTAAGAATAAAATATTTAATTCAGTATATTCAAAGATTATCATTTCAATATGTAATCAATGTAAAAGTTATTAATGTGATATTGTACGCTATTTACTCCATACTAAGTTTTGAGATCCTCTATCTTATACTTGCCACATATTTCAGACCAGTCACATTTTAGGTGCTCAATAGACATGTGTCCATATAAAAAGTGCAGGTGTAACTTGTGTTTGCCCTAAGTTGTTACTGGCTTACTGGACTTATGTACATTTTTCTGAAAGTCATCCTTCATTTACACAGGTCTTGTATTCTTTCTGAACAGTCAATATATAAAGGGACTGTTTGATTTATTTTAAAATAAAATTTCCTTTTTGCTAATGACTACTCTGAGAAAGTAAAAGGGATGAAAATGTGAGTATCATGAAATGGTCTCTAAAAGATATATTCAAAAAGCAATGATTTTTAAAAACTATGAAACCATGCAACTTTTTACAAATATAAGCAATACAAATTGACTATTACAGATATTTCAAAATATCCACTAAAATAAATATGGATCATTTGATATTAATTAATAGTAGAGTGCTCTATTAAGCATACAAGCATAAGGTAGAAATAAAGACATTTAAAGTTCTTTAGTAATCCTGAAAATTTTCTTCAAGTCATAATTTTCACTGATATTGCTAAAAAGTATTGACTATCAAGAGGTATTTCCTTTATACTGCTATTCAAATAATAGCGTATTATTTATAGGAGAATGCAACCTTAAACATAATGGATGACTTGGATATGTGTGGCCACAGGACTGGAAAAGGTCAGTTTTCATTCCAATCCCAAAGAAAGGCAATGCCAAAGAATATTAAAAACTGCCGCACAATTGCACTCATCATACACGCTAGTAAAGTCATGCTCAAAATCCTCCAAGCCAGGCTTCAGCAATATGTAAACCATGAACTCTCAGATGTTCAAGCAGGTTTTAGAAAAGGCAGAGGCACCAGAGATCAAATTGCCAACATCCGCTGGATCATGGAGAAAGCAAGAGAGTTCCAGAAAAACATCTATTTCTGCTTCATTGACTATGCCAAAGCCTTTGACTGTGTGGATCACAGTAAACTGTGGAAAATTCTGAAAGAGATGGGAATACCAGACCACCCGACCTGCCTCTTGAGAAACCTGTATGCAGGTCAGGAAGCAACAGTCAGAACTGGACATGGAACAACAGACTGGTTCCAAATAGGAAAAGGAGTGCGTCAAGGCTGTATATTGTCACCTTGCTTATTTAACTTCTATGCAGAGTACATCATGAGGAACACTGGGCTGGAAGAAGCACAAGCTGGAATCAAGATTGCTGGGAGAAATATCAATAATCTCAGATATGTTGATGACACTACCCTTATGGCATAAAGTGAAGAGGAACTCAAAAGCCCCTTGATGCAAGTGAAAGAGGAGAGTGAAAAAGTTGGCTTGAAGCTCAACATTCAGAAAACAAAGATCATGGCATCTGGTCCCATCACTTCATGGGAAATAGATGGAAAAACAGTGGAAACAGTGTCAGACTTAATTTTTTTTGGCTCCAAAATCACTGCAGATGGTGATTGCAGCCATGAAATTAAAAGACGCTTACTTCTTGGAAGGAAAGTTATGACCAACCTTGATAGTATATTAAAAAGCAGAGACATTACTTTGCCAACAAAGGTCCATCTAGTCAAGGCTATGGTTTTTCCCGTGGTCATGTATGGACATGAGAGTTGGACTGTGAAGAAAGCTGATCGCCAAAGAATTGATGCTTTTGAACTGTGGTGTTGGAGAAGACTCTTGAGAGTCCTCTGGACTGCAAGGAGATCCAACCAGTCCATTCTAAAGGAGATCAATCCCGGGTTTTTATTGGAAGGACTGATGTTAAAGCTGAAACTCCAATACTCTGGCCACCTCATGCGATGAGTTGACTCACTGGAAAAGACTCTGATGCTGGGAAAGGTTGGGGGGCGGGAGGAGAAGGGGACGACAGAGAATGAGAAGGCTGGATGGCATCACCGACTCAATGGACATGAGTTTGAGTGAACTCTGGGAGTTGGTGATGGACAGGGAGGCCTGGCGTGCTGTGATTCATGGGGTCACAGAGAGTCAGACATGACTGAGCGACTGAACTGAACTGAACTGAACTAGATATTTGTAGAAAGAAAATATAAATATATGTATATTTTTTTAACTGAACTTTAAACAGTTACTTGCCTCAGAAAGAACTTGTTTTGTGTTTACTACAAAAAACATCAAAAATCTCTAGTTGAATTCACCTACAGAAAGTCTATAGTAATACCTGAAAGTAGAGACTTCAGCTTTTGCCACTTGCAAAATTCACTCATTCAACATGCAGATTTGTTTAATTTAGGTGTTAAAATATACTAATGTAAAACAGAATGCTGAAATGAATCCAGTCCAGTTCAGTTGCTCGGTCATATCTGATTCTATGTGACTCCCTGGAATGCAGCACACCAGGCCTCCCTGTCCATCACCAACTCCCGGAGTTTACTCAAACTCATGTCCATTGAGTCAGTGATGCCATCCAACCATCTCATCCTCTGTCATCCCCTTCACCTCCTGCTTCAATCTTTCCCAGCATCAGGGACTTTTCAAATGAGTCAGTTCTTTGCATCAGGTGGCCAGATTATCATCGTTTCAGCTTCAGCATCAGTCCTTCCAATGAATATACAGGACTGATTTCATTTAAGATTGACTGGTTGGATCTCCTTCCTGTCCAAGGGACTCTCAAGAGTCTTCTCCAACACCATAGTTCAAAAGCATCAATTCTGGTTTTCACACTAGAACCTGACATCCTGACCTCAACAAAGTGTTTGAGACTTTCCTCTGTTGTCCTCTGAGTCTGAATACAGTCTCATTGTTTGCCTGAAGAACTTAGAGGGAGCTTGGACTCACTAAAAATGATGAAAGCTGATCATGAATGAAACTATGAAAGAGACTATGAAGGAATCTGAAAACATCTTCTGCTCTGATTATATTGTAGCACTTGGAGTTGAGTTAGAGTTGCTTTCTTCAAGCATTTTTAGTCTTATCGTCCATTGGCTTGAAAATCCAGTTTTGTGCAGAAAAAAGATTGCACAAATTAGAAATTACTGCATGAAAATTAATACTGATGAAGCTTCCCTGGTGGCTCAGAGGTTAACACGTCTGCCTCCAATGTGGGAGACGCGGGTTCAATCCCTGGGTCGGGAAGATCCCCTGGAGAAGGAAATGGTTACCCACTCCAGTATTCTTGCCTGGAGAATCCCATGGATGGAGAAGCCTGGTAGGCTATAGTCCACGGGGTCTCAAAGAGTCGGACATGACTGAGCACCTGAACAGAACAGAAACTTAAGAACAAGTGACAGGGAGAGGGAATAAGATGGTGGAGGAAAAGGACAGCAAGACCACTTTCTCCCCCACAAATTCATCAAAAGAACATTTGAACGCCAAGTAAATTCCACAAAACAACTTCTGAATGCCGGCAAAGGACATCAGTCACCCAGAAAAGCAGCCGATCATCTTCAAAAGGAGGTAGGAAAAAACATAAAAGATAAAAAGAGAGACAAAAGAGGTTGGGACAGAGGTCTGTCCTGGGAAGGGAGACTTAAAAAAGAAAGAAGTTTCCAAACACCAGGAAACACTCTCACTGGTGAGTCTGTGATGAGCCTTCGAACCTCAGAGGGCCACATAACTGGGAGGAAAAAGAAAAAAAAAATTAAAACCCACAGATTACCCGCTAAACGGTAACTCCCCGCAGAGAAGCAGTGCAGACACCCGCATCCGCCACTAGCAAGCGAGGGCTGGGTAGGGAGGAGCCGGCTGAGCTGCCTAGAGGGAGGACCGGGCCTGAATTCCATGAGGCAGCCTGGAGGAGCTGACTGGAGACAGCAAAGCAGACTGCGGGGTAGCTACCCCGCGAAAAGGCGAAAAGCCTTAACCTAAGACTCCGCCAGCCCTGCTCACAGAACAAAGAACTGAGCAGAGCTAGCCGGCTGCAGTCAGCCCATCCACCATTCAACACCAAGACAGGCCGGGGAGGGCGGCCAGAGCCGGAAGCGGGCAAACGCGGCCCCAGAGAGGCTTCCCATACCAAGCTGCAGGCAGGCTGCGTTGCTAACCAAGACTTTTTGGGTTCGGGCTGATCAACATCCACCTGAGAAGGTGCGCCAGTTGTACACCCAGAAAACTGAGTGGGAGGGATCAGGGAGGAGATACGTCCCAGCAACCGTGCTCACCAAGCACCTGGTCACCTGAGCTGCTTGGTCCGGGGAAGGCACAGAACGCAGGCCCAACCGAGTCTGTGCCTTTGTGGAGTATCTGAGTACCTGGACCTGAGTGGCTCAGCCCTGGGATGTGCATACAACCCAGCGCTGGCCTCGGACATTTCCCGGCAGAGCAACCTAGATCCTGAGCAGCATAAACAGGTAAAGCACACACGCCATGAGCAGGGGCAATCCCAGTGTAGCTAAGACACTGCGAGCCCTCCCCACAGATGCCAGTGATATTTGTCTGCAGCGTTCCTCCCTCCCCACAGCACGACTGAACAAGTGAGACTTAAAAAGTGTCCACCACCACCCCCTAGTGTCAGGGCGGAAATTAGACACTGAAGAGACCAGCAAACAGAAGCTAAAACAGAGGGAACCACTTTGGAAGTGACAGATAACCAAGTCTAGAGGCTACTGCAAGAATAAGGCTGAAAACCAGAGGCAGGAGAATTAAGTCTGAATCCTGAGAACACCAGAGAACTCCTGACTCCAGGGAACATTAATCGATAGGAGCTCATCAAACACCTCCATACCCACACTGAAACAAAGCACCACCCAAGGGTCAACAAGTTCCAGAGCAAGACATACTATGCAAATTCTCCAGCAACACAGGAACATAGCCCTGAGCTTCAATATACAGGCTGCTCAAAGTCACTCCAAACCCACTGACATCTCATAACTCATTACTGGACACTTCACTGCTCTCCAGAGAGAAGAAATCCAGCTCCACCCACCAGAACACTGACACAAGCTTCCCTAACCAGGAAACCTTGACAAGAAACCTGTCCAACCCCACTTACAGTGAGGAACCTCCACAATAAAGAGAACTCCATAAACTTCCAGAATATGGAAAGACCACCCCAAACACAGCAATATAAACAAGATGAAAAGGCAGAGAAATACCCAGCAGGCAAAGGAACAGGATAAATGCCCACCAAACCAAACAAAAGAAGAGATAGGGAATCCACCAGATAAAGAATTCCGAATAATGATAGTGAAAATGACCCGAAATCTTGAAAACAAAATTGAGTTACAGATAAATAGCCTGGAGACGAGGATTGAGAAGATGTAAGAAAGGTTTAACAAGGATCTAGAAGAAACAAAAAAGAGTCGATTTAAAATGAATAATGCAATAGATGAGATAAAAAACACTCTGGAGGGAACCAACAGTAGAATAACGGAGGCAGAAGATAGAATTAGTGAGTTAGAAGATAGAATGGTAGAAATAAATGAAGCAGAGAGGAAAAAAGAAAAATGAATTAAAAGAAATGAGGACAATCTCAGAGACCTCTGGGACAACGTTAAATGCCCCAACATCTGAATCATAGGAGTCCCAGAAGAAGAAAGACCATGAGAAAATACTTGAGGAGATAATAGTTGAAAATTTCCCTAAAGTGGGGAAGGAAATAATCGTCCAAGTCCCAGAAACCCAGAGAGTCCCTAACAGGATAAACCCAACGCAAAAAACCCCAAGACACATATTAATCAAATTAACAAAGATCAAACACAAAGAACAAATATTAAAAGCAGCAAGGGAAAAGCAACAAATAACACACAAGGGGATCCCCATAAGGATAACAGCTGATCTTTCAATAGAAACTCTTCAGGCCAGGAGGGAATGGCAAGGCATACTTAAAGTGATGAAAGAAAATAACTTACAGCCCAGATTACTGTACCCAGCAAGGATCTCATTCAAATATGAAGGTGAAATCAAAAGCTTTACAGACAAGCAAAAGTTGAGAGAATTCAGCATCACCAAACCAGCTCTCCAACAAATGCTAAAGGACCTTCTCTAGACAGGAAACACAGAATGAGTGTATAAACTCGAACCCAAAATAATAAAGTAAATGGCAACAGGACATACTTATCAATAATTACTTTAAATGTAAATGGGTTGAACGCCCCAAACGAAAGATAAAGACTGGCTGAATGGATACAAAAACAAGACCCCTCTATATGTTGTCTACAAGAGACCCACCTCAAAACGAGGGACACATACAGATTGAACATGAAGGGCTGGAAAAGATATTCCACGCAAATAGAGACCAAAAGAAAGCAGGAGTAGCAATACTCATATCAGATAAAATAGACGTTAAAACAAAGGCTGTGAAAAGAGACAAAGAAGGGCACTACATAAAGATCAAAGGATCAATCCAAGAAGAAGATATAACAATTATAAATATTTATGCACCCAACATAGGAGCACCGCAATATGTAAGACAAATGCTAACAAGTATGAAAGGGGAAATCAACAATAAAACAATAATAGTGGGAGACTTTAATACCCCACTCACACCTATGGATAGATCAACTAAACAGAAAATTAACAAGGAAACACAAACATTAAATGATACAATAGTCCAGTTAGATCTAATAGATCTCTATAGGACATTTCACCCCAAAACAATGAATTTCACCTTCTTCTGAAGGACACTTGGAACCTTCTCCAAGATAGATCATATCCTGGGCCATAAATCTAGCCTTGATAAATTCAAAAAAACTGAAATCATTCCAAGCATCTTTTCTGACCACAATGCAGTAAGACTAGATCTCAATTATAGGAGAAAAACTATTAAAAATGCCAACATATGGAGGCTGAAAAACAAGCTGCTGACTAATGAACAAATCATAGAAGAAATCAAAGAAGAAATCAAAATATGCATAGAAATGAATGAAAATGAAAACACGACAACCCAAAACCTGTGGGACACGGTAAAAGCAGTGCTGAGGGGAAGGTTCATAGCAATACAGGCATACCTCAAGAAACAAGAAAAAAGCCAACTAAATAACCTAACTCTACACCTAAAGCAACTAGAAAAGGAAGAAATGAAGAACCTCAGGGTTAGTAGAAGGAAAGAAATCTTAAAAATTAAGGCAGAAATAAATGCAAAAGAAACAAAAGAGACCATAGCAAAAATCAACAAAGTAAAAGCTCGTTCTTTGAAAGGGTAAATAAAATTGACAAAAGACTAGCCAGACTCATCAAGAAACAAAGGGAGAAAAACAAAATCCATAAAATTAGAAATGAAAAGGGAGAGATCACAACAGACAACACAGAAATACAAAGCATCATAAGAGACTACTATCAGCAATGATATGCCAATAAAATGGACAACTTTGAAGAAATGGACGAATTTTTAGAAAAGTACAACTTTCCAAAACTGAACCAGGAAGAAATAGAAAATCTTAACAGACCCATCACAAGCACAGAAATTGAAACTGTAATCAGAAATCTTCCAGCAAACAAAAGCCCAGGTGCAGACGGCTTCACAGCTGAATTCCACCAAAAATTTAGAGAAGAGCTAACACCTATCCTACTCAAATTCTTCAAGAAAATTGCTGCATCACCCTAATACCAAAACCTGACAAAGATGCCACACAAAAAAAGAGAACTACAGGCCAATATCACTGATGAACATAGATGCAAAAATCCTTAATAAAATTCTAGCAATCAGAATCCAACAACACATTAAAAATATCATACATCATCACCAAGTGGACTTTATCCCAGGGATGCAAGGATTCTTCAATATCCGCAAATCAACCAATGTAATACATCACATTAACAAATTGAAAAAAAAACCCATATGATTATCTCAATAGATGCAGAGAAAGCCTTTGACAAAATTCAACATCCATTTATGATAAAAACCCTCCAGAAGGCGGGAATAGAAGGAACATTCCTCAACATAATAAAAGCTATGTATGACAAACCCACAGCAAACATTATCCTCAATGGTGAAAAACTGAAAGCATTTCCCCTAAAGTCAGGAACAAGACAAGGGTGCCTACTCTCACCACTACTATTCAACATAGTTTTGGAAGTTTTGGCCACAGCAATCAGAGCAGAAAAAGACCTAAAAGGAATCCAAATTGGAAAAGAAGAAGTAAAATTCTCACTGTTTGCAGATGACATGATCCTCTACACAGAAAACCCTAAAGACTCTACCAGAAAATTACTAGAGCTAATCAATGAATATAGTAAAGTTGCAGGATATAATATCAAAACACAGAAATCCCTTGCATTACTATACACTAATAATGAGAAAATAGAAAGAAATTAAGGAAACAATTCCACTCACCATTGCAACAAAAAGAATAAAATACTTAGGAATATATCTACCTAAAGAAACAAAAGACCTATATATAGAAAACTATAAAACACTGGTGAAAGAAATCAGAGAGGACACTAATAGATGGAGAAATATACCGTGTTCATGGATTGGAAGAATAAATATTGTGAAAATGAATATATTACCCAAAGTAATTTATAAGTTTAATGCAATCCCTATCAAGCTACCAACGGTGTTTTTCACAGAGCTAGAACAAATAATTTCACAATTTGTATGGAAATACAATAAAACTCGAATAGCCAAAGCAATCTTTAGAAAGAAGAATGGAACTTAGGAGAATCAACCTGCTGGACTTCAGGCTCTGCTACAAAGCCACAGTCATCAAGACAGTATGGTACTGGCATAAAGACAAAACTATAGATCAATGGAACAAAATAGAAAGCCCAGAGATAAATCCATGCACCTATGGACACCTTATCTTTGACAAAGGAAGCAAGAATATTCAAAGGAGAAAAAGCAATCTCTTTAACAAGTGGTGATGGGAAAACTTGTCAACCACTTGTAAAACAATGAAACTAGAACACTCCCTAACACCATACACAAAAATAAACTCAAAATGGATTAAAGATCTAAATGTAAGACCAGAAACTATAAAACTCCTAGAGGAGAACATAGGCAAAACACTCTCGACATAAATTATAGCAGAATCCTCTATGACCCACCTCCAAGAATATTGGAAATAAAAGCAAAAATAAACAAATGGGATCTAATTAAAATTAAATGCTTCTGCACAGCAAAGGAAACTATAAGCAAGGTGAAAAGACAGCCTTCAGAATGGGAGAAAATAACAGCAAATGAAGCAGCTGACAAAGGATTAATCTCAAAAATACACAAGCAACTCCTGCAGCTCAATTCCAGAAAAATAAATGACCCAATCAAAAAATGGGCCAAAGAACTAAACAGACATTTCTCCAAAGAAGACATACAGATGGCTAACAAACACATGAAAAGATGCTCAACATCACTAATTATCAGAGAAATGCAAATCAAAACCACAATGAGGTACCATTTCACTCTAGTCAGAATGGCTGCTATCCAAAAGTCTACAAGCAATAAATGCTGGAGAGGGTGTGGAGAAAAGGGAACCCTCTTACACTGTTGGTGAGAATGCAAACTAGTACAGCCACTCTGGAGAACAGTGTGGAGGTTCCTTAAGAAACTGGAAATAGAGCTGCCATACGACCCAGCAAATGCACTCTTGGGCATACACACCGAGGAAACCAGAATTGAAAGAGACACATGTACTCCAATGTTCATTGCAGCACTGTTTATAATAGCCAGGACGTGGAAGCTACCTAGATGTCCATCAGCAGACGAATGGATAAGAAAGCTTTGGTACATATACACAATGGAGTACTACTCAGCAATTTAAAAGAATACATTTGAACCAGTTCTAATGAGGTGGATGAAACTGGAGCCTATTTTACAGAGTGAAGTAAGCCAGAAAGAAAAACACCAATACAGTATACTAACGCATATATATGGAATTTAGCAAGATGATAACGATAACCCTGTATGCAAGACAGCAAAAGAGACACAGATGTATAGAACAGTCTTTGGGACTCTCTGGGAGAGGGCGAGGGTGGGATGATTTGGGAGAATGGCATTGAAACGTGTATAATATATGTGAAACGAATCGCCAGTCCAGGTTCAATGCATGATACAGGAAACTCGGGGCTGGTGTTTTGGGATGACCCTGAGGGATGGGATGGGGAGGGAGGTGGGAGGGGGGGTTCAAGATGGGGAACATATGTACACCTGGGGCAGATTCATGTTAATGTATAGCAAAACCAATACAATAATGTAAAGTAATTAGCCTCCAATTAAAATAAATAAATCAAAAAAAAAAAAAAAAAAGAAAGCTGAGTGCAGAAGAATTGATGCTTTTGAACTGTGGTGTTGGAGAAGGGACTCTTGAGAGTCCCTTGGACTGCAAGGAGATCCAACCTAAAGGAGATCAGTCCTGGGTGTTCATTGGAAGGACAGATGTTGAAGCTGAAACTCCAGTACTTTGGCCACCTGATATGAAGAGCTAACTCATTCAAAAAGACCCTGATGCTTGGAAAGATTGAAGGTAGGAGGAGAAAGGGACAACAGAGGATGAGATGGTTGGATGGCATCACCGATTCAATGGGCATAGGTTTGGGTAAACTCCAGGAGTTGGTGATGGACAGAGAGGCCTGGCGTGCTGTTGTTCATGGGGTCACAAAGAGTCGGACACGACTGACTGGACTGAACTGAACTGAACTGAACTAATCAAGACAGTGTGACCCTCATCTTAGGGATGACAGAAAAATCCTACAAATAGATCAGAATATACAGAAACAGACCCAAACTTATATGGTCATGGGATTTTTGACAAAAATGACCAACCAATCCAGTGGGGAAAGGAAGCACTTTTGTTTTGTGTTGCTTTTTAACAAATGCTGCTCGGATAGCTAGATATCCATGTGGAAAAAAAAATAAAAAAGAAATCTCAAATTTTTGACAGCACATACAAAAATTCCAAGTGTAAAAACAAACTTTTTGTCATAACATATGCAAAAGTCATTTCTAGATAGATCATAGGTCTAATTGTTAAGGCAAAACCATACAGCTTTGAGAAGAAAATATAAGAAAATATTTTTGTTACAAAGTACAACAAGTCCCCTACATATGAAGTTTCAATTTGCAAACTTTCAAAGATATGAATGTTCATGCCAGCCCCTGTACGCCAGCTGTTGTATTGTACTACTGTGCTTTTTAAGATATTGTACTGAGAATTATTTCTTTATTTTCTGTTCATTTTTTAATGTATATATTATTTGTATAAAAAGTATTAGAAACCAATTACATTACAGTCCAATAATGTCAATTGTTTTAGTTGGGTACCTAGGCTAACTTTGTTGGACTTTGAACAAACTGGACTTATGAACACACTCTCAGAATGGAACTTGTTCATGTGTAGGGGACTTACTCTACATAGGTAAGAATTTCTTATACAGATCACAGAAAACAATAACGATAGAAAACTGACAATATAGATTCTATCACAATATTAATTTGCTGCTCATCAAAAGAATTTTTAAGAGTGAAAAAGTCATCAACTGGGAGAAAATATTATATATAGTATATATAAATGTGTATATGTGCTTATATAGTATTTGTTATATGCATATGTAACAGGTTATATAAAAAAATTCTACAACTCAATAATGAGTGGACAAGAAACAAATAAAAAATGGACAAAAGTTGTACATTCAAAAAAAAAATTAAACATTTTCTAATAAAGGATAATGTCCCCAAATGGGATACTTCAATTTAAAACCTTTCAAAAACTAGTCATGGCAACAAAGGAAAATTTGATCATTAGTTATAAAAAATGAGAATGCCCAACAATTGTAGAGACTTGGTGGTAGAAATAGGGGTGCTCATGTATTAGCTTTTAATTTTTTATGTATGTTTGGGGATTTCAGGATAAAGTGTTCAATAAAAAATAAGCATGTCCAATTTTAACATTAGGTACCACTCCTGATAATTAAAATGATACTACAGGACATTGTATGAAGTAATGGGAGAGCTCAGAAAATAAAGATAAGATCTGTCTTTCAAAGAATTTAGCTTAATAGGAGTAATTTTCCAGAGATTGTACTAATATAAGAGAATCATTGGAGGTGCTAAATAGTCTATGTAGACAAAGGTTTATCAGCCTTAAAGCAAAATAAATAAGCAAACATTATCTTCAAGAAAAATTCTCAAAGAAATAAGACGAGTTACACTCTTAAGGATAATAAGGATTAGATAAATAATTCAGTTCAGTTCAGTTCAGTTCAGTCACAGTCGTGTCCGACTCTTTGCGACCCTATGAATCACAGCACACCAGGCCTCCCTGTCCATCACCAACTCCCAGGGTTCACTCAAACTCATGTCCATCGAGTCGGTGATGCCATCCAGCCATCTCATTCTCTGTCGTCCCCTTCTTCTCCTGCCCCCAATCCTTTCCAGCATCAGAGTCTTTTCCAGTGAGTCAACTCGTCGCATGAGGTGGTGAAAGTATTGGAGTTTCAGCTTTAGCATCAGTCCTTCCAACAAACACCCAGGATTGATCTCATTTAGAATGGACTGCTTGAATCTCCTTGCAGTCCAGGGGACTCTCAAGAGTAATTAGAAGGGAGCAACAATGAGTGAATAGGAAATGAAAAATGTTACAAAATCAGTTACTGCACAAGTCTGTCTAGAATGGAAGACTTATAACAAAGGAGATTATCTTTGATTATCAAAGGTTCTTAAAAATGATTCTTGAATGAATAGAAAATCATTGAGAAGAGAAGTGACAGAAGAATATGATTTGGGGGTTGGGGGATTCTTTTGCAGTGTATATATAGCTTGGTGCTGAAGCTGAAACCCCAATACTTTGGCTACATGATTCAAAGAACTGATTCATTCAAAAAGACCCTGATGCTGGGAAAGACTGAAAGTGTAAAGATTGACAGAGGATGAGATGGTTGGCTGGCATCACCGACGTGATGGACATGAGTCTGAGTAAACTCCAGGAGTTGGTGATGGGTAGGGAAGCCTGGCATGCAGCAGTCCATGGGGTCTCAAAGAATCAGACACAACAGAGTGACTGAAGTGAACTGACATAACCTGGTTTCCCTAGAGATAGCACAGAGGTCACTGCAGCAATGAGGATAAGGCAGAGCTGGGGCACAGGAAAATTGTGATAATCAGAGCCAGATGAAATAGATCAGCTGGGCAGGTGACGTAGATACCAATCTGTAACTGTCACATTTTGAAGTATATGCCTGCTATATGCTAAGGGTTATACAAGTTCAATTATTTAATAACCATATATTGGATCTGCCTAAAGCTTATGTTGTAAGTTTTTATGATCCCTAGTTTGTACACATGGAAACTGAGGCTCAATAAATTCTCAACAGTTTTCAAAAGTCACCAGGCAAGTAAACAATAGAGCTGAGATGAAAATCTTGACAATCTCTTTCTAAAACCTGTTCCTTTAAAAATTATGCAAAATAATCAAATATCTGTGAAAATAAAAGTGATGGAAAACGGGGAAATGTGATTCATCTCAGGAAGACTGTATTGAGTAGATGGGAAGGATTTTTTTTTTATAGACACCTTGATGAAGAATGAGAGACTCACTGAAGCACACCCAAGTAAAAACAGTCACTAACTCACCTTCCAATTAACTTAATTCTCTGAGGGGCAGATCTGGTTAAATTGGTAAATAATAAGACTTTTGTTTTGATGCATGGAGCATGAACACTGGAATGGTTCTCAATGCTCATTTTGTCCACATTTTCTCCATCCGAAAAGATGCTAGGTAAATATTAGAATCGTATTTTTATTATTATTATTAATTTATTTTATTGTATTGGTTTTGCCATACAGTGACATGAATCTGCCCCGGGTGTACATGTGTTCCCCATCTTGAACCCCCCCCACCTCCCTCCCCATCCCATCCCTCTGGTTCATCCCAGTACACCAGCCCCAATCATCCTGTGTCATGCGTCGAACCTGGACTGGCGATTTGTTTCACATATGATCATATACATGTTTCAATGCCATTCTCCCAAATCATCCCACCGTGCCCCTCTCCCACAGAGTCCAAAAGACTGTTGTATTCATCTGTGTCTCTTTTGCTGTCTTGCATACAGGGTTAAGGTTACCATCTTTCTAAATTCCATATATATGCATTAGTATACTGCATTGGTGTTTTTCTTTCTGGCTTACTTCACTCTGTATAAGAGGCTCCAGTTTCATCCACCTCATTAGAGCTGATTCAATGTATTCATTTGAGGAAGTCTCAACTTATCGTGTGCCTGTGGTGTCCACAGGTCTCTGCTGGGTCCTGTTAAGCACAATTCACCATGAAAGGTAGCCATTCTCACTGCAGGTAGATTCAGAACTATGAATTACTGCTACCATGTGGAAACCAGAGTCAAGAGCTCAAGGGTCTCTTGGAATTAAGTTTATAACCACAAAGAATCACAGCAATTTTTCTCAGTCCTAATAGTCAAAGCATCAAAAATGAGGAATGTTTTTTTACAGTGACCTTTTCATCTTTCTGATCTGTGCTAATGTTGACACAATTCACCAACTTTAACTAATTTTATCTATCATATGTATGTGGTAACTTCCTTTCCAACCAAATTATAGCCATGAGCATTTTAATAACCAGGGGATATTAGGATATGCAGAGGTATGCTATTTGGTTTACCACCTTTCTGAAAATGCATTAGACAAATATGGAAATTTCTCATTTATATACCTCTTTGGAGTTTCACAGTTGTCATCAACAGGGACCAGAAAAGTTATTGCAGACACAATCTAAAAGCAGAGATGAAATGAACCTTAGAAATCTCACATGCTAACCTCTTAAGGCCAGTGGTATGCTGATTAAAAATACAACTAGCTACCTGGGATATTAAAAACAAACAAACCTGATCTGTAGCTCTTGCCTATATCAAACTACCATTAAGGTCGATTTCAAGCTAGGAATATGTGATATCATTGAACTCAGAGTTGGAAAGCAATATGTACAATTGGGCTTTCCAGCTGGTGAGGTGGTAAAGAATCTGCCCGCCAATGTGTGATGCAAAAATCACAGGCTCTATCCCTGGGTTGGGAAGAGCTCCTGGAGGGGAGGAAATTGGCAACCACTCCAGTATTCTTACCTGGAAGATCTCATGGACAGAGGAGCCTGACAGGCTACAGTCCACGGGGCAGGAAAGAGTTGGAAACAATTGAGTGACTGACTGAGCACTCACTCATGCACAACTGGGTCTCCTGATTGATACCAGTGGGGTCCTAATATGTTCATCCTCTTGAACCAATGACACAGACATAGGCTGGTGCCCCTGTGTGGGAACGGCCAGGTGCAGCTGCCTGTTCTTAACATAATTTCTAAGTTACTCAGACATTTCTGGATTTGCGACTAAGTTTTAATGGTTACCTCTTAAAAACTGGCTATGCTTACCAATTTATTTGATAAAATAATAATCCAAGGAAACTTTCTAGGATATATTAATCATATGCTTCCATTTTTTTAAAAAAAGAAATACACTTATATGAGCCCTTAAATTATACTTAATTTTTAAATATGGGAAATTGGGAACAATTAGTATAGAATTGGCAAAACTATACCATGTGAGTATAAAGTAAGGCAAAGTGTGCTAACTAGGTCTTGCTCAGAAGCAAATGGAAATAATTATAGCCATTCAATCCTTAACCTGAGCCAGGGGACAGGGGACAACTGAGACCCAGCACTAAATATTATTACTAGGATTGTATTATGAGCAGGAGTAAAGCCTTAAATATATTACTTAAGAATCTTAAGAGGCCATCTGGTGGGATTAATTAATCCAAAGTTTACATCTGACAGTAATTAAAAATCACCAAGCCAGCGAGATATAAATAGGAATTCAACTGTAATAAAGAGAAGAGAAAGAGGAAGGAAATGGAGGTTATTTGTAGAAAAGAGAAATTCAAAAGGTCAAATTCTTCCAGAAGAATTTAAAGTCTCCAAATTGGAGAGGAATTTTCAAGCACAGACCACAAGTGGCTCCAAGAAGTCAAGGAAGCAAGAACTAAAGCTGACACAGGTGACTTTTCAGGCTATGGATTGGGCTGATTCAGTGATTTCTTGTACTGTGAATGAAGACACTCTGAGCATTTGAGAAATTAGTAATGCAATGTCTAAGGGGAAAATAGTATTTCTAATTATTTAAATGACACTTCTGCTAAGGAGGGGTGGTCATATTGTTGAATTTTACATTACATTCAATAATTTTAATTACTCAATAATCTTGAAAGTTATATACTTTGTTTGTTGTGTTGAGTTGTGCTGAGAGGGAAATAGAGGTTCAGAGAAATAAATTTCTCAAAGCCACACAGCTTATATGCCCAATGCTAAAGCCTGTGTAACTTACTGAAAGTACATTGTAGTAAAATTGCAAGGACTTCCTCTGGATGGAAAGAAAAGAAATCTGTCATTTATAGAGACTGCAGTGAGGGATCATAACTTAAGAATTTGATAAATGAAAGAAAAGAATAACAAAGCTTTTGCTATTTCCTCATTAATGCTGATGAGTGAGGACCTAAAATAAATAGGCATTTATTTATGTGAGAAACTTCATAATTTTAGGACAATATAAAAATATGTAATGAACTCAGGATTGGTGAAGTAAACGAGACAGCTAGGTATAAAAAATGTGATTGTAGAGCTTGGGAGAGAGATTTCTGGAGAGAACAATATAAAGAAGTTCAAGAAAAGGAAATCAAAGTGAGAGCCTAAGAGCAGAAGTCTACATGGCCAGGAATGTCTGATAGTATTCTAGGGCAGTGAGATTAATATTCCATTTAATATTACTGTGTGTAATCCTCTCCCTCTTTTGTTACTCCCAAACCAACCTTCAGTAATAGTCCACTAAAAATAGCTTTGTGCTAGTAAAGCTTTGGGGAAATGAAGAATGCAAAATGTGTTTAGGCTGGTCAGTCTGTAGAAATACTCAAAATAATCACTTAAAGGGGCAGAGAAAATAAACGTAGGAGGCAGGATGAGGTGGGTCCTTTGGAAACTCACTGAAATATTAAAAGAGATTTATAGCATGTGGCTGGGGACTCAAGGAATCGAATTAGAATGCTAAAGCAAAGAGTGACCTCAGAAAGCTGGAGAATACTGAGATATTAAGATATCTGGGTGACACAGAAAAAAGGCCTGACCAAAGTTTATTATCAAACACTGTTGGAAGTTAGTTTCTGAAGGATTGGGTTAATTTTACCTAGTTCTAGGCAGCAGCCCGATTGCTGAGGAGACTTGAGGCTATTTCTGATGATGGCTCCTTTACTAATCTATGGAACTGAGATCTTGAGAAAACTGCCTTTATGATAAATATCACATTTAATACATTTAAAATTTTCTAGTCAGAAATCCATAGCTGTCCATAAAGGTTTCACACTGTATCACTTCAGAAACGAGAGTGAAAGTGATAACACAGATGTAAAGTTATATTACTTCTTTTTGCCCAAAAAAGCAAATTCTCAAAATGACTGTCTATAGATCTGACTATGGCTCATAGAAGCTCTGAAATAATGAACTTTGAAGGCTAAAAACTAAAAATAATTTCCAAAATATTTGACTTTCAAATAAATAGAAGAAATAACTTTTAAAAATAGATGTATTTAGCAAAAGAGTGTTTTTTTTTGTTTGTTTTTTTTTTTTACTGACAGCATCTGTCTTTTTTGGAACACCCCCAGGGCAAACAAACTTGTGATTGAATTAATGGCCGATTCAATAAAATTAATACACTCCTGTAAGTCACATGAAGCACAGGTCCAAAGAACAGATGGCTGAATATATCTACAGACTCACACTGACAAACTACAGATAAAGACCTAATGAAAATGATTAAAATAATTCATAAATGAGTCAAACATCTGCTCTTTTACAGTTAGACCAGTAAGTAACAGAACAGCAAAGCAATCAGTTTTACCTCCAAAATAAAAATTGCATTGTTGAAATCTTCACATTAACCAGATGCTTAAAGAACTCATAATTTTTTTAAAAAAAGTTAAGGAGTGCTCCTTTGCAAAAAAAATATCTAAATAAATAAAAGGAATAGGGACATAAGGTGGTAGCTAATATTTTTTATCTGTATATTTCCAAAATATTCACAGTGGTATATTCTGTACACATTATCCACTAAGAAATAATAATTTTATCTTTTTATCACTTAAAAATGTTCCATCTTTCACAGAGTCCTCTTTATCACTCTTTATGCACTTTACTGACAAACATCAAGTATCTGTTTCTGGATATCAGGTTTGGGCCATTTGGTCAAAGATAGAGGATAAGTTGTTTAAAATATCTAAATGAATTCAAAATTTATTTTCAAAGAAAAAATAAAAAATATAATTTAGGTAATTATGTTTGCAAAGTCATCTCTTTTCATTAACTGTTTAAAATCTCTGTTTAAAAGAACGTAGAGAGAATGTCTCATGACAAACACTGAGTATATCTGAAATTAAATATGGATTTTTTTATTCTGAATTATAATTTTCTATGATAAATACAAATCTGGGTAGAAAGAAAGAATTCAGAGTATACTGAGACAATTTATGACGTAATTTGTTAATTGGTTCTATACATTAGGAGCATTATTCATGCCTCTGGATACCTATGATCTCTATTCTATCAAATTCTGAGGGTCAGATCTTGTTACATTGCTTCAGTTTTCAGTTAAAACATCTTTTAGTACAGGTCAAATCAATTAGCAGGATCCTAAGAAATTATCAAAATCTTTCCAGTTTTACTAATGATTAAAATTTAGTTAACTTTTTCCACACAAGTAATAAATTCAAAATGGCAAGATAATGTATATTTTCTGCCTATTCACCCAAAGAAACACAGTGTTTATAAATATCAACTATTTTTCATGGATATTCAATTACATTTAATAATTTTGTGGCTTATCTCCAGTTCAGTAGGCCTAATCTTATGATATAATATTTTTGAAATTAAACTGCAGTAGGTATCTAAATAATTTAACAATTAAGAATTAACTTAGAATGGGTAGATAGTTGTTTCTTTCAAATAGTGCTTATTAATGTTATTCTATAGAGAGACTGTAACTTTCTAACACAGCTTAAGAGTACATTTAAGAATTTTCAGGGTCAAAAAGTAGAAAGGGACATACAGATAATAATCAGTATCTCTCATTCCATTATTTGCTGTTTATTCATGCTTCAAATTTCAAATTTCATAAAAAATACTCTGAGACCATACAATAATAAATAAATGAAGAGAACACTGAAATCAATTCTGTTAGTTGGTTTCTGCACAAATGTATTTTCCCAAAAAATATGAGACAAAAAAAAAAATTCAAATTTTTTCTGTTTACTGTTGGTATAAACCTGAACAAATAAAGGGAAAATAAAAACTAAGAAGTTAATTTCCAGGCAAAAATAAATGTTTAAATAGGAAAAAATCCAACCTGTATTTTGCTAATTATTATTCAAGTTTTTTCAATTTATTCAATTATTACATAGTTTTTTTTTTTTAATTTTAAAGAAATAATATATTTAGAATGACATTAGAGTTATAATATACTATTGCATTCCTTTTTAATGCAAATTTGAAATCACTGTATACTGTAACTGATCTTGAAAAGGAATTTTTTTAATTAATATTAATAGCACACGATTTAAAATTTGGGGGATAAATATGGATTTCCTACAGAATGTATGAGAAACAAAATTTTAAATATATTTTTCATATTTAGACAATCTTATTAAATAATGTTTCAGATTACAGAAAATATCTTGAATATGGCTGTCAGATTTTAAATATTCACTCAGTCACTTATCTGGAGAGCTCTGACTAGGTATAAAGGCTATGTATTTAAATACTAATTTCTAAAGAGTAATTAGCCTCCAATTAAATGCAAATCAAAACCACAATGAGATACCATTTCACACCAGTCAGAATGGCTGCTATCCAAAAGTCTGCATGCAATAAATGCTGGAGAGGTTGTGGAGAGAAGGGAACCCTCTTACACTGTTGGTGGGAATGCAAACTAGTACAGCCACTATGGAGAACAGTGTGGAGATCCCTCAAAAAACTGGAAATAGAACTGCCATATGATCCAGCAATCACACTCCTGGGCATACACACCGAGGAAACCAGAATTGAAAGAGACACATGTACTCCAATGTTCATGGCAGCACTGTTTATAACAGCCAGGACATGGAAGCAACCTAGATGTCCATCTGCAGATGAATGGATAAGAAAGCTTTGGTACATATACACAATGGAGTATTACTCAGCCATTAAAAAGAATGCATTTGAACCAGTTCTAATGAGGTGGATGAAACTGGAGCTTATTATACAGAGTGAAGTAAGCCAGAAAGAAAAACACCAATACAATATACTAACGCATATATATGGAATTTAGAAAGATGCAAATGATAACCCTATATACAAGACAGCAAAAGAGACACACATGTATAGAACAGTCTTTGGGACTCTGTGGGAGAGGGTGAGGGTGGGATGATTTGGGAGAATGGCATTGAAACATGTATATTATCATATGTGAAACGAATCGCCAGTTCAGGGTCGATGCATGTTACAGGATGCTCGGCGCTGGTATGTGGGGATGACCCAGAGGGAGGATAAGGGGAGGAGGGAGGTGGGAGGGGGGTTCAGGAGGGGGAACACGTGTACACCCGGTGCGGATTCGTGTCAATGTATGGCAAAATCAATCATTATAATATTGTAAAATAATTAGCCTTCAATAAAAAATAAATAAATAAAGGAAAAAAATTTTAAAATTAAATTGAAAATTAAAAAAAATAAAGAGGCTTACAACAGTTTTGATGATTTAACCAAATTAAAGAAGGGAACAAAGCAATTTAGATTTATTAAATGATAACTTTCAATTTTCTTTGTGCTATTCTGTCTGTCTGATTAAAGATTTTCATAGCTAACCAAGCATATAGATAAGGGAAGTGTACATGACTAATATCATTGTGTATGATTATCAGGAATGAAACAAAGCATCAGTAAGTAAAGTCACTGGACTGTGATGAGGCTCATAAAAGATAATGTACATGAAAATATGTAGGTAACTGTGAAGCAACATATAGATATAAGGTGTTATTACCATTATTATATGCAATGGTCAGAGAAATATATCAGCCAAATCTATTAGAGGATGAACAAAATACCCTATTGCTGATTCCCAGGTGTCTTGTATTGGAAACCCTGAGCAAAGTGAGCAACCTGAAAAAAATAACTTTCAGAAAACTCACAGTCCACAATCTCTCTCATTAAAAAGTATGTATATCTTTATTTTGTCACATCTTTATTATATATATATATATATATATGTATATTTTATATTTGGTTATCTTTATAATATCTTTATTTTGTATATTTTTTAAAATGTTTTATACACATTGATAAAGAGTCCAAGATAGAATATTAGAAATATAGAATCTGGCCCTAGTTTTACTTCTAGTTTATTATAGGATGGCAAGAATACTTAATCTTTCAAATCTTGGTTTTTGCAGTATAAGTGTCTAAAATGCCTATTTCACAAAGCTTGATAAAACATTTGAGCAACTACCACTGATCTTGGTATACAATACATTTAAATAAGCATGTTGAAATAGTCTTTAAAAACTTTTTTCTTCTTTACTAGCCTTTTATTAATCAATGTTAAGTTAGTATTTATTCACAAAATTTGCTGGCTCATTAGTCCCCATTTTATCACACACGATATTACCATGTACACTTCTATTTCTGAATATTTTCCAAGGTATCTTGATTGGCAGCACTAGAAATACATGGATCTGAACCTGATGTGAAGAACTGACTCATTGGAAAAGACCCTGATGCTGGGAAAGATTGAAGGCAGGAGAAGGGGATGACAGAGGATGAGATGATTGGATGGCATTACCGATGGGATGGACATGAATCTGAGTAAGCTCTGGGAGTTGGTGATGGACAGGGAGGCTGGCATGCTGCACTCCATGGGGTTGCAAAGAGTTGGACACGACTCAGCTACTGAACTGAACTGAACTGAACTGAACTCAGTTATCCCTCAATAACCAAACATATTTTCCACATCCCTCTGATCAGGGTGCTCTCCTATACCTTATGACATTTTTTCCAAACTTCACTCTGCCAGACCATTGACTCTGCCACTTCCCAACTCACTTTCAGCAGATAACATTTGGACTACTCAGCAGAATAAATAGAAGGAATCCCTTAGAAGAAATGGAGCAGCCATCATGGTCAACAAGAGTCTGAAATGCAGTACTTGGATGCAATCTCAAAAACGACAGAATGATCTCTGTTTATTTCCAAGGCAAACCATTCAATATCACGGTAATCAAAGCCTACGTCCCAACCAGTAACACTGAAGAAGCCAAAGCTGAACAGTTCTATGAAGACCTACAAGACATTTTAGAAATAACAACCCAAAAAGATGTCCTTTTCATTATAGGGGACTGGAATGCAAAAGTAGGAAGTCAACAAACAACTGGAGTAACAGGCAAATTTGGCCTTGGAGCACGGAATGAAGCAGGGCAAAGGCTAATAGAGTTTTGCAAAGAGAGGGCACTGGTCATAGCAAACAACCTCTTTCAACAACACGAGAGAAGACTCTACACATGGACATCACCAAATGGTCAACACCGAAATCAGATTGATTATATTCTTTGTAGCCAAAGATGGAGAAGCTCTATACAGTTAGCAAAAACAAGACCAGGAGCTGACTGTGGCTCAGATCATGAACTCTTTATTGCCAAATTCAGAATTAAATTGAAGAAAATAGGGGAAAACACTAGAACATTCAGGTATGACCTAAATCAAATCTCTTATACAGTGGAAGTGAGGAATAGACTTAAGGGACTAGAGCTGGTAGATAGAGTGCCTGATGAACTCTGGATGGAGGTTCATGACATTGTACAGGAGACAGGGATTAAGACCATCCCATGGAAAAGAAATGCAAAAAAGCAAAATGGCTGTCTGAGGAGGCCTTACAAATAGATGTGAAAGGAAGAGAAGCTAAAAGCAAAGGAGAAAAGGAGAGATATAAGCATCTGAATGCAGAGTTCCAAAGAAAAGCAAGGAGAGATAAGAAAGCCTTCCTCAGCGATCAATGCAAAGAAATAGAGGAAAACAACAGAATAGGAAAGACAAGAATCTCTTCAGGAAAATTAGAGATACCAAGGGAAAATTTCCTGCAAAGATGGGCTCAAAAAAGAACAGAAATGGTATGGACCTAACAGAAGCAGAACATATTAAGTAGAGGTGGCAAGAATACACAGAATTATACAAAAGAGATCTTCACGACCAAGATAGTCATGATGGTGGGCTCACTGACCTAGAGCCAGATATCTTGGAATGTGAACTCAAGTGGGCCTTAGAAAGCATCACTATGAACAAAGCTAGTGGAGGTGATGGAATTCCAGTTGAGCTATTTCAAATCCTGAAAGATGATGCTGTGAAAGTGCTGCACTCAATATGCCAGCAAATTTGCAAAACTCAGCAGTGGTAACAGGACTGCAAAAGGTCAGTCTTCATTCCAATCCCAAAGAAAGGCAATGCCAAAGAATGCTCAAACTACCGCACAATTGCACTCATCTCACACGCTAGTAAAGTCATGCTCAAAATTCTCCAAGCCAGGCTTCAGCAATATGTGAACCATGAACTTCCAGATGTTCAAGCAGGTTTTAGAAAAGGCAGAGGCACCAGAGATCAAATTGCCAACATCTGCTGGATCATGGAGAAAGCAAGAGAGTTCCAGAAAAACATCTATTTCTGCTTCATTGACTATGCCAAAGCCTTTGACTGTGTGGATCACAACAAACTGGAAAATTCAGGAAGAGATGGGAATACCAGAGCACCTGACCTGCCTCTTGAGAAAGCTATATGCAGGTCAGGAAGCAACAGTTAGAACTGTACATGGAACAACAGACTGGTTCCAAATAGGAAAAGGAGTACGTCAAGGCTGTATATTGTCACCTTGCTTATTTAACTTATGTGCAGTGTACGTCATGAGGAAAGCTGGGCTGGAATCAAGATTGCTGGGAGAAATGTCAATAACCTCAGATGTGCAGATGACACCACCCTTATGGCAGAAAGTGAGGAGGAATAAAGAGCCTTTTGATGAACGTGAAAGAGGAGGGTGAAAAAGTTGGCTTGAAGCTCAACATTCAGAAAGCTAAAATCATGACATTCTGGTCCCAGCACTTCATGGGAAATAGATGGGGAAACAGTGGAAACAGTGTCAGACTTTATTTTTGGGGGGACTCCAAAGTCACTGTGGATGCTAATTGCAGCCATGAAATTAAAAGACACTTACTTCTTGGAAGGAAAGTTATGACCAACCTAGATAGCATATTAAAAAGCAGAGACATTACTTTGCCAACAAAGGTCCATCTAGTCAAGGCTATGGTTTTTCCCATGGTCATGTATGGATGTGAGAGTTGGACTGTGAAGAAAGCTGATCGCCGAAGAATTGATGTTTTTGAACTGTGGTGTTGCAGAAGACTCTTGAGAGTCCCTTGGACTGCAAGGAGATCCAACCAGTCCATTCTAAAGGAGATCAATCCTGGGTGTTCACTGGAAGGACTGATGCTAAAGCTGAAACTCCAATACTTTGGCCACCTTATGCGAAGAGTTGACTCACTGGAAAAGACTCTGATGCTGGGAGGGATTGGGGGTAGGAGGAGAAGGGGACGACAGAGAATGAGATGGCTGGATGGCATCACCGACTCAATGGACGTGAGTTTGAGTGAACTCCGGGAATTGGTGATGGACAGGGAGGCCTGGCATGCTGTGATTCATGGGATTGCAAAGAGCTGGACACGACTGAGAGACTGAACTGAACTGAATAATACTTTCTTTTATTTGTACTATTTTTTCCTCCTTCTCCTGACTTAGATTGCAGTATTTGTCTAATCATTTTACCTGTAGTCTAGTGCATAAATTCTCATACTATTTTTAAAATATTAAATTTTTCTTATTGCCAATCTATCATTGGCCTATTTTTTAATATTCAACAAAAAAGCAATAAATGGAAAAATAAAATAAAACACAGGTATAAAATACAAGCCAAAGTTGGTATTAGGTTTAACTAACATAAATTTTGTCAAATCACTATAAATTATCTTCAATTTCTTACATCTGTATCAACAGTCATTAAAAGACAGTTGAATCACCACCATTTCTTTGACACTAGTTGAATAACACTTATGAGTGTATGGCCTCTCCCATCTTTTCAGGGATGTTGATATAGCACTGATTATCCTCTCTCCTGCATCATTTTCCTTCTCTACTAGCTTCTTCTCATTAGCATGTAAGTACGCTCCTGTTTCTGCCTTAGAGCTACTATTGCATACCTCAGCTCTAATTTACAGCAAGAGTTTTGAAAAGCAATCCGCACTAACCATCAAGCTGCCCTCTCCTCCATCTCCCTTTGCAGCTCACTGCTATCCAGCTTCCCTCTCAATCATTATCACTTCACTAGAACTGGTTCTGCCAAGCTCACAAATATCCAGAGTTGATTTCACCACCTGCCATGGGACATTTGGCAACATCTGAAGACATTTCAGTTGTCACAACTGAGGGATGCTACTGGCATCTAGTGGGTAGGGGCCAGGGAAGCTGCTAAACATAACTACAATACACAAGACAGCAACTCTCAAAACAAAGAATTATCCAGCTCAAAATATGTTGAGGGATATTTCAATTCTTTTGTATCTGATTTCTTCCAGGATCTCACACTGTCAGAGAAAATTGAATTCCCGACCAGAGGCTTGGGTGGAACATACAAGTCATTGAGTTCAGCTCATACCCCTGAGATCCAGACGATAACCAACCTGAAGGAAAAAATATCTGCCCCTCTATTTCCTTTCCATCTTAGAGTTTTCTTCTAATTGCTGTTCAGATAGTGGGTAAACAAAAATGATGAAGTTCAACTGTAATGTCCCAAACCAAATACATATTTCATCAATTTTGCTATACCCAGCACACTAAAATCATGAAGTTGTCCATGCCAAACCTAGGTCTTTCCCTCTGATTCTTTCTCTGTTTCATCCCTGCACCTTCCAAATGGGTGCATTGGTAAAGAATCCACCTGTTAATACAGGAGACACAGGGATATGGTTTCAATCCCTGAGTCAGAAAGTTCACCTGGAGGAGGAAATGGCAACCCATTCTAGTGTTCTTGCCTGAAAAATTCCATGGACAGAGGACCCTGGAGGGCTACAGTCTACGAGGTCGCAAAGAAGTAGGACATGACTTAGCGACAGTGTTCCAGCACTCTCCAGATCCTTCATCCCTAAGATCTAATTAGGACATTATGCTCATTTTGTATACATTTGTGTGTGTGTGTGTGCGTGTGCACACACTCAATTGCTCAGTCATGTCTGACTCTTTGCAACCCCATGACCTGTAGCCCGTGAGACTCCTCTGTACATGGCATTTTCTAGGCATGCATACTGGAATAGGTTGCCATTTCTTACTCCAGGGGATCTTTCCGATCCAGGGATTGAACCCTCATCTCTTGCTTCTCTGGCATTGGCAGGCAGATTCTATAACACTGTGCCACTTGGAAGCTTATACATACTTGTCATATCTCAAATCCATTCATTTCTCTTCACCCCTATCCCCAACACCGGTGTCAACAGGAAAGGCAAAGAAGCTGGCCTTTAAAATGGACTGTTAGGGGAAGCACACTGACTGGAACCGCCCACCCTGGCCAGGCACCATAGTAACCATGTGCATGAGTTGTTTCACGACAGCAGGTCGTGCTAAGGAACACGGAACTAATAAGCCTCCACCAAGCGGAAGCGTTCAGGAAAGGTCAGAAGGAGACACCACATGTCCGACCACCTCCCAGAATCCTTCTCTCTGGCATCCATCTTGGCTGAACAAGGCGGCACCACCAGGAAGGACTCTGAGTCAGAATGCTTGGCCAAAGACAGCCCGGAAACTAATCCCGTCACCATAAAACTGGAGACTGCGAGCCACGTAGCAGAACAGTTCTCCTGGGTTCCCTCACTCTCCTGCTCTCTGCCTGGGTGCCCTTTCCCAATAAAATCTCTTGTTTTCTCAGCACATGTGTCTCCTCGGACAATGCATTTCTGAGTGTTAGAAAAGAGCCCAGTTTTGGGCCCTGGAAGGGGTCCCTCTTCTCGCAACAAAACCACTAAGAATCCGGAGTAAACAACCTAAAGGAGCAGTAGATGATTTAGAATTTATCCCAGCACTGATGGTAGCAATCATGGCTTCCAGTATCTCAAGGCTGTGGTGCTTGAGCTGTCCAGACTCACTGAGACTCTTCCCGTGATGGGAATTATCATTCATCATTATTTTGCTATTGTAATATTATTAAAGAAGCCTGCATCCTAGTTTCTTCTGGCAGCCTTTTCCCAGAACATTCTCAAGACTCCATTCAGAGTTGTCTCTGTAAAATACAAAATCTAACCAAATGATCCCTCTGTATTAAAACCATTCAATGGTTCCTAATTTCCCTTTGGATAGCAATCTCTTTACTATGGTTGTACGGTTTTATGATCCAGCACCTGACTAATTCTCTGTTTCATCTTTAACCACTTTCACTCCTCCACAAGCAACACGTTATACTATACCTTTCCAGTCAGACTTTTCTTTTCTCTAGCTCTCCACACACCATTTTACCATATGTTTTCATATAATATGCTCTAGCTGCAATAGTCTTCCTTTTCCCAGGCAAAAATCATGCTCAATTTACAGCCGTTTGACAATATAACTTCAACTGGCCATACTTGAACTCCTAAATCTGGATTCCTTTCCCTTTTAAGTTCTCACAGAACACACTCTACTTCTCTATATTACTTTGTAATATGCATATTGTATGCACACATTTATTTATGTTTATTCCTTCTCCCCTTCCCTCTAGAGAGAGAACCTCTCTGACAGCAGAAATTGAGTATGTCACATTCGCTGCTTTATCTCCTGTCTCTCGTTTACTGTCTGGTATGTGATAGGTGCCGATAACAACCTGACGTGACACTAATGCTGGAATGGCGTTTTGTTCTACCACTGCTACGTATTTGCTGGCACTGTATCTTCCCTTGTGCCTTGCTGTGCTTCTTGTGATCACCATGGACTGCACAAGAACAGCACCACTCTTCCCCGGTAATACTTTCCCTGTGTTTACCCGGTGCAAAAGGAGGAAGGTATGGGGGTGACAAGACTATGCTACGTTCTTTCCATTTTTCACTTAATAGAGCCATGCTTCCTTTTAGAGAAATGCAGAAACACCTCACTTCCTGGCACAAATACCTGAGTCCATGTTGGGACTACATGCTCTTCCTTCTACTTCTAGTGTGTCCCTTACCCCTACCTTTTATTAATATTTGCTTCAAACAATGCCTTCTGAAAATATTCTCCTTATAGGCCTATCCCATATTCTTCTTATAAATTATTTATGTAAATGAGATACCAGTCCTCAGGTTGAACCAGGACCACTGACAGACCGTATTAAAGTTCATTCTTGCTCATATTTTTTGATCATTATAAATTTAAAGAATAAGAAATGTATCCTCAGTTTAATAAAATTTAAGATGTATATGATGAGGTACAAGCAAAAACATTTATATCAGATGTATATTAAATTTTCGTTTCCATTTACCAGAATCACTGTCATTGATAAATGCAAGCAAAGAATATAAATCCTTGACTGAAACACAAAAAATGTAACAGAAATCTTACATTTTACAAAGTCTGTAAAAATTTTAATAAAAATAAATGGCAGTACTGTATCAGTTCAGTTCAGTCACTCAGTCGTGTCCGACTCCTCACGACCCCATGAATCACAGCAGCCAGGCCTCCCTGTCCATCACCAACTCCCAGAGTTCACTCAAACTCATGTCCATCGAGTCGGTGATGCCATCCAGCCATCTCATTCTCTGTTGTCCCCGTCTTCTCCCACCCACAATCCCTCCCAGCATCAGACTCTTCCAGTGAGTCAACTTGTCGCATGAGGTGGCCAAAGTATTGGAGTTTCAGCTTTAGCATCAGTCCTTCCAATGAACACCCAGGATTGATCTCCTTTAGAATGGACTGGTTGGATCTCCTTGCAGTCCAAGGGACTCTCAAGAGTCTTTTCCAGCACCACAGTTCAAAAGCATCAATTCTTCTGCGATCAGCTTTCTTCACAGTCCAACTCTCACATCCATACATGACCACAGGAAAAACCTTGGTTTTGTATGGCCTTGACTAGATGGACCTTGGTTGGCAAAGTAATGTCTCTGCTTTTTAATATGCTATCTAGGTTGGTAGTACGGTATACCTGATTAATAAAACCTATATACACTTTTGATAATCCAAAGCATCACACATATGACATCTACTCCAACATATTTCATAATTCTATATTTTAAAGTGAGAGTTAAAAAGCCAAGCTGGGAGAGAAAAACTGTAATCATTATCCATGAGGTAACAGTAGTATTTATTCATTACACAGAGAACTTTGACTTGTGTTATAAAAACATTTTATAGACGTATACGTTTTCAAGAAAATAATAGTTTTAAACTGCTTATCCCATTCACAAATATTAGAGGGATAATATTTCCATAAATGATGTAAATTCTGTGTGTATCTCTACCGATAGTGGCATATCAAATTATGAGAGACTAGTAAATTATTTATCAAGGAAAATAAAATGAAGAAAGACCCCTGAACGTTCATACTGTAACCAAACTGATTCCCAGACCATAGCAATCTCATATGCTCTATCTGCTTACAAGTGTTACAGGATTGCCGTTCATTACCTACTTGTATTCATCTGTGTCTAAACTTCACATTATCTCATTATTCTGGGTTGCATTAAACTATTGCATTCATAGTTTTGGCTCATATGTACAAAATCCAGGAAATTTTGAGTCAGAAACGGATTAACAGTGACCATTTCTCCTTTCCATTTTATGTACCATTTCTGGTTTCTCTTTACAGCTGAGCTTCCCTAATTCCATGCTCTCCTAACAGCAGAAGAACATATTTCTGATACGTTTCAGTGAAGAAAGAGACTAGAACACTGATTTATTAAAAATGTCTTTTTGTTTATAAACTAAAGCCAGACCAGCCATTTTTTTTTCTTTATTTCTCTTTCTCAGTCCCCCTCCTTATCCCTCCCCTTCCCTCTCACTTTTCAGTGTGGGGAATTTGCTTTCCAATTATATCACAAGTACATATTTCTAACTACTGATATATTCATTCTTGCATACACCAGTAGTTGAATCAAGCCCTGTTTATTTGTCAAATACTGGCCTTTTGTTTTTCTACTACATAAACGATCGTCTATGGCCTTTTGGACTGTACCTCCAAAACTTTAGATAGCTAAATATATTCTCCTAGTTAGCAGATGTCTATATGAAATCTACCAGACAGAACCATATTCTGTAAACCAAACTATCACACTAGGAGTTGCTTTCTTCTTTATTCAAATTTCTCTGTCTCTAGTATTTAACATTGATTTTTGTTTTGTTTTTAATTCGGCCACACCAGGTCTTAGTTGTGGAATGCAGAAACTTTAGTTGGGGCATGCAGGATCTAGCTTCCTGACAAGGGATTAAGCCACCGCCACCCCAACATTGGAAGTGTGGAGTCTTAGCCACTGGATTACCAAGGAAGTCCCACTAATATTCTTTTACTTGTTTCGAAGTTTCAATTTAACAATTCAAGATACCAGTTATGAGTTTTATAAAGTTTCATATAGCTGAAGTGTTTTCCCTGTTGCATAATTAGATCTTTGTCCTTAATCCATTCCCATAAATAACTGCTTGCTCCAGTACATATGTAATTGGAAGAACTCAAAAGTCACTTTGTATGGTTCCCCCCTCAATATTTGCATTTTCACTAACATGGATCTTCTTTCTTCTCTTGTTTTTTTTTTTTTTTATTAGGATTTGGCATGGCTTTCCATTTTTTGTCATATTGGTAAATTTTTTTTAAACTTTGTTTCTTATATTGGAGAATAGCCAATCAACAATGTTGTGATAATTTCAATTGGACAGCAAAGTGACTCAACCATACATAAGCATGTAAATTTTTGCCTGCTTTTATCTTAAGCTGTCATCACCTCCTGAAGTGAAGTCAAATAAAGTCACTCAGTCGTGTCCAACTCTTTGTGACCCCATGGACTGTAGACTAACAGGCTCCTCTGTCCATGGAATTTTCCAGGCAAGAATAATGGAATGGGCTGCCATTTCCTTCTCCAGGGAAATCGTCCCGATCCTGGGATGGAACCAACGTCTCCTGAGTCTCCTGCATTACAAGCAGACTCTTTACCCCATGAGCCCCAATCCTATTTACTATCTTATCATCTGGATTACTACAGTATTTTCTGTTTTCATTCTTGCTCTCATGTATCTATTCTCAACCAACAGCCAGAAAAATCTTCATAAAACTTCATTCCAATTGATTCTCAGAACACTTAGAATAAAATGGAAACTCTTTACCAGGAACAGGAGGCCTACCTAACATGGCTCTTAGCTGCCACTCTGCCATCATCTCCAACAATATCCCTCTTGTACAATATGCTCCACATACAGTAGCCCTCTTTTCCACAAACACACCAAGCTCCTGCTTGCCCCGGAGCCTTTCCCATATTGTCCCCTGTGTCTGGAACACCCCATCCCCAGTTCCTCAAAGAGTCTATTTACTTGCATTACTCAGAGCACTCTGACCATAGGTAAGTTATACTTCCTTCATCACATCATTCTCCCATCCCCATCCCCTTACCTCGTTTCATTTCCCTTGTTGTCTTTGTTACTGCTGAAAGCATATTGCTTGTTTGCTGCTGCCGCTGCTAAGTCACTTCAGTCGTGTCCGACTCTGTGTGCTTGTTTACTTTCCCCTTATTTATTGTCTTTCTTTTAGAATGTAAATATTTTAGGGTAAGGATGTTTTCTATTCTTCTCTGTGTCTTCTGAACCCGAAACAGCAGCCTACTATATGTTAGGTAATGAACACATTCTAAATAAATTGTCATAAATGCCGTCTGAGATAGACATTATTCTCTCATTTTACAGCATGGTTAGGGGCAGAGCCAGGATTAGAGAGTGTGTGGCCCATGAACTATATGACGGTTGTTACACTGGTCCCTTCCAGCCACCTCACAAAATACTCTCAAAGGTTTTTGTAATTATCAGGAGTTTACTCCCATCAGTAATACTAAAGAGATAAGGACTTACTCCTAACCCATTAGATAGCATGCATAATAAATACAGTCTTCTTTCTTAGACTCACCACTGTACTAAGCATTTTTCATATTCTTGTCATTAAAGAAAAACAGAATGTGCTCTGGACTTGATTAACTCATTAATCTTCACAAAACCTAGGCAAGCTTAGTAAAATTAATTATCCTTGTTTTACGCCCAAATAACTGACACCTACAGAGATTATTAGGTATGTTCAAGGTCATATATGGTAAATTTGTGGCAAGAATTCATAGAGATCAGTTCCTCTTTTATTTTAGCAGTTCCCACATCTTTATTACAGAAGCCTTCAGTCTGTATGTGAGTATCTGATTTAAACTAATAGTGATTGCTTTCATTTCTAAAGAAACGATTTACACAATTATTAAAAACCAAAATATTATCTTAGTTCACACTACCTATGAATTTGATTAGTACCTTAAAAGAAGAATGGAGTAGAAGTTGCTATTATCTAAACTCTCTTCCATTTCTATGCTTTCAGATTTACTATGAGTCATGAAGCTAGTTGAATGCTTTCTTTATTTTTCTTAATATAACTTCAGTAAAATAATAGAAAAGTATTGATATGAATTGTTAGGAAAACTCAGTAATATTAGTGAAGCAGTCGAGTATGGAGTTTGTAATCACACAATCCTAGGTCGATATCCCTCCTCTGGCAAGTTTTAGTTTCATATCTGCGGGTTAATATTTTAAATCTCCTAATCTTAGTCTCTTCATCTGATAAATCTCAGTAATCACAGTAAGTATCAGATAATCCTTTTGAATATTAATGGCATAGTGTATATTCAGGACCTGGCACTTAGTAAGTTCTCAATGATGATACTGTAAATGACATTATATTTTTACTGTATCATTATTACTATTATTATAAAAAGTAAGGACCTGTGATTATTTGACATAGATGGAGTAGAAATTTACATTTTAGATATTTGCAAAAAAATTTTTGCAAAGTAATCATGTAATGTAAATATGCCCAGAGAAAGTGTTCAGCTTCCTGTTGGGAAATCTATTTTCAATTACTTTATATCAAGTGTGGACATTCATTTGCTTTCAATTGTATGCTTTGTATAAAACTTGTACCTCTTAATACACGCAGGCAGGACATGACTACTAGTAATGATATTGATACTTATTTTAAATAATCACAGTTATGTCAAAGTATTAAGTCCATTTTTATTTATATTAGGTGTTTTTTTTTTTCTAATTTTAAATGCACTTTCAGCTATTTTGAACTGCACTTTGGGTGTCAAACTTGATCTTAAAATCGTTTGGTTGCTAACCAGAAACTAACTCAAGCCAAATTTGGGATAAGGATCTAGGAAAATCTCAGATGACTCAACAGTAGGAGGGTGTATGAAATTTCACTGAAACTGAAGCTCTGTCAGGCAGCTGCTCTCATATCACATGAAATCTCCTTCTTGCTTCTGTGCAAATGTTTATGGATTTCATTCACCTTTGGGAATCCAGGTTCCTCAGCAAACTGTATAAGTCCCTGCCCCCCACCTTTATATTTTCAGATAACTTTCTGCGGCCAGGTCATCTGATCCAGCCTGATCTTACCACAATCTTTCAGTCCTAGTACTTAACATTATGTGATTGATTCATGCTTGGAGATTACTTTCAAATTTCTTGGAGACATAATCTGATTGAACCAGAAATTCTCAGTTATTATCCCCTGATGTGATTATCTGTGTCCAGGACACAGCATCATCTCTAAAGTGAGTGGTGTAAGCAGGGAGGAAATGATGGCATCTCCGTTAACGGTTTGTAAAATAATGACGTTTCTTACAGGACTATTGTTTATTCTATCACGAATGTCTGGCTTTCTAGCTTTTTGCAGTTTTGAAAAACATCACATGCCTGCTTAATATCAGGACAAAATCTATGCTTTCTATGCACCATATCCTATAAATACATACTGGCCATTTCTATCAAATTTCACATAATACACTATGAATGGATCATGAAGGAACAGTAATTTTAAAGATGCTGCTAATAATCCAATTATTCAGTATGAACTGGATAAAATAGAAATAAATGGTTTGTAAGTCAGTCACTTTTTAAATGAATGGGTCACTTTAATGTTAATAACTGCAAAAGTCATAGGTTGTTCAAATGGTTGACGGAAAGTCAATTGCCTCAAAATAAGGATGATTCTATGCAGTGTATGGTTGTAGTGGGTTGAATTGTGTCCATCCAAAAGATACGTCCAAGTCTCAACCCTCATACCTGCAAATGTGACTTATTTGGAAACAAGGTTTTTGCAGATTGAGGGATCTCAAGATAAAATTATACTAAATTTAGGGTGGGCCCTAATCCAATGACTAGTGCCCTTACAAGAGAAAGATGAGGGGAATTTGAGACAATCTAGAGGAGAAGGCCACATAAGGATTGAGGCAGAGATTAGAGTTATGCAGCCTCAAGCAAAGAAATGTCAGAAGCCACCAGAAGCTGGTAAAAGCAAACAATGCCCTGCTAAAGCCTTCAGAAGAGCATGGCCATGCTGGTACCTGATTTCAGACTTCTCTGGTGGCTCAGATAGTGAAGAGTCGGTCTGCAGTGCAGGAGACCCAGGTTCAATACCTGGCTCTGGAAGATCCACTGGAGAAGGGAATGGCTCCCACTGCCACTCCAGTATTCTTGCCTGGAGAATTTCATGTACAGAGGAGCCTGGTGGGCTCTCTCTCTCTCTCTCTCTCTCTATATATATATATATGTATGTATGTATATACTTCTTAAAGAATCCAGTTATTTTCCAGGATCAAAAGATGAACTGTAATTAATGTACCACATAACATTAAGTTTTCAGAGAGAATATGCAGAGAGTAGGGTATATTTAAAGACTTCATGGTTTTACAAAAAATGTAATAGTGTATTTCATGCATTTCTAAAGCAAGATCAGAAAAGTTTCTAACTTTCATTAAATAACTAACTTGCAATTGTAAGTCAGATCTACTTTCCAAAAGAAAAGATTATCTTTTATGTTAATCTGTCAGATTAAATATGACCCAGATTTCCTACTTTTAGTCATATTTTAATGAGAAGATCATCCTTCAAGTAAATTCTCTTATATTCATTCTTTCAAATCTCTTCAGCCAAGAAGAAAACAATTTTATAAAATGTGAGTAATTAAACGAGAAAAGAGAGACATGAAATTCTAAATATAGTATAGTTAAAAGTAAGTCTTTCAGATCTTAAAAAAAAAAAACTCCTGAGATTACAAAAATAGAAAAATAATCCATTTTTGGAAAAATAACCACTAACCATAAGAATAAGAGGGGAAAAAATAAATACATGAAAGAAAATTCACTGACGAATAAGTAGTAAAGTCTGTGGACCTCCTGTCCATAGACAAATAGTTGTGTATCAGATATAGAGCATTTGTATATAAACTGAGATAATTTTACAGAAATTCATGATGTTTTCAAATTTTAATTTTGGAGCTAAAATGCGTACTCTAAAGGATAAACATTAAAGTAGAATTAACAACATTCCTCAGGAACTTAATATGACCTGAATTACCTTTCTTCCCTCTTATTTCATGTTATAATTGCACATGTAACACCTGAAACAGCCATCAAAATAAACAGTGGCTCAGATCCTCAGACTACAAAGCAGTCTAAGTTGACAATTGGAAGAAATTAAATTGTTTTGAGCTGGATAGTACTTAAATAAACCTAAATAAAGTTCACATCATTCCTATGTACAAGATGTGCAAGATGTCAGAAAAGTTATCAAACACTTTTATTTTTTAATAATTGTATCCTACCCTCAATTTAGGTTAACTTTTATCATCCTCTCAGGTTTTCATGTCTTCTACTACATTCCATTTTCACTAGACTCAGCTTAACTTGTGTAACTTTCAAGATCAGATATCCTTATTCTTAAAACTCTAAATATATATTTCAAATTAATACAAGTTAATCATTGAAATGGACTTTTCTGGTGACTCAGTGGTAAAGAATCTTTCTCAGTGTATGAGACCTGGGTTCAATTTCTGGGTTGGGAAAATCTCCTGGAGAAGGAAATGGCAACCCACGACAGTACCCTTGCCTGGGAAATCCCATGGACAGAGGAGCCTGACAGGCTGCAAGAGTCAGACATGACTTCACAACTAAAGAAGAGCAACAGCAACATCCAATCATTAAGATAAATAAAATTAGGATGAAATCAAGAGTATGCTCTCTGCTTGTCCTTCATCTAGAGACATGTTTTTGAGAGACTCTGATGCTCTCAGCTTCTCATTCAATCTACTGCGTTTACAGATTTCAAGAACTATTCAAGGATACAGAAGACAAGTGAGAAAACTTGATGGCACTGATAAACCAAGGTGGACTTAATGACAACTGTTCAAGTCAAAAATATATTTGCTAGATACCATTAGGAATTAGTGTCAATTCTATTAATATTAGTGCCACAATATGAGCTTTCTGCTAATAGTATATAGACATTTTATGTCTAAGTAATGAGAATTCTGTAACTAGATAATTCTAAGCATAATTTATTGAATGATATTTCATGG
Source organism: Moschus berezovskii (assembly GCF_049115385.1). Taxonomy (NCBI): domain Eukaryota; kingdom Metazoa; phylum Chordata; class Mammalia; order Artiodactyla; family Moschidae; genus Moschus; species Moschus berezovskii. The sequence goes on from NC_142467.1 coordinate 13,470,714, forward strand.
AAAAAAAGAAAAATAACATCGATTTTTTTTTCCAAATAAATGCTTCAGCCTCACTGCCCTTAACTGATGTCAAAGGTTAGATTAACTAGTTTTCAATAATTGCAGCAAAAATTACACAGCCTTCGAATTTGCATAAAGGATATTGATGAAATGTCTTGAAGTAATTTACCTTTTCACCTCTGAAGAACCCGTCATCCATCTCCTCCATCAGAGTGATGACCTTAAACAGCCAAAATATGACCCGAGGAAGAAAAAGTTTTGAAAATACAGTCTCTTATCTCCTTCACAAATTCACTAGTGACAACAGACATTGTAAAAGGAACTAAAAGTAAGTGATAGTCTCACAAGTGCTAAACAACAGGATCATCAATATTCATCCAATGAAAAAAGGTGAGTCCCATTTTGGAAAGCTTAATTTCATGTAATAATTTCATTATAGTTTTTTCAGAGGAACATATAGCAAATGTTGATTTGGGGAAATTCATGTATAGAAAACAATTTCATGAATGGCCTTTGACAACTATTTAGTTTTATGGAACTGATATGGCAGTCGAAAACAAGAACAGGAAAACTTGAATCCTACCATTTTAATAAATTGAATATTAATTTAATAAATTAAGTATTGATGAAATATTTAATTAAAATTTTCATAAAAAAATATTCTCCCAAACCCTGCATATTTTTCAATGACTTATACATCAGTTCAGTTCAGTCGCTCAGTCGTGTCCGACTCTCCGCGACCCCATGAATCACAGCACGCCAGGCTTCCCTGTCCATCACCAACTCCTGGAGTACACTCAAACTCATGTCCACAGAGTCGGTGATGCCATCCAGCCATCTCATTCTCCGTCGTCCCCTTCTCCTCCCGCCCCCAACCCTTCCCAGCATCAGAGTCTTTTCCAGTGAGTCAACTCGTCGCATGAGGTGGCCAAAGTATTGCAGTTTCAGCTTTAGCATCTGTCCTTCCAATGAACATCCAGGATTGATCTCCTCTAGAATGGACTGGTTGGATCTCCTTGCAGTCCAAGAGACTCTCAAGAGTCTTCTCCAACACCACAGTTCAAAAGCATCGATTCTTCGGCGATCAGCTTTCTTCACAGTCCAACTCTCACATCCATACATGACCACGGGAAAAACCATTGCCTTGACTAGACGGACCTTGGTTGGCAAAGTAATGTCTCTGCTTTTTAATATACTATCAAGGTTGGTCATAACTTTCCTTCCAAGGAGCAAGCGTCTTTTAATTTCATGACTTATACATAGCTGTAACATAATTTTTTGTAAGAGTGTTTATAATTGATTATATAGTTTTTCAAGCTCAATTAACTATATCATTATTTGCATAGGTATTTCTCAATGGCTGGACATTTATGATAACTTTTTGATAAGTATGACTTTTTCCTTTCCTAAAATTCCTTACCCACTAGCTTTATATCCTAGAAAAAAATACTAATTTTAATGTTTTCCTATTAAAATCATGATTAACAGAGAAAATACTCTATCTAAATATGTGTAACCAGAGACACTGATGTACTTTATAAAAACTTTTAAAAATCCTTCTTTATTAAATTACACGTTTTTCTCCTTATAAAAGTAGAGATTGTCAACACTTAGCTATGGTTAAACAAACACAGTCTTTTATTTCATGTGAACCAGACTGTGTTTCAAAAGTTGAAAGCATTTATGCCTGAACAATACATATTTGGCAAAATTGCGTTAGGATTTAAGTCTTTAGATGCAATATATAAAGGTCACAGTATAGATTCTCTTATTTCATGCAGTTTTTTTTTTCCTCTGCCTGTATGTCTTTTATTTTCTTCTTTAGTAAACATCTGCTAAATCTCTAACATGCATCAAGCATCAGGTAAAACATGTTATTGTGTGTGTGAGTGGATCATGCATTGTTTTCTTCTTCACTCTATGTGTGGTTAAATACATCTTTATTTCTAACCTATTTTAGAATCGCTCAAGCTCTGAATTTTTAATGCTCTTCTATCCAGTCATTTCTTTTCTCCTTCCCTTCTCATCATTCATCTGATATTCATTGTTATTTATTCACTTTTAATTCAAATATATTTTTAGGATTTGTATCTATTAATTTATAGTCCTTTCTGTAGGGATACCCTCCCCTTTTTTATACATATGCCAATACTATAAGGAATATAATATTCCTATTTCTTCCAATAGTATAAGGAAGGAAAGAGATAACAGTAATTTTCACTAAAGTAAAAGCAAACCTAAAGTTGATACATGATTCTTGTCCAAGTAAATAAGCATAATTTGAAGTGCAAAAATACCATTACAAAATTACTTATATAGCTAATTATTACAATTTATATTGCTTTGGCCACCTCATGCGACGAGTTGACTCACTGGAAAAGACTCTGATGCTGGGAAAGGTTGGGGGCGGGAGAAGAAGGGGATGACCGAGAATGAGATGGCTGGATGGCATCACCGACTCTGTGGACGTGGGTTTGAGTGTACTCCGGGAGTTGGTGATGGACAGGGAGGCCTGGCATGCTGTGATTCATGGGGTCGCGGAGAGTCGGACACGACTGAGCGACTGAACTGAACTGAACTGAACTGAATAGATTAAAATTTAAATTGATAATTACTAGAACTGAATATTAATTTACTGACAATGACCTTTTTGGGTTTCCCTGGTGGCTCAGATGGTAAAGAATCCATCTGTAATCTGGCAGGCCTAGGTTTGATCCCTGGGTTGGGACGATCCCTTGAAGGAGGGCATGGCAACCTACTCCATTATTCTTGCCTGGAGAATCCCCATGGACAGAGGGGCCTGGTGGGCTACAGTCCATGGGGTCACAAAGAGTTAGACACGACTGAGTGACTAAGCACAAATAATGACCTTACCTTTTTATTAAGCACTGCTGCTGCTGCTAAGTTGCTTCAGTCGTGTCTGACTCTGTGTGACCCTGTAGACGGAAGCCCACCAGGCTCCCCCGTCCCTGGGATTCTCCAGGCAAGAACACTGGAGTGGGTTGCCATTTCCTTCTCCATTTATTAAACACTATATTGTTCAACATCAAGTAAATAGAATTTCTTTAGAAGTCCATGATGATCCCTACACCCTGCCTACATCATAGCACTGAATTTAAGCTAAATCAGAACATCACCACTGAGGCAAAGTTTTGTGAGTTTCAAAACTTCAAGCCCTGAAAAACTCAGGACACAAAGCTAATGCCTTGAAAAATGAAAGAAGCCCAGGTCATCTATACTTTAGAAAAGATAACATTTAACAGGTTAGAGGAAAGCAGAGGAAGTGAGGGAGGGGATGAAGGACGGAGATTGGTAGGGAAAAAACAGCTAACTAGAAATGACCACATGGCCCAGGAGAGAGGGCCCCAGCTCCACCCCGTCTTGCATATCAGCTGTCTTTGCAACAGTCTCAGCAAAACAACATCGCTTCAACATCCCAGATGCCTCTGAGTGTGCCCGTTCTGTCATTAGAGGGGCAGAGTCCTTCTGGTTGGTTTATGGGTGCTGTGCGGTGAAACTTGCTAGTTTGCTAATCAGTGTCTGCTTATACGTGCCGAGACTTTTCCAAGCTCCATTTGAATTATGCTGGACTAGCCTTCTCAGGATATACCTAATCCTTTTAAGTGTGTTCTTGCCTGGAGAATCCCCATGGACAGAGGGGTCTGGCAGGCTATATAGTGCATGGGGTCGCAAAGAGTTGGACACAACTGAGAGAATAAGCACACACACACAGGGCCCTAGCTACCGAGGAGTGCAGGAGGGCTGTGCGCCCCAGAAGAACAGAGTAAACCAGCTTTCCCTGGAGTCTGGGCAGAGATGGAACGGGCACTGATACATTAGCACAGAGGTGTAGGTGGTGGAAGAAAGAAAAAAAAAGTTTTTTTTTTTTGTTTTTCGTTTTTTAGGCTTCAGGGGATTTGCCTCATATTCTCTGAATTTCTCCTTTATCTTATCTATCTCTCACTACTCTCCACATGCTTATCTAGAAGCACACTGACAGGATGGTCAAAATCAATGTTTTCTCCTCCCAATACATCAAGGTCCCAACACAAGGATAATACGAAAAATATTACAAATTACGATTTTAGATTCCACAGGGGTAGATTTCTGACACCTATATCAACCAAGTGATGAGGATTTGAATTCAGCACAGTGCTTCTTTTCACAGTACTAGATATGATCACATTTTGTACAAATTAGTATCTTTCAAGAAGTCAAATACTCACTATATAATTGCTAACTCATACGCAAACCCTCCTTGACAAAGAGATAAAAATGATTTCAACATTAGGTCGCTATTACATTATCATTGTGAAAATCTTGAACAATTTGAATCTTTATATTAAAAAAAGTGTACATAGAAAGTAGAATACTTTTTATCCCAAAAGTTTACTCAATAATAGAATAATTATGTAATAATAGAGATACCAAGGGAACATTTCATGCAAAGATGGGCTCAATAAAGGACAGAAATGGTATGGACCTAACAGAAGCAGAAGATTTTAAGTAGAGGTGGCAAGAATACACAGAAGAACTGTACAAAACAGATCTTCATGACCAAGATAATCATGATGGTGTGATCACTGACCTAGAGTCAGACATCTTGGAATGTGAAGTTAAGTGGGCCTTAGAAAGCATTACTATGAACAAAGCTAGTGGAGGTGATGGAATTCCAGTTGAGCTATTTCAAATCCTGAAAGATGATGCTGTGAAAGTGCTGCACTCAATATGCCAGCAAATTTGCAAAACTCAGCAGTGGCCACAGGACTGGAAAAGGTCAGTCTTCATTCCAATCCCAAAGAAAGGCAATGCCAAAGAATGCTCAAACTACCGCACAATTGCACTCATCTCACACGCTAGTAAAGTCATGCTCAAAGTTCTCCAAGCCAGGCTTCAGCAATATGTAAACCGTGAACTCCCAGATGTTCAAGCAGGTTTTAGAAAAGGCAGAGGCCACCAGAGATCAAATTGCCAACATCTGCTGGATCATGGAGAAAGCAAGAGAGTTCCAGAAAACCATCTATTTCTGCTTCATTGACTATGCCAAAGCCTTTGACTGTGTGGATCACAAGAAACTGTGGAACATTCTGAAAGAGATGGGAATACCAGACCACCTGACCTGCTTTTTGAGAAAACTATATGCAGGTCAGGGAGCAACAGTCAGAAATGTACATGGAACAACAGACTGGTTCCAATTAGGAAAAGGAGTACGTCAAGGCTGTATATTGTCACCTTGCTTATTTAACATATATACAGAGTACATCATGAGGAACGCTGGGCTGGGAAAAGCACAAGCTGGAATCAAGATTGCCGGGAGAAATATCAATAACCTCAGATATGCAGATGACACCACCCTTATGGCAGAAAGTGAAGAGGAACTCAAAAGCCTCTTGATGAAAGTGAAAGAGGAGAGTGAAAAGGTTGGCTTGAAGCTCAACATTCAGAAAACAAAGATCATGGCATCTGGTCCCATCACTTCATGGGAAATAGATGGGGAAACAGTGGAAACAGTGTCAGACTTTATTTTTTAGGGGTCCAAAATCACTGCGGATGCTGATTGCAGCCATGAAATTAAAAGACACTTACTCCTTGGAAGGAAAGTTATGACCAACCTAGATAGCATATTAAAAAGCAGAGACACTACTTTGCCAACAATGGTCCATCTAGTCAAGGCTATGGTTTTTCCCGTGGTCATGTATGGACATGAGAGTTGGACTGTGAAGAAAGCTGAGTGCCGAAGAATTGATGCTTTTGAACTGTGGTGTCTGGAAAAGACTCTTGAGAGTCCCTTGGACTGCAAGGAGATCCAACCGTCCATTCTAAAGGAGATCAACCCTGGGTGTTCATTGGAAGGACTGATGCTAAAGCTGAAACTCCAATATTTCGTCCACCTCATAAGAAGAGTTGATTCACTGGAAAAGAGTCTGATGCTGAGAGGGATTGGGGGCGGGAAGAGAAGGGGACAACAGAGAATGAGATGGCTGGATGGCATCACCGACTCGATGGACATGAGTTTGGGTGAACTCTGGGAGTTGGTGATGGACAGGGAGGCCTGGCGTGCTGTGATTCATGGAGTCGCTAAGAGTTGGACACAACTGAGCGACTGAACTGAAGGACCAAAATGAATAAATATAAGTTTATCTTGAGAGCTATTCACATATATGATTTTGAACACCAAGATAAGTGGTCTAAGCTTAAATCTGCTCCCACACCTGTTTGACGGGATCTAGAGTTCCTTCAGGGCAGGATCACAGGTACCAGTGCCCATGGGGCCAGACAGGAAATGTAAATAAGAGCACCAGGCTAGGATTAAGGCAAGAGCAAGTGGTGTTTATCCTGGGAAGTGGCGATTACGTGACTCCATAAAGGATGCAGCTGCTTCTCAGTCCTTGCTGGTTCTTTCAAACAGAGGGGCCCAGCGTTGCCAAAGCTTTTTTTTTTAAAAGAAGAACACTGTAAGATGACCAAATACTGTTTGGACATGCACAACCCCTAGGTTTTTCCCAGATAGCAGCGACATTCGAAGAAGTCAGGGGTGATAACGGTTAGTTTCTCATCCGCAGACTCCCTACAAGTTCTAAAAAGAAGGCCCCTTTTAGACCAAAATATGCTACAGACAGACTTTGAGACAAACACTGAGTGTCCCACGAAGAAAGGACAAATGAATACACTGTGTAGCTTTCTAGAAGGCTCACTCTGGCCTGTTAGGTTAGCAGTGTGTTTTAGTCTGAATGTAGAGGATTACCAGCCCCTGTCTGTGTGAGATGTATTTAAAGAGTGAGAAGGGAAAGGAAAGAAACCTTCTAATATAAACGAAGAAGGAGCATGCAGAGAGTTAAAGGCTCTAATGACTACCTGGCAGCTGTTCCCGTTCTATAGCCAGTTACCCACCCCTCCGCTGTGTGGGGCAGGGCGTAACAGCTGGGCCTGGAGGGGTTTTTGCTGTGAGGGCGTACCTCTTAGCATTTTGGCAGAGAGAGGTCTCACAATATGCCCACTTCATGGCATAGCTTGAGTCTTTAAGTATTCTTGATACTAAAGTATTTTACTGTTTTCCAACTTCTAATTGCTGTATTCATTCAACTTTTTAAAAGGGGTCCCATGTAAGACTTATTGAATCATGATCTTTGGGAGTTGAGTCTAATCATACAGATTTTTGAGGCAGGAGAATGGTTCAGGAGGGAAGGAACATATGTATACCTACGGTTGATTCATGTTGATGTATGGCAGAAACCAGCACAACATTGTGGGGTAATAATCTTATAATTAAACATACGTAAATTTTTAAAAATTATACGAATTTTTTAAATCTCCACAGACAGTTATGAATCATATTAAAAATTGCTACTCCATGTGTTAATTGGATCAAACAGTCAATAAAAGGCATAAGTGGTTTAAAACTGTGTCCCACTATGCAGGATTCATTAAGAGAAAAAGATAAATGACAGGAAACAATGAGAGGGGTGGTAAGGAGACCATGTATACAGGATGTCCCTCACGGGGTCCAAATCCCCAGCCTTGATCCCTTGAGTGCCATTCTTGTATCCCATTATCTTTATTTCAGGCTTTCTTTACCTTTTATTTTCCTTTGTTCTCTTAACAACCTTTCCCCCTCCCTTTGTACAATCAGTCTTATTTTCTCATGGTTTTGCTCACTTTAATCGACTCTCTCGACTTTACCAATGCAATCACTTCTCAACTTACTACTTCTCTAAAAACTCTGTAAAACAAATAGCCCATGTTTGTATTCTATAGCTCGACTGTGGTGGTGGCCATGTAACTCTCTATAAGTCTGTCAAAACTCATAGAATTGCACACCTGAAAAAGATGAATTTTACTAAATGTAAACCATAGTTCAATAAACTTATTAAATTATGTATTTTTAAATATTCTATTTTCAGTTCCATAAGCTTCTCTCTGAATCTATAAAGAAATAATAAGGAAAGGAGAAGCAGAAAATAGTGGGTATAAATTTTGTGATACTAATTGAAATAGCATTTTTATTTGTGTTTCAATATACCTTTACCAAGCTGAATAGTTAAAAATAAATCCAGACACATAGCTTTTCTTTTACCCTGAAATTGGGACTATTGGCACCACCAATGGAGTGTGGCCAAAGGGACCTAAATTAGGAAAGAAGTGGTAAAGACACCTCGTTACTATTTTACAGTTTGAGATTCAAGTTCCTCTTGGATTGAAAGAAAAGAATAATCTTCCCCTTGCTGCCAAATTTTTTTAAAAGGAGAAAAATTACCCCTTTTAGATAGAGATGAATTGGAGTCTTTCTTTGATAGTAGGTAGGGGTTTCTCTGGTGGTTCAGATGGTAAAGAATCTGCCTACAGTGCAGTATTCTTACCTGGAGAACCCCATGGACAGAGGAGCCTGGCAGGCTGCCCAAAGTGTTGCAGAGTCAGACAGGATTGAGTGACTAACACTTTTCACTTTTCGGTCCTCCCCTAGAGTCATCAGCACAGCTATTAGACGGTAAAAGGATAATACAAATAGTAAAATCTGATAAATATCTATCTTCCTCAGAATTGTTTCATGAGGTGTTTTTATCACTAGAATTATAATGAGAGTCCTGGAACTGTTGATGAGATTGTGGAAATGATTCATTAGGTTATGCAGCTATTACAGGGCTCTAATCCCATAAATTGTCTTTAGTGACCTAACTTGGCTGAATTCTAATTACAATAGGTCATATTAATTTAATAAAGGTTTCAATGTCCATGCAGATTTGGAGGTAAAATAACTTCTAGAAACATTATTTCTAATTTCATTTGTGACTATATACTCATGATTAATTGCTAATGAGATTCCATGAGTGGAATTGTTTGTGTTGGACATTGGGAGATTTGTTTTAGTAGAACAATGTAAAACATTGCCACTTGCCATTTTGTTTCTCTCAGTAGAAGTTAAATCCTTTCTGTGCATTTTTTTTTTCTATATCCACATCTAACTCTGCTCTTATTTCCAGGTTACACTGTCAACTGCCTCCATTTTCCAATAGCATGGCATTCGAAAGACATATGTATATATTCCTACTGACTCTCAGTACAGTTCAGTCACTCAGTGGTGTCCGACTCCTTACAACCCCACAGACTGCAGCACGCCAGGTTTCCCTGTACATCACCAACTCCCGGAGTTTGCTCAAACTCATATTCATCGAGTTGGTGCTGCCATCCAACCATCTCATCCTCTGTCCTCCCCTTCTCCTCCCGCCTTCAAACTTTCCCAGCATCAGGGTCTCTTCCATGAGTCGGTTCTTTGCATCAGGTGGCCAAAGTATTGGAGTTTCAGCTCTAGCATCAGTTCTTCCAATAAACATTCAGGACTGAATTCCTTTACGGTTTACTGGCTTGAGCTCCTTGCAGTCCAAGGGACACTCAAGAGTCTTCTCCAACACCACAGATCAAAAGCATCAATTCTTTGCTGCCAGGCTTTCTTTATGGTCCAAGGTTCACTTCCATACATGACTACTGGTAAAACCATAGCCTTGACTAGACGGACCTTTGTCAGCAAAGTAATGTCTCTGCTTTTTAATATGCTGTCTAGGTTGATCATAGCTTTTCTCCCAAGGAGTAAGCGTCTTTTAATTTCATGGCCATAGTCACCATATGCAGTGATTTTGGAGCCCAAGAATGTAAAGTTTGCCAACATTTGCATTATTTCCCCTAGATGCTTGCCATGAAGTGATGGGATGGGATGGCATGATCTTGGTTTTTTAAATGTTGAGTTTTAAGCCAACTTTTTCATTCTTCTCTTTCATTTTCATCAATAGGCTTTTTAGTTCTTCACTTTCTGCCTTAAGGGTGGTGTCATCTGCATATCTGAGATTACTGATATTTCTGACCACAATCTTGATTCCAGCTTGTGCTTCATCCAGCCCAGCATTTCTCATGATGTACTCTGCATATAAGTTAAATAAACAGGGTGACAATATACAGCCTTGATGTACTCATTTCCCTATTTGGAACCAGTCTTTTGTTCCATGTCCAGTTCCAACTGTTGCTTCCTGACCTGCATACAGATTTCTCAGGAGGTAGGTCAGGTGGACTGGTATTCTCATGTTTAAGAATTTTCCACAGTTTGTTGTGATCCATACAGTCAAAGGTTTTGGCATAATCAATAAAGCAGAAGTAGATGCTTATCTGGGACTCTTGCTTTTTTAATGATCCAACAGATGTTTGCAATTTGATCTCTGGTTCTTCTGCCTTTTCTAAATCCAGCTTGAACATCTGCAAGTTCACAATTCACATACTGTTGGAGCCTGGCTTGGAGAATTTTGAGCATTAATTTGAAAGTGTGAGATGAGTGCAATTGTGCAGTAGTTTGAGCATTTTTTGGCATTTCCTTTCTTTGTTATTGAAATGAAAATTGACCTTTTCCAATTCTGTGACCACTGCTGAGTTTTCCAAATTTGCTGACATATGAGTGCAGCACTTTCAGAGCATCATCTTTTAGGATTTGAAATAACTCAACTGGAATTCCATCACCTCCACTAGCTTTGTTCATAGTGATGCTTCCTAAGGCCCATTGACTTCACATTCCGGACTGTCTGGCTCTAGGTGAGTGATCACACCATCGTGATTATCTGGGTCATGAAGATCTTTTTTGTATAGTTCTTCTGTGTATTCTTGCCACCTCTTCTTAATGTCTTCTGCTTCTGTTAGGTCCATACAATTTCTGTCCCTTATTGAAAACATCTTTGCATGCAATGTTCCCTTGGTATCTCTAATTTTCTTGAAGAGATCTCTAGTCATTCTCATTCTATTTTTTTCCTCTATTTCTTTGCATTGATCGCTGAGGAAGGCTTTCTTATCTTTCCTTGCTATTCTCTGGGTGCTTGATGTTATACAATTCTTTCTGTTAATGTAATAAGGAAGTAAATGAGTAAATGTTGATTAGAATGTGGATAGATGAACTTCTTGTTCCAGAATATAGATTAGATACTTGTTTACTCCTCCCCCTGGAGAAGGGAATGGCTACTCATCCAGTATTCTGGCCTGGAGAATTCCATGAACTGTTAAATTCAGGCAGTCGCAAAGTGTTGGACACGACTGAGTGACTTTCACTTCACTTTCACTTCACTTACTCCTCCCACTTCGCACCTAAACACTGAATGACTGTAAATGTATTAAATTAGAGACAAATTCATTAAAGTTCTGATAATGGAATGAGGGGAAGTATTGAACTAGAATAAAAACACATTTCAGAAAGATTAAGCAAAAGTATCCAAAGGAGAAAAATGCAACAAAAGAAGGAAATTTTGTTTCTTGTTGTACTTTGTTCTTTTGTTTGTTTTCTATGGAGAAATGTCCTAGAGTTGATAAATTAACAAGTCAGAATAAGAGTAGAGAAACAAAATGAGATAATTGATCAAAACCTACAACTGCATAGCAGCACAAATCAATATCTCCAGCTATCAGAGCATTTATGCTTGTCCCTGGACAGGCACATACCAACTAAGTAAACTGAAAATTGGCCCAGAGGAAACTAGAGTTGTAAGCCTGGAAGTTATCTACTGTCACATGACCAGCTTCTCCAAAAGTGTTTTAAGCAATAACCATTGTATCTTATCATGAAAATTTGGGGTCAGGATTTGGGGCAGCACAGTTCTCCTACAGCAAAAGGGACATTACGTCAGCTGCAATAGCTGGCAACCGCATTGGGCTTGAAAATCCAATAAGGCTTCACTCACATCCCTGGTATCTAAGGATTCCTCCGCATGGATGCTCTCACTCCACAAGGCTGGTTGGGGCTTCCTCACAGTATGGTGGCCTTTGGATAGTGGGCCTTCATATAGGGCCACGGGCTTCTAATTGGTGAAGATAGAAACTGCAGCAATTTCTGCTGTATTCTATTGGTCAAACATGGACCAGGGATGGAAAGCCCAGGTTCCTGAAAGAGGATAAATAACCTCTATAATTAATAAAATCAAGGAAGTCATATCGCAAGCTAGCAGGTAGAATGAAAAGTATTTTTGTTACCAATTGTGGAAACACATATCCTGCCCTCTGGCCCCAGTTCCTTCCCTCGGGTAAAATACACTTACCCCTCTCCCTAAAATCTCCTGCTATTACAGCATCAGGCCCAGCCTTGAGGACCAGGATTTCTTTATCTAAATTGGGTCAAGGTGAGAATAAGTTTCTTCAAACACAGTTCTTTGGGTGCAGCATCTTCACTTCAGAGATATATGAATAAAAACCAAAAAGGTGTCTTCCCCTACTGTCACCCAACATAATGGGGAAACAGAGACAGAATAGCTGAAGTAGACCTTCTCATTACGAAAGGGGGTATAGGAGGCACACAGTAGTCACTTATCCATAACAACTTTAAAATCCACTGAGCTTATGTCATCAATTCCTACTGCTCTGTGGACAAGCAGTGTCTTTTAATTTATATCTATCTCTGCTCCCATGGAGAGGTTCTTCTCAGAGTGTGATCTCCCGTTCCATTTTATGTTGCATAAACCAATTCAGGTGAGTGGTCTTCTCTGCTTGTGTCTTGCCTGTAAAAGTTTGGGGGCCCAACATTTGCTTCTTTTCATTTTAAACTCAAACTTGCACAGTTACTATAAAATGAATGTGCCTTTCCTGTATATCAAATTACAATGTATTCCACATCCATTCCTCTGCTGATGAGCACTTAGATGCTTCTGTATCTTGGCTATTGTAAATAGTGTTGCAATGGATATGAAAGTCACTCAGTCACGTCTGACTCTGTGATCGCATGGACTGTAGCCCCTCAGGCCCCTCTGACAGTGGGGATTCTCCAGGTAAGTATACTGGAGTGGGTTGCCATGCCCTCCTCCAGGGGATCTTCCCAACCCAGAGATCAAATCCTGGTCTCAAGCACTGCAGACAGATTCTTTACCAACTGAGCCACCAGAGGGTGCATATATCTTTTTGAATTAGTATTTTTGGTTTCTTTGGATAAATACCCAGAGCAGTGTTGCTAGATTATATGGTAGTCCTATTTTTAATTTTTTAAGACATCTCCATACTATTTTCCATAGTGGCTATACCAATTTGCTTTCCCACAAGTGCATGAGGGTTTACTTTTCGCCACATACTTGCCAATACTTGTTTTTTCTTATCTTTTTGATATCAGCCATTCTGACTGTGATTTTGATTTGCATTTTCCCTAATATTAGTGGTGCTGAACATCTTCTCACGTGTTTGTTGGCTATATGTGTGTCTTGTATGGAAAACTGTCTATTCAGGTCCTCTGCCCATTTTTAAATTGCATTTCTTTGTTTGTTTGTTTTGATGTTGAGTTGCATTAGTTCCTTGTATGTTTCGGATGTCAGCCCTTTATCAGACATATCAGTTGCACATATCTTCTTCCATTCATTAGGTGGCCTTTTGGTTTTTGTTGATAGTTTCCTTTGTTGTGCAAAAGCTTTTTAGTCTGATGTAATCTCATTTGCTTATTTTTACTTTTGTTTCTCTTGACTGAGGAGATACATCCAAAAAAATGTTAAGACCAATGTCAAAAAGTTTACTGCTAATTTTCTTCTAGAAGTTTTATGGTTTCAGCTCTTACATTTAAATCTTGAATCCATTTTGAGTTTATTTTTGTATTTTGTATGAAAAAGTAATCCAGTTTGATTCTCCTGCATGCAGCTGTCCAGTTTTCCTCCCACACCATTTTTTGAAGAGACTGTCTTTTCCTCATCATTTATTATCACCTCTTCTGTTGTACATTAGTGGCCCATTTAAGTGTGGGTTCATTTCTGGACTTGCTATTCACATAGATCTTCATTGACCTACACATTTGTTTTTGTGTTAGTGCCATACTGTTTTGACTATTGTAGCTTTGTAGTATCTAGTTTGAAATCAGAGACATGATGCCTTCTATTTTGTTCTTTATTTTCAAGATTGTTTTGGCTATTCAGGGTTTTTGTGTTTCCATAAAACTTTTAGAACTATTTGTTCTGGTTCTGTGAAGAAAATGCCATTGGCAGGTTGATAGCAATTGCACTAAATCTCTAGATTGTCGTGGATGGCTGTTTTGACAATATTAATTCTTCCAGTCCATTAACATGGCATATCTTTCTGTTTTGTGGCATCTTCATTTATTCCCCTCAGTATCTCAATTTTCTGAATCCAAATCTTTTACCTTCTTAGTTAGATTTATTCTGAGGTATTTTATTCTCTTTGATGCAATTGTGAATGTGATTATTTTCTTAATTTTTCTTTCTGATAGTTTATTGTTAGTGTAGAGTCTTCACTTTCACTTTTCACTTTCATGCATTGGAGAAGGAAATGGCAACCCACTCCAGTGTTCTTACCTAGAGAATCCCAGGGATGGGGGAGCCTGGTGAGCTGCCGTCTATGGGGTTGCACAGAATCAGACACGACTGAAATGACTTAGTAGCAGCAGTAACAGAAACACAACATATTTTTGCATGTTAAGTTTTAATCTTGCAAGTTTACCAAATTCCTTGATGAATTCTAGTAGTTTTATCATGGTGTCTTTAAGTTTTCTGTGTATAGAATCATATCACCCATAAACAATGGCAATTTACTACTTCCTTCCCAGTTGAATTCCTTTTATTTCATCTTGTCTGATTGCTGTGGCCAAAGCTTCCACTGTTATGTTGAATAAAAGCGGCGACAGTGGGCATTACTCTGCCATGAAAAATGACTGAAAGCTTTTCGTGTGGACAAACATGGATGGACATAGAAGGTATTATGCTATGTGAAATAAGTCAGACACAGACAAGTACTATATGATTGCACTTACATGTAGAATCTAAAAAACAAAATGAACATAATCAAAGAGAAACAAAGTCATGCTTACAGAAAATTAACTCCTGGTTGCTAGATGAGGTGTGATGAGAAATAGGTGAGGGAGATTAGGAGGTATAAACTTTCAGTTACAAAATAAATGAATCACAGTTATGAAACGTAAAGTGTGGAGAATGTAGTCAATAATTATGTCATATTTTTGTATGGTGACAGGTGACAATTAGACTTAGCATGGTGATCATTTTGAAATGTAGAAGAATACTGAGTCACTTTTCTGTGTACCACAAATTAACATATGTTAAAGGTCAGTTATACTCAAAAACAAGTAAGCAAATGAATAGAAAAAGAGGTTAGATTTGTGGCTACTGGAGTCAGATGTTGGGGGGGGGTGGATTTGATAAAAGTAGTCAAAATGTACAAGCTTCCAATTATCCAATTATTTTTTTTTTCAGTTCCAATGGTTTTATTTAGTTTCCATATAATTATCTAATTATAATATAAATAAGTACTAAGAATGTAATGAATGACATGTTAAGATAATTAACTGCTGTATGTCACAAATGAACACTGTTAAGAGAGTAAATCCCAAGAGTTCTCATCATAAAGCAAGCATTTTTTTCATTTCTGTACTGTTTTACCTATATGAGATGATGGATGTTCATTAAACCCGTGGTAATCATTTCATGATGTATGTAAATCAAATAATTATGTTGTACACCTTAAACTTATGTAGTGCTCTATGTCAATTATATCTCAATAAAACTGAAATAACAATGTGAAAAAATAAAAATTTATAATGCACTCCAGTAGACAAAGGCCACACCTACAAATATCTCCAAGACCACTTCCCTCTACTTTAGTTTGTGAATTAGAGTGTCATGGAACAAATTACTTAAGATCCTTAGAAGCTCTTTTGTCAAATTGAGAGGTCAAAACACTACCATTTTAAATTTCCTGAGGCCCTAACAAAGGGTCTTCCAGGAACGAACATCCTTGACTTGAATTTGAGGTCACATTTTATAGGCAAGCACCTAGGTTTGAGCTTGGCTCTATATCCAGAGAGCCCTGGAGACTTTGTACTTTGTACAATTCAAGAAGCTAACAATGAGAACCAGTTTTATTATTTACCCTGGCAAGTCCTAAGTTAGAAATAGTTCTTAATTCTATTTGAAAATGAAATGGCTCTTTTTTGTTAATTTCTCTCACCTTGCTTCAAAATATGTACTTAAATGAAGTCAGTTAGCATTTTCAATATTCTGCTTGCAAACACCCACAGCTGGATCCATGAGTTAGATACATTTCTGTCTTCCATGATAACATAGGTGCAGTGTTGTCTAACATTCCACCAACAACTGAAACAGGCTGAATTTTTTCAGCCCCCAAGAAGAAAAATTGTCACTGCCTTTCTATTCTCCACAATAGGCTCTTGCCCCTTTTGCAGGCCTTCACCTGTATTTGATCATTAAGTCAAAAACTCATTTGTAAGGCTTTTGTTAGTGCAAAAGACACTAATTTTATTACAGCTGATTGCTTGTTTCAGTGTGATTAATTGACAGCCCCAGCTGCTGCTCTTTGAGTCCACCATGACTAGTCCCCTTGCTACTCATGGCCAGTAATTGAGTGTGGCTGGGGAGCTACGGCATGTTCATCTATATGGCAACATACAATGATTTAGTGACTTAAAATCACAACCATTTTTTCATAATTCTTGGGATGAGGATTTGAGCAGAGATTTCTCGGGCAGTGCTTCTGCTCCATGCAGTATTGGCTGGAGTCAGTCTCTCAACTGCATTTCTGCTATCTGGACTGAGAAAGAAGATCCAAAAAGTCAGTTCACATGTTTGGCACCACTGTGCTCTTCCATGTGGACTTTTTTTCTTTTTGTGGCTAAAATGGACTTCCTCATGGTCATCTCAGTGTATTCAGACTTCTTATGTGACCTTTCATTTCCAAAAGACATCGTTAATAAGCAGTGAAGGAACACGCTACAGACCTAAGGCTCAGTCACAGAAGTTATACACAATCACTTATGTTGCATTCTATCAGCCAAAGCAGCCCCAGCACATTCTGATACAAAAGAGAAACAAATTCCACATTTGATGGGAGTGTGTGTGTTATATTTGATGGAAATACAACACTTGGATCTTCTGCCACAGGGAAAGTCACTGATTGACATCCACAGCTGCTGCACTGTGAACCAGCACGATACACACACAGAGGTCACACCACCACTATACGCAGGCTCCCAGCCAATGAAAGAGTGACAGAGACACTGGGGAAGGTCTATCCTACAAGATATGGGGATTCTCAGGCAGCCTCCTTTGAACTGTGAGTTCCTCAAGAGCCTGACATAAAAGTTGCTCTCCTAAACCAGTTCCATTCTCGATCTATTGCATTATTCATTGTATATTGACTCTTTTTTATTTCTTCTAAGTCCTTATTGAGTCTTTCTTCCATCTTCTCGGTCCTTTTCTCCAGGTTATTTATCTGTAACTCCATTTTGCTTTCAAGATTTTGGGTCATTTTCACCATCAGGATTTGAAATTCTTTATCAGAACACTGGATTCTTATATTCCACTTGGTCGTGGAGTGTCTCTTCCCAGCTGCTCCAGCAGGTCGCAGCCGCTGTGCCTTGCCTTGGGCGAGGGGTATCTCCTCAGGGCCGCCCCTCCTGCTTTGAATGTGGATCAGCTCCTTTCGGCCCTCCGGTGCCCAAGCAGCCACCACCTCCTGAGCGTGGTGCAGCTCCTCTCGGCCACCGCCCTGGCCCTGGGCGCGGGGTAGATCCTCTCAGACACGATTCTGCACGTGGTCGGTTGTGCCGGAGCCGGGCGTCCCATGGATGTAATTTAATACAAGGAACTATACATTTACATTGATTTGCTGTCTAGAAATGTCATTTCATATAGATATGGGATATTATTTAGCCTTTGGCATTAATTTAATGTAACATTAAATAAGTGATAATTAAATTTTCTTAAAAAAAAAAAAGTTCCATTCTCTAGCTCCAGAAGAATGAATACATTTTCTGGCTCTCATTAATACGTTGGTTAGTTCAAATATGTATATGATGTTGGGAGGGTGACAATACAAGCTTGTTATTTCTTTGATTATAAAAGAAGTTAACTAGGAAAATGAAAAAGAAGAAAATATTCTAAGAAAAAAAATGGGGAGGGGGAAGTGCCCAACATTATTACTATGGTTTGGAGTCCTAACAAATGAGAGTGTGTATTATAAAATTATAGGTATAAATTGATTGGAGGGTGATTAGCTGGGCAGATGGACGATGCTTGAATTTTTTCACCCTTTCCTTTAAACCTGAAGTTCCTCAAGACAGGCTATTGGGACTGGCAGAGTGAAAAAGAAATTATTCACTCTCTTACGGAAATGCACATATTACTTTTATGAATATTTTTATTATTATTTTTCTATATATAGGTCTTTTGTTTATTTAGGTAGATATATTCCTACGTATTTTATTCTTTTCGTTGCAACAGTGAATGGAATTGTTTCCTTACTTTCTCTATTTTCTCATTATTAGTGTATAGGAATGCAAGGGATTTCTGTGTGTTGATAGTATATTCTGCAGCTTTACTATATGCATTGATTAGCTCTAGTAATTTTCTGGTAGAGTCTTTAGGGTTTTCTGTGTAGAGGATCATGTCATCTGCAAACAGTGAGAGTTTTACTTCTTCTTTTCCAATTTAGATTCCTTTTAGGTCTTTTTATGCTCTGATTGCTGTGGCCAAAACTTCCAAAACTATATTGACTAGTAGTGGTGAGAGTGGGCACCCTTGTCTTGTTCCTGACTTTAGGGGAAATGCTTTCAGTTTTTCACCATTGAGGATAATGTTTGCTGTGGGTTTGTCATATATAGCTTTTATTATGTTAAGGAATGTTCCTTCTATTCCCACCTTCTGGAGGGTTTTGATCATAAATGGATGTTGAATTTTGTCAAAGGCTTTCTCTGCCTCTATTGAGATAATCATATGGTCTTTAGTTTTCAATTTGTTAATGTGGTGTATTACACTGATTGATTTGCGGATATTGAAGAATCCTTGCACCCCTGGGATAAAGTCCACTTGGTCATGATGTATGATATTTTTAATGTGTTGTTGAATTCTGATTGCTAGAATTTTGTTAAGGATTTTTGCATCTATGTTCATCAGTGATATTGGCCTGAAGTTCTCTTTTTTTGTGGCATCTTTGTCAGGTTTTGGTATAAGGGTGATGGTGGCCTCATAGAATGAGTTAGGAAGTTTACCGTCCTCTGCAATTTTCTGGAAGAGTTTGAGTAGGATAGGTGTTAGGTCTTCTCTAAATTTTTGGTAGAATTCAGATGTGAAGCCATCTGGACCTGGGCTTTTGTTTGCTGGAAGATTTCTGATTACAGTTTCAATTTCCATGCTTGTGATGGGTCTGTTAAGATTTTTCTATTTCTTCCTGGTTCAGTTTTGGAAAGTTGTACTTTTCTAAGAATTTGTCCATTGCTTCCAAGTTGTCCATTTTATTGGCATATAATTGCTGATAGTAGTCTCTTACTTTTATGAATATTTTTTAAATTTGAAAGTAATGACTATCAAGCAGAAATAAGGAAGGACCAGCTGGACTCAGTTTGGATATGGAAATGCTCCCATCTTCCATCAAAGGTACGGACCCCCCATTCCAACAACAATGGTGATCAATCTAACTTTACTGGCTTTTAGTGTAACAGAGAAGAACAATCCCAGCTTCATATTGGATCTATTCTGTTAGCACTAACCTTTGTGCCTATGGTCATTCTGGCTCTATACTTTTGTAAAAAAAAAAAAAAAAAATGTTGCCTATAGCCTGAAATATACACAATAGCCCATTCTCAAGGCTTTGACTCTCAGGTTTGACCTTTAAAGGTACAACACTTTTCATTCATATAGATATGAAAAGTTGTGGAACAGAGAACAGCACTTTTCTTTTTCGAGGTTTATAGGAACATTGTGACCAGACCTTTGTGGACAGCTGCAAGAACAAATGATTCTGGCAGCAAGAAGTTTGCAACAGCGGGCCGCATCTCCTCTTGAGTGAGATGGTTACTTGGGATACTAGTCTACCAACTTCTCAGTTTGCTGGATTTCCAAATAAAGTTACTGTTCTTTGCTCCAGTACTTCATCTCTCAGTTTATTTGCCTGTCATGCAGTGAGCAGTAGGAACTTTGTAACAGTTTTGTCAACTGTTCAGGGTAGGGCTAGAATGTCTCCCAGGCTCTTTCCAGTTCCATGGTTTAGGAAGATTATTAAAACTCCATGTGGATTGGGCCATTTCTGCTTTTAATTCTAAAGCTGTAATCATATTTCATGTAGATGTGATTCAAATGCAATCTATATTATATATATATATAGTAAAAAAGAAATCATCACAGTACCTCTAACAATTACACTGCACTAGTCATATTCTATGAGAAGAGCATGGCAACCCTCTCCAGTATTCTTAGAGAATCTCATGGACAGAGGAGCCTGGAGGACTGCAGTCCACAGGATCACAGAGTCAGACATGACTGAAGCAACTCATGCAGCCATATTCTATACAGCCTCAATTGAAATTCCAATCTCATGAATAGAGAGTACTCTTTATTTTTTACACTTAAGTGTAAGAGGCAAACAGATGGAGTAAGATAGAACATCTTTACAATCATAAAAACCACGTTATTGACCTAATTAGCTTATACATAAACATACACTCATTCAATAAACACCACCAAATTTATGGGCAGACATGCTATATAAAAGTTCCAAATGTTTCTTCTTTAAGTGGAATGTTTTGATATTGACACATTTTATTTATACATTTAATTACTCATAATTTTGAATGGAAAATGATTTGGATAACATGAAAATCTTAAAGAAAATAAACACCAGAGTTCTGTCTAAAGAGATGATTCCTTATATAGTGAGAAACAAGGAAACAAAGGGAATGGAAGCAAAGGGAAGAGAAGGGAAGGACAGGCTTTGCAGTGTCTTAAACCAGGCTGTTATTATCTTTATTCCCACACTGTTATAGCACTAACAGATGTTGGGAGGGATTGGGAGTGGGAGGAGACAGGGACGACAGAGAATGAGATGGCTGAATGGCATCACCAACTCAATAGACATGAGTTTGAGTGAGCTCCGGGAGTTGGTGATGGACAGGGAGGCCTGGCGTGCTGCGATTCATGGGGTCGCAAAGAGTCGGACACGAATGAGCAACTGAACTGAACTGAACAACTGTGTACTTTCACGTTTCAACAGCTGTGTTTTGTTATTCAATAAAATACTTCTTTGCAATTACTGATCTTCTAATTTTACCTTGAAAGACTGTGCAAATGAAAGAAATGAGCAGCACTGGTGGAAATAACTCAAAAGCATAATTTTTTTTTATATTAAAGACACTTGAAAGAAAAGAATTGGACATGTTCAGGAAATCTGTTTCTACACCTAAAGCTATGTGCAAAAGAACACATCTGAAAAATAGAGCTATGATTCCAAGTTGTGGTTTAACATCCAGGATTTCATAGGGTTATTAAGTATACCACAATATCTATTAAGTACTGACCTTTGCCACAGAAACTTGGCATGAACTGTTCTTTTCAGGAAACATACAGCAAGAGAACCTCTTGTTTCTGTTAAATTTATGCTGAATATTGAGCTGATCAAGCTGTGTTTATGGTAACTATCAAAATATAGACTGTGTAAAAACATGACAAATTATCCTTAAAAGGGAAAAGTGGAGTGATTAATTAAATGGTCTGAAAATTAACTTTCAATTAAGCCATTTTAATGAATTTTCTGGTGATTAAGCAACTCTTCACTTAGTTTGCCATGTTATTTCAAGAAAACCAGAAAAATCTATACTGATAAAGGAAATAAGAAGCATATCATAAACAAAGACATCCGCTCTGGATGAGATTTTATATATGTGATCTTTTCCTGCTTTAAATTCTTCAATAGCTAACTTGGCATCTAAGCAGTACTTACTATGCCAAGTACTGTTTTATAGGAGGTATATACAAAATCATTCTGTTCTCACAAGTACCATATGAGGTAGCCAGCATTATTACCCACATTTTTCATATAAGGAGACTAAGGCACAGAGAGGTAAATACCTTTTCATCAGTCACACATCCTCTCAGAGACTTTGGCTTAATATACAAAACCTACCTTGACGTGGTCCTCGCTCTCCTTGGGAACCAGTCTGTCCTTCTTCTCAAACCCTCAATGTCATCCATGCCAGCCTACTTCAGTTCCTTTAACAAGTGCTTAGTCACGATAACATGATCACTGACCTAGAGCCAGACATCTTGGAATGTGAAGTCAAGTGGGCCTTAGAAAGCATCACTACAAACAAAGCTAGTGGAGGTGATGGAATTCCAGTTGAGCTATTTCAAGTCTTGAAAGATGATGCTGTGAAAGTGTTACACTCAATATGCCAGCAGATTTGGAAAACTCAGCAGTGGTCACAGGACTGGAAGAAGTCAGTCTTCATTCCAATCCCAAAGAAAGGCAATGCCAAAGAATGCTCAAACTACCACACAATTGCACTCATCTCAAACGCTAGTAAAGTCATGCTCAAAATTCTCCAAGCCAGGCTTCAGCAATATGTAAACCGTGAACTCCCAGATGTTCAAGCAGGTTTTAGAAAAGGCAGAGGCACCAGAGATCAAATTGCCAACATCCGCTGGATCATGGATAAAGCAAGAGAGTTTCAGAAAAAACATCTATTTCTGCTTCATTGACTATGCCAAAGCCTTTGACTGTGTGGATCACAATAAACTGTGGAACATTCTGAAAGAGATGGGAATCCAAGACCACCTGACCTGCCTCTTGAGAAACCTGTATGCAGGTCAGGAAGCAACAGTTAGAACTGGACATGGAACAACAGACTGGTTCCAAATAGGAAAAGGAGTACGTCAAAGTTGTATATTGTCACCTTGCTTATTTAACTTATATGCAGAGTGCATCATGAGGAACGCTGGGCTGGAAGAAGCACAAGCTGGAATCAAGATTGCTGGGAGAAATATCAATAACCTCAGATATGCAGATGACACCACCCTTATGGCAGAAAGTGAAGAGGAACTCAAAAGCCTCTTGATGAAAGTGAAAGAGGAGAGTGAAAAGGTTGGCTTGAAGCTCAACATTCAGAAAACTAAGATCATGGCATCTGGTCCCATCGCTTCATGGGAAATAGATGGAAAAACAGTGGAAACAGTGTCAGACTTTATTTTTTAGGGGTCCAAAATCACTGCAGATGCTGATTGCAGCAAGGAAATTAAAAGACGCTTGCTCCTTGGAAGGAAAGTTATGACCAACCTTGATAGTATATTAAAAAGCAGAGACATTACTTTGACAACCAAGGTCCGTCTAGTCAAGGCTATGGTTTTTCCCGTGGTCATGTATGGATGTGAGAGTTGGACTGTGAAGAAAGATGATCGCCGAAGAATCGATGCTTTTGAACTGTGGTGTTGGAGAAGACTCTTGAGAGTCCCTTATACTGCAAGGAGATCCAACCAGTCCATTCTAAAGGAGTTCAATCCTGGGTGTTCATTGGAGGGACTGATGTTAAAGCTGAAACTGCAATACTTTGGCCACCTCATGTGACAAGTTGATTCACTATAAAAGACTCTGATGCTGGGAAAGGTTGGGGGCGGGAGGAGAAGGGGACGACAGAGAATGAGATGGCTCGATGGCATCACCGTCTCGATGGACATGAGTTTGAGTGAACTCCGGGAGTTGGTGATAGACAGGGAGGCCTGGCATGCTGTGATTCATGGGGTTGCGGAGAGTCGGACACGACTGAGCAACCAAACTGAACTGAACTGAACTGAACCTTCTCAAGGTCATCACTATTTCCTTCTCACTTGGCCATAATTACTTTTGAAAATGCCAAAGGGTCCCTTCATTGATCTTTCTTTGCTGACTCCTTTTCCTGTGTCCTCCAATAAATACCCTATAGTTTTCCTTGTCACTGAACCTAGCAACTGAACTTTAAATTATCTATTTATCTTTTCTGAGATAAAATATTGTCATCATCTCTGAATCAGATTTTACATTTCATCAATTGTACAACACCATTGATTACTAAATCCACCTTAAATCTATCCCAGCTTTGAGCATAAAAAATTCATCGTATGCACAGTTCAGTTGTAATGTAGAAACAAAAGCATGTATTAAACATATCCCTGCCCCACAAAGAGAACACACCATACTAAAGTGGAAGTAGACAGTGCCTGTGTGATGAGATTTTTAAACTAACTAAATGAAAATGAAGAATAAGAAATTATTTCTGCCTTCATCTTGAAATGTTTATAATAATCATGAACCATTGTTTGATGTAAAGTAATACCAGATCCACTTTCCACCTTGTACAAATGTACTTTTAAATATAGAGATTTTCAATTAACACAGAAGTAGTAATAATGTTGTTTCCCCCTTATCACCTTGAAATATAACAGAATGAGATGAATGATATAAAATTTAGAAAAATGTACAAAATATTTAGAAAAAAATAGAAGAAAAGAACATTGCAGTTTTCCTGAGAAGTGAATAATTTTGCAAACCCTAAATGCAAAAGAAAGCCTTAATTATCTATCAAGCACCTAGACATCAGAGGAAAGATTAGAGTAAGGAAAGAGAACTAAAAGACTAACGATATCTCTGGAAGAGAAGTGTATCTTAGTAATTCCTGCTGCTGCTGATGCTGCTGCTAAGCTGCTTCATTCGTGTCTGACTCTGTGCCACCCCATAGACGGCAGCCCACCAGGCTCCTCCGTCCCTGGGATATTCCAGGCAGGAACACGGGAGTGGATTGCCATTTCCTTCTCCAATGCATGAAAGTGAAAAGTGAAAGTGAAGTCACTCAGTCGTGTCTGACTCTTTGTGACCCCATGGACTGTAGCCTACAAGGTTCCTCCATCCATGGAATTTTCCAGGCAAGAGCACTGGATTGGGTTGCCGTTTCCTTCTCCAGAAGGATTCATACATATCATCAAACATTTTTCCAGACTAATAGAAGTGAACCCTAACGTGAACTATGGACTTTGAGTGATTATGATATCTTAATGTAAATTCATGTTACAACTATGGGTAGTGTTGGTCACAGAGGGGCTGATGCATGTGTGAGGACAGTAGGTAAAGAGGAAATCTCTGTACCTTCTCAACTTTGCTGTGAACTTAAAACTTCTCAAAAAAAGATTGAAGCTTAAAAAAACCCACAGTAATCTACTCTTTTAAAAAGTGTAAATACCATTAAGACCCAGATCATATACATAGTGTTTAGGTCAGTGCCAGACACAGTAAGGGCTCAGTGTGTCTTAGGTATAACTATTATTATTTGCCTTAATTGCACACTCATTTTCAAATACAAACCATGAATAAATGTTTATCCTACAAAGTCTCAAAAACTCAGACAAAGAATGGTCAAACAATGAAAAGAAATATATTTAAGTAACATAAAATATTTCCAAAAATATATTATGTTGGTACAAAAATAATTGTAGTTTTGCATTGTTGAACTTTGCCTTTTGATATTGGAACACATTTTAAAATAAATGTGATTATCTTATACATCATTTTAATGCACATTTCTCATTTTATGTTTTTTTGCTAATGAATTATTACTTGCTGTTTATTTTATATTTATTTTAGACTATAGAATTGAAGTTAGACAAAAAGCAAATTTGAGTGAACTTTTTATTCAAGTCCAAAATAAAAAAGTGAAAGTATTAGTTGTTTAGTCCTGTCTGAGTCTTTGTGACCCTATGGACTATAGCCCACCAGGCTCCTCTGTCCATGGAATTCTCCAGGCAAGAATACTGGAGGGGATTGCCACGCCCTCCTCCAGGGAATCTTCCAAACCCAGGGATTAAACCCAGGTCTCCTGCATTACAGGTGGGTTCTTCACTGTCTGAGCCATCAGGGAAGCCCAAAGTCAAACTTGCACCAAAAAAAAAAAAAAGTCATAGTCACTGTATGGTGATCTGCTGCTGGTCTGATCCACTACAACTTTCTGAATCCTGGCAAAATCATTACCTCTGAGAAGTGCAGCAAGTCGATGAGATGGACTAAAAATGGCAGCCAGAATTGGTAAACAGAATGGGCCCAATTTTTTCCGCAACAATGCCCTACTGCATGTCACACAACCAGTGCTTCAAAGCTGGAAAAATTGAGCTACAAAGTTTTGCCTCATCGGCCATATTCACATAACCTCTTGCCTGCCAACTGCTGCTCCTTCAGTATCTTGACAGTTTTTGCAGGGAAAACCCTTCCACAGCCAGCAGGATGCTGAAAATGCTTCCCAAGATGCTTATTGAATCCCAAAGCATGGATTTTTATGTTACAGAAATAAAGCTTACTTCTCATTAGCAAAAATCTGTTGATTGTAATAATTCCTATTTTAATTAATAAAGATGCATTTGAGCCTAGTTATAATTATTTAAAATTCACGGTCCAAAATCACAATTACTTTTTAATCAACCAGATGCATCTATCAAGCCATAAAATGAAATAATCATATTTTTAAATTAATTTTCTGTTGTCCAAGTTAGCAATACAGAGCCACTTTAGTAATGGTAAAGAGGTTTCCCCAATCACCATTACAGAATTTGGAACAAGCTGAGTTGCAATAAGGATAGACTTCAGTTCAGTTCAGTCACTCAGTCATGTCCGACTTTGCAACCCCATGAATCACAGCACGCCAGGCATCCCTGTCCATCACCAACTCCCGGAGTTCACTCAGACTCATGTCCATTGAGTCGGTGATGCCATCCATCCATCTCATTCTCTGTCATCCCCCTCTCCATTGCCAAAGAATAGATGCTTTTGAACTGTGGTGCTGGAGAAGACTCTTGAGAGTCCCTTGGACTGCAAGGAGATCCAACCAGTCCATTCTAAAGGAGATCAATCCTGGGTGTTCATTGGAAGGACTGATGCTAAAGCTGAAACTCCAATACTTTGGCCACCCCATGTGAAGAGTTGACTCACTGGAAAAGAGTCTGATGCTGGGAAGGATAGACTTATGGTTTTTAAATGTACACTTTCCAATTGTTTTAAGATTCACTTAATTAAATGAGGGCCTACACTACAATGCAAATGTTATAGCTTTATCTCCAAATACTCTATCTAGATCAAAGTGTTTCTCATATATTGTCATGAGTTGTTATAATAAGAGTAAATCTGTAATCCAGGCCTGTGAGTGGAACATTTGTGCACAAAGGTAAAATAATATAAAAGCAAAAGAGGAAAGCAGCATTCCTAGTTTGAGAGAGGACAAAAGGAGGTGAGCACTGGGACCGTAAATCTCCTCTTGGTTGAATTAATTGTTTCATTTATCCAGAGGTAAGTCAATAAACTAGTTTTTTCAAATTGCAGGAAAAAAATTAGGTATAAGATATAAAATTCCTGTCAAGTGCATCTTCAGCCAATTTTTTTTTAATGTTTCCACAAGCTATATTGCAATCTCCTTTTTTAATTTTTTTCTCAGAATCCCAGATCAGATTTTACCAAGACTCCCTTTTGTGCTATTTATAGAAAAGCAGTATGAATCAAACTTTGTAAACATTCCCAACCCTGGGATTGAACCCAGGCCTCCCGCACTGCAGGTGAATTCTTTACCAGCTGAAGCAGATGGGAAGCCTAAGAATGCTGGAGTGGGTAGCTTATCCCTTCTCCAGTGGATCTTCCTGACCCAGGAATGGAACTGGGGTCTCCTGCCTTACAGGTGGATTCTTTATCAACTGAGCATTCAGGGAAGTCTTATTCAGTGAATAGCTAGCCTAAATTATCCTAAGGATGGAAGGATATGAGATTCTTTGCGTGCATCTGAAGAATTGAATGGTTCAAATCAGGGATGATGTCATCAGACTAATACTCAAATTGGCTACAAGGAGGAGAGCTAGTATTGGTAGCAGGCCAATTCTGTGCATTTTTGGTCCATTTATTTTTGACTGAAGTAGAAGAGGTCTTTAAGTTGGCCCTTGCATCAAATCAAGAGCAAAGTTCCCAGTTTATTAGGGGGAAAAAAAAGAAAGATTACCACTTAAAATTCAGGGTATTCTAGAAATGTACCCAGGACTTGTTTTGAGCAGATATAGTAAGACACACAGACACAGAAATGATTGCTATGAAGGATAATTTTTTTTTTTTTTACTATACTTCCAGTCCCCTAGAAAGATGAGACATGGTCCATGAGGCACAGAAGCATGTGACTGAAATGAGCAGGCAGACAGATATGAGAACTGAGGGTGGGGGTTTCTACTTTGGTTTTCAGTTTTCGAGGGAAGAAATGGGCGAAACAAGATAAGCAAGCAGAACAAATTATGATTGAATAGTTGGAATAATGTCAGCAGGCTCTGGATATAGGAGTGGTCTCCAGTTGCCCATTACCTGGCCCTCTAGAAGATAGGGTCCCAGACTGTATAAGTTTGATAAAAGGAGACTTTTTTTTTTGCTGGGGAGTCACAAAGTTGCGTCTAGTCAAAGCTATGGTTTTTCCAGTAGTCATGTATGGATGTGAGAGTTGGACCATAAAGAAAGCTGAGTGCTGAAGAATTGATGCTTTTGAACTGTGGCATTGGAGAAGACTCTTGAGAGTCCCTTGGACAGCAAGGAGATCCAACCAGTACATCCTAAAGGAAATCAGTCCTGAGTGTTCATTGGAAAGACTGATGCTGAGGCTGAAACTCCAATACTGTGGACACCTGATGCGAAGAACCGACTCATTAGAAAAGACCCTGATGCTGGGAAAGATTGAAGGCTGGAGGAGAAGGGGACAACAGAGGATGAGATGGTTGGATGGCATCACCAACACGATGGACATGAATTTGAGTAAACTCCAGGAGTTGGTGATGGACAGCAAAGCCTGGCATACTGCAGTCCATGGGGTCGCAAAAAGTCAGACACAACCGAGCAACTGAACTGTTATCCACTGGCTGGGAATTGATTGGTTTGCATACCAAAGTGATCGTGGCAGGCAGTTTGCTAGCTCTTGGAATTGGTTAACTCTGGTGGGGTGGTTCCCCACTCCTCAAGGCCCCAAATGCCAGAGTACAAGTATAGATAAAATGAGAAATTACAATTATTTCATAGCACAACAGAAGAAAAAGAAGGTTCTTTAAGCTCCATACTCAAGAAAATGTATTTTGGCATAAATTCAAGAATTGGGTAAGGAATATGAGCACATCAAAATGCTAATGCTTGAAAAATCATGTTTTTTGGTTCCTTACTTTCCTGGATTTTGTCCCTCAACTTCCAGTCATTCCACTGTCTCCAAACTATAATCTCAGTCTACTTATTCTAGTAGAATACTATCAGAAGCTTAAACATTTTCCCCTGGTGCTCCCAGAACTAGAAAATGCTTGCAGGAGAAAATCCATGATAACTGTGAGGTTCACCTCATATGCTCCAATCCTTTCTAGGATTACAGCAGCCCTATAAACTCTTTCCTTTTTTTTTTTATTTATTTAATTGGAGGCTAATTACTTTACATTATTGTATTGGTTTTGCCATATATTGATATGAATCTGCCCCGGGTGTTCCCCCTCCCACGCCCCTCCCCATCCCATCCTTTGGTTCATCCCAGTGCACCAGCCCCGAGCATCGAACCTGGACTGGTGATTTGTTTCACATATGGTAATATACATGTTTCAATGCCATTCTCCCAAATCATCTCAGAGGCCAGCAATTATTCAGTTCAGTTCAGTCGCTCAGTCATGTCCGACTCTTTGAGACCCCACGAATCACAGCACGTCAGGCTTCCCTGTCCATCACCAATTCCCGGAGTTCACTCAAACTCGTGTTCATCGAGTCGGTGATGCCATCCAGCTATCTCATTCTCTGCTGTCCCCTTCTCCTCCTGCCCCCAATCCCTCCCAGCATCAGTCTTTTCCAGTGAGTCAACTCGTTCCACGAGGTGGCCAAAGTATTGCAATTTCAGCTTTAGCATCAGCCCTTCCAATGAACACCCAGGGTTGATCTCCTTTAGAATGGACTGGTTGGATCTCCTTGCAGTCCAAGGGACTCTCAAGAGTCTTCTCCAGCACCACAGTTCAAAAGCATCAATTCTTTGGCAATCAGCTTTCTTCACAGTCCAACTCTCACATCCATACATGACCACGGGAAAAACCATAGCCTTGACTAGACAGACCTTTGTTGGCAAAGTAATGTCTCTGCTTTTTAATATGCTACCTAGGTTGGTCATAACTTTCCTTCCAAGGAGTAAGCGTCTTTTAATTTCCTTGCTGCAATCAGCATCTGCAGTGATTTTGGAGCCCCAAAATATAAAGTCTGACACTGTTTCCATTACCCTTAGATATCGCTTTTGGTCAAGTCTTTATAATTGCTGCTTTTAACAAGCTTCTACATTGTGCTCTCCAAGCTCCCATTCTGAAGAGGCTTTTCATTGGGTTGGTCACTTGCTTTCAGAACTCTGAGTATATTTTCCCAGAGCCTTCTGTTTCCACTGTTCCTCTTGAGAAGTCAGTGTTGGGATATTAATTTCTTTGAGAACAATCTTATTAACTTCTACGGTTTCTCTTAATATCTACTATTTCTCTTATTTCCTAGTTTTACCATGAAGTGCACCAAGATACAGATTTGTTCTTATTTATATTTCTCTGATCCTATACAGGAGTCTTCTTAAATTTGTAACTTAGTATCTTTGTTCATTTTTGGAAAATTTTCAGCCAGTATGGTCTCAAATATTGATGCTGTCCTATTCTCTCTCTCCTCTTTCTAAGACTCTAATTACATAAATGTTTCATCTCCTTTTTGAAAATCTTACTCTCTTTCTCTTCTTGATTTTCCTTTCTTTTCTCTCTCTATGCTTCAGTTCTTTATTCTAGCACTTTGTAACCTACCATTAACCATATCAATTATTTCTCTTAGTTATTTGATATTTTAGATTTCAGAATAGATACTCATTCTGTATTTTTAGTTCTGTAATAAAATTCTCAATTTTACTTTTCTATTCTTTTGACTAAGCTAGTTATTTCAAGGTCTGCAACATGCAGTATCATCTAGATCCTCTGCAGGAGTCTTTACAGTTTCCCTTGTTTCTCTCGATTTTCTACTATAATGGTTTATTTCCTCCTGTGCCTCATCTCTCAGTGAGTTCACTGAGTTCACAGACCCGTATGGTGACAGTTTTCCTAGTTCCCAAATATATATTAGGAATGAACATACATAGATGTGGACAAAGTTCTCCCAAGGCAAAACCTTCACTTTCAAGGTGAGTAAAGGCACTCAGTCGTGTCCAACTCTTTGCGACCCCATGGACAGAAGCCTGCACCAGGCTACTCCATCCATGGGATTTTCTAGACGAGAGTACTGGAGTGGGTTGCCACTTCCTTCTCCAGGGAATCTTCTTGACCCAGGGATCGGACCCAGGGATTGAACCCAAGTCTCCCGCATTGGAGGCAGATGCTTTACCGTCTGAACCACTAGGGAAGTCCACTTTCAAGGTAAGAGCCAAGAAAAAGCCCCTGAAATAACTTCCCTCTGCTAAGATAGTAAGTTAACAATGCATCCTGGGGAAATGGCAGGGATTAATGCTACCCTGAAAGACTTAAATGATGCTACTATAGTAGCTTCACTTAATTCACTAATCTGGTCAGTGTAAAAATTGAATAAATCACAGTGGATAACAATAGCCTGCTGCAAACTTAATCAAGTGATAGCCCCAACTATAACTGCTTCTCTTGATGTAGTATCTAATCTACAGCAAAGTAAAACATTTCTGTTTACATGGTATGTAAACACTGATCTGATGAGAATTTTCTTTTTGATAATTATTAAAAGGAAAAAATCAAAATTGTTTTGCATTCACCTGAAGTAGACAACAGTCTATACTTCTGGCTTTACATGAAGGC
This sequence comes from Moschus berezovskii, assembly GCF_049115385.1. NCBI lineage: Eukaryota > Metazoa > Chordata > Mammalia > Artiodactyla > Moschidae > Moschus > Moschus berezovskii. The sequence goes on from NC_142467.1 coordinate 13,502,342, forward strand.
TATTAATTACCTTGCTTTCTATCAGAATACTCTGTGAAGGAACAAGAACTACTTGGGCATATGAATTAATGTGATCCATCTGGTGGATAAGACATTAATCCACTATACGGACGATATTAATAATTGATCCTGATAAAAGGCAGAGGCACCAGAGATCAAATTGCGAACATCCTCTGGATCATGGAGAAAGCAAGAGAGTTCCAGAAAAACATCTATTTCTGCTTCATTGACTATGCCAAAGCCTTTGACTGTGTGGATCACAATAAACTGTGGAACATTCTGAAAGAGATGGGAATCCAAGACCACCTGACCTGCCTCTTGAGAAACTTGTATGCAGGTCAGGAAGCAACAGTCAGAACTGTACATGGAACAACAGACTGGTTCCAAATAGGAAAAGGAGTACGTCAAGGCTGTATATTGTCACCCTGCTTATTTAACTTATATGCAGAGTACATCATGAGAAATGCTGGGCTGGAAGAAGCACAAGCTGGAATCAAGAATGCTGGGAGAAATATCAATAACCTCAGATATGCAGATGATACCACCCTTATGGCAGAAAGTGAAGAGGAACTCAAAGGACTCTTGATGAACGTGAAAGAGGAGAGTGAAAAAGTTTGGCTTGAAGCTCAACATTCAGAAAACAAAGATCATGGCATCTGGTCCCATCACTTCATGAGAAATAGATGGGGAGACAGTGGAAACAGTGTCAGACTTTATTTTTTTGGGCTCCAAAATCACTGCGGATGCTGATTGCAGCCATGAAATTAAAAGACGCTTACTCCTTGGAAGGAAAGTTATGACCAACCTAGATAGGATATTAAAAAGCAGAGACATTACTTTGCCAACAAAGGTCCGTCTAGTCAAGGCTATGATTTTTCCCATGGTCATGTATGGATGTGAGAGTTGGACTATAAAGAAAGCTGATTGCCAAAGAATTGATGCTTTTGAACTGTGGTGCTGGAGAAGACTCGAGAGTCCCTTGCACTGCAAGGAGATCCCACCAGTCCATTCTAAAGGAGATCAATCCTGGGTGTTCATTGGAAGGACTGATGCTAAAGCTGAAACTCCAATACTTTGGCCACCTCATGTGACGAGTTGACTCACTGGAAAAGACTCTGTTGCTAGGAGGGATTGGGGGTGGGAGGAGACGGAGACGACAGAGAATGAGGTCGCTGGATGGCATCACCGACTCGATGGACATGAGTCTGAGTGAACTCCGGGAGTTGGTGATGGACAGACAGGCCTGGCGTGCTGTGATTCATGGGGTCGCAAAGAGTTGGACAGGACTGAGCAACTGAACTGAACTGAACTGAAAGAATAAATGATAAGGGCTCTGAATCCCTTAATAAGAAGCATGCACTCACTCTGGAGAGTGAGAAGGAAGTATGAAAAAGGCCTGGTATGTCGTGCGTACTCAGTTGCTCAGTCATGTCTGACACTTTGTGACCCTATGGCTGAGCTCCTCTGTCCATGGAATTCTCTAGGCCAGAATACAGGAGTGCATTGCCATTTCCTCCTCCACGGGGTCTTCCAAACCCAGGGACCAAACTCGCGTCTCCTGCACTGGCAAGCGGATTCTTCACCACTGCACCACCTGAGAAGCCCTATTATGAAGTAAATGTTATCAAGCCCACTGCTACAGACGAAATGCCTGTGTCCCCTTACATTTCATATGTTGGAAATGGAGTCCCCAGTGTGAAAGTACTGAAATTCTGAGATAGGCCTCTGAAAGATGATTAGGTCGTAAGAGTATGAAGAAGATTTCAGAGAGCTCGCTTGCCCCTTCCACCATATCAGGACACAGTGGGAAGACGGTTTTCTATGAAATAGGAAGTGGTCCCCTCTCCAGTGGTCCCCTCCCCTCTGCTGGAACCTTGATCGTGGACTTTTAGGCTTTAGAACTGTGAGAAATAAATCTTTGTTGTTTACAAAACACTATAATATTCTGCTATAGCAGCCTGAATGGACTAAGATACTCACCAAGCCACAAGATTAGGGAATGAAGAAGCTGTGCAACAATCTATCATGTTAAATGCAGTATATTTGGAATTATGAGTCAGCAAGTCCTAAGACCACAAGTAAGTTGCAAAAATATTTTTAATTGAAAGCCAGAATTCTCCTTATTCCTTTATCACGCTTTCACTGATGCCACTCCATCACTTCACGTGCATGACCCTAAGGGTGCTCCCTGTGATGAAATGACAGAGCAGGACAGATATCAAATTGCGTTCAAAGATGGATCAGCTTGCTATGTGGGTGTAAGTAAAAACTAGACTACTATTTGACTACTCCATTCAGGAGGGCCCCAAAGGATCACAGTAAGGGTCCTCAAGGGCTAACTTTTAGATTATGAATCATGTCATCTCTTTTTTTTAGAAAAAGAAGTGGCCAAAAGTATACTCAGGTCCTTGAGCAGTGGCAAAAATTTTAAATCATTGATCGGGAGCTTGAAAAGAACAGTACTGAAACATAATTGAAGGAGCATACATATGGAACTTTGAGAATAGGCACAGAGTATGAGCAATTTTCCATGAGAGACTGTCCCATGGAGAAGAGACAATAAAGAAGCAAATTGCAGGATAACTCTTCTTTTCCTGAGAGACTGTCACCAATAAATTTTGTTAATAAGCTCCCCCACTTCAAATTCTACATCTAGGGAAACTGACCTGTGTCAACTGGAAATGAAACTATCTTGCTATCAAATAAAGACAAGAAACTAATCCTCTTAAACTGACATTTGAATGAAGAATAAAAATCTCTAAGAATGTTGAGCCACAATCCCAGAAAAATAAAACACCCAATCAAAAAGTGGGCCAAAGAACTAAACAGACATTTCTCCAAAGAAGACATACAGATGTCGAACAAACACATGAAAAGATGCTCAACATCACTCATTAATAGAGAAATGCAAATCAAAACCACAGTGAGGTACCATCTCATGCCAGTCAGAATGGCTGCTATCCAAAAGTCTACAAACAATAAATGCTGGAGAGGGTGCGGAGAAAGGGAACCCTCTTACACTGTTGGTGGGAATGCAAACTAGTACAGCCACTATGGAAAAAAGTGTGGAGATTCCTTAAAAAACTGGAAATAGAACTGCCATACTACCCAGCAATCCCATTGCTGGGTATACACACTGAGGAAACCAGGATTGAAAGAGACACGTGTACCCCAATGTTCATCTCAGCACTGTTTTCAATAGCCAGGTTATGGAAACAACATAGATGTTCCTCAGCAGATGAATGGATAAGAAAGTTGTGGTACTTTCACACAATGGAGTATTACTCAGCCATTAAAAAGAATGCATTTGAATCAGTTCTAATGAGGTGGATGAAACTGGAGCCTATTATACAGAGTGAAGTAAGCCAGAAAGAAAAACACCAATACAGTATACTAACACATATATATGGAATTTAGAAAGATGGTAATGATGACCCTATATATGAGACAGCAAAAGAGACACAGATGTATAGAACAGGCTTTTGCACTCTATGGGAGAAGGCGAGGGTGGGATGATTTGAGAGAATAGCATTGAAACATGTGTATTATCATACGTGAAACGAATCGCCAATCGATGCATGAGACAAGGTACTCAGGGCTGGTGCACTGGGATGCCTCTGAGGGATGGAATGGGGAGAAAGGTGGGAGGGGGATTCAGGACGGGGAACACATGTACACCTGTGTCCAGCAAAAACTGCTACAAAATTGTAAAGCAATCAGCCTCCAATTAACACAAATAAATTAATTTTTGAAAAAAGAATGGAGCCATAGGTCTTCCATCATATAGGTTTAAAATTTGAATGTGTATTTATTTTGTGGTCCAGAAAAATCACACAGAAAAAATAAATAAGCTTCTCAAAATGAACTATATGTGATCTAGGTTGGCAATGCTACTAGGTACCTCTGTCCTTTCAGATGAAAAAAAAAATATATATATATATACATATTCCTGAAGGGATACATATTCAATTAAGTTCTGCTGTTTTTCCTACAATTAAAGCCTGGTGAATATGAGTTCATGATCCACAAAAACAAAACACATTAAAAAACAAGCTGTTACTCATGAGACTAAACAGAAACGGTAACTAACTTGGAGGAAAGTTATGACCAACCTAGATAGCATATTAAAAAGCAGAGACATTACTTTGCCAACAAAGGTCCGTCTAGTCAAGGCTATGGTTTTTCCCGTGGTCATGTATGGGTGTGAGAGTTGGACTGTGAAGAAAGCTGATCGCCGAAGAATTGATGCTTTTGAACTGTGGTGCTGGAAAAGACTCTTGAGAGTCCCTTGGACTGCAAGGAGATCCAACCAGTCCATTCTAAAGGAGATCAACCCTGGGTGTTCATTGGAAGGGCTGATGCTAAAGCTGAAACTCCAATACTTTGGCCACCTCATGCGTTGAGTTGACTCATTGGAAAAGAGTCTGATGATGGGAAGAATTGGGGGTGGGAGGAGATGGGGGCGACAGAGAATGAGATGGCTGGATGGCATCACTGACTCGATGGACATGAATTTGAGTGAACTCTGGGAGTTGGTGATGGACAGGGAGGCCTGGAGTGCTGTGATTCATGGGATCGCGGAGAGTCGGACACGACTGAGCGACTGAACTAAACTGAACTGAACTGAGGGTGTTAAAAAATATAAATATATATACATGCATATACATATAATATGATACAGAGTATGAAGTGATGAAATTAAGATAATTAGATAAATTGAAGAGGCAATACAAATAGGCAAAGAATATGACTGTAAATAAGTAAAGAAGATTTAAAAAGAAACACACACTCACACACAATGCAAATATTAGGACTTCCATCTCTGTCTATGTGTAAAATCATTAGAATTCAAATCTAAATAGATATTTATTCAAGAAACTTATTCTGAAGTTTATACAGAAACGCAAGGGCCCAGAATAGTGAATACAACATTGAAGAACAAAGTCAGAGGACAGATACTACCTAACTTTGACTTCCTACAAAGCTGCAGTAATCAAAATAGTGTGATACTGGTGAAAGCAAACAAATAGATCAACGCAATAATGTACAGAGACGAAGTAAAGACCCACATAAATGTAGTCAACTGATCACTGACAAAGAAGCTTGGACAATCCTATGGAGAAAGGATAGTTTTTTTCAACAAACAGTGCTGGAACAATTGAACATCTACATGAACACAAACAATAAAATGACATCTAGAAAAACTGATTAGTATATATGCTGACTTTACCACCTTCCAAACATTGAATTAACTGAAACTAAATTGTGATCAAAATGCAAAACAAAGTAATTTGCAGAAAAAAACATGAGAGAACATTTATGTGACTTTGGGTTAAGTTTTATCTGTGAAAGATAAATTTATAAGTTTGTATTAAATAAAAAAAGAAAAAAAACTTCCAATCCAGGAAATACACTGTGAAGGAAATGAAGAGGAAAGCCAAAGATGGGGAGAAATATTTTCAAAACATTTATCTAAACGAAACTTGAATGCAAAATATATAAATAACCCTCAACAATGAAAAAACAACCATCCTGATTCTTAAATTTTTAAATTTAAAATTGGCCAAAAGATATATGCAGACATCTCATTGAAAAGATATGAAGATAATAAATAAACATATAAGAGATACGTTAAATCCCATCATCAGGTAATTTCAAGTGAAACTAGCAATGAGATACTGCTGCTGCTAAGTCACTTCTGTCGTGTCCAACTCTGTGCAATCCCATAGACGGCAGCCCACCATGCTCCCCCATCCCTGGGATTCTCCAGGCAAACACTGGAGTGGGTTGCCATTTCCTTCTCCAATGTGTGAAAGTGAAAGGTGAAAGTTAAGTTGCTCAGTCGTGTCTGACTCGTAGCGACCCCATGAACTGCAGCCTACCAGGCTCCTCCATCAATGCAATTTTATAGGGAAGAGTACTGGATGGGGGAGCCATTGCCTTCTCCAAATGAGATACTAGTGTACACCTATTAGAATGGCTAAAATCCAAAATACAAATAACACCAAGAGCTAGTGAGGATGTAGAGTTCATTGCTGGTGGGAATGCAAAATGATACTGTAATTGAAGAAGAGAGTTTAGCTGTTTCTTACAAAGCTAAGCATAGTCTTCTCATACAATCTCAACAGTCATGCTCCTTGTTATTTACCTGAATGAGTTGAACACTAGCTTGCACACAAAAACCTGTGCACAAAAATTTTTACATAATGCCAAAACATGGAAGCAATCAACACATTCTTTAATTGGCCAGTAGATAAACAAACTGTGATGCATCTCCACAATGAAATGTTAATCATTTAATAATAAAAAGAAATGAGCTATCAAGGTATGAAAAGACAAAAAGGAAGGTTACATGTGCATTCTTAGGTAAACCCAAGATTGAGTCCTGTGTGATTCCAACTATATGGTGTTCTAAAAACAAAACTTTTGAGACATTAGAAAGATCCGTGTTTGCCAAGAGCTTGGTAGGGTTTAGTGGGGGGATAAGGGAGAAGAATAAAAAGGAACAAATAGGTAGAGAAAAGAGCATTTTTAGGGCATTGAAACTGATTTGTATGTACTGTAACAGTGGGTAATGGCATTATGCATTTGTCAAAATCCATATGATCATACAATATAAAGAGTAAACTCTAATGTGAAATGTGGACTATAATTAATAATAATGTATTGTATCAGTATTGGTTCATCAACACTAAGAAATATACTACACTAAAGCAAGATTTTATTAATAGGGGAAACTTGGAAGAGGGAGAGGAAATATATGGGAACTCTTTTTACCTTATATTCAGTTTTTTAAATAAACTTTAAACTTCTCTAAAAATATAGTTATTAAAAATTAGTTGATTAATCTCAATGAACATGAAATATAATTAGATATTGCTGAAAAGAAAATTAGTGAATCAAAATAAATATTTAAAATTGTAAAGAATGCAGCACAAATAAAATTACAAAAATGATAAAAGGGAGGATTGAAGACATAAAAAAGATACAACAAAAAAACTTAGCATATGCTTCCAATTTAGGTATAAGAAAAAAGTATAGAGATAGCAGATTAGTTGCAGTATTTTTAAATATATTGCCTAAGAAATTCCTAGATTAATTAAATATATAAATCTTAAAATTCAGATAGCACAAAAATTTGAAACAAGATTTTTTTTTTTAATTCACAAGTAAACACCTGGTCATAAAATTGTGGAAAATCAAAATTAAAGAATGGAACTTTAAATGGTCATTCAGAGAGAAAAGAAACGACAATTAGATTGACAGCAGATTTATCATTATCAACAACGGAAACCAAGAGACAATGAAATTTCCAAAAGTGAATAAATGTAGTTCTCAATATTAAAAAATAGAGAAACTGATCAAGATTTCAATACACAAAAGAATTTTATGTAATATTGTATTTTAAATTATCACTGACATAAATAATAGTCCAAGAAAAATGTATAACTAGCTAGCATAATACAAAAAATGCTTTATAATGACTAAAATTATGTTCTTTTTAGTATCGAGGCATAAGAAAGTTATGCAGTTTAGCCAAGCTGATCTCAATTGAAAGGAAAAATAGCTTAATAAAAGAGGTATTATTTAGTGAGCCTATTATTAAGAAAAAATTACACATGTCAAGATCCAGTCTAAAAATCAGTTGAAAGGTAATATAATCTTTATATGCAAATACAGGATCAAATATAATTTCGCATTAAATAAAACAGAAAATGAAATGCATTATTACAATAATCTTGTAGCACAATAAAAGTTGAGAAGGATTTATGTGGAGAAATTTAACTATTAAATAAAATCAAACTTGATAAAGGACTAAGGAAACTTATAAAAATTTATGTTCAGTTCAGTTCAGTTCAGTCACTCAGTCGTGTCTGACTCTTTGCGACCCCATGAATTACAGCACGCCAGGCCTCCCTGTCCATCACCAACTCCCGGAGTTCACTCAAACTCATGTCCATCGAGTCGGTGATGCCATCCAGCCATCTCATTCTCAGTCGTCCCCGTCTCCTCCCACCCCCAATCCCTCCCAGCATCAGAGTCTTTTCCAGTGAGTCAACTTGTCACATGAGGTGGCCAAAGTATTGGAGTTTCAGCTTTAGCATCAGTCCTTCCAATGAACACCCAGGATTGATCTCCTTTAGAATGGACTGGTTGGATCTCCTTGCAGTCCAAGGGACTCTCAAGAGTCTTCTCCAGCACCACAGTTCAAAAGCATCAATTCTTTGGCGATTAGCTTTCTTCACAGTCCAACTCTCACACCCATACATGACCACGGGAAAAACGATAGCCTTGATTAGACGGACCTTGGTTGCAAAGCAATGTCTCTGCTTTTATGCTATCTAGGTTGTTCATAACTTTCCTTCCAAGGAGTAAGCGTCTTTTAATTTCATGGCTGCAATGAGCATCTGCAGTGATTTTGGAGCCCCCAAAAATAAAGTCTGACGCTGTTTCCACTCTTTCCCCATCTATTTCTCATGAAGTGATGGGACCAGATGCCATGATCTTTGTTTTCTGAATGTTGAGCTTCAAGACAAACTTTTAACTCTCCTCTTTCACGTTCATCAAGAAGCTTTTTAGTTCCTCTTCACTTTCTGCCATAAGGGTGGTGTCATCTGCATATCTGAGGTTATTGATATTTCTCCCAGCAATCTTGATTCCAGCTTGTGCTTCTTCCAGCCCAGCTCATGTATCTACATCTGAAACAAAAATTTGGCTTTTTAGTTTATCCTGTCTCGCAAACTCTGATGAAAAACTGAATATATACATGTGACTAAAGGGAGCATTAACTTAGCACAGGGAAAAGGATGTGTTTTATGAAAAGAAGAGATGCTAAAATAGGTTATATGGTATGAAAAATCTATAGGAAATTTGATATGTGGATAAAAGAGTTTTCTTTAGGGCTTTGATACTAGCACATCCCTTGAGAAAAAGCATCATTACAGGAAAGACCTGAAAACAACATAAAATAAAAAATAAATAAATATTTTTTCAAATGTATTATATTAGAGTTATAGATTTATTCATATTTTTTACATTAGTTTTTAAGGTAAAATATAATGAATGAAGGGAAATGCAGAGAAAATGCAGCCTGCTCTGTGATTCAGATATGTGAGTTCTAGGAGGCAAGAAACACAAATTCAATAACTTCAGGTAACTCAATAATTCATAGTTTGTGGAGGTGTAATTAAAGAAACAATAACTATTGGAAAAGAAAAAGTGACTGAACACTGTTAACATTCATAGTCTTCAGAAAACATTGTAGCAAAGTTAACAAATGTAAACAAAATGAAGCAAACCACCTTTCAAACAGATGTTTTACTCCCAGACACTGGCTGACCAAACACCAGAGGCTCTTTACTTTTTCAAGTCATTTACACAACTGGAGGGAAGAAACGTTTGCATTTTAAAAAGAATAAGAGTTTCTTTTTTAATTATTTTAAATTGAAGGATAATTGGTTTACAGAAAGAAGGTAAGAATTTTTAAAAAATGTATTATTTTATCAAGTACATTGACTGATTTAATACAAATATCAAAGACTTAAATATTTATATGTAATGTACATACAAGCATGCATAAATATCTAGACTTAACTAGAAAGGAGGATCTAGGAAAATTTTCAAAATTAAAGAGTTGTTCTGTTTGAGTAAAGGCTGTCCATAAGTGATTATAAGTTTGCAATGATATTTGTAAGATAGATATTGTTTTAAATGTTTTAAAAGAGATATTAATAGCTCAGGCTAAAAATAGTGAAGTCTATTCTTAAAATGTGAATTTACTGCATCCTTTCATTTTTTCAAAAGTGGAAATGGTGAGCAGGAAGAGTGTCACGGTGTACAAAAGAGAGTAAAGAAGTTTGCTTATGTTTAAACAGACGCTAGACTACCACGGTCCAGCTAGGGTCCTGTCTAAAACAGACACCAAGCATGAAGGGGCAGTAGTATACAATTGTTGACCAGGGAGAATACTATGTGTGTTAACCGTATAAGCAAAACTCCAGGAATAGAAAAGGAATGGCCTACTTGCCCCTGGTAAATAGCAAGAGGCCACACAGGAACATCAGTCCTGAAAAGGGGTGGATTCTCAAAATAAAAAAAAAAGAAAAGAAAAGCCATGAGAGCCTGCAAAACAAGGTGGGGGAAAAATGTGAATAACCCAGACCTAAAACCTACATATGTAGTAACTCATGGGTCATGGGAGTCATCTGTTTAGAAAAGTTTTATTTCTGTATCAGCAGTTTTCAGGGTTCTTGTCGTCAATAAAAGTACAGGAAGTAGATTCCGCCACCAGCGAACACTTTCAGAGGAATGATGGAGACCGGATGAGAAAAGAGCAAAATGTAAGAAAGTTTATAAATTGAGGCTGCTTTTTGGTCAGCGTTTCAGTTTGTTGGATCACTGGTTAGTGGTTTCATTTGGGGGGAGTGGTTTGGGGGTATATAGATGTTATTCTGGATGTCTGAACAGTAACACTGGAAAAAGTGTCTTTTAATAATAAATGGCTGCTATCCAAAAGTCTCCATGCAATAAATGCTGGAGAGGGTGTGGAGAGAAGGGAACCCTCTTACACTGTTGGTGGGAACGCAAACTAGTACAGCCACTGTGGAGAACAGTGTGAAGATTCCTTAAAAAACTGGAAATAGAACTGCCATTCAGTTCAGTTCAGTTCAGTCACTCAGTCGTGTCCGACTCTTTGCGACCCCGTGAATCACAGCACGCCAGGCCTCCCTGTCCATCACCAACTCCCGGAGTTCACCCAAACTCATGTCCATCCAGTCAGTGCCAGCAATCGCACTCCTGGGCATACACACCGAGGAAACCAGAATTGAAAGAGACACGTGTACTCCAATGTTCATTGCAGCACTGTTTATAATAGCCAGGACATGGAAGCAACCTAGATGTCCATCAGCAGATGAATGGATAAGAAAGCCGTGATACATTTACACAATGGAGTATTACTCAGCCATTAAAAAGAATGCATTTGAATCAGTTCTAATGAGGTGGATGAAACTGGAGCCTATTATACAGAGTGAAGTAAGCCAGAAAGAAAAACACCAATACAGTATACTAACGCATATATATGGAATTTAGAAAGATGAAAATGATAACCCTGTATACGAGACAGCAAAAGAGACACAGATGTATAGAACAGTCTTTTGGACTCTGTGGGAGAGGGTGAGGGTGGGATGATTTGGGAGAATGGCATTGAAACATGTATATTATCATATGTGAAATGAATCCCCAGTTCAGGGTCAATGCAGGATACAGGATGCTCGGTGCTGGTGTGCGGGGATGACCCAGAGGGAGGATAAGGAGAGGAGGGAGGTGAGAGGGGGGTTCAGAAAGGGGAACTCATATATACCCGGGGTGGTTTCATGTCAATGTATGGTAAAACCAACCAATATAATATTGTAAAATAATTAGCCTCCAATAAAAAAAAATTAAGGAGGAGGATGATGTAGGTTGAGCTACCGAAGGGAAAAAAAAATAATAATAAATGACTCATGAGCTCCAGTGAACCTAAATCACGCCTGGAAGCGAAGGCAGTCCTAGGACTCGCATGTAAAGAAAGGTAAACCAGGACCTGGTGCATACTGGCAGTCACGCAGCTCACAATATAACAACAAAAGAGACAAAAGATGGTGGTCTATATTTTTTGTGTGTGTGAAATGGAAAATGCATATTTTAAATAGTGAAACTAAAGAGACTTACCAAAGATTCACTTAACGTGTACATACACACATGAGCATACACACGCACACACAAACCCCACAAATTTAAAATATGCATCTATTAATTATATTCAAAATTGCATGAATTTGTATGGAATAAACTTGATGCTCTTTTAGAACTTTTTTTCATAGCTTGAGCTATGTTTTGTATACTTCCAGCTTCCCTAACATTGATGCACCATGATTCTCAATGCAGCAAAGTATATCCACTGAGTGCGTTTCAGACATGCAGTACGCTTTCCATTTTTACAATAAACATAAAATATTCGTTCAGCGAGGTAAGTTAAGATATATATAGGACCAAAACACATTTAAGGAAAGACTGAGCTGCAAATTAATAGAATAGAGAAACTCTGTGATTTACAGGAAAATCCGTGATATTCAAAACATGTAAATCCTAAAATTAAAAGTTTGTAAAATATTTTCATTTTTTAAAGTCAAAGGTTCAAAATGCAGAAAACAAAATGAATATATTAAACACGGTCAGCCTGAACAAAACAGCAATAATAAATTAAGAATATAAATTAAATGCTAAAAACATACTCAAAGACTATACAAGCTATCATGTATTAACATAAATTACTATAAACTAACATAAATTGCTATAAACCCTGCCTGATACTTTAAAATTTTATTTATTTAAATTTGATTATTAGGTCAGTTGATTATTAGATCAACATTGATTTTCAGCAAAGTACCTTTCAACAAATTGCTCATTTGGCATATTGGCTTTTTAAAGATTAATATTTATCTCCCCCAGAAATCTAACTTAAAATCAAATTGTCACTTTCTCCATGTTTAGTCACACTAACACGTGTCTTTCCTTTCAACACGTTAATGTTCCTTTCACAAACGAGTCTTTGGGGATATCATTCCATTTGGTTAAACACTCTTTCACTCCTTCGCATCTACCTAGATAAATTCTAAATACTGTCAGCTATACGTCAGTTGCACAAAATATTTCCTCAACCTCATAGTTACACGTAAACTGTAATCACACTATCATTGGTTTCAATATTTGACTAATGATTTTGATAGATAGGATCATATTTCAAAAAATATTTATATCATTCCCTTGGATGCAGAGTATACTTCCCTGCTAAGTTAATGTTGACACTACTTATGTGAATGGTTTAACTAACGGAATGTTTGCTAGTCTGAGACAAGATCTCAAGAAGTATCATGGGGTTTCCACCTACCATCTTGGTATTGCTCTTTGGCCTGTAATATAAGAGGAATGCACACTGGATAGCCAGAAAATGAGATATGTTTGGAGCCAAAATACCTCGAATTTGCATCCAGCAGTCAAGTTCAACACAGTCAAAGCCACCCCAAAGATTTGGACATAAAAGAAAAAACAAAAAAAAACAACAACAGTGGTTTGGTTTTAAATTGGTTAGTTTAGGGGTAAATTGTTATATATAATCATAGTGACAACAGTTGCCTACTACAAACACTGTTTCCAAAACTATAGTGAAACAATTCTTGAATAAATGAACAAATACATAAAATGGAAATAATATAAATTATTTTCAATATGCTAATGGCTAGATAAAACATGGATCATTATTTTGAAGATGACTCACAGTATCTAGAAATTCTGCTTTCAATTTTATTGGTATGTATCCTAATTATCTTATGACAGAAAGTGAAGAAGAACTAAAGAACCTCATGATGAAAGTGAAAGAAAAGAGTGAAAAAGATGGCTTAAAACTCAACATTCATAAAACTAAGATCATGATATCAGGTCCCATCACTTCATGGCAAATAGATGGGGAAACAATGGAAATGGTAACAGACTGCTTTGTGGGGCTCCAAAATCACTGCAGATGGTGATTCACTTCAGTTCGTTCAGATCAGTCGCTCAGTCATGTACGACTCTTTGCGACCCCATGAATCACAGCATGCCAGGCCTCCCTGTCCATCACCAACTCCCGGAGTTCACTCAAAACCAGCTCCATCGAGTCAGTGATGCCATCCAGCCATCTCATCTTCTGTCGGCCCCTTCTCCTCCTGCCCCCAATCCTTCCCAGCATCAGAGTCTTTTCCAGTGAGTCAACTCGTCTCATGAGGTGGCCAAAGTATTGGAGTTTCAGCTTTAGCATCAGTCCTTCCAATGAACACCCAGGACTGACCTCCTTTAGAATGGACTGGTTGGATCTCCTTGCAGTCCAAGGGACTCTCAAGAGTCTTCTCCAACACCACAGTTCAAAAGCAGCAATTCTTCGGTGATCAGCTTTCTTCGCAGTCCAACTCTCACATCCATACATGACCACTGGAAAAACCATAGCCTTGACTAGACGGACCTTGGTTGGCAAAGTTATGTCTCTGCTTTTAATATACTATCTAGGTTGGTCATAACTTTCCTTCCAAGGACTAAGCGTCTTTTAATTTCATGGCTGCAATCGGCCATGATCTTTGTTTTCTGAATGTTGAGCTTCAAGCCAACCTTCTCACTCTCCTCTTACACTTTCATCAAGAGGCTTTTGAGTTTCTCTTCACTTTCTGCCATAAGGGTAGTGTCCCCTGCATATCTGAGGTTACTGATATTTCTCCCAGCAATCTTGATTCCAGCTTGTGCTTCTTCTGCCTAGCGTTCCTCATAATGTACTCTGCATATAGGTTAAAAAAGCAGGGTGACAATATACAGCCTTGATATACTCCTTTTCCTATTTGGAACCAGTCTGTTGTTCCATGTCCAGTTCTGACTGTTGCTTCCTGACCTGCATACAGGTTTCTCAAGAGGCAGGTCAGGTGGTCCGGTATTCCCATCTCTTCCTGAATGTTCCACAGTTTATTGTGATCCACACAGTCAAAGGCTTTGGCATAGTCAATTAAACAGAAATAGATGTTTTTCTGGAACTCTCTTGCTTTCTCCATGATCCAGCGGATGTTGGCCATTTGATCTCTGGTGCCTCTGCCTTTTCTAAAACCTGCTTGAACATCTGGGAGTTCACGGTTCACATATTGCTGAAGCCTGGCTTGGAGAATTTTGAGCATGACTTTACTAGTGTGTGAGATGAGTGCAATTGTGCGGTAGTTTGACCATTCTTTGGCATTCCCTTTCTTTGGGATTGGGATGAAGACTGACCTTTTCCAATCCTGTGGCCACTGCTGAGTTTTGCAAATTTGCTGGCATATTGAGTGCAGCACTTTCACAGCATCATCTTTCAAGATTTGAAATAGCTCAACTGGAATTCCATCACCTCTACTAGCTTTGTTCGTAGTGATGCTTTCTAAGGCCCACTTGACTTCACATTCCAAGATGTCTGGCTCTAGGTCAGTGATCACGTTATCATGACTATCTTGGTCGTGAAGATATTTTCTGTACTGTTCTTCTGTGTATTCTTGCCTCCTGTTCTTAATATTTTCTGCTACTGTTAGGTCCATACCATTTCAGTCCTTTATCGAGCCCATCTTTGCATGAAATATTCCCTTGGAATCTCTAATTTTCTTGAAGAGATCTCTTGTTTTTCCTATTCTGTTGTTTTCCTCTATTTCTTTGCATTGATCACTGAGGAAGGCTTTCTTATCTCTCATTGCTATTCTTTGGAACTCTGCATTCAGATGCTTATATCTTTCCTTTTCTCCTTTGCTTTTCGCTTCTCTTCTTTTCACAGCTATTTGTAAGGCCTCCTCAGACAGCCATTTTGCTTTTTTGCATTTCTTTTCCACGGGGATGGTCTTTTGCATAGAAAACCCTAAAAACTCCACCAGAAAATTACTAGAGCTAATCAGTGAATATAGTAAAGTTGCAGGATATAAAATCAACACACAGAAATCCCTTGCATTCCTATACAATAATAATGAGAAAATGGAGAAATTAAGGAAACAATTCCATTCACCGTTGCAATGAAAAGAATAAAATACTTAGGAATATATCTACCTAAAGAAACAAAAGACCTATATATAGAAAACTATAAAACACTGATGAAAGAAATCAGAGAGGACATTAATAGATGGAGAAATACACTGTTTTCATGGATCGGAAGAATCAATACGGTGAAAATGAGTACACTACCAAAGTAATCTATAGATTCAATGCAATCCCTATCAAGCTACCAATGGTATTTTTCACAGAGCTAGAAAAAATAATTTCACAATTTGTATGGAAATACAAAAAACCTGGAATAGTCAAAGCAATCTTGAGAAAGAAGAACGGAACTGGAGGAATCAACCTGCCTGACTTCAGGCTCTACTACAAAGCCACCGTCATCAAGACAGTATGGTACTGGCAAAAAGACAGAAATATAGATCAATGGAACAAAATAGAAAGCCCAGAGATAAATCCACACACCTTATCTTTGACAAAGGAGGCAAGAACATTCAATAGAGAAAAGACAATCTCTTTAACAAGTGGTGTTGGAAAAACTGGTCAACCATTTGCAAAAAAAATGAAACTAGAACAATTTCTAACACCATATACAAAAATTAACTCAAAATGGATTAAAGATCTAAACGGAAGACCAGAAACTATAAAACTCCTAGAAGAGAACATAGGCAAAACACTCTCTGACATAAATCACAACAGGATCCTCCATGACCCAACTCCCAGAATATTGGAAATAAAAGCAAAAATAAACAAATGGGACCTAATTAAAATTAAAACCTCTGCACAACAAAGGAAACTATAAGCAAGGTGAAAAGACAGCCTTCAGAATGGGAAAAAATAATAACAAATGAAGCAACTGACGAAGAATTAATGTCAAAAATATACAAGCAACTGCTGCAGCTCAATTCCAGAAAAATAAACGACCCAATCAAAAAATGGGCCAAAGAACTAAATAGACATTTCTCCAAAGAAGACAAACACATGAAAAGATGCTCAACATCACTTATTATCAGAGAAATGCAAATCAAAAACACAATGAGGTACCATTTCACACCAGTCAGAATGGCTGCTATCCAAAAGTCTACAAGCAATAAATGCTGGAGAGGGTGCGGAGAAAGGGAACCCTCTTACACTGTTGGTGGGAATGCAAACTAGTACAGCCACTCTGGAGAACAGTGTAGAGATTCCTTAAGAAACTGGAAATAGAACTGCCATACCACCCAGCAATCGCACTCCTGGGCATACCCACCGAGGAAACCAGAATTGAAAGAGACACGTGTACCCCAATGTTCATCGCTGTACTGTTTATAATAGCCAGAACATGGAAGCAACCTAGAGGTCCATCAGCAGACGAATGGATAAGAAAGCTTTGGTACATATACACAATGGAGTATTACTCAGCCATTAAAAAGAATGCATTTGAACAAGTTCTAATGAGGTGGATGAAACTGGAGCCTATTATACAGAGTGAAGTAAGCCAGAAAGAAGAACACCAATACAGTATACTAACACATATATATGGAATTCAGAAAGATGGTAGCGATAACCTTGTATGCGAGACAGCAAAAGAGACACAGATGTATAGAACGGTCTTTTGGACTCTGTGGGAGAGGGTGAGGGTGGGATGATTTGGGAGAATAGCATTGAAACACGTATATTATCATATGTGAAATGAATCACCAGTCCAGGTTCGATGTATGATACAGGATGCTCGGGGCTGATGCACTGGGATGAACCAGAGGGATGGGATGGGGAGGGAAGTGGAAGGGGGGTTCAAGATGGGGAACACATGTACACCGGGGCAGATTCATGTCAATGTATGGCAAAACCAATACAATAATGTAAAGTAATTAGCCTCCAATTAAAATTAAATAATAAAAAAAGAATTCTGAGCACCAAAGAATTGATGCTTTTGAACTGTGGTGTTGGAGAGTCCCTTGGACAGCAAGGAGATTCAACCAGTCCATCCTCAAGGACGTCAGTCCTGAATATTCATTGGAAGAACTGATGCTGAAGCTGAAGCTCCAACACTTTGACCACCTGATGCGAAGAACTGACTCATTGGAAAAGACCTGATTGCTGGGCAAGATGAAGGCAGGAGGAGAAGGGGATGACAGAGAATGAGATGGGTGGATGACATCACCAACTTGGTGGACATGAGTTTGAGTGGGGTCAGGGAGTTGGTGATGGACAGGGAAGCCTGGTGTGCTGCTCTCCACGGCGTCGCAAGGAGTTGGACACAACTGAGAGACTGAACTGTACTGAATACCTTTTTTATGATCAGGGCATGTGTCTTTTTTTTTTTAAAGCAAATAATTAGTGAATGATATTAAGATCTTACTCTTGAGTATTTCACAAGTACCTGCTTATTACAGAACTTTAGCAGACAGTACTCACTTAGAGAAATACAAATGTTCATTTTTTTTAAATTCCTAGACTGAGAGTTCCCACAGATGGGAGACCAGGGTGTGGGGGGGTTATATTTGTATTGTTTTATTTTTAGCATCTGACATGGAACATGTAGATAATAAATACTGCTGAATCAATGAACGAAAGATGAGCCCTTAAAGATAATTACTAATATTTTCATAATTAAATCTTCCATTTAGCTATATTCTTATTTCTTAACTCATCTTTTCTCTTAGATAAGTCCAAATTCATGTATAATTGTGCTTCAGCCTAGAAAAGCATACATTTCTCCTTCAAGGAAACAGTAGTTTGGTCCCTCTGTCCTAAAGGCCACTAAAATATTTGGATTATTATTGCCCTTTACAACACCCTTCTCAAGCCCTAAGTTTCTCTCTGGCAACTATGCCATTTCCCAACATCTTAATTGTCCATGACAATAAGACAAAATAATAGTTGGCCCTTTTTCTGGAGGGGGATTTTTTTTTAACCCTCTGATTTCATGTTTCCCATAAGAAACACCCAGAATATGGCACAAGTCAATATAATTGGGTATGCATCATTATGATCACGTAGGAATTGTAATTCTCATAAAGTATACCCTTTTATGCAGTGACTAGGACCAAATGGATTTACTATTACTCACGTTAAGAATAGGGCTTCTATCTAGACTTTGTATCCCTAGGAAATGATTCAGCCCCTAACATATATCTGGAGTGATTGTTCAGTAAGTGATTGTTGACTGTTGAATCATTACTTCAAAATCCCAGACTAATATAAAATAAGAATAAAATTTTCTATGATTTTTATGATTAGAATAAATATGGGAAAATATACTAATGAAAGACAATGTTAGAAAACATAGAAAGAATGCAATGTATGTAGAAGAGTATCCTTGATTTCTGAATGAACTGACAAATCTTGAAAAGTATTTTTTTTAATTTCTAAGAGATAGGAGTCATTAATAGTTTTGTACTCGAAGTTATAAGAAGAATCAATTTTTAAGTTCAAGTCAAAGTTGACAACTCAAGACCAAACTTCATTGTCTGAAACAATTAAAAGTATTGCAGTTCAGTCACTTCAGTAAAGGCCTGAAAAAATGAACTGAAATGTTAATATTCTTATATTTCTCCTTTTGTTCCTTTCAGTCTTCACTCGCTTTCCTCCCTCAAGAAAATGTACCTTTATCAGCCCATTCTCTGAAAGTTCACTCAGGGACTTAAAGAATGAGTGGAAAGAATCTTCCTCACTTCCAAGATGACCAAGGAAAGGACCATGGTCAGGCCAAAAGGGGCATGGCCACGTCCTGCCTATTCACTGTACCAACGATGCCTGATGCACGTCCAAGGACAAGGCCATTGAGAAGTCATCACTTGGAACGCAGGGGAGGCTGCAGCCATCAGGACATTTCTGAAGGAGTGTTTTTGATGCCTATATGCTTCCCAAGCCATACGTAAAACTACAGTACTGCGGGAGTTGTGCCATTCACAACATGGTAGTCAGGAATCATTCTTGCTAAGTCAGGAAGGACTGGACACCTCCATCCACCCTAATTTAGATCTGTGGGTGCTGTCCCAAGACCTCCACCAAAACCTGTGTAAGGATATAAGTCCATAAAGGCTTACTTAAAGAAATAAGTATTATTTACTTAAAGTATTATTACTTAAAGATATAAGTATCTTCTTTAAGTTAGAAATACTGTTCAGTGAAAAAATAAGAAAATGGAAATTATACTTAAAAAATAAAGAATGAATAGAAATAAACAAGACTAAAGAGGCAGGAAAAAAATTCAAGATATAAGAATCTTCATGACTTAAAATTCAGGCAAATTTTGGAGAGGAAGGATGAAAGATTCAAAAAATAAGAGGTTTATAAGAATCTGGTTTGTGAACAAAAATGGAGAGGAAAAAAGGATGACTTTCAGAAGTACTTTTATGAGATAAATTTGATTAAAACTTGAGTTATTTGAGAGAAAAAAGTTTAGCATCACATAGCAATTACCTTTTTTACATACTGGTATTTTTGTTCTGTTTTAATGATGCTAAAACTGGCCCATGTGGATCTCTAAGGTGATATTAGGAAAATGCTTAATGGATTGGAAACAGGAGTTGCTAGACAAAAAGGATTCTAAGATTAGTTAATCATCAATTATTACATGTATTATTCTATTTATAAACTGGGTTTTTTTTTTCTAAATTTAATGCTCACAGCCATACTGTGATTACAAGTAAGTAAACCAAGATTCAGAAAGACTAATTAACCCACACTGACAAGTAATGGATGTAAGATTCATACTGACATATCCTATTCTGAATTTTATGAGCTACATCCTGCTACTTCTGTATAAGCCACAAAAATTGATAGGTCAATGAAGCAAACTAATCACCAATCCCAATAAAATATAAACAGCAAACAAATTATTTAGATTAGATCTGCTATAAATATTTGGATTGAAAATGCCACCTTTTTAATATAACACTGAAAATACTGTTGTTCAGTAGAAGTTAACATGTCAGTATTAAGCAAAGCATTTTAGAAAATGCCTGTTTTAAGAAAACTCCTTTCACAAATTAAATGTCTGCTTGATACCACTCCCACTGTGCATAATGCAATTCATAGTGCATAATGCAATTCATCATGTAATGATACAAAAATAGTTCAATTTTATTTCTTTCCATATACCTGTAGTTGATCCAGAAAGAAGTTGCTATGTTTGAAGTTTCAGCTGGCAAGTAGAAAATGAATGGGCAGGCAGCTCTTTTAGTCATCTCTTGCCTCTTGGCTAGCCTAATTAAATTTATCCAGTCAGAAAATCCCCAGTAGTAAATTCCTCTGTTACTCTGAAACACTATAAACATTTTCCCTGAAATGTTATTCAGTTCATCAGAATGGAATCTTTGGGAGGTAGCCCCCAAAATATAAATAAATTTTAAAAATGTATTCTCAACTCTCAGATCACTGTATACATTATGGGATCATATAATTTGCTTGTCTCTGCTATTTTCCAACATAATCATATCAATTTATACCACACAAACCATTAAAACACAATAAAAAAGGTCATGAGGTGAATTCTATCTTGTAAAGCTTTTCATGTAATAAGTCAATTTTGTTATCAAATGTGCAAATGATGAAGGAAATAAGACTGTATGATGAAGAAAATTCAATATAAGTGCAAAATGCTGATTTCATATGCAATCTATCATCTTGAAAAGGTAAACATTTACAACTGTAAATTAATACTAAAATAACCTAGTATAATATAGCTGCTTATCTTGATTTGGGGACACATAGATAAAAAGCAGAGACATTACTTTGCCAACAAAGGTCCGTCTAGTCAAGGCTATGGTTTTTCCAGTGGTCATGTATGGATGTGAGAGCAGGACTGTGAAGAAAGCTGATCGCCGAAGAATGGATGCTTTTTAACTGTGGTGCTGGAGAAGACTCTTGAGAGTCCCTTGGACTGCAAGGAGATCCAACTGGTCCATTCTAAAGGAGATCGATCCTGGGTGTTCATTGGAAGGACTGATGTTAAAGCTTAAACTCCAATACTTTGGCCACCTCATGTGAAGAGTTGACTCACTGGAAAAGAGTCTGATGCTGGGAAGGATTGGGGGCGGGAGGAAAAGGGGATGACAGGATGAGATGGCTGGATGGCAGCACCAACTCGATGGACATGAGTTTGAGTGAACTCCGGGAGTTGGTGATGGACAGGGAAGCCTGGCGTGCTGCGATTCATGGGGTCGCAAAGAGTTGGACACGACTGAGTGACTGAACTGAACTGAACTGAACTGAAGGAGGAAATTGGTTAAAACTTAAGGGAGATTTCTTGACAGTAGAGGCAGTTAAACTCTGGTGCACTACTGGAAAGATTTTTAAATAAAAGTAATTTTCCTTTCTGAAATTTTTTCAACATGGTCTAACCCCACAAATACGTGCGTGTTCTGCCCCCACTGTGTAATATCATATACATATATATGCATAAGAAAAGATAAAAATTATAGGCCTTGCCTACACAGAACTGCAATCTAATTGTAGACTGCATAAAATAATTTAAAAAACCAAGGTGTAAACACAAGGGGGTTTCCCTGGTGGCTCTAAGAATCTGCCTGCAATGTGGGAGACCTGGGTTCAGTCTCTGGGTTGGGAAGATCCTCTGGAGAAGGAAATGACAACACAAGCAAATAAATACATATACATAGGAACAGAAAGGCTAGGATGCTTACTGCTGGGACAGGAGAGGAGGGAGGGACAGAATTTAAAATGGAACTTATATGATGAATGCAATTCAGGGGGAAAGATGGAATTAATTTAAACAGAATTAAATTAGGAAAACACAGGACATAAGACAGTAACATGTCAGACATTGCTTGGGAGTAGAACATTTATATATAAGAATATTTAGAGATAAATTTTAATAAGTAGTTTAGGACCAAGCCCTAAAGATCTTTGAATACCAGGTTAAGAAGCATTATTTTTTCCTTTGATAAATGGGAAATTTTATGGCCAAAGTCATGTTGGGCAAAGATTAATTTGATAAGACTTGACATTGTATTGGGAAGTCTAGAAAGTTAAAAGGACAAAGAATCAGAAAAAAAAAAATACTATTTAGGAAATTGTGATAGATACTCTAGTTTGACTGTCTTAGCACCCATTCCGATTACCTTCTTATTGCTGCTGCTGCTGCTGAGTCACTTCAGTCATGTCCGACTCTGTGTGACCCCATAGACGGAAGCCCACCAGGCTCCCCCGTCCCTGGGATTCTCCAGGCAAGAACACTGGAGTGGGTTGCCATTTCCTTCTCCAATGTGTGAAAGTGAAAAGTGAAAGTGAAGTCGCTCAGTCGTGTCCGACCCTTAGCGACCCCACGGACTGCAGCCTACCAGGCTCCTCCATCCATGGGATTTTCTAGGCAAGAGTACTGGAGTGGCTTGCCATTGCCTTCTCCGACCTTCTTATTAGGACTCCTTAATTATAAAGAATGGTGAGCTAAAAACACCTTCTTAGATTCCTTTTCATATAGGGCAAATCATGTGACAATACCGGCCAATGAAACAAGAGTTTTCAGGCTATCTAGAAAACCCTTTGTTCTCCTGATATAGTTGCCACTCTGTTTTCTTTCTTATACCTCTTTTACTTTCATGCTAGGAAAAGAGACATAATGGCAATGATGCTGTGACCTTATCTGAAAAAGTCCAAGAGAATAACAGAAACTTTAGCATGGAAATACTCTGACTTGATGTGATTGAGTTATGAATACATAGATTCATAAAATTAATAAACTCAGCAATCATCTTATCTCTAGCTTTCTTGCTATGTGACGTAAAAAAAAAAAAAAAAAAAAACACGTACCTCTACTTGGTTACACTGCTCTGAAGTTGCAGCCAAAGAATCTGACACAGAAGCTATTAAAAACAATCCAGAAGGGTCAAGAAGAGCATCCAAAACCAAGTTACAGTGGAGGATAGGAAAACACCAGTGAGTTTTCCCATGGCTGATTAAATACAGGAAGTACAGTTTAGAAGGGATATGTTGATGAGTGCTGTAACACTGAGGCCGAACATAATCACAGCATCTTAACATCCCCCTACTGAAATAGATCAAAGGGTTTCCACCCAGCATGTCATCTGTTAGAGACCTAATGTTGTCCTCTCAAACTCACATGTTGAAGCCCTAGCCTCCACATGTCTCTATTTATAGATATGTCTTTGAAAGTCAAAGTGTTAATCGCTCAGTCGTGTCCAACTCTTTGCGACCACCTGGACTGTAGCCCAGATGTTAGTCATATAGTAATTACACAAATAATTATAGACTTTACATTGGAATAAGTCCTATGATGGAAGAAGATGAACACTGGTTTCATGAGACTATTATTTTATAAAATAAGGGGATTTGACTTTCAGGGAAATAGGCATAGCTGGAAATACTTTTTTTTTTTTTCTTAAACAGTATAGATCTATCTTCTCATAGTTCTGGAGCTTGGAAGTCTAAAATCAAGACACTTTCAGGGTTATTTTCTCCTGAGGGCTGTCTCTTAGGCTAACAGACCACTTTCTCACTGTGTCTGCATGTGACCTTTCCTCTGTGCATATACATCCCTGGTGTCACTTCCTTTTCTTATGACAGCAGTCCTATTGGTGGGACCAGGGACCAGTATGACCTCACGTGACTTTAATTATCTCTTTAAAGAAATATCTGTAGGGCTTCCCTGGTGGCTCAGATGGTAAAAGATCTGCCTGCAATGAGGGAGACCCAGGTTCAAACCCTGGGTCAGGAAGATCCTCTGGAGAAGGAAATGGCAACCCACTCCAGGATTCTTGCCTGGAGATTCCCATGGACAGAGGAGCCGGGCAGGCTACAGTCCATAGGGTCACAAAGAGTTGACACGACTCAAGTGACTTAGCACACACACATGCATGATTAACATCTATCTATCACACTTGAATGTCTGTGGTCTTACAGAGCATGTTACACTTCTGACAACTAAGGAAATAAATACCTGTGTAATGATTGATTATTCTGAATCAATTCCAGGAAAATGAAAATCCATGAGCTCAAGAGCAATGTCCATTCTGATTCAGTGTTGTAACATCAAGAATAAATGAATGATCAAGATAAGAAAGACAAAGTAGAAAAAGTACCACATACCTTGAAAAAGTTCTGGAAATAGATGGTGGTGCTGACACCCCACTCCAGTACTCTTGCCTGGAAAATCCCATGGACAGAGGAGCCTGGTAGGCTGCAGTCCATGAGGTCGCTAAGAGTCGGACACGGCTGAGCGACTTCACTTTCACTTTTCACTTTCATGCATTGGAGAAGGAAATGGCAACCCACTCCAGTGTTCTTGCTTGGAGAATCCCAGGGACGGGGGAGCCTGGAAGGAGGCCGTCTATGGGGTCACACAGAGTCGGACACGACTGAAGTGACTTAGCAGCAGCAGCAGCAGCTGATTGCAGAACAGTGTGAATGCATTTAACGTCAAAAAGCTGCAATCTTAAAAATAGCTAAGATAGTAAATTTATGTCATATATATTTTATTATAATTAAAATTTTCAAAAAAATAATAAAAATTCAACTGAACCGATTTGAGAGTCCCTTGGACTGCAAGGAGATCCAACCAGTCCATTCTAAAGGAGATCAACCCTGGGTGTTCATTGGAAGGACTGATGCTAAAGCTGAAACTCCAGTGCTTTGGCCACCTCATGCGAAGAGTTGACTCACTGGAAAAGACTCTGATGCTGGGAAGGATTGGGGACAGGAGGAGAAGGGGATGACAGAGAATGAGATGGCTGGATGGCATCATCGACTCGATGGACATGAGTTTGAGTGAACTCCAGGAGTTGGTGATGGACAGGGAGACCTGGCGTGCTGTGATTCATGGGGTTGCAAAGAGTCAGACACGACTGAGTGACTGAACTGAACTGAACCGATTAGACCCAGATCTGCTATATGTCTGCTGCCCATAGTATATGACATATATTAGATCTGTGTATATATAAGCTGCATGTGACTTTAGACATAGCCTTAACCTCTTGACCTGTCACAGGAATTAAATATAATAACCAGACTGACAAGTAGTAGGTGTTTTATTAGGTTTCCTTTGTAGCTCAGACAGTAAAGAATCTTCCTGCAACGCAGAAGACCCAGGTTTGATCCTTGGGTCAGAAGATCCCCTGGAGAAGGAAATGGCAACACACTCCAGTATTCTTGCCAGGAGAATTCCATGGACAGAGGAGCCTGGTGGGCTACAGTCCATGGGGTCACAAAGATTTGGACACAACTAAGCGACTAACAAAACATGACTGAGGTGTTTTGTTAGTATAGAATTTGTTGGGTTTATGTATATTGAGAAGATATCTCAGAGTTACTTAAATAGGTATAATGTTTCCACGACAGCCTTAAGGCGTGTTGGCAAGCAGATTTTGTACTTGCATGAATGGATGATAGTGATGAGAATTAAGTAGAAGATTTAATTTGGCTACTTCAAAAGCATAGCAGTATCATTTAAATTCAACTCGAACTGAGGATATCCAAATGTTTGATCCAAGTTTTCAGAAATAGCTTACTTTAGTAATGGGAATAAAACATTTCTTTCCATTTTTGGCAATTACGCTGTCTTTCTTAACCTAATTTATCTTCCATATTATATAGGGAAAATTCTTCTCAAAGTGAAATTGAACCTTTATATCAAAAGGCAGTGCAATGAAATTTTGTCCTGGCAATTGTAGCTGCTGTTTCATCATACTGAGGGCAGGGCAAATGTTCTGTTCTTTGAAAAGAAAATGTACCTGCACACAGTTCTATTATAATTTTTCATTTAAAAAAAAATCCAGCTTTTCAAAGCCATGTTCTATACTACAGCTTTAAAAAACAGACAAAATCTGGGCCTGGAATGCATATTAGCTCACATTCCATTGAACAATGTCACTCTCACTGGTTGAAGAATAGAAGAGATGTAGGTTTGAAAGGATTACAATGCACACCCGGCTGTCTCATGGTTGAATTAAAATGCGAATAAACCCACCCCATATGGTATCACTCACTAGCATTAGTTTAGGTGGACTTTTTTGAAAATGTAAAGTGCTAAGAAAAGAGTAACTTGGCACTTTCATTGTATCAGTTACAATATATCAAAATCAGAAGGAAGACAATCTGCATCAATTCATATGCAATCTATAAGCAATCGTATTTGTTCATTTGAATATGTCACATACCTACTGAGACATGAATTTGTTAAGAGCTTATCAGGTTCCAGTTTCTTCTTAGATTTTGCTAAGTCAAACTCAAAATTAAAACGTAAAAGCAATTTAAAAATTCAACAGGGCTTATAGAGCACTTTGCATGAAAAAAACGGAGTAGTTAGGAGAGGGAATTAATGTGGCATTTTGCAATTCTTTGTAAACAATGAACATATCAACTCCAAAACAAAAAGAAAATGAAGTCTTCATAAAATAACTCTCTAATCATTACCTGTTCCATCATCACTCTATAGCAAGGGCAGATATACTTTAAATATTGTTATAATAGTCATGTCTCTACTGGACCAAGAGAGAAATTAGCAGACATAGTGTGAGAGAAAGGAAGTCAAAAAGGACCTAGAAGCCCTCAGTGCCTGTCCAAGCATCTACTACAGGCACTCTAAGCCCCAGAACACAGGGATATTCTTGGAGAACAAGGTTAGCAGAGAATGGATCCATAGGCTTTTCTTTTCTCTGCCCATCTTCTTTGCAAATATACAGTGACAGTAGAGAGATAGCTCAGGATTTGAGGCTTGTGAGCAGGCCCCCACACCTCCCCGACACACCCATGAAAGTAGAATGCACTTTGATAATATCTAGCTAGAGTTGCTGCTGCTGCTGCTGCTGCTGCTAAGTCGCTTCAGTCGTGTCCAAATCTGTACGACCCCATAGACGTTAGCCCAACAGGTTCCCCCGTCCCTGGGATTTTCCAGGCAAAAACACAGGAGTGGGTTGCCATTTCCTTCTCCAATGCATGAAAGTGAAAAGTGAAAGTGAAGTCACTCAGTCGTGTCCGACTCTTAGTCCCCATGGACTGCAGCCTACCAGGCTCCTCCGTCCATGGGATTTTCCAGGCAAGAGTACTGGAGTGGGGTGCCATTGCCTTCTCCGTAGCTGGAGCTAAATATTTAAATTCTTGGAATCAGGAATAGGCCCTATTCCCTTGATATTCCTGGCATTCAAATAGTACCTGCAACACGGTGGGCCTGTAAACACACTTTCTTTTTATTTAACTTATTTTTGCTGTTAAGAAATGAAGACAGAAGTCATGTCACAAGGGTCTTACACTGCCACATGAAGTAGACTGAACTTTACACTGTAAAAGCAGTGAAATAAAGACAATTCACTATGTTCTCTGAGCATCATTTCATGGTCCTGCTAATTCTATCCTTCCATTATGTCTTACCCAACTCCAGATACTGAGCAATTTCTATAGCTAGTCACCAAAGAAAGCAAGTAGGTCAAGACAACTACAGATAACTGTGTAACTGCTCACATCCCAGAGAAGACAAGGGGGATGACCTGTTTGCATCTTGCTGCAATGTGTGTTCCTTGTTCCAAAGCCTCTGGGTTCCTCAGTTTCTCAGCTGAGAGGTAAAGCCACTGAATGGGAAGCATTTATCTAGGTTCATTTTGAAAGTAAGAATGAATTAATGCAGGCATGCTGATACTTATTATATTTGATCAGTCATAGGGAGTAAATTCCTTCTGTTCAGTTCAGTAGCTCAGTCATGTCCAGCTGTTTGCAATCCCATAGACAGCCGCACGCCAGGCTTCCATATTCATCACAAACTCCTGGAACTTGCTCAGACTCATGTCCATCGAGTTGGTGATGACAGCCAACCATCTCATCCTCTGTCATTCCCTTCTTCTCCTGCCTTCAATCTTGCCCAGAATCAGGGTCTTTTCAAATGAGTCAGTTCTTCACATCAGTTGGTCAAAGTATTGGAGCTACAGCTTCAACATCAGTCTTTCCAATGAATATTCAGGAGTGATTTCATTTAGGATTGACTGGTTTGATCTCCCTGAAGTTCAAGGGACTCTCAGGAGTCTTCTCCAACATCACAGTTCAAAAGCCTCAATTCTTCGGCACTCAGCTTTCTTTAGTCCAACTCTCACACCCATACATGACTACTGGAAAAACCATAGATTTGACTAGACAGACCTTTGTTGACAAAGTAATGTGTCTGCTTTATAATATGCTGTCTAAGTTTGCCATAGCTTTCGTTCCAAGGAGCAAGTGTCTAATTTCATGGCTGCAGTCACCTTCTGCAGTGATTTTTTTTTTAGCCTGAGAAAATAAAGTCTTGTCACTGTTTCCATTGTTTCCCCATCTATTTGCCATGAAGTGATGGGACCAGATGCCATGATCTTCATTTTTTTGACTATGGAATCTTGTACAAGTATCAAAACAATTGTGGTAGATTAACCAATTAGCTTGAAAGTTGGTGTAAAAGCTCATACTCTTCACAGTGCTTATACTTGATTATGGTAATCAGAGCAGACTGAGCAGGCCATAGCTCCCCAAATTTAGAACTACGACATTTTGGACTGGACAGTTCTTTGTTGTGAAGATATGAACTGTGCACTTTATAGCATGTTTATCAGCACTGTTCTCTACTAACTAGATGCCAGTAGCACCCCATCATTGTGACAACCAAAAATGTCTCCAAACAAAGCCAAATGTTCCCCCAAGGAGACACTATTGAGAACTACTGGAGTAGCGAAAGATGAGTTCGAGGGATCAGCCAGTATTTCAACACAAAGGAGTGAACCAGGAGAGACATAGTAGGGAAGACAAATTCAAGACCTATTTTGTGGTCTGATTAACAAGTTCGTGTGTGCCTACTAAGTCGCTCAGTCATGTCTGACTCTTTGCAACCTCATGGACTATAGCCTGCCAGGCTCCTCTGTTCATGGAATTTTCCCAGCAAACATATTGGGGCAGGTTGCCATTTCTACCTCCAGGGGATCTTCCTGACCAAGGGATCAAACCCACATCTTCTGCATCTCCTGAATCGCCAGGCAAATACTTTACCACTGCGCCACCTGGGAAGTCTTCTGATTAACACAGTGTGGTCAAAATAGTAGACAAACATTTCTGTGGAAATCCCAGATTATTGTCATCCTTTGGGCTGTACTATGACAGAGCAGAGCAATTGATATAGTCTGAGGGCAATATTAAAAATGCATGCAGCTGTCTACCCAGATGAATCCCAAGTGCTTTTGATCTTTTTTTCCTGCTAGGAATTGTGGTGGGGGGGGCGCGTATTTGCCAGTTCTATAGGCACTTCCATGCTCCAGAGGCCATATTGATCTACCTCAACAACGGCAACTAGGGTAATGCTTTGGTTAGCTTTACAGTACTCCACTATCATCCTCTGTGATACGTTTGGTTTGTAACGGAACTGAGCTGGTGAATTAGATGGAAATATGGTAGACGCCACAACCCCTGTATTCTTTATGTCTTTGAGGATATCACTAAATAGAGAAAAATCTTTTCCAACTGAAATTGAACTTTGCTTTTGATTTACCGTCTTGGTCACAGTCAAAGCAGGGTTAATTTCAGTGGCTTCCACTTTAATTTCCTACCATGATAATTCCTTTTCACAGTTCATGGACCCAATACTAATGTTATGCTGGCTGCTAACTATAATCATTCCAATTATGCACTCAAAGATGAAGGGAATGACCCAAGGTTTGGTCCATAAACCTTTTAGATCTTTGTGAAATGAGCTTTCACCAAGACTTCATTATTACGGGGCCTCCATAGGCCCTCATTTAAAAGGAGGTGGGGAGGCGGCATTTTTGGTCCTCTGAATCAAGCATAAGCTTAGATCCTGTCCCCCGACCATCATCAAATAATTTGACTACTGTCTTTTTTCAAAGCCAAGTAATTATTCTGGAAAATGGTCATAGATCCCCTTGCAGAAGGATTGGGATAATTGCTAAGACATGCTATGACATATAGGGTATTTTCCCAAAGGGCCTGGTCTCCTTTTCATTCTACGGCCTCTGGGTTTGAGAACTAGGTCAAGTGTGGAATCTGGGGAAAGAATTATAAATTTCCATTGCAATGAAAAACTTTAACTTTCTTTCCCTTATTCTTGACTTTTCCTGGTTCTATGAGGCAATCAGTATCCTTGATTGCTATTCAACTATCTCAAACTTAGCATAATCACAACCTCAAACCTAGCATATAGTAGCCAAATACATAAATTCCAGTCAGTCAAGGCTTTCTAATTTCCATGCTGTCCATGCTCCCACACACTGAATTTCAACTTGGTTTTGACTTTTAAGTGCTATCACCTTACCTCTGGTATTTGGTATTCCTATCAACCCCACAGATACCAGAGGCCCAGATCTATAGTACATAAGGATAGTATATGTACTATACATACTAAGTTGCTTCAGTCATGTCCAGCTCTTTGTGACTCTGTGGACTGTAGACCACCAGGCTCCTCCAAGGGATTCTCCAGGCAAGAAAATTGGAGTGGGTTTCCATGCCTCCAAGAATTTTCATGACCAAGGGATTAAAACTGCATCTCTTACATCTCCTGCATTGGCAAGCGGGTTCTTTACCACTAGCGCCACCTGGGAAGCCCCAGATCCATAGTAATCTACTGGTATATTCCTAACCATGCATCTGTTCCCTTCATTGATGTGTTCATGCTGCTTATGGGAAGAAATAATCATGCTGTATCTACAAAAGCACACAGGCAGCTATGTGTTTTCTGGACATTATTAATCAATTATAATACCCCTGTTCTCTGAGACTTTTGACCACTTGATCAATAAATCTCTGAAGCAGTTCCACAGCACTACCTCACTTACTAGAAGTCATCACTGTCTCCATACTTCAAAGAGTAGTGCCAGATACAGAATGAAATAGGTTCCAATTATCCTTCTTTTGAATCCTGAGTCATGGGAGGATGCCCTCATCTCAATAGATTTTAAAATTATCTATCTATTTATAAATCATCTATCCATCTATATTTATTTATATTCAATCTACTTGGAAAAAAAAAAACAACCATTTACCCATTTCTCCCATCACTGCTCACCTCCCATCTCTTGCAACCACCAATCTGTTCTCTGTATATATGAGCTTGGTTTTCTGCTTGTTTCTTTAAGATTCCACATATAAGAAAGATCACAAGGTATTTATCTCTGTCTGACTTATTTCACTTATTTATATATTCAAAATATATTCTGTATTACTGTTAAAATCTATTTTCAGATATGTTCCCCTGGTTCTTATCAGCATATATTAACCAGATCTGCAGCTTTTAATAAGCAATCTTGTTTTGTATCAGGGACAGTACTTCTTTCCTCAGGTAACTGCTTCTCTGGTGAATCAATACTTCCCTGATAAGATTTGACCCTAGTTATTGGTTTAGAAGCAATGGAAGGATTCAAGGACATAATTAAGGGAAAGAAGGCATCATCTTGTGAAAATTTAACCACAGGTGAAGTCTTTGCATGATATTCCAGCATTAGAAACTATTCTTCTCTATTAAGGGGGATGAGGCTCATTGGCTCATAGGATTCAGAATAATCTAGGAATTTAATATTATCAAGTGCCCCAGGACTCAGGGTTTTGCTGTTATATATCAGGATTTTGATTTTACATTTAGAACTTAGGAAATTCTGATTTTAGCAAAACTTAGGAAATTTTCCATTAATTCCATCAAATTTTCCATTAATACAAATTCAACCTTCTTTATCACTGTGCTTGTCTCACTGTTATTACCTGTGTCTGATTTTTATAATATATTCTCTGGCTATGTGAAATAAGTATCTTTTTTAACGCTGCCATGGAACTTAAGATTATTCCTTGAGTTTATAGGTGAACTGAGACTTCCAATTTGTTCTTTCAACATTTCAATGGCAGCTAACAGCCAACAATATTTCAAGTACTATAACTACCATCATGTCTATCTCATTCAAATTCTAGAGACACTGCATCAATGAGGGCATCTTCTACATGTATTCAGTCTCAGATCCCTGTAAATTAGTTTCAGCAATTTTGATGTGATACCATGTCAGGAATGATCATCACTCCAGGGACTACTTGGAATAGCCATTAGTGATTAAATTCCACAACCCTACCCTTACAGTCTGTATACTAAGACCACTTCTGGTACCTATTATAGATTGGGTTTCCCAAGAAGCATACTTTGAAACATAATTTAATGAAAGTAGTTATTTGCAAGGTGATACCAGGAAGCACTGATAGAAGGTGGGGAAATGAGGCAGAAAGGATAAAAAAGCAAAAAGGATGCCATATGGAACAGGCAACAGCAAAAGCCACTTGGAGCTCAATCCCAGTGGGAAACACTGAGTAACAGGGTAACCCACACCTTGAGGTTATCCCGCCCGATGTCAATGAGCCAGGCTAGTTTTCCATCATTTACCATCAGTCAGTCATTGAATGAGGGCTGTTCATGGAGGGATAAATATTAACTATCTGGCAATACTAGCCTGCCCAGTTCATGTGTAAAGAAAGTTAGTGACATAAGAAAAAGGCTTTAGGTAAGAGGTGCAGGTGATTCTGTTTGAAAGCTATCAGTTTATTATGCAGGATAATAATACAAGCCGAGGAAATACCAGGAGACCATCTTCTGTGACTGCTACCTTTGGTCATTTCAAGTCAGAAACATCCTTACTTCTGTATTTAAAATGCCCAATACCATATAACACTCAACTCTTTCAAGGTGAATCAAAATCAAGGCTACTCTACCTCCCTCTGGGAAGATGATAACCATTGTCTTTCTATCTAAACTCCTTTCCCCGTGTTGTTTTGCTGGCTCTAGTTTCTGAGCCTTCCAAAGCTGGAAAATAGAAAGGAGGGGAGTTAGGGGTGACTGGCAAGTTTCAACTTGGCTGAAAATGTCACAAGCTGGAAATGTGTCAAGTGCTCTCTGGACTCAGACAATGTATAAAATCTGCTCTTTAATGAACACTCTTGTAGACTCTCCCACTGGGGCCCTTGACATGCAATCTTTTCTGACTCATAGCTTTCTCCTCCTGCAGGCACAAGAAATATTGGCTATAGTTTCTCTGTCCTGAGGCTCCTCTCTAGGAGGCCCTATGAGGCAGGATTTATGATACCTCCCATGCTGGTCCTCTGTGGTTCATGTGGACCCCATCCATTCACAGAAAACATTCCTAATCCCTCTAACCCTGACAAATTCTAAAAATGCAGGTGACCCATGCAGCCACCTCTCCTTTCCCTTACCACTGAGGGGCAAACCAGCCCGTTTTTGCTTTTAGATATTCCCACGTAGGACTTGGACCTTAGTTCTTTGCATCCCTCAGATCACAAGAGCATCTGCATATGCAAATCTCTTACTAGTTCTATTGAAGTTTCTTGCTAGGTTTAAAGTAACAGGCAGAATCCTCAACCTCTTTCCCAGGATTGGGGGGATGGGATTTTTCCAAAATATTCTCTCCACAGACTCTTTCCTAAACTTTTTTCTCCACTCTGTGTACCCGCAGTGTATGTAAGGGACTTCTAAGAACTATATATCAAATGCTTGGCCACCTAATTTTTGCAAAACCTTCATGGTAGTCTACCTTATAATTCACTGTGGCTTCTGATATCTACTGTAATAAGACCATAGACAAAATTGAAACATAAAGATCCAATTTTAGAATCTTAACATAGGTATAAAAAAATCAATCAATTCCTAGAAATTCAATCTGTAGTTGAAGAAATACATATAATACAAACTCATTATAGAAAAATAGGTGGGGGGGAATTACAGAGAAAAGAAAAACAAGCTCCATAATTCCAGCAACCACAGATAATCAGCAATATATCATTTTGATTTTATTTCTATCCAGTTGTATTTTATTCTGTGCACATGGTTCTTTACACATTATGATAATACTCAATGTACAATTCCCCATAGGGATTTCCTATTACTCAACTCTGGCATTTTCCATAGGATTCTAAGCACTTCACAAACGGGATTAATAGGGATAAAGTAGCCCACAGAAGTGATGTGGCACAATTTATTTCATTCTTCCTATATTTCCATTGTTAAGAATTATGACTGGCTCCACATTTTAGTAATTTTAAGTATAAATACCATAAATATTTTTTCTGCCCTAACATTTTTTTCCCTACATTCTAGGTTTAGAATCTAATCACAGAGGCATAATTACTAGCTTAAAAGGAAACCCTCAAGATTTAAAGCCTTCTCACTGGTCTAAAACCAGGACCCTTTACGGTTGTTTTATTGACAAAGTGACCATTGAAAAAGCTGAAAGAGGGTCAGAATAGACAGAGGCCCAGGCCCTACTCTAGTGGCCACTGCTGAGACCTTTGAAAGGACAGGTAGGAAAGGAATCCATGGTACAAGGACCCTCACGCCTGACAGGTACTTTCCTGGGATAATTTTGGCTAAAATAATCACACACAGTTTGTAGAATTAAGAACTGAAATACTATTTGAGACTCAGTTATGTAAGACAGTGGCAAAACCACAAAACCTTTCAAGTCATAAAGAAGCGAAGTAGGCTCAGTGGATCTGCTGCAAACTGCCCTATCTGAGATGAGAAGTCACTACTCATCCTCAGATAGCCTTGTCATATTTAGCAAACAAAAATACAGATGTCCAGTTCAATTAGAATTTCAGATAAACAAGAGCTAAATCTCTACTTATTTAATATAACTATACCCCAATTATTGCATGGGATAGGCTTACATTCACACATTACTTGTTGTTTACCTAAATTCTAATTTAACTGTGCATCCCGTATTTTATTTGACAGCTCTATCCTCACCCAGCTGCTGCCATCCAAGAGGGTGGGCCTAGGACTGCTGGATAATCAAATCTCTCAAGAGCTACCAACAATCTGAAAGTTCTCACAATGTCTCCTTATTTCTAAATGTTAGCAACTAGGTCAAAATGTTTCACAAACATCTGGAAGCCAATGATGGCAGTAAACCATCAGTTAGGAACCTCTAATATTAGATGACTACAAGAAGATCCAACCAGTCCATTCTAAAGGAGATCAGTTCTGGGTGTTCATTGGAAGGACTGATGCTAAAGCTAAAGCTCCAATACTTTGGCCATCTCATGCGAAGAGTTGACTCACTGGAAAAGACTCATGCTGGGAGGGATTGGGGGCAGGAGGAGAAGGGGATGACAGAAAACGAGATGGCTGGATGGCATCACCAGCTCGATGGACGAGTTTGAGTGAACTCCGGGAGTTGGTGATGGACAGGGAGGCCTGGCGTGCTGTGATTCATGTGGTCGCAAAGAGTTGGACATGACTAAGCAACTGAACTGAACTGAACTGAATTGAATATTAGATGATGATCCAGAATACAGACTAAAACCTACTGACCATTGGAAGGAACAGTTATAATGCTTATTAATCATGTTTTCTTTATGTCCATGATTTTCTGAGAGCAGGTGAAGACAAGCCAAAGATGGAAAAAGCCATGTGGAACAATACCTCAGAGGAAGTTGGATAAGAGAAGGAAAGACTGGAATAACGTTGGAGAAAAGAGACTGTGGATACCATAAATAAATTCTTCCTACTTAAGTACCTTAGGTAGAGCCAGTCTTGTGCCTTAGAAAAAGCAATGTGTGCTCTTGACATTTAAACACATTTAACTAATCACAGTCATGTCAACCATCTTCAGGTAATAGCAAGGAAAATACAAATTCTCCCTTTATTTAAAGCTCACAATGAAGAGCTTCCACAGAAGACAATGAAAAGTTAACTGAGCTAATGTTTACTGCTGCTGCTAAGTCACTTCAGTCGTGTCCGACTCTGAAAGAAACAAAATATAGTTTCATTTTCAACCTCTATTTGTTAATAAGCAAGTTTCTTCTGTACTAAAATTGGGACAATTTTAATTGAAAAATCTCCTTATACCAGGTAAGAAAGATTTTCTCTGATGGTGTGCAAGCCACAACTTCCTAATTAAAATAAAATAATGACTTTCCAGTTAACTGTAGGAAAAACATTTAGAGAATTACCATGAGGCACTTCAGAGGAACACCATTAAAAATGATGAATATAGGTAGCTGAACATTTGCTGTTGCTAAATTGAATTTAGGGGATAGGTGAAAGAGTTTTTATTTACTTGACGCCAAGCCTTGATGCATTCATATAAAAAGTCTGGAATGTGCAGTGTTATGAGCTTTGCTTCTGCAAAATAATTCTCGATGCAGAGTTCTCTGGATGTAACTTCCAGAGTTCTATATTAAGCACAAAGAATTCAATTCTTACTTTTGCTGAAATAGTAGCAACAGTGTTTGCATGTGTGTCCGCTAAATTGCCTCAGTCCTGTCTGACTCTTTGGGACACTATGGACTGTAGCCCACCATGCTCCTCTGTCCATGGATTCTCCAGATGAAAATACTGGGGTGGGTTGCCACGCCCTCCTCCAGGGCATCTTCCCCAACCAGGGATCGGGCCGGCATCTCTCATGTCTCCTTCGTTGACAGGCGGGGTCTTTACCACTAGCACGACCTAACAGGGTTTGTTGTTGGTCAGTTGCCCGGTCGTGGCAGACTCTTTGCAACCTCACGGACTGCAGCACGCCAGGCTTCCCCGTCCCTCACCATCTCCCAAGGTTTGCCCAAGTTCGTGTCCATAAACAGTGCTTACCCCTCAGCAAAAAGGAGTGAGGTTGTCACAGGTAAAGTCCCTTAACAATTCCCAGGAAATTAGAATTTGAGTGATAAAATAATCTAACCTTTCCCCCACCCCCTTTTCCTTCGCATTCCATCTAGTTGCACTTGTTCATATGCTGTAGCACAAAGCCTTGCACCCACACTTCAGACCAGAGTTGCTAGTGCGAAATGGGTGACCGGCGCCTTGGCTCAGGGGCCGTGTGTGGACGTTGCAATTTAACACGACGGCGGCGGCGGCGGCATCACGTCGTGCAGCGAGGATTCGCCGGGTACCACGATTCTGGAGCGTTAGCAGCAGCAGCAGCGCCAGACTGGAGAGCACTCCACCCCCTCCACACTGACAAGAACCCTTTAAAAGCAGTCCCACCAAAGGCCCTTCTGGGAGAACGGAGAGAGCACGGACTCCAGAGTGCAAGCCTGCTCCTCTCCAGTCTTTACCATCTTTTTTTTTTTAATGGGAGGAAAATTGCTTTTCAATATTGTGTTGGTTTCTGCCATACAACATGAATCAGCCATAACTATACACATATCCCCTGCCCCTTGAGCCTCTCCTCCCTTCGTCCTATCCCTCCAGGTCATCACGGAGCACCGGGCTGGGCTCCCTGTGTTATGGAACTTCTCGCCAGCCGCCTGTCTTACACGTGACGGTAAATAAATGCAGATGCTTCCTTCTTCAAAGTCTCACACGCTCTTCCCCCACTGTGAGTGCAAGTCCGTTCTCTGCATCTGCGTCTCCATTCCTTCCCTGTGAATCCGAGCTGCTCTCGTGATTTGCTCTGACCAGTAGTGGAAATCTTGCGCCAGTTCTAAGCCTTGGCCCCAAGGGGCGAACACGATTCAAGTTCTTTCTTTGAAACTTGCTGCCGCCATACAAACAAGCCTGGACTGGCCTGCTGGATACAGAGCACAGAGTTGGGTCACCCTGATGCTCTAGTCAAACTGCCAGCTGATAGCAGAGACATCAAGAAGTCCAGCTAAGACTGATCCTGGCCTGTTCAGCAGAGGTATCCACACAGACTTATGAGAAAAAAGAAAGAAAAAAAAAGTTGTTTCATGCCACAAATATTTAGGGTGGTTTGTTAGGCAGCAATTGATAATGAATTCAATTAGCCTAACTAATTTGAGAAAAGAGAGAGCAGAAACTAGGGCTTTTATTAGCAGACAAAACTACAGATACGCTAGCGTCTCCAATTTTACAGGACTGTCGCAAATGCTTCAGAAACGCAAGCTAGTCCTCATTTCTATAGCACTGAGCTTGACAAAGGCGTAGCTGTTTGAACACAAAGAAACTGAGGGGATAAAGATTGTTTTGTGCCACAGTTCAGCAAGAAATGGAAAAATAAAATTGCTATATAGTCTCTATATTATTTTTCTCATTGATGCTACAGATAAAAATATTCCCAGAAATATTTTCACTACAGGACCCAATGTACCATGTGAAAATCTTCTGAAATTGAAATAAACCTAATAAAACAAAATTTCTTTAAAGATTCTTCTTAAAAAATATGTACCCACAATGTCTTTTTAAATGCAAATTTACTAAGGGTAACTTGGGAAAGAAGCTAATCTTTCTCTTCATTTAAATGGAAATATTTGGGTCCATATCATACTTTTGACTTAAATATCATTGATCTTCAACAAATGATGACAATAATGCTGGCACTGAACATTGCCAGTTATATACATTTTTGTAGTTGCCTAGACAGAATTAGAGCTGAAAAGTTGTCACTGAGGAGTAAATACTGCATAAGGTTAAGGATAACAAGAAGTCCGAACTTCAGAAAAGATCATCATGACTGTTACTTCAGAAGAATTACAAATGAGATGGACATGACTGATTTTTAATGCCCTGAAATCCTGACAAGATGGCCAACCAGCATGCGCTGCTGGCTCACTCTAAAATCAGCCCGTGAGAGAAACCACTCAGGACAGAAACATGGATCTGAAGAACAAACATTAAAGGGAATGCAAAGTCCCAAGGAAACCAATACTAAAAAAAAAAAGGAAAGGAAAAAGACCATCCTGAAATAGTGTGTGTGTGTTTGTGTGTGTGTGTAAGAATAGTGGAAAAGCCCATAGCAAAATGTTCCTACACTGCTGCAGAAGGAGGGACTGGGATGCAGCACTTAAATTCTGTACTCGCTTATTCCCCAGAATCGGTTAAGACAGTGGTAACCTGTGTCACCCACAGGTACTAACAGAAATAGTGAGGTCAGTGGAGAAGCATCACTCAGCCTGAACGTCCAAGAGGTGGGAGCTAATGAAAGGTGCAGGCTGCACCGCCTGCCCTCAGGCAGTCATTCCACCCCTGCTCCTCCCAGTGGACAGCCAGCAGATCAAAAGCCAAGGAGTTTATTTCTTCCTGACAGTCCCCAACCAACTGAATCGCCTGAAGCCATTGCAGCAAATACTAGTAGTTCTGTGGTGTGCTGGGACATTTGAACTCATAACCAATTACCAAAGAGCTGTACACAACTTAGCGACCGAACGACAACCACCACCATTTCCCTACTAGGCATTTTCCTTTGAGTGCTTCATTAGACATTTTAGTCTTCATGTGTCCAAAATAGACTTTGCCTTCTCCTTAAAAATCTCCTTTTTTAAAAAGTCAGTAAATGGAACTATCATCCATATAACCATCCAACCCAGAAACCTGAGAATAATCTCGGAGTTTAACAATACCATTTGTTACTAAACTGTGTCACATTTTCTTATCCCTTTTCTCCACTCTCATTGTTAGTGACTTAGATACACAATCTTAATTTATATACTGTTGTACATAAATCTATTACCAGGATATTGTTGTTTTTGACTCTGTGATTATCAGTGAGCTTCCCAAAACAAAATCTGATCACATAGCAGGGTAAAACCTTAAAATTCCTCCTCTCCATCTAATTTGCAGATTTTATGTTCAGTCGTAAACCACACCACACAAGTAAAATATATAATATTTTTAAAGGCATTCAGAGAGGAAAAAACTTGTTTATGCCAAGACTTAATCATCCATGTTCTAAAGCTTATTTTTTGTGTTGAAATTATGTTATTTGTAATATTTTAGTTTATAAGTTAATGACAGCAATTTTTAGTGAATGTTTCTGAATTATCTCGTATGATTTAGTTATCTTATTTCAAAGACCTGCCACATTCCAATAAGAACACTAAGAAAATGACTGAGGAAAAAGATCACTCCTCAGTTTCATCAGTTCTTTCCTTCTCATTGTCAATAGTGACTGCTCAGCCACCCAAATAATCCCAAAGGCTCTAAACAAGAGACTTGTTTTCTCCACTGAAGGAGGTGGGATAGAGCAAGACCTCCCTTTGTGTTCATTTCCCTGGTGATCAGATGGTAAAGCATCTGCCTGTAATGCAAGAGACCTGGGTTGCATCCCTGGATTGGGAAGATCCCCTGGAGGAGGAAATGGCAACCCTTGTGTGTTGCCACCTATCTCTTCCTTTCCTAAAAAAATTAACATATTGGTACAAGTGTTTATGTGTGTTAAGTATATAGGATGGAAGTGAAAGGGAAATGTAAAGCTCTTATTAATTTTGATTCTTCCCGAAGTCCCAAAGTGAAAGATTTTAAGGAATTAATTAGAAGTGTCCTTATAGGTATTTTCTGGATGTTAATCTCTCTCCTTTACCCTGAGATCTGAAGATATTTTTTTTCCATAAGTCTTTTCTCTGGGAGTTCCTCTACCCAGATCTTCTTGTATTAAAAAAAAAACTCCACCTCAGACCACAAGTAGGATCCTGCTCCCTATGTTCATTCAACTCTTACTCTGTATGTAAGCCCAAGTCTATGACATTCTGTCTGGAGAAGCAACCCGGGAGTCTGAAGTCCATCCAGTGATGCAAGTCTCTTATTAGAGTAGCAGGTAGGAGCTTCAGGCATACCAAGTTCTGCGGTCCAGTCGGAAATTGGCTCCTCCAGTTTGGATTTTACTTCTGATGTTTCTAAAAATAAGATGCAAGCTCATCTAGTTCTTTAGTTATTGAACGTATTAAACAAAAGAGCTTTCCCTAGGGCAGGCGTTAATTTGGGGGCCTGCACTATTGCTATTAAGGCACATCTCCCTTCCATTGGCATCAGTGAGCCTCTACTGCATACTAGCACACTGAGTTTCC
This sequence comes from Moschus berezovskii, assembly GCF_049115385.1. Taxonomy (NCBI): domain Eukaryota; kingdom Metazoa; phylum Chordata; class Mammalia; order Artiodactyla; family Moschidae; genus Moschus; species Moschus berezovskii. The sequence goes on from NC_142467.1 coordinate 13,543,616, forward strand.
TTCTAGTCCTCCCTGAGTTCAAGCAATACACAAAAAAAGAAAAGATATTTCTTACAATGGCTTCTCTTGGAAATTTTCAAGATTGATTATTCTAGGAAGAATTCAATTAAATATTTCTATTGTTCTCAACTTTATCTTGTGGAATTTGGGAATGGGAAAAAAGGAGAAAATTATAGCCATTTATTCTTAATACATTTATCCATGCCCCTCTTTCTCCATGTCTAGGCCATTATGCTTGCTGCATAAATTCTGATTTTCCTTTAATCAGTAAGTCCAATATGTCACTGTCTAACTTTGTGTTTGAAATATAGCTCCCTAAACATATGATGACTGCATGAATAAATTACTAAATAAAGAAATATAGCATGCAGTGAATGAGCATGGCTGTTGCAGAAAAAGACTATCTCTTTTATCATGGTACATTTTACCTGCTACCCTTTTTGCTTTCTGCCTAGAGAAAGGGGTTGCTTGCTACTTTATGAAATGCATAAGAACAGGAACTGACATTTTGAATATTACCAAAAAACAAAGTCTTGGAACTAGTGCCCCAAAACAGTGCCATAGCGACCAAAACTCAAAAGGACTTGTATTAAAACAATAGTTAAAAGATAATTATATCTGCAGGTTTATCCAAAGGCTCCTTTAGTGTTAAATGTAAGGGCCAGAGTATTGCGGCTGCACCCCACAGGAGAAGTCAGCCAACTTTTCATCCCTTATCACTGGCTTTATTACCAGTCTCAGCTCCTAAAGCTACGATGACTGAAATCTCCAGCGTTTGTCAATTAAATCTTATGTAACAAAATTCTGATATATCTCTGTTTTGCAAACAACACTGTTTTACTTGCATCTTCACTCTCCCATAGGCAGTCATAAGCATCTATTGTTTCTTAGCATTGTCCTGGCCTTTTTAAGGATTCCAAATAGATTGTGAGCTAGGTGGCGAGTAGGAGAAACATACACATATGATTTTGGGAAAACACATGAAAACATCCTTTAGCACTTAAAAATAAAGAATTATATACTCTTTAGTTTAAAGAGACAGGAAGAGAACCAAGCAGGGATAGGAGAACTAACATCTTCAAACATGGGTTAAAAAAAAAAAGCAATGACCAGGCAGGTTAGTCCATGGAAATTCAGTCACTGATGTCCTCATTTCCATCTCCCAAACCACAAACTGTACCTTCAAGTTTACTCTTGATAATACATAGAAAATATATTGACACAAACATGAAAATATCTTTGAGTAAATCAAGAAATATACCTAAAAGGACAAATTAGAATCATTCCAGGATATTGTTTCTTCAAGATTATTGAGAGTTTTTCTTTAGTTTTGGCCCGATGAAAAGCAGAACAAACTTGGGGTGACCAAAAGACATGAACTTTACCATTATACATTGTGATCGTGCACTGGCCTTAGGTTGAATCTAATATCGTTCATGCATCTGTCATAATGGTATCTGGAAGTTGGTATTCATCAAATAAAATTACCAAGGAAACCAAGAAGCTCTGGGTGTCACCATCCAATATTGCTGAGGTCAGAAGAATGACGAGAACCAGGAAATTTTAAAGTTTATAAAACAAAAGGGAAAACAGCTGTAAAAAAGATGAGATCCAAACAGACAAATTTGTCTAAGGAAGAAAACAGATGTTGCTTAAATTTATTTCCTGTTTCATTCCTGTCAATGATGTAGCTTTCTGAACTCAGACATTAAGCCCAGATGGTTCAGGCAAAAGGAGACCTGTGGCCAGAGACCTCGGATCAACCAATTCGTAAAAATCTATTAATTTTTATGATTTTGTTGCAGTCTTTATTTGCATGACTTTCAATTTCTGAATTTAAAAATAATTTTAAACTCTTATTAAGAAAAAAAAATCCCTTTCTGGCCAGATTCATGCAAGGAATTCTTTTAAAAGATTATCAAAATGAAATTCAAGGAGGTAGAACTATCTTTGGCAACATTCACAGGAAGAGAAAATGTGTGATTAAGATTCTAGATGCAAGCACATGACACAATCTAATGTTACAGGGGAATGAAACTAGAGTGAAATACACTTATCAGACAAAAAATGGTTGAAACAAAATAATGATTGACACTCAACTCAAAGAATTTGAAATAGAAAACAAACAAACAAAATAAGGATGTATTTAGATGAAAGTAGACAAAAATTATAGAAAATTAGCGAGAAAAAGTCTTTGAAAATAGTAAGTCAGATGTATGATAAAACCAAACAAGTGAAAAAAAAGAAAGATCAAACACAGGAATGGATAAACTACAGACGTAACAGAGATGGACGTGAACATGAAAGTCGCTCAGTCGTGTCCAACTCTTTGTGACCCCATGGACTGTACAGTCCACTGAATTTTCCAGGCAAGAATACTGGAGTGTATTTCCCTTCAGGGGATCTTCCCCACCCAGGGATCAAACCCAGGTCTCCTGCATTGCAGGCAGATTCTTTACCAGCTGAGCCACAAGGGAAGAAGATGTAGTCAAATAAAATCATGAATAGCTATTTACTTATAAATTAGAAAATTTGATTTCTTGGATTAATTTCAGCAAAATACAACAAGGCAAAACGAGCTCAGTGAGAAACAGAATTTTAAGTATACCAATAATTTCAAACATATTGCTATATTAATCCAGGACTCATAAAAATCTGTTCCTGGTCATTTACTAGTAAGTTCTATACCGACACTACTACTTACATATCTAGTAGTTAATGTGATCTAATGAAGATAATTTTAACCTGTTTTGTGGTAAACTGGACGAATTCTACCTCAGAATAATGTCTTTATATGCAAAACATCAATACAAGTAGCCTTGGTTTGCACAGTACATACAATATGGTAACACAGAGTCTATGTTACTTGCCACAAAACTATGCAAAACAAGGACTGTCTGTATACAAAATTATAAAAAATATATAAATACTAAATATAATTATTAAATATTAAGCAATAAATGCATATCTTGCTTCTTCATTAATGCAGTAAAGCAATAAATAAGTTCTAAAAGTGATTATTTTATCCACCATAATTTGAAAAAGGTGATAACATTAACATTATTTTGAGATATCTGTGACAATTGAAAAGTGATATAAAACTATATCTAAATACTGTCATTGGTGAAGGAACAGATACTCTTAATATCGTATTACTGGATTATTTTGCCTCTATTCGTATTTGGAGAAAGTATTAAAATTCAGCTTTAAGTTAGTGAAAATAAACATGCACATTTTTCCCCATCCAAATTTTTGGATGCCCTAAGTTCCATCCATGTTACCCTTGACTCATAAACCTCAAGTTAGGAACCTTTAAACTTCAGGTTAAAAGGCAAATTGCTCAACTCCTTGCACTACATTTCCTTATCTATAAAAAGGGAATAATAGTACTATCTATTGTGATATATTGTTAAAAAACAGATCAATAAATATAATATAAATCAATTAGAAGAATAGGTTCAAATATATGAATATTTTCTGCTATTATTATTCATGTTATGAATCTTTTATTGAACAGTTAATTTCTATCTGATAAAAGCTGTTCCAGAATATGGAAAAAGATAAACAATGTTAATGTGATTTAATGAAAGTAGTGATATTATCCAAAATCAGATAAGGACAAAATACGAAAGCAATCAGAAATTCATTTCACTTATGAACACAGGAGGAAGAACCCTGAAATAAATATATTCATAAATAATAAATCTTGCTTAGTTTATTAACATCAGGAAATTTACCAATGACACCACATTAACAAACTAAAGATAAAAAATATGTAATTACCTCAATAGACACAAAAAAGCAATTGCCAAAATTCAGCACTTACTTAGGACAAAAATTGTTTTTAAGCTAGGAATGCAAGGGAATTTCCTTAATTCAGCAAGGCCATAAATTAGAAAAGTGCAACAAAAAATCAAATTTAATGGTAAAAAATTGTATATAAAAGTTCTTTAAGATCATTAATTAAAAAGGTGTTTACTATCACCAGTATTCTTTAACAGAGAATGGCCAATATAATAATCACAATATAATTAATAAAAGGTCTGAGGAGCATTAAGGGAGAGATCATCTATATAGAAAAGTCTGCAAAACGAATAGATCATTAATATCAAAATGAAATTTTAGCATACTTGTTAAAATCAAGATAAACATTAAAATGGATTAAATTTCTGTATATGAAATTATCAAATATAAAATATAATAACAAATACAAATAGTGGTGTTTCATTAGTAGTAAAAAAAAGTTATAATTTTAACAAAAATTCAAAGTATCTAGCAATCGTCTTTGGAGAAGGAAATGGCAACCCACTCCAGTGTTCTTGCCTGGAGAATCCCAGGGACGGGGGAGCCTGGTGGGCTGCCGTCTATGGGGTCGCACAGAGTCAGACACGACTGAAGTGACTTAGCAGCAGCAGCAACAACAGCAATCATCTTATCAAAAATACTAGGACTGTTCAAAAGGATATGAAGTAAGAACACGAGAGATTCTATGGTGCTGAATTGGAGTACTTACTACCACGAAAATAGAATTATCTCCTAATTACTAATTTTACTCCAATCATAATTCTAATTGGCTTTTTAAAGGAGTTCAATATAAATATTCTAAAATTTTTGTGAAAAAATAAAAATCCATGAACATTTAAGTATATATTCTGAAACAAAAATGTATAACAAAAACGGACCTTTTACTAAACAAACTTTGAAGCAGAAGTATAAAGGCAACATGGTACAGGTCAAAGAACAGATCACAAAATCAATGGAACCAAATGTAAAGCTCTGACCAGACCTATATGTGTACAGATACTTCATACTGAATAAAGGTAAGACTTTGGCTACGTCGGTAACACTCCATCTTGAGCAGATTAAAAAAATAAGACGTGGTAAAGATGCCAAAATGAAAATTTTGTCTGGAAAAATGGTAGCATCAGTGACAGAAAGTTTTTCATCCTTTCTAAATCCTTACATAAAAGCAGACAGAGCAACTGGATAAAAAACCCCAAAAACCAATAGAAACCATTTCCAACAAATTAGGTGATTAAATATCTCCATGGCACCCCCTCCTGGAACAAACACAAGAGAACAGGGATAAACCACCAACATCCAAATTATCTCCATGATATCATCATCGTGGGACAGACCATATGACAGTCAACAGTGGCATATTTGCATGATAAAACTATAAAAGGAAAATTGCAAAGGTGTGATCACTCTAAGAGTCAGGATAGTGATCACCGGTGGCAGAAGGGGTATCATGATTGGAATGGGGACTCTTAAGGGGTCTGTTTCTGAGGTGACAAAGGTCTATTGCTTGGCCTTGGTGGTGCCTGACTTACAACAATTTGGAAACTGCTGCTGTGTACAGACAGCTGGAACATACGTTCATATCATACTATGCTTAGTACTTTTTTATTGCATTAAAATTTCTCCAAAAATACAATAAAATGTGATAGTAAATCAAGAAGATGGCATATATGTTTTCCTCAAAGCCCAAAGCTATAAGCTAGAAAGCCCCCAGGCCATCTATTTCCCTAAGCCGAGCTTCAAGAATAGGGCTTAAACTTCTCTAATAGTCACATGTGATCACAAATAATAAAATAATACAGAGAGAGAGCAGTATATTTACAAATATTTCTCACTCAAAATTCTAGAACTTCTCAATCAATTTTAAACTAAAGTATTAGGAATGTGCTCTCATTCATAGATAACTGATAGGTAGATGATACCATACAGAGATTTTATGATTAACTGCTTTTATAATAAAAGTGAAGACTTGATGATAATCTACCCAACTTGTCTATCCACGTCCCAATAATGATAATAAATGTGGCCATTATATTTTATATTTAAAAGATTAATTTCACATATATTATTACGTTATATCTTTCCAATATCTCTAAAAATTAATTCAGGTGCATTTAACACTATTATTTTTTCACTCTTGAACCCAAGAGGGGTTAATTAACTTGCCCAAGATTACGCAGTAAGTTAGTGGAAGAAATAAAATTCAAACTTAAGTGTTATCTTTCTCTGTCTAGCAATTTTTCTACTCATCTTAAGGCACTGATTTTTTTTTTTTTCTGTATTTGGAGCTTAGCACAGAATATTTGTCAATTAAACCCATGGGCTTAACCTCATTAACTTAATATTCTGTGTTAATTAAACTAAGAGACAGGCATGATCAAAATTGAGTTCTATCTGTAAAATATAAGTGATCTTCAGGAATCTCTTCTGCTTTAAATTCATCAGAGATTACTAGGCAACCAAAGTAAAGTAATAAAAGGGAGATAAAACATGCTTTTTGTTATCTACCAACAACCTTCACAACATCTGAAGTTATTTCAGAGAAGCAGATTTCCTTAGCTATTCTAGGGCTGCATATAAGTTGCAGTTAGGCTACTAACAAGAACACAGATATACATAATGGAAATTCTATTTGTCTACAAAGAGAATGTTTAAGAGTTTCATATCACAGCTCTTTGCCATGCAACCTATGGGTGCTTAACACTGACATACTAACTCCAAGCATATGTAAGGGAGCTTGCTACAATATTAATCACAGCTATCCATGTTGAATTTTTATTCCATGTCAGCAATAAAAATTGTCACAAATGAGAACATGGGCATTAATTCAGATCAGATCAGATCAGTCGCTCAGTCGTGTCCGACTCTCCGCGACCCCATGAATCACAGCACGCCAGGCCTCCCTGTCCATCACCAACTCCCGGAGTACACTCAAACTCATGTCCACAGAGTCGGTGATGCCATCCAGCCATCTCATTCTCCGTCGTCCCCTTCTCCTCCCACCCCCAACCTTTCCCAGCATCAGAGTCTTTTCCAGTGAGTCAACTCGTCGCATGAGGTGGCCAAAGTATTGCAGTTTCAGCTTTAGCATCAGTCCCTCCAATGAACATCCAGGATTGATCTCCCTTAGGATGGACTGGTTGGATCTCCTTGCAGTATAAGGGACTCTCAAGAGTCTTCTCCAACACCACAGTTCAAAAGCATCGATTCTTCGGCGATCAGCCTTCTTCACAGTCCAGCTCTCACATCCATACATGACCATGGGAAAAACCATTGCCTTGACTAGACGGACCTTGGTTGGCAAAGTAATGTCTCTGCTTTTTAATATACTGTCAAGGTTTCATAACTTTCCTTTCAAGGAGCAAGAGTCTTTTAATTTCATGGCTGCAATCAGCATCTGCAGTGATTTTGGAGCCCAAAAACATAAAGTCTGACACTGTTTCCACTGTTTTTCCATCTATTTCCCATGAAGTGATGGGACCAGATGCCATGATCTTCGTTTTCTGAATGTTGAGCTTCAAGCCAGCCTTTTCACTCTCCTCTTTCACTTTCATCAAGAGGCTTTTGAGTTCCTCTTCACTTTCTGCCATAAGGGTAGTGTCATCTGCATATCTGACGTTATTGATATTTCTCCCAGCAATCTTGATTCCAGCTTGTGCTTCTTCCAGCCCAGCGTTCCTCATGATGCACTCTGCATATAAGTTAAATAAGCAAGGTGACAATATACAGCCTTGACGCGCTCCTTTTCCTATTTGGAACCAGTCGGTTGTTCCATGTCCAGTTCTAACTGTTGCTTCCTGACCTGCATACAGGTTTCTCAAGAGGCAGGTCAGGTGGTCTGGGATTCCCATCTCTTTCAGAATGTTCCACAGTTTATTGTGATCCACACAGTCAAAGGCTTTGGCATAGTCAATGAAGCAGAAATAGATGTTTTTCTGAAACTCTCTTGCTTTCTCCATGATCCAGCGGATGTTGGCAATTTGATCTCTGGTGCCTCTGCCTTTTCTAAAACCTGCTTGAACATCTGGGAGTTCACGGTTTACATACTGCTGAAGCCTGGCTTGGAGAATTTTGAGCATGACTTTACTAGCATGTGAGATGAGTGCAAATGTGCGGTAGTTTGAGCATTCTTTGGCATTGCCTTTCTTTGGGATTGGAATGAAGACTGACCTCTTCCAGTCCCATGGCCACTGCTGAATTTTCCAAATCTGCTGGCATATTGAGTGCAGCACTTTCACAGCATCATCTTTCAAGACTTGAAATAGCTCAACTGGAATTCCATCACCTCCACTAGCTTTGTTCGTAGTGATGCTTTCTAAGGCCCACTTGACTTCATATCCAAGATGTCTGGCTCTAGGTCAGTGATCAAGTTATCGTGACTATCTTGGTCATGAAGATCTTTTTTGTACAGTTCTTCTGTGTATTCCTGCCACCTCTTCTTAATATCTTCTGCTTCTGTTAGGTCCATACCATTTCCGTCCTTTATCGAGCCCATCTTTGCATGAAATGTTCCCTTGGAATCTCTAATTTTCTTGAAGAGGTCTCTTGTTTTTCCTATTCTGTTGTTTTTCTCTATTTCTTTGCATTGATCACTGAGGAAGTCTTTCTTATCTCTCCTTACTATTCTTAGGAACTCTGCATTCAGATGCTTATATCTTTCCTTTTCTCCTTTGCTTTTCGCCTCTCTTCTTTTCACAGCTATTTGTAAGGCCTCCTCAGACAGCCATTTCGCTCTTTTGCATTTCTTTTCCATGGGGATGGTCTTGGTCCCTGTCTCCTGTACAATGTCACGAACCTCCGTCCAGAGTTCATCAGGCACTCTATCAATCAGATCTAGTCCCTTAAATCTATTTCTTACTTCCACTGTATAATCATAAGGGATTTGATTGAGGTCATATCTGAATGGTCTAGTGGTTTTCCCTACTTTCTTCAATTTCAGTCTGAATTTCGCAATAAGGAGTTCATGATCTGAGCCACAGTCAGCTCCTGGTCTTGTTTTCGCTAACTGTATAGAGCTTCTCCATCTTTGGTTGCAAAGAATATAATCAATCTGATTTCGGTGTTGACCATCTGGTGATGTCCATGTATAGAGTCTTCTCTTGTGTTGTTGGAAGAGGGTGTTTGCTATGACCAGTGCATTCTCTTGACAAAACTCTATTAGCCTTTGCCCTGCTTCATTCCGTGCTCCAAGGCCAAATTTGCCTGTTATTCCAGGTGTTTCTTGACTTCCTACTTTTGCATTCCAGTCCCCTATAATGAAAAGGACATCTTTTTTGGGTATTAGTTCTAAAAGGTCTTGTAGGTCTTCATAGAACTGATTAACTTTGGCTTCTTCAGCATTATTGGTTGGGGCATAGGCCTGGATTACTGTAATATTGAATGGTTTGCCTTGGAAACGAACAGAAATCATTCTGTCGTTTTTAAGATTGCATCCAAGTACTGCATTTCGGACTCTTTTGTTGACCATGATGGCTACTCCATCTCTTCTAAGGGATTCCTGCCCACAGTAGTAGATATAATGGTCATCCGAGTTAAATTCACCCATTCCAGTCCATTTTAATTCACTGATTCCTAGAATGTCGACGTTCACTCTTGCCATCTCCTGTTTGACCACTTCCAATTTGCCTTGATTCATGGACCTAACATTCCAGGTTCCTATGCAATATTGCTCTTTACAGCACCGGACCTTGCTTCTATCACCAGTCACATCCACAACTGGGTACTGGTTTTGCTTTTGCTGCATCCCTTTATTCCTTCTAGAGTTACTTCTCCACTGAGCTCCAGTAGCATACTGGGCACCTACCGACCTGGGGAATTCCTCATTCAGTATCCCATTATTTTGCCCTTTGTTACTGTTCATGGGGTTCTCAAGGCAAGTATATTGAAGTGGTTTGCCATTCCCTTCTCCAGTGGACCGCATTCGGCTGTGGTCCATGTGATCAGATCGGCTAGTTTCCTGTGATTATGATTTCAGTGTGTCTGCCCTCTGATGCCCCCTAGCAATACCTACCGTCTTATTTGGGTTTCTCTTACCTTGGTCGTGGAAAATCTCTTCACAGCCGCTCCAGCAAAGTGCAGCCACTGTTCCTTACCTTGGACAAGGGGTATCTCCTCAAGGCCGCCCCTCCTGACCTTGAACGCGGAGTAGCTCCTCTCGGCCCTCCTGCGCCAGCGCAGCCACCGCCTGTTGGATGTGGGATAGCTCCTCTCGGCCGCCAGCCCTGGCCTCAGGCGTGGGGTAGCTCCTCACAGACGCACCTCTTTGCGTGGTTCGTTGCGCCGGGGCCGTGGCATTAATTAAGACACTTTATTTATTCAGTTCAGTTCAGTTCAGTCACTCAGTCATGTCCGACTCTTTGTGACCCCATGAATCACAGCACACCAGGCCTCCCTGTCCATCACCAACTCCCAGAGTTCACTCAAATTCATGGCCATCGAGTCGGTGATGCCATCCAACCATCTCATTCTCTGTCGTCCCCTTCTCCTCCTGCCCCCAATCCCTCCCAGCATCAGAGTCTTTTCCAGTGAGTCAACTCTTCGCATGAGGTGGCCAAAGCACTGGATTTTCAGCTTTAGCATCAATCCTTCCAATGAACACACAGGACTGATCTCCTTTAGAATGGCCTGGTTGGATCTCCTTGCAGTACAAGGGACTCTCAAGTGTCTTCTCCAGCACCACAGTTCAAAAGCATCAATTCTTCGGCGATCAGCTTTCTTCACAGTCCAACTCTCCCATCCGTACATGACCACGGGAAAAACCACAGCCTTGATTAGACAGACCTTTGTTGGCAAAGTAATGTCTCTGCTCTTTAATGTGCTATCTAGGTTGGTCATAACTTTCCTTCCAAGGAGTAAGCGTCTTTTAATTTCCTGGCTGCAGTCAGCATCTGCAGTGATTTTGGACCCCAAAAGTAAAGTCTGACACTGTTTCCCCATCTATTTCCCATGAAGTGGTGGGACCAGATGTTATGATCTTAGTTTTCTGAATGTTGAACTTTAAGTCAACTTTTTCACTCTCCTCTTTCACTTTCATCAAGAGGCTTTTGAGTTCCTCTTCACTTTCTTCCATAAGGGTGGTGTCATCTGCATATCTGAGGTTATTGATATTTCTCCCAGCAATCTTGATTCCAGCTTGTGCTTCTTCCAGCCCAGTGTTCGTCATGATGTACTCTGCATATAAGTTAAATAAGCCGGGTGACAATATACAGATTTGACATACTCCTTTTCCTATTTGGAACGAGTCTGTTGTTCCATGTCCAGTTCTAACAATCGCTTCCTGACCTGCATATAGGTTTCTCAAGAGGCAGGTCAGGTGGTCTGGTATTCCCTTCTCTTTCAGAATTTTCCTAACTTTAACTGCCTTGTTTAAAAGAAAGAACAATTATCAGCCATACACTATTTCTTCAGTAGCTCTGAAGCCTATTATTGCATTATTTTTACAAAGATTTACAAAACAAACATGTCTGATATCTATTGATACCTCACAAGGAATTCTGAGGGGAAAATCAATTCAACAAATCAATCCAACAAATATTTATTTGTCTGCTAATTAGATTTAAATATATTAATAAAAGACTCATCATAAGAACTGCCATTCTTCTTGCAGTCTGAGCACAAAGTGAAAACGCACTGGTCACTTGAGTGCTGTTAAACATTCTTAATTTAACAGAGCTTGTAAGTACCAATATTAGAAGAGAAAATTTAGAAATAGAAGAAACAACCAAAAAATAACGTGAAATTTGTTTGCCTTTTTAAGGTATTCCATGGAAAGCAGTCTATGTTAAGCAAGGATTAGTATCATGAACCAGAATTTGCCAAACTTTATGATAGGGATATATGTTGAGATTGACAGAAGAAAGTATTTCTTTGTAAGAGTAAGTAATATCAAAACATAGTAAATATTGAGAAAATTTAATTTTAATCTTTTATCACCTAAGATTGCTATGTGGGTACATAGCCCAATGTAGCTATTAAATTAACAACAACACCAACAACAAAAAGACGATGGATCACTGTTATTCTAATGGAGTCCAATGAATCACCGCGGCTTGATTTCATGTGAAATCACTATTTCACATGAAATATTGCTATCACCAGATGAGGAAGCCCATTCTAGACTTCTGGAGTATCAGAGACCACATGGAGAGGTAAGCAGCCATTACCAATGTCCCAACCAAGCTGAGTTCCCCACAGACTCCAGCTGAATGAATCTGCATGACTGAGAACAAGAAAGAACTACAGAGGGCCACTGAGCAAGCCACGGATTTTAAGAAATAATATTTTTCATTGCTTTAAGTCAGCAATACACAGTTGATTTGAAAATTTGTACCAGAATTGAATGACTGCTGTAACACAAATCTAAAAATTGTGGAACTGACTTTGAGACTAGCCCAGGATTAATTTTTTCTGTAGTCCTTATCATTCCTAATACTGAGAAATGGTAGACGTTTAATTAGCACTGGATAATTGATTAACCTTTCCATATCAATTGCTTTTTTCTTCCAGGGATGCTTAGCTTTTAATAATTTAAACATCTATAAATACATAGCACATTTAAAGGTATTTAAAAGATAAGAGTTTTGCTGATTATCCTTAACTCTCTGATACCACTGAAATAGACATTTAATTTTGGCTATTTCACTTTCCATTTCAAAAAACATGCTGGGATGTAGAAAAATAGGAAATTTGTTAAGACATTTACCATTTAAATCAAGTCTAAGATCACTGATCCATGTATATTTATATTAAAGTTTAGCTTAGAAGTCTGGATTTGTCCTAAATAATGCTTTGCTTGAGCTGGAAGGACAAAATGGATGAAAGAAGCCCGATGTTAAAATGCCATAGAATCCTACTATTATAACCAAGTTTCTGTAGTTTTTCTTGAATAAATTATTTTAAATTTATTATTTTCCTTATTCAGTTCCAAAGTCCTGAAATTATTTTTGACAATTATCTCCAATTTTATCATTGCTTTTTGTGAAGAGGATTTGCTCAGTTTCTTGTTCAGTCATTCTGAAAATCTTTCTCCCTCATTTCTTCTATTTTGAGTCCTTATTTACTATTTCTTTTTACTAATATTTAGGTGGTCTATCATTATTAATTTATAAAGATCTATCTATATTACAATGTATATTATTATTCACCAGAACTTCCTTTCCTATTCACCTTCCTCTAATTTTAGGCACTGTCCTACTTCCTTTGCTTTGCTTTGTTTATACAATTTTTCCCAAATATCTTCCTCAAATAGTATGCATGAATGATATGTTCTATATCCAGAGTCCTAGCAACATGAGGTTTGCTATGTTCTGTTACATTATTCACCAGGGAACTTTTAACTTCTGCGAGTGATCTGGGTGAGATGTTGAGTTCCATGCAAGTGAGCTCACTTACAGGATCTCGACTAAGGAAAACGTTGCACCAAAACTTAAGGAAGACAAGAAAAAATCTGCTTATGACTCAGGGATATCCTAGGAACTAAATTCAAAGATATGTAAGGAAAATTCCCTTCAATAAATCAAAATCTCAGCTTATGGGAGCAAGTCTAAATTCATGCTATGTGCATTATGAAACGGAGAAGGCAATGGCCAGCCACTCCAGTACTCTTGCCTAGAAAATCCCACGGATGGAGGAGCCTGGTAGGCTGCAGTCCGTGGGCTCGCTAAGGGTCGGACACGACTAAGCAACTTCACTTTCAGTTTTCACTTTCACACATTGGAGAAGGAAATGGCAACCCACTCCAGTGTTCTTGCCTGGAGAATCCCAGGGACGGGGGAGCCTGGTGGGCTTCCGTCTATGGGGTCACACAGAGTCGGACATGACTGAAGTGACAGCAGCAGCAGCAGCAGCATTATGAAAAGCCTGGATTAAGAAGTTGACATAAAAATTGGGCTACAATAGGCAACAATGCTGAGGCTCAATTAGAATTATATCCAGTACTAACTCAAGTGGAAAGTGCTATTATCCACAGCACTCAGAGGTTCTTAAAGGAAGAAATTATACAGGGAAGATGGGCCCATTGATAATTATGAAATGCATGACAAAGCCAAATGCTAAAAATAAAATGAAAAACCTGCATCAAAATCACTAGAGCAAATGAAGCAATCTAAGAGGATATTGAAATACAGACATTTAATGTTTGAAAAGATATACAGTCATTAAGTCAGTAAAACAATGATAGAAAATTATGAAACAAGAGGAGCCAGATTTGAAGAGTATCCAAAAAATCCATAAAGTTGAGTAATACAAATTTTAAAATGTTACACGGTTTATAGATGGGATTTTACTGAAAGGATATTAATTAACTGAAATAGATATTTTAGGATATCATCCAGACATAGACATATAAAATTAAAGAAATGTGGTAAAGCACCATGAAAAATATGCATCACCATCCCAGACTTCTCTCCCAAACTCCAAACCTGTAAATTCAACTGCCTAATTAACTTTGGGTATCTAATGAACATTCCAAATCCCGAAAGTCTAGAGTTGAGCTCCTGATTCTTCTACCAACAACTGTTCTATTCATTAAACCTTTCCCATTTCCATGATGTCAATTCTATCTTTCCAGTTACTTAGGCTAATTACCTTGGTGTAAGCTTGATTTCTTATTATTTTCATATCTTAAATCTAATGTATCATCAACTTACTATCTCTAGTTTCCAAAATTGTAGGTATCTGATCACTTCTCACCATCTTACTAATACATCCCTGGTGTGAGCTACCATTGTCTCATCAATAATTGCTTATTAACAACGTCTACAGTCTGGGCTTCCTGCAGTCCTGTTGCTTCACTATGACAGAAAGCATGATTAACTAATTCTGGGTATAGAAACTTGAGCCAAACTAATTTAGTTTTAAAATGAATAAGGGGTAGAGTAGAGAGGGGATTGTAGAGGTCTGTAAGCCTGATAACCCAATGGAACTGCAAACTTGGATGTTGGTAGAAGTCAGGTTGGTGACCTACTAGGTAGGGGTTAACGCACAGGAAGTGGTGAGGCCCTTGGCAAGCAAAAAATTACATGACCAGTGAAAAGCAAAAGTCGCTCACTCATGTCCGACTCCTTGCGACCCCATGGAATGTATGGAATTCTCCAGACCAGAATACTGGAGTGGATAGCCAATCCCTTCTCCAGGGGATCTTCTCAACCCCAGGAATTGGACTGGGGTTTTGTGCATTGCAGGTGGATTCTTTACCAGCTGAGCCACTAGGGAAGTCACGACCACTAAAGAAAATAAAATATATTACCCCTAAGCGATATTTCTCCATGGGATGATTTTTCACTTAGTTCCATTAAAAAAATGTTAACTCAACCAACCTACTGTTTCCGTATTTTGTTGCAGTTTATTATTTCCTAAGATGATATGGGGTTTTTTGGGGGGAGGCATTTAGACATAATTTAATAGTAGTTCCTCAAAGAGTTCATGTTTCAGCTTCTGTGCTTACGGAGAATGAGATGGCTGGATGGCATCACCGACTCTGTGGACATGAGTTTGAGTGTACTCCGGGAGTTGGTGATGGACAGGGAGGCCTGGCGTGCTGTGATTCATGGGGTCGCGGAGAGTCGGACACGATTGAGCGACTGAACTGAACTGAAGGTATGAGTGATTTCACTTTCACTTTTCACTTTCATGCATTGGAGAAGGAAATGGCAACCCACTCCGGTGTTCTTGCCTGGAGAATCCCAGGGATGGGGGAGCCTGGTGGGCTGCCGTCTATGGGGTCGCACAGAGTCGGACATGACTGAAGCGACTTAGCAGCAGCAGCAGCAGCAAGGTATTCTTAGAGTCTACTCCTTTATTCTAAAATAAATTCCATGGTTTGTCTTGATCAAGAATTTGAGAATCCAGTTCCTTGTAGGTTTCGACTGTGATTTTGCTTCTTTCCCACCCTGATCCTTGCAGCAAGATACTTTTGGAAGTGACACATAGATCTCTTGCCATATGGTTTGCACATGCATTTTCTGCATGCATGTCTAATTCAAGGGCATGAGAAAACATATGCAAACACTATTGGGCACAGAAATGTAGACATTTCTTTGAAATGTTGACCTTTAAATGTTTAACACCTGTAGTATCCAAGATATAATAACACCTCACAGAACGAAAAAATCTTCATTGTAAATCTAGGTAGGATGGTCATCCTGTGGAAAAAGGAAAGAAATCTTCCTTTGTACACAAGAGGTAATCTCAACTAGCTGAATTTGGAATAGAAGTATTTGTCCATTCCAATATTACTTTTCAAAGTAGACAAAATAGTTGACTAAAATCATCAGAAATAAAATGTCCATCATCCTGCAACTTTCACAAAATGAACTATAAAAAGCAACATATAATATTTCAAGATGGCAACAAAAATAAAATAAATTCTATCAGTTCTGTTTTGGCACTGATTGTGATAATCTAAACGTATACATGAAAGTATGCTTAAGTGAAGAAAATATTATATGACATCACTTTTATGGAAAAGCTAAAAATTACAACAAACTGGTGAATATAACAAAAAATAAGCAGACTCACAGATACAGGGAACAAACTAGTGGTTACCAGTGGAGGGGAAAGAAAGGGCAGTATAAGAGTTGGGAAGGAGAACGTACAAACTATTGGGTATAACATAGGCTCAAGGACATATTGTACAACACAAGAAATATAGCCAATATCTTGCAATAATTGTAACTAGAAAGCAACTTTTAAAATTTGCATAATAATTTTAAATGTTTTTAAATAAAGTAAAAATATGCATTATCTGAATACCACCTAAAAAAAACATTTAGCTGTGGAAATTTAAAAAAAAAAATTGGTGACACTACAGCTACAATTTTAGCAATTATAAGTTTAATTAAAACTAGCTGAGCCACCTGAAACAGATCATTTTAATTTTCTGAGCCTCTGTTTATTCATCTTTTAAATCAGCTCAGCAAAACCTGCATCACAGACTGGCATAAGTATCAAATGAGATAATGTAAATCAGTAGGCTTTGTAAATTGTGAAATGTGATCTATCAGCTAGCTTAAAGTGTATCTAGGTCAACCTGGGACTGAATCTTGATTTTTTTTTTCCACTTGCTGTATGACCTTGAATAAATTATTCAGTAATTTTAGTTGCAGTGGTGGCTGGGTGTTTTGGCAGCATATTGATCTCCCCCCAGTGTTTTATACCCTGTGCATTAGACGGTTGCTTAGAGGTAGCTTGGGACCATAGCACCTAGTTGAACTGAAATGACAATTTTTTATGGATAATCAGATGATCCATATGCCAATAACAACTAAAATGGCTGATGTTTCCTGAGGATTTATTCTGTATAAAGAATTTACAAGTATACAAGTCATGATCCTCACAAGATTTTTACTATAAAGTACATAGTAATGTCCACTCTGTTTAATATATAAATAAGGCTGATGCTTAGGCAATTTAAATAGCAAGCACAAGTCACAGAGCAAGTTAATACAGCTAGGAATATAAAGATCTTTTTCCCCTCTCTGTGAGTTCATAATATTTAATTATTAACATATACTGGCAAAAGTCATGGCAAAAAAGGGTCATTATGTTCTTTACTATGGCCATAATAAATGCGCACTTTGGCAATATATGAAGTGTGTGTGTATGGTACTTATTCTTAGAATCTATTCTTTCTGCTAGTGAAACTACTGAAAAAAATTATGTAATATAAAGATTCTCAGTATCAATGAAATGGGATATGTGTCTTGGACCTCATAATATGAGTACAGAGCAGAGAAACAGGGAATAAACTCAGTACTCATGAAGGAAGAAATATCAAGTCAGAGGCCATAGTGAGGGATGGCAAGGACTTGTTATGTGACTACTACTCTCCTCTTTGGAGACCCTGGCAGACATCATGAGTGCATCATCTCAACTCGAACTCAGACATGACCTTGGAATCATTCTTTACGTAGCTCTGTAGACAGCTATTAACAACTGGTTGGTGAAAACTTATCTGTCATCCGTAACCTAGACCAGTGATCCTCAACTATATGTGTTCATTAGAGTCACTTGGAGAATTTCTAAAAAATATCAACATCCTGTTTCTTTGAGGGATTCTGAGTAATGTTGTCTTATTAATATAACTTAGGATCCAGGCATCTATACAATTTTTAAAAGTTTCCGTGTTCTATTATTCAACCAAATTAAGAAATTCTGGCTAAGATTGTGGATAAATATGGTTATTAGCATGTTAAAAGGGCAAAAAAGATAGATGAAGAATAAACTGACATGGATCTTTTGAAAACAATAGTATTAAAAATAATTCACTATGAAATTCAGACTTCATAGTTATTTTAATAAATGTAAAACATGACAAAATTTTAAACTAACTCCTTGGTTAACATTTTCCCCTTGAAGAATGTCAACAGCAATAGAAAAGAGGAGTAGTATATATTTACCAACTGTGAGACCAGACTAGCAATACTTAGCATTCCATTCCTTCTCCTAATCTACTAAAAAAAAATCATTAGACTTGACACCTGTGCCAGAGACAAATTACAAGAGTGTCTTCAGGACACTCAGTGGTCTTTTGTTGATGCTGTAGTCAAGTTGCCAGTTTCCACGGACATTCTCCAGCAATTTGGCAGTTAAAGGCTTCGAGTTACAAATCAGCAGGTTTCATCTCAAACATCTGTGGACATTTAAGTTCACTGGAAAATTGGCAAAATTATCCTAAGGGATAAAAGACACTTGAGAGTGATATCAGTCATCCATCATCTCTCACAATCATCCCAGCAGAGCAGCAGATTTAGAAAATTGGCGCTGGGCTCCCTTTCTTGTCTCCTCATTCTTGCCAAAACCCTCCTCTTGCTTTCTCAAGCGCCGCACAAGGTGTTTTCATGGTGGAAATTGCTCACATGGGCATCCATCATGGCTGATTGATGATCAATGCAAAGCATGAAAAATACCTCCAAGTGACCCCTCATCAGACATGTCACACAGCTGCCCAAACCAAACTGAGAATGTGACAGCAAGACAAGTTATAATGTGCAAATAGGAAGAAAGCAAATGGAGAAGGCATATGAGAGCAAATTACACCAAGTGAAGACGAATTGTCCAACCACGAGTTGTTTAATTTTACTTGCTTTGCCTATCTTTACATTGACAATGAGCCCAACATTTGACCATTTACTGTGCAGCGTTTATTCCAGTCCCTTCTCTATCAATAAAGTAAATTTAAAAATCATCCTGTGAAACTGATTGCTGTTTAAATAAATGGACACTGAATAAGAACCAATATACAACTTGGACTGCAGACTTTTTTCTTTTCCTGCTTGAAACAGTATATTTAAGACCAACAGTTCTCGAAGTGTGGTATGAGGCCCTTGTGAGCTCCTGAGACCTTTCAGGGAGTATACAAGGTCAAAAGGATATTCATAAGGATACTAAGGTATTATTTATCTATCTCATTCCCATTATCTCATAAAGATATGGTAGGATTTTTTCAGAACCTATGTGAGATATCCAAAATTATCTTAAAAGGCTATTAAAATATTGCCATTCTATTTCCAATTACATATCTATGTGAGACTGAATTTTCTTCATAGACTTTAACCAAAACAACAAATTGCAACATACTGAATGCTGAACAAAGAAGCACATCTGATAATCAAGTTTTTTCCTATTAAGCTGGACACTAGAAACATATATAAAATGTAAAACTACTACACTGTTCTTGATCTTTTTGTTTTTAAAACATAATTAATTTTCATAAAAATACTAGTTAAACAAATATTGGGTTTTCAGTTTCATTTAAAAGGACTATTAAAAGGATATTTTTAAATGTCCCCATTTGTCTTTTTAATTCAGTACATATAAATAGATATAATCTACAAAATACCAGGGCTTCCCTGGTGGCTCAGATGGTAAAGAATATGCCTGCAATGTGGGAGATGTGGGTTCGATCCCTGGATTGGGAAGATCGTCTAGAGGTGGGAATGGAAACCTATTCCAATATTCTTGCCTGGAGAATAAGAGCTTTTTGAGGTCCTCAATAATTTTAATGCATCCTGCAACAAAAGGTTTGAGATTGGCTGTTTAAGGCTATTTGTAAATGTCATCACTTCATCTCGTTACCATTTTGCATTATGTATTATTCTTTCTTAAAATATATTTGTGCACCAAGCACCTGTACCTTGGTTGTTAATACTACCTTCCAATTAAAGGAGTCAGGATTTGTTGACGAGACGGTAAATTCTATAATTTGAGTAGATAATTAGATAATCCAGAACCATCTTTCAGTACTGAAAAGTAAAGAAGTGCTAAATCAAATGAACAGTAAGACAAACAAAACAATGAGCATACATAAGAGCAGCACTGGTATGCTGAAGGATTTCTGATGCAGAAGCTGGAGAGCTTGGAGCAACAAAGGAAAGCAGGACTAGACGGACGCTTTCGAACTGTGGTGCTGGAGAAGACTCTTGCGAGTCCCTTGGACTGCAAGAAGACCAAACCAGTCAATCCCGAAGGAAAGCAACTCTGAATATTCATTGGAAGGACTGGTGCTGAAACTGAAACTCCAATACTTTGGCTACCTGATGCGAAGAACTGACTCATTGGAAAAGACCCTGATGCTGGGAAAGATTGAAGGCAGGAGGAGAAGGGGACGACAGAGGATGAGATGGTTGGATGGCATCACCGACTCAATGCGCATGGGTTTGAGCAAACTCTGGGACATAATAAAGGATAGGGAAGCCCTACATGCTGCAGTCCATGGGGTCACAAAGAATCAGGCATGACTCAGTGACTGAACAGCAACGACAAAGTATTGAATTATAATCCAAAGGCTAAAATAAATACCCTGTGAATCCACACTGATACACTGATAAATAAATACTAGACTAAGCAGATAAATGAAGGGAAAAGGATAAATATTCTGCAGAAGAATTCAAATAATATAGGTGATACTCCTCTCTCTTAAGGAGTTGGAACATAACTCCTCACACCTTAAGTGTAAACTTCCTTTCAAAGAATATGAAAGGAGGGGGAAAAGAGTAACTTTACAATGAAGAAACCTGACAATACTGCATAAACAGGGAAACTAAGGAAACAAAGAAAGTCTGAAAAAAGTATCACAGCCGAGAGGAACCTAGGGAGACATGACAACTAAATACAACGTGGCATCCTGAATGAGATCCTGAAGCAGAAACGCAATCTTAGCAAAAGGATTTTAAAAATAGAAAAAAGTATGACTTCATTTAATAATATATTCTCATTGGCCCATTAGTTATAATAAATGTACCATGTTAATGTAGAAGGTTAACAGTAAGGGAAGCCAAGTACTAGGTTTATAGGAAATATTTGCTCAATTTTTCTGGAAATCTAAAATTGCTCTAAAATACAAAGCTTTAAAAAATAAGCTAACCATAAATATATTACAATTTTGGTTGAGCTCCTAAATGGCAAACAGAAGAAGTAATAACCATTCTCTACATAAATTAGACTCTACATGAATATAATGTTGTCCTAGGAATACCTGCAAGAGAATCTATCCAAGGAGCCCAATAAACCAGGTTCCCAGAGCACTCTTTGCCTGGTCCTACTGAAATAGGAACTCTGGAGAGCAGAGCCCAGGAATCATCATTTGAACAGTCTGAACTCCATTAGCTAATGAAACATGCTATATTAGCCACAGAAATTTATTTTGCACCTTTTATTTACTTCAATAAAAGTAACAAAAATAATCTGATCAAATAATTAAGAAGCAGGTCAAACAAGTCTCCTCTAAGAACTTGAATAAATAAATATATTTTAATCATTTGCAATCAGATTAATCATCATTATTTTCAATAACATCACTTAGACGTCACCAAAATATATTTCTTTCTGTACTAAATAGGTAACTTATACATTTTATAATTTAGAGTGGCAGAAAGCTATTCATTACTCACCTGTCAGATTAGATTACCACTCTAAAATTAGTTATACTTCATTTAATTAAGCCTAAGAATATCCAGGGAAACAGAATTAATTTCACCGAATTTTGATTCAATTTGAAATTTATAATGTGAGTAAAAAGCAGCTTCATCAAACTTCTAAGAATCAACTTAATTTGCCTTCAACACAGTTCTTGTTTCTTTCAAAAAAAATTATTAATAAATACATAAAATTGTAAGAGGAAATTGGGCTTCATTATGATGGAATGGTCAAGGGAGAGAGGGCACTACCAAAGTGCGTGAGGGAGTTAATTACCAGGGAGCAGGCTTTCTCCCTTCTATTCCCTTCACCATCATTCTCAGAATTTCTAAGATCATCAGTCCACCACAGAGTGGTCCCTAAAGAAAGGTGACATGTTTTTGCAAGACTGGCATGATGAGAGGATATTAATGTTGTTTTTCTGGTGTAATTTTGATTCATATAAATGAATATAATAAGCTATGCTTTTGTTTCCCACATTCTGGAGGCTTTTGAAATCATAACAAGAGAAAGAATAAGTAAGATATCCATTGTACTTTTCTGGCTTCATGGAAACACTTGTTTATTTGTCTCTTTATAGGAACAAAAATAAATTTAAACACTTGACAAACTTTGATTAGAGTGCAAAATAATTGTATTAAAATTGTTGAAAATATCACTCAGAGTTTCAGTTACAATCCTACAACACTTGAAGCTTTGACATCTGCGATTTTTTGAAATTTTTATTGGAATATAGTTGCTTGGAATATTGTTAGTTTCAGCTGTACAGCAAAGTGAATCCATTGTATATATACATATGTCCATTCTTTTCTTAGGTTCTTTTCCCATATAGGCTACTACAGAGTATTGAGAAAAGTTCACTGTGCTGCTGCTGCTGCTAAGTCGCTTCAGTCGTGTCCAACTCTGTGTGACCCCCCCATAGACGGCAGCCCACCAGGCTCCCCCATTGCTGGGATTCTGTGCTATACCTTATTAATTATCTATTTTATGTATAGTAGTTTGTGATATCCGCAATTCTGCTAGGTATTAAATTCAGGAAAATGTTCAAATTACTATGGCTGCCAGAAATTGTGGGGAGAGATCTTTCATTAAATGACTATCATCACTACTCTTCATAATGAAAAGGGGCAACATGAGTTGTCTGCATATTTGATAATTAAAGCTTAGAACTATTTATGACAAGCGCTAATAACATCAATGACATATTCAAGAGTTATATCAAAAATACACATGGTGACTATCTATGTCTTTCTACCAAATAACATATTCAAGAAATATAACTCCCTTTGCTATGTGAAAGAAAGCGAAAGTGTTAGCTGCTCAGTGGTGTCCTGCTATTTGTGATCCCGTGAACTGTAGCCAACCAGACCCCTCTGTCCATGGAATTCTGCAGGGAAGAATACTGGAGTGAGATGCCATTTCCTTCTCCAGGGGATCTTCCTGATCCAGGGATCAAACCCAGGTCTCCTGCACTGCAGAAAGCCTTTCACTATAACTAAATTTAATTTGCATTCCAAGCATCTAAATCATTGAGTGGTGCTTAGTCGTTCCAGTGTTTCTTCTCGTCTTTTCTCTGAATTAGCTGCTGAATTCCTTAGGAATTGTACAGTGACAGGTTATGTGGGTAGAAATCTGGGCATTTTCTATCACCGTCTACATATATAATTTGCAATCAGCTAGACGTCTGTGCTACAAGCAGTCAGTTGTCTTTAGCTTATGCATATCACTGTCAGTCTCCTTGTCTTGAAAACAAGGTATTTGCAGTTTCACTGGCACTCTGCATCATGATCTTACTGCTTATTGCTTTCAGAAAAATATATCTGTTGCTCCATGAGCTCTGCAGGGGCACAAGGATATTCTAGTGGGCTGCTTCAAGATGCCTAGATGCCTCCACAGATATTTTTGCAACATGCTGGGGGTACAAAGAAACTATGGAACCCTTTATTTCCTAGGATCTACCTGAAAAAAAAGAGCACAGGGTCAATCCATTCTCAAAGTTCGCCAAGACCACTTAGGGGTGGGAGATGTTTCCCCTCCCTGGATTTGGCAACGAAGGGTAGAAAATGGAAAAGAAATATATCTGGCTCCTTTTCAGGAATCTACCAAAAGCTCAGAGCGCTTTTTCCTCTCTTTCTTCTCCCTACCATTCCCCAGGACAGATATTCTTTATATAGCTAGTGGAACACGGACAAAATCTGGCTCTTAATTATCTTGTATCTTTCCAGATTTTATCTATTATATATGATGTTTAATTCAAAAATCAAAAACTTGACTCAAACTCTCTGCTTTCTGCTGTAACAAGACTATCTTGACACATTGGATGCTTCATTGACTGCTGGAAAGAGAGGCAGTCAGAGGACAATTTAAAAAACATAAGTAGAGGGGGAGGAATGCATAAGTTAATACTGGAAAGATCATTCTGCCAATGCCTGTGTGTATACCATGGGAGATGTCTTCTGTGCTTTTTTACTTTTGGTTCTTACTGAAAACATAACTGATATTCCTGGAAAGGTTATAAAACTGAGAGGAAATATCAGAGTAGAAAATTTTCACAGATTGCATCTGTTTCTGGTACAGATTATTTTTCCATTCTGGCTAGCTTATTTAACACAGATAGACTCATGCTGGGTAAAGTGGAACTGACCACCTTCTCAACACTAAAAGATACAAACTGAAATTAGGATGTTAGCTTCTGTGTAATCTATTTGTCTGACAATATTATCTTGATAAATATGAAAGAACAATTTCTAGATGTTCTATGTATTATAAAAATTCTTAAATGGATGAAGAATCAAGTATCGGGAAATATTTACGAGTACATTTCTATTAATAAATACTTTAAATTTAAGCATTCCTCTTAGAAAGCAACCTTTCTTCACTAAAAGTCACAGGAGATTCTTTACCTATCTCCAATATTATTTCTAGTTCTTGACTGACATACACATTCCTTCCAAGAAGAAATAGCTCGAAGTAAGTAACTGATAGCAGAAATACCTAGTAATCACTTAACAAATAAGTGATTTTAAATTATTCATGGTCAGACTCTATAATTTATATTTTTACCTATTCCTACAAAAGGTATCCACTGTGAGTGCTCAACCTATATATAATATATATATATAATGGGACAATCAAAAAATGTTCAGAAATGATAAAGAAAAAGAAGAATGAGGATCAGTGTGTTGCTTGAAATTAATTAGCAACTTTTAACAGAAGTAATTAAAAACACTTTTTAGACAGCTGTAATATCCTATACTAGTCTAGTTCTAAGATGAGAAGTCTTGTTGTTCAGTTGTGCACCCATGTCCGACTGTCTGTGACCCCATGGACTGCAGCACACCAGGCCTCCCTGTCCCTCACCATCTCCTGAAGTTTGCCCAAGTTCATGTCCATTGCATTGGTGATGCCACCCAGCCATCTCATCCTCTGATGCCCTCTTCTCCTTCTGCCCTCAATCTTTCCCAGCATCAGAGAATTTTCCAGTGAGTCATTTGTTCGCATCAGATGACCAAAATACTGGAGCTTCAGCTTCAGCATCAGTCCTTTCAATGAGTACTCAGGGTTGATTTCACTTAAGATTGACTGGTTTGATCTCCGTGCAGTGAACTGCAAATACTCCTCTCCAGGACCACAGTTCAAAGGCATCAATTCTTTGCTGTTCTGCCTTCTTTATGGTCCAGCTCTCACAACCATACTTGACCACTGGGACGACCATACAGACCTTTGTTGCCAGAGTAACGTCTCTGCTTTTCAACACAGTGTCTAAGTTTGTAGTAGCATTTCTGCCAAGAAGCAATCATCTTCCGATCAGGGAACCCCTGATTTCCTTCTTATGAAATTAATATTCAAAAAATACAGGGCAATAATGTTTTCATCAAAGTGTTTATATTCTTACACATGAGCTTTGCATCATGGAAATCTATTGTTTTGTAGCATCAAAGGCTTTCAGTGGCTCTTACTGGCATGTGTATCTGTGTGTGTGTGTGTGTGTATCAAGTGCATATCAAGTTGTTATAGCTCCAGGCGTTCTCCAAACTTCTCTCCCACTCAACTCTGGCCCACCAGGCCATTTAGTGGTTTGTCTGTGTGTTTTCTTGTCTGTCTTTCACTTTTATTCAATGCAAAAATGTTAATCATCTAAGAAATGCAACATTATGATTCATATATATTAGTTTAGAAACCATGGGAAAAAATAGTTCAAGTATCCCAGGTCTCATTTTTCTTTAAGAAAAGTTCAGTCCTCATTTTGTACATAAAAATCAATCACAACCTTGTTTTCTCTTCCCCATTGAAGACGATGATATGTTAGGCTCAGTATGCACATTTGAAACATTTTTACTCCGTCTCTGTAACACTACATTATCCTTTCTAACCATTAAATGAGTTTCCCCTGATCATTACTTATGAATTAATGATAAGACTATGCGCTATAGGTGTGAAATTGCATCCTAGGTAGTCCACACCTGAGAGATTCAACTTGTTCACTTTCGACATCCAACCCCCTCATCTAACCGGTATGCTGAGAAAGCAGTTCTCTTCAGCCTTATCTTTTTTTGCCACTCCCTGCATAAGGCTCAAGGATATAAATCCATGTGACAGCAGCTCCTAAAAGTACATAACGTGGCCCTCAAGAATAAAGCCTTTTATTGGTTGTCTCCCTTTGTGCTGAGCTGACATAAACTGCCTTCTGACAAAAGCAGGATCAATTCAGCTAATAGCATTAATATTGTGTGGGAACAGTGAGACCTGCCTCGGCCACGATGCCAGAGCTTTCATTAGACAGATTCTGTGACTCCACAGATGAATAAAGACACATATTCCCTGCGAAAGCCAGTAGATGCTAGTAGTTGGCTATGTTAGCAAAAGGGCGCTTGGGGAAAACACCATATATTCCCTTTCAAAGTGAAAGCGCTGACACCTCACTGAGCTGAGGACAATGAAAGCAACAGGAGCAAAGACAGAAGACAGAATAAAAAGATTTGGAGAGACAGGAAGAACACACTTCCCACACACAAGCGGCTCGGGAACCTGAGTGAAGATATCAATCTGACTTTAATTTCACAAAAAAGTACATAAGGATTCTAATGGGCCTATATATTAACATACAAAATCTTTAACTTGATCAAAGATCCATTACCTATCCATGGTGAGAAAAAGCAAAAGTAAGAATCTAGCCTTTATCTATAATTAAGCAAAATGAGAAATCAACTTTTCTTTGGAAGCCTGCAAATGAGACTTGATTTGCCACTATATCTACATCTTGGTTATGAGAATGCTTTCATTTTACACTTTTTTTTTCCCATATTCAGACAAGACTGTATAAAGCTCTGAATGACAGGTCTGCCTCATAGAGAACTGTGCTATCTGGGAAAAAATGTCCAAAGAATTATACAATTTTCCATGTAGAAAAGAGATTTGACATTCCCACTTAACTTTCTCTGCACAACTTCTCCAGCCTACCATAAATGTTCATTTCCTGGGGTCCTCTGTTCATTTACTTACCAAGGCATTCTGAATTCCCCTCTTTAGTGTAGACTGTAGGAGCTATTTCTCATGCAAATGTGCAGGGTTGTAAATTCAGTTGTCATGGTTTTGCCTTCAGGTTACATGATTAATTGAAAAAAAAAGCTTGTTA
This sequence comes from Moschus berezovskii, assembly GCF_049115385.1. NCBI lineage: Eukaryota > Metazoa > Chordata > Mammalia > Artiodactyla > Moschidae > Moschus > Moschus berezovskii. The sequence goes on from NC_142467.1 coordinate 13,570,965, forward strand.
ATTAACATCCACATTTTATTGATTTTATTATTTTGAGAAAAAAATTAACATAACTCACTTGAAATGTTTTATTAAATTCTAGAACGGAATGTTTTATTAATTCTAGAACAGAAGGTTTTTCTAAAGAAAATAGATCAAATTGCAAAGGTGGTCAATGGTGGAATTCAGAAAAGAAATCCAAATATTCATATATTTCATGCATAGAACCAGTCCATTTTAATAAAAATCATAAAAAAACTAATCTTAGTGTTAGATCACTAATTTAAAAGGGCTAAATAACATTTTAACACAAGATAATACTCTTGGCTGATTCAAGAGGTCTGATCTGGGTGTTAAGCCAAGACAGTCACCTCTAGAAGTGCTTTCAAGTCTTCAGTTTTCTGCCTAAGAAGTTTCTGTTAAAAATGACATTGCTTTAAGGTGATAGGACTAATGTCCATTTCAATGTCCATGTTCTATACTAATCCCTTAATTACTACCTCAAAGAGGTATAGCACAGTTTCAAGAGAAGAGTACTGTGAACAAAAAACAGTGCTTGCCATATCAGTAAACAAAAGATGTTGGGGCCATCAGGCCATCAGCCATTACAGCCACCTCTGAATGCATCAGTTCAGCTCAGTTCCATAGCTCAGTTGTGTCCAACTCTTTGTGACCCCATGGACTGCAGCACACCAGGCTTCCCTGTCCACCACCAATTCCCAAAGACTACTCAAATGATGTCCATCGTGTTGGTGATGCCCTCCAACCATCTCATCCTCTGTCATCCCCTTCTCCTGCCTTCAATCTTTCCCAGCATCAGGGTCTTTTCCAATGAATCAGTTCTTTGCATCAGGTGGCCAAAGTATTGAAGTTTCAGCTTCAACATCTGTCTTTCCAATGAACATTCAGGATTGATTTCCTTCAGGATTGACTGATTGGATCTCCTTGCAGTCCAAGGGACCCTCAAGAGTCTTCTCCAACACCACAGTTCAAAAGCATCAATTCTTCTCCACTCAGCTTTCTTTATGGTCCAACTCTCACATCCATACATGACTCCTGGAAAGACCATAGCTTTAACTAGACAGACCTTTGTTGGTAAAGTAATGTCTCTGCTTTTTAATATATTGTCTAGGTTGGTCATAGCTTTTTTTTCAAGGAGCAAGTGTCTTTTAATTTGACGGCTGCAGTCACCATCTGCAGTGATTTTTGAGCCCAAGAAAATAAAGTCAGCCACTGTTTCCATTGTTTCCCCATCTATTTGCCATGAAGTGATGGGGCCAGATGCCATGATCCCAGTTTTCTGAATGTTGAGTTTTAAGGCAACTTTTTCACTCTCCTCTTTCACTTTCATCAAGAGGCTCTTTAGTTCTTCTTCACTTTCTGCCATAAGGGTGGTGTCGTCTGCATAACTGAGGTTATAGATACTTCTCCTGACAATCTTGATTCCAGCTTGTGCTTCATCCAGCCTGGCATTTTGCATGATGTACTCTGTATATAAGTTAAATAAACAGGGTGACAATATACAGTAAGTTCCTCAGAGTTATCTAAAAGGTTGCCTCCCAGGCTTAAATTCTCAGAAAGCCCACCAAATAAAACCTAATTCTCACCATTTAGGTTGCACCCTTTTTATAGTCAAAGTACACTGGTTTAAACTCACAAAGTAGACACCAAGATAGGTGGTATATTTGGAGGACTGATCTCAGCAACAATATGAGAGAGTGGGAAAGTAAGCAAGGAAGGAGGAAACAATAAAAATGCCTTAATGAGTTTGCTCCTGCTCTAGCTGCATCTCAAGGATCCTCTGCGAGACCAAGGAAATTGTCCTTCAGAATTCTGCATAAAGATCTATCTCCTGGAGTCTGTTAACAGGGAAGCCTAGCATGCTGTAGTTCACGGGGTCGCAAAGAGTTGGACATGACAGAGCCACTGAACTGACCTGATTAACTGTTATGCTGTCTAAACAGAAACTCAAAGAGTTGATTGCATTTCCATAGTAGCACTGACTGCTCTCTGCTCATGCCCTACCTTGGTGACTTAGCTAGTACCCATCTCTCCATCTTTCATTCCTATCCGTCCTGTCGCAATGCCTGTTTAAAGTTCCTGAGTTAGAAAATCTGATCTGATTAGCTGACATGTAGCATAGGACGCCGATGTTCATCTTTAGGTCATTCTGAGCAGCAGCATGTCATTAACCAGTCAACAGATGGTTGAATTTAGGTCTGGTCTACCCTGGATCCAAGGTGGTGAAAATGTGAGATGCAGCTTATATCAACCCTTTCATTAGGAATCATAGAGTACCCATGTATGAAATAGGCATTTTGAGGCTTTCCAGGAGAGGATTTTGGAATATGCAAATCCTGTCTTGACTATTCTAACCATTTAGGTTGATAACTGTTCTTTCATTTATAATGTGTAATACATGATGTATGCACAGTCCTTTGTTCTCTGAACATTTTTCATAGCTCCAGCTACTGTGTCTCATATTCTATTCCTAGAAGCTACTGAATAAATATTGCAGTGAACTCACGGGCTCCGGAAATTTCAAGAAAAAGATGATAGTGTACACAGCAGGCAAATAGGCTGTAAGTGCCTACCCAAGTGCATCCAATTATGATTCATTAGGTCAAAACTAGTGCCTCTTGATGAAAGTGAAAGAGGAGAGTGAAAACGTTGGCTTGAAGCTCAACATTCAGAAAACAAAGATCATGGCATCTGGTCCCATCACTTCATGGGAAATAGATGGAAAAACAGTGGAAACAGTGTCAGACGTTGTTTTTTTGGGCTCCAAAATCACTGCAGATGCTGATTGCAGCCATGAAATTAAAAGACGCTTGCTCCTTGAAAGGAAAGTTATGACCAACCTTGATAGTATATTAAAAAGAAGAGACATTACTTTGCCAACCAAGGTCCGTCTAGTGAAGGCAATGGTTTTTCCTGTGGTCATGTATGGATGTGAGAGTTGGACTGTGAAGAAAGCTGATCGCCGAAGAATCGATGCTTTTGAACTGTGGTGTTGGAGAAGACTCTTGAGAGTCCCTTATACTGCAAGGAGATCCAACCAGTCCATTCTAAAGGAGATCAGTCCTGGATGTTCATTGAAGGGACTGATGCTGAAGCTGAAACTGCAATACTTTGGCCACCTCATGCGACGAGTTGACTCACTGGAAAAGACTCTGATGCTGGGAAGGATTGTTGGGGGGAGGAGAAGGGGACGACAGAGAACGAGATGGCTGGATGGCATCACCGACTCTGTGGACATGAGTTTGAGTGTACTCCGGGAGTTGGTGATGGACAGGGAGGCCTGGCGTGCTGTGATTCATGGGGTCACGGAGAGTCAGACACGACTGAGCAACTGAACTGAACTGAACTGAGTGCTGCTGGTTTACATGGCCACTCCAGCACAAAATATTATCAATCTAAATTGAAAATGCTATACTTGTCAGCAACAACCAATCTTTGCTTGACCTTTCACGTGCATTTATAAGTACTAAGGGAAAGCAACAAAAATCCTTTAGAGAAAAAAATCAAAGAAAAATAAATACCCTAAACCCAAATATAGTTTGAGTCCTTCAACACACTTCAGCATATCACTTTACATAGAATAAAATATTTAGGACTGTAGGCAGGAGTGACTCAGAATCCAATTTGAAAGAAGAAATTGTTACAAGTAAAATATTCCTGGGCTACCTGCATTCTTAGTGTTTTCCATTGTAAATCTTGTCAGAGAGCTTTGAGAAGAAAATAGAACTTTTAGCAACTCTCACATGATTATTTGTACTTTTTTAGTACTCTGTATAGTCAAGGGGGTACTCCATTGCAAATTTCTCTGAGAGTTTTTCTCTTTCTTGTTTTAGAGTTAAATTTAAAAAACTTTAGCCTTTTTGTAAAACAAACTTGATTAGCATATAAGCCCACAGTTGCAGGATGTGCTTCTTCTGATGAGATGTGATAATTTGTCACCTTTGTGACATTTGTTTTGGCTAATCAAGTGAGCAAATATTCCTTAATGTACCATGAAAATCTTCCAGGCTAGGAGTCATGGAACAGCTAGAGGATAGAGTCCACACCTTCAAGGAACTCATAAGATAGTGAGGGAATAAGACAAGCATGCAAATAAGATAGAATATAATGTGCCATAAGACAGATATGAAATGATGCTCATAGGAATATACTGGGTGAATAGATAACTTAAAATTCATGGAAAATATAATATTTAAGATGGTTTCTAAAAACCAGGGTGTATTTAACAGACAAAACTGGAAGGAAAGACATTTCAGGGGTTAAAAAACAAATAAATTACAAGGCATGATGTCCTAAATGTAATGATTTGTTTAGTAAAAGTGTGGACAGGTATAAGAAAGTAGACCAGAAAAGAGTGATCATCAAGTCCCAGTTGGAGAAGTTGTAATAAATTAAAAGGAAGATTCTAAAAGTTCAGAGGTGGGGACCTAAATAACTAATGCTATACTGGTTGAGGATATGGGAGATATTTAAGAAACCATTAAAGGTCTTCAGTTATACCCTAGACCTTTTCCACAATTCATTTCCCAGATGACCCTAAGGTGTATGAAAGAGAAACTCCTAGGCTCTCAAGATAAATCAAGGAGCCCAGCCCCATGGACATTTCCAAGGGCATCTTTAGGCAAATCCCATCCCCTACTCTCAGTCTTATCTCTTGGTTATCGTGAATACTGGGGAGACAAATAGGCGATAGGAGAAAGGACCAAGGAAGAGCGGGAGGGAGAGAGAAAGGAAGGAAGGAAGGAAGGGAAACTGAGGGGAAAGGGAGGGGAGAGCCCACCTTACAAATAAGACTTTCAAAGATATTTCACTTCCACCAACATTTTACTCTTACAAGATTTTTAAGGAAAATAGGAGTGTTACTCTGAGAGTAATTTAAAAGAAACTGGGCTAGGTGACATGTCTAAACGGTATGGTTACTAACTGATGTGATCAGTTTGCACTATAATTTTTTGCCCATTGCTCTTTTCATTACATTAAATGGCACCTTTAGGATTCTGCAGTGGTACCCCTACTTACTTGCCAATGGTTTTCACAGCTCTTATGTAAGCCTAGACATTTTCTTCAATCATCAGGACTGTAAGTTTAGTTCTCAGCTGCAGGTCTCTCTCTAGATATCCCATAGACAGATTAAGTCCACCAAGTTCACGCATAACTCACTGTTTTCCCAATAAACTTGACCTTCTCTTGCCTGTTTTACAATGGATCATGTCAAACAGAGCCATAAATATTATTGTTAATTTTTTCCTCTGCTTAATTTACCATATCTAATCAGTCACTGAGCCTTAATATTTTCTTAATATTAAGAAACTATTTAGTATTTTCCTTAATATTTTCTTTAATATTCCTTAATATTTTCCCCATTCCTAGTGCAAATACCTTGGTTCTGATCTGCATTATCTCTGACTCTTAAGAGATAACATTCAGTTATAATAAGCACATGTGACCTTCAAACCCATACCATGTCCTTTGAGCACCTAAGCTTTTGATAACTCCTCTGTGCTAGAAAACACAAATGGAACACACTGTTGGTGTCAAAGTATCAAATCTGACTACTTTGTCTCATCGCTTATATCACATATGTTATATTAGAAAATATTTGAGATTATTTTTAACATTTTCTTAAGAAAGTGAATAAATAGAAAATGATTTCTTTTAAATTTCAGTACACTAAATTCAATTTCTAGGAAAGAATGTAGTGTGAAGTCATTTCCTAAATTATTCAGCTCAAAAAATGTAGATAAAATGTCTTGATAGGTTGTGCAAAAGCATTTAACTGAAGTGTTATACCTGGAAAGAACACATGTTTATTTTTGAGGTTGCATACCTGTTTTGCTGCTGTTACCCACAGAGAATTCTATTATAATTCATGATATATGATATTTTCATTTCTCAGAACTAGTTTATTGTGTTTGGCACTCTATCACTTATCTATAATGAGTTAGTCAGAATGGTACCACTAAAACATAATCCAGTTGTCTCATCTATAAATAAATATACAAACATATATATGTGCATATATGTATCAAATTTTCTCCTAGTTCTTGGACAGATGAAAACATTTTCAAAGATAGAGCATGAAAAGACATTAGTTCACAAAATACCTTAAAGTAATGAAATAAGATAACCTGAGATATATATTGACACATGGTAAAAGATTTGACTATGAATTATGCATAACTACTGCCTTGCAGCATAAACGTGCCCTGGGGGACACATAAACACACACTATACAAACATTCAAAATCCTGTTCAAAACTTTAATCCTTATAACTGTGTATCAGGGGCACACTGTGTACCTTAGCAGCCAGGCTAATTCATGTACCTCAGAAAGACGTGGTAGCCATTTTGGGTTCCTCAATGCCCATTTGAACTCAGTTCCTTTATCAAAAGCTTCTTGTTTTACTTTAAAAAAAAAAAATTCAAAATATTCTGTTTTGTACTCATTTTGCCCAGAGGAAAAAGCTAAATAAAAAACTAAAAATCAATGGATATGAGGCAAACACTTTGTTCACATCCAACCTAAACGGTTATAAAGAATGGAGAAGGAGCAAGCAGAAAGACCCCTGCAATCTCCCATGTTCTGCTCCCACACTGTGATCCAGCCACAGTATCCTTTAGACGGCTTCTCATGTATCAAGCTCTTGCCTGGAAAATCCCATGGACGGAGGAGCCTGGTAGGCTGCAGTCCATGGGGTCGCTACAAGTCAGACATGACTGAGCGGCTTCACTTTCACTTTTCACTTTCACACATTGGAGAAGGAAATGGCAACCCACTCCAGTGTTCTTGCCTGGAGAATCCCAGGGACGGGGGAGCCTGGTGGGCTGCCGTCTATGGGGTTGCACAGAGTCGGACACGACTGAAGTGACTTAGCAGCAGCAGCATGTATCAAGCTCTAGTCATCCCTGGGGTTTTTCTTTCCACTACTCTCTCTAGAGGATTCCCACTTGTCATTGCCTGGATAGATCCTTCCCTTTCTTCCAGTCTCAGCATAACATCTCTGTCAGGGCGGATTTCTCTACCACCTGGTATAACACAGCCACCCCTGACCCGCTGCACCATCATTCTCCTGTATATATTCTTCCTCTTTTTTCACAGCACACAGGACAATGCCCAGCTCAGTACATGGTAGATGTACAATAAATACTGAAGGAAAGAAAGTAGGAAGAGAGGAAGAACAATGATGAAAACTAAAGAAAATGAAAGTCAGAAATAAAGTAGATAACTTTTAAATGGAAGGCAAAGATAAGAACAAAGCAAGCAGAAAATAGAGAAAAGATAGGGACTAAGAACAGTATTATAAGCTGTACCGGAAAAAAAAATAAAAAGAAAATGATCTCTGATGACAGTCCAGCCAATCCAACATTTTTCCATGAATATCAACTAGAGAACCAGACTGAAACAAGATTATGACTGTCACCAATGAAAAATTGTCATACTGATGTCTCCTTGTAATGCATGCATTGGTTTATGGACCCAAACTCCTTGAGTCAGCACCACAAATCTGGCTAATGTTCTTTAGAACAGCATTTGCCGTTTAGGGTTCTAATTTAGCTGACAGATGTGTAAAATCCCTTGTAGCCAGTTACCTTACTATTGATTACACATCTGTGAGACTCGTAGATCTGTATTTTTTCCAGCTAAGGTCAGAGTTACTCTTAGACCTATGTCCTGATACCGAGCTGTCTGTTTTAAAGGGCATGGCACAAACTCAAGCTATGCCTTGGCTATTCCCACCTTTTACCCTGGTGGTTCTGTAGAGAATATGAAAAATATTGATTTAAAGTCCTTTGCTGGGAAATGAATGTGTTGGTGAATTCTGGGTTAAAGACAAAGTCTGGTGCCCTTTATTTCTTATACATAAGTAAAGCTGAGGCTTGAAGTTGTCAAAGGACACTCCCAAGTGAATTCATGTAACAAATATGCAGCTGTCAATGAAGCCTACATTAATGTTCAGTCGCTAAGTCATCTCCAGCTCTTTGCAACCCCATGGACCGCAGCACACTAGGCTCCTCTGTCCTTCACTATCTCAGATTTTTCTCAGATTCATTCATTAGCCTACACTAATAGTCTTATCTAAAATTGCAAATTTACTCTTTCTGCCACATTCCTAATTCCTCTTAATATGTTCTACTTCTTTTATTGCCCTTCTCCCCCCACCAACATACATCCATGGTTTGAGTCATTTGTTTATTTCCTTCTCCTTCTACTAGAATATAAATAAATGTGTTGGGGATATCATCTATTTTGTGCACAAATGTATTCCATTTTGTTAAATGATGACTAAAAGGATGAAAAAAGGAGTGAAGGTAAGTATTCTGCACTGTGGGAAGTGAGGAGACAACATTTGGATCTTTGCCTCTGCAGAGCTTATGATTTCATTGGAAAAACAATCATACACACAGGAAATTAGATAATAACTCCTATGAGATAGCAAACATTAATAAATATAATTATAGATGTTAATAAATAACTGAACCATAAGGAGAATAGCTTCCTGTAGTGGTAATAACACTGCATTTGGAAAGCAGGGGTTGAATCCTGCCTCAACCATTTACCAACTATAACTTTAACACTTATTAACTACGACTCAGACAAGTCACTTAAACACTCTGAGTATCAGATTCCTTATTAATATAAATGAATAAGAATAGCTTCCTCATGGGATTCTTGTGAAGGTAAAGTGAGATTACAACTGTGAAAACAATTGGCTAATAATATTTACTCAAGATATGTCAGTTGAATAGATGGACGTTCTCATTTACAAATGAAACAAGTAGAGTGCTTAGCTGCTTCTCTAAGGTCATCCAGTTTAAATGTCAGATTAGGAGTTCCAAGTCTCCTGGTTCCCATCCCAGTATTAATGAAAATAGAATATAGTGCCTTCCCTGTCACTTGACTTTATTATTATGAGCAATTCTGTTTCTCACACATAACAAAAATTTATCATTTGTCCTAGAAAAGGAGCATCATTTCCCTGAAACACCCTCATTAGGCTCCAAGATGTCTAAGCCCTGTCTCCCTTTAATCGGTTTACTTGTGAAGGAGCAATTTGCTTTATGGCCTCTTTGCAGAGTCTGAAGGGTTTATGACCATGTGGTGTCAACAAGGAGCTCTAAGATGCTTTCAGTTCCATTTACTAGCTTCAGGGTCTTGTAAGAACTGTAGGAACCTATTTGTTCTGAGAAGACTGGGGTTTGAACATTAAATCTGAGTAGTGCTCGTGCTTTTTCCTCTTACTGTCAAATGGAACAGTCACTCCTCATGGTCCACTCAACAACCAGAGCAGTATTCCTTAGGAAAACATGATCGGTACCAATATGATGTGTTTTGAATAACACATCAACTTAAAACAATATTCCCTCTTGTCCTTTCACAAGCCTTCTGAAAGGCTGGGTGAATCTGTTTTAGTCAGTCTTATAACTTCTTTGTAAATGGAAATAAAGATTTCCAAGAAGCCAAGAAACTGATTACCTCAACCTGGAGTTCTGAAATCTATGATAATGGAAAGGTCATGCTATTTCCTTACTTTTAAATGCATAAGTTGAGACAAGTAAACAAGCGGATAAAATAGTATAAAGGCTCAGAGGTGCAATCCTATTAGCACCACGTGAATCTTAAGTTAAGCAGTTGAGGGGTGGGGAGGCGATACACAAAAAAACTAAAGGAAATCTTACCCTAACTTGCTCAAGTACAAAAAAATATGGTTGTCATGCAGGTATTACTGTTTTTGGTAATTTAAGAGGAGGCTGTGAAACAGAATCGAGCCACATTTTGTCTCTCAAATGCTACACTGACTCTAGTCTCTGCCATAATCTGTAAATTTCCTTCAGTTTCCTCCCTGGGATAAACAGTTGTTTAATTTTGTTTTGCTTTTTCTTCTTACTTATCAAGAGTTACACACTTTTTCAGACCAAATTCCCAACTGTCACTGATCCAATGTTTTGTTGTATCAATTCCTATATTTCTTCTTTCCTCTGATGATATCAATTCTTAGTTTGGTTCCTTTGCACCAGAGTAATTGAAGGGACTTGGAACTGGCCTGCTGAATGGGTGTTTAGACATACAGATTGTCAGAGATACATTTCTGAGTCCTTAAGTCCCCACTGTCTTGCTAATAAAACCAGAAAATTAAAGTCTTCAACTGAAAGTGTAACCCTATCTTCTAAATAAATGGCCCAGCAATACATCCCCCTACAACTACTTCAAGGTCACATGCTGAAAAAATCTGACCTTGCTCAGGCTAGGAAAGAAACCTGATACCTCACAGCATTGAAAAAAAAAAACAAAAACAAGTTAGATTTTCTTCTTTATGTCTGCCAAATGGAGCTGCTAACACCGTTTTACTATGTTTAGCTGCTTCTTGTAGTTTGGGGATCATCTGGTAGACCTACAGGTAGGGTTCCCTATAGTCTTCATGTCCACAAGTAACCGCCCGCCCCCATGCCAAACACACCTGACACATTGAAACCTATCCACAGGATTGGTGGATTTCATTAAAATTTGGCAAGAAGACAAAAAGCTGTTTAACTTTTTAGCTACCCAGAAAGACAACCTGAATTAAATGAGTGGAGGTTTAGTAGTTTATGAAACAAGGTTCCAACCAGCTCTCAAATCTCAGTGTTATCTCCTTGTTGTGCCTAAGCTTCCCAGAAAAGCATCCATTTAGCCTTTAGCTCATATCATCTCATTGCAATTCCTCAGCTAGATTTCATGTATAGACACAGCACCCACCAGTGGAAGCAACTTGTCTTAGTTGAGCATTTGAATGCTATCCATGCTAAAAATTAGATTAAGGATTCTATCATATTTTTAAGCTGAAGCTTCCAACTTGTGGATTTATCTTTTTCCTTTTCTAAAAACATTTTTTAATTAAATGTCTTAAAAACAAACCTACACTGTCTTCATCAGGTGACATTTCACTAAATCCTGACAAAGAATAAATTTTCCTGAAACAGCATCTGTCGGCCTCAGCGTTTCTCTCATTTCAGGACCAGTTCTATGAACACATTTCATGCATACACTTCTATACATGGCACTACAGCAAGTGCCATAAATGATTATGTAGCAACAAACTGGCTTGCACATGGCACCTAGTACTCTTGTCTGGGGCAAAAGTACCAAAACTGGCTTGTTATATTCTCTAAGAAGAGGGCTTTGTCCTGGATGAGTGATCTCATCCCAGTCCTGTCTATTTATCAGCTTCAAGATTCCTACATTAACACCAGACTTTTGCCTGAGCATTGAGAAAAATATTAACTTATATCGAATCTATGTGGAAAGATACTAACAAAAGAAGAAAATGCATTCATTTTGTTTCAGTGCAGAAGAGTATGTTTTCCTTTCTCAGACCTTCTGGCCAAGCAGTAGTTTTAGAACTAAATAGTCTTGTAGTTTGTGTTTGGATAACCTGACCACATTCTCCAGGCAATTTTGTATGGCTCTGATCCATCGTTTACAATGATAGTCTTGTCCGTAGACTATCACTTAGATTAAATTGATAAAAATTCATGAATTTTGGCCTGAGTAAGCAAATGCAGCCTCACTACGTACATTACAGCTCCATCCAGAAACAAGTACTTAGTCAACCAAAGATATAATTTGCACTGAATCTTTCGGAAAAATCTTCGCATTCCCCACCCTCTAAGAGTCTGTGTTCTACTTTACATCACTCTATAGATTCACTCTCTCAAAAAAATATTAATCTCCAAATGGCCATTTTCTATACCTCTTCTTCTAAGCTCTGCTGAAAACTCAGTGAACATAGCCATAATGTTCCCTTTGAAACACTCCACCTTCTAAGCATCTGAACTCTGAAGTAAATGTGTCTATCTGACTACTCTCTTACCTTCTGTAACTTCCTTCCTTAGACTGGGTATGTTCAGGGTTCCTTTCCTAGCCCTGACCCGTTTTTTCTCTTCTCTCTCTCTTTTTCTTCCTTCTCCACTTTGTTTCCCCTTCAGTGATCACTGTCACTCTGGTGGATAACAGTTTAAGAACTTTCTCAGACTCATGACTCCCACTCCTAATGGTCTCATTCAGAATCATTTGAGTTGCTCCATGAAAGCATCAAATTCAATGCGTTAAGGAATAAACTCATTTTGTGCTCTTCAAGTCTGTCCTTAAACTAGTATTTCCCTTATTCCTTTTTATACTACTGATCTCCTGGTTACTCCAACTTAAGATCAATTCAGTTCAGTTCAGTCACTCAGTCGTGTCCGACTCTTTGCGATCCCGTGGACTGCAGCACGCCAGGCCTCCCTGTCCATCACCAACTCCCGGAGTTAATCCAAACTCATGTCTATTGAGTCAGTATGCCATCCAACCATCTCATCTTCTGTTCTCACCTTATCTTCCTGCCCTCAATCTTTCCCAGCATCAGGGTCTTTTCAAATGAATCAGCTCTTCATATCAGGTGGCCAAAGTATTGGAGTTTCAGCTTCAACATCAATCCTTCCAATGAATATTCAGGACTGATCTCCTTGAGGATGGACTGGTTGGATCTCCTTGAAGTTCAAGGGACTCTCAAGAGTCTTCAACACTACAACACTATGGTTCAAAAGCATCAATTCTTCGGCGCTCAGCTTTCTATAGAGTCCAACTCTCACATCCATACATGACTACTGGAAAAATCATAGCCTTGACTAGACAGACCTTTGTTGGCAAAGTAATGTCTCAGCTTTTCACTATGCTGTCTAGGTGGGTCATAACTTTACTTCCAAGGAGTAAGCATATTTTAACTTCATGGCTACAATCACCATCTGCAGTGATTTTGGAGCCCCCCCAAAAAAACTCAGCCACTGTTTCCCCATCTATTTGCCATGAAGTGATGGGACCAGGTGACATGATCTTAGTTTTCTGAATGTTGAGATTTAAACCAACTTTTTCACTATCATCCTTCACTTTCATCAAGAGGCTTTTAGTTCTTCTTCTCTTTCTGCCATAAAGGTGGTGTCATCTGCATATCTGAGGTTATTGATATTTCTCCCGGCAATCTTCATTCCAGCTTGTGCTTCATCCAGCCCAGCGTTTCTCATGATGCACTCTGCATAAAGTTAAATAAGCAGGGTGACAATACACAGCCTTGATATACTCTTTTCCTATTTGGAACCCATCTGTTTTTCTATGTCTAGCTCTAACTGTTGCTTCCTGACCTGCATACAGGTTTCTCAAGAGGCAGGTCAGGTGGTCTGGTATCCCCATCTCTTTCAGAATTTTCCACAGTTTATTGTGATCCACACAGTCAAAGGATTTGGCGTAGTCAATAAAGCAGAAATAGATGTTCTTCTGGAACTTTCTTCCTTTCTTGATGATCCAGCGGATGTTGGCAATTTGATTCTTGGTTCCTCTGCCTTTTCTAATCCAGCTTGAAAACCTGGAAGTTCACGGTTCATGGACTGTTGAAGCCTGGCTTGCAGAATTTTGAGCATTACCTTGCTAGCATGTGAGATGAATGCAATTGTGCAGTAGTTTGAGCCTTCTTTGGCATTGCCTTTCTTTGGGATTGGAATGAAAACTGACCTTTTCCAGTCCTGTGGCCACTGCTGAGTTTTTCAAATTTGCTGACATATTGAGTGCAACACTTTTACAGCATCATCTTTTAGGATTTGAAATAGCTCAGCTGGAATTCCATCACCTCCACTAGCTTTGTTCATAGTAATACTTTCTAAAGCTGACTTGACTTCACATTCCAAGATGTCTGGCTCTAGGTGAGTGATCACACCATCGTGATTATCTGGTCATGAAGATCTTTTTTGTACAGTTCTTCTGTGTATTCTTGCCACCTCTTCTTAATATCTTCTGCTTCTCTTAGGTCCCTACCATTTCTGTCCTTTACTGTGCCCATCTTTGCATGAAATGTTCCCTTGGTATCTCTAATTTTCTTGTAGAGATCTCTAGTCTTTCCCATTCTATTGTTTTCCTCTATTTCTTCACATTAATCACTGAAAAAGGTTTTCTTATCTCTCCTTGTTATTCTTTGGAACTCTGCATTCAAATGGGTATATCTTTCCTTTTCTCCTTTGCCTTTCACTTCTCTTCTTTTCATAGATATTTGTGAGGCCTCCTCAGACAACCATTTTGCCTTTTTGTACTTCTTTTTCTTGGAGATGGTCTCGATCCTTGCTTCCTGTACAATGTCATGAACCTCCATCCATAGTTCTTCAGGCACTCTGTCTATCAGATCTAATCCCTTGAATCTATTTGTCACTTCCACTGTATACTCATAAGGGGTTTGATTTATGTCATGCCTGAATGGTCTAGTGGTTTTCCCTACTTTCATCAATTTAAGTCAATAAAGAGTTAATGATCTGAGCCACAGTCGGCTCCTGGTCTTGTTTTTGCTGACTGAATAGAGTTTCTCCATCTTTGGTTGCAAAGAATATAATCAATCTGATTTTGGTATTGACCATCTGGTGATGTACATGTGTAGAGTCTTCTCTTGTGTTATTGGAAGAGGGTGTTTGCTATGACCATTGCCTTTTCTTGGCAAAACTCTGCTAGCCTTTTCCAGACTTGATTCTGTACTCCAAGGCCAAATTTGCCGCATACTCCAGGTATTTCTTGACTTCGTATTTTTACTTTCCAGTCCCCTGTAATGAAAAGGACATCTTTTTTGAGTGTCAGTTCTAGGAGATCTTGTAGGTCTTCATAGAACCATTCAACTTCAGCTTCTTCAGCATTGCTGGTCAGGGCATAGACTTGGATTACTGTGATATTGAATGATTTGCCTTGAAATTGAGTCAGTATCTCCCATCAGGAAGCTTCCATAAGCCTCTTATCCTTCTCCATCAGAGGGCAGACAGACTGAAAACCACAATCACAGAAAACAAACCAATCTGATCACATGGACCACAGCCTCGTCTAACTCAGGGAAACTATGAGCCATGCCGTGTAGGGCCACCCAAGATGGTCAGGTCATGTTGAAGAGTTCTGATAAAATGTCATCCACTGGAGAAGGGAATAGCAAACCGCTTCAGTATTTTTGCCTTGAGAACCCCATGAACAGTATGAAAAGGCAAAATGATAGGACACTGAACTCCCCAGGTCGGTAGGTGCCCAATATGCTACTGGAGATCAGTGGAGAAATAACTCCAGAAAGAATGAAGAGACAGAGCCAAATCAAAAACAACACCCAGTTCTGGATGTGACTGGTGATCGAAGCAAGGTCCAACGCTATAAAGAGCAATGATCCATAGGAACCTGGAATGTTAGGTCCATGAATCAAGGCAAATTGGAAGTGGTCAAATAGGAGATGGCAAGAGTGAACGTTGACATTTTAGGAATCAGCAAACTAAAGTAGACTGGAATGGGTGAATTTAACTCAGATGACCATTATATTTACTACTGTGGGTAGGAATCCCTTAGACGAAACGGAGTAGACATCATAGTCAACAAAAGAGTCCGAAATGCAGTACTTGGATGCAATCTCAAAAATGACAGAATCATCTCTGTTTTTTGCCATGGAAATGAACAGAGACCTTTCCTACAAAATAGACTTAAATAATATTATCATGGCGTATCAAACTCTACTACCCTGTGTTCCTTTTCCAAGCCTGTATTTTGCTATCCATGAACACCATGCCCCCATGAAAACATTATGTACTATTCTATTATTTTTCTCAGACACATCTTTGCAAATGTTCTTTTTCCATGTGTAACAGCCTTTACCCTACCTATTGAACCATTCCTGACACAAAATTTCCACAGGCCAACATGAAAAGGGCCCAGTAATATATGCACACACATTAGACTGCATACCGAAGAGAACCCTGAGTTTGGAAAAATTGGATCTTTTATATTGAACACTGATTTGCCTTTTTGCTTGAGAGAGAGAGACAGTATCTCTATCTTCCAAAGCTGTTTGCTATACAAATCTCCTCGAAAAGACAGTCTTGAGAAAGGGTAGCTATAGCTAGTACCCTAGCTGACAATATGTACACACATAAGAGACATAGAAATAGCTGCCCAACAGTACTAGTTCGGAACATCCTCCAGATAGAAAGAATAAATAAAACACATTTTACATAGTGTCATGATCACCCATCTTCCAAACATAAGCCAGTTATGCTTGTAAGCAATACCTTTCTCTTTTTAATTTTTATGATATTTTCCATACATTACTTTTTAAGCACAACCTTTTATTGTACAATAATTACTTGTGCTCATAACTTTCTCCATTATAAGACTGTAGGTTCTTGAGTTCAGGGTCCTCCAAAACACAGAGAAGATACATATCGTGCTTTTAAAGAAGGAACAAATTAGGATACCATGCAAAATGGAAAGATTCTCAGAAAAATAAAAATTACTGAAACTGCCTCCATAAGAAATAGAAAAATCTGAATAGATCTAAAGTAGAGAGACTGACAGAGAAGGCAATGGCAAGCCACTCCAGTACTCTTGCCTAGAAAATCCCATGGATGGAGGAGCCTGGTCGGCTGTAGTCCGTGGGGTCGTTATGGGTCGGACACGACTGAGTGACTTCACTTTCACTTTTCACTTGCACACATTGGAGAAGGAAATGGCAACCCAGTCCAGTGTTCTTGCCTGGAGAATCCCAGGGACGGGGGAGCCTGGTGGGCTTCCGTCTATGGGGTCGCACAGAGTCGGACACGACTGAAGCGACTTAGCAGCAGCAGCAGCAGCAGAGAGACTGAATTTAGAAACTTCTCACAAAGAAAACTCCAGGTCAAGATGGCTTCATGTTTTGAATTCCACCAACCATTTAAAGGAAAAATCAACACTAATTCTTGACAAACCAACTTAGAAGATGAAAGAGGAAATGAACACTTCTCAACTCCATCTATGAGACCGATATTCCCTGAAACTAAAACAAGACAAAGATAACACATGAAAAGAAAACTAAAGGCCAATATCCCTTATAAACATAGATGCAAAAGTCTTCAATAAAATACTAGCAAAGCAAATCCAACAACATATAAAACAGATCATACACTATGTTACCATATAAGAATCACACCGTGGACATGTACACACTATTCTATTTAAAATGGATAACCAACAAGGACCTACTGTATAGCACATGGAATTCTGCTCAGTGTTATTTGGCAGCCTGCATGGAATGGTAGTTTTTGGGAAAATGAATACATACATATGTATGGCTGATACCCTTCACTCTTCAACTGAAATTATCATAACATTGTTAATTGGCTATACTCTAATACAAAATAAGTTTAAAAAAATAAAAATCAAGCTGTTTAATGCTTTATATTAATGATGAAAGAAAGTGAAAGTGAAGTCGCTCAGTCATGTCACTTTTTGTGACCCCTTGGACTGTAGGCTCCTCCATCCATGGGATTTTCAAGGCAAGAGTACTGGAGTGGGTTGCCATTTCCTTCTCCAGGGGATCTTCCTGACCCAAGGATCAAACCCGGATGTCCTGAGTTGTCAGCAGATGCTTTTACCATCTGAGCCACAAGGGTAGTATATTAATGATGAAAATGACACAAATTATATGGTCATGTCAATAGATGCAGGAAAAGCATTTCACAAAATCCAGCATTCTTTCCCTGTTGTCTCAGATGGTAAGACTCTGCCTGCAATGTGAGAGATCTGGGTTCAGTCCCTAGGTCAGGGAGATCCCTTGGAGAAGGGAATGGCAATCCACCCCAATATTCTTGCCTGGAGAATCCCAAGGACTGAGAAAGCCTGGCGGGCTACAGTCCATGGGGCCACAAAGAGTCAGACACGACTGAGTGACTAACAAAACACAACACAACAACAGCATTCTTTCATGAAAGAAAACAAAGAAAAACACTCAACAAACTGGACTAGAATGGAACTTCCTCAAGCTGATAAACAACATCCACAAAAAACAAATCTATAGCTAACATCATAATCAATGGTGAAACGTTGAATGCTTTCCTTCTATGTCTGGAGGGATGACAAAGATACCTCCTCTTGACAGGGACAGTCAGCACTGCAGTAGAGACTATACTGCAAAATTAAGAAACAAAGAAAAATAAAAAGCATCTGGATTAGAAACAAAGAAGTAAAAATATCTCTATTGGAAGATAACATGACCTGGAATAAAAAAAAAGTCCAAAGAATGCAACAAAAACAACAAAACCATTAGAACTAAAAGATGAATTCAAGCACAGTTTCAGGATATAAGATCAATACACAAAAAATTAGTTGTTTTTCTAAATACTGGTATAAACAACCAAAACTGAAATGAAATTTTGCTTGCAACAGTACCAAAAAGATTAAAACTTAGGAATAAGCTTAACAAAATAAGCATAAGATGTTTCCACTGAAAATTATAAACTATTGTCGAGAAAATGAAAGCTCTAAATAATTGGAGAAACAGTCCATGTTCATGAATTGAAAGAATTACTGTTGTTAAAATGCAATATTCTCCGAATTGATTTAAGCTTCAAAATAATCTCTATCGAAATTCAAGTGGCTTTTATGCAGAAATTGGCAAGCTGTTATTGAAAGTTTTTGCAGAAATGTAAGAGACCCAGAATAGAAAAAACAATACTAAAATGAACAAAGTTGGAGCACATACACTTTCTGATTTCATAATTTTCTACAATGCCACAGTAATCAGCGTGATACTAGCATAAAGACAGACATAGATCTAAGGATTAGCCTTGAGAGTTCTGCATGAAATTCTCACATTTACGTCAATTTATCTTTGACAAAGAAATCAAGGCAATCCAGTGGGGGAAAGAATAATTAGTACTGAGGTAAGGGAATAATCACACGCAAAACTATGAATAAAAGTCTGCACAAGAATAGATCACTGAGACCTAGGCTAGTCAAAGAATACTTCGAGATGACCTAAAAAGTACATGTGGTAAAAGAGAAGATGGGAAAGTTGCGTTTCATCAAAATCAAAGTTTAAGTACCCCATGGACTATACAGTTCATGAAATTCTTCAGGCCAGAATACTGGAGTAGGTTGCCTTTCCCTTCTCCAGGGGATCTTGCCAACCCGGGAATCAAACCCAGGTCTCCCACATTGCAGGCATATTCTTTACCAGCTGAGTCACCAGGGAAGCCCAAGAATACTGGAGTGGGTAGCCTATCGCTTCTCCAGCAGATCTTCTCAACCCAGGAATTGAACCGGGGTCTCCTGCATTACAGGTGGATTCTTTACCAGCTGAGCTAACAGCGAAGCTCCTTGAACAATTAGTACTGAGGCAACTGGATAATCACATGCAAAACTATGATTAAAGGTCACTATTCATATTATACCAAAAAAAAAATTCAAACTATATCATAGATTTAAATGTAAAAGCTAAAACTATAAAGGTTTTCAGAGAAAACACAAGAGTAGATCACTGAGACTTAGCCTAGTCAAAAAGTACTTCAACATGAGATGAAAATCACATGTGATAAAAGATAGAAAAGTTGTGTTTCATCAAAACTAAAACTTAAGTACATCAAATGTATCATCAAGAAAGAAAAGAGACAAATTGGAGAAAATATTTTCAACTCATATATCTGATAGGTACTTTCCCATAATATATAAAACTCTTACAATTTAATAATAAAAGACAACCCAATTTAAAAATGGGCAAAGTATTTGAATAGAGAATAATATTATATGGATAATTATATGGATGGCTATTAAGCACAGAAAAGATGTTCAAAAATATTGGTTATTAGGCAACTGTCAATCAAAACATATTGCATCAGACTCTACCTATTGCATCAGTACAGCTCTCTTGCACCCTAGTTTCTGCTTGGATTGAGCCAAATAGGGGTATAAACAAAAGAATCAAGGATAGCAGAAAGACAGAAGTTGGAGTATTTATTCCCCTGGCTACCTTCCTGTGGTATTTTGTGTTAAGAGAAAATACATTCTTCTATATGGCATAGCTCTTACACACCCCTTGGAAAGGGGTGACCGTCTTCAAGGTATATAGCTTCAGTGGCAAATTCCAGTAGTCATTTGCTCCACTTGCAGCTTTAAGCTCCCCTACTCAGGAGAACTTCATCATTCCTTCTCGATTTTTCCAACTCTTTGCAATCCCATGGACTGTAGCCGGCCAAGCTGCTCTGTCCATGGACTTCTCCAGGCAAGAATATTGGAATGCCCTTCTCTAGGGGATCTTCCCAAACCAGAGATTGAACCCAGATCTCCCATATTGAAGGGAAATTCTTTACAGTCTGAGCCACCAGGGAAGCCCCTAACCTTGCTCACAATATGTGAAATAATCCCTTCACAAGCCTCTCTTGAAATCACCCCTTTTGACTGGGCCTTTTGTTTAGGAGAAGCTGGGACTCATGTATCCATTTCCCATGGAAATTCCCCCACCTCACCAAGTAGTTCCTGATTAATTAGAAAAAAATATTATTCTTATTTCTTATTTTTATGTTTTTTGGGGGGGCTCAAAAATCACTGCAGATGGTGACTTCAGCCATTAAATTAAAAGATGCTTGCTCCTTGGAAGAAAACTTATGACCGAAATAGACAAGTTATTAAAAAGCAGAGACTTGACTTTGCCAACAAAGGTCCATCTAGTCCAAGTTGTTGTTTTTCCAGTAGTCATGTATGGATGTGAGAGCTGGACTCTAAAGAAAGCTGAGGGCCAGAGAATTGATGCTTTTGAACTGAGGTGTTGGAGAAGACTCTTGAGAGTCCCCTGGACTGCAAGGAGATCCAACCAGTCCATCCTAAAAGAGATCAGTCCTGAATATTCATTGGAAGAACTGATGCTGAAGCTGAAACTCCAATACTTTGGCCATCTGATGCGAAGAACTGACTCATTGGAAAAGACCCCAATACTGGGAAAGATTGAAGGCAGGAGGCTAAGGGGATGACAGAGGATAAGATGGTTTGATGGCATCACTGACTCAATGGACATGAGTTTGAGTAAACTCCGGGAGTTGGTGATGGACAGGGAGGTCTGGCATGCTGCAGTCCATGGGGTCGCAAAGAGTCGGACAGGACTGAGCGACTGCACTGACTGAACTGAGAACAAATACTCACCATCAACAGTTGGCACTTCTGAACGGAGGAGTCCTAGTGAACGTTAGCCCAGCCTGTATACTACCTTATTTCTTCACTGTTACCTCACAGGCAAATGGAAGTCAACAAATATTTGTAGAATAAATTAATAAATCATTGCAGATATCATTTAACCTTGGCAGAAAATCATATCTGTCCTCTTCACCTCTGTTTCCCCTGCAATCAAACCAGTGTCAAATATATAGAGGGTGTATGAAAATATTTATAGAATAAACTAAAAAAATACTTTTAGGCATTGCAGATTTCCTATTATGCAGACAGAATATTCAGATATATTTACTGCACTATTTCAACTCAGTTCAATGACACCAAGAAGGCATTATTACCACATTGCAGTTGCAACTAACACATGCAGAGGTTAAACCATCTCGGAGTTAATATAACATTAGAAAGAGATTCCGACCAGAGATGTGTAACTACTTAGATCTGTTGCTCATAAGAAACTCTACCAAGTGGCCAGTGAGAGTAAACATTTATCCACGAGTGAAGCAGAGGAATGGGTTTGGACATTTGCATTCACAAAAAAACGTTATTCAAAGAAAGTACGAGAAAGTGATCCTTGCCCTTTAATGTTAGACTTTGTCTTTTTCTTTTCTAAATAGCTGTGGATAAAAGTTTGTGGTAGTTGTGATCTCATGCTTTATTTCTAGTGGTAAGAAAAATAGATTCATTCATGAACCTAAAGTGGGAGATTTAGTTCACACATAGAACAGACAACTCACAACTTTCAATGAGTGGAAAAAAAATATGACCTTAAAAACGTCTCACCCCCAAATCTTCTAGAACTTGTGGTGTTTTTGTGCTGATTAAAAATCACTGTGGACAAACAGCAGTCAGCTTCCACTGCCAGTGATTGCCTAGTACACCATAAGTACACACTGGGACCGTGGGTATGAATGCCTCCACAACATTATTTCTTTTCAACATATTCTTTCAGAATTCAAGAACACAAAACGTTCCAAAACAAAGTGAGCTCTCACAAAAGCAGAGCAATTGAGTGCACCTGTGGTTAGTTGTTATTGACTATTGTGTTTAAGACCACAATAACCCTCTGGTGTTTTTTTTTTTTTTTTTAACTTGATCTTTTTATGAGTTTCATCTTGTAGGATGGCTGTATATTACGTGAAATTTAATCAAGCAGCTACTTTTGTGCCATTAAATGAAAACCCAAGCATCTGCTTTGTCAGTGACCTTTGACCAACCCTGGCTTACTGTAGTCAGGTGTACAAAAAGCTTAAAAATTTATCTCAGAAGCTAAGAGAAAAAGTTATGGGTTTTCCAGTTATATTTTTTGTTACTTAGATACCAAACCTTGTTCCTTTCCCACCGTAAACTGGGCAAATCCCCTATGAAATCATTTTTTTAATGTCACTTTCCCATAAATTAAAGACCTAGGCGAGCCGGTATTGCAGCTCCAGTTTTGAGTCTGAAAGCCTGAGAACAAGGAACACTGACGGTGTACGTTCCAGTCCAAGTGCAGGAGAAAATAATGTCCCAGCTTGAAAACAGGTAGGGAAAACAAAGTCCCTGTTAACCTTTTATTTGCTTTATTCAGGCCTTGGATAAGACTCACTAACATGGGGCAGGGTAATCAGTTTTATTCAGTCTATTGATGGAAATGCTAATCTCATCCAGAAACACCTTCATGGACACACCCAGAATAATCTGTAACCAAATTTGGGGCACCCCAGATCTGAATTGAGTTGACACATAAAAGTTACCATCATAATTTTATAGTCCTCAGCTCTGAAATTCAAGAAAATGTAAGCTAAATGATGATTGATTTAGTCATAAGGTAGTCTTAGATCACAAACAAGAGACTGTGCTTTCCTTGAGAAAGTTGCCCATATCTCAATAATCTCCATATCCCCAATATAGAGTACAGTTTCTGACACATTTAGCAACCTACTAATATTGAATTAATGTCTTTGTGCTATGTAAAGTTCAGAGATTTATTTTTATTATTTTGTATTAACAAGGTAAGACTACCCCCGTTACCTTTTCTCATCTCTGTAGCTCTCCAAAAACCAGCATCTATTGCAAACGGATGAATTTCTATATGTAATTCTACAGAAGGAGCCCAAGATACCAGAAATCTTTGCAATATTTATTTTCCTTGTAGCACCTATTTAGATATGTTCAGAGCAAAATAGGTTCCACATCTATCCTTCAACAGATGTCTCCCTAAGCTATACATGACCTCCTGCATTTCCTGCTTGCCAATTTGCTTGCTAGTTTAATAGAAAGTCAATACTATTATGGAATCTTGTGGTTTTGTTTCCTTACTCTTCTCCCTTGGCAGGAAAACTGCTCTCTCGTTAAAGGTGAACTCAGAGATGCAAAAAAGACAGCATTTGTACCCAGCTGTTTTCTAAGCTCTTACAAAGAAATTAAAGAAAATACAAGTGAATACAGAACTGCGTCGGGATGTAAGTTCACATCTATTATCTGAAACTGCTTTTCCCATAGTCTCTAAAGAATAATCATATTCATCATGTTAAAAAAAAATGTATGCAAAAATGAACCCTGGGTTTATCTTGGTTCCAGACTGAATTTTTTGACCTGTCAGAGCCAAATGAGTTATCTGTACAAAGCCTTCTACCAAAGCTTTCTCAAGCACCAAGGTTAAGGAAGAGACCCCAAGGAACTGAAAAAGATATAAGTAATATAAGCGGCCCAAACTGGACATGTTAAATCTTCCAAATGTAGCCCCCCCAGGAACTCTAAAGTAGCTGCTGATTCTTTTATGGCCCAGTTGGGAAGCCATGTGGTTAGTCTAGCCCGTAAAGGGTTATATTATCAACTGCAGGAGTCATATTAGTAAAACAGAGTGGCTTGATATGAAAGCCATAAAATTTACTGGCAGAAAATAATGCAGCCCCAACATGTCTATATATGCACGGATACCATGAATACAGGACTTCCCACGTGGTACAGTAATAAAGAATCCCCCTGCCAAGGCAGGAAACACAAGAGACAGGGGTTCAAACCCTGGGTGGGGAATATACCCTAAAGTAGGAAATGGCAGCCCACTCTAGTATTATTGCCTGGGAAATTCCATGGACAGAGGAACCTAGTGGGCTACAGTGCATGGGGTTGCAAAGAGTTAGAAATGACTGACAACACACAGCACACAACAAGCATACATGCAAACACTCAACTCATAATTCTACAAATTATCATCATTTGGAGGGTAAGAGGGCTTCCCTGATAGCTCACTTGGTAAAGAATCTGCCTGCAACGCAGGAGACCCCAGTTCGATTCCTGGGTCCGGAAGATCCGCTGGATAAAGTGTAGGCTACCCACTCTAGTATTCTTGGGCTTCCCTTGTGTGGCTCAGCTGGTAAAGAATCTGCCTGCAGTGTGGGAGACCTGGGTTTGATCCCTGGGTTGGGAAGATTCCCTGGAGAAGGGAAAGTTTAACCACTTCAGCATTCTGGCCTAGAGAATTCCATGGACTGTATAGTTCATGGGGTCCCAAAGAGTTGGACACGACTAAGCGACTTTAAAAAAAGGGGGTGGGGGATGGGGCATAAGATTTCTTTTAACCTCAAAGCAATCCATGTTCATTACTTATTTCCAGTTTTCAAAAATAGTTTATTAAAGAAGTATGATTATTTTCCCATTTTAGTTCCTCTGGTTGACTTAATATAGCTGTCAGACTTAAAATATCTGACAAGACAATTAAGAAAAAGGCAGTCCAAAACAAAGAAAATAACATAGAATCCTAAAAACTTTTTAAACAGCAACTTTTCTTACTAACTTGCCCCAAATGTTTTTTCATAGGCTCAGTTGAAGTGTTGATTATCTGAACCAGCCTGTCAGTCCCAATGGGAAGCTTTAATATTATGAGTAATCAATCAGTCAGTCCATTCAATCGCTCAGTAGTGTCCAAGTCTTTGTGACCCCATGGACTGCAGCACACCAGGCCTCCCTGTCCGTCACCAGCTCCCGGAGTTCACTCAGACTCATGTCCATTGAGTCGGTGATGCCATCCAGCCATCTCATCCTCTGTCGTCCCCTTCTCCTCACGTCTCACGCCTTCAATCTTTCCCAGCATCAGGGTCTTTTCAAATGAGTCCGTTCTTTGCATCAGGTGGCCAAAGTATCGGAGTTAATGGAGAAGCTATTGTCAGAGGGCTACACTGTAGTGTAATTTAGTAGCTCAGTTAAAAATTATGAAAAAAAAAAAAAAAACCAAGAGTCTTATATATGACCATCATAAAGAAAAAACATAGAATACTGAGCCTAAAGTGCAACCTACTTCACCAATTATAGTAGCAGCTCACCCACAGATCTTTATTCAACTTCTCTGGGGTGGGCCTGGGTATCAGGAGTTATTAAATATCCCCAGTATTCTATGTTTTTTGTTTTTTAATCAAGTTGAATTTCATTTTTCTCTGTCTCTTTTTCTTTTGTTCTTTTTTCCTATCTTCTCACTTAGGTGATTTTAAAATCCATTTCCAATGTTCTATGCATCTGTATGCAGGTGATCCCCCAATTTAAATCTCAAGCCAATTCCCCTTCTCCTGATTCCAGACTTGTTTATCATTCTGCTGTCCCAGCATTTCCTCTCCTATGTGTGAGAGGACTGTTACAACTAGTATGGTCAAAATTGGCAGTATGAATCCCTGACCTTTCCAGTACTGCTTCTCCCTAGATTTCCCAATTTCGGTTGTATTATATTCACCAGGATGATTATGCAAAGACCCAGGAGTCATCTTTGATAACCTTCTTTTACATAAATACAAGAAACCCTAAGAACTCTGCTATCAAACTAGACCCAAAAGCTAGCATCACACCATATCTATCACTACCGTCCTAGTCTGCAGAAATAACATTCTTCTCCTAGACTCCTTCAATATCCTTTTAACTAGAACCCATTTTTCCAACCTATCCCTCTATGATTCAGCATTCACATAAAAATCATAGCAATATTTTCCACCAGAAGGTAAGTTCTAGTGGCACATGAATCTGTTCACAGGACAAAATGAGGTCAAGCAGCAGGTAGCACTTGCATAGGATCCTACCTCCGTATTGACCTATAGCAAACAGGCAAGATTCTGAGCTTAGCGAAGTAGAACACAAGAGTTGAATCCACCTAAAATTAACGCAATATGGAAAAGCACGACGCGCCCTCGCTTCCTTTCTTCAGCAGTCTCCAGTGGCTCTGCCTAGTACTGTTTTCCTTTCCAGCACGTGGCCTCCTCGTCCGCATGGCTCTCACATGACATTTCTCCCTGGCCCACAAGCTACTAACTGTCACCTGTGGAAGTCATACCGAACTCTTCTGGGGGGATGTGAACGTGCCCACAGCACAGCCAATGTGTCTGGAAGAGTATTTGCGCTCACTCACTTGGACCAGATCTAGGTTTGCTGCCCTCTGCTTTGCCCTCAACTCTCCTCTTCCTCCACTACTGCTCTATGCAGAATTATGCAAATTGTGCAAATAAGGCATAATTCAACAACGAATACTTCTGGTAAAATGGGATCCTAAATGAAAGTATTCAAAAGTTACAATTAAAGCATTTATCAGTAATCTAAATCTTGTGAAGCCTGGTTTTGTCTGGGCCAGTTGGAAGAACACTGAGAACACATAAGTGAACGTGGGAAGTATCTCTAGTCCATGGTTGTCAAATTTTACTGTACTTCAGAATCACCTGGATGCCTTGCTGCTGCTGCTAAGTCGCTTCAGTCATGTCCGACTCTGTGCGACCCCATAGACGGAAGCCCACCAGGCTCCCCCGTCCCTGGGATTCTCCAGGCAAGAACACTGGAGTGGGCTGCCATTTCCTTCTCCAATGTGTGAAAGTGAAAAGTGAAGTTGCTCAGTCGTGTCTGACTCCTCGCGACCCCATGGACTGCAGCCTACCAGGCTCCTCCGTCCATGATATTCTCCAGGCAAGAGTACCGGAGTGGGGTGGCATTGCCTTCTCCCTGGATGCCTTATTAAGACAAAATGACTGGACCTTACCTCCAGAGTTTTTAACTCAATAGGAATGGGATTAGCTAATATTTTGCATTTCTAACAAGTTCCCAGGTGATGTTGATAATGCTGAGGCTCAGAAATCTTACTTTAAGAATTCCTGATCAGGTCTAAATGCCAGAAAGTGGCTGCAAGTGAAATGAATTGCCTTGACTTCACCTGGACTTATTCTTCCCCATCAGAGACTTCCTACAGACAGTTTAATCTTTGTCATACTTGTAGCCCCTTTGCACCACAGGAAACTCATGCCTCACAGAAGCAGCTCTGAACTCTTAAAAGAGAAAATTGAAAGAGAACCCTATAAAAAGGACACCTTGTATCCTTGTCCCCAAAGGCAGCATGTCAAATTCACAGGGCAACCTACTTCACCAATTTTAGCAGTGGCTCACCCAGGGATCTTTATTCAACTTCTCTGGGGTGGGCCTGGGTATCAGGAGTTACTAAATATCCCCGATGTGTTGAATGCATAGTCATGATTGAGAATCACTATAGTCTGGGTAGGATATGATTTCTTAGCTCTTCTATGTTTTCCTTTTTGGTTTTTAGTGTGTCAAATTAGTTCTATTTGTATCACCTAAAATGCATAGTAAATATCAAGCTAAGGCAGTGGCTCTCAAAGAGGGGTGATTTCTCCCCTGCCAACCCTCCCCTCTGAGGATACTTGGCAATAATGTCTTGAGACATTTTTGATAACTGCAACTTGCAATGCTACTGGCATCTAGAGGGAGCAGGCCAAGAGTGCTTCTAAACACTCTACAATATGTAACAGATTTCTCCACGACAAGGAATCGCCCAGTCCAAAACACCACATGCAACAAAGGTGAAGAGAAGCATGGAGTGTGAGGTCCCCATGTTTCGCCTAGAAGGGTTTGTTTTGAACAATATATAAAACATCAGCAAACTCTGTTCTTTATGGTATTGAAAGATGGAAGAGAAGAAACTCCGATTAAGCGAAGTGAAAGTTTGATAACTTCAAGCAAACAAACAAAGAAAATGTATCACCTTTCTCATGATTCTCCCTAAAACCAAGACCTGAGCATGAAATACTAATAGAGTTTTAATATTTCACTTGTTTCCTGGTTTTCTGCAACTTTTATTGCAAACAAATTCATTTTAAATTCTGCTTGTGGAAACAACTGTAGCAGTTAATGGGAAGGCATAAATGGTTACAAAACTTTGTAGTATACTCTAGGGAAATTGGAAAAGCTTGACATAGTTTTAAAAGGTCAAAATAGTTTACAGTCTATTTATGGCACAGTGTTTGGGATTAAGAATATAATTTCTCAATCATTTGGTTAAGCTGATGTATAAAGGCCTGATATAAAAAACAGAAGCCTCATCTGGGCTTTACTTTATTGATGTTTGCCATTGATTCTTCCATCACTGTTTCTCATCAAGCTGTTCCTGCTAATTACTGCTGGCACAAAATCACATTCTACATTTTCTCTCAAGATTGGATTTTTTTCCCCAAGTATAATAGGGATGGGTATACCCAATGTAATCATGCATTTTATTACTTTTCTGTTTGTTTTTTAATTACCATTGACACTGGAAGCATTTTGTTATTCCTATTGGTTTTATATCAATAAAATTAAATTAAATGTGGAAATAAGTCAAGATATATAATTTATTTGATCTGATGACTGATTACAGACAGATCCAGTCAATCAACTGACAGCATTTTCACTAAACAAGGTTACAAAGAAAATGCTTTCTGTGCAAACAAAACAGAATGCAATAAATATGAGGTTTATTATATGTGCTAAGCAGCACATATCCTGACTATACGTACCCTTTGCTGCCGACTTGGAAAGAAAGAGCCCTGGTGTACTGCATAACCAGATATCCCCAAATAGTACACATCTGGAGAACTGAGGAGAGAGATGAAAACAAGAACAAGTACTTGCTGGGTAGCTATCGTGCGCTCAGCAAAATGAAATATTTTGAAATATGAAATCTCATTTGAGAAAAAAATAATATGAGTACTGTCAACAAACCAGAAATAGGTAAAAGGAGATTGTGTGCACGCCTGTGTGCTCAGCTGTGTTCCACTCTTGGCGACTTTATTGACGGTAGCCCGCCATTTCAGATTTTCCCTCACTGCTGACAGCCACTGGATAGGGCAACATATCTGATCTTTTGAGATCGTTACAACTTACAAATTCCGAATTACACCCCATATTATCTCATAATTACCACATATGCTGATCAAGAAAGATATTATTCTCACATTTATAGGGATGAGAAGGCTGAAACCAATGGTATTAAGCCACAGTCTCAGGATCAACCAGCCAATAAGTGGCAGAACCTGGAGACAGGAAACATCTTTCTAACATTCTATGTACCTTTACAAACACTGCTATGGCCTGAATTCGCTTTGCTATATTATGCCATGTGGAAGGGATTCTAAAGTGTTTATAAAATTGAGCTTGCAATGATTCTTCTCAGGGCTGCAATCAGAGAGTAACTAGTTATCAAATGAGTACTGCCCATTTAAAGAAGTGGGCAGGGATGAACTATGTTTACTTACACTGGAACTTGGCTTAGCATGGATTTAGCTGACAAACAAATTTAAAATTTTTGATTATTACCCTATACTCCATTCCGTTCGTTCCGTTCCGTCGCTCAGTCGTGTCCGACTCTTTGCGACCCCGTGGACTGTAGCCTACCAGGCTTCTCCGTCCATGGGATTCACCAGGCAAGAATACTGGAGTGGGTTACCGTTTCCTTCTCCAGGGCATCTTCCCGACCCAGGGATCGAACCCAGGTCTCCCGCATTGGAGGCAGACGCTTTAACCTCTGAGCCACCAGGGAATCCTCCAAAGTATTGCTAATTATCTACAAACAGAAGTAAATACCAGCGTCACATCAACCGTGTGAGGTTATTGTTACCACCAACATGTCATAGGTGAGAAAACCACATTTCTACAAGCCACATGGGCCAACTACTATGGCCACTAAATAGTAGGGTCAAAATTCCAAATCCTTCCCACTGGCCTGGAGATTGATTTAAGGAGGATTCACATATGAGGTCGGAGAACGCAATGGCACCCCACTCCAGTGCTCTTGCCTGTAAAATCCCACGAATGGAAGAGCCTGGTAGGCTGCAGTCTATGGGGTCGTGAAGAGTCGGACACGACTGAGCGACTTCACTTTCACTTTTCACTTTCATGCATTGGAGAAGGAAATGGCAACCCACTCCAGTGTTCTTGCCTGGAGAATCCCAGGGATGGAGGAGCCTGGTGGGCTGCCGTCTATGGGGCACAGAGTCAGACACGACTGAAGCGACTTAGCAGCATCAGCAACAGCACGTATGAGGTGAATAGAAATTCAGCTGAATTTGGATACTCTTTCTAAATCTCTAAATCTAACATGTTGTCAGTCTTTCATGTCATTAGATTAAAAAAGAAAAAAAAAAAAAACAAGCAAATTCATTTCTGTAAAGGAAAGAAAGAATATCTGAAAAGGAAATGTTTATCTTACCTGTATTTATATAGTTTGCCTAATGCTTGCAAATAGCATTTTAAGTATATTATGCCATTCCCTTCTGTCCTCAAAGTATCAGCTGAAAAACAAGCTGATGGTCTTATGAGAGTTTCCTTGTATACTACCATTTCTTTTTCTCCTGCTGCCCTTAAAGTTCTCCTTTTCCATCTTTACCTTTTGCTATTTTAACTACAACATGACTCAGTGTGGATTTCTTTGAGTTCATCTTGTCTGGGGCTCTCTGTACTTCCTTCCCCAGGTTAGGAAAGTTTTCAACTATTATTTCTTCAAATAAGTTTTCTGACCCTTTATCTCTTGCTCTCTTTCTGGGACTCTTGTAAAATAAATATTAGTATGCCTGATGTTGTCCCAGAAGCTCTTTAAACTATCTTCATGTTTTTAGGTTTCCAGTTGCTGAATTAACATTAGAACTTAAGGTCAAGAGAGTATAAATACAAAAATACAGAATAGGGGAGAGGGAGACAGAAGATCAAATTCGAAAGAATGGAGATGAAATTCAAAAGGCGGTTGATTGAAGAACGAGGAGCTGGAGAGAAAAATGGGGAAAGAAAAGCATTCTGGTGACAAAAATTCTCCTGTTTATATTAATAAAGTGTAAATTTGTAAACTGAAAGAAATAGATT
The DNA here is from genome assembly GCF_049115385.1 of Moschus berezovskii. Taxonomy (NCBI): domain Eukaryota; kingdom Metazoa; phylum Chordata; class Mammalia; order Artiodactyla; family Moschidae; genus Moschus; species Moschus berezovskii. The sequence goes on from NC_142467.1 coordinate 13,602,082, forward strand.
TTACTGATACCTTGCCATTTTCAGTGGAAGTTTCTCCTGTAGTTAGAGAATGATTTGGAGAAATTTTAAGTATCTGATTCAGTTCAGTTCAGTTGCTCAGTCGTGTCCGACTCTTTCCAACCCCATGGACTGCAGCCCATCACCAACTCCCAGAGTTTACTCAAACTCATGTCCATCAAGTAGCTGATGCCATCTAACTTTCTCATCTTCTGTCATCCCCTTTTCCTCCTGTCTTCAATCTTTCCCAGCATCAGGGTCTTTTCAAATGAGTCACTTCTTCACATCAGGTGGCCAAAGTATTGAAGTTTCAGCTTCAACATCAGTCCTTCCAATGAATATTCAGGACTGATCTCCTTTAGGATGAACTGGTTGGATCTCCTTGCAGTCCAAGGGACTCTCAAGAGTCTTCTCCAACACCACAGTTCAAAAGCATCAGTTCTTTGGTGCTCAATTTTCTTTATAGTTCAAATCTCACATCCATACACGACTACTGGAAAAACCATAGCTTTGACTAGATGGATGTTTGTTGGCAATGTAATGTCTCTGCTTTTTAACACATGGTCTAGCATGTTGGTCATAGCTTTTCTTCCAAGGGGCAAGCGTCTTTTAATTTCATGATTGCAGTCACCATCCGCTGTGATTTTGGAGCCCAAAAAAATAAAGTCTGACACTGTTTCCATTGTTTCCCCATCTATTTGCCATGAAGTGATGGGACCAGATGCCATGATCTTAGTTTTTTGAATGTTGAGCTTTAAGTCAGTTTTTTCACTCTCCTCTTTTACCTTCATCATGAGGTTCTTTAGTTCCTCTTCCCTTTCTGCCATAAGGGTGGTGTTATCTGCGTATCTGAGGTTATTGAAGTTTCTGACAAAACGTGGTCCACTGGCGAAGGGAATGACAAACTACTTCAGTATTCTTGCCTTGAGAACCCCATGAACAGTATGAAAAGGCACAAAGATAGGACACTGAAAGCATCTGATTGCATCTGGTCAATTGTCTGATCTCTTGGACCCTGATTCTAATGTAAACTCCACCCTGACTCTGCATTACCACCCACTCTTTCCACGCACAATCTGTCACAGTTCCACATGACTAAAAAATAAATGTTATAAAGTAATCCTTCCTGTAAGCTACTTTTCTTTTTTTCATTTTTTGTGATAAGTTCTTTATATGAGTCTATTATTAATCTATAACTATCCCATTTCATAGTAGTATTAGCTCACTGTAACTTGCATTATAGTGTTCTTTTAAAAAAAAATGCAGTTTTTATTATTGAAGTATAGTTGATTTACAATGCTAGTTTTAGTTTCAGTATTAGTTCAATGTTCGTTTCACATATACAGCTCTTTTTCTTTTATTTTGTATATTTCCACTGAGTGTTTTACTTTTGAGACTCCATCACCTCACATTAAAGCCCTTGGCTCTTTATACTACCTCCTCTGTTCTATTACAAACGAAGAATCTCCCAGAAATGCAAATTAATCCATTAAAATCACTTTTGATTGTTATTCCATTTTGTAAATCCTAAGGGCAGAACATCTTATGTTAGAACATAACATCTTATGTTAGAAATTACTGAACTCTCTGAATGAAGGCACTGGCAGAAAATCATTAAAAGCATTACAGATAGAATGAGCTTTCTGTAAGAGAAAAAAAGACTCCAAACCCTACCCCACAGTGATAGTCTGAATCCTTAACTCTAAATACTGATTCTCTGCCCCTGAAAAAAAATCTTCACATCTGACTTCAAAAATGTTTTATACATTCTTTCATGGAAATGGCAACCCACTCCAGGATTCTTGCCTGGAAAATCCCAAAAACAGAGGAACCTGGTGGGACGCAGTTCAGGGCTTGGCAAAGAGATGGACACGACTGAGAACACACACACAGAGTGTTTGAGATGGTCTTTTCCTCAACTGTATCATCTGTCCCTTAATAAAAAAGCATCCACTGTTAAGCAGTCTTCACACCTGGCGCCTGTTTCCTGGGAAGGTCTCAGTTCAAAGTGGGCAGGGCACATCTGAATAGCATGGAGGTATTTTTGTCTCACCCTTCCTAATTTCAACATAAAGGCACTGGCGTGACCCTAACTAACGTAGCCATGTGTTGAAATCAGAGCCATGTTCCACATGTAGGAAAAGCATACTTATGGAACATGAGAAATATATTTTTTAAGTGGTATCTTCCATTCACAGTTATACAAGTGATATAAATGAGACAGAAAATCAATATAAAACAATCATTTATAATAGAAATCCTTTGACATTTCTTCAAACAAAACAGAGCAAAAATGTTAATATTCTTTGTGTTTCTAAATCTGTAGAGTTTTATTTCTAGCTTGATCATTTTTAATTAATTTTCTCCCTTTCCATTTAAAATATTTAAAGAAAAAAATTCCCACTGGAAATGGCTTGAAAATTAGATCTTGATAGAAAATTATGTTACTTCAGTGAAACTATTTTTTCTGCTAAAGCATAAGATGAATTATTTAAGATCATTAAAGTACTGGAACATGTACATAAATTGTTTCTAAGTTCATCATGGAGTATGTGGGGATATCAGAAAGTAAAGACTAGAAGATTTTAGGAGAGTCATTCTGAGGCTGCTTTCTTTCATCACAGCGTTCTTCTCTTCAGAAGCACAAGTGACTAAAATCACTCTTGCGTTCTATGCAATCTGTTCCCAACTGTGCACTCAACATTTTGGAGATAAATGAGGAGGCTGACCTGGCTGCTCTCCGCGCTGACTCTAAAATATGTCATCATGATGTACCCTCCGCCTTTCGTGCATGTTTTATTACGACCTAGGGTGTTCTTTCTTTATCTTCAAGCACAGCCTACCAAGCTTACAGAAGTCAGCTTCAGCCTTTCCTCCTCCACAGGGACATTCCTAAGTCTCTCAGCCCAAAATGAGGCCTCCTTCTTCTGATATGCCTACTGTTTAAAACTCAGAAACGTAGACCATATAAAAAATTTATACCACCTATGATTCCACTACTTAGGCAGACTAGTACTTCCACTACTACAAGTACTAAACAGTAAACAGTCAAACTGCTAAGGAGAAAAATAACGCAAGATGGGAGGAGAGGAAGTGTCTAAGGGTGTGTTGCATTTTCAGATGGGAAAGTTCTCACTAGGGAGGGACCTGGGAGATGACCCAAACTCCTCTTCTTCCCAAAGAAAAGTTCCGAGTAGAGACAACATGCCAGAACCATTCACAGAATAGCAAAGAAACTAGTGTGACTGGTTTAATTGAATATTAATAGAAGTTAAGAGGTAGGGGCTTTCTTGGTGGCTCAGACAATAAAATCATCTGCTTGCAATGCTGGAGAGCCAGGTTCAATCCCTGGGTTGGGTAGATCCCCTGGAGAGGAAACAGCAACCCATTCCAGTACTCTTGCCTGGAAAACTCCATGGGTGGAGGAACCTCATAGGCTATAGTCCATGGGGTCACAAAATGTCGGACAAGACTGAGTGACTTTTCTTTAAGAGGTAGGGGCAGGGAATCAATTGTATAGGGCCTTATAGAGGATTGTAAGGACGGCAACTTGTACTTTGATTGGGAAACTAACGGAGTGGCGGAACCTGACACGCCCTGACTCATATTTTAACTGGACCACACTGGCGGCTGAATGGGGTAAGGACAAACAGGGGGATGCCAATTAGGAAGCTATTGCAGTAATCCAGGTGAGAGACGATAGAGGCTCTCACCAGAGTGGTGGCAGTGGCGGTGCTGGGAAGTAGCTGTATCCTGGATGTATTTTGGAGAGCTGATAGTTGAATGAATATGAAATGTAAGATAAAAAGTGTCATCAAGGCTGAGGCTCTAGGTTTGGACCCAGGAAAACAGAAGACTGCCATTGTCATCAACCTAGATAAGTGGGCTATGAGAAGAGTACTTTATTGGCAGGGAGGAGACTAGGAGATGGTTTGGGACATGTCAAGGTCCAAAGGACATTTATACATCTAAAAATCAGGAAGGAATGATGCTGAGCTGAAACTCCAATACTTTGGCCATCTCATGAGAAGAGTTGACTCACTGAAAATGACCCTGATGCTGGGAGGGACTGGGGGCAGGAGAAGGGGATGACAGAGGATGAGATGGCTGGATGGCATCACTGACTCGATGGACATGAGTTTGGGTAAACTCCAGGAGTTGGTGATGGACAGGGAGGCCTGGCGTTCTGCAGTCCATGGGGTCGCAAAGAGTCAGACATGACTGAGTGACTGAACTGAACTGAACTGAAAAATCAGTCATTGTGGCACACTTCTTAGACAAATGAAACTGAGCTGGTTCTAAAAAATAAGGGGCATTTGGAAAAAATATGAAAGACAACCTTTACATTTAGAAGGGGCTCATAAGACAAACCTTGCTCTCTTTCTCATTCATATTGAAGGAAAGAATTATAAGTGATTACGTCTAACTTGTGTAGAAAATGTATGAATCCAGATACTTTGGGAGGAAGAAGTTGGGAATAGGTTGGTGGCTTAAGACGGTAAAGAATCTGCCTGCAATACAGAAGACCCGGGTTAGATCCCTGCATCAGGAAGATCCTCTGGAGAAGTGAATGGCTACCCACTCCAGTACTCTTGCCTGGAGAATTTCACAGACAGAGGAGCGTGGTGGGGCTGCAGTCCATGGGGTCAAAAAGAGTCGGACAGGAGTGAGAAACTAACACTTTTCACTTTCACTTTGATTCAGTAGTAGTGCTACTGCTCACTGATCTTCCTTATCTCTTCCCTGTGGATTGAGCTTGCTCCTGGTGTGTTTCCTCAGGACCTATACCTGAACCAGCCAGCCATAACTAGTATAGCAGGGTCAATGACCTATGCCTTAGGAACCTCTCTGAGGTGGGCATGAGCCATACAGGCAGTCCACGACTTCCCAGAAGGGAGCCGTGACCCTGACAAACCCGCGACCTGATGCACCACCTCATCATCATAGAAATGAGATTTGATATTGTATGTCCAGGCTTCCAGGGACACTCTTCTAACTATTGCTATATAAAAAAAATTTATGTTAATAGCTTGCCAATATTCAGGTAGAGTGAACTGTTGTTACACATTTTAATTATTATTTCTATAATTTCATCCTTGGATTCCTTTAACTCTTGGGAGAATGCCAGCTTGTCAAAAAGATTTATGAACATTCAACTCATTAATTTTTTCTATGGTATTAAAAAGGTAGAGCCTCTAATACCACTTATTCTGACTTCTATCTTCAAAAAGTTCACTTTTTAATATGCCCATAATTATTCTTGTTTTTCCATAAATTATGAAATTTGCACTAAAACCCAAAAAGTATTTGTGAGATATTTGAGTGCTGAAATCTTAGCTATGGTATCAATACCCAGAGGCTATGAGAAGAAGTACAATGTTTATAGCCCTTGGCAAGTCTATCTGTTCTTATGCTCCCTGTTATTTGCTGCATGATTCTCTTAAGATAAGACATAGGTCCTTGTGATGGGAGTTCTGAATGCTTGGCCCAAAGAGACAAAGTCATGCATGTAGTACAAATGTATCACTTTTAGTGTAAAGAATCCAAGCTCCACAGTCATTCCTGATGCGACCAAATTCCTGCTCTGTCACTTTCTATCTGTGTAACTAGGGAAGTTACTGAATCTTGGTTAATTTCAGTCAACATCTTCATCTATTAAGTTATCATCTATCAGAAAATTTTGCATAAATATTAAAAACCTCATAGAATACTTAGGATTGAAGAGATGAATGGTGCTTGGCATGGCAACAAATAACCAGCTTGCGTTTATAAACATTACCTATTGCTATTATTATTAAAGGGTACTTCAATCTGAGATTAACTGTAGCATGCCTGGTTATTAGTTTTCTAGTTTCCAACCAAACTATACTGTGCTATCAACAATGGGAAAACAAATTTGATTGATCTGTTGTTGTTCAGTCACCCAGTCGTGTCCAGCTCTTTGCAATACCATGGACTGCAGCACACCAGATCTCCCTGTCCCTCACTATCCCCCAAAGTCTGCCCAAGTTTATGTCCATTCTATCGGTGATGCCATCCAGCCATCTCATCCTCTGATGCCCTCTTTTCCTTCTGCCCTTAATCTTTCTCTGACAGATCTGATAAAGTTCTAAATAATCATATTGATCTGATTTAATTAGTTTTGATTAAAAAACATATTTCAACTATGAGTTATCTATAACTAAATAATGAGGATTCTTTCTGAATGTGACATGAAGGCTAGAGCTTTGAATTTTTATCTGAGGTTTATTTTCCTTGTTAAGTCTTGGCCTCCAAAGCTCATTCTACAAATAAATGCGTTAGGAACCAACCTTTATTTTGAAAACTAACATGGTTATGACTGCCAGAAAATAATCTTGAAGAGGAAAGAACTATTAACGATGAAAAAATTATTCAAATAGAGAACTATGTAGACAACCTGTAGCAAACTCCTATAGCCTAGAGCCAGGTGGCACCTAGTTTGTGAAATTCAGTCATACAAATGCAATATGTATTTTCTTTCATTAACAGCCTTGGTGCTTCCTCATTAACCTCTCATTTCTTTAGCCATCACACCTCAAGTTTTCAGTGGCTTCTCTGGGCTCTTTAACACTCAAATGTTGCTTTCTAGAGATTGGTCCTTGATTGTCTTTTAGTTTGTTCCACCCAGTCACCTTATAAGATGTCATAAATGGCATAGTTTTACATACCTTCCTTATATTTATGATTCATCAATGAAGGGCCACATCATTTCTTACCTGTAATATTACACACGTTTCTAACTAGTCATGGCTACCATCCTACCCACTGCCAACTGTACCTCACAAATGACCTTCAGTTCAGTTCAGTTCAGTCGCTCAGTCGTGTCCGACTCTTTGCGACCCAGTGACCTTACTTATACGTAAATCTAATTATGCTACTTCATTGCTTAAATGTTGCCAATGCCAGATACTCTACTATTTGCAATTTTTAAAAATAACTTGCTTAAGAGTTCTCAAGAACACACAAAAGTAGAGACAAACGCGACGAGTCTTCATGTGCCCATTCAGTCAGTCAGTTTAGTCGCTCAGTCGGGTCTGACTCTCTGCGACCCCATGAAACACAGCACACCAGGCCTCCCTGCCCATTACAACACTACAATTACCAACACTCTGCCACATTTCTTTTAGAGAGCCTTTATTCTTTTTTTTAATGTCTTCTTTTTGTTGAAATAGTCTTAACTAGTGCCAAAGTACTCCAAAATGTATCTTTAAAAAATATAAGAATATTTCCTCATATGCTTGTTTTTGAAATGTGATTTTACAAAATGTACAAATGTGAATAATGAAGTTTCTCTAGTTGAAACTATCTGATCACAAAAATTACTAAAATCCTGCCAGCTTTTATAAAAACAAAGTCCAACGTAAATCATAAATGTTCTCAAAGTTTAGCCTCTATCTAAATATGTCCTGACTGCCTATTCAGTTCAGTCGCTCAGTCGGGTCCGACTCTCCATGACCCCATGAATCATAGCACGCCAGGCCTCCCTGTCCATCACCAACTCCCGGAGTTCACTCAAACTCATTTCCATAGAGTCGGTGATGCCATCCAGCCATCTCATTCTCTGTCGTCCCCGTTTCCTCCCGCCCCCGATTTTTCCCAGCATCAGAGTCTTTTCCAGTGAGTCAACTCGTCACATGAGGTGGCCAAAGTATTGCAGTTTCAGCTTTAGCATCAGTCCTTCCAATGAACACCCAGGGTTGATCTCCTTTAGAATGGACTGGTTGGATCTCCTTGCAGTCCAAGGGACTCTCAAGAGTCTTCTCCAACACCACAGTTCAAAAGCATCAATTCTTTGGCAATCAGCTTTCTTCACAGTCCAACTCTCACATCCATATATGACCACGGGAAAAACCATAGCCTTGACTAGACAGACCTTTGTTGGCAAGGTAATGTCTCTGCTTTTTAATATACTATCTAGGTTGGTCATAACTTTCCTTCCAAGGAGTAAGCATCTTTTAGTATCATGGCTGCAATCAGCATCTGCAGTGATTTTTGGAGCCCAAAAAAATAACTTCTGACACTGTTTCCACTGTTTTTCCATCTATTTCCCATGAAGTGATGGGACCAGATGCCATAATTTTTGTTTTCTGAATGTTGAGCTTCAAGCCAACCTTTTCACTCTCCTCTTTCACTTTCATCAAGAGGCTTTTGAGTTCCTCTTCACTTTCTGCCATAAGGGTAGTATCATCTGCATATTTGAGGTTATTGATATTTCTCCCAGCAATCTTGATTCCAGCTTGTGCTTCTTCCAGCCCAGCATTCCTCATGATATACTCTGCATAGAAGTTAAATAAGCAAGGTGACAATATACAGCCTTGACGTACTATTTGGAACCAGTCTGTTGTTCCATGTACAGTTCTAACTGTTGCTTCCTGACCTGCATACAGGTTTCTCAAGAGGCAGGTCAGGTGGTCTAGTATTCCCATCACTTTCAGAATTTTCCACAGTTTATTGTGATCCATACAGTCAAAGGCTTTGGCATAGTCAATGAAGCAGAAATAGATGTTTCTCTGGAACTCTCTTGCTTTCTCCATGATCCAGTGGATGTTGGCAATTTGATCTCTGGTGCCTCTGCCTTTTCTAAAACCTGCTTGAACATCTGGGAGTTCACGGTTCACATATTGCTGAAGCCTGGCTTGGAGAATTTTGAGCATGACTTTACTAGCGTGTGAGATGAGTGCAATTGTGCGGTTACCCTTCCTTATACGTCCTATCTCACATCTCCAACTACTTACTCTGTATCGTATTCTCTTTCACTTATGAAACTTTTCACAAAATGTTTCTTTGCCTGGAATGCCCCTGGGCTTTTGTTCATCTGACAAATTCCTACTAATCCTTAAAAGTATGCCTTTACTCTAATACATCACACCATAATATTTAATGAGATATCAATCAAAAAGTCCGAAAGAACTAAAACAACAAGATGCTACTACAAATCTGTTTGAATGGCTAAAATCCAAAACACTGAAAAGAGCAAATGTTGGCACAGATGTGAAGCAACAGATGTGGAACATTCATTGTGGGCGGGAATGTAAAATGGTGCAGTCATTGAAAGACAGCTTCTGTTTCTTACAAAACAAAGCATTATTTTACCATACAACTGAACAATCATGCTCCTTGTTATTTACCCAAAGGAGTTGAAATCTTACATCCACATAAAACCTACACATGGATATTTATCACATCTTCATGCATAACTGCCAAAACTTGGAAACAACTAAGCTATCTTGTAGTAGGTGAATGGCTAAATTGTGGTACCTCCAGATAAGAAAATTTTATTCAGCAATGAAAATAAATGAGCTCTCAAGACATGAAATCAACCCTGAATATTCATTGGAAATACTGAAGCTGAGCTCCAATACTTTGGCCACCTGGTGCTAAGAGCTGATTCATTGGAAAATACCCTGATGCTGGTAAAGATTGAAGGCAAAAAGAGAGAGAGGTGGCAGAGGATGAGATGGTTGGATGGCATCACCGACTCAGTGGCCATGAATTTGAGCAAACTCTGGGAGATAGAGGAGGACAGAGGAGCCTAGTGTGCTGCAGTCCATGGGGGTGCAAAAAATTGCACACAACTTAACAACTGAACAAGAGGACATTAAAAGACACAGAGGAATCTTAAATGCATAATACTAAGAAAAAGAGATGGAGATGACTCTTGAGAGTCCCTTGGACTGGAAGGAGATCCAACCAGTCCATTCTAAAGGAGATCAGTCCTGGGTATTCATTGGAAGGACTGATGCTAAAGCTGAAACTCCAATACTTTGGCCACCTCATGCGACGAGTTGACTCACTGGAAAAGACTCTGATGCTGGGAGGGATTGCGGGCAGGAGGAGAAGGGGACAACAGAGAATGAGATGGCTGGATGGCATTACCGACTCGATGGACGTGAGTTTGAGTGAACTCCAGGAGTTGGTGATGGATAGGGAGGCCTGGCGTGCTTGTGATTCATGGATGAGTCGGACACGACTGATTGACTGAACTGAGCTGAACTGAAGAAAAAGAAGCCAAACTGAAAAGTCTACATGCTGTACGATTCCAACTACATGACATTCTAGAAAAAACAAAACTATGCACAGAGTAAAAAGATCAGTGGTAGCCCAGAGTTTGGAGAGAAAGAAGAATAAATAGTTGGACCACAGGAGATTTTTAGAATATTGATGATGGAGGAAGTTATGCATAAGTGGATGGATTGTGTATAAGAACTGTATACTTTCCACTCAGTTTTGCTCTGAGCCTATAAAATAAAGTCTATCAATATTTTTAATGTCTAAATAAAAGTCTATGCCTTATTAGAACAAATAAGATATATTTCAAGAACATTTAATATTCATATCAAAGTACATGGACTCATTAACTGATACCACTAGAAAATGAATTTACAGAAATCAGAAGCCAAATCATTCTATTATCTTTGATTCTTAAGCACCTACAACATTCTCAGGATTATGCTCAGTAGATATTAGGGAAATATATAATTTTTGATGAGACAGAGTCTTTAACACAAGGAAATTCTATGAAAGTGTGTATGTAAATGGAAACAAATGCTATTTGTTTACAATTGGTTTACCCTGCCTCTAGATTTTCATTATGTTATACTTGCATAATCAAATACATGAAATAAGAATATAATAGAACAGTAAAATTACAAGGGAGACTCAAGGATTTAATTTCCACATTGACACTTTTTATTTATTATTAAATTCATCAACTTACTCTTTGGAAATATGGGTAACCAACATGTAGATCACAGCTCAAATGCCTTACAATATTGTTATGTATCTATAACTGCCATTTTCTTATAGATGTGAGAGTGGATGCTATTTTAGGCAAGAAACTGGCTCTTTGTGACTGCAACTGACTTGTCCAAAGTCATTAATGTCAATGGTAGGCTAGCATTCAAACAATTCTCTTCATTCTCTTTTGATCTTCTATTTGCTAAGCAATGCAACCTCATATTTATAGCTAGCAAAATTGAAATAAATAATGATTAAGTGATTTCCTCCAGGTCATAGCAGAAGACCAAAAGGGGCATGTAAACTTCAGGGGACTAACATGAGTGCTTCTCTGTAGGTAACAGCCATTGTGTAAGGCAATAATCAGAGATAAAATCACTTCCATATTAACCATGACATGGTTTACAAATGGAACAGCAGCAAGCAACTTCTTCATAAGACAGCTATCTAATACCAGTTGGCAATCTCTGTCAACATCTTTTAAAAATTCTATTTTTCAACTGTGATGTGTCTTCTTCCATGTAAATGTATACCAGTAAGAAGAAGAATTTGAAAATTAATTCACATAGCCAACAAGTCCCTGTCCAAGGATAAATAGAATCAAGAAACAACAGGAAATAGAAGATACGTGTTTCCTTTCTTCCTAAATTATACTCAGTGAAAACGAATAGGTTGACATCAGTTTTTTTTTTAATTTATTAATTTTAATTGGAGGCTAATTACTTCACATTACTGTATTGGTTTTGCCATACATTGACATGAATCTGCCCCAGGTGTACATGTGTTCCCCATCTTGAACCCCCCTCCCACCTCCCTCCCCATCCCATCCCTCTGGGTCATCCCAGTGCACCAGCCCCGAGCATCCTGTATCATGCATCGAACCTGGACTGGGGATTAGTTTCATCAGTTTTAAATGTTTTCAGTCCAGGACTCAAATATAGATTCCTGAGAGTCAGGAATCCTAGATCTGGATATAAAGAGCCAACCTGTGTAATGCTGAAAAGCTATATAGGAATAAATGCCCGTCACTTGATACCAAGAACAGAGCCCTAACCGATTCTTGGAGAACAGTACAATATTCCCCTGGACCTTGGAAAGTCTCAGAATTATTTTGTGTGACTGAACAACAGTAATAGAATTAAGGTTAGTAGCAAACAAGATGGAGAAGGCAATGGCAAGCCACTCCAGTACTCTTGCCTAGAAAATCCCATGGATGGAGGAGCCTGGTAGGCTGCAGTCCATGGGATCGCTAAGGGTCGGACACGACTGAGCGACTTCACTTTCACTTTTCACTTTCACACATTGGAGAAGGAAATGGCAACCCACTCCAGTGTTCTTGCCTGGAGAATCCCAGGGACGGGGGAGCCTGGTGGGGCTTCCGTCTAAGGGGTCACACAGAGTCGGACACGACTGAAGTGACTCAGCAGCAGCAGCAGCAGCAAACAAGAACTCACTCCTGCTTCTACTTTCAGTGTAAGTCCACCCTAACTTCGCTTGCTTCTTTGAGAACTATTGATCCTACTTTCAACTCTTTTCACTGTATCTGTGGAATTTCTTCTACTGCCACAGTCCTGTCTTCTAAATGCTTTTCATACCTTCTACGTTTATTTGAACTCCTTTCTTATACTCCTTCTTGCTCACAAATTCTTGACCTCCTAAAATTCACTTCAGCTACCCACTCCCAGAACTACACCAAGGATTATGGCAATCTATTTCAACTCAATATTTTATCAAAAACTTCAAACTCTGGGATATTTGCTTTCCTATCCTTTTCTATCCAACATGGACACTAAGGTAAGTCATCTCAGCCATTCCACACTGTTTACAATCTCATTAAATCCATTACTTTCCTTTTCCTTTCATTTCTCTACCTGGTGAAACCTTGCTTCTGGATCAGTGCTATAAATAGTACTCTCTCCTCTTCTAACCTCGAGGCTGAACACTTAAGGAGAAAATCATCCAAGAATACAGATCCGCGCCGCTACACGTTCAGAGTCTCCAGCCTCAGTTCCCCTCCTCTAGTATCGTCAGCCTTTATCTCAAACTCCTTCCATTCACATTCAGCCCATGTGAACCCTCACTCCACACACTGTCCAAATACAATGTTGCATCATATTAAAGCCTTCTGATTCGATCTCTGTTAAGTTCCTCTTACTGCTACCTATTATGTCCATGCTGCTGCTGCTAAGTCACTTCAGTCATGTCCAACTCTGTGAGACCCCATAGACGGAAGCCCACCAGGCTCCCCCGTCCCTGGGATTCTCCAGGCAAGAACACTGGAGTGGGTTGCCATTTCCTTCTCCAATTATTGTGTCTATAATCACAGCCATGATATCAGCTTCTCTCTAACCTCAAAAAGATTTTCCTCCTTCTGTTTAAGGTCAACCCTTTACCTGAGCCTTGAAATACAGATCTCTTGCCTTTTACTTAATTTTTGCCAAATGATCTTTTATCTCTGAATTTTTCTCTTCACTGCTCTTTCCCCTCAGCCTAAAAATATGTCCAAACCTCCTCCAGGCCAGAACGAGATTCTCTTGGTACTATCTACCTCTCTCCTTTTTAAGGACCTGAACTTCACAGATTCTGACTCTACTTACTCAGGGACCACTAAAACACAGGAATCCAGATTCTGCTACCATTCAGTTCAGTTCAGTTCAGTTCAGTCGCTCAGTCGTGTCCGACTCTCCGCGACCCCATGAATCACAGCACGCCAGGCCTCCCTGTCCATCACCAACTCCCGGAGTTCACTCAAACTCATGTCCACAGAATCGGTGATGCCATCCAGCCATCTCATTCTCCGTCGTCCCCTTCTCCTCCCGCCCCCAACCTTTCCCAGCATCAGAGTCTTTTCCAGTGAGTCAACTCGTCTCATGAGGTGGCCAAAGTACTGGAGTTTCAGCTTTAGCATCAGTCCCTCCAATGAACATCCAGGATTGATCTCCTTTAGAATGGACTGGTTGGATCTCCTTGCAGTATAAGGGACTCTCAAGAGTCTTCTCCAACACCACAGTTCAAAAGCATCGATTCTTCGGCGATCAGCTTTCTTCACAGTCCAACTCTCACATCCATACATGACCACGGGAAAAACCATTGCCTTGACTAGACGGACCTTGGTCGGCAAAGTAATGTCTCTGCTTTTTAATATACTATCAAGGTTGGTCATAACTTTCCTTCCAAGGAGCAAGCGTCTTTTAATTTCATGGCTGCAATCAGCATCTGCAGTGATTTTGGAGCCCAAAAAAACAAAGTCTGACACTGTTTCCACTGTTTTTTCCATCTATTTCCCATGAAGTGATGGGACCAGATGCCATGATCTTTGTTTTCTGAATGTTGAGCTTCAAGCCAACCTTTTCACTCTCCTCTTTCACTTTCATCAAGAGGCTTTTGAGTTCCTCTTCACTTTCTGCCATAAGGGTAGTGTCATCTGCATATCTGAGGTTATTGATATTTCTCCCAGCGATCTTGATTCCAGCTTGTGCTTCTTCCAGCCCAGCGTTCCTCATGATGTACTCTGCATATAAGTTAAATAAGCAAGGTGACAATATACAACCTTGACATACACCTTTTCCTATTTGGAACCAGTCTGTTGTTCCATGACTGGTTCTAACTGTTGCTTCCTGACCTGCATACAGGTTTCTCAAGAGGCAGGTCAGGTGGTCTGGGATTCCCATCTCTTTCAGAATGTTCCACAGTTTATTGTGATCCACACAGTCAAAGGCTTTGGCATAGTCAATGAAGCAGAAATAGATATTTTTCTGAAACTCTCTTGCTTTCTCCATGATCCAGCGGATGTTGGCAATTTGATCTCTGGTGCCTCTGCCTTTTCTAAAACCTGCTTGAACATCTGGGAGTTCACGGTTTACATACTGCTGAAGCCTGGCTTGGAGAATTTTGAGCATGACTTTACTAGCGTGTGAGATGAGTGCAATTGTGCGGTAGTTTGAGCATTCTTTGGCATTCCCTTTCTTTGGGATTGGAATGAAGACTGACCTCTTCCAGTCCTGTGGCCACTGCTGAGTTTTCCAAATCTGCTGGCATATTGAGTGCAGCACTTTCACAGCATCATCTTTCAAGACTTGAAATAGCTCAACTGGAATTCCATCACCTCCACTAGCTTTGTTCGTAGTGATGCTTTCTAAGGCCCACTTGACTTCACATTCCAAGATGTCTGGCTCTAGGTCAGTGATCACGTTATTGTGACTATCTTGGTCGTGAAGATCTTTTCTGTACAGTTCTTCTGTGTATTCTGAATGAGGAATTCCCCAGGTCAGTAGGTGCCCAGTATGCTACTGGAGCTCAGTGGAGAAATAACTATAGAAGGAATAAAGGGATGGAGCAAAAGCAAAACCAATACCCAGTTGTGGATGTGACCAATGATAGAAACAAGGTCCGGTGCTGTAAAGAGCAATATTGCATAGGAACCTGGAATGTTAGGTCCATGAATCAAGGCAAATTGGAAGTGGTCAAACAGGAGATGGCAAGAGTGAACGTCGACATTCTAGGAATCAGTGAATTAAAATGGACTGGAATGGGTGAATTTAACTCAGATGACCATTATATCTACTACTGTGGGCAGGAATCCCTTAGAAGAAATGGAGTAGCCATCATGGTCAACAAAAGAGTCCGAAATGCAGTACTTGGATGCAATCTTAAAAATGACAGGATGATTTCTGTTCGTTTCCAAGGCAAACCATTCAATATTACAGTAATCCAGGCCTATGCCCCAACCAGTAATGCTGAAGAAGCAGAAGTTGAACGGTTCTATGAAGACCTACAAGACATTTTAGAACTAACACCCAAAAAAGATGTCCTTTTCATTCTAGGGGACTGGAATGCAAAAGTAGGAAGTCAAGAAACACCTGGAGTAACTGGCAAATTTGGCCTTGGAGCACGGAATGAAGCAGGGCAAAGGCTAATAGAGTTTTGTCAAGAGAATGCACTGGTCATAGCAAACACCCTCTTCCAACAACACAAGAGAAGACTCTACACATGGACATCACCAGATGGTCAACACCGAAATCAGATTGATTATATTCTTTGCAACCAAAGATGGAGAAGCTGTATACAGTTAGCAAAAACAAGACCAGGAGCTGACTGTGGCTCAGATCATGAACTCCTTATTGCGAAGTTCAGACTTAAATTGAAGAAAGTAGGGAAAACCACTAGACCATTCAGATATGACCTCAATCAAATCCCTTATGATTATGCAGTGGAAGTGAGAAATAGATTTAAGGGACTAGATCTGATTGATAGAGTGCCTGATGAACTCTGGACGGAGGTTCGTGACATTGTACAGGAGACAGGGACCAAGACCATCCCCATGGAAAAGAAATGCAAAAGAGCGAAATGGCTGTCTGAGGAGGCCTTACAAATAGCTGTAAAAAGAAGAGAGGCGAAAAGCAAAGGAGAAAAGGAAAGATATAAGCATCTGAATGCAGAGTTCCAAAGAATAGCAAGGAGAGATAAGAAAGCCTTCCTCAGTGATCAATGCAAAGAAATAGAGGAAAACAACAGAATAGGAAAAACAAGAGACCTCTTCAAGAAAATTAGAGATTCCAAGGGAACTTTTCATGCAAAGATGGGCTCGATAAAGGACAGAAATGGTATGGACCTAACAGAAGCAGAAGATATTAAGAAGAGGTGGCAGGAATACACAGAAGAACTGCTACCATTATTCTACTGAAATTTCTCTTGCATAAGTCACTGGTAACTTCACGTAGCCAAATAAATGCTTTCTTTCTGGCTCTTATAGATGCGTTTAACACTATTGATCAATCCCATCTTTCTTGAAACTCTCTTCAATGTTTTCTTTGATACACACCGTTCCCTGCTGTCTCTCTCTCTTTGCTATAAAACACATTAGACACCCACGAGTTGTTGGCTCTGTTTTTACCACATGACTCTGTTTCTGTCTGGCACTTTAGACAAATGGCCGGCCCACAACCTTCCTTTTATAAGCTAGCCTAAAAAGAAAATTCTGAATGATGAAAACAAAATGTAATGGCAAGCAGAGAAATTGACAGAAGTGGGTGGCAGGCATCTATTCCAATATAAATTCCAAGTACTTCAGAATCAATTAATTTAGCAAGTGACTTTTAAAATGCAGACACTCTCCAGAGTTGTAAAATAGAGCAATTATTTTTCATTGCACTTACAACTCCAAAATATTTATTTATTCACATACTTCCTTATTTTTTCTTAACTTGTTCCTGACTCTCCTCACTAAAACTTAAGTTTCATGAGCTCAGAAACTTCATTTGTCTTTTTCACAGCTGTATTAGCAATACAAATATTCAATACACAATTTTGAATGACTGAATGAATTCTTAACTTTTGCAGAGTATTTTAAGGGATGTCTTTTACTTTCTTGTATAAAAGTCTTAGTAGTAATAACAAGGATGGCAGGTAAGAGTTGATTTTTAAAAAACAGAGCATGTGAAAGAAGGGGCACCTTTGGATTATACAGTTGCTAATATTGTTCATAGTGATGGGGATCGTTGTAGGTAGGGGTGTTGATGAGTTCTCCATTGGACTCTAGTGTTCAGACAGTTAGTAATACAAGAGCTTAACCAAAAATAAAGGTGTGTGGCATGAATACAATGGAAAGTTTTTCAGACAGGTTTTTACTGTCAAAGAACAGCATGCAAGGTTTGTGTGTTTGTGTGCATGCATGTGAGCATGTGTGTACACAAGCATGAGTCCACATGCTTGTCGACTTTGATAAATTTCCTAATATCTTATTGGTGACTATGCAACTGAAAATCATCCTGGTTCCACGGTACTAGACTGTTAGTAGTTTGAAAGCAAACAAACATATTATTAAAAGATAACATGGAATAATAATGAAAATGAAAACTCTGGACATATGCTAACATCTTGGTGCAGGAAACTTGGTGCATTTCCAACCCCCACACTTGGAAGTCCAAAAAACAACAAGTGGAATTCACTAAGAAAGTCTGTGTCTGAAAGTTTTAGATTGCCTGAAAATAACCTTTGTTTGGGAAGAATCTCAATTCAAAAGTGAATAGAGGCTTGGTGTAAAATTTTGCACCTGGAATGAGTGGTAAAGCCAAACTTTGCAGGGTTTAAATCATGTGGGATGCTGCAGCCGAGAAAGTACAGGTCCAAGAAATTAAATAACAGTACTGTGTCGGATCCAGAAAGTGATAACTAATGTAACAGCTGTTTCTTCTTCAAGACCGTTAATTTGAAGATAGAATGTTTGCACTTTCTCATTTTAAATATTGACTCTTGTTCACCTTATTACTCAGGATACCAGTGTCATTTGCTGTTAGATGTACTTTGCACTGTTGGAAATAGGTCTGCTTCAATAAATTATATGACTTCTGATTAACTCTCCTAGGTACCATACGGTGAGACTGTTTGAATGACTTGCCAGCTTCTCCCACTCTTTGCCCATTAAATACATGACGTTACAACAGGAAGCACACAGCACCAGCCCCCGTAATGTCCTTCTCTTTTGGAAATTCAGAATGACTGTAACATATGTGTTAAGTTCTCTTTCCACTCTGGCCCAATCAGAAAAGACATTACTCAGGGCATTTCCAGTTACGCAAATTAACAGATGCATTGTTCAACCAAGAAGAATAAAATATTTTTGATCATTAGTTAAAAAAATAAGAGAATTTACTGAAAATAAAGTTACACTTAAGAATAAAAAAGAAAAATCTAGAAAATTCTTTAGATTTCAGAAAAAAAGTAAAATTTAGTTAAACCATCTGTAACTATGTACCATATCAACATAGCATATTTAAGTATTTTTGTGGTTGTCACCATCTGATTACTCAGTGCTTCTTTTCCTCCCTCTTTCTAGAAGTAGAATCCATATTCCTGGCCACAGTAAGCAAATGGCCCACCCCTGGTGTGGCTCAGCTGGTAAAGAATCTACCTGCCATGCAATGCAAGAGACCTGGGTTTTATCCCTGGGTTGGGAAGATCCCCTGGAGAAGGGAACGGTTACCCACCCCAGTATTCTGGCCTGGAGAATTCCATGGACTGTATAGTCCATGATATCGCAAAGAGCTGGACACAACGGAGTGACTTTCATTTTCACACTTTCACTTGGTAAAATCTTAGTAAACAGCGGGCCTTGGCCCCAATATTTGGACAGGAGCTGTCATGTGATATAAGGCAGGCCACTTAGAGTTTTCCCTAGGGTTTACCTGGCTGAAACTTTTGCGGAAAACCTTCTCTATCAGAGCTTGTAAAGACATATCCCCAGAAATATCAGGCAGTTTTTCTCCTCACCACATGGAGAATCCTAAAAAAGACTTGGCCTAGAGACCAGCAATGATAATGGATTGATGATAAGTGCTAATATCATCAAAGTCCTTGTAACTCACTCTTGACCAAAGACCAGAAGGTCGTATACGCACATGAAGCTGCCCCATTTACCACCATTTACTATCTGATCATTCTTCCGGTGTGTTTTAGATGGTTTGAATTGGGCTTCAAGTCACTTTTCACAAAAGAAGTCCTAACTAAAATGCATGTGTTTGTGTTCAGTTGCTGAATCATGTCCCTCAACTTTTATATAAATATATGTGTGTGTGTATATATATATATACATAAACTGTATATTTATATACAGTTACAACCTGAAAGTAGAGAGTGATTTTATTTGGTGGGAATGTTTAGGACTGGAGTTCAGGAGACAGCAACTTAGTAGCTCTGAGAAGTGCTCCAAGGAGTTGGCAGAGGGAGTCAGGTTATATACAAGGTTGCAACAAAGGGAGCAGGCAGTCTGAACATCAAAGATTATTGTGAAGTAAGAAAAATCAGATACCAAGTTAAGGAGTTTAGCGTTCTATGCACGGGAAGATGCAAAGCTCTGGGCTCACTGAATTCATTCCTTTCATAGGCACCTCAGCTTGTTGTGGTTCAGTTTCCCAGTCGTGTCCGACTCTTTGGGACCCCATGGACTGCAGCACGCAAGGCCTCCCTGTCTCTCACCATCTCCTGGAGTTTGCCTAAGTCCATATTCATTGCACTGGTAATGCCATCCAGCCATCTCATCCTCTGACGCCCTGGGGTCAAATCCTGTTCCTTGTTCACCTTAAGCAGTGGTGGATGACTGCCTCCTGCATCCCCCACCCCCCACCCCCGCCAGCTCCTCATGGAAGGTGGTGGCATCTACTGGGTCACAGGCATTGTGTTTCATTTTGAAGCCCTCATTCACCCTTTGTTAGTCCCTAACATTGCTGTTAGTCACGCCTCCGCCACAAGCAAATTTACAGATTGCTTAGGGGTCAACCGCCAATGTTTGCCTTAATTGATACCAGAATGTGAAAAGTCTTATTAGGAGCTATTAATTTATGAAATAGTATAATAAAGATGGTTTTTCAATAGTTGCACTCCATTAGAATCAGAATTCCAGTTGATGGATCTGGCTTTTATTATAGTGAAAATGGTTTTAAAGCAAATAGTATGGAAATCACTTGATTGGCATTATAAAGGAGCATTTCCCAGGTGAGGATGTCTTTTGATAAAATAAGGTCCAGTTCTTCAGTAGAAAAGCTCTGGGGAAGAGCTCTAACTCTCTGAATGGGGAAAGGTGGTTACAAATGTAGTCCAGTCTACATCCCAGAGTGGCCCATTTCTTTTGAGGTTTCATGTTATAATATTGCCTTTATCACGGTTGGCTCCCCTCAAGATGATACTCCACTTTTTGTATAACAAGGATGATAACAAGGATACAAAAAAATAACAAGTTTGAGTTATTTTGAAGGTATCCTCTACAAGAAGGAAATCTGCTAAGTCAAGGTAGCCATGTCAGAAGACTGCAGAGGGGTAGTCTGTGCATGGCCTCTGAAGACTGCACTTCTGGGTCCACAGGAAATCCAGAGACCTATCATTAGCCTGCAGAAGACACTGAGCAAACAGAAAATTATAAGAGCAGCTTAGTGAACGACTACTGTGAAAAGTGAAAGTGAGTCCGTCGTGTCCAACTCTTTGTGACTTCATGGACTATACAGTCCATGGAATTCTCCAGGCCAGAATACTGGAGTGAGTAGCCTTTCCCCTTGCCAGGGGATCTTCCCAACCCAGGTCTCCCACATTGCAGGTGGATTCTTTACCAGCTGAACCATAAGGGAAGCCCAAAAATACTGGAAGGGGTAGCCTTTCCCTTCTCCAGTGAATCATATCGACCCAGGAAACTAACCAGTGTCTCCTGCATTGCAGGTGGAATTCCTCCTCCCAATGCTAAAATCCTGAGAATCCAAAACATAGAAAAACAAAGAGTAAAAGAACCAAACACACCTCCTTCCCTATGAAAATTTCTCAATTCATGGGTCAGACTTAATGGGGGTAAGGGAAGATATTTTTAAGTTGATACTGGAATTGAAGTTTCAGTTAAGATTGAAATAGATTTTTATTACTTTAAAAGTAGCCTTAATGATCAAAATGAGACTATTCTTATAGCTGAATATGGCTGAAAGTTTTGACATCTACATGAATCCCAAGTTTCCAAGAAAAGGCAATGGGGTATTATATATATATATCTTTTTAAAAGTTGAAATACTGAAGATAAATAAATTCACTCACTTGGCTTATATCCCATCTAAGTCATTTTTATTACTTAATTGATGCATATAAATATGCAAACTTACCTCTGGTATTTCATGACATATTTTGTATGAATAAAAGAACACAGCCTATTTAGAATACTCTATTCCTCAATAGAGCTAGCTTTGAAAACAGGCTCATCAGACAAATTAATACCATTGACATAGACCCAGGAAACCTTCAATTCAAGCTCCTTGTGTTAATGATCAAAGCTAAAACTTACTCGTGAACCGTACAAGGATCTAGCTGATCCGTTCGCTCTCCTTTCTGATCTCCTCTCACTCACCTTGGACGCTGGCCCTGGAAGTTTGATCCTGAAAGAACTCTCTATTTCCTTTGCCCTTCACGGCACAATGCTCTTCCTCATCTCCGTGTCCCTGCACTCACTGCTCTCTCTTCTTCAAAGTCCTTCTCTGCTCTACCTCCCCAACCCCTGGTGACCCGGACAGAAGTCTCCTCCACTCCAAGCCTTAATTAAATCTCATGGGCAGACTCGATTGTACCCTGGCCTTTCTCTCTCTGCACCCTCCTCAGACTGCTGGTGAGTATAACACTTATCCCACCGGAATTCTTCTAGTTACTTTAACAATGCCTCCACAGCCAGCCCACGAAGAGAGACTTTTCTCATTCAGCTCTATATCCCTGACTTACTAAGAACGGTTTCTACACACATAGGAGATACACATTCCACCTTTATTAAACGTATGGATGAATAAATGACCACCAACAAAAAAATTACTGGATTCACAAATCCCATGTTTTCCTTTAAGCTAAGGACTAGTGCTAAGCACTAGCTAAGCATCGTGCTACCAGATGCATTATCAGGACACCAGTGTTAAAAAAAAAAGATACTCTCAATCAGCCTACAGAAAACATCATTTTGTCTGCCTCTTTCATATTACAAACAAGAAATGAAGTCCATAGATGCCTGACATTAGGTCAAAGCCACACAAAAACTCTGTAAGTATCAACACTGAAACCCAGTTCTCCTGATCACTAACTGTAAACAAGCTTTTAGACTTCTCTACAGCTTCTCTACAAAATGTAAGTACATGAGAGAATAAATTTTTGTTGATATTGTTTATGGATGCACCTTCAGCACCTGGAAAGTGTCTGACATACAGACATTTAGTGTATACTTACTTGTCTCATACATAAACAAATGAATGCCAAAATTATAACTGGTAGAACTCTAAGCTAAGAATCCAAGTTTAAACAAGAAAAAAGAATGAATCACCTTTTCATCTATAAAAAGTCACTGGAGTTTCTAAATGGGAATAGAGCAGAAGTAACCTGGAATTCCAGTTGCAAGGTGTTGGAAAGTCTCAGATGTATTCATAAAGAAACCTCTTCCTTTTTACTTCTTATTTTAAGGTGTGTGTGCATCATGTATGTTTGTGTATATGTGTGTGTGTTTAATTTTGCTGTCAAAAAATATCTTTATTTGAGATCAATGAATCCTAAGAAATGTGTACCTCAAGGAATCAGAGAAAGCAGAGTCTACATTTAAGTGGCAGTGCTAGTAATGCATCACTTTAGACATGTTTTTGATAAATATCACCTGTAAGAAGCAGAAGAGTGACTGACTAAAACCAACAAACAAAAAAAACAGCACAAGTTTACAAACTTCCAGTCTTCAGTACAGAGTGAATTAGCACCTGAATCCAAAATGCCCATAGGCGACTAGAATGGTTCTTGTGACAGCATCAGACCTGGAGAAATTGTCAGCATTGTTTGCTCTGGGGCCTGGGCCATCTGCCCTGCCGTTTAGAGGATCAGGAAATTATGAGAAATAGTCATGAGTTACAGGAATGTGTGGGGGTGGCATCCTCAGAAGGATTCGAGGCGACAGCACCGGTTGCTATAGCACTACAATCTGGCAATTATAGTTGGGACAAAGAAGAAATCCGTCGGCCACGCCAGAAAGTGGAGGCGGCAAATAAAACAGGTACAGTTCATGAAGTGAAAATTTTGGAATGCGTTAAACCAGACTTTAAAGAGTGAGGAAGGGTTATTTTTCAATACTACCAATAAATTACCTTGTTGATACGTGCTCTGATGTCCGTCAACTTTCAAAAGGCAAGCTGAGTGTCAGTTAAACTTAAGCAGTAGACTTTCCCTTGGCATGTGCTTGAACAAATTCATTGCTATTGTTTTTGCTTGATTTTTGTACTCCCGTGATTGATTCATTTTGCAGGCCATTTTCAGTTTTTTTTTCACTCAAAAATGTACATTCTGTTCAATTTAAACCAGAAAGACAAAAGGCTATTGGGATGGCATCTGAGGACTTCTCACTTAGGAAACTGCATTAAATTCTTAATCCACTTCTGGAACAAAGCCTCAGGACTGTTTTCTCAAATGTATTTCAATAGAGAGAAAGTGGATGCTGGGTTGCCTCCCTGCTGAACATCTCACATCACAATGGACGCATATTTTCTGTATGGTAATTGTTGGCCTCAGTCTCCAAAGAAACAAAGGCCAGAGCTAGCTTGGAGACTTAGTAAACCTGTTATTATTCACACCTCCAATATGGGATTTGGGATCTCTCTACTTAAGTGAAATGAAATCTGTGTTTTCTCATTGTGATTTTGGGATTTATTAATAGGAAGGGAAGAAAGGCAGTACTACAAGGAGCACGGAAGTGCGAAGGGGACTGAGAGAGACACAACCAATAGCAGCAGGGTGGTGGGATTAGCTTAATAAGAAAAGGCAATTGCTTGCATTGTTCACTTTTTCTTTTTTCTTCTGACATTCTTTGTTCCTATAAAACAAAGGATAAGAGAAAACGTCTGGAAAGAAAGAGAGTTGGAACACGGATAATGTGACAGCAGCCCGCTCACTGCTGTTCAGATATCTGCTAGATGAATGATCGTTGCAGACTCTTGCCTGACATGGTGTTCAGAGATTGCCTTAACAGGATTATAAAGAGCACTCCAAAATGCACATTTTTGTAATTGAATTTGCTTTATGTCATTTCCCTCACTTTTGATCAAATGCAAGTGAATATTTCCATAGAGAATTCCCAATGTTGAGTAAAATAAAGGGTAAAAGTCTTCCAATCGAATAAGCATATGACTCGTAGAGACTGACAAACTCATCTTTTAGTTCAAAGATTTAGAGTGAAAGTAATGATTTCTCTCTGAAGCTGGAAGTCAAAGGCAACATCAAAAGTGAAGGAGTTTCTATTAAATATAATTAGCTTTTACAGAGCCCACAAGTCAAATTAAAATGCAGATTCTAAGTCTGGACTTTCCAAGAATTGTTTGTCTTTACCTTTACCTGTTCTCCCAACATATTTGTGAGTCAGATTTAAAAAGAAGCATGACTTGTAAGAACCCTCAGTTTCTAGCCGCTATCTCCCTTTCCTGATTCAGCCTCTGGTAACCTCTGTTCCTCCTAACCTCCTTCTCATCATCTTGGACCAGTTGTTCCAGCCTGGGAAACCCTTGGTCCTCTCTCATTGATCAGAGTCTTTTGCATATGTGAATTCCTCGGCTTTGAATTGCAGTTATCCCTGCTCCACTGCAAAATTCCTGCTTCTCCTGGAGTCTTCCCTGTTTGCCTCAGACAATTAGTGCCTATCTTCTTCTTGCAATTACAAAATTTTGTTCTTATCTCCGATTTCTCATACATATGCATTTGTGTTCCAGCCATTATACCACAAGAGAATTCAAGCTGGGAGTGAGGTTCACTTGGGGAACATCCTGTATCTAAGTCAAGTCTGTATCTCCATTGCATGGAGACTGTTAACACAAAAGATCCTTACCAATGTCCCCATGATTCTATGATGTTGGGCAAGTCACTTTAGCTCTCTGAGCCTAAATTTTCCCAATGGCAAATTCAACACAATGCTGGCAAAGTCAACACAATAAAAATCACTAAATTGTGAGGTTGTTTCCAAGAATAAAATAATATATATCCATGCATTTCATTCACTCAAAAGTGTCATATGAACAAGAGAAATGGAAGACTAGAAAACTATTCCCACATTGTTACTTCTCAAATATGTTTTGGACATTAACATTTTAGTTGTTTGAAAACCATGCTTACTTTCTCATTAACATTCTCCCGTTCAATAAAGTAGGGAATCTAAGTTTAAAAAGTTCTCTCCCCGGTACTACCCTCCTCTCTCTTGAAAGTCTTAAGATTATTTCCATTTTTGACATTTATAAATGGCACTTATAAATATTTCTACTTACCCTTGAAACTTCCAAAATATTAGCCACCCTTATTTTAGAACTTTTTGACATTTGTAACAAACTTTTAGCGTCTCAAAAGAATGAGCAGTATACAACCCAAAGATTTTAAGTGTTCTCTGTTTTCCAATGTTGGCCTCTTTGCCTGTAACTCATGAGGATTTGTATGTGTGTTTATGTAAAGAAGATGAGTCTACTTTTAGATACACTGTACTTTATGTCATGGCAAGACAGTAAGATGAGGACTTTTGAAGGTAATCAGGATCTTCATTATGGAAAAGAGAGTGATGCAGAAAAAATAAGCCTTAGACAGCTCAGAAAACCCTATCAAAGTACACCTCTCCATTTTGCGTCTTAAACATAGTTACCAGGCAAGTACCACAAATTCCCTCACATCAAGTAATTTGTCAAGGAGCAGAATGCCTACTGGTTATGGAAGGATACATTTAATTCTGGATGCTGATCTTAAACATGGCATCAGTGTCTTGATATCCAAGAGCCTTTAGGGGTTTTAGATAGAAATAAAGGTCATGCCCTAAGCAATTAATTTGCCTTTGGAAAGACTGAGTTGCTTTGAGAAGATTTATGCAACATTTTCACTTCAGCGTAGATGTCCTAAGGTCTTTGCTGCTCTTAACGTTGTTCTATTAGTTCTGTGAATTTTATTCCTATTGGAACACAGGAGAACACCATTTGGTACTAGTTATAAGTCTCCTGGTTTAAAGAAACAGTGTGCCATAAAGTTTGCTGCTGTTTGTTTCTTTCCGATTAGCTTTGCCTATGTGAACATTGTGAAAAGGACAATGAACAAAGAAGGTAATATCTTTCCGTCTGGAGGAAAACTCATGAGTACTCTATAGACACTCTATTTAATAATATGAAATGAATCTCTAAAGAGTCTTAGTCCCATGTTCTCCAGTATAGTTTTTATCTTAAAACCAATAAAAAGATTACTTCATCTTTAAAATCAAGTTTTCTGGAATTTTCAGAACAGATACATGTACATGATAACTGAATCACTTTGCTGTAAGCCTGAAACAAAGGCAATATTGCTAATCAACTCTGCTCCAACATAAAATTTAAGAATTTCTGATTCAGAAATAAAATACAAGATAAAACATTGGCAGTGTGGAGAAATGGGGTTTTCAGAAAGTACCAGTTCAGTTCCGTTCAGTTCAGTCACTCAGCCATGTGTTGACTCTGCAACCTCATGGAATGCAGTATGCCAGGCCTCCCTGTCCATCACCAACTCATGGAGCTTGCTCAAACTCACATCCATCAAGTCAGTGATGCCATCCACCCATCTCATCCTCTGTCGTCGCCTTCTCCTCCCACCCTCAATCTTTCCCAGCATCAGAGTCTTTTCAAAGGTGTCAGTTCTTCACATCAGGTGGCCAAAGTATTGGAGTTTCAGCTTCAGCATCAGTCCCTCCAGTGAATATTCAGAGCTGATTTCCTTTAGGATTAACTGCTTGGATCTCCCTTCTGTCCATAGGACTTTCAAGAATCTTCTCCAACACCATAGTTCAAAAGCATCATTTCTTCAGCACTCAGCTTTCTTTATAGTCCAAGTCTCACATCCATACATGACTGCTGGAAAAACCATAGCTTTGACTAGACAGACCTTTGTTTGCAAAGTAATGTCTCTGCTTTTTAATAAGCTGTCTACTTTAGTCTTAACTTTTCTTCCAAGGAACAACAATCTCTTAAATTTAAGGCTGTAGTCACCATCTCCAGTGATTTTGGAGCCCCCCAAAATCAAGTCTCTCACTGTTTCCCCATCTACTTGCCATGAAGTGATGGGACCTGATGCCATGATTTTAATTTTCTGAATGCTGAGTTTTAAGCCAACTTTTTCACTCTCCTCTTTTTCTTTCATCAAGAGGCTGTTTAGTTCTTCAATTCCTGCCGTGAGAGTGGTGTCATCTCCATATCTGAGGTTATTGATATTTCTCCCAGTATTCTTGATTCCAGCTTGAGCTTCATCCAGCCTGGCACTTCACATGATGTACTCTGCATATAAGTTAAATAAGCAGGGTGACAATATACAGCCTTGACACATTCTTTTCCTGATTTGCAACCAGTCTGTTGTTCCATGTCTGGTTCTAATTGTTGCTTCTTGACCTGCATACAGATTTCTCAGGAGGCAGGTCAGGTGTTCTGATATTCCCATCTCTTTCAGAACTTTCCACAGTTTTTTGTGATCCACACAGTCAACGGCTTTGGCATAGTCAATAAAGCAGAGGTAGATATGTTTCAGGAACTCTCTTGCTTTTTCAATGATCCAGCAGATGTTGGCAAATGGATCTCTGGTTCCTTTGCCTTTTCTAAATCCAGCTTGAACATCTGAAAGTTCATGGTTCACGTACTGTTGAAGCCTGGCTTGGAGAGTTTTGAACATTGCTTTGCTAGTGTGTGAGATGAGTGCAATTGTGTGGTAGTTTGAACATTCTTTGGCATTTCCTTTTTTGCGGATTGGAATGAAAACTGACCTTTTCCAGTCCTGTGGCCACTGTTGAGTTTTCCAAATTTACTGGCATAATGAGTGCAGCACTTTCACAGCATCATCTTTTCGGCTTTGAAATAGCTCAGCTGAAACTCCATCACCTCCTCTGGCTTTGTTCATAGTGATGCTTCCTAAGACCTACTTGAGTTCACATTCCAGCACGTCTGGCTCTAGGTGAGTGATCACACCATCGTGGTTATCTGGGTCATGAAGATCTTTTTCAAATAGTTCTTCTGTGTATTTTAGGGCTTCCTTGATATCTCAGTGGGTAAAGAATCCACCTGCAGGCAGGAAACCCTGGTCTGATTCCTGGGTCAGAATGATCCCCTGGAGAAGGAATAGGCTACCCACTCAGTTATTCTTGGGCTTCCCTTCCGACTCAACTGGTAAAGAATCTGTCTGCAGTGTGGGAGACCTGGGTTTGATCCCCGAGTTGAAAAGATCCCCTGGAGAAGGGAAAGGCTACCCAGTCCAGTATTCTGACCTAGAGAATTCCATAGACTGTATAGTCCATGGGGTTGCAAAGAGTCGGACATGACTGAGCCACTTTCATTTCATTCTGTGTATTTTTGTCACCTCTTCTATCTTCTGCTTCTGTTAGGTCCATACCATTTCTGTCCTTTATTGTGCCCTTCTTTGCATGAAATGTTCCCTTGGTATCTCTAATTTTCTTGAAGAGATCTCTAGTCTTTCCCATTCTATTGTTTTCCTCTAGTTCTTTGCATTGATCACTGAGGAAGGCTTTTTTATCTTTCCTTGATATTCTTTGGAACTCTGCATTCAAATGGGTATATCTTTCCTTTTTTTCCTTTGCCTTTTGCTTCTCTTCTATTCTCAGCTATTTGTAAGGCCTCCTCAGACAACCATTTCACCTTTTTGCATTTCTTTTTCTGGGGATGGTCTTGATCACTGCTTTCTGTACAATGTCACAAACCTCTGTCCATAGTTCTTCAGCTGCTTTATCAGATCTAATCCCTTGAATCCATTTGTCACTTCCACTGTAAAATTGTAGGGATTTTATTTGGTCATACCTCAGTGGTCTAGTGGTTTTCCCTACTTTCTTCAATTTAACTTTGAATTTGTAATAGTTCCTGATCTGAGCCACAGTCAGCTCCCAGTCTTGTTTTCGCTGACTGTATAGAGCTTCTCCATCTTTGGCTGCAAAGAATATCATCAATCTGATTTCAGTATTGACCATCCGGTGACGTCCATGTGCAGAGTTTTCTCTTGTGTTGTTGGAAGAGGGTGTTTATGGTGCCTATCATGTGTTAATCCTGTGCTGAGTGTGATGAATACAAAGACAAATAAAGCAGGACTCTGAAGTCAAGGAACTTAACTAGTGAGGAAGACAGGAAACCACCACAATTTATAATGCAGAGTATGATGAATGCTATCAGTTAGAATTTAGTTTTGACTGTGTGCAATATAAAACAGAGATAACAGTGGCTTAACAAAATAAGCTTCATTTTCTTCTGACATAAGAAGAAATGGGATGAAATCAATCCAAGGTTACTGAGGTAACTCAACAATGTCGAGATGGAGGTCTATGGTATTATTTTCAGTCTTTCATGGCTGTTCTTTTTTGGCTACATTTCCAGTGACTGGATCCACATCTCAGGCAGAAAGGAGGGAGAAAGTAAAAGGAAAATGCAACATGTTCCATCTGAATCTATGTCCATGTTAAGCTTCCTTAGAAAGTCCACCTAATAGTACTCTTATCTCATTGACCAGGTTTGTTAACTCTACCATGGTCACCTCTACTTCATGGGAGACAGGGAAATAAAATTTTATCAGAACATGTTGTTGCTAAAATTCTGTTATAAACAGGGGAGGAAGATAATTAATGCTGGGTGGGCAATTAGAAACTTATTTTATAATATAAACAAAAACTATGCCTACCATCAGGTCATGAAGGAAAGTCATTTAAATCAAACCTGGTAGTATGGTGTAAAAGAAAGAAAGAAAGTCTCTCAGTCCTGTCTTGACTCTTTGCAACCCAATGGACTGTAGCCCACCAGGCTCCTCCATCCATGGAATTTTCCAGGCAAGACTACTGGAGTGGATTGCCATTTCCTTCTCCAGGGGATCTTCCCGATCCAGAGATCGAACCCGGGTCTCCCACATTGTAGGCAGACACTTTACCGTCTGAGCCACCAGGTATAGATGTGGATATTATAGGTGTAGATGTGGATATTAATTCCTCAACAAAAATACATATAAACTTACTACCTTACCTAGACTTCCTTACACATGTAAACAGCACCACCATCCCACCTTCAATTCCATTATCAAACCCAAATATAAGAATTATTGTTAATTTTCCCTGTTTCATAAAAATAATTTTATTAATCTATTTTTACATATTATCAGTGTGTCTGTTTTTCTGTCCCATGGCCACAATTTCCAGCCTAAAACTCTGTATCTCTCATTTGCATGGGGCTTCCCTCATAGCTCAGTTGGTACAGAGTCCCCCTGCAATGTAGGAGACCCTGGTTCAATTCCTGGATTGGAAAGATCCTCTGGAGAAGGGATAGGGTCCCCACTGCAGTATTCTTGGGCTTCCCAGGTGGCTCAGCTGGTAAAGAATCCACCTGCAATGTGGGAGACCTGGGTTTGATCCCTGGGTGGGGAAGATCCCCCGGAGAAGGGAAAGGCTACCCACTCCAGTATTCTGGCCTGGAGAATTCCATGGACTAGATAGCCCATAGGATCACAAAGAGTCAGGCACGACTGAGTGACTTTCACTTTCACTCATTTGCATATTATAGGAGCATTCTAATTTGTTTCCCTACTTCCACTCCTGCTTCTGTCCAGCCCATCTTCTGCTCAGTCAGTAATAAAAATGGTTTCCTGTTGTTGTTGTTTAGTTGCTAAGTTGTGTCCAAATCTTCTGCAACCCCATGAACTATAACACATCAGGCTCCTCTGTCCATAGGATTTCCCAGGCAAGAATACTAGAGGGGCTTGCCATTTCCTTCTCCAGGGAATCTTCCTGACCCAGGCATTGAATCCACGTCTCTTGCGTCTCCTGCACTTAGAATAAAATGGAAATTCATCTCAGTGTAACAAGACTGGGCTAGAGGACTACAAATACCAAATCCCGATACTATTTCTAGTTTCTAACTGCAGAGACGATGTCAAAATGGTTCCAATTGCCAAAAAGATAAATTTTACTATTTAGCAGCTGTGAGCCCAAGAATGAATTCCCTATCCTGCATTTAGTTTTCTTATGTATGATAAGAAAGTTACTTTGATTAATACTAGTAACATCCTATGAAGAGCAAAGGTTGTGTAGGTCTGCTGTTAATTGGCTTTTAGTACTTTTAGCTGTGTGCCTGTCTATTCCTTCACAAACTAAAAATTAATGATAAAAGGTTGGAGTTTCATCTTAGGTGATTTTGTTTCATACAGCTTTTCATTGGAGTAAGCAGATGGTGGTTAGCTCTGAAACATACTGTAGTATTGTTATATAGCTTTGATCCTGAATGTGATACTGGATCTTGAGTTTAAATATTCTTAATGATGCTCATTCCAAGCATATGAGGTGCCAAACAAGTCAGTAAATTTTATTATGTTCTGAAATGAAAACTGCACCTTTTTGAAAAAGTTTCTCTCTCTTTATTTCTCAGAAAATAAGTTAATACAAACTGGCTAAATTAATAAAGAAACAGAAGTTGGTAAACTGCTCCTCCATGTCTTCTATGAAGAAATTAGAAGATATTTCAGCATCACTGATTGTCACAAAATTTTGAAAAATTAGCAAGTAAAATAGTGTATCTACTTTATCCATCCAACATATATTTATTTGGTGTTTGTATGCTTTGTACATAAAATATTCATAACATACAACTTTGTGTAATTTATTTTCAATATTGTTATACATTTCAATCTCTGTAAAACATATTGTGCCCCCAAAATCCATATGTATAAAATTCTTCAGGCTCTAAGAATTGCATGTTTTCTCAAACAATAACTCTCATTAGTTCTTTCCTGACTTTTAGTCTTGTCATCCAATAAAGCACGGCCTTATCTCCAAAATCCTTACCATCCCTAAAGTTCCTATTTGCCATCATTGGAGATGTAATTGGCAAAACTGGCTGTACCTAACAAACGTTTATATCAAGTCCTGTCGCTGCTCCAAAGAAGCCATTACAGTGAATAATGTCATGAGTAGGTTGGCTCCAAAGAAGCTAAAAGACACATTATAGTTTATTGTGTCAAAAAGACTGGAAAAAAAGAGGCCCCCCAATTTGACTTTCAAATGTAGAGTGAAATCACTCCCCAGGATTGGTAGTGTGCAAGTTAAGAGTCTTCCAAAACACTAAGATATGAGTCATTTTATTCTAGTTTGTCAATGACTCATCTTATCCAAAAGTGCCTGAATCAGAGCCAGGAAGAATCCCTAATTGATTGATATAACCACTCTCCCTCCAGCCTTTGAAAATGCAAAACTTCTTTTTTAACGTTCAGTCATTTGTCAAGAATTATTTAATTTGTGGCAGCCCAAAGATGCTTCCCTGATAATATTCCATGGAGTTGGCCTTATTTACTATGTCTGAATTGCTCTAATTTTCTAGTACAATAAAAGCAGCCTGTTGACCCCAAAGGGTCATATATTTTCTTGTGAATGCCCTCAATGAAACACCTTAGCTTATCATGTTAACAAAACTGATACCTTAGAAATCTTGAGGAGATTATACAAAAGAATATGATAATGAGAGAAACACAAAAGATTCTTACTGGCAAAGGCAACTGTAGGAAGATCATCTTTTTCATCCCTCCCCTTTTATACAGGAGCTAGGTAGGACTTCTGTGATGGTCCAGTGGCTAAGATTTCAGGGGACCCAGGTTTGATCCCTGGTCGGGGAACAAGATTCCACCTGCCACAGCTAAAAATTCCATGTGCCACGACTAAAATCTGGTGCAGCCAAATTAATAAAAATAAATAAATATCATTTTTAAAAAGAAGAAGCTAGGTGCTTGAGAAAAACTGACCCCACTTCAAGTCCAAAGTGGACTCTGAGGGATCTAAGCCATTAGGTCATTTTTTGATTCAAGTATAATATAACTAAAACCTAAGCTAATGAGGACATGGGATTTCACTGATAATAGTTTATAGTTTAGGAGTGAGCATGGAACCAAATTACTCTTGTAAAAATAAGGCTCAGGATATTTATTTCATGGCTAGGAGAAGAAAATTCCTGCCTTCCCCCATACTTATGCAAAATCTGGGGGTCGTGTATACCATAGCTGGCAGCCTTGATGCAATCATGAGACAAACAGCCTAAGGACAATTTGAATTTGCAAAGGCATGCAACGAGAGACCACAGAGACGCAGGACAGCCACCTCAGTGATGTGATTTATTAATATTTGGGTTAAACTTACCCTAAAGCTCACATTTTCACAGAATTTTCTAGCTATATAAGTGAAGAAATCTCTTACTGCTGAGTCACGTTTTAGAGCACTAAATTTTTGATAAGCACAAGTCACTGGGATATCTAGACAAGGCTTTAAAAAGGAACAAAAAGTAAACAAAATATGGGAAGAGGGAACGAGAGCTAAAGAAGCTTTACTGATGTCCTAATGTTACCTAATACCCCTATGAGGTTACATCTTAAACTCTAAAGATTTCTTGAAAACGCAAAGGTATAAAATGGTTAAGTCATTATAATTGTGTGAGCAACAAAAAAATTAACTTTACAAAGTAATATAGTTTATTCTGAGCCTCCATTCTGCCTCATGGCAGAAAACTTAATTCCAAATAAACTTAGCCATTGCAGGAAGCTACTGAGTGAGTCAACTCAAGTTTTTCCTTCCCATTCCCTCCAGAGGGGCGTTAAGATTCTGGAGAGCTTACATAGCCTCGCAGCATTGGTGGAAGGCATCTGGTGCCTGATCATCATCATTTGTCCATGCTGACAGCTACTTGACACACACCAGTCATCCTGTCTGTCTTCACAACCGTCATACCTCCCAACTGGCACACAGGTCTCAGGTCACTGGCTATCGTACTCTGTTCTATATGCTCTAATCATGAGACCACTTAGTTTATCTTTGCTCTGCCCTCTCTAAGCATTCCTGTGTCACAGAGAATCCAGAGATGCTTTCCTCTGCGCCCCTATGGATACTGGAGAATCAAGAGTGCCAGTGTTGCCTATATAACTACCCCTAAAATACAAATTCCTCCCTATAAATCTTCTAGTGCTGCACCAATCTAGTGCAGGAAATCTTGTTTGCTTCTGTGGTCTCCTCTCTAAAAATGAGGAAAAAAAATGTCCTCTTTTCTCAGATTGCCAAGGTTGCCTGGGATATTCTCATAACTAACTTGAAGTGGGCAGGGAGTAGAAAGTTTTATTGGAGATTTATTCCAATGCCAAAAACTCTTAAGCTCCCATAGACTCTCCTTCCTTTACCAGCCCGAAGGTTTTCTCTATGGTACATGAGGTAAGCAAAATAATGGCTCCCCAAAGATGTCAATATAGTAGACCCTGGAACCTGTGAAAATGTTACCTTACATGACAAAGGGGATTTTACAAATGTGTTTTAAGTTAAGAACCTTGAGATGAAAAGATTATCCAGGATTTCTGGATGGGCCAGTGTTATCACAGTGGCCTTCCCTGGTGGCTCAGAGGTTAAAGCATCTGCCTCCAATGCGGGAGACCCGGGTTCGATCCCTGGGTCGGGAATATTCCCTGGAGAAGGAAACAGTAGCCCACTCCAGTATTCTTGCCTGGAGAATCCCATGGACGGAGAAGCCTGGTAGGCTACAGTCCGTGTGGTCACATAGAGTCGGACACGACTGAGAAACGGGAGGGTCCTTATAAAAGGAAGCAAGACTCAGAGAGAGATTTAAAGATGCTATTCTGCTGCATGTTTTGAAGATACAAGAAGAGACCATGAGCCAGGGGATAAGGCTTTAGACACTTGAAATGGCAAGAAAAGATCCTCCCCTAGAGATTCCAAATGAAATGCAGCCCTGCCAACCCATTTTGGACTTTCATCCTTTATTGTAAGACAGTAAATTTGTTTTGTTGTAAGTCACCATGTTTGTGGTCATTTGTTACAGCAGAAACAGTAGGGCAATGAGTCCTCAAAAATTCTTCAAAACTTTTCTGATTTATGTCCAAAATTTCTGCCTTCTGGTTATGCTGTGATAGCAGTTCCTGGCAGTAATGAGGCTTTGTATCAGGTAGCCAAATGAAGACAGTTCCCACTGACTACTTGTAATGTTGCTGCAGAGGAGGAAAGGTGAGTGCAAATTGGCTAATATCTCACAGTAGCATCTCTTCAAGCTGGAACATAGTGAATAAACTCACACAAGACAGGTATCGGTGACAGGAACTGTATATGTTTGTTATAATCCACAACTGCATTTCTGTATCATTTACTACTTATTTATGGAAAATCCATGCCTTCTCAGTTCTTGGAAAGACAGGAAATGAGGTGCTAAATATTTCTGGATATTGAGTTGCTGAAGAACAAGTAAAACCGTGGAAAGTTATAAGGTCTAATTAACAACCTCAGAAAACAAGACTAAAATTTTCATGTAGATATTTCATATGTTTGAACTATAAAGAAAGCTGAGCACCGAAGAATAGAAGCTTTTGAACTGTGGTGTTGGAGAAGACTCTTGAGAGTCCCTTGGACTGCAAGGAGATCCAGCCAGTCCATCCTAAAGGAGATCAATTCTGAATCTTCTTTGGAAGGACTGATGCTGAAGCTGAAACTCCAATACTTGGGCCGCCTGATATGAAGAATTGACTTATTTGAAAAGACCCTGAAACTGGGAAAGATTGAAGGCAGGAGAAGGAGGGGATGATAGAGGATGAGATGGTTGGAGGGCATCACTGACTTAATGGACATGAGTTTGAGTAAGCTCCAGGAGTTGGTGATGGACAGGGAGGCCTCACATGCTGCAGTCCATGGGGTCACAAAGAGTCGGACATGACTTAGCGACTGAACTGAACTGATTTCATATGTTTACACTTTGACTTCTGTGAATAACAGTGTTTGTAACTTCAAACATTTAATTACCAGTTGGTTTACTATGGAATCATGATTTCCAAAAGCAACAAGAGATGCTTGGTCTGTGTATTCCCAATCAGCATCAGTTAGTCCTAAAAAGCCAGTCCCTCATCCAAATTAACATTCTATTTTAAGCTATCAAGCAGATGTTTTATTCTAAAAACTTGTAACTTAAAGCTATAGTTCAAGACCTTCTGCATCAAGGTGATTGTTTAAAAAGCACATTTATGGTTACTGTTAAAGATCTACTGACTATACAACGATCCAGGAATCTGTATGTTAGTGAGTTCTCTAAGTGATACTTAAATATATTCCAACTTTGAAAGCCCGTGGCCAAAATCACAGAGAGGCTTGTGTCCCTTGTTCAAAGGATGAGACAGTGTTTCCCTCAGACACTGGTGAGAAAAATAAATTTGAATGCCTGACTTAATCTGGTGAAATTTATGAATCCTAAAAGCACCATTACTTTTATGGGTAGGTTTAACTGTTTTCACATCTAGATTAATCTCTAAAAAATGTGTGTATTGCATTCCTCACTTGATTAAATTACAAAATGCTCTTTCTCTTCCAGAGTTTATAAAAAGGATAACGCTAAGCTAGGATTTCAGGATTTGCTTTCCATTCTTTTTGAATTTCAAATATAAAATGTCTACATTTTTCTCAATTTGTCCCCATTACACAGCCAGCCTTAGCAGTGGGATTCCTAGCACTGCCACTGAATGGCCCTCCTTTTTCAGAAAATGGTGTGCCCTGGCTCTGGGGAGAGTTCTATCTTTGTCTGGAGTCAGCTTGGGCACAGGCTGCTTGTGATGCAAGCCCTTCCATCAGTACAACACTAGCAAAACCATGGAAAGTTTCGAGGTCTCAATCACTCACAGGAAATGAAGCTAAACAGTTCATCCTTCTATCATGGCAAGTAGTGGGCAGAACTCATCAACAGTTCTTGAAAATGCCCAGCCTAGCAAATTATCCATTCAGGTGAACATTTCCCAGCTTGCCAGGATTTCATTTGCCTCCTTTCTGAGGAAAGGAACAATTATGAGTGCAATTAATTTGTTTTTTAAAAATATCTCTTTCTACTAGCATAAGCACATTGAGGCATGGCAGGCCACAGAGAATCCTTGCAGATTTGAACTTTCTAACTGACTTACTTTACATTTCTTGTCTCCACTCTTCCATCTCTCACGATACCTTTCACTGATTAACTGTAGACTAAATTCTTTACTTTGTATACCTATGAGGGGAGAAAATCACTTAGTCTTCTGAATTCATCTCTTGAAACTAAGTCTTTAAAAATACAGCATTCATTAAACAAAGCATTGAGCTGTTGTGGTGGTTTGATTTTGTTTTGTTTCTAATAATACCTTCTCTAGAATTATATCTCAAAGTCTTTAAAATTCAAAGATAAAAGTCAGGTTCAACCTGACATAACGCAGGCTGGTCATCTGCTCCTAGTTGTCCTCAGCAGAAACCTCCTCCCCAGATGGTACTCGCATTCTTGTCTTCACAACTTAGCCTCACAAACACTTCTGTGTGAAAGTCTCTGTGAGCTCTTTTTTCTGTTCTACAAACTCCAGTCCTGTATTTTCTACTCACTATTCTATCAGGTAGCAAAGCCAATATCACCCCAAGCACAACAATCTAAACCCTCATCACTATCCCCTCAAAACCCCCAAATAGTCATTGCTTCCATGTAAAATTCTAGGCTTCAACATTCAATAGAAATATGAGGGTCATGAATTCAAGCCACATATGAGAGTCAAGTATGTAATTTTAAATATTATATGAATATACACACAGTGAAGTAAAAAAGAAATAAGTGAAATTAATTTTCATAATGTATGTGTAATAATATATTATTAATAATGCATCTACTTTAACTGTATCAAAAGCATTATTATTATTTTAACATGTCATCAGTATAAAATTATTAATGAGATGCTCTACATTGTTTTATTCATATTAAGTCTTCCAAATCTGATGTGTATTTTATGCACAGCATATCTTATTGTGACTGCTGCTGAGTCACTTCAGTCGTGTCCGACTCTGTGTGACCCCATAGACGGAAGCCCACCAGGCTCCCCCGTCCCTGGGATTCTCCAGGCAAGAACACTGGAGTGGGTTGCCATTTCCTTCTCCAATGTGTGAAAGTGAAAAGTGAAAGTGAAGTCGCTCAGTCATGTCCGACCCTTAGCGACCCCACGGACTGCAGCCTACCAGGTTCCTCCATCCATGGGATTTTCTAGGCAAGAGTACTAGAGTGGCTTGCCATTGCCTTGTAACTCAGTTCAGTTCAGTCGCTCAGTCGTGTCCGACTCTCCGCGACCCCATGAATCACAGCACGCCAGGCCTCCCTGTCCATCACCAACTCCCGGAGTTCACTCAAACTCATGTCCACAGAGTCGGTGATGCCATCCAGCCATCTCATTCTCGGTCGTCCCCTTCTCCTCCCGCCCCCAACCTTTCCCAGCATCAGAGTCTTTTCCAGTGAGTCAACTCATCGCATGAGGTGGCCAAACTAGTGGCTATCAAATTGGACAGTACTGTTGTAGACTCATTAAACTGTGGTTAAAAGTTACTCCCTTTTCGAGGCTGATTCAAAGCAGCTTGTTTTTCCAGTCTTAGTACCTGTTCCTACTCGAACATCCAACACTCTACTTAGAGTTCTTGCATCAACACTTCAGAATCATTCTCATTTTTTGTCATTGTTGGTGCCACTCTGTATACACAGAATTCCATTCCTCTTCTCTGCCTTTCAAAGTCTTACTCACATTTCATTGTCTCTCTGCTCTTAGTGTACTTCCAAAATATGTATTACGTATGTTGTCATATGTGAAACGAATCACTAGTTCAGGGTCAATGCATGTTATAGGATGCTCGGGGCTGGCATGCGGGGATGACCCAGAGGGAGGATAAAGGGAGGAGGGAGGTGGGAGGGGGGTTCAGGAGGGGGAACTTATGTAAACCCGGGGCAAATTCATATCAATGTATGGCAAAACCAACCAATATAATATTGTAAAATAATTTGCCTCCAATTAAAAAATAAATTAATTACATAAAAAAAAAGAAATAGTTCCCCCCAAAACCTTTTATATTTTTATTACATATTAGCTGTATGTTAGTTGATATGTTTACATGTGTCATATGTAATTGATGTTTATGAAAATGTTAACGTATTTGAGTAGATCAAAATAAAACGTTTGAAGATAATTCTGATTTAAAAAATATATATATATGTATTTCTGTTAAGTAACATGAAATTCACATTCTTATAAATAGCCCTTCAAGTTTCTATTTTCCTCTGTTTCCTGCAAACTGTCATTTTCACCTATTCCTTCAGTTCAGTTCAGTCTGTCAGTTGTGTCTGACTCTTTGCGACCCCAAGGACTGCAGCATGCCAGGCCTCCCTGTCCATCACCAATTCCCGGAAACTCATGTCTATTGAGTCGGTGATGCCATCCAATCATCTCATCCTCTGTCGTCACCTTCTCCTCCTGCCTTCAATCTTTCCCAGCATCAGGGTCTTTTCTAATGAGTCAGTTCTTTGCATCAGGTGGCCAAATACCTATTCCTTAGACCTTGGTAACTAGAAGTTCCCTTAGCATGATAGGCAGCTCTGCACAAGTAGATCAGTCTGGTCCTGTTTATATTTTAGTGGCTGAAACACAGAAACAAACTTAGTAGCTACTGCAAGACAATAATTCAGGGATCAGAAGCTCTATTACTGTTAGGTAGCAGCCATTTATAGCAGAGGCATCTGCTGACTCCTTGACAGAAGATTTATTGGCAGTTGAGTCTTTCAGTCATGAACTCAACCACCTATTCTATCAGTAATTAACTATTGAGGTCTTTTTCTCTTTGATGTTACTGTGAGCTTCATCATCTGGTTATTGAATAAACATTCACATTTGCAATGAACATCTAATTGTTTCCTCCCTCTGTTTCAAAATCCCTCAAATCCCCCAAATGTCTTTAAATATTCTTTCAAAAGTTTCTATCCAAAAACGAAAAAAAATTATTTTAAAAGCAACTTTTTCCAAAGATTGAAAGACCATGCCAGATTATTTTTTAACCAATTGAATAATAACTCTTTACTTGAAGAAAAAACACAGAAAATTGGCATTTTTTTTAAAGTAATTAATTTATTTTTTATTGGAGGCAAATTATTTTACAATATTATATTGGTTGGTTTTGCCATACATTGACATGAATTCGCCCCGGGTTTACATAAGTTCCCCCTCCTGAACCCCCCTCCCACCTCCCTCCTCCCTTTATCCTCCCTCTGGGTCATCCCCGCACGCCAGCCCCGAGCATCCTGTAACATGCATCAACCCTGAACTAGTGATTCATTTCACATAGGACAACATACGTGTTTCAATGCCATTCTCCCAAATCATTCCACCCTCACCCTCTCCCACAGAGTCCCAAAGACTGTTCTATATATCTGTGTCTCTTTTGCTGTCTCGTATACAGGGTTATCATTTGCATCTTTCTAAATTCCATATATATGCGTTAGTATACTGTATTGGTGGTTTTCTTTCTGGCTTACTTCATGGAAGCAACCTAGATGTCCATCTGCAGACGAATGGATAAGAAAGCTTTGGTACATATATACAATGGAGTATTATTCAGCCATTAAAAAGAATACATTTGAATCAGTTCTAATGAGGTGGATGAAACTGGAGCCTATTATACAGAATGAAGTAAGTCAGAAAATTGGCATTTTAAAATAAGTGAGCTTCAAGTTAATCATATTCTCTTTTATGAAATCACAAAACGTAGTTATGTGACTTGTTAATATAAACATTGAAGCCTTTTATTTCCCCTAAAGCAGCACAAGCATACTCTGTCAGTACCACAGTATTAAAGCATTGTTCAATTTCCTTACATTTAAATTTTGGTCAAATTTCATCTGTGTACACTAATAGAATGCAATACAAAAAAATCCAGTATAAATTA
This sequence comes from Moschus berezovskii, assembly GCF_049115385.1. Classification (NCBI taxonomy): domain Eukaryota; kingdom Metazoa; phylum Chordata; class Mammalia; order Artiodactyla; family Moschidae; genus Moschus; species Moschus berezovskii. The sequence goes on from NC_142467.1 coordinate 13,643,111, forward strand.
TGTGGACAATATTTTCTTTGAGAATTTATAACAGTTATACAGTAGAATTCCATGTCTCAATATGATTGATCTTAAGAAATATGGAACTATAGGACAAATAACATAGATGATCGTGTGTGTGTGTGTGTGTGTGTGTGTGTGTGTGTATTTGTCACTTAGTCATGTCCAACTCTTTGCAACCCCACAGACTACCAGAGGTCAAATGAAGATCCACTACAATGAAGTATATCCAAAGTTTTAGATAGATATTATGACTATACAATAACGAAAGTCCTTGTCACAGTTTCCAGTCTGTAAAAGACCTCTCAAAATATAAAAATATAGCTCATTTAAAGTCAAGCAAACCTAGAAAATTACAGCCAGATGATTACAAAGCCGTATTTGGTTTGTAATGGCACAAAAAGAATCCTGCCCAGAATTGTATAAAAGAAAACATTACATGGAAACAAATTAAATGTCCAACACTGGCGAATCATTAGACAAATATACAGTGGACACTACACATTCATTAAAAAGGATGTTGAATACCTATGTCCGCTGACATGAAGAAATGGCTACTACATATGATCGAGTAGGAAAAAATTAAAAAACAACATATCAGCATAATGCCACACATGTGAAGTTGATCCTGTAGTTGGTACAAACTTCACAGTCAAAAGCATAAGCTATACAAGTATATAACTTTTTTTCCCTTATTTCTGAGTTTTCAAAGCCCCATTTTCTCTCAGTAGTATAAAACTTAAATTTGCCAGTTCACGTTAAACTCAGTCATTTCCCATTTAAAATTTATTTGGGGAGGGGTACATAGTCAATTACTTCAGCATTCAAAAATTCCCACTTCCCCTCTCCCACCCACCACTCCATCTTTACCGTCCCTTCTGCAGTGGGTGATCTAAGCTCTCAGAGAGCTTCTTTGCCACCCTCAGACTAGAGGGAGGTGTGTGTGCCATCAGGATAAGCGTCTGTCTATGCTGGCTTCTACTGATGTGTACAACCCACACCAATCTTCACTCTCCCACACACTCTCCTGCCTCGTCATTCTCTCTGCCTTCCAGGCACTGGGTCCATACAGGTCTGCCCCTTCCTCGTTCTTACCATGGGACCTCTTCTCCAGGACTGTGGAATCCTGGTCACTTCTACACACCTCTGGGAACACGTGAAAAACTTGATTTCCTCCCATATTTGGGTGGAAGGGTAGAGGGCTCTTGAAGTAGCTCTCAAGCCACTGACAAGTCACTGATACTAGTTACCATGCTGGATGCAAAGATGCTGCACAAAACTTGCAGGTTCCACTAGTTTCATAAAAAGCAGATAACTGTTTCCCTGCTATCCTCACAGCTACCACGCAGAGAGCCTTCCCCATAGTACTCAGCTGTGGGCGGACAAGCTGCTAGGTCTCTGCTCAGGGAACCAATGCCAGCTTAATTCTCTGCTTTTCACTACAGCTGAGTCCTTCATCTCCTATAGGATAGGATATGCATAAAATATTCTTTTTTCTCTTTGTAATAAGCAGAGAACCTGGGTTGAAGGCTGAGAAGCTGGCTTCCGAGTGATATTCAAAACTCTTTAGGAAGTCAGCACCTGAAGATGGACCACGCCACCAATTGAACTCTCAATGTAAATACTTTTCAAAAATATCACGATCCTTGTACATACACTCTGCTATGTTTGAAATGGATAACCAACAAGGTCCTACTGTATAGCACTGGGGACTCAGTTCAATGTCATGGGACAACCTAGACAGGAGGGGAGTTTGGCAGAGAATGGATACATGTATATGTTTGGCTGAGTCCCTTTGCTGTCTGCCTAAAACTATCACAACATTGTTAATTGACTATCAGTTCAGTTCAGTTCAGTCGCTCAGTCGTCTCCGACTCTCCGCGACCCCATGAATCACAGTACACCAGGCCTCCCTGTCCATCACCAACTCCCGGAGTTCACTCAAACTCATGTCCACAGAGTCGGTGATGCCATCCAGCCATCTCATTCTCGGTCGTCCCTTTCTCCTCCCGCCACCAATCTTTCCCAGCATCAGAGTCTTTTCCAGTGAGTCAACTCGTCGCATGAGGTGGCCAAAGTATTGCAGTTTCAGCTTTAGCATCAATCCCTCCAATGAACACCCAGGATTGATCTCCCTTAGAATGGACTGGTTGGATCTCCTTGCAGTCCAAGGGACTCTCCAGAGTCTTCTCCAACACCAAAGTTCAAAAGCATCAATTCACTCTAATATAAAATAAAAAGTTCTTTTAAAAAATGTGATCTTTATCTATCACTGCCATACACACAAAAGAAGAAAAGCATTTAGATTACTCTTCTCCTATGTTCATCTAAGAATGAATATTCAGATTCTGTAGGCTGTTGAGATTATTGAAATCTCACTCAATTAAATCATGTTTGCCAGGCTTTATGGTTTTCCACTTCATACTACTGAAGTACAAGAAGTCACAGAACTTTGTGGCTACAGGTCAAAAAATTGACAGCAGAGAGATGTAGGTGTTAATGTTGTCTGTACCAAATATAATAATGGCTTGTTCTTGGACAAACATCCTCCAAATCATTTTAAAATTCTATAATAAAATAAATGTAAAACAATAAATATGCAGAAAATAGAAGATTCTCAATAAAAATTAGCTACCAGGCTGAGAACTCAAAGACCAGAAACTCCTTACTCCCATCAACTCTCCTCTGAGTATCATTATGTGGCTACTTTCTACCAGAATTGTGATGTTTCTTGACAATAGCAAGGGCCCTTTTGTACTCTACCCTTGCAGGAAACCATGGAAATAAATCCCTAACACTACCTGGTCAGATGGATTTGGTCTGGTCCTGAATTTGAGCAAATTACTTAGCATTTGTGAAACTTCTCAGCAAAATAAACAACAAAAAAATACTTATCATACCTGTATTCAAGAGTGTACCAGAAATAATCTATAAATAGTACAATACTAACCTATAGAAACGGCAACCCACTCCAGTGTTCTTGCCTGGAGAATCCCAGGGATGGGGAGCCCGGTGGGAGGCCGTCTATGGGGTCGCACAGAGTCGGACACGACTGAAGCGACTTAGCAGCAGCAGCAGCAGCAACCTATAGAAAATGCACCATATGTGACAGTTATTTCTTTGTGGGCATTATGAAATGTGGGTCTCTTAATTCTCTGATCTTAGTGCTATTGTTTCTAAATTTTCTAGGCATTATAATAAATAAAAAATATTTTATATCTTCTCAATCATATGGGGGGATATATTCCCCAATCTAAACATCTACTGACAAGTAGTATGGAATAGAGCAACCACACACACAAAAAAAGTCTAAAAATCAAGGAAACATGAGACAATGTTGATATGTCAAAACTCATCAACTGCTTTTAAAATATTCAAATAACATAAGTTCTTAAGTGCTTTCCATAGTATTTTTCTTGGGTTTTAAGATAGCATTAAATAGACGCTGTTCATTATTTCCATCTGAAACAATAGTGAAGAAGACGATCATTAACTTTCTATGCATGAAATCCGATCTTAAAGTAGCAAAGACTGTAAAGGGTTGCTCTTCACCTTTTCAACATAAACATTGTTTTATAAAATCAACATAACAATGAAAGAATTGTGTTTTTAAAATCACTAAGTAAACCATTATTTCAACCAATGCTAAGTGTATTTTATGAATACACTTTAGGTAAACTGAAAGCCTCAAAGAGCAGTTTATGACAACCAGCCAATTCAATTCCTTTTTTAAGGCAGCTGTATATTTTCTCTAATACAAAGTGGCTGTTTCAACCTTTTAATTTATTCTGAATCTTGGCTTTAATGAAGGTTTATTCTGGCAGGAAACCAAACTGCATTTTTAAGATGTGTTTTAATGTATCTATTCTCTAATCAGAAATATAGTAGCTGTGGCAAGAAAAATGGTACAACCTCCATTATTATTATTTTTTTTAATCTTTTTGATACTTGCTCTTACTGGAAAATCTAAGTTAAAACATTCAGCATCAGGAAGTATTATAATCTAATTTACTTCTCAATTCAGTTCAGTCGCTCAGTAGTGTCTGACTCTGTGACCCATGGCCAGCAGCTTGCCAGGCTTCCCTGTCCATCACCAACTCCTGGAGCTTACTCAAACTCATGTCTGTCAAGTCAGTGATGCCATCCAACCATCTCATCCACTGTCGTCCCCTTCTCCTCCAACTTTCAATCTTTCCCAGCATCAGGGTCTTTTCAAATGAGTCAGTTCTTTGCATCAAGTGTCCAAAGTATTGGAACTTCAGCTTCAGCATCAGTCCTTCCAATGAATATTCAGGACTGATCTCCTTTAGGATGGACTGGTTGGATCTCCTTGCAGTCCAAGGGACTCTCAAGAGTCTTCTCCAACACCACAGTTCAAAAACATCAGGTCTTCGGTGCTCAGCTTTCTTTATAAGGACAGTAAAAAATCAAATAATTCAGTCCCAAAGAACTTACATTTTCTATCAAAGATAAGGACTATCAAGAAAGGAGGGCAGCAATCCTAGAATCCTGTAAGTGCCAGATACTTTGTTTGGTGGGCTGCAGGGTTTCAGTCCCAGCTACTAAGCTCTGCCATAGGAAGATGAAATCAGCCAACCACAGATAATATGTAAATAAATGGGTGTGACTGTGCTCCAATCAAACTTGGTTTACAAAAACAAGGATGACCAGAATTTTGGAAACAGCTAGAAGACTCTTAATATAGAAGATGTATCATATTCAAAATACACAAAATACAGCTCACTGTACAGAATACACAGTATGGAATTTGAGATTTAATTTTACTAAGCTCCAAACACCTATGAAGTATATTCTATATCCAGGATTCATTGTTAGGTGTTACAAAGGTATAACAGTAAAGTAAGACCAAATTCTTAACTTTAGGAAGCCCATTATTTTCCTGGGAAGACAAGATTTGAATTGAATAAATTGAGAGCAATACTAGACATTATGTAATGAAGTCCTAGATGGATAGGCTTAAATTAAGCTCAGGTCTTTTAGACTCCACCGGGGGTACACATTTATTTAATAAATTCTGTCTAAATAAATTAAGAGTGAATAACCTATTATCTTTTGAAAAGAAATTTGGTACTTTAATAGTTAGCTTGATACGCAGAATTACATTTTATTCTATATATCTATTTCTTGATATTTTGCAATAACATAAATATTTAAAAGTCTGTATTTATTCTATGGGCCCAACAAAGAAGCATGCAAAAATTTAAAATTGACTTTGAAGTTGTCAGGAAAAGATAGAAATTTTAACATTTAAACTAGGGAAATTCCTACCAACTTTTCAGAAACTTGTAATTGATCCTTGCAAATGAGCTAGTCCAGGGTCCTAAACATGAGAGATAACCATTCTCAAGTAAGGAGAATAAGATATTTTTTTAAGAAGAAGTAAAAGGAAATCTGAAGATATATTCATTGAGCCTGCTATCAGACTCTGTTAATTTGCAAGGAAAGTTTTAGTTAAATATTTTGGGTTTGTATAAAGCATTTTTTAAAACAGGGTCCAAGATCATATGAATTTTTAAACTACTGGTCTTTGATAAAAATCACTGCTTTTAAGAAGAGTATTTAAAGCTATATCTCAAGGGAAGTATTGCTGCCAGGGACTTTTGAACAGGAGCTGACAAACCCTTTCTGTCAAGCACAAGGTTGGCATGGCTTATCAAAACAGGAAAAATCCCTAGTGATCTGTTCTCCATTTTCATCTTCAAAGTACTCACTATACATAGCCTGTCCTTTCTCATGCAAAAATGTTTTGAATTTACTTCCTAAAGTCAGACTTAGGGAACTATAGAGAACTATATCATAGCTTTAAAAAAGGTACTTCTAGGCAGCAGTGCGTTGAACAGTTTAAATAATCATCTGAAGATAACCGATGAAAGAGGTCTCCGTGTAAAATGGCCTTTTGATGTTTGCCTAAAGCTAACACCTATGCCACCACTCATTTCTCCATTGGTTCCTGACAGCTCTGAACAGTCTTGCTAAGATATTTGCTTGCTTATTTCTTCTGGATGCCCTTCTCAGGATTTTCTGTTCACCCTCCTAACTTGCTGACCTCCATGGAGGAAACTCACTTGCTCGTGGTTGATTATGCAACATGGGCCGTCACAGATTTGTAGATGGCTAATACATAGAAAGTCCTAAAGATGCTACCGTAAAAATGCTAGAGCTTATCAATGAATCTGCAGATTACAAAATTAATAAAAAGAAATCTCTTGCATTTCTATACACTAACAACAAAAAATCAGAAAGAGAAGTTAAGGAAACAGTTGCATTTGCCATTGCATCAAAAAGGATAAAATACCTTGGAATAAGCCTACCTAAGAAGGAAAAGACCTGTACTCTGAAAACTATAAGATGCTGATGAAAGAAATCGAAAGGAACATAAACAGGTTGGAAAGATACAGCATGTATTAGGATTAGGAGACTCAATCATCAATACCCAAGGCCAAGTTACAGATTCAACGCAATCTTTATCAAATTCCCAACAGCCTTTTTCACAGAACAAGGACAAAGACTTAAAATTTGTATAGAAACACAGAAGACACCAAATAGCCAAAATGATCTTAAACAAGGAAAATGGGACTACAGGAATCGGGCTCCCTGACTTCAGACTACACTAGCTTTCCCTGTTTGCGTTTGAAACAGTTCTGGAAAAGATATGTTGAACCATCAATTTTTAACAACAGAAAAAAAGAAAAGCTAAATAATCAAGGTGTGTCAAGTATTCTGTGTCTGCTTTACTTTCTCAGATTCTATGAAAAATGATAGCTACCTTGGGTCTGCAGTTTGAGCTTCTGTCCCCAGAAGTACACAATAGGATCACTGTGTGCTGTAGCAATATAAGTTCAGTTATCTTTTTCTAAAATAAAAAAACAAATAATCAGCTTATGGACATGGGGAGCGGGGAGGAGAGGGTGAGATGTATGGAGAGAGTAATATGGAAACTTACATTAGCGTATGTACAATAGATAGCGGAAGGGAATTTGCTGTACCTCTCAGGAAACTCAAACAGGGGCTCTGCAACAACCTGGAGGGGTGGGGTGGGGCGGGAGACGGGAGGAGGTTCAAGAGGGAGGGGGTGTATGTACACCTATGGCTGGTTCGTGTTGAGGTTTGACAGAAAACAGCAAAATTCTGTAAAACAATTATCCTTCAATTAAAAAAATAAATTTTTTTTAAAAAGAATCAGCTTTCCTCTTTTAAAAATGATTCTTATTGGTGACTGATTGCTTTTCAAGATATTTTGTTTTTCCAAATAATATTGAGACAATCCTGAAAACAGCCCCAATACTTATCAACTACAAGCACACCTCAGAGATACTGCAGGTTTGGTTCTGACCACTGCAATAAAGGGAGTCACCTGAGTTGTTTGGCTTCCCAGTGCATATAAAAGTTATATTTACATTCTCAGTTCAGTTCAGTTCAGTTCAGTCGCTCAGTCGTGTCCGACTCTCCGCGACCCCATGAATCAAAGCACGCCAGGCCTCCCTGTCCATCACCAACTCCCGGAGTACACTCAAACTCATGTTCACAGAGTCGGTGATGCCATCCAGCCATCTCATTCTCCGTCGTCCCCTTCTCCTCCCGCCCCCAACCTTTCCCAGCATCAGAGTCTTTTCCAGTGAGTCAACTCGTCTCATGAGGTGGCCAAAGTATTGGAGTTTCAGCTTTAGCATCAGTCCCTCCAATGAACATCCAGGATTGATCTCCTTTAGAATGGACTGGTTGGATCTCCTTGCAGTATAAGGGACTCTCAAGAGTCTTCTCCAACACCACAGTTCAAAAGCATCGATTCTTCAGCGATCAGCTTTCTTCACAGTCCAACTCTCACATCCATACATGACCACGGGAAAAACCATTGCCTTGACTAGACGGACCTTGGTCGGCAAAGTAATGTCTCTGCTTTTTAATATACTATCAAGGTTGGTCATAACTTTCCTTCCAAGGAGCAAGCGTCTTTTAATTTCATGGCTGCAATCAGCATCTGCAGTGATTTTGGAGCCCAAAAAAACAAAGTCTGACACTGTTTCCATTGTTTTTCCATCTATTTCCCATGAAGTGATGGGACCAGATGCCATGATCTTTGTTTTCTGAATGTTGAGCTTCAAGCCAACCTTTTCACTCTCCTCTTTCACTTTCATCAAGAGGCTTTTGAGTTCCTCTTCACTTTCTGCCATAAGGGTAGTGTCATCTGCATATCTGAGGTTATTGATATTTCTCCCAGCAATCTTGATTCCAGCTTGTGCTTCTTCCAGCCCAGCGTTCCTCATGATGTACTCTGCATATAAGTTAAATAAGCAAGGTGACAATATACAACCTTGACGTACACCTTTTCCTATTTGGAACCAGTCTGTTGTTCCATGACCGGTTCTAACTGTTGCTTCCTGACCTGCATACAGGTTTCTCAAGAGGCAGGTCAGGTGGTCTGGGATTCCCATCTCTTTCAGAATGTTCCACAGTTTATTGTGATCCACACAGTCAAAGGCTTTGGCATAGTCAATGAAGCAGAAATAGATGTTTTTCTGAAACTCTCTTGCTTTCTCCATGATCCAGCGGATGTTGGCAATTTGATCTCTGGTGCCTCTGCCTTTTCTAAAACCTGCTTGAACATCTGGGCAAACCTTTCAATATTACAGTAATCCAGGCCTATGCCCCAACCAGTACTGCTGAAGAAGCCGAAGTTAATCGGTTCTATGAAGACCTACAAGACCTTTTAGAACTAACACCCAAAAAAGATGTCCTTTTCATTATCGGGGACTGGAATGCAAAAGTAGGAAGTCAAGAAACACCTGGAGTAACTGGCAAATTTGGCCTTGGAGCACGGAATGAAACAGGGCAAAGGCTAATAGAGTTTTGTCAAGAGAATGCCCTGGTCATAGCAAACACCCTCTTCCAACAACACAAGAGAAGACTCTACACATGGACATCACCAGATGGTCAACACCGAAATCAGATTGATTATATTCTTTGCAACCAAAGATGGAGAAGCTGTATACAGTTAGCGAAAACAAGACCAGGAGCTGACTGTGGCTCAGATCATGAACTCCTTATTGCGAAGTTCAGACTTAAATTGAAGAAAGTAGGGAAAACCACTAGACCATTCAGATATGACCTCAATCAAATCCCTTATGATTATGCAGTGGAAGTGAGAAATAGATTTAAGGGACTAGATCTGATTGATAGAGTGCCTGATGAACTCTGGACGGAGGTTCGTGACATTGTACAGGAGACAGGGACCAAGACCATCCCCATGGAAAAGAAATGCAAAAGAGCGAAATGGCTGTCTGAGGAGGCCTTACAAATAGCTGTAAAAAGAAGAGAGGCGAAAAGCAAAGGAGAAAAGGAAAGATATAAGCATCTGAATGCAGAGTTCCAAAGAATAGCAAGGAGAGATAAGAAAGCCTTCCTCAGTGATCAATGCAAAGAAATAGAGGAAAACAACAGAATAGGAAAAACAAGAGACCTCTTCAAGAAAATTAGAGATTCCAAGGGAACTTTTCATGCAAAGATGGGCTCGATAAAGGACAGAAATGGTATGGACCTAACAGAAGCAGAAGATATTAAGAAGAGGTGGCAGGAATACACAGAAGAACTGTACAAAAAAGATCTTCACGACCAAGATAGTCACGATAATGTGATCACTGACCTAGAGCCAGACATCTTGGAATGTGAAGTCAAGTGGGCCTTAGAAAGCATCACTACGAACAAAGCTAGTGGAGGTGATGGAATTCCAGTTGAGCTATTTCAAGTCTTGAAAGATGATGCTGTGAAAGTGCTGCGCTCAATATGCCAGCAGATTTGGAAAACTCAGCAGTGGCCACAGGACTGGAAGAGGTCAGTCTTCATTCCAATCCCAAAGAAAGGCAATGCCAAAGAATGCTCAAATTTACATTCTAGTATAGTCTATTAAATGTGTAATAACATTGCCTAAAAAAAAGCAATGTACGCCACCTGACCTGCCTCTTGAGAAACCTGTATGCAGGTCAGGAAGCAACAGTTAGAACTGGACATGGAACAACAGACTGGTTTCAAATAGGAAAAGGAGTACGTCAAGGTTGTATATTGTCACCTTGCTTATTTAACTTATATGCAGAGTACATCATGAGGAACGCCAGGCTGGCAGAAACACAAGCTGGAATCAAGGTTGCCGGGAGAAATATCAATAACCTCAGATATGCAGATGATACCACCCTTATGGCAGAAAGTGAAGAGGAACTAAAGAGCCTCTTGATGAAAGTGAAAGAGGAGAGTGAAAAGGTTGGCTTGAAGCTCAACATTCAGAAAACAAAGATCATGGCATCTGGTCCCATCACTTCATGGGAAATAGATGGGGAAACAGTGGAAACAGTGTCAGACTTTATTTTTTGGGGGTCCAAAATCACTGCGGATGCTGATTGCAGCCATGAAATTAAAAGACGCTTGCTCCTTGGAAGGAAAGTTATGACCAGCCTAGATAGCATATTAAAATGCAGAGACATTATTTTGCCAACCAAGGTCCGTCTAGTCAAGGCTATGGTTTTTCCCATGGTCATGTAAGGATGTGAGAGTTGGACTGTGAAGAAAGCTGATCACCGAAGAATTGATGCTTTTGAACTATGGTGCTGGAGAAGACTCTTGAGAGTCCCTTGGACTGCAAGGAAATCCAACCAGTCCATTCTAAAAGAGATCAATCCTGGGTGTTCACTGGAAGGACTTATGCTAAAGCTGAAACTCCAATTCTTTGGCCACCTCATGCAACGAGTTAACTCACTGGAAAAGAGTCTGATGCTGGGAGGGATTGGGGGTAGGAGGAGACGGGGACAGCAGAGAATGAGATGGCTGGATGGCATCTCCGACTCGATGGACATGAGTTTGAGTGAACTCCAGGAGTTGGTGATGGACAGGGAGGCCTGGCGTGCTGTGGTTCATGGGGTCGCAAAGAGTCGGACACAACTAAGCAACTGAACTGAACTGAACATACTTTATAAACATTTTATTGCTAATAAAATGCTAACCACTATCTGAGCCTTCAGCAGGTCTTAATATTTTGAATTATTAACATTAAAGATTCTTGATCATAGACAACTATAACAAATATAATAAAAATGAAAACATTTGAAATATTGTGAGAATTATCAAAACGTGACACAGAGACATAAAATGAACAAATGCTCTGGGGAAAAAAGGGTGCCAAGAGACTTGCTCAACTCAGGGTTGCCAGAAATCAATTTGGGACCAAAAAAAAAAAAAATGGTACCTGTGAAGCACAATCAAGTAAAAAGCAACATAATGAGGTGTGCCTGTGGACTTTTTAAATATACCCTTAAATTTATAACTAATTTGAATAAAGTGAAATAGCTTTCATTTGTGTTTTTTGGAATCCAAGTGTCCATGGAAAGCAATTGTTCTTTCACGGAATATCAGAGTAGCAGTGTTAGGCTTTGAGTGCCTCTCTGATAATATAGGCATTTTTCCATATTTTATATTTCTAAATTTGTATCTTTTCCCTCTTTATGACTCCAAATATGTCATTTTCAATCTTCAAGAGAATCTTTTTAGGTACAGTGATAGAGAACAAGGACCAAATATGAAGAATGGACATTGCTTCCTGAATAAGCTAATAAGATTTTTTGAGAAGAAAAATTCACAACATAAAAATATGGGAAAATAAGATCTAACAGAAGTCTTGTTTTTCAATGTCTTATTAGAGGCAGTGTGATATAGAGAAAGGAAGGGGGCTGTGGAAGCATAGATAAAATTTTGTTTTGTTTTTTTTCATTGATTTATTTATTTTTATTATTTTTTATTGGAGGCTAATTATTTTACAATATTATATTGGTTGGTTTTGCCATACATTGACATGAATCAGCCCCGGGTGTACATGAGTTCCCCCTCCTGAACCCCCCTCCCACCTCCCTCCTCCCCTTACCCTCCCTCTGGGTCATCCCCGTGCACCAGCCCCAAGCATCCTGTATCATAAAATTTTGAAAAGTAGGTTTTTTCATCGGTACCCATAACCTTTGGTGAATTAACAAAACTTTTTAACCTCAATTTTCTCACTTGCAAATTTGGAATAAAAATAATCTACCTGAGAGGACTGTTTCAGGGATGAGTAATTTTGGCTAGTGTTTTGGATCCCTGGATCAGGAAGTTTCCCTGAAGTAGGAAATGGCAAACCAATCCAGAATTCTTGCCTGGAATATTCCATGGACAGAGGAGCCTGGCAGGCTGCAGTCCATTGGGTCGCAAAGAGTCAGACACGACTGAACTGAGCACACACACACATTGCACATCGTCTCCAAAACTGCTGCTAATACTATTAGCAACATCTGAAAAATAAAACATGCAATAGTAGTACCCTGGCCTCTGCCACTTTAGCTGGGTAAAGACATCTTCAAAGCAACCCCCTCTAGGTTTCTGAGGATTAACTGCAAGTGACTCTTGAAAGCAAAGTGGTCTCCTCCAAAACTCCTCAAAACCATCCTCCAAAATATACTAATGAAACTCTCTTTTTACTTAAGTGTACTATAAATTTCTAAAGGTCAACCAGAATGATATACAGCTCCTGGTTCCATCTATGAGGCAAGCCAAAATAATAACATCATAGCCAGCTGTGTATATCTAAATTCTGAAGAAGTGTTATTTATATATACTTTTGTATTTACAATTTCAATGTCGAGATAAATTATTTGTTCTAACTGTTCTGAAGAAAAATTGGTACTGTTCTAGCATGAGGGGCTTTGTTATTAATTTATATAATAAGTCGTTAAATCTCAGCATAATTTCTTGTCAACATCTAAGCTAATTTTTTTCTATGCACATTTTGAACCCTCTTTATGTAAATACCTATTCGGCCAGATATAATAATTGGGATGGATTTTTAGACTTGATTACTGCCACTCTGCAAGACAAGGCTTTCAGCCTCCTCTATTACTTGTCGCACATCCTGATATTTCACTCTTAAAAGGTCATCCTAGGAGGAAGGAGGCCTGAACTGTGTGTTGCCTGAGATAGGTAGAGAGACGCTTGCAAGGAGAGTCAACATGGGAAGCCTGTTGAGAACTTGCAACCTCAGTAAGTGAGCAGTTGCTGCCTCATCTGGAAGGCATTACCTTAACAAGTTGCTCCTTTAATTTATCGTTTTCTTTTTTCCTTTTCACAATTCATTATGCCTGACAATGAGAACATAAATAAAAAGTCAAACTCTGTAGGGAGACAGCATCACAATCAAAAATGTAAACATAATGAACCTGGGAAATGCAAATGTAATGTACAACCATAATGTAAATTAGAATGTTTTGCAAACTAATAAATATAAAATGCAGAACTTAATTCCACCAAGGAAACTAAAGCATATTAGATTTTTAGGTCATAAATCATACGCTAAATATGCCATCAAACTAGATGATCACAATACATGGCATATCTGATTCATGAGCTAAAAGTTCTTAAGCATCTTTCATTATTTTAATGTGTAAACAACAACAATTAAGATTGATTTAATGCTTACTATCTGTAGTGTGCTGGAGCTGGGTCGCATAGGTGAGTGAACACCAATTGTGCATGTCTCTTTCCAACTGAGCATCTAGTGATGTCATCTTGAGGGCATTTACTCCATGATGGAAATATTTACATTATAGAAATTGGCAAACACTACATCAGAACTTCTTTTTGCAGAGCCAGTTGTTAACATTTCTCAGCACACCACTACCTACTAGGAGCTATTCTAAACACTTTACATTAACTCTCAAAACAGTGATGTGACAGATTCTATTATTTATTCCTAATATGCAATGAGAAACAATAAAGAGATTAGATTTTTCCCAACTTCAGACAACCTACAAATAACGTCATGATCTAAATGAATGCTATTTCACAGGCAAAATTCAATCATTTCTCTCTGTTACCTTATTTGTCTACATCAAATTCAACTTAATGTTTTCATACTTTGAGGGATTTCAGTATTACCCATGTGTTACTCAACTGGAATGTTCACCCATCAGCATTTTGAATTTGTTTCATTGTAATAAAATTATTGAATGTTAAAAACAGATATTTACCTTCCCCATCTGTTATTCTATTAGACAAATTTCATTTCATTAAACCTTTCCTATTTAACAGAAATTGTAATTGTATTATAAAAAGCAAAGTAGTTATGGTATGAATTGACCTCCACTCAGTTTCAAATCAGTAAATGAAGGAACCATTTACATGCTAATAAACTGCAAAAGGAGAGTGAAAAAGTTGGCTTAAAACTCAACATTCAGAAAACAAAGATTATGGCATCTGGTCCCGTCACTTAATGGCAAATAGATGGGGAAACAGTGGCAGACTTTATTTTTTTGGGCTCCAAAATCACCGCAGATGGTGACTGCAGCCATGAAATTAAAAGACTCTTACTCCTTGGAAGAAAAGTTATGACCAACATTGATAGCATATTAAAAAGCAGAGACACTACTTTGCCAACCAAGGTCCATCTAGTCAAGGCTATGGTTTTTCCAGTAGTCATGCATGAATATGAGAGTTGGACTATAAAGAAAGCTGAGTGCAGAAGAATTGACGCTTTTGAACTGTGGTGTTGGAGAAGACTCTTGAGAGTGCCTTGGACTGCAAGGAGATCCAACCAGTCTATCCTAAAGGAAATCAGTCCTGGGTGTTCATTGGAAGGACTGATGTTGAAGATGAAACTCCAATACTTTGGCCACCTGATGCTAAGAGCTGACTCATTTGAAAAGACCCTGATGTTGGGAAAGACTGAGGGTGGGAGGAGAAGGGGATGACAGAGGATGAGAGGGTTGGATGGCATCACAGACTCAATGGACAGGAGTTTGAGTAAACTCCGGGAGTTGGTGATGGACAGGGAGGCCTGGTGTGCTGCAGTCCATGGGGTTGCAGAATCAAGACATGACTGAGCGACTGAACTGAATTGAACTGCATGTGGAACCAGAAGAACAAAGTAACATCCTTGACGATACCCTCCATCAAAAGACCAACAGTGTCAGAGAATGAGTTTCTATCTGTGAATAAGATGGACAGTTTGCTTCCCTGCTAAAGGTAGTACTATCCACTCTTAAATACTGATGGCTTCTAGCCAATAATTTCAATAGCCGTTCTAATTCTGGCATTTTCCTTTGGACATCTACTTCATCTGTAACTTCTCAAAGGAATCAAGGTCAAGGCTCACAGAACAGGTCATTAAGTTTCATTACTGCATCGCAGTATTTTTCCAGAATCTCTATGAAAAGACATTTTCAAGGATGACTCTCAATGTTGGACAGTAAATTCATAGTTGAAAATCTGTATAAAGGATGTGAGGGGAATTGGAAAAACAGGATATAAATAGTTTAGGTTTGAAAGACTAGTTACAAAATTATTACAAATGTTGATCTCATACCTAACTCCTGAACTATGGATTTCTCTATTTAAATAAAAAAGAAAATGAACCATTCATTAAAAAATCTAATAACATTTTGGATTCTTTGAAGAAGTAGAAGAAAAAGACTTGTTTTTATATGCCCTTAAAGAAATGAATAAGACAAATGGCATACATATATATATATATATATATATACACACACACACACGTATATATGACATATGTTTCCTCTTTCTTTGGTTAAAAATAAACAGCAGTTTACATCTCACAAAGTCCTTTACTCTCATGAAAAGTTAATGTATATAAAACAAACAATCCAATAAAAAAGTGGGCAAAAGACCTAAGAGACAGTTCTCCAAAGAAGATATACAGATGGCTAATAAAAACATGAAAAGATGCTCAATGTCACTCATAATTACAGAAATGCAAATCAAAACTACAATGAGGTATCATCTCATACTGGTCAGAATAACCACCATCAAAAAGTCTACAAACAATAAATGCTGGGGAGGGTGTGGAGAAAAGGGAACCGTCTGACACTGTTGGTGGGAATGCAAACTAGCACAGCCACTATGGAGAACAGTGTAGGAATGGAACTGGGAATAGAACTGCCATAGGACCCAGCAATCTCACTGCTGGGCATACACCCAGAGGAAACCAGAACGGAGAGACACAGAACCCCAGTGTTCATCGCACCACAGTTTACAATAGCCAGGAAGTAGAAGCAAACTAGATGTCCGTCAGCAGACGAATGGATAAGGAAGCTGTGGTACGTAATTACTCAGTTATAGAAAGGAATGATTTGAGTCAGTTCTAATGAGGTGGATGAATCTGGAGCCTATTACACAGAGTGAAACGTCAGAAAAAAAAAAGACAAATACTGCATATTAACACATATATATATACGGAACTTAGAAAGATGGTCCCAATGATCCGACATGCAGGGCTGCGAAGGGGACACAGATGTAAAGAACAGACTTTTGTACTTGGTGTGAGGAGAGAGTAGGATGATTTGAGAGAATAGCATTGAAACATGTACATTCAGTTCAGTCGCTCAGTCGTGTCCGACTCTCCGCGACCCCATGAATCACAGCACGCCAGGCCTCCCTGTCCATCACCAACTCCTGGACTTCACTCAAACTCATGTCCACAGAGTCGGTGATGCCATCCAGCCATCTCATTCTCTGTCTTCCCTTTCTCCTCCCACCCCCAACCTTTCCCAGCATCAGAGTCTTTGCCAGTGAGTCAACTCGTCACATGAGGTGGCCAAAGTATTGCAGTTTCAGCTTTAGCATCAGTCCTTCCAATGAACACCCAGGATTGATCTCCTTTAGACCGTGTGTGAAATAGATCGCCAGTCCAGGTTCGGTGCTTGAAGTAGGACGCCCAAAGCCAGTGCTCTGGGACAACCCAGAGGGATGGGGTGAGAGGGAGGTGTGAAGGAGATCAGGACAGGGGTGATACATGCATGACTTTAGCCAATTCATGTTGGTGAATGGCAAAAACCATCACAATGTTATAAAGGAATTATCCTTCAATTAATATAAATTAATTAAAAAACAAAAAGCGAATGTATAGTAAAGAGTATGTACATAAATCAAAATTATCACAAACTAGACAGGAAAAAAATATCTAACTCATTCTAGTTGAATGAATGTATATTGTCACCCTACTTATTTAACTTATAAACAGAGTACATCATGTAAAATGCCAGGCTGG
This sequence comes from Moschus berezovskii, assembly GCF_049115385.1. Taxonomy (NCBI): domain Eukaryota; kingdom Metazoa; phylum Chordata; class Mammalia; order Artiodactyla; family Moschidae; genus Moschus; species Moschus berezovskii. The sequence continues at coordinate 13,660,200 of NC_142467.1, forward strand.
ATTAAGCACAAGATCGAATCAAGATTACAGGGGAAAATATCAATAAACTCAGATATGCAGATGACAGCACCCTTATGGCAGAAAGCAAAGAGAAACAAAAGAACCTCTTGATGAAACTGAAAGAGGAGAGTGAAAAATTTGGCTTAAAGCTCAACATTGAAAAAACTATGATCATGGCATCCAGTCCCATCACTTCATGGCAAAGATGGGGAAACAATGGAAACAGTGAGAGACTTTATTTTCCTTGGTTCCAAAATCACTGCAGATGGTGACTGCAGCCAAGAAATTAAAAAACGCTTGCTCCTTGGAAGAAAAGCTATGACCAACCTAGACAGCATATTAAAAAGCAGAGACATTACTTTACCAACAAAGGTCCGTCTAGTCAAAGCTATGGTTTTTCCAGTAGTCATGTATGGATGTGAGAGTTGGACCATCAAGAAAGCTGAGTGCAGAAGATGCTTTTGAGCTATGATATTGGAGAAAACTCTTGAGAGTCCCTTGGACTGCAAGGAGATCCAACCAGTCCATGCTAAAGGAGATCAATCCTGGGTGTTCATTGGAAGGACTGATGTTGAAGCTGAAACTCCAATACTTTGGCCACCTAATGTGAACAACTGACTCCTTAGAAAAGACTCTGATGCTGGGAAAGATTGAGGGTGGGAGGAGTAGGGGACGACAGAGGATGAGATGGTGGGATGGCATCACCGACTCAATGGAGATGAGTTTGAGCAAGCTCCGGGAGTTGGTGATGGACAGGTAGGCCTGGCGTGCTGCAGTCTGTGGGGTTTCAAAGTGTTGGATATGACTGTGTGACTGAACTGAACTGAGCTGAATGAATTGTATATTCTGGGCTAACACCTGGACTTTGCCACACTGAGATACTTCTAAATTTATTTGCAAATGTGGAGTCTAACTACTTTCTGGATTACAAGTGCCTAATAGCATTTTGTCTCCCGTATGCTAGCTCCTTCTAATATGACCCCCTGGATGCATGCTCCATGTTGCTGTGCATGGATTGCACATAATGCTGCTGCTGGGTCACTTCAGTCGTGTCCGACTCTGTGTGACCCCATAGACAGAAACCCACCAGGGTCCCCCGTCCCTGGGATTCTCCAGGCAAGAACACTGGAGTGGGTTGCCATTTCCTTCTCCAATGTGTGAAAGTGAAAGTGAAGTCGCTCAGTCGTGTCCGACACTTAGCGACCCCACGGACTGCAGCCTACCAGGCTCCTCCATCCATGGGATTTTCTAGGCAAGAGTACTGGAGTGGCTTGCCATTGCCTTCTCCGATATAGTCACTAGCTGTCTGTTAATGAAAGAAAGGAATGTCATCATAGGTCTTCAATAAACACATGTTAAATTTAATTAAATTTATAATTAGATTTTGGAAACCATTTGATATATAGTACATAAAAAAAAAAAACTTTTGATAAACACTGACACTTGCTTTGGTTCTACCCAATGGAGCTACTCAGAATCAATTTCTTCATCTTTTAGCCACTGCTCCAGAGAATAATTTCCTTTTCATCTGTGTTCATCCACATTAGAAGGTGAGCTTTCTAAGGGTGAAGAACATGTGTGTCATTCTAGTCACTGTGTGCTGCCTCCTTGAGCCTGCCACTTAGGACCTCATTAATTGATTCACTCACTCATTTATTCCTCTGTACATCCATTCAATAAATCCTAGAAACCTGAAAATATTTGAGGATAATTTATGCATTCCTTCCAAGTCTTCTGTTCATCCAACTGAACACTCCTATTACCCTTTTTTTTTTTTTTTTTGCCATTTTTCTTGTGACATGTGTTTTAGCCAGTAAAAAGTAGAGGATCACTGGGAGCACATGCCAGAGAAAGGGAGTAAGAACAACTAGCCCCTCTCTTGTTCTAAGCCCATGCTTCTGTTACTGCAGTATAGACACCCATTCAAAATAAGTAGATAAATAATTGAGCCAGTTCTGGGAACAGTGTCATAGATAAAAATATATCTAATAATCTAGTATGGTATATTATGGTAAAAAAAATAAAATCACAGTGTTACTGAAAAAATGTGTTAGTGAACGTGCAATACAACACCATGTGAGACAACCCTTTACCTAAAGTACTGATCCAGTTTCATTAACTTTAAAGATTTATCAACATCAGAACTCCAAAGACCATGTTTTCCTGTTACCTGTTTTCTGGAGATGAAAATAATACCAGCAAAGACAATGCATCTAAGCAAGCGCCTCCTTAGCATTTCAGTATAACATTATGATAATCCTTAAAATGCACAACAGAATACTAACTTGATAATTAGCCTCGATCTTTTAACTCCTCTGCACATAACAAATTCAGGGAGCCTGGTGCTTTTCCAATAAAATGTCACTCAATTTTAAAAACAATGGTAATATGATTGAGGATAGATATTGCAGGTATGTCCTAAAGAGAATTTCAAGGTTCACGTTGTGGGGAGGAATCAAAAGAAGGGAGTCCATTCCCTCTACTCAGTGCTGTGTGGTGACCTAACTGAAAGGAAATCCCAAAAAAGAGGGGGTGTATATACACGAATCGCTGATTCACTTTGCTGACAGTAAAAACTAACACAACATTGTAAAGCAACTATACTTCATCAAAAATCGCTTGCGATAAATAAATAAAAAGCAAAAAGAGAGAGAGAAAGGAGTCCATCACTCACATCTCAGGGAAAAATGATCTTCAAAACGCCAACCTTGCACTGAGGACTGGAGCCACCAGCCCCAAACTATGTTGAGTGCTGCTCTCTGGATATCAACAGCAACCTTCATTGTTGTTTCAGATTTACCTCTCATTAGTCAAACAATTAGTATTCACACCAACTATCTTGGATTTGTAGAAATAATCCATCAAACACTAGATAGGTTTCCAGCTGAATCTCTAATGTGAATGGTTTCACCTAAGAGTCAGTGAAAGGTGATTTTATGTTATACAACCAGCTCATGTCAAATTATTTCAGTAGCACTTCGCTAAAAAGTATGAACTTTGAGATGCATTTTTTAAAAGCTCTGTGACTGACAAACCCTTGCTTGCACAAAGTTCTCTCCAGATCAGGTCTTCCCACTAATACCTGAACAAGCCTGAAGTCACATCTTTCTTCTTTGGTCTACATTACCTGGGGGACCAAATGCAAGCAAAATGGAATTCATTTTAGCAAACCTTGTGACTTCTCTGAATCCAAAAAGCCTCTCAGAAACGGAGGCTTTATGCCAGCTCATTATTATCCTAGCCATGTGGATCCTCCATTGAGCAATTAGGAAATAAAGAATTTTATTATCCCAGGGAAAAAAGGACTGCAATGGAATACTCCATGGGAAGAAAGAACATGAAAGTCAGAACTTCGTGGCATTTTAGGCTAGCCAGTGATAAAACCTTGTATTCTCGGCAAATATATAAAAAGATAGTCATGGAACTGAACCAGAAATAGGCCTGGAAACTTTTTTTGCCTCTCTGCTCTCTTCCTGCATTCAGCCACATTATTCACAGCCATTTGCTTTACCCTTTCAGATACGGGGTCATGCTTTCTGCTTAGAAGCTATTGTCAAAGGCTTAATCTGTTAGAAGTCACTGAAGTGGTTTTTTTTGTTGTTGTTGTTGTTCTGTGCATCATTCAGCACTGGGCTGAATTCCACATAAGGTGTTTTAAAATCAGAGAAGACACTGAGAGAGAGAAAATAAATAAAACTTTAAAACAACATAAGGCAATGGAGCAAAACATAATTACTGACTTGAAGAAATGTTGGGGTCTAATTTGTAATGGCATCTTTCTTTTGGGTCTAATTCATAAGGGCATATTTCTTGATTTGACATTTAATTATTATAATTAATTGCAAGCCTATATCCCTAATAAAAATCTCCTAAAAAGATTTGTCTTTATTTTACACTTAATTACTTCTAGTTTTTACCTTTCCACTTATTAGACAAATCAACATTTAGGTAACTGGTTTTTTTTTATTGCTTTATGTGTGTTGGCTTTACTTTTCTATGAAAATATTTAAAAACTTAATGGGTGGGGACAATGTCAAACTAGATCATCATGTTCCTGCACATTTATGCTTATGTTCATGCACAAATAAACACACACCTCATCCACCTTGATAATGCAAGAAATAACATCCTTAAAAATATTGAAGAGCAGGTCACACGGTAGTTCTTTTTACCTCAAACTGTCCTAAAACTATAGGAAGAAGCTACAGGAAGACTGACTGGGGATAGAAATTTTAATTTGCTATACAAAGGACAAGTGGACAAGTGACAAAAGATCTGAATCTATTCATCCTTAGGGTGATTGATTATACACCAAATTTACTTGAAATGGTCCCAGTTTTCTGCCCTGGCATAATTTTTCAGAACATCAGCTTTCTCAAAATTATTCCAATTTGACTAACAAATTATATGGTTACCTTACTTGTCATGAAGGGAATTTGGCGGGTTCTAACACTTCATGGGAAATAGATGGGGAAACACTGGAAACAGTGTCAGACTTTATTTTTTTGGGCTCCAAAATCAATGCAGATGCTGATTGCAGCCAGGAAATTAAAAGTCGCTTACTCCTTGGAAGGAAAGTTATGACCAACCTTGATAATATATTGAAAAGCAGAGACATTACTTTGCCAACCAAGGTCCGTCTAGTCAAGGCTATGGTTTTTCCCATGGTCATGTATGGATGTGAGAGTTGGACTGTGAAGAAAGCTGATCGCCGAAGAATTGATGCTTTTGAACTGTGGTGCTGGAGAAGACTCTTGAGAGTCCCTTGGACTGCAAGGAGATCCAACCAGTCCATTCTGAAGGAGATCAATCCTGGGTGTTCATTGGAAGGACTGATGCTGAAGCTGAAACTGCAATACTTTGGCCACCTCATGCGACGAGTTGACTCACTGGAGAAGAGTCTGATACTGGGAGGGATTGGGGGTGGGAGGAGACGGGGACAGCAGAGAATGAGATGGCTGGATGGCATCATCGACTCGATGGACACGAGTTTGAGTGAACTCCAGGAGTTGGTGATGGACAGGGAGGCCTGGCGTGCTGTAATTCATGGGGTCGCAGAGAGTCGGACACGACTGAGCGACTGAACTGAACTGAACACTGGGTCACTGTGAAATGTACGATGCACCATAAGAGAGATAAGTCAAAGGTTCCAAGTTTGGGTATTTTTTTCTCTTTAGAGTTATGTGGAAATGAAGGTATAAAGGTAATCTATTAAAATATAAAAATATGAGAATTTTGGAATATCTTGTGGAGCTCAGAGAAGAATTATCAACAGGATAAATACCAGATATGGTACATTCGATCTTATATATTTAAATTCCCATACAAAGCAGTACATTATGTGTAGCTCTTCAACTGCAATTCGACAGGCCGTGCTTTATCTTGTTATCCCACTGTTACAATGAGTTTTCTTTTGCATTTTAGCAACTGCAGTGTTCCCTACCAGAGATGGTCCCTTTCAGTGTTAAGTTGCTCAGGACAGATATATAAATGACCTATTGGGCTACTAAGTCCAAAGAGTAATGAACCCTTTGCTAAGAACTTTAATAAGTGTTTCCGTCAACAAAACCTGGATGTAATTCCAACAGAGTTTTCAACTTTTTAAGTAATACATAATAAATTTTATTTGATGAAAATATTTCTTAAAAAAAAGGAATGGATAAGCTAATGAACATACAGAGTCAATTCCTTTTAGTAATAATCCCCAATACTATTTCAAATCAATAAGATGCACCATCTTTACGCCAGCAAAATAGCATGAAAAATGTAGAGTAAGGAGGAGATACCCCACGTCCAAGATAAGAAAAACCCAAATAAGACGGTAGGTATTGTGAGGGGGCATCAGAGGGCAGACACACTGAAATCATAATCCCATAAAACTAGTCGATCTGATCATATGGACCACAGCCCTGTCTAACTCAATGAAACTAAGCCATGCCGTGTGGGGCCACCCAAGATGGACGGGTCTTGGTGGAGAGGTCTGACAGAATGTGGTCCACTGGAGAAGGGAATGGCAAACCACTTCAGTATACTTGCCTTGAGAACCCCATGAACAGTATCAAAAGGCAAAATGAAAGGATACTGAATGAGGAATTCCCCAGGTCGGTAGGTGCCCAGTATGCTACTGGAGATCAGTGGAGAAATAACCAGAAAAAATGAAGGGATGGAGCCAAAGTGAAACAAATACCCAGTTGTGGATGTGACTGGTGATAGAAGCCAAGTCCGATGCTGTAAAGAGCAATATTGCTTAGGAACCTGGAATGTTAGGTCCATGAATCAAGGCAAATTGGAAGTGGTCAAACAGGAGAAGACAAGAATGAACATAGACATTCTAGGAATCAGTGAACTCAAATGGACTGGGTGAATTTAACTCAGATGACCATTATATTTACTACTGTGGGCAGGAATCCCTTAGAAGAAATGGAGTAGCCATCATGGTCAACAAAAGAGTCCGAAATGCAGTACTTGGATGCAATCGTAAAAATGACAGAATGATTTCTGTTCATTTCCAAGGCAAACCATTCAATGTTACAGTAATCCAGGCCTATGCCCCAACCAGTAATGCTGAAGAAGCCGAAGTTGAACGGTTCTATGTAGACCTACAAGACCTTTTAGAACTAACACCCAAAAAAGATGTCCTTTTCATTATAGGGGACTGGAATGCAAAAGTAGGAAGTCAAGAAACACCTGGAGTAACGGCAAATTTGGCCTTGGAGCACGAAAGGAAGCAGGGCAAAGGCTAATAGAGTTTTGTCAAAAGAACGCACTGGTCATAGCAAACACCCTCTTCCAACAACACAAGAGAAGACTCTACACATGTACATCACCAGAGGGTCAACACCGAAATCAGATTGATTATATTCTTTGCAGCCAAAGATGGAGAAGCTCTATACAGATAGCAAAAACAAGACCAGGAGCTGACTGTGGCTCAGATCATGAACTCCTTATTGCCAAATTCAGACTGAAATTGAAGAAAGTAGGGAAAACCACTAGACCATTCAGATATGACCTAAATCAAATCCTTTATGATTACACAGTGGAAGTAAGAAATAGATTTAAGGGTCTAGATGTGATAGACAGAGTGCCTGATGAACTCTGGATGGAGGTTTGTGACATTGTACAGGAGACAGGGACCAAGACCATCCCCATGGAAAAGAAATGCAAAAAAGCAAAATGGCTGTCTGAGGAGGCCTTACAAATAGCTGTGAAAAGAAGAGAAGCGAAAAGCAAAGGAGAAAAGGAAAGATATAAGCATCAGAATGCAAAGTTCCGAAGAATAGCAAGGAGAAATAAGAAAGCCTTCTTCAGCGATCAATGCAAAGAAATAGAGGAAAACAACAGAATAGGAAAAACAAGAGATCTTTTCAAGAAAATTAGAGATATCAAGGGAATATTTCATGCAAAGATGGGCTTGATAAAGGACAGGAATGGTATGGACCTAACAGAAGCAGAAGATATTAAGAAGAGGTGGCAAGAATACACAGAAGAACTGTACAAAAAGATCTTCACGACGAAGATAATCACGATGGCATGATCACTCACCTGGAGCCAGACATCTTGGAATGTGAAGTCAAGTGGGCCTTAGAAAGCATCACTATGAACAAAGCTAGTGGAGGTGATGGAATTCCAATTGAGCTATTTCAAATCCTGAGAAATTATGCTGTGAAAGTGCTGCACTCAATATGCCAGCAAATTTGGAAAACTCAGCAGTGACCACAGGACTGGAAAAGGTCAGTCTTCATTCCAATCCCAAAGAAAGGCAATGCCAAAGAATGCTCAAACTACCACACAATTGCACTCATCTCACACGCTAGTAAAGTCATGCTCAAAATTCTCCAAACCAGGCTTCAACAATATGTGAACCGTGAACTTCCAGACGTTCAAGCAGGTTTTAGAAAAGGCAGAGGCACCAGAGATCAAATTGCAAACATCCGCTGGATCATGGAGAAAGCAAGAGAGTTCCAGAAAAACATCTATTTCTGCTTCATTGACTATGCCAAAGCCTTTGACTGTGTGGATCACAATAAACTGTGGAACATTCTGAAAGAGATGGGAATCCCAGACCACCTGACCTGCCTCTTGAGAAACCTGTATGCACGTCAGGAAGCAACAGTTAGAACTGGACATGGAAGAACAGGCTGGTTCCAAATAGGAAAAGGAGTACGTCAAGGTTGTATATTGTCACTCTGCTTATTTAACTTCTATGCATAGTACATCATGAGGAACGCTGGGCTGGAGGAAGCACAAGCTGGAATCAAGATTGCTGGGAGAAATATCAATAACGTCAGATATGCAGATGATACCACCCTTATGGCAGAAAGTGAAGAGGAACTCAAAAGCCTCTTGATGAAAGTGAAAGAGGAGAGTGAAAAGGTTGGCTTCAAGCTCAACATTCAGAAAACGAAGATCATGGCATCTGGTCCCATCACTTCATGGGAAATAGATGGGGAAACAGTGGAAACAGTGTCAGACTTTATTTTTTGGGCTCCAAAATCACTGCAGATGCTGATTGCAGCCATGAAATTAAATGACACTTACTCCTTGTAAGGGAAATTATGACCAACCTAGATAGCATATGAAAAAGCAGAGACATTACTTTGCCAACAAAGGTCCGTCTAGTCAAAGCTATGGTTTTTCCCGTGGTCATGTATGGATGTGAGAGTTGGACTGTGAAGAAAGCTGATCGCCGAAGAATTGATGCTTTTGAACTGTGGTGCTGGAGAAGACTCTTGAGAGTCCCTTGGACTGCAAGGAGATCCAACCAGTCCATTCTAAAGGAGATCAATCCTGGGTGTTCATTGGAAGGACTGATGCTGAAGCTTAAACTCCAATACTTTGGCCACCTCATGCGTCAAGTTGACTCACTGGAAAAGAGTCTGATGCTAGAAAGAATTGGGGGTGGGAGGAGACGGGGACGGCAGAGGATGAGATGGCTGGATGGCATCACCAACTCAATGGACATGAGTTTGAGTGAACTCCGGGAGTTGGTGATGGACAGGGAGGCCTGGCGTGCTGTGATTCATGGGGTCGCAAAGAGTCGGACACAACTGAGCGACTGAACTGAACTGAACTGTAGAGTAATGAGCTATTATCCATCTCAACTTTTCTACTTTGAATCTTGTGTCTATACTAGAAAAATCAATTTGAGACTGTAATTTAAAACCAGGTACAGACATATTTTATTACTTTTTCAACTCCTAAAGAAAGTCACCCATTACAAAATCCTGTCTTTAGAGTTCTCTTAAGCTTGTTGCTAATAAAAGACACATCAACAGAACAAATTTTTCATAGAAATTGGGATGCATTATTCAAAAGACTTAAGACATTTGTCTTTTTTAAGGTATTTTACTAAAACATCAGTGCAAATATTCATACTCCTAAAATAAGTGTGTTTTTAATGGGTCTGGCTATCATCAAAGAGTGACTGCGAATTATACAAGAGTTTGTGAAACTCTAAAATCATGCACACAAGAGTCTTACAGTAACAGAACATGGTGATAACCTGCATTCTCGAAATGTGTTTAACGCAAAATTGAATGGTGCTATTGATAAAGGGTGAGGGATAGGTGTCTCCAGAGAAGCTCAGAACTTACTTGGCACTAGCTGGATCAGTTCAAGGTGTTCCAGACCTGGACAAGACATGTCTTCTGGATAGACATGGGTCCTTGAAGTGAACCAAAATTCAGAGCACAAATGCAACTGAATCAGAGAGGCAAGCCTGCCTCTTCTCTGTAGGAAGAAACAGAGGAGCAGACAGTTGGCATTCTTTTCCTAGTTTATTCATTTATGATAAGTATCTATTGAATGGACTTCCCAGGTGGCCCAGTGGTAAAGAATCCACCTGCCAATGCAGGAGATGCAGGTTCTATCCCTGGGTCAAGAAGATCCCCTAGAGAAGAAAATGGTAACCCACTCCAGTATTCTTGCCTGAAAAATTCCACAGACAGAGGAGCCATGGGGTCACAGAGTTGGACACACCTTAGCAACTGAGCATGTATGCACCTATTGAGTATCCACAATATATCAGGCACTGTACTGGGTACAATAGTGGGTGAAGCAAACACAATTCCATTCATCATGGAATTCACAGTCCAGAAGAGTAGTGTGCGTGCATGCTCAGTCATTCAGTCATGTGCTACTATTCATGACTCCCCAGACTATAACTGGTCAGGCTCCTCTGTCCATGGGATTTTCCCAACAAGTATTCTGGATTGCCATTTCCTCTTCCAGGGGATCTTCCCAACCCAGGGACCAAACCCATCTCTCTTGCATATCCTGCTTTGGCAGGTGGATTCTTTACCATTGAGTCACCTGGAAATCCTGCAGAAGAGGAGACAGGCATTAATAAACAAGCCCACCAATGTATACGCAAACATGAAATGAGATAAAAGCTCTGAAGGAGAAATTGCTGGCCCCTCAATCATGTCCACCTCTTTGCAATACCATGGACTGTAGCTCGCCAGGGTCTTCCATCCATTGACTTCTCCAGGCAAGAATACTGAAGTGGGTAGCATTCCCTTCTCCAGGGGATGCGCCCCACCCAGGGACTGAACCCAGGTCTCTCGCATTATAGGCAGATTCTTTACCATTTGAGCCACTGGGAAAGTCCTCTGAAGGAGAAAGTTGTAGTTAAATGAGAATCTGTAACAAAAGTCCCTGGCCTAGACAACAGATAGGAAATGGAATCAATGAAGTCTGATCAATTAGATCAGGAGTATCATGAAGAGGTAACTAAGTACATAGTTGAGGGTGAGGAGGTGTTAGCATGAATCAAATTTCAGCTAGAGGGACCAGCATGTGCAAAGATCCTGCGGCAGAAGGGAGCGTGACGCACTCACAAAACAAACATGGAACACTGGAAGTGAGGGGGGAGCATGGCCAGCCTGGAGAGAGAAGCAGACATTAGGAAGGGTGAAGAATGTGGTCTTCCCCTTCCCCAAAATGGGAAAGGAGTTGACATGCAGGAGCTGCTACTGCAACTGAGATATGAGAAAATGTTTTCCTAAAAGGTACAAATTTCAGTTCCTGTAGACTGGTGGCAATTTAATCACAACCCAGACAGTTTTTTCTATGGAGAGATGAGAAATAAATCAGCCAATTTTGTTGTTACTTGGCTATTTTTTAAAAACATTGCTCACTGCAGCCATTCTGTAGAGAGATAGAGTAGCTTCTCTTTACTTCAAAATTAGACTAAATGTGTCCAAAGGATGGCTCTCCCACTTATCTGATGTGCGGTCTTTATTTGTTCACTTAGTTTATGCTTTATATTTAATTTCAAATGGAGGAATATAACTAACTCCCTCATATAATTAATACAATTTATATATGTAAAACATCTGTCGGAGTGCTGGACCCTTAAACATTAAGCATGCAATAAACATTAGTCATTGATGTACCAGGTCCATGCATCCATCCATCCTTGAGTGGCTGTCACAAATAGCTCACAGCTATGCCTCTCCAGAAAATTGCCTTCAGGGGACAGGAGCCAACTCACCAAGAAAGGCTATATCCTGCAGCCCATTTTGACTGGCATGGGTACACAAGCCTGACCCACGCCGAAGTGTGAGAACTCGGCGGTGTCAGTCATGCCCAGAGGTCCTTGCAGGAAGACCACACGTTTACCCGGCTTCTTCCCCTGCCCCTTCCTGACTCCCTCATCGACCTTCCAGGTTTCTTCCAAGGGCACGCTCTGTAAATCAGCCTCCCCAGGCTCTGCTTCTTAGAAACCCTACCCAAGACGGTTATAATTACTGTGTTGTGTTGGGTTTCTAAGAAGCAGAGCCTGGGGAAGCTGATTTACTGAGCGTGCCCTCTGAGATGTCACATTCTTTTCTCTTTTTTTTGCCAGACTAAGACCTCAGCTCAATGGACTTCTAAAAAACAGGTCTTTGTTATCTAATAATTCCACCCTTAGTGTTCAATTAGCACCTTTTACAGGTTTCTCTTGATTGTAGGTTTATTGGTTTACTCTTTTGAAAATAAGCCTCACTGGGCCATAAATTTCACATGAGCAAATATCATGTATTACTCAGAATATACAAGTATACAATATTATATATTACTCAGAATATATAAATATTATAATTACTGGTAAAATATTATGTGTTTTATCCCATAAGTCACATATAGTAAGGACTATGCAATTCAGCTTCATCCACTTGATTATAGAGTGAAGGGTTGTACAATCACAATTTATGACATTACAGTCAGAAGCAAATCTCCCCTGGAAAGAAATGACCTGGGTGCACTTTCACTTTGGAGAGTAACTCCGGCTAACCCGACTTGACATTTTTCCTATTCTAAGACACTTTTCCTATTCTCATCCATTCACTTACACACAAAGTTCACTAATGCTTCCTTCCATTGTCTCTCCCTAATTCCTATACGTTCCTCTTTATAACACACGTGAAACGCCTTGATGCTGTAGCATGCTGGGAATGAATCAGGCAAGAGACCGATCAGCTTTTGCTATGAAGAAAATGACTCTCAGCACAAAAACCTCTTTATCATTGTATTCTTGAAATTTCACTTAAAACACCATCTGACACACTAATACATTTGACACTGCTGCCCAACAGAGGCAAAAATATTCGGAAGGTAATTTTGGAGCAGACAACTGACACCTCATTATTTCACTGTGTGTGTCCAACAAAGATTAGCAGGGAATTGTAAATGAAGAGGTATTTGCAAATGAAGCAGTTGCCTGATGGAGTCCTATATCTGATGAAATGACTAGAGGGGAAGCCTAAACACAGAAAATTCAGTCAGCTCCTAGATGATTGGGAACGGGCTGCATATACGCAGTCTTATTTACATACAGCATTCTCCAGCGGCAAAAGTAAGATATGAATCTATAATACTCATCTGCTCTATCCACATGTGTGTGCAAATGGAATATCTGATGCAAGAAAAGAAACTCCTGATTCCTTCATTGTCATAATCAACACATTTATATTCAAGCTTCTTTTTATTCATCCCAAGTACTAGTCACCAGGAGGCTGAGCAGGACTCTCAACATTCTAAGTCTTGTTTTTCTCTGAAAAATAGGGATAAAACCCATTTCATCATCTAGTCTAAATATTCTGCAGATCATCGCTGAATGAGGAGAAAAATATGCCAAATTGAGTATTTTTCTTTTCGAACTTCGAGACTCAGAGAAAAATGAGCAGCACCCTCAAATCCAAAGAGAATTTAGGTTGAAAGTTGATTTAAGCAAATCATTTAAATTGGAGTGTCTAATCTACAAAATCTGAATAAGAAAAGACAAACAAGGCCATATTTTCCTCTCCAAGAAATAGGGGAAAAATGAGCAAATGATATGGCTTTATTTTCAGCAAATAAGGAAACAGTGGATCATCCATAGATAAGACATTCCTTAATTTGCTATTTATACATACATATATATTGACAGGAATCTGGAAAATACAGAAATTTGTAAATCTACAGGACACATTTTAGTAGATAATTTTAAGTGTAATACGAACAATGTTCCATTTTTCTCCCTGCTAAAAATGTCATGATAAAACAGTGAACAGCACTTTTCCTTTCTAATTAGGGAACACACGCTGTCTCTGCAGTGATCACAGGTCTCATTAGTGCCCGATGAGGTTTTGCTATCAATCACTTTAAGGAGAGACTGTGTACGGTCCCAGGTGCTTCATGTGCTTGCTTTAGAGTTGTTGCAATTAAAGTCTTTGTCTGCAATCTGATCTGTAGAAATTTGTGTTAGCATTTGGAATGTGATTTCTTTTTTCCTGAAGGTGTCGGGGGTGAGAACAGGGATCAGATATGTTAGGCAGAAGTGTGCTAAAATAGGAAGCAAGACATCTTATTTTTGACACATGGTATAATATATTTTCTATAGACAATTCACCGTGAAAAACTCAGTGTGATATTAAAACATTTACAAACTATGAAGAATCTTCAACATGCTTTCTCCATTAACGGTCTTCCTGTTCCTGAAGGAGAAAATAAACAAAGATTTTAATTACCTATGGATGTGTTAGCTGCTCAGTGGTGCCCGACTCTTTGCAACCTCATGGACTATAGCCCACCAGGCTCCTCTGTCCATGGGATGTTGATAACCTATTCTGTGCCTGGCATTGATTGTTTTCTTTTTGATTTTATATCATACTTAAGTAAAGTGAAGTAGAGAATGAAAGGCATTATCTTTGTCTTTGTTCTACAACAATCATCAAATTCATTTCGCTGGTAAACTGAGAGCTAAGCAAAAGAACCAAATATATTTGAACACTTTGTTGAAACTGTCCACTATCAGAAGTAAATACAGTCTCAATCAGCTCAGTTCAGCCGCTCAGTCATGTCTGACTCTTTGCAACCCCAAGGACTGCAGCAGGCCAGGCCTCCCTGTCCAACACCAACTCCCGGAGTTTACTCAGACTCAGGTCCATTGAGTTGGTGATGCCATCCAACCATCTCATCTCCTGTCATGCCCTCCTTCTCCTGCCTTCAATCTTTCCCAGCATCAGAGTCTTTTCAAATGAGTCAGTTCTCCACATCAGATGGTCAAATCTATTAAGAGTTTCACCTTCAGCATCAGTCCTTTCAATGTATATTCAGGACTGATCTTTAGGATGGACTGGCTGGATCTTCTTGCAGTTCAAGGGACTCTGAAGAGTCTTCTCCAACACCACAGTTCAAAAGCATCAAAAATACAGTCAAAATCAACATATTTTAATCCAAGAGATTCTCAGAGGCACATTATGAACACATTTTAAGTATTTTTTAAGGTATAAGTAGAATTACATGGTTGTGGTTTAGTCACTAATTCACATCTGACTCTTACAACCCCATGGACGATAGTCTGCAAGGTTCCTCTGTCCATGGGATTTCCCAGGTGAGAATATTAAAGTGGGTTGCTATTTCCTTCTCGAGGGGATCTTCCTGACCCAGGGACTGAATCCAGGTCTCCTGCATTGCAGGCAGTCTTTTCCATTACAGGTGGATTCTTTACAGTTTGAGCCATCCGGAGAAGACCTAAATAGCATTATAAATGTATTGATTTGACTTTCACATTAAATGTAATTTTCTAGAAAGCAGGAGCTTTATCTTTTTCAACTTTGTATTTTTCAAAGTACTTATGACTATAGTTTTCTTATGCATTTAGTTAATTAAGGCTATATGTGGTAAATGCTGAATAAATGTTTACTGAAGGAAAAAATATCTCTTCATATGTGGCAGAAATATCCTAGTGTGACGTCAGTGATTCCCACCTCCTGATGCACCATCCCCTTGAGAGCAAGTAGATCCTGAGACCTGCTTCTAATCAATAGATAATGCAAAGGTGATACATGTTTTCCCATGATTAGGTTAAATGCTCTGAGACATCATTGAGAGCGCTCTTGCTGGTTTGGTGTGTTTAGCAGCTATTTTGTTTTTTGTTTTTTTTATATAATTTTTTTTTTATTGGAGGCTAATTATTTTACAATATTATATTGGTTGCTTTTGCCATACATTGACATGAATCTGCCCCGCGTGTACATGAGTTCCCCTTCTTGAACCCCCCTCCCCTCCCTCCTCCCCTCATCCTCCCTCAGTGTCATCCCCGCACACCAGCCCCAAGCATCCTGTAATCCAAAAGTCTACATGCAATAAATTCTGGAGAGGGTGTGGAGAGAAGGGAACCCTCTTACACTGTTGGTGGGAATGCAAACTAGTACAGTTTGCATGGAGAACAGTGTGGAGACTCCTTAAAAAACTGGAAATAGAACTGCCATATGATTCAGCAATCGCACTCCTGGGCATACACACCAAGGAAACCAGAATTGAAAGAGACACGTGTACTCCAATGTTCATCATAGCAGCTATTTTGAAATCCATGGAGCAAGAAACTACAGGTAACCTCTGGGACCTGGGCAGACTCCAGTCCATGCAGCAAAATATCAGCCTCAGTCATATATGGTTACTGCAAAAATCACCAAACATAACATGCCTTTTAGTAATTTAAAAGACAGTTTAGGCCTTAACAAAATGTCTTCCTGTAAAGCTAAATTATTCCTGACCCTTCTCAAGAAATAAATCACAGGACTTTTAGAGTTTAGGCTCCAGAGGTTGCAAACACATGCTCACAAGATAGGGAATATAAACGAGCAAAGCAGGGCTGCTGTGGGAAACATGTTACTGCAAGGGCTGCCTAAATGGCCACTGTTATCAAGCCTCAGTGTTAGACAAATCTAATAAGGAACACAAGAACGGTGGCTCATTGGAGAGCCACACCATCATCTAAATGGGTCAGCAGCTTCTTGACTTCAGATGTTGGTTGGTCCCAAGGTCTTGGTCCCTGGCTCTCGTAATTTTTTTTTTTTCAAAAGACACCAAAAACATGAATTATTATTAGGAAAAACATCATCTGTTCTCTAAACATTGAAAAATTAATTATTATAAGTTTTTAAGTCCTGCCTAGATAAAGAGGCACTGGTCAAATAACACATGCCCTCTGCTTTAATCCAAGCTCTTATTTCAGAGTCTAGGAAAGAAAGACCCAGTATGGGTAAATTAGATAAAAGATCCTACAATTAGGAAATAGAATATTTGGTAATTATAACTCCAACTCATTCACCTAGCAACTACAGTATAAAACTAGAAATTAAGAATTCACATGCAATCCTTTTTTAGTATAAATTATAAGTTTTTATCAGTTGACGGAATGAAGCAGGGTACAGATGGTTTTAGAGTGAAAATGACATGCTTATGAGGTTAAAGGACTCTTTTTTTTTTTTCTTTATTTAGACATTCAAAAGACAAAGACAAAATAAGTGCAAAATCCAGTCTAGGCATGGCAAATCACTATTTACCAGTCATGTGCAATTTTAACATAGTTTTAAATATTCATGCACACTCCAAAGTGAGACTGTCAGCTTCTCCTTTGTCTGAATCACACAGCCTTCCACTGACAGAATGAAATGTCAAATCATAGCTGGGCTGCTTGGGATACAGCCAATGAGAGGATTCACAGGAAAGGTATTCCTCCCCAGGGTTCCTAAGAAGTAATGGGGCAAAAGAAACCTCTCAGCCAGTCTCAGTGGACAGAGCCACTCAAGCTTTCACTGAGCACTAGCTTTGATTTATGAGTTGGTGGCATATGGCTCAGATTTCAGAAAGTCTGATCACTTCAGGGATAATTGCCTAAGTGTGAAAGTGTGGATGATCAATAACATTATTTTGTCTTGGGTGGTCAATCGGTACACACATTCATATGATTTACAACTCACACAAACAGACTGGCAAATACACTCAGAGTGCCTAACAATGTGCAAGATTAAAAAGGGTAAGGGTTGTATCAGGAGCAGCTTTTCCTTCTCAGGGAGTCAGAGGATTTTCAGATGTGTATTATGTGTTTATTTAGTATAATATTAAAACGTTTGAAAATGCAACTTAAGTCATTATTTATATAAACTGAGGGAGTAGTAACATAGTTTAAATAGTGACTAAAAAGGCATTTGGGTTTTGCTTTGGGGTGCATTACCAAATTTTTCACTCATCACATGTACTCAGCTAATTCTTACTGCAGGGGTGAGTGACTGAGCAGCTCTAGAGAGAAAGTGGAGGCATTGGGAAAGTAGCCAAACATATCTTAATTTGATTGGTTTATACCTTCATTCATTTAAAAAAAAAAAGATTGGGGGCTATTGACATGTCCTTTGAAGACCATTTCATTCAAATGCAGGGCACTCTCCACAGCCCTACAGCCTCACAATAAATAAATTACACTTTTCTTTATATTAAAAATTTTTTAAAGTAATGTATACACAAGGCTCAAAACAAACATGAAAACTAAAAGAGAAAGCCTTTCTTTGAAAGGCAATCAATAACTGTCATACTTTTATGATCCACTATTTCTGCTGGCAAAAGAAAAACAATTTTAACTCTGGTAATTATTTCTTTTTCAGGTGTGATGTTGAGAAATCTACAAATATTCAAAGAAAATCCTACACCATTATTTCCAGGTGTATTAATTGTCACATATAACTTATTGACTTTGTGCTATGATAAATGAGATAAAACTGACTCCCTAGCAGGACCACTCTTGCTTCATAATTGGGTAGGTGTATTCGACCCTCATTCTAGTTCTCTTTGTGGAGTAACATTTAAAGGCTTAGAGGTACAAGGTTCAAATAGTAGCACAATTTTCTTCACGGGATGTCTTTTATTTCACTGCCAAGGATTCTGCTACTTCAGACATCAGGATTTGGGATTCTACAGAGGTATTTAGATGTTGAAACCAAAAAATATGATTGAAGACATGGGCTGAAAACTCAATATTGACTGTTACAGTCTCCTTTCTTTTGTGTGTCCTAGTTTGAACACCAAGCAACCCATTCTGGAAATGTTTTAAGGATTGCATGACCTATAATTTTAAGTAATGCATTTTAGTTACAGACTCATGATCTCTATAACTTCTTGATTTCTTACTTTCTTATTTGTTCCATCTTCACTCTTTCTCTGTTTGATTGATTGACTGATTGAAGTCGCTCAGTCGTGTCCGACTCTTTGCGACCCCATGGACTGTAGCCCACCAGGCTCCTCCGTCCATGGGATTCTCCAGGCAACAGTACTGGAGTGGGTTGCCATTTCCTTCTCCAGGGCATCTTCCCGACCCAGGGATCGAACCCGGGTCTCCCGCATTGCAGGCAGATGCTTTAACCTCTGAGCCACCAGGGAAGCCCAGGTTACCCTTTCAGTTACTGTACCTGTAAGACGAACTTGCTTCTGTCTCACTGTTTAGTCATTTGGTTATTATCAACCAGATTTCTCTGCCTACGATAATCTCACTTCATTTCTCTCCACACATTTAGATATGATGTAGCAGAAAGCACTGGCTACCAAGAACTGACAACCTGATTTCCACTTCTTGATTTGAATGTGTGCATCTTCCCGACCCAGGGATCGAACCCGGGTCTCCCGCATTGCAGGCAGATGCTTTAACCTCTGAGCCACCAGGGAAGCCCAGGTTACCCTTTCAGTTACTGTACCTGTAAGACGAACTTGCTTCTGTCTCATTGTTTAGTCATTTGGTTATTATCACCCAGATTTCTCTGCCTACGATAATCTCACTTCATTTCTCTCCACACATTTAGATATGATGTAGCAGAAAGCACTGGCTACCAAGAACTGACAACCTGATTTCCACTTCTTGATTTGAATGTGTGTGTGGGACACATCTAGAAAAAGAAAGGATTGAATTAAACGAACCATAAGCCCTAAGCATGTGCCTACTTGATTCACGCAGTGGTTAGTGTCGTGGCTCTCAGAGCTGACACTTGGTCCATATGTACCCACTGTGGCCATGACAGTTATTTAGGCCAGCTTCTGTTCTGTTCTTGAACTTCGCTGGTGGTTCAAATGGTAAAGCATCTGCCTACAATGCAGGAGACCCAGGTTCAATCCCTGGGTTGGGAAGATCCTCTGGAGAAGGAAATGTCAACCCACTCCAGTACTCTTGCCTAGAAAATCCCATGGACGGGGTAGGCTACAGTCCATGGGGTTGCAAAGAGTCAGACACAACTGAGAGACTTCACTTTCACTTTTCTGTTCTGATTAAGAAGTGCCTAATAAGAATAATTTATTCACCCAATAAATATTTACTGAGTTGTTATTCAGAGCAAGGTAACTGCTAGGCTTGAAAGTGAAAGTCACTCAGTTGTGTCCGACTCTTTGCGACCCCACGGACTATACAGTCCATGGAATTTTCCAGGCCAGAATACTGGAGTGGGTAGCCTGCCCCTTCTCCAGGGGATCTTCCCAGCCCAGGTATCAAACCCAGGTCTCCCGCATTGCTGGAAGATTCTTTACCAGCTAAGCCACAAGGGAAGCCCTTTCCTAGGCCTGACTTTTTATCAAATAAAATACACATTCTAAATCAGAGTCCTGACTCTGCTAGCATTCTAATGTGTGACTTTGGCCAACCCATTTAAAATAGCTGGTTTTCAGTTTACTCATTTGCAAAATGGAGGATATTCAAAGCTCCTTCTGTTCAATTGATCTATGAATCATTTACGATTACATGAATTAGTGGGATAAACTTTTTATAGTTACAAGTAAAGGAAGTAAGTAACATTTTTATAAAAGCGTATGTTAGTTTAAATTATACATAAAGATGAATAAAGCCAATTTCATGGGGGCAAGCCAGTACAGCTGTTTATTCTCTGAATGAATGTCTAATTATCTATCTAATCTCATTTTCCAGTTTCTAGCCATATTTATATTCTCAGCTGTGATTATACTTTTGGTCTTGAGAGAGATTTTGCTTTGATAGAGCAAAATATAAATTATAATCTAGGAAATAAATAATTCCCTTGAACTCTGCCAACAATTCCACTCGTTCTTCAAAGCTCTAGTTAGATTCTAACTCCTTAGCAAACAGATGAGCATATACTCTGGGCCGGGTCTGTGTGAGCTACCTGGCACACCAAAATGTGTCAAAAATTATCCCCAGCTTCAAACAGTTTAGAATACAGCCAGGTGACAAGTACAAAATTCTAACATAACTGCAAATGGACATGATCTTTGGAGTCCCTCCGTTAGTGGCTTTGAAGGAGCCACCACTGTGGGGTTTCACAAAGGGCTGTCAAAGGAGATGGGATATACATGTGCTTGATTAAACAAAACAAAAAAATCAGAAGAGAATATATACCCAGACAGTAATAAATACATATATACATACATGTATTATTTCAATTAAAAATCAAAAGCTAATATGTATAGATAGATATTATATATATAATACTTCTGTAAACATGTGTTTATAGGTGTGTGTATGTAGGGTGAGTGAAGAGAAATGAGAACCCATTCTCATCATTAAATTTAGAAAGATATAAAGTGCTTAGAACACACCTAGCTTATGTAAAGGGCAATAAAGGATGAGCTAGCAGATTGTAGGAGGAACACTCTAATGCTGAGAAAGGCCAGTTTGGCTGTGACAGTGAGCAGTGATTACTCAGCTTCCTAAGACTCCGAGCCCTGACTCTCTTGCCCCTCTCACCAGGCACACTTGCCTAGTAGACCCTCACTGGATAAGGCTGAACACGGGTGAGCATACGATGTGGCTAGGACAATCAAAGTGCTTCACCCACTTTACTGTTTTTGTTGATCCCTCAAGAGGCTAGTGGCCTTCGCTTGTGGCTCAGCTGGTAAAGAATCCACCTGCAATGGGGGAGCCCTGGGTTCAATCCCTGAGTGGGAAGATTTCCTGGAGAAGGGAAAGGCTACCCACTGCAGTGTTCTGGCCTGGAGAATCCCATGGACCGTATAGTCCATGGGGCTGCAAAGAGTTGGACACACCTGAGTGACGTTCACTTTCGCGTCACTTTCACTTTCAAGTGGCTAGTAACATTGACTGTGCCAGAACTTGCCTCTGAAATTCTCTCAAGTCTGTTACTCCCTTACTTCTGCCACCAGTACAAAAGTACCAATTTCTCATGCAAAAACAGAAAAGAAGATCATTTATGGGAAGAGATTTTGTTTCCTCTCAGGAAATAGTATCTTTGAACGCAGTAAGGGAACACCGGAGAGTAGAGCAACAAAGACTATGTAGGACTTTAAAGTAATTTAACCTCAAAAAATATCTACAATCATGCTTTTAACATAAAATCTACAGAATGAATTTTGAAATTTAGAAGAGTATTTTTTCCTGTGAAAATTTTCTTAGAATTGTAATAGTATACAGTTTCTGACTCGTGGTTTTTAAAAGCTAGTTGAAGATGCAATTTCACTGTCATGTGAAAACCTAGCATTTGCTTAATTTAAATGTATATATTCTTTGCAAACTCTCCTTAACAAATTCTTTTATAGCACGTGTCTCTTAAGAAAGTGCAGTAATACTTGCTAGAAGATAAAACCCTCTTGTTCTGTTCTTCATTTTCTCAGTCATCCACATAGAGTAATCATGTTTAAATTTTTTTTTCTGAAAGAAAATGATGCTTTTTACAATCCTGAATCTGATAATAGCATAAAGAATTAGCCTTTCATAATTTGTAAGGAAAGACAAAAGGAGGAGTGTTTTTACACTGTAAAGAACAAAACTTCAGACATATTGTCCTTCATGGGACAAATCTCAAAACCTTTCAAGAAGCAATTAAGCAAGGTATGCTTGAATATGCTGTGCCATGAAAATGCTGAATTAAAAATCCATGGCATATCCCCATTTCACTGCAGGTGAAGGCTGCTGCTTCGCTTCTAATGAAGTATCCTCTATCAAAAGGCTTTCAGCCAAAAGTAATAGTCCTTTCTCTGGCTGCAGATGTTCAGCAATAGGCATTATCTGAGTCAGCAGGGAAGCTGTTCACCAGATTTTAGAGAGAGATGAATATTATAATAAAGACCTGTCAGTCTTGCAGTCACAATTTCAATTCAGCCCTGACCCAGAAGCAGGAAATCCACCTGCAGAGTCTTGGTTCCCCTCTGGCTTCCTTCTCAGACTTGAACTATTTCTGCATACCATTTCCACTGTGATTGCCACTAACCAGTTCATTTCTGCGGAAGAAGCGTCCTTAATGCCAGCAGTCCCTTCATGTTTGGCCTCTGTCTTCAGTTGCTTGAAGACATAATTTCGTGTCTTCACAACAGCCATACTAGTCTTTGTGCTGTTAATTATGTAGATTTTATTAAGGAATATGTATTAGCAGTGAACTTGACACGCTTATTATTAGTTTTTGCAGCCATGTAACTGACCCATGCCTTTTGATTTGCAGAAGTGGAAATAAAGATAAAGTAAGATGAACACATTAAAAGAATGAAAAATAGATATAGAATTATACCCTTGAATTAGGAGATTTGCTGACTAGACCAGAACAAAACCTGTTGTAAAATGAAAGGATGTGGTAGGACCTCGTTGTAATTACTGCTATGAAAAGATTACCGAAAAAAATCAGAGAGACTATCCAAAGTGATCTGAATAAACCAGCAGTGACCCTTGCTAAGCCCACCAACCAAAAAAAGGAAAAAGGAAAAATAAGCCAGAACAGTCAAGTCCTACTAGTTAAAGTGCTTTTAAGCCCTCACCAGCTAAGACACTGGCCTCAGTCCCCAAAGAAAAGCAAGGATCCTGATGTTTACAATGTTATAATTACTCATCAAAGCATAGATAGGCTGTAGCCTTGTGCTGAACGCCTTTCAGCCTGTAAAAATCTGGGGACCTGTCTGGAGGAGGTGTTATCACCAAATCTGAGAAGGTGCTGCTTTTCTGCATTTCCTTCCCAGTTTTCCTGAATTTGTAAAAGTCATTCACCCTCGGTTTCTCCAACTGCACATCAGGGAAATAGCAGCAGCTACTAACCCAATTCATGGGGATAGATGAGTTTTTAACGAGACAATATTTACATAGTGTTTTGAGCTTCTAGGGAAACTGCTATATAAATACTATTCTCAGGGTAATATTAACACATTCTATTGAATAAAATGAGGGCTTTTATTAAAGATAGCTAGCAAGAAAAATGGTCCTTCTGCAAAAGAGAAAAAGGCTATCAGAGGATCACCCCTGAAAACATCAATCTGTCCTCTTTCTCATATTTCTGTCTTAGTATGGATGACAAACGGGGAGTAGGTAAGAACAGATGAAGTTCAGAGACGGCTCACCCGACCTAGGAATACAGTTACATCCAGGAATTTATTAATACATTGGATTTGACTTCTCAACAAGGAAAGGGACATTTCAGGCTTCTTATTTAAAGTATAAGTTAGTAAATCAATAAATGAACACAAAAATACAATGGGAAAGGTAACTAAATTACTTTGATTTAAATCGCCTGTCTTTGGAATTCAGGCTGTTTCTTTGGGATTCATGCTGTTCGTTAAGGGCGAAGTTGAAGAGTGAGATGAGACAGGGAGACAGACCGTGTGCTACAGATGGAAAAGCAAGCTTTAGTGGCCACAGCAGTAACTCACAGGGCTTCCCAGGTGCTGCCAGTGGTAAAGAACCTGCTTGCCAATGCAAAAGACACAAGACATGCGGTTCGATCCCTGGGTTGGGAAGATCCTCTGGAGAAGGGCGTGTCAGCCCATTCCAGTATTCATGCCTAGAGAATCCCGTGGCAGAGGAGCCTGGCAGGCTCCCAAAGAGACTGACATGACTGAAGCAACTTAGTATGCACGTACACAGTAACTAACACACACGTTACACTTCACAGTTAATCAACAGCCCAATATCATTTATTCCACCAAACAGTCTTTGAAGTCAGCACTAATGATCCTCTCTATTACTTTTCTAGGGCTGCCATAACAAAGTACCATAGACCACATGGCTAAAGCAACATAAATTATATCGTCACAATGCTGGAGGCTAGAAGTCAGATGTCAAGGTGTCAGTAGGGTGATTTCATCTGAGTCCATTTTCCCTGGTTAGTAGATATCTGTCTTCTCTTTCAGTCTCCACATGGTATTTCTGGGTCCCTATGTCCTAATCTCCTCCTTAGAACCCATCCTAATGCCTTCACTGAATCTGAATTATCGCTTTAAAGGTCGTATTTCCAAATATACAATGGTCCTCCCTTATCTGCAGGTGAAATGTTCTAAGACTCCCAGCTGATGCCTGAAACCACAGATGGTACTGAATGCTATATTGTATATTGCCTGTTTTCCTATACTATCTATATCTATATATATATATACTATATATATATATACACTATCCTATACTATAGCTATGATAAATTTTAATTTACAAATTAGGCACAGTAAGAGATGCACAGCAACCAATAACAAAATAGAACAATTATAACAACATACTGTAATTAAAGCTATGTGAATGTGGTCTTTTTCTCTCTCAAAATATCTTATTGCACAAATTTAAAATTCGATACATGTTCTATCTTAACTAAGCACTTTTAAGTGTCCATAACTCTTGCATCTTAAGGTGTGACAGCAAAACGAGCATGAATTTCTTCTTCCTTCTTCACAATTTCACAGAAGAATCATTCTTACCATATAGGTTAGCAACCACAGCAAAAAAAAAAAAAGCAAATCTTTTTTTCTTTAAGTTGAATACTTTCACCTTTTCCCTTAAGGAAGCACTTTGTGGTTTCTCTTTGACATATCCAAATTGCCAGCATCACAAATCTTGTGCACTGGGGCCATCATCAAGCAAAATAAGGATTTTTTGAACACAGGAACTGTGATACCACAATGCTCATCTGATCTAAGATAACAGCTAAGTGTCTAACAGGATATGCTGGACAAAGAGATGACTGATGTCTCGAGGGAACAGAGCGAGACTAAGCAAGATTTCATCAGGCTACTCAAAATTTCACAGAATTTTAAACTCATGAATTGTTTATTTCTGGAATTTTCCTTTTAATATTTTCAGATCCCAGTTGAACGTGGGTAACTGAAACCTCAGAAAGTAAAAGTGCTAATAAGGGAAGACTAGTTACATTCTGAGCTGCAAGGGGGCTAGGATCTCAACAAAGAAACTTGGGAGAAAGGTGGGCACAACTCAGACTATAATATTTGCTTTTAATGATGAAGAAGGTAAAGGAAGATAAGTGATTTTTAAAAGGCCATAGACCATTTAAACGCAACTACATGGTGGTTTGGGTTTGAGTTCTGAGTTCTGACTCCTGAATCCTCACTCTTACGGAATGGGAGGAGTACAAGAGTCTAAGTGTGGGAGAGCAGCACAAGTAAGAAACGGTCTTATACGTCTCCCAGAAACAGACTCATTCAGCTGAAGTCATTTGTAAAAACCTAATCACTGCAGATGGTGACTGCAGCCATGAAATTAAAAGATGCTTACTCCTTAGAAGGAAAGTTATGACAAACCTAGCTGCTAAGCTAAGTCGCTTCAATCGTGTCCGACTCTGTGTGACCCCATAGATGGCAGCCCACCAGGCTCCCCCTTCCCTGGGATTCTCCAGGCAAGAACACTGGAGTGGGTTGCCATTTCCTTCTCCAATGCATGAAAGTGAAAAGGGAAAGTGAAGTCGCTCAGTCATGTCCGGCCTTCAGCGACCCCATGGACTGCAGCCTTTCAGGCTCCTCCATCCATGGGATTTTCCAGGCAAGAGTACTGGAGTGGGGTGCCATTGCCTTCTCCAATTACAAACCTAGATAGCATATTAAAAAGCAGAGACATTACTTTGCCAATAAAAGTACATCTAGTCAAGGCTATGATTTTTACAGTGGTCATATATGGATGTGAGAGTTGGACTATAAAGAAAGCTGATCCTCAAAGAACTGATGCTTTTGAACTGTGGTGTTGGAGAAGACTCTTGAGAGTCCCTTGGACTGCAAGGAGATCCAACCAGTCCATTCTAAAGGAGATCGGTCCTGGGTGTTCATTGGAAGGACTGATGATGAAGTTGAAACTCCAGTACTTTGGCCACCTGATATGAAGAGCTGACTCACTGGAAAAGACTCTGATGCTGGGAAAGATTTAGGGCAGGAGGAGAAGAGGACGACAGACAATGAGATGGTTGGATGGCATCACCGACTCAATGGACATGAGTTTGAGTGGACTCTGAGAGTTGGTGATGGACAGGGAGGTCTGGCGTGCTGCAGTTCATGGGGTTGCAAAGAGTCAGACACGACCAAGCGACTGAACTAAACTGAACTGAAACCACTTTAAGAAAAAAAGAAGTTATGTATTATTCTTTGCAATTCCACAAATATCCCTAAACAAATAAAAAGAGAAACTTCATAAGTGCTAGAATTGAACAGAAATTATACCCACATTATTAGATACTTGATAATATATCTCATTGATTATGACTTATCTCAAGTTTTTGAAGTTAGCTGTAGAATAGTCTATAAGAATAACTAGGGGAGATAGTGGGGGATGGGAGGAAAGATTAATTGGAGATGGTAGTGGTAAGTTTTCATTATCCTTGCTTTGTTCTATGACACATAGAATTGAGAATTACTTCTTTTGTTTTCCAACTCCATGCTCACTTCATAGTTGTCATATTTACATGTGTTGTTATAAGCTTTTACCCCAATAAAAAGAGTTGACATTTCCATCTCTTTCTTCCACCACTCCTGACACAAGACTTATGAAGGTATCTATTGGAGGGATCCACAGATCTAGACAGAGTTTATTAGCCACATGTCTCAGAAAAAAGAGCAGAAATGGCCAAAAAGAGAGTGAAGGCAAGGAGACCAGATAGCAGTTTTAATAGCAGTTAATTGGACTTCATTCTCTCAAACATTCTTTACTCATTTTGAAAAGGCTTCCCTGGTAGCTCAGCCGGTAAAGAATCCACCTGCAATGTGGGAGACCTGGGTTCGATCCCTGGGTTGGAAAGATTCCCTAGAGAAGGGAATAGCTACACAGCTACCAGCTCCAGTATTGTGACCTGGAGAATTCCATGGACTCTATGGTCCATGGGGTCACAAAGAGTCAGACACAACTGAGTGCCTTTCACTTTCACTTTACTTATTTTGAAAGATGAGCCCTCGTTACATTTTTTTTTTTCATATGTGCTATCTCAGTAAGCTTTTAGCAGGTAGTCTAGACTTCCCTGGTGGCTCAGATTGTAAAGCATCTGCCTACAATGTGGAAGACCCAGGTTCAATACCTGGGTCAGGAAGATCTCCTGGAAAAAGAAATGGCAACCCACTCCAGTATTCTTGCCTGGAAAATCCCATGGACAGAGGAGTCTGATGGGCTACAGTCCAAGGGGTCTCAAAGAGTCAGACACGACTGAGTGACTTCACTTTCACTTTATATCATTTTTATTCATTTTATCTTAGAAAATCTTGGGGGAAAAAAGACATGCCTACCCTCTAGGCCAGAAAGACAAACCAGGCATTATCAGACCAGTCTCTACTTTTAAGCTGACCCCTACCAAGTTGCTGAGACTTACTTATTCACCTCTAACTTGCAAATAACATTAATAACAC
Source organism: Moschus berezovskii (assembly GCF_049115385.1). NCBI lineage: Eukaryota > Metazoa > Chordata > Mammalia > Artiodactyla > Moschidae > Moschus > Moschus berezovskii. Next base: position 13,688,052 of record NC_142467.1, read on the forward strand.
TGGCAGGGGCAGGCCAGCCTCATGGGGATACAATCACACAGGGCTCCACTTTTAGAGACACCCCATGCTTGGTTTAATGCTCTGTTATCTTGGTCTTAAAATACTTAATTGTTTTAAAATAAGGAGACTTGAAATTTTTTTAATTGGAGGGTAATCGCTCTACAATGCTGTTGATTTCTGCCATACAACAGTGTGAATCAGGCATAAGTATATATAACCCCCTCCTCTACCTATCTTACAAAACCTTAAAAACTGCTTTGTAAACAAAAAAGTGTTCCAAATATGTAAGTTAAATCAAAGTTCGTTTTCACTGTATGAGGTTGGAGTAGTGAGGAAGTACCTTCAAATGAGATTGGTTGGGAAGACAAAGTCGAGAGAGGGAATCAGCAGACTTGGCGTCTCAACCTGGCTTCCCTCTCACCTGCGGGCGATTTGGGTAAAGCATTTCACCCCCTCATATCCCAGTTACCTCATCTGAATACTGATGATTTTCAGTTCTCTTCTCTGGTATACATTAGTGCCATCTGGGGAGATTTTTAAAAATACAAGTTCTTGGGTCTGACCCCCAGGAACTCTGATTAAACTGCTCTGGGTGGAACCCCAGGTAGACCTTAAGTATTGACATATTTTTCATCTTTCCCCACCCACAAAGGTATTGACATTTTTAAAGTATCTAGATGGTAAGAATGTGGAGCAACTAGACAATGAGTGTAGATTAGTAAAAAATTTACTTTGGAAAATGAAAAGTGCATATGCTAAATTGAATATACACATATCCCATGGTCCAGCAATTCCATTCCTGGCTACATGGCCAACAAAACGCTTACATGTGTTCCACCAAAACATTCAAAAAGTCATATTTATGACTGCACTGTTTGCAATAGCCAAAAACTGAGGCCAACTCAAATGTCCATCAAAGTAGAAAAAATAAATAGCTGCATATACAAAAATTGAGCACTAGGTAACAATGAGAATGAACATACTTACTGACTCTTGCAAACACTAGTGAGCAGGAAAAAGGTAAAACCAAACAAATATTAAAAAAAATAATACACTATTATTCCATGGATGGAAACTTCAAAAATAATTATAAAAAGTTTAGAGTGTTCAAAGTCAGGACAGGGTTTCCTTCCATAGGGAGGCAATGATTAAGAGAAGAAAGTGGGGCTTCTGAGAGCTAGGACTGTTCTATTTCTCACCCTGGTAGTGGTTACATGGGTATATATACCTTGAAAAAATTAATCGAGCTACACATTAACGATTTGTACATTCTATTTCTAAAACCATGTATTCAGTGTACTAACGCATATATATGGAATTTAGAAAGATGGAAATGATAACCCTGTATACGAGACAGCAAAAGAGACACAGATGTATAGAACAGTCTTTGGGACTCTGTGGGAGAGGGTGAGGGTGGGATGATTTGGGAGAATGGCATTGAAACATGTATATTATTATATGTGAAACAAATCGCCAGCTCAGGGTCGATGCATGTTACAGGATGCTCGGGGCTGGTATGCAGGGATGACCCAGAGGGAAGATAAGGGGAGGAGGGAGGTGGGAGGGGGGTTCGGGAGGGGGAACTCATGTACACCCGGGGCAGATTCATGTCAATGTATGGCAAAACCAACCAATATAATGTTGTAAAATAATTAGCCTCCAATAAAAAAAAAACTATAAAAAATAATAATAAAAAAATAAAAACAGAAAAAAATAAAATAAAATAAAACCATGTATTCATTATATTTCAACAATAAGTTAAAATGAAAAATGCCTAATGTAATTTTAATGTACAGGCAAGATGGAGAACCACAGGACTAGATACCTATGAGCCCCTTAACAACACTGAACATTTTCGTTAGACTTTTCTCAGACCTTTATCCCTGTTAAGGGCACTAGTAACGCCCTTCATGCTTTGCTGATATGTTATTTTTTCCCTATTGTCACAAATTCACCTTCAACATGAAAAGGTCTGTCTAGATGCTTGTACTACAAGCTGTTTAATCTGGTGGTCAAAAGGTCAGTGATTCAATATTGCACAAACTATTTGATCATGGAACAAATATTTCTTTATACCCAGGTGTTTATTCTCCCATTTTTTCAGTTTACATTTAATAGATAATCAATAAAGAGAGAGAAGGAGGTCTTGGAAGCAATAACTGATGCCCTGGGCTCCTGCAAGCACGCTGTGATGAAGAGAGCAGTGTGTGTTCTCCATCTCATCCAGTTATCCTGCAGATTGACTGTCTCTTCAGCATCTCAAGGCAGCAAAAACAGGCAGCCTCTTTACTCTCTGACAGGAAACAGCATGTTGGAGAAACCTATTCTTCAACCCAGCAAAAACACCTAATAGAATTCAGACCTGATTTATCAACAAAGCATTTATCCTGCTTCTTCCATGCCCTGTGGCTTCAAGCACCCAGTCGACACATGCAAGTCAGGTAATAGTACGTTGCTGACATCATACCCGTTCAGCCTCTTGTACATTAGAACAAAGAGTACAAAAGAGGTACGTGGATACGATCACAAACATAAAGTCTCCATTTTCCCAGAAAGCAATCAGAACCCCAGAGTACTCAGCTGAACTGCCTCTCATACCATCAGGGAGACCCAGTTCCATCCAGTTCCACCCCAGTCCTTCCTGAGATCCATAGACCCAGAGACAATTTGGAGCAACCACACTCATGACCACAGTGTGAGTTTTATGTATTTTCTTCGGAACAAAGGATGCTGATAAAAGTGCATCCACTGTGGCACATTGTTAGTGACGTAATTTTTTATAGACTCAAAGGGATGGGAGTAAGAAATGAGGCTTGTGGGTGATTACATTTTACACTTTACTCTGTTCAGTATCAGGGTAGCAGAGGTGGTATTTACATGGTATTTAAAGAAAAGGGAATTGCCTCTAAGGCAGTAGTGTTTAGAGTCCTATGCCCGTTCAAGAGGAAAAGAAACCCATTTTTACATACTCAAGCTGCTAAGATTAACTGAAAGCAGTAAGGAATGTAATAAAAATAATTTATTATTTACCTTTTTTTTTTTTCAAATCAATTAGGTTGAAGTCTCAAAATGTGATAAGATTTCTTGGAGAAACTGTCTACCTAGTTTGTAAACTTTGTATATACTTTTTCTAACCAAAGTTTCAATTAAACAATCTTTCAACCAATAAAACGATGTTCTTATTTCTTAAAATTGTTAACACTTATAATAAAAATGCATATAGGTTAAATATAGATTAAATAAAGAAAAATTCTCTCTCCCTCACTCTTTCTCTCTTAAAATATGTATATTCCAAAGCAAGTAAAAGAAATTTCAATATTGCTTATTTTTTATTTGTATTTATGAACTTATAATTCTACTTAACTAAATAAGTATCGGGTAAAGTCTATTGCACTGATTTTAAATCATTTTTTTAATCAGATTCAATATCACTGGATCACATTGTTGTTCTTCATGGATTAAATATTCACTGAATAGCTACTATTTACTAATAGGAGATAGGAAAAAGTCTAATCAAAGTCCTTGCTTTAGGGTACTTAGAGTCTCTAATGGGTAAAACAGCAAAGCAATGATATGATACACACAGAGAATGCTGTAATAGTCTAACCTTAATGTGACTCTAGATAGTTAGGGATAGATTTGTCAACTAGATTTTAAAGAGTGGGTCAGCTCAGGTAATCGGAGGGTGTTGCAGAGAGAGAGAAGAGCAGGAACAAAGTCACAAAAGAGTGTTCCACCAGAAGTGGTGTATGAACAACCTGAATCGTAATCCCTTAAGAAAATGAAACTGTTAGCCACAACCCTACTTCAAGGTCACTTCGAGTAAACCTGTTCTAAGGCTAAGGATGAACATTTTTAAGAGCATATCAAACAAACTAGTGTCAAGAATAGAACGCAAATAATGCATTCACGTTAAAGATTAATATAGAGAAAGATGGGCTTCCCAGGCGGCTCAGTGAGTAAAGAATCTGCCTGCAGTGCAGGAGATGCGAGTTCCATCCCTGGGTCGGGAAGATCCCTTGGAGGAGGAAATGGCAACCCACTCCAGCATTCTTGCCTAGAGAATCCCATGGACAGAGGAGCCTGGCAGGCTATAGTCCATAGGGTGGAAAAGAGTTGGACACGACTAAAGCAACTTACTACACATGCACGCACAGAGAAAAATAGAAGAGGCCTGGGAAAATGGCTTGAAATGGTAGACCTGGAAAAGAATGTGAACTTCTTTGAATAAAGAGTGTGGACTTTTTTTTTTTGTAAACAAGGAAACCTACTGAAATATTTGAGAAGAGTACTAACAAGGTCACAGTTGTGTTCACTGACTCAGCAGTGAGGTAAAGGACGGAGTGGATGAGCAGAGTGAGAGTCAGGGGGGTTACGATGGCTACTCCAATGGTCTAGAAACCAGGGAATATGTTCAGAGGTGGATGGCGGGGGGAGAAAGGGAAATGAATGGATATTGAGAAAAAGGAAAACAGACTGCAACATTCACAGCAGAAAACAGAAAGTTCTCAGGTCATTCCATCACCGTGTTCAGAGCACAATCCAGGTCATTCTCCGGCAACAAAATGGGGATGTTGCCCCTTATCTGGCTAAAATACCCTTTCTCCAAGTTGATTCTTCATCAATGGTAACTCCAGAATAGCTTAATTCCCCCTATATTTTAGATGAAATTTATTAAGAATCTCAGTCACTAAATATTTCTGCTCCTTTTTTTGAAAAAATTGAGATGGTTGAATTTTAAAGTATACAGTGAGTTAATTGGTACATTTATATATTGCAATATCAGTACTGCTAGGGCGTTAAGCTAACACATCTATCACATTCCATAATTATCACTTCTTCCTTGTGCTGAGAACAATTAAGATCTAGTTTCTAAATAACTTTAAACTTTTTAGTACAGTGGTGTTTACTGTTATCACTGTGCTGTGATTCTAGTCTCCAGTTCTATGCATCCAGTTTCTTTAGATTCCACACACAAGTGATATCATACAGTATTTGCCTTTGTCTGACTTATTTCACTTTAATAACAGTCCTCTACTTCCCTAAATCCTCCTCAAAATCATCCAAAATAAGTTCAAATCCAATAAAAAGCCCCTCCAAACTTCTCTCACTGAAATGCGTCTGAGGTTTTTCCTAGAATGTTTTCTTCTTTCTATAGCAAGCGAAACAGACCCAGCTTTGTTCTGACCACAAGTGTGCCCCCACTAAGAGTACCACTGAAAGAGAAAGAAGAGTTAGTAGAATGCCCTGATTTTAGACCTCTTGAACTTGAAGAGACAGCATGATATTCAAGAGAAAAACAGAGACACACGTGTTTATGCACCTCCAGCAGTGGAGGAGACATAAAGAGAGTTGGACCATAAAGAAAGATGAACACTGAAGATTTGATACTTTTGAATTGTGCTGGAGAAGAATCTTGAGAGTCCCTTGGACTGCAAGGAGATCAAACCAGTCAATCCTAAAGGGAACCAGCCCTGAATATTCATTGGAAGGACTGATGCTGAAACTAAAGTTCCAGTATTTGGCCACCTAATGTGAAGAGATGACTCACTGGAAAAGATCCTGATGCTGGGAAAGATTGAAGGCAAAAGGAGAAGGGGGTGGCAGAGGATGAGATAGTTAGATAGCATCACTGACTCAATGAATATGAATTTGAGCAAACTCCTGGAGATAATGGAGGACAGAGGAGCCTGGCATGCTGTAGTTCATGAGGTCACAAAGTGTCAGACATGACTTATCAACTGAACACCAACAAAACAAACTACTTATTAGGATGGTTACTAGCAAAAATATCAAGTGTTGATGAAGATGTGGAAATATTGAAACCTCTGTGCATTGTTAACGAGAATGTAAAATGGTGTGGCCCACTATGAAAAACAAAACAATATGGCCATTCCTAAAAATATTAAAAATAGAATAACCACATGATCTAGGAATTCCACTGCTAGGTACATACACAAGGAATTTAAAGCATAGTCTCAAAGACATATCTATTCCACATTCACAGAAGCTTTATTTACAATATCCAAGAGGTGGAAGCAACCCAAGTGTCAACTGACAGATGAATGGATAACAAAAATGTGGTATATACATGAAATTGAATATCATTTAGCCTTAAAAAGAAAACAGATTCTGACATGACATAACACAGATGCATGTTGAAAACATACTAAGTGAAATTGTCTGGTCACAAAAAAGGACAAATATTGTAGGATTCGACTTAGATGACATACCTTCAGTAGTGAAATTCACAGAGGCAGAAAGTAGAATGGCAATTTCCAAGGGCTGAAGTGGGGACTAAAGGGGTTTGTGTTTAATCGATACAGAGTTTCAGTTTAATATGATGAAAAGAGTTCTGCAGAATGGTTGCTCAGCAACGTGAATGTACTTAACACTACTGAACAGCACTCTTAAAAACAGTTAAGATGGTAAATTTTATGTCATGTAATACTTTACCACAATTAAAATTCACACATATACACACACACAACAAAACAATAGTGCATTACAAGAGAAAAAAATGAGTTGTGTCCACCAGAGGTCACCCTTACTCAGAGCTGGGCCAGCATCCAAAAAAAATGGCCCAATAGTAGGCAAATCTCTTCAGAGCAGCTATGGTTTTGTTTAGGGTGGTCAGTGAGGGTCAGACTGAATGAAGACAGTGGCCAACTAATGAGGGAAAAATTTGAATAACAGGAAAAACTGATGTCCTCAGAATGATTCCCCACATAAAAGAAGCAACCAGTTTAGGAACCTAAAACGTGAAGACCAGGGAGCTGAGGTTTATATATTAAAGCAGTCAGAAAGATGCGTGGGTATCAGAGAGAAAACATGGTACAAGAAAAAAGCCAAACATCAGAAGGAAGACTGTGAAGTTTAGAGAATTCCAAACCTCTGGAAGAAATAAAATGAATGATCAGGAAGTTCAGTTCAGTCGCTCAGTCGTGTCCGACTCTCCATAACCCCATGAATCACAGCACGCCAGGCCTCCCTGTCCATCACCAATTCCCGGAGTTCACTCAGACTCATGTCCACAGAGTCGGTGATCAGGGAAGCAAGACACAATTCTATGAGTGGAAGAGTACGTGATTAAGAACCCAGGAATAAGTCACATGTGACAGGGACTGTCAACTGGGTTCTCTACTCTGAACTAGCCCAAGGGTCTCTCTCCTTCCCCTCTGTTATGGGAGCTATGTATCTTCCTACTAGTTTGTCAGGCATATTCTGACGCATGGAGGAAAAAGATCAACATGTTTGGTGATTAGACGGTCCATGTTGGGCTTGGAGAGAACACATTCAGTATGTTGGTAGAATCTGAAGCTTTTTTTTTAATCACAAGAGATCAAAGAGTGGAGTGAAATGAAAAGTGGAAGGAACAGATAGTAATCATAGTTTTAAGAAAGCTGTTTTGAAAGGAAGGAGAGAAATAAGATGCTAATCTCTGAGGTTACCAGGGACAAGCATGAAAGACAGTGATGTCGTCTTTTCTTCTGTGGTAGACTGGAGGAAAACTCCACTCCCCAAGATATCTACACCATAAGCTAAGGATATGTTACCTCATATGGCAAAAGGGACTTTGAGGATGAGATTAAGGTTAAGGAACTTTAGATGGGGATATTATCTAGATGGACCAAATCTAATCACCTGAATCCTTAAAATTGGAGGATTCTTCCTGGATGGGTCAGAAATGCCATCTTGCTGACCCCTAGATGGCAAAATGGGAATGAATCGGAAAGCATCATGTCAAGATCTTATGCCATTTTTAAGACTTCAGCTTTACTCTAAGTCAAGCTTTACTTGAAGCTATTGGAAATAAGTTTTTGAACAAAGCAGTAACATGCTCCAAGTTAAATATGAAAAAATCACCGTGCATAGTATGTTGAAACTAATTGAGAGAAGGTGGCGAGGCAAACACTCAAGAAGCACTGAGAACTGGAGATAATGAGTGAGCCTGGAGGAAGTGATGAGGTTCTGGGGCTGACAGGTTTATTAATTGGTTGTAGTTTATGAAAGTGAAAAAGGCGTCAACAACAACTGCAAGATTTGGGGCCTGAAGACGTGGAACATAGAACTGATGACACAGGGAGGTCCTCACAAGATGATTTGTGGTCAGTTACCATTTGAGTCGAGGAAAACATTCCAAATCAGCTTGCCAAAGTCGAGGTTACTAGCCACACTCTTCCACTGCCCTCTCCATCGGCTCTGCCTTTGTGGCCTGCTTTCAGCCAGCCTTCTGCTCCAGACTCTCCATCATCTAAGCCCCACAAACTCCAAGGATGCAATCAAATCTTCTTAGTATTGCCTTCGTTCAGCTTAAAGATTGGAAGAGGGAAGAGAAACAACACAGTTTTCTCTACTCCCTGCAAACCCCTTTCAAAGTATTCTCATCTAATAAATCAAAAATCAGTCTCTGGTTGCTGTTGGTGGTAATGAGTCTCTGAAAAACTCAGATCATGGAGGGGTATAGGTGTATCCAGTTCCTCTGTTAAAAACATAATGGTACTTTTCCCCTCATTCTCATCTTTGATGGCTTAACCAAAATTTGGAAGCAACAGAAAATATATTCAATAAGGTAACAATTAATAAACTTTAAATTTTAATTTATGAACTTAATTTAATTTAAAATTACTGAAAATAGTTAATTTAAAAAGTAACATCCCCTAACATAAAAACGGAAAAATAAAAAATACTCATATATAAACCAAAAGACAAAGGCTGGCTGAATGGATACAAAACCAAGACTCCCGTATATGTTGTCTACAAGAGACCCACCTCTAAACAAGGAGCACATACAGACTGAAAGTGAAGGGCTGGAAAAGATATTCCACGCAAATAGAGACCAAAATAAAGCAGGAGTAGCAATACTCATATCAGACAAAATAGATGTTAAAACAAAGGCTGTGAAAAGAGACAAAGAAGGAAACTATATAATTAACAAAGGATCAATCCAAGAAAAAGATATAACAATTATAAATATATATGCACCCAACATAGGAGCACTGCAATATGAAAGACAATTGCTAACAAGTATGAAAGGGGGAGACTTTGATAATAGTGGGAGACTTTAATACACCTATGGATAGATCAACTAAACAGAAAGTTAACAAGGAAACACAAACTTTAAATGATACAATAGACCAGTTAGACCGAATAGATATCTGTAGGACATTTCACCCCAAAACAATGAATTTCACCTTTTTCTCAAGCACACACAGAACTTTCTCCAGGATAGATCACATCCTGGGCCATAAATCTAGTCTTGGTAAATTTTTTAAAAATTGAAATAATGCCAAGCATCTTTTCTGACCACAATGCTGTAAGATTAGATCTCAATTACAGGAGAAAAACTATTAAAAATGCCAACATATGGAGGCTGAACAACACACTGCTGAATAACAAATCACAGAAGAAATCAAAAAAGAAATCAAAATATGCATAGAAACAAATGAAAATGAAAACACAACAACCCAAAACCTGTGGGACACTGTAAAAGCAGTGCTAAGGGGAAGGTTCATAGCAATACAGGCATACCTCAAGAAAAAAGAAAAAAGTCAAATAAATAACCTAACTCTACACCTAAGTTCAGTTCAGTTCAGTTCAGTCGCTCAGTCATGTCCGACTCTCCGTGACCCCATGAATCACAGCACGCCAGGCCTCCCTGTCCATCACCAACTCCCGGAGTTCACTCAAACTCATGTCCACAGAGTCAGTGATGCCATCCAGCCATCTCATTCTCGGTCGTCCCCTTTTCCTCCCGCCCCCAACCTTTCCCAGCATCAGAGTCTTTTCCAGTGAGTCAACTCGTTGCATGAGGTGGCCAAAGTATTGCAGCTTCAGCTTTAGCATCAGTCCTTCCAATGAACACCCAGGATTGATCTCCCTTAGAATGGACTGGTTGGATCTCCTGGCGGTACAAGGGACTCTCAAGAGTCTTCTCCAACACCACAGTTCAAAAGCATCAATTCTTCGGCAATCAGCTTTCTTCACAGTCCAACTCTCACATCCATACATGACCACGGGAAAAACCATAGCCTTGACTAGACGGACCTTTGTTGGCAAAGTAAGGTCTCTGCTTTTCAATATGTTATCAAGGTTGGTCATAACTTTCCTTCCAAGGAGTAAGCGTCTTTTAATTTCATGGCTGCAATCCGCATCTGCAGTGATTTTGGAGCCCAAAAAAACAATGTCTGACACTGTTTCCACTGTTTTTCCATCTATTTCCCATGAAGTGATGGGACCAGATGCCATGATCTTTGTTTTCTGAATGTTGAGCTTCAAGCCAACCTTTTCACTCTCCTCTTTCATTTTCATCAAGAGGCCTTTGAGTTCCTCTTCACTTTCTGCCATAAGGGTACACCTAAAGCAACCAGAAAAGGAAGAAATGAACAACTCCAGGGTGAGTAGAAGGAAAGAAATCTTAAAAATTAGGGCAGAAATAAATGCCAAAGAAATAAAAAAGACCATAGCAAAAATCAACAAAGCCCAAAGCTGGTTCTTTGAGAAGATAAATAAAACTGACAAACCACTAGCCAGACTCATCAAGAAACAAAGGAAGAAAAACCAAATCAATAAAATTAGAAATGAAAATGGACAATCACAACAGACAACACATAAATACAAAGGATCATAAGAACTATCAGCAATTATATGCCAATAAAATGGACAACTTGGAAGAAATGGACAAATACTTAGAAAAGTACAACTCTCCAAAACTGAACCAGGAAGAAATAGAAAATCTTAACAGACCCATCACAAGCATGGAAATTGAAACTGTAATCAGAAATCTTCCAACAAACAAAAGCCCAGGTCCATATGGCTTCACAGCAGAATTCTACCAAAAATTTAGAGAAGAGCTAACACCTATCCTCTTCCAAAAAATTGCAGAGGAAGGTAAACTTCCAAACTCATTCTATGAGGCCACCATCACTCTAATACCAAAACTTGACAAAGATGCCACAAAAAAGAAAACTACAGGCCAATATCACTGATGAACATAGACGCAAAAATCCTTAACAAAATTCTACCAAGCAGAATCCAACAACACATTAAAAAATTTGTACATCATGACCAAGTGGGCTTTATCCCAGGGATGCAAGGATTCTTCAATATCCACAAATCAATCAATGTAATACACCACATTAACAAATTGAAAAATAAAAACCATATGATTATCTCAATAGAGGCAGAGAAAGCCTTTGACAAAATTCAATATCCATTTATGATAAAAAAAAAAAAAACCCTCCAGAAAGCAGGAATAGAAGGAATATACCTCAACATAATAAAAGCTATATATGGCAAACCCACAGCAAACATTATCCGCAATTGTGAAAAATTGAAAGCGTTTCCCCTAAAGTCAGGAACAAGACAAGGGTGCCCACTCTCACCACTACTATTCAACATAGTTCTGGAAGTTCTGGCCACAGCAATCAGAGCAGAAAAAGAAATAAAATTAATCCAAACTGGAAAAGAAGAAGTAAAACTCTCACTGTTTGCAGATGACATGATCCTCTACATAGAAAACCCTAAAGACTCTACCAGAAAATTACTAGAGCTACTCAATGAATACAGTAAAGATTCAGGATATAAAATCAACACACAGAAATCCCTTGCATCCCTATACACTAATAGTGAGAAAATAGAAAGAGAAATTAAGGAAACAATTCCATTCACTATTGCAACGAAAAGAATAAAATACTTAGGAATATATCTACCTAAAGAAACAAAAGACCTGTACATAGAAAACTAAAAAACACTGGTGAAAGTAATCAAAGAGGACACTAATAGATGGAGAAATACACCATGTTCGTGGATTGGAAGAATAAATATTGTGAAAATGAGTATACTGCCCAAAGTAATTTATACATTCAATGCAATCCCTATCAAGCTACCAAAGATATTTTTCACAGAGCTAGTACAAATAATCTCACAATTTGTATGGAAATACAAAAAACCTAGAGTAGCCAAAGCAATCTTGAGAAAGAAGAATGGAACTGGGGGAATTAACCTGCCGGACTTCAGGCTTTACTACAAAGCCACAGTTATCAAGACAGTATGGTACTGGCATAAAGACAGAAATATAGATCAATGGAACAAAATAGAAAGCCCAGAGATAAATCTATGCACCTACGGACACCTTATCTTTGACAAAGGAGGCAAGAATATTCAATGGAGAAAAGACAATCTCTTTAACAAGTAGTGCTAGGAAAACTGGTCAACCACTTGTAAAAGAATGAAACTAGAACACTTTCTAACAACATACACAAAAATAAACTCAAAATGGATTAAAGATCTAAATGTAAGACCAGAAACTATAAAATTCCTAGAGGAGAACATAAGCAAAACACTCTCCGACATAAATCACAGCAGGAGCCTCCAAGACCCACCTCCCAGAATATTGGAATAAAAGCAAAATTAAACAAATGGGACCTAATTAAAATTAAAAGCTTCTGCATAACAAAGGAAACTATAAGCAAGATGAAAAGACAGCCTTCAGAATGGGAGAAAATAATAGCATATGAATCAACTGACAAAGAATTAATTTCAAAAATATACAAGCAACTCCTGCAGCTCAATAACAGAAAAATAAACGACCCAATTAAAAAGTGGGCCAAAGAACTAAACATGACATTTCTCCAAAGAAGACATACAGATGGCTAACAAACACATGAAAAGATGCTCAACATCACTCATTATCAGATAAATGCAAATCAAAACCACGATGAGGCACCAATTCACACCAGTCAGAATGGCTGCTATCCAAAAGTCTACAAGCAATAAACGCTTGAGAGGGTGTGAAGAAAAGGGAACCTTCTTACACTGTTGGTGGGAATGCAGACTAGTACAGCCACACTGGAGAACAGTGTGGAGATTCCTTAAGAAACTGGAAATAGAACTGCCATCAGTTCAGTTCAGTTCAGTCCCTCAGTCGTGTCCGACTCTCCGCGACCCCATGAATCACAGCACGCCAGGCCTCCCTGTCCATCACCAACTCCCGGAGTTCACTCAAACTCATGTCCACAGAGTCGGTGATGCAATCCAGCCATCTCATTCTCCGTCATCCCCTTCTCCTCCCGCCCCCAACCTTTCCCAGCATCAGAGTCTTTTCCAGTGAGTCAACTCGTCGCATGAGGTGGCCAAAGTATTGCAGTTTCAGCTTTAGCATCAGTCCTTCCAATGAACACCCAGGATTGATCTCCTTTAGAATGGACTGGTTGGATCTCCTTGCAGTCCAAGGGACTCTCAAGAGTCTTCTCCAACACCACAGTTCAAAAGCATCAATTCTTCAGCGATCAACTTTCTTCACAGTCCAACTCTCACATCCATACATGACCACGGGAAAAACCATAGCCTTGACTAGATGGACCTTTGTTGGCAAAGTAAGGTCTCTGCTTTTTAATATGCTATCTAGGTTGGTCATAACTTTCCTTCCAAGGAGCAAGCGTCTTTTAATTTCATGGCTGCAATCAGCATCTGCAGTGATTTTGGAGCCCCAAAAAATAAAGTCTGACACTGTTTCCACTGTTTTTCCATCTAATTCCCATGAAGTGATGGGACCAGATGCCATGATCTTTGTTTTCTGAATGTTGAGCTTCAAGCCAACCTTTTCACTCTCCTCTTTCACTTTCAAAAAGAGGCTTTTTAGTTCCTCTTCACTTTCTGCCATAAGGGTGGTGTCATCTGCATATCTGAGGTTATTGATATTCCTCCCGGCAATTTTGATTCCAGCTTGTGTTTCTTCCAGCCCAGCATTCCTCATGATGTACTCTGCATATAAATTAAATAAACAGGGTGACAATATACAACCTTGACGTACTCCTTTTCCTATTTGGAACCAGTCTATTGTTCCATGTCCAGTTTTAACTGTTGCTTCCTGACCTGCATACAGGTTTCTCAAGAGGCAGGTCAGGTGGTCTGGGATTCCCATCTCTTTCAGAATGTTCCACAGTTTATTGTGATCCACACAGTCAAAGGCTTTGGCATAGTCAATGAAGCAGAAATAGATGTTTTTCTGGAACTCTCGTGCTTTCTCCATGATCCAGCGGATGTTGGCAATTTGATCTCTGGTTCCTCTGCCTTTTGTAAAACCTGCTTGAACAACTGGAAGTTCATGGTTCCACCCAGCAATCCCACTGCTGGGCATACACACCATGGAAACCAGAATTGAAGGAGATATATGTACCCCAATGTTCATTGCAGCACTGTTTATAATAGCCAGGACATGGAAGCAACCCAGATGTCCATCAGCAGACAAATGGATAAGAAAGCTTTGGTACATACACACAATGGAGTATTACTCGGCCATTAAAAAGAATACATTTGAATCAGTTCTAATGAGGTGGATGAAACTGGAGCCTATTATACAGAGTGAAGTATGCCAGAAAGAAAAACACCAATACAGTATACTAACACATATATATAGAATTTAGAAAGTTGGTAATGATAACCCTGTATAAGAGACAGAAAAAGAGACACAGATGTATAGAACAGTCTTTTGGACTCTGTGGGAGAGGACGAGGGTGGGATGGTTTGGGAGAATGACGTTGAAACGTGTATTATCATATGGGAAACGAATCCCCAGTCCAGGTTTGATGCATGATACCCGGTGCTCAGCGTTGATGCATGGGGATGACCCAGAGGGATGGTATGGGAAGGGATTTGGAAGGGGGGTTCAGGATGGGGGACACATGTACACCTGTGGTGGATTCATGTCAATGTATGGCAAAACCATTACAATATTGTAAAGTAATTACCCTCCAATTAAATACTTTGTATTTTTTAAAAAAGTAACATTCCCTAACATAAAAATGGAAAAATAAAAATATTCATATATAAATATGTAATAACTATATGAAAATATCAATTCTCATTAATATAAAATAAATACAAATGAAAATAAGGAGATAACATCTGCCTATTAAATTAAATATGATCAAATAATCATCCCATTACCATCACATGCAACATGAAAATGGCACAAATTCTACTAGTAGCAAGAACTTATACGGTCTTAAAAAATATTTTTAAAAAGGAACCAGGGAATGACAAAATATTCATAGGGATTTTTGTTACAGTGTTATATGTAAAAGTGGACATTTGGAAGCAATATGAAAGCAAGCCCAATGCTGGAGGACTGGTTAAATCAATTATAGAAAGGAAATACTGCATATTTGTTAAAATAATGTGTTTATACATATGTGTATGTATATATACACATGAAAAGATATTCATAATGTACTGCTAAGTAATAAAAGCATATTGCAAAATAAATAATTGTAATGTGATCACATACTTGGTATACATAAACAGATCACAGAGTTAATGTTAATGTATACACACACATACATACAACCAATAGCATTAGTAGCTTATATTGTCATTCTCTAACTTTTTCTATAAGTGTATATTTTGCTGATTAAAAAACATCAAAAAAATTGTACAGATGTTTTTGGAAGATCTGTATTGACAGGAAAATGTTTACGATATAATGTTTAAAAAGGAATACAAAGTTATACAGACCCAATGATAGCAAAAATATATTGAAGATATTGATTGAAAAAAATATTTTGAGATAGAGAAAGGCTGTAAAGAAATACACTGAAATATTCACAATGGCAGTCTCTAGGTAATTTTTTCCTTAAGATTTATAAAAATCTTATGTCAAGCATAGATTATCTTTAGCATAAAAATGCTATTTTAAGGCTTATTATCTGTATTGTTCTACCTATCCCTCAGCTAAATTGGCTCATAAACTTAAAGCTGGTAAGAGAATTGATTTTTTGTTGTTTGTTTCCCCTTTGCACATCCTCCACTGCTATCACTGTGAAAAACCTTGCAGCTAATTGCTTTCCCACTTCATCTTTGCCTGTCTCCAAAGGTTGACTCACTGGAAAAGACTCTGATGATGGGAGGGACTGGGGGTGGGAGGAGACGGGGACGACAGAGAATGAGATGGCTGGATGGCATCACCGACTCGATGGACATGAGTTTGAGTGAACTCCGGGAGTTGGTGATGGACAGGGAGGCCTGGCGTGCTGTGATTCATGGGGTCGCGGAGAGTCGGACACGACTGAGCGACTGGACTGAACTGAACTGAGAGCCCATGTTCTTGTCTTAACCCCAGCCCTCCTTACCACTTGCTTCTCCGTCCCCTCTGTTTCACCCTGGGATGGTTGTTCTAAAATATGACTCATGATCCTCAAATGTGAGCTTTAATCATAACAGAGAAAACACGATGCAGGCAGAAGTAGAAAAACCTGGACTTTAACAGTGCAATGTCTAACACTGATATACCACAGGGATTTCTATGTAGAAAGGATATTATCCAACAAAAAAGGCAAAGATGCCGTCTCTGACTTTCTGATGGGAGGGGGTGGGGAACAGGAGCCATGATTATTAAGACCTGGCAGGAGGGAGATACAGCTCTGAGTCACAAAACTAGATTAGGTCCTCAAGGAAATCTGTAAAATTAAGTCTATAAAAGCTGGCCCAGCTGGTTAATTAGCACACTGTACAGCAGATTATGTTTTATAGTTTGATTTTTATATTCTAAGCTACAACCTAATAAGTCAAGCCAATTACACTACCTGTGACTTGATGACTTCTTTCTCTTATGAGCTCACTACCAATCGCTAAACTTGCATTTATTTACAATTAGGGCCACCTTTGTTATACGTAGAGTTCCTCAAACCTCTGTGTTAAAAAGCATCAGCAGACAAGGAAATGCTTCTAGAATGGCTAACCCACAAATGCTATGCTCAGAACTCTACTAGTGCCAGCCAAAGGAAATGATTCATTTATTAAGGTTGTAATTACAGCTATGAAACAGCTTGTTATGGGTTCTTTCTGCTGACCTGAGCTACTTTCTAACATCTGCTAGTATGAGCAGAGAAAGGCACTGACTTACTTGTTTCACTATCCTTCGACTGGAAAAATGTTATATTTCAGAGGGTTTAGGATGTTTATTCAGAATAAACAAGAGATCAAACGTTGGGGGGTGGGGGGAGGGCAAGATTTGACCAATATGAGAACTTGAACAGGACTGTACTTAAGATCTTGTGACATATTTTGATGAAGACCAAAAAACCCGTGTCATGCATGCCATTCTAGAACAGGCTCCATTGCCCACAAGTTCCAAGCTGCTGCTGCTGCTGCTGATGTGGTGATGGCAGCAGCGGTGGTGGTGGTGTTCTCTAATCACTTTGGCTTTCCAGTTCCATTTGATTATAGAATCTGCTTTAGTGTTTCACTTTATAGAATTCATCTCTCTCTCTCACACACACACATACACACACACACATACATGTATAGATAAACTTTTCACTTTTTCCTGAAGATATTCTCTATATTTCCATTTTGTTGTATTTTCCTGTTTTGTTTCATTAGCTCAAAATATCTCTTTACTTTACCTTGCCAACTCCTTCTGTTAGAATCTTATTCATCCTTACTTATAATCCAAACAAGTTTTTTTCATGAACATTTCTCACTTGTTTCCAACTGGATGTTAATGTGAGATGAATCAGCATAGTGTAGTTGTCAGGAAAGCTTGTTGGATTCATTCTGCATAAGTTCATCTCTCAGTTTGGCATTTCTTACCTGTAAGAGGTAGCACAAGTTGCTTAACGTCTCTTTTCCAGTTTCCTTATCAGTAAAATCAGGACAGTAAATAGTATATTCTATAAGAATAAAATTAAGAGAATGTGTAAATTTCCTAACATGGTGACGGGTAGGTAATAAATGTCCAAAAGCTATATTTATTAGCTTCTGCAACACAAAACTCTCTCTATTCAAAGCATTATTTGTGGAGAAAATATTTGAAGCCTGAGACTACAAAAAGAAGAAAAAATCACTTTTATGATAATCTCCACCAAATAGAATTAATAAAGAGATCCAGCATTCCATTAAATAGCTGCCAGTCTCAACATAAATATTCACCTTCTTGTTCCTGACACAAGTCACAAAGTGGTAATTTGGTATACTCTGGGTGACTTAGATTGGGTAAAAGTGGTTTTTTGTTTCGTTGCTTGGTTGGTTGGTTTTTGTGTTTGTTTTAGCTGTTTTGTCACTCTGCTAACCCTGTTATTAGGTAATATCTC
This sequence comes from Moschus berezovskii, assembly GCF_049115385.1. Taxonomy (NCBI): domain Eukaryota; kingdom Metazoa; phylum Chordata; class Mammalia; order Artiodactyla; family Moschidae; genus Moschus; species Moschus berezovskii. Next base: position 13,706,144 of record NC_142467.1, read on the forward strand.
ATTGCGCAAAGCTTTTCCTCATATTTCCTGGGTATAACTTCTAAGAAAGTACTTAATGTATACACTCCTGACATTATTCACATGGTAAGATTTACAATAATAGGAATTAATCCGATGTAGATAACATTATTAGTACAACTAGGAACAATCATTAGTGTTATACAAATCATTCCAGAACTAACACCCAAAAGGGATGTCCTTCTCATTATAGGGGACTGGAATGCAAAAGTAGGAAATCAAGAAATACCTGGAGTAACAGGCAAATTTGGCCTTGGAGTACAGAATGAAGCAAGGCAAAGGCTAACAAAGTTTTGCCAAGAGAATGCACTGGTCATAGCAAACACCCTCTTCCAACAACACAAGAGAAGACTCTACACATGGACATCACCAGATGGTCAACACCGAAATCAGACTGATTATATTCTTTGCAGCCAAAGATGGAGAAGCTCTATACAGTCAGCAAAAACAAGACCAGGAGCTGATTGTGGCTCAGATCGTGAACTTCTTGTTGCCAAATTCAGACTTAAATTGAAGAAAGTAGAGAAAACCAATTGACTATTCAGGTATGAACTAAACCAAATCTCTTATGACTATACAGTGGAAGTGAAAAATAGATTCAAGGAATTAGATCTGATAGCATGCCTAAAGAACTGTGGACAGAGATCTGTGACATTATATAGGAGGCAGTAATCAAGATTATCCCCCCAAAAAGAAATACGAAATGGTTGTGTGAAGAGGCCTCACAAATAGCTGTGAAAAGAAGAGGAATGAAAGGCAAAGGAGAAAAGATATAAGCATCTGAACGCAGAGCTCCAAAGAACAGCAAGAAGAGATAAGAAAGCCTTCCTCAGCGATCAATGCAAAGAAATGGAGGAAAACAATAGAATGGGAAAGACTAGAGATCTTTTCAAGAAAATTAGAGATACCCAGGGAACATTTCATGCAAAGATGGGCACAATAAAGGACAGAAATGGTATGGACCTAACAGAACCAAAAGATATTAAGAAGTGGCAAGAATACACAGAAGAACTATACAAAAAATATCTTCATGATCCAGATAATCACGATGGTGTGATCACTCACCTAGACTCAGGCATCCTGGAATGCGAAGTCAAGTGACCTTAGGAAGCATCACTATGAACAAAGCTAGTGGAAGTGATGGAATTCCAGCTGAGCTATTTCAAATCCTAAAAGATGATGCTGTGAAAGTGCTGTACTCAATATGCCAGCAAATTTGGAAAACTCAGCAGTGGCCACAGGACTGGAAAAGGTCACTTTTCATTCCAACCCCAAAGAAAGGCAATACCAAAGAATGCTCAAAGTACTGCACAATTGCACTCATCTCAGGTGCTAGCAAAGTAATGCTCAAAATTCTCCAAGCCAAGTGAACTGTGAATGAACCGTGAATCCAGATGTTCAAGTTGGATTTAGAAAAGGCAGAGGAAACAGAGATCAAATTGCCAACATCTGTTGGATCACCAAAACAGCAAAGGAGTTCCAGAAAAATTTCTACTTCTGCTTTATTGACTATGCCAAAGCCTTTGACTGTGTGGATCACAATAAACTGTGGAACATTCTGAAAGAGATGGGAATACCAGACCACCTAACCTGCCTCTTGAGAAAACTATATGCAGGTCAGGAAGCAACAGTTAGAACTGGCCATGGAACAACAGACTGGTTCCAAATAGGAAAAGGAGTACATCAAGGTTGTATATTGTCACCCTGCCTATTTAACTTATATGCAGAGTACATCATGAGGAACGCTGGGCTGGAAGAAGCACAAGCTGGAATCAAGAATGCCGGGAGAAATAACCTCAGATATGCAGATGACACCACCCTTATGGCAGAAAGTGAAGAGGAACTCAAAAGTCTCTTGATGAAAGTGAAAGAGGAGAGTGAAAAAGTTGGCTTGAAGCTCAACATTCAGAAAACGAAGATCATGGCATCTGGTCCCATCACTTCATGGCAAATAGATGGGGAAGCAAAGAAAACAGTGACTGACTTTATTTTGGGGGGCTCCAAAATCACTGCAGATGGTGACTGAAGCCATAAAATTAAAAAACGCTTGCTCCTTGGAAGAAAAGTTATGACCTACCTAGACAGCATATTAAAAAGCAGGACATTACTTTGCTAACAAAGGTCCATCTAGTCAAGGCTATGGTTTTTCCCGTGGTCATGTATGGATGTGAGAGTTGGACTGTGAAGAAAGGTGAGTGCCGAAGAATTGATGCTTTTGAACTGTGGTGCTGGAGAAGATTCTTGAGAGTCCCTTGGACTGCAAGGAGATCCAACCAGTCCATCCTCAAGGAAATCAGTCCTGAATATTCATTGGAAGGACTGATGCTGAAACTGAAGCCCCAATTCTTTGGCCACCTGATGCGACAAACTGACTCATTGGAAAAGACTCTAATGACGGAAAAGATTGAAGGTGGAAGGAGAAGGTGATGACAGGATGAGATTGTTGGATGACATCACCAACTTCATGGACATGAGTTTGAGTAAACTCTGGGAGTTGGTGATAGACAGGGAGGCCTGGCGTGCTGCAGTCCATGGGGTCGCAAAGAGTCAGACACAACTGAGCAACTGAACTGAACTGAAGGAGATACATGTTGGGCTTCTAGGTGGTGCTGGTTTTCAGGAACTCACCTGCCAGTGCAGGAAACTTAAGAGACACTGGTTCAATATCTGGGTTGGCAAGATCCCCTTAGGAGAGTTTGACAGCCCAGTCCAGTATTCTTGCCTGTAGAGTCCCTGGGACAGAGGAGCCTGGCGGGCAATAGTCTACAGGGTCGCAAAGAGTGGGACATGACTGAAGCGACTTAGCAGGCAAGGATATTCAAAATGAATACTAAGGACTGTAGTTTGAACTTAATGAATTATTTTGAAGATGCTAAGCAAGGACCAGGATTTGGTACTTCCGTTTTAGATTATCTCATGAGAAAAGCACAATTGAGAGTTGTGTTCTTCAGAGCCTTGCATTATGTCACACAGTGAATTGCCTCATCTTTTAAGATCGATAAACCACTTCAAGCTTCAGAAGGAGATGCCTCTTTCAAGCCAGGACTATAATGAGATGACACAGCGAATTGCCTAAGGAAGAAGATAACTCTAAAAAAAAGAAAGTCATTCCAACTGACTGTCAATACTATTAGCATTTGTTAGGGATAAAAGTAGTCGCTATAGCAACATGGAAGATGCAGTCAGTAAGTGAATTCTTATATATTCTGACCTTGCAAGTGTTCTACTCTGGGGAGTGAGTGAGTTAAAGGAAAAGTATTAAAGGTAGAGATTTGGCAGACTGTTATTTACATACTTGGAAAAGATATTTACTACCCAGTTCTGAAAATATTTGCTACATTTCTAGATTTCAGGCATGTGCTTATTGCTGACAATTGCATTCTTGTTGTTTTTTGCTACTATAACAGTTTGAGAATTAAAGCTCATGTTACTTTAGTTGTTAGGGTCAGTACAGAGATATAGGCAAGACTCTTCAATACCTAGCAATAACTTCTTCTTCCTGATAAAATTGAGCAATTAACCAGTTGAAAAAGAAACAGCTGGACTGTGTCTGTAAGTATTAAGTATTATCGCTATTCAGTTCAGTCACTCAGTCATGTCCAGCTCTTTGCAACCCCATGGACTGCAGCACGCCAGGCTTCCCTGTCCATCACCAACTCCCGGAGTTTACTCAGACTGCTGCTGCTGCTGCTAAGTCACATCAGTCGTGTCTGACTCTGTGTGACCCCATAGACAGAAGCCCACCAGGCTCCCCCATCCCTGGGATTCTCCAGGCAAGAACACTGGAGTGGGTTGCCATTTCCTTCTCCAATGTGTGAACGTGAAAAGTGAAAGTGAAGTCGCTCAGTCGTGTCCGACCCTTAGCGACCCCACGGACTGCAGCCCACCAGGCTCCTCCATCCATGGGATTTTCTAGGCAGTAGTACTGGAGTGGCTTGCCATTGCCTTCTCCAGACTAGTGGGGCCCGATGAACGGGACCGAACTAGTTCCTCTTCCTGATTCCTTGAAGTACACGACCATGACTATTCTTCACCTTCAGGACTGTCCACCAGGCAGAGTCGTTGAGGAGGCGATACTGGTCTGTGAAAAAAGGCTTTGTCCCTTTTTGTTTGCATGCATTGCATCATCAGTGAGGAAAGATTTGCGTGGGCAGGTGGGGATATAGGCATTTAGTCTGAAATTGCACCATATTCTATAGCCACTAAATCGAGCTTACAGACTCATTTTGATACTTAAATGTTAACCTTGATACTCATTCTCCCTCCCAGCCAATTTCTATCAATTTTACCCTCTAAATAAGCCATGAATCCATCCTTCCTTTCCATTCCCTCTGCCACTGCAGCAATCTTAATTTATTTCTGTCTAGGTAGAGGAGATGAAAGCTTTTGGAGGATGGGTGGTTATGTTGGCATTTGTAAAAGAGGACACAAGCCATCATTCACAGGCATGAATTATGTAACATTCAATGCCTTTGATAGAAGAAGGTCATTACATTCTAAGAGCCTATTTTTTTGAAATTTTAGATTCAGTTACTCTGCTGAACTGACTTAATAGGTTAACCCACAGAGGCCTGAGGGATCACATGTTGGGAACCCCAGACCACAGAGGCATGGGGGGGAAACAGTGAAAAGGATCACACTTAATCACATGCTTTTAAAAATACAGCAATGATTTTACAGAAGATATAACTTTGAGGTAAGTCTTAGGAAAGTCCTTTAGAAAACAGACATCTGAAGAGCAGTGTTAATTTGTAGTGAAGAGTCTGTTCTGTGGTGGGAGAACCTGAATTTTCCTTCGACTTCCAGGACTGCAGACCAGCCTTGCACACGGGCTAAGGGTCTCCCCCTGACGCACTGTAGCATCCCAGGAGCTGCCCAGAAACTGGAATCTCCATAGCAGGATAAGGCTTGGGTCCAAGAAGATCTCAGCAAGGCATCGCTGTTCTCAGCCTTTGATATATGAGAATCTCCAAATTAAAATACAAATGCCTAGTCTACCCTCCAGAAGATTCTGAATCATACCTTGTATTGGCGAATACCAATAGGTTCAACTTTGGTGCCAGCTGTGACCGATACAGATGAAGTAAATAATAATAAATGCAACCTCTAAATGGATACCTTCTTTGTGTCAAATGGGGCTTCCCTGGTGGCTCAGACAGTAAAAAATCTGTCTGCAATGCAGGAGACTCGAGGTTTGATCCCTGGGTCATAAAGATCCCCTGAATGTACATGTACAATCCCATGTACAAAGGAGCCTGCAGGCTACAATTCATGGGGGTCCCGAAGAGTTGGACATGACTAACACCTTCACTTTTGAGTTAAGTACTTTACTCAGTTTTATATATATAGTCCCATTTAATATTTAATCTACAAAATAATATGAAATAGGTGTTTTAGCTCCATTTTAATATCAGGGAATCTGAAGCTCAGAGAGCAACTTGTGAAGGACAGAACCAGAATTCAAACCTAGCTCCAGTTTATGCCAAATCCTATCCCTCTACCTACCACGACGCAATACATCCTCTTCAAGGTGTATTTGTAGTTGTAACATAGCTGTAACGCCCACATAGATACTTCCTGTATAAGCTTGAATCACTGTCTGGGGAGTCAGGGAGCAGGTAGGTCAGCGCACCGTACTTCCTTTGACTTCTTATTGGAAAACTGATGTTTTGCTTTCTAAGATCTCGTCAAGATAGGATAGCCTTAAGTAAAATGAGTTGATGGCAACATAACACATCTTTTTACCTGCAGTTTGCTAATAGAAACTTTAGAAAATACTGAGATTGGTTTCCATGGCCTTTCCAGTGGTTGGTAAATAAACAAGTTTCTTGGATTAGCCATGTGCCCTGAAACCTGTTTAGGGATTCCAATTTCTCCATCTAAGTCTTCTACACCTGTTTCTATGCCCTCCAAATCCCAAATCTGAGGTTTTCCCCTTTTGTCCTGATGACAGCCGTTCACTTTTATTTGACTTGATTGATTAGGCCACACAAGAACTTTCTTTTCTCTCTCTCTCTTTTTTTTGCCATTTCCCTTACAGTGAAAAATGAGGTTCATCACTACTATGATCATAAAGTAAAATCCCTTCAGCAAAATTCTGTTAAAAATCTTAGAGTTATTTCGGTGGGCCCTTTTCTTAACTACTCAGAACTCCATATGTTTTGGTATATGTTATATCGGAATCTATGTACCAATTTTTAAATGAAAATTCTAATTAAAAATAGGGATTATATCATAAAATCAATAACATTCTTAATACACCAGACTTTTTTCAGATAAACTGGTGTTACTGTTCCATTTAAAGTTCTAGTTAATTGACCAAGTGAAAGCAGAAGGAATCAGGATGTAATATAAGAATTAAAACAAAACATGAATCACAAAGAAATACACTGACAGGGTAACAAGATCGTCTCCTTAAAAGCCAGCTCCTCATTTAAAAAAAAAAAAAGATAAAAATTTTCTTCTTTGTGGAGCTTAAGAGCTTACAGTTAGTTTATTTGACATGGTGAAGAACCATACACGGTAACCTAAACTTAATAAACAGAAAACCCAAACTTTTTTTCTCAATTATATGTAGCTTTCACAAAATTTTGTTTGCAAATTTTGAACCAGTGATGTTCCTTTTAACACCATACTGGATAATGGTTCATAGCACACATCACCTACAGAGAATGAAGATTTTTCAGGTCAATTTAATATTTACTGTTTTCTTCAAAATGATGCCAAATTTCCCATTGTTCTTCAGATGTTCAACGTATTCTGTTTCTGCTGCTGTTGCTGCTAAGTCACTTCAGTCATGTCCTACTCTGTGCGACCCCATAGACGGTAGCCCACCAGGCTCCGCCGTCTCGGGGATTTTCCAGGCAAGATCACTGGAGTGGGTTGCCATTTCCTTCTCCAGGATCTAGCACCAGAAGATTCTGTTATGTTTTAAGGTTTCTATTCAACTTCCAAGTCGCATTACTTACAGTAGGTATGTTCTATAAAGTTGCCACAAACTCTGAATTAGTGAACACTGAACCATGCTCCTCAGAGACATACGGGGTTAGGTTTCTGTGAGCCCCTAGTCACATCGTGTTTGCCAACATCTTATCTTTGAACAGAAACACACACAAAACAGGGGTATGATTAACACAGCTCTATATGTTTCTGTGTAAACATTCCTCCTTTAGTACCTACTGTTGATTCATTAACACTGAACTACTCATGCCTGAAAGTTTAGCTAACACACATATTTTCTCCATATGGCACGTCACAATTTTCCTTGTTTAGGAGCATCAGCATAGAGCTCTTCAACACTATGCACTATCTCAGAAAAATCACCAACCAGAAATAGTAAAATGCTAAGTGTGGCACTACACAGACCACAAAAGTACACTTAATAGTGTGAGAGCTGAAACAAGGAGGCAGAACACTGCCTTGTTTAACCTCCGCTGGGAACACGCACATTGGGATTCAAATATTTTGTTGTTCTGCATATGTCTGCAAATGACTAAAAAACAAGGCAAGTATTGAGAATTGAGTAATGATTACGGGCTACAAGGACTTCCCTGGTGGCTCAGCTGGTAAAGAATCTGCCTGCAATGTGGGAGACCCGGGTTTGATCCCTGGGTTGGAAAGATCCTCTGGAGGAGGGAAAAGGCTACCCACTGCAGTATTCTGCCTGGAGAATTCCATGAACTATACAGTCTATGGTGTCACAAAGAGTCAGACATGACTGAGCAACTTTCACTTCAGTTCAGTTCAGTCACTCAGTCGTGTCCAACTCTTTGTGACCCCATGGACCGCAGCACACCAGGCCTCCCTGTCCATGACGAACTCCCAGAGCCTGCTCAAATTCATGTTCATCTAGTCAGTGATGCCATCCAACCATCTCATCCTCTGTCGTCCCCTTCTCCTCCTGCCTTCAATCTTTCCCAGCATCACGATTTTTTCCAATGAATGTTCTTTGCATCAGGTGGCCAAAGTATTGGAATTTCAGCTTCAGCATAAGTCCTTCCAATGAATATTCAGGACTGATTTCCTTTAAAATTGACTGGTTTGATCTCCTTGCAGTCCAAGGGACTCTCATGAGTCTTCTCCAACACCACAGTTCAAAAAGATCAATTCTTTTGGCACTCAGCTTTATTTAGAGTCCAACTCTCACATCCATACATGACCACTGGAAAAACCATAGCTTTGACTAGATGGACCTTTGTTGGCAAAGTAATGGAAAGATGGCAAGAATGAAGTAAAGACTTCATTCTAAAAGTAAACAATTAAGTACAGATTGTTGTCTGGGTCTAAAGCATCTAGATCATCTTGTAGCTTGGATCCACAGCAAGAGCTATGAGCCTGGACTTTGGTGCAATGTGATGGAGCAAAAATTAACATTTCTATATATACACATGTTCTGTTTAGATTAAAAACCAAATTTTCTCAACTGGTTTGGCAAGATAATTAAAACCCCCAATCCTAGATACCGACCATTTTATGTAATAAATTAACTTCTTTCTTAACTAGTGCTATGTTAAAATATCCCTAGTTATGCAAAATTCTTGAGAGAATTGAGAAAATAATCATTCAAATAACTTTGCTTAGTTCAAATGAGAAATCCTAGTTGGCAAAGGCTACTAGCAGCTTCACTTCGAACTACAATTTTATCTCATCACTCCAGAAATATTTCCAGTTTTGTTTCCAGATATGACTTACTGAGTACAGACATGATGTTCTGATGTAATGACTGTGATGCATTAATGTTTATCTATCCATCCATCCATCTATCTATATACACACAAGTATGGGCTTCCCCTGTGGCTTAGCAGTAAAGAATCCACCTGCAATGCAGGAGATGTGGGTTCTATCCCTGGGTTGGGAAGATCCCTTGGAGGAGGGTATGGCAACCCAGTCCAGTATTCTTGCCTGGAGAATCCCATGGATGGAGGAGCCTGGTGGGCTATAGCCCATACGGTCACAAAGAGTTGGAAAGGATGGAAGCAACTGAGCATGCATGCATGCAAATACATGTATACTATATATTTATGTATAAATATTAATTATACACAAATTCACGTACATTTTATATGCATGTGTGTATATGTATGTATCTATGTGTTTCAGTTCACTTCAGTTCAGTCGCTCAGTCGTGTCCAACTCTTTGCGACCCCATGAATCACAGCACGCCAGGCCTCCCTGTCCATCACCAACTCCCGGAGTCCACTCAAACTCATGTCCATCAAGTCAGTGATGCCATCCAGCCATCTCATTCTCTGTCGTCCCCTTCTCCTCCTGCCCCCAATCCTTCCCAGCATCAGAGTCTTTTCCAGTGAGTCAACTCTTCGCATGAGGTGGCCAAAATATTGGAGTTTCAGCTTTAGCATCAGTCCTTCCAATGAACATCCAGGATTGATCTCCCTTAGAATGGACTGGTTGGATCTCCTTGCAGTATAAGGGACTCTCCAGAGTCTTCTCCAACACCACAGTTCAAAAGCATCAATTCTTCGGCGATCAGCCTTCTTCACAGTCCAACTCTCACATCCATACATGACCACAGGAAAAACCATAGCCTTGACTAGACAGACCTTTGTTGGCAAAGTAATGTCTCTGCTTTTTAATATGCTATCTAGGTTGGTCATAACTTTGCTTCCAAGGAGTAAACGTCTTTTAATTTCATGGCTGCAATCAGCATCTGCAGTGATTTGGGGAAAAAAATAAAGTCTGACACTGTTTCCATTGTTACCCCATCTATTTCCCATGCAGTGATGGGACCAGATGCCATGATCTTTGTTTTCTGAATGTTGAGCTTCAAGACAACCTTTTTACTCTCCTCTTTCACTTTCGTCAAGAAGCTTTTGAGTTCCTCTTCACTTTCTGCCATAAGGGTGGTGTCATCTGCATATCTGAGGTTATTGATATTTCTCCCAGCAATCTTGATTCCAGCTTGTGCTTCTTCCAGCCCAGCGTTCCTCATGATGTACTCTGCATATACATATAAATATACATGTATATTTTACATATATAATATTTAGTACATATTTAATCCTAATATCAACCTTAAATAGATTTGTGTTACACATTTTTTTCACATGAAGAAACAATAACTTAATACTCTCTCTGATCTAGCTTCTGACTTTCACGATATAAACATGCTAAAACTCTCTTATATATTAAGCTTCCTCCTACAACTCTAACCTGAAATTTGGTTAGTCTTCCACCATTAAGGCATTGGAAACAGTAATCCTTGTTCATCACCTCTAATTAGGAGTGCCAAAATCAGGACTCACACCACATGTACATTCACAGATTTATATCTTTACATTTTTTTCTGGGCCCAGGTGTATAGAATGTGGGTGTGTGGGCACAAGACAGAGCTCAGACCGAGGCAGTGCGGTTTCTGCTATAAGAATTTGCTGTAGAAGTCTGTGAAGCCAGTGGTCACAAACTCACCCTTCGTTCCCTAGACTGCTGTTACAAAATCATTTTCACTTGGCTTCAACACCACCTCCCTCTACTCATTTCTCATGTTTCACAAAGGTCAAGACAGATGGCAGTTTAGAGCACTTCCCACCACCAGTCTTGCTCTTAGAGGAAAAAGGGGAGAGAAAAACAAAATTTGTTTGTTTTTTAGTTCAGCTTTTCTGCTTACCTCAAGCAAAGTTGCTTTTGTTTTAAACAAAGATATCATTTATATATAGATCTCATCACAGTACAGAGTGCCTACTAAATTTTCAGTATTCCAAGTTTTCCAGGTCAGAATTCTCTAACCCATTTAGTGAGACAGATGCTCCCAATCTATTTTCTATGTTTGTGAGTCTTGTTTCTATTTTGTGTGGACATCTACTTATATTTGTTTTGCTGCTGCTGCTGCTGCTGCTAAGTCACTTCAGTCGTGTCCGACTCTGTGTGACCCCACAGACGGAAGCCCACCAGGCTCCCCCATCCCTTAGGTTCTACTTATAAGTGATATCTTTGTCTGACATTTCATTAGGCTTAATATTCTCTGGGTTCATCCATGTTGCTGCAAACGGCAGTATTTCATTATTTTTTACGGCTCAGTAATATCATGCTGTGTATATGCATACATATATGTACGTATACGTGTGTGTGTATATATCACATCTTCTTAATCCCATCATCTATTGATGGGCACATGAGTTGGTTTCATGTGTTGGCTATTGTAAATAATGCTGCTATTAACATTGAGATGCATGTATCTTTTCCAATTAGTGTTTTAGTTATTTTCATATATATATATATATAGTTTTTTATATATGTAGGTGCACATACACACACACACACTCACATGCATACACACACAGACACCCAGGAGTAGAATTGCGGGATAGTATGGTAGTTCTATTTTTAGACTTTGAAGGAAGTTTCTTACTGTTTTTCACAGTGCCTGCCCCAATTCACATTCCCACGGACAGTGTACAAGGGTTCCCTTTTCTTCACATCCTCTCTAGCACTGATAATTTATAGACTTTCTAAATTTTTGTTTTATTATGTTTATTAATGATACAAATAGTGTTCCTATTCTAAATAAAAATTACAGAAAATGATATTTTAACATGAGTGTAATGTGACTGAATATGGTCTCTTGGGTTGGAACATAGTGATTGCACATACATTTTCAGATTCTTTTCCATTACAGGTTACTATTTGCAGACTTTTCGATGATAGCCATTCTGACGGGTGTGAGGTGATAACTCATTGTGGTTTTTGCATTTCTCTAACACCTCATACGATGAGTTGACTCACTGGAAAAGACTCTGATGCTGGGAAAGGTTGGGGGCGGGAGGAGAAGGGGACGACAGAGAATGAGATGGCTGGATGGCATCACCGACTCTGTGGACATGAGTTTGAGTGAACTCCGGGAGTTGGTGATGGACAGGGAGGCCTGGCGTGCTGTGATTCATGGGGTCGCGGAGAGTTGGACACAACTGAGCGACTGAACTGAACTGAACTGAATAGTGATGTAGAGCTTCTTTTCATGTTCCTATTGGCTATTTATATGTCTTCTTTGTGGAAAACTGTCTATTTAGGTCTTCTGCCTACTTTTTGATTAGGTTGTTAGTGGTTTTTTTTTCATATTGAGTTGTTTGAGCTGTTTATATATTTTGTATATTAACCCCTTGTTCGTCACTATGTTTGAAAATATTTTCTCCCATTTAGTAGGTTGTCTTCTTCTGAAGACCTATCAATACATACATCATCTACTATCTGTTTCCTTTCTTACCATGGATAAAAAAAAATTGCAATCAGATTTTTTTAAAAAACAAATAGATCTCACATAAGTCAGTTCTATCTGTGGTCCTGTCTTAACTACAGAGACGTCTTGGATCAAATTCATTGTGTCCCCTAAGGTCTTCTTTCCTCTTGTTCCCTCAGGTCCTCTCTCCTCTCCTGTCTCCCAAGGTCTCTTCTCTCTTATCTCTAAGGCCCTTTATACTTGTTTGCTGTTGGCAGTGCCAAAGTAACAAGCTCTGCAAGAGCTCCACTCGGCTACCACGCTGACAGGACACAAAGTTGCTAGTCTCCTGCCTGTAACACAGGTCTCTGCCTTTCCCATTACTGTTGAAGTGTGCAACCTGGAAAAGCAAGGGAATTGACACCCATGGGGCAAAACTTTGACCAGCTGGAGGGAGGAACCAGTAGAAACGTTTTATCTCCTCTCCTGCCCCTGGGCATACTTGTTTGAGAAACACTCATCCACAGTTCTCTCAAACGATGGTTCCGCAAAGTCAAGCAATCAGTTTAACTTGGTACTAACAGGTGGCTACTTGGCTAACACATTCCTTCCTTCACCCTTTTCTCACATCCTGCTTCCCTGGAATTGCACTCCCCAATAAATTAGTATCACACAAACATTTGTTCCAGGATCTGCTTTCCAGAGAAGTTGGAGACATTTGTGTGCATGCATGTGTGCTGTCGGTTTAGTCGTGTCCGACTCTTTGCAACCTCATGAACTGTAGCCCGCCAGGCTCCTCTGTCCATGGGATTCTCCAGAATACTGAAATAGGTTGCCATGCCCTCCTCCAGAGGATCTTCCCAACCCAGGGATCTAACCCTGGTCTCCTGCATTGCAGACTGATTATTTACCGTGAAGCCCCAGGCATTCTACAAATCAGATCTTAACATCCAACCACTTCTAAGGGTCAATGATTCTTTTTGCAAAAAGACCTGTAATTCTACCCTTGGTTGTGGTATGCCTAGGAGGCAATGAAAACCACTGAAAGAGAAAACAGTGGAAAAGGAAAAGTCATCTTTAAATAATTGTATGATGAAGTAGTGCAAATTGGAAAATGTTTGCAATCAATTTGTTGTTAATTATAATTTTCAAACATCACCCTTCTAATATCAACTATTTTCATAGACAAACAATAGGAACAAAACAGAATTGTTTTAACTTATGAGTACTGGTTATGGCAAAGGAAATTCTTGGTACTAGATTTATTTTTTAAAAGAAGCACCTGTTAAGACAACCCCATCTATGTTCCCAATCTTCCGTCTCTTTTAACCTTGAATTGTGGGTCTCTGTCAGCAGTAAGTGGGAAAAATCACAACCAGACATATTACATTGTAAATTTCTTTCTTAAATTAGACATGACTTTAACCGGTTTATCATCTTGATGTTGAAAGGAATAATTTCAATGTAATTTCATTAGCAATCTCTACATGCTCAGTGTGGTTCCTGGCGCAGCCAGGATACCACTTGGGGCTACTCATCATAACTTATTACCAAACCTTCATCCACATTTACTGGATTCCATTTTGGAGGCTGGTGGTTGAAAATACACATTTTACAATATCTGTAAGTAGATACTTTTGATAGAATTCAGGACACACCAACCCAAAATATAGTACCTTGACATTTTGACTCTTTTAAGCTGAAAAAGTTTGACAAAATGGTAGGTACAGGGAAGACTCTTGCCCTTTCCTTGAAGCCGTTCATAAGGCCCGCATACGAAAGATCTCCTCCCTATATCCAGAGGAAAGAACATTCTTATCTCCAAGGCACAAAGGACACAAAAAAGAATCTGGTTAAACAGACCATGCCAAGCTTCTCCCAGTTTACTAGACTTACCTCATACTCTTTGCTTTATCACATGTCTTACAAAGATCTACAGCTCATCACACCTAGAATAAAAACACTGAAATTTAACCATTTCTTTATCTTTCATTTACTTATGCAGGCTCCTATGTCTCAAAAACTTCTGTTAAATAAATGTGTATGCTTAGTCTGTCTTCGTTAACTATTTTCAGACACAGCCAGGGATCCTAATAGAATCAAGTAAAACTTTTTACCTCCCCTACACGCTTAGACTTTAAAATTTGAAGCCCACTGTTTTTATTGAAACCTTCCTTCCAGCACACAGGTTTTTATAATCTTCAAACACCCTGAAGTTAAAATTTTAGTGCCTCTTATCAGAGAGCCATCTCCACGAGCTGATTTTTGGGTATGGTATGAAGAGGTGCTCCTTAAACTGGCAACAATTACAATGAATCTTCAAAAGGCTTGGAACCTTGCACAAAAGAAACAGCACAGGGCACTCTTGGATTCACTTCAGAGGATTTTTTCCCCCCCTAAACCAAAAGCAAACCAAAATGTATTTTATTGTGAAATAGATGCACTGTACTGGAAGAATTAGTGTTTTCAGAGAAAACAGGTCTTCTGTTAGTCATATTAATTTATTAACTGTTTCCTTAAGATTTTTCTTTCAAAAAAAAAAAGACTTTTCTTTCAAAAAACTTTTACTATCCACTCACATGTTTTCTATATTAAACTTAATTAAATCACAAAGATTTCTAATCACATAAAGAGAGAGAGACACACACACATACACAAACACACACACACACATAAAATGAGGTAGAAGAAAATTTCAAAGGTCATTTTTTTCCCTGATTAAAATTCATAATAAAATTAAAACAGCTATGTTTTTCATCAAGGAAGTATTTAAGCAGCTAATTTCTATATAAATATATTCCATGCTAGTTCAATAAATTAGAAAAAGGAGCATAATCTTGTTAAGATGCAATTCAGAGGGAACTGTGGGTGGATAGCTATTAGCATGTAAAAGCAATGGATGAAGGCACTGAATAAATTAACCCTATAAATTACTTTCAGCTAAACAACAGAATTTAGATGATCTTGCTGAGACCTTAAAATATCGCTTAACTTGCCAGGCAAATTTCCTTTTGCGCCTTTCAATGGCAGTCGAGTTTCACAGCCGCTTGGGAATAAGGGCCAAGATCACACACCAGTCAGGAACCTGTGACAAGGCCCTGCCATTATGCCAAAGCCTGATATTCTGATCAGCTTGTTAGCAACTCCTTCAGAAACAGCCACAAAGGATTGTAGGTTCCCAGGATGCATCCAAAGTCAGATACAGTAGTAGTTGGTTATTTTTTTTCCCCTTCTGATTTATTTCTTACACTGCTCTTTTTCCCTCAAAACCAATTTAATTAAATCAGTACAAGTTATAAAATATTGTATTTCTGCTATCATCTTAAAAAAGAAATCCTTTCATGCCATGGTTTCCATTTTAGGTTTGCCACCAGCATTAAAGACAAAGGAAATATACATCTCTCATTTCTCAGCTGGAAGGCTTGTCCTGAGAATTTTGCCTAATAAAGGTACTTAGATAATTTCATCTTTCACATGTAATATCAAGGCTTTATTAAGTTTAGACTAAATACACAAAACTACAATGGAGGAAAGAAAGCACTGCTCATTGTAAAAGGACACAGCTTTAGAGATATTCTAGGTTTCATGCTTTTTTATGCTCAATTCTCAGTGAATGCCTCTCACACTAAAGTAGGAAGCATTTGTTGTTTTCTTATCTCAATATTCCAATAGCAATTTCCATGTAGCTATTTTTTAAATAGTTTTATTTTGAATTCTTTGAATGTTTATTTATAAGATATGTGAATGAGAGAAATAAAGGATTAAAAAGGGGGAAATTTTCTTACTTTTGGAAGATAAAATGACCATGTTAATTACTGACAGTCACAGAATTTTTTTAGTATTATGTGCAAAAGTACTTAGTCAAACTGTGAGAAACGGAAAAGTAGAGATTTTTAAGCAAAGGGAGTTTGAAAATCAGAGAGTAGCTATTTCATAGATGCTGTTGCAGGTGATTATATTAGTTTGAGTTTCTTTCAGATAAATCTGCCAGTAAAGGCAGATTTTGCTTTGTTTTGTTTTATTTTGTTTCCTTTAGCAGCTTGAAGGAAAAGATTCGCACAACTAATGTGTCTAGTAGTTAAAACCTTATATGAAAAGGAATAATAGCATTAAAGTAAACAACGATATAATTAAACAAGATTTTGGTTATTCTAAGAAAGTTCTGCAGTCATATATCACCAGATGTTAGATTGAGTTAAATGCAAAAAGTTAAAATGAATCCAAATACATCTAGTGTGTCTTATTCTGCTGTTGTTGTTTAGTCTCTGAGTTGTGTCTGACTCTCTGAGTTGTGTCTGACTCTTTTTGTGACCCCATGGACCATAGCCTGCCAGGCTCCTCTGTCCATGGAACATCCCCTGGCAAGAATACTGGAGTGTGTTGTCACTTCCATCTCCAGGGGATCTTCCTGACCCAGGGACCGAACCCACATTTCCTGCATTAGCAGGCGGATTCTTTACCACCGAGCCAACTGTATTCTAAATATTGCAAATTTGATTTTCCTGGTTGATCATTTCTGAAAGGAAGCAAGTCTAATTTATCTGCAAACTGAAGTGAAAAAAAAAATATTTTGATGACAATATACAACAGCCTGTATGCTGTAGTTGTCCGTTAGTCTGACATTCCTGTCTGAAGCTATATTATAAATCTCTATTGTGGAGAGTTCAAGGAACCTCCTACAATTTGATATAAAAATAGCTCATTCATTAAAATTTAAAAAGATTCAGCACCTACTATGTTCCAGCACAGTGCTAGGCAATGAGGGCAACAGTGTTAGGGCAGACGCAATCCCTGATTTCAAGGAGCTTACATTTTCTGGCGAAAATAGGCATCAATTATATAGACACATTTTTAGGACAATTCTTGGGGAGGTCCATGCCTGCCACCACAGTCAGGACCGAAATCACAACTGAGAGGCTCCTCTTCAGCCCCAGAACTATCAAGTACCCTTCAAGGTGGGACACGAAAAATGGTAACCTTTTAACTTTTGAGTTATGTCTGGTATCTGCCTATTCCCACATGTAGATAACCATTTCTTGATGAAAGCTGCCATGCAGAATTGAGAATCTTTAGCTCTAAAAACCCTTATTTGGCCAAGTCCCCTGAAGAAAGTGTAGACACAATACTTCCTTCCTCATTTGAGAAATCTGAGGCAGATTGTTAACACTGTTCCCAAAATAGTATCATTTCTCTTTTAGAGAATGAAGGCAAGAGATTCAAATGACCGGAGTGAGGCAGGCCCCACGGACGTGAGACCGAAGAGAGGCGAGAGAGAGGACTGCCGTGGTCTCTTTCCGCTCCAACCTGCCACCTGCAGAAAAACAGAAGAAAACAGGACACGGGGAGCAATTTTATCTGATGAGCCACATAACAGCAGAATTTAAGGAGTAAAGGATTAACTGTATACAAGCAAAAGAACTGGAATCAGAATCTCAAAGAGATATCTGCACTTCCATGTTGATGGTAGCACTGTTTATAATAGCCAACATATGCAAACAACCTAAACATTTATCAACATATGAATTACTAAAGAAAACATGGTGTATACACACAATGAAATATTATTCAGCCTTAAAAAGAAGGAAATCCTGCTATTTATGGCACCATGGATAGACCTAGAGGACATTATGCTAAGTTAAATAAACTAGACACAAAACAGATTGCATTTATACGAGGTATCTAAAATAGTCACTCTCAGAGAACAGAGGCAGAGAAGGCACTGGCACCCAACTCCAGTACTCTGGCCTGGAAAACCCCATGGATGGAGAAGCCTGGTGGGCTGCCGTCTATGGGGTCGTATAGAGTCGGACACGACTGAAGCGACTTAGCAGCAGCAGCAGAGAACGGGTAGAATGGGGACTTCCAGAGCAGGGGAAGGGAAATGGGGAGTTACTCTGCATGCGGCTATATAACTACATGCTATGGGTATATAGTTTAGTTACGCAAGATAAGTAAGTTCTAGAGATTTTCTATGCAGCACTCTATCTATAGCTAAGAATATTGTATTACACACTTAAAATTTTGTCAGAAGAGTAGATCTTATACTAAGTATTATAAGAAAGAAAAAACAAAATGGATGAATGGATAAAAGAATGAAAGAATAAAACATTTGAGGAAAAAAAAAGATTAACCAGAGTGACTAGTCTCACATCACTTCTTCCACTCCCTCTACTAGAAACCAGGTCTGATTAGAGGGGCACACCAGTAGACAGCTGAGTTTCTTTACCTTTTCTTTGTGAAAGCAAATTTTTATTCCCATTGAACAACTTCCTCTTTTATTATAACTTTACATCCTTTTCTCTGGCAGTCTAACCATACAGCTAAACAAAATTCTTGTGTTTGAGAATCTCGCCTGAGATTTAACTTATCCTGGTGGGTCTAGCAAAGACAAGTGAGCGTGGGTGGTGCAGGACACACAGTCAATCTACAAGGTATTCTAAAAATGTTCCCCTAGATCAAGGTGGATGGCCAGAAACTTGAAAGTCTATATCTCACAAAGTTCGTTCAGAAATCCTTTCTTCAATTATGACTTAATGTTATGTTTTCACTTTTAAATCAAATGTTGATGTTGGAAATAACCATCTAAATGAAGAACATTTTGTGATTTCTACATCACTGTTGCAAACATTGTCCATTGCATTTATCAGTGTTTTTAGAACAAGGTCACACACATGGATACACTAAGGAATATACTGCTCCCTAGAGAAGAACTAGTTACGTTCTTCTTGGCTTTTCCCAAAGTCTCAGACAAGGTGCTAAAAGTGACCCAAGCATACTGTATACCATGCAGAACAACTCTTCCCTAGGCCTTGGCAGTTGAAGGATGAGAAAAACAGAAGAGGGCAGAGTTTGGCCCATGCTCAGAAGCTACATCTCTCAGCCAATATGCTCTTCTTAAAAGAACAAATGAACTATTCTTTGAGGTGTTCAAAAATATGGATGGCAGAGATCCTTCTTCAAAATTCATCTGGTATTCCTAAGACAAATGAAAGTGTTTACTAAACAAAATAATAATACCCACAAGGAATATCCATTAAGCTGCTCAGGACTTAATCTTCCAGAATAACAAAGTGAATGAGAAGGGGTCCTCAAAAGGGTGTGTGAGAATACCAAAATAGCAGTTGTACAGGTATTTACCACAAGCCGGTTTTTTTTTTTTTTCTGTTTTTTAAAGAGATTATCTTAAAAGGGACAAAAAAAACGTTCCTCAATACCTAGAGAAGAAGCAAGAAGAAAAGAAGGAGGAGGAAGGGAAATAAAGTAGCGGCAGCATCAAAGGAAGGAAGAAAGGAATCTGTGAGTAACTTGAAAAGATATTAGAATTTAGAAGCTCTAAAGCAGTTATAAAAGAATGCACAATAGCCCTTCTAGTTCCAAAGCTGGAATATAAATTTTTGGGGGAAAAAAACTGAAATCCAAGAAATATAAATGTCTGACTAATACAACATTGGCACTATTAGAAAATAGAGGTCTCCAAATGATAAGATTCTGGGAAGTATTTTACTCTTAAAATACAAATGTTAATGTATCTTATTTATTACTCAATTTAGGATCATTTAGACCTTAAGAAAACGAACAGTTGAGTATATTACCCAAAATATCCAGGATAAACAAAATGGAAATTTATCTTATGAGAATTTAGGAAGTCCAGGGCTAGATTTACAGTCCCCAAATCATAAGGAACTCCAGGATCTTCCTGTCCTGTTATTTCTATCTTGTGGTCCAAGATGTGGTTCAAGTACATTCTTCATGTCCATATTTTACTCAATGAGAAAGAAAGGAGAGAGAAGGGAGTCCGATCTCATTAAAGGACACTTTCTGCAAGATGAACAGGTATTTATTTCCCATTGTCTGGATTTTAGTCAAATAGTCCCACCAAATTATAAGGGAGGCTAACCATCCATTTCTGGGTGGACAGGTGACCAGCTAACACTAAGGATGGGTAAGCTCTATTTCACAGAGAGAAGAGAACAGATAAGACACAACTCAGTCTTCATCACAACAGGAATTGCTTGTATCTTTAGAAAGCATTCTAAGTATATCAAAGCAGAAATAATCTACAAGGGAATGTAAGCTTGGGAAAATAAAAAAAGAAAACACTTTCAAAAGATTACACTGGTAATAACTTAGCTTTGTGTAAGACATTCTGGGATCATGATAACTTAGGAATAGTTGGGAAAAGTGAAAGGAAGCTGAAATTCAGCAAAACTCTGTTGCCCAAGGCTCACAGGGGAATCTGTGTGTGCAATTATCCCAGCAACAGAAGCTGGTCTGCCAAGAAGAGACAGTGGAGTTGGCATCAGTGTCTGAAGGATGTGGCAAGATCATGCTGGATTCAGTTGATCACTGCTATTTGGAGATCCAGTTTAGCAGCTGGAGCACAATAGCAACTGGTAGAACATAGTGACGGAGAAACTTCTGAGCTGAAATGGTAGTAGGAATCAACTCAAGGGACTAAGCTTGATGGACAAAATTCTGCTCCCAGGAAGGTGAGATAATGACTGGATACAGTACAAGTCAAAAATTTAATTCAGGGGAAGCGGGCACACCACAGCCAGTGCTGGTTAATTGCACATAATTCACCATTAGTACCAAGGAAAAAAATATCACTTAGAGTGAATCTGATATTCTACCATCAACTTTGCTGAATTCTTACTTCCTCCACTGTTAAATGGTCTGATTATGTAAGGCTGTTATTTGAGATGTCTCAATATCACTTTCACAAACTTTATGAAATTTTATATCTTTTGTAATTTTGCCATTTTATTGGGGAATTATCCCTACATTTGTGTTTTGACAGATATCAAGAATAGACAGACTGCTGCTGGCTAGTGCTAGATGCTAGATAGTGTTTTCTGGAGAGAGAGATGGTTACATTTTCAAGCGCTTGGTTTGTTAGAGAATATTTTTAGGGAAGTGACAGCAATGAACATTATGGCTGCAGAAATGTAGATAGTACATACTAGAGAACTCATATATGAGTAGAATAGCCTATTATTTAAAGACCAAGACAGAGGCTCCTGCCTATAGCTGACCCACCCAGGAGGTAGAAAGCATATCTATTTGGTACTGAAGGAGACTCTATCCATGTCAGAGCAAATTACCACAAACCCAACGGCTCAAAACAAAACCCATGTACTGCCTGAAATCTGAGCCCAGTGTGCCTTAATTGTGTTCCCTATTTAAGGTCTCAGAAGGCTGAAGTCAAGGTGTGGGCCAGCTTGGGATGTTATCTGGAGGCTCTGGGGGAGAATAAGCTTCCATACTTATTCAAGTTCTTAACAGAATTCAATTCTGTGCAATTTTTGGAAAGAGAACCATGCCTTCTCTCTGGCTGGTCAGCTAGGAGTTGTTCCAGCTTCTGAAAGTTGCCCCATCCTTCAACTTGTTGCCCCTCCAGCAACAGTATATTGAATTCTCTCATGCTTCGAATCTCTTGGCATTCCTCTCCTGCACTTAATCAGTAGATTTTAAAGTGTTTTAAGGAATACTGAATTCACTTAGAGAGTCCAAGATAATTTCCCTATTTTAAGCTCTGCTGATTCATAATCTTAATTATATCTACAAATGTAGATAGTTTCCATGTAACTAACAAAACCACAGTAATAAAACTGGGATGTGAAAATCACAGGCACCAAAATTCTGCTTAATACAGTGATAGAGTGATATAGAAAGATAACACTTATCACATGAACATTGATTTATTATCAACTAAACAGAGACATCACTTTGCTAACAAAGGTCCGTCTAGTCAAGGCTATGGTTTTTCCAGTGGTCATGTATGGATGTGAGAGTTGGACTGGGAAGAAAGCTGATTGCCGAAGAATTGATGCTTTTGAACTGGGGTGTTGGAGAAGACTCTTGAGAGTCCCTTGGACTGCAAGGAAATCCAACCAGTCCATTCTAAAGGAGATCAGTCCTGGGTGTTCATTGGAAGGACTGATGCTAAAGCTGAAACTCCAATACTTTGGCCACCTCATGCGATGAGTTGACTCACTGGAAAAGACTCTGATGCTGGGAAAGGTTGGGGGCGGGAGGAGAAGGGGACAACAGAGAATGAGATGGCTGGATGGCATCACCGACTCTGTGGACATGAGTTTGAGTGAACTCCGGGAGTTGGTGATGAACAGGGAGGCCTGGCGTGCTGTGATTCATGGGGTCGCGGAGAGTCGGACACGACTGAGCTACTGAACTGAACTGAACTGAACTGAAACTAGGTTCTAGAACAGAAAACTAGAGCATTTTTGACGCCTATTGTAACTTGATAGTCAAGTCATAAATGAACTGAGATACAAATTCCTACTCGTAATACATGCTTACAGCATGAATAATTTGTCATTTGCATTTTAATTTCATTTTCTCTTTTTCCAGTTTTGCTCAGTGTTTTTACATAACATTTACAATGACCATTTACAGTGATGCATATTACACTGGATTCTTCAAAATTTACTTGACAACCCACTAAAATTGAAAATTAAATTGTTTTCATTTTTTCAAAGATATAAATAATACTACACCTGGGGTGGATTCATGTCAATGTATGGCAAAACCAACCAATATAATATTGTAAAATAATTAGCCTCCAATAAAAATAAAATAAACATCTCCCTGTTAATACATTTTCCTTTACTTTGTCAAGATGGGTTTTCATAGAAGAACTAATGTATAAAAAGTCTGATGTTTTTGTTCTTGGTCTCTGCTGTGAATGAGACCATTAATTTTACTGTAATCTTAATGGGGCTAAATATATTTTATTACTTATTTGTTCCTGATTTAAGACATAAAATCTGCACATAAGATTTTGGTTTATTTTTCTTTGAATATTAGTGACATTGCCCACTTTGCCATTGCTCTATTTACTACGTGTCTGAAATGCCTCATCAGATCCAGGGCTGCTTACTACTGAGATCTCTACATCTCAGCCTCAGCACCACCACCAGCTCCTCAGTGAAGCCCTGCTGCGAGTCTAATCATCCAGCCTCTGCCCATTTCTCTTTCTGATCACATTGTTTTATTTCTTTCATTGCCCTCACTACTGTTTAAAATTATCTTGGCTAGTTAATGAACAATTTTTATTATCTGAGTTCCCCTCCTGAAATTACAATTTTATCTTCATGAGAAGACCATAACTGTACTATCTTCTAGACAGAAAAATAGTGTCTAGCACATTACAAATATTGAAAAACTTATGTAACTCTTGTAAAAAAATGCACTCAGTCATAATTACCAAAACTACTTTAATGATGTTTCTTCATTTATGTCATATGCATATTTCCAGAAGAGTATTTCTAAGCTCTTATTTTGCTTTTCTTATATTCTTTCTTATAATAACTACTGGAATAACTTGGTTCTGGGGGACCTCATAAATAGGTGGCATAGTGCTATATTTGAATGCTCATGGCCTCATAAATGGCATTATGTGTGTGCTAAGGAGCATCAGTCATGTCTGACTCCTTGCAACCCCATGGACTGCATCCCACCAGGCTCCTCTGTCCAAGGGATTCTCCAGGCAAGAATACTGGAGTGGGTTGTCATACCCTCCTCCAGGGGATCTTCCCAACCCAGGGATCAAACCCACATCTGTTAAGTCTCCTGCATTGGTAGGCAGGGTCTTTACCATTGCGCTACTTGGGAAGCCATGCTCTTACAAAAGAGATCCCACAACTCCCTAGCTCCTACCTACATGTGAGATCAGAGCAAAATTACACCTTACATGAATCAGGAAGCAGGTCCTCACCAGATGCTGAATCTGTCAAGGCCTTCATCTTGGACTTTCCTGCCTCCCGAATTATGAGAAAGAAATTTCTGTTCTTTCTAAAACCATCCAGTCTGACGTATTTTGTTACAGTGGCTCAAATGCTCTAAAATAGAGATGGGGGAAGAAATTTCTCAGTAAGTCAAACAAAGCATTTATTTCACTATTTTTAGTATGTGAATGGCTTATGACAATGAATGGCTCATTTTTTGACTGGACATTTTGGTATTTTTTTAAAATTACTATTGATTAAAAATTATATTTTTATTTGGATACTAGCACTTGTCCAAATAAGACAGCTTAATAAGTATATTTATGCATTAATATCCTCCAAAGCTAAGGCTATTTTGTAAAACTGTTATGTGGTTTTACCAGTGAATCATTTGGAATGTGTATTTTTCTCTTACAGAACTCTATTTCATTAGACTTTAAGTATTATATGTTTATTCATATAAAACAAATGCAGTGTTTAATGGCTAAGATTCAATCTCAGATTTTCATCTGGTGGAAAAATATTATATATAATCAATTTACTGCAGATTATTTATTTTGATTAAATTCTTTGGAACCATAGTTATTATGTATCCAATACACCTGATACTTCTCAGAGTTATGAAATGAGACTATGTGACATTTTACACATTTGTGACAAAATACACATTTCAATGTCAGTGTGACAAATGACAAATTACAGGATGCCAATGAGTTCCCTCGCCCTCCCTAAATTCTTTCTGTGCATACACACACACACACATGTATATGCACACAAGTGCACACACACATACACACCAGTGTCCAGATATTCCTGGGCTTTGAAAGGATACTTGCAGCTACCTTAAAATCATATCTGATGCCACATGAAAACGGGCAACTAGGGTTTATAGTTCAAACAGCTGGTCCGCTGAGATTACCTATTCCAATCCCAAAGGATATTGGTTTGGTTTTATTCAGAACATACAGATTTCCCTGTGTATGATGGCAGAAGTAGGATCCATTCAGGCAAGAATCCTTCCAGGTACCCCAGGTAACGATGATTAAAGCAAATGATGAACATGAAAGTGTTAATCAGTTGTGTGTGTGACTCTTTGTGACCCTATGGGCCATAGCTGGCCAGGCTCTTCTGTCCATGGAATTCTCCAGGCAAGAATACTGGAGTGGGTTGACATTCCCTTCTCCAGGAGATCTTCCCGACCCAGGAATCGAATCCAGGTCTCCCACATTGCAGGCAGATTCTTTACTATCTCAGCCACCAGGGAAGCCTCCAAAAAGCAAATTTTAAAACAAAAATATCTAATTGGGTATAAATGTTTCCCTCGTTATTCCTATACCCTTAATGAACTCCTGTTGAAATGTCCTAGCTACCTTTCTAAAACGAAGACACTTCCACTACAGTAAACAGACTCAACAGCATCCATTCTGTTGACTCGGAAGCAAGCAATTCCAAATCAATTTGGGTCAATGGCATGCATGAAGAGAGTTTCACAGACCTCCTAGAAAAGAGAAGCTACTTTCTGTCTTGGGGCTTCCCTGGTGGCTGAGATGGTAAAGAATCTGCCTGTAATGTGGGAGATCTGGGTTTGATCCCTGGGTATGCAATGTGGGAGACCTAGGTTGGATCCCTGGAGAAGGGAATGGCTACCCATTTCAGTATTCTTGTTTGGTGAATTCCATAGACAAAGGATCCTGGTGAGCTATGGTCCATGGGGTCGCAAAGAGTCGGACACGACTAAGAGACTAACACTTTCACTTCACTCTCTCTCTTGCTAAACATTACTAAGACAGCATCTAAACTCTGTGGCCACTGGTAGCCTTCTTGCAATCACATGGAGGGGAACCCACCCTAACATGAAGTTGATCCTGAAGGTAAGAGAGTAGGAGAAGAAGATCAACCTAGATATTTGAAATGACATACTTTAACTTTTTTATCACATCATGACATTATGTTTGGAACCTTCTCAACTTCTGGACTTTCAGTTAAAATGAGAAAAAAAACTACTTATTTTTGATCACTTTGAGTTGCAATTTTCAATCACTTTCCACCTCAACTTTATAAATGATATACCAACCACAGTGGATATAAGGAGAAACAATGGTTTTCTTATAGGTTAAGCAGAGATTCAATGTTCTTTCCTCACCTACCTAGCCACGATGTAAACAATAATATCCACAGTGACCCTGACATAGAATAAATCCTAAAACAACCAAGACTAATCAATTTTTTTATGGAATGCAATTTTTAGACTTTATTTTTTAACCCATAGTTTCAGTAACTTAATTTTTAAAGAAGGTGTAGTTGGTATTAAAAGGAAATACTGTTTGATATTCTAAGCAAATGTTTAGCTCTGGTGGATTTAGCTCTGGTGCCAGTGGATTCAAGTTCCCCATGGGCAGAAAAGCCACCTACGTTCACCTGGGCCAGGCTATTGAATGACTCAGTTGCCATAAGCTAAAATATCAAAGAGTAAGCAACAGAGAAAGATCTTTAATCATGTGTGTATGTGTGTGTTTTATTTTAATGTCAGTCAAGCAAGAAGGAAAACATTGCACAGATGGGGAGAGAGGGTGGGAAACAGGAAGCAAAATTGTCTCTGATGTTCAAATGTTGTTCTTTCTCTTACTTAGGGGAGCATCAATGTTGAGAAGGAAATGTTCCACTCGAAACACAATGACCCTTTACAAGTAGATGGAATGAGAACAAAGAAAAAATGTTTCTAAAACACTATTTTTGGCATCAATTCAAAAAAAAAAGTTTAGCTAAAATTCAAATTCATATACTAATAATTCCCTTAAAAAGAAATAGTGTGATGAATATGCACCCTAAACTATGAGCAATTTTAAATGCTTGAACTGTTTTATAATTTTATTGTAAGAATGTTGCTTGCACCTGAAATCAAGTTAAAGAACCAGCTTCTAATTGGGATAACATTTTAAACATAATTCAGTTGTATAGGTCTTAGAAGTCTAGGCAAATGACTTGTTTGATATTTTGATTGCTGGGCTAACAGAGTCTTCTTAGATGGAGACTTAATGAAAATAAAAGAAAGCCTATCACATAAACTTGAAAATAAGAATGCAAAATGTTGCTTAAAATGGATCCTTCCAGCTTAGATCAGAAGTGCTTCTTTTCCTTATTTTGAAGCAGCTTTATGTATGTATGTCATCCAGGATGTGTGAAAGTGTGAAGAGCAACATTGACATCGAGGTCACCAGCATGGTGAGTGAGTTTCTTATTTATTTAACCCAAATCCCTAGTCTGAATGACACATCTTCAGCTTGCTCCTGCTCTGTGTTTCTTTTTCAACTACATACATTAAGGTAAACGTTGTCTACAACTAGTTTTAGAGAGTACAAGAAATACTAAATACTATATTTTCCCATCAGATAATAAGCAGAAAATAAAATTAGAATAATCAAATAACTTCGACAAGCATGCTGACAAAAATTTGAAGGAGATCACAAAACCTGAAAGAAATATCTGTGTAAGTTGTTTAACTTTTGGAAGAGTCAAAAAAAAAAAAAGAAGAAGGAAATAAAATGCTACTGTTCTGATATGTCACTGGTTTTTCCCTAATGCTCAGATTTAGTTAAAATAAGCTAACACCATCATTGAACAGCCAGACACATCCACATGCCATTTCAAGTGTCTGATCTTATCTGAAACTGAAAGTGTTGGTCACTCAATCGTGTCCGATTCTGCCACCCTATGGACTGTAGCCCTCCAGGTTTCTCTGTCCATGGGATCCTCCAGGAAAGAATACTGGAGTGGGTAGCCATTCCCTTCTCCAGGGGATCTTCCCAACCCAGGAATCAAACCCAGGTCTCCCACATTGCAGGCAAATTCTTTACCATCTGAGCCACCAGGGAAGCCCTGATCGTAAATCATGCAATTATAATCTTTTGTCTACCAACTATTACAAAGTTTCCTAATCAGTCTGGCTGCCTCTGGTCTTCCATTTTCCAAGTCCATCTCTATAGCGTTCAGATGTTCTATCTACAATGCATGTCACTCACCTACTTTTGAAACTGCAATGATTTTCATTCCTAATCCCTTTAAAATGTAATACCACATTCTCTGTTATCTTTGCTTACTACTTCAGCTTCATTTCTTACCACTCCTTGGTCACACTTAATATTTCATAAATTCCAAAATAAGTGCAAGTCTCCACATGTTTGATCATCTTTTATGCCACTTAACATTGCTGGCCATGCCTACCCAACATTTGGTCCTAACTTCCTGGAAAATTTTGGATGCTTCTATAGATACTTTGGAATTCATGTATGTGTCACAGTACCTCTGACATCCCCTTTAGCAAATCCTGAAAGATTTAAGCATCTCTCAGACAGAAAATGAAACCACTAACATTTATGGCCTTTATAACCTATCAGTTCAGTTGCTCAGTCGTGTTCAGCTCTTTGACACCCTGTGAACTGCAGCACACCAGGCTTCCCTGTCCATCACCAACTCACGGAGCTCGCTCAAACTCATGTCCATTGAGTCAGTGACGCCATCCAACCATCTCATCCCCTGTCGTCCCCTTCTCCTCCTGTCTTCAATCTTTCTCAGCATCAGGGTCTTTTCCAGTGAGTCAACTCTTCGCATCAGGTGGAGCTTCAGCTTCAGCATCAGTCCTTCCAGTGAATATTCAAGACTAATTTCCTTTAGCATTGACTGGTTTGATCTCCTTGCAGTCCAAGAGACTCTCAAGAGTCTTCTCCAACACCACAGCTCAAAAGCTTCAATTCTTTGGCACTCAGTTTTCTTTATGGTCCAACTCTCACATCCATATATGACTACTATAAAAATCATAGCTTTGACTAGATGGGCCTTTGTTGGAGAAATAATGTCTCTGCTTTTTAATATGCTGTCTAGGTTATAACCTACAGAACATACTATATATGTTAAATTTCATTTTGTACACAACATTTATATGCTAAATATGTACTCTTATGTTTAAATGTAAAACAACATATCATTATTAGACTGTCACTAATTAGAATAAATTTTATGGTCTATTGATGGTTGAAGTAAAGCTCTATTAATTTTTATGCTGTTTATAATGTTTGAACAATTTTAAACAATATAAAGATACTTGAATCATAACACCTGTATTATATAAAGTGACAAGACTATCAATTATTGAGATCAGAATAACAGAATATTAATTTCTTGAAAAAATCTTCAAGGTCATCCCCCATAATCCTTTCTTTAACTGAGGTCAAGAGAGGTGAAATGAAAAGGCCAAGATTATGTATTCAGCTAAAAACAAAGTCAATAATAGAATTCTCATTTTCTGAACAGTATTCTGCCTTATCCATCTGGGGTCTGAGATATACCTGAACATATAACCTTCCTCCAAATGACATCTTGAACCACATTATTCAGCTCCTTATTCCGACTCCTTTCTTAAACCTTACTAAGCTTTCTGTCAGTGAGGAATGTCCAGCTTAAAACTTTGTGTTAAGTGAATATTGTAGTATTTATTAAGACTATTTCAACATATGTAAGAACATAGAAAGATTTTCTCAGATACATTCTGTGTGTTTATTTTTTGTTTGTTTTTAGTTATTTATTTATTTTTAGCTGAAGGATAATTGTTTTACAATATCTTGTTGGTTTCAGCCATACATCAACATGAGTCAGCCATAAGTATACATATGTTCCCTCTTTTGAACCTCCCTCCCACCTCTCACCCTATCCTATCCCTTTATGCAAGTCGCAGAGCCCCAGTTTGAGTCATACAGCAAATTCCCACTGGCTATCCATTTTACATATAGTAGTGCATATGTTTCCAAGCTACTCTCTCCATTCATCCCATCCTCTCCTCCCCTCCGCACTTACTATGTCCACAATGTTTACTTTTGATGAAGGATTAACTATATTCACAGGATTTTCTAAACTTCATAGTCACCTGAATCTCAAGACATTTGTTACATGTTACAAACAAGGAACTAAATCAAATATAAGATCTGTTTACAAGTTAAATGTACTGTTTCTATTTCTGAGAATGTACCTGTGGGGGTGTGTTCAACTTACTTTTCGAGTAGGAAACATATTTTACAAATCAAACTTCTAAAAGAATAAAGTAAAATCTCTCTTGTAACCTCCAGTCTACTCAACTCCTATCCTCACATGAAACAACATATTTAGGTTTTAACTAGGGATTTTCTCTCTTAAAACTCAACACTCAAAAACAAAGATCACGGCATCCAGACCTATAACTTCATGACAAATAGATGGGGAAACAACGCAAACAGTGAGAGACTTTATTTTCTTGCGCCCGAAAGTCACTGCACACGGTGACTACAGCCATGAAATTAAGACGTTTGCTCCTTGGAAGAAAAGCTATGGCAAACCTAGACAGCATATTAAAAAGCAGAGATGTTATGTCACCAGCAAAGGTCCGTCTAGTCAAAGCTGTGGTCTTTCCAGTACTCATGTATCGATGTGAGAGTTAGACCATAAAGAAAGCTGAGTGCCAAATGCAAGGAGATCCAACCAGTCCATTCTAAAGTTCGGTCCTGGGTGTTCATTGGAAGGACTGATGCTAAAGCTGAAACTCCAATACTTTGGCCACCTCATGCGATGAAGTTGACTCACTGGAAAAGATTCTGATGCTGGGAAAGGTTGGGGGCAGGAGGAAACGGGGATGACAGAGAATGAGATGGCTGGATGGCATCACCGACTCAATGCACATGAGTTTGAGTGGACTGTGGGAGTTGGTGATGGACAGGGAGGCCTGGCATGCTGTGATTCATGGGGTCGCAAAGAGTCGGACATGACTGAACTGAACTGAACTGAACTGTCACGACTGAGTGACTAAGCACGCATAAACATCAGTGCATACCCTTTGCCCATTTTGCCTATGGATCGTTGATTTTTTTAAATCCTACTTCTGTTGGGCTTTTAATATTAGGGGAATTAATCCTTTTCCTGGCGGTATGACTTGAAAATATTTTTTTATTTTTGCTATTTGCATTTTGAATTAGCAGTTTTTGCCATATAAACTTTTATTTGTATGTGATAGAATTTATCAAAATTTTTTGAATTTTGTATTTTGAGAGAAGGCTTTTCTATAGCAAATATAACACACTTATTTACTCCATGGGTTCTTCTAGTATTTTAATGGTGTCACATTTTAATGTAAATGATTCATCTACAACTTATTCTGGTATGAGGTGTGGAACCACTTGAATTTTTTTTTCCTAAATGTCCACTGACTCACCCCAACCTATTATTTTCCAGCTGATGTGACTGTTGTTGTGGGGGATATAAGAATAAAAATAGATAGTATTTCCAATACTTGTCAATCCACGGGATAATGCTGGTTGCAAAGATTTGTCTTTTCAAGTTATATCATGCTAGGAAATCATCAACTGAGGTACTAGTTATTAGAAATGCAGGAAAATAGGAATGTTGTTCATGGGAATGTATCTTACGTTAGGCCTAAATAGCCATGCTCAGAACTACATCCAGCATTGGGAGTACTACTGTATTTTACAACTAACCATACAAGGAAATCAACATAAAATAAGCCATAATCTCACAGCTAACATGGCCTTGCATCAGTAACGTCACATGGATTTTTCTGTATTCTCAAAGGCATAGTCTAAACATTTACGAAAACACGAACTTTTTTTTTTTTTTTTTTTACAGTTTGGCTTTCTTTTTTTTTTTTTTATTAGAGGCTAATTATTTTACAATATTATATTGGTTGGTTTTGCCATGCATTGACATGAATCCGCCCTGGGTATACATGAGTTCCCCTTCCTGAACCCCCCCTCCCACCTCCCTCCTCCCTTTATCCTCCCTCTGGGTCATCCCCGCACACCAGCCCTGAGCATCCTTAACACGAACTTTTTAAAAAGCATAGTTAACTGTCCAAGTATTATCTCTGGCCTTTTAAGAGTCTGTAACTGCCAAAACCCAATTAAGAGTGAATTGTAAAACTAACCTTGAAGCAACAAGACTTCTAGAAAGCAAAGAATTTGCATTTTGGTAATACATAACACAAAAAAAAAAAAAAATCAATGTTTGCAAGCAAATAACATTAAAATAGTTGTAATGTTCGATCCCTGGGTCGGGAAGATCCCCTGGAGAAGGAAACGGTAACCCACTCCAGTATTCTTACCTGGAGAATCCCATAGACGGAGAAGCCTGGTAGGCTACAGTCCAGGGGTCGCAAAGAGTCGGACACGACTGAGCGACGGAACGGAACGGAACGGAATGTTAATGGAATAACAACGAAAGGCACTTCATTATTAGGAGAAGACATTTTTATTCCCTGCAATAAATAAGGGTAAAAACAACTTTTAAGCTACGTAAATTATTTTTAGAAAGTGAGGGAACGCTAAATGCTTCCTGATTTAAGAAGGTTTCAATAGGGCATCCAAAAACCCAGAAATCATGGATCTGGATCAGCTTTGGTGAACTTCTTACCCCTCCAAGTCATTTTGAAATTAGGCAACATGATCTGGCAACCAGGTGGAGAAATGTCCAATTAGCAAAAAGTGGCCTACCATCAAAATGGACAAGAATCTGTGTTCTTAGAAAAAGAAAATAGTTTTAAGTTAAGCAGGTTACTGTTGAAGTAAATGAGGTTAAGTAAGGAAAATGTGTATAGAGCCACATTATTCACGGACTCTTGCTACACTGCCATGTGAAATCATTAAGTATTTCTTCTTTCAACTAAAGGGAAAGGACAATAAAGGAGAATTTCTGAAACCAACTTTCTACTACAGAGATCATTTTGAAAACTGATTTCTAGCAGAAATACAAATTTATATAACAGTGAGACATCACTGTTAAGTGAAGACAAGTAGAATTCCTCCTCTGACAGCCACTTCATGTTTACAGAATCACAGCGAATCTGGAAAGGTGATTTTTCCTGTTACAGTGTCTCAGATTGAACAAATAAAATTGTTATCTTTGTGAGGCTGATTCTCTGATGGAGCAAAGTGTCAAAAGCATCTTGAATCTGTCTAACACTGATTAAAAAAAAAAAACCACAACACTAAGAATGTTCTTAAAAGTACCATCTGAAGCTTCCACTTTAAAGTCTACATAAGAGAAAAGAACATCTGTAGAAGGCAGAGAAAAACATTCTCTGGGAAGTGTGTCTGTGACTGACAGCAGAATACTACCAAAACAAAAAGTGTTTAGCTTTTCTGTAAGCTTCTTTTAAGAAAGTTCAGATGTAAATGAGCTTGCATATGCTTGTGTGTATAAGTATGAAGCATGGCTTTATCTATTCTTGCTTTAGAAACAAACAAGGAGAGATCAGTCAGCTGTGAGAAAATAAGACATAGCTTTCTATAATAATAATTTACTATCAGCATTCTATTTGATATTTCAGTATCTTCATTTGGCAACCCTGAGTGAAATGTCTGGCACGTAATAAGCACTCAAGTTTTCAAAATTCAATAAAATAACCAAAAAGGGCAAATGGGGGTGGGGCCGTTTTCCTGGCAGTGCAGTAATTAGGACTCTGTTCTTTCACTCCTGAGGGCCCAGTTCAATCCCTGCTCAGGGAACTAAGATCCCACATGCAGCATGGTGTGGCAAAAAGAAAAAAAAAGAGGACAGAAAAAGAAAACATATTACTACCAAAATTTTAATTTTGTAGATTAAATTTTATTTACTTTTTCTCAATTTAAATATGCCTCTCATACACGCCAGGCTTTTTAAAGAAAGTCTTAATGGCTCAAATATGACAGTATATGTACTTTCAATTATTGAAGAGAGGCAGAGACAAAAATTAGAATCCTGTATAGACTCCTCTTTTAGAATTCATAAAAGGAGTCAAGGTGCTGAAATTCTCAAGCATTTGTAGCCTACAAATAACAGCCACCATATATTGACATGACTGAAATAAAGATACATATAACAGATAAATCAGGTGTACTTTATCCATCTGCCACCTATTCGAGTTTTGGATGCTGGCAACTTGGTTAGAGATTATAGAAGAGGAAGCCAGGTAGAGATAAGAAAGGCTGCAAAATAGAGGACTCAGCCCCACCGATTTTCAGATGAAGAAACAAACCTAGCTCTAAAAGTAAGATAACCACAAACTGACCAAATAACTGTTTCTTAAATACAGCACCACAATAAAGACAAAGGACAAAGCAGTAGCTGTTCGGAAAATGAGACCAACGAGGCCCAGAGCCCTTCCTCCTGATCTCATACCCGTTTGCATGGACAGTATTTTCCCATTACATGTGCATGGGAATAACATACAGATGGGCTAGCTGAAAAGTCATGACCAAGGGATGGCTTGCTAAGTGGAACAACAAGATGAACTGTTCAGTAAAGGTCTGTAAACACATCCACAGACAAGACGACATGAAACCCCCGCAGGTCCCTTCAGTATCGCTGCTTCTAGGAAGCAGAGAGAATTAACAGTCTGCAAACGTTTCCTATTGTCCTTCACTATACAACCACATACATCCCTTTCCTAGAAGTTAACACATACAGAGGTAAGAGAAAATTAAGCCTCCAAAGTATTCCTTGACCAGAGTCTTACTGTTAGGAGATTCTAACATATTGTTTTCTATGTTTCTATTAGATGATAAAAATAAACCCACCAGCTACACTCCAACTTGGATGACAAATCTCTGTCTAGTCAAAGCTATGGTCTTTCCAGAGGTCATGTATGGATGTGAGAGTTGGACCATCAAGAAAGCTGAGTGCAGAAGATGCTTTTGAGCTATGATATTAGAGAAGACTCTTGAGAGTCCCTTGGACTGCAAGGAGATCCAACCAGTCCATGCTAAAGGAGATCAATCCTGGGTGTTCATTGGAAGGACTGATGTTGAAGCTGAAACTCCAATACTTTGGCCACCTGATGGGAAGAGCTGACTCATTTGAAAAGACCCTGATGCTGGGAAAGATTTAAGGCAAGAGGAGAAGGGGACGACAGAGGATGAGATGGTTGGATGGCATCACCAACTCAATGGATATAAGTTTGAGCAAGCTCCCGGAGTTGGTGATGGACAGGGAGGCCTGGTGTGCTGCAGTCCATGGGGTCGCAAAGAGTCAGACATGACTGAGTGATTGAACTGATGCTTCAACTGAGGCAAGAATATAGTAATCCCATGTCACATGAAACCAAACTCAGTGCATCTCAGGATATCACCATGGCCCCACTAATCCTTCAGGAAGTTCTAAAAAAGTTGTTCTAATGTGTTTCCCAGGAAAGCAGTTGCCCCGAGGCTTCACAGTGGGCTGTAGGAAGCCCCTGTCTCTACCTTTAAAAGCAAATGAACCATGCAAAGACTTTCCAAGGGACTGGACCTTGACAGAAAGTTGAGAGCATCGTGAATAATACCAAAGTGGAACTTAACATTGCCTCGGATTGGGAATGCATCAAAATTACACCTATATCAGAGAAGAAAGGAAATGTTTAATTTTGGAAAGCACTGAAGCAATAGCTCTCCACTGTGGAAGCCACTGGGAGTTTCAAAGGGCACATGATCCCTGAATCCCTCTTCCCCTGCTTGCCTTCCTTTTCATTCTCACTTTGAGAACCACTATAAAAAAGGCATCATAATGAGGGGAAAAGAAAACATCCAGAGAACACAGAGCCATTTTTAAAATCCTGGACAAAGAGCAATAGAGCTTTACAACATGGATTTAAGTGGTCAGTAATAATACTTAAACCATATTTTTTGAGCAGGGATTCAAATTCTATCCTGACATTTAAAAGTGTATAATGTTTTCAACTGGAGGGTGATACTGGAAAAGAGCCTGACAAGGTAATGATTAATAACTATGAATGCAGGCATGGGTTCACATCATCTACATGTTTTCTCTCCAGAGAAAAGCCCCTCCCAGCTTAAGACTCAACTCTCCGAGGCTAATCTAAAGTTCAGTTTTCCTTTTTCCTCTCTTAATCCTTTCAACATTGCTGCTGGCTTTCTGTAGGTTAGAATTTTTAAAATATCTTCCACGTTTAGAAAGCAAATAAACAAAATCCCTTCTTACTTATGTTTCCCTGCAGCTACTTGAATGTGTCTCTTTCCTTTCCAACTAAGCTTCCCAAAAGAAAGAAGCATGCGTACCATCTAATCTTTTCTCACGTGTCATTGTGTTCAAACTATAATAATTAGGCTTCCATCCCTAACGCTTCCCTGGTAGCTCAGATCGTAAAGTGTCTGCCTGAAATGTGGGAGAATCAGGTGCAATCCCTGGGTTGGGAAGAACCCCTGGAGAAGGAAATGACAGCCCACTCCAGTACACTTGCCTGGAAAATACATGGAGGACCCTGGTAGGCTACTGTCCATGGGATCGCAAAGAGTCAAACACGACTGAGCGACTTCACTTTACTTTTCCATCCCTAAAACTGTCCTAAAGAATACAACAAATATCTCCCCACAGCTCATATCCACAAATTCTTTCCATTCCTTTACTATTTGACTTCGCTGCTATGTTTGGTACTATTTCTCACTTTTTGATGTTATTTAATTAATTAATTTCTAAATTGGAAGAAAACTGCTTTACAATGTCGTGTTGGTTTCTGCTGTAAAACAGTATCAGTCAGCTATGAGTATACATATATCCCCTTCCTTCGGGCCTCCCTCCCCCTCCCCAATCAGAGCATGGTCATCAGAGAGCCCCACTGGGTCATCGGAGGGCCCTGGACTTAGCTCTCTGGGTTGGACAGCAACTCCCCACTAGCTCCCTATTTTACACCTGGTGGCATATACCTGTCAATTCTACCCTCTCAATTCATCCCACCCTCTCCCCTTTTCTTAATTGGGAAACAATTTGAGAGACAGATGCAATAGCCAGGCAGGTGAACAAATATATTATTCCTGATAATGCTGTTCTAGACATATGGCTTAGGTCAACAGCAACAGCAAGCTTGCTTCCCCTGAATTAGTTATGCCACTGGTACAGGAGGATAATTTCAGCCCACAGTCTCAGGAGAGGCACCTGATCTACAAAGCCTGCCTCACAGCAAACAGAAAATGAAACAGTATTCTTCTTCCTGGTAGGCAGACACCAAAGGGAAGAGAAACGAGTGGCTCACACAAATTCTGGTCCTTCTGTCGAACTCACCAATCAGCTTTCATTTCTTCTTGCAGAGACGGAGTGAACAAGGATATGTAGAAAGGAGTGGCTTGGACTATATTAAAGTCCTAGCACATCATGGTGATTAAGAGCTTGTGCTCTAGAAGAGCGTTGTCTGGATCTGAATCTCAGCTAGACTGTGCATGCATGTTAAGTCAATTCAGTCATGTCCAACTCTTTGTGACCCTGTGGACTGCTGCCCACCAGGATCCTTTGTCCATGGGATTCTCCAGGCAAGAATACTGGAGTCGGTTTTCACGCCCTCCTCCAGGGGATCTTCCTGATGCAAACAATGAATCCTCATCTCTGCAGCTCCTGCATTGGCAGGCAGGTTCTTTACTACTAGCGCCACCTGGGAGACAGGTGAATTTTAATTCAAAGCCTGGATTTGAATCTCAGCTATATGAATCAGCAGCAATTTTAGTTTAGGCACATCCTTAATTTTCCTGTGCTTCAGTTTCCTCATATCTGAAATGGGTAATTAATAGCATTAAGTTCATAAGAGCTAAAGGAGGATGAAAAGAGTCAGTATTTATAGATTACTTAGAATAGAGTCCAGTATATATTAATATGCTGAACATTTTAAAGCTGGGAAATCCAGTTTCCTAAGAAGAATCATTTCTATCACCTAAGCATTTAAAATATGTGCCTGCAAGATAATATGCATCTTTACATAGCTTTTATCCCCTTTATATATCAGTCTCTCATAGTAAATTATGAGTATTTTGAAGTTTCACTATGAGAGACTGATATATAAAGGAATAAGAACTATGTAAAGATGCATATTATCTTGCAGGCACATATTTTAAATGTGTTGGTAACAGAAATGATTAGATGTTTAGATGGATAGATTTGTATGGATAGATTCAGATCCATCTTTGTATCTATTGCTCCTGGAATACCATATACTCAGTTGTTTATTGAATTAATGAATATGTTAATCTTAAACAGTCTACCATTTAGTTTGTGGTGGAGTACACAGATTAGTGGACATCACTTTCTTCAAAAGATTGATACACTTGCTTTATGCTGTCACAAAAGTACTTCGGTTGCGTCAAATTTATAGTTGTCATTGCTCTTATGAAAATTAAATTCTGCTGATACAGACTGGTTCCAAACAGGAAAAGGAGTACATCAAGGTTGCATATTGTCACCCTGCTTATTTAACTTATATGCAGAGTAAATCATGAGGAACGCTGGGCTGGAAGAAGCACAGGCTGGAATCAAGATTGCCGGGAGAAATATCAATAACCTCAGATATGCAGATGACACCACCCTTATGGCAGAAAGTGAAGAGGAACTCAGAAGCCTCTTGATGAAAGTGAAAGAGGAGAGTGAAAGGTTGGCTTGAAGCTCAACATTCAGAAAACAAAGATCATGGCATCTGGTCCCATCACTTCATGGGAAATAGATGGGGTAGCAGTGGAAATAGTGTCAGACTTTATTTTGGGGGGGCTCCAAAATCACTGCAGATGGTGATTGCAGCCATGAAATTAAAAGACAGTTACTCCTTGGAAGGAAAGTTATGACCAACCTAGACAGCATATGAAAAAGCAGAGACATTACTTTGCCAACCAAGGTCCGTCTAGTCAAGGCTATGGTTTTTCCAGTGGTGATGTATGGATGTGAGAGTTGGACTCTGAAGAAACCTGATTGCCGAAGAATTGATGCTTTCGAACTGTGGTGCTGGAGAAGACCCTTGAGAGTCCCTTGGACTGCAAGGAGATCCAACCAGTCCATTCTAAAGGAGATCAGTCCTGGGTGTTCATTGGAAGGACTGATGCTAAGGCTGAAACTCCAATACTTTGGCCACCTGATGTGAAGAGTTGACTCAGTGGAAACACTCTGATGCTGGGAGGGATTGGGGGCAGGAGGAGAAGGGGACGACAGAGAATGAGATGGCTGGATGGCATCACTGACTCAATGGACATGAGTTTGCGTGAACTCCGGGAGTTGGTGATGGACAGGGAGGCCTGGCGTGCTGTGATTCATGGGGTCACAAAGAGTCAGACACGACTGAGTGACTGAACTGAACTGAATAAAGTTTTTAACAAAATAATAAAATTTTAAAACAAATCACAGACAGACGCAAGTGTCAGCAAAACTGTAGTGGTGACCAGATGGCACAAATCAGTACAGTACAAGGAGAGCTTGTTTCCCAAGGCCTGTTCACTAAGGGGATAGAGGGGAATGCAGGGATATCAGCAGCCAAGCTGCCACCACATATGGGTCCAAACAGAGGACCAGAGGAGAGAGCGGTATCTAGAACAAGTAAGAGTCATATAAAATGACATACTTGGAGAGAAGCAATGCCTTACAATTGCATGACACAGCCGGCATTAGGCAACCCTCAACGAGAGGCCAAGGGAATAAATCTCCAGCCCCACTCTGATCTGCCATGGCCCTCCATGGGCCAAACCCAACCAGAAAGCAGAAGGCTAGGAGCTCTGTTGATGTGTCCACTCAGTTCGGCCTTCCAGGGCGGGGAACAAGGCGGAGAAGGGTAGAAAGTGGACCTGGTGGGGCTAACAGAAAACATTCAGTATAGTACAATGTACAAAGCTCCCAAGAGAAATTCAAAAATCAACACAATTCATTTTGTTCTTCCACATGAATACAGTACAACAAACATGTAAGCCACAATTCATTCAAATTAGTGTCTTAACAATTTGTCAACTATTTCCTAAACTTTGCATGTGTGCAGGAAAATGCATTGTGTCAGTAATACAAAAATGAATGATGTGGAGTCCCTCCTCCCAAGCAGCTTACTGTTTTAATAGAAGACCAGCAGGGTAGAATGCATCAAATGTAATAACAAATGGAGCGGATAAAGCATTCCATGTTCAAGTGTTGTGTTTTTTTTAATTTATTTATTTTAATTTTTTAAAATCCACTTGAATTACGGTGATTTCTACCTAAACTAATTTGTATACTTCAATCTATAGCACCTTTTTCTGTCCAACCAGAATAATATTTTGGCTTATTTCTGAAAAAAAAAGCTGGTCATATTTAAATAATATACTATATTTCATAAATAACAAAACTAATTATCAATCAACAATTGGCAAAGCTAGAGGGAAAAGACCAGAATAATTACTGATCTAACAAAGCTTAATTTACTACTAGGAAGACACAAAAAAATATAAAACATTGCTTTATATTTCTGTAAACATCATATACACATAAAGTAAAAATAAAAAGAATAATATTTGTACATTTTAATGATATTTGTTAAGCTTATAAACATAAAACAGCAACAGACCACAAATTAATCATCTAAAAATGTTTAATCTACTCTACTCATATACATATTTAACTATCTATATTCAGTAATAAAATATTTACAATAAAATCAGTATTTTTGGTGTAAATAAGACTCAAATCAGTCAACCCTAAAGGAAATCAACCCTGAATATACAATGAAAGTAAATGCTGAAGCAGAAGCTCCAATACTTTGGCCACCTGGTTTGAAGAAATGACTCACTGGAAAAGACCCTAATGCTGGGAAAGATTGAAGACAAAAGGAGAATGGGGTGGCAGAGGGTGAGATGGTTAGATAGCCTCTCTGACTCAATGGACATGAAGTTGAGCAAACTCCAGGAGATAGTGGAGGACAGACAGTGACAGTCCTGACCTGTGACAGTCCATGGAGTTGCAGAGTCAGACACAACTTAGCAACTGAACGCCAACAATAAGAATGTTAAACACAGCTCTGCTGCTGCTGCTGCTGCTAAGTCACTTCAGTCGTGTCCGACTCTGTGCGACCCCATAGACTGCAGCCGACCAGGCTCCACCGTCCCTGGGATTCTCCAGGCAAGAACACTGGAGTGGGTTGCCATTTCCTTCTCCAATGTGTGAAAGTGAAAAGTGAAAGTGAAGTCGCTCAGTCGCGTCCGACTAGCAGCGACCCCATGGACTGCAGCCCACCAGGCTCCTCCGTCCACATGATTTTCTAGGCAAGAGTACTGGAGTGGCTTGCCATTGCCTATTCAATGAGTTACTTTATATTTAAAACAATATAATCAATAACCTGGCCCATTTTCCCAAAACACAATTAATGTAAGGGAGCCACTGTTTGAGTCTCAGAAATAGCCTATAAATTATATCCAGTTTTGCTAACATCAGGAGGATGACTTATGAAAGTACTTCAGTTTCAACTTCACTTGAAAGAGGTAAAGAGCAAACAAAATAGAATCCTGGTGACTAAAATAAGGTGTAACAGTAAATGTATATTACCGAAGATCAAGAAAATGAATAGCAAATTCTCCTCAGACACCATCAATCTCTTTCTTTTGTTAATCCCTCTGCACATCTAGGCAGAATACAGGAATGTAAGCAGTAAGATTCAATGATTACCAAACAGTAATTTTTTTTCCTTTTAGTTGTTGACACCTAAAATTATCTGAATAGAAAAGTATGGACAAAATTCTAAACAGTCCTATTGATCTGTTATCTTTCACAAGCCCTTAAACTAAGTGCTTTCAAGACTCCAAGATCAGAACAATAGAGAGCAGATATTCATAGGACCTTGAGTTCTACATTAATTTTACAAATTCTTAATGCAGAGTATGCTCCCCTCCAAAATATATCACGTTGGTATGGGCTAATTTAATACTATTGTGGTGCTTGACCTTTCTATAAACAACAGCTTTTACCACAGAAATCCCCTGAAGTCCATGCTGTTTTCTTGAATGAAACTACCTCCTGAGAATCAAGTGTATTTGACAGAAAATATGGGATAAATACGGGCTTTCCCAGTGGCTCAGCAGTAAAGAATCCACCAGCAACTCAGGAGCTGCAGAGATGGGTTCAATACTTGTGCCAGGAAGATCCCCTGGAGGAGGTCAGGGCAATCCACTGCAATATTCTTGATGCGGGAATCCCATGGACAGGGGAATCTGACGGGTAGTCAATAGGGTAGCAAAGGGTTGGACATGACTGAAGCAACTTAGCATTCATGCACACATGGAACAAATATATCAATCTTAGAATAACGTAAATATTGATTCTGCTGATGTCTGAACCACCAGTTATGCATTTGCACATTAAACTTCTTCCCATGAAATAGTAAATAATAGTCATTATTGCAATAATCCTCTAAATGACTTGTCAAGTAACAATGTTTATTAAGCAATTAGGATGATGAAGATCCATTAGTATTCAACTCTGAAAGATGATAGAGGAAATCTTCTTTGATTCAGAAATTAAAGATAATTATGTTTACAAGTAAGGAGTCATGGAAAAAACAGAGACTTGCAGTGTATGTGTGTGTACACCTACATACAGATATGAGATACTAAAAATATGAACAAAAACTCAATTATTCAGTGAATATTTACTGGAGCCCCCTCTTTATACACTATGATAGGTGGACACAAGCTGCTGCTGCTGCTGCTGCTGAGTCACTTCAGTTGTGTCCGACTCTGTGTGACCCCATAGACGGAAGCCTACCAGGTTCCCCCGTCCCTGGGATTCTCCAGGCAAGAACACTGGAGTGGGTTGCCATTTCCTTCTCCAATGTGTGAAAGTGAAAAGGGAAAGTGAAGTCGCCCAGTCGTGTCCGACCCTTAGCAACCCCATGGACTGCAGCCCACCAGGCTCCTCCATCCATGGGATTTTCTAGGCAATAGTACTGGAGTGGCTTGCCATTGCCTTCTCCGGACACAAGCTACTTAAACATTAACGAACTAGACATGGTTTCTGATTTCTTGGAGCTTTCAGTCCAGTCAAGAACAATACTAAGTTAAAAAAAAAAAAAAAACTGCAGCATCACCTAATAGGTGCCTCCATGTGGTGTGTTTGGTCCTAAGGCAGCAATTGGAAGCAGCACTTGAACTGGGTTTGGGACGTTCAAGCAAATGCCCTCCCCCTCCCCCTGGAAAGTAAGCTGATCACTAGAGTCCACAGAGAAGTCAGGTGAAAGTAATGAAAGATAGTTTTTGAGACTAGAAAACAAAAAAATGCCAAGGACCTAAAATAAAAGAATACGGCATTTCCTCAAATTTGAAAGTATTTTTGCCTGAATAGAACCTAGACTTTGGAGAGTTGGTAGTGATAAAATTAAAACTGGAATAATATGCAGGTAAACA
Organism: Moschus berezovskii; assembly: GCF_049115385.1. Classification (NCBI taxonomy): domain Eukaryota; kingdom Metazoa; phylum Chordata; class Mammalia; order Artiodactyla; family Moschidae; genus Moschus; species Moschus berezovskii. The sequence continues at coordinate 13,749,244 of NC_142467.1, forward strand.
GGGCCAGGTCACTGAGGGCCTTTTATCTGTTGAGGCTGAGTATATTTAAGGAAAGAAGAGTGGGAAAATCCTGAAAGCAGAGAGAATGGTAAGGCACATGAGAAAGTCTCTCCCCTCAACAACTCAATTTCTCCTATTTTGTGGTGGGCATGTAGGAGAAGTTTGAGTCAATGCTCTCTAGGAGCCTGATCAGCTCTAACACTGTGAATCGATGGACTAGCGAGATCTGGCAGTACACCAATCTGTAAAGCAAAGAAATATTGGGAGCTTGGGATGGACATGTATACACTACCATGTGTAAAACAGATAGCTAGTGGGAACCTGCTGTACAGCACACGGAGCTCAGTTTGGTGCTCTGTGCTGATCTAGATGGACGGGATGGGGCAGCTGAGAGGGAGGTCCGAGAAGAAAGGGATATACGTATACATACAGCTGATTCCTTTCACTGTACAGGAGAAACTAACACAGCATTGGAAAGCAACTATATCCCCAATTAAAAAAAAAAGCCAAGAGACAGGTTAATATTGATGGCAGATATGAATGGGATGAAGCACACAGAGGGCTTACAGGTTGTCTAAACAAGAGTTGATTTCTTAATGTGGATAACAGTTACTGGAATGCTTGCTTTCAAAAAGTTCACTAAGCTATAAATTAATTTTTCATGGTTTTCTGTATGTGTTTTACTTCATGATTTTAAAAGAATTTCAAAAATCCAACCCAATCATATACAACTTCATGATAAGCTTCTCTGGTGGCTCAGAGGGTAAAGCATCTGCCTGCAAAGCAGGAGACCTGGGTTCAATCCCTGGGTCAGGAAGATCCCCTGGAGAAGGAAATGGCAACTCATTCCAGTACTCTTGAATGGAAAATCCCATTGACGGAGAAGCTTAACGCAGGCTACAGTCCATGGGGTCGCAAAGAGTCGGATATGACTGAGCGACTTCACTTTCTTTTACTTTCATGATAAAATGCACATGGTAAGTTTATTATGCTGAAAGAAAAATATATTAAAGTACTTTAATATATGCATGATAATCAGCCTTTTGACAAAAATACAAATTCACATGTAACAAGAGACTTTCATTAAAATAAAAAATCTCTCAAATTCTATCTACCCTCAGAGAGTATAACCTTCTGCAAAATATGAAAAGGAAGTGGTATGATTTTTATCCAAGTTTAAAATTCAACCAGAGCTTAGATAGTAAAGAACCTGCCTGCGAGACTGGAGACTCCAGTTCAATCCCTGGGTCAGGAAGATCCCCTGGAGAAGGAAATGGCAATCCACTCCAGTGTTCTTGCCTGGAGAATTCCTTGGACAAAGGAACCTGGCAGGCAACAGCCCACAGGGTTGCAAAGAGTCCCGGACACTATTGAGTAACTAACATACACAGAGAGTGAGATTATATTTCTAAATTTCAAGTTTTCAGGCCTACAAATTGTGAAAACTTTCAGCAAACTGCTTAATTTATGTAGGAGTTATCTTGCCATTCAAAGTCAGCAAGTGCAGTAAACTGCCCAGTATCTACTGATTCAATTTTGGATAAGTATTTGAGAAACACTATTGGTATTTTACACTGAAACTACATTCTAATTCAGTCACAATAATAAGGTACTATCACAAATGCTCATCGTCAGAATTTAAGGGGGAAAAACTGCTATAATTTTCACTAAAGCAATAAGTTCACAATCTTATTTTCATTTCTTAAACTATTCCTGGGTGCTCATTGGAAGGACTGATGCTAAAGCTGGAACTCCAATACTTTGGCCACCTCATGCGACGAGTTGACTCACTGGAAAAGAGTCTGATGCTGGGAAGGATTGGGGGCGGGAGGAGAAGGGGACGACAGAGAATGAGATGGCTGGATGGCATCACCGACTCGATGGACATGAGTTTGAGTGAACTCTGGGAGTTGGTGGTGGACAGGGAGGCCTGGAGTGCTGTGATTCATGGAGTCGCAAAGAGTCAGACACGACTGAGCGACTGAAATGAACTGAACTGAACTGAAACTATTACTGGGAAATACAAAGATACATCTAAATGGCCTGAAATTGTCAATAATTCTTTGTGTGTGGTATATTAAAATTCAGTGATGCAGAGGACAGTTTGGTGGTTTCTTTCTTACAAAATTGACCATACACTTACCATAGGATCCAGCAATCAAGTTTTTTTATATTTACCCAAAGGAAGTGAAAACTTATGTCCACACCAAAACCTGTACATGGATGTTTATAGCAACTTTATTCATAGTTGTTAAAATTTAGAAGCAAATGAAATGCCCTTCAGTAGGTAAATATGAATAAATAAACTCTGGTACATAGAGACTGTTGGCTCAGATGGTAGAGAATCTACCTGCAATGTGGGAAACCTGGGTTCGATCCCTGGGTTGGGAAGATCCCCTGATGAAGGGAAAGGCTACCCACTGCAGTATTCTTGCCTGGAGAATCCCCATGGACAGAGGAGACTGGTGGGCTAGACTCCATGGGGTCACAAAGAGTCGGACATGACTGAGTGACTATTGTAAAGTAATTAGCCTCCAGTTAAAATAAATAAATTTTTTAAAAATGACTGAATGACTAAGCACAGCACACGGAGACAACAGAATATTATTCAGGACTAAAATGTAATTACCCATCAAGCCATGAAGAGACATGGAGGGAACTTAACTGCATTTTACTAAAGGAAAAGAGTCAACCTGAAAAGGCTATACACAATCTGATTTTAACTATATGACATTCTGGAAAAGGGAAAGCTGTGAAGACAGTAAAACGATCAGTGGTTGCCATGAGTTGCAGATAGAAACAGGAGGATGACTAGGTGGAACAGAGAAGATTTTTAAGGTGGTGAAAATACTTTAATGATACTATAATGATGGATACATGTCTTTACACATTTGTGCAAACCAATAGAATGTATAACATTAAGAGTGAACCCCAATGTAAATGATGTACTTGGGGTGGTGATTTTGTGTCAATATAGATTAATCAATTCCATCAAATATACCACTTAGGCAAGAGATGTTGATAATGGGTGAGGATATGCATGCCTGGGGACAGGGAATGTATAAGAAATAGCTGTACCTTCCTCTCAATTTTGCTGTGAACTTAAAACTGCTCCAAAAAATTGTCTTAATAAAAAATACAGAAAATTCAACACTCAAGTCTGGTTCAAGATGGCAGAGCAGAAGGATGGGTGCTCATCTCCTCCTCTGAGAGCACCAAAATTGTAACTAGCTATTGAACAACCATCTACAGGAGGATGCTGGAACCCACCTAAAAAAGACACCCCACATCCAAAGACAAAGAAGAAGCTGCAGTGAGATGGCAGGAGGGGCATCAGTCAGTCAGTCAGTCAGTTCAGTCGCTCAGTCGTGTCCGACTCTCCGCGACCCCATGAATCAATGATAAAATTAAATCCCATAACTGCCAGGTGGGTGACCCACAGACGAGAACAATAATACCAAAGAAGTTCTCACACTATTGTGAAGGTTCTGAAGCCCACATCAGACTTCCCAGCCCGGGGATCTGTCAAAGGGACAGAGAATCCCCAAGAATCTGGCCTTGGGGGCCAGCAGGTCTTAATTACAGGCCTTCCAGAGGACTGAGGGAAACAGACTGCAGTCTTGGAAGGCATAAACAAACTTTTGCATATACCAAGACCCAGAGGGGAGCAATGCTGACCCCACAGGAGACTGAACCAAATTACCTGCTAGTGTTAGAGGAATCCTGTGGAGGTGTGGATTGCCAGGGACCAGGCACTGGAAGGTCCTCATTGACATAGACCCAGGGGCTGGGTTGCCTCAGGCCAAACAACTACTGGGGAGGGGGTTGGGAGTACAGTCCCACCCATCCACAGATAATTGGATTAAACCTTTACTGAGGAAGGCTCTGCCCACCAGAGCAAGACCCAGTCCTCCCATCAAGAAGCTTACCTCTTAGCCTCTTCCATCAGAGGGCAGACAGAAGAAACAAGAAGAAGCACAGCCTCATGGCAGCTAAAACAAAAACCAAATTACTGGAAGTTAATCAAGATGAAAAAGAAAGTTATGTTCCAGTTGAAGGGACAAGATAAAAATCCCAGAAAAACAACTAAATGGAGATATGCAACCTTCCAGAAAAAAGAATTCAGAATAATTATAGTGAATATGATTCAGGATCTCAGAAACAGAATGGAGGCAAAGATTGAGAAGATGCAAGAAATGTTTACCAAAGACCTAGTAGAACTAAAGAACAAACAGACAGAGATAAATACTATACTAGAAAGAATTCATAGCAGAATAACTGAGGCAGAAACATGGATAAATGACCTGGAGAACAGAATGGTGGAAATCACTGCTGCAAAACAGAATATGGAAAAAAAGAATAAAAAGAAATTAAGACAGTCTAAGAGACTTCTGGGACAACTTTAAACCCACCAATATTCACATTATAGGGGTTTCAGAGAGAGAAGAGAGAAAGGACCTGAGAAAATGTTTGAAGAGATAGTTGCTAATAACTTCCCAAGCTTGGGAAAGGAAATAGCCAAGTACAGGAAGTACAGAGAGTCCCAGGAAGGATAAACCCAAGGAGGAACACACCAAGACACATAGTCATCAAACTGACAAAAACTAAAGACTAAGATAAAATATTAAAAGCAAGAAGGGGAAAATGACAAATAACATACAAGGGAACTCCCATCTGGCTATCAGCTGATTTTTCAACAGAAACTCTACAAGCCAGAAGGTAATGGCATGATATATCAAATGTGATGAAAGGGAAGAGCTTACAATCAAGAATACTCTACCCAGCAAGACTCTGTTTCAGATTTGATGGAGAAATCAAAGGCTTTCCAGTTGAGCAAAAGTTAAGAGAACTCAACACCACCAAACCAGCTTTACAACAAATGATAAAGAAACTTCTCCAGGCAGGAAACACAAGAGGAGGAAAAGACCTACAGTAAATAAACCCAAAACAATTAAGAAGATGGTAATAGGATCATCAGTTCAGTTCAGTCATTCAGTCATGTCCAATTCTTTGCAACCCCATGAATCGCAGCATGCCAGGCCTCCCTGTTCATCACCAACCCCCGGAGTTTACCCAAACTCATGTCCATCGAATTGGTGATGCCATCCAGCAATCTCATCTTCTGTCATCCCTTTCTCCTCCTGCCCCCAATCCCTCTCAGCATCAGGGTCTTTTCCAATGAGTCAACTCTTCGCATGAGGTGGCCAAAGTATTGGAGTTTCAGCCTCAGTATCAGTCCATCCAGTGAACACCCAGGACTGGTCTTCTTTAGGATGGACTGGTTGGATCTCCTTGCAGTCCAAGGGACTCTCAAGAGTCTTAAACACCCCAGTTCAAAAGCATCGATTCTTCGGCGATCAACTTTCTTCACAGTCCAACTCTCACATCCATACATGACCACGGGAAAAACCATAGCCTTGACTAGACGGGCCTTTGTTGGCAAAGTAATGTCTCTACTTTTTAATATGCTATCTAGGCTGGTCATAACTTTCCTTCCAAGGAGTAAGTGTCTTTTAATTTCATGGCTGTAATCACCATCTGCAGTGATTTTGGAGCCCCCAAAAATAAAGTCTGACATTGTTTCCACTGTTTCCCCATATATTTCTGGATCATACATGCCAATAATTACCTTAAATGTAAATGTATAAATGCACCAACCAAAAGACATAGTTGGGTGGATGAAAACATGTGCATGTATCCACTTCCACTTATCACAATACTCTGCTTGATCCCGCCCCCCAAATTTTATGTGATTATTTTACATTGTTAAGTTAATCATGTTCCCATTTTGGCTTGCAATTATAATTATCTTTTATTTTTTGTCTGCTATTGATTGTGAAAACTGATAAACATCTCTTAGAATTGTGGAAAAATATATACATATATATATACATATAATGTGGCTTACAAGAGCCAAAAGAACAAGATTCGACCCAACAAGATCTCAGTTGAATACTGATTTTTGGCTTTCCTTTGATGCAACCTGGGTCTGTTTCCTTACATGGAAAATAGGGATGATTCTATTTTAACAAATCATAATAAGCATTTAAGGATGTAATGATTACAAAGCATTTATCACAGAAAATTACACATAAACATTCAGATATTTTTGGAAGTATTAGTAGAAGCAGACATCATATTTTAGAGAGTGGGTGTAAGTTGCTAGAAAACAGGAAGACAAGACTGCATCTTTTTTTAGTATAGAAAAATAAGAAAATAAGGTTAGAGATCAGCAATTTTAGTCAAATAATTACCTTTACTAAAATAAAGTATTCCAAATGTTTTCATTAATAATATTTCGTTTTACTTTTCAAATCTCCTTTATCAGAATTTTTATTTTTTTTTATTTATTTATTTTTAATTAATTTATTTTTTATTGGAGGCAAATTATTTTACAATATTATATTGGTTGGTTTTGCCATACATTGATATGAATTCACCCCGGGTTTACATAAGTTCCCCCTCCTGAACCCCCCTCCCACCTCCTTCCTCCCTTTATCCTCCCTCTCTCTGGGTCATCCCTGCATGCCAGCCCCGAGCATCCTATAACATGCATCGACCCTGAACTAGTGATTCGTTTCACATATGACAACATACGTGTTTCAATGCCATTCTCCCAAATCATCCCACCCTCACCCTCTCCCATAGAGTCCCAAAGACTGTTCTATACATCTGTGTCTCTTTTGTTGTCTCGTATATAGGGTTATCATTTGCATCTTTCTAAATTCCATATATATAAACTATCCTCTTTATAAGGACATGATATCACAGTAAATCTCACCTTACAATGACTCAGAAAATTCAAGGTAAGTTTTAACATTTTGAAGGTATGGAGATATGGAAGTAAACATTAACTGTACAATATGAAATTCTGTAGATATTTCCAAAGTAGTTCATATTAAGTATATTTAACTTCAGTGATATCACCAAAAATTAATAAACTGAAAAAAAGAACTGAACTATAGAGTGGAAATAAAATGTCCAAGAGAGTCTAAACTATCATATGAGAAAAGAACTATAAAAAGAATTGTAATAAAAAGTGACAGACAAACAGATCAACAGATAATATAACTTAGCTTTATGGGAAAAGTGGTGCCAGTTTGGGGACCAAAGGAGTCTATTTTGAATCCTATTTCTATCACTTATTGGGTGACTTTGAGAAAACTACTTCAGGTCTTCAAAATGCGGCTTCCTCATTTGGAGAATGAAAATATATATGCTTTACAGTATTTCTATTAAGAATAAATGTGTTCAAATATATCTGCCCATTGTAGAACTGGAATCATTATCATTATTTAATACAATGTTATCTTGCAAAAGTAGTATGAATAAATCATTCCTGTAATTCTGGGTATATGTAACCTCACAATATACCACACATAGAGCAATTCATTCTGATAGTCTGAATGTGCAGAGCATGCAATGAAATTTTTAGATGGACTTTGTTAATTCTGTTTGCTTTCTGTTTCACTGATTCATGCTCTTATCTTTCTTATTTTCTTTTACTTCCTTAGGGTTTAATTTATTTTTATTTCTTTAGCTTTTAAAAGTAAAAATTTAGACCACTGTTTTCAAATTTCTTTATTTGAATACAAGTTTTAAAGTTATTTATTTCTCTCTATAAACTATTTTGGGCTTCCCTGGTGGCTCAGAGGTTAAAGTGTCTGCCTGGAATGCAGGAGACCCGGGTTCGATCCCTGGGTTGGGAAGATCCCCTGGAGAAGGAAATGGCAACCCATTCCAGTACTCTTGCCTGGAGAATCCCATGGAGAGAGGAGCCTGGTAGGCTACAGTCCATGGGGTCGCAAAGAGCCAGACACGACTGAGCGACTTCACTTTCACTTATAAACTATTTTAGCTGCATTGTACAAATTTTGATATTTGTCTCTTTATTATCATTTAGTTTGATATACTACAAATTTGCCTGGTGATTTCTTTTTTGACTCAGGCTTTGAATAGGAATAAGTATTTTGTTTAATTGACAAATAATTGAGATTTTTCTATTTTATTTTTATCTCTGAGTTAATTCTGTTGCAGTCAGAGAATATACTCCACATGATTTCAGCCTTTTGAAATACACTGATACTTACTTAATGGCCTAATATGTAGCCTTATTGTTGAATATTCAATACATATGTAAAAAGAATACTTATCTGTAGTTGTTGAGTATAATGTTATATAAATGAGAATTAAGGTAGTTCATTGTTGTTGTTATTTGTTGCTTAGTAGCTAAGTTATGGAGAAGGCAGTGGCACCCCACTCCAGTACTCTTGCCTGGAAAATCTCATGGACAGAGGAGCCTGGAAGGCTGCAGTCCATGGGGTCGCTGAGGGTCGGACACAACTGAGCGACTTCACTTTCACCTTTCACTTTCATGCATTGGAGAAGGAAATGGCAACCCACTCCAGTGTTCTTGCCTAGAGAATCCCAGGGATGGGGGAGCTTGGTGGGCTTCCGTCTGTGGGGTCACACAGAGTCGGACACGACTGAAGTGACTTAGCAGCAGCAGTTATGTTTGACTCTCTGCCACCCTATGGACTGTAGCCTGCCATGTTCCTCTGTCCATGGGATTTCCCAGGCAAAAATACTGGAGTGGGTTGTACTTTCCTTCCCCAGGGAAGATAGTCCAGTGTGTTGCTCAAATCCTTCATATCTTATTTGACTTTTTAAGCTATTTGTTCAATTAATTACTGAGAGAAAGTTATTAAAATCTCCAGCTATTTTTTGCATTTCTCCCTTTAGTTTTTTTTTTTTTTTTGGACATATTATTTTTGAAACTCTGTTATTAAGTAGACATGTAGAGTTGTCTTCCTGATTATGTAATCCTTTTATTATATGGTCCTCTTTATCTACTTGTCCCTTAAATTATTTCAAGAATTTTAAAACAAATTAATTATTATGTGTCTTCCTTTACCTCTGGTAGACTTCCTGGCTGAAATATATTTTGTCATTTTTAATACAACCACACTAGCATGCTCTTCTTTACCCTTGCATACCATATTTTTTCCATTCTTTTACTTTTGATATGTTTGAATCTTTGTGTGTCAAGGCACTTAAAAGACAGCATACAGTTGCTCGTTTATGTAGTCTTATAATCTCTGATTTTAATTGGAGTGTCAAGCCCATTTACATCTGACATAATTATTAACACATACTTTCCTATTTGTTTTCAATTATCACCTGTGTTTTCTGTTCCTCCTTTGATTTTTTTTTTTTAGGCTAAGCAAAAATTATTTTAGTTTTGCATTTTAGCTTTACAATTGGGTTTTTAACTATGTTTCATAATATTCCATCAGTAGCTGCTTTCAGAATTGTAAAATACATCCCAAACTTCACAAAGTTTCCTTGGAATTAAGAATATTTTATCACTTCAAGTAAAATGTAAAACCCCTCCAACAGAATAATTCCATTTAATCACCTTCATTTTTGAGTCATTATATAACTCTATATATTTCATTCCACTCTAGAAGGAATAAAGGGACGGAACAAAAGCAAAACCAATACCCAGTTGTGGATGTGACCGATGATAGAAGTAAGGTCCGGTGCTGTAAAGAGCAATATTGCATAGGAACCTGGAATGTTAGGTCCATGAATCAAGGCAAATTGGATGTGGTCAAACAGGAGATGGCAAGAGTGAACATAGACGTTCTAAGAATCAGTGAATTAAAATGGACTGGAATGGGTGAATTTAACTCAGATGACCATTATATCTACTACGGTGGGCAGGAATCCCTTAGAAGAAATGGAGTAGCCATCATGGTCAACAAAAGAGTCCGAAATGCAGTACTTGGATGCAATCTTAAAAACGACAGAATGATTTATGTTCGTTTCCAAGGCAAACCATTCAATATTACAGTAATCCAGGCCTATGCCCCAACCAGTAATGCTGAAGAAGCCGAAGTTGAACGGTTCTATGAAGACCTACAAGACCTTTTAGAACTAACACCCAAAAAAGATGTCCTTTTCATTATAGGGGACTGGAATGCAAAAGTAGGAAGTCAGGAAACACCTGGAGTAACAGGCAAATTTGGCCTTGGAGCACGGAATGAAGCAGGGCAAAGGCTGATAGAGTTTTGTCAAGAGAAGGCACTGGTCATAGCAAACACCCTCTTCCAACAACACAAGAGAAGACTCTACACATGGACATCACCAGATGGTCAACACCGAAATCAGATTGATTATATTCTTTGCAGCCAAAGATGGAGAAGCTATATACAGTTAGCAAAACAAGGCCAGGAGCTGACTGTGGCTCAGATCATGAACTCCTTCTTGCCAAATTCAGACTGAAATTGAAGAAAGTAGGGAAAACCACTAGACCATTCAGATATGACCTAAATCAAATCCCTTATGATTATACAGTGGAAGAGAGGAGTAGATTTAAGGGAATAGATCTGATAGATAGAGTGCCTGATGAACTCTGGACGGAGGTTCGTGACATTGTACAGGAGACAGGGACCAAGACCATCCCCATGGAAAAGAAATGCAAAAAAGCAAAATGGCTGTCTGAGGAGGCCTTACAAATAGCTGTGAAAAGAAGAGAAGCGAGGAGCAAAGGAGAAAAGGAAAGATATAAGCATCTGAATGCAGAATTCCAAAGAATAGCAAGGAGAGATAAGAAAGCCTTCCTCAGTGATCAATGCAAAGAAATAGAGGAAAACAACAGAAAAGGAAAAACAAGAGATCTCTTCAAGAAAATTAGAGATCGCAAGGGAACATTTCATGCAAAGATGGGCTCGATAAAGGACAGAAATGGTATGAACCTAACAGAAGCAGAAGATATTAAGAAGAGGTGGCAGGAATACACAGAAGAACTGTACAAAAAAGATCTTCACGACCAAGATAGTCACGATAACATGATCACTGACCTAGAGCCAGACATCTTGGAATGTGAAGTCAAGTGGGCCTTAGAAAGCATCACTACGAACAAAGCTAGTGGTGGTGATGGAATTCCAGTTGAGCTATTTCAAATCTTGAAAGATGATGCTGTGAAAGTGCTGCACTCAACATGCCAGCAAATTTGGAAAACTCAGCAGTGGCCACAGGACTGGAAGAGGTCAGTCTTCATTCCAATCCCAAAGAAAGGCAATGCCAAAGAATGCTCAAACTACCGCACAATTGCACTCATCTCACACGCTACTAAAGTCATGCTCAAAATTCTCCAACCAGGCTTCAGCAATATGTGAACCGTGAACTTCCAGATGTTCAAGCAGGTTTTAGAAAAGGCAGAGGCACCAGAGATCAAATTGCCAACATCCACTGGATCATGGAGAAAGCAAGAGAGTTCCAGAAAAACATCTATTTCTGCTTCATTGACTATGCCAAAGTCTTTGACTGTGTGGATCACAATAAACTGTGGAACATTCTGAAAGAGATGGGAATCCCAGACCACCTGACCTGCCTCTTGAGAAAGCTATATGCAGGTCAGAAAGCAACAGTCAGAACTGTACATGGAACAACAGACTAGTTCCAAATAGGAAAAGGAGTACGTCAAGGCTGTATATTGTCACCTTGCTTATTTATCTTATATGCAGAGTACATTATGAGGAACGCTGGGCTGGAAGAAGCACAAGCCGGAATCAAGATTGCTGGGAGAAATATCAATAATCTCAGATATGCTGATGACACTACCCTTATGGCAGAAAGTGAAGAGGAACTCAAAAGTCTCTTGATGAAAGTGAAAGAGGAGAGTGAAAAGGTTGGCTTGAAGCTCAGCATTCAGAAAACAAAGATCATGGCATCTGGTCCCAACACTTCATGGGAAATAGATGGAAAAACAGTGGAAACAGTGTCAGACTTTATTTTGGGGGGCTCCAAAATCACTGCAGATGCTGATTGCAGCCAGGAAATTAAAAGACGCTTACTCCTTGGAAGGAAAGTTATGACCAACCTTGATAATATATTAAAAAGCAGAGGAGACATTACTTTGCCAACAAAGGCCCGTCTAGTCAAGGTTATGGTTTTTCCCGTGGTCATGTATGGATGTGAGAGTTGGACTGTGAAGAAAGCTGATCGCCGAAGAATTGATGCTTTTGAACTGTGGTGTTGGAGAAGACTCTTGAGAATCCCTTGGACTGCAAGGAGATCCAACCAGTCCATTCCAAGGGAGATCGATCCTGGGTGTTCATTGGAAGGACTGATGCTGAAGCTGAAACTGCAATACTTTGGCCACCTCATGCGACGAGCTGACTCACTGGAAAAGACTCTGATGCTGGAAAAGGTTGGGGGCGGGAGGAGAAGGGGACGACCGAGAATGAGATGGCTGGATGGCATCACCGACTCTGTGAACATGAGTTTGAGTGAAACTCGGGAGTTGGTGATGGACAGGGAGGCCTTGCATGCTGTGATTCATGGGGTCGCGGAGAGTCAGACATGACTGAGCAACTGAACTGAACTGAACTGATAACTCCCATATTATTAATGTCATATTGTTTCTTCTTTAAAAATAAATTGAGTTTTAAGAAAAAAACTTTATATCAAAAGTCTTTTGTATTCATCTATATGATTACCATTTCTGGTTCTTCTCAGTTTTTTCTGTACATTAAAGTTTCTACCTAGTATCATTTATCTTAAAAAACTTCCTTGAGTATTTCTTTTTCTTATTCACATCTTGTACTTTTTTAATGTAGATCTTCTCTTCTAAACTTTGTTTTCTTTTTTTTAATTGGAGGAAAATTACTTTACAGTAATATATTGGTTGGTTTTGCCATACATTGACACGAATCCACCCCGGGTGTACATGTGTTCCCCTTTAGAACCCCCCTCCCACCTCCCTCGTCCCCATAACTTCCCTCCAGTTTCCTTGAGCATTTTTAAAAATTATATCACCAGATCTGTTGGTGATGAATTCTCTCAGCTTACAGTCATCGAAAATGTTACTATTTTACCATTCTTTTTGGAGGATATTTTCAATACAACAAGTATTCTAGATAACAATTCTTATTTTCGTCTCAGCATTTTAAAGATGGTGTTATATTCTTGCATCCATTGTTCCCGATGAGAAGTCAGCTGCTATTCTTTTTATGTAATCCCTCATGTGATTAATCTGTCTTTTCTTAACTCTAGTTCAAAAAGATACATCCACCCCAACGTTCACAGCAGCATTATTTACAATAGCCAAGACACGGAAGTAATCTAAATGCCCATCAACAAAAGAATGGAATACCACTCATCCATTAAAAATGATATAATGCTACTTGCAATAACATGGATGGAACTAGAGATCAACAGACTAAATGAAATATTTGGACAAAGAAAGACAAATATTAGATGATATAGCTTACATGTGGAATCTAAAGTATGATACAAATAAATTTATTTATGAAACAAACAGACTCGCAGACACAGAAAATAAACTCATGGATACTGAAGGATGAAAGGGATAGGGAGGAATAAATTAGGAGTTAGGGATCAAAAGATATACACTACTATATGTAAAATAGATAAACAACAACTGCCAGCATCCATTGGCTCATAGAAAAAACAAGGGGATTCCAGAGAGACATCTATTTCTGCTTCATTGACTATGCTAAACACTTTGACTGTGTGGATCACAACAAACTGTGGAAAATTCTTCAAGAGATGGGAATACCAGACCACATACCTGCCTCCTGATAAATCTGTATGCAGGTCAAGAAACAACATTTAGAACTAGACATGGAACAATGGACTGGTTCCAAATCAAGAAAGGAGTACATCAAGGTTGTATTTTGTCACCCTGATTATTTAACTTATACACAGAGTACATCATGCAGAATGCTGAGACTGATGAAGCCCAAGTTGGAATCAAGATTGCTGGGAGAAATATCAATAACCTCAGATATGCAGATAACACCACCCTTATGGCAGAAAATGAAGAGGAACTAAAGAGCCTCTAGATGAAGGTGAAAGAGAAGAGTGAAAAACCTGGCTTAAAACTCAACATTCAAAAGACTTAGATCGTGACATCTGGTCCCATCACTTCATGGCAAATAGATGGGGAAAAAATGGAAATACTGAAAGAATTTATTTTCTTGGGCTCCAAAATCACTGCAGATGGTGATTGCAGCCATGAAATTAAAAGACACTTGCTCCTTGGAAGAAACGCTATGACAAATCTAGACAGCGTATTAAAAAGCAAAGACACCACTTTGCTGTCAAAGGTCCAGATAGTCAAAGCTATGGTTTTTCCAGTAGTCATGTATGGATGTGAGCGTTGGACCATAAAGAAAGTTGAGTGCCGAAGAATTGATGCTTTTGAACTGTGCTGTTGTAGAAGACTCCTGAGAGTCCCTTGGACTGCAAGGAGCTCAAACCAATCAATCCTAAAGGAAATCAATCCTGAATATTCATTGGAAGGACTGATGCTGAAGCTGAAGCTTCCATAATTTGGCCACCTGATGCAAAGAGCTGACTCATTGGAAAAGACCCCGATGCTGGGAAAGATTGAAGGCAAGAGGAGAAGGGGACGACAGAGGATGAGATGGTTGGATGGCATCACCAACTCAATGGAGATGATGAAGGGCAGGAAGACCTGGTGTGATACAGTCCATAGGGTGACAAAGTGTCAACACAACTGAGCAACTGGACAACAACATGTAGCACAGGGACATCCAATATCTTGTAATAAATCATAATGGAAGAGTATACATACATGTGTGTGTGTGTGTGAGAATTACTTTGGTGTACACCAGAAACCAACACATTTTAAATGAACTATACTTCAATAAAATAAAATGTGCCTTTTCTTCTGAGTGGTAAGATTTTTCTCATAAATCATCACACTGTATAGCTTAAATTTACACAGTGTAATATGTCAATTATATCTAAATAAAGTGGGGGAGGAAATATTTTTCTCTCTCTCTCTCTTTTTTTTTTTTTTTGTTTTTGGCTTTCAGCAGTTTATTATAATGTGTTAAGTGTGATCTTATTTGCTTGATCCTGTTTATATAGTTTCAAACCTGTGACTGTAATCTCAGAAGAATAAAAAATCAACAGTTTAAATCTTCAGAGATTATGATCTTTAGTAGCCAGTCATTTAGTGCTAACTAAAACTATAACTAAAACTCCTAGCTGAAATAAAAGAGATAACTGACCGTAGTTAACACCTCACAGGAACACCTGAATTCAGTTGCATATCATCCATATACTTTCAGGGTTAAACTAAGATTGCTAAAGAAAAGAGTCGCATAATATAAATAAGCTGCATACTTTGACTTTTGCAATTAGCATCTTTCCACAACCAAGTAAGGAAAACATCCCAGAGGAAATATCCATTTTAGAATTTACTGTCAAGAAAAAATTTCAGTCTCTCTTGGATAATTGCTTTATTTCCCGCTTTCCGATAGGCAGCCTGAATGTTTACCCTCACAGCTAGCTCTTATGTGTAACATTCCTGCCTTGGTAACAATTTTATTGTCATTTTAAACAAATATAAATGATATGTTTTTGTTAAGTCCTTCCTAGACAGAGGATTAATAATTTAATGCAGAATATAAAACATGCACACACATAAAAGAGAGAAAAAAGCTCAGTAAGAAAAGAGAGAAGAAAGACAGCTTCATTCATCCCAATATATGGTACTTTTAAGACTGTGCATCTCAACCAGGAGTTTTGCTTCCCAGAGAACATCTGACAATGTTTGGAGACATTTTTTATTACCACAGCTGGGAGGATGCTACAGGCATCTAGCAGGGAAGAGACCAGTGATGCTGCTAAATATTCTACAATGCACAGGACAGAGCATCCCCACAACAAAGAATTACTCATCTGGAAACAGCAATAATGCTACTGTTGATAAACTTTGTTTTAAGCTATTTCCACTATATATTTTCAAACCATTTTATTTTTACAACTATAGGCATATATAGAATATTACCAATCAGTGTATAAACTGATAGTCAAAGAAATTAAGAAATAGGTTAGCTGATCTCCACTTGAGAAGCTATGTCCATAATTAAAATAATCAAAAGATGTAAGAACTACTGCTTGTTCTTTGAATACAGGGTCTATAGTTTTATTTTTTTGTTATTGTTTTATTTTGGATTGTTTGCTTTTTCTGTCTTTCAGCAGCTTAGTAAGAGTCTTCATTTATTGTGTTGAATGATATTACTAGACTGAATTGGATAGCTTCACTCCAAAACACAATACTTAATTTATTAGAGAGAAAAATTTAAAGATATAAATCATAGCTAAAATAGCTGGTTTTCAGATTTACACATCTATATTCCTGCGTTTGATCTGAACAAGGTAGTATGCAACAGTCTGACAAGCACAGGTCTTAAGTAAATTTCTTTTGCTGCTAACTAATTTGTAAAGGCACGGTTGCATTTGGTTAACAACTGAGTCATATTTTCTGCTTTCTCAAAATGAAATTTAAATACTCTAGGAAGATTTGGGATTGTTTACATTGTTTCTGGGTATTATTTCCTTAAAAAGACTGTATTGACTCTTCTAACCTCTTTAATTGAAATATTCTTAGAATGTCAGGTTTTGAGCATTCCAGAGAGCTCAAGTGTAAATGGCTAACCAAAGAATATATTTGCTCATGGTTCGTTTGGTCCTCTGGATAAATACGCCTTATGAAAAATGTGCTTAATTTCACGTGTTACTGCCAGAAGACGTGGCTAACTTCCCCCTTATATAGCTTCAGTGGAAACCAGGTCCTTCCGAGAAATCATTCTTAGAGATAGAATGTGCTACTTCAAAATATGGCTTGAAAACACCATAGATTTTTCAATCAAGTTCTTAGAACAACATTTTATATAAACTGTTTAGCACCTTTTCCCCCCAAATGGTAAACGGACTGACTAACATTCCAGTTACAGGGTGGTAACAAGTCATAAGTTGAACTGAATAACATGTTCTTAATGCTTGTCACGGAACCACCAAAAGACATCTGACTAATTAGGTAGTCTCAAATTTGAGAAGTCCACAGACTGACTGGATAAATAATAAAGATTTAATTAATGCCATACTCTTCAGACATTAGGTTAAAGAGAGTTGGCAGCTAGAATATGTTGACATCCTGATAGGCTTCAAATCTGAAAAGGTACTAATTTTTAAAGTTAACTAAACTTTTCAAAATTTCTCTCTTTTAATGTAAAGTTAAATTGCACACCTAAATTATTGAATGTCAATTTTGAGGTCAATCAGACTATGTTCAGTGTTCCCCGAAAAATTAGACTGTCTTTCAAAACTGTACATGTAGCTCCAGTGAATTTGCTTCAAATTTTGCATTGAGGTATTTAAAAAAGAACAAGTTTAGGTTGCTTGATGATTCTACTGCAATGCTTCAGAAAGGTCATATAATACCTACCAGAAGATTTTGATCAAAATGTAATAGATTTACATCTGGTTCCTTTTTAGTTTGGGGTATGTGTGGAGAGGAACAGGTACGCACATATATGTGTGTGACTGTTGGTAGGATTTTATTCTTACTGAATGAACAAAAATACATAGGTTACTTAATTGTCAGAATACAACATCCATTCCATCACCAATATAAAATGATCTATATATTTCCTAAAAAGCTATACCTTTTAATGGCAATTAATCACTTACCTGGAGAAAGGCATGGCAACCCACTCCAGTATTCTTGCCTGGAGAACCCTCATGGACAGAGGAGATGGGTGGGTGACAGTCCATGGGGTCACAAAGAGTTGGCCATGACTGAGCAACCAAGCAATCATTTACCATCTTATATCAACTACATATGTCTCTGTATTTTGTTTTTGCTTTGTTTTTTGCTGTTCTCGTTTCTTTTTTTTTTTTTTCTGGAGAGACTGGTCCTTTATTTCAAAAAGACACATCAATTTTCAGAATCAAAACGGTTACACTGCTGGTTTTTCTTTCTCTCAATTGGTTCCCAAAGAGATCACACCAAAGGAGAGTACATTTTAAGCTAACTAAGCTGCCTAACAGACCTCACTGAAACCTCACCAAAAACGGAGCTTTGGGTAGGGAAAGAAATTTTAAAAGATTAGCACCCTGCCAGCCCACAGACTGCAGAGAGCTCTCACAGCCAGATGGTGTGACCAGTGTACCCCAACCCCAAAGAAGCAAAGTCTCAAAATAATATAAAATTTAAAAAGAGTTTTGTCCATAAGCTATCCAAGATTCCTCCAGCACTATCTGGTAACAAAGCACCATGAGATGGCACATTTAGACAGAGCATTCAGATCCAAAAAACAGGATGATGAGATGAGTTTCATTCAGCTAAATCAATGGCAAAACAATTTTCTGTTCTTTCTTTCAAGGAGGCAGGAGAGCAAATTAGTGATCACCTCAACATAAGGGGCACATAGTCCATTCTGTGAGTAGTTAGGAATGGGATAGATATGGGACAAGAATTTGGTCTCAGAGGTGTCACCATCTTGTTTGGTCACTCCTGATGAAAAAAATAAAAATAAAGTTGTCCAAAGACATTATAAAGCTGCTAACTCTTCCTGGAATCACCTTTCTGGTTTGGCAGGTACTTTTTACAGAGCAATGAGGTTTCCCATAACGGAGTCTTTCTCTGGATTGTTTGGTTCTCAGTAAGGCAGGCCCATATATTTTCCATCCTCTATGGAGAAGGCAACATACATTAAGCTGAAAAGTTATCTTCCAAAAGTAAGAAAGGGATTAGACTGCTGCTTCAGAACTGTGGAATCATTTGGATTGTTTCACAAATGGTTGCTACATCCAGATGTCTGAATTGCTACTGAAATCTAACACAGTATTTTATTAATAACTTAATTGAATATGTCTCTTCCTGTCATATTATATGTTCTTTGAAATTAAGTGATATAATCTGTGAATTAGCACCACATATGCATTCATTACATATGTGATGACTGGTTCAATAAAAATAGAGAATTGGCTTTCAATCAGTTTTTAAAAGATGCCCACAATTCAAAAATAAAATATTTTTATGCCTTTTTTCACTTTCAGACAACTGTTACATCGCTCCCTGTGATGACCTGTAAGCCTGTAGCATGTCTAAGCTCTCACTGATAGCTCTCTGCTGCATGTCTGATTGATCCCACTTCTGAATCACGTGATTTTGCACCACCAGATCACTCGGGGTAATTGCCCCATCAAAAAGATGATGCTACTCATTGGTTGTGAATAACAATTTTAGCATTTCCAATGACGTTTAGTAATGTAAGGTTAATTTCTTACTTGGATATAACGCTTTTTCAATTTAAAAATATTTGATTAATCAGAAATGGTCTTTGTTTGGATTTCCATTATTCATGAATTTGGCATCCTACTGCTTACTCTATGGCAGGTATTGTTCTGATAGATATTAGCTAAGATATATCAGTTTGTTTAACCTTGATCATAATCCTATGGGATAATACTACAGATGAGCTAACGGAGGTATAGAGAGGTAGTACAGTCAGGTAACAAAGTTAGAAAGGGGTCAAAGACAGTTTTGGATTTATGTAAGTCTCACTCAGTGGATATACCTTTCCCTGGGTATAAATTATACATATTACACTAAGGAGAGGTGCTATGTAATGCCTACAAAATATCCATGAGAATTGTCTCCCTATCCCAAAAGTATGTATATTTACTGGTTAATACATCTATTTCAAAAAGTCTGCCAACTCATTGAGTTGTGAAAGGAAATCACAAAAGTTAAACATTTCTGCTGCAAGAGAGAAGAGGGTTCTAGTTACCCCTTCCCTTTCTCACAGTCACCCACTTGTGCCTTCAACACTTAAAAGCAATATAATCTTTCCCAGAAACCTTTACCAAGTTTTCTCTATGGGTAGTAGACAAACCTTCCTAGATCCGCTTCTTAAAATAAAGTGGGTAGTAGACAACTTGGGAGGAAATTCCAGGTGGCACTAGTGGTAAAGATCCTGCCTGCCAAAGCAGGATACATGAGAGACATGGGTTTGATCTCTGCTCAGGAAGATCCCGTACCCCTAGAGGAGGAAATGGCAACCCAGGATTCTTGCCTGGAGAATCCCATGGACACAGGAGCCTGGCAGGCTACAGTACATGGGGTCACAAAGAGTCGGACACAACTGAAGCAACTTAGCATACAGCTATAGTAGACAAACCTTCCTAGATTTGTTTCTTAAAATAAAGTGAGTTCGACAATATTGGGCAATGTTGTGCTATACATAATATATGCCAAGTACTGTTTTAAATTCTTTACACACCAGCCACTCATTGGATGGTGGTTAGTAGTTTACTGTGAAATACAGAAATTGAGACTGAACATTCAGAAACTGCTATGGTAAACTATACCAGTATTTTTTTTTCTGTTTCATCTGTTTTATAAAGTTGAGACCAGAATTTTGTGTCTTTACTTCATTTTTCTAGTAATCCATTGTACATTGTATTATTTTTTACAAAACTATCGGTAACATTGGAAATTTTTTTAAAAAAAGAGAACAAGATATATCACCACACATAGGATGGAAGGCATGCCTTTGTGTATATCAGTTCAGTTCAGTCGTTCCGTCGTGTCCGACTCTTTGCGACCCCATGAATCACAGCACGCCAGGCCTCCCTGTCCATCACCAACTCCCGGAGTTAACTCAAACTCATGTCCATCGAGTCGGTGATGCCATCCAGCCATCTCAGTGCTATTATTATTAGTCACATGTTCAGATGTAGATATGAAGACACATAGAGGTTAAGCAAAGTTACAGAGCAGGTTGACAGAGCAGAAATTCAATCTCAAGGATTCTAGCTAGTATCAGGACATGCTTTTAACCACTATAGTAAACTCTAAGACTATCTTTGGTGGGTATCTGAAAAGCAGAGCAAAAAAAAAACAAAAAAATTGACTTAGGGTCTTAAGTAGAGAACAAAGGTGTCAGGATGATCCTTTTACTTCCCTGATGTCCAGCCACCCCCATTCCATTACCAGTGTGAATCAATGCTGAGGTCAGAGTAGAGCGTGATCCCTACTCCATCACTGAAGCTCCTGAGAAGCTTCTACTCACTGGTTTCTTCCCATCACCAAGGCTCTTCAGGACTTGGCAGTCTCCCTCTGGTTGGAGCATTTGGAGTCTGAGTTTATAAAACTCATCAAGTCACAAGCCACTCATTACAGATAAAATCTTGTGATGACTTAAGTCACTTGCAATCATGGAGCAAACGTTTATGTATTGAATGCCCAACTCTGTGCAATGACCTGAATTTTTTATACACATTTACCATATCAAATTTTTACTATCCAACATTTTAATTCATTTGATTTGGGTTTTTAAAACTCTTTAACTGACATATTTACCTATTGGTTTATAATTTGCATCAAGTTATTCTCAATCAATAGAAAAGAGATTGAGCTTCTCTGGAATGCCCTCCATTTGTCCTTTGCTTTTGCTGTTCCTTCTACGCATATTATCGTTCTCTTCCTTGTCAGCCAACAAAGTGAAGTGAGTAGAGCATTTGAACCCAAAGTTGCGATATGATTCTTCCACCTATCCATCTATCCAACAGATACTGAGCTGCTATTAATGACAAGGTCTTCCCAGGTGGCACTAAGTGGTAAAGAACCCACCTGCCAAAGCCGGAGATATGAGACCCAGTTTTGATCCCTGGATAAGGAAGACCCCACTGTTCAAACTGCTAAAGATGCAACTGTAATTGAGATGACAAGCTTCCTGATCTTACAGAGATTACATGTAAAGACTCAGGCATCAAACAAATACACTAACAAGAAAGCAGGAATAAGTGCTATGAAGAAATGAAAACAAGAGTAGTGAGGTAAACAGTGATGGACAGAGAAGAGTGTTCTCAATTGTATACTAGGAAAGAGTTCTCTAGAGAGGACACAACTGAATTGAGATCTGAACGTCAGATAAATGCTGCAGTAAGTCAGCAGTTAGCAACTGGGGGAAAAAGGTTCCCAAGGGACAGAAGTTTTTACTATATCATAAAAGAAAAAAAAGAAGGGCGCATCTTGGCTAACTTGCAGAAATTCAAATATTAGCATAGTTCAGGGATGCTCAATCCAGCGCCTCGGAGATCTTCTCAACTCAACCCTCTGTGTGTCAGCCTCAATCCTGAGATGCTGGCAAGAGAGAAGTCAAAGTTCCAGGTTTCACACAGATAGCCAACAAAGATACTTCCTCTTGACTTTGTTCTATTTCAAGAGCAATAAAACATTTCCCAGAAACCTTTACCAAGCGTTCCCTGTGTGTCACTGGCCTGAATATGGTCACTTGCTCATTCTCCACTTAAATCCTCTTACTGAGGAAATGTTTTTGTATTGATTGGCATGGGCACTGGTCCCTCAGTCGATATCTAACAAAGGGTTGGGAACACCATGATTGGCTTTGACTACTAGAATTATACCTCAAGCAGTCGTCCGTCATAGAAACCACGTGTCGGCAATGTAACCAGGGAGATGGGACACCCAAACAGAAGCTGGGATGCCGTCAGAGAAAAGCTGATA
Source organism: Moschus berezovskii (assembly GCF_049115385.1). Lineage (NCBI taxonomy): Eukaryota > Metazoa > Chordata > Mammalia > Artiodactyla > Moschidae > Moschus > Moschus berezovskii. The sequence continues at coordinate 13,771,628 of NC_142467.1, forward strand.
CTGAATGGAAGCTACACAGGTAGTCAACAACGTCCAGTACCAACAGTTCATGCAAAATCCTGTATCAGTCAACGGAGAGAAAGGAGGTTCTAAGTGGCTAAGGTGTTACTGGGGAAGGGAAGGTGACATCAAGTGATGTCCAGGGTAGACAAAGGTGAACTCTTGTAAGTCTTCACAGGTCAAGATGAGGAGTACAGATTTTATTTAAAGGGTGATTGAATGCTGTCAGAATGTTTTAAACAGAGGAGTAGCATGACAGGGCTGCAACGTGAGATAAATTGTGCTTGTGTTGGGAGCAGAGGATAAAGCTGCATCACTGGGTTATTTGGGGGCAAATTTACTTCGTCTTTCTAAATTCCACTTACTGTGTTTCAAAGGGGAAGTGATTCAACTACTGGTTTCAAAGGGCTATTTTAAGTTGCAAATGAAAAATGTGTAAAAGGACCTTCAAGTTCTGTGTTAAACAAATGACAACAAATGCACTAGCCCTCCTTGAGTCTCACTCAAGGCAACTTCTCAGCCTTATCTGTCCAGACAACCTCTATATTGACTACTCTTCCCTCTGAACTCTCACGTTTCATTCATATAAAAATAATTTTAGTCTTACGTTTTATAATAGTGAAGGGTAGTATATGCATGTACTAATATGTGGCACTTACCAATTATGTGGCACACGTGTATCTTCAACCAGATTTTAAGTACGAGGCATATATCACACTTTCTTAAACAATGTCCAGCACAAAATAAGTATTTAATAAATATGAAATTTGTTTCTTTCTCTAGGGTTCAATTTCATGTTCATACTAGTATTGTTCCCATTCTCCCTTCCCTAAGAATATACCCCAGGCCTAACCTAGTGGAGAAAAAAATAGGCATTTAATCAGTAGTTACTGAAAGAATTGTGCATCTATTTAAACAATAGAAAATTTTAAATTGGCAGTGCAAGACACTCTAAATAAAAACAAAATTTTTTGTTGTATAATCAACTTGGAAGGATTGGTCGTTTTTCGTTTTTAGTAGATTTCAATTTTACTAGATTTTAACTTTACTAGGTACTGCTTTGTTTCTTCCCTGGAAGTTCCTATAGGAAAATCTGGAAACCAGCTAGCACATGCTCTATGGAAAGTTTTGAGCATGAGGAAGACAGAATAACCTACAGAAAAGAGTCAAAATTTCAGGTAATTATTCAGAAATGCTTATGAATTTCAAAAATAAGAGGTCAGAGCAAGGATCATGTGCCAAGGAATGAATCATTCAAACACATACACTTCATCCACTGTACATGGTCAAGGAGTTTTAGTGTCTGACTTTCTCACACACTCTGGCTGAGACATCAATAACCTAAACATCCCAAGTTAAACAGTTCAGACCCTGAATCATTTTAAGCATGGAAAGCAATAAACCTTAAGATAAAAGACAAATAAAATGGCAGAGTTTGCTGAAAAGCCATGTGCAAACCATGTTTACACTTGATTTATTGAACAAAGGGTGAATGCTAAAAGCCCCTTTTGTTACTCTTCTTTGGAAATATTAATACAGAGTTAGTAAAATCATATACTGCACAGTGTTAAGAAGTAAACATTATCAATTTTTCTGACACTGCAGAATGCAGTCGAAATTCAGTTTAGGACAAATTTCAGAAGAAAAGCTAACAATCACAAAAGAATAAAATGAGATCAAAAGTAATGCAAATATACTTTATTACCTTATAAGTGCAGGCAAGGCTGAAGGCCCATAATTATATAATATTTAAGCTTAACCTATTGTCTGTGTTACCTCTGCAAGCCATCCATTATGAAAAATATTAAAGAGTACACATTTCAATACCACATATTTAAAGCAAGTGTTAGTCGCTGTATTTTGCTTAATTAGCATTTGTGATTTATACATTTTCTTGAATATATAGTTAAAGCAATATACGCTCAGTAGGAGAAGCAGTATTATCCCTATATGGCTCACAAATCATCTACAAAAATGTGGTATGTACCACCATTTACTTAGAGCAAATGGTTGTTTTTCTATAAACACATTATTTATGAGAACATCAAATGCAATCTGAATACTAATGTAGCCTTATATTTCACAGAATTACCCACATAGTTTAAGTGATTTTTCTCTCTATACAATCACCACTACCCTCCACACCCAATTAGTTCTGTCCCCACTTAGATCTCCATCATCCAAATAGCTATGTATGCCAGAAATATTAATAGCTGAGAAACAGCCACAGGGAAATAACTGAAATCACAAAAACATTCTAAGCCCTGAAAATGTTAGTATTTATTCAATCAGCTTATTACCACAAACAAGCAAATAAACAAACAGATCCATCACCATCCAAACAATCTTTAAAGGCCTCCAGAATAGATCAACATAAAATAAGCTGTTAAAACAGACCTATACAAGGTAGGCTGACAAAATGATGCAAAGCAAGTTCAAAATAATATTAACAGACTAAAGAAAAAACTCAAATCTAAAAGCAAGGATCTAGATTATATTATCTCAGAAGAGCAAGAGACTCAGTTACTTTCATTTGCCAATATTTATATGCATATAAATTACCAAATAATCATGTTTTAGTTATATCATCATCCAAAGGTATACAACCCCCTGTATGCTTAAAGCATGTTATCTGCCTTAGACTCATCTTTGAGAGGAATCAATACATAATACAAAGGCTGGCATTGTCACAACTCAGTGGCTTGGTGCCAAAATTGTGACACTACCAGCAACCTCCCCATATCACAAATAACACAGCAATGTATAAGTGGTTTGAGAAGAGCAAGCGAGAATAAAAATTTGTATAAAATAAATTATATTATAAAGGTCAAATATTCATCTGTTTAATACACTAAAGTGCATTAAAACATTTCCTAAGCCAATAAAAATGCAAATGCACTATAAAAAATTCTGATGACTAGAAAGCCTTTTATTGTCTAACTGTTGTACATTCTTTTATATATAGTCATCTTTGTGTGTTTTGTTCTGTCAAAATTGTGATTCCCCAAAATGCTTATACAACAACGTGCTAAAATGTACTTCATAAAGGCAATAATTTTTCAGCGACTAATCAGACTTGAGGCCCTCAAGCAATTATTAACTAGGCTGAACTAACTGCAAGAAATCACTATTTCTCATGGTTGGCATGTTTTCATGAAAGCTGCTGTGAACTGCATGCCCCCAATATTTATATGTTGAAGACTTAACCCTCAATGTGATGGTATAGGGAGATCAGTCTTTGAGAGATAATCCGACAAAGTTACAAGAGTGGGGTCCCCGTGAAGGGATTTATGCCCTTGTGAAAGGAGACACGAAATGAGAAGGTGGTCATATCAGGTGAGGAAGAGGACCCTCACTAGAAGCCAACTATGCTGGCACCCTGCCCTCAGACTTCGGGCCTCTAGAACGTTAAAAAATAGCTTTTATTGTTTAAGCTACGCAGCCTGTGGTATATTTGTCACAGTGGCCCAAGAAGACTAATAAAAGATCCCTAAAAGAACATAACCTTTGCAGAATATATAGGAGTATATCAAAATAATTACTGGCTTCCTCTCATGCTCATTTTCAACCATTCTTCCGACATAGTCATGATCTTTAAGACTAATATTAAAATCATCTTTTACACATACATTTTATTCTGGCCTGGAGAATTCCATGGACTATATAGTCCATGGGGTCGCAAAGAGTCGGACACAACTGAGCGACTTTCATTTCACTTTCACTTTACTTTTTAAGATTTGACATGTGAGAAAACCTTTTGCATAATTATATTGTTTACAGACTACCATTTATAAATATAAATCATGTATCTTTTCCAATTAGGTCTCCAGATATATGCCCAAGAATGGGATTGCTGGATCATGTAGTAGCTCTATTTTTAATTTTTCAAGGAAACTCCATACTGTTCTCTACAATAGCTGTACCAGTTTAGGAGGGTTCCTTTTTCTCCGTAGTGGCTATACAGTGTAGGAGGGTTCCCATTTCTCCACCCCCTTCATTATTTATTGCTTGAAGGTTTTTTGATCATGATTGATCTAACCTGTGTGAGGCTATACCTCATTGTAGTTTTGATTTGCATTTCCCTAATAATTAGTGACGTTAAGCATCTTTTCATGTGCTTTTTAACCATCTGTATGTCTTCTTTGAAGAAATGTCTATTTAGATCTTCTGCTCCTTTTTTAATGGATTGTATTTTTGATATTGAGCTATATAAACTACTTACATGTTCACTGCAGCACTATATAAAATAGCCAGGACATGGAAATAACCTAAATGTCCATCAACAGAGGAATAGATAAAGAAGATGTGGTACAACGGAACACAATGGAATATTACTCAGCCATAAAAAGGACAAAATAATGCCGTTTGCAGCAACACAGATGGACCTAGAAATTGTCATAGGAGTGAAGGAAGTCAGAGACAAATATCACACGATGTCACTTATGTGTGAGATCTAAACCAAGGCCACAAGTGAACTTGTTGACAAAACAGAAATAGAGTTACAGATGTAAAAAATAAACTTATAGTTACTGAGGCTAAGGGGGGAGACTGGAATTGACACACACACACTACTATATACTCAGTTCAGTCGCTCAGTCTTGTCTGACTCTTTGTGACCCCATGAACCACAGCACACCAGGCCTCCCTGTCCATCACCAACTCCCGGAGTCCACCCAAACCCATGTCCATTGAGTCGGTGATGCCACCCAAGCATCTCATCCTCTGTTGTCCCCTTCTCCTCCTGCCCCCAATCTTTCCCAGCATCAGGGTCTTTTCAAATGAGTCAGCTCTTCACATCAGGTAGCCAAAGTATTGGAGTTTCAGCTTCAACATCAGTCCTTTCAATGAACACCCAGGACTGATCTCCCTTAAGATGGACTGGTTGGACCTCCTTGCAGTCCAAGGGACTCTCAAGAGTCTTCTCCAACACCACCGTTCAAAAGCATCAATTCTTCAGTGCTCAGCTTTCTTTATAGTCCAACTCTCACGTCCAAACATGACCACTGGAAAAACCACAATCTTGACTAGACAGATCTTTTTTGACAAAGTAATGTCTCTAGTTTTTAATATGCTGTCTAGATTGGGCATAACTTTCCTTCTAAGGAGTAAGCGTCTTTTAATTTCATGGCTGATCTGCAGTGATTTTGGAGCCCAGAGAAATATATTACAAAATAAAAAACTAGTAAGAACCTACCTACCACATAGCACAGGGAAGTCTACTCAGTACTCTGCAATGGTCTATATGGGGAAAGAATCTAAAAGAGTGGAGATATACATATATATATGTATATGTATATGTATATCTCCATATATGTCGTGGGGAGTGTGTAATTTCCTCGGTTCTCTCTCACCACAGCAAAAATTAGAAGCAACAGACGGACCCAGTGTTACAGTTCAGTTTTATTTGGCAAGTAAAGGAAAATACGTCCTCGAGATGTGAGGGCGGCCCAACCCAAAAGACACAAAGAGAAGAGAGCTCCCTGCTCAATTTTGGCTCCTGTTTTTATATGTTTTTCCTCCTCCCCCTGAAACTGCGCTATGTAAGTTGGGCTAGCCAGGAGCGTTTTTTCCGAGGTTCTCACTCCTGTCCTCAGACCGTCCTTTGTTCTATTTTCACGGGCTTTTCCCTTTGCTTTTTAGCCACCACCGTTCTGGACTCCTATTTCCTATTCTAACTACCTAACATATATATGGAGAAGGCAATGGCAACCCACTCCAGTACTCTTGCCTGGAGAATCCAGGGATGGGGGAGCCTGGTGGGCTGCCATCTATGGGGTCGCACAGAGTCAGACATGACTGAAGCGACTTAGCAGCAGCAGCAACATATATATACATATATATAATAGATTCACTTTGCTGTACACTTGAAACTAACACAACATTGTAAATCAGCTATAGTACAATAAAAAAATTTTTAAATAAATAAAAATAATCACATATCAAGTAATTTATCTTTAACATTAAAGTTTATTTGAGCCAAAAATCTTCATAAAATTTATGAGAGAAATCACCTTCAAAGTAAATTTTAAAGACCAAAGCAGAAATTTCAGTGAGTTTATGCATAAGAATATGGACACTTTCAAAGTACTTTTAAAGAAACCACCAGACCACTTAGAATAACTAACCATCCTCAACTGCCTAGATCCATCTAGCTTTTGGCACTTAAAATCCCCAATCCTACAAGCTCCTTCAGTTCAGGAACTGAAATAGGACAGGTACATCACTCCACCAGTACATTATTATGTCATTTTTACTGTCAGTCATGAAGTAGCTATGGTTCGGATTTCTGCAGAACCCAGAAAAAATACTTTCATATATATATGTGTGAAGTGAAGTGAAGTTGCTCAGTCATGTCCGACTCTTTGTGACCCCATGGACTGTAGCCCACCAGGCTCCTCCATCCATGGGATTCTCCAGGCAAGAGTACTAGAGTGGGTTGCCATTTCCTTCTCCAGGGGATCTTCCCGACCCAGGGATCGAACCCAGGTCTCCCGCATTGTAGGCAGATGCTTTACCGTCTGAGCCACCAGGGAAGTCCATATATGTGTGTACATTGTAATAAATCATTTCAATATAAATTTTAGAGCCTAATAACTAAAACAGATCTTAGAAATTATTCTCCTCAATACTTATGTTACTAGTAAACAGATTACAGTTTAGAGAGATAGGAGTTTGTAAATCAACCTTAATAAGAACTTCCCTCTTAATCAGTCCTCTCATTTTTTGAGAGTATTTTTCATAATAAAAAGTAATCCTGAAGAATTTCTTGATAATAGGCAATAAAGAAATTAAAAAGTATTGACCTTTCATATAAAAATCCAGTTAAATGTAGCACCTTATCAAGAATTTTCTTAAATTTAGATAAATCTTGCAATCAGTACAAGAAAATGCCCAACATCTGCTAAGAGAAACATGAAAAGGAATGAAGGAGAAATTGTTCATTTATATGTAAGACACATGAGACAGAGTAACGATAGTCAATTCTACATGGTACAATTGTTATAGGAACAAATTGTTTAGTGGGATATCACCATACAAGCACAGAACAAAGAAAAATGGAATATTAGCAAGACAAATGTGGAGCATGGGGTGCTGATGATGTAGGAGATGGCGTGATGGGAGAGGAAAAGTATCTATTGATAAAAACTGGATGATAGGACATGATACAATCCCATTTATGAACAACAAAGTGTGTGTGTATGTGTGTGTGTGTGTTATTCATAATAGTAGTACATGTTTATATAAGGGTAGAGGGATGGCTTGGGGCTTTCCAGGTGGCACTAGTGGTAAGAACTCCCCTGCTAATGCAGGAGACATGAGAGACAGGGGGTGGTTCAATCACTGGGTCATGAAGATCTGGAAGAGGGCATGGCAACCCACTGCAGTATTCTTGCCTGGAGAACCCCGAGGATAAAAGAGCCTGGAGGGCTATAGTTCACGTGGTCACAAAGAGACGGACATGACTGAAGTGACTTAGCACAGCACAGAGAGATTGCATATGACCTTTGTTTTCTCATTCTGCTGCTGCTGCCAAGTTGCTTCAGTCATGTCCAACTCTGTGCGACCCCATAGATGGGAGCCCACCAGGCTCCTCTGTCCCTGGGATTCTCCAGGCAAGAACACTGGAGGGGGTTGCCATTGCCTTCTCCATTGTTTTCTTCTAGATAGTGTTAAAAATAAAAAGAAAAACAGTAGATTCTCTGCCCTGTTGATTTCTATGCTTCAGAAAATTAAGAACTAGTCAATAGATTTGATTTGTCTTAACTTACCTGTGGAAGAATATAAAGAAACCAAGTATGGACATGATTTGCTTAAAATTTTCCTGCTTGAAAATTCATCTATAAACTAGCATACCTGAAACAGAATTAATGTCAATGGTGTTTATAAACCCAATTCTGCACACAGCAAGATATAGAAAGATGTAAAATAACATTGTTTTCTTAATTTGCAAGTAAAATACATAAAATACCTATGATAGTTTTTAATTAAAAAGAAAATAAAAATTATAACAAACACTTCAGTTCATACCCTTTAGTACACATATGTGTACATATATATGTGCTATGCTTAGTTGCTCAGCAGTGTCCAACTTTTCATAACCCCATGGACTACAGCCCTCCAGGCTTCTCTGTCCATGTGGATTCTTCAGGCAAGAATACTGGAGTGGGTTGCCATGCCCTCCTCCAGGGGATCTTCCAAACCCAGGGGATCTTCCAAACCCAGGGACTGAACCCAGGTCTCCCACGTTGCAGGGAGATTCTTTACCAGCGAAGCCACCAGTGAAGCCCAAATACATATATAAATATATTTATAAATATATATAAATATGTGTTCAGTTCAGTTCAGTTTAGTCGCTCAGTCGTGACCGACTCTTTGCAACCCCATGAATCACAGCACGCCAGGCCTCCCTGTCCATCACCAACTCCCGGAGTTCACTCAAACTCATGTGCATCGAGTCGGTGATGCCATCCAGCCATCTCATTCTCTGTCGTCCCCTTCTCCTCCTGACCCCAATCCCTCCCAGCAAGCATCAATTCTTCGGCGATCAGCTTTCTTCACAGTCCAACTCTCACATCCATACATGACCACTGGAAAAACCATAGCCTTGACTAGACGGACCTTGGTTGGCAAAGTAATGTCTCTGCTTTTTAATGTACTATCTAGGTTGTTCATAACTTTCATTCCAAGGAGTAAGTGTCTTTTAATTTCATGGCTGCAATCAGCATATTAATATGAAAAAAATATATGTGTATGTACATATGTATACAATAATATATGTATATACCTATTTGCAACCTGTGTTTTTTCACTTCACAGTGGATGAACTTGTAGATTATTAGTGATTCTTATTCAACACTGTTTGGCAAGACTGCATAGTACTACATGGAATGACTAATAATATAATGTATTTTATTATACTCCAGTTAGGGTATGTGAAATGTAACTTTTACTATTATGAATAGCACAGAAGTAAATATTCTTACACTAATTATTTGGGTGCATCTCTGATTTTTTTAATGGACCAAATAATTTGCTACTTTGATTTTTATCTACAAGGCATGAATGTTTTTAGGATTTTCAAGTGTATTATAGAAAATTATGTTAGATGGTAGCATACTCAAAAAACTCTTACTTGCTACTTTTTAAAAAGACTTCAAGTAACTCATAATTATGTCAGAACATCCTGACAGGTAAAAATATTTTTATTAAGATGATGTATGATGTGTTATTCATAAAAGGTCATCTTCAGCTAGGTTTCCAGTATTTGTACAAAAAGATATCTGAAAAAATGTTCATTGAATTTTAATGATGAATATTTCCAGGTGGTATAAATTTTGAGTAAGTTTTTACTTTCTTATTTGCAATTTCCTTATCGCTTTTCAAAATTATTTATTAAAAAAATGTAGCAGATTTTTAAAATTTTCATTGAAAATATTACTTATCATATGGAACCAGAAACTAAAATAATATGTTGACAATAATTATAGAAATCACAGTAATAGTAGGAGCTCTAGTTTTATTGAATAGCATTTATTTAAAAGCATCAGCTCATTTTCTTCTTAGCTATAATCAAACTGACAGTTTCTACAATTTCTAAGAACTTCCCCCAAGCACAAAATTTATCTACATATGAAAACTTGATCCAACTCTACTCAGTAAGACAAGATAAAAAAGCTGAATTAATTGAAACAGCTATTTATTCAGGAGAGAATATTTATATAAGTGAAACAAATACCTCTTGGTCTTTTTTCCTTTCAATAAGGTACCCAATTTCAAATGGCCAGCCGATCATTTGGCATTTCTACTTAGATTACTGTGGAGACACAGTGCGTTGTGCAATGGTGCTGTATCTTGGTGCTATCTGTTAACTAGCACAGTCATATCAAATGTTTCATTCTCGAGTTCTCCTTACTCTCTCATCCCTCTCCATAATACATGCATTAGTCTGCTGGTTAGATGATACTAACCTAACCAATAGCTTTTCCTGTTTAACTGATGAAGCAATTAAAATTCATTTTTTCCAGTAAGAACTTTAATTCTAGCTAAATTAAGCAAAATAGATGTGATTAAACTAAAGCACAAGAGTTGTCATTACAAGCATGTGGTAAGTAGGGCCAATCAGTGATCAATAGGACACTTACTAGGGGCCAAGGTTGGAGGGACAGACGTGTTTGGTCAGAGCCCAGCGAGCTGCAAGAAGCAGGAATACAGAGATCCCTGGCACAGCCTTACCAAGAATGATGCCAACTGACACTGCACCCGAGATCAGTCATTTCTGACCATGTCCTCCCTCATAACTCTCTCAAGATTTAAAGTCTTTAGAGGGACAGAGTCCTGTGGGCCAAGATTATGTCATGTGATTATTGCTTGGCTATCAGGGGCAGAGGTTGGTATATAGAAAATGCACCCACCATGAACATTAATAGTGCAAGAAGGCCAATCTGCAAAAGAAAATCAGGGCACAATTACAAGTGGGAATAGCTATTGAGCAACCAACAGTGAAATACTCCCTGCAACTGACTACATTTGGTGCGATTATGCCTTCCTCTCTTGCCTCATACCCTGACTCTAAGGGCTAACTCTTCACCTCTTTCAAGCTGAAGATCACAACATACTAATGAATCATTAAATCAATTTAGTGGATCATATCTATTTAAAAGCAAAATTAAAAGGAGCAGAAAATAACAGAACACACAGCAAATATGAACTTTGTGAAATGTCTGTTTATTAGATACTTATGAGGCATATGTGTGTTTGTGTGCATGGTGTATGAATGTAGGTCATGATACGAAAATGTCTGAAGAAGCTTTGTCTTTTTTAAACATTCTCTAGAACCAACAGTTATATGCACACCCTCCTACAACAATCAGAAATTCATTCCCATGTAACCGGTATTATGGGGCCTCCAAGATGAATCACTGCACAGCAGGCATCTTATGTTATGAAGTGATTTCATTATTTACGGCATCACATATGGCCATTAAATTTTTAGTTAGGACAAATAATCTCTGCAATCATTTATTTAATCACAAGTATTTAGCATCTCGTCTGAAATCTTACCAGTGCTCCAAATGAGAAACCTCCCAATGTGGCAGTTTTTCATCATGAATCTTTTTATATCATTGCAATTTTATTAGCTCATGTTGAGTCAGTCAGTTGCCACTTCTTTCATGAGATTTTCTCCAATTACTATAATGCACACTGATTACTCCTTTTAATGAACTCATTTGACACATAACTTCCAACAGTTCTTCACATGACTGTGACACCTCACCCAGATGAAACACACTTCAAAACTAAGCAGGGATAAAAGACATCTGAGTAGCCAGAGAGAAATCACAAATCCCACACACTAAAATCAGTGCATTGTACTTACAAGAAATTTGTCTAGGATCTTGTCTGAAGCTCATTTTTCCTGCTTTATTCATAATATAATAACATACTCTTTAGTACATAAAAAACAGTCAATAAATAATCATTGAATAAGTGAGTAGATGAAAGAGATAAGAAAAGAGAGAGAAGAGGGGAGAAGAAGGAGGAGGAAGATAAAGGGAGGGGACTGTGAGGGTGAGAGCAGGAAGGGGGCGCAGGGAGACGGGAGGGAGGGAGGGGAAGGAAACAGAAAGGAAACGAAGGCGAAGGAAGGGGAAGGTAGGTTTCCAGGTCCAAGCGACAGTAAAACGCAATGGTGAGAGACATAAGTGAGGCAAGAAAGGGGGCACGGCACCACGGTGAAGGGGGCATCAGTGACAAGCTCGCTCGCTCTCACACACACGCACACGCATGCACACAGTTAAGAGCACAAAGATCACAATAGAATAGTTTGGAGCTATTTCAAGTATGAGCAAACAGATGAAAAACATTTCAATAGGACATGAGTGTATTAACCAAAGAGCAAATGCTCATCATGAAGACCTCGAATCTTCAAATATAGTGAATTGTGTTTGGTATATCCATTTACAGCAAGAAATGGCTAAAGTGTTTTAGAATCTGTAATATCGAAAGGGTTAAAAGTTAAATATCCTGTTCAGTTCAATTCAGTTCAGTCGCTCAGTCGTGTCCGACTCTCTGCGACCCCATGAATCACAGCACTCCAGGCCTCCCTGTCCATTACCAACTCCCGGAGTTCACTCAAACTCATGTCCACAGAGTCGGTGATGCCATCCAGCCATCTCATTCTCTGTCGTCCCCTTCTCCTCCCGCCCCCAACCTTTCCCAGCATCAGAGTCTTTTCCAGTGAGTCAACTCGTCACATGAGGTGGCCAAAGTATTGCAGTTTCAGCTTTAGCATCAGTCCTTCCAATGAACACCCAGGATCAATCTCCCTTAGAATGGACTGGTTGGATCTCCTAATATCTTGTTACTTTTGTCTAATTGAAAAACACTGTCCCAAAAAACTTTGCCCAAAAGTTCTTCATAGCAGAATTTTACTGCCACCATTCCATCAAATACTGTGGGTTGGCCAAAAATTTTGTGAACAATCTTTCTGGACAACTTAATATTTCACTTTTGTGTCTTCATTGTAACCAATTTGACAGCAATAGTGACATCTTATATTTATTACCTAAGGTGATCCAGAAGTTATTAGTTGAAAACAATGTCTCAAGAGTGTGAGCTCCTTAAGTCAGAAATGTGTAAATGGATAAACTTTTCATTAAATGATTGGCTAAATTTTATATATTATTCTTTGTTTGATAAACTGATTTAAAGGAAAATATCAATAGCAAACATAATTTTGTGAATGGCACAAAGAAAATATGATTCTATGCAGTTTACAATGAAATGCTTAGAATTCTCCTATTTTACTGAGCCAAAACTCTACAGTAAATACATACTCCAAAGAAAAAGAAATGAAAAAAAGGCAAAGTGGTTGTCTGAGGAGGCCTTACAAATAGCTGAGAAAAGAAGAGAAGCTAAAGCCAAATGAGAAAAGGAAAGATATACCCATCTGAATGCAGAGTTCCAAAGAATAGCAAGGAGAGATAAGAAAGCCTTCCCCAGGGATCAATGCAAAGAAATAGAGGAAAACAATAGAATGGGAAAGATCTCTTCAAGAAAATTAGATACCAAGGGAATATTTCATGCAAAGATGGGCACAATAAAGGACAGAAATGGTATGGACCAAACAGAAGCAGAAGATATTAAGAAGTGGCAAGACACCCATGGGAGATTCATGTCAATGTATGGCAAAACCAACAAAATATTGTAAAGTAATTAGCCTCCAAAAAATAATTGATAGAAAAAGATGAAGGTGGGGGAAAATAAAAAAGAAGTGGCAAGGATACACAGAAGAACTATACAAAAGAGATCTTCATGACCCATGATGGTGTGATCACTCACCTAGAGCCAGACATCCTGGAATGTGAAGTCAAGTGGGCCTTATGAAGCATCACTACAAACAAAGCTAGTGGAGGTGATGGAATTCCAGTTGAACTATTTCAAGTCCACAAAGATGATGCTGTTAAAGTGCTGCACTCAATATGCCAGCAAATTTGGGAAACTCAGAAATGCTCACAGGATTGGAAAAGGTCAGTTTTCATTCCAATCCTAAAGAAAGGAAATGCTAAAGAATGTTCAAACTACAGCACAATTTCACTCATCTCACAAGCTAGCAAAGTAATGCTCAAAATTCTCCAAGCCAGACTCTAACAGTACATGAACCATGAACTTCCAGATGTTCAAGCTGGATTTAGAAAAGGTGGAGATCACACTGCCAACATCCGTTGGAACATTGAAAAAACAAGAGAGTTCCAGAAAAACATCTACTTCTGCTTCATTGACTACACCAAAGCCTTTGACTGTGTGGATCACAATAAACTATGGAAAATTCTTAAAGAGATGGGAATACCAGGCCACCTGACCTGCCTCCTTAGAAATCTGCATGAAGGTCAAGAAGCAACAATTAGAACTGGACGTGAAACAACAGACTTGTTTCAAATTGAGGAAGGAGTACATCAAGGCTGTATATTGTCACCCTACTTATTTAATTTATATGCAGAGTACATCATGCAAAGTGCCATGCTGGATGAAGCACAAGCTGGAATCAAGATTGCCAAGAGAAATATCAGATACACAGATGACACCACCCTTATGGCAGAAAGTGAAGAAGAACTAAAGAGCCTCTTGATAAAAGTGAAAGAGGAGAGTTTAAAAGATGGCTTAAAACTCAACATTCAGAAAAATAAGATCATGGCCCCATCACTTCATGGTAAATAGATGTGGAAGCAATGGTAACAGTGACAGACTTTATTTTCTTGGGCTCCAAAATCACTGGTGGCTCAGAGGTTAAAGCATCTGCCTCCAATGCGGGAGACCCAGGTTCAATCCCTGGGTCAGGAAGATCCCCTGGAGAAGGAGATGGTAACCCACTCCAGTATTCTTGCCTGGAGAATCCCATGGACAGAGAAGCCTGGTAGGCTACAGTCCACAGGGTCACAAAGAGTCGGACACGACTGAGCGACTGAACGGAATGGAAAATCACTGCAGATGGTGATTGCAGCCATGAAATTAAAAAAAACTGTGACTAACCTAGACAACCTAATAAAAAGCTGAGACATTACTTTGCCAACAAATGTCCATCTAGTCAAAGCTATGCTTTTTCCAGTAGTCATGTATAGATGTCAGAGTTGCACCATAAAGAAAGCTGAGCGCTGACAAATTGATGCTTTTGAACTGTGGTGTTGAAGAAGACTCTCGAGAGTCCCTTGGACTGCAAGGAGATTAAACCAGTCAATCCTAAAGGAAATCAGTCTTGAATATTCATTGGAAAGACTGATGCTGAAGCTGAAACTCCAATACTTTGGCCACCTGATGCGAAGAACTGACTCATTAGAAAATACCCTGATGCTAGGAAAGATTGAGGGCAGGAGGAGAAGGAGACGACAGAGGATGAGATGGTTGGATGGCATCACTGACTCGATGGACATGAGTTTGAGCAAGCTCCAGGAATTGGTGATGGACAGGGAAGGCTGGCATGCTGCAGTCCTTGGGGTTAACTAACTAACTACATAAAGTGTGGAATCAGGAGTAAATCCTCGGACTTGGTTAATGAAAAACAGAATTTTATTCCACAAATGGTTTACATAACATCTGCAGCTCATGTTCATGAAGAATTTATTCAGTGCTTCACTCATGTGACTAATATTCATCCACTTGGATTGCAGACCTTACACAGACCACTAGGTTCCAAAATAGATAAAAAGTAAGAAATATGTATGTGAACCCAAGACAATAAAGAATTTTCCACTGGGTTTGTGTGTATCTCTCTCATATACCTCTTTGTCCTTTAAAAAACATTTTCTCAAACTACTTCATCTTAAAGGGGCTTTTTGATTCTATGTTAAGAATTATCTAGCTGAAATTGGAAACATTATATTAAGGGATATTTGTAGGTTATTTTTATTCCACAAATAGTGAATATTTTAAGTCTTCTTCACTGTATAAAAACTATTATAGTCTGATACATACCAAGTTATATAGAAGTAGGTAAAGGATTGGAAGAATACTTGATGTTTGCTTTTTTGTAACAAATGTGCATGCATTTTTCTAAAATGAATATATTTCAATATATGCATTTTAAAACTGTAGCAATCAGGTCAACAAATATTGAGCCTGTAAAAATCAAAGAAACTTTTTCCTCATATCACAGTTGATTAACAGTGGTAGTTTCTACCGTTTTACTGGAAACCTGGACAAAGACAGCTCTTTCTATGTACTGCCAAATCTCCCAGAAATTGTGTTGGGGCAGCAATAGTAATTTATAAACTAATGGACTAAACAAACAGAATACCAAAAAATGATACTATTTAAACAGTATTATTTTTTAAATGTATAAACAGACCAGGTTGTTTCAAAATATAGGGAGTATATTTTCCTTTCTCAGAATAATCTTAGGTATACGTAGGTGAAACTGCTGCTGCTGCTAAGTCACTTCAGTCGTGTCCGCCTCTGTGTGACCCCATAGACGGCAGCCCACCAGGCTCCCCTGTCCCTGGGATTCTCCAGGCAAGAACACTGGAGTGGGTTGCCATTTCCTTCTCCAATGCATGAAAGGGAAAGTGAAGTCGCTCAGTTGTGTCTGACTCAGCGACCCCATGGACTGCAGCCCACCACGCTCCTCTGTCCATGGGATTTTCCAGGCAAGAGTACTGGAGTGGGCTGCCAGTGCCTTCTCCAAGGTGAAACTCCTAATATTCACAGAAACATGAAATGTTTTTAGAAAAATATATAAACTTCTGATATTACCTCACTTTTAAGAGCCATGGACATGTTTTCCACAAGATCTCTCACTGAGCATGAAATCATGTGAAATATTTTGTCAGAAAAATGAGAAAACGCTAATCTAGCGACAGCAACAATCTCCAAGGATACAAATGCAAGTAGCCAAAATTATGTCTCTGGGGAAAAAGACTGCAATTGGCACATTTGTCAGCAAGATTACAATCTTTATTAAATTTTTATTCTGCTTTATCTTTGTAATAAAATCAAAAGGAAATATTAATTAACATTTGAATCATTATAAGCTGAGTACATCAGAGCATTCCTACACAGCACTTCTCAATCTTTGTCACAGCATGGAACACATTGAAAATGATGCTACTTGTACAGCACAGAAAGATAATTGACTCCACAACTCCAACCACCATGAGCTGCCCCAGGGCTGAGGAGATAAGTACTTCAGTCAATAAATAAAGAATTCTTGAACATAGAGATTAGAAATCTCTATCCTAACCAATTGAAAATAGAAATGTGTTCTATAACAATGTCCCAAGTCAACACACATTAACTTTCACAGGTCAAACAAAATTAATAAATATTTGTTGAATGTCCATTATATGCAAGGATCTATGTTCAGTGATTGAACCAAATTATACCAACAATAAAGCTCAAACAAATGGTTAAACCAGAAGATAGATTTGACTACCAAGCCAAATTTAAACATCAACCTAAAGAAGCAAAGAAAAATCTGAGTAAGGGATAATAGTTTAAAAGAAACAAACAAGAAAATTTCAAGACAATTTTGGAAGATATTAAAAAGATGGTTCAGTCCCAAATTTGTTGTTTTATTTTTCATGGGGGAGTAAGTGAGTTGACCTAAATTGTTCATTGAGTGAAGAACTGTTCACTCAAATACAAGAGGATCAGGAAATCAATGATTTGTGGCGCTTCAGATAATTTAATCCAGCAGTGAAATATCTCAAGGTTAGAAAGGAGATAAAGTGAAGCCAAGGAAACTGGGATGTGGTGGATGTGAGAAAGTAAGGGCTTCAAAGACAGTAATGAGAAAAAAGTGCATTCGTGTCCAACTCTTTGCAGCCCCATGGACTGTAGCCTGCCAGGCACCTCTGTCCATGGGATTTCCCAGGCATGGATACTGGAGTGGGCTGCCATTTCCTTCTCCAGGGGATCTTCCTGACCCAGGGATTGAACCCACATCTCTTATGTCTCCTGCTTTGGCAGGAAGGTTCCTTACCACTAGGGCCACTTGGGAAACCCAAGGGACAGAACAAAACAATTTTATGGTTAATTAGACATACTTATTGACACATGGGAGAAGGAAATGGCAACCCACTCCAGTACTCTTGCCTGGAGAATTCCGTGGACGGAGGAGCCTGGTGGGCTGCTGTCCATGGGGTTGCACAGAGTCAGACAAGACTGAAGTGACTTAGCATGCATGCATTGGAAAAGGAAATGACAGCCCACTCCAGTATTCTTGCCTGGAGAATCCCAGGGACAGAGGAGCCTGGTGGGCTGTCGTCCATGGGGTCGCACAGAATCGGACACGACTGAAGCGACTTAGCAGCAGCAGCAACTTGACACATGAGGGGCAATAAGAAAAATGTAAGATGCATCCAGCTTTCTGATCTAGAGCATAGGAAGTGTGTGGCATCATTATTGGAGTACATTTGAAAAGAAATAATAAATTAGATTTTAAATGTTTCAAGTTTAAGGGATAAAAGGCCTTAAGAGTTAACCAAATATGTTGCTCTAAAGCTTGAAACAGAGGTGATATTTGCAACTATAAATATGAATGAGTGTTCCAAGGGACAAAAAGCAATGTTTAGTGAGAGAAGCTATACAAAGTTCTAATAACAATATTATTAAAATGAAAAATTATATATAGGTTCAATAACATGCAATATAAAAAAGTCTATGCCACAAATTTCTTCCAATTGTCCATAGATTATTTATTCAAACAACATTCTGCAAATATGTAAATGCCCAGCATGACAGGACTGGGACATACTGTGAAAAATAAGATTAACACAGTTCTTCATCTCACAGAGTGTACAGCATAATGGGAGATAAGGGCATTAAACTAAATCACATGGAAATAAATATAATTGCCAACTAGGAATAAATACTGTGAATTCAAATCTAAAATGCCATGACGTATTATTATTGTCAAGTCATAAACTTTCTATGTACTAAATTTACGTCCTTAAAATACTCAAGGAGCTATATTTCATATTGAATATTCAATGTTGATCTTAATTTAAAAGTTAATTTGCATTGAAAATTCAAATTGCAAAACTATTTTATTATACTGAGAAATTCACAGTTCTCATGCACAAGAGAACCAAGTCTGAATCAGATGTACCTTTCTGGAGCACTGTAACTGTCTTTGTCCTTGGTCCCCCATAATGTTTATAGTCTTCTCCTCATGAGTCTCTCTCCTTTCCTTTTCCACAAATTTCTTGAGAGCGCTGAGCCTTATGTCTTATTTTATCTGCAATGATTCGATGTCAGGCACATGGGAGGCACTTTAGCACTAGTGAATGAGTGAATAACTGACCTCAAGCAGAAGAAAATATTAGCGAGCCCTCCACACTTTTATTTTTAGCCTCATCATCAATCCCCAAAATGCCTGAACATCTGCCGTAGCTTGAGAATTGGGCTACTTATTGTATAACAGAGAGATACAAATTACAGCGCTTCCTCTCAAAGAGCTTACAATTTAGGGACACAGACATACAAATCACATAATATTTCATGGTTCACAAACTGCATTCATATACAACTCTTTTTATCCTCATAATAATCTTGTGATGCAGGGAAGGCAGATGTTAACTCTCTCATACTGCTGAAAAAACCAAGACTCACAGAGGTTAAGTGTCTTGCCCAAGGTCACACAGCAAACAGGCAGAGTACAGAGTACAGAGTAAGCTCATGGCTGATTCCATATATGGCAGAGGAGTAGCAGAACATAACATTTCAGAAATAGGTAAAACTAGCTTAAATGCTAAGTTAGCCGTTCACGCTTATTCTTAATGACAATTTATCCTCAAATCTCATCTTTTATCTTGCATGCCACAAGATAGTTAGGAATAAAATAAAAATTGCATCAGTGCTAGTAATGGAATACATTTAATCCAATAGTTTAATATGCTATTTTAATTGAGTTCAGAAAATAGTTATATATTTTCATAGAGCCAATGTGTTTATATATGCATTGTTTTGAAGAATTAATTTAAATATTTTTTCTCAAATCTGTGACTGTAAATAAAAAAATACTATTTTAATAAGTAGCAGTAATAGCTAATGATTCCAAGTAATG
Source organism: Moschus berezovskii (assembly GCF_049115385.1). Lineage (NCBI taxonomy): Eukaryota > Metazoa > Chordata > Mammalia > Artiodactyla > Moschidae > Moschus > Moschus berezovskii. Next base: position 13,791,186 of record NC_142467.1, read on the forward strand.
TATAGTATTTAACAGTTTTATTTCAAGCCTACACCTGAAGCAAATATAAGGGATAAGGGACGAGGTCTTAAAAGTTGATCATGTGCCTTTAGTAGGTACATATGTTGCCTTCAGCCTACCTTCTTCTCTGAAAAAGCCCCTCCTGACCTTCTTTTTCTACATTATTGTTTCTAGCCTGTCTTCTTACACAGTGCTAATGGGACCAGGTGGGGTCACTGATCCAAGAATTTCAACCATTGTTCACCTGGAGAAATAGAGCTGAAGGAAGCGGTCCTGGACCTGATGAGAGAGTAACCAGGAGCACTACGGGAAAGTTTGCACATTTTCTTTGCTGAGAGTCCCAGGGCAGCCTTGCCCTCCCGTTCCCGAAGCCTGAAGTTCTATCATGTACCCTAATATCATCTCAAAATATTCCTTTGGGAAACAGAAACCAATTCCATATATAAAACACATGCGCTCCCAAAATACATAAAATCATATTTCACCCTTATCAAGATGAGGCATAAATGGCATTTCCCTTTCAAATACTGTTTATTCATTGGGAAATGGGTGAGGGAATGAGTAACAGATTATATATAGTGGGTAAGATCTTGGAGTTTAACAAAACTACATTTCTAAAATCATTAAATTCTTAATATAATCATTGGAGGAAAATCACATAACTAAAACAGATTTCTTTAAATATGATAAGCAGGGACGTCCTTCATCAATATTAACCTCAAGTTAAAATGGGCACAAGACACAAGAATGCCATGTTAGATTAATGGAGAAGGCTGTTCTCATTAAGATAACCCTGTGTCTTATTTAGGAGAAGGAAACGGCAACCCACTCCAGTGTTCTTGCCTGGAGAATCCCAGGGACGGGGGAGCCTGGTGGGCTTCCGGGCTGTTCTCATTAAGATAACCCTGTGTCTTATTTAATTCAGTGGCCTGTCAACTTTGTCAAAGTGAAGATAAATTGTGTTAATAATTGTATTAATAAGATCTCTTATTAAGACAGAGAACTCTGCATTATTAATTTCTATTTTCCTCATTGATCTCGATAATTGTGTCTAGTTAAAAATTTTAAACACTATTTTTCATAGCCTGCTAATGTTTTCATTGTTCAGTAACTGAGGAATGAAACTGTTTTTTCCCTTATAGATATTTTTCTGCTTGGCTAACATCAATGATAGCCTTCCACTTGTTTGTCTATGAAGTCTTGCTCAGAGTACACTGACACCGCCACCGTCCAGCTAGTTCTGATGGTAAGCTTGGGATTGATAACATCTCTTTCAGAAAATAGCTCACTGAGACCCGAGTTTTAAAAGTTACAATATTTGGGCGATTTCATTGCTTAACTTAAATTCAAAGGTTAAGAAACGAAAAAAAAATTAACAAAACACCCACATGCTGGATAACTAAGGTACTAGGGTTGCCATAGGGAAATTTTAAATCTCCTTGTAAATCACCTTTCCACAAAATGTCATTTTAACCTTAAAAAGAATTTAGTGCAATATATTTGAACATAGTTATCTTATGATCAAATGGGTAATAGGAAAGTTTTGTTTGTTGAAAAATAGACAAAAATGTAATATCTTTACTGCTCACAAAGGGCTGTGTAAATGAGTGAAAAAATTCCTTCCTGCAAAATACCTTCCTTAACACTGAATTATGTTCAAGGTGCTCCCTTGTTACCCCATAGTGAACTGATTTGCATGAAAATGATGCACAAATTAAAGTAAGAGGCCTACAATTGCTATGATAATTTATAGTCTAGAGTGTTAACCTCAGGCTGAAAATTAAAATTAAATTAAATCATTTTATATCTCATCTTTTTAACCATGATAGTACAAAAATCCCAATTCATCACTTTCACTTCAAACACAAAGTGTTTTTCTTTATGTCTGAAAATAAAGTCAATCTGTATTCACATTTCATAAGTCATTTTCATACAATCTATTACTGTCATTTAGTCAACTTTAGCGTAAGTAACAGTTAAAATACTGACTGGGTAAAGTAACCATTCTCTGGGGAAAAAAAATGTCCAAACTCAATCTATAGTTGAATTGATATTAATCTTTAATCAGAACTTAACCTCTCTGTCCCCTTGCAATTTGAATTTTGGAAGTTAAGGGAAAAAAAATCCATTGCAGACTTCAAAATTATAAAACATTGCAATCACTCATGTTTATCCTCTTGAGCAAGTGTGCCATCTCAGATCTAATTTTTAAAAAGTCTGTGAGAAGGAACTAAATATGGTGTTACCTGTCCTGGGACAATATTTTTCTCCATTAAAGGTAAGGCTGTGATAACATTTTGTCAATGCAGTGGCAGGACAGCTTATGAGGAATTCAGTCTGGTGCGTCAGGGAAAGATATGGAAGACCTAAAACTTTAAACAGTCAGCCTCACAGTTTTCCCTCTACCCCAACTCATCTCTGCAGGTAGCAAGGTGTCTAGAGTAACGAAGGTGAAGAGCATGTCTCCCCCTTCTTCTTCTTTACCCTCAAATTCTTTGAAGCTACTTTGTTTTTATTCTGAAGAAATCCGTGCCTTTGTGGAGCAGCCAAACTCTCCTCTGTGGTGCAAAAGGAATTTATTTGAGACTAAGAAAAGTACTCATGTCTTCCCTTTCCCTCTGTCTCTCTCTATGCTCTGCAGGGGCACAGAGGTGTCAGCATGTTCAAACACAAGCAAGTCAAAGTTACTGTCAAGAGAAGAACAATCTAATCTCTGTCCTGTCCATGCACTGCCAACAATCCTAAACCTACTGCATCTACCAGAACGAAGAGGAATCAGATACCAAGACAGTCTTAACGCTGGATCCACCACTTCAATTTTAGGTAAGATTTAGACTCAAAGCTACAAAGTGAAGGGTTCAAGATCTCTCAGTTCCCAGACCAATGCTGTCTTCGCTTGTTTTTACTCCACTGGCACCATGGAGCACAAACTGTATTTCTGGGGCAGTGATCTAAAGCTGAAGCTGCAATACTTTGGTCACCTCATGCGACGAGTTGACTCACTGGAAAAGACTCTGATGCTGGGAAAGGTTGGGGGAGGGAGGAGAAGGGGACGACCGAGAGTGAGATGGCTGGATGGCATCACCGACTCTGTGGACATGAGTTTGAGTGAACTCCGGGATTTGGTGGTGGACAGGAAGGCCTGGCGTGCTGTGATTCATGGGGTCGCGGAGAGTCGGACACGACTGAGCGACTGAACTGAACTGATCTGCCCATGCCCAGCTGGCAGTCTGCAATCTGCCATATTCTTTTCTGCCATGTTTTTTTGGACCTTTAATCCCACCAGTCCTTTTCCTGCTCCTGGTTCTCCCTAAAGTTCCTTCTCAATTCAGATATTCTCCAGACACACCTTACCAGGCCACTCTAACTAAAATTACCCAGCGCTTTCTCCTAGCATACGCTGTGCTCAGTCACAAAGTCGTCTCCAACTCTTTGGACAATATACATCCCACCAGGCCCCTCTGTCCATGGAATTTTCCACACGAGAATACTGGAACAGGTTGCCATTTCCTAATGTAGGGGACCTTTCCAACCGGCATCAAACCTGACTCACATCTCGTGCATTGGCAGGCGATTCTTTACCACTGTGCCACCTGGGAAACCCAGCATACAGCTACCATAATCTAAAATTATCTTTCCTATTTGCTTGTTCAATCACTGTCTCTGTTTCCCACCACAGCATAAGTTCCATGAGGCAGAGACCATATTATTTATTTTCCCACACTGTATGGTATAGAATCTGCCCTGGCAGAAACAAAGACAAATGGGCCAGGTTTCTACTCACCGGGAAGCAATGATGGAAGAAGCAACCACTCGCATAATAAGCCTTTTAAATGGCAGAACTGAATAAAAATCAGTATAAAAATAACATATACGCCATGTGAAGAAAAGGACAAAGTAAATCATTATAAAGCCAGAGATTTCTTGGAGGAGGTGATTTTTTTTTTTAAACTGGGGTAGCCTTTGGCTTTAACAAAGGTTCCAGAGGAAAGAAACATTCTAGGAAAGGGAATAATTTGGCCAAAACCTTAGAAAAGGCAAGGGTTACATGTGGGAAATAGCCAGCTGGTAAATGAGAAATGAGGAAAACTAAGAATAAGCACAGAGTAAAATAAGAACATGTCAAATCTCTTAACCACATCCTTTACTCAGATCATGATGCCATTCCCTTCAATTTCACTACCTCCCTCACTAGCACAGATATCAAGACATCACTTCAATCCCTCTCTTTCAAAGAATGTCACACTCCACTTCCCATTCTACATACCTTTCAAAGCCAAAATTCTTATCCAACCATAAGTCAGCTCTTTTTATACCTAGGCTGCCAAAAATCAGTCCCCAAACAGATTAGTATCCTTTTTCATATCTTTTATGGTATTTACTTAGAACATTTCTAAGTCCAACCTGGCCATTGCTTGTATGATCCTGTCTGCTTCTGTGTGTCCCTGCGGATCTCTCTGCTACACTTTTAGATCACATCTTGTATAGCATTCATCACAGTGTTGTGCTCATTGGTTCACCCGGGTCCTCCCCCAGACTATGTGCCTCTTCAGGGTTAGAGCTATATTTTTCATTCATTCATTTTTTATTTCTAGCACAATTTATGTTATATTCCATATGCTGAATATGTATTTTCTTAATCAATGAATAAATTAATGAATAACTGCAATACATAAGAACAGCATAAAACTGGAAGAATTAAAATTCCAACTTGAAAGTTTACATTTTTCAACATTGGGAACTGATTAAAAACTTTACATGACTAAATCCATGATTCAAGACCAATTCTGGTAGTAGACTCTGACAATGTCTGATGTGGGAGACAAAGAGCAGGGAGGAGCCACATGTGGCAAGTAAATCTGTTATGAGGCGATCACAAATGAGGAAGATATGGGCTGAATTAAGACAATAATAGAAAGAAACAGCAAAACAGGTTATCTGAGTGATAGAAAGATGAATTCAATAAAAACATGGAGTATAGAAGATTCAATAAACTATTGGAAATATGAGTCTGGATATCAGAAGACATAAAAATTCACAGAATTCTTAGAATCAGAAATCAGCTAGTTCCCTTCTCCACCTCTATTTTAGCTACTGAAACTAGGATAAAGGCAGATATTTCAGACAGTTGGTTCCAATTTCAGTGTCATCAGCTTCAGTAACATTTCCAGGGAAGAGGCTGTACAGAGAATGTGTGAGCTTTCGAAAGTGCCTCTCAGTAAGGCAAGTGCGAGTCAGAGGATCCAGGGGAGGAAATCGTGGGAAATGCGATGGTCTAATTTTGATTTTTGCTTCTCACAGAGGAGATCTGGGTTCAATTCTTCCTTTTGTTTTAATAACCTTTTTTTTTTTTTTAGCACCTACTCAGTGCTAGAGAGATCTCAAAAACTTCAGATACGCAAGTGACACCACCCTTATGGCAGAAAGCAAAGAAGAACTAAAGAACCTCTTGATGAAAGTGAAAGAGGAAAGAGAAAAAGGTGGCTTAAAACTCAACATTCAGAAAACTAAGATCATGGCATCTGGTCCCATCACTTCATGGCAAATAGATGGGGAAACAATGGAAACAGTGAGAGACTTTATTGGGGGGGGGCTCCAAAATCACTGCAAATGGTGACGGCAGTCATGAAATTACAAGACACTTACTCCTTGGAAAGCTGTGACCAACCTAGACAGCATATTAACAAGCAGAGACATTACTTTGCCAAGAAAGGTCTGTCTAGTCAAAGCTATGGTTTTTCCAGTAGTCATGTATGGATATGAGAATTGGACTATAAAGAAAGCTGAGTAGCAAAGAATTGATGCTTCTGAACTGTGGTGTTGGAGGACTCTTGAGAGTCCCTTGAACTGCAAGGAGATCCAATCAGTCCATCCTAAAGGAAACTAGTCCTAAATATTCATTGGAAGGACTGATGCTGACACCCCAATACTTTGGTCAACTGATGCAATGAACCAACTCACTGGAAAAGACCCTGACGCTGGGAAATATTGAAAGCGGGAGAAGGGGACGACAGATAATGAGATGGTTGGCTGGCATCACCAACACAATGGACATGAGTTTGAGTAGGCTCCAGGAGTTGGTGATGGACAGGGAGGCCCGGCGTGCTGAGTTCGCAAAAAGTCCAACATGACTGAGCAACTGAACCGAACAGTGCTAGAGACAACTGTGAGCTGAGAGATCACAAAGTCAATGAAAGAGTTGCAAAGACCCACACATTTACCACTTAGTCAGGAACTTACATAAGTAACTTACACATTAATTCATATAATTTGTACAACCGTCCTTTGAGGTTGAGCTACAGTGTGTTTAAGTAACTTTTCCAAGGTCTTCCAGCTGGGTAGTGGTGCACAAAGATTCAAACTCTAGCAGTTCAGTTCAGTTCAGTCGCTCAGTCGTGTCTGACTCTTTGTGCCCCAAGAATCACAGCACGCCAGGCCTCCCTGTCCATCACCAACTCCCGGAGTTCACTCAAACTCATGTCCATCGAGTCGGGGATGCCATCCAGCCATCTCATTCTCTGCCGTCCCCGTCTCCTCCTACCCCCAATCCCTCCTAGCATCAGACTCTTTTCCAGTGAGTCAACTCGTTGAATGAGGTGGCCAAAGTATTGAAGTTTCAGCTTCAGCATAAGTCCTTCCAATGAACACCCATGATTGATCTCTTTTAGAATGGACTGGTTGGATTTCTTTGCAGTCCAAGGGACTCTCAAGAGTCTTCTCCAACACCACAGTTCAAAAGCATCAATTCTTCGGCGATCAGCTTTCTTCACAGTCCAACTCTCACATCCATACATGACCACGGGAAAAACCATAGCCTTGACTAGACAGACCTTTGTTGGCAAAGTAATGTCTCTGCTTTTTAATATGCTATCTAGGCTGGTCTATCTAACTTTCCTTCCAAGGAGTAAGCGTCTTTTAATTTCATGGCTGCAATCAGCATCTGCAGTGATTTTGGAGCCCCCAAAAATAAAGTCTGACACTGTTTCCACTGTTTCCCCATCTCTTTCCCATGAAGTGATGGGACCAGATGCCATGATCTTTGTTTTCTGAATGTTGAGCTTCAAGCCACCTTTTCACTCTCCTCTTTCACTTTCACCAAAAGGCCTTTGAGTTCCTCTTCACTTTCTGCCATAAGGGTAGTGTCATCTGCATATCTGAGGTTATTGATATTCCTCCCAACAATCTTGATTCCAGCTTGTGCTTCTTCCAGCCCACCGTTCCTCATGATGTACTGTGCATAGAAGTTAAATAAGCAGGGTGACAATATAGAACCTTGACGTACTCCTTTTCCTATTTGGAACCAGTCTGTTGTTCCATGTAGAGTTCTGACTGTTGCTTCCTGACCTGCATACAGGTTTCTCAAGAGGCAGGTCAGGTGGTCTGGGATTCCCATCTCTTTCAGAATGTTCCACAGTTTGTGATCCACACAGTCAAAGGCTTTGGCATAGTCAATGAAGCAGAAATAGATGTTTTTCTGGAACTCTCTTGCTTTCTCCATGATCCAGCGGATGTTGGCAATTTGATCTCTGGTGCCTCTGCCTTTTCTAAAACCTGCTTGAACATCTGGAAGTTCACGATTCACATATTGCTGAAGCCTAGCTTGGAGAAATTTGAGCATCACTTTACTAGCATGTGAGATGAGTGCAACATTCAGATATGACCTAAATCAAACCCCTTATGATTATACACTGGAAGTAAGAAATAGATTTAAGGGTCTAGATCTGATAGATAGAGTACCTGATGAACTCTGGATGGAAGTTCGTGACATTGTACAGGAGACAGGGACCAAGACCATCCCCATGGAAAAGAAATGCAAAAAAGCAAAATGGCTGTCTGAGGAGGCCTTACAAATAGCTGTGAAAAGAAGAGAAGTAAAAAGCAAAGGAGAAAAGGAAAAATATAAGCATCTGAATGCAGAGTTCCAAAGAATAGCAAGGAGAGATAAGAAAGCCTTCCTCAGCGATCAATGTAAAGAAATAGAGGAAAATAACAGAATAGGAAAAACAAGAGATCTTTTCAAGAAAATTAAAGATATCAAGGGAACATTTCATGCAAAGATGGGCTCGATAAAGGATAGAAATGGTATGGACCTAACAGAAGCAGAAGATATTAAGAGGTGGCAAGAATACACAGAAGAACTGTACAAAAAAGATCTTCACGGCGAAGATAACCATGATGGCGTGATCACTCACCTGGAACCAGACATTTTGGAATGTGAAGTCAAGTGGGCCTTAGAGAGCATCACGACGAACAAAGCTAGTGGAGGTGATGGAATTCCAATTGAGCTATTTCAAATCCTGAAAGATGATGCTGTGAAAGTGCTGCACTCAATATGCCAGCAAATTTGGAAAACTCAGCAATGGCCACAGGACTGGAAAAGGTCAGTCTTCATTCCAATCCCAAAGAAAGGGAATGCCAAAGAATGCTCAAACAAACTCTAGCAATCTGTCCCCAAATCTGCTCTTAGCTACTGTATTTATGCTGCCTATGAAGGCATGGTTTCTGTTTTAAGAAAGCATAGAGTCCAGAATATGGAAATACATGCTTCAATTACCAATAAGTTAGTGAGAAACAAAAATTTGAAGTGTACGTTGAACTTTGTTGTCATATTGCCAAATAAATGTTGTCATTTTCAACCTTTACCCTAAAAAAGATAAAGGGTAAGAAATAAGGTGGGTTTCCCAGGTGGCTCAGTGGTAAAGAATCTGCCTGCCAACGCATGGGACACAGGAAATGCAGGTATAATACCTGGATAGGCACGATTTCTTGGAGGAGGAAATGGCAACCTGCTCCAGAATTCTTGCCTGGAAAATCCCATGGACAGAGGAGGTTGGCAGGCTACAGTCCATGGGGTCACAAAGAGTCGGACATGATTGAGCATGCATGCACATAAGAAATGAGGTAGGAGTTTTCCGTAAGGGAAGACCTAACCAAGCAATAGGGTCTTCAGTGGCATGTCTCGTTTGGCTACTTTTGGCTGGGTTAACAAGAAACTACAGGCCCTGCACATTGGTCTGTCATCTCTACTCCACCCACCCTGCCTAAAGAACACTTCCTGTATTTTCAGAAAGAAACCAAACATGATTTAATGCTCTGTATTTGACAACAATATTCGGTGAAGCAATTTACATGATTTAGAGAGATATGATTTCCTCTTACAGAAACTGCATATGCTTAAAAATAATTTTATGATATAGTGTAGTGGTTTAAAAGCTCACATAGATATCATGTTTAAACAAATCATCTTTGCTTCCAGAAAGGAAAGGAGCAAATTAAGGATCATAAATATTAAAAGAAGAAAATAATATTTTTTTGAAAGTGGGGGAGAATCCACTGAGGTTAGACTATGAATAGAAAACCATCTGCATTTTCAGGGCAAGTATAGAAATCAATCAATCCAATTTTAGATTTAAATATTTTAAATAATTATAGCATATGCTAATGCAATTTAATCCAGTTATAATAGAATCTAAAATATATTCATAACACTTAAATTATATATATAAATATATTGGATACGAATTAGATTTACCCAATTAATATCCTTCCAATGCCTAGAGTTCTGAGTAGTACCTCTGGTACAGATGTCGTTGCACACAGTGTTTGTAATGAATATAGACCCTCCATTGTTCTTGTCATTTTTTGTGCATTCATTCACTTTGCTCTAAATAAAAACACGTTTCTCCTATCCTCTATATTTGACATACACTCAAACAACCATCTCTTGAATTTCACGTAGTATTTTTCATGAGTAAATATTTTAAATCCATCAATGAATTACAATAAAGGAAAAATGACACTAAAGTCAAAAAGAATTTTCCATAAAAGCAAACAAACATACACATTTCTGAGGAGGGAAAATGACTTAAAAAAAAAAAAACAACTTGAAAGTACTAGTAGTTTTGTGTTCAAGGAAGACATGTGTCACATTCAGATGAGGCATTCATAGGGGCCAAAATATCAAATGTCTATAGGTTCCAGGCAGGTGATAAAATACAGGGTCAGGCTATGCGAGGACTATGATAACCACTATGTCATTGTAGGTTAATGTGACTCCAGAGCGATCAATCTAAAATACTATGCAATATAAAACACTAAAATAATTTTCAATATTCACCAAAAAATAAAATAAACCTATGTGTCCTTTTTTAAAACTGGCAGCTTAAAAACTGTCCATAAATTCTTAGAGGGAGGGAAGCTTCTGGCTTGCCACCGATGTCTCTGTGCCTGAAGAATGACGCGTTTTCAACCTTCATTGTTACACAAAGCATTTCCAGGGAGTAAATATAAATAACTCCATTTACAGTAGTGAGATGAAGCTACAGATCTGCATTCCACGGAATAGGCAAATAGAAAAATATAAAAAACCAATCATTTCACTTCACCGTTATTCATACTAAATAAAAATCAAGAGCAAAACATCTATAAACAATGAGTTACTGAAAATGCTAATTTGTGCACCAATCTAATGAATTATACCAAGCATTCCAGAAACCACAATGGAAAATGTCGTGCTCTAATAAAAGAACAGAAACAGAAGGGCAAGCTATTTTAGCCCTTCTGAAAGTGAAAGAGAAAGTCGCTTAGGTGTGTCCAACTCTTTGCGACTCCATGGACTGTATAGCCCATGGAATTCTCCAGGTAAGAATACTGGAGTGGACAGCTGTTCCCTTCTCTAGGGCATCTTCCCAACCAGGGATAGAACCCAGGACTCCCACATTGAAGTCGGCTTCTTTACCAGCTGAGCCACATTATAAATGTAGCCACTTCTACATATATAATACTTTCCTACTTTTAACACTATGAGTAAGTAAGTAAGTGTTAGTTGCTCAGCCGTGCCCGACTCTTTGCGACCCCATGGACTGCAGCCCACTAGGCTCCTCTGTCCATGAGATTTTCCAGGCAAGGATACTGGAGTGGGTTGCCATTTCCTTCTCCAGGGGATCTTCCCAACCCAGAAATCAAACCCGGGTGTCCTGCCCTGCTGGCAGATTCTTTACTGACTGGGCTACAAGGGAAGACCTTTAACACTATAGTCTTTAACAAATATGGTACCTAATGTTTCTTGCCTGGAGAATCCCATGGATAGAGGAGCCTGGTGGGCTACAGTCCACGGGGTCGCAAAGAGTCGGACACGACTGAGCAACTTCACTTTCACTTTCTTTTCACTTTCAATGTTTAATTATATAATATCCTGGTGTTCTACTCTACTGGACACAAGGCAAACAACCTCATTGATCAGGAGAGATCAATTCCATGAATTGCAAAGAGTAGAAGGAGCTTTGAGGGGAACAGCATCAGATGTGCTTTGATTCTGTGAAGATGTTGACTGGAGTTAAGACTAGAGAAAAGATCAGGTATAAGAAGGTTGCTCCCAGGGAAGCAAAGGACCAGGTCATCTCTGAGACGCGATGTAATGGGATGCATACCAGAAGGGGATCTCTTGCTGATGCACCTGTAGTGAAATTGAACAGTCCATACACTCAGCACTTAGTCTTCCATTCCACCTATGCTCCTCTCTCCAGGCTAAACAATCTGACCTATTTAGAGATTTACATTTCCAACCCAGATCTGAAGAGAAAACTCATACACCAAGCTTCAGATATGCTTCCTTTATAGTCCTCCCCCCATGGCAGTGACTGGCATCTGCATCCTTCTAGATGCTCATGCCAGAAACTCAGAGTGATCTTCAAAGCTGCCCCTCCAGCCTCCACCACATTCAATCAGTTGCGGGTTCCTGTGGATTTTACCTCCAAGGGGCAGCTCAGACTCAGCCGTTTATCTGTCCCATTACTGTCACTCTTGTCTAACTTATCTACCTGGACCGGGATCTCTTCAGTCCTTTCTCCACACCACAGTCAGATGATATTTTAAAGTATTAAATTTGAAATCATTCCTCTGAATGGAACCATTTATTAACTTCAAACTGCACTAGGGATAACATCCAAATCCTTTAACATATCTATGGCCCATGCAGACTCTGACTCCTGCCTACCCCTCCCAACTAAATTACTTTTCCTTTTTTCTTTTATTCTAGGAAAACTGGCATTCTCTCAGTTCCTTTGAAGTGACAAGGTTTCAGTCTCAGCAGCCTCTGGGAGATGGGGAAGGATAGGGAAGCTTGGCATGCTGCAGTTCATGGAGTCACAAAGGGTCGGACACAAGTGAGCGACTGATGAACGATTCATGCCTTAGCACCTTCCCACTAGCTCTTCAGCTTGGTGAAGCGCTCCTCTCCCCTCTTCACCTATTAAATTTTAATCTAGCACGTAGGCTTCTGGATTAATCAGTACCTCATCAAATGAGCCTGCTCAGCCTCAACTCTTCAAATTTCCCCAGAGATAATCTTTCATTATACTCTTTAATTTTCCTTTATGGGACTTACCTCTTATCTGTGCATTTATTTGGATATTCATGTCAATTATAACTAAATTCTTTATAGTCAGGGACTATATTTATTCTATTCACTGCCTTATCCCCAGTGTTTGGGACACTACCTGATACATGCATTAGAGGGAACTCAGTAATTTTTTTATTGGCTAAATGTTGAATTAAGTAGTAAACAGTAAATAAAATTAAAACCTTGAGAGAAACTTTTAATTTAAGCTATGCAATAGCATTTGGCATGAGAGTCTTCCCAGGTGTCTCAAAGTGGTAAAGAATCTGCCTGCCAATGCAGGAGACACAGGTTTAATACTATGGTCAGGAAGACCCCCTGGAGGAGTAATGGCAGCCCACTCCAGGATTCTTGCCTGGGAAATCCCATGGACAGAGGAGCCTGGCGGGCTCCAGCCCATGGGGCTGCAAAGAGGCAGACACGACTCAGCACGCACACACGCTCATGAGAGTCACCAGGGATAATTACTTTGGTGAAGGGCTTGATGGGCTCACAGCTGCAGAGCATAGGATGAGCTTAAACAGTCTCCAAGTACCTTTCTTACCATGAAAATCAGCACCTCCTCCTGAACTTGAAAAAACTAGTTTTCCCATGTGAAATACTCTGTATTAACCACACATTGGGAAGTTGCTTTCTAAGAAAACTGTCAATTCTCTTATTAATTATTATTACCTCTATACCTATAATTAGAGTAGACCCCGGTAAACTTCAGAGAAAGTCTGACCCAGAAGAAAACTTAATATATGCCAAAGACTTGTAAGATTCTGCTAACATACTTGGGTAGAAACCTAAAGAAAATGATTGAAAATGGACTTTAAGTGAAGACAAATAGAATATAACATCAGATTAAGTTTGAGTTTCTTATCTATTTAAACATATAATGAGGAAGTTCCATGTGTGGGTATTTTGTCAAAAGAAATGAAAACATAAATCCATGAATACTTACAAAAGAATATTTACAAAATGATTCGGAATATCCAAAAGCTAGAAATAATTCAAGTATCAACTAACAAGTGAATGGCTATACCCATGCAATGGAACACCACTCAACAGTAAGGAGGGACAAACAAAAACACAAACTTAAGTGTTAAGTGAGAGAAGGATGAGAAAAAATAGTACATACTATATGATTTAACTTAAATAAAGTTCTAGAACAGACAAAAATAAACTCTAATGATAGAAATCATATCAGTAGTCACCTAGGGCAGGGAGTTGGAAAGATTAACTGCAAAGGGCACCAGGGAAATTTTTTGATTGGAGTGGTGGTTACACAGTCACAGATAGTCCTCAGGATCATTTATCCACAGACTAAAACTTGTAAATTTTATTTTTTGTAAATTATAAAGTTGTTTTTATTTTTTATAAATTATAAAGTTATTTTTTATTAAATTGAAAGTCGCTCAATCGTGTCTGACTCTTTGTGACCCCATGGGCTATAATGTCCATGCAATCCTCCAGGACAGAATACTGGAGTGGGTAGCCTTTCCCTTCTCCAGGGGATCTCCCCAACCCAGGGATTGAACCCACTCTCCTGTATTGCAAGTAGATTCTTTACCAGCTGAGCCACTAGGGAAGCCCTTAAAAACATTGGATTTGGTTAAATCTACTGACATGGATACGCTTAGAGATTAATGTGCTAACTCAAGTAGCTGACAAATGGCTCTACAATTTTCTTGGTTGATTGACTGAAAATAATAAGAATTGTTACACCTTATTTTTTTGTGACCCCGTGGACTGTAGCCCACCAGGCTCCTCTATCCATGGGGATTCTCCAGGCAAGAATACTGGAGTGGGTTGCCATGCCCTCCTTCAGGGGATCTTCCCAACCCAGGGTATGAACCTGGGTCCCCAACACTGCAGGCAGATTCTTTACCATATGAACCACTGGGGAAGCTAATTCCCAGAGACTCAATAAAATAAACAGTCTAATTCTCTAACTCCACTTATTTTAAGTACAGTTTGTTTACAATGTTGTGTTAATTACTGCTGTACAGCAAATTGATTTGTATATATATATATATATATATATAATATATATATATACACACACACATATATATACATTCCTTTTTAAATATTCTTTTTCCATTATGGTTAACTCCATTTTTCAGTGCTTGACTTCTGCAGCTTTTATGCCTCACCCCTGCCTCTACCCCCTTCTTCCCTGAATCTGTGCAAGCTAAACAATCTCAAGGTGCTCTTTCTTTTGGCACCAGCAGGAAGTTCGAACCACGGGTTGGAACATTTACTTTGATCCCATCCCCTAGCCTCCAGGAAAACTCAATCCAATCTCCTTTTCTTACCCTTTCAAGTCATTTTCATACTAGTGTAAGGAACCTGCTATGCTCTCCCCCAGAAACCTTTAACTGTGAGTAATAATCCTTTCCAAGCAATTTTTATGCTTGGGGGGTGGGAAATGTCATGAATCTCAATATTTAAGCCAGTTATTGAGGGAAGAGTGTAATGTCTATCTCTTTACTGTGGGATGATCTAAAACACCCAAAATGCTACTGTGGTTCATGAAAATAGAGTTAATGGTGGTGTGATAGGCCTTGCCCCATGTATATTTCTCCCCAATTATTTCTTATTTCCTAATACTTTATTGAAATATACATCCTTGTCAACTGAAATCACCACTTTTGTGGATACTGGTTGTAGAGTTACTGTGGTAGAAAAAGCCAAGTAGAAGCTCTTGAAACCCTTTCTCCCCATCAGATTAGAAAACCTTATAACAGCCCCTATATCTGAGAGAGCCAAATATATTAGTGCCACCACCAAAGACTTGAAAAATGCAAGGTGGTGATATGTATTACCTCCACATTTAACTCCCCTAGTTGGTTTGTGCAGGTGGTGGATGGATCTTGCAGAATAAATTTGATCAGGTAGTGAGTTGCAGCTGTAAAATTCTACTGGAGTATCTTACTGAGACAAATGAACACATATCCTAGCACCTGGTACACAGCTATTGGCCTGGCAAATGTTTTTCTCTATCTATACCAATTTGAATGTATGATATGACATGATTCATTCTCACCTGGAATGGGCAAAAGCACACCTGCACTGCCTCATCTCAGGGAAGTCTCAACCCCTAATTTATTCTGCAGAGATCTTAATCATCTTGGTATCTCACAGAAAATCTGGTCCATTATATTGATGACATCATACTTAGTGAATCAGATAAGCAAAAAGTACCACGTATAGATGAAAGACACAAGCATGCTACAAGTTGGAAAATAAGCCCACGAAAATTCAGAGACTTAACATGAGGTTTCTAGAGGTTCGGTAGTCTGGAGCATGTTTGGAAATCTTTCTAAAGTAAAAGACCAGTTGTTGCACCCTGCACCAATTATTATCTCAAAAGAGTCATCAGGATCTGCAGTCTTCATTTGATTTTAAAAACACCATGTAACATATTATGGGCTTCCCCCATATCTCAAGTTGGTAAAGAATCTACCTGCAATGCAGGAGACCCCAGTTCGATTCCTGGGTCAGGAAGATTCCCTGGAGAAGGGATAGGCTACCCACTCCAGTATTCTTGGGCTTCCCTGGTGGCTCAGCTGGTAAAAAATCCACCTGCAACACAGGAGACCTGGGTTCGATGCCTGGGTTGGGAAGATCCCCTGGAGAAGGGAAAGGCTACCCACTCCAGTATTCTGTCCTGGAGATCCCATGGGCTGTATCGTGCATTGGGTCGCAAAGAGTCGGACACGACTGAGCGACTTTCACTTTCATGTAACATAGTGTACAGTGCTCCTATCCATGTTCCAAGTAACACAGTCTACTGAGGAACTACAGTGTTCCAATGACTCTTAAAATGTGTGTGAAGAAGACACACACACAAATACATACACACAGTGTTTTATAACTGAATTTAAAAATATAAGTTTGCATTTTTAAGTCATTCAATGTACCAATGTTTCTGTGAGTGTCATAATTAGCAAGTTGCTCTAGCATTCCTCTGGGGACTGATTTCACATACTCACATGATTTATCTCTCTAGCATAAAAAGCAGCAGAGGGAATCTGCAGAGCCGGCTTGGGAGACATTTGTCCTGGGCTAGAATGAAGTTGGTGTTTGCCTTGTGGCATGCAGGTGTCTGGATGACTTACTCAGGTTGGTCCCAAGGGCACTCTTGTGAAAAACAAAGGTTAAGAAAAGATACGGTAAACACTGAGGAATAAAGGAAAGTTGATTATATTAGGTGAGAGGCCACAGATTTCTATTTTAGCACCTGCAAAAGTATGCCAGTATTTATACAGTGATCTCTCAGGATTTATGGGAGATGTCAATTTTTAAGACACTCTACCTTTCCTCTACTTTTTTACTTCCAGCCATCTGTGGGTAATGTGTAGAGAGGGGATGATCTGACAAAGTATGAAACACAACAAACTGTAAGACTTTGAGCCTTGTATAACAAGATATAAAAACAAAGATCAAAGCCACAAGGCGCGCTAGATGATTGTTTGGTTTTTTAAAAGAACAGCCCAAAGCAAGGAAAAAAATTCCCCAACTTCTAAACAACCAGAGTATCAGCAAAACATAAACAAGAACATGTTTATCTTATACCTACCACAGAATCTCCTTGCGTCCTTTTCCTGTTTAAGCCTTTAGCCAGCTGGACACACAGTAAGCTGGGCAGCCTGCTTTAATTTACTCAGAATGAGAGTTTTTTTGAAGGTCTAGTGGTACTTTCTATGAAGTCAAATCCAAGAAAACAAACTCAGATGTGTAAATGCGCAAATCTACAAAAACTAGACATACAATATGATGAAAATGAGTTCCATGAAACACTAAAAAATTTTCCAAGCAATACAGATTCTAATGATGATAAATAACTTGCAACTTTTTAAGAGAGAAACTTCACTCTATTTAAGGATACTTTTGTGGTATTGCTGTGCTTTTTCTCCCATGAACTAAATGTGGACCAGATATGATATACATATTTTTCTGAGTAGAAAGGTAGTGTCCTCACTTGTTCTTAGCCAGGCATGAAAATACCTAATTTTCTAGTTTTTCTACACTATCCTATAAAGGTAAAGAAGGTAATATTTTTATTTTATATTCTTATATCCAATTTATGAATCTAGCTTGATAAAGTCTCTTTTCCATTAATTAATTTGATAATCTGTTCTGTTCTGTTCAGTCACTCAGTTGTGTCCGGCTCTTTGCGACCCCATGAATCACAGCACGCCAGGCCTCCCTGTCCATCACCAACTCCCGGAGTTCACTCAAACTCATGTCCATCGAGTCAGTGATGCCATCCAGCCATCTCATTCTCTGTTGTCCCCGTCTCCTCCCACCCCCAATTCTTCCTAGCATCAGACTCTTTTCCAGTGAGTCAACTCGACGCATGAGGTCGCCAAAGTATTGGAGTTTCAGCTTTAGCATAAGTCCTTCCAATGAACACCCAGGATTGATCTCCTTTAGAATGGACTGGTTGGATCTCCTTGCAGTCCAAGGGATTCTCAAGAGTCTTCTCCAGCACCACAGTTCAAAAACATCAATTCTTCGGCAATCAGCTTTCTTCACAGTCCAACTCTCACATCCATACATGACCACGGGAAAAACCATAGCCTTGACTAGACGGACCTTTGTTGGCAAAGTAATGTCTCTGCTTTTATAATAGGAGCTTTTAAATGTTGCGTTGGTATACAGAGAAATGAGCCCAAAGTGAATGACATAGTATCTTTATCTTATTAGCCATAGTGCTCAATACTGTTTCATATTGATTAATAGAAAACTGAAACAGAAAACACACACTATGCAACTTAAGGACAGAAAAAGTGAACTGCAGTTAATATATATTGCTTTTAAATTCTATAATCACTGTAGTGTTTTGTTGCTGGCCATGAACAAAGGACACTTTTGAAGCCCAACTTAATCTTTAATTCATTCCTTTTTGGTTGCACTGGATCTTTGTTGCTGCCTGCAGGCTTTCTCTAGTTGTGGCAGCGGGGGCTACTCTTTGCTGCAACACGTGGGCTGGTCATTGCAGTGGCTTCTCCTGTTGTGGAGCACAGGCTCTAGGTTCATGGTCTTCAGTAGCTGTGGCACTTGGGCTCAGGAGTTGTGGCCTGTGAGCTTAGTTGACCCGCAGCATGTGGAATCCTCCCGGACTAGGGATCAAACCCATGACCCCTGAACTGGAAGGCAGATTCTTATCCCCTGTACCACCAGAGAAGTATCCAAATTAATCTTTGAATAAATCTGAGACTGACAGTTAAATGAACCTTAAAAAGTGCCCTTTAGGTTCTTTTCAGCTCTTTTTCAATTGCTGTAATCTAACCTGAGCTTGTATCATCACACATATCTGATGATTTCACTAAGTCTGCTCTTCATATTTGAGGGGCCTGAGCCAAGAGTGCAAATGGAAACCTATATACCATTTGGCAAAATATTTAAAGGCCATAAATCTAGCTAACAAACTATTATGTAAAATGTATACGGTCCTCCTTCTTTGAAAAACACATTTCATAATCATCAGATAAGCAAGTTTGAATTTAGAATTTTTGGATTCCTTGAAGTTTTGTACAGAACTCGATAGCACAGGAAAGGCTTGTTCCTAACCCCTGCTCTCTGGCACAGAGCCTTGCGGCCCACCCTCCTTTCCCTCCCACCATCAGCTCCAATCCGCACATTGAGGTGCCCTGTGTGGACACTGCAGCCAGCATGCCCCAGCCCTGTCTCTTTTGCCACAGTAATTAGCTATCCATCGGCCACCGGTTGGGCTCAGATATGTGTAGCAAGACAAAAGAGTCCACCCTTGAGAGGAGAGACACGGGTTAAAGGCCTGGAAGTGTGTTCAGGGCCCTCAAACTGAAAATCACAGCCTAGCCCCTCATCACTATTCCCTAGTCTTCTATATCCTTTAGTAATCATTAAGCTGTTTTCCATTCAAATTTCCACTGTACTAGATAAAGCCTCATTATTTTTTTATCATTACAGCAATAGCCTCTTAAATGGTTTTCTTATCCATGTCATGTCATAGCCCAATTCATTCCTACTCTTTTTAAAGTACAACTATAGTCAAGTCATTGTTATAAAAAGCTTTCATGCCTCTTCACTGCCAAAAGAATAAAACTAGCACATGCGTTTAGTCAGCACACATAGCTTTTCTCCAGTGTGGTCCCAGCCTCAGCAACAGCCATTCCTCCCCGCGCCCATCTTGCCCTTCTCTTCAGCCACATGAGGCTGCTAATCGTTCCCAAAATGCTGCATGCTTTTTCAGTTCTTATTCTTTGCTCATGCTATTTCTTCCACCTGGGATGCCTTTCTCTAGTTTTGATGTTTATCTTTCTCATCCTTCAAACTCAGTTCAAATATCTTCACCTCCCTACAGATCTCTTTGAGTCCTGGACAAATGTAATAATTTGATTTCTCCCTCATCTGTGTCCTGATTGACTTTTATGTCTAACTTTCTTGAAGAATTTCTCAAATTCATATTGAGCTTAACTGAATAGAAACAGAAGTGATCGTTCAAATTACATTAATTTGCTTTTAGTTTGGATATCCTCAGATGCATATTCTGAGACAAGGATTTGTGAGCAAATGGTTCGTTTGAGAAGTGCAGGAATTACTGATGCAAAGTATGGGGGTGAGGCAAGGGAAGGAAAAGATCTGATCATGTTGTGTCGTAGAGCCAGAGAGTGCTCTGGGTGACCAGCATTTAGAGCATTAGAGTGAGGCAGCTGAAGTGCGCTAACTCCGCTGGTGGTACCTAATGGCCCCACCCAGAGGTGTTAATTCCCCTGAACTTCTGGCCCACTTTAGACATAGAGCAGTTTTCCCCTTAGTGAAGAAAAACTCTCAAGCACACAGACACAGTCACCAACAGTTGGAAGACAGTTGGAAAGTACTGTGTGAGGCCCTTGTTAAATAAATGCTCAGAAGGCTCAAGTCTAGTATCCTATTGCCTTTGTGGCATGGTAGGCAATAGCAGGGAATGATGGCTTATGGTCCTCCCCTCCTATCTGTCCCTTAAACTTTAGCTCCAACAACACTGCCCAAAGGCCAACAGTGCCTCAGTCACTGGAAAAGTTCTACTTTATTTAATCTCACAGCAGTAAGAGATTGCTATTGTTAGTCACTTTACAAAAGAAACTGATGCTTAGAGAATTTAATTCATAGAATTTAAACACCAGAATTCAGATCATAGAGTTAAGGAGATCCAGAAAGGCATTTGGATCCAGGGTATTTTCAAAGAAAATACAAATGCTTCATAAAAAGATTTTGGAAGAATTAATCTGGGTTTTCCAGATTTAGTATATAGCCTATTTATATTTAATTTTAGAGTCAAAATGTTGATTGAAATAAGCATATTTCATCATTTCTGTGCCTAATTTCAATAGGAAACTTTACATTTAATTCAAATTCATGAAATCTAAAGAGCTTTAGCTACTTGTAAATTACTATGAGGATGATTTTTGAAAGTAATTTCAAAAATCAATTGTAAAAGCATCATCAGTTCAGTTCAGTTCAGTCGCTCAGTCGTGTCCGACTCTCCGCGACCCCATGAATCACAGCACGCCAGGCCTCCCTGTCCATCACCAACTCCTGGAGTACACTCAAACTCATGTCCACAGAGTCGGTGATGCCATCCAGCCATCTCATTCTCCGTCGTCCCCTTCTCCTCCCGCCCCCAACCTTTCCCAGCATCAGAGTCTTTTCCAGTGAGTCAACTCGTCGCATGAGGTGGCCAAAGTATTGCAGTTTCAGCTTTAGCATCAGTCCCTCCAATGAACATCCAGGATTTTATAGTGCCAAACTAATAAGTAAAAATACTAAATTGTATCATAAAATATTAGAATCATGTTATAAATGCCTAAATATGTCATTATTAAAAATATTAATGAATTTTAAGTCTAAAAATTATAACTGTATTTGTATTTGATATTTTTAAAAAATGTTAAACTTATTAAAAATTCACCTTTGTGAAAAATATGAAATAGGTTTTTTGTTTGTGCTACTTACAATAAGAATCTTGGTTACTGTATATTTGAGTGTTATTGTTCCTTCCTCCAGATTTCACAGTTTGTTTCCAACCTTTCTGGAAGCAGGTAAAATATAAAACATTAAAACAAGAATTTCAATGTCTACAGTGCAAACACAGAGAGTATTGCTATATAACAATCATTAAGCCAGCCCAACTGATCAATCCTCCAAAAATGGGAGGAATTCTTCAAAGTATTTGGATATGGTGTTTTGTCCCATTGAACGAAATGTTCTATAAGCACTATTAAGAGCTGATATGTATTGGGTCAAATGGGAAATCAGCTCAATGATGACAGAATATTAGCTATTTTGCTGAAAAGCTCAGTAGAATTACTGTCAATTCAGTTTTGACTTAATGTAAAGAAGTATTTTGCTTCTTAAAGATTCCTGGACAAAAGTGTACATTAAATGATTTTTTAACTTTTTAAAGAATGATTTAAGATATAATTGGCAAATCTACTGGGCTTCCCTAGAGGCTCAGATGGTAAAGACATTGCCTGCAATGGAGAAGACCCAGGTTCAAGCCCTGAGTCAGAAAGATCTCCTGGAGAAAGGAATGGCAATCCAATCCAATATTCTTGCCTGGAGAATTCCAGGGATAATAGAAGAGCCTGGTGGACTACAGTCCATGATGTTGCAGAGAGTCAGACACAACTGGGTGACTAACAATTTCACTGTAGCAATTCTATTAATTCAGCATTTATTCATACATGTATGTGTGTACAATTTCTATTAACTCTTTTCTCAGCAAACTTCAGGGAAGATCTTAACCCTGATTCCTCTCTCTAAAGAAAAAGAAAGAAAAGAAAATGAAAAAGAAAACCCCGACTTGCCTGACAGAGCAAAGAACACTGGAAGAGACTATTGAAGCAAAAGCTCTAGATGTTTAGAAGCACCTAGAAAAGGTTAATGCGTACTACCTTTCAATAGAAGAAAAATGTAATTATTCATGTTAGTATTCCAAGCCTGAAATTTTTCCGTCAAAGTTCTGGAATATTTAATGATATATTTTGGAAACAATAAAATTTTTTTATAAAGAAGGAAATAAAAAAGAGAGAAGAGTTAACCATGTATTTACTACTGAACTGTGTTCTAAGGACTTTCCCACTTTACAACCATATAAGCTCTGGCACAGGCTTCCCTCGTGGCTCAGCTGGTAAAGAATCCACCTGCAATGTGGGAGACCTGGGTCAATCCTGGGGTTGGGAGGATCCCTTGGAAGAGAACATGGCACCCCTCTCCAGTATTCTTGCCTGGAGAACCCCCATGACGGAACCTGGCGGGCTACAGTCCGTGGGGTTGCAGAGTTGGATGCGACTCAACAACTAAGCATAGCAGCAACAGGCTCTGGCACATTCTAAAATATCCACAAAATTTCCTCTATCTCACTTGCATTCTGCATTTGTAAATTCTGTCTCAAGTAAAATAAGCAGTTGGGTGCAACATTTGCAAACTTTTATAAATACTGCTCTAATTACTCTTTACTCCTGAATCCTTCTGTTTAGATTCAAGGCAGTGATGTCAAACATTATGAGAGTGTTTATTTCTTTGGAGTGGGATGGGACACTTACATGACACATCTGTGTATTTTAGAAGACTACTCTATATAACCCAAATACATGCAGGATCATAGGTAATTTTGTCTTTACAATTGATTAACATAAATGGTTATTGGTTTCAGTAAGTCTATATTTTAGAAAATTTTAGCTTAAATGAAAAATAATATTTTATAATTCCAAATAGCTTCTGAATCCCCAGCCATGATAACGGACCAAAAAAAAAGTTAACAATATAAGAGAATTCTTAGATCATGCATTGGTATTAATCAGTTTTAGTTCTAGCCTTTGTTTTACTGATTAATTTGCTCATTTATTCAACAAATGTTCAAGTTTCTTCTACTGGCAGCCCTTGGGTTGGGTGCTAATAACACAAAATACAGTAGTAAATAACTACCTCCCCTTAAGCAATCACCAAAAGGTGGATTTATTCTCATTTTCTTTAAAGGAAGTACCCTAATCTGAAATGCAAAAGACAATGTATGTTCTCAGTTGTGTCTAACTCTTTACAACCCCATGGACAGTAGCCCAGCAGCTCCTCTGTCCATGGAAACTTTTAGGCAAGAAGACTGGAGTGGGTTGCTATTTCCTTCTCCAGGGGATCTTCCTGAACCAAGGATTGAATCTGCATCTCTCCTGCATTGGCAGGCAGATTCTTTACCATTGTGCCATGTGGGAAGCCCCCAGAGTACACTTGATCCCAGCCAAAAGGCCAAAAAGCAGTGGGCAGCACAGAGTTTTGTAAATAAATCCTCTTCTAACTTTCATGGACTTTTCCTATTAGAAGTTAAAGTTCACGCCAATTTACAGAACTCTGACTTTCTCCCCCTTCAGCAGGCTTTACTCAGGTTACCAACACCCAGAATGTTCCTACTTCTGGAATCACAAACTTATTTATCTTCTTCTGAGCCAAATATCTCATTATTTTACTCTCTCAGTACCTTAGTTTCATTACAGACATCTTTCCCATCATCCACATCCTCCAGTATCTTAATCTCTCTTTTCTTTCTTTTTTTTTCCCTACACTATCATTCTACCTTTCTCATTTCCTTTCTTGTATAGTCTATGGGATGATCCATCATTCCCCACTACTACATTCCACTCTATCCTAAGCCTGAATAAATTCAAAGATTTGTGTTTCAGTTCCTATAGTTAGACTCCTAAGTACAACAGGACAAAACCACACAACCCTAATGATTTGTTTCGCAACAAAGTGAGGTTCTCCAAAGTCATCTGGGTCACCGATCAGGGATACACATTTCCCAACTGTCCTTGCTCATACACCTCTCCCATGTCCCTCAGATTGAAATCTTTATGAGTGTCTTAAAATGCAAGGTCTTTACCATTTAAAACATATACTTTTTAATCTTTGCAACAGAAGTGTCCCTAGCTTGCACAGTCACTCCTCAGTATGTGCAGGGAATAGGTTCCAGGACCCGCTGCGGATATCAACACCTGTGACTGCTCAAACCCTCTGTATTAGAGGATCCAGAACCCACGGATACAGAGGGCCGACTGTACTTTTTCATCTTGATCTATATTTCAACCCGTCTTCTTTGCTCGAGAAAAAGTAAATCGTCACCCTCCTCCTCTCAGACTGTGCTCCCCTAATTTCACACTCTCCTCCATTCTCTTTTCCTCATGCACGTCTCTGCTGCTGCTGCTAAGTCGCTTCAGTCATGTCCGACTCTGTGTGACCCCATAGACTGCAGCCCTCCAGGCTCCCCTGTCCCTGGGATTCTCCAGGCAAGAACACTGGAGTGGGTTGCCATTTCCTTCTCCAATGTGTGAAAGTGAAAGTGAAGTCGCTCAGTCGTGTCCAACTCTTAGCAACCCCGTGGACTGCAGCCTACCAGGCTCCTCCGTCCATGGGATTTTCTAGGCAAGAGTACTGGAGTGGCTTGCCATTGCCTTCTCCCGCACAAGTCTCTAACATCCTACAAAACTCATCCTTGACTTCCAGCTGCCCTCTGTTCCTCTTACTTTCTACAATCAAGATTCTCAGATCATTCTACCAGTAGCTTTCTCTGTTTTTTCCATTCCCAACCCATGACCATCTGCTTCCAATCCATTTTCAATAGGATTTCTTCCTAATGACCTCCTAGCTTCCAAATTAAATTGAATTGTTGCTGACTATGCACAATTTTGCACTTCTGTCATATCTGACATCAGTAAACCATTGCTTGAAACTCTCTTCATCCTTGAGTTACATGAATCCAACTACTTACTGATTTTTCAGCCTCCTTTTCAGTCCACTCTTCAGCAGGTTTTTCTTGGTTCCATATCCGTCACCTACACCTCTGTAACAGTGTGTCCTCCCTTTAGCCTAGGCCTTTCTACTCGTCTTCTATTTCATGTGGCTGATTTCAATCACACCGATAGTTTCATCTGATTCATAAATGCTGATGACTCTCAAACTGTATAGATCTCCCTCTATTCATCTTTTTGGCAATAGTAATGACTTCTGGGGAGTGGGATTGGAAGACATTGGAAGATATAAATGGCACTTGTATTCTCTATAAGGAACATGTATTCCTTTTATTTAAAATTTTCTGATTAAGAAATCTTAATGAAAAGCAGAACTTCAGTTTGTACAGAACAAAAGTATTTCACAGTGGAAGCTCACTATAACATAATGTGTATGATGTGATTCCCCTCTTAAATATGCAATTAAACTCCCTTAGAGAAGGTCCAGGATGACCCTACTACATATTCAAATCTACTATGTATACTATATATATTCAAACTCCAAAAATGCCACAGGTTTCAGGTGCATTTACTAAATTTCTGAACAGGTTGCTTCTTTTGACCTGTTTGACCTCATATACACTCATATTCAACAACCCAAAGTAATCTATTATAATTTTTTTGATTCATTTAAAAATTGTTAGTAAAAGATCTCCTGAGAGAATTTTCTTCCCAGCAGTTTTCAAATAACTTAACTTTTTTAAATCCAAACAGCGGTTTAGGATTCCAAATCAGTAACAATGTGTGTTTAGACTGAAAAATTAAAATACATTTAAAACTAAATATTTCAGAATCAATTTCTTTCATGTTTACTCATCAATTCTTTGGTTCTGGGCTCTATGTTTTCCCTGAAACAGTTGACAGTTTTGCTTTTGGTATTAAATAACATAGGATTAGTCTGCCTAAGGGACCATCTGTTGTTCCATGCCCTGTCATGACAATTCTGAGTCCTTTAGAATTGCAGCCTGTGGTTTCTCATTAAGGGGAGCAGAAGAGCATTCTCTATCAAGAGTCTAAGCCTCAGAAATGTTGTCCATTCTGAATGAATCAACATACAACTATGACATGTGTCAAGTAAGACAGGATGTTTTTCTTTCATTATATGTAAATAAACTTGAGGTTTTAACAAATGAGAATGTAAGTTTGTTTGTTGTTCTTTCATTAGGCTGTGCTTTTATAATGTGGATATATTATTAAATGCTTCAAGGGGGTTTCTCAGTTTTGTTTTATAAGTTACTGCTGATATTTCTCAGAGAAGGCAATGGCACCCCACTCCAGTACTCTTGCCTGGAAAATCCCATGGATGGAGGAGCCTAGTAGGTTGCAATCCATGGGGTCACTAAGACTCGGACACGACTGAGCGACTTCACTTTCACTTTTCCCTTTCATTCATTGGAGAAGGAAATGGCAACCCACTCCAGTGTTCTTGCCTGGAGAATCACAGGGACGGGGGAGCCTGGTGGGCTGCCGTCTATGGGGTCACATAGAGTCGGACACGACTGAAGCGAATTAGCAGCAGCAGCAGCAGCTGATATTTCTGATAAAGCTACAAGTAAAAATGAAGTCCTAATTATTATATGTTAAATTATTTCAAGCAAATCATCAATACTTATATCCTTTTAAAGCTATGAGAGAAAAAGGCTGTCGTCAACTTCAAAAATCCTTCAACGGAGTTTTAAAAAGCGCGAAAGTATAAGTACATGCAGTAAGATGTTACAAATAAGCAAAACAAGTTCATACTGATTCAGTTTTTGTTGCTGTTGTTCAGTTGCTAAGTCATGCCGACTCTTTGTGACCCCAAGGACTGGAGCACGCCAGGCTCCTCTGTCCTTCACTGTCTCCTGGAGTTTGCTCAGATTCGTGTCCATTGAGTCGGTGATGCCATCCAGCCATCTCATCCTCTGTCGTCCCCTTCTCCTCCTGCCCTCAATCTTTCCCAGCATCAGGGTCTTTTCCAGTGAGCCAGCTCTTCACATCAGGTGGTCAAATTATTGGAGGTGCTTCAGCTTCAGCATCAGTCCTTCCAATGAATATTCAGGACTGATTTCCTTTAGGATTGACTGGTTTGATCACCTTGCTGTTCAAGGGACTCTCAAGAGTCTTCTCCAGCACCACAAGATGAAAGCATCAATTCTCCAGTGCTCAGCCTTCTTCATGGTCCAACTCTTGCATCCATACATGACTACTGGAAAAACCATAGCTTTTACTATACAGACCTTTGTTGGCAAAGTGATGTCTCTGCTTTTTAATATGCTGTCTAGGTTGATCATAGCTTTCCTTCCAAGGAACAAGCATCTTCTAATTTCATGACAACTAATTCAGTGAATGAGTGTTAGTCACTCAGTCATGTTTGACTCTGCAACCTCGTGGACTGTAGCCTCACAGGTTCCTCTGTCCATGGGATTCTCCAGGCAAGAATACTGGAATGGGTTGCCCTTTTTTATTCCAGGAGATCTTACTGATCCAGGGATCGAACCCTGGTCTCCTAATTCAGTAGGAGAAAGTTAAAGAAATCTTGCAACAGTCAGAATTTTGTATTAAACCACCACCTGATGTGAAGAGGCGACTTTTTGGAGAAGATCCTGATGCTGGGAGAGATTGAAGGTGGGAGGAGAAGGGGACAACAGAGGATGAGATGGTTGGATGGCCTCACTGACTCAATGGGCATGAGTTTGAGCAAACTCAGGGAGATATAAAGGACAGGGAAGCCTGGCGTGCTGCAGTTCACGGTGTTGCAAAGAGTCAGACATGACTTAGCAACTGAACAACAACACTATATAGCAAAAAAGAAAAGTGCTCAAAGATATTCTTGGGTCTACCCTAGAGCTCCTTCTCCTTTAAGAAAAAAATCATATAAAGTTAGTTTGAATATGAATACACATTTTGCTTTTAAGCTTTTAAATATATATAATTATTTCCTTGTTTCAAAATATAAACCAACTAGTAGTAGTATATTTATGACTCAAATAACCATGGTGTACAAGACATAATTCATGGGCCATAAGCCATGAGGGTATGAAAAGGAACCCATTGTCTAAAAGCCTCACAGAAAGTATGTACAGTCAAGAATCAGGGATCACGTTCTGAGATGCAAAAGAAGATCCAATATGAAATAGATGAATGTAGTCATCCCCAGAAGCAACAAATTTTTATTTTCTGAGAATACATTTGAAAATGACACACAGGGACCCCAGATCTCCAGGAAGAGGTCTGGCCCCTCAACTCCAATACAAGTCAATTCACTAATATAAAAAGAGAAAGAAGCAGCTACTAATTTTACCATAACATGTCTGAGGTAATTATCTTATTAAAATAAAAGAACTTTAAAAACTAGAAAAAAAATAACACACTGTGAGCAAAGAAGAAAAGTTTATGTCTATCATGGTCCATATAATAACAAGGGATATAGACCTTGCTTCTGGGAAAAAAAAAAACTGTTCAGCCACTAGATAGCTATATTGGATACCAGAGTAAATCACTTGTTCATGCTTTCCCATAGGCTGAATGAAATACTCCCTCAAGCCATCTCAAATCGCTTGCTCCTATTTCTTAGAGTATTCTTCTGGTTACTAAATTCATTTCCAATGCCCTTCATGTCACGAAGGTGATGCCCCAGATATAGGTAATAAGTATATCTCCATACAAATTAATAAGCTAGTTCTACAACTTATAAAACCTTCTCTGGTGAGTTTGGGTACTATGAATTGTACTAAACTGAATTGCATATGCCAGGCCCATAGAGAAAAAAACAACAATATTTTCTGAAATTGAAATCTCACCTCACAAAAGGTAGGCCAATAGGCTTTGCCCTGGCCACAGGAACTATATGTATATATCCACTCTTAATGCCATTGTGCCCCAAAGGTCATCAAGACAGAGGTCAACTCCCAGAGAGCTTAAAGCCTAGCAAAAGAGTTCAGTATGTATAATTATCTTTATTGTAACAGAATGGTTACCTTATCATAGATATTCAAGTATCATGAATATACCAATGAGGAGATGATACATTTTACTGAAGGAACAAGAGAAGTTTAATAGATAAATTAGCCAATAGGCCAAAAAACATTATCCAGGATACTATGGCGCTGAACTAGGATTTGCATTTTAATAGTAGAAAAAAAGAATTGCCAAACTAAAATAAAAAGACTAAAACAAGTGAAGCATTGCCTATATTTAAGTCATTCAGAGATTTTCTCTAATTTGACTGATTTTACAATATATAATAGTAGAACAGGTTTTACAGGTAAGCTGGGTTTCAATTCTAGTCTAGACCTGATCTTCTTTGTACCAAGCTAAGGAATCTCAACTTTATTTGATAAGAACCTATAAGAGGAATATTTTTAAGCAGAGATACTCTGAGTATACTGCTGCATCTTGTCTAGGCTCAGATCACTCTGGTAGTAAGGACAGATTTCCTGTGGACAACACAAGAAACCGTGGATTCATTGGGGAAGCTATTGTGATTATTGAAATGAGAGTTAATAAGGAGCTGAACCAGTAGAGTGGTAATAATATTAAGGTGACAAGAGACAGAATTATTCAATTTAGTTAACAACTTATTTATTGTCATGCCTTATGTACCTAAATCTTGATATTAAATTACAACACTGAAGCCTTCAGTTACCAAGAACTAGAAGAGAATAACAATCTAAAATTTGATACTGTATACGCATATAATCTATTGTGAACCTCAGAAACAAAAGAAAAATCTGCCACTCAGTGATCAATGCAAAGAAATAGAGGAAAATAACAGAAAGGAAAAACAAGAGATCTTTTCAAGAAAATTAGAGATATCAAGGGAACATTTCATGCAAAGATGGGCTCGATAAAGGACAGAAATGGTATGGACCTAACAGAAGCAGAAGATATTAAGAAGAGGTGGCAAGAATACACAGAAGAACTGTACAAAAAAGAGCTTCATGACGAAGATAATCATGATGGTGTGATCACTCACCTGGAGCCAGACATCTTGGAATGTGAAGTCAAGTGGGCTTTAGAGAGCATCACTACGAACAAAGCTAGTGGAGGTGATGGAATTCCAACTGAGCTATTTCAAATCCTGAAAAATGATGCTGTGAAAGTGCTACACTCAATATGCCAGCAAATTTGGAAAACTCAGCAATGGCCACAGGACTGGAAAAGGTCAGTCTTCATTCCAATCCCAAAGAAAGGCAATGCCAAAGAATGCTCAGACTACCGCACAATTGCACTCATCTCACACGCTAGTAAAGTCATGCTCAAAATTCTCCAAGCCAGGCTTCAGTGTATGTGAACCGTGAACTTCCAGATGTTCAAGCAGGTTTTAGAAAAGGCAGAGGCACCAGAGATCAAATTGCCAACATCCGCTGGATCATGGAGAAAGCAAGAGAGTTCCAGAAAAACATCTATTTCTGCTTCATTGACTCTGCCAAAGCCTTTGACTATGTGGATCACAATAAACTGTGGAAAATTCTGAAAGAGATGGGAATACCAGACCACCTGACCTGCCTCTTGAGAAACCTGTATGCAGGTCAGGAAGCAACAGTCAGAACTGGACATGGAACAACAGACTGGTTCCAAATAGGAAAAGGAGTACGTCAAGGCTGTATATTGTCACCTTGCTTATTTAACTTATATGCAGAGTACATCATGAGGAACGTTGGGCTGGAAGAAGCACAAGCTGGAATCAAGATTGCTGGGAGAAATATCGATAACCTCAGAAATGCAGATGACACCACCCTTATGGCAGAAAGTGAAGAGGAACTCAAAAGCCTCTTGATGAAAGTGAAAGAGGAGAGTGAAAAGGTTGACTTGAAGCTCAACATTCAGAAAACGAAGATCATGGCATCTGGTCCCATCACTTCATGGGAAAGAGATGGGGAAACAGTGGAAACAGTGTCAGACTTTATTTTTTGGGGCTCCAAAATCACTGCAGATGCTGATTGCAGCCATGAAATTAAAAGACGCTTACTCCTTGGAAGGAAAGTTATGACCAACCTAGATAGCATATTAAAAAGCAGAGACATTACTTTGCCAACCAAGGTCCGTCTAGTCAAGGCTATGGTTTTTCCCGTGGTCATGTATGGATGTGAGAGTTGGACTGTGAAGAAAGCTGATCGCCGAAGAATTGATTCTTTTGAACTATGGTGTTGGAGAAGACTTGAGAGTCCCTTGGACTGCAAGGAGATCCAACCAGTCCATTCTAAAGGAGATCAATCCTGGGTGTTCATTGGTAGGACTGATGCTAAAGCTGAAACTCCAATATTTTGGCCACCTCATGCGAAGAGTTGACTCACTGGAAAAGACTCTGATGCTGGGAAGGATTGGAGGCAGGAGGAGAAGGGGACAACAGAGAATGAGATGGCTGGATGGCATCACTGACTCGGTGGACATGAGTTTGAGTGAACTCCGGGAGTTGGTGATGGACAAGGAGGCCTGGTGTGCTGTGATTCATGGGGTCGCAAAGAGTTGGACACGACTGAGCGACTGAACTGAACTGAACTGAACTGAACAAGTCAGTAACATTACCTGCTTTACAAAGATTAACTTAAATCAATCAGATTCCCTCTCTCAAATGAGAAAGTAACTGACAGAATCAAAATTCCTAGTCATTTGAAACTGAGGAAAAGGAAGTGCTCAGTTCAGTTCAGTTCAGTTCAGTCGCTCAGTCGTGTCCGACTCTTTGCAACCCTATGAATCACAGCACGCCAGGCCTCCCTGTCCATCACCAACTCCCGGAGTTCACGCAAACTCATGGAGTCGGTGATGCCATCCAGCCATCTCATTCTCTGTCATCCCCTTCTCCTCCTGCCTCCAATCCTCCCAGCATCAGAGTCTTTTCCAGTGAGTCAACTCTTCACATGAGGTGGCCAAAGTACTGGAGTTTCAGCTTTAGCATCAGTTCTTCCAAAGAACACCCAGCACTTATCTCCTTTAGAATGGACTGGTTGGAACTCCTTGCAGTCCAAGGGACTCTAAATGTAATCAATATAAAGATGGTGCTGTTGGCCACACCATTTCACCATCATCCTAAGTAGCCTTCCTGGGATTGTTGAAGAATCTTTGCCAAAGGAGTTGAAATAAGAACATACGCACCGAATCTTAGGAAGATCCATTCATAAGGTTATTTTTCACTCACTCAGCCAGTACTTAGTGAGCACTCACTCTATGCCAATGGATATTAGGCTTTAGGTAAACAGAGATGGAAGAAGACAGAGTTGCTGCTTCAAGTGAAAATGAAGTCACTCAGTTGTGTCCCACTCTTGGCGACCCCATGGACTGTAGCCTACCAGGCTCCTCCATCCATGGGATTTTCCAGGAAAGAGTACTGGAGTGGATTGCCATTTCCTGCTCCAGGGGATCCTCCCGACCCAGGGATCCAACCTGGGTCTCCCTCATTGCAGGCAGACGCTTTTACGGCCTGAGCCACCAGGAAAGCCCATAATCTAGTAAGAGCAGAGATTAGCCAAGAAAGCCTAAAGCAATCGATGATGTGTTAAACCAGAATGTAGGGCACATTGGTATCAAAAAAAGAAAGGAAGGGATGGGATGGTCAGAAAAGTTTCCCTTGCCGGGGGTGGGGAGGGGTGGGGGAGTGGGGGGAGTGGAATCTAAGTACTCATTAATGGGAAGTGATAAAGTATATTAGTCACTCAGTCCTGTCTGACTCTTTGTGACCCCATGGATGGCAGCCCACCAGGCATCTCTGTCCATGGAATTCTCCAGGTAAGAATACTGGAGTGGGTTGCATTCCCTTCTCCAGGGCATCTTCCTGTCCCAGGGATTGAACCTAGCTCTCCTGATTTACAGGCAGATTCTTTACCATCTCAACCACCAGGGAAGCCCAAAGAATAGTGAAATATACTTTTATTTAAACATTAGGACATCATTCTTCTTATATTAATATTTGGACCTGATTTCTCTAAAAGTTTATTAAAGGTATATAACTAATTTTAATTTTTCTTTCAGTATTATATTTAAAATTTTGCCTAGTTCTTATTTCTAGATTCCTTAATTTATTGTTAATTAAAATTGGGTAAAATTAATCACCATTATAACATTACATTCTTAAAAGATAAAAATGAAATCATCATTTTTTTCTATAGTGTATTGGTAAGTTTAAAAAATTGCTTAAAACCACTAAAAGAAAAGACTAACGTACAGAAAGGCACACACTCCCTTGCCTTTTCCTCTTGGTTCCTAAAATTTTCATGTCTTGCTGCTTCCTAGATGGTTATTTTGGGGAAAAGGTGTTTTTATTGAGACTATTGTTATGAAAATTTTCCATAAACAAAATTCTAGTACTGAAATATTTCTAGATACCACAAATTTTAATCTACCCCCCCGCTTTTTTTTTTTTTTTTTTGCTGTTGAACATAAATTCAGGTCCAAAGCATTTAAATGGGATACAAGTTCATGCATTCAGGTTTTTCAAGAACTAGGAAAAATTTCCAGGTCTTCTCAAAACACAATATCCTTCCCACTCTTGCAATTTGCTGATGGTTTCACTGTTATTTTATGGTGCAACCCAACTGCTTGACCAAAAAAGCTATTGTCTGTTCTTCCTTCTGTACATCTCATCTTGAAAGAAATTACCATCTATCTTGTTAAACAATTGTAAGTCATTCTAGGATCCTTTATCTCATAAATCCAATTTGTCATCATGTCCTGTTAATTCTGCTTCCAAATAAGTTTCAAATCTGTCCCCTCCTCATTTTCCTTCCTGCTGTTATCTGATTTGGGGAATTATGATATCCAATTTTGATTACTATAATAATTTCCTACTTTAAATCTCTCCACCAATCTAACCCCTGACTGACTCTAGAATGACCTTTTAAGATTACAATTCTCATCCTGATCTGCCAGCTTAAAGTCCTCCAATGAATGACCAGTGCATCGAAGACAAGAGTTCACGTGTACCAGGTCTATATAATCTGACCTGCGATCATATTTCCCACCATAACCCCACTGGCATGCTGCAAGCAGTTTCCTAAACATGACATGTTGCTTCCTGCCTTTATGCATATTAAAATACCCGCTTCTCCTTGTCTTAACCCCCTTCTCCTTACCATGTACCTAACTTATTTTTTCAAGACACCCTCCAATGAAGCTTTCCCTGGAGAGTCTTTACTGATAATCCTCTGAAACCTGGCTTTGTTAGATGTCTCACTTTTAAGATTCCAGAGCACTCTGGGCATAAATCTATCATATCACTTATCCAACTGCAATGTAACACTAAATTTACATGTGTATCTTTTCTACTAACCCTGAACTTCATAAAGGTAGAGATCTACTTCATTATTCATAATTACTATTGAATAAATGAAGGAATGATTGAAAATGAATAAATAATTGATGAATGAATATCTGTAATGTAAATAAAACAGAAGCTCATGTATTAAAATATAACTATTATATGGACAGGCACCAGATAAATGATTTGCTACACATGCCCAATAGATAAAATAAACATGTAAAGTTTTGAATCGACATATTACCCACTGGGAAATAGAATTATATTTATGAATGAAAATTTTTGTAGGAACATATTTTATAGTAGAATTTCACCTGTATTTAACTGCTTTGATCTTTAAACTAAGGTCTTTTGAGGGTACTGGAGTCCTTAAAATAAAGTTGTTCAGTTTTTAAACTTCTGGCCATCAACTAATGAGATACCCATTAGAACCAGACATCTCATAAACAGACAGTTTGAGAGCCTGTCTTCTATGATTGATGCTATCAGCTATTATCAATGCAATCACTGTAAAAGCTGTGTGCAGGAGTACAAACTATTCTAAACAATATTAAGAGTACAAATGCAATGGACAAGAGCATTACTCAAAAAATAAAAAAGAGAGAGAAAGAGATGTGTCCCTCACCACCTCAACCTCTGGTTAAATACCACAGCAAGTCATTCTTTAATCTTTTCTATGACCTTTTCAAGTACTAATTATTTTTTTAATGTTCTATGAATACAAATAGGTGTTTGTCATTACCCTTCCTTTGATGCGTTATATGGCATTAGCAAAGCAAAGTGAATCTCGTTTTGAAGGTTTAATTGCACAGCTTTGCATAGACTTTAATAGGCAATGCAAAACCTTCTCAGCAGGTGTACTATGAGATAAAGCGGTTTTTCATAAATAATTCATTATTTAAAAAAAAAACACTTCTGCTAAGATACAATTTGCAATAATATTTTTCAGGAGAGACCAGTGAAAATTCAAAGCTGTCATTGACAATTTGTTCGCGTTCAGATTCAAAAGGTCACCCACATGACACAATGGAAACTAGAAATGTCCTTTTCTTTTTTTACGTCAACATGTTATGCTCCATATTTTCTATCTAAAATGTTTTTGAAGCTTATGAGTAAAAAATGTTATGCTAACCAATAAAAATTACTTAGAAAAAATAAAATTTTATTAAAAATTCCAATAAATTAATTCTAAGAGAATTGTCTAAGAAGGTAGAAACTATCCTAGAATGCTGTTATAAAATAGTTGGGAACATATATAAAATGCCATTTTACTCTACCATGGACTTGAAAGTCAGTAATTCAAATCATGCTCCTCTATAGGCTGTCATTGAAAATGTCATGGTTTAGGGGGTGAGGGAGGGAAAGAGTAGGAATGTGGGGTGAGCAGATGCAGGCTATTGTGTACAGAATGGATGAACAACAAGGGCCTACTGTACAGCACAGGGAAGAAAATTCAATATCCTACGAGGAAATGGAAAAAAAAATATATATATATGTACAACAGAATCACTTTGCTCATTATTTACAATAGTCAAGATAGGGAAGCAATCTAATGTGCATCAATGGATGAATAGACAAAAAACTACATATATTTATATATATAATTATTATTCTGCCATGAAAAAGAAGGAAATTGCACCATTTGGGGCAACACGAATGGACCTTGAAAATATTAGGCTAAAGGAAATAAGTTGAACAGAGAAAGAAAAATGCTGTATAATCTCATTTACACGTGGAATCTAAAACAAACCAAAAAAGATCTCATGGATACAGAAAACAGACTGATGGTTGCCAGAAGAGGTACAATAAAGGGGTGGGTAAAATGGGTGAAGGACTTTAAAAAGTACAAACTTTCAACTATAAAATAAATAAATCATAGGGATGTAACATACAGCATGGTGACTATGGTTAATAGCACTGTATTTTTGTGTATTTAAAAGTTGCTAAGAGAGTAAATCTTAAAAGTTTTCATCATAAGAAAAAAATGTATAACTACGTATGGTAATAGATGTTAACTGGACTTATTGTGGTGATCATTTTACAAATATAAAATCATTATGTTAGACTTTATATGTCTAAGTTTTTAAAAGCTAAACATAGTATTACCATACAATCCAGCAATTACACCCCTAGGTTTTTCTCCAACTGAGTTGAAAACACATTCAAGCAAAAATATTGCTTTTAATTCATAATCCCCCAAAACTTGAAGCAACCAAGATGTTTTTCAGTAAGTGAATGTATATAAAAAGTCCTGGTACATGTATACAATGAAATGTTATTTAGTGATAAAGACAGATGAACTAGTAAGCCACGAAAAATCATGGGTGAGCCTGAAATGTGTATGGCTGACTGAAAGAAGTTGGTATGAAAAGATCACATACCTTATGACTCTATTTATATGACAACATGGAAAAGACAAAACTGCAAAAGTGATAAGAGTATTAGTGGCTTCTAGAGATACAGGTAGGTGAAGAAGGTTAAATAGGTGAAACTATTCTGTATGATACTGCAATGATGAATACAAGACATCAAACATTTGTCAAATCCATTTGAACTATTCAAGCAGAGTCAGTCTTGAAAAAAGAACTGAATTATATTACAAATATGTGAAACAACTTCACTGAAGGAAGCTGCGGGGACAGTGCTGGCCTAAGTAGATTTGAAAATGAGACATAAAGATGGCTAACAAACACATGAAAAAATGCTCAACATCCCTCATCATCAGAGAAATGCAAATCAAAACCACAATGAGATACCATTTCACACCAGTCAGAATGGCTGCTATCCAAAAGTCTACATGCAATAAATGCTGGAGAGGGTGTGGAGAGAAAGGAACCCTCTTACACTGTTGGTGGGAATGCAAACTAGTACAGCCACTATGGAGAACAGTGTGGAGATTTCTCAAAAAACTGGAAATAGAACTGCCATATGATCCAGCAATCGCACTCCTGGGCATACACACCGAGGAAACCAGAATTGAAAGAGACACATGTACTCCAATGTTCATTGCAGCACTGTTTATAATAGCCAGGACATGGAAGCAACCTAGATGTCCATCTGCAGACGAATGGATAAGAAAGCTTTGGTACATATACACAATGGAGTATTATTCAGCCATTAAAAAGAATACATTTGAATCAGTTCTAATGAGGTGGATGAAACTGGAGCCTATTATACAGAGTGAAGTAAGCCAGAAAGAAAAACACCAATACAGTATACTAACGCATATATATGGAATTTAGAAAGATGCAAATGATAACCCTGTATACGAGACAGCAAAAGAGACACAGATGTATAGAACAGTCTTTGGGACTCTGTGGGAGAGGGTGAGGGTGGGATGATTTGGGAGAATGGCATTGAAACACGTATGTTGTCATATGTGAAACGAATCACTAGTTCAGAGTCGATGCATGTTATAGGATGCTTGGGGCTGGCATGCGGGGATGACCCAGAGGGAGGATAAAGGGAGGAGGGAGATGGGAGGGGGGTTCAGGAGGGGGAACTTATGTAAACCCGGGGCAAATTCATGTCAATGTATGGCAAAACTAACCAATATAATATTGTAAAATAATTTGCCTCCAATAAAAAATAAATTAATTACCAAAAAAAAAAAATGAGTAGAGTCTAAAAAATTAGGAGCAAAAGGAATTGTATGCAAGCATTTGTGCTCCAGTTGATGAGTGATATCCCAAGAGGGTAGAGGATAATAATACTAATACTGCTATGCATGTGTACTTGATTATAACAATTAAGTATATGGATTATGAAAAGCAGAAACCAAGTATCTCAATGTTAGAGTGGTAGGTTACAGATAAGCAAGAGGAGGGGTCTAGAACAGCCATGTGGTAACGGATTACAGTCTGAGACATCAGCATGAACTGATATTTAGTTTAATGTGAATATAGTGATAATACAAAGGAATCTCTTACAGATAAGTGTACAAAGCACAGGTTAGTATACACACATGCATGTCTTTGCTCTATTAGCTGAAAGGGCTTAGAAGCAATGATACCCAAGTTGCAATGGTACCTCTAGCCTCAGATACTGGTTTCTAATACCATTCTCCAATAAAAAGAACCAGGGCTGCTGGGAGGTCATGGCTGGTTCCAGCACGTAAACAAGACTACACAAGATGAGCCCAAAGTTTCTTGCAGTAGTACCAGAAAAGTATGGAAATATTCTCATACACATACACACAGCGATGTCAAAGGGACACAGGAGTCAACTTAAGGTCCCAATGACCAACAATTTGCGAATAACATAAAGCTGAAACAATTGCAACAATAATGTTGTATTGCACTGTAATCAAAGCATAAGATAAATATTCATGATTCCGTAACTAAGTAAATGATTGAATAAATAAATAAGTGGGGGAAGAATAAACATCACACATGCAGAATTCCAAATAATTTATGTAGATACTCCAGCCTCCAAGAGGTGAAGCATAATTCCCCTCTCAATTACGGACTGTACATAGTAACTTCTTACCAAGGAATACAATATGGAAAGAGGAGGAGAGAGTAACTTGACAATGGAGGAATTCAAGAAACAATACCTCAGCCAGATATCAAGGTCCACAATGACAGTAGACACATTATTAGCATGACATGTACATAATATGTACCTAATTATGATTTAATGAAAATGGCACTTTAGTTCTGTGCTCTTATTCCCCAAAACACATAACCCAAAGCTAATCATAAGAAAGCCTTTGACTGTGTGGATCACAACAAACTGTGGAAAATTCTGAAAGAGATGGGAATACCAGACCACCTGACCTGCCTCTTGAGAAACCTGTATGCAGGTCAGGAAGCAACAGTTAGAACTGGACATGGAACAACAGACTGGTTCCAAATAGGAAAAGGAGTATGTCAAGGCTGTATATTGTCACCCTGCTTATTTAACTTATATGCAGAGTACATCATGAGGAACGCTGGGCTGGAAGAAGCACAAGCTGGAATCAAGATTGCCGGGAGAAATATCAATAACCTCAAATATGCAGATGACACCACCCTTATGCCAGCCTGGCATGCTGTGATTCATAGGGTCGCAAAGAGTCGGACATGACTGAGAGACTGAACTGAACTGAATCATAAGAAAAATATATTATAAATCCTAACTGATGGGCATTTCACAAAAATCTGGCCAGCACATTTCAAAACAAGGTCATTTAAAATAGTCAAAAGTCCTTGAAATCTTAGAAACTGTCACAGACAAGACGAACCTAAGAAGACGTTATGGCCGAACATATGTGGTGTCCTGAATGAGACGTGAGACAAGAAACAAACAGAAAAGGAAACAGAAATATGAATAAAATCTGCACCTTATTTAATATGTCAATATTCATTTACTAACTATACCAAATATACCAGACTGTTACCAACTGAGCCATCAGAGAAGCCCGTGTAAAATATTAATGAGAGAAATTAAATGGATATGTAGGAAGTCCGTAATAATGTCATAAGTTATTTATAAACCTAAAACTGTTCTAAAATAAAAAGCTAATTTAAAAACAATTAGTTAACCTCAGAGGATGAGAAGGGAATAGTTCATTACTTTGAAAATTGGTAAATTAGAAGAAACAGTCACGCATTTATCCTCTCACTCATGAACAAATTGTATCTTGAGTAATTTTGAAAGTGAAAGTGAAGTCGCTCAGTCGTGTCCGACTCCTTGCAACCCCATGGACTGTAGCCTACCAGGCTCCTCCATCCATGGGATTTTCCAGGCAAGAATACCGCAGTGGATTGCCATTTCCTTGTAATATGTCAACTTAGCTAGGCTGAATTACATTTCCAGAGTTCTCTCTCTTGTATGTTTCTGATTAAGGTGGTCCACAAGGGAGAATTCAAGGCCTATGTAGGATGAAGTCTAATGTGACCCCAAACACAGCTGGCAGGTGAGGCCAGTGTTCCTCACCTGTTGTTTGAGAGTGGGGCCAAAGCAAGTGGTAAGCTCCATCTTCCACTAAATATCAGCACAAGACCAATACATAGCAAAACTGTTACCATCAGGGAAACTTGAAATAATTCAGAAGCGAGAGTAAGCAAGAAAGAAACCATAGTCTACTGTAAGCTAACCTAGAAATTGACTTTTTTCATATTCTATTCTTTACAAGAGCCACTGGGTCCAGCCTACACTCAAAAGGAAGGGGTCACAGGAGCACATGAATACCAGCAGACAGAGATTAGTGGGAACCCTTTTGGAAGCCGCCTACCAGAGTTTGCCCTCTGATCCCCACTGATTCACATCCCTCTCACATGCAAAAAATTCTCATCCCATCACAGAATCAGCTCAAAGTCCAGAATCCCATCATCTAAATCAGGTCCACATACAGATAGGGCTTCTCAGATCAATACTATGTTTTTCCCTTCTAATAAAGATGAGTAATTTCCAAATATAAAACTTGAAATAAAATTAACTTCAAAGTAAACAGCTTCTGTCATTAGCAAATCTTGCATCATTGCATATATACGGAATCTCAGATGGAACCTCATGCAGATGGAACCTCAGATGATGCTGCTAGACCCTACAACTTCCTTATCTCTCCAGATCTCAGAACCGCTTCTTTTAGAGTGTTAGCTAACTCTTCTCCCTAGGCACTTATCAACCCATAAAATGGCTGCAATGCAGAAAGATAGAGAGAGATAACCTCCTTTTGAAAGTCAGTAGATAAAATTCCAGAGAACACCTACTCTGGGTCATGTGCCTATTTTTAGGCTGATCCTTAATCAATAGACAGGGGACTGCCACTGCAAACTCATGAGAATGGGAGCAAAAGAGGGCTAGTCCCCTGAAGGATATACAGTGGTTACCAGAGGAGGAAGGAAAGAAACTGGGGACAGTCAGAAAAAAGTTTTCTATAATGTTATTTTAAATGTAAATTTATTATTATGTGAGTTATCTAGCCACACCTAAAAGGTACAAAGAAACAAACATATGGATTCAGGTCGCTTTACCTGAGTCAAGATTTCTTGCTCTTGAATATTAATAACCTTTATAGTCATTCATCGGAGAAGGCAATGGCAAGCCACTCCAGTACCCTTGCCTGGGAAATCCCATGGACGGAGGAGCCTGGTAGGCTGCAGTCCATGGGGTCTCTACGAGTCAGACATGACTGACAGACTTCACATTCACTTTTCACTTTCACACATTGGAGAAGGAAATGGCAACCCACTCCAGTGTTCTTGCCTGGAGAGTCCCAGGGATGGGGGAGCCTGGTGGGCTGCCGTCTATGGGGTCGCACGGAGTCGGACACGACTGAAGTGACTTAGCAGCTGCAGCAGCAGCATAGTCACTCATATTTAAAATTTCAGTTCATTGGTATTTAATGTTTCACACCTTGATCAGAAGAATATATGTATTTGTTTTTTATCCAAGCATCCCTACACACATAGTTTAATCTCAGCCGCTTTTAAAATTGTGCTGTCTTTTAAATCTCTTTTAATCTCTAGGTTCCTCCTTCATCCCTTTCTTCTTCTCATAACGTATCTGTTAAAGGACCTGGCATTTGATCGGCTGAATAGTCCAGCAGGTTCCCTTACCAGTTAAGTTGAGTCTGTTACTTCAACTCTTCCAATGATCCTGTGAGGTCACTAATAACCCTGAATAAATCCTTTCCTGCTTAAACTAGCTTAAGTGAGTCCAGGTGCCTGCAACTAAAAATCCTGATACAAAATGAGAATAACTTTTTATTATAAAGCTAACTTCACATACATAATTATATTTATACGTATATAAATGAAGTGGAATGTAGGATGAGGAACATCCTTGTTGCTGCCGCTGCTGCTGCTACTGAGTCGCTTCAGTCGTGTCCGACTCTGTGCGACCCCACAGACGGCAGCCCACCAGGCTCCCCCATCCCTGGGACTCTCCAGGTAAGAACACTGGAGTGGGTTGCCATTTCCTTCTCCAATGCGTGAAAGTGAAAAGTGAAAGTGAGGTCTCTCAGTCGTGTCCGACTGAGTGACCCCATGGACTCAGCCTACCAGGCTCCTCCATCTATGGGATTTTCTAGGTAAGATTACTGGGGTAACTTGCCATTGCCTTCTCCGACATCCTTGTTACAGAACACTTATTTAAATTTTTACCACCCTAGGTGAAAAACAGAAATATATCATGGACAGCAGTGTCACAGCTTAGTTCTTAAAGTAATTTAAACAGTAAATCCTCAAACCTTTCTAAAGCAGTTTATCACTTGCTAGAGATCCATACAGAGATCTCTGTCAATGGGACGATAGTAAGACATGAGTTGATGTGGATGAAATCTTCATGCAGAGAAACACGTAATGAGAGATCTATGGCAAATTTTAGGTTTGTAATGTCTCCAACAAAACCAAAATTAGCTGTATAATTTGAAAATAAAATATAATTTTATTTACATATAATATATAAAATATAATTTATATATAATATATAAAATAAAATTTAGTGTATAATAAGCATAAACAATATGATACTTCCAAAATAAAGGTAATTATTTGTCTTTATATTCAAGTTGAATTGTCCGATAATTCAATAAAACCAAAGATAAAAGACTCAAAACATGGACAGCATCCTTAACAAAAAGCAAAGTTTTGAAAGTGTTAAGTGACTTAGAAGTAATTACTATTAGATTTGGGGTAGAAAAGACCATGAAGATGCAGAAGTATTACCCGAGGGGAGCCAGGAAATAGCACATAAGATTATGGACAAACAGAATGTCATCATTCTGATCTAATACCTTTATTGACTACCCTATTCTATAGATAAAAAAGGAAAAACTGAGGGAAAGACTGGATAATAAAATAATAAACTTACCACATGTTTTATATGTTTTCCATTTTACCAGGCAAGAGTCCAGAAGCATTATTACTGTTATAGCAAAAAGTATCCTTGGCATCACTCAGAGTGGTTGAAAGTTCTTCAGTAGTAGTACCTAATAAAAGTATAAGAAAACAGTGCCAAAATATATAATGTAGAATAGGAATATGTAGGTCATAATATCATGATGACAGAAACATTAACAGAGATAATGCTAAAAATCTGCACATTACATATATTATAAGGTAATATAAAGAGTGACCTATTCCAAAATATCTAGCTAGGAACAAAGCAGTCTTTGTTCCAGGCACTTCTCCATTCAGTAATGTTTTACTCGATACTAAAATTCATTTATACCCCAACATACCTCTATAGAACACTAAAAGGTAACAGGCTACAGAGGTAGTGGCAAGTGTGGTAGATACTGTGCTATCCTCCCCAGTGTATGTTTATATAGATATTCCTAACTGATCATAGCACTCTTTCTTGAAGACCTGGACAAAAATATACAACATTTCTAACCCAGTGCTCCAGACAGATACTACTAATTGAACAAACACAGTTGATCCTTGGGATGAAATCTATTTTCCCTCTCTGGCCTGGAGTAACCGGACAAGAGGATAACCTCCTATTATTTGGCAAAAGATAAGCCAAAAAGTAGGAAGTATGAAATTAAAAGACGCTTACTCCTTGGAAGGAAAGTTATGACCAGCCTAGATAGCATGTTGAAAAGCAGAGACATTACTTTGCCAACAAAGGTCCATCTAGTCAAGGCTATGGTTTTTCCAGTGGTCATGTATGGATGTGAGAGTTGGACTGTGAAGAAAGCTGATCATCAAAGAATTGATGCTTCTGGACTGTGGTGTTGGAGAAGACTCTTGAGAGTCCCTTGCACTGCAAGGAGATCCAACCAGTCCATTCTAAAGGAGATCAATCCTGGGTGTTCATTGGAAGGACTGATGCTAAAGCTGAAACTCCAATACTTTGGCCACCTCATGGGACGAGTTGACTCACTGGAAAAGAGTCTGATGCTGGGAGGGATTGGGAGTGGGAGGAGACGGGGATGACAGAGAATGAGATGGCTAGATGGCATCACCGACTCGATGGACATGAGTTTGAGTGAACTCCGGAAGTTGGTGATGGACAGGGAGGCTTGGCGTGCTGTGATTCATGGGGTCGCAAAGAGTCAGACACGACTGAGCGACTGAACTGAACTGAATAATCAGTAAGAATATGCATTACCAATAATTTACACACAGAATAGTGCTTCATAATAGGAAGCTATTAACTTAGACTTGAAAAGTTATTTCTTCAATTGGAATGATGGTCGACTGATTTACATCTTTTATTTTTAAAATCATATTGTCCAGTCTTCTATATTAC
This sequence comes from Moschus berezovskii, assembly GCF_049115385.1. Lineage (NCBI taxonomy): Eukaryota > Metazoa > Chordata > Mammalia > Artiodactyla > Moschidae > Moschus > Moschus berezovskii. Next base: position 13,835,794 of record NC_142467.1, read on the forward strand.
ATAGAGTGTTTTATGTTCAATCTCATAACTCATATTTTGTAAAAAGTAAGACACTGTGAACATCCTGTAAATGCATCTTTTTTAAGAAAGCGTATGTAAAGTAGATTAGCCATGATGTATCAAACTTTGATATATAAAAGTATATTTCTTTGAAAATGTAAATTCAATTTAAAAAAATATTGAGATTTTACTATCATGAGCATAGTAGATTACCATGTAGTGATTCAGAATATATGCTCTGGAATCCTGACCTTAATGCCATAAAATCTTGGGTCAAGAACTATCTCCAGTGTGAGTTTCTTCATCTATAAAATATTTGAAAGTATTACTTATGTCATTGTAGAGGATGAAATGGCAAACTGCTCTAGTATTCTTTCCATTAGAATCCCATGAACACTATGGACAGGCAAAAGATATGACACCAGAAGATGAGCCTTCCAGATCCAATATGCTACTGGGGAAGAGTAGAGGGCAGTTAATAATAGCTCCAGAAAGAATGAAGTGATCAGACCAAAGCAGAAACAATGCTCAGTTGTGGATGTTTCTGCTGGTGAAAGTAAAGTCCAGTGTTTTTATTGTGTTTTAAAGAACAATATTGCATAGGAACCTGGCATGTCAGGTCCATCAGTTCAGTTCAGTTGCTTAGTTTTCTCAGACTCATTGCCACCCCATGGACTGCAGCATGCCAGGCTTCCCTGTCCATCACCAACTCTTGAACCCTGCTCAAACTCATGTGCATTGAGTCAGTGATTGCCATCCAACCATCTCATCCTCTGTTGTCCCCTTCTCCTCCCGCCTTCAATCTTTTGCAGCATCAGGGTCTTTTCAAATGAGTCAGTTCTTCGCATCAGGTGGCCAGAGTATTAGAGTTTCAGCTTCAGCATCAGTCCTTCCAATGAACACCCAGAACTGATTTCCTTTAGGATGAACTGGTTGGATCTCCTTGCTGTCCAAGGAACTCTCAAGAGTCTTCTTCAACATAACATTTCAAAAGCATCAATTCTTTGGTGCTCAACTTTCTTTATAGTCCAACTCTCACATACATACGTGAACACTGGAAAAACCATAGCTTTGACTAGACGGACCTTTGTCGTCAAAGTAATGTCTCTGCTTTTTAATATGCTGTCTAGGTTGGTCATAACTTTTCTTCCAAGGAACAAGCATCTTTTAAATTCATGGCGGCAGTCACCATCTGCAGTGATTTTGGAGCCTAAAAAAATAAAGTCTGTCACTGTTTCCATTGTTTCCCCATCTTCTTGCCATGAAGTGATGGGATCAGATGCCATGATCTTAGTTTTCTGAATGTTGAGTTTTAAGCCAACTTTTTCACTCTCCTCTTTCACTTTCATCAAGAGGCTCTTTAGTTCTTCATTGTGTCCTGCCATAAGGGTGGTGTCATCTGCATATCTGAGGTTATTGATATTTCTCCCAGCAATCTTGATTCCAGCTTGTGCTTCATCCAACCCAGTCTGTGTCATGATGTACTCTGCATATAAGTTAAATAATCAGGGTGACAATATACAGCCTTGACGTACTCCTTTCCCAGTTTGGAACCATTAATCAAGGTAAATTGGACATGGTCAAGCAGGGGATGGCAAGAGTAAGCATCAACATCTCAGGAATCAGTGAAGTAAAATGGATGAGAACGGGCGAATTTAATTCAGGTGACCATTATATCTACTACCACAGGCAAGATTTCCTTGGAAGAAATGAAGTGGCCCTCGTATTGAACAAAAGAGTCTGAAACACAGTACTTGGGTAAAATCTCAAAAATGACAGAATGAACTCGGTTCATTTCCAAAGCAAACCATTCAACATCACAGTAATCCAAGTGTGAAACAGCAAAAAGATATGACGCTGGAAAATGACCTGAGCTATTTAAAATCCTAAAAGATGATGCTGTTAAATGCTGCACTCAATATGCCAGCAAATTTGTACAACTCAGCAGTGGCCACAGGACTGGAAAGGTTAGTTTTCATTCCAATCCCAAAGAAGGGCAATGCCAAGGAATGTTCAAACTACCATACAGTTGCACTCATTTCACAAGCCAGCAAGGTAATGCTCAAAAATCCTTCAAGCTACCCTTCAGCAGTATGTGAACTGAAAACTTCCAGATTTACAAGCTGGGTTTAGAAACGGAAGAGGAACCAGAGATCAAATTGCAAACATTCATTGGATCATAGAGAAAGCAAGGGAATTCCAGAAGAACATCTATTTCTGCTTCATTGACTAACACAGCAGACTGTTTCCACAACAAACTGTTGTAAATTCTTAAAGAGATGGGAATATCACACCACCTTACTTCTCATGGTTTCCTGAGAAACCTATGTGGAGGTCAAGAAGCAACAATCAGAACCAGACATGGAACAACTGACTGGTTCCAAACTGGAAAAGAATGACCAGGTTGTATATTGTCACCCTGCTTATTTAACTTCTATGCAAAGTACATCATGCAAAATGCTGGGCTGGATGAATCACAAGCTGAAATTAAGACTGCTGGGAGAAATATCAACAACCTCAGATATGCAGATGATACCACTCTAATGGCAGATATTGAAGAGGAACTAGAGAGCCTCTTGATGAGGGTGAAAGAGCAAAGTGAAAAAGCTGCCTTGAAACTCAACATTAAAAATGTAAGATCATGTCATCTGGTACCATCTCTTCATGGCAAAGAGAAGCGGGAAAAGTGGAAGCAGTGACAGATTTTATTTTGTTGGGCTCCAAAGTCACTGTGGAGGCAAAAGTTGATGGGGAAGGCAGAGTAGGAGGTGGTTAGAATGCACCACGGACTCAATGGACAGTATTTGAGCAAAGTCTGAGAGATAGTGAAGGACAGAGGAGGCTGGCATGCTGCAGGGTCCGTGGGGTCGCAGAGTCAGACACAACTTAGCAACTGAACAACAGTGACAACATCACTGTAACCTGTATAGGTTAAACAAATGCTACACCGTAGCACATATAACAGTATCTACCTCTAGTAAACACTAAAAATTCAGATACAATTATTATTGTTTCTGTTATTATTATAATAATTGTTATTATTATACAAAGAGGAAAATGATTCATTTATTATTCTCATCTTCTGCTTCAAGAATCTGGGAGCAAGAAGATACTAGGTGGAGAATGGGAGATAGAAGAAAGAAATAGAATATATATCACAGAATAATACCGTTCTAATATGTAAAAGAATAATATTGGTACACTGACAAAAATGTTATATGAATTCAATTTGAATTATTACAATTCAAAAAACAGGTGAAAGAATTAAAGAAGTCTTCACTGAGAAGAAAAAATTTAAGACAGTTCTGGGAAAATACACATGATTTCAACAGAGGAAAGAACCAACATGAGTAGAGCTAGAAAGAAAGGAGAGGACATGTTTGGAGAATAATGAGCCAGAGATTACAGCAGTGAGTAAAAATGAATGTGAAAACATAATTTAAAAGGCACACTGAACCCTATTAAGAAGGGCCAAGAATGCTGTACTGAAAGACTGAACTTGAGTAAAATTAAGAGACTCAACATGTAATCTGGACCTATAAATCTGTTTATAATAATAAAGCATAGTCCTTTCTTTTTATGAGTCAATGATAACCTTACACTCAAAAGTTGGGAGGCCAGTCAAGTGTACCTTATTATTCTTTTATTCTGAAGTATAGTAAATACTATTTTAAATTAATATTTTAGAATTAGAAGAAAATTTGCAAAGTGTAATTTATCTCAAAATTTGTACAATGATAACTCTAATCAGTGTTTTACTCTCAAGTCATAAACAATAAATACAGGTCATGTAAAAAAATTGCTAAGTTGATGTTTTCAAACATATTCATAATACTCAAATAGTAACTTATATTAATATCAACATCTTCAAATTCAACAGTCTTCAAATATCCACTTGTTATAGCAAGTATTTCAGTCAGTTCAGTTCAGTCGCTCAGTTGTGTCCGACTCTTTGTGACCCCATGAATCACAGCACGCCAGGCCTCCTTGTCCATCACCAACTCCCGGAGTTCACTCAAACTCATGTCCACAGAGTCAGTGATGCCATCCAGCCATCTCATTCTCTGTCGTCCCCTTCTCCTCCTGCCCCCAATCCCGTCCAGCATCAGGGTCTTTTCCAGTGAGTCAACTCTTCACATCAGGTGGCCAAAGTATTGGAGTTTCAGCTTTAGCATCAGTCCTTCCAATGAACACACAGGACTGATCTCCTTTAGAATGGACTGGTTGGATCTCCTTGCAGTCCAAGGGACTCTCAAGAGTCTTCTCCAACACCACAGTTCAAAAGCATCAATTCTTCGGCGATCAGCTTTCTTCACAGTCCAACTCTCACATCCATACATGACCACTGGAAAAACCATAGCCTTAATGAGCTTTAAAGTCTATATTCAACTAAAAAGCACTGGATTTGGTTTTATTCAATGTAAAGAATTGAAAAGGGACATAAAGTCTTCTCAATCGAGGATATCTATTTAAGGAAAGGAGATACACATATTTTTTAAGATAATAATTAAATACCACATTAAATGGCAAGAACAAAGATGAAGGTGGATGAAGAAAACCTTTTCTGAGAGCTACATACTTCTTATCTCCTATCTCACTGAATCTACCCAGCAACCCTGTTTTTGCAAGTGGGAGAGGTCACCAAAAGTCCTTGTTCTTACAAACACTTGAGGCTAAGGCTGGACTTAAGCTAGCAGTTCAAATGCTAGTGCTGCCTCTTAGAGGCTTTGTGATCTTAGGCTAATTTCATTTGTTAAATTGTATTTAATTCACATAGACGTGGTGAAGAGGAACTAAGGAAGTAGACATGTATGAAATGATGATGCCCTACGGTAGCATTTACACAAAGTATTTTCTGAAGAATCCTAGTCCTAGAAGATTGCTGTGACTGAAATGGATCTATAGTCTTTTAGACCGATGTTTGAGGAATCCTATGTATAATTTCTACCTTCTGGAGATTTATAGTGTTCATATGTGAAGTGCAAGACGAAAAACCAGACATTAAATGAAAATATGCTTAGTGAACACTGTAATCTACAGCCATCTTGTCTTACCAGCTCCCTGAAAGTCAGCAAACAGGCTCATACTACCAAGCAGGATATTGAAGAATCCTCCTCTAGAAAATCTAACTAGACTTACAGACATCTAAATTACTGACATTTTAGAGCCCTCCAATAGAAAAAAATGTGTCATGCTCAATCACGTCCAACTCTTTTGTGACCCCGTGGACTATAGCCCACCAGGCTCCCCTATCAATGGAATTTTCTGGGCAAGAACACTAAGGTAGGTTGCCATTTTCTTTTCCAGGGGATTTTCCTGACTCAGGGATTGAACTTGCATCTCCTAGGTCTCATGTATTAGCAGATGAATTCTTTACCACTGCGCCACCTGGGAAGCCCCAGTACCTCATACTTAAGTATATTTCAGAAAACCCAAAGAAGCCATTAAAACAGGGGAATGCTAAGGAAATGCAAACAATACAAAGTGCAGCAGCAAGATTCAAAGAAATTATCTTTAATATCTTCAGAGAGATGAGAGCAAAAAATTTATCAATGTAATAACATATGGATTGTTATTTTTTAAAAAAACAAAAAAGTACTAAAGAAATTCATACAAATTAAAAATGAAAGAAAAGTTAGAAAAATTACCATGTTCAAAAAATAAAATTCAGACGATTCCTTGAAATTAGAACAAAAACAAAAGAGAGAGTGAATGATGAACAAAAGGAGAGAAAAGAAAATAAAAGGACCAATTGATGAAGGTCAATGTCCGACAGAAAGGGAGACCATTTGATGATGCTCTGGCCAATCAGATATAAACATAAGTCACTTTTGTGGAACTTACATTTTGTAAGTCAATTGAACTTACATTTGTAAGTCAATTAAGTGGAACTTTTGGAAAACATAAGGAAGAGGACGTAGCAAGCACAGGGCTTCTGCCCTATTCCCTTCCTTTTCTTTCTGCCTGAATATAGATGAGACCCTAGAAATAGAGCATCCATCTTGCAACTCAGAGGTGACTTGCATGAGGCAAAAGCCAAGTAGGAATAATTGGAAAGCCAGAATGAAACTTATGTCTCTAATGGCATAGTGGAACCTATACACCAGTACTTAATATTCTATCACTAGATTTCTTATTGGGCTTCCCTGGTGGCTCAGTCAGTAAAGAATCTGCCTGCAGTGTGTGAGACCTGGATTCAGTCCCTGGGTTGGGAAGATCCCCTGGAGGAGGACACGGCAATCCACTCCAGTATTCTTCCCTGGAGAATCACCATGGACAGAGGAGCCTGGCAGGCTACAGTCCATGGGGTTGCAAAGAGCTGGACATGACTGAGCGACTAAGCATATGCACAGGCTTTCTTATTATCTGAGTAAAACTGAACTATTTTTTAAGGCACAGTGTAGACAAGTTCTCTATAATTAGCCAAATGAATCCAATTTCATTATCATAGTACACTAACAGACTCAGCAGAGAACACTGTGTAAAACATAAGAATGTAAACTAAATTTTAATATAACCAGAAATTGCAATAAATAATCATATTATATACTGGGAAAAAGGGGTTGAAGTATAGCACAAATCCTTGAAATATAAAAGCTGAAATAGCACTGTCAAATTTAAATAAATATATGAAATTAATGCATTAAGAGAGAGCAGTGTAAGTACATAATTTTAAAATATAGAGGGGAATATTTAAAAGAGATAAAAGAGTTGAAAGTGGTTGCCACAGGGAGGGATGTTTTGATAGAAAAAAATATATAACAGGAGAGTGTATTTTTAGCTGTAATTATTTTAACACTAGTAGACTTTATTAAGGGTTCTACATATATTTTTCTTAATTTAGAAATTATATGAAGATAAGGGGCAGATTCCTGGAGTCCTTAACCATGCCCTTATCCTTTAGTCATCAGACTAAAAATTTGATAAAGCTGCATTTTTATTTTCTTTTTTTAATGGACATATAATTGACATAGCATTAGTTATATTAGTTTCAGGTGTACTGCATAATGATTCAATATTTGTGCATATTGCAAAAGGATCCTCACAATAAGTCTAGGTGACATCTCTTACAGTTCTTTTCTTTAAGGTCTCTTAGCAACATTCAAATATACAATACAGTATTATCAACTATAGGCACCATGCTGTATGTTACACCCCCATGACTTAAGTATTTTATAACTGGAAGTTTATACTTTTTGACTCCCTTCACATATTTTGTCCAATCCCCCACCTACCACCTCTGGTAAACGCTAATCTGTTCTCTGTATCTATGAATTTGGGGGCAGGGGGTGGGTTATGAATGCCTTAATGATTTATTGACAACAAAAGTCATTCTGTTAGAAATAAAAAGTCAAAAACAGAGGACCAGAGAAAGAAAAGACACAGGAAAATAAAAAGGAAAAAACGGAGATGGGTTGTACTATATCAAAAAGATTCAATGCTATGGCTTGAGTTAGGACAGTAAAAGCCTAGAATGAGAGCCCCAATCTTGCCCCATCATCAGAGGGGGCCGAATCTACTTCTCAGAGCTACAGTTAACTCAAAACACTATACTCCTACATGTTACATACAGGGTATGGCTATGAATTTGGCTTTTTTAGTTTGCTTTTTTTTTTTAATTCTACATTTAGCACTTTCATTTTCTTAAGTGGCTCACGAGCACTTCTAATGACTTAAAATTTAAAATTAAAAAAATACAAATGATTTTAAGAATCGCAGCACTCCTTTGTGATGGCTGGCATTTAAACACCTATATGCTCCACATGCCCACCAGTCCAGTGATGGGCATACAGGTTCATCCACCCCTGCCCAGGTGACAGACATTCAGACTGCTTCCAACTCTTGCCTCCATCAACGTTTCTACAAAGAAAATCTCCATACATTTCTTCGCATTTCTCCTGAGATTTGTACCAAGAAGTACAATAATGCATTTATAGGGTACATTTGTACTTCCTCTGCATAAGCCACGCTTATGCACTACCACCAGGCGTGCCACAGAGTTTTTATGCCTTCATATCTCAGCTGCTGTTACCCGTCCTTCTAATGTTTGCTACCTAAGGATTTAAAGTCATAGCTCATTGTTGCTTTAATTTACATTTCTTATAATACTCTTTATTTTTACCACCTTGTTACACGCATGTTAGTAGTATAAGTTTGCTCTTCTCTAAATGTCATGTTTATCTATTTTGATCTTTTTCCTGGGGTGAATTTTTCTAGTTGATTTGCAAGAGTTGCTTGCATGTTGTTATTGGATTTTGCAAATATCTTTCCACTTCAAGTTAGTTAATGTTTCCCAAAAAGTTCTTCATTGAATAGAATGTTGAACTGAGATAATGTTATTATGCTTGCTTTTTAAGAAATCCTTCCAAGTTTCTTAGCACACAGCATGGTTTGGCGTTTAGCAGTTAGAAGCTACATTAGATGTACAGGTAACAGCATGAATAATATCAAAAAAAGACGGTTCAGTTGTAAAAGAAATAAAATAGAAAATATATGGAACATAATACCACTTATTAAATTAAAAATGTACTGTGCTGGGCTTAGTCACTGAGTCGTGTTTGACTCTTTGCAACCCCATGGACATTAGCATGCCAGGCTCCCCTGTCCATGGGGATTCTCCAGGCAAGAACACTAGGGTGGATTTCCATGACCTTCTCCAGGGGATCTTCCCAACCCACAGGTTGAAACAAGATCTCCCACATTGCAGGCAGATTCTTTACCATCTGAGGCACCAGGGAAACCCAAGAAAACTGGAGTGGGTTCAGTTCAGTCGCTCAGTCATGTCCAACTCTTTGCGACCTCATGGACTGCAGCCTACCAGGCTCCTCCGTCCATGGGATTTTCCAGGCAAGAGTACTGGAGTGGGGTGCCATTGCCTTCTCCAAAACTGAGCTATATATTCCCAATTCATATTCAAAAAGGAAAAATAGTCATTCAAATGATACTTATAAGTTTTCTAATTAAAAGAATCAGTAAAAAATTGTTAAAGTCACAAATAATCAGATTAAAACAACTTTAAAAAGTAAATGTACTGCTGAAATTTTATTTCTTCCCAGTACAATTATTAAGTAATCATTAATGACAAACTTTTTGACAAGTTTTTATGATAGATGGTAAACAGGTAGATAGGTAGATACATAGATACAGAATGAGACAGATAAGGTATATGTATGAATAATTGAATTTTATGCCAGTATAGTGATTAAGTTTTGATGGTTTAAAAATTAATGCTTAAATTCACATTCAAAACTTATTTGAAAAAGTTATTTTTATTTAATACTTGAAACACTGAAAAACCTTCCTTTTCAACTTTAAATATTAAAACTTCATATAAAAGTTGAAGCTGTCAGAAAAATTATACAGTAGAGATTGTCATCACAGAATAGCATTTGTTTTCTTCTTTGTATTTCTTCATACACAGAAGTATTATACTTCTGAATAGTTTTTATGAATACTTCAGAAGTATTCTTCACATAAATGTCAAACTTGTAAAGTTGAATTTTGTAGATGATCTATATTCTACAGTCACCTCAGTCTAACTTGTCACAATATAGAATAAAAGTCTTATTTTCTTACATTATACTCAACACTTAAAAGATGAAAGAAATAGACTGCCGAGTACATCCTGCTCTAAAGGGGTGTCGACTCAAAGAAAATATTTTATAATAGTCACGGTTTTACATCATTTTGAGTTTTAACAGGAACTAGCTACTGGGGCAAAGCTGGAATTCCAGAATGGAATCTTGAATCTACTATAATCCTTATCACATCATGTCTCACCTGCAATTGCTTCCCATTTAGTCCTTATTCATCAGTATTTGCCTTCTGTCTATACACTTCATGGGCTTCCCAGGTGGCACAGTGGTAAAGAATCTGCCTGCCAATGCAGGAGACACAAGAGATGCAGCTTTGATTCCTAGGTCAGGAAGATCCCCTGAAGAAGGAAATGGCAATCCACTCCAGTATTCTTGCCTGGAAAATTTCATAGACAGAGGAGTCTGGCAGGCCCAGTCCATGAGGTCACAAAGAGTCAGACACAACCGAGCAATTTAGCACACAGCACATACACACACACATCCACAGTAACCAGAGTGACATTTATGAAATGCAAACTGTATGCATTTCCTCAGCATAGAAGTCTTCAACCATCCTTAGTTAAGATAAAGCTAAAATTATCCACATGACCTATAACACTGCATGATTTTGCCCTGTCTCCTGAAGCTCCACCCTAGTCTGCACTCCTTTCCATTTCCACATTCCATCTACATTGGCTTTCCTTGCTTGCTCAACCATACCATGGTCCTTTTCACTTTAGTGTCTTGCACAAGCTGTTACTCTTATCTGGAGTCTTCTGCTATCTCCTCCTCCTTTCTCTAGCTAACTCCTAGCTAGCTGATCTGAGATCAGGATGCTTTTCCCAAGCCCCTACTCTGTGTAAGTCCCCTATTATAAACTTCTAGATTTCCTTGAAATTCTCTGTCACGGTACTTATCTTTCTTGCCATTTCTTTCCCAATGATCTACCTGCTCAACAGAATCGTGAATGTAAAAAGCCTAGAAATATGTCTGTCTTGTTCACTGTTGCTTATCTCAGTACCTTCCATGGAATAGACAGATGCTCAAGGAATGTCTGCAGAATCAATTTCTAAAATGCTAAAAATTTACACAGAAAAGGCAGGAGGAAAACTAGATTTAGTTTTAATGATTTTCATTTAAAAATAAATAAAACAAGAGAATAATAAAAAATAAGAGCAGAAATAAGTAAAATATGAAAAATGGAAAACCTCAAAGTTGTTTCTGTAATAAAAATGATAATAGCAAGACCAATCAAGTGAATTGTACTTTTTCTCATTAAAAATATTCAGCTTTATTTCATTAAAAAAAGACTAAACACCTAAAAAATGAAAAAAATGGCAACACTAAAGACATTAAAAAGATAACAAACAGGTGTTATGAAAATGTTATGCCAATCAGTTTGAGAACTTAAATGAAATGGACACATTTGGAGAACAGGTAAATAAACTCTGGTAAGCTGATCAGTTCAGTTCAGTCGCTCAGTCGTGTCCGACTCTCCGCGACCCCATGAATCACAGCACGCCAGGCCTCCCTATCCATCACCAATACAATGGACATATTACATGATACACAGTAATATAAAGCATACACATACATTATGTTGAGTGACAAAAGACAGTCACAAAAGAAAATGCATTGTATATTTCCATCTACATGAAGTCAAAGAACAGGCAAAATAATTCATGGAGATAAACGAACCATGTTTGACATTAGGGCAGAGGGCAGTACTGACAAAAATGGAAATGAGGAAACGTCCTAGGACAGTCCTTTTTTAACTGAGTGCACAGAGAATGAAACATTGCAAAGCATGATCTGAGTGACATTTTCCTAACTATCCTGATAATGATAGATGGCTGGTACCATTATGGATGGACAGGAGATACGTTAATTCACTGTCAGCACTGTTTAATTCTCTCTTAGAATCCCAGGTGAGAACTGCTGACGGCTGCACTATACTAGATTGTAGTCACTAACACATGTGGCCATTTGAATTAAATTTAAAATTAAATTTACTTATTTTAAATTAAGTAAAATCAAGACTTAAGTTACTTAATCAGACCAGCCACATTTCAAATGCTCAAACATCACATGTGGGTAGCCAACACAGATACAGAACATTGCCACCATTATAGAAAGTCTATTGTACAGTGTCAGTCTGTTTTTGAATGATAGCTACTTGGCTTCTTGTCAAGACTTACTAAAGTGTATACTTAATATCTGGACAACTAACTATATGTCAACTTTGCCTCTCCTTAAAAATTTTTATACAAGTACAGTTTTAAATTACACAAGAATAAGGTTTTAAGGTCTAATGATAGTATGTGATATGTCTCATGAAACATGGAAAAACAAACTCAATTTTCTGCAGTAATTTTCGTAATAGAACAAATCTAATAAACCACTATTGCTGTTGTTTAGTCACTAAGTCACATCCAGCTCTTTTGCAACACCACGAACTGCAGCCCTCCAGGTTCCTCTGTCCGTGGGATTTCCAAGGCAAAAATACAGGAGTGGGTTTCCATTTCCTTCTCCAAGGGATCTTCCCAACCCAGGGATCAAACTCACATCTCCAGGATTGGCAGGCAGATTCTTTACTGCTGAGCCATCAGGAAAGTCCCTAATAAACTATAGTATCTCATATAATTAGCAACCTTATGGAATCACGTTCCATGAAAATGGCAATTTAGAAATGTATATCTCAGCTTGAGTTCTTTGTAAAATATAATCAATACCCTCAGGGCTAGTTAGATTTATACTACATTTATATCATCCAATTTGTCTTTAAAGGATTACAGGACCAGGGTGTATTCCAACAATATGTGGACTAAATGCTAATATTCAAGACAGAATTTAACACAGCACAGTTGGTGAAAAACATCACTACCTCCACATGTAATAAAAGATACTCTATATTAATTAAACACATGAGCATTTTTCATAAAGTCAGACTTCATATTATAAAGCCACAAGGCACTATTAATTGAATTCTAAGATGAATTCGAAAATTAGTATTTTAAGGCATTAAAATTTAAGAGAATTCAGATTTCAAATGCCACTGGTTTGGACCAAAATGTCTTAGAAGTAGAAAAAAAGTTATCAGTAGCCATTATCAGTCAGTAGATATTCAACTTAAAGTAATATATAAATTTATTCCAAATATCCAAAAAAGAAAATGAAAAAATGACTCTGGCACCTGGATTATCCTACAGTTAATTTATTTACACTTTATTTAGTTTATTTACAGTTTATTTCCTATCAAGACAGCATTTACCATAAACAAAGTAGTCCCAGCTATACAAACTGTAACAGATAAATTATCATCTAAAGTCTAGCTCATATATAGGCAAAAGATTTAGTGCGTATGTAACAAACTAACGGGTCCAAAGTCTCAGGAGGTCCCAGAAATGTTACTACTATAAGGATGGGTTCTGACACACATAACTCGGACACTCAGAGCTGTCTCTCGAGAGCCTTTTACACACGTCTCTTCCCAACACCACCTTCAGTGACATCATATTATTGGTAACATGAATTAGGCCATGGTGAGATCTGCCCATATGGCTTTTATTAAAGTGGTGAAATAACGTAAGTAATGACATACTAAAAAGTGACAGGAATATGAAGTAGATCCCGTGTTAGAAACATGTTTGGTGACTTATTTTTGTGTTTGTTGTCCATGGCTGCTGCTCTTGACAAGTTCACTATCTTATTTAATGGCCTCTCCAATTTTCTGGATGCTCAGGCAAAAAAAAAAACAAACCTTAGAATCACCCCTCTCTTTATCTCATGCCCCTTTATCACATCTATCAGGGAATTCAGTAGATGCTACTTCCAAAATACCTCCAAAATTCAACTACTTCCCGCTCTGTCAGTTACTGCCCTGAACCAAGTCCCCAGCAGCTCTTCCCTGCTCTTAACTGCTGCCAGTCTCTCTCCCTGCTGTCTGCTCTCAGACCAGCAGCCCCAGGGACACATCGTTCATGTGACTCCTTTGCTCAAAACCATGCTTCCCACCTCATTCACAGTAAAAGCCAAAGTCCCGACGGTGGCCTATTGATCTGTTGCTCCTTCGAACATCATTTTAGCAATTTTCTCTCTGACTCTATTTCAGCTACATTTGCCTCCTGGGTATTCCTTGAACATGCCAGGAAAACTCCCACTTCCTTCCCTTTGTATGAACTGTCCCAGTGGTTAGAATGGTCTGTCCCTACTATCTGTACAGCTATCTCTTTTACTCCATTCTAGCACCTTCTTCAGAAGCCCTGTCCTGATTATACTACTTCAAACCTCAATTTCCTCTTTATCCACCAGTCTTTCTAACCTAACATTCCCACTCCCCTTCACCCTGGCTCTACTTTCTCTTTCTTTCCTAAGTACTTATCAGCTTCCATATTATATCATTTACTTATTTTATAAACATAAAGGTAAGGAAAAGGAAAGTAGAAGTCGCTCAGTCGTGTCCGACTCTTTGAGACCCCGTAGACTGTATGGTCCATGGAATTCTCCAGGCCCGAATACTAGAGTGGTTAGTCCTTCCCTTCTCCAGGGGATCTTCCCAACCCAGGGATCGACCCCAGTCTCCCTCATCGTAGGCGGATTCTTTATCAGCTGAGCCACAAGGGAAGCCAAAAGTGAGTAAGGTTTACGCTTTATAAAGGAAGGGACTTTTGTCTATTTTGTTCACTGATGGATCCCAAGCCTCTGGAATAATGCTAAACACCTCATTGGTGCTCAAAAAATGTGTTACTAATGGACAACTCAATGGCTGTCTCAAACCGTAAAAAGTGTCAAACGGCTTCACACTTTCTCCCTTAAGATATCTGACAACATGATAACTGGCTCCGAAAGCTACACTATGTGTTATGGATCTGAAGAAGTTCAAAATTCTTTAATCATATCTGTGATTCTATTCTGTAAACTAAAACCTGTTGGAAATCTAATGCTAAAATTGTTATGGGAATTTTCTTGCTCACTGCATCATTTACAAAAGTAGTTTGAATCACTTCCTGTGACCCTAAGGGCTATAAACATACAAACTGCTTCTTAACTAGTAAATAGACTTTAGGTTTGTCAAAAGGCTTTAGACAGATTTTAAGAGATTTTTGGCTTAAGGGCTAAAGCTAACCTCTGGTTTACAGGAGCAAAGAAACAAATGATTTTAGCATTAAGATTTTATACTTGCCTGCTGTGTTATTTTATACTTGCACATAAAACTACTTTCCATTTTATCTACTAATTACTATCAAGTTGTAAATAGTAACTCAAAGTTTAGAAGTATAAGATTTTTGTGACACCGAAAACAGTATAATGAATATATTTTGTATTGTTCAAAGATGTAGGTGGAGATGAGAGTACCTGTATAATTACATTTGAATATTCCAATTCTAAACTTTTGTGAAATGGTTTAAAATTACACGGACATGGAAATAATCATATGCATCTTGAAATAAATTTCTAAAATGGCCCCCAAACACAATTTCTCCATAACCATATAGAGACAAAAGCAACAGCTAGCCTAACTGTGCTTTTAAAATGTGTTGCAATGCTATATATACTTAAAACATGCTTTAAAAGCTTAAAATTCATTGCTAATCCCAACAAGTATAACTGATAGCTTCAGTTTGACTTAAAGGAATAAAAGAGAATGTTTACACTCTCATGAATGCCTAATCGGAAGAAACAAAAAGAAAACAAATTAACTTCCCCATACCTCCAGAGAGCAAGAGTTGTTTACTTGTTTGTTATTTGGTTGCTTTTTGTCATCATTTAAAAAGAAAAGTGATGACACAAACCACATTTTCATCTGTCAACTTTTGGCAGAAATATCTTAAGTACATAGCACAAAGAGGAGCTTTTGGTCCTTGCTGACATGACTGAAATAAACATAGCCCTCAGGCTCAACAGTGATGGAAGAAATAAAATCACTTAAAGCAACTGAAGTCCATAAGCTTTCCCTGGTCCATCCATGTGGCACTGCTCTTCTGGGCAAGCTAAGCTCACAAGCTTCCCTGGTGGCTCAGAGGTTAAAGCGTCTGCCTCCAATGCGGGAGACCCGGGTTCGATCCCTGGGTCAGGAAGATCCCCTGGAGAAGGAAACAGTAACCCCCTCCAGTATTCTTGCCTGGAGAATCCCATGGACGGAGAAGCCTGGTAGGCTACAGTCCACGGGTCGCATAGAGTCGGACACGACTGAGCGAAGGAACGGAACGGAACGGAAGCTCACAAGAGGGCAGGTGACTAGAAGATATAACAGAACTACAGGTTTTACTGTGAATCCTAGATGGTTTGAGAGTTCAAGCTGGAAGCATTTCGGCTAAAGAGGAAGTATCATTAGGCAATAACACATATAAAGAGCATTGGGTTAATTAAATCCTCAAGTATTTATTAAATGTTCTTGTTGCTGCTTTATACCCTAGCCTAGAAAAAAAACCAAGACCTCACTTGCCTCTAGAATTCCTTTTTCCCTGTGAGCAAAATAGTCATGACATATGGAAGTTTTCCAGCTTTGCTGTATCTTTCAATTAAATAACAAATATTTAGTGACCACCTACCATTTGCCAGACACATGGTGGGAATACAACAATAAACAAGATAAATGATGTCTGAGATTTGTTATGAGTAGTAATATGTGACCCTCAACCTCATATCACATAAGTCAATGTATACATTCATTATTTTTTAGACAACAAAGAACATGAATATATTTAAATTCAGAGAGTTCTGAAAATTCAGTCTAAGATATAGCCATAAAAGATGAGGAAAAGGCAATTTCATGTTACAATCAGTGCTTCAGGATAAAATTTACTTCCACAGGAATTTTGATGTAAGTCTCATTTTCTATGTTTTGTGTTCTGCACGTCATACAGACATTGATATCCACACACACATACATCACCTTGGCATTGCAATTCTAAATGCACACGTTGGCATAACAACTTAACAAGCCTTTATGAAGAAGAAAACTAGTTCTCAATTTACAAGAACTAATGAGGAAGTGACTTTAGCAGAAGGTAAAGAACTTCGACATATGTAATCCTGATGCCTGTTATCTAGTCCACTGTGGACTGACAAGAGTTGTGATGTTAGCACCAAACCTAAGCATTCACTGCTGCCTGAAGTCTAGTTAAACACTGGACATCTTTTACTTCTTGCAACCCTCTTTTGAACGATTGTGAGGGCCATTTTGAGTCTTTCAGCTCTGCAGAAATTATTTCAATGGCCCTTCATAAAGAAACTGATTGGAATCGCCAGTTCAAAAACTAAACTTATATGTGATCCCATCAACTAGGGACCAGTATTTAATTTCCCTTTTTTGAGTCAAACAACTAACCCATGATGACAGCAGTCCAGAGAAATAAGAGAGAATGACTGAGTAGGCCAATTTATAGGGTTATAGTTTGGAATCTACATTAAACCAATTTGAAGAGTGTGTGTATGTCGGTCACATTTTGCGGTGATAAATGACTGAGAGTTTTATTTTTGCTTTCAAAATAACTATAAGGAAAAAAATCAACCCAGTATCTAGTTAAAAAAAAAAAAAAAAGGACTAAGTCAAATACAAAGATCAGAACTTCATCTGTAAGCCGCCAGGCTGGTGTCAGTAAGAGAAGTCTGTACTTCCCACTATGAACTCAAAATAGATACCTTATGGACTCAGCTTTCAATTTTGCATCAAAAATATTACCAAAACTATTTTCATAAATCCATAATAGTCTCACTTACTTGGCTTTTATTTGTTTAACAAATATTTATTGAGCAACTATTCTGTGCCAAGAATACTCTAAACAGACAAGGAGCCATTTTCTTACTTTAGCAAGAGTGTTAAATAAGCAATCTATAAATATACAGGTATGAGCTGGATCCTGTTACCTTCCTTCACACTCATGTATTTTATTCCCCTTTAGTTTGGAATATCCCACGATGGAGTCTTTGGATCTATTTATTCTTTAACCACACTCAGTTTCTTGATTTGCCCAGCTAGTCTTGTGACTCCAATACTTATACCTCAGACTTACTATTCTTTTTGAACTCCAGATCAATGTATCTATTTAACATCCTCATGTGTCTAGTAGACATCCCTTACTTGACAAGAACAAAAACAAATATGTTACCATCCCTCTCAAATCTGAAACTCCATCCATCAATGCAAAAATCTTGGCATCCTTGATATCTCTCTCTCTCTCACTCCCAACACACAGTTTGTTAGGAAAGACTGTCTTCTCTACCTTTAAAACAAATCCAAAAATAATCATTTCTCACCACTTCCACCACTGCCTCATTTCAAGCTATCCTCTGTCTTGCTTTGCTTCTACCATTACCCTCCTCTGTCTACAGCAAAGAGATCAGTTAAAACCTAAGCCAAGTCACACCTTTCCTTTGCTCACAACTACCCACATCCCCCCATGTTAGTCTTCTAAGCGATCCTCAAGCATGGCAGCTTTGCCTCCACCTTCCGTTGTTTGCACTTTATACCCTGTGCCTGGAATGCTCGTCCCCCAAATGACAGCATGACTGATATCATCTCTTTCAAGTATCTGCTCAAATGATAGCTTCTTAAAGAGGTCCTGAGTAACGTGTGTAAACCTGCCACACATGTCCACCTTTTGCACGCTTTATTCCCTTCCCTGCCCTTTTTCACCCTTTCCCCAATAGCATTTATCACCGTTTAACTACCTCCTTATAAGGAAATTCATTGTCTGCCTTGCATTACTAGAAAGTAAGCTCCATACAGGCAAGCTTTCTTGCGTCTTTTGTTCACTCAAGTACCTAGAACAGTGCCTGACACATAATAGGCACTCAATTATTTGTTGAGGGAATGCATTTAGTAAAAAAAACTATTCCCTCTCTCTCCTACAATATCAGTTTCTTTACTGGATTATTCCATCTACAAACTAAAATGGCAAGGAGTTTGAATTTTTATTCTAAATGTGATGAGAAACTGCTAATGTTTCAGATAACAGTATGATAAGAGCTAACCTAAGTTTTAAATGGATTACTCCCAATTATGTATGGAGATGAGATTGCAGGAAGCCTAGGAGAGGGAGATGAGGCTCAGAAACTATTATTAAATAGGCAGCAGAGTTACATGCTACATAAAACCAAAAGTCACTTAGAAAACACACTGAAAAAAGATAGGGCACAAAAAATGTGACTAGTAGGTCTATTGATATTCATTATTATGTGAAACTTTTAACTGTCTTTAATAATGACAATAATACTTGCATTCATGAAGTCACAGAGTCAGACACGACTGAGCAACTGAAAGTCGCCCAGTCGTGTCTGACTCTTTCTGATCCCATGAACTATATAGTCAATGGGATTCTCCAGGCCTGAATGCTGGAGTGGGTAGCCTTTCCCTTCTCCTGGGGATCTGCCCAACCCAGGGATCGAACCCAGGTCTCCTGCATTGCAGGCGGATTCTTTACCAGCTGAGTCATCAGGGAAACAACAAATATTTTCATTTAACCCTTGTTCATTATAAATGTACATGTGACCTCAAATACAATCCTCTGGATATTTGTCAACAGGAAGCAAATGATTTCAGACACATACAACTAAAAATGTGTAACCACATATTACTCTCGTAGTCACTGATGACAAAAGATTTTCTCATATTCATACTGGTGACCTGTTCCATGCTCATGTGCCAATCTCCATCTGAGCAGAAAAAATAACTATCCACTTCATGAAATGATCTAAAATTTTCCAACTTTTAAATTGTTGAAAATATGGGAATTAGGACAAAGCATATTACATTTTATTTTATAAAACAATGAATGAATCTACTCTCTCAAAAAAAATGGGTATTTTTTACAGTTACCTTATGGCTGCTTTAGAAGCTAGTTTTAATACTAAAAATTAAAATTCTAATATGAGAAGCTTTTTCAAAAATGAAACTATCCCACCTTTTCCAAAAGCTTTCAAAACCAAAAAAAGCCTTCAAAGCAGAAACAAAAGAGTACGAAACCAATTAATGCATTTTTATAATACCTTCCTTGTTTTAACTATTGCTCAGATTGCAGACTGGAATAGTTTTTCAAAAAATGTATTTTAACATTTTTAACTACTCTAACATAAAATTATTAGTATCATTTAAAATCATAAGTATCACTTCTTTTATAATTGGCAATTTTAAAATTGTGGTAAGGAATACTATGTACACAGGGAATTTGAATTATTCGTCTATAGTTTCAGTATCAAAAGATTTCCACAGAGTTCGGGGAGGAAGTGGAGGGTTTCACACGCTACTGTGTGTTTTTTTGCTTGTTTATTCGCTTCACTGACCTATAGTTAAAACCAATGGCAAGAGGAAACACAAAGGTGGAAACAGCCCTAGGGACGCACGCAGTCTGAAAATAAAAGCCCTGCATGATCTTTAGACATGCAAGTAACTTTCAAGCAACAAACACAAGGAGAATAATAAAACACTCCCAGTGCAGCTATATTATTCAGCTGGCAAACACATATGTGTCTAAATCACCTGAGCAAAGCAGGCAGAGCACAGGAATAAAAAGTTGATGAGAGTCTGCTATAAAGTCTGCACTCCACAGAGAAGATGCAATTTGGATAAACAAAGTTTAAGGTAAAATCAGAATAATGTTAGGAGATTAAGATTAGTTTCTATTTTTAAAATAACCCTTATGCACATCATACATACTAGGAAAATACTGAAAAATTTACACAAGTCATTTTCTGCCATAATTTACACAGATGTGAATGCTAATGGCATTTTTTAATAATGTTAGTTTAAAATGAATCAAAACGCTATCAAGGTATCTTTTCATTGTTTTAAACCATGCAAATAGAATTTCTGCATATAATAAGGAGTTCCTATTTAAACTTACAGAGGTTAGAAGGGGTCTAATCTAAAATCTTATGAACAATATAGAACTTTATCCTGTGCTTATTTTTGTGGCTTTGTATTTGTGTGCTTGTTTACAGATGCCTTAGGTAACAGACTTTCTGGCAAAGGGAAGATGCACTTTCAAAAGAGAGACAGTATTAGGACACACATTTCCACTTCAAGGATTACAACTAAACATGCCCCACCCTAGGAGAAAGTGAGGTCCTCTCTGTTTCTTGTCTGGACCATTACAAATGACCCCTCTGACTTTGATCTCTTATCATTCCAATTAATATTCCATATTATCCTTTTATACCAGTTCACTCATACTAACCAAAATATATTAAAACTATGTTCCCACTGATGCCAGGTTCACTGAATCTCATTTGGAATGACTTTGGAATTTGATTGCATTATGAATGTTGGGGGAAAATGAAAATCATTATTATAGCCCTAGGATTAGTGGAAAATGAGCTCACAGGGATAAAATACAAACAAGAAGTTCTATAGAATTTTTTTTAATCTATATATGAATGAAAGATATAAATTAAAACAAATCTTTCTGGGTCATCTTTCTGGTCAATTAATATTCATATATATCTCACAAAATACATGATGTGTATCCCAGAAGAAAACATCAATAGCAAGCATTCCCAGAGCTAATCAATCTTTATCAAGTTTACCTCCAATTAAAAGGAAACCATTAAAGAAAAGTGTCATTATCCAAATCTATGTTAGTATGGGTTTTTTTTCCTACAGAAATAAGTTTTATCCTGAAGTAGCTTCAGTTCAATTCAGTTGCTCAGTCATGGCCGACTCTTTTTTAATGCCTAATAATATCATCAAGATAGCATAATAAAATTGCCAGCACGTAAATGTCTAGTCAAGGCAATGGTTTTTCCCGTGGTCATGTATGGATGTGAGAGTTGGACTGTGAAGAAGGCTGATCGCCGAAGAATCAATGCTTTTGAACTGTGGTGTTGGAGAAGACTCTTGAGAGTCCCTTATACTGCAAGGAGATCCAACCAGTCCATTCTAAAGGAGATCAATCCTGGATGTTCATTGGAGGGACTGATGCTAAAGCTGAAACTCCAATACTTTGGCCACCTCATGCGACGAGTTGACTCACTGGAAAAGACTCTGATGCTGGGAGGGATTGGGGGCGGGAGGAGAAGGGGACGACGGAGAATGAGATGGCTGGATGGCATCACCGACTCGACGGACATGAGTTTGAGTGTACTCCGGGAGTTGGTGATGGACAGGGAGGCCTGGCGTGCTGTGATTCATGGGGTCGCGGAGAGTCGGACATGACTGAGCGACTGAACTGAACTGAACTGAACCCATTTTTATAATTTAATCCTAAGAATTATATTTCTTATTTTATTATTTATTTTATAATACCATTATATCAGAGCTTCCCTGGTGACTCAGTGGTAAAGAATTTGCCTGTAATGCAAGAGACGCAGGAGACAGTGGGTTCAGTTTCTGGGTCTGCAAGATCCCCTGGAGGAGGGCAGGGCAACTCACTCCAGTTTTCTTGCCTGGAGAATCCCATGGACTGAGGAGCCTGGAGGGCTGCAGTCACCAGTCACAAAGAGTCAGACTGATGTGACTGAGCACAGCGCACACAGCACTGTATATCTGCCACTGTATACCTAAACTTCACCCAGTCATTACTAATTACCACAACACTGATTTTCAACCAGGAAGGAGTACAAAATCACAACTACCATCTTAGCTATGCTTCTTACTGAAATAATTTAATGTGCTTATTTTTCCTCTTTCTAGATCACAGTCATTTCAAAAATAATGTGAAAGATAAAAATTGTCTATGTGGTTCAACAGAAAATTTCAGTTTGCCAATCTTGTTAGAACTGGTGCTTTATAGTGCTGCTGGAGTGTTTTTGTATATTTTTCAGCCATCAATCTAAGTAGAAATTACTCCACCTGAAAAATGGAGGATTAATTTTAAATGAGCTGGTTCTTTCCAGATAACTCCCCCAAAATGATGATGGTAGTGTGGCTTTTATGTCTCTTCTCTCTTCTCCATTTATTCTTAAAGCACCCACATTTGGTATTTCTCAGTTGAGCTATAAAAGAACTCCTCAAGTATCCTCATAAAATCTCTCTCCTTTCTAATACATTTTACCACTGAGGCTTGATTAAAGTTTGAGAATGCTTTATATTGAATGCATCTGCTACAGACCGATTATGTCCTCCTAAATTCATATGTTAAAATCTATTTCACAAGGTAATGGTACCTGGAGGTAGGGTTTTGGGGGATCCACCTCACAAATGGGATCGGTGCCCAAAGGCCTAGAGAACGCTCTTGCCCTTTCCATCATGTGAGGACACAGCAAAAAAGATGGCCATCTGTGAACCAGGAAGTGGGGTCTCTTCAGACACCAAATCTACTTCCTTCCTGATCTTGGACTTCCAGCTTTTAGAACTGTGTGAAATACATTTCTATTGTTTATAAACCACCCAGCAGCCACAATGGACTCAGATAATACCATTTTTATATTCAAATCAACACCTATGTCCCTCAGGCTCCTCAGAATGTGAGTGTGTGTGTATTCAGTTGCTAAGTCATGTCCAGCTCTTTGTGACCCCCTGGACTGTAGCCCACCAGGATCCTATGTCCATGGGATTTTCCAGGGAAGAATACTGCAGTGGGTTGCTATTTGCTACTTCAGGGGACCTTCCCAGCCCAAGGATCGAAACTATGTCTCCTGTCTCCTTCACTGGCAGACAGATTCTTTACCACTGAGCCACCTGAGAAGCCCATCCTCAAAATAAAGGTCTAACTTTCATATCAAAGCATACAAATCCCCTGGGAATTTACCCCAATGTAATTTCCAGCCATAGCCTCTAAATCTAAATCTCTGAACTCCAATCAGGCCAGATATATCATTTTTCCAACACATCTTTGACCACTTCTATCTTGGCAATTTTGTACATTTATTTGTATAAAGTGCCTGGCTGTAACACCATACACTCTGGGCCACTTAAGACATTGGAGAACCTATCCATCTTTCATGGCCAAACTCAAATGCCCCCTTTCCTTGCCAAAAAAGGATAACCCATTCTGAATTAGCCTTTCCTTCTTCAATGTTACCAAATCACTTAATCACATGCTTTTTAAAATCCATGTCATATTCAAATTTTTTTGTGAAAAAAGTAGTGTTTTTCATAAAATACACTCTTAACAAGTGTGAATTAATTACACACTCTGATAATGGTTCATAGACTAAAGAAAACAAAGTATTCAACCAAAATTCTGATTTAAAAAACTTGATTATTCTAATAAATATACAACTCTTACTCTTCATTTCTTAACATTTCTACTAACATTTTGCTAGTAGAAAGTTAATTATTTGATTCTACTTCAAGTTTAATTTAAAATGGGATTTAATGATGTATAAAGATATATATAACAAACATATAGGTGATAATAAAAATGCAATCTATCATTTCATTTCCTATCAACATTTTCTTTTTAAAAATATTTTCTTAAACATTTTGAATACACATAAAAGTAGTAAAAGAAGTACAGTGAAACCCCATATACTCATCACTAAAATTCAGTAGTTATCTTTTGCCATGCTTACTTCAGCTATTGCTTCTTCTTCCCTTTTAAAAAATACTTAAGGTATGTAATGTTGCCTATTCCTGGATGCAACTACAGAAGACTCCTTGAGCTTTCAGCTCTTCTTTAAGTAATGAACAGTTCTACAGTTGCAAACAATCTCAGTGAGTCTCAATTCAGAAAAGGGAAAGTCAATTACAAGGTATTAATCAATTGTCAGATCATGAGCTCCTTATTGTAAAACTCAGGTGCAAACTGAAGAAAGTAAGGAAAACCACTAGACCATTCAGGTAATACTTTGGCCACCTGATGCAAAGAGCTGACTCGTTCGAAAAGACCCTGATGCTGGGAAAGATTAAGGGTATGAGGAGAAGGGGACGACAGAGGATGAGATAGTTGGATGGCATCACCGACTCAATGGACATGGGTTTGGGTGGAGTCCGGCAGTTGGTGATGGACAGGGAGGCCTGGTGTGTTGCAGTTCATGGTGTTGCAGAGTCGGACACGACCAAGCGACTGAACTGAACTGAAATGATTCAGGTATGACCTAAATCAAATCCCTTATGATTATACAGTAGAGATGACAAATAGATTCAAGGGATTAGATCTGATAGATAGAGTGCCTTAAGAACAATGGGCAGAGGTTTGTAACATTGTACAGGAGGTAGTGACCAAAAACTAAGAAAAAGAAATGCAAAAAAGGCAAAGTGGTTTCCTGAGGAGGTCTTACAAATAGTTAAGAAAGCAAGAGAAGCAAAATGCAAAGGAGATAGGGAAAGATATACCCAGTTGTACGCAGAGTTTCACAGAACATCAAGGAGAGATAAGAAGCCTTCCTAAGTGAACAATGCAAAGAAATAGAGGAAAACAGCAGAATGGGGAAGACTAAAGATCTCTTCAAGAAAACTGGAGATATCATGGGAACATTTCATGCAAAGATGACAGCAATAAAGGATAAAAAAGGCAAAGACCTAACAGAGGCAGAAGAGATTAATAAGAGGTGCAAGAATACAAAGAAGAACTGTACAAAAAAGCTCTTAATGACCCAGATAACCACGATGGTGTGGTCAGTCACCTAGAGCCAGACATTCTGGAATGTGAAGTCAAATGGGCCTTAGAACATTACTACCAACAAAGTAAGTGGAGGTGATGGAATTCCAGCTGAACTATTTCAAAATCCTAAAAAATTGTGCCGTTAAAATGATGCATTCAATATGCCAACAGATTTGGAAAACTCATCAGTGACTAGAAAAGGTCAGTTTTCATTCCAATCCCAAAGAAGGGCTATGCTGGAGAATGTTCAAACTACTGCACAATTGTATTCATTTCACATGCTGGAAAGGTAATGCTCAAAATTCTTCAAACTAGGCTTCAATAGTATATGAACCGAGAACTTACAAATATGTAAACTGGATTTAGAAAAGGCAGAGGAGTCAGAGATCAAACTGCTCACATCCACTGGATAATAGAAAAAGCAGAGGAATTTAAAAAAAAATCTTCTTCATCGACTCTGCTAAAGCTGTTGACTGTGTGAATAACAACAAACTGTGGAAAATTCCTAAAGGGAGGGAAAACCAGACCACCTTCCCTGCCTCCAGCAACAGTTAGAACTGGACATGGAACAACATGTTAGTTCAAAATTGGGAAAGGAGTACATCAAGGTGTATACTGTCACCCTGCTTATTTAACTTATATGCAGAGTACATCATGTGAAATGCCAGGCTGGATGAATCACAAGCTGGAATCAAGACTGCCAGGAGACAGCTGCAGACAAGTTTACTGCTTAGTAGTTAACAAGTGGTTCAGTGGGAGTGGTGGAAAAACACTCTAGGGAAATATGAAGACACAGATACCAACCACTGTCCTGTTCGTTCTTCATGAAGAGGCTATAGTGGGCCGGGCACCACGCTTAATTATTCACTTGCTCTCTGAAGGCAAGCTCAGATCCACTGGAGTTCAAGTCTGGCTGGAAAGACAGATATTTGACAATGGTTTATAAGTCAATCCTTTCACGATGCAGATATGTCATTTTAATGACCCTTTCAGAGTCCTGCTCTCTGGCCAGACTCTGAATGCCTAGAGCTGGGGCCAAGTTAAACTGGGATTCATAAGAGATGGGGCTGTGAACACAGTTTATGAAGAGAAGAGGCAGCTCTTCAGAACCCTTTATCGTGGGCAGTGTCCTGATTCCTCCTTTTCCTTTTAAACTATTTGATTTTGGGGGTGAGGGAAATGGGAGGGGCGATGTATGGGTAGGAGGAGGAAAGGGTTATGATGGGATTACATGAAATCATGTGTGTGAAACCAAATGGTAAAGCACTGTAAATTAAAAAAAAAATCTTTCATTCAATTAAAAAAGAAACTAAAAAAAAATATTGCCAGGAGAAATATCGAAACCCCAGATATGCAGGTAATACCCCCCTAGTGGCAGAAAGTGAAGAGGAACTAAAGAGTCTCTTGATGAAGATGAAAGGAGAGTGAAAAAGCTGACTTAAAACTCAACATTCAAAAAACCAAGATCATGGCATCCAGCTCCATCACTTCATGGCAAAGAGAACTAGGAAAAGTGGAAGCAGTGACAGATTTTCTTGGGGTCCAAATCACTGTGGATGGTGACTGAAGCCACAAAATTAAAAGATGCTTGCTCCTTGGAATGAAAGCTATGACAAACCTAGACAGTGTATTAAAAAGCAGAGATATCACTTTGCCAACAAAGGTCCATATAATTAAAGCTACCACTTTTCCAGTAGTCATGTATGGATGTGAGACCATAAAGAAGGCTGAGCACCGAGGAACTGATGCTTTCAAATTGTCATGCTAGAGAAGACTCTTGAGAGTCTCTTGGACTGCAAGGAGGTCAAATCAGTCAATCTTAAAGGAAATCAACCATGAATATTCATTGGAAGGACTGGTGCTGAAGCTGTAGCTCCAATACTTTGGCACTTGATGCAAAGAGTCAACACATTGGAAAAGACCCTGATGCTGGGAAAGATAGAAAGCAAGAGGAGAAGGGGACAACAGAGGATGAGATGGTTGGATGGCATCACCGACTCAATGGACATGAGTTTGAGAAAAGTCCAGGAGATAGTGAAGGACAGGGAAGCCTGGCCTGCTGCAGTTCATGAGGTCACAAAGAGTTGGACATGACTTAGCGTCTGAACAGCAACAATGATAATTAGTTGTACCTAAGATCGCTCCTTCCTCTGCTCTGTTCAGATTCAGAGCCAGAAGAAAAGAATGGGATGGTGCTTTCCTCTTTTTTCACAATCTGCTTTCCGAACTGGGCAATGCCTTTGGCAGCCCTCCTCTGGTCAGGAGATGGGTGGAGAAACTAACACCATCTTAGGCTGATTTCGCACTCCCTAAGAGTCGGACACGAACTGAACTGAACTGAACTGAGCAACGGAACTGAACTGAACTGAGACTGGTGAACGTTAACCTCTTTGTGTCATGTGACGCTTCATAAAGTTGGCCCAAGATATCTTGCAGGACCCTTGTCTCCCATGTAACCTGCAGCCAGGCGGATGCACCTCTATGCTAGGTGGTCACTGGCCACTCTTTCCTCAGTTTCTAGGCAGTCACCTTTTAGTTTTTTTCTACTGAAATGGTCCCTCTACCACTCCAGGAGGTCCTGGATAAGACCCCAGACAAACTGCATGTCTGCTCCCCTGAGCGACCTAAGTCAGATCCATGAGACAGCATGCAAACTGTTCAGTCATGTCCAACTTTTTGCGACCCCATGGACTGTAATCTGCCAGGATCTTCTGTCCATGGAATTTTTTAGGCAAGAGACTAGAGAAGGTTGTCATTTCCTACTCCAGAGAATCTTCCTGGCCCAGGGATCAAACCCACATCGCCTGCATCTCTTGCATTGGTAGGTAGGTTCTTTACCACTGTGCCACCTGGGAAGCCCCCAGATCCAAGAGAAGCACTCCTTGGATATATCTTGACAGAACAAATTCTCATAGTAGGGGCTCATCCCAACATAGCAGCACTCTCCAGGATCAACTCCCATCGCAGTTCATCAAACCAATCTTGTCTTTCAGGTGTCCAGGCAGACTCAAAGCCCAGAATACCAGCTCTAGGTCAGACATCTTTAGCTCTCCATCTAGCCCTGTGCCAAGATACTCTTCTTAAGAAGCAAAGGAGTTAGAATTCCACCCACTTTCCAGGGACAGGGACTCAGAACAAGGCAGCATCTATCTCCAAAATAAAAATCTCTTCACTAATTATTTCTCCTCTGCTCACGCACAGGTAAACGTGAGTGAAGTATGCGTCAAGGGCCATGACACGTTTCCTTCAAGTATTGCAGACTATGTCATCAAGCTTCCTAATTTCACATCTATTGCATCTTGATACAAAATTAAAACTTTCATTTTAATTCCCTTCAGTTTAAATATCTCATCACACACACATGCAAACACACAAGAATAACTGTGAACAGAGAGAAGATTACAATTCACTAGGTTGAAGGAACACTATTGGAGAATGCTGAAATTTTGGTACAATTTTAATACTGATAGAAAGTTTTTTGAACAGTGTATAATTCTAGGATGAACTGAAAAAATCCCAGCTATATTTAATAATATTAATGTTCCTATATAATCTATTATGCCTATTTAAGAACATTGAATGAATAACATTTATACTGGCTGAGTAACATAAGCATATTAGGTTTTACAGTGAACATAACAGAAGGTAAGCTCTATTCTTGGGTCTATTTAATAAATATTGACTTCTTGCTTAGGCATTTGACAAGATTTATTGACATGGCAATTTCATATTTTCTGAGAAGGATTAAAATTTTATTAGGTCCCAAAACTAGAAGGCAATGTCAATACTGGTCTTGGTTACATGCATTTATCATGAAATTCATTCAAACAGCAGATTCCATAAAACTTTGAGCCCTGTTTCTTTTCACAGAAAGAAGAGAGACAGCCCCATTCAAACATCTCTTTGCAAACCAGAAATAGGCAAAGGATCTCCAAGTCTAGATGCAATGCTGAATCTAATAACAGTGTGCCTGAAGGAACCAGACCTCTCCAAAGAGCAAGGGCAGGCAAGGGGAAGCACAACAGCACTGCAGTCACTGCTCTGCCAAGTGAGAACAGGGGACCATCACTCTGGCCCACTGTCATGGTGTGGAAGAGAAAAACACTAAACTGGTTTATCCCCATGAACATCCTCTCTGAGAGCACATGCAGTCGTCATCTAAGGGAATAAACAACAATATTAGAATATTTTGTTTGTCTTTAAACTCCTACTTCGCATAGAGAAAGAGGGAAAAAAGGTCTAAGGAGAACTTGAAATGTTATATCGAACAATAATCAACAACTAGATTGCCAACAGAAAATAAAAGTCCACTGGTGAGTGTACCTGAAAAGAACGGAGCCACCTGGGGCTTTGGTTTATTTGCGTCTGGGATGATGTACACAAACATTTCATATGGTGTCCAGTGCACATTAAGTATGTAATAAATAGCAACTATTATTATTATCATCTGCATTGTTGTGACAAATTTCTAGCAAAGAAAGACCTGCAAAATAAATATTCTTGATAAAGCATTATAAGGAAGAACACTCAAAGAAGAAATGACTTTTCCTTATTGAAACATTGTCTTCAGTGTTCTCTTGTTGAAAGGGAAGGGAAAGAGGACACACAGTAAGACTAGAGTAATACCATATGTATATATTATCAGGTACAATTAAACTAGAAATAGCCTGGCAACTTTTGTTATTTAAGAATTACAGACTTTCACCCAAGTCAGATACCAAATATTGAGTGATATATACATGTAATGTGTACATATTAAATTCTAACATACATGTGTGCGTGTGTGCTAAGTCGCTTCAGTCATGTCCAACTCTTTGCAACCCCATGGACTGTAGCCCACCAGGCTCCCCTGTCCATGGGATTCTCCAGGCAAGAATACTGGAGTGGGTTGCCATGCCTTCGTCCAAGGGATCTTCTCAACCCAGGGATCAAACCCATGTCTCTCATGTCTCCTGCATTGGCAGGTGGGTTCTTTACCATTAGGCCACCTAGGAAGCCCTCTAACACACACACACACACACACACACACACACACATACACATGATGTTACATGATCCAAATTTCCACACCATTCAACCCAGAAACTAAAACTGAAAAATAATTATTATGTATTCATCAATTCCATCATGTTCTTAACCTCAGAGAAGTAAAGTCTTGCAGACATCCTTGAAAGCAGTAGTTTGATCCTTCTAAGTCACCAAAGCAAAAGGTACTTTTAATGTTACTCTAACGAAACAATGGATTGCCTACTACAGAGTAACTGCTCAGTCAGTATTTGTCAAACGAATGAATTTGGCGGAATAACATAGCTGCTTTTGCCAATGATCAGTAAATATATTCTTTTTGAAAGGAATAACTCTATTTAAACTAAAAACTGTAAAACCAATCAAGGACGAGTTCCTAATGCAGTTTAAAAAAGACACTAATCTTGAGGAATCAAGGTATTTAGGTCTGATTTGTCTTGTAATAAAAGCAGAATCAAAACAGCTTCCCAAAACTCTGTATGAGAACACCCTTGGCTCACTTCCCTCTCCCTTCAAATCAAGTCTTAACTCATGCTGTCACTAAGATCACTTTTTTGTATTGTGGAAATTTTTACATCTGTGCTTCCAGAAAAGGTGACATGGTTAAATAATTAATCCTGAAAACTACTTCACAAACCAGACACCACCCTATAAAAACATAACTAGCGAAAAAGATTGCTTTCATTCACTTCACTATTTGTGTGCCACCCAAGGAAAACAGAGAGATTTTCAGAGTTTGGGGGAAAATGCTACTTGCTTACAAAGGTGTTTTCAGACAATAAGACAGATGGTAAAATTTAAAGTTTTATTCCAAACTCTGACTTTTACCCACTTGGAAAATTCAATTGAAATCTAGGGTGCTGTTTTCTACAAATAAAATAAGTATAACACTTGCTTATGTCAGTCACATATCAAAGCTTAGCAATCCTCAGAACATGACAATGTAAGTATGTACAATCTAACTGCAAGAATACATTAGCAGGCAACTGAAAGACATTTAAAATCTAACTGGAGATTTTAGGTTTAAACAAATGAAAAAATCAAGTTTCCTTTTTTCTCCAAACATATTTTGGATGGCTTTAATCAGGTCAAATCCATTTCATACAGGTGATCTATCATAATTTACATTACAGAGTGATAAATATGGCCTATAAAATAGACGCTTTGAAGTTGAAGAGCATGTCCCTTCTCTGGAACTAGTGTTGCTACATCTATTGTAAGAGAAAAACAAATGTACAAAGATAATGCAATAATCTGAAGGTCATTATAAAACAACACACATCCAAAATTGTTATCTGAAAGGAGATAACACAGCTTACTAAAAGAAGAGTTAAAAACTAAATCATAAGAATAAAATTCCTTATACTTGAATTTTACCTATGAGAAAACATATCAGAATCTCCAAAAGAGGAAATATGGGGAATTTTTTTTTTAATTGGAGGCAAATTACTTTACACTAATATATTGGTTGGTTTTGCCATACATTGACACGAATCTGCCCCGGGTGTACATGTGCTCCCCCTCTTGATCCCCCCTCCCACCTCCCTCCTCCCTATATCCTCTCTCCTCCCCATATCCTCTCTCCTCCCCATATCCTCTCTCCTCCCCATATCCTCCCTCCAGGTCATCCCCGTGCACCAGCCCCAAGTATCCTGTATCATGCGTCGAACCTGGACTGGTGACTCATTTCACATATGATAATATACGTGCTACAATGAAAATATACTCCTGGTAATGCTAATAATCTTCCTGACTAGTCTCATTACCCTATATAAACACAACATGATATTGATGATAATAATCTCTTCATATCATCAATACTGTGTTGTGGTTATATAGGGTTATGAGATGGCTCCAATTGGGAGGGGTCATTAGCTATCCAAAGCCTCACCTGCTTCTACTCTGGTCCACTCTCTTTAGTGCTCCCAGAATTACATGCATTAGAAAGTATTTATTATATGTCCTTTCTCTTAAAAACCTGTTTCAGATCACTATAATCTCTAAGAAAAAGTCTCAAAATCTTTAGCATGTTATATATTACTCTTCGAAATTTAGTCACACACTACAGAATCAATTTCTACCTCCCAAGCCCTTGAACATAATAAACCTACGGAATTTCTCACTGATTTACTTTCAAATTCTTTAGTATACATCAGTTATTACATATACTATTTTTTCTAAGTGGAAGAGTCCTTCCTGGAAAATATCTACACTTTCTTAAAACCCAATTTGATTTTCATTTTTCTGAGAAATCTTGCTCAGCTCCTCCAGAGTGGGACAGATAAACTTTCCTTTACAGAGACTCCACTGAATCAGGGAAATTCACCATAAAAAAGGAAGTCATAAGATTCTGGAGAAAAGAGATTGAAAACCCAAGAGAGACAAAGGGGATTTCTAGGAAAATGATGACAGGAATTTCCTGAAAGACAACTGTGTAGCAAGGAAGGAGAATAATCAAAAACCATGAAAGTAAGAAGATAGACATTGCCAGGAGGCACAGGAAAAAGCACGGTACTGATAAATTTCCAGGTACTTTGACCTCGTGAGGAGAATTTTAGAGATTTTGGGAGAGTTTACAAGAGAAATAGTGATCAGTTCAGCCATTCAGTCACGTCCAACTCTTTGCAACCCCATGGCCAGCAGCGCGCCAAGCTTCCCTGTCCATCACCAACTCCTGGAACTTGCTCAAACGCATGTCCAAGTCAGTGATGCCTTCCAACCATCTCATCCTCTGTTGTCCCCTTCTCCTCCCGCCTTGAATCTTTCCCAGCATCAGGGTCTTTCCAAATGATTCAGTTCTTCTCATCAGGCGACCAAAGTTTTGGAGTTTCAGCTTCAGCATCAGTCCTTCCAATGAATATTCAGGACAGATTACCTTTAGGATGGATTGGTTGGATCTCCTTGCAGTCCAAGGGACTCTCAAGAGTCTTCTCCAACACCACAGTTCAAAAGCATCCATTCTTTGGCACTCAGTTTTCTTTATAGTCCAATTCTCACATCCATACATGACTACTGGAATAACCATAGCTTTGACTAGACATACCTTTGTTAGAAAAGTAATGTCTCTGCTTTTCAATATGCTGTCTAGGTTTGTCATACCTTTTCTTCCAAGGAGCAAATGTCTTAATTTCATGGCTGAAGTACCATCTGCAGTGATTTGGAGTCCAAGAACATAAAGTCTATCACTGTTTCAACTGCTTCCCTATCTATTTGCCATGAAGAGATGGGACCAGATACCATGATCTTAGTTTTCTGAATGTTGAGCGTTAAGCCAACTTTTTCACTCTCCTTTTTCACTTTCATCAAGAGGCTCTTTAGTTCTTCTTCGCTTTCTACCATAAGGGTGGTGTCATCTGCATATCTGAGGTTATTGATATTTCTCCCAGCAATCTTGATTCGAGCTTGTGCTTCATCCAGCCTGGCATTTCGTATGATGTACTCTTCATATAAGTTAAATAAGCAGGGTGACAGTATACATCCTTGATGCACACCTTTCCCAATTTGGAGCCAGTCTGTTGTTCTATGTCCAGTTCTAGCTGTTGCCTCTTGATCTGCATACAGATTTCTCAGGAGGCAGGTCAGGTGGTCTGGTATTCGCATCTTGTTAAGAATTTTCCACAGATTGTTGTGATCCACATAGTCAAATGTTTTGATGTAGTCAATAAAGCAGAAGTAGATGTTTTTCTAGAACTCTCTTACTTTTTTGATGATCCAACAGATGTTGGCAATTTGATCTCTGGTTCCTCTGCCTTTTCTAAAACCAGCTTGAACATCTCAATTCACATACTGTTGAATCCTGGCATGGAGAATTTTGAGCATTACTTTGCTAGTGTGTGAAATGAGTGCAATTGTGCAGTAGTTTGAACATTCCTAGGCACTGATTTTCTTTGGGAAAGAAATGGAGTAGCCATCATACTCAGCAGAAGAGTCCAAAATGCAGTACTTGGATGCAATCTCAAAAACAACAAAATGACTCTGTTCGTTTTCAAGGTAAAGCATTCAATATCACAGTAATCCAAGTGTATGCCCCAACCAGTATGCTAAAGAAGCTGAAGTTCAACGGTTCTATGAAGACTTACAAGACCTTCTAGAACTAGTACCCAAAAAAAAGGTCTTTTTTATTATAGGGGTCTGGAATGCAAAAGCAGGACCTCAAGAGATACCTGGAGTAAGAGGCAAATTTGGCCTTGGAGTACAAAACAAAATAGGGCAAAAGCTAACAGAGTTTTGCCAAGAGAACGCACTGGTCATAGCAAACACCCTCTTCCAACAACACAAGAGAAGACTCTACACATAGATATCACCAGATGGTCAATACTAAAATGAGATTGATTATATTTTTTGCAGGCAAAGATGGAGAAGCTCCATACAGTCAGTAAAAACAAGACTGAGAGCTGACTGTGGCTCAGATCATGAACTCCTTCTTGCCAAATTCAGACTTAAATTGAAGAAAGTAGGGAAAACCACTAGACCATTCAGATATGACCTAAATCAAATCCCTTACAATTATACAGTGGAAGTGAGAAATAGATTTAAGGGGTTAAAGTTACAGACAGAATGCCTGAAGAACTATGGATGGCGGTTTGTGAGATTGTATAGGAGGTAGAGATCAAGACACCCCCAAAGAAAAGAAAGAGGCAAAAAGGTTGTCTGAGGAGGCCTTACAAATAGCTGTGAAAAGAAGAGAAGTAAAAGGCAAAGGAGAAAAGAAAAGATATACTCATTTGAATTCAGAGTTCCAAAGGAGAAATAAGAAAGCCTTCTTCAGTGATCAATGCAAAGAAATAGAGGAAAACAACAGAATGGAAAAGACTAGAGATCTCTCAAGAAAATTAGAGATACCAAGGGAACATTTCACGCAGAGATGGACACAATAAAGGACAGAAATGGTGTGGACCTAACAGGAGCAGAAGATATTAAGAAGAGGTGGTAAGAATACACAGAAGAACTATACAAAAAAGATTTTCATGACCCAGGTAACCACGATGGTGTGATCACTCACCAAGAGCCAGGTATCCTGGAATGCGAAGTCAAGTGGGCCTTAGGAAACATCACTATGAACAAAGCTAGTGGCAGTGATGGAATTCCAGTTGAGCTATTTCAAATCCTAAAAGATGATACTGTAAAAGTGATGCACTCAATATGCCAGCAAATTTGGAAAACTCAGCAGTGGCCACAGGACTGGAAAAGGTCTGTTTTCATTGCAAGATAGTGGCGGCCTCCTTCAGAAGGTGCCATGCACGCACTGCTCCATTCAGCGCCCCCCGCCTTGCAGCAGGCCACCGCTGACCCACGCCTCAGCTGGAGACTCCTGGACACCCACAGGCAAGTCTGGGTCAGTCTCTTGTGGGGTCACTGCTCCTTTCTCCTGCGTCCTGGGGCGCACACGGTTCTGTTTGTTTCCTCCAAGATTCTATTTCCCAGTCCTGTGTAAGTTCTGGCAGCCTATAGTAGGGTTAACGGCAACCTCCTCCAAGAGGGCTTATGCCATAGCCAGGTCTGCTGCACCCAGAGCCCCTGCCCCTGCGGCAGGCCCCTGCTGACCGTCCCTCCTCAGGAGACGCTCAGACACAGCTCTGCTCAGTCTCTGTGGGGTCCCCGGGTCCTGGTGCGACAAGGTTTGTTGGAGCCTCTGACTGTCTCTGGCAGGTATCGAGTTTGATTCTAAATGATTTTGTGAGCTAGTGATAGATATCTAGAAATATTCCCCCCAAAATGAGGTTACTGTTGCTTTCAGGATAAATTGAAATCTGTATAAGAAGGGGAATGTAGTAAATTTCTATCTGATTGAGCTCTGAATAATAGCTACTAATCATAGTAATATATTCCTAAATATTGAATAAACCAAAATTTACGGTAGGATTAAACTGGAGAGGATTCTGTATGAGTTAAACCCTCATGTTCCATGAGGGGATTAGACAATAACAAGAAATAAAGGTACAAATATATTCTTTAAATATATGAAGGCAAAGGTCACAAGAAAATTGCAAAATTGTTGAAACTGCTTTCTCCAACTACTAGGGCATCATTCACACCACGTTCTGTGTGAATAGGTCTAGAAGAGAAAAAATCAGGGACTGGACTCCCAGTGATCAAATCCAACTGGAGGTAGTATGACAAAAAGTGAGAGGCACGGATCCAGATATTAGAGGTGACAAAAAGCAAAATGAATAAATAAGATTAAAGGGAAAAAGAAAAGATAGAAACAGCTACTTTTAAATTTTTGTTTGCATGAATAGCCAGAAAGTAGGATGAAAACAACCTGATAAAAGATTTCAAGCAAAGAACAGAAATTATAAACTCAATTTACTATAAAATCAATAAAAATGTTTAGAAAAACTATACAGACATTTCTCTATAGAAGACAGACAGATGGCCAATACACACATGAAAAAATATTCACTATCACTCCTTATTAAAGACACGATAATCAAAACTACAATGAGGAATCACCTCACACCAGTCAGAATGGCCATCATCAAAAAATCTACCAACAATAAATTCTAGAAAAAACGCGGAGAAAAGGGAAAGCTTTTGCACTGTTGGTGGGAATGTAGTTTGATACAACCACCATGGAAAACAGCACAGAGACTCCTTTAAAAACTAGTAATAAAACTACCATATGACCAGCAATCCCACTACAGGGATATATGCTAAGAAAAACATAATTCAAAGAGACACATGTACTGCAAAGTTCACTGTAGCACTATTTAAAATAATCAGGGCCTGGAAGGAAACAAGATGTCCATCAACAGATGAATGGATAAAGAAGTTGGGGTGTATATATAGAGTGGAATATTACTCAGCCATAAAAATTAGGCTTTCCTTGTAACTCAGTTGGTGAAGAATCTGCTTGCAATTCAGGAGACCTGGGTTTGATTCCTTGATCAGGAAGATCCCCTGGAGAAGGATATGGCAACTCACTCCAGTATTCTTGCCTGAAGAATCCCATGGACAGAGGAGCCTGGCAATCTATGGGGTTGCAAGAGTCAGACACGACTTAGTGACTAAACCATTACCACCACCATAAAAAGGAATGAATTTGAGTCTGTCATAGTAAGGTAGATGAACCCAGCACCTGTTAAAAAAGTGAGCTAGGTCAGAAAGAGAAAAATAAATATTGAATATCAATGCATGTGGAATATTAATGCATATTAATGTATATGGAATCAGGGAAATGGTACTGATGAACCTATTTGCAGAACAGGAATCAGTTCAGTTCAGTTCAGTTGCTCAGTCGTATCCGACTCTCCGCGACCCCATGAATCACAGCACGCCAGGCCTCCCTATCCATCACCAACTCCCGGAGTTCACTCAAACTCATGTCCACAGAGTCGGTGATGCCATCCAGCCATCTCATTCTCTGTCGTCCCCTTCTCCTCCCGCCTGCAACCTTTCCCAGCATCAGAGTCTTTTCCAGTGAGTCAACTCTTCGCATGAGGTGGACAAAGTATTGCAGTTTCAGCCTCACCACCAGTCCTTCCAATGAACACCCAGGGTTGATCTCCTTTAGAATGGACTGGTTGGATCTCCTTGCAGTACAAGGGACTCTCAAGAGTCTTCTCCAACACCACAGTTCAAAAGCATCAATTCTTCGGTGATCAGCTTTCTTCACAGTCCAACTCTCACATCCATACATGACCACGGAAAAACCATTGCCTTGACTAGATGGACCTTGGTTAGCAAAGTAATGTTTCTGCTTTTTAATATACTATCAAGGTTGGTCATAACTTTCCTTCCAAGGAGCAAGCGTCTTTTAATTTCATGGCTGCAATCAGCATCCGCAGTGATTTTGGAGCCCAAAAAATAAAGTCTGACATTGTTTTCACTGTTTTTCCATCTATTTCCCATGAAGTGATGGGACCAGATGCCATGATCTTTGTTTTCTGAATGTTGAGCTTCAAGCCAACCTTTTCACTCTCCTCTTTCACTTTCATCAAGAGGCTTTTGAGTTCCTCTTCACTTTCTGCCATAAGGGTAGTGTCATCTGCATATCTGAGGTTATTGATATTTCTCCCGGCAATCTTGATTCCAGCTTGTGCTTTTTCCAGCCCAGCGTTCCTCATGATGTACTCTGCATATAAGTTAAATAAGCAAGGTGACAATATACAGCCTTGACGTACTCCTTTTCCTATTTGGAACCAGTCTGTTGTTCCATGTCCAGTTCTGACTGTTGCTTCCTGACCTGCATACACGTTTCTCCAGAGCCAGGTCAGGTGGTCTGGTATTCCCATCTCTTTCAGAATGTTCCACAGTTTATTGTGATCCACACAGTCAAAGGCTTTGGCATAGTCAATGAAGCAGAAATAGATGTTTTTCTGTAACTCTCTTGCTTTCTCCATGATCCAGCTGCTGCTGCTGCTGAGTCACTTCAGACGTGTCCAACTCTGTGTGACCCCATAGACGGCAGCCCACCAGGCTCCCCCATCCCGTGATTCTCCAGGCAAGAACACTGGAGTGGGTTGCCATTTCCTTCTCCAATGTGTGAAAGTGAGAAGTGAAAGTGAAGTCGCTCAGTCATGTCTGACTCGTAGCGACCCCATGGACTGCAGCCTACCAGGTTCCTCCATCCATGGGATTTTCTAGGCAAGAGTACTGGAGTGGCTCGCCATTGCCTTCTCCGCATGATCCAGCAGATGTTGGCAATTTGATCTCTGGTGTCTCTGCCTTTTCTAAAACCTGCTTGAACATCTGGGAGTTCACGGTTGACATATTGCTGAAGCCTGGCTTGGAGAATTTTGAGCATGACTTTACTAGCGTGTGAGATGAGTGCAATTGTGCGGTAGTTTGAGCATTATTTGGCATTGCTTTTCTTTGGGATTGGAATGAAGACTGACCTCTTCCAGTCCTGTGGCCACTGCTGAGTTTTCCAAATTTGCTGGCATATTGAGTGCAGCACTTTCACAGCATCATCTTTCAAGATTTGAAATAGCTCAACTGGAATTCCATCACCTCCACTAGCTTTGTTCGTAGTGATGCTTTCTAAGGCCCACTGGACTTCACATTCCAAGATGTCTGGCTCTAGGTCAGTGATAACGTTATCGTGACTATCTTGGTCATGAAGATCTTTTTTGTACAGTTCTTCTGTGTATTCTTGCCACCTCTTCTTAATATCTTTTGCTTCTGTTAGGTCCATACCGTTTCTGTCCTTTATCGAGCCCATCTTTGCATGAAATGTTCCCTTGGAATCTCTAATTTTCTTGAAGAGGTCTCTTGTTTTTCCTATTCTGTTGTTTTCCTCTATTTCTTTGCACTGATCACTGAGGAAGGCTTTCTTATCTCTCCTTGCTATTCTTTGGAACTCTGCATTCTGATGCTTATATCTTTCCTTTTCTCCTTTGCTCTTCGCTTCTCTTCTTTTCACAGCTATTTGTAAGGCCTCCTCAGACAGCCATTTTGCTTTTTTGCATTTCTTTTCCATGGGGATGGTCTTGGTCCCTGTCTCCTGTACAATGTCACAAACCTCCGTCCAGAGTTCATCAGGCACTCTATCTATCAGATCTAGTCCCTTAAATCTATTTCTCACTTCCACTGTATAATCATAAGGGATTTGACTTAGGTCATATCTGAATGGTCTAGTGGTTTTCCCTACTTTCTTCAATTTAAGTCTGATTTTGGCAATAAGGAGTTCAGGATCTGAGCCACAGTCAGCTCCTGGTCTTGTTTTTGCTAACTGTATACAGCTACTCCATCTTTGGTTGCAAAGAATATAATCAATCTGATTTTGGTGTTGACCATCTGGTGATGTCCATGTGTAGAGTCTTCTCTTGTGTTGTTGGAAGAGGGTGTTTGCTATGACCAGTGCCTTCTCTTGACAAAACTCTATTAGCCTTTGCCCTGCTTCATTCCGTGCTCCAAGGCCAAATTTGCCTGTTATTCCAGGTGTTTCTTGACTTCCTACTTTTGCATTCCAGTCCCCTATAATGAAAAGGACACGTTTTTTGGGTGTTAGTTCTAAAAGGTCTTGTAGGTCTTCATAGAACCGTTCAACTTCGGCTTCTTCAGCATTACTGGTTGGGGCATAGGCCTGGATTACTGTAATATTGAATGGTTTGCCTTGGAAATGAACAGAAATCATTCTGTCGTTTTTAAGATTGCATCCAAGTACTGCATTTCAGACTCTTTTGTTGACCATGATGAACAGGAATAGAGATGCAGAAATAGAGAACAGACTTGTGGACACAGCAAGGTAAGGAGAGGGTAAAACAAATCGAGAAAATAAACATATACATTACCATATGTAAAATAGATAGCTAGTGGGAAGTTACTGTATAACACAAGGAATTCAACCCAGTGCTCTGTGACAACCTATAAGAGTGGGAGGAAGATTCAAAGGGAGGAGACATATGTATACTCATGGCTGATTCACACTGTTGTACTGAAGAAACCAACACAATATTGTAAAGCAATTATCCTCCATTTTAAAACAAATTTTAAAATATTATATAGAGAAGACAGTTAATGTACCAAAACATGTTATTCCTCTCTAATGCTCATTTAGTCATTTTGATACAATGAGATTAGAACTTTAAAGTCAGAAATTTAATTTTGTTTTAACAAAGTATTATATACTTTAAGGTAATTTTCATAGCACTAAAGAAGAATTTTTAAACATCTACTACAGTATTATCTCATTATGAAAGTGAATTTATATATTTTTAAAATTATAAATATAAATCTATATCTCATAACTATGAGTAACTTTAATAATAAAATGCCTAAATTTTAATAAATAATAGTAAATAAATAACAAAATAAACCTGATGTCTTCAGAATTTTTCATTTTTTCCATATAAAACTCAAGAGACTCAGTGGATAAAGTGTCATAAATACAATTTGAGTTCATCCAATTTGGTGCAAAAGTCATTAGACATGCTGTGAAGCAGAAATAGTGCATTAGAAAATGCAATGTTAGCTTGTCAACACATTTTGAAAACACTACGTATTAGGGTCTGTTCTAAGTACTGGGATATAAGAATGAGCAAGAGAAGCAAAAATATTTGCCTTCTTGAAACTTATATTCTAGTCAAAAATAGAAATAACAGTAATAATATGGAAAAAAATAATCTGATTCACTATAGCAACAAAACCTATAAAGTACCTAACAAGAGACCAAATAAAAAGTTTGTGAGAACTCCATGGAAAAAATTATGAAATATTATTGGAAAATGTAAGTAAAATAGAGGAATATACTATGTTCATGGTTGAAGCAGTATCATAAAGAGGCCAGTTGCTCTGCAAATAAATATGTTAAATACCAGTTCAATAATAATGCAATAATTCTTCAGAAAAAAAATTTAATTTATGTAGAAGATTTGAAATGGCCAAAAATACATCTATTTTTAAGAACAAAAGAGGAAGTTGACCTCCAAAAATCAGAACTTTTGGTCACACAGACATACAGTGTTGCATTGGTCATGGATAGTATAATAAACAAGTTAAGCAGAATAAAAAGCCCAGAAATAAACTCTTAGATAGTTAATATATACATAATGGAATACTACTCAGTCATAGAAAAGAATGAAATAATGCCATTTGCAG
Organism: Moschus berezovskii; assembly: GCF_049115385.1. Taxonomy (NCBI): domain Eukaryota; kingdom Metazoa; phylum Chordata; class Mammalia; order Artiodactyla; family Moschidae; genus Moschus; species Moschus berezovskii. The sequence goes on from NC_142467.1 coordinate 13,877,420, forward strand.
TAACAGACCTAGAGATTATTATGCTAAGTGAAGTAACTCAGACAACAAAAGACAAATCCCATATGATATCACTTACATGTGGAATCTAAAGTACAGTACAAATGAACTTATTTATAAAATAAATAGACCTACTAAGGCAGAAAACAAACTTATGATTACCAAAGAGGGAAGTGGAGGAGGGATGAATTAGAAATTTGGCATTAGCAGATACAAGCTACTATATATAAAATAGATAAACAGCAAGGCTCTACTGTATAATGCAGGGTACTTTATTCAATATCTTATAACCTACAATGAATGATAATTTATATATCTTTTTTATATATAATATCTATATTTCATATAGATATTATGAAATATATATGAAATAGATAACATTATCTATGAAATACAGATATTATATATGTATAACAGAATCACTTTGCTGCATACCAAAAACCAACACAACACTGTGGATCAACTATGTTTCAATTAAAAAAAAAAATCAATGACAGAAGGATTTGCTATTCAATAAATGAATCTGGGTGAAACAGACTTAATATATGGGGGGAAAAAAATCTATAAGGGTCAACTTTTTACCCTTATAGAATGGTTTCTTACAAAAGATGCTAAATAAGCACAAACAATAAAAGGGAAATTCTTGATACTTTTAAATTTATTAAAATTATGTTTATTTGTGCATACCAACAGATATTATTAAAAAATGTAAAAAAATAAGCCCACCTGCTGAGAGAAAAAACCATTTAAAATGCATACAACCTTTACATAATTGGCATGCAGCATACTTAAAGCACTCCTACAAATCAACATAATAATAAACAATCCTATTCCCATAGCAAATAATGTAAACAGACAATTCACGGAAGAAACATGAAACCTTTTTTCTTTTGTCCAATAAACAAAAGAAAACATGCTCATATTCACTGGTAGTCAGAGGAACATAAAAGAAAATAACTCATCAGATTGACAACAACAACAATAAAATTTAAGTATCTCTCAATACCACATGCTGGCCAGGATGGAAAGCATCAGGAGCATCCAGTCTGCAGGTAGTGAAAGGAAAGGAAAGGAAAGTGAAGTCGTTCAGTCGTGTCCGATTCTTTGCGACCCCATGGACTGTAGCCTACCATGCTCCTCTGTCCATGGGATTTTCCAGGCAAGAGTACTGGAGTGGGGTGCCATTTCCTTCTCCAGAGGATCTTCCCACCCCAGGGATCGAACCTGGGTCTCTCGCATTGTATAAACTGCAAAAACTACTTTAGAAGGAAATTTGGTATCATCTAGTAAAGTTAAAAATGTTCATCTCACTACAACTCATGAATTTCAATTCTAGTTTTACAAACTAGGCAACCTGCCACAGAAGATACAAGAAAACATGTATGACCATAATCATTTGTCATTGTTCACTCAAATTGTTTACATAAACTTACTTCACTTGAAAAGTTTAATTATACATATTCCAGTGTAACAATTGAATCAAAATCACTAAGATAAAATTTTCACTTTTGAACTATGCCATCCCCTTTAAAGTGCAGTAAGAGACTTTAGTTATGAAACATGCAAGATAAAAAGTGAATTATATGTACTTCAGATTAGGATTAGTGAAATTTTAAATTGCAGCTGGTACTTCTGAGTTTAATAAATAATAATAATAAATTTTTACAAAATTTTTGTCATTAGATTGTTAATGGAAAAAAATTGAGTGAAGACACTAAATTTTCCAGCTAATTTTTTAAAGAAATCTTAATTATATAAAAATACATATTTATTTCTCTTATTTTGAGTTCACGGGAGACAGAGTCTTTGTTTCAATTGTTTTTATTGCTAAAACCTAGTTGAATTTCATATGAAAATAAATAGTTATTGAGAACAATCAATCCTATTATCTTTAAAACAACCACGATATGTATTTCCAGAAAAAGAAAGCTGCTGTAAACTTAGCAACTTAAAAATCAAACTGTTTTTTTTTAAACTTAGAGCAATATGTGACTATGGGGCTTCCCTGTGGCTCAGTGGTAAAGAATCTGCCTGCCAATGCAGGAGACTCAGGTTCTATCCCTGGGTTGGGAAGATCACCTGGAGAAGCAAACAGCAAACTACTCCAGTATTCTTGCCTGGGAAATCCCATAGACCGAGGAGCCTGGCAGGTTACAGTCCATAGGGTGGCAACTGTCGGACACAACTTATTGACTAAATAGCAACTTTGTGACTAAACAACAATAATAAGTGACTATGGAAAAATATGCCACAGAGCAGAAAATTGTGTCACATACTGACAATGACACGTATAGTGATAATGTATGGGAAAATGTATAAAAACTAGATTGAGAAAGAATTAACTTTCCATCAGATAGGATCGCGGAGTCAGATATGACTGAAGTGAATTAGCATACACACACAGATTAACGTAAGGCTTTTCCTTCAGAGTTTATTCTATAGAATTATTTTTTGCTCCCAAGTAAATTTGCACTTATTAAAAGGAATCAAGCCAAAGAGATGATAATATTACAACTATCAGGGCACTCAAATAATGTCCCCATACACTTTCCAAGTTAAAATATTAGGCAGAATATTTTTGCTCAAAAAATTAAATTTGAAAATTCATAAATTCTTCAAAAACAAAACTATAAATTAGCTACTTTCAGCAATTAAATTCAATTCAACTGTCAGACTACATGGGGTAGGGTAGAGGAATGGGGAAAGTTGTCATCATATTTAAAAAGCAAAAATTCAAAAAGATCCCTAAAAGATGGTTCCAAGAATGTGATATAAGGACTAATACCAAGGGCAATAATAAGTTCAGAAAAACATTAACAAGAATAAGTAGTAAAGAAGTATAATGTAGTTCTGGTAATTAAATCTTAATTTAAAATAAAATACTCACAATTAAATTGATCAGAACTTTAATCACTATAGCCACCAAGTGGAGAAAGCTTAGCATTGCATCATAAAAACTCAAAACTACTTCCCAAAACCACGAGGCCACTCAGATATGACCTAAATCAAATCCCTTATACAGTGCAGGTGACGAATAGATTCAAGGGACTAGCTCTGGGAGACAGAGTACCTGAAGAACTATGGACAGAGGTTGATAACATTGTCCAGGAGGTGGTGACCAAAACCATCCCTAAGAAAAAGAAATGCAAGAAGGTCTGATGCTAGGAGGGATTGAGGGTGGGAGGAGACGGGGACGACAGAGAATGAGATGGCTGGATGGCATCACCGACTCGACGGACATGAGTTTGAGTGAACTCCGGGAGTTGGTGATGGACAGGGAAGCCTGGCGTGCTGTGATTCATGGGGTCACGGAGAGTCGGACACGACTGAGCGACTGAACTGAACTGAACTGAACTGAAAGTGGTTGTCTGAGGAGGTCTTAACAAATAGCTGAGAAAAGAAAGACCCAAAATGCAAAGGAGATAAGGAAAATATACCCAACTGAACACACAGTTGCAGAGAACAGCAAGGAGAAATAAGAAATTCTTATTAAGTGAACAATGCAAAGAAATAGAGGAAAACAATAGAATGGGAAAGACTAGAGGTATCTTTAAAAATTTGGAGACACCAAGGGAACAAGTCATGAAAATACAGGCACAATAAAGGACAAAAACAAGGACCTCACAGAAGCAGAAGAGATTAAGAGGTGGCAAGAATACACAGAACTGTACAAAAACTCTTAATGACACAAATAACCACAAAGGTGTGGTCACTCACCCAGAGACAGACATCCTGGAGTGTGAAGTCAAGTGGGCCTTAGGCAGCATTATTACCAACAAAGTAGGTGAAAATGATGGAATTCCAGCTGAGCTATTTAAAATCCTAAAAGACGATGCTGTTAAAGCACTGCACTCATTACGCCAGTAAATTTGGAAAACTCAGCAGTGGCCACAGGACTGGAAAAGGTCAATATTCATTCTAATCCCAAAGAACAGCAATGACAAAGAATGTTCAAATTACCGTACAACGGTACTCATTTCACATGCTAGCAAGATTATGCTCAAAATCCTTCAAGCTAGGCTTTAGCAGTACATGAACTGAGAAAGTCCAGATATTCAAGCTGGATTTAGAAAAGGCAGAGGAACCAGAGATCAATTGCCAACATACTGGAACATAGAAAAAGCAAGGGAATTCCAAAAAAAATCTACTTCTGCTTCATTGACTACACTAAAGCCTATGACTGGATGGATCACAAGCAACTGTGGAATATTCTTAAAGAGATGGGATGCCAGGCCACATTTCATGCCTCCTGAGAAACCTTGTATGCAGGACAAGAAGCAACAGTTGCAACTGGACACGGAACAATGGACTTGTTCAAAATTGGGAAAGGAGTACATCAAGGCTGTAAAACCATAACCCTTTTTTTAGGGTTTTTTAAGTCACCTGCTTATGTAACTTATATGCAGAGAACATCAAATGAAATTCTGGGCTGAATAACTCACAAACTGGAATCAAGATGGCCAAGAGAATATCAATAACCTCAGATATGCAGATGATAACACCCTAATGGCAGAAAATGAGGAGGAACTAAAAAGTCTCTTGATAAAGGCGAAGGAAGAGAGTGAAAAAACTAACTTAAAACTCAACATTCAAAAAACAAAGATCATGGCATCCAGTCCTATCACTTCATGGCAAATAGATGGGGAAAAACTAGAAGCAGTGTCAGATTTCATTTTCTTGCACTCCAAAATCAATGTGGATGTTGACTGCAGCCACAAAATTAAAAGACACTAGTTCTTTGGAAGAAAAGCTTTAACAAACCTAGACAGTGTATTAAAAAGCAGAGACATCACTTTGCCAACAAACGTCATATGGTCAAAGCTATGGTTTTTTCCAGTTGTCATGTATGAATGTGAAAGTTGGACCATAAAGAAGGCTGAGAGTCGAAGAATTGATGTTTTCAAACTGTGGTGTTGGAGAAGACTCTTGAGAGTCCCTTGGACTGCAAGATCAAACTCGTCAGTCCTAAAGCAAATCAACCCTGAATATTCATTGGAAGGACTGATACTAAAGCTGAGGCTCCAATACTGTGGCCACTTGATGCAAAGAGCCAACTCATTGGAAAAGACCCTGATGTTGGGGAAGATTGAGGGCATGAGAAGGTGGCAATAGAGGATGAGATGGTTGGATGGCATCACTGACTCAGTGGACATGAGTTTGAGTGCACTCAGGGATATGGTGAAGGAAAGGGAAGCCTGGCCTGATGCAATTCATGAGGTGGCAAAGAGTCAGACACTACTTAGCAACTAAACAGCAACTACTCAAATACTGTTGGGCTTCCCTGGTAGCTCAGACAGTAAAGAATCCACCTACAATACAGGAGACCTGAGTTCAATTACAGGGTTGGGAAGATCCCCTGAAGAAGGGAATGGCAATCCATTGTAGACATGACTAAAAGATGTATAATCCCAGAAAACTAAATAAATAATTTATCCCATGTAATCAATTAATCTACCTAAAATTTAGGAGATACAGAAATTAACAGTATGATATTATGAAATAAATATATCTCAAATACAAAAGCAATTTAAATACAACACAGGTAAATGTCAAGCCTTCCGCATAATAGTACCAATGTTCATAAACGTTAAATGGTTAAAAATTGAACAGCAAAGTATGAGGTGACAAATTCTTTGGAAATAAGTATCTGCAAATTAAGGAGAATAGTTGACAATAGACTTACATATAATCTGTTAAGTAAGGTAAACTTTGAAAGTCAAGTGAAAGTGAAAGTCGCTCAGTCGTGTCCAATTCTTTGTGACCCCATGGACTAAACAGTCCATGGAATTCTCCAGGCCAGAACACTGGAGTGGGTAGTCTTTCCCTTCTCCAGGGAATCTTCCCAACCCAGGAATCACACTGGGGTCTCCTGCATTGCAGGTGCTCATTCCTATTTTACCTATGGGTTTCCCAGGTGGCTCAGTGATAAAGAATCTGCTTACCAAGCAGAAGACACAGATTCAGTTCCTATGTTGGGAAGATCCCCTGGAGAAGGAAATGGCAACCCACTCCAGTGTAACTGCATGGGAAATCCCATGGACAGTGAATCTGGTGGGTTACAGTCCATGTGGTCGCAAAGACTTAGTAACTAAACAGCAGCAGCAGCTGGACCTATGGAGGGCCCTGTTGCCCAGAGGAGTAAGAATCTGTCTATACCACCATAGTAAGCCATGCAATAGTTTTATGGCTAAAAAAGAATAATAGCAACAGCAACTATACTCAATATTTAATAGCACATTTCTAAATATTTATACCCCTTCACAGATCACTGCCTTGTCATGGTTAAGGGGCTTGCATAACTCAATGAAGCTATGAGCCATGCTGTGTAGGGCCACTCAAGGCGGACGGATCATAGTGGAGAGTTCTGACAAAACGTGATCCACTGAGGAAGGAATGGCAAACCACACTAGTATACTTGCCATGAGAACATCATGAACTGTATATAAGGACGAAAAGATATGCCAATGAAGTATGAGTCCCCCAGGTCAGAAGGAAGCACTGCTCTTAAGGGCTCAAGTGATGGAATTCCACTAGAGCTATTCAAAGCTAAAGGATGATGCCATCAAGGTGTTACATTCAGTTTGTCAACAAATCTGGAAAACCCAGCAGTGGCCACAGGAGTGGAAAAGGTCAATCCTCGTCCCAGTTTCCAAGAAGGGTAGAATGTGCAACTGGACAATTGCACTCATCTCCCATGCTAGTAGTGTCATGCTTAAAATCTTGCATGCTAAGCTTCAGCATTATGCGAACCAAGAACTTGCAGTTGTCCAAGCTGGGTTTAGAAAAGGAAGAGGAAACAGATATCAAATTGCCAACATTTTTGCCAACATCCGCTGGATCATGGAGAAAACAAGAGAGTTCCAGAAAAACATCTATTTCTGCTTCATTGACTATGCCAAAGCCTTTGACTGTGAGGATCACAGTAAACTGTGGAGAATTCTGAAAGAGATGGGAATACCAGACCACCTGACCTGCCTCTTGAGAAACCTGTATGCAGGTCAGGAAGCAACAGTCAGAACTGTACATGGAACAACAGACTAGTTCCAAATAGGAAAAGGAGTACGTCAAGGCTGTATATTGTCACCTTGCTTATTTAACTTATATGCAGAGTACATCATGAGGAACGCTGGGCTGGAAGAAGCACAAGCTGGAATCAAGATTGCTGGTAGAAATATCAATAATCTCAGATATGCTGATGACACTACCCTTATGGCAGAAAGTGAAGAGGAACTCAAAAGCCTCTTGATGAAAGTGAAAGAGGAGAGTGAAAAGGTTGGCTTGAAGCTCAACATTCAGAAAACTAAGATCATGGCATCTGGTCCCATCACTTCATGGGAAATAGATGGAAAAACAGTGGAAACAGTGGCTGACTTTATTTTTTGGGGCTCCAAAATCACTGCAGATGCGGATTGCAGCCATGAAATTAAAAGACGCTTACTCCTTGGAAGGAAAGTTATGACCAACCTTGATAATATATTAAAAAGCAGAGACATTACTTTGCCAACCAAGGTCTGTCTAGTCAAGGCTATGGTTTTTCCCGTGGTCATGTATGGATGTGAGAGTTGCACTGTGAAGAAAGCTGATCGCCGAAGAATTGATGCTTTTGAACTGTGATGTTGGAGAAGACTCTTGAGAGTTCCTTGTACCGCAAGGAGATCCAACCAGTCCATTCTAAGGGAGATCGTTCCTGGGTGTTCATTGGAAGGACTGATGTTAAAGCTGAAACTGCAATACCCTGGCCACCTCATGCGACGAGTTGACTCACTGGAAAAGACTCTGATGCTGGGAAGGGTTGGGGGCGGGAGGAGAAGGGGACGACTGAGGATGAGATGGCTGGATGGCATCACCGACTCTGTGGACTTGAGTCTGAGTGTACTCCGGGAGTTGGTGATGGACAGGGAGGCCTGGCGTGCTGTGATTCATGGGGTCGCGGAGAGTCGGACACGACTGAGAGACTGAACTGAACTGAACTGAGAGAAAGCAAGGGAATTCTAGAAAAACATCTACCTCTGTTTCATCGACTATACTAAAGTCTTTGACTCTGGGATCACAGAAAACTGTGGGAAGCTCTTAGAGAGATGGGAATACCAGACCATCTTACCTGTCTCCTGAAACACCTGTATGCGGGTAAAGAAGCTACACAGTTCCCTGTATGGAACAACTGATTGTTTCAAGATTGAGAAGGAGTACAGCGGGTCTGTCTGCTGTCATCCTGTTTGTTTAACCTATACACTGAGTACATTATGAAAAATGCTGGGCTGAATGAGTTACAAACTGGAATCAAGGTAGAAACATCAAGCAGGAGAAACATCAACAACCTCAGATATGTGGATGATACCATTCTAATGGCAGAAAGTGAAGAGGAAATAAAGAGGCTCTTGATGAGGGGGAAGGAAGTGAGTGAAAGAGCCGACTTGAAACCAAATATTAAAAAAACTAAGAAAGATCACAGCATCCAGCCCCATTACTTCATGGCAAATAGAAGGGGAAAAGGTGGAAGTAGTGACAGACTTCCTCTTCTTTGGCTCTAAAATCACTACAGATGGTGACTGCAGCCATGAAATCAGAAAACGATTCTTCTTGGCAGGAAAGCTATGACAAACTAGACAGTGTGTTGAAAAGCAGACATTACTCTGCCGACAAAGGTCCGAATAGTCAAGTCTATTGCCTTCCCAGTGGTCACATACGGTTGTGACAGCTGAATCGTAAAGAAGGCAGAGTGCCAAAGAATTGATGCCTTTGAATTGTGGTGCTGAAGAAGACTCCTGAAAGTCCCTTGGACAGCAAGGAGATCAAACCAGTCAATCTTTAGAGAAATCAACCCTGAATATTCATTGGAAGGGCTGATGCTAAAGCTGAAGCTCAATTCATTGGAAAAGCCCCTGATGCTGGGAAAGATTGAGGGCAGAAGGAGAAGAGGGTGTCAGAGGATGAGATGGCTGGATGGCATCACCAATGCAATGGACATGAACTTGGGCAAACTTTGGGAGATGGTGAGGGACAGAGAGGCCTGCACTCCATGGGGTCACAAAGAGTTGGACACAACTGGGAGACTGAACAACAACAAATATTTATATGTATTCATTAACTAATCCTCATAATAACAAGTAAATTACTGTAGTGGACTTAATAATGGCACTCAAAGAAGTCAGGACCTAATCCATGTCACCTGTAAATGTTTCAAGGTAAAAGGGATATAATTTGCAGATGTGATTATTTAAGAATCCCCAGATAGGGAGATGATCCTGGATCACCTGAATGGGTCCACATGCAGTCACAAGCGTCCTTATAAGAGAAAGGCAGAGGAAGATATGACACACAAATAAGAAAAGGTAATGTGAAGACAGAGGCAGAAGATTGGCCACAAGCCAGAAAATGCCAGCAGCCACTGGAAGCTAGATGAGGCAAGGATGGGATTCTTTCAAGAGTCTCTAGAGCCTTGATTTCAACCCCATGATGCTGATTTCAGACTTCCGGTTTCCAGAATTATGAGAGAATAAATTTTTGTTTCAAAGCACCAAATTTGTGGCAATATATGATAGTAGCCACAGGAAACTAATACAGTTACTATTCCTCTTTTTTTTTGTAACAGATGAGCAAACTGGATTGCGGTGGAACCTGTCCTCCTTCTGGACTTCGGTTACATGAGACATTAAATATTCTTTTTTTTTTTTTTTTTAATGAACAGAGGAAAATTTATGCGTCGAACCTGGACTGGTCACTTATGATAATATACATGCTACAATTCCATTCTCTCCAATCATTCCACCTTCACCCTCTCCCACAGAGTCCCAAAGACTGTTCTAAATGCCTATGTCTCTTTTGCAGTCTCTTATACAGGGTTCAGATTACCATTTCTCTAAATTCCATATATATGCGTTAATATACGGTATTGATGTTCTTCTTTCTGGCTTACTTCACTCTGTATAATTGGCTCCAATTTCATCCACCTCATTAAAACTGATTCAAATGCATTCTTTTTGATGGCTGAGAAATACTCCATTGTGTATATGTACCAAAGCTTTCTTATCCATTCATCTGCAGATGGACATCTAGGTTGCTTCCATGTCCTGGCTATTATAAACAGTGCTGCAATGAACATTGGAGTACATGTGTCTCTTTCAATTCTGGTTTCCTCGGTGTGTATGCCCAGGAGTGCGATCGCTGGATCATATGGCAGTTCTATTTCCAGTTTTCTGAGGAATCTCCACACTGTTCTCCATAGTGGCTGTACTAGTTTGCATTCCCACCAACAGTGTAAGAGGGTTCCCTTCTCTCCACACCCTCTCCAGCACTTATTGCATGTAGACTTTTGGATAGCAGCCATTCTGACTGGTGTGAAATGGTATCTCATTGTGGTTTTGATTTGCATTTCTCTGATGATGAGGGATGTTGAGCATTTTTTCATGTGTTTATTAGCCATCTTTATGTCTTCTTTGGAGAAATGTTTGTTTAGTTCTTTGGCCCATTTTTTGATTGGGTCACTTAGTTTTCTGGAATTAAGCTGCAGGAGCTGCTTGTATAATTTGGAGATTAATCCTTTATCAGTTGCTTCATTTGCTATTATTGTCTCCCATTCTGAAGGTTGTCTTCTCACCTTGCTTAGAGTAAATATTCTTTATTATTTGAGTTTTCTGTTACTTGCAATATAAGAGATCTAGCTGATAGAAACACTATTTTATAATCTTCTCTGATTATATTACATATGTGAGCCTTGGATGCCAAAGTAAATTAGCTTGGATTATAAGTAATTTGCAAGCAATTTTTATATTTTTCACTTTATTTTCATAAACAGCATATATTCAGTTCTGTTCAGTTGCTCAGCAGTGTCCAACTCTTTGCATCCCCATGGACTGGAGCATGCCAGGCTTTCCTGTCCATCACCAACTCCCAGAGCTTGCTTAAAGTCATGTGTATCGAGTCAGTGATGCCATCCAGCCATCTCATCCTCTGTCATCCCCTTCTCCTCCTGCCCTCAGTCTTTCCCAGCATCAGGGTCTTTTCAAATGAGTCAGCTCTTCGCATCAGGTGGCCAAAGTATTGGAGCTTCAGCGTCAGCATCAGTCCTTCTGATGAATATTCAGGGTTGATTTCTTTTAGGATGGACTGGTTTGATCTCCTTTGATCTCCAAGGGACTCTCAGGAGTTTTCTCCAACACCACAGTTCAAAGCAACATTCTTCAGCACTCAGTCTTCTTTATGGTCCAACTCTCACATCCATACGTGACTACTGGAAAAACCATAGATTTGACTAGACGGCAAAGCAATGTCTCTGCTTTTCAATAAGCTGTCTAGAAGAGAAGACAGAGATTTGCTCAGTTGTGTCTGGCTCTCTGCGACCCCACAGACTGTAGCCTGCCAGGCTCCTCCGTCTATGGGATTCTCCAGGCAGGAAAACTGGAGTGGGTTGCCATTTCCTTCTCCAGGGGATCTTCCTGACCCAGGGATCAAACCTGGATCTCCCGCATTGCAGGCAGATTCTTTACCATCTGAGTCACTAGGGAAATCCAATCAGTTCAGTTCAGTTCAGTTCAGTCACTCAGTCGTGTCCGACTCTCCACGACCCCATGAATCACAGCACGCCAGGCCTCCCTGTCCATCACCAACTCCCGGAGTTCACTCAAACTCATGTCCACAGAGTCGGTGATGCCATCCAGCCATCTCATTCTCTGTCGTCCCCTTCTCCTCCCGCCCCCAACCTTTCCTAGCATCAGAGTCTTTTCCAGTGAGTCAACTCGTCGCATGAGGTGGCCAAAGTATTGGAGTTTCAGCTTTAGCATCAGTCCTTCCAATGAACACCCAGGATCGATCTCCCCCAGAATGGACTGGTTGTATCTCCTTGCAGTACAAGGGACTCTCAAGAGTCTTCTCCAACACCATCCACTACGGTATTAAAAAGCAGAGTGTATCATACAACACTATATTAGTGAAAGTATTTTTATAACATTTGGAAGATAATCTGGAAGCTCATTCAAATGCTGGGTTTTGGTGGCCCCATGATTCTAAAAATAAGTGTGTGCAAATACTCAGACACAGTATGTGAAAAACAAATAGCCATGACTATTATGTTATTATATGACATAGTATATATTGTACATATATAATACATATGATAGTCATGCTATATATATATTATATGCATATATATAGACATACATATTATAGTCATGCTTTATGTGACTATAAGACAGATCAAAGGGTGACATAAATATATCAATATAATCCATTAGACCTAGGTGTGCATACTTAAGCAAGGGCTATGTCTTGTAGAAAAACATTACATATGGAAACAAACTGGCCTACTACTACTTTTCACATCTTTGGGTACACCCTTCCTTTTTAATTATAAAATACACTGTGCGAAGTATATCTCATGACTACGATTATTTGTTGTTCCCACTACCATCTTCCCATCCCTCAGATTCACATTTGTGTGTGTGTGTGAAGCAGTGGTTATTATTTTGGGTACAAAGTTTGATGACATGACATAAAATCATTGTCTCACCTAAGAAATACACAACAGAGACAAACTATAGTGAATATGATGTATCCATGCAGATCCCACTTCAGGGTCAGGTCCAGCCATTCCCCCAACCCAGCTGATCCTGTCTTCTGCTGACATAGCCCTTGGACACAGGGAACTGCACCACTCACATTCAAACCCTCTCCCACAAGAAGGAAAGCCTTCGGTGAGGGCCATGACATGAAGGTATAAAGGCCAAGCCTCTCATACTAGTTTGCAACAAATCTAAAGGGCCAATCTGGTCCAAGGACACTCCAGTCCCATTCCCTGTTGGATCCTATCAGATGCAACCACATAGCAAATAAGCTTCTCCTCCTGCTCAAGCCTGTCTTTCTCACTTCCAAGGGACTCCGCAGTAAATCTCGTACATGCAACTCTATCTCAGATACTATTTTCAGGCAGTCCACCCTAGGACAAAAGTTCTCTGCAACAAAATCCTGTTCTGAAATTACATGACGAATAAAATGCTTGAAAAGAGATGTGCTTGATATATATCAGCAAACTACTTACTGAATGTTATTCTAATTATTCCAAAAGATACATGTGGTTCTTCAGTGATAAAATAATAGTATACCAGCACTTACAGGTAAGCCTACCTAACCAAATATCCTAAATCTATGTTTGAGATAATTTTTTGAATAGTTTCAAGAAACTCTCTAGGATATTCATATATGTGAAAAGGCTTATAATTTGTTAATAACTGTGTATTTTGGAAATTTTTTTAAAGCGTTAAACACCTAGCATGGCTCTTTGATATAAACATAATTATTTAAATTTGTATTCAACTAAATTTTTCTTAATATTGGTTTGTTTAAAAAATAAAAAGTGCTATTCAATAAAACATCACCTTAAAACTATTGCAGTTAAATATCATTTATTGAATAGCTTATGTATTAGACATTCACTCTGTTAGTCTTCACATCAATATTTATGTCTACATCTGTATTTATATGTATATTTGTGTGTCCAACAAAAGATAGATTCTTTTCTCTCTTTCACAGATGAGAAAACTGAGATTATTTACAAATGGAAAAAATGAAATTCTAAGTAATTTTCCTGAGATCATATAACTCCTAGATATCAAAGATCAAATTGAAAGGCAGGTGTGTGTGACTCTTAAAACTATATCTTTTATAACAACATACTTCATCTCCAAAATGACACATTTCAAAAATACATCCACAGATCACACAAAAGGAGTATAATTGTATGAAAAAATCCAGGGAAGTAACAATGGGAGTCGGGGCTTTAATTATTAAACCAAACTCTATTAACAAACTGTATGACCTAAATGATTACAATACTCTAAATTTCCATCTGCTGAATTGCCACATGTGCTGTGCTGTGCTTAGTCACTCAGTCGTGTCCAGCTCTTTGTGATCCCATGGACTGCAGCTGGCCGGGTTCCTCTATTCATGGGGACTCTCCAGGCAAGACTACTGGAGCGGGTTGCCAAGCCCTCCTCCAGGGGATCTTCCCAACCCAGGAATCAAACCGAGGTCTCCCGCATTGCATGCAGATTCTTTACCAACTGAGCCACCAGGGAAAGCATTAATAATATCAGCAGCTCAGTGCGTGCTATGGATCTAGAACTCTGCTAAACATTTTACACACATCTCATTTAATCCTCACAAAACTACAGGAAATAGATACTCTACCCATTTTGGAGATGATACACTGAGGTTTAGAGATCACAAGAAAATTGTCCAAATTTATCTACTGCATTAGTCTGCTCAGGCTGCCATAACCAAATACCATTGACTGAGTGGTTTAAACTGCATAAATTTATTTCTCATAGTTCTGAAAGCTATTACGTCCTGATGAATGTTCTGCAGGGTCAGTTTTTGGTGAGAGTTCAGTGTGTGCCTGTGGAGAGAAATGCTTCTTCATCTAGATAGAATAGAATCTAGTTGTCAATAGATAACTGAGAAAAAAACAAGGATATCATATTTGATAAGTTGGTATTATGCTTTAGATAAAATGAGACTTTTCTTCTAAAACCTACCTAGTAATATCAAAAAAATTATTTAGACAACAGATTAGTCACTTTTCCTAACAATCTTAAAAATACTGCAGCTAAAAGATTTAAAAGATACAAAAACTCATAGCCCAATTAAGTAGCATGCCATTCATTTCAGCTATTCAAAATATGTATCTCTTTCACTTTTTTCATACACACACCCGTTCAGAGGCCTCTTGATTTTAGATCAATTCAGTTCAGTCAGTTCAGTTCAGTTCAGTTCAGTCACTCAGTCGTGTCCGACTCTTTGCGACCCCATGAATCACAGCACGCCAGGCCTCCCTTGGAGTTTCCGCTTCAACATCAGTCCTTCCAATGAACACCCAGGATTGATCTCCTTTAGAATGGACTGGTTGGATCTCCTTGCAGTCCAACGGACTCTCAAGTCTTCTCCAACACCACAGTCCAGAAGCATCAATTCTTTGGCGATCAGCTTTCTTCACAGTCCAGCTCTCACATCCATACATGACCACTGGAAAAACCACAGCCTTGACTAGATGGACCTTGGTTGGCAAAGTAATGTCTCTGCTTTTTAATATGCTATCTAGGTTGGTCATAACTTTCCTTCCAAGGAGTAAGCGTCTTTTAATTTCCTGGCTGTGATCAGTGACTTTTAATTTGCCTGTTGGGCAGAGTATGGCTGCTAATACCTTCTTAACACCTGTTACTCCCATTGAGTCCTAGTAAATCAATCAAGCTATCAGTTTGTTTTAGTTATCTTCCCACCATCTAGAGAACCTTTTTCTCTTCTTCCTCTGAACTGTTCTAACACTTAAAATGTTACCTATGGCAGAAGGAAATGGCACCCCACTCCAGTATTCATGCCTGGAAAATCCCATGGACCGAGGAGCCTGGTAGGCTTCAGTCCATGTGGTCGCAGAGTTGGACACGACTGAGCAACTGACCGACTTCATTTTCACTTTCATGGCAGAAGCCAACACAATATTGTAAAGCAATTATCCTTCAATTAAAGATAAATAAATTAATTTTTTAAAATGCTCTTAAATCTGTCCCAACTTTGTTCCTAACTTTAGTGTAGGTTTCTCACTCACATTGATCAATAGTCATTTGCACCTACTTCATCTGCATGCATGCGTGCGTGCTAAGTCACTTCAGTAGTGTTCAACTCTGTGTGACCACGTGGACAGCAGCCTGCCAGGCTCCTCTGTCCATGGGATTCTCCAAGCAAGAATACTGGAGTGGGTTGCTGTGACCTCCTCCAGAGGACCTTCCCAACCCAAGGATCAAACCCATGTCTCTTACTTCTAACCTGCATTGGCAGGCAGGTAAGGGCATTTAACTTTTAAGGGCATTTAAACTTTCTCTGGTGCTGGAGAAGACTCTTGAGAGTCCCTTGGACTGCAAGGAGATCCAACCAGTCCATTCTAGAGGAGATCAATCCTGGGTGTTCATTGGAAGGACTAATGCTAAAACTGAAACTCCAATACTTTGGCCACCTCATGTGTCGAGTTGACTCACTGGAAAAGACTCTGATGCTGGGAAAGGTTGGGGGCGGGAGGAGAAGGGGAACGACAGAGAATGAGATGGATGGATGGCATCACCAACTTGATGGACATGACTTTGAGTGAACTCTGGGAGTTGGTGATGGACAGGGAGGCCTGGTGTGCTGTGATTCATGGGGTCGCGGAGAGTAAGACACGACTGAGCAACTGAACTGAACTGAACTGAAACATTCTCTTACTTTAAAATCACCAAGCAAATCAAAATTTAGATTTAAAAAAAAAATTAAAGTAATTTCTTATTTCACCATGCATTCATTTCTGTTAAGTCAAGCTTTAATCAAAAGTCAAACTATTTTAAAAGGGGCAAGTCTCAAAGTTTAGATTAGGAGATTATGTAAAAACACTATCTCATAAATTTTACAATGACAATGTTTTCACGTTTTAACAATTTAAAACTGGGATTAGTCTTTCAGCCTAAAGTATGTCATGGTTTATCTGGCAATGCTTTTTCTGACTTGGAAGTACATAAATTAGTAGTGAGACTTAAAATCAAAAGCATTTTAGATTTTATCAAATAGAGTTAAGTATCTTTACCTTTCCCTATTCTTTTTACAATAAAAGCTTATTTCAAAAGTAAAAGCCTTGTATCACAATCTCAGCAAGACGGTTTAACAGAATTAAGCATCAGATAAGAGTGTATCATTGAACACTATTGATATTTATTTATCCAACACAGTGTTTATCAGTCTCTGACATATTATTTTTAATTCCTACTTTCAGAAAACAGTAATTCTAAGATTTATTTTCTGACACTGTCCATTAGGAATTTATATTAAGATTCAATACATAAATTATGATGAAATATTATACTCTGAGATGTGTGTGTGTGTGTGTGTGTGTGTGTGTGTGTGGTTAACACATTGGAAAAGTCCCCGGTGCTGGGCTTGAGGGCAGAATGAAAAGACGACATCAGAGGATGAGATGGTTGAACAACATCACCAATGCAATAAACATGAACTTGGGCAAACTTCAGGAGTTGGTGAGGAACAGGGAGGCCTGGCATGCTGCCATCCATGGGGTGGCAAAGAGTCAGACACGACTGGGTGACTGAACGATAACAATGGTTAGCTTAGAAAATGTTGCACCTTAAATGTAGATTTTTAGGTTTTTTATTTGAAGGCTCATAACTCACTTTTGTCACGTAGTAGAAACTTTTATGAAACATAAAGCATGCCAACATATATTTCTGCTTCATTGATTATGCCAAAGCTTTTGACTGTGTGGATCACAATAAACTGTGGAACATTCTGAAAGAGATGGGAATACCAGACCACCTGACCTGGCTCTGGAGAAACCTGTATGCAGGTCAGGAAGCAACAGTCAGAACTGTACATGGGACAACAGACTGGTTCCAAATAGGAAAAGGAGTACATCAAGGTTGTATATTGTCACCTTGCTTATTTAACTTATATGCAGAGTACATCATGAGGAAAGCTGGGCTGGAAGAAGCACAAGCTGGAATCAAGATTGCTGGGAGAAATATCAATAACCTCAGATATGCAGATGACACCACCCTTATGGCAGAAAGTGAGAGGAACTCAAAAGCCTCTTGATGAAAGTGAAAGAGGAGAGTGAAAAGGTTGGCTTGAAGCTCAACATTCAGAAAACGAAGATCATGGCATCTGGTCCCATCACTTCATGGGAAATAGATGGAAAAACAGTGGACACAGTGTCAGACTTTATTTTTTTGGGCTCCAAAATCACTGCAGATGCTGATTGCAGCCATGAAATTAAAAGACGCTTACTCCTTGGAAGGAAAGTTATGACCAACCTAGATAGCATATTAAAAAGCAGAGACATTACTTTGCCAACCAAGGTCCGTCTAGTGAAGGCAATGGTTTTTCCCGTGGTCATGTATGGATGTGAGAGTTGCACTGTGAAGAAAGCTGAACGCCGAAGAATTGATGCTTTTGAACTGTGGTGCTGGAGAAGACTCTTGAGAGTCCCTTGGACTGCAAGGAGAGCCAACCCATCCATTCTAGAGGAGATCAATCCTGGGTGTTCATTGGAAGGACTGATGCTAAAACTGAAGCTCCAATACTTTGGCCACCTCATGCGACGAGTTGACTCAATGGAAAAGACTCTGATGCTGGGAGGGATTGGGGGCAGGAGGAGACGGGGACGACGGAGAATGAGACAGATGGATGGCATCACCGACTTGATGGACATGAGTTTGAGTGAACTCCAGGAGCTGGTGATGGACAGGGAGGCCTGGCGTGCTGTGATTCATGGGGTCACAAAGAGTCGGACACGACTGAGCGACTGAAATGTACTGAACTGAACTGAACTCACTTTTATTACGTACTAGAAACTTCTATGAAATATAAAGCATGCCAAATTCTAATTGTTCTAAATAAAGAAGTACCTGACAGTTTCTATGCAGTTTACTTTATAGGTCCTGATATAATTCAACATCTTATTACTTCAAATAAGACAACAGGAATTTCAAAAGTTGGGTTAATCTAGCCAAGTAAGAATTCTTTTTTGCAAAATAGGTGGAGAGATTCCACTGAAAGTATAACATGAACTTCAGAGGTTCAGCTATTAATCACAAAATAACATTTCCAAGCAATTCAATTAGAAAGATAATAAATTTCAAGATGATCATGTAAGCCTTTGTTTTGCTTTAGACAAACACAGCTTTCAAGCTACTTTCTGCATCGTTTGAAATACAACAACAAAATACTGATGATGAATCTATGTTCAGAAAAATTAATTTGATGACTTAAATTAAGTGATTACTTCTTATTAAAAAGTAAATAGCAAGAATGTAACATGTTTTAGAAATATAGGGCTTTCCAGGTGGCACTAGTGGTAAAGAATCGGCCTACCAATACAGGAGACAAAAGAGACACAGTTTTCATCCCCAGATCTAAACAATTTTCTCCATTAAGACTGGTTGTGTAAAATATAAGGAAGTCCCAAGCATTTCATAATATTGGGATTTATATTCCCAAAAATCTTTGTATAGGATTTTCCAGTTAGACTTAAAGTGTAAATAAAGAAGTAAACTAAGTTAATATTATTGTAATCCATTTTTCACACATAGTTAATGCCAGATTCTTCACTGATTTGATATATCTATTTCATTTCCACTGATGAAGAAAGAGCCAGCATCTTTAAGAATGCAGAAATTGGAGGAAATTGAGACAGTGTGAAGAAAAAAGTTCTCAACTCTCTCCTGAATTTACCATTTCAATGTAGTCTTAGTTAAAGCCAGAAATCATATAAGGTGGCAGAAACTGTAAATAATTTAGAATAAATAATTTTCAAATATGCAAATGCCCTCTTAGTGAAGAAAAATTATAACAATGCTATAAAAACTGACTTTCATCTGAAAACTAGTAATAATAAAGGAAAAGAGATATATGAAGAATCTTGGTCAGCAGCAAAGCAAAAATTTAGCTATTGTGATAATAAACTAAATTAAATAATATTAAATAAATTAAATAATATTGTGATAATAAAAAATAAATGAAGTATGAAAAATGACATGAAATTGTTAACAATTAGGGGTACTCTGTCTAAAATAAGGTCATTATCTTAGTCTGTCCAGAACTGATTAGAACTCCACTTTTCTAAAGAAAGCAAGTTGCTTTCTTGCATTCTATTTTGAGCAGAACACTCTGACACAGAGATGAAAAAGATCAGTTTGAGACCTAAGAAGATAGCTTTATAAAAGATTATATGCACCAAACTCTTTAGATGAATGACCTAATAAGACATTTGTTCAGAAAATTTGTCATGGAACTACATATTCTTTTTAATGAATACATTCGTGAAAAGTGAGAAGATGCTAAAATATAAAGATACATTTCCATTTGTAGTAAAGGAAGAAGTAAAGGAATTTTCTGTGTATCAATTTGGAGACTACAAGCTGTGTAAAAGTAAGAAGATGTTACAAATGTGTATGACCTAAAGGGCATAAGTGATGAACAATGCTAAATTTTTAAAGGTTTCTCTATGAGAGTTTTTATTCCGGTAACACAGGATAGCTGATAATTTACCTTACTATAACATACCTCTATTTCTTTTCTTCTCCACGTATTTCATAAATGGCCTGCTTTGAGTAAAATAATTTTACTGAAAGAATTATATCAGCATAAATTGTAATTTATAGTTAACTCGTAGGCTTATTTTAGTCACTGAGAGAGAAAATTTAGGAGAGTGCCAAACATATCAAGTCGTACAACTTTTTCATGCTGGTTTCTGTTACTAGAATACTGAATTATAAAACATGTACTTATGTTTCTAAGTTACTTACTAAACATATGAATGAATGTTGTAAAAGTTATATGTTGTCATTGAGCACTGGATATGAGCTAGTCTGACTTGAGATATGCTCTAAGCATAAAATACAAACTGGATTTCAAAGACTGGAAAAAATATAAAATATCTCATTAGTATTGACATACTAATAATTTGGATATACTGATATGAATAAAACATAAAATCAATTTTACTTTTTATGCTTTTAATGTTGCTATTAGACAATTTGAAATCATATGTGGTCATATTATTAATATATTTCTATTAGAAAACTAGAAGTTTGCAAATATACACCAATGAAATGATATGATACAAGACTACTGTGAAATGATAGAATTAAGAACTACTGTGGTAGCTGCGCACATGTAGTAGATTGGAAGGGAATATTACAAGAGAAGAAACAGTATTTCAGTAAGCAGGAGAGGGGTGCTAACCTCAAGAGCTTGAGATTGGTGAGGAGTTCTATAACGGGTAGAAAGTTCATAGGTGGGGAATAAATATGCAAAGAATACTGGAACAATTATTTTTAGACGTGATTTTCAGATGGTGGTGGGATATGCAAAAAGAGACAAAGTACAAAGTCACTAAATATTGCAAGAAGGGCATGTGGGTATGCTGAGTAAACAATATCAGTAAGATTATGAGGATAAAAGCCAGATCGCACAAGCATGAGGGACGAAGAGGAAATCGGCTCAGCTCAGTCGTTCAGTCGCGTCTGACTCTCTCAGACTGCAGCACGCCAGGCCTCCCTGCCCATCACCAACTCCCGGAGTTTGCTCAAACTCACGTCCATTGAGTCAGTGATGCCATCCAACCATCTCATCCTCTGTCGTCCCCTTCTCCCACCTTCACTGTCTCCCAGCACCAGGGTCTTTTCAAATGAGTCAGCTCTTCTCATCAGGTGGCCAAACTATTGGAGTTTCAGCTTCAGCATCAGTCGTTCCAGTGAATATTTGGGACTGATTTCCTTTAGGATGGACTGGTTGGATCTCCTTGCTGTTGAAGGGACTCTCAAAAGTCTTCGACAAACCACCATTCAAAAGCATCAATTCTTCGGCACTCAGCTTTCTTTAGAGTACAGCTCTCAAATTCATTCATAACTACTGAAAAAGACATAGCTTTGACTGGATGAACCTTAGTTGGCAAAGTAATGTCTCTGCCTTCCCCGTTCTTCCAAGGAGCAAGTATCTTTTAATTTCATGGCTGCAGTCACCATCTGCAGAGATTTTAGGGCCCCAAGAAATAAAGTCTGTCACTGTTTCCACTGTTTTGCCATCTATTTGCCATGAAATGAGAGGAGCTACTCCATGTCCGAGGTCAGGGGCAGTGGCCAAGAGGAGCTACCCCACATCTGAGGTTAGGGGCGGCAGCTGAGAGGACGAACCCCACATCCAAGGATCGGAGGCTGTGCGGGTGCAGGAGGGCCAAGAGGAGCTACTCCACTTTCAAGGTCAGGAGGGGCAACCCCGTCCAAGATAAGGAGCAGCAGCTGTGCTTTGCTGGAGACGCCGTGAAGAAATACCCGACGTCCAAGGTAAGAGAAACCCAAGTAAGACGGTAGGTGTTGTGAGAGGGCATCAGAGGGCAGACACACTGCAACCATAACCACAGAAAACTAGTCGATCTGATCACATGGACCACAGCCCTGTCTGACTCAATGAAACTAAGTCATGCCGTGTGGGGCCACCCAAGACGAATGGGTCATGGTGGAGAGGTCTGACAGAATGTGGTCCACTGGAGAGGTGAAGGGCAAACTGATTCAGTATTCTTGCTTTGAGAACCCCATGAACAGTATGAAAAGGCAAAATGGTAGGATACTGAAAGAGGATCTCCCCAGGTCAGTGAGTGCCCAATATGCTACTGGAGATCAGTGGAGAAATAACTCCAGAAAGAATGAAGGGATGGAGCCAAAGCAAAAACAATACCCAGTTGTGGATGTGACTGGTGATAGAAAGTAAGATCCGATGCTGAAAAGAGCAATATTGCATAGGAACCTGGAATGTTAGGTCCATGAATCAAGGCAAATTGGAAGTGGTCAAACAGGAGATGGCAAGAGTGAACGTTGACATTCTAGGAATAAGTGAACTAAAATGGACTGGAATGGGTGAAATTAACTCAGATGACCATTATATCTACTACTGTGGGCAGAAATCCCTTAGAAGAAGTGGAGTAGCCATCATGGTCAACAAAAGAGTCCAAAATACAGTACTTGGATGCAATCTCAAAACGACAGAATGATCTCTGTTCGTTTCCAAGGCAAACCATTCAATATCATGGTAATCCAGGCCTATGCCCCAACCAGTAATGCTGAAGAAGCCGAAGATGAACGGTTCTATGAAGACCTACAAGACCTTTTAGAACTAACACCCAAAAAAGATGTCCTTTCCATTATCAGTTCAGTTCAGTTCAGTCGCTCAGTCGTGTCCGACTCTCCGCGACCCCATGAATTACAGCACGCCAGGCCTCCCTGTCCATCACCAACTCCCGGAGTACACTCAAACTCATGTCCACAGAGTCGGTGATGCCATCCAGCCATCTCATTCCATTATAGGGGACTGGAATGCAAAAGTAAGACGTCAAGAAACACCTGGGGTAACAGGCAAATTTGGCCTTGGAGTACGGAATGAAGCAGGGCGAAGGCTAGTAGAGTTTTGCAAAGAGAACGCACTGGTCATAGCAAACACCGTCTTCCAACAACACAGGAGAAGACTCTACACATGGACATCACCAGATGGTCAACACCGAAATCAAATTGATTATATTCTTTGCAGCCAAAGATGGAGAAGCTCTATACAGTGAGCAAAAACAAGACCGGGAGCTGACTGTGGCTCAGATCATGAACTCCTTATTGCCAAATTCAGACTTAAATTGAAGAAAGTAGGGAAAACCACTAGACCATTCAGTTCAGTTCAGTTCAGTTCAGTCGCTCAGTCGTGTCCGACTCTCTGCGACCCCATGAATCACAGCACGCCAGGCCTCCCTGTCCATCACCAATTCCCGGAGTTCACTCAAACTCATGTCCACAGAGTCGGTGATGGCATCCAGCCATCTCATTCTCCGTCGTCCCCTTCTCCTCCCGCCCCCAAACTTTCCCAGCTTCAGAGTCTTTTCCAGTGAGTCAACTCGTCGCATGAGGTGGCCGAAGTATTGCAGTTTCAGCTTTAGCATCAGTCCCTCCAATGAACAATCAGGATTGATCTCCTTTAGAATGGACTGGTTGGATCTCCTTGCAGTATAAGGGACTCTCAAGAGTCTTCTCCAACACCACAGTTCAAAAGCATTGAAGACCATTCAAGTATGACCTAAATCAAATCCCTTAAGATTATACAGTGGAAGTGAGAAATAGATTTAAGGGACTGGGTCTGACAGACAGAGTGCCTGAGAACTATGGAGGGACGTTCATGACATTGTACAGGAGACAGGGACCAAGACCATCCCCATGGGAAAGAAATGCAAAAAAAAAAAATGGCTGTCTGAGGAGTCCTTAAAATAGCTGTGAAAAGAAGAGAAGCAAAAAGCAAAGGAGAAAAGGAAAGATATAAACATCTGAATGCAGAGTTCCAAAGAAGAGCAAGCAGAGATAAGTCTTCCTCAGCGATCAATGCAAGGAAATAGAGGAAAACAACAGAATGGGAAACACTAGAGATCTCTTAAAGAAAATTAGAGATAGCAAGGGAACATTTCATGCAAAGATGGGCTCAATAAAGGACAGAAATGTATGGACCTAACAGACGCAGAAGATATTAAGAAGAGGTGGCAAGACTACACAGAGGTACTGTACAAAAAAGATCTTCACGACCAAGATAATCACGATGGTGTGATCACTCACGTAGAGCCAGACGTCCTGGAATGTGAAGTCAAGTTGGCCTTAGAAAGCATCACTACGAACAAAGCTAGTGAAGGTAGTGGAATTCCAGTGCAGCTATTGCAAATCCTGAAAGATGATGCTGTGAAAGTGCTGCACTCAATATGTCAGCAAATTTGGAAAACTCGGCAGTGGCCACAGGACTGTAAAAGGTCAATTTTCATTCCTGTTCCGAAGAAAGGCAATGCCAAAGAATGCTCAAACTACCACAAAATTGCACTCATCTCACACGCTTGTGAAGTAATGCTCAAAATTCTCCAACCCAGGCTTCAGCAATACGTGACCCTGAATTTCCAAATGTTCAAGCTGGTTTTAGAAAAGGCAGAGGAACCAGAGATCAAATTGCCAACATCCGCTGGATCAAGGAGAAAGCAAGAGAGTTCCAGAAAAACATCAATTTCTACTTTATTGACTATGCCAAAGCCTTTGACGGTGTGGATCACAATACACTGTGGAAAATTCTGAAAGAGATGAGCATACCAGACCACCTGACTTGCCTCTTGAGAAACCTGTATGCAGGTCAGGAAGCAACAGTTAGAACTGTACATGGAACAACAGACTGGTTCCAAATAGGAAAAGGAGTACGTCAAGGCTGTATATTGCCACCCTGCTTATTTAACTTATGTGCAGAGTACATCATGAGGAACGCTGGGCTGGAAGAAGCACAAGCTGGAATCAAGATGTCAGAGGAAGTATCTATAACCTCAGATATGCAGATGATACCACCGTTATGGCAGAAAGTGAAGAAGAACTAAAAAACCTCTTGATGAAAGTGAAAGAGGAGAGTGAAAAGGTTGGCTTGAATCTCAACATTCAGATAACAAAGATCATGGCATCTGGTCCCATCACTTCATGGGAAAGAGATAGGGAAACAGTGGAAACAGTGTCAGACTTTATTTTTTGGGCTCCAAAATCACTGCAGATGCTGATTGCAGCCATGAAATTAAAAGACGCTTACTCCTTGGAAGGAAAGTTATGACCAACCTAGATGGTATATTGGAGAAGGCAATGGCAAGCCACTCCAGTACTCTTGCCTGGAAAATCCCATGGACGGAGGAGCCTGGTGGGCTACAGTCCATGGGGTCACTACGAGTCGGACAAGACTGAGCGACTTCACTTTCACTTTTCACTTTCACACATTGGAGAAGGAAATGGCAACCCACTCCAGTGTTCTTGCCTGGAGAATCCCAGGGATGGCGGAGCCTGGTGGGCTGCCGTCTATGGGGTTGCACAGAGTCGGACACGACTGAGGCGACTTAGCAGCAGCAGCAGCAGCAGCAGATGGTATATTAAAAAGCAGAGACATTACTTTGCCAACCAAGGTCCATCTAGTCAAGGCTATGGTTTTTCTAGTAGTCATGTATGGATGTGAGAGTTGGACTGTGAAGAAAGCTGATCGCCGAAGAATTGATGCTTTTGAACTGTGGTGTTGGAGAAGACTCTTGAGAGTCCCTTGGACTGCAAGGAGATCCAACCAGTCCATTCTAAAGGAGATCAGTCCTGGGTGTTCATTGGAGGGACTGATGTTGAAGCTGAAACTCCAATACTTTGGCCACCTCATGCGAAGTGTTGACTCACTGGAAAAGACTCTGATGCTGGGAAAGGTTGGGGGCGGGAGGAGAAGAGGATGACAGAGGATGAGATGGCTGGATGGCATCATCAACTCAGTGGACATGAGTTTGGGTAAACTCTGGGATTTGGTGATGGACAGGGATGCCTGGCGTGTTGCGATTCATGGGGTGGCAAAGAGTCGGACACAACTGAGCGACTGAACTGATTGATGGAACTGGAGGCCATGATCTTCATTTTCTGAATGTTGAGCGTTAAGCTAACTTTTTCATCTCCTCTTTCACTTTTATCAAGAGGCTTTTAGCTCCTCTTCACTTTCTGCATAAGGGTGGTGTCATCTGCACATCTGAGGTTATTGATATTTCTCCCAGAAATCTTGATGCCAGTGTGTGCTTCTTCCATCCCAGCGTTTCTCATGATGCACTCTGCGTATAAGTTAAATAAGCTGGGTGACAATATACAGCCTTGACATATCCCTTTATTGAGTTGGAACCAATCTGTTGTTCCACGTCCAGTTCTAACTGTTGCTTCTTGACCTGTATACAGATTTCTCAGGAGGTAGGTCAGGTGGTCTGATATCCACATCTCTTTAAGAATTTTCCACAGTTTATTGTGATTCACACAGTCAAAGGCTTTGGCCTAGTCAATAAAGCAGAAGTAGATGTTTTTCTGGACTCTCGTTTTCGATGATCCAATGGATGATGGCACTTTGATCCCTGGCTCTTCTGCCTTTTCTAAATCCAGTTTAAACATATTGAAGCTCATGAATCATATACTGTTGATGCCTGACTTGGAGAATTTTGAGTATTACTTTGATAGCTTGTGAGATGAGTGCAATTGTGTGTAGTTTGAGCATTCTTTGGCATTGCCTTTCTTTGTGATTAGAATGAAAACTGACCTTTTCCAGTTGTATGGCCACTGCTGAGTTTTCCGAATTTGCTGGCATATTGAGTGCAGCACTTTTGCAGCATCATCTATTAGGATTTGCAATAGCTGCACTGGAATTTCATCACCTCCACTAGCTTTGTTCATAGTGATGCTTCCTAAGGCCCACTTGACTTCACATTCCAGGATGTGTGGCTCTAGGTGAGTGATCATACATTTGTGATTATCTGGGTCAAGAAGACCTTTTTTGTATAGTTCCTCTGTGTATTCTTGCCACATCTTCTTAATAACTTCTGTTTCTGTTCGGTCTTTACGATTTCTTAGGTATGGTTAGTTTCTCTTGTGTTTGTTATGTTCTCTTGCATTTGCCAAGAGAACGCACTGGTCACAGCAAACACCCTCTTCCAACAACACAAGAGAAGACTCTGAACATGGACATCACCAGATGGTCAACATCGAAATCAGATTGATTATATTCTTTGCAGCCAAAGATGGAGATGCTCCATACAGTCAGCAAAAACAAAACCAGGAGCTGATTGTAGCTCAGATCATGAACTCCTTATTGCTAAATTCAGACTTAAATTGAAGAAAGTAGGGAAAACCACTAGACCATTCAGGTATGACCTAAATCAAATCCCTTTCCAATATACAGTGAAAGTGACAAATAGTTTCAAGGGATTAGATCTGATAGACGGAGTGCCTGAGGAACTACACATGGAGGTTCGTGACACTGTACATTAGACAGGGATGAAGACCATCCACAAGAAAAAGAAATGCAAAAAGGCAAAATGGTTGTCTGAGGAAGCCTTACAAATAGCTGAGAAAAGAAGAAAAGCGAAAGGAGTAGGAAAAAAGGAAAGATATACCCATTTGAATGCAGAGCGCCAAAGAATAGCAAGGAGAGATAAGAAAGCCTTCCTCGGTGATCAATGCAAAGAAATAGAGGAAAACAATAAAATGGGAAAAATTAGAGATCTTGTCAAGATAATTAAAGGTACCAAAGGAACTTTTCATGCAAAGATGGGCACAGTAAAGGACAGAAATGGTATGGACTTAACAGAAGCAGAAGAAATAAACAGAGGCAGATTACTCTTTTGAGAGGTTGTCACTGAATGGAAAATAAGAAAATTAAGGTGAGGGCAAAAAGCAAACACTGTCAGGGAAAGGATTTGGGTTTTGGTTTTGGTTTCTAAGAGGGAATGGAATCTACATGCTAATCTTTTTATTCGTTGTATCAGTCAGTCTTTCAAAAATCATGATTAAACAGTTCCTATATGTCACGAGAAACATCTGCCTCTTGAGAAACCTGTATGCAGGTCAGGAAGCAACAGTTAGAACTGGACATGGAACAACAGACTGGTTCCAAATAGGAAAAGGAGTACGTCAAGGCTGTATATTGTCACCTTGCTTATTTAACTTATATGCAGAGTACATCGTGAGGAATGCTGGGCTGGAAGAAGCACAAGCTGGAATCAAGATTGCTGGGAGAAATATCGATAACCTCAGATATGCAGATGACACCACCCTTATGCAGAAAGTGAAGAGGAACTCAAAAGCCTCTTGAGGAAAGTGAAAGAGGAGAGTGAAAAGGTTGGCTTGAAGCTCAACATTCAGAAACCTAAGATCATGGCATCTGGTCCCATCACTTCATGGGAAATAGATGGGAAAACAGTGGAAAAAGTATCAGACTTTATTTTTGGGGCTCCTAAATCACTGTGGATGCTGATTGCCACCATGAAATTAAAAGACACTTACTCCTTGGAAGGAAGGTTATGACCAACCTAGATAGCATATTAAAAAGCAGAGACATTACTTTGCCAACCAAGGTCTGTCTAGTCAAGGCTATGGTTTTTCCAGTGGTCATGTATGGATGTGAGAGTTGGACTGTGAAGAAAGCTGATTGCTGAAGAATTGATGCTTTTGAACTGTGGTGCTGGAGAAGAACTTGAGAGTCCGTTGGACTGCAAGGAGATCCAACCAGTCCATTCTGAGGGAGATCGATCCTGGGTGTTCATTGGAAGGACTGATGCTGAAGCTGAAACTCCAATATTTTGGCCAACTCATGCAAAGAGCTGACTCACTGGAAAAGACTCTGAAGCTGGGAGGGTTTGGGAGTAGGAGGAAAAGGGGACAACAGAGAATGCGATGGCTGGATGGCATCACCGACTCTATGGACATGAGTTTGAGTGAACTCCGGGAGTTGGTGATGGACAGGGAGGCCTGGCATGCTGTGACTCATGGGGTTGCAAAGAGTCAGACACGACTGAGCGACTGAACTGGACTGATATGTCAGGAACCCAAGGCCTTCCAGCTCTATAATGGAAGTCAGAAAAATCATAGAGGAAAAGGTGATAATGGAAAGGAAGGGTCGAATAAGTGGGATAAACAAAGGCACAAAAACAACCCAGCTTTTTGGAGAAGTGCAAGCACCTGGGGTGATGGAAGCAAGAAATAAGAGCCTAATTAGAGCTCTGAATGGAGAAGCAAGCAGAGACCAGTCCACGAAGTGACTCAGCCACAGGGAAAATGTTTGCACTGCATCCTCAGGATCCAGATGAACCATTGGTAAGTTTTAAATAAGAAATAACAAGATTAGACCTGTTCTTTTTAAAACGTCTTTGCCAACAGATTGTAGGATAGACCAGAGAAGACGAGAAACAGAAATACCAGTTAGGAAACTACTGCAATCATCACGCAAGATCAGAAATGCCTTAATTTGCCTTGGGAGGAGTTTGTTCCCCATTAGAGCCTCATCATTTTGCTGTGGCCCTAACCCATTGTAGCCACTCCCTTATTCTCCATGAGTTGAAAGGATGCAGAAAATATTTAGATATATAAAGAAAAAGGATCATAGAGTGACCCAACCACACCAAATCAGCCTCTTTGGAGAATCTGATGAAGCAATCAGAGGAATGTTCAAAACTGTTTCAGGTAAACCCAAACCTGTTTTGAAAACTGTTTGAGGTAAACCCCAAAGCCTAGCCACACATTTAATTTTAATTCAGTAGCTATACATTCAATTCTGTATGGTTATACCTTAAAGCAGAGCCTGAGAAAGGGGTGGTAAAAGATGAATGACAGACAGTGACAGATGTTTGCAATGAATGTCAAGGAGTTTGGCCCAAGAGAAGTAGGAGCCCCTCTAAAGGGTTTTAAGGATGACCTAGTCAGATTTTCATTTCACTATATAGCAAACTGATTGGAACTCTGTAACCAGGCAGAAAACCAATTAGAATATTTTGAATATAAACTGGGAGAGAGATAACAACTCTCTAGTCTAAACCAATAGAAATGGAGGTAAAAGAATATGCATATTCTAGAAAATACTTAAGAGGTAGAATTAGCTTTGTGACTAATGGAAAATTAAGGAATCCAAGGAGGACATTATGAGGTTAGATTTCTGGGTTGACCAGAGGAGCTGACACATTTGGTAAGATAGGAAATGCAGGTTGGGAGTTAAGGAGAGGCTGAACTCAGTTATGATTTTGTAGGTTTATAATTCCTGCGGAACATCAGAGGGAAAGATCTAGTAGGTAATCAGTATCTGGGTCTAATACTTAGGAGAGTTCTGGATTGAAGATGATCTTGGAGTAAGCATGGAGATAGTAACTGAAGCCACTGAAATGGGTAAGGTCACACAGGAAGAATATACAGAGTTAGAAGAAAAAGAGATCGAGAAACATTAAAAAGAGGAAAAGGCAAAATGAAGGGAAAAGGCAATAAAGAATAAGCAACCAGATAGAAGGAAAGCCATCAGAATGTGGTGCCAAGAAAATGTACTTTGGAAAGGTAGAAATAGTCAACATAGTCATACGCTGCTAAAAGACCAGTAAGAGTTGAAAAGGATCCACTGAACTCTTAATTATAGGTATTTAGTCTATACGACACGACTGAGCGACTTCACTTTCCCTTATCACTTTCACACATTGGAGAAGGAAATGGCAACCCACTCCAGTGTTCTTGTCTGGAGAATCCCAGGGATGGGGGAGCCTGGTGGGCTTCCGTCTATGGGGTCACACAGAGTCGGACACGACTGAAGTGACTTAGCAGCAGCAGCAGCAGTACCCAGTTGGTTAGTGAAACACCAGCCTGAATATTGTTGTGAAAATATTTTTTAGATGTGATTGACATTTGAATCATTGTTGTTTTTTTGTTCAGTCACTAAGCCATGTCCACTTTTTGGGACCCCATGAACTGCAGCACTCCAGGCTGCCCTGTCCTTCACTAACTCCTGGAGTCTGCTCAAACTCACGTCCACTGAGTTGGTGATGCCATCCAACCATCTCATCCTCTGCCACCCCCTTCTCCTCCTGCCCTCAACCTGTGGCGCTCAGCCTTCTTTATGGTCTAACTCTCACATCCATACATGACTACTGGATCATTAGATTCTGAGTAAAGCTAATTATCCTCCATAATGTAGGTGGATACCATTCAATCAATTGAAAAGTTTAAGAGAAAAAAAACTGAGGTTCATCAAGGGAGAAGAAGAAATTATCTTTTCAAATTGCCTTGAACATGTCTGATGCCCTGCTTTAATGACTTCAGACTTGCCAGCCCCCTCAATCACGTGAGCTAGTGTCTTAAAATAAATTTTACACACACACATGCACAGAGCCTATTGATTCTGTTTCTCTGGAAAGCCCTAGTTAATATACCATCCACTTTATCTCACACATAACTGTTTTCATCTCTAGAATTTGGGTCTGTCTTTTACTTTCCATCTACTTAACTTATTGAACGTATAAAATGCAGTTACAATAATAATTTTAATGTCCTACTAGTTATAGCATCTATATCAATTATGGATTGGTTTAAGTTCATTGATTTTACTTCTCATTATGGAAGTGGAAGTCTGCGGAATTTTGCCTTGTTGGGTGCTTGGTATTTCTGAATGCCTAGAAATCTGCTTAAGCTTTGTTCTAAGTGTAGTTAAGTTTCTTGAAAGCAATTTGATTCTTTCAGGTCTTGTTTTTAAGATGTGTTATCTGAGGCTAAACAGTATTTAGCCCAGAAGTAACATAATGGAATTTGACAACTGATTTGAAGCTGACTCAGGGGAGTAAAAATGGTCAGATGACTCTGAATTTCTCGACGTAGGCAAGTGAGAGAGAAAGCTTCCAGAAATAGAGAGTAAGAAAGACCATTGTATCTGAAAAAAAAAAAACTTTATGACAAAGTATACTTGAAATATAATAAAATGAAAAATCAAATTCTGTGCTTAGAATGAAATCTGAGAATCTCAAATTCTTCCCCTCCTCCATTCTAGAGTCCATAGTCAAACTTTGTTAACTGTTTCTGCATGAATTCTTCTGGTAGTTAATTCCACTATTCTAAATAATACCTGCATCTCTCTTTTTCTTTACTTAGAAGGTGAGGTGACGTTTACTGACTATCTGCTATAAAAGATAAGGCTTGGGCTCACTTACACAAAGCTTCTTCCCTCCTGTGTTACAGATATTGATAACTATATTGTTATTCTTAGCCCTTCCACCACTTAGTAAACTTGTAGCTATTGAATGGATCCAATATAACTACTTCTGGGACTCTCGAAGGTGTTTCTAGAATCACAGTAAAATAGATTTTCTTTTATTATATCAAGTGCTTCAAATTAAGTATGACTTAATTTTTCAGCCTTTGGGTTTTTTTTCCTAGAGTTTCTGAATATCTCCGTGTTTCTTTAAAAGGGTGTAGGGCAGTTACAAACCTTCGTTATATCTTCATATTTATCTCGCCTTCCTTTCAGTTCTTTGGTTTGTTACATACAGGTTCATTTTCTGCAGGGGACACTCACTCCAGACCTTCCTGATTTCCTGCTTCAATATAGCTTAGTTTCTCCCTTGGCCTGCTACAGATTCCAAGGGATTCTCTCTCTTTTTTTTTTTAGTTTGGAGACAGTATTTCATGGATCTTATATGGATCCTCTTTACTGGTCTTTCCCAATGCTCAAATCTCTCTTTTATCCTTCATCCTCCAGTCCTGTGGGACTTTTCTTCAAATCTGAACATGCCATGTTTTCTCTTAGTTTGGAGTCATCAAATGGCTCTTGCCTCTGCCAGGAGCACTTTCCTATCCACTTGTTTTAGCTAAGTCCTATTCACATTTGGGGTCTCAGTTTAAAAGAACACTTGCTCTGTGATATTTTATTACCCTCTCTGCTCCTTCCATGACCACACCATTTAGATTCTGCCCCTCTTCTGTGGAAGCCACAAAACACTGAACTTTCCCTGTCATAATACTTTCCACTGTTTATTAAATTACTTATAAACTCTAAGCAGGCAGAAATTATGTTTACCTTATTTTCAGAGCTGCTGACTGATAACCATGGCACTTAATAAACAACTAATAATTTTATATAAATGATTTAATGAATAAGTAAAAGATATTCTACAATCAAAGAATAGTTAAATAACTGAAGTTAGACCAACTTAATGAAATGTTCTAGTCATTAACATGATCATTTTTAAAGGAAAGATAAAAAACATATGTATGTCAAACTTATAAAAATACACTTTGACTGAAACAATATAAAAGAGTTGGCAGGTTTAGGAGTATTTTCTACTTTTACCCCTCAAGCTTTTTTTTTTTTTTTTACAATACTTTGTTTTCTTTTTTAAAAACTTTTTATTTTGTATTCAGGTATAGCCAATTAACAACGTTGTGATAGTTTCAGCTGAAGAGTGAAGGGACTCACTCATACTTATACATGTATCCATTCTCCCCCAAACTAATGCTTTCAAATACAGCTTCCAAGTTCTTAAAACAGTTAAGCAATTATTAAACAAATATATCCTGTGAATTCTTTGATCGTTATAAATATTTATAAGTATGAAATGTAAGAATAAAATAAAATAAAAATCTTAGCAAACTAAGATTTTTTTCTTTTAAATATTTATAGCTTTGATTAAACCTAAATAATGAAAGAAGTTTTGGAGTATCCATAATTGATATATCTCTAACATATTCCCATAGTTAGCCCTTTAAAAAATTTAATATAAACACTGCTCTAACCACTATGATATGTAGAAGTATTACAATACTTTTCTAATTCAAACTTTCCTGAAGTTTCTAGAAGGAAGAAAGGGAAGAAAGAAAATAGGAATAAAGAAGGAAATTATCAGGCTAAAATTCTTTTTAAATAATTGTGAAAATGAGTATAACTCTACATTAAATATATATTTTTTTATCTTGAATAACATGATTAAAATTTTTCATTATAGTGACCTTTTAGCCAACCAGCACTTGACTAAGACAAACCCTCAGCCTTGGTTAAGAGTGGCTCACAGCAACAGAGCTGGAGTGCTGAGATGTGCACTTATAAGGGCATGACCCCATAAAAGGGGTCAAAGGCAACACCCAAAATCCAAGTGATGGACAAGGCTGAGAAGTGCAGCAAACACAGTGGAAGCATACAGCCAATGGCGGAATGAACTGGAAAAAGAGCCAAAATGTAAACCAAACCCAAAGCAGGGTCTCAAGTCAGAATGCGGGCCAGGTCAGGTGAGAAGGAGACATCGGTTGAGAACTTGTGGACACTATGGGCAGGACTGGCTTTCCTCCTTCCTCTCTGAGAAGGAATATCTTTTCCCCATCCATGGATATGTGTGGGTTACTTGCTATTATGAGCCTAGAAATCTAGCTGCTGGCAAATCTACTTCAGAAAGACAATTCACATCTCCCACATTCACTCGTGCATCTTCTTGTCAAGGAACAGATATCAGAACGATTAAGATGCTGAGTAGCTCTCCAAAGTCATAACATGAGTCAAAGTTGAGCCACAGTGTAAGATCCATTTCCTCACCCCTAGCATCATCACATCTGCCGGTTATGCTGCTTCCCATCAAAATGATTGAAAGTCATTCTTTTTTTCCCCTAATGCTATGCACCAATGATGCCACATAAATCTCAAGGTAATATTAAAGTTATATTTCTTTTCAGAATGTAAAGGCAATCTCTATAGCAGATGGAAAAACAATATTAAATGGCAGGATTTTTTGTTTGTTTAAGTTAA
This sequence comes from Moschus berezovskii, assembly GCF_049115385.1. NCBI lineage: Eukaryota > Metazoa > Chordata > Mammalia > Artiodactyla > Moschidae > Moschus > Moschus berezovskii. The sequence goes on from NC_142467.1 coordinate 13,912,079, forward strand.
AGAGATAATCCTTACATGTTACCTTTTTCTTTTCCATTTTTGTCCATGCCACACAGTTTTGCAGGATCTCAGTTCCCTGACAAGCGATTGAACGTGGGCCACATCAGTGAAGGCCCAGAATCCTAAGCACTAGGCCACCAGGGAACTACCCTACATTTTACTTTTTATATCTGAAAAATATACATATTTTTAAAATATGAGCTAAGTCTTAGCAACAATGCAGTCTGGCTCCCTGTATATTGTACAAACCCTTATATAGAGTACACAGAATAAAAGTTAACCCTGTGGGATTTAAAGTCAAACGCACAAATATTTTCATCACCATTCTTAAAAACCACATGATCTTGGGCAAAAGACTTACCTTCTTAAGTTATAGCTTCTCCACCCATAAAATGGGGATAATAACTGCATTCCCTCAGAGGGCTGCTTGTTGTAAGGATTCAGTGAAAAAGGCACTTAAAGGCTTAGCACGATTCCTAGCACCACAGTCAGTACTCACTTAATGTGTATTAATAATAGTAGTAATAGTACCCCTCAGATTTATGGCAGGAAGCTCACAAGTTGGAGCTGAGCCTCTCCTTTGGGCTCTTTTGTTATGCTGGTATCCATGACATGGAACTTATGTCATATTTGAGAGCATGTCCGGGAGATGGCAGGCCTCCCAGTGTTTTTCAGGAGCACTGGTGTTACACCACACACACAGCTCTGAATATCGAAGCAGATTTCAAAATTGCTCACATAGCTTTCTTGGCCAAGAATCACGTAAGTTGCCAACTGGCAATGGAATGATTTTCCACTCAAACTTGGCAGCAAAAGAATTTAAACAGAAAACTGGGAGGAAGGCAAGGGAAATAATATGCTTCCTTCCTCAAGGTAGTTTTGGACTCTTTGGCACCAGAGAAATATTTTAAAGAAGAAATTTTGCATGAATATTACAGTATTTATTTTTTAACTTATTAATTTTTAATTGGAGGAAAATTGTTTTACAGTGTTGGTTGGTTTCTGCCATACACCAGCATGAACCAGCCATCTGTATACATATGTCCCCACCTGCCTGAACCTCCCTCCCACCTCCCACCACATCTCACCCCTCTAGGTTGTCACAGAGCACTGGGTTGAGCTCCCTGCATCATACAGCAAACTCCCACTGGTCATCCATTTATGTATGGTAATATATATGTTTCAGTGCTATTCTCTCAGTTGGAAGTAAGTCAGCAAAAGAAGAACAAGCATCATATATTATATTCCATGTACATGGAATCTAGAAAAATGGTACCTATGAACCTATTTGTAGGGCAGTAAAAGAGACACGGACATAGAGCGGACGAAGGAGAGAGTGGGACAAATTTATTTATTTTTAATCTATCAAAAATAAATTGAAAAGGAATTGCTGGTTATCATCTTTCCCTTTCTACCATTTTTTTTCCCATATTTGGTGAACTCTTTTTTAGAAGATACTGGAATTTCTCCATTTGGGTGCTCTAATTCAGGTACAGTGAATTTGGATTTTTAATTAATTTATTTTTATTGCAGTAGAGTTGATTTACAATGATTCCGGTGTACAGGAAAGGGAGTTATAAATGTACTTTTTCTTTTTTATATTATTTTCCACTATAGATTATAAAATATTGAATATAGTTCCCTGTGCTATACTTAACTTTAGAGTTTGGGTCAGAGCCACAAGCTCCACTAACTGAACACTCGTTCCCTGGGGGAGAGATTTTGTTTCTAAAAACTGTTCAGCCATCACCATGGCGTAACCTGCTTTACACTTCCCATCCTGAACAAAAGAACTGCCATCTGTAAATATTTCTGGGTCAGGATTGTCTAATGGGGTATCTGTCAGATCTTCCCAAGCTGCATAGTTTAAAGATAGAAGTTGAGAACAATCGTGATCAGGTGTTTCATTTTCCTTCTCAGGAAGGAAAGTGGCAGGAGAGAAGTTCCCACAAACTTTAAGCCTAGTTATTGGTCCTTCTAACAACAATGACTGATATTTAAGAAGCTGACTGTCTGTCATCCAAATATTAGCCTTAGAATTTAAGATTCCACTCTATAGGATGCTGGTGAGGCCCTCAGCATTGTGTCAAGTCCTTGCTGTTTATACGTTTTACACATAGGTAGTATGTATTTATTAATCCCAAATTTCTAATTTCCCTCTCCCTGTTCCCCTTTGGTAACCACAAGTTTATTTTCTATGGCTGTGAGTCTGTTTCTGTTTTGTAAATAAATTCATTTGTATCTTTTTTTAGTGAATCTGAATATTTTGAGTCAAACTACAGACATTTCACTTCAGTGATCCTGTAGAATTCCTTCTCTTCCTTTAAAACATAAAATAGAACCTAATAACAAAATAAGTTTTTTCATATTTCCACTATTCTTGAGAGTAAGAGGGTAAGAGGAATCAGGGTAAATGCCAATGGATGTCTAAATCTTCTCGAAGAGGAACTCCAACTCAAAGTATTATGATGGCATTCTAACCAAATTAGGAAACCTGCAAGGATGAAGTTTCTACATGATTCCTCAGAAAAGACTACTCCAAAGTACTAAGAGGAAATGTTTTCTTATTTATGTATACATGGCTTAATTCCAAAAAAGATTTGAGGCAAGACATAACAATACATACAGTATATTGAGATTAAGAAAATGAGAAACTATAAAATAATAAAAACAATTCTAAGAAAAAAATGAAGACATTAGTGCTAAGTGTGGGCCTTAAACTTGCTCTAAGCATCCTAGTAGTCAATAGAAAGAAATGAATTATATTATTTGACATCTATAAGATTAACAACAACAATCATGTGCCTGAGAAAACTACTTTTATCTAATATATTCCTCCTGCTAGGGTTTGTAACAATCTCCTTACATTTACTTGTAAACAAGAACACTATTACTCAGGCTAAAGAGGGAAGAGAGAATGTTCTTATATATCACAGATTTCTACTGCCATATTTAAGGGAAGGACGTCATGGTATCAACAAAATTAAATAAGTATACCTAGTTAAAACAAAGAACACCCAGTAAACATATTCCATAATAATATTTCCACGTATAATTTTTAGTAATTTATGCCCCTTAAGAAAATCTGTAAGAAAAACATCATTGATGTCATGATGAATGACTTACCATTTAGATACTTTAAATGGGAGACTAGAACTTTTATACTTCATAGAGTTATAAATATCTGTGGTAGACAGAATAATGGTTCTCCAAAACCGTCCATGTCTTAATACCAGAAACCTATGAATGTTACATGTCAAAGGTACTTTGCAGATGTCATTAAGGAACATGAGATGGTGAAATTATTCTGCATTATCGGGATTGCTTTCTATAATCACAAGGGTCCTTATGAGGGAGGGAGGGGGCAGACCTGGAGAGGGGAAGAGGGATTATAGAGACGCAGAGGCTGGAGTGATACGAGGAAGCTGGCACAAGCCAGGGAAGGAGGTGACCTTCAGACACTGCAAAGGGAAAGAAAATGAATTCTTCCCCAAAACTTTCAGAAAGAATGCAGTACTGCTGATACCTTGATTTGAGGACTTCTGACCTCTAAAACTATAAGACAGTAACTTTGTGCTGTTTTAAGCTCACCAGATCTGTGGCAATTTGTTAGAGAAACAATAGGCAACTAATTCAGTGACTGCAAAGTCAGTATATTACTAATCAATCTCATGAATTTCTACCTAGATACTATCAGTAAGCAAAAATGTATTAGCCATAAATAGAACAAAATAATGCCATTTGCAGCAACGTGGATGGACCTAGAGATTGTCATACTGAGTGAAGTAAGTATGTCTTCACAGAGAAAGACAAATATCATATGGTATCATTTACATGTAGAACCTAAAAAAATGGTACAAATGAAATTATTTATAAAATAGAAATACAGCCACAGATATAGAAAACAAACCTATGGTTGAGGGGGGTGAGGGGATAAATTGGAAGACTGGGATGACATATACACATTGCTATATATAAAATAGATAACTAATAAAGACTTACTGGGCATCACAAGGAACTCTACTCAACATAATGACCTATAAGGGAAAAGAAACTAAAGAAGCATGGCTATATATGCATATGTATAACTGACTCACTTTGCTGTACATTTAAAACTAACACACTGTAAATCAACTAAACTCCAATAAAAATTATTTTTTAAATGAAATAATGCTCACTTTAATACATATCGCCTACATTTTAGTTATGCCACAAAATGAGCCCCAAGTATATCGTGAATATTCTGAATATCACAATTTTCAAAGTGTGTTTCATAATACACTGGTTCTATGGGATGTTAAAAGGTGTTAAGTACACACACAAAAAAATTTCTAAAGTCAAATAACTTGAAAAAACTATACCATATAATTGTAGAACCATTGAAACTTTTTTTTTCTTATTATCTCAAGAGTCTAGATTTACCAGGAAACATCTTGGGTTATTCAAAGGATCCACATCTACCACCACCCCACTATCAGGAACAGGTAAAAGATGAAGGCAAAATAGTAGAATAAATGTACTAAATAACAGAATGAAAGTATCCTTCCAGCTTTAACGAAATCTGGCTAACCAACCCTGTTCACAACTTCATACTCTCCAGCTCATGTTCATGCATACCCTGTTCACCAAGCACAGGCCTGCTCAGCAAGGAGATTCTCAGATAACATAGCTGCTTCTTGATGTCTCTGCCACTGCCACTGACATTAGCCAGGAGAGCTTGCCCAAGACTTTATTTGGAGGAAAGACACAAGGACTACTCACCAATCAAACTGAAAAACATAAGCTATTTACGTCCCTCATTTAACCCTGTCCCAAGAATGTAACTCATTCTTCCAACGTACTCCACCCTCCCCCATCCAATTCTCTCCAACAATGGGCAGGAAAACATTTGCAAGAATATAAGTTTAGTTTAACACAAATCTCCAACATGGACACTGCAGAAACTTCAGACTCACCCCTAAGGAACAAGATTTCTGGGGGCACAGAATGTCAACAAAATTGTCAACAAGAGCCGAAGCTTGGTCTCTTATGAATACTGCAGTAAAAATTTCAACAGATCTCTTCGCTGCAGAGCTAATGAGTGCCATGTATCTTTAAGAGAAAAGGAAAACAGTAGAGTGTTTTTCACATATTTATGACCCAGAAACCTTCTTCTCTGGAACTTTTACAGATAGCATTTGGAAAATAGTTTGCTAGTTATATATGAAATTTCCTAAAATCAGTCAATTCCTTTGAGGATTATCATGTGAAAAGGGAAAAATAGAGAGCCTATGTAAAAAAAAAATTGTACATGGGAAAACTGAGAATTCATTTTAGCCAAATAACAAGATAAAGAAGTCTGTTTCTAGATATCAAACAGGAGATTTGGGCCCTTACTGATGAACTAGCATAGCCAGGTTAACTCAAGTAAGAATAAATTAAGAATGCTCAGTTGTCAGGTGAATAATTAAAGCAGAAATTGAGGCCCTGAGGTCAAGACAGGATCAGCATCATGGAGGTCAACATTTGGCATGAAACTGACACAGTTAATAGACAGAAAGGTCACCCAAAAATCACCCCTACTTGCCAACTCAAAATATAAAGTACAGAAGATAAAACAACATGATTCAAAATCAGTACCTCAGCACCATCCCAAGTACTAAAAGTTTAAAAATGTAAGGAAAAAATACTTCAGGCAAAATAAATGACGTCCTGAAAAATGACTGTCATTATTTTTAAAACCATAGAAAATAGCCACATATATCTAGCAAGTGAATAATAGCTCATCTACTGGGAATTGCATAGGCCTTTGGCCCAGAATAATTTCCTTACTTATAATCCTCTTGTTTTTCCTAAAGAAGTTTAAAAAATACTATTTTTGAGAACTTTCCAAAAAATTAGCATAAAAAACTTTTTTTCCACAGAAAGTTATCAACCAAACTTCCCTGTTTCACAATAATTTTAAAAGTTATCCACCAAATGTTTATATTCCAGGAAGAAAAACATAATTAAGACATCTTTTTTTTAACTCAGGAAAGTCTATAAACACCCACAACTACACCCACTAACACATAAAACCCAAATTAGTGTAACACAGTTTAGTCTTTAGAAAAGAACTTCACAGCAAAGGGCAGCCATTATTGTCTTAGACGAGCTTATCTGTCTTTTGGTCATCAAGATGATGTCATTACATTACTTATATTTTCACAAAACACACTTTAAATATAATCACAATAATTAATATATTTTGTCATTAAAACTCATCCATTCAACAGATATTTATTGAACATCTTCTCTAAACAATGAGCGAACAATGGTGAATATTAATCCATGTGTCTGTCCCATAATTTCATGCATTAAATTCCTCTCCCCACAAATATAAAGTTACTCCGTTCCATTCCGTCGCTCAGTCGTGTCCGACTCTCTGCGACCCCGTGGACTGTAGCCTACCAGGCTTCTCCGTCCATGGGATTCTCCAGGCAAGAATACTGGAGTGGGTTACCATTTCGTTCTCCAGGGGATCTTCCCAACCCAGGGATCGAACCCGGGTCTCCTGCATTGGAGGCAGGCGCTTTAATCTCTGAGCCACCAGGGAAGCCCTATAAAGTTACTAGTGATCCCCAAAATAGTATTTTAGAGTTATGCATCCTCAGTTCTTTATGGATATACATAAAGGGAAGGTAATTTTTCTAAATCTTAAAGTGAGACAATCTTTTAAGTTGTGTATTCTGGGAGGTTTACTATATTTTTATATGATTTTGGAGGACAGGCTTTCTTAAAATGTTGAATTAGTTTACCTGCTTTGTGAGGTTTATGAGTAGTACATAATTTGGTCAGGTATTTTGAGACCAAAGAAATAATATCAAAGAGAAAAAAAGCATTTTAGTACATGCTGTCTTAGTATAAAGATAAGCAATTGATTTTTAAAAATAAAACTAAATCTACAGAGGTTTTAATTTGTTTAAAAATATGTCTATTTTTACTTAATGTTAAAGTGTGATAGTATTTCTACTTGATAAAACATTTTAGCAGAAACACTTACCATAAAAGTAGCCATGAAAACTGAAATGGTACTTTGCAACCTGGAATATTTCAAAAGAAACTTGCCTAAACAAAAGATTTTTCAATAGCTAGACAAGCAGTTCTATTTGTAAAAAGGAAATTGCTTTCCAAAGAAATAACAGGAATGAACCCTGAATTCTTACAACTGTAAATTATTTTGCTAAAAATATTGTGGTCTAGACCCTTAATATGATTAGACCAGGTATTTTTGGAAAGTGTTTTAACTGTTGATTTAATAGATATATTTCTCACTACAATTATCTTTTAGATGTAATGTCACATTACATAAGTAATCTCAGTACACAAAGAGGAAGCACTGACTTTTTGTAGGAGCAGTTAAACGATAGTATTATGTAATAAGCAACACTCTCAGGCAAATCTTTTAACAACCAACAGTTTTTTCTAACTATGTAATCAACATTTGCATTAGAGATAAAAATATTAACCCTCCTCCTATGAATCCTTAGTACTGAGAATTCAGTACAGTTTTGTTTTCTGCTGTTTTTTTTTAATGTTTAATGTTTAATGAAGGAGGTTTTATTTTTTATCTTTTGCATAAAGATATTAAGAATTACCTTAATTCAAAAAATTACTTACTGTAAAGAACTGGGTGCACTAAGAGTAGTTTCCTTAAAGTTATTTGGACATGAAATTTGTGTAGAGAAATCTACAGCTCATTCATTCTAGTGATTTACAAACAACATAATGTGCTATTATTCATATTCATGCACATGAAGAAACTGAAGTTGAGAGATGCTAAGAAACTAGCCCAAGACCATATAGCTTGTGAATAGCAGAATTGGGCCTCAGTCACCTTCAGTAGCCAAGAGTACCACCCGGGCCTTTCCAACACCAAAATTTACTGTTTCATTCCCCGATGGACATCAAATTTCAATGTACTCTAAAAATAAACAAAAATTCAGAGCAAATTCTACAAACCAGTTATGCTCAGCCTTGCAAAATCATTATTGGAAGTATTTATGTTTTCTTGGGCTAGAAAAATATTTCATAATTCACTAAGTTTTTGTTCTAATAAACTATTCTAAGCATAAGTTTCCTTTCAGGAAAAAATATACACACCCTTATTCATATACATAGAAAAGGAAAGTTAACAGAGCTAAACATCACTTCAGTTCAGTTCAGTTCAGTCGCTCAGTCGTGTCTGACTCTTTGCGACCCCATAATCACAGCACCCCAGGCCTCCCTGTCCATCACCAACTCCCGGAGTTCACTCAGACTCATGTCCATCGAGTCGGTGATGCCATCCAGCTAAAATTCACACAGGATAGAATCTCTAGTTCCACTCCCATCAGACAAAAAGCTCTTACCCAATCATGATTCTCAAGCCTACTGAACGGTATCTTCTCAAGTCAAACCTCTTGGCCCTACAGGGTGTGTCACAGAGGCAGTCTCAAAGGCACCAAAGTGGGAGAAAACTCTCTTCAGTAATATTCTTCACTAATTTTTTAAAAATTAAAAAGAATCAGAAAAGCATTCTATATATAAAGAATAACTTCCCTTGCTCTTTTATTCAGAGTTTTGTTATGCTTACTCCAAGTATAAATTAAGCATTCCCACTATAAAGTATTTAGGGCTTCATTTCAAATTATTTGTTGTTGTTGTAGTAATTCATATTCAGGCAGATTCCAGGCCCTCAAAGCAACATGAATTCATTTTTAAACCAATTTCCTTGTTTAGTAGGAAGGCATAGAATTTCCCAACTCCTCATGTAATGAGATTTTTTTCATCAAGAAAGGCTTTTAAATAAATTAAATCTAAGTGTTTTCTTAGTAATCCTAACACTTGTAATATGATGCTTATTTCAATCGCTAAAGAATCTGATATCAATGTTAGTGTGAATTCATCAAACTACCCTGGCCTCCTTTTCACCTGTTTAGATTCTTCTGTTCCTTATAGATTGAACTCCTTTATCACCACATCCCAAAGGTCTCTGATAACTCTTGCTAGGTTGGAATAAGTGTTCTTCCAACCTGACATTATAGCATCCTAGTGAAAAGCTCTGTTAGCATATTGTTCTAATATCTTTACATGCTTGTCCTCATTTACAGAATGCAAACTCGTGGAAAGCAGGAATCTTATCTTATTTGCCTCTTAATTGCATTTAATAAATACATTTGGAGGAAAGGAAGATTTTTAACAATTCAAATACAGTTCCTTTCCTTCCCTTCTCTTCCCTTTTCCTCTTCGTCCTTTCTTTTCTGGATAATTCAGACCACCATTATCACATGGGGGCAGAACAAGACAGGCATCAAGGTATAAAACTCAAGCAGGGTGAGTAAGGTATCCAAGTAAGAGCGCTCCCAGTCTGAGAGTCAGTTCCTGAGTGAGGTCAGGAAAGCATTCAGGTGAGGGACTGACTTGGGGCAGGAAGTTGGAAGCCAAGTGGAGTGACACAGGGGGTGCCTGCAGGAAGTACAGGTTATCCAAGCCACAGCAGGGAAAGGAAGGAGTCCATGGATTGTGGTAGCTGCTCAGTGTGAAGTCAGAGCCCAAAAAAGAGTGAAGAAGGGAAGAACGCATCCACTGAACTTGGGCATCAGAGTTGTAGTTGGGTAAGGGAGTGGCCACATGGAGCGGCACCCAGGATGGGGTGTCAGAGTCCAGGACATCCCACAGGATATCCTGCGGGAGGATATCCCACAGAGGGTCAGAGCCTGAGTGGAGTGATGTCGGCATCTATGCAAGAGTGGCAACCCAGTGTGGAGATCAGAGTACTTAAGCCAGTGAGGAGGATGAAAGGAGTGACGGTCAGGAGCAGGAGTCTAGCCTGCCCAGACAGAGGAAATGCTTCCATGCCAGGGGGAGGGGAGGTGTTTTGAGGTGCTGCCTAAACACTGTTAGAAGATCACTTGCACGGGTGTTCAGGGGATGCTGGCCAAGCCCCCTTAGTGATGGGCACTAGGACCTGGCCTGGGGCATTGGAACATGGGTGTGGTGAGCAAGGCATCCACACAAGAAACAGAGACACTGGTTACTTACTGGGGGGTACAAGCAAGTAAACCTGAACAAAGACACAGTCATGAGATCCGGAGTCAAGTTTCTGACCATCTAGGAAGAGCAACCAATACGAAGGGGTCAAGATGCAAATGAATCCTGAGGAATTTTGTTTCAGAATCTAAAGTCATCTGCAAGAACAAATGGGTAAGTAGAGTTTAAAATGTTCTAAATTTTAAATGACTTTAAGAATTGATTATCAGCATATTTTGAATACATCATAGTATATTTTAAATCATATTAAAATGTTTATATTATAGTGTATTTGTCTTAGTAGATTTAAAGTTTTGAAATAAAGCTTCAAAAATATCAGTGGCATGAGGAGGGGAATTGACTAAACGTGGTAAATCCAGACCTTGGGAGACCTAGGGTGCTTTATTCCAGCTTCCCCTCCTCTCTGGCCCCACTCCTGCCCCCAGGGTACAAAGTTAGTATATCTAGAGGGTCCCCTCTTCTGATACGACACTTAATCCCATTCACATGGCTTTGTGTCCAGTTGCCCCACAGGACGCTCATACATGGCCACCATTCCTGTAAACCACAGGAATACAGGCTGACTACTGCAGCCCCCTGTCTGCTCATTGTCTCTCCCCAGTTGTCCTGTTCAAATAGCTCAGCAAATCAGCCAGTCATTTGCAAGCCAACTATTTTTTTGCAAAATCCCCATTCTCTATAAACAATTCACTTGGAAGCCAAATATAACCTTCTTGTCTCTCTCCCTGCCTTCCTCTCTCCACAGAGTTCTCTTACATAAACCAGAGGAGTCTAGAGTTAGAAGGGGCTGGTATGTGGTTGGGAATTTCCTATCTGGTTTGAGCCCTGGATGGTCTGTCTCACTCCAGCTCTCTCTAGAATATGAGATGCTGGCTGTCCAACGTGTCCTTGGTTTTGTCCCCTAGTCCAGAGCAACAGAAAAAAAGAAAGAGAGAAAAAAAACAAAACTCAAAAGCCTAATACATAAACTAATGCAAAGGAAAATGTAACACAAAACTGGTGCCCATGGTTAAAATCCAGTAGGAGACTGTCACAGAAAACCAGAAAAAAGGGAAATTTACATAGGTACTGTCTGAATCTTTACCAAGACTATATTCACATATTATTTGTATAATTTAAAATAAATCAAAAGCAATTAAAAATTTTAAAACTAATTATTAACAGCCAAAAAAGTAACAGTGAATGAACTTTGTCACCATAAAATCAATGAAGAAAATTAAAAGATGAATAATTTGACCATATAAAGTAAATAAATGTATACAGGCTTAGCTCATATAAATAGATTTTTTTAAAAAAACATCAAAACCCTAATGGTTAAATGAGCTAAAAAATGAGTTAACTACTTATAAAAGAAGAAAAATAATTGTATAAGTTTGAAAATTAACCAATGCCTCAGGTATTGGTAGGTAGTTTCTTCCCTTCTTTTTTCTTATAAAATTTCTATAATAAATATTTACCTCTTTAAAATTAGGATTAAAAAAAGAAACTTTTTAAACAGCCCCTCACACTTTATCCAACCCAACCCAGCAAAAAAATATATATGTGTATATATACAAAATATACATTTTTTGTGAGAGTCTCAATACTAGTGAAATAGAGAGAAGTGTAGAAAGAGCTCTTTTCCCAAAGAAACAATCAAAAAAAAAAAAGCTTCAACCCACCTTATAGATTATAATTGATTTTATGCTAAAAAAAAGTCAGAGTCTTTATTACAGGAGTCTTATAAGAAATATCAACACATACAAAGAAATTTAAAAGTTGTTGAGTTAAACAATAAGTATGCTACTTTTTTCCATCAACTATTTCCTACAGCTTCTTACCGAGAAAGAAAATTTCTTTCCTCTGGCCTTCAATAATTCTGACATTTAATTTACTTCTTTTTTATTTTGAAACTTAATGTGCTTTTTTGCCTTCACTTAATTTCTACATAAGGGGATCAGCTACTAAAGCCAAAAATATCATAAATTTTAAAAATAAAATGTCAATCTGTTTATAGAATATGGATAATGAAAATTCAATACATTCATTACAGTCATGAAATATAAATAACTTTACATAGTATATTTCCCCAAGAATAAGTGAACTATAATTTTTTTAACTTCTATAATGCATTTTATTTTTAAAGCTTATAGAGCTAATCTTGTGTGTAAAATTAACCCATGAATCAACTAGCCAAATAGAGAAGTATGGTCTATATCCATGCAGAGAATTTTCTTCAAGAAGTTAACCCAAAACGAATCAAACATCAAGACACTTGCATCAATAACGCCAGCTGTCTGCTCTAAGGAAAACTGGAAATGGAAGAAAGAGGCAGTGATCAAACAGAAGACATAGGAGACACCTAAGAATATTAATAGAGACCTGACTTATTCCCAAAAGCATTCTTTGACAATTCAAAGACATGAAACCTGCCAGTCAATTCAATCTTTCTATCCATGCAGCTGGTAAAACCCTATCAGCTGAAAAAGGAATGAAAAATTACATATTTCTTGAAGCAAAGAGATGATCAAAGGAAGTAATGCAGTTTTATGATACTATTTTAATAGTTTACACCAATCTTGAGTTATCCTTTTTAATTAAATCAAAAAGAACCGAGCTTTTTTTTAACCTAACATGAAGTTAAATACTATGCAACAGATACCCTGACACACTTATGCTTTAAATAGTGGGAAATTTTACTATTTTTTCACATATTTGAAAGTATTACTTTCATTATTCTAGTGTGGACTCAACTTCACCCAAACTGAAGAGGATAAACAGAGTAGTGTTAAGCAAACTCTTCTTGGTGAACTGAGGAATACCTCATCCAGTTTCAACTTAGAGCCTGTTAAAGAGGAGTTAGAATTTTAGCAAACTAAAAATCTGTCAAGTAGAAAATAGCAGGCAGTCCTCTCCAGCGATCTGTGGTCACCGGACACAATGCGAGCAAGTAACGCGCCCCTGATCGCAGCGGGAAGGCTCGCAGACATGACACGTTTAGTGCCAAAGTAAGGGCTCTAATTAGCGAAGGGTTCCGGTCTGGCAGTCAAGGGCTTAACCTTCGTTGGGAAATAATGAGTCAGACAATGTTTGAAGCCTCCATGTAAGATTTAGAGAAGAATGGGGGTGCTGAGAACTGCCTTAAATGTGCTAAACTGACAGACACAGGTGACCGAACAATGAACTGCACGCTTGGCAAAGGAGGAGAAAATACTTGGTACATGCTTACCTCCTCCAGAGCAGCGTTCCTCTTCAGTCCCTGAATTAAGATGAAACAAACTGATAGGCCATATTATTTGGTTGAGTTACTTTAAAGAAAGTAGAAGACTTGGTGGAGGATATGTATTTTCTGCAAATGTTTCTTAGACAACCAACTTTTAAGATAAGGGAATATCTGGGAACATCTCTGAAGATGCGAGGCAAATCTCAGTTTAAAGGCTAAAAAGTTCATTCAGTTCAGTTAAGTCGCTCAGTCGTGACCAACTCTTTGCAACCCCATGAATCACAGCACACCAGGCCTCCCTGTCCATCACCAACTCCTGGAGTTCACTCAAACTCATGTCCACAGAGTCGGTGATGCCATCCAGCCATCTCATTCTCTGTCATCCCCTTCTCCTCCCGCCCCCAATCGCTCCCAGCATCAGAGTCTTTTCCAGTGAGTCAACTTGTCGCATGAGGTGGCCAAAGTATTGGAGTTTCAGCTTTAGCATCAGTCCTTCCAGTGAACACCCAGGGTTGATCTCCTTTAGAATGGACTGGTTGGATCTCCTTGCAGTCCAAGGGATTCTCAAGCGTCTTCTCCAGCACCACAGTTTAAAAACATCAATTCTTCAGCAATCAGCTTTCTTCACAGTCCAACTCTCACATCCATACATGACCACGGGAAAAACCATAGCCTTGACTAGATGGACCTTGGTTGGCAAAGTAATGTCTCTGCTTTTTAATATACTATCAAGGTTGGTCATAACTTTCCTTCCGAGGAGTAAGCGTCTTTTAATTTCATGGCGGCAATCAGCATCCACAGTGATTTTGGAGCCCAAAAAATAAAGTCTGACACTACTTCCACTGTTTCCCCATCTATTTCCCATGAAGTGATGGGACCAGATGCCAGGATCTTTGTTTTCTGAATGTTGAGCTTCAAGCCAGCCTTTTCACTCTCCCCTTTCACTTTCCTCAAGAGGCTTTTGAGTTCCTCTTCACTTTCTGCCATAAGGGTGGTGTCATCTGCATATCTGAGGTTATTGATATTTCTCCCAGCAATCTTGATTCCAGCTTGTGCTTCTTCCAGCCCAGCGTTCCTCATGATGTACTCTGCATATAAGTTAAATAAGCAAGGTGACAATATACAGCCTTGATGTACTCCTTTTCCTATTTGGAACCAGTCTGTTGTTCCATGTCCAGTTCTAACTGTTGCTTCCTGACCTGCATACAGGTTTCTCAAGAGGCGGGTCAGGTAGTCTGGTATTCCCATCTCTTTCAGAATTTTCCAGTTTATTGTGATCCACACAGTCAAAGGCATTAGCAAACACAAATACTCTGTGATTAAACATGTACACCCATGGCAGATTCACGTCAATGTATGGCAAAACCAATATAATATTGTAAAGTAAAAAAATTAATTAATTAAAAAAATTCATATGAATTCTAAAAATAAAAAAATTAAATTACGGAAGGCCAAGCCAAGGACCCAAAGTCTACGCAAATTAGAACATTTCCTTCTTGTCTTCTAATCTAAAAAATTACTACAGCTCCCAAAAGTTTCTTGTACACATGATTTTTTAAATTCTTTTCCATTAGGGTTTATTACAGTATACTGAATATCCCTGTGTCATAAGTTGGACCTTGTTTTTTACCTGTCTTATATATGTAGTAGTTTGTATCTGCTAATCCCAAACTCCTAATTTATACCTGTCTCACTCCTTTCCTCCATTGGTAATGGTAAATTTGTTTTCTATCTGTGTGTCTCTTTCTGTTTCATAAATAAATTAATTTATGTCATATTTTAGATTTCATATATAAGGAATATCATATGGCATTTGTCACTTTGTGACTTACTTAGGCATATGTGATTTTTCACTCTTAACTGCACAAACTCTTTAAAGAGTAAAAATTATAGTACTTTGACTTTTTACTTCATGTAACTGAATCTGGGGGAAAATACTCATATCTGATTGTTTACCATAACAATATGCATTCTTTGATTAAGTAAACAACTATCAATCATTGTTTTTTCCTACTTCACCCGCTCAATGTTATACCCAAAATGTACTAAGTTGCTTCAGTCATGTTCAACTCTTTGCAACCCCATGCACTGTAGCCCACAGGGCTCTTCTGTCCATGGGATTTGCCAGCAACAATACTGGAATGGGTTGCCATTTCCTTCTCCAGGGGATCTTCCCAAGCCGGGGATCAAACCCGAGTCTCTTACATCCCCTGCATTTGCAGATGGATTCTTTACCACTAGCACCACATGAGAAGCCCTGTACATAAAATAGTTAAGCCTTTTAGGATGTTTTATAAACTGATATATATATATTTGAAAACTCATATATACTTACATATATATATTTACACACACCTACATATATATATCGGAGAAGGCGATGGCACCCCACTCCAGTACTCTTGCCTGGAAAATCCCATGGATGGAGGAGCCTGGTGAGCTGCAGTCCATGGGGTCGCAAAGAGTTGGACACAACTGAGCAACTTCACTTTCACATATATATATATATATAGTCTATGTTATATGAAAGCAAGTTACTCAATTTGAAAATCAATTGCTCATAGAGAGTGAAAGTAAACATTGTAGGGCAACACAAGGTTTCAGTTACATATTGAAGGCATATATATGTGTGAATATATACATATACTAACATTTCACTAGTGCTAATAATGCTGAGCTGTCTTCCAGTATTTGTTTAGAAGTTATAAAATCTCTCCACTCAATAATAGAATGCTAGTTAGGTATGCTAAAAGATGTCTCTTAAGAATTATAAGCCCTAAGTATGGTAACCCACTCCAGTATTCTTGCCTGGAGAATCCCAAGGATGGAGAAACCTGGTAGGCTACAGTCCACGGGGTCGCATAGAGTCGGACACGACTGAGCAATGGAATGGAACGGAAGTAAATAATGTAATAAACCACTAATAATAATCTTAAAGTCCAATAATTGGGGTTAAAATTTTTAAATGAGAGAACACTGCAAAACAAATAACTGGTATAGAACTGTATTACCTTTCTAAAGGGCAAAAAATGTGAATTCTGAAATATATCTGTCCCCATAGATTTCAACTTAACTAAGGGATTGAAAATTGTACATTTGTTTTCCCAGTCAAAACACTGAGAATCAGGGTTATTGTTTTCTCTAATAGAAATATTTCAAAATAGAATGCATGCATAGACTCCAGAGAGAACAAGAAAAATGCCAGACTTACATAAAGTTCTCCTTCTTTTTTCTTCCCTATCTGGACAGGGAACAATTTTCTCTTGGGGCAACATAGTAAAGGCTCTGATGAACCATGACTCCAGAAGAAACAAGCACAATTTATCTGCCTCATCTCTTGTCAGGTGAAGGGAGAATTATACTTGGTGAATGTTCAGAAGCACCCTGAGCCTTCTATCAGACCCCTCAGTGTTCAAAGATCTCATGGAACAGAAGTTCAGTTTAACCAGAATATTGGGGAAATGACTTGGTGATTTTAAAAGTTACACTAAGATTAAAAATCAATTGCTTGTAGGGAGTAAATATAAACATTAAAGAGAGCTTTCCTGGTGGCTCAGATGGTAAAATAAAATCTGCTTGCAATGCAGGAGACGCTGGTTCAATCCCATTCCCTGGAGAAGGGAATGGCTACCCACACCTGTAGAATCCCAGGGACAGAGGAGCCTCATTGGCTATAGACCACGGAGTCGCAAAGAGTTGGACATGACTGAGTGACTAACACTTTCACTTCCACACCTTTGATAGATGCAAGCTACATTTTTTGGAAGAAAGTTACTAAATTTGAAAATCAACTGCTGCTTGTGGGGAGTAAATATAAACATTAAGAGCACCACAAGGTTTCATTAGCTCATAGATACAAAACTGGCTGTTAAAACTTTATACTGTACATTTTGTTTGCCAACAAGCTTACCTGGAAAATATAAAGTACTCCTATTTGTGACCAAAGAAGGTGATAGTTGTTATTACCTTCTACAGCCTGCATTGCTTTGTTTATTAACTATATATATTACCTGAAAATTAATTAGTTCAGTTCAGTGCAGTCGCTCAGTCGTGTCCAACTCTTTGCGACCCCATGGACTGCAGCCTACCAGGCTTCTCCGTCCATGGGATTCTCCAGGCAAGAATACTGGAGTGGGTTACCGTTTCCTTCTCCAGGGGATCTTCCCGACCCAGGGATCGAACCTGGGTCTTCCGCATTGGAGGCAGACGCTTTAACCTCTGAGCCACCAAGGAAGCAAAAATTAATTAAGTACATATTAATTAATATAACTTTTATTAGTATAATATTATCACATATTTTATCATGATTTGTCTTCTCTGCTAGAATATGAGCCCTACTCTGGTGGAGACAGTCATAGCTGTTCACCAAGTGCTGGCGTACTCCATAAAAGTTGTGGAATGAATAATTAAAATATAAAAGTGAAAATTAAAAGAAGGAAAATAATTCCATTGAAGACATGTTGAAATACAACAAAATCAGATAATAATTTTTAAAAATCATCTCCAGAAAGAGTTAATCTGATCTCATTAAAGAAAAAGTACCATACAAGTACCAGGGTCTCCAGCATCACTCTCAGCGGGAGAAAGCCTTCCTCATGGTGGACAATTCTTAACACAGGGGTCTCTCCTCCCTGCAGACCTTGGCTCCAGTTCACCACTCTCAGGGTAGTAATCCCATACCTGGCTCTGGTACTTTCCATCTGAACCGATTCTACCATAAAATTTATACTGCCACTTATTCAAGGGAATAAACATGGATTAAATGTTTAGCCCCAAGGTCCTGGAAGGATATTTGAATAAGAGTTGAAGCCAAAAAATTAGACATGGATTGAAACTATAAAGATTTCTGTGTTCTCTCAGCTTATTCAGGCTTGTATTTTGAGGTAACCACTGCAAAGTACAACTGCAGATTTTGGTTCAATCACAACTTGATCATTAAATATAATTTAAATATGAGCTATAACTTTCCTGAAACATAAGAACAAGTCAAAATATTTGGTAAACTATAGATAACAATTGAGTATATTAGACAACTTAGGAAAGATTGTGATGAATTTTGTGATGAGTAAAATTGAATCCCTTTTTCCTAATTACAACACTTCTCCATCTCAACATATACTTACTACAACCCCCAGCCACAGCCTCAGTGTCACTACTAAAGAAAGTAATGCCTTGAAGACATCAATGACTTCCTACTTAACAAATCTTCTCAATGATTCTTTGGCCAGCATTTCATAATTTGTATTGCCTTAGTTTAGGTAACCTTCCACAATCCCAGATATTTTCCTGCTTTTACAAAGATCTGAGACATTTAAGAGCACTCCTCCCTGAAGTTAGCCAATTGGGCTAAGTTTTCTCTTCTGTTCTTTTGATTTCCATTGACAACTCACACATTATTATAATATCACCTACTAGAGAGTATGTTTTCTTTGAAGTTATAATTTTGATGCTCAATCAGCATTTGTTGAATGAGTGAACCCTATTCTAACTATCATCAAAATTGTCATGTTTGTCACATGGAATTATGAGATGTTGCTTAAAAATATGCCAAAAGAAAAAGTTAATAAATATTAAATCTTAACAACCAAAGAATACGTAAGCTTACATAAATACTTACACAAAGTAAGAAATCACCTAATATACTTCCCGTTAAGGGAAGACGGTTCCCATCCTCCAAACCCCCATAAAAACAAACAGTGGAGTTGCAAAGGTGAGTGGTTCAGCCTTGCTATCCTTGCCACTGCCTCCCATGATTCTTCTTTTTCTGCTTACTTGCTCATTGAGGCTAGAAAGTGAAAGTGAAAGTCACTCAGTTGTGTCCA
Source organism: Moschus berezovskii (assembly GCF_049115385.1). Lineage (NCBI taxonomy): Eukaryota > Metazoa > Chordata > Mammalia > Artiodactyla > Moschidae > Moschus > Moschus berezovskii. Next base: position 13,931,153 of record NC_142467.1, read on the forward strand.
ACTCTTTGCCACCCCAGGGACTGACTATGCAGTCCATGGAATTCTCCAGGCCAGAATACTGGAGTGGGTAGCCTTTCCCTTCTCCAGGGGATCTTCCCAACCCAGGAGTGGAACCCACCTAGAGGCTGGTGTCAAATAACACAACACATTCCTGAATATTCACTGTGAGACTAGAAGAAACAACAGGCATATCTCAGGAGACCCTGGATTTAGATCCATTTAGATCCATTAGTGGAGAAGGCAATGGCAAGCCACTCCAGTACTCTTGCCTAGAAAATCCCATGGACGGAGGAGCCTGGTAGGCTGCAGTCCGTGGGGTCGCTAAGGGTCGGACAAGACTGAGCGACTTCACTTTCACTTTTCACTTTCACACATTGGAGAAGGAAATGGCAACCCACTCCAGTGTTCTTGCCTGGAGAATCCCAGGGATGGGGGACCCTGGTGGGCTTCTGTCTATGGGGTCACACAGAGTCGGACACGACTGAAGTGACGCAGCAGCAGCAGCAGAAGCAGATCCATTAGATCCATTTAGATCTGTCTTAGATCCATTCCTGCAGACCTCCAACCCTATTTACCTACAGAACACTTTGAGCCCTTCCTCAAAAAGCTATTCTAAACAAGGTTTTCCCATTTTTTTCAAAAGTTTAAAAAATGTCTCTATCTTGCATTCTAAATAACTCATCTTAATGATTCTTCTTTTTATTGGCCAAGCCATTCCCTTCAATTCCCACAGTCACCATATTAATCTGCTAGCTTCATAGCAGATTTGAAGTAAACATGTTTTTTATATGCTGAATCATACCTCAAAAAATTCACCTGTTGAAGTCTTTATCCCTTCATATATTTAAAGGACTCATGACTAAGTCAGACTCAATGAGATGACTCCTCCCTGTTTTAATATTAACTGTTTGGGATCTTAACTACAGCTGCAAAATCCCTTCACTGTGATTCAATCGAATAACTAGGGGAATGTATGTATGTACACAGGGACCAGAAATCTTAAGGACCATCTTAGAGCTCAGTCTACTACTTTAATATTTTTGGTTTTCCTTTTAAGGAGGATAGAGTAAAAGAGAGTTGAAGGGGATAGAGAAGGTCTCTGTTTCTCAACAAATCCATTTGTTTTGTGGAAATACACACAAAAAATGAAAGTTATGACACAAGAGGAATAGTCTAAAATTTTAAGTAGCAGGAAAAACAGAAATAGAAAAGTAGAACAAAGAGGAGAGTCTGGGTTTTTAGTTTTAATTTTGAATTTTCCTCTTTGTTTGTTTTTTAGCAAATCAAGTGACCAATCTGGAACCTTAAGTCAAAATGTTGTTTAAAAGAAAGTTTACCTTTGAAAAAGAGAATTCAATTATATCTAAATTTCGAGTATAGGTCAAGCTCTATCTATGCTTTCTTAGAAAATAAAAAAGGAAAGCCAAAGAAATTTTCCCTAAAAATCCAAATCCAATATTTGTTTATGGAAATTCTGATTATCTTAGATATTTTCTTGTTAAAAGTATATCTTGTTAAATGTCTCAGCTATACAATATATTTTAAAAGAGAGAATGAGTAAAATGAACCATTTCTAGTCTCTTAAGAAATAAAGCTGTTATAAAATTTTTCTCTGGATTAGTGATATAAAAGTGAAGCATTGCCCTCTAGAGGATTAAAAGAGCTTTCTAGACCAGGCAACTATTTCATAATAATGTAACGTTGCTATATACATACTGTCCTGCTAATTTCAGGTTTATGTTCTTCTGTGGGACACAGAAAAGAAACAGAAAATAGCTTTGATGTAGGGAGTGCTAAAAAAAATTTTTAACAAGCTTAGAATTTCTCAAGAGTTTGGTAAACTCTAATATTTGGTACATTACTTTATAAAATTTTGACCAATGTATTTGCACTGTAATCATGAAATAAAGGTCTGAGAAAACGGAGAATTTTTAGTTTTCTTAAAATGTGTAGATTTAAATCTAATAAAGTCTGGTAGACTTTTAACCAGCTACTAAAGCAACAGAACCATGTGTATGTACCATACATATGATCTTAAATTATAAAGTGACTACAAAACTGACCCATATAATTTTTCTACCATATTCAACCTTAATATTTAGGAGGTTTAAAAGCAAGTGAAAAAATAGAAGAGAATGTAAAATTTAAATAGCTATTTTGGCAATCCATGTCAAGAATTTCCCTATTATCAGAAGCATTTTTAGCCTAATCACATTCCCCCAAGAGTCAAAATCAGAAGCCAGAGCAAGTTGTTTAAACATTTGGGTCTCTGCCTTTAACATAATTAATCGGTTATTCTCAAATTATTCTCCCCAAATGGGCACGTCTCATCCATGTTTCTGCCAGAACAGACTTCCCCTTATCTTTCTGTTAGCGTTTCATACAAGCCTAAACAATTCCAGGCTTTAAAAATGAAGAAGGGAAGCGGAAAAGGAAAGAAGAAAGGAAGAAAGAGAGAGGGAGGGAGAGGGAAGAAGAGAAGAAAAGGTAACTAACAAAACTGTTGGCTCTTTACGTTTCCTTCTTCAATTTTATAACTATTTCTTTCAACTTACATCTCTCCAGCGTTGGCAACAGTGAAGGTCTGGTTGCTTCAGTCTGCTTCCTAAAATGAGAGATAACAGCCTGCCAGTGCAGGAGACTTAAGAGATGTGGGTTTGATCTCCAGGTCAGGAAGATCCCCTTGAGAAGGAAATGGCAACCCACTCCAGTATTCATGCCTGGAGAATCCTATGGACAGAGTAACATGGCGGGCTATGGTCCATAGGGTCGCAAAGAGTCAAATATGACTGCAGTGACTTTGCACAAAACCAAGCCTAACACAAAGGGATGAAAGCAAAATACAGCATTATAGACATATTCTATATCTTATTAATACAAGACTCTTGTAGAAAATACACAGAACATTTTACAATGGGGTCTAAACTCACTATATGATGTACAAAGTTTCTTACTGTAACATGACACATTTCTTCCTCAACAAATACCTGGCAGCTATCTCACACAATTTTTATAGATGTGTGTCCCTTTTCCATCTGCACTTCCCAGGTGGCAATAGTGGTAAGGAAACCACTTGCCAATGCAGGAGACTCAAGAGACTAGGATTCGATACCTGGGTTGGGAAGAGCCGTTGGAGGAGGGCATGGCAACTCACTCCAGTATTCTTGCCTGGAGGATCCCATGGACAGAGGAGCCTGGCAGGCTGCAGTCCATAGGGTCACACAGAGTCAGATACAAATAAAGAAATCTAGCACACATGCGCGCTCTTCTTTCTGTCTTACTCCAGAGTTCCATGGTATATTTATAAATGTCTAATATTTATAGACCTACGAATATGTCACAAAACAGCAGAATGAAGGGTTTTAATGAACTATAGAGGGAAACTGCCAACAGAAGTTTCTGGTTTGCCTCTCTCTGTGGAATTTTCACAAGCGAAGGATTCAGTTCAGTTGCTCAGTCATGTCTGACTCTTTGCGACCCCATGGACTGCAGCACGCCAGGCTTCCCTGTCCATCACCAAATCCCGGAGCTTATTCAAACTCATGTCTGTCGAGTCAGTGATGCCATCCAACCATCTCATCCTCTGTAGTCCCCTTCTCCTCCCACCTTCAATCTTTCCCAGCATCATGGTTTTTTCCAGTGAGTCAGTTCTTCGCAACAGGAGGCCAAAGTATTGGAGTTTCAGCTTCAGCATCAGTCCTTCCAATGAATATTCAGAACTGATCTCCTTTAGGATGGACTGGTTGGATCTCCTTGCTGTCCAAGGGATTCTCAAGAGTCTTCTCCAATACCACAATTCAAAAGCATCAATTCTTTGGCACTCAGCTTTCTTTATAGTCCAACTCTCACACCCATGCTACTGGAAAAATCATAGCTTTGACTAGATGGACCTTTGTCAGCAAAGTAATGTCTCTGCTTTTTAATATGCTGTCTAGGTTGGACACACCTTTTCTTCCAAGGAGCAAGTGTCTTAATTTCATGGCTGAAGTCATCATCTGCTCCCTAGGTTGGTAATAGCTTTTCTTTCAAGGGGCAAGTGTCTTTTAATTTCATGGTTACAGTCATCACCTGCAGTGATTTTGGAACCCCAAAAAATAAAGTCTGTCACTGTTTCCATTGTTTCCCCATCTATTTGCCATGAAGTGATGGGACCAGATGCCATGATATTCATTTTTTGAATGTTGAATTTTAAGCCAACTTCTTCACTGTCCTCTTCCACTTTCATCAAGAGGCTCTTCACTTTCTCTATAAGGGTGGTATCATCTGTGTATCTGAGATTATTGGTATTTCTGCCAGCAATCTTGATCTCAGCTTGTGCTTCATCCAGCCGGCATTTCGCAGGATGTACTCTGCATATAAGTTAAATAAGCAGAATGACAATATATAGCCTTGATACATTCCTTTCCCAATTTGCAAACAGTCTATTGTTCATGTCCATTTCTAACTGCTGCTTCTTCACCTGCATACAGATTTCTCAGGAGGCAGGTAAGGTGGTCTGGTATTCCCATCTCTTTAAGAGTTTTTCACAGTTTGTTGTGATCTATACAGTTAAAGGTTTTGGTGTAATCAATACAGCATAAGTAGATGTTTTCTGTAATTCTCTTCCTTTTTTATGATCCAATGGATTAAACTACAGCAAAGGATTAAATTACTCTTTAGAACAGGATCTGGAAAACACAGTCTCTTTTTTACATCTTGAAATTCAACCATACTGTAAATTTTTCAGTTACTTGTTTGGAATGCAAAGATTCTTTGACTAGGGAGTAAGGATTCTTAGGACAGTAATTACTTGGAACCATGGAGTCCAAATTGGATAAGACTTATGATCATCTTGGTTTGTTTTCATCCTCTCTTCACCAGTAAGTTATCAGATGTGGTGGTACCATCACAGAAGAAATGAAACCTTTCTTGAATAATTCTTAGAACATCCCTTCCACTTTCTCCTGACATTTGCAGAAGTTGCTTACTATTCTAAACTTACAGTTAGCAAGCGTTTCACAAGTCCTTCTATTTTCTTATCAAACCAGTTGAGTCCAACTCCATCATTGCTCGATCTTCAACCTACCCCATCCTCTCCTCAAAACCTACCTGGTTAGCCCTAAATCCCTTCTTCTCACAACTCAGTCATCTCATCTTTGTCTACTGCCAAATAATTTGTCTTCACATATGGGATATAAAAATAACTCTCTCACTTAAGAAAATATCCTAAAGGAGATCAGTTCTGAATATTCATTGGAAGGACTGATGCTGAAGCTGAAATTCCAATACTTTGGCCTCCTGATGCGAAAAACTGACTCACTGGAAAAGACCCTGATGCTGGGGAAGATTGAAGGTGGGAGGAGAAGGGGATGACAGAGGATGAGATAGTTGGATGGCATCACTGACTCGATAGACATGAGTTTGAGTAAGCTCCGGGATTTGGTGATGGACAGGGAAGCCTGGCATACTGCAGTCCATGGGGTCGCAAAGAGTCGACACGACTGAGCAACTGAATCCTTCGCTTGCGAAAATTCCACAGAGAGAGGCAAACCCATGCCCGCCAGAGACGCTCAGAGGCTCCAACAAACCTTGTGCTCACCAGGACCCGGAGACGCCACAGAGACTGAACCAGAACTGTGCTTGGGTGTCTCCTAAGGAGGCACGGGTCAGCAGGGGCCTGCCGCAGGGGCAGGGGCTCTGGGTGCAGCAGACCTGGGTGTGGCATAAGCCCTCTTGGAGGAGGTCGCCATTAACCCACCATACAGCCGCCAGAACTTACATAGGACTGGGAAACAGACTCTTGGAGGGCACAAAGAAAACCTTGTGCACACCAGGACCCAGGGGAAAGGAGTAGTGACCCCACAAGAGACTGACCCAGACTTCCCCGTGAGCATCCAGGAGTCTCTGGTAGAGGTGTGGGTCACCGGTGGCCTGCTGCAGGGTTAGGGGCACTGAGTGTAGCAGTGTGTGTATGAGATCTTTTGAAGGAGGTTGTCATTATCTTCATTACCTCCACTGTGAAAGCGAAAGTGAAGTCGCTCAGTTGTGTCTGATTCTGCGACCCTTTGGACTATAGCCCACCAGGCTCCTCCATCTAGGGTATCTTCCAGGCAAGAATACTGGAGTGGGTTGCCATTTCCTTCTCCAGGAGATCTTCCCGACCCAGGGATTGAACCCGGGTCTCCTGCATTGTAGGCAGATGCTTTACCATCTGAGCCACCAGGGAAGTCTGGCCTCATGTCAAATAACAGAGAGGGAGCACAGTCCCACTCATTGGCAGAAAATTGGATTAAAGATTTACTGATCATGGCCCCGCCCATCAGAATAAGACCCAGTTTCCCCCTCAGTCTCTCCCATCAGGAAGCTTCTATAGGCCTCTTATCCTTCTCCATCAGAGGGCTGAAAAACTGAAAACCACAATCACAGAAACTAACCAATCTGATCACATGGACCACACCCTTGTCTAACTCAATGAAACTATGAATCATGCCATGTAGGGTCACCCAAGATGGATGAGTCATGGTGGAGAGTTCTGACAAAATGTAACCCACTGCAGAAGGGAATAGCAAACCACTTCAGGATTCTTGCCTTGAGAACTCCATGAACAGTTCAGTTCAGTCGCTCAGTCGTGTCCAACGCTTTGCAAACCCAAGGACTGCAGAACACCAGGCCTCCCTGTCCATCACCAAATCCCGGAGTCTACCCAAACTCACGTCCATTGAGTCAATGATGCCATCCAACCATCTCATCCTCTGTCATACCCTACTCTTCCTGCCTTGAATCTTTGCCAGCATCAAGGTCTTTTCAAATGAGTCAGCTTTTCACATCAGGTGGCCAAAGTACTGGAGTTTCAGCTTCAGCATCAGTCCTTCCAATGAACACCCAGGACTGATCTCCTTTAGAATAAACTGGTTGGATCTCCTTTCAGTCCAAGACTCTCGAGAGTCTTCTCCAACACCACAGTTCAAAAACATCAATTCTTTGGTGCTCAGATTTCTTCACAGTCCAACTCTCACATCCATACATGACCACTGGAAAAACCAAAGCCTTGGCTAGATGAACTTTTGTTAGCAAAGTGATGTCTCTGCTTTTGAATATGCTGTCTAGATTGGTCATAACTTTCCTTCCAAGGAGTAAGCATCTTTTAATTTCATGGTTGCAGTCGCCATCTGCAGTATGAAAAGGTAAAAGGATAGGGCACAGAAAATGAACTCCCCAGGTCAGTAAGTGCCCCACGTGCTACTGAAGATCAGTAGAGAAATAACTCCAGAAAGAATTAAGAGACAGAGCCAAAGCAAAAACAACACCCAGTTGTGGATGTGACTGGTGATGAAAGTAAAGTCGAAAGCTGTGTAAAGAGCAATATTGCATAGAAACCTGGAATGTTAGGTCCATGAATCAAGGCAAATTGGAAGTGGTCAAACAGGAGATGGCAAGAGTGAACATAGACATTTTAGGAATCAGCAAACTAAAATGGACTGGAATGGCTGAATTTAATTTAGATGACCATTATATCTACTACTGTGGGCAGGAATCCCTTAGAAGAAATAGAGTAGCCATCATAGTCAACAAAAGAGTACGAAATGCAGTATTTGGATGCAATCTCAAAACCAACAGAATGATCTCTACTCGTTTCCAAGGCAATGCATTCAGTATCACAGTAAACCAAGTTATGCCCCAACCAGTAATGCTGAAGAAGCTGAAGTTGAATGGTTCTATGAAGACCTACAAGACCTTCTAGACCTAACACCCAAAAAGATGTCCTTTTCATTATTGGGACTGGAATGCAAAAGTAGGAAGTCAAGAGATACCTGGAATAAGAGGCAAATTTGGCTTTGGAGTACAGAATGAAGTAGGGCAATGGCTAAGAGTTTTGCCAAGAGAACGCACTGGTCATAGCCACCACCCTCTTCCAACAACACAAGAGAAGATTCTGCATAAACACAGACATCACCAGATGGTCAATACTGAAATCAGGTTGATTATATTCTTTGAGCCAAAGATGGAGAAGCTCTATACAGTCAGTAAAAACAAGACCGGGAGCTGACTATGCCTCGGATCATGATCTCCTTATTGCCAAATTCATACTTAGATTGAAGAAAGTAGGGAAAACCACTAGACCATTCAGGTATGACCTAAATCAAATCCCTTAAACAGTGGAAGTGAGAAATAGATTCAAGGAATTAGATCTGATAGACAGAGTGCCTGAAGAACTATGGACAGAGGTTCATAACATTGTACAGGAGGCAGGGATCAAGACCATCCCCAAGAAAAAAAAAGGCAAAAAGGGTGTCTAAGGAGGCCTTACAAATAGCTGTGAAAAGAGAAGTGAAAGGTAAAGGAGAAAAGAAAGATATACCCATTTGAGTGCAAAGTTCCAAAGCATAGCAAGGAGAGATAAGAAAACCTTCCTCAGTGATCAATGCAAAGAAATAAAGGAAAACAATAGAATGGGAAAGACTAGAGATCTCTTCAAGAAAATTAGAGATACCAAGGGAATATTTCATGCAAAGATGGCACAATAAAGGACAGAAATGGTATGGACATAACAGAAGCAGAGATATTAAGAGAAGGTGGAAAGAATACACAGAAGAACTGTACAAAAAAGAGCTTCATGACCCAGATAATCACCATGGTGTAATCACTCACCTAGAACCAGATATCCTGGAATGTGAAGTCAAGCGGGCCTTAGGAAACATCACTACGAACAAAGCTAGTAGAGGTGATGGAATTCCAGTTGAGTTATTTCAAATCCTAAAAGATGATGCTGTGAAAGTGCTGCACTCAATATGCCAGCAAATTCGAAAAACTCAGCAGTGGCCATACGACTGGAAAAGTTCAGTTTTCATTCTAATCACAAAGAAAGTGAATGTCAAAGAATGCTCAAACTACCACACAGTTGCACTCATCTCACACGCTAGCAAAGTGATGCTCAAAATTCCACAAGCAAGGCTTCAACAGTATGTGAACCATGAGCTTCCAGATGTTCAAGCTGGATTTAGAAAAAGCAGAAGAACCAGATATCAAATTGCCTACATCCACTGGATCATCAAAAAAGCAAGAGAGTTCCAGAAAAACATGTACTTCTGCTTTATTGACTATGCCAAAGCCTTTGACTGTGTGGCTCACAACAAACTGTGGAAAATTCTTAAAGAGATGGGAATACCAGACCAGACCATCTGATCTGCGTCCTGAGAAATCCATATGCAGGTCAAGAGGCAACAGCTAGAACTGGACATGGAACAACAGACTGGTTCCAAATCGGGAAAGGGGTACATCAAGGCTGTATATTGTCACCCTGCTTATTTAACTTACATGCAGCATTCATCATGAGAAATTCTGGACTGGATGAAGCAAAAGCTGGAATCAGGATTGCTGGGAGAAATATCAATAAATTCAGATATGCAGATGACACCACCCTAATGGCAGAAAGTGAAGAACCAAAGAGCCTGTTGATGAAAGTGAAAGAGGAGAATGAAAAAGTTGGCTTAAAGCTCAACATTCAGAAAACTAAGATCATGCCATTTGGTCCCATCACTTCATGGCAAATAGATGGGGAAACAATGGAAACAGTGACAGACTTTATTTTGGGGGGCTCCAAAATCACTGCAGATGGTGGCTTCAGTCATGAAATTAAAAAACGCTTGCTTCTTGGAGGAAAAGTTATGACCAACCTAGACAGCATATTAAAAAACAGAGACATTACTTTGCCGACAAAGGTCCATCTAGTCAAAGCTATGGTTTTTCCAGTAGTCACATATGGATGTGAGAGTTGGACTATAAAGAAAGCTGAGCACTGAAGAATTGATGCTTTTGAACTGTGGTGTTGGAGAAGACTCTTGAGACTCCCTTGGACTGCAAGGAGATCCAACCAGTCCATCCTAAAGAAGATCAGTCCTGAATATTCATTAGACAGGCTGATGCTGAAGCTGAAACTTCAATACTTTAGCCACCTGATGCAAAGAACTGACTCATTTGGAAAGACATGATGCTGGGAAAGATTGAGGGAGGGAAGAGAAGGGGATGACAGAGGATGAGATGGTTGGATGGCATCATTGACTCATTGGAGATAAGTTTGAGTAAACTCCAGGAGTTGGTGATGGACAGGGATGCCTAGAGTGCTGCAGTCCATGGAGTCGCAAAGAGTCAGACAGGAATGAGCGACTGAATTGAACAGAAGAATTTTCCACAGTTTGTTGTGTTCCACACAGTCAAAGGCTTTGGGGTAGTCAATGAAGCAGAAGTAGATGCTTGTCTGGAATTCTCTTGCTTTATCTATGATCCACTATCCCCTACTGAGAACCAAATTATCTATTATTCCTGAACCATTTTAATAAGAGGTCACATTTACTGTGTAGCTACTGTGTGCCACACAGTAAGAGCTATAAAAGCACTTCTTTATATATGTTAACCAATCTTAATGGGATCATTATTATGAGCAGTTTAAAGACAAGAGAAACACGGACAGGTTAATGATTTACTTAAATTCACCTGGCAGAGCCAGGATTTAAACTCATTTAGTGACTAAACATTACTTTGCCAACCAAGGTCCGTCTAGTCAAGGCAATGGTTTTTCCCGTGGTCATGTATGGATGTGAGAGTTGGACTGTGAAGAAAGCTGATCACCGAAGAATCGATGCTTTTGAACTGTGGTGCTGGAGAAGACTCTTGAGAGTCCCTTATACTGCAAGGAGATCCAACCAGTCCATTCTAAAGGAGATCAATCCTGGATGTTCATTGGAGGGACTGATGCTAAAGCTGAAGCTGCAATACTTTGGCCACCTCATGCGACAAGTTGACTCACTGGAAAAGACTCTGATGCTGGGAAAGGTTGGGGGCGGGAGGAGAAGGGGACGACAGAGAATGAGATGGCTGGATGGCATCACCGACTCTGTGGACATGAGTTTGAGTGTACTCCGGAAGTTGGTGATGGACAGGGAGGCCTGGCGTGCTGTGATTCATGGGGTCGCGGAGAGTCGGACACGACTGAGCGACTGAACTGAACTGAACTGAACTGAGTGACTAAACACGGAGAAGGCAACGGCAAGCCACTCCAGTACTCTTGCCTAGAAAATACCATGGGTGGAGGAGCCTGGTATGCTGCAGTGCGTGGGGTCGCTAAGGGTCGGACACGACTGAGCGACTTCACTTTCACTTTTCACTTTCACACATTGGAGAAGGAAATGACAACCCACTCCAGTGTTCTTGCCTGGAGAATCCCAGGGAAGGGGGAGCCTGGTGGGCTTCCGTCTATGGGGTCACACAGAGTCAGACACGACTGAAGTGACTTAGCAGCAGTAGCAGTGACTAAACAACAACAACTGTGGCTGTAGGCCCCAACTACCCTGAAAAGTCTCCAAAAATGTGTGCTTAGATCCTAAAGATTCTGCACAGATTTCCCCATCTTGGCAAGCTAGTCTAAAATTCATACAGCACCATAATAATACTCTTTAGAATGACAATAAATATTTTAAATAAATGAAAAGAAACCCTAGTGAAATGAAACAGTTAGAAATTCTTTCAATATAAAAGAAGAAATATTTGAAATTGATAGACTGTCTACGAATATTCTTAATATAAGTTTCAAAACAGAGAAAGGATTCTTACACTTGGAACTTGAAGAACTCTGTCTTTTCAAGATGACTCTAAGTTCCTCTGCATTCTGTGGAAACCTTTTACATTCCTAAAGGTAAGTTTTTCCATTCTTGAAAATTTCTAAAAATTCAAATTGTAAAAGTAAAATAAGGAGCAAAAGAATGTGAAGGAACTTAACTTGGAATCAAAGCAGAAAACATCACCATTAATTACCAAAACAAAAATCTTAATTTTTGGAAAAACATGACATATCCATATAGGAAAAATACTATAAAATCCGAAGCTGCCATGTGACATAACTCTTCTGTTTACTTTTCCTAAAAAAATGTGTTTCATGGCACTGTCAAAGAGATTGATTTGAAAATGGCCCATCTGGTACTACATTGGGTAACTAAAATCCACATAAACTATTTAAAAATATAAATATAACTCATCCTTTATAAGAATTTGACTTTGGAAATTGCATTACTCTTAAATCTATCAACAGTAAAGAGTTTTCATTGATCTGAGGGTTTTAAGAGATCTGAAGTTTTACAATATGAGGCTCCAGTTTAATAAAAAGTAACAAATGTAAATTTTTTTAAACTGGAATTCACAACAAATTTTAGATTTTAAAAAAGCTGAAAAATACAACAAAAATGTCAAAACAATGAAGACAATATATTTTTATTATCTATCTATTGCCATGATACTTTTTTACGTATTTTTATTTTTTGCTGTATACCCTCTAATGACTCTTAAAATACCAATCATTTGAAACATCATGTCCTATGAAGACAGGAAATCTAATTTGGTCTTTTATTGCACATGTCAGTCTTTTAAAAAGCCCCCTCAAGTGAGGATCCTTAAAGTTTAAACTTCATTATTTTAACCATAAGTTCACCCCTATTTTTTTTTTAATTTTATTTATTTTTTTATGTTCAAGGTAAGTTTATTTAATGAAAATAAAATCCACACTGAACAGGATATTAATCCAATAGTAGAGTATCATTTCAGCAAAACATGACACATTCATATATTCATTTTCTTTTCTTAGATAAAGATTGTAAAAATCATCTCATACATAAAAATAATGATACAGAAAAAAGGGTTAATTATTCATGTATTATTGTGCAACGATTAAAATATTATTTACCTTTTCTTTTTCATGAGATAATTTTCCTAGCATATTGTAGAGAAAATTTTAATAATTAAATTCACTTAATTAAATTACCCCCAAAGATAATTTTTTTTGGGGGGGAATATAGCAAAGATTTTATGTTATTTTTACATGGCATTTTTCTTTCTATTTATTTTTTCAAAAACAATTTTAGGAATCTTTACTTAAAAACAACCTTATCTTTTTTTTTTTTTGAGGTAATTTTTTTTTCTTTTTTTTTTAGGATTTATTTATTTATTTATTTGCATTACAATAGTTTAATATGAACAATCAGAACTAATTAACAGTATAACAATATTTTACAACTGAAATAATTAAAATAAACTATAAAATTACTACATAAAACAGGTCTGATCTAGCTTATTTAGTTTCTATAATCTCTTCAGTGCTGCAAAACCATTTATTTCTTTTTTTTTTTTTCATGTTTTAATAAACACTTCGTCTTTTTGTATTGCTTTCTTTTTCATCACAATAATAGAAATATAACACCATATATCACTGTAAAACACATTTCCACATAAATGCTGATAAGCACAAAATATTTTTCATCATTTACATTTTAACTGTAATAATATATGGCAGGATTAAAGCTGCATCCATTATGTGTCTAACTAACCTTGCTGTAATGAATTTTTAAATGTAATGGTTTCTGTCGCAAAGTAAAATCGTACATAATGTCTAGTGACACAATACGCTGGTGGATGGGTGGTTTTGGAAGATGGAAATGCAACTTCATTTTTAATTAGATTTATAAACTTCACCACCTCCACCTCCAGCCAGCTTCCCAACCCTCCCTCCCACCACCATTATTTATTTATTTATTATTTTTTTTTAAATGAGGCTTTTAATTAATGTTTGACAGAGCTGATTCAGGTTGAATAGACTAAATTTCTTTAAACAAACTTACTTATACTCCAGAGTCCTTTAAAAACTTAATAGCATTTATACATTGAAGGTATTTGATTTTCTTGTAACTAGCACTTCAAATGCAACAAGCATTTGAAGCAACAAGCATTTGACCCATCAAGTAAAACTTTCTACAGCTCATAACTTTTATAAATAAAATAAATTAAATGTACAGTGAATAAGTTCTCTGAAATATTTCAATATTTCTGCAGGTTTAGTAACATCATAAAATACATTTCAACTAAAATTCACAAATCTAAAAACCTGTTAGGCATTTTTAGGCGTTTTAAGTTGGAAATGAAAACCAATGTTACTTCGTAATATGCCAATTACAAATAGTACTTCAAATAGCAAATACTACAGTTTGTCCCAAACTTTAAAAACTATTCATGAACTCAACACTGAACTATTGATGGCTATGAGAATTGTTTCCTAGCCTTTTTGAAAATTTCAACCCATTTACGTTTAAGGTAATTATTGATAAGTACGATCCCGTAGCCATTTCCTTTATTGCTTTGGGTTCAAGTTTATACACTCTTTCTGTGTTTCCTGTCTATAGAAGATCCTTTAGCATTTGTGGGAGAGCTGGTTTGGTGATGCTGAATTCCCTCAGCTTTTGCTTGTCTTTAAAGCTTTTGATTTCTCCTTCATATTTGAATGAGATCCTTGCTGGGTATAGTAATCTGGGATGTAGGGTATTTTCTTTCATCACTTTAAGTATGTCTTGCCACTCCCTTCTGGCCTGAAGAGTTTCTGTTGAAAGATCAGCTGTTATCCTTATGGGAATCCCCTTATGTGTTATTTGCTGCTTTTCCCTTGCTGCTTTTAATATTTGTTCTTTGTGTTTGATCTTTGTTAATTTGATTAATATGTGTCTTGGAGTATTTCGCCTTGGGTTTATCCTGTTGGGGACTCTCTGGGTTTCTTGGACTTGGGTGATTATTTCTTTCCCCATTTTAGGGAAGTTTTCAACTATTATCTCCTCAAGTATTCTCTCATGGTCTTTCTTTTTGTCTTCTTCTTCTGGGACTCCTATGATTCGAATGTTGGAGCATTTAACATTGTCCCAGAGGTCTCTAATATTGTCCTCATTTCTTTTAAGTCGTTTTTCTTTTTTCCTCTCTGTTTCATTTATTTCTACAATTCTATCTTCTAGTTCCCTAATCCTGTCTTCTCCCTCTGTTATTCTACTGTTTGTTCCCTCCAGAGTGTTTCTGATCTCATCTATTGCATTATTCATTGTATATTGACTCTTTTTTATTTCTTCTAAGTCCTTATTAAATCTTTCTTCCATCTTCTCAATCCTTTTCTCCAGGTTATTTATCTGTAACTCCATTTTGTTTTCAAGATTTTGAATCATTTTCACCATCAAAATTTGAAATTCTTTATCAGGTAAATTCCCTATATCTTCTTCTTTTGTTTGTGTTGGTGGGCAATTATCTTGTTCCTTTACTTGCTGGGTATTTCTCTGCCTCTTCATCTTGCTTATATTGCTTTGCTTGGGGTGGCCTTTCCCTCTTCTTGCAGTTTGTGGAGTTCTCTTTATTATGTAGTTTCTTCGCTGTGTGTGGGGTTGGACGGGTGACTTGTCCGGGTTCCCTGGTTAGGGAAGCATGTGTCGGTGTTCTGTTGGGTGGAGCTGGATTTCTTCTCTCTCCTTTAGAAGACAATGGGCTGCTTTTCTGGGAGCCTGATGACCTCTGCCAGTATTCAGAAGTTGTTTTGTGGACTTTACTCCGCATTCAAATGTTCTTTTGATGAATTTGTGGGGGAGAAAGTGGTCTCGCCGTCTTATCCCTCCGCCATCTTGTTTCTTCCTCCCCAGAACACTGGATTCTTATATTCCACTTGGTCGTGGAGTATCTCTTCCCAGCTGCTCCAGCAAGGTGCAGCCGCTGTACCTTACCTTGGACGAGGGGTATCTCCTCAAGGCCGCCCCTCCTGCTTTGAATGTGGATCAGCTCCTCTCGGCCCTCCGGTGCCCAAGCAGCCACCGCCTCCTGGACGTGGAACAGCTCCTCTCGGCCACCACCCTAACCCTGGGCACGGGGTAGCTTCTCTCAGCCACGATTCTGCACGTGGTCGGTTGCGCTGGAGCCGGGCGTCTCTCGCGTCTACGCCGCCGGAGCCGCAAAAACAACCTTATCTTAAAATGGAGTAACTTTGGTTTTACGAGCAGCAAGCAAAGTACAGAAGCAAAAGTGCATTACAGGAGCATTAAGTTCTACATTAGGTCACAGCGTCTAATCTGAAATCACACCCATAATATCATTTTTCAGGATATCTGGGAAATAGTTATTTCCCAGGATGTCTGAACCATAGCTACTCTATTTTGACTTTTAATTGTAAAAAAGAAAAAAAAAAATTTTTTTTTAATAGCCAAAGCAGATTTCACCATTAATGACGTCAGTGTTTTTCTAGGTATGAGAAGATGCAAGAATTGGAACTCATAAAACCTTTTTCTGAAAAGATCTAACTATCTGAAGGCCTGTTCTGCCAGTTGTTTTTTTTTTTTTTTTCAGAGCACAGAGTGCCTCATTCCTGATTTTCACCCTGAACTTCTTTCAGGGGGTGTTGAAGGTCAGCAGCTTGCAATGGTCATGATGTAATCTTTGTAGAGGCAGCTGGCAAGTACCAACTTCCAGTCAGCAGGGTCCCTTCATAGTCACATATCTGACCATGTGACACCATTTCATGGCCATTGTGTCCTGCGGTGCTGGGAAGGCTCATTCCCAGGTCTAAGGAAGTGATGGGTCACTCAGTGTGCTAAAATTGGACCAGGCCTTGCAAGTAGCAAAAGTCTCTGGACCACTGTCTTACTAGCCTCCTGGTCCAGGAAAATATTTCCTCTTGTTGCTTTTTCCCATACCCAGAGTCACATTATTACAATTATTGATCTCATATGGAACTGTCAGTTCAGCATTATATCACAGGCTCAGTGAAACAAGTGACATAGAAAATAACATAGCCATCAGTTCAGTTCAGTTCAGTTCAGTCGCTCAGTCGTGTCCAACTCTCCGCGACCCCATGAATCACAGCACGCCAGGCCTCCCTGTCCATCACCAACTCCCGGAGTACACTCAAACTCATGTCCACACAGTCGGTGATGCCATCCAGCCATCTCATTCTCTGTCGTCCCCTTCTCCTCCCGCCCCCAACCTTTCCCAGCATCAGAGTCTTTTCCAGTGAGTCAACTCGTCACATGAGGTGGCCAAAGTATTGCAGCTTCAGCTTTAGCATCAGTCCCTCCAGTGAACATCCAGGATTGATCTCCTTTAGAATGGACTGGTTGGATCTCCTTGCAGTATAAGGGACTCTTAAGAGTCTTCTCCAACACCACAGTTCAAAAGCATCAATTCTTCGGCAATCAGCTTTCTTCACAGTCCAACTCTCACATCCATACATGACCACGGGAAAAACCATTGCCTTGACTAGACGGACCTTGGTTGGCAAAGTAATGTCTCTGCTTTTTAATATACTATCAAGGTTGGTCATAACTTTCCTTCCAAGGAGCAAGCGTCTTTTAATTTCATGGCTGCAGTCAGCATCTGCAGTGATTTTGGAGCCCAAAAAAATAAAGTCTGACACTGTTTCCACTGTTTTTCCATCTATTTCCCATGAAGTGATGGGACCAGATGCCATAGCTAGCAGTTATTAGTAAAATAAGAATTATAAGTCAAGAACTTTCATTAGATAAAGCCTGGTACACCCCAAGTCACCTGACTTCATTCGATAAATGATTATAGTCTGGTGTTAATCTCCTGGTTGTACGTTATGGAGCATCCGACCTTTATCTGAAGATTGGTTACTGAGATAAGCCTTAGAAACTAACCTAGAGTGTCCTTTTTAATAACTTAATTAAATCTTTTAGCAGTATCACATAACAAGGAACTGTCTCAGCAGTGAGCCTTAGTAAACACTAGACATTAACAAAACTAGAAACTTAATTTAACAATTTACAAAACTTAACATTTCACCCTATTTTGGACATAAGTTGTCAAATGGCTTTGAAATATATATACATTTTATTGAAATATAATAATGACTACACATAGCTTCTTACTATGATTGTGATTTTTAACTAAGATGTTCCCTTCAAGTCCTTCAGACGAACTTCTTCTTGCCTTAAGAATTCAATTCCAGATTCAAGTTTTTCGTACTAAATCATTTCCGTTTCCATTTCATGGGAAACTTTAAAGCATAATATAGTCTGATCATTGACGTCCTACCAGGCTAAATTTTCCAATTCTCATCCTGAAAGGAAAAGCAAATGTGGACCTTTTTACTTCTCCTTTTAAAAGCATGATAGAGCTTTGAAACAAAAAAGTCTCTGAATTACAGCTCTTTATACTTACTGCAGAAAAGGCACTTGTCATATGTTGTGTTATATTCCAATAACGGTACCAGTGGAAATAGACAAAGAAATGTGTCTAAGTTTAACTTTTCTGTAAGCATCAATTTCCTGAAATAGTTATGCAAAGAGCTTTATCAACTGTAGTTCAGAATAAACTGCTGCTACTGCTAAGTCACTTCAGTCGTGTCCTACTCTGTGCAACCCCATAGACGGCAGTCCCCCAGGCTCCCCTGTCCCTGGGATTCTCCAGGCAAGAACACTGGAGTGGGTTGCCATTTCCTTCTCCAATGTGTGAAAGTGAAAAGTGAAAGCGAAGTCGCTCAGTCATGTCTGACTTGTAGCGACCCCATGGACTGCAGCCTACCAGGCTCCTCCGTCCATAGGATTTTCTAGGCAAGAGTACCGGAGTGGCTTGCCATTGCCTTCTCCGTCAGAATAAACTATTACCCACAAATTTGTTTAGAGGTCTTGAATACATTGTTATCATCAGTTTAATTTTAGATTTATTTTATGATTATTAAATTTTGTATCATTTTATTTGTACTCAGTAACCAACGTTCCTTTCAAATAACTCACCTCTTCATTTTTAAGTGAAAATTATACATACATTTATTTAAGGCAAAAAATATGAAATTTAATTATCATTGAAAATGTCACTTAAAATTCTAATTTTTCAGTTTTAATGGAAGACTAAAATATCCATGCCCAGATGTCTACTTCTCATTCCTTCTAATATACACTTCTCATTCCTTCTAATATGTAACCACCAAAAATAGGTAAAAAAACATTTTTATAAAGGGAAAACAACTCTGAGATAAGTGCCACTTGATTAAAGTTCAGGTAATACATTATTTCTGTGTAAAAATTAAAATTGTGACTTTAGCTGTTTAACTTCACACTTGTAATAACACCTAGAATAGTTTTATGTCAGAAGGAAAGACATCTGAAGTCAGACAGACAAAATTTCTCTCAATATCTAAAAATTTTCGTATCAACAAGGACAATTAAGCACAAGTGATAACTTAGAAATTAAAGGAATATTAAATAAACAGTTTAAGAAAATGAAGGAATGAATCAAAATTCTATTTGAAACACACACATTTTAAATAATTATACAAGAAATAAAATTAGGATTACTCAGTTTTAATTACAAGAAAAATGTAATGGTCAGATACAAGAATGTTGTGTTTTTGTACATAGTATTCCTCATTACTTTTTCATTTCTACATATTTATTACACACTCAATACTTAACTTTTTAGTTATACTAAGCAAAGTAAATGACTGTGGTATTCCTTTATTTACCATGTGGTTAATGTAATGAATAAAATGTGCTCTGGGTGCACAAAACCAGATTCAAATATTTAATCTGCAGTTGCCAAAACTATTTAAAGTTATTTTTATCAAAAAGTGTACAAGTTGGGTAGGACTTTCTTTTTGTCTACTAGAAATTTTGTGTTCATTAGTTTTCACTAATGAAATTTGCAGAGCTCTAAAGCATCTGGTAATTGGAGCCAAGTTTCACAACTCACATCATCAGTACACAAATATTGACATTAGCTGTCCATCTCATCTGACTTGTGAAATTCTTCTATTCCTGTCTTCCATGGTACCATGATACAGACTTGTAAAATCTGTCTTGATATTTTTGCCCTTATCATATAAAAAATCAAATGAGTCACACTTTGCTGCCAGATCAACAGAATAACAGATCTCTTGGTAAATATCATAGATATTTTCCCCAGAAAAACTCTAAATAAAAAATAGACTATTTATATTATCTATAACAGCATTTTTTTTACTATTATCTATAACAGCTTTTTTTACTTACTATAAATCAGTACACATAAGGTCTACTCTATAAATGTGATCCCAATGTTGTTTTCTAGTCTAAAAAAATCCTTATAAAATTCTATGACCCTGAAGTTTTCCTGTAACATTAAGTTCTCAATTTCTTATAACACATGAATTTATTATTTGCAATTTAAGTAGGATAAATACTCTTTGCAACTTTGCAAAGCACTAGAAATGAATGGGCTCTGAAAAGCACAAATCATAAAAGAGAAAATTAGCAAACTAAATATCCTCTGTTATAAAATGTAGCACAAGAACAAAGTATTTGCAAGAAAGGCACTCTAATATCACCACTCCTTTCCTCCTTATTTCTCCTGTCTTTCCCAAATGTCCACAAGGCAACAAAGAAATGATGACCAATATTTCTTTTCCATGGTGTTGGAGAAGACTCTTGAGAGTCCCTTATACTGCAAGGAGATCCAACCAGTCCATTCTAAAGGAGATCAATCCTGGATGTTCATTGGAGGGACTGATGCTAAAGCTGAAACTGCAATACTTTGGCCACCTCATGCGACGAGTTGACTCACTGGAAAAGACTCTGATGCTGGGAAAGGTTGGGGGCTGGAGGAGAAGGGGACGACGGAGAATGAGATGGCTGGATGGCATCACCGACTCTGTGGACATGAGTTTGAGTGTACTCTGGGAGTTGGTGATGGACAGGGAGGCCTGGCGTGCTGTGATTCATGGGGTCACGGAGAGTCGGACACGACTGAGCGACTGAACTGAACTGAACTGAACATTAACCTTATTCACTCTCAACAGTGTATTCAGGGTCTTCCCTGGTGATCCAGTAGCTAAGACTGCACTCCCAATGCAGGGGGCCCAGATTTCATCCCTGGTGAACGGTAACCCACTCCAGTATTCTTGCCTGGAGAATCCCATGGACGGAGAAGCCTGGTAGGCTACAGTCCACGGGGTCGCAAAGAGTCGGACACGACTGAGCGATGGAACGGAACGGAACTGAAGGAACTAAACCCCACATGCTGCAACTAAGAGCTCAAATGCCACAACTAAAGGTCTAGCATGCTGCAAATAACACCCAGCACAGCCAAATAAATCGATAAATATTTTAATAAAAAGAAAAAAAACAGTGTATACAGTAAAGGATTTATCACTCTGTAAGTGGCTGATCACAAGGACCTGAAGAAAGTGTCCACAGCCTCAAATTTGTCCCCATAATTTGCTCAATAATATCCACATACCAGAACAACCCTGCAATGCCTTTGTTTCCTTCAAGTAGAACTGTTATCTTAAAATAATTAAAATAACCCTGCCCTATACTTTTAGAGGAGAAAATCAATGACTAAATGCTATTAGGATAAAAGAAGTTAATAAAATAATTAAGAATTCAATGAGCTCCTATGATGACTGCTGCTGCTACTGCTAAGTCACTTCAGTCGTGTCCGACTCTGTGTGACTCCATAGACGGAAGCCCACCAGGCTCCCCCTTCCCTGGGATTCTCCAGGCAAGAACACTGGAGTGGGTTGCCATTTCCTTCTCCAATGTGTGAAAGTGAAAAGTGAAAGTGAAGTCGCTCAGTCGTGTCTGACCCTATGATGACAAGTGATACTTAATGCTTGAAATACCATGAATACATCTAATACTTTATGATGTATCATACTTTGTTTATCATTAGCTCTCATTTGTTTATTATGAACAGTATATGAGGTTGGGAGGTCCAAGTTTACCACAGTTTACCAGTAAAGATGGGCTTCCCTGGTGGCTCGGATGGTAGAGAATCTGCCTGAAATGGAGGAGACTCAGGTTTGATCCCTGGGTTGGGAAGATCCCTCGGAGAAGAGAATGGCTACCCACTCCAATATTTTTGCCTGGCGAATTCCACGGACAGAGGAACCTGAAAGGTTATGGTCCAAGCAGTGATAGAGTCAGACATGACTGGGCAACTAACACTTTCACTTCACAAGTAAGGAAACTGAAGATTAGAGAACTTAAGCAACTTACTTAAGGTCACACAGCTAGGAAGTAACAGAAGAGACATGGAAGCCAAACTTGTTAACGATGCTTTCAGGACTATTTCTACCATCAATGAATCCATATCCTTAGATTTAATTTTCGTTTCGTTTCGTTCCGTCGCTCAGTCGTGTCCGACTCTATGCGACCCTATGGACTGTAGCCTACCAGGCTTCTCCGTCCATGGGATTCTCCAGGCAAGAATACTGGAGTGGGTTACCATGTCCTCCTCCAGGGCGTCTTCCCGACCCAGGGATCGAACCCATGTCTTCCGCATTGGAGGCAGACGCTTTAACCTCTGAGCCACCAGGGAAAGTATTTATCACTAAAAACGTTCTCAATAAAGGACCCATTATGTGCTTATACTATGCTGAACACCATGATCAAATTTTTACCATTTCTGTAAAAGGAAGCACCGTCTGATAAACTCCCCTAAAATTTTTGAAATTCCATTTGTATTACTTCTATCATAGCTATTTTTTTAACTTTATTTTGCAATGAGGAAAGCTATTAATATAAAGGAATGCTTTGGTCTTCTCTGGCAGTCAAGAAGCTCTATTTTACTGCTAACATTGAAGGCTGATGCTAATATAGTTATAACAGTATGTTATTTAGAAAGGAACTAAGGCTTCTATTTTGGACTAGAACTAGAAACTGTGCACACTGTAATGCAAAATCAGTAACAGTGAGAAATCTATTTAGGATTTTCCTCTGTAGTTTGAAAGCTAAGGCTGAAAATATCTATTCTTCCAGCCCCTAAAATTATACCCAATTAAATAAAGGTTGGTAGTTGGGAATTACCAACCAACCTCCTCTGGATAATATGTGAACTTTAAAAAGTATATATTTTTAAAAGAGTATATTCCATCATATGGAGAAACATATATGGAAAAAGAGAATCTGAGAGAGAATCAGAAGGAGCAGAAGCAAGAGGAGAAGAAGGAGGAAGAGGAGAAGTAGCAGCTGCAGCAGGAACCCGCTGTGCCTCTCTGTTCCCTCACTTCCTTCTCAACCCTTTATAATCTGACTTCTGCTCACAAGACCACAGAATATTGTCTACATCAAATAAACTCACTACATCAAGCTTTACTCAGTAGCTTGTTCTCTGTCCTTATCCCACTTGAGCCATCAGCAGCATGGGACATGTTTAATTTCTCTATTTCTTAAAACTATCCTCTTGGTTTCTAAGATTCTCTTCCCATTGATGTTTTCCCTGATGCTCCTTTCACTTCCATTTACCACCTTAAATGTTCATGTCACCCAGAGAAGATGAAGGTTTCTCATCTTTTTTAATCC
Source organism: Moschus berezovskii (assembly GCF_049115385.1). Classification (NCBI taxonomy): domain Eukaryota; kingdom Metazoa; phylum Chordata; class Mammalia; order Artiodactyla; family Moschidae; genus Moschus; species Moschus berezovskii. The sequence goes on from NC_142467.1 coordinate 13,954,267, forward strand.
CAGAATAAAGCTCAAAACTATTTTAGGTACAGAAATACAAAGCATCCAACAAACTAAAATCACAATGTCTGGCAGTTGATGAAAAATTACCAGGCAGAAAAATAAACAGAAAAGTACAAGCCATAAAGCAGAGAAAAATTAATCATCAAAACCAACCCCAAAATGACACAAATGGTAGATTTAAGAGGCAAAGACATTTCAACAGTTACCATCACTATATTCTGTTCATAAAGAAACTAGAGGAAAATTGAGCATGCTATGTTTAAATGTAAAAAACATAATACCAATCCCAAATCAAACTTCTAGATGTGAAAACTACAAATATCTCAAGGAAAAATACGCTGAATAGGACTAAAACCAGATTGGAAACTGCAGAAGAAAATAGCAAAGTAAAAATCTGGAGATATGCAATAGAAACTACTCAAAATGAAACACAAAGAGAAAAAAAGACTGAAAAAAGTGCATAGGGTATCAGTAAGCTATGAGGCAACTTCAAATAGCCAATATGTATGTAATTCAGTTCAGTTCAGTTCAGTTCAGTCGCTCAGTCGTGTCCGACTCTCCGCGACCCCATGAATCACAGCACACCAGGCCTCCCTGTCCATCACCAACTCCCGAAGTTCACTCAAACTCATGTCCACAGAGTCGGTGATGCCATCCAGCCATCTCATTCTCTGTCGTCCCCTTCTCCTCCCGCCCCCAACCTTTCCCAGCATCAGAGTCTTTTCCAGTGAGTCAACTCTTCTCATGAGGTGGCCAAAGTATTGCAGTTTCAGCTTTAGCATCAGTCCTTCCAATGAACAACCAGGATTGATCTCCTTTAGAATGGACTGGTTGGATCTCCTTGCAGTCCAAGGGACTCTCAAGAGTCTTCTCCAACACCACAGTTCAAAAGCATCAATTCTTCGACGATCAGCTTTCTTCACAGTCCAACTTAGAGTTGCTAAAAAAGAAGAGACAGGAAGATAGAAAAATACTTTAAGAAATAAAGGCTGAAATGTTTCCAAATTTGATGAAAACTATAAACTCATAGATCTAAGAAATTCAACAAACCCCAAGCAGAAGAAACCTGAAGAAATTACACACAAGCACATCAAAACCAAGTTACTTAAAACTGATGACAAAGAGAACATATTTAAAGCAGCCAGAAGTATAACTTTTTAACAACAGTATGTTTTCCTGTGGTCATATTTTTTTTAAAACCAATATACACTCTTTCTGTAACTTTTCCAGTTAGGATCAATATTTTATTTTTAAGCTAGAATATGATATATACATATAAATACATAAAATCTATGTAACTATAGATTATATACATATGTATAACATAAATTACATATATATAAAATTCAGAAGCAGTGCTAGGAATACTTTGAGTCAAGAGAAGTTCCTCCGAAATAAAATTTAAGGAGGCACTTACCAGACCCTGAAAGGGACTGCTTCCTTAAATTTTCACCTAGGATCCTTTCTTGCCTCTCCCTAGACCTAGCCTTGTTCTACAGCAGTCATCAGAGAAACCCCTCTTAAAGAGTTTTACTCTACTACAAGCAACTGTATTCCAATAAAATGGGCAACCTGGAAGAAATAGACAAATTCTTTAAAAAGCACAGCCTTCCAAGACTGAACCAGGAAGAAGTATAAAATATGAACAGACCAATTACAAGCACTGAAACTGAAACTGTAATCAAGAAACTTCCCAACAAACAAAAGCACAAGGTCAGATGGTTTCACAAGCAAATTCTATCAAAATTTCAGAGAACTAACACTTATCCTGCTCAAACTGTTCCAAAACATTGCACAGGGAGGAGAACTTCCAAACCCATTCTGTGAAGCCACCATTACCCTGATACAAAAATCAGACAAAAATATCACACGCAAAAAAAGAAAATTACAGGCCAATATCACTGATGAACACAGATGCAAAACTCCTTAACAAAGTTCTAGCAAACAGAATCCAACAACACATTTAGAGAATCATAGCAGCATGATCAAGAGGGCTTTACCCCAAGGATGTAAGGATTCTTCAATAAATGCAAATCAATCAATGTGATACACCATATTAATGAATTGAAAGATAAAAATCATATGATTATCTCCATAGATACAAAGATTTTGACAAAATTAAACATGCATTTATGATAAAAAAAAATTCTCCAGAAAATTAACGTAGAAAGAACCTACCTCAACATAATAAAAGCTGTATACAACAAACTCAGAGCAATCACTATCCTCAACAGCAAAAACTGGAAGCACTTCCTCTAAGATTGGAAACAAGACAAGGGTGTCCACTCTCCCCACTATTATTCAATATAGTTTTGGAAGTCCTAGCCATGACAAACAGAGAAGAAAAAGAAATAAAAGGAATCCAGATTGGAAAAGAAGTAAAACTCTGTTTGCAGATGACATGATACTATACATGGAAAACCGTAAAAACACCACCAAAAAAAAACTACTAGAGCTAATCAATGAATTTAGTAGCCACAGGATATAAAATTAACACATAGAAATCCCTTGCCTTCCTATACATTAAAAATGAAAAATCAGAAAGAGAAATTACGGAAACAATCCCATTCACCACTGCAACAAAAAAAAATAAAATACCTAGGAACAAATCTCTCTAAACAGACAAAAGACATGCATGCAGAAAACTATAAGATACTGATGAAAGAAATCAAAGATGATAGCAGATGGAGAGATATACCATGTTCTTGGATTGGGAGAATCAATATTACTACCCAAAGCAATCTACAGATTCAGTTTAATCTCTATGAAATTACCAATGGCATTTTTCACAGACCTAAAATTTTAAAATTTCACAATTTGTATGGAAACACAAAAGACCTCGAATAGCCAAAGCAATCTTGAGAAAGAATAATGGAGCTTGAGGAATCAACCTCCATGACTTCAAATTATACTACAAAGCTACAGCCATTAAGACAGCATGGAACCAGCACAAAAATAGAATTATGGACCAATGGAAAAAGATAGAAAGCCCAGAGATAAACTCACACCCCTACGGTCACCTTATCTTTGACAAAGGAGGCAAAAATATACAATGGAGAAAAGACAGCCACTTCAATAAGTGGTGCTGGGAAAACTAGGGAATTATGTGTTAAAAAAAGAAAAAGAAATTATAACACTTTCTAACACCATACAGAAAAATAAACTCAAAATGGATTAAAGACTTAAATTTAAGGCCAGAAACTATAAAGCTCTTAGAGGAAAACATAAGCAGTATACTCTTTGACATAAACCACAGCAAGATTCTCTCTGACCCACCTCCTCAGTTCAGTTCAGTTCAGTCGCTCAGTCGTGTCCAACTCTTTGCGACCCCATGAATCACAGCATGCCAGGCCTCCCTGTCCATCACCAACTCCCGGAGTTCACTCAAACTCATATCCATCGAGTCGGTGATGCCATCCAGCCATCTCATTCTCTGTCGTCCCCTTCTCCTCCTGCCCCCAATCCCTCCCAGCATCAGAGTCTTTTCCAGTGAGTCAACTCTTCGCATGAGGCGGCCAAAGTATTGGAGCTTCAGCTTTAGCATTCTAGATTAATAGAAATAAAAATAAATAAATGGAACCTATAAAACTTAAAAGTTTTTGCACAGCAAAGGAAAGTATAAACAGGATGAAAAGACAACTCTCAGAATGGGAGAAATAACTGCAAATGAAGCAACTGACAAAAGGTTAATCTCCAAAATATAAGAAGCTCCTACAACTCAATATCAGAAAAACAAACAACCCAATCCAAAAAAAAAGGGGCAGAAGACCTAAACAGACATTTCTCCAAAAAGACATACAATTGGCAAATAAACATATGGAAAGATGCTCAACATTGCTCATGATTAGAGAAATGAAAATCAAAACTACAATGAGGTATCACCTCACACCAGCCAGAATGGCCATCACCAAAAAAATCTACAAACAATAAATGCTGGAGAGGATGTGGGGACAAGGGAACCCTCTCACATTGTTGGTGGAACTGTAAACTGATACAGCCATTATGGAAAACAGTATGGTGATTCCTTTAAAAACTAGGAATAAATCTACCACATGACCCAGCAATCCCACTACTGGGCATACACCATAAGAAAATCACAATTCTACAAGAAACATGTACCCCAATGTTCACTGCAGCAATATTTACAATAGCCAGGACATGGAGGCAACATAGACATCCACGGACAGATGAACGGATAAAGAAGTTGTGGTACATTTCTACAATGGAATATTTTTCAACTCTAAATAAAGAAGTGAATTTGAGTCAGTTGTAGTAAGCTGGGTGAACCTAGAGCCTGTTATACGGAGTGAAGTAAGTCAGAAAAACAAGTATCATATATTAACACACATATATGGAATCTAGAAAAATGGTACTGATAGGGACTTCCCTCGTGGTCGGTCCAGTGGTTAAGAATCCACCTGCCAATGCAGGAGACTCGGGTTCAATCCCTGGTCCAGGAGGATTCCACATGCCACTGGGCAACTAAGCCTGTGTGCCCTAGAGCCCATGCTCTGCAAGTAGAGAGTAGCTCCCACTTCCTGCAACTAGAGAAAGCCTGTGCGCAGCGACAAAGACCCAGCACAGCCAAAAATAAAAAAGTAGTAAACTTAAAAAAAAACACAATGGTACTGACAAACATAGTAGAGAACGAACTTGTGGACACAGCAGGGAAAGGTGAGGGTAAGACAAACTGACAAAGCAGCATTGACATAAATACACTATCATGTATAAAACAGATGGTTAGTGGAAAGTTGCTAAAGAACACGGGGAGTCCAGTCTGGCACTCTGTAATGCCCTAGAAGGGTGGGTGAGGGGAGGGAAAGGAGAGAAGAGGAAAGGTATATATATATATAAAATGATTCACATTGTTGTATGGCAGAACCCAACACAAAACTGTAAAGCAATTTTCCACCAATTAAAAAACAAATAAGTTTTTTAAAAGTATTCAAAAGAAGCAAAAAAAAAATTACTGATATACATTAGAACCTCATAAGAAACTAAAGATTCCTAAAAACTCACTTGTATCCTAGACTTTATATTTACCAGGAAATATTTAAAATTTACCTCATTTGTCAAAAAGCAAGCAAAAATTCAGTACTATTTAAATGTCTGAACCCCTTGGGAAGACAACACAAAACCCTTATTTTGGAAAGTTCATATCTAGCAAGAAAAGTTATCAAATGAACGCAACAATAAAAAATGGTCAATATTAAAGGGCTATGAACTAGGAGTTACACAGCCACTGGGAAGAGAGGGCCTACCACTAAAGATTGCAAAAAGGGTTCCAGGGAGAGTCTCTCTAGGAAGAACAGCTGTGGTGAGGGATGCAAACTCATGGCTCCAGACCAAATACAAGAAGAAGCAGCAGTGCACGCACAATGGTGACAAGTCAGCATGCAGGAAGAAGAGGGAGTGGTGGGAACTACGGCAAACTGGAGCATGGTCCAGAAGATCCAGTCACTCAGCTCAGCCAGTGGTTGCGTGTGGGGAGCAGGTTCACCATAGTCAGATATTCTAATTTTCCAGAGGTTGGAAACTGGCATTTTTGTGCAAAATTTCTGAACTGTAAAGTACTTGCCATTAATTCACACTTTTAAAAAACACCATGCAGGCCAAACAAAATACATATGTAGGCCAGATTCAGCACAAAAACCAGCTATTTTAAATCTCCACTTTTTATTTCTCTCTGAGCCCTGCACAAGAAATTTAGGAACTGAGGATCCAAGTATTCAGATTAATACAACTTCTCAAAACTATTGAAATGTTTTTAACTGTATTTTTTTTCTTAACTCTTGACTTTCCCAGGTTGGAGAATCTTGATACATGGAACCTTGATATATTTCATGGCCCTGTATATGGGTTTTCCCGTATTATGTCATGTGTTTCTTAAGGAACATTAATCTAGAAGTGTTTCCAATCTTAAACTATACTAAAAGAGTAAAGATATAAACACCCTATTACATATAAACACCCTATTAGAACATCCAACCAGAATTTATATTTGGATGATGTCAAAGCCCAAATGGTCAAAATGTTCTACTTTAAAATCTGCATTCTATTCATGAGATTACTTAAAAGTCCCTTTAAAAATGATAATCTCAACTGAATATTGAGAGAATTATAATGCAAACACAAAGAGAAAAACAGCCAAAGTTATCAGTTGTTTAAGAGCTAATGAGTGCCTTAGTTTTTTATTCTGTTGCTTCTCTTTCATGCATAAGAAAAATAAACAGATGGGATATTTATGAAATAAAAAAATCAAGTCATACTAAAATGAAGGATATCATTCTGTACACTCCAACTTAGGATACTACAGTGGAACGAAAAATCAAGAAATCTTTATTAAGTCCTGCATTTCATGATTCAGTTCAGTTCAGTTCAGTCGCTCAGTCGTGTCCGACTCTTTGAGACCCCATGAATCACAGCACACCAGGCCTCCCTGTCCATCACCAACTCCCGGAGTTCACTCAAACTCATGTCCATCGAGTCGGTGATGCCATCCAGCCATCTCATTCTCTATTGTCCCCTTCTCCTCCCGCCCCCAATCCCTCACAGCATCAGAGTCTTTTCCAGTGAGCCAACTCATCGCATGAGGTGGCCAAAGTATTGGAGTTTCAGCTTTAGCATCAGTCCCTCCAGTGAACACCCAGGATTGATCTCCTTTAGAATGGACTGGTTGGATCTCCTTGCAGCCCAAGGGACTCTCAAGAGTCTTCTCCAGCACCACAGTTCAAAAGCATCAATTCTTCGGCAATCAGCTTTCTTCACAGTCCAACTCTCACATCCATACATGACCACTGGAAAAACCATAGCCTTGTTACTTAGAATTCATCTGCATAAAGGACATGTTCACAATCCAGTAAGAATGAAAATACTGACCTTAAAAAGTTAAATGAAGGTAAATTAAATAGGAGATAATTAAACATATTCAAAACAAATTATTAAGAAATTAATTTATCACAGTTTGAACAGACCAATATGTGAATGACCTAAAAATGATCAGTATGCTTATTTTATGCTTAATCTGATATTTCAGAATTGAAATATTTTCAGAAACAAACTATGACAATATAACCAACTTTTCCATCATAACAAAATAAAAGAAAGCATTAAAAACAAACTACCACTGCTGCTTCTTGGATTTTTCTTTACAGATGTAGGGTGGAGGAAGACTGAAGAAAGTAAGAAGTTTCAGGGTCATGAAAACATATGACCCTGATGATATCTCTTGATAAAACAAAAATTTACCCATGTATGCTGGTTCAGTTCAGTTCAGTCTCTCAGTCATGTCCGACTCTTTGCAACCCCATGAACCGCAGCACACCAGGCCTCCCTGTCCATCACCAACTCCCAGAGTCCACCCAAACCCATGTCCATTGAGTCAGTGATGTTATCCAACCATCTCATCCTCTGTCATCCCCTTCTTCTGCCCTCAATCTTTCCCAGCATCAGGGTCTTTTCAAATGAGTCAGCTCTTCACATCAGGTGGCCAAAGTATCAGAGTTTCAGCTACAACATCAGTCCTACCAATGAACACTCAGGACTGATTTCCTTTAGGATGGACTGGTTGGATCTCCTTGCAGTCCAAGAGACTCTCAAGAGTCTTCTCCAACACCACAGTTCAAAAGCATCAGTTCTTCGGCACTCAGCTTTCTTTATAGTCCAACTCTCACATCTACCCATGATGACTGGAAAAACCATTGCCTTGACTAGATGGACCTTTGTTGACAAAGTAATGTCTCTGCTTTTTAATATGCTGTCTAGGTTGGTCATAACTTTCCTTCCAAGGAGTAAGCGTCTTTTAATTTCATGGCTGCAGTCACCATCTGCGGTGAAAAATAAAGTCTGACACTGTTTCCACTGTTTCCCCATCTATTTCCTATGAAGTGATGGGACCAAATGGCATGATCTTAGTTTTCTGAATGTTGACCTTTAAGCCAACTTTTTCACTCTCCTCTTTCACTTTCATCAAGAAGCTTTTGAGTTCCTCTTCACTTTCTGCCATAAGGGTGGTGTCATCTGCATATCTGAGGTTATTGATATTTCTCCCAACAATCTTGATTCCAGCTTGTGCTTCTTCCAGCCCAGCGTTCCTCATGATGTACTCTACATATAAGTTAAATAAGCTGCATAATTTATAATACATATAAATGTGTGCTGGTAAGATAGAATAAAATCTGAATGTAATTAGAGTATTTTCTACTTCCAGTGATAAGGAGGCAATGATGTCAGCCGGGCTCGGGCTGGGGGGTGTAGTGTGGTTCTGAATTTTTGGCAATACCTCTAGCTTACTCAGAAGACCACGAGTTCTTTAACAGCAGGAGCCAGCCTTCCCTGGTGGTTCAGTGGTAAAGAGTCCACTTGCCAATGCAGGAAAACGTGGGTTCCATCGCTGATCCGGGAAGATCCCACATGCTGTGGAGCAACTAAGCCCATGTGCCACAACTACCAAGCTTGTGCCCCAAAGCCTGAAAGCTGCAACTACTGAAGCCCCCAAGCCCTAGAGCCTATGCTCTGCAACACGAGAAGCCACTGCAATTAGAAGCGCACACACTGCAACTAGAGAGTAGCTCCAGATCTCTGCAACTAGAGAAAAGCTGGGTCAGCAACAAAGACCCAACACAGCCGTAAATAAATAAATAGCAGGATCCATGTCCATTTTATTCACTGTGACATACCCAGCACCTAGCACATGGCAGTACACAACTACTTTAATACGTAAGTGAAATAAGTAAGCATATTGTGTGCTGGCCAATAATTATACAAGAGTTAGTCACTCAGTTGTGTCCAACCCTCTTGTGACTCCAAGGACGGTAACCCACCTGGCTTCTCTGTCCATGGAATTCTCTGTAATTCTCTTTTTAATCATTATCAAATTTTTCTTACTCCTTCTTACTCAAAAAATTCTGGTTCAGGTAATTTATGAGAAACACTGATCAAAGAGAACACTGTCATTTAGTGAGCATTCATAAACATATTTTTAATTAATATTATTTAAGAGGCAAATGAAATTAGCATGTTTAAATTTCAGAGATGATCCTTCACTTAAATATCTTTTTAAAATAATTCATTTTATTAAATGCATTGTTTCTCTAAATTCTCAAATAGGTAACCAATATTTTTTAGCACAACATACAAATATGACTGCCATTCTAAGTAGACCAGCAGATTTGTGTTTCTTGAGAAGTAAGATAACTATAAACTATGCAAATTTCGACAGGAAAGCATAATAAAAAGAGTTGAGAAATAAGATTCTTGGAAATAATAACACAAATTTTTTAGCTCCTATATCTCTGTGTATGCTCCAAAAAATAAGAAATTATACAACCAGGCTAACGAAATAAAAATCACTTCAGAAAACAGAGAAATGCTAAAAAACATACAAGATTAGAAATGTTTAACAGAAAAGAAAAAAAAAAATGAACCATATAATAGAGCTATGAACTCCCTAACTGTTCTGAAAAATGTTCAAGCTATATTACAAAATAAATGTTCAAATATATATTTTAATATCCTCCCAGCACATTTCAGTATTTCCCTGAACCAATTTTATATACATGTAATTTATGTCCTTGTGTCAAACACCTGCATGTTATAAATATATTAGCACAAAAACCTATTTTGAGGATTTTATTAAATCAAAAGTATGTACTAGTACATTTCCATTCAGTTGAAGAAGTTAATACAAGAGTTGTTGGCTAGTTATGGTACAAAACTGAGCCAGGAAAAACATTCATATATTTATATACTGTAGCACCTGAAAATGTTTCATTTACACTGTGCCCAGAACCACAAAATTTATCAAATAAATTTTCAGACTCTTCCACCCAAGTAAAGGCTACATTTCCAAAGACACTGTAAGATTCATATTTTTAAAAGTAAGAATTAGCATTACATGATTATATCTAAAAACCATAAAAGAAGAAAAACAGTATTCTGTAAATGATGAAAAATAATGTACAAATGAATTTGTAAAACAAAGTATCGCACACAGAGATTGGGGAAATAATGATCCTAAGAACATTTTACACAAAAAATCAAGACTGCATATGATAAGATGAAAAACCAGGGGGGCTCGGGATTAAAACAAGTTTATATTATTACAGGGAGACAAACATGTTGGGAGAGCCTGAAATTTTCTATTTTAAATTGTTATTTATTTATACTACTTACAATCAGCCTTTTAATACAGCATGGAAAAATTATTAACACCTGAAAACCCAAATCAAGTCAGCCAGCACCCACAAGGATAGAGCCTAACTAAAAATTCACATTATTCACATATTTTAGTGGTTCACAACTAGGGGCAATTCTGCCCCCCAGGGACACGTGGCAATGTCTTGGAACATTTTTTTCGTTATTACAACTGAGAAGGAGGGAAGGTTGCACTACTGGTATTAGTGGGTAGTTAGGAATGCTGCTAAACATCTTCAATGTACAGGATAGAACTCTATAAAAAACTATCCAGTCTAAACTATTAATATTCATTGGAAGCACTGATGTTGAAGCTGAAGCTCCAATACTTTGGCCACTTGATGCGAAGAGCTGATTCATTAGAAAAGACCCTGATGCTGGGAAAGACTGAAGGCAGGAGAAGGGGATGACAGAGGATGAGATAGCAGGATGGCATCACTGACTTGATGGACATGAGTTTGAGCAGGCTCCGGGAGCTGGTGATGGACAGGGAGGCCTGGCTTGCTGTAGTCCATGGGGTTGCAAAGAGTCGGACTCAACTACTATACGACTGAATTGAACTGAAAATATCAATAACGCACAGACTGAGACACTCTGCTATACAGATAAATGATTTTGTTTAAGACCCCTTCCCTGGATCAGTCAGCTCTGCCCAGAAGAGCAAAGTCAAATAGAACAATGAATAGGGATCCCTATAAAGAATCCCTCAGAAAAGGTCCATGTGTTAGAAGACAATATGATTGGCCTGTCCAATTTGCTGAGAAAACACAGGCACTTTTTCTGTGGCCATCACTCAGTTGCCCCTCATACCTCTGTCCCACCTGTCCAGGACCTCTGTTTGGCTGACAGTTAATATGTCTGAATCTCCGTATGTCTTCCTTTTACATTTTATATTGTGGAAAATCCACACACACACAAAACTGAATAGAATAATATGATCATCACCCGGCTTTAACAAATACCAACAGACTTTCATATTGTGATCTTGTCATTTTCATTTTTGGTTCTACCACTCCTGCTTAGCAGTTTTGCATGGATTTTTAAAAGAAAATCTGAGACAACACACTGCTTCACCAATTCATATTTCACTTTCTTCCTACGTAATTAACCCCTGAAGAAAGATAGGATGAACCAGATACGATCAGTCTGGGAAATGGGCAACAATATCATCAGATTAGTTAAATAAAGTAAGGAATTAATGTGAGGGACCAGAGCAGAATTCCAGATCTAGATATAACAGGGCAAGTCTTCCATGGCTACAGGAAGTGAGCCAAGGGCTGCACACCAAAAGAGAGTAAAAAACAAAGGCACGTATGGTGGATGCAGTCAGACACGGATAGAATAGTTAGGACCTGCATGGCGAGTAAGGCGGCAGCGAGATGCCATCACACATTTGCCAAGGGTCTGCATCAGAAACGCTGAGAAGTCCTAATGTTCTTGCCAGCTCTAACAGTTGGATAGCTACCTGGAGTGATCTTATAAAGATTTTGGCATTCAAAAGAGGAAAACAAAAAATCCAAGATCGGTGAGGAATAGGGAAATGGTAGCACCTATGCCACAGAGTTGCTGCTGCTGCTAAGTCACTTCAGTCGTGTCCGACTCTCTGTGACCCCATAGACGGAAGCCCACCAGGCTCCCCCGTCCCTGGGATTCTCCAGGCAGGAACACTGGAGCGGGTTGCCATTTCCTTCTCCAATGTGTGAAAGTGAAAAGTGAAAGTGAAGTCTCTCAGTCGTGTCTGACTGGTAGCGACCCCACGGACTGCAGCCCACCAGGCTCCTCCGTCCATGGGATTTTCTAGGCTTGCCATTGGAGTGGCTTGCCATTGCCTTCTCCGATGCCACAGAGTTACCAAAGTAATAAAACCTGAAAAGGAAACTTAGCTTCCATGTAAATGGCAGGCATTACCTGAGGATCCAGAGACCAAAAGAAAGTCAAAAGTAGCATACGTTATCCTGGAGTCAAATGAAAGGCTGGCAGGCTCCTTGGCATTCTGCCTATTCTCTGCCAAATGTGGGTGGCCCTATATTCATAAAATACCAACAACATAGGAGCTTCGTGACATGCAAGTGTACCACGACGATGTCAAAACAAAAGAAGCCAAGATTCCAGCTCTATATTTATGGGAAGGATTTAAAATCACAGATTTAAATCAAAGATACTCAACTTACAGACATAGTGTCCAAAGGAAAGAACACGCATCCTGGCTTCTCTAGTTTCCAGTCTCCAAACAGTAGACTCTGTGTTCTTTTCAAAACACAAATCTGTTTATGTCACACCTTACTTAAAATCTTTCAGTGATTCCACCTTACCCTAGAATAAAGTCCAAAATCCTAACACATCCTAACATGGCCCTTGCCTAATTTTCCTCCTCCAGTGGTACAGCATTCTACCTTTCTCTGTCATACTAATCTTCTTTCAGTTCCTCTTCTTCTCTCAGATGAAAATCACTGTACACCTGTAATGCTCCTGGCACTGCGTTAAGCATTTTACATACATATTTCGTTTAATCCCCTCAAAACCTTGTGGGATAGGTGTAGTTATCATCTGCACAAGAGAGTAACTGCCTTGCCATGGAAGAGCCAAGTACGGTGCTTAATAAAAGGTACTACACCTCAACAAGTGCTTCCCTCGTAGCTTAGCTGTTAAAGAATCCACCTGCAATGCAGGAGACCCCAGGTCGATTCCTGGGTCAGGAAAATCCCCTGGAGAAGGGATAGGCTATCTAATCTGGTATTCTTGAGCTTCCCTGGTGGCTCAGACAGTAAAGAATCCACCTGCAATGTGGGAGACCTGGGTTCGATCCCTGGGTTCGATCCCTGGGTTGGGAAGATCCCCTGGAGGAGGGCATGGCAACCCATTCTAATATCCTTGCCTGGAGAATCCCCACTGCAGAGGAGTCTGGTGGGCTACAGTCCATGGGGTCACAAAGAGTCAGACACAAATAAGCGATTAAGCACAGCACAGCACAGCACATACTTCAACTAAAACCTTCTGCAAAAGAGACTTGTCAAAAATACAAGAAATTTATTTTTATATCACAAGCAAGACTTGCCTTAAAGTGTCTGGTCACATTTTTTAAAAATTAATTTAAATATAAAAATACAATAATGTTTCCACTAGGTCACAACTCTGATCATCTATAGCCGCCTATATAAGTTGGTAACAGCTGGAAAGCCTATTGTGAGACCCGTGAACTTTACAGCACAGGACAAGCAGAGTTATTAACACACTGCAGACACCAACAATCAAGTAAACCGTATCATGATAAATGATACATGGATATAATAGCCAGTGAAAAGTAGAAGCAAGTAGACAACCTAGAAAGAATAGACCACATCTTGTCTTTTTTTGGGTTCTTCTGCACACCATTCCAGTACTCTTGCCTGGGAAATCCCATGGACAGAGGAGCCTGGTAGGCTACAATCCATGGGGTCGCTAAGAGTCGGACACAACTGAGCAACTTCATTTTCACTTTTCATGCATTGGAGAAGGAAATGGCAACCCAATCCAGTGTTCTTGCCTGGAGAATCCCGGGGACAGAGGAGACTGGTGGGCTGCCGTCTATGGGGTCGCACAGAGTCAGACATGACTGAAGCGACTTAGCAGCAGCAGCAGCAACATACAGTGTAAAGGTGTTCACTTTGTTTTTGTTTTTGTTTTTCCTTTTTTTGTGAGGCCACATCACACAGCTTGCTGGATCTTCCTAGACCAGGAAGGGAACCACAGCCACGGCAGTGAAAACCCAGAATCCTTGCCACTACACACCAGGGAAGTCCTACGGGCACTCAGTTTTAATGAATAATAAAACAACATATTCAACAACGTGTCAGTGCACCACAGTTTAATATTTGAGATTCAAATACCATTTAAGTCAAGGAAGTCAGGCATTGTACAAATACTTTCATTGTAAATGAGTAAAGTAAAAGCTTTGAAATTTAAACTTCAGTTATTCTAAAAGACCTAAGTTGTCCTACGATATAGGCTAAATGAGGTGTCATTTAGCCTGTATCAATGTAACGGCCAGCCAGTTGTTAAAATTTTAAAGTATAATTTCTTTAAGAATTGAAAACTTACTGCACCAAACATAGGACTTGAGGATGCCTTATATTTCTTTTGCTTGTCTAATTGCCCTAGCTTGGTCCTTCAGTATAATGTTGAAGAGATGTGATTAGAGGGCACATCTTCAACTTGTTCCTAATCTTAGGGGTAAAGCTATCAGTCTTTAACCATTAAGTGAGACTTTAACATTGAATTTTTTATAGATGCTCTTTATCAGGTTTAGGAACTTCCTTTTATTCCTAATACACTGACTGCTTTTATCATAAAAATATATGTTTTTTTTAATGCTTTTTCTGTTTCGAGATTACCATGGGATTTTATTCTATTGTGCAGGCTCCTCTGTCCGTTGAATTCTCCAGGCAAGAATACTGGAGTGAGTTGCCAGGCCCTTCTCCAGGAGATCTTCCCAAGCCAGGGATCAAACTCTTCTGAGCCACCCAGAAAACCCCATTCTATTGTTACAATCTATTTTACTGGTTCTATGAGAGATGGGAATACCAGACCACCTTATCTGCCTCCTGAGAAACCTGTATGCAGATCAAGAAGCAACAGTTAAAACCAGACAGGGAACAACAGACTGGCTCCAAATTGGGAAAGAGTGCATCAAGAATGTATATTGTCACTCTGCTTATTTAACTTATATTCAGAGTACATCATGTGAAATGCCAGGCTGGATGAAGCACAAGCTGGAATCAAGATTGCCGGGAGAAATGTCAATAACCTCAGATATGCAGATGCAACCACCCTTATGGCAGAAAGTGAAGAGGAACTAAAGAGGCTCTTGATGAAGGTGAAAGAGGAGAATGAAAAAGCTGGCTTAAAATTCAACATTCAAAAAACTAAGATCATGCCATTTGGTCCCATCACTTCACGGCAAATAGATGGGAAAACAATGGAAACGGTGGCAGACTATTTTCCTGGGCTCCAAAATCACTGCAGATAGTGACAGCAGCCAAGAAATTAAAAGACGCTTACTCCTTGGAAGAAAAGCTATGACAAACCTAGAAAGCACATTAAAAAGCAGAGATATTACTTTGCCAACAAAGGTCTGTCTAGTCAAAGCTATTGTTTCTCCAGTAATCAAGGATGGATGTAAGAGTTGGACCATAAAGAAGGCTGAGTCCTGAAGAACTGATGTTTTTGAATTGTGGTGTTAGAGAAGACTCTTGAGAGTCCCTTGGACAGAAAGGAGATCCAACCAGTCCGTCCTAAAGGAAATCAGTCCTGAATATTCATTGGAAGGACTGATGCTAAAGCTGAAGCTCCAACAATTTGGCCACCTGATGCAAAGAGCTGACTCATTAGAAAAGA
The DNA here is from genome assembly GCF_049115385.1 of Moschus berezovskii. Taxonomy (NCBI): domain Eukaryota; kingdom Metazoa; phylum Chordata; class Mammalia; order Artiodactyla; family Moschidae; genus Moschus; species Moschus berezovskii. The sequence continues at coordinate 13,969,837 of NC_142467.1, forward strand.
CCCTGATGCTGGGAAAGATTGAAGGCAAGAGGAGAAGGGGACAACAGAGGATGACATGTTTGGATGGCATCACCGACTCAATGGACAGGAGTTTGAGCAAGCTGCTGGAGATGGCAAAGAACAGGGAAGCCTGATATGCTGCAGTCCATGGGGTCGCAAAGAGTCAGACACGACTAGTGGCTGAACAACAACATTTTATTGATTGGGTTTTGTATACTGAATCAACTTTGCATTCTTAGGATAAACCCCAGTTGATCATAGTATATAATTCTTTTCAAAAATTTTCTTGATTCTGTTTTTTAATATTTTGTTGTGAAATTTGGGGTTCTACATTCACAGAGATTTTGGTCTGTAGTTGTCTTTTCTTGTAATGTCTTCATCTGATTTTGGTATCAGAATAATATTGATTTCACAGAATGATTTAAGATGTTTTTCCTCCTTTTCTAGTTTTTGTAAAAGCAGAGTAATTAAAAAAAGATTTGTAAGATTTTATGTACTCATTAAGAATTCAGATTTTGAGTGAAGAAAGATAAAAAGATAATTATAGAAAGGATTTGCAGGAGTACAGACTTCTGCTTTGGGTCATTGTACAATAACTAGTATTGGACATATCAATTATAACACTGGGCAAAGTATATGACTACTTCTTTCATAAACTGGACAGCCTGTAGTACAAAAGGAAATAAGTCAGGTGAGCCTCTGGGGCTCTTTCTGCACCATGGTACAGTGAGGAGGCGCTCAAGTAGAAAGTATCATTCTCACTGAGCTGACACGGCAAAGGCTGGAGATTGGGGTATCGCAGCAACTGGAATTTATGGAGCAGGAGTCACAGAGGGGGGTTGTGGTGAGGAGGTGACATAGAAGTATGCACCGTAGTTTCCTTCAGGGCTTTGGCCACAGTCAGAACTGTGCATTTCAAGCTAAGACTCCATGAGAACTAGCGGACAGTAGCTACCAATAGTTGAATGGAAAAAAAACAGAGAAGTCACACAAAGTTAGAAAATGTTTAGGGCAAAGGGAATGGAAAGATCTTGTAAAGTTTCTCAGGTACTCGGTTGCAACTCCCAAAAGGATCTGCCTTAACAGTAAGAACCAAAACCCAACAGAAGAGACAAACCTTAGGACTAAGTTCAGTTCAGTCGCTCAGTCGTGTCCGACTCTCCGCGACCCCATGAATCACAGCACGCCAGGCCTCCCTATCCATCACCAACTCCCGGAGTACACTCAAACTCATGTCCACAGAGTCAGTGATGCCATCCAGCCATCTCATTCTCTGTCGTCCCCTTCTCCTCCCGCCCCCAACCTTTCCCAGCATCAGAGTCTTTTCCAGTGAGTCAACTCGTCGCATGAGGTGGCCAAAGTATTGGAGTTTCAGCTTTAGCATCAGTCCCTCCAATGAACATCCAGGATTGATCTCCTCTAGAATGGACTGGTTGGATCTCCTTGCAGTATAAGGGACTCTCGAGAGTCTTCTCCAGCACCACAGTTCAAAAGCATCGATTCTTCGGCGATCAGCCTTCTTCACAGTCCAACTCTCACATCCATACATGACCACGGGAAAAACCATTGCCTTGACTAGACAGACCTTGGTTGGCAAAGTAATGTCTCTGCTTTTTAATATCCTATCAAGGTTGGTCATAACTTTCCTTCCAAGGAGCAAGCGTCTTTTAATTTCATGGCTGCAATCAGCATCTGCAGTGATTTTGGAGCCCAAAAATACAAAGTCTGACACTGTTTCCACTGTTTTTCCATCTATTTCCCATGAAGTGATGGGACCAGATGCCATGATCTTTGTTTTCTGAATGTTGAGCTTCAAGCCAACCTTTCACTCTCCTCTTTCACTTTCATCAAGAGGCTTTTGAGTTCCTCTTCACTTTCTGCCATAAGGGTAGTGTCATCTGCATATCTGAGGTTATTGATATTTCTCCCAGCAATCTTGATTCCAGCTTGTGCTTCTTCCAGCCCAGCATTCCTCATGATGTACTCTGCATATAAGTTAAATAAGCAAGGTGACAATATACAACCTTGACGTACACCTTTTCCTATTTGGACCTACACTGCTGCTGCTGCTAAGTCACTTCAGTCGTATCCGACTCTGTGTGACCCCATAGACGGAAGCCCACCAGGCTCCCCCGTCCCTGGGATTCTCCAGGCAAGAACACTGGAGTGGGTTGCCATTTCCTTCTCCAATGTGTGAAAGTGAAAAGTGAAAGTGAAGTCGCTCAGTCGTGTCCGACCCTTAGCGACCCCACGGACTGCAGCCTACCAGCCTCCTCCATCCATGGGATTTTCTAGGCAAGAATACTGGAGTGGCTTGCCATTGCCTTCTCCGTTGGACCTACACTAACAAACCATTATTCTATTCTGACAGAACAAAAGGATCTTCCAACAATTTGTTTAATGGGAAAAACATTTTTTTTCTTTTTTTAATTGAAGTATAGTTAATTTATAATGCTGTGTTAGTTTCAGGTATACCGAGAAGTAATTCAGTTATGCATATATATGTATCTATTTTTTTCAGATTCTTTTGCCTTTAGGTTATTACAAAATATTGAGTATAGTTCCCTGTCCTATACAGTAGATCCCTGCTGTTTACCTGTTTTACATATAGTTGTATGTATATGTTAACCCAAAACTCCTAATTTTCCCCTCCCCCTTTACCCTTGGTAATCATATTTTCTACATCTATAATCAAATTTTCTATATCTGTAATCATATTTTCGACATCTATTTCTGTTTTGTATATAAGTTAATTTGTAGCCATATTTTTAGATTCCACATATAAGTGATGTCATGTGATATCTGTCTTTCTCTGTCTGACTTACTTCACTCAGCAGGACTATCTCTAGGTCCATCCATGTTCCTGCAAATGGCATTATTTTGTTCTTTTTTATGACTCAGTAATATTCCATTGTATATATGTACCACACATCTTCTTTATCCATTCATCTGTCAGCAGACATTTAGGTTGCTTCCATGTCTTAAATATTGTAAACAGTGCTTAAATGAACACTGGGGTGTATGTGTCTTTTCAAATTGTGGTTTTCTTCAAATACATGTCCAGGAATGGCCTTGGAGGATCATATGGCAGCTCTGTTTTTAGGTTTTTTAAGATGTCTCTATACTGTTCTCCACGACAGCTGTGCCAGTTTACATTCCCACCAACAGTGTAGGAGGGTTCCTTTTCTCCACACCCTCTCCAGCATTTATTATTTGTAATCTTATAGCAATTTAACTAGAAAATTTAATGTGTCAGGAAAAACAAATTTGACACCTAAAGGACAATAATGTAATACAAAAACGTAATACCGAATCCTTACACCCTACCATTGACAATGTCCACTATCAAATAAAAAGACGCTGTATTTGAAAAAGGCAAGAAAACCTGGCCCATATCAAGAGAGAAAAGAAGCAACAGAAAATATCCAGATGTTGAGAGTAGCAGAAAATACTTTATAAATATACTCAAATACTTAAAAAAAAGAGAGAGACACACACACCATAAGTGAACAGATGGGGAAGTTCTGTGGGGAATTGAAAACTATTCTTAAAAAGTCTCAACCAAAAGTTCTGGAAATATAGATACACACACACAGTTGTTTAAGTCAGTCAGATAGCTGTAAAATTAAACACTGTAATATATTTTTAGATTACTGTTAAAATTCTTAAAGATTAAATCAAAGTCAAAAGTGACAGATTCAAATGAGTATGCTAATGTCTAAGTGCAAATTAAATTATAAATGTCTTTATGTAAAGGTCATTTTAAAGGCTAACAAACTAATATCAGAAATATAATATCCAAAAATAAAAAATGCCTCATCAAAATAAAATTTTAAATGCTGGCTAGCATAACTACTAGATATAGTTATGCTATACATAATAACTACTAGAAATTGACCAGTAGGAAGCAATTCAGGGTAAGAACTGTTGAAATGTTAACTATATATTTGTGTTATACATTCCTCATCAGAGGTATGAAAATGGTGGTAGAGACACCAATGTTGTATTATTTGGTATATTTAAATATCAAGTGGAGAATGAAATACTGATGTATGGCTCCTTGCCTAATTAAATTGTGATTTATGACACATTTATGTGCCATCATATATGTCAGGATAAGTGATCTCCTATTTTTTCAATGGCAAATCCAACTAAAAAGATTTTTTCCAAAATAAATATATAAACTTTTATGTAAGTGGAATCCCCATATAGCTATGAACAATATCAAATTAGTTCATTTAGTTATATATTAAATTACACATAAGATTACATAGTAATATAGAGATACTGCTTTGTTCCAGAAAATTTGGAAAACTTAGCAGTGGCCACAGGACTGGAAGAGGTCAGTCTTCATTCCATTCCCAAAGAAAGGCAATGCCAAAGAATGCTCAAACTACCACACAATTGCACTCATCTCACACACTAGTAAAGTCATGCTCAAAATTCTCCAAGCCAGGCTTCAGCAATATGCGAACCGTGAACTTCCAGATGTTCAAGCAGGTTTTAGAAAAGGCAGAGGCACCAGAGATCAAATAGCCAACATCCGCTGGATCATGGAGAAAGCAAGAGAGTTCCAGAAAAACATCTATTTCTGCTTCATTGACTACGCCAAAGCCTTTGACTGTGTGGATCACAAGAAACTGTGGAACATTCTGAAAGAGATGGGAATACCAGACCACCTGACCTGCCTCTTGAGAAACCTGTATGCAGGTCAGGAAGCAACAGTTAGAACTGGACATAGAACAACAGACTGGTTCCAAATAGGAAAAGGAGTACGTCAAGGCTGTATATTGTCACCTTGCTTATTTAACTTATATGCAGAGTACATCATGAGGAGTGCTGGGCTGGAAGAAGCACAAGTTGGAATCAAGATTGCCGGGAGAAATATCAATAACCTCAGATATGCAGATGACACTACCCTTATGTCAGAAAGTGAAGAGGAACTCAAAGGCCTCTTGATGAAAGTGAAAGAGGAGAGTGAAAAGGTTGGCTTGAAGCTCAACATTCAGAAAACGAAGATCATGGCATCTGGTCCCATCACTTCATGGGAAATAGATGGGGAAAAAGTGGAAACAGTGGCAGACTTTATTTTTGGGGACTCCAAATTCACTGCAGATGCTGATTGCAGCCATGAAATTAAAAGACGCTTACTCCTTGGAAGGAAAGTTATGACCAACCTAGATAGTATATTAAAAAGCAGAGACATTACTTTGCCAACCAAGGTCCGTCTAGTCAAGGCTATGGTTTTTCCCATGGTCATGTATGGATGTGAAAGTTGGACTGTGAAGAAAGCTGATCGCCAAAGAATTGATGCTTTTGAACTGTGGTGTTGGAGAAGACTCTTGAAAGTCCCTTGGACTGCAAGGAGATCCAGCCAGTCCATTCTAGAGGAGATCAATCCTGGGTGTTCATTGGAAGGACTGATGCTAAAGCTGAAACTCCAATACTTTGGCCACCTCATGCGACGAGTTGACTCACTGGAAAAGACTCTGATGCTGGGAGGGATTGGGAGCAGGAGGAGACGGGGAGGACAGAGAATGAGATGGCTGGATGGCATCACCGACTCGATGGACATGAGTTTGAGTGAACTATGGGAGTTGGTGATGGACAGGGAGGCCTGGTGTGCTGTGATTCATGGGGTCGCAAAGAGTTGGACACGACTGAGCGACTGAACTGAACTGAACTGAACTGACAGAGATATTGCTTTGTTCCAGCTAGAGTTTGATGAAACAATCTTATTCAAACTCTTCACATGTACGTTCAACAACAGCTTCTTCACTATTACCACAAGATTTCAAAATAGGTAGCTGAGAAATGGATAGACAACTCACCTTTATAAAGAATTTTGTTGATGAGGATTATGGAAGTATTTGCAAGAGAGGAATTCCACTAAGAAAGTTGTCATTGTGACCCATTCTGGAGAAGATGTGAGTGGTATCCTCACTTTACCCCAAGCCTAGATAGAGAGATTTGGGGGGAAAAAAGAAACTGGAAATTTCTCAGGTATTCCCTGAAGTCGGGGGACAAAGTGATCTATTGAATGACTTGTTCCTGAGAAAACTAAAGCAGATTATGACAGCAGAATAGACAGGGCTGAATCTGGGACGTAACTGCACTCTCCTCCAATGAATGACCGAAATGTGTGAATCCTGAAAACAAAATACAGAATTCATGGTAGGTATAAGAGTTGGACTATAAAGAAAGCTGAGCACCGAAAAACTGATGCTTTTGAACTGTGGTGTTGGAGAAGACTCTTGAGAATCCCTTGGACTGCAAGGACATCCAACCAGTTCATCCTAAAGGAGATCAGTCCTGGGTGCTCATTGGAAGGACTGATATTGAAGCTGAAACTCCAATACTTTGGCCACCTGATGCGAAGAGCTGACTCATTTGAAAAGACCCTGATGCTGGGGAAGATTGAGGGCAGGAGGAGAAGGGGACGACAGAGGATGAGATGGCTGAATGGCATCACCAACTCAATGACATGAGTTTGGGTGGACTCCGGGAATTGTTGATAGACAGGGAGGCCTGGCGTGCTGCAGTTCACGGGGTCACAAAGAATCGGACACAACTGAGAGACTGAACTGAACTGAACTGATGTTGGCTTGGAATCACTCAAACCAAGATCCTATCCAAAAGCAACACTTGCCCCCCTACTGCACTCTGTCCATAGGATCAGCTGCAGAAAACTAGAGGAAAGGAGGAGGGGAAGCAAACTGGCCTCTTCCCTCGTCTGCCCTATTCTGTCAGCATCTTCCAGCGATGACACGACTCTCAGCAGAAACAGCTGATCTTAAAGCAGTAGTGTGTGGCAGTTTCACTCTCCAAACCACCTTCCTTGTACCCCTCAGATAGGTGAGTACCAGATGGCCAGTGCCCCTCCCCAGAGTTGTTGGTCCAATCTCCACATTCCTACAGTCCCACAGTGACCCCCCTTCAGAGGTCTGACTCCCAGCTCAAGTTCCCTTCTCTAAGACTTTAAGATACCAACCTCTTCCCTTTTGTACCCCCTGATTTAAAGAGGTTACCTGTTCTCTAATACTTGGTCAATAATTATTTACATAAAATTCTTTAAAAATAATTGGTTTCGTTGTTCCTGCTTCCTGACTAGACTCTGACTGATTCATAATTTTCACTGTCTTCACTAAAACCTGATGCATAGCCCATGAACATGGCATTACAGAATATGACATTATCCCCAAGTTCATGTTCAGCAAGTGGTGACCACAGAGATCCACCTGGAATGATACAGGTGTAAATGGACAACATTCTGTAACCCCTTCGAGTACTGCCCAACTAAACGCTGGAAGCAGAGAATGGCCTCAGTACAACCTTCTCCTTTTGTTTTCCATGAAGACCTCTCCCACCAATCTTTTGACTTAAGACTCTTAGAAGTGAGACAGTCACCAGGCCCTATCTACTCTAAATCTTCAGTGGCAAATGTGAAGTTCTCTAAATGGGTCTCTTCAAGGCCCCATCACTTGATTTGAGGTACAGGCCAGGACCACTCTCCTCTCTGTGGAAAAGGTGAGAGAGGAAACGTTGACATTTCTATCCCTAGAAATATTCGATACAGGCCTTCATCTTTCAATCTTCAATATTCCTCAGCCTTTTTATACGTAGCATTTACAAGCCTTGATCCCTAGAGCCTCCTCTGAAACCTAAAGTCATAAAGAAAAGTTTTCACTTAAAATCCTATCTGTATTAGCTAGGGTATAAATTAATCTTCTATAACAATAGGTCCCCAAATGCAGCAACTCAGATAAGGTTGAGGTTTACTGCTCTCTCCTGTTAAGAGAGCAATAAACTTCTACCTTATGGAAGAATCAACTTCTACTTCATGGCAGGAGGGCTTGCTCCATGATGTCACCTAGGACCAGGACCCTTCCATCTCTTTTTTTTCAGACATCCCCTCAGAGTACTGCCCACACCTGCATAGTTGAAATTGGTTCACTATCGTGATGGTCGAAGTACAGCCTTCAGAAGAGCTGAATGAAATAGGGGGATCTGCATACACAATATTTTAAAGGCAAGACTCAGAAAGCATGTTTATAATTTGCACTCACATGCATAGGAAAAACTTGGACATGTAATCACATCTAGCTCGAACAAGGCTTGGACATGTAATCTCTGCCTTGGGGGCCATGTGCCCAGCTGGAAGTGAGAAAATTCTATTCCCAGACAGGAAAGACATTTGGGATAATTAGCTGATTCTGCTAATGATCACTTATAAATAAGTTCAAAATTCAAATAATACTAAAATGAAATTACTGAAAATTTTAACATGAAATGTTACATTCAGAACATACTTTTAGAACTAAAAAGTTTTATTTAAAAATTTAGTTCTAAAATATCTTAAACTTGCATAAATTATAATCTACCTTGATATTTAAGAAAATAATGTTGAGATCTACTACTGAAAACAACAAAAAAGATCCTCAGATGAGCCAGGACCTTTAGTGCAATGTTTTCAAACTCTGAACCATTTTACCAGAGCCAATAAAATTAAAACAATAAAAATAGCATAGTTTTCACTTCACCTCATTTTTTCAATCTACCTACCCTTACTTAAACAGGTAGGAAAATGCCGAGAGTGGGAGCCATGAGGAAAAATTCAAGAAAAGGGTACTGTTCATTCACAAACTAAATAACCAATTCCTCCAGTGACTATAAAGAGACCATGTATTAAGTACTACAAAGCACCACCTCTAATATTTATAGAAAGAGTGAAAGTCCTAAAAACTACCAGCTAACAGGCTATTTTTGGCTAAACTATACTGTGTCAGCTTTATTCCATACAGGCTTAACATATGTTAAGATGTGTTCAGAAAAACAAATCAGTTCAACATGAACTAATATTCAGGCGGCAACCACAGATCAATTAAAGCCAACTTCTGACTTCCTTGACAGGAAATCCCTCCTATGTTAATAAATGAGTTTGGACTATCAGAGTATTAGTGACTATGGTAACCCTAGTCACTTTTTCAAAAAGCTAATTCCAAAGTTTCCAGATGTCCTCTGACTATAGATAGTTGCGAATTGCACGATAACTAAACAATCTTATCCTTGGGAAACCTGTTTGAAAAGGGACACCTTTAATAATAAAAGTAGAACCATTTGAACGTGTCTCAAGAAGAGTGGTTTTCCCAAAGCTAGGATGAAAGAATCCAGTGTATAAACTGCCCTGTTAAGGCTAGACTTTGAGAAAGCATATTGAGGTATTTATAAATCTACCTATGGAAAAGAATTTGCAGTATTTGGAGGTCTGGCACAGTTACTGCCTTTCATTAGCTTAACTTGAACCCATTTTCACAACTGGGATCTTAGCGAATGTACATTTTTGAACCATCAAATTTTAAACAGAAAATAAAAATTTTAGATATATAACAACTTAAAGACAAAATGCAAAACAGAAGCGTTTTCATAGATTATTCTTTTAATAAAGTTTCAATTGAAAAACACAAGTGACTAAATAATTACATTTTTATGTTACTTTATGTCAACAGACATTTTTAAGTACTTTTCAGGTAATTAAACCACCATTGCTCTTTTGAACACCTCATTGTTAATATTCTCTACTTGACCATTTCCTACTGAAAGTTTAATATCACAATTTATATAAAGTCTACTTTCATGAGAACTCCTTGTGAGCAAATAATGTTTTTATGTTAAAGACTAGCATATTAAGCCGTATTAAAAAGAGAATGATAAGAATGTTTAACCAAGTTTGGAAGTTCGGCAGTAGCTTAGACTAAAAATAAAGCTGTTCTAACAGAGGGCCAGTTAAATACCCCATAGTCTGAAGAATATTTTTAAAGCTCAGATTCATTATTCAAAGAAAAAGTAATAAAACTATGTAAAATGTAATGTGTGGAAACATTTAAAATTCCACCATTTGAAAGAGTAACTTGGAATAATACATTAAGTGTTCTAATTTGGAATCAAGATAATTACACTATTTTAGGTAAACCAAAAGCCCTTACTTAATAAAAATCTCTATTAGAATAATGGGATTATTTTTAACTCTTACAGACAAAAAAAAATATAAGAACAAAAGAACAGGTCTAAAGCAAGGACACCCATTAATTCAATAAGGCAATGAAGTAGAAGATCAAGAATATGAAACAAGTTATTTACTCTCTTAATCAAAGTACATTTAAAAAAACAAAAACAAACCATAAGATTCTTACTCAGGTATTACCTTGTGCAGGCCTAAGAGGCAGACAAATGGCATATTAAATCTCAAAAACATCTCAGAGATTGTGTCAGTTATTAAGCTACTGTCTTTTAGCTCCAAACCCAGACTTCTACATTACACTTACTGACGGTAGAGCTGAGAACCTGTAAACCACATTTCTGTTTTGCCAGCTGTCTCCATGTTGGATTCTGCTGAAAAGCAATCCTATAAGGATAAAAAAATCAACTTTGTGCACCTCACTGACTTCCTTCAGGCTTTTTAGGTACATCATTCTTGTTAGCATCGTCCCAACACTTCTTCAGTCCAGCAGCAACACCCTTTCATAGCAACCTGTGAATCTAGTTTGCAGTTTCTGCAACACCTGCTAAACCAATCCTTATCTCATCCTCCTGGTAGCTTTGGTGTCTTACTATTCTTTTTTTCCCTTACAGTTTTCCATTTAGCTTTATGCCAAGTTCATTATTCTTAATATTACATTTTCTTTTTAAATAATGAATACGGTTTCTCTCCTATGACTGAACCTGGTTCTGACTGACCACCTCTCCAGTAGTTCCAAAGGGGAATGGTGCTATCAAAGTCATCAATATGAAAAACAATATTATTTCCATAAAGTAAATCCTAATCAAATATTTGTGGTTCCCAGGCATACACAGAAGAGAGTGATTCTCAACCTGAGCAGAACGGAGATTTGGGGGCCAATTATGGGGACTATCATTAACCAAGGGCTTCCCTGGTGGCTCGGGTGGTAAAGAATCTGCCTGCAATGCAGGAGACCCAGGTTCGATTCCTGGATCGGGAAGATTCCCCTGGAGAAGGGAAGGGCAACCCACCCCAGTATTCTTGCCTGGAGAATCCCATGGACAGAGGAGCCTGGCGGACTACTGTCCATGGGGTCACAAGAGTCAGACACGACTTAGCGACTACACCACCACCACCACATTAACCAAAGGTTTAGAAACACCAAGTCCAACCCTTTCACAATATAAAGGAACCTATGAATTTACCATCTATGGTAAAGAAGGAAAAAACAAAACAAAACTTTGCAGATGTGGTTAAGAATCTGAGAGGGCCCTAAATGCAATAGCGTGTATTTTTATAAGATATGGACAGAGTGAAACACACAGAAGTGGGGAAGTCAATGTGATACAGAGGCAGAGAGACTGGAGGGATATAAACACAAGTCCTTGTGATGAAACCACAAGGAAAGAAAGAGTCACCAAACCCTGGCAGAAACTGGAAGAGACAGGAAACAGATTCTCCCTTAGAGACTACAGATGGAGCATGGTCCAGAACCATAAAAGAATGAATTTTGATTGTTTTAACCCATCAAGTTTGTGGTAATTTGTTAAGGAGCACTAGGAAACCAACATAAGGATATTAAACAAAAGTTTTATGGGATGTACCACATTTTAAGAATGGCAGGTAGGGTCTACATATACAATGACTGTAAAGAAAAAAACAAAAGGGAAGGGAAGGTGAAAATTAGAAACAGTGGGGAAAAGCAGTGAGACAGAAAATCAAGGGAGCTGTGCAATGTGAAAAACAAAGTAGTTCAATTAGGTAAGAGAACATGCTGCTCGGAGTTAATGACACAGATTACTGAAGATCTTAAATGGCAGCCTAAGAAGTTTGAACTTCAACCTAAGAAGTCTGAACTTTAATTTCTGGACAGTCAAGATCCTCTACAGCTTGTGAGGACAAGCTCTGTGTGTGGTGGGGAAAAGGGTAGGAGATAGTCTGGGAGGAAGAAATGGCGATGTGATAAATCCTTTGTATACCTCTATTACACTATGCTCTAACTTTGTACTCATATCCTTCTACCACAAGGCTTAACGATTGGGACTGAGTTTCCCCAAGATTGAGAAAAATTCTGACACATACGTTCGATGAAGGGTAAATGAGTTGAATGAAGAAGAATTGTGCATTTTTTTATTTTAGTCATTACTAAGCAAGGAGAAGACTCTGATGCTGGGAAAGATTGGGGGCGGGAGGAGAAGGGGACGACAGAGAATGAGATGGCTGGATGGCATCACCGACTCGATGGAGATGAGTTTGAGTGAACTCCGGGAGTTGGTGATGGACAGGGAGGCCTGGCGTGCTGTGATTCATGGGATCGCGGAGAGTCGGACACGACTGAGCGACTGAACTGAACTGAAGCAAGGTATGGTAGAATAGAGCAGAATACTGAACAGTACTTGAATCATTTTTACTTTCAAGAGTTTGAGTAAGATAATTTTATAAAAATACATATTAATATTGAAAGTTTAAGATATTTGAAAAGTATTCCCTGATTAATCCCAGGGAATTCTCCAGAATCAGCACAGCAATTCTAGCCAAATCCAATCAATTAATGATCACTGTCTGGAGCAGAGTTAAGAATTAAACTAAGGTTTGTGCCACAACAAACTAACAATGTCTGCTAAAGTGTTGGATTAGGAGTAGACACTCAAAAGACTCGTGTTTCCCATCCCATTCTTACTCCATAAATTAGCAATTTGGTTTCTTATAAAACTTCATTTTATGTCTTATGTGAGTTACAAAAAGAAACATTCCATTTCAATAAAGGTTTCCATTAGTTGAGCTTAGTTAATCAAAGATTTACTGCATTCAGGGCTTCTCTGATGGTTCAGTGATTGAGTTCACCTTGCAATGCAGGGTGACAATATACAGCCTTGGTGTACTCCTTTCCTAATTTGGAACCAGTCTTTTCCATATCTGGTTCTAACTTGCTTCTTGACCTGCATATAGATTTCTTAGGAGGCGGGTAAGGTGGTTTGGTATTCCCATCTCTTGAAGAATTTTCCACAGTTTGTCGTGATCTACACAGTCAAAGACTTTGGCATAATCAATAAAGCTGAAGTAGATATTTTAAAGCTTTAAAAGGCAGTTATTTTGGTTCACCCTTCACAGGAGGTGAGGGCACTGTATGTGTTTGAGGAGGATTGTGGGCCACTGCTGGCTTGGTGACATTTCAAACCACTGCTGTTCAGCCTCTCCCTGGGTCCAGGCTCAAAACTTTCAATGTAAACTTTGGAACTCAGTATTTACAGGTGTTCTTTCCTGCATCCCCGCCCCCACCCCCTCCAGTTTTCACTGACCCAAGTGTTGATTTTCCTCTTCTCCCAGGCGATCTGAGTTTGTTGCTGTGTTGAAACACAGAACTAGCTGTTTCGTAGAACATGCACTGGAATTCTAAGGCACATAGTCAAATCAGTCCTATCTTTACAGACAGAATAGTTAATATCCTGAAACCAGAAAATAAAGAAAGGGACTTTCCTGGTGGTCCAGTGGCTAAGACTCTGCGCTCCCAATGCAGAGGGCCCAGGTTCGATCCCTGGTCAGGGAACTAGATCCCACATGCCACAACGAAGACTCCACATGCCAAAACTAAAGATCTCACGTACTGCAACTAAGACCTGGCACAGCCAAATAAACAGATACATTAAAAAAAGAAAGAAAGAAAGAAAGCGAGCAGAAAATCCTCTATCCCTCTGACACGCCCTTTGCCTTCTTTTTCGTTGCTGAGGGCAGGCTTTCTCTGGTTGAAGCCAGGGCTTCTCATCATAGTGACTTCTCTTGCTGGGGCCTTCCAGATCTAAGGTTCGAGGCCTTCAGTAGTCGCATTGCTTGGGCCAGCTGTTGCAGCTCTGGGGTTCCAGAGCACAGGCTCAGTAGTTGTACCACACAGGCTTAGTTGCCTCAAGAGATGGGAATACCAAACCACCTTACTCGCCTCCTAAGAAATCTATATGCAGGTCAAGAAGCAAGTTAGAACCAGATATGGAAAAGACTGGTTCCAAATTAGGAAAGGAGTACACCAAGGCTGTATATTGTCACCCTGCTTATTTAACTTATATTCAGAGTACATCATGTGAAATGCCAGACTGGATGAAGCACAAACTGGAATCAAGACTGCTGGGAGAAATATCAATAATCTCAGATACACAGATGACACCACCCTTATGGCAGAAAGTGAAGAGGAACTCAAAAGTCTCTTGATGAAAGTGAAAGAGGAGAGTGAAAAAGTTGGCTTAAAGCTCAACATTCATAAAACTGAGATAGTGGCACCCGGTTCCATCACTTCATGGCAAATAGATGGGGAAACAATGGAAACAGTGACAGACTTCATTTTCTTGGGCTCCAAAAATCACTGCAGATGGTGACTGCAGCCATGAAATTAAAAGACACTTGTGACTTGGAAGAAAAGCTATGACCAACCTAGACAGCATATTAAAAAGCAGAGACATTACTTTGCCAAAAAAGGTCCGTCGAGTCAAAGCTACGGTTTTTCCAGTAGTCACGTATGGATGTGAGAGTTGGACCATAAAGAAAGCTGAGCACTGAAGAATTGATGCTTTTGAACTGTGGTGTTGGAGAAGACTCTTGAGAGTCCCTTGGACTGCAAGGGGATCAAACCAGTCAATAATAAAGGAAATCAATCCTGAATATTCATTGGAGTGACTGATGGTGGAGCTGAAACTCCCAATATTTTGGCCACCTGATGCGAAGAACTGACTCACTGGAAAAGATGCTAATGCTGGGCAAGATTGAAGGTGAGAGTAGAAGGGGACGACAGAGGATGAGAGGGTTGGATGGCATCACCAACTCCATGGACATGAGTTTGAATAGGCTCTGGAAGTTGGTGATGGACAGGGAAGCCTGGCGTGCTTCAGTCCATACACACGACTGAGCAACTGAACTGAAGTGAAAGGCTTAAACTATAAGTTCTTGAGATGAGACAAAAATGCAACCATTATCGTACAAGTTTTGTCATCCTTCTTGTAAAAAACAGAGTTGGCACCCTTTTCGTCGGGGTGCAAGCTGTTAACGGTCCAGCTCAGGTTACGTTTTTGCTTTCCTAAGGAGAAGTCCCTGGGCTCGTGTTCTCCGAAAGCCTTTAAATGAGGCCCTCGATAGCAACGGGAACCTCGACAGCTCCACTGGGAACCGTCCACGTGCGCCCTCTCTCTGGAAAAGCGTTGGAGAGACGCCGACTGCAAGCCCGCCCTCCCACGTCACTCCAGGCCCCACCCCCAGGCGGCGCAGGCGCACTGCGGAGTCTCAGGGCGCAACTTCGACCGAGCACGCCGGGGGACGCCCGAGTTCCCTTCCCCCGCGGCGGCCCGCCCTGAGCGTGCGCAGGTCGACACGGACCCGCCCCTGCGATTACTCTTCCGAACAGCCTTGGTCTTCCTGAGTCCGGCTCAAGTTCTTTTTGTCCCTCTCTTGACGCAGCTCACTTAATCTAAAGAAGGAGTTGCTGTTTGGACATAAAACTTGGTCTTCTCATTAAATTACCACTCTGCCTTTCGACAGACGGTCCTGACAGATATGAAAAAAAAAGTCGTACGATCTCGAGAACATTAAAGAGTCAGCCAATTCAGCGACATTACAAAATCACTTTGCGAAAAGTACTTTGCTTTGTTCCACACTGTGAGCTTCGTCAGACTCAGAAGATGTTTCATTGCCCCAAGTCAGTGAGCACGGACGTCTGTTTAGCGACCAGGACCTGTGGGGTAAACCGCGCGTGCGCGGGCCGCCGGGCCGCCGGGAGAGGCGTGGGAGCCGCGGAAGCTGCGCCGCTGGTCCGCCCGGGCGCCTGAATCCGGCCCGCCATGGGGAAGGTGAACGTGGCCAAGTTGCGTTACCTGAGCCGGGACGACTTCAGGGTCCTGACAGCGGTAAGAAGTGCCCCGTTTTTCCCCTTCTGTGTCCGTTCCCGCCGCGCGTGCCCTTCCTCCTGCTCCAGGTTTGCTGGGAGCTGAGCAGGGCCCTAGGCCCCCCAGAACGCAGCCGAAGTTGGGACTGAGGAAAAGAAGATCGGCGAGTCGGGCTTTTCAAAAGCCTTTCTCCACAAGCTTTTATTTTCCCCCACTTGAAGCAAAGGCCCCCTCTTGACCTTCCTTTCTGCTCCCCTTCTGAGAATCACATTCCAGGCTCTGTGGCCTGGGAAGTTTCTCTGACCCAGGGCTGCTTTTTCCGACAGAGAAGGGATTAAGACTCTTGAAGAGGATTAATTGGTAGCTGAAGAAAAGTTAGACCAAGCGAGACAGCATATTAAAAAGCAGACACATTACTTTTTCAATAAAGGTCCGACTAGTCAAGGCTGTGGTTTTTCCAGTAGTCATGTATGGATGTGAGAGTTGGACTATAAAGAAAGCTGAGCACTGAAGAATGGATGCTTTTAAACTGTGGTGTTGGAGAAGACTCTTGAGAGTCCCGACTGCAAGGAGATCCAACCGGTCCGTCCTAAAGGAGATCAGTCCTGGGTGTTCACTGGAAGGACTGATGCTCCAGTACTTTGGCCACCTGGTGTGAAGAACTGACTCATTTGAAAAGACCCTGATGCTGGGAAAGATTGAAGGCAGGAAAAGAAGGGGAGGAGAGAGGTTGAGATGGTTGGATGGCATCACAGACTCAATGGACATGAATTTGAGTAAACTCCAGGAGTGGGTGATGGACAGGGAGGCCTGGCGTGCTGCAGTGCATGGGGTCACAAAGAGTCGGACACGACTGAGCGATTGAACTGAACTGCATTTCCTACTCACAAACTCAGTCACATAGCATTCTTCAGTTTCATTCAATCAACACATACTTAACGGATTGTTAGTAACGTTTTAGGGAATTGCAGAGGGTACAGGACAGATAAGAGGAAGGAGACAAGTCATTCAGTAAAGGAATAAATAAGAGGGATATCAGGTAAGAAGTGCTATGAAGATGATAAGAGGATAATAGAATAGGAACTCAGCATGATGGGGGCAAGGGAGCTGAATACTGTTTTTTAAACTGTTCAGTCAGACAAGACCGCCTGAGTGCAAGAATCCTGTCTGGTTTTAAAAAGTTTCTGGCACTTGGTAGGTACTGAATAAATATTTGCTAAGTAAAAGAAGGGAGAAGGCAATGGCAAGCCACTCCAGTACTCTTACCTAGAAAATCGCATGGACAGAGGAGCCTGGTGCGCTGCAGTTCATGGGGTTGCTACTAGTCGGACAGGACTGAGCGACTTCACTTTCAGTTTTCACTTTCACACATTGGAGAAGGAAATGGCAACCCACTCCAGTGTTCTTGCCTGGAGAATCCCAGGGACGGCGGAGCCTGGTCGGCTGCCGTCTATGGGGTCGGGCAGAGTCGGACACGACTGAAGTGCCTTAGCAGTAGCAGCAAGTAAAAGAAAGAATGGGGGTGGGGGGGCGGGCATAATAGCTGAATAGAAAGGAGCGGGCGGGAGTAAAGTCCTTGCAGAGAATTGAAGGGAGAAGAAACTGCAGTAGTTAAGTGCCAGGAACAATTTTTGAAGAATAGAAAGGCCAGGGTGGCTGGAGCATAGTAAGTAAGAAACTGAAGAGTTGGAGATGTAACTGGAAAAGATGAGAGCCAGATGATATGCTATAGATATAGAGGCATATAGGCTTGGTAAAGAATTTGTAATAAACTAAGTAGGGGAGCCCCTGAATGTTTTAAGCAGGAAAGTGACCAAAACTGATTGTATGGTCTTAGTCTTATAGCACAAAGATCACCATATAGATTAGGCATTTGCAGAATAAAACACGTTTATTTAGGAGCCGTTACCTTTTGGTTAAATAGACATTGCTTAAGGCAATGGCAAAGCCACTCCAGTACTCTTGCCTAGAAAATCCCATGGACAGAGGAGCCTGGTGGGCTACAGTCCATGGGGTCGCAACTAGTCAGACACGACTGAGCAACTTCACTTTCACTTTTCACTTTCCTGCATTGGAGAAGGAAATGGCAACCCACTCCAGTGTTCTTGCCTGGAGAATCCCAGGGACAGGGGAGCCTGGTGGGCTTCCGTCTATGGGGTCACACAGAGTCGGACACGACTGAAGTGACTTAGCAGCAGCATACCACCTCCAGTTTTTGCCTTCCCTAAACTGCTTTGCATATTCTTGCTAAATTAATGTTCTTAAAACAATCCTTTTCATGTATTTCCTTGACTAGACATCTTCATGAGTTTCCTACTTTCATCAATATAAAATATGACTAGGAAAGGTTATAATTGTGTCTCACAGTTGGTTCTGGAACTGCATGGTCAGAGAAATTTGAAAAAGTTAAGTTTGTAACAAGGTTTTGATAGACAGCAGCTCTATGTTGATTATGATTACATTTTGATTTCTTCAATTTCAGGTTGAAATGGGCATGAAGAACCATGAAATTGTTCCCTGCAGTTTGGTTGCTTCAATAGCCAGCCTTAAACATGGTGGTTGTAATAAAGTCTTAAGAGAACTAGTAAAACATAAACTCATAGCTTGGGAGCGAACCAAAAGTAAGTATTTGAGGCACCATTTGTGATTTTCCATGTAATTGGCTTCCCCCAGAGCAGGTATTCCAAAAGGCAGATAGAAGTTGTCAGGCTAAGAAAGCACTAGACCTAGAACTGACACAGCACACTTTTACCATATTCTACTTCTCAGAGCAATCACCAGGCCCACCCAGATCAGAGAAGTTAGAGAAATAACTTCCACTTCCTGATAAGGGATTAGGAAGTTCCAGGTGCAGAGAGCAAGCAGGATAGAGATACTATTGCTACTGTCTTGGGAAAGTACAGTCTGCCAAAGGACTCTAGAGCATTGCCTCAAACCATTGTGGCGAGAGATGAGTTCTCTTTTCCACCTTTATAAAGGGTCCATACCTTTATAAAATAATATAAATACTAGAAAGATGAAATAAAAAATTGACAAAATACAGGCTCATTTTTCTTCTTGTTAGAATTAAAGACAAAATAATTTTGTAATATTGATATAAAAATATTTTAAGTTAAACACTTAATTTCAGTTTGTATAGGGCTTCCATGGTAGCTCAGTTTAGGTAAAGAATCTGTCTACAATACAGGAGACCCCGGTTCAATTCATGGGTCGGGACGATCCACTGGAGAAGGGATAGGCTACCCACTCCAGTATTCTTGGGCTTCCCTGGTGGCTCAGCTGGTAACGAATTCGCCTGCAATGTGGGAGACCCTGGTTCAATTACTGGGTCAGGAAGATCTGCTAGAGAAGGGATAGGCTACCCACTCCAGTATTCTTGGGCTTCACTGTTGGCTCAGCTGGTACAGAATCTGCTTGCAATGTGGGAGACCTGGGTTTGATCCCTGAGTTGGGAAGATCCCGTAGAGAAGGGAAAGGCTACCCACTCCAGTATTCTGACCTGGAGAATCCCATGGACTGTATAGTCCAAGGGGTTGCAAAAAGGTAGACCCAACTGAGACAAATTGATACAAAAAAATTTTAACCTTTTAATTTCAGTTTGTATAACTTGTCACAGGCTAGTAACAAGCATTTATAGACGGGTGTCAGTCTGTAGATTACCATTTGAGTAACACTGCTCTGCTGCTGCTGTTGCTAAGTCACTTCAGTTGTGTCTGACTCTGTGCGACCCCACAGACGGCAGCCTACCAGGCTCCCCCGTCCCTGGGATTCTCCAGGCAAGAACACTGGAGTGGGTTGCCATTTCCTTCTCCAGTGCGTGAAAGTGAAGTCGCTCAGTCATGTCTGACTCTTAGCAATACCATGGACTACAGCCTACCAGGCTCCTCCGTCCATGGGATATTCCAGGCAAGAGTTCTGGAGTAGGTTGCCATTGCCTTCTCCACTGCTCTAGAGAAGAAATAAAAATTATAAGAAATGCCAAAACTCATAAGACTAGGTAGCCAGTCTTTCCCAGCTAAGACTTCCCAGGTTTAAATTCTGCTCTTGACATGGTGTGACTTGATGGTACAGTATAACTAAAATATGATCTTTCTCATTTGATTTTGTCTAGCTGTCCAGGGCTATCGGTTGACAAACGGAGGCTATGATTACCTAGCTTTGAAAACATTGTCTTCTAGACAGGTGGTTGAGTCTGTTGGAAACCAGATGGGTGTTGGCAAAGAATCTGGTAAGTCCTGATAGTACTATTGAGTGCATTATTTGCTTTGGCTTATATTTCCCTTTGAAAAGGATTCATCTTTTTAATTTTCTATTTTTCTAACTAAACAGTAAATTGAAACGTTGTTTGGAAGCAATATGGATTTTGAAGTTACCCTTAGTATGGTAAATTGTTTTTTCCTAAGTCTATCACTGAAAGTTCAGTTACACCAAGAATTAGTTTTCCTATACTAACTGAAATCTTTGGCAAAAACTTTATTTGTTCTTACTTTAATATCTGAAAAACTGGACATTTGTAATAATTTTTAAAAATACTACAAGGAGGTTCTAAAAACCACATTTTTTCATAACAGAAGTATGATCAACAAGGCAAAGTTAAGTATGTGTAGAACACAGAAAAAAATTCTGAAATAGCATTAAAGAAATACTTATGTATTGGTTTTTTAACGTGTGATAAAAATAAAGAACAGGGGATGATTTTCTTTATGACATGCTCTCTTATACACTGCTTTTTGTCTTACATAGTTTATCCTATATAGTTACATAATTTAAACTGAGAGAGCAAAAAAATTAGAAGCAAAAGAACTATTAGAAAACCTATTTCAAAGGAGGTTGTTGTGGTTACTTCATATGATTTGGATAGCTAGTATATTATTATCCTTATTTATATTTAATAAGGCTTCCCAGGTGGTGCGAACTTCCCTGGTGGCTCAGCAGTAAAGAATCTGCCTGCCAATGCAAGAGATTGAGGTTCAATTCCTGGGCAGGGAAGATCCCCTCTAATAGGAAATGGCAACCCACTCCAGTATTACCTGGATAATTCCGTGGAAAGAGGAGCCTGGTGGGCTGCAGTCCATGGTGTTACAAAGAGTCAGAGGTGACTGAGCACACACACTATCAAGTTAATATTCGATTCCTAAATATGAGAGGGTATGTAGACATGTATAAAATGCGGTACTGTAATGAAACACTTTTTTTGAGATACACTTCCTCTTAATGTTTTTTATGTCCAATTTTTTCAGTCAAAAAAATGGCTTTTTTTTTTTTTTTTAAGAACTTCATTACTTGCGAAATGGTGAGGTACAGAAGAGAGTACAGTGGAAAGTGAATCTAAACTCCTAACCCAGGTCTCCATCTCGTGTTATCACTTCCCAAAGCTATTACTGTTTATTTAACGTCGTGTACGTCCTAGAAATACTCTGTGTGAATACAAGTGTATAATGTTCTGAGAATGTATGTATCTTTTATAATCATAGGTGAGAGCAAGGAGTCCTTAACAGTTCTAAACCTTGATTTTTTTCCAGTTGGTGCATCCATGACATTTCATATCAGCATAGATGTCTTCCTCATAGTTGTCAAGTGTTATATTCTTAGAAATTAAATTATTAGAGCTACATTAAGAATTTTGGTATTACCAAATTTCCTCCAATTTGTGTCAATTTATAATCTCACCAGCATGAGAGAGAGACTGTTTATGGGAAGATCTGCTCCATTCTGATTATTTTAGGATTATATTCTGACACTCAGTATTTATTCATTGAAACAGTTTAAGAATTGAACTTCACATTGCTAAAAAGAAAGGGGTTTTTTTGTTTGTTTTTTAATTTTTTTTTTCTGGCCTCGTCTCACAGCTTGTAGGACTAGCTCCTAGCCACTCTAAGTGTAGTCTTAACCACCGGACCACTGGGGAAGTCCCATGTTGTAAAGGAAGATGTTATTAGTCCCTTCATATACGTGTAAGACACTAAAGCACAATTAGATGTATTCCCACTAAATTGAACTGAGCATTAAACACCTTTGGAAGCAGTAACTTTTGACACCTTTGCACCCCTGTTTTCTTTGTAGTAGATATCAATACATGTCATCACTTTGAATTGTAACTAAAATAGTTTTGCCGAATAAGTATTTTGAGTTATTGAGAAAGATAAAATTTGGTACAACTAAAACCGAAGTTAGAAAATTAGAATTGATTAAACTTACTGGAATAAAAATATAATAATGATCCTTTTAAAATTTTGATTTTAGATATTTACATTGTTGCAAATGAAGAAGGGCAGCAGTTTGCATTAAAGCTTCACAGACTGGGAAGAACCTCCTTTCGAAATCTGAAAAACAAGCGTGATTACCATAAACACAGGCATAACATGTCTTGGCTTTATTTATCTCGTCTGTCTGCCATGAAAGAATTTGCTTATATGAAGGTACTTTTAATTAATTTTAAATTAGTAAGCAAACAATATGTGTAGTTAAAAGGTTGTAGTGACATCCATCAGACTGTTGCCTCCATATCTCCCTACTCCCTGTTGCAGTCCTTACAGACAGTCACTTTTAACTCTTTTGACTATTTCTGCTATTTGTTTTTCTGGTGGTTTCCTTCTATGCAAAGGTGTTTTTAGGTGTTATAAATGCATAAAGGCAACTTTTATGCAGCACTATTAACAGGTAGAGTAGCCTAAAATAATTAATGATGTAAATGTGTGTGTGAATGTATATCTGTTCAGTGTATATGTGTATGTGTATCTCTAATTAAAAACACCAGATAGTTACCTTCTTTAGAAACCTTAGTGTCTCAGATAGTTGACTATTATTTTTTCCCCCACAATGGAAGAAATGTTAATTTATGAATTTGTAAGTATATTAGAAATGGTAAAAAAAAATCTTAGTTTTTAACCTTTTACCTTTCAAAATAAGTTCATATAGATTTATTAAATATCTTTAAAAATAACCAAGTTAATTGTCTTCACTAGTAAATTTTAAAAGTAACTGCATTTTTATTATTCTCTCCAGTAGGATTTATTTGTTATAACTTTTTTAAAATTTTGGATTATTAAGAGTTGTATAACCTGTTTCTTGGGAGTTTCATGTACTTAAATTTTTAGTAATCATGAAGGAAGAATCCTCAAGGGGGTATAAATAAGTGCTACTAATATCATACTGTGTTTTTTGTCTTATACCAATGGTTTGTGTCCTGTGACACAAACCATACTCATCAGTAATGTGAGTAAGCAGTTTGGTAGGAATTGTTACACATTTCCCTCAAACTGTATTAAATGTTTTCTTGGTGTGTTTATAGGAAGATACAGGAATAGAGTCTGGTTGTACATAAATATTTTTCGTAAGTTTATTCTCTCTTTCCCTAAGTAAAAATAAGACTGAGCTTTAACTTAGGGGTTATGGCACAGGGCTAAACCACTGTGACATTAGTTAAAGTTGTTATATACTCGTGAGCCGCCAAGGCTCAGATCCAAAACCATTTGGATTTAAAAATAAAAATTACACAACCAAGCAGACAGTCATTGTGGAGTGGGAAGTAGTTCAGTTCTTGTCTAAGGAAGGTAGGAAAGTGTAGACAGCCTGATGCACTGAGTGTCAGCTATGTGCCTGCCTCTCTGTTGAGTATTTTGCAGCGTAGGAGTAGGAGGGTGGAAGTGAACAGTGAATACCAAAGGAGTAACAGTCTGTCTTAAAATTAGGAAGGTAACATGAACACACACCTGGAGCCTATTGTAGAGTGAAGTAAGTCAGAAAGAGAAATATAAATGTCATACTAATGCATATATATGGACTCTAGAAAGATGGTACTGATGAATCTCTTTGCAGGGCAGCAGTGGAGAAACTGACGTAGAGAACAGACTTACGGATGTGGGAAAGGGGAGGAAGGGGAGGGCACCATGCCTGGAGGGAGTCATTTGGAAACTTACATTACCATGTGTAAAGAGGTCGCCAGTTGGGAGTTTGCTGTATGTCTCAAGGAACTCAAACTGGGGCTCTGTAACAATCTAGAAGGGCGGGATGGGGAGGGAGATGGGAGGGAAGGAGGGGACAGGGGTGTACCTATGGCTGATTCTTGATGTGTGACAGAAAACAAGATTCTGTAAAGCAATTACCCTTCAATTAAAACACAAAGTAAAAAGCAGTTTAAATGCCAAACTTCTGTAGAGTAGAAGGAGGTTTCTTGAATGGCAGTTGCATATGGCTTGTCTATAAGGAAAAGACAAGACAGTACACTTTTCCAAAGAAGCCAGAATGACAGACGTGAATATGAGCGTGAGCCTTGTGTGTACGGGTAACGGTCACTGAGGTGGTTGTTACGATCGCACTCTAGAGTGTTTATTGGACAGAGTATTGAAGAGAACTAGGACTGGATAAGTGGATTAAAGAGTTTTGAAAACTAGGGGAAATTATTCAGACTGGGATCAATATATACAGCATTGTAGGTTTTTTTAAAATGGAGCATTGACACAAGCGTCTTAGTTGGTCCTGGTACACTGAAGAAAGGTGTGGTGTGCAGAGCTAGAACCATTGTTGATGTGGTTGGGGTAACAGTGACAAAGCCCTGCTAGAAATGGCAGCATTCTAAATGGCAGAATGCAGAAAACCAAGATACTTTGAAGGAAGTAATAACAGCACAACTTTGAAAGCAGTAGGATAGGAAAAGTTAAGCACAGGGGAAAAAATGAATCTATGGATGGTGGGCAGTAACCTTTGACTCAGACTACCGGTATTTGTGACCACAGTGACTGTCACATAATAGATTGGTGTTGTGGTCTGAAGAAAAAAGTCAGTGCTCTATAAACTAAAATGTCCAACATACCGAAATATTTCATTTCCTGATATACCAAAAGACAGTATTTCCTAAATCACAATTTATTTCCATTTGAATTTTTTAAGCACATTCCAGTAAATGACAGAAACTTACAAAATAGAAGAGGATATACATATCCTAAGAGACTAAACTTCTTGAAGGCAGAGACATTTTCACACTCATTTTTGTAACCCTAGCACAATGTATATTTGGTAAATCTTCAATAAATGAATGTTTGGTAAAAAAGTGAATTATAAAACTGATTTCCAGTTTTATTTTTATGTATAGCTCATCCTGTGCTGTGATTAAGCCATAGATAATCATGTGTTAACTAATTTTGTGAAGGTTATGATTCTTTTATTTCCCCCTGGTTTTGGACACATACCCTTAACTTTATTGTTCCCTAAAAATTAATGACCTCTTCATTACTTTTTACCTGTTTTGATCTATTTTAGGCATTGTATGAAAGGAAATTTCCAGTTCCAAAGCCAATTGATTATAATCGCCATGCAGTGGTCATGGAACTCATAAATGGCTATCCTCTGTAAGTATTTATTATTCTTAAAACCATGAGTTCTGATAAATAGTTTTTAAAATAAGTTTTTTTCATTGAATGGAGTATGACTTTGGGAAGGTTAGAAATTAACATAAAGCAGTAGACTTAAAGGCAAATTGAAAATTCAGTTTCATTCTGACAATGTGGATTTTTGTTAACAATCTAGTGTGTGCCAAGCACTGTTCAAGGCACCCCAATAAACTAAAAGTCCCTGTCCTCAGAGAGCTTGTGTTGTGATGGAAGGAAACTTGTAATAAATAGCTGAACAAGGAATTATATGATACATCAGATAGTGGTGAATGCTGTGGATTAAAATGAAGTAGGGTAAGTGGGACAAGAAATACTGAGATAGATGTGGAAAGTTGGGGTGATCAAAGAACATTCTAGGCAGAGAAAAGAGCAAAAGTCCTGAAATGGGAGCATACCTTCACTCAGGGAAGAGTGCGGAGGCCACCGTGGCTGGGGCTGAGCGAGTCAGGAAAAAGTTGTGAGTGATGAGACCCGGGAGGCAGCAGACTGTTTCAGTAGAGAGGGTATATTTAAATATGAAAGAAAGTGGAAGTGTTAGTTGCTCAGTCCTGTTGCCCTCTTTGCAGCGCTGTGGTCTGTAGCCTGCCAGGCTTCTCTGTCCATGGGATTCTCCAGGCAAGAATTCTGGAGTGGGTTGCTATTCCCTGCTCCAGGGCATCTGCCTGACAGGGATCGAACCTGGATCTCTCGGATTGCAGGTGGATTCTTTACCATCTACCAGGGAAGCCCAACACTGAGTAACTTTAAGGTTGATTGATACACTTCTGTTTGCTCGCGTGACTGCCACTGAGACAACGTTACAGGGACGGTTTTGTTTGAGACAGGAAACAATGGGAGGATTATTTTGGTGGCAGCGACAGTACTAACCACTGACTGCCAGGGGACTCCCTACCATTGGGGGATTTTTGAATTGAGAAGAGGCATGATCTGACTAATGCTGTAAGGGGATCACTCTGGCTGCTGTATTGAAAATAGACTAAAGGAAAACTAGGACAGGATTAGGAAGAAAATTTAGGAGATTATTATAATCCTCGAAAGAGATGATGGTAGTCTAGATCAGGATGGTAGATGTGAAGGTGAGGGAACATTGTCAGATTCTGGATGTGTTTTACAGTCAGGGCCTACATGATTTGTTTGAGATTGGATATTGATAAGAAGGAAGTGGCAAGTAAAGATCTGGGACCTGAATCATGAATTACTTAATGAGGGATAAAGTTGACACTTATAGAAATGGGAAAGGCTGCAGGAAGAGAGTTGAGGGTTAAGAGAGTAGGGCAGAATCAGAGGTCACTTGGGGACATGGTAAGTTAGAGAGAGATGCCTAGAAGCTCGGGGGAAGTCTAGATTGAAGTCTGTGAATGAGATCAAGAATGGTTAAGACAACAGGTTTCAGGATTAGACCTTGAGGAGCTCCAAAATTTATAAGTCAGGGAAAAGCGAAAAGCTAGCTAAAAAGACTAAGAAGGAATAATCAGTGCAGAAAGACGACAGCCTTAAGAGTTAGTAGGCCAAGGGTCAAGTGAAAGGATCTGCTTCAGGGATCAGGAAGGGATTAGCTAATAGACCAGATTATGATGACGATCAAGAATTGACTATTGGATATGGCAAGTCATTTGGAAGTCATTGGTAGTTTTGACAAGAGCTATTTTACTGGAGCAGGATGAATGAAAGCCTGTTTGAAATGGGTTCATTAGAATGGGAGGGAAAATTGGAGAAAGCACAACTAGAGGAGTTTGGTTGTAAAGAATGCAGAACAAAGAATATGTATAATAGTGGAAAGATGCAGATTTGAGTGGGTTGTAGCTTTTTTTTTAATAAGAGGTATTATATCCTGTCTATATGCAGATAGGAATGAAGAGAGGCTAGAGAGGCTTGAAATGGAAATATTTATATGTAAATAAAGCCATGCTTGCTTTCATTAAAATTATGAATGAGGACAAATGAACCATTTCCATTCTTTCAGATGTCAAATACACCATGTTGAAGATCCTGCATCAGTGTATGATGAAGCTATGGAACTAATTGTTAAACTTGCAAATCATGGACTGATTCATGGAGATTTCAATGAATTCAATCTCATTTTGGATAAAGATGACCACATTATCATGATCGATTTTCCACAGATGGTTTCAACTTCTCATCCCAATGCTGAATGGTACTGGACGTGGCTCTGTTCATGTGTGCTGCAGACATTGTTTAATTTATTCTGGTTTTCAGCCTTGTCATACTGCCATTTGGGTTAATAACTGATTTGAAGTGACTGATAAGGATATCAAAGTGCTAGGATCTTTCCACCTAAGAACTTTTCTTACTCCTAAGTATTTTAAAGGGGGGAGAAAATGCACATTGATCCCAGTTTTTAAAATTTATTCATTAAAATAATATTGTTTATTAGAAGTCTAAAGAAACTTTACTTTTATAAATCATCGAAAGAATTTTAATTACTCTTATAAGTTGACAAACTTGCAAAAGTCAAGCTTTCTTAGCGATGGAACTATATATTCAAACTTTTAAAACAAAAGCCTGCTCCGAAGTAGGAACACAGAAGGGGGGACCCTGGACACCATCCTTTCTGCCTTTTTCTGCTTTTCTCTCTGTTGCATAGTTGCCTCCAAGAGGATTTCACTCAGCATAATTTAATAATTTTTTATGGCCTTAATGAAAGTTGTGGTTTTATACTGAACCTCAGTTACCAGACAGATAATGATACCACCTCCTGTTGTTTTTAGCTTTTATTTTGTTAAGAGAAAGGAATTCACGTAAAACCTCATCCTGACCCAGGGCAGAATCAATTTATATACTGTGGTAATCTTATTTCTCATGTTACTTGACCATCTAAACAAGCCCAATTGTGAAATATGACAGAACATTTTCCTTCATGTGTTTGTATTCCATGATGCAATTGAGCATAATCAAATTAAGGCTGAGTACTTTTCTCTCCTGTTCTCTCAATTCCATGTCATCCTGTCTCTTAATTCTCCCTTTCTGGACACCTTCTAGGGAATTTAACCTGTTCCTGCTACTTTATGGTTACCTAAAAAGCACCCTGATATTCAGAGGGCCTTCTACTCCCAGATTAACGTGACTTCAGATTGCTATTTATAAGCCATAGCATTATTAATCTCTTAAAGATGTTTACTGCATATTAGCTAATGGGTAATAAAGATAATATAACCATTCATTAGTCCCCAAACTTTTCTTACGAGTCACTAGTCTGTTTTGGTCTTCAACTTTCCCAGTTGACTAGAGGTTCTAGTGAACATAGCTGATGGAAACTGTAACTAGACAGACTGAAAAGTAGAAATTGGCCCCCAAACTGCAGGGCCATATCTTCTTTTCCTTGTTTCATATGTGTATGTATCCGTCAAGGTATGGGAAAACCTTGAGTCTATTCTAACCATAGGAACTGCATGCCCTTGACAGCTTATAGTCCTGGTTAGTTCCTCTGCTTTTAGTTTTTCAGATACTGGCATCTGATTTCTTTTGAGTAACATCCTTTTCTCTTTCATGTAAGGATAAGAGTGTCATAACAAATAGCAGGGATGTTGTCATTGGCTAATAAGGAAAAAGATGAGCAACAAAGTCTGTATAAAAAAATGATTCTTGCTGTTGCAGGTATTTTGACAGAGACGTGAAATGCATTAGAGATTTCTTCATGAAACGTTTCAGCTATGAAAGTGAGCTTTTCCCAACCTTTAGTGATATAAGGTTTGTACATTGTATTGCATAAAATGATAGAATTCTGTTAAAATACCTGATTTATTTACTTAGAAGTTAATGCTTTCATCTAAAAATTTTTTGAATAGTGACCTTTGGTACATTATAATTGTTGTTCAGAATCACTGCTGGTAATATACAAATGAAACTTAAAAACTATGCCTGCCTGCGGTCCATTAACCTTACTGAATTTGGAGGAGGAACATACTTAGTTTCTTATAAATTCAAGAACTCTTATTCAATAGCGGATGCTCTGTGAAGAACACATTTTTAAGGAATAAAGTCAAGTGTTTATCAGAATTTGTGCGTTTCCTTTATTCACTACAGAAACTATCTTTAATTGATTCATGGAACATAATTCTCACAGCCAAATTTTCTCATTTTATATGTTTAATTAAGATGCTGTTTTCTGTTTGGGGATGATTGACCTAACTTTAAATTGTTAGCCCCCTCTGAAAGTTAATTTATTAAGCCAGTATGCACTGAAATTTCTGTAGCTTTAATATCTGTTGCTCTTCGCAGTCCTTTTATTCTTAAATGACAACTAACATATGTCTTTTATATTTGTGTACTTGAGTGATTTAAGTATTACTTTTTATCAGAGAAAAACCTTTAAAATCTAAACTGTTAAATTCATTTGAGAGTCATGATTCATCAGAATACTAAATATACTTGCCCATGTCAGGTGGATTTTTTTTTTCTCTCTCTCTAAACGCATAACACTCTTTTTTTCCTAGGAGGGAGGACTCTCTTGATGTAGAGGTTTCTGCCAGCGGCTACACAAAGGAAATGCAAGCAGACGATGAACTACTTCATCCAGCAGGTCCAGATGATAAAAATATTGAAACAGAGGAGAGATCTGAGTTCTCATTTTCTGATGAAGAGATGTCAGAAAGAGCCAAGGATTGTAGATCAGAAAATGAAAGTGGACAAAACTCTGTAGGTGGATCAGTTGACTGCTATTGCGGATCATTTGAAAACCTTGAGCAAATAAAGGAAGATAGTTTGTCAGAGGACAGTGCTGATGCACACAGTTTCAAAATGGCTGAATTCAGTCAAGCTTTAGAAGAAATAGAAGGGCAGGTTGTTGAAAACAGTTCTGTAGCTGAATTTTCTGGGGAGAACAGCAGACGTGAACATGACACCAGGCAAGATGGTGAGACAGGTCAAGGTGGAATCCTTGTGGTCCCTGAGGAGGATGAAGATGAGTGCCCTCATCTGATTGCCTTGTCATCGTTGAACAAAGAATTCAGGCCTTTCAGGTATAGATTTTTGTTGATTTTTTTTTTTTACTTTAATCTGGAGACTATACTTTGATTCTGGTAAATGAGCGCTTTTTTCAAATGGCATGACAGCTGTATTCTGCATCAGTATGTGCAGATAGCTCAGTCAGTAGAGCATCCTTTTAATCTGAGGGTGCAGGGTTCAAGTCCCTGTTCGGGCGCAACATTCCTTCGGAGCTTCCCTGGTAGCTCAGCTGGTAAAGAATCCGCGTGCAATGCAAGAGACCCCAGTTTGATTCCTGAATCTGGAAGATCCGCTGGAGAAGGGATAGGCTACCCACTCCAGTGTTCTTGGGCTTCCCTGGTGGCTCAGCCAGTGAAGAATCTGCCCACAATGTGGGAGACCTGGGTTTTATCCCTGGGTTGGGACGATCCCCCGGAGAAGGGAAAGGCTACCCACTCCAGTATTCTGGCCTGGAGAATCCCATGGACTCTAGTCCATGGGGTCACAAAGAGTCGGACACAGCTGAGCGACTTTCACTTTCACTTTCATGCACAGACTAAAAGCAAATATCACTTTTATTGTTAAAATTCAAATAACTCTATCTACCGTTGACTTGATGCTGCCACATGTATTCAGTTTTAAGCAGTTCTGCCTTAAAATTCAAACAATTTCAAATAATAAATTGATGAGGTTTTAGATGGAATTGTTTGTATTTTTTAATAATTATTCATCTAACGTATGTTTGATTAATGTATAGTCTAATAAAAATGTAGTAAGTATGCTCTTAAAATACATACTTAAAATGAATTTTCTCTCATTCTTTGAAACTTCTGTACTTATTTGTTAATGTACAATTAAAATTACCATTACATTATTTTTCTTGTAAGATTTTTTTTTAGACAAATATCACGTATTTGTGAATCAGCCTCGGCTTAGATAGCAAAAGATCTAAAATTTAACTTTTAGATTTGGGGTAGTTTAATGAAATGGCTTTATTTCAGAATATTGATAGTAATATTCTATAAATTAATCAAACATAATTAACTATTAAGAATTAACTAGGTAAATTTTTATTTTATTTTTAGAGATGAAAAAAATATGGAAGCTACTAATCAACATAGAACAAGAACCCTGAGTGTTACTTCTGTGGGCAGTGTTTTAAGCTGTTCAACGATTCCTCCGGTAACTATTCATTCAACATTTCCAGGATGTTTACTGGGTCACTCTTGTGGGCTTCCCAGGTGGTGCTAGTGGTAAAGAACCTGCCTATCAGTGCAGGAGACGTAAATGGCAACCCACTCTGGTATTCTTGCCTGGAGAATCCCCATGGACAGAGGAGCCTGGCGGGCTACAGTGCATAGGGTCACAAAGAGCTGGACACAACTGAAGCAGCTGAGCACGCATAGAACCACACGGTCTGCAATTGGCTGAATCTGCAGTTGCAGAGGCGCCTCTGATGCAGGCGGCTGACTCTTCAAGTTATATTCAGATTTTTGACTGTAAAGTGGGTCCATGCCCCTAACACAGCCTGTTGTTCAAGGGTCATCTGTATTTTATTTCCTATTTCATCTTTCTTTTTTAAATATACTAATGTGGATTTTTTTTCCCACTTGTTTTTAACATAAAAGTTAAATTGGTAGGAGTTTTAAATTGTTCTAAATTAGGACATGCATGCATAGTAATTAATTATCTCCTTATTTTCTTTAGCTGCTTGATATGATTATCTTATGGTCTCGCTGAATTAAAGACCCAAGGGGAAGTTCAAGCAGAATATTTAGAAAACAAATTCATTTTTTCTTTTCTTGGAGCTATCCTGGAGGCCTCTGTCTGAACTCTGGTTTAAACGTGGTACACAGTCTACAATTTTCCCCAGTCTCATCTGTTGAGTGCTTTCTTTCCTAGTTTTATCTATTTTTTCATCCCGAGCTTACTTTATGGGACAATATGGACTTGAGTAGTTATTTTGGTGGGTTTGGAGAGGACTTTTTATTACTAGATATGTCTTTTTATCCTGTTCTACACCTGATTGAAAATTTTAAGTATCAAAGTTGTGATTTGGAAATAACTGACCTTCAGAAGTCTGAAGGTGTTGCTCTGTTGTCTTGGTGATAAGTTAAGACACCAAACTTACCACGCTGATCTGATTCAGGTTTCTGGTCTCCTGGGGTGAGGACCCGTGACCATTGCCTAGTTTCCTGAGACAGAGAAAAGTCACTCCCACGTTAAACTCTCAGCCAGTACTAATGCTTCCAGTCATGAAACTTCCGCAGTACCAACCAGGTGGTTCTGAAACTGCCTTTCCTGAGACTGCATCTCGTAGCGTATCAGCCTCTGTAGGGACTTGTGTTCTGATTCTTGTTTCCCTTTCTCTTCTTCTACTTCCCATTGAGAATCATCAGACTAAAATAAAGAGGGATATCCTGTTAAAGCCTGTCTGCCTAAACTATGTGAAATAATCCAAAGTCTGCATTTAACTCGACTCATCCAGATTTTTACACTAATATACAGACAGTCCAAGAAGCAGTGCATTAGGAAGACTAGTTTTCCTAGTTCCTTTTTACCTCTCACACCCATTAATCTTTACTTTTTAATGACAGATTTTTAATAAATGCTTCTTTGTACCTAACAGGGTGAGGCATGTTAAGAAGAGCCCCTTGCTTCAATCCTTTCAGTGTTCAACTTCTTTTTTTAGGAGAGAGGTTGGATGATGTAAGATTACATATGATTAAGTAACAGGCTGAATACTACAGAGGGGGGAGAAAGGGTTGCTATGAACAAAATACTCATCTTCCATGTCATTTGGCATTGGCAGCCTGAGTCTTAAGTGATAAAGAAATAATTTGAATTTATGATCATCATGTGAAAACATACATTTCTCCCAGAAACTGTATGAGGACTTTTCCATGAGTAACTCCTGCCATCGAGTCGTTTCTATACCTGAAGTTATGAAGGTGTTCTTGCATGTATTTGACCAGTACTAAATGCTTTCAAACTATTTTCTGCTGTAGAACCATGCCTACTTTTACTTAGAAAGCAAAGGAATAAGCAGATTTTTTTGTTTCAGGTTTTTTTGTTGGTGGTGGTGGTTTTGTTTTCCATCTTGTTGGGTTTGGGTTTTGGGGATTTGTTTGGTTTTTCCCAGTGACACTAGGTGGCACTGTGGTGATTCGTTACACAAAAAATTGTGACTGTTCACTGCTATACTGCTATACCCTGCTTTTTGCTGTAATCTGTATTTCAGTTAAGAATTTAATTCCTACTATTTTGTAGCAGTTCAATGTTTTGTTTTATTGCTGGTTAATATAGTATATACTGTCAGTGTTTGGAACTTTTTTAACTCAAGCTTTTAACGAAAATTTTAAAATATTAGCAATGTAAATCTTTCTTTTACTGACCGTTTACTCCTTATCAAAATGATCAGTTTTCAGTGATACTAATTCATAATATCTTTCCAGGAGTTGGTGAAACAGAAGGTGAAACGTCAGTTGACAAAACAACAAAAATCAGCTGTGAGACGACGGTTACAGAAGGGTGAAGCGAATATATTCACCAAGCAGCGGCGAGAAAACATGCAAAATATTAAATCAAGTTTGGAAGCAGCTAGCTTTTGGGGAGAGTAATATATTTAAGACCTTGACTATATTGCAAAAAGTTACCTAGATCCCTTTTTAAGCCACCTTTAGTATTTTTTGGACCAAGGCGGATATATAAATAGGTAAATAAACTTTCTTTCATTGATAAACTTGACTCATTCAATACATGTTTTCTAAAAATTAGATAAGAATAATTCTCTGCTAAAGCAACACAGTTTTCCGAGTTATTTTTGTTAGGAATATTTGAGTAATTTTCCGACATCTAAATATCACTGTGTGTGTTGTTTCTTTGTTCTCTACCAGTACGTTGCTTGGTTTCATACCCCAGCTTTTCATTTAGCAGGGGGAACTTTTAAGCGAGTCTCATTTCTCTCTCCCTCTTTTTTTCTCCTCCTCCGCCTGTTTTCGTACCGTTAAAATTGGGTTTATAACGACTTTGTAGTATTGTTTTGAGGACTGTATGAGAACGCACAGAAAACACTTGGAACAGAGCCCAGCACTTTACAGTGTACCTGGGCTTTGGCATGATGATCATGACGCTGTTTATCTTTCAGGAAATTTGCTAATGACTTGGTTGTGTTTTGTTTAGCCACTGGAAGAATTCACTGCCAGCTATTTTTTTTAGTCTCTAGTATTAACGGATAAGCAAGCAATGTCTGTCTATTTTCCATTTCCTAAATGAGTAACATCATAATGGGACCAGAAACTTGAGACAGTCCCACCATGGTTTTTATGTTTCCGGATTTTATGCAGCCTGAGCAGAAGTAGACTTAAGGGTGGGGAGGAGTAGAAAGGATGAGAAGTGAAAGATTCTGATATCCTTAGCTGGGTGAGTCGAGGACATATTTCACATCAAAGTTAACAAATATAGTTGACCTTTGAACAACATGGGTTTGAGCTGCGAGGGTCCATTTATACACAGAATTTTTTTTTTTTTCCAGTAAATAATACTACAGTCCTGTTTGGTCTGAGGTTGGCTGAATCTGCAGGTGTAGGAGGGCTGACTGTAAAGTTACAGATGGATTTTCACTGCCTTAGGGGTCTTTTCCCCCAGGAAAAAATAATACATAAGGCATGGTTTCTCCCTTAGAGACTTTATTATCCAGTGAGAGGTGAAAACAGGTTTTTAGATACACATAACGTGATAATCCAGTCCCTTCAGCATCAGCATGGCCAGGAAGAGATATGTCACCTGCAGTGGAGATGGCCACTAGATGGCAGTGTCACCCCGCAGTCGCCAGCCAGGATGACCTGGAATTACTTGAATCTGTAGTTAAATGGCAGAGAAGGCAATGGCAAGCCACTCCAGTACTCTTGCCTGGAAAATCCCATGGACAGAGGAGCCTGGTAGGCTGCAGTCCATGGGGTCGCTACGAGTCAGACATGAATGAGCAACTTCACTTTCACTTTTCACTTTCACACATTGGAGAAGGAAATGGCAACCCACTCCAGTGTTCTTGCCTGGAGAGTCCCAGGGATGGGGGAGCCTGGTGGGCTGCCGTCTATGGGGTCACACAGAGTCGGACACAACTGAAGTGACTTATCAGCAGCATAGTTAAATGGCAGCCCACTCCAGTACTCTTGCCTGGAAAATCCCACGGACGGAGGAGCCTGGTAAGCTGCTATCCATGGGGTCCCTAGAAGTCGGACACGACTGAGCGGCTTCACTTTCATGCACTGGAGGAGGAAATGGCAACCCATTCCAGTGTTCTTGCCTGGAGAATCCCAGCGACGGGGGACCCTGGTGTGCTGCCGTCTATGGGGTCGCACAGAGTTGGACACGACTGAAGTGACTTAGCAGCAGCAGCAATGGTGCCTGTGTTAGGGTTGTTCTGAAGATAAAATGAAGCAACACCTTATAAGAGCTTAGCACAGGACTTGATACATTACAGCCATCCCTTAGTATCCTCTGAGGATTGGTTCCACCGCCACTTGTGGATATCAAAATCCTCTCTTGTTCAAGTCCCTCATAAAAGTGCAAACACGTGGACTCCCTCTCAGCAGTTTCTGCCTCTAAGGATATGGAGAGCTGAGTATTTAGAGTATGTATTACTCAAATGACTTAAAGTTACCAAAAGGAAGAGTCCAAAGGAATCTTTTTTCATGGTGTTTCAGCTGATTTTATCAAGGCGCACAGATGCTTTGCTTGCAGACTTGTCTACTTGGTGTTCCCTTGAAATAAGCTTTTCCTATAAAATAACACATTTTGTAACTCGTACTAAGTTTGTGGTATTGGTAGCCATTGGTCTGCTCTTTGGTGCACAGATGGCTGGCTGAGCTTTCTCCAGAATCATAAAGATCTTTTAAAAGGTACTAACTGTAAGATTAGTGTAGCTCAAGATAATCATTCTCTTAGTTAAGTGCTCAGTAAATTTTCTGACAAAACACATAGTTGCCTAATTTAAAAACTCCGCAGGTAACGCTGCTGTCTCACAGGTTTTATCAGCTGCTTCCGCAGGATAGAGGGTCGAGTTCAGGTTCTCAGGGAGCATTTCCCTGAGCTGTAGGTTTGTTTCATGTTGCAGATTGAGTGCTCTGGGTGGGCTAAGGTTCACCACCTTTGTTCTTCATCCCTCCTCAGAACGACTCCCAAGAGAGCATGGGGCCATCTCAGTTTGACCTTGACGTGCTTTATGAAGTACTGGAACCATCTTTCTCAACTGTATAAGGCTGGGGATTGGTAAGGTCCAGAATAGTCACGAGCTGCACAGTTGCATAATAACCAGGAGTGGAAAGCAATACTCAAAAGACTAATATTCCTGTATTTAACGATCTTAAGTTTTAATATTATAAATAATGATGACATTAAGTAACTGTATAACATGTGGAATCAAGTCATCGTCGGTTTAATTTCATAAATAGGAGCATACCTCATAAATATGTTGTTTAGGACATTTGTCAAGTATTGTGTGCTTCCTTTTAGAAAAAAATACAACCACTTAAATGAATCAAAAAAAAAAAACAAAACCCTGATTACTGTAACTGTGCCGTTGTTGGTAGAACAGGTATTGACCTAAGAGTCCTACATTAGGAAAAAGAAAACGTCCAGTTTTCCAAGTGTTTGGTGTGGTATAAAGTGACATCTGGGCAAGGGGTACACAGGCTTTTTTAATGAAATTTTTGTTGACTGAAGGTCTCAAAGTAGACTATACTAAAGAGCCTGATACCATGAATCTAGTGCTAAGGAATTTCTAAAGACAAAAGAGAAGTGGAATGCCACAGTGTTTTGGTGAACTATCTTGGGCAAGGGGGATTTGGTTAAATAGGTAGACTGAAAGCTTGCTAAGAGGAAATCATGCAGAAAATTCAGACGACAGAAATTAAGGTAGTAAGCTTGTTACACTGTACATGGAGAAAGGTGTTATGTGCCAAAAGTTCAAATTAAAGATGATTTTGAAAATTTTTTTTAATTTATTGAAGTATAGTTGATTTGCAATGTTGTGTTCATTGCTATACAGCAAAATGACTCAGTTATTTTTTTTTCTTTTTCATATTCTTTCCCATTCTGGTTTTGAATCACAGGATATTGAATATAGTGCTATACAGTAGGCACCTTGTTTAGCCATTGTATATATATGTTTTTTTTTAAGTTTAACTTGATGTATTAGGAAAATGAAGGATTTTAGATTTTTAAGCAGTGCAATTATTTGATTTTAAAAAAAGGAGAAGTGAGTGGAACTAAGGGAACTTTGTCAAAATTAGACAGTGGATTGAAGGAAAACTAAAATCTAAAGTGTTAATCCTGTTGTCAGCCTAAGTATTCCAACTCAGACAATCTGAAATAGAATCCTAACCTGCAAGGGTTTTAGAGTCTTTACTGTCTTATTCTTATTTTAGAGATAAGAAAACTTACTTCCCCAGAGTCACATTGACTGGATAAGGTTGGAACTGAGAGAAAAGATAAAATTCATGCTAACAGCTAGGCAAATGGTAGGAGAAGCCGTGTACTCGGGTGGTTTGCTGCTGCTGCTAAGTCGCTTCAGTCGTGTCCGACTCTGCGCGACCCCATAGATGGCAGCCGACCAGGCTCCGCCGTCCCTGGGATTCTCCAGGCAAGAACGCTGGAGTGGGTTGCCATTTCCTTCTCCAATGTGTGAAAGTGAAAAGTGAAAGTGAAGTTACTCAATCATGTCCAACTAGTAGCGACCCCATGGACTGCAGCCTACCAGGCTCCCCTGTCCATGCGATTTTCTAGGCAAGAGTACTGGAGTGGCTTGCCATTGCCTTCTCCAACTCGGGTGGTTTAGAGCTTTTCAATTCTACAAGTGATTAAGCTGCACAGACTGTGATTTGTCTTCCTGGTGCCATGGAGATATGAGAAAAGACAGTCGTCCAGCCAGACCCGGCTTTGAGTCCTGTCTTTCACAAAGTTCCTCCATTTTTAGAGAGTGGTTGGTTTTTTGTTGTTGTTGTTTATTTTTCCATAACAAGCCTTTGCATCTTCTCACAGGCCCAAGAAAACCCATGTCAGTAGACTGAAGCCCTGAGTGGAATTTCTCTGATTGAAGGAGGTGGAAGGGAAGCAGGATAATACCGAAGGAGTAGTTCTTTTCCCTTGAGCTCAAGTCTGCTGTGGCACCTTGAGAGGATGAGAGAATATATTTCCCTCTCACTTGGTCGTTCTCCAGTTTTCAATTTGTGGAAAAATAGCTTCCCTTTCTATCCCTCCTTCTTTAAACAAATTTGGAAAGAAATAATGTTTCCTCTGTGTCAGCAGGACGCAGGCTAAGTGCAGTGCTCTGGCAGTGACTGCATAGGAAGTGAAATGGAAATTATAGTTCACAGTGCGAAATGGATGGGCTTTTATCTTAATGTAAGCATATCCATAAGTGTGGCCTGAATTGTATTGAGAGTATACTAATGATCCAGTCTTTACCGGAAGCTTCATCTGAAATATATGGAGCTGTGAAGTTACTGGCTTACTTGAACCTCACATTGCCATCAACTAATCTCAGGTTTGTCATTTGTTCATAGCCAAAAACATTTCCTTTGGTTTGTTTTAATCTAATAAATAATTCTTTTCATAGTCTAGATTTTCACTTTAAGTTGCTCACTGTTGCAAAGTTTTAAGCATTTCATGTAGTTCATACCCAGAAATGTGGCATTACATTAAGAAGAAAGAAAGTAGCTAGTTAGCCCATGTAACCTGGTGTGTCTCACCCCCCAGCATGCCCGTTACAGAAGACCCACACGTCTTCATTTCTATAGAGTGGCTCAGAGACTCAAATGGAATTCAGGTAACTCTTTTAAGATCCAGCTGATCATTTTATAGCCATAGCTCATGTAGTTTTTTCCCCAACACCCAAATTTTTGTCCTGTACAGCAGAAAGCAGAGGCAACAGGGGTGGTGGTCCTGTGAGGAAATGCAGGGAGAGGGAGAGGAACCAATAATCAGATAAGTTTTCTGGAAGATAAAACATTGTCACAAAGGCCACTGGCAAAGTCCACTCTAACAAGCTAAAAGGAAAATTGTAACTCTTCTTTCAAAGTACATATTATCCTGGAAGTACAGCGAGCCAGTAGTCAGTTCAGTTTCCATAGAACACATGTCTCGTGACCCAGGTTTTGGCATCACCATCTCCAGTCTTGTAAATTTGAACATCCAGATTTTTCCACCTTTTAAAAAAACTCTGAATTTATCCTGGAACTGTTAACCCATGAACTAACAAAGTCTTCCCCCAATGATATCTTTGTCCTCTAAAGTATTTCTTAAAGAATCAATTGTACTTCTCTTTAGAGACCAAATCAGGATAGGGCTGAGTACTTGGTTACACAAAATAACCAGCATGGCATCGGCTCATTCAGGATCCTCAAATATATTGAAAGATAAGGTGCAGGTAAATGAGGGGTTTCCTTTCATTGTGCTTTTTGGTTAAAAGTTGACTCTGACTGCCCTAGCAAAGATACAGGGCAGTTCACTAGTGTGGTTCTGTCCAGTGGGGAGGGAAATTACTTCAGGAAAGCATTTTTCATAACTTTCTATAAAAATGAGAGAATATACATTCCTTTAATCTGTAAATGGGAGAATTAATTTTCTAGTTATTCATGTAGTTTACCAGATTAATACTTAATATCCTGAATGTAGAAAAATATCAATGAACAAATAATCTGAGATAAAGTCCTTTCATGTGGCCTGTGTCTTTAAGCTTCTTTTGTCTGGTAATCTGAAGTTGCCTCTCCAACTGACCCCTCTCATAAATACCTTCCTTGATGCAAACATTTCATTGGTCTCTTCCCAGTTGAGAGTAAACAAATTAACACTGAGCAGCCATTTCATTCCTTTTACTTGTTCCTTCACGGCTCCGAGTAAACAAAGTTGACGCTAACCAGCCATTCATTCTTCCTACCGGCCTCTTCCTAGTTGAGGCTAAACAAAGCTGGCCCTGAGCAGTCATTAGTCATTACCCCTACAAAGTCAGTTTCTTCCTGGCCCTGCCCTTCTCCCCTTCCCCCATATCCCCAGCAACACTGCACAGGGCTCTGACCCGCTTTGGCCAACCTGGCACTGCAGACCTTCCAGTTCCCCTACACATCTCCATTGGAATCTGGAAGGAGCTGCTGGCAATCCTTCCCCACTGTTCTTGTTTTGAATAGTCCTAAATTGGCTCAGGCTCACTTACTGCAAGGAGATCCAGGCAGTTCATCCTAAAGGAAATCAGTCCTGAATACTCCTTGCAAGGACTGATGCTGAAGCTGAAACTCCAATACTTTGGCCACCTGATGCAAAGAACTGACTCACTGGAGAAGACCCTGATGCTGGGAAAGGTTGAAGGTGGGAGGAGAAGGGGACGACAGAGGGTGAGATGGTTGGGTGGCATCACCCAACACGATGGACATGAATTTGAGTAAACTCTGGGAGTTGGTGAGGACAGGGAGGCCTAGCATGCTGCAGTCCATGGGGTCGCAAAGAGTCAGACACGACTGAGCAGCTGAACTGAACTGACTCTGGAGTTGGCATACCTTGTGCGAACATCGTTCAGGAACAGTATTCCCCAACTGCGCTGTAGCCTCGTCTACAGACCAGCTCTCCTGTTTCGCTTACCCCACCTTCCTCCTCCAGGGCCAAGCACTGCAGGAAGTGACAAGGCAAGCAAGGTAGTGGAGACACTTCCTGTTTTAACTGAAGATGATTCTTTGTTGCATTTATTCTGTTTATTTTCATTGATGGCCTGCCTCCTTATCGGTTTTACCTGTAGTGAGCTGGTTAACAACAAGAAGATTGCTCATCTGTATTATTATCCGTCCTCTCTGGGAGCTCAGTACGTGCTGTGGCACCCGGCCTTACCCCTTTACCTCTGGGTGATAAGCTTTGAACACTGATAAGTTTTGAGTTGGATGACATTTCTCATACTTCTAAGTGGTATTCTTAACAGGATTTCTAAAAACATCATTTTGTGTTTTAACTGTAGTCATCTCCCCTGTTTTGCTAATTGTGCTTTTGGCGTATGACTAGAGATGGTGAAATCTGATGTGTGAACCTCAGAATCTGTACTA
Source organism: Moschus berezovskii (assembly GCF_049115385.1). Taxonomy (NCBI): domain Eukaryota; kingdom Metazoa; phylum Chordata; class Mammalia; order Artiodactyla; family Moschidae; genus Moschus; species Moschus berezovskii. The sequence goes on from NC_142467.1 coordinate 14,011,115, forward strand.
ACATGGGTGCACAGCACAGGGGTTTCTCAGGCTCTTTCATCTTCACCAGGTGCTTTCAACATCAGAGAGAGAATGGTGAGAAACCAAGTTGTTTTTCTAGACTTAAAGCAATAGTGCTTTAAGGAAAGTGAGAGGTCTTTAAAGGGAATATGCAAAGACTTCAGACTGGACCTAATGAAAAAGAAGAAACTATGCTATCCAACTGGAATGTTGTATATCCACCTTTCTAGAATTCCCTTGTTTTATATTATTTCTTAAAATAGAACCCATTAGGGGTCATGATTTTTTTTTATATAGTCTTTGCGAAACTGTTTTGGGGTTCTCTAAGCAGATGTTCCAGAGAAGGCAATGGCAAGCCACTCCAGTACTCTTGCCTAGAAAATCGCATGGACAGAGGAGTCTGGTGGGCTGCAGTCCATGGGGTCACTACTAGTCGGACACGACTGAGCAACTTCACTTTCACTTTTCACTTTCACACATTGGAGAAGGAAATGGCAACCCACTCCAGTGTTCTTGCCTGGAGAGTCCCAGGGATGGCGGAGCCTTGTCGGCTGCCGTCTATGGGGTCGCATAGAGTCGGACACGACTGAAGCGACTTAGCAGCAGCAGCAGCAGCAAGCAGATGTTCGGGCTTCTCAGGTGGCTCAGTGGTGAAGAATCCATGGATCCTTGGGTCAGGAAGATCCTCTGAAGAGGTAAGTGGCTACCCACTCCAGTATTTTTGCCTGAGAAATCCCATGGACAGAGGAGCCTGGCAGCCTACACTCACTGGGTTGCAAAGCCTCAGATACAACTTAGCAACTGATAAACAATAGCAAGCAGATTCTCATATTTTACCTTTTTAGAAAAATCTTTTGGAGTTTGAAGACAGGTTTTAATAAAGACTTACCCTTCCTTCTAGTTAGCATTAATGGTACCTTTGATTTCACCCTATGAATATGTGTCCCTTTTTATTGATGAAGTGATACGAAGTTGACTATGGAAAAGTGATCTGTTTGAAAACAGTCTAGCTTTTAGGAAATCTGTGACTTGCCAGAAGTTTAGAAAATGTATGTTAATATTTGTGCTCATTTGCAATGTAGCCATAGAGTCACAGATGTTGGATAGCGTCTGGCACAGACCCCTAATTTTCTAGATGAGGTTTCCAAGTCCCGAGAAGATGAGTGACTTTCTCAAAGTTACATAGATAACAAAAATCAAATCCCAGATCATACTAACACCAAATTCAGTGTTCTTTCCACCACCTTACACATCTAAAGTAATACTAGAATTAAATTTAATCCCATAAAACTCCATTATTGATTGAAATCCCACCATTAATCATTTCTAATTTTTCTTTTAGATTATCAGTCTTCTTTGAGAATTGTGTACTTTTTGTTGTTGTTATCCTTCCAATGGGAGTGTTTCCAATTCAGTTATCACACTGAAAATATTATGCATTCATTTATACTTCATGTCCAATCAATATATAATAGTCTTTAATCAACAAGCCGTCCAATTTCTCTTAAATTATAAGCTAGATGGCAAGGACATTGAGGATTTCATATTACAGCACATGTAAAGTACACCTGTGTCTTAATGTGAAATGTGACTTCTTTCAGTTGATTTTCTTTATAATATCTTTGCACTCTGGGGCAGCCCTTGTGGGATATACATATTCCTGTGGGCATTTACTAAGTGACAGTCCTTATAATAGGAATTACTATTCTAGCCTCATTCTTTCTGTTTCCTTTTATTAAGCCCACCCCTTCTACCAACTAGCTGAAGAAACTGATCACATGGAAAACATTTTATATAGTCTTTAAAGGACTGGATTCAGTTAATCATATGGTACAACATAATTATGGAAACTGAAAATTGGAAAGCAATCTCTTGTGCCTACCCTGGAAAAATACTTTAAATAAAAGTAAATAAGTCCTCAATAATCCTTCAAGTAACGTAGGTCACAGCCACTGAAATCAGTTGTTTTATATCTGGTGTAAAACCTTATTACTGCAGTGGAATGCTATGACATGTCTCCTGTGAAAAGACTATTTAATACTTTTGTGAGCAGTGTAGGACCTCAATAGAAAAAGCTGCTTTGTTTTCTTCAGATGTTTTCGTAACCACCTATATTCTTTGAAACATATATTTTTACTTCTCCTGGAATTTTTAGTATAAAAAGTAATCCTGAAGAGAAGTGAATGATATCAGAATTCACTAAAATCAATCTTGGGACTGATTTGCCTCGAAGGAGAAAGAGGGAAACAAATATTCCCAGGTAAAGGCAAGAGACAGACTATGAAACTTTACTTGCCTCTGCCCATCAAAAGTGACTATAATTTTGGGTGGATGAAAAAATTAAACACTTGGCTCCCAAAGAGATGCTCCTGAATTCAAACTGAAAGCATGATCTAGAGCCTGGCTACATCCACAACCTTCATAGCACTTTTTCTTTACCAAAGAAGAGTTTAGATTATACAGATTCTAAGCTGGAAATTCCTTTGCTAGCAAGGAAACTTTCTTGAGAAATCATCTCCCTGATTCTATGTACTTGAAGACAATACATCAGAAGATGAATGACCAAAAGAAATACCGAAGTCAGAAAGCTGCACACCATTCAGGCAAAATCTGGTTGGAGAGGAAGGCTGTTCGCATGATTAGTGAGCTTCCCCGGCTAGCCTGTAGGTGGGTGTGTTTAACAGAACGAAGCAATGGGAACCCGCCTGTCAGCCAGCCTTTAGAGCTAATTAGCTCAGCATACAACAAAGATAAGTGAGCCTGGGAGGAGGGCCCCCTGAGGGGTCTTTAGATTCTGGGAAATGTCTGATTGGCAGATGTTAAAAGAGATTCTTTGGTAATCCTGTGCATCAATGAGCTGCACAAATTCAGACCAGGACTGCAAGAATCCAGGCATGAGGGCACTGTGCAGCAGGCTCGCACAGGCAGACCCAAGATGGACAGAACCTTGGAATCCCTGAGACACATCATTGCCCAAGTCTTGCCTCACAGAGACCCTGCTCTAGTCTTCAAAGACTGTAAGTACTGCAGGGGGAAAAGGTTGTTTTTTTTTTACTTTTTTAGAAAATAGCCCTAAATGTCTAGTCACATCTTATTTAAGTATGTTTTCTCCTAAATCTCTGTAGTCGTGTGCTGTGGTCTAAGTGGTATTTAACTTGTTCCTGACTTCAGTCAGGAGAATGATTTCATTTCACCTACGGGTATCAGTCGCTGGGTTATTTTTTTCATTGATACATCTTGCTAACCGTTTAGAAGTCTGTCCTAAAGTCTAAGACTCGCCTCAGACTTGATGAAGTTTTCCAGATGCTCTTTAAAATAAATCAAAGTTGATTGGTACTAGGATTAAAACAAAAAATAACTTGAAGACGATAATAGGATATATCCCCTTTTAAACCTGTTTAGTCCTCCATGCCATGTATTAGTTATGTTAAAAATGTACTGTGTTTGAAATGTTTTCTTGCAAACAAAAGTTAACAGTAAATCACCACTGAGCTCTTAAATTTTGATAACAAATGATAACACTTTAGTTAAAAGGCCAGTAAAATAAGATGTCTTCCCACCTCTGCAACAACACATCCCCCCCCCCAACACACACACACAAACTAAACAACTATGCATGGCACAGTTATTTCAAAATCTTTTTTTAATGATTATGAAAAATAATTCAATCAAGATTTCCAATTCTGGCAATACTATTAAACCATTTGTCATGTAACTTTGTTTCTGGAACCAATTTGATTTCCTGCTGCTGCAAGACAGACTATCTTCGCCTTGTATCTTATCTACAGTGGGGTTCATATTACAAAGGGCTTCTGAAACAGAACTTTGCTGTGGAGCTGCCCAAAAGGTAAAATGCATATGGAATTTTTTTTTTTTTTTAACTTCAATAAGTTACAGCTTTCTTCTTGGGGAATCTCATATGTTTGTCTCCATCAAAACATCAATGGTTTGGATTTTTGCTTTCTGATTGCTGGATAATGTTCGTTTCCAGATGTCCTTTTAGTTTATATTTCTCATATGTGTGATGAAGAAATGTTAGGCAATTTTATTCTGTAAAATTTTCTTCCTAGAAATTAAGTTGTAACGCATTTGCTGTCTAAGGCATAGAGTGAAAAATCTTCTATTTCTCTTTTCTTTCTTCAATCTCTCTTGTTCTCTTGGTTTCTTAATTTTCTTGCTTTCTTTTAAATACTATTTTCAAGCATGTGTCAATAGCTGCGTTAGAACTAGCAAAGATCTCTCCCCACCCCCTCCCGTCTGGCCTGGAATCTATTCAGGTTTGGCATGTTTTTTTTAAGTGAAGAGGCAAGGAAAGACTGCATATCTCCGACCATAGCACTGAATTCACTACGGAAGGGTAAAAGGGCTCTCGACCTAAGACTTTGGATAAATTGTAGAGGACCAGGGATCTTGTGTTGAGGGTTTGGAGAGTGGAAACAGTAAAAAGAAATAGAGGTAAAATGTTTCACTGAGTTCATTGTGAATTTAAGAAACTTCATCTGAAATTATGTGGCCCACTTTCTGAATCCAACTAAATCCCGGCAGCTGTTTACGGTTTACCAGAGAAAATAAGATAGAAAAGGGCTAAGATAAAACGTAACTTATGTCCTGTCAGCTAGGCCTCTGTGGAAACTCTTTTATGCGGCAAAGAAGTGTCACACATTTCGTTTATTAACACGGAACTTGAATTTAATCAGAGAGCATTGCCTGCTTGCCCTAGAATGGGCTGCCACTCTGCGACTGCTTGCATGGCTTAATGGGCGTGAATTTTAACCACTGAGCCTCTCCCTTCAGGTGTTTCTGATCTGAAAAATGACTAAATGAAAGTAAGCCAAATGGCAGATTTCTGTGCCAGGGATTTTTATGTTATCGAAACATCCAACCACTCACCATCCTCATGGAATAAATGGGAACAGGTTCACTTACATGCTGAGGCAGACTTCACAAGGGCCTGTGCCGTGCCTTGGCAACCTACCATGCATATGCCAGGGTTTAGCACATGGACTCATTTTCTTTGGCACACCCATAAGTTGCTGCCACTGCACTCCTGCTTTACACGGCCTGTAAAAAGTCACCGTCAACCTTGAATAGCAGGTTCGAAGCAGCCTCCTCTCCTCTAGTCACTCCTGGCTCCTTTCCCCCCATCCCAGGCCAGTCTTTTTTTGCCAGAAGGAAAGAACTGAGCATTTCAGCACATCACTGCCAATTCCTTAAGGAAAATTACTACCTTGTTTTCCTACAAGATGAAAAGCCGGTTCAATGATGTTTGAAACCATACACAGTTAAACAAAGAAGCATAGAAAAATAATAACATTCTAAAAGTGTTTTTCTAAATTTCTCTTCTATAAATACAAAAGTAGTTTTTTTTCTCTTTTTATTCTTCTGAAATGTAGAATACAAGAGAGATATATTTGATTAATTTGTTGCCCTCACTTGGCTTTCAATTTGTATAAAAATAAGCAATAGTAAATTGAATTTTCTCTTCAAGTTGGTCAGGAAAAGTACCCAGAGAGTTTTCTGGTCTGAGACCAATGCACATGGGGATAGTTACATTCATTTAAGGAAATAAAATATGAATGCTTTTCTCAGCCAAGGAAGTCCTCCACGTGGCATTTTGTATTGCATTAAATCTCTAGTTTGTTTTAGACAAGGTGTTCATCTGACAAAAGTTGTAATTTGTTTATTTTCTTTCCTGAAAGGAAATGAATTCCATGACATTTTCCCCCTTTTCTCTATTTCAAGTTTCAAATGAAAAATAATGGAAAGAAATTTTAAATGAGGTGGGCTCTCAGTTTGTAATTTGGTCCTCTAAGCTGACACGGGACTGTTCTCCACTGCCTGAATGTCTCCACTTTGTAACAGGTATCTCCAGGAGTCTGCACCACCCAACAGAATCTCCTTGGCAGAGGAAGTGAGGCGTGTGTCCATGTTGCCTTCCATTCTGGGCTTTGTGCAACATCCAGTTTCTTCTCTTGTGTCATGCGTCACAACCAAAGATGAGCTATCCTGAAAGCAGCCCTCCTCAGCTTTCTTGAGAGTTTGTGTGTAAGCTTACTACCTGTTGGCCATAGTTGAACAGATTCTCACATGCTTGCTCAAAGGAAACCACCACCCCCTGATTTCAAGATGTCTTCACGTTCAGATCCTATCCTGTTAACTCTTCAAATTGCAAAAGCATCACAAGCTTATCTGCCATCTTTGGGCTCTTTCTTCATGCATCATTAGTAATGCAAGGATGTCAAGTCCTCATCCTGTGATTAAGACACTATGCTAAGAATGTTTATTCTTCACAGCATTTCAATAATGTAGGTTACTATTGTGATTTATGGTGAGAGAAGTAAAGTTTCTGGAGCTTAAGGTGACCTGCTCAAGGCCACACCTAATGAAATGATACAGCCAGGATTCAAATTCTGTATTCCAACTTCTCACCTTTAACTGATACAAGACAGTGCCTCTCAGAAGAGTTCTATTGCCACGTCGTCTGTGCTGTCGTGGCAGTGTGTCAGGAAAACAGAGGTGGGACTGAGATGGACCTTTCTGGGTGTTTGGAGAGAGTCCATTAAATAAGCTTATCTGCATGGCAGTGTGACGGAGAGTGAGAGGGGAAGGGAGTTTTTGAGGAGAGAGAACAGTTTGCCGAAAGGCAGATCGGGCTATACAAGAACAACGCATCAGGGAACGTGGAGACAAGGCTGAAAAGGCAGGTGGAGTCACACGCAAGTGTAGGCAACAGGGAGCTGTTGGAGTTAACAGGGATCCTAGATTAGTTCTGAAAGCATGGGGCATCATGTTGTCTTGGGGAAAAGATTGTATTGACATCTGTTGAAGGTACACTTCCTGATATTAAGTCCGGGAGAATTACAGCTTTTTTACAGCAAGAATCCTTTTGCTCATTCAGGCAAGATACAAGAGTTGTAAACATGCCTATAGGGGGAAACCACTTTCACTAAACAAAGCCAAAATTATGACAAACTTTCTCAAACAGATAGTTACAAACTAGCTTAGTTGTCACTGAAGCCCTGAGAATGTGTTGGTTTCTAGCACTGATTTATAAAGTAATGTGTTAGATTTCACTAATATTCCCCAAAATTTTGCAAGGAAAACAAATTAGGTGGAACCTTTACTAAATATTGCACAATGAGAAGAAAAATTTGTCACATATTTGAAGTTTGTTAACTCTTCCATTTGAGGAGACACTTTTCTGTATGAAAGCTTATGTTTATCCCTGTTAGGTGAATACTTCAAAAAGTAAATTTTTACCCTTTGTAAAAATTGGACCAGACTATAGACCTGTTAAAAATGTCTTAGTAATCGTGATTCTGGCTGTATAGAATGCAAGAGAGGAAAAAGTCTCAAGAGTCAAGTATTTTCCCCACCCCATGCTTTTTAGCATAGTTATCTGAAATCTATAAATTTGATGATACATTTATGGTTTCTGCATTTCACATAAAGGAACGGAGTAGGAAGTAAGAGATGAAGGCACTTGTGCAGTAAAATCCCTCCACGTATTGCGTTGCATTCCACCACAGAAAGTGTGCTGGAAAGAGCATGGTTAAAACACACAAAACAAAAACCTCTACTTCTTGCTAGCTCATTTTGGATTAATGACTACATCTAATTACAATAATTTGAACCCTGATAATTTTAGCATCTAAACTGTGGATGCCTGTTCTACTGAAGAAGCCTAGTCAAATGCTACTTTTACTTTATTGTAGGGTACAACTATTTTTATTTTGACTTATTTCAAGAGAAAAACGCAGATTTCAGTTCAGCTATCTGTGGCATAAGCACTGTTCTCTTCTCCTTTTTTCAGGAAAGATACATTTGGCAGAGTTTAAATACTAATAGTGCCAGAGGAAATTTTTTCAAAATGGAAAAAAAATGGAAGAGGCTTCTTGATCACTTAATGGCAACATCTGTCTTGATACATATATTTCTTAATATATAGATAAGATTTAACAGATCAAAAAGAATATTGATTGACACCAATCCTGTGATCAAGTCTGGCGCCTCCTCATGGTCTGCCGTCTCATCTCACCGTAGGCTTTTTTTTTTTAACAGTTAAGATTTGTTAGCCTGAGCTCAACTTTAACAACTTCTGAAACTCATGTGTTAAGTTACAGCCCATAATAGGATACAGCTGCACAAGGGTGAGTTTCTAAGTTATGATTTTTCTGTTTAAATGATACGGTTTTACTGATTATGTGCTACAGATTGATTTAAGAAATGTAAGACAACTTTAGAAGCCTTTCATAAAAGAATCTTCTTTATTGAATACATTTCATATTGACATTTTAACCCCAAAGGCTCTTATTCCTTTTCTTCCACGTTCAAATGCTCACATCAGTTTAATCTGTCAAGGTAGTTTTTAAAACTCTTATTTTAAAAGAAAAAGAGGGGAAAAAGAATCCTACCGAAAGTTTAATAATGACAAAATAGGCAATTATTACACTCCCTGTAGTTTTCTTTTTTTTTCCCTTCCTCTGCGATGATAATCAGTTGATCCCTATTTTGATCCCATCCCATTACACAGCTGTGGGAACCCATCATGTAGTCACCACTCCTTTGGCACTTATGGGCTGCATAGTGTAGTTTACATTTTTCTCACAGGGCTCTGCCCCATGAGTTATAGTTTTGCTGGCGTGTTTTTTCCACATCTCAGTTGCAAGTCCCAGGAGGGCAAAGCCATACCTTGCACTTCTATGTAGCCACCAGAGGCGTCGCTCACAGGGTCAGGCACCTAGCAGGTGTACAACAGACTTTTTTGGTTGCTGATTCACTGGTTTTCTCCCTCACAAAAAGGAGGAAGATTTTTCCCATTGTCAGGTGAAATATGATGAGATAAATGGCACTGGGACTTATAAGCCATCATCCACTGACACCTTAATCACAGCCTAATTGCACACAGGGTTCAGTTAACAGCTCTGTGAGACAGGAGGGAGCATATTCTTCTTCAGGAGAAGAAGAAGGGATTTTGAAAATAAACACAGCCACTTCAGACGACTTCCCCAGAGCGCTGCCTCAGGTTGACCTTGGTATTGTGATATCACTTAGTCATGTCCAACTCTTTGTGACCCCATGGACTGTAGCCCGCCAGGGTCCTCTTTCCATGAGATTTTCCAGGCGAGAGTACTGGAGTGGGTAGCCATTTCCTTCTCCAGCAGATCTTTCCCAGGAATCGAACCCAGGTCTCCTGCATTACAGGCAGATTCTTTACCATCTGAGCCAGCCAGGAAGCCCCTGGCCTTGGTAGAGCAGCCCAAATTATCCCATATACCACATTGGCACAGTGACTCAGATCGCCAGCTCTTGTTTTCATTCTCTCAGTCTACCCTCAACTCTGAATCACCATTGTGTGCATCAAGCTCTTCAGGGCTGAACTCTGTCTGTACCTTATACAAAAACCCAGTTAAACAGCTGTGGCAGGGTCATGGATAGCTTTCTTATAATGACTCTACCGGGGGAAAGTATGTGACATACCTAAAGCCACATTTGCACAGATTGGACCATTTTAACTAAACAGAACTGGTTGGCAAAGCAACAGTGTTTGCTCTTTTATTTGTTTTTTGTTTGCTTGGATCTTTGGTTGTTATCTAAAGTCAACAGTCCTACAAAGTCTCTTTTTTTTTTTTTAATTGGCATATCATTGCTTTACAGTGTTGTGTTAGCTTCTGCTGTACAACAGAGTGAATCAGCTATAATCAGCTATGTGTATTCATATTCCCCCACCCACCCACATCCCACCCCTCTAGGTCATCACAGAGCACCGAGCTGAGCTCCCTGTGCTGTATTGCAGATTCCCACTAGCTATCTATTTTACGCATGGCCGTCTCTTTATGTCAAGCCTAACCTACAAGTTCCACCCTCCCTTTCCTTCTCCTGCTGTGTCCACATATTCGTTCTCTGCGTCTGCGTCTCTATTCCTGCCCTGGGACTAGGCTCCTCTGTCCTGTTTCTCTAGATCCCTCATACATGTATTAATATAGGGTATGTTTTTCTCTTTCTGACGTACAGTGCAAATGTAATGCCCAGTGGTACGTGGGAAAGATATATACTTCCTAGTTGCTTAAATAGATTACATCAGGTTTTTAGTCTGTGGCTTTTGTGATTGGATGACATCATCTGAACCATGATGTACATGAAAACCACACTTGGGAGCTCAAGTGCTGCCGTTTAATGGTGGTATATTTAATGACCTTTTATTTTGTCTTTGTGATTCCATCTTGTTCCTTGATATTCTCTCCCTTAAAAAGTTATCTTCTTAAAAGTTACCTTGTACTTCCAAAGATATTTTTAAAAAAAAGTTTTATTTAACACAAGGAGCCCAGCCTGGAGCTGTGATTACCTAGAGGGTTGGCTAGGAGGCGGGAGGGAGGCTCACAAGGGAGGGGATATATACAGATAGATAGATAGATATAATTATGACTGGTTCATGCTGTTGTATTTCAGAAACCGACATTGTAAAGCACTTACCCTCCGATAAAAAAGTGTTATTTAAATTTCTCCCACAAATGATTTACAGCTCGTCAATTTTAAATTCTAAAGGTGAAAATTAAAGCAAAAAGAATGATGTAATTTGTGTGTGTATATTTTGGAGAGTCTTCCAATAGATTAATTTTGTAACACAACCCAAAGGACTTAATTCCCTCAGAAAAAGTGTTCAGGATGGAGAACAGGGACCAGATCAGAAGAAAAGGGAAAGGAAACCAAAGAAGAAATATGATCAGCTGCCCAACTGCTGCAGGAGCTAGGCACTGGCTCTGGAGAACAACGAAAAGAAAGCTACTAATGCTGGGAACAGAGCAAGACTCTAAGCTGTCTCATCTCTGTGTGTGGCTGTGGCTACCTTTGAGAGAGTGTCCACAGAAAAGAAGATGTGGCCCAAGTTTCTTACATGTTGCACACGACACATAAGCGGTGTCAGCAAGATTCCCCTAGCCTGATCAGAACTTGTCAGAGCCTGAGAATGGTTATAAATGTTTAGACAGCTGGCTCTGTTGGTCACTGTCCTGGTGTTTGCCAAGCCAAGCACAAGACCTAAAGGAACCCAATTTTGCATGAATGGCAAATTGGCAAGATGCCTTGAGCTTGCTCCTTAAATTATTTGGGAATCCTTTTCCTGTTTCTCCTCAACAAAACAAGAGGATCACATTTACAAAAACAAGGTATATGTGATTGAATTGCTAGAATAGAAAATGCTGTTAATTTTATTTAAAAATATCACCTGCTAAGAGTAATCTATAGTTAAAGATTATATTAAAACATTACATACCATAAATCCATCTGGAGGCAGAGAATCAATTTGAAACTATGTTCCTGATCTTGAAAGCCTCTAACTGGTTTATCCTAAAATGGTAGCCTTTCCAATTTGTCTTAGTTTTTGGCAAAGGAAATTTTTACCCAGCTAGAATTTTTTCTCATGTAAGGCATAAAGAAATAGGCTCTTTTTTTCTGATAGATTTATGACATACTTTTAAGATCCCTTATTGCTGACAAATGACTATCTTTCCAGTTAGGACTTACCTCATATTAGGTAATTGAACTGGGCAATGAACTATAATGTTTCTACTTTCCTGAAGTATAAGAGTTATTAACATTAATTTGAAATAAGCGTTAGTTCCTTTCTGTAGTTTTTCCTAAAAGCAGGTCTGTTACCATTAGCATTCATTTGAAAGTGAAAAACTGGACAAACATCCATGTTTCCAGATTTTGAGACATGTAGTATTTCTTTCCTTTATTTTCTGGCTATTATGAAGCTTTGACTTTACCAGTGAATGAAATTAAAAGAGTTTTCTTATTTCCATCTCTGAATTCTTCACATATCTTAGACACAAATTAAATAGCGCAACGTGTACAATTAGAGAATTTTCAGACTTGAGACTGTTTTCGGAATGTTTAATGATACGGTTTCCAATCTAAGAACAGTCAGTTTCAAAGATGCAATGTGCAAGCATATAATCATGCCCTTTCCTTTCTTCCTTCACCTTTTCCAACCACAAATAATAACTAACCCTCCAGTGCTTACTATGCGTGAAGCTCTATTCTGAGTATTTTCCATTTTAAGCTTTACAGCAACCCTGTAAATACTGCCATTTACAGATGGAACAGAGGCACTCAATAGGTATCTCGCACAGGAGAGACCAGATTCACATCCAGGCATTCTGGCTCCAGTTCAGTTCAGTTCAGTCGCTCAGTCATGTCCAACTTTGCGACCCCACGGACTGCAGCATGCCAGGCCTCCCTGTCCATCACCAACTCCCGGAGTCCACCCAAACCCAGGTCAATTGAGTTGGTGATGCCATCCAACCATCTCATCCTATTGTCCCCTTCTCCTCCTGCCCTCAATCTTTCCCAGCATCAGGGTCTTTTCAAATGAGTCAGCCCTTCGCATCAGGTGGCCAAAGTATTGGAGTTTCAGCTTCAACATCAGTCCTTCCAATGAACACCCAGGACTGATCTCCTTTAGGATGGACTGGCTCCAGAGTCCATGCTTTTAACTACCTACATAAACTGCCTGCCTATTGATAAAACACGGAGAGACAAGATGCAGTACACATTTCAATGTGTTTGAACCAAAACCTCTACTTGAGGACTCTCCTGTAACAAACTCTATAATCCATGGCACATTTACATCTTCTGAATCTCAGAATTCCCATATGAAAACATAGGTCATGTGTCCCTGTTGGCATCTCCATCATGCCCAGTCTATGGAAATGACAAGATCTAAGTTTTTAGGATAAAAGCCCTCTGAGAGGCTTCATGCTTCTTCCTTCCAGGTTGCCAAAGGAGCACTCTGCTTGCTCCATCTCCTACCCACTCCTTGTAGGTTTTTCTGCCCAAGCTCCTACCAGAGAAACATTTTTCCCGGGCTCACCCAGATGCATAAGAGCAACCACACATTCTCTCCATGTGTTTGTGCCCTTGTTTTGCATGAACGGAGCCTCTACAGACAGCACAGCACCTCAAAGACGAAGGACAAGGAAATCTGTGGCCCTGCCTTTCTCACCCACTTGCATAAGGCTGGGGCACCGGAACAGTAGAATTAATTTCCAATTATTAAAAGAAGCAAAGTCCCCTTGCCCTGTCGCTTATCGAATCGCACCCCCTTCTTCATGGCATACTTTCCTGTCACTCCCACACGCAGTTCCTCCACTGAGGCACTACTGCTTTTCCTACTCCTTTTGTCAAATGCCACTCTCACTTTTGGGGGAGCATAGTTTCTACCCCCTTCCCCATCCTGATCATTTTTCTGAGGAGGTTCAGCTTAGGCTCTCCTCCTCTGCATAATTTTTTCTGTCCTTTTCAGTCCACATTTATCTACTTTTCCCCTTAAATGTACTTAGTTCAGTTCAGTTCAGTCGTGTCTGACACTTTGCGACCCCATGGACTGCAGCACACCAGGCCTCCCTGTCCATCACCAACTCCTGGAGCTTGCTCAAACCCATGTCCATCGAGTCGGTGATGCCATCCAACCATCTCATCCTCTGTCATCCCCTTCTCCTCCTGCCTTCAATCTTTCCCAGGATCAGAGTTTTTTCAAATGAGTCAGTTCTTCACATCAGGTGGCCAAAGTATTGGAGTTTCAGCTTCAACATCAGTCCTTCCATGAACATGCAGGATTGATTTTCTTTAGGATGGACTGGTTGGATCTCCTTGCAGTCCAAGAGACTCTCAAGAGTCTTCTCCAACACCACAGTTCAAAAGCATCAATTCTTCAGTGCTCAGCTTTCTCTATAGTCCAACTTAGATATTGTGCCATACATTTTAGAGCTCTAAATGTTACCTTAAAATCATTTCTATTATACAATGTAGCAGTCTAATATTTTGTTAACAAATTATATTATAAATTCATTATTTCTGTAGTCAAACTGTAAATCTTTATGTGCAAAGGCCTATTTTGACCTTTTTTTTTTTTTATTTTTGACTCTATGCCATCAAGGTCAGGGTCCCCAGATAGACCAGGGCCTCACTGCTGGTTAATTGTGGTGTTCTGTTCCACTGATCCCAGAGAGACTACTTTCAAATCCTTTTCAACACTATGCTCCAGGCAGTCAACATAAATGGAGAACTGACACTTTAAGACAAAAGTACTTAGATCTCTGTTCAGGATAGCCATAAGCTCTAGTTATCATGAAAGTGAAGCCCTAGCAGGCAAGCAACCTGCAATCACCCTACCCAGGCTTCATCTTCCTGTACCTACTCAACCATCTCCAACTGAGACATGGCTACCACCAACACACCCATGCTGTGTGGGCACCATGGTGGTTCATATAAGAAATCTCCTATTCTAGAAGGAAGTCTTAATCTCTGCATGAATCGTAGTACTTCCACCTCTCTTCTGTATGTTCATTCAATTGCATGGTTCAGATCTGTAAATAACATGCAACTCTTCTCTATATGATGGATTGTTATCCCAAGGCATTTCATTCCTCTGGCCAGAAGTAAGCCCAGCCAAGCCTGACTTGATAAATTTAGCCAGGAGCACCACATCAATTTTATTAGCATGGTTTATAGGAGATTAAGTGCTAAGACACAGGGCCACTGATGGAATAAGGGCACAGGGAAGGCCATTCATGTGGGCTGGAATCGGGGAGTAAGGCATGATGGAGGAGGTGGCATTTCCTCTGAAATTTGAGAGTAAATTGGATGGTTAGAAAGGAGAGGCAGAAACAACGTTCAGGGTAGGAAGGAGGATTTGAACAAAAGCACAGGGGAAAAAAACATGCAGTATGTGTTCAAGGGCAAGTGAAGTCACTGCCTTTGCTGAAGCTAATTGAGGCGTTCTGCTAGAAAGGGTCAGAGGTTGGACGCTTAAGGTGTTCCACATTGTTGGATGTCTTCGTTGGTCAACTGCCTTCTGTGAAGCTTTAATGCTGAACTTTATGATCAGAAAGAAAGCTGGAGGAAGGGGGAAACCTCACTTAATGAAAGACTTACTTGGAGATCTAGTCACTCCTCCGGAGACTGTCATGTTCAAATTTCAAAACACGGTGAGAAAGAAAGTACCCACAATAATGCCTATCAACTGCATAGCAAATTGTCTTCTTATTGTTACAAAAGTATTCAAAACCACTGAAGAGGTTTGTCTTAGTTTGAGCTGCTGGAACAAAATACCACAGAGTGGGTGGCTTAAATAACAGAAATGTAATAGTATTTCTCATAGATTCAAGATCAAGCTGCTGGCAGAATCAGCATTTTGGTGAGAGCCCTCTTCCTGGTTTACAAATGGCTGCCTTCTTGCTATGTCCTCACAAGGCTGAGAGAGGAAGCTGTGGTGTCTCCTTCTGCTCATAAAGATACCAGTCCCATCGTGGGGCTCTAACCCTCATCAGTTCAGTTCAGTCGCTCAGTCATGTCTGACTCTTTGTGACCCTGTGGACTGCAGCACACCGAGCCTCCCTGTCCATCACCAACTCCCAGAGTTCACCCAAACTCATGTCCATCGACTCGGTGATGCCATCCAGCCATCTCATCCTCTGTCGTCCCCTTCTCCTCCCGCCTTCAGTCTTTCCCAGCATCAGGGGCTTTTCAAATGAGTCAGCTCTTCACATCAAGGGGCCAAAGTATTGGAGTTTCAGCTTCAACATCAGTCCTTCCAATGAACATTTAGGACTGATTTCCTTTAGGATGGACTGGTTGGATCTCCTTGGAGTCCAAGGGACTCTCAAGAGTCTTCTCCAACACCACAGTTCAAAAGCATCAATTCTTCGGTGCTCAGCTTTCTTTATAGTCCAACTCTCATATCCATACATTACCACTGAAAAAACCATAGCCTTGACTAGATGTACCTTGGTTGGCAAACTAATGTCTCTGCTTTTTAATATGCTGTCCAGGTTGGTCATAACTTTCCTTCCAAGGAGTAAGCGTCTTTTAATTTCATTGCTGCAGTTACCATCTGCAGTGATTTTGGAGCCCCCCAAAATAAAGCGTGTCACCGTTTCCACTGTGTCTCCATCTATTTGCCATGAAGATCTTTGCAACCTCATGGACCGTATAGTCCATGGAATTCTCCAGGCCAGAGTGAGTGATAGCCTTTCCCTTCTCCAGGGGAACCTTCCCAACCCAGGGATCAAACCCAGGTCTCCCTCATTGCAGGCAGATTCTTTATCAGCTGAGCCACAAGGGAAGCCCAGGAATACTGTAGTGGGTAGCCTATCCCTTCTCCAGGGGATCTTCCAGACCCAGGAGTTGAACCGGGGTCTCCTGCATTACAGGTGTATTCTTTACCAACCAACTGAGTTATTAGTTTACATCTAACCCTCATAATCTCATCTAAACCTGACCATCTCCCTCAGTCCCCACTTTCTAATACCATCATATTTCAAGTTAGAGATTCAGCATATGAATGTGTGAGAGACACAAATATTTAGTCCAAAACAGGGTCTATTACATGTGTCTGAGAAAGCAATGTGGAGCAGTAGAGTGGATTAAGACATCTGACGTGCAAAGTCAATTCAGGGGTTAATTTGTTTTTTTGTTTTTTTACTCTCAGATGTTTAATAGAAGTCACAAAAAGGAACTGGATTTCATGCTATCATTTCTAGGATCTCCCCAACAATTCTCTCTCCTTCCATTTCCTCTCATACCCCCACCCTCAGCCATTTGATATTCTATTTCTGTATAGTAATTTTTCCAGTTAAACATCAGTACCCCATGGACTGTAGCCTACCCGGCTCCTCCATCCATGGGATTTTCCAGGCAAGAGTACTTGAGTGGGTTGCCATTTCCTTCTCCAGAGGATCTTCCGACCCAGGGATCGAACCCAGGTCTCCCACATTGTAGGCAGATGCTTTCCCATCTGAGCCACAAGGGAAGCCCCTTCATAGTAATTTTTCCAGTTGAAACATCAGTAACCTTGGCAAAGGCAAGACCTATGGATGGCCAATGAGTGTTAAACCCTGAAGTCGGAGGGTCACTCAACTTGTCCTGACTCCAGCATCAGCCAGGTTGTTACCCGTCTGATTTCTCTGGATCTCCAGCTCAGGATTCACTGCCTCTCTCCTGTCCAGTGCCTAGACTCCCTCTGAATGATTAGTGTATCTCATTCTGGCTTATGAATAAAAGACCTTTTCTTTTCACTAAAGGAAACAGTGTAGAAACTCTTCAAATAGAATTTCATTAAACTTTGGGAGAAATAATGCACAGACAAAAATATATGTGTTCCAGACTATAGCTCCCTGACCCTGAGGTGGAAGGTACAGTCAGGCAGCGAGATTTGACCTTGACTGGTGTTCACGCCCTCTTCCCAGGAAACCAGTTGCAAGGCCTTCCTCCGTCTGTTGTCATTTGCTCTTGTTCCTCTTGTGGTCTCAAGAGGGACAGGAATGTGAGACTTAACCACAGCCCCTTCTGAAGCCCATGACTGTTGGGTGTTTACAATGTTGCTTTTAACCAGAGCAGAGAATTGCTGAAGGTTGATCAGGATACCTGTTCACATGACACAGACTGCCATTCACTGTGACAGTTCCAAGCTGGAAATGTGTCATACCATGTGGATGGAAAAAATACAAATATTAACCCTTTTCTTTGTTTGACTGCCAAAGACAAGCATCAGAAAAATGGTCCATAGAAAATGGTAGGTGAAGTAATTCTTGTGCAGAGTCTCCCACACCTTCCCTATCAACAGCTTCACAAAGGCAGCACATCTTGCATAACTTTAATGGCATCAGCTATTCAACCAACATGTATTATGCTTCTAAAATCCTTCTGATAGATGTAGACACGCATGAAAACAACTTAAATTCCATTGTAATTAGGAGTGGCTCAAATGAGCAAAGAGCCAGACTATACATCCAGACCAAACTAAGTTAAAAACCCCAAGGCTGAGAATAGCTGTGTGACTGGGCTGTATCCTGAGCACCTTTTAACTTCTTATCTCTAAGCTGTGGATGGTAACATCTATTTCTAGAAGGTATTGTAAGAATTAAATTAGAAAATTCCTAATACCTGGCATATAATAGGCACGAGATAAGGGAAACGAGAAGAGCAACTTCTTCCTACCCTACCCAGGGCTTCTCCAACTTTAATGTGCATCAGATTGCCTGAAAATCTTGTTAAAAATGTAGACTCTGGTTCAGTAGGCCTGGGGTGGGGCCTGAGACCCTGTGTTTCTAACAAGTCCCCAAGTGATATCCATGCTATCTCTCAGAGAACTGCAGTTTCCAGGGGAAGGGTTTAGAGATTATTTTGAGTTTGTTTTCATTTTTAAGAAGCTATTGCTGGAGGTAGATCTTTAAAAAAAAAAAAAAAATGAGTAGGTGCCAGCCAGGAAGATGACAGAGAATGAAAAGGCATTCAAGAGGGCAAATAGAAGTAAGGGGCTTGCTAGCAGCATAAAAAGCATGAGAGCAAGAGGGGCCTGGGATTTGACTTGAGGAGAGAAGTTTGGAATAAGAAAGAGAATCAAGACATAGGGCCTTCTATGACTTGCCAAGGAGTTATTTGCTCTCAATCCTGGGTGTTCATTGGAAGGACTGATGCTAAAGCTGAAACTGCAATACTTTGGCCACCTCATGTGACGAGTTGACTCTCTGGAAAAGACTCTGATGCTGGGAAAGGTTGGTGGCGGGAGGAGAAGGGGACGACAGAGAATAAGATGGCTGGATGGCATCACCGACTCTGTGGACATGAGTTTGAGTGTACTCCGGGAGTTGGTGATGGACAGGGAGGCCTGGCGTGCTGTGATTCATGGGGTCGCGGAGAGTCGGACACGACTGAGCGACTGAACTGAACTGAATGAGGGACTCATGGAAGGATTTTAAGATGGGAGTGATTCAATCAACCGTAAGGTTCAGAAAGATTACCTGGAAACAGCTACGGATGGGTTAGATGGGAGGGTGGCTGGAGTCAGGAGGGCACTGTGGTATACGTGGTGAGATGTGAACCCGTGAAGCAATGGCAATCTTAACTGAGAGGAAGCGGTGATCAGAGACATCGGCATACGGAAGTGACAGAACTCTACCACTTATTAGGTCTGGAAAGAGGAAATTAAGCTGAAGGTTCCTGTCAGCTTTCTGATTTGTGTGACTGGGTAGATGATAATATCACTTTTTAAGTAGCTCAGGAAAAGAGTGTATGGAAAAGAAAATGGGTTGAGTTTGAGCCATATGTTGCATTTAAGCAACAAACAAATGGAAAGATCTATTAACAAAGCTGAAGCTACAGGAGAATGTAACCACTGGCGTATATCATGGTAGATGGATGAATGGAAATAGGTTCTGTCGTTCATGAGCAGCAAAGTGAAGCAAGAAAAGACGAAGATAAGACGCTCACGCAAAACACCATGAAGGGGAAGAGAGACATAAATGTGACCCGGAAGAAGTGACAGGAACAGGGAAAACACCGTCAAAGAAGCCTAGGGGTATGAACGTTTCCAGAAGAAACTTATCAGCTGTGTCAAATGCAGTTAGAGGTCACATAAATATGGACTGAAAGTTAGAATTAGTGATATTTGCCAGAGTCGTGTCAGTACCTTAATGGAGCAGAACGCCAACATGAGTGGAAGATAAGGAAGCAGAGAGAGTAATACAGAATATTCTTTCCAGCAGCTCGGGCTATATTGAGAAAGTTTTAATAACTAGTAGCCAAAAGCAGTCCCAAGGTCGAGTACTTCTTTTGACTGATTATTCATTTGTTGTTGTCTCGGGCATACGTATGGCTGCTGAGAAGCAGTGAGAAGAAACATTTAAAAATAGAAGGTCAAGAGGATGACTATTAGAACAATGCCCAGTAGAAGCGACCCAAATTCATGAGGGACTGAAGGAAATGAGGTGGACCTGAGCACATGCACAGGTGGGTCCCTAGATGTAAGGAGGGATATTGCAAGCTTGGTGGCCTAAGTTTGTAACATGAAAGTCAGGATCATTGGCCGGTCCGTGAAGGTGCAGCTGCAGCTGAAGTCTAAACTGTGCCATGAGGCCTTTGCTCAAATTTGGGTGGTTTTCTTCAGCATTCTTGACCCTTTGCTAGCGTTTCCTTTGACGCCATCTGTGAACTTTGTTGTTACTACATCAAAAAAATAAAGAAGCGTGTGTTTCATAAATAAAGCATCTTCAGATATGCTGATCTTGGAAATTCCAAACAACAAGCTGGCTCTCTTCCCTCTGCACTCCATTCATCTGGTTTTCCAGTCGACAACAGGAGATAGAGATAGAAAGATGAGTTGTGTGTGTGCATGCACATATGTTGCACTCTTCAGAGGTGATGACATACATGAGACCATCAAAGAAATCCTTCAAAGTTGCAGAATAAAAGATCTGAAAACTGCTACTTTTATTCCTCCATAAATTTTACTTAGTACGTACTTTGAACTTTAATCCACACAGTTTTACATGCCAAAATTCTTGTGTTCATTTTACCTAGATAACTATGAGTCTTCATCTTCTTACTCCAGGTCTCAGCTGAACATCATTCAGCAATGAACTAACTTAAAATAGCAGCCTAATGGCCCTTGCTGACTATCAGAGCAACAGACTGCTGGTTTGGGTTTTAGGCTTCAAGACATCACTGCTTTAATCTTCAAGACATCACTGCTTAATTCTCGAGGTCACCTACAAGTAGAAAGATGGATCAGCTGGCTCAAAAAATACTTGTTTTGCTGGACATGGGAGGGAGTGGAAGATAGGGAGCAGAAATACAATTTAGGAAATAAAAGTTCTATTCTGAGTGACGTCAAATGGTAGAAAATATCACTTCAAATGTTTTTGAATGAATGAAAAACGTCTGTAATTACCAAGCTCACCTTGACTAATCAGCATATATTTTATTGGTTAATTCAATTATCCCCCCGACAGTCTTATATTTCCCGGTTTATTTCCCAAAACACATCTTAAATACTAAAAACTGCAGTTCTTAAATATATACAGACATCCAGTTCTTTAGGCATCTCGACAATTTTCCTGAACTATGTCCTGTGAAGCTGGAAGCTGATCAGTGGCCTAAGAATGAGGTGAAAAAGCCAGGTGCTCTGTTCAACAGCTTAGAAGGTGATTGTGAAATATTTTTGCCTCCAGATCAAACTCTGCCTCTCCTGACTTCCTGCAAAATAGCAAAGCCCTACATTTTGAAGCACATATATTCAGAAATATATCAGGAGGATGTCAAAGGGCCTAGACACCATACTACACAAAGAATGTTTGAAAGAAAAAAGCTATTTAATCTAGAACTTGAGGAAACCTGAGAGCTTTCTACGTTAGTATGCTTTCATACACAAGTGAGAGACACCAAGTCAAAATGGCTTAAGAAAAAAGCAGTTGTGTTGGTTCAGGAGCTCAAACTATGACATGAGAACTTAGTCTTTCTTTCCCTGTCTCTTGGTTCTGCCCTTCTCTATGCTGACTTTCTTTTCAGCCGTGATTTCCCCCTTGCTTAGGCAGTACCACACTTCTCTCCTATACCCCCAACAATCTAGTGAAAAGGGAGAATCCAGTCTTCCACTATTCCCAACAAAAATTATTGACCCTAAGTGACTTGACTTTGAGGTAATATCCATCCTTCAGCCCTGGAGAAGACATGATTGAAAGAAAGGTGGTTCTTTAAAGAAAGCTTTTAGGCTATCCCTACAAAGAGGAAAAGCAAATGCCAAGTAGGCAAAAACAACATATTTCCTATGCCACCTTTGAGTACATAATGGGTTTTCTTGGGAAGATGGGGATTAACTTCTCTGAGATCAGAGTCCCAGAAATGAGAAATAGCCCACTGGCAGGAACATTATAGGAATGCAGATCTCAGCTCACTCCCCAAAAGGACCTTTTTATAGTTAAAACCATTAGCAGTTGAGATGGTCCACCTTAAGATGTGCCAAGTACCAGGTCCTTCCACATGTTCAGAATCAGGCCAGATGAGAAGCTGACAGTGGAGTTGTGCAAGGAATTCCTGCATTGAGCAGAGTTTTGTCTGCATGACCTATAGGGTCTCCTTTGCCCCTACAATTCTATTATCCTTGTTAATTTCCACAATTCAATTTGCAATAGAGGATAAACAAACCAACCTAATTTGATCTGGAACTTCTGCAGGCTATCACAGGTCATTTAATCCAAAACACATGGCTGTAGCCATTACTATGTTTTCTGAAGTCATCTAACAGACGTGGTCCTTAACAAGGTTTCCATGTTATTAGTTTCACTTACAGTTTTTTTCCCCCCAGCCTCTTGCTTATTACACAATTGCTTTCATTCTCCTTTAGATTAGGGTGGAGAGAAGCATGAAAGAGTTTTTTTCTTTCTGCTTTTCTCCTCTTAAATCTTAAAATAGGTGAGTTCCAATGAAAGTTTCATTGCTTGTATTTTTACCTTTGAATTTAGCTTTCCCTTTGCAGGTCTAAGGATGTATGGTCTAAGGATCTATGAGAAATGGGATTCATGGATAATCACAGCTCTGGACAGAATTTTTTAAAAAAATTTTCAAAGGGAGAGATTTTTAAATTTGATATCAAAAATTAAATTGTAATTTTAACATGCTGCAATGTCATTAGAATTATGGTGCCAAACCCCTTCAGCCATGCTCATGAAAAGTTAAACACATTTGTGTTAAATAGTATTTGTCTTTTTCACAACTGAAAGCACCCCACCCCCACCCCACCCAAAGATACACATACTCTGTTTTCCTTACACTGGAAATGACATGTCACACGATCCAACCCGCAAATAAAATATTGTTTTTGCCAGGGTATGTCCACCCTTAATTACTGATTATTTTTCTTGTCTTTTTCAGTGAATGTTGTGTCGATGTTACAGGAATTTTGGGAAAGCAAGCAGCAGCAGAGGGCTGCATTCCCAACTGAAGGTGTGGTGGTCTACGAGTCACTGCCGTCTCCTGGACCACCCTACGTGAGTTATGTGACCCTCCCAGGGGGAAGCTGTTTTGGCAATTTTCAGGTAAGAAACCATAAATTGATTAGTGAAAACTGATTGAGATAAAATAGAGTAAGCCTTTTTATAAAATGGTAACATCATTATATTTCTTGGTTGTAATGAAGAAAAGTTGCATGAACCTATGGCAAAGGTTGAGAGTCACAGGGCTGGGTTCAGGCACCTGTGCTAATCCCAAGTTCTGCTCTGAATACCTGTAGACCATGGGGAAACGTTTATCTATTTCCCTGATTTTGAGATAGGGAATAATACCCATGGGGTTGGTTGGGAGTCATATGAAATATACATGCAATGTGTTTATCTGGTTATAGAAGTATTCCAAGTATTGTTCTGATCATTAGTATAAAGATTCTTCCAGTTGGTTAATTCTTTATTATGTTTATGAAAGGGGTATAAATGATGATACATTTCTAATTGTACCCCTAGATTGTTGTGCAAACAAACAATCAGCATCTGATTATCCAGTGTGTGCAACAAATACTCATTGAGTGACTAGGAAATATCAAGCACTGGGCCCGTAATGGGGATATATGGTCCATACTTTGAGGAAAGAAATGTACAAAAAAAGTTATAGTAATTACATCATTATATTCGAGGGTCAATGAAGGCATAAAGGTAAGAACTTCTCAGTTTACCAATCACCTTTGTAAATAGCCCTTTGGTGCAGTAAACTTTCTTAATTTTCAATAGCTGGCAAAAATACCTCAATTATAATTTATGGACAATGTGAAACTCAGAAGAACTCAACTTCCCCTCTTAGCTTTGACAACTAAGTTCAGAGGCAAGATTTCAGTGTATCTCTTTGTAGCATAAATCTATAAAACTTGTATCATGTAATTTTTAGGGCTAATCTCATACTTGATATTATTTATATTTCTACCTTTCCTCTCCCTTTGAACTCGGTCACTCATTTTATTCCATCCTGTTACCATGTATCTGTTTTATATTATTTCAAATCCTTTGTGGAGTGAAGGGAAGATGTAGTTTAATAAATGGACCCACAACCCTATGTCTGCCCAGGGAAAGTCAAAAAAGAATTCACAGGAAGCAATCACAAACAGAGATGTGCAACTGAGGGTGTCTCTGCCAATTGGCGAAGGCAAGATGACATTCTCAGCCTAGCGAACAGAGTGTTCATGGGCATGCAATGAGAGAACCACAAGCATTTTCAGATTGTGAGGAGCCTGAGTGTGTCTGTGGCAGGGAAATGGTAGCAGAAGATGGTTAGGCTCTCACATCAAGCTGTAAGTGTCTTCATGCTTTGCAATGAAGAATATGTTTTATTCTGTATAACATCAAAACCCTTGAAAGATTCTGAGCAGGTGCAAGATATATTCAAGTGTGTTTCAGAAGACTTACTCTGACAGTAGCATGGGGTAATTTTAAAGAATTGCTTTCAAAACTTCGGACACTGCCAGCCAGTGGGGTCTTGCCTTCTTCTGCCCTGAGCTGTGGTCAGCAGTAGATTTTTACCTCTGGGGTCGGACGTGACTGAGCGACTTCGCTTTCACTTTTCACTTTCCACTTTCACACATTGGAGAAGGAAATGGCAACCCACTCCAGTGTTCTTGCCTGGAGAATCCCAGGGACGGGGGATCCTGGTGGGCTTCCGTCTATGGGGTCACACAGAGTCGGACACGACTGAAGTGACTTAGCAGCAGCAGCAGCAGCAGTGAAAGTGAATTGCCTGATGAGGATGATTTGAAAGTGGTCTAGAAGCTTTAGAATAGAACTTGATGTAACCCTAGACACTTAGGCATGAATGAGGGACGGGGAGGGGAAAGATAGGCAGCAACTGAGGAGGGGATTCTCTAATCCTTGTGAGTCTGTGGGTCCATCGCTGAGCATTCAAGGTGAAGGCTGCCTACAGAGCTTGCATCAGACTTCCATTTAGGGGAGGCCTCCTAAGAAAACAGACCTACTCAGCCACAGAGCAAGGTCTTGCCAGCTGCTTAAATTAATCTGGGTTTTATTTTTTTGTCTATGAATGTCAAAGGACTAAAGATCACCAAACATTTGAAGAAAAGCAAAAGAAAAAAGGCAAACAAATAATAGAAGAGAAACAATTCAAACAGCAGAGTACCTAAAAGAGTGTTACAAAGAGTATCTTCAGAAAATTATGAAAAGAGGAGAAGGGGGCGACAGAGGATGAGATGGCTGGATGGCATCACCGACTCAATGGACATGAATTTGAGTAAACTCCAGGAGTTGGTGATGGACAGGGAGGCCTGGCGTGCTGCAATTCATGGGGTCACAAAGAGTCGGACACGACTGAGCAACTGAACTGAACTGAGCTGAAGTATCCCTAAAATAGCTATGAAAAAAGAAGCAAGCAGGAAACAGGAAATTTAAAATGTGATTGCCAGATTAGAACAATAAAAAAAAAGTGAATAAATAGATGAGTAGACATAGATCACAGCCAAACTGATAAAGGATAACAAAGTAAAAACTAAATAACAAAGTAAATTTTCTGGAACTTAGAGCAAAAAGACAAAGAGATGGAAAAAGGACAGGAAACATGGATTAATCCTGGAGGTAAACATTAATCTATTAAGAGTTCTAGAAAGAGACAAAGGAAATAAGGTGACAAAATAAATACACAGAAGAATTTGTATTAATACAAATAAATACAAAGAAAATTCTTTGAGTTAAAGCAGCCCAGATTTTCATATTGAAATGGCCCACCATATTCCAAGCAGGTTCATAACAAAAGTTACACAGCTCTGTGACTGTATAAGACTTAGGGACAGCATTCTGCTCATGGATCAAAGGACTTTTGTCATTGATTTCACTGTTTGGGGGGATTTTGTTTTGTTTTAAGGTAGATTGGAGTTATATGCAGGATACTTTTGGGGGATCTGATACGAAATTGGGCCAAAACTGGCAAACCTGGTTAACAAAATAAAAAACTATATCTTTGAAAAGATAAATAAGAAAAACATTTGTGAGTGTGACCTACTTATGAAGTGCTATTGCCACCTTCTCTTCATATCTAAACCCTGCCTACCTTCCCAGACTTCACTCAGATACCGTGTTCTCCATGAATTTTCCCTGAATCTTCCTATTAGAAGTCTCTACCTCCTCTGATTTTCCAAAGCAGGTATCCTTGTTTCTCTTCTAGTATTTTATGTTTTTTACCTTACACTACTCATGGGGCTTCCCTGTAGGCTCAGCGGTAGAGAATCTGCCTACAATGCAGGAGACTTGAGTTCAATCCCTGGGTCAGGAAGATCCCCAGGAGAAGGAAATGGCAACCCACTCCAGTGTTCTTGCTGGAAAATCCCATGGACAGAGGAGCCTGGTGGGCTACAACCTATAAGGTCACAAAGGAGTGGAACATGACTTAGTGACTAAACAGCAACAACAATTACTTATGGGCATGTTTGGTCTCTATATTAAAATGTAAGTGCCTCAGGGACAGAGTCTCTATCCTTTTATCTCTAAAATGTCAAGTACTGTATTTTGCATATCAGTTCAGTTCAGTTCAGTCGCTCAGTCATGTCCGACTCTTTGCAACCCCATGAATCACAGCACGCCAGGCCTCCCTGTCCATCACCAACTCCCAGAGTTCACTCAAACTCATGTCCATCGAGTCGGTGATGCCATCCAGCCATCTCATTGTCTGTCATCCCCATCTCCTCCCACCCCCAATCCCTCCTAGCATCAGACTCTTTTCCAGTGAGTCAACTCATCGCATGAGGTGGCCAAAGTATTGCAGTTTCAGCTTTAACATCAGTCCTTCCAGTGAACACCCAGGATTGATCTCCTTTAGAATGGACTGGTTGGATCTCCTTGCAGTCCAAGGGACTCTCAAGAGTCTTCTCCAGCACCACAGTTCAAAAGCATCAATTCTTCGGCGATCAGCTTTCTTCACAGTCCAACTCTCACATCCATACATGACCACGGGAAAAACCATAGCCTTGACTAGACGGACCTTGGTTGGCAAAGTAATGTCTCTGCTTTTTAATATGCTATCTAGGTTGGTCATAACTTTCCTTCCAAGGAGTAAGCATCTTTTAATTTCCTGGCTGCAATCAGCATCTGCAGTGATTTTGGAGCCCACAAAAATAAAGCCTGACACTGTTTCCACTGTTTCTCCATCTATTTCCCATGAAGTGATGGGACCAGATGCCATGATCTTCGTTTTCTGAATGTTGAGCTTCAAGTAGTAAGTGCCTAATCAATGTTTGTTGATAAGGAAAAAATTGATAGTTGCTCAGTCATGTCCGACTCTTTGCAACCTCATGAACTATAGCCCAACCAGGCTCCCCTGTCCATGGAATTCTCCAGATAGGAATAGTGGAGTGGGTAGCCATTCCCTTCTCCAAGGAGTCTTCCCAACCCAGGAATCAAATTCAGGTCTCCTGCATTGCAGGCAGATTCTTTACCACCTGAACCACCAGGGAAGTTGAATGAATAGCTAAATGATGAATAACAAATCAAAAAAATCAATGAGGTTTATATTTGTCCTTTTTTAGAATATTATCACTATTGACTGATATACAAAACAGTATATACTATTATATACAACATAATACATCAACTAAAGTATTTCACCTACCTCTAGAAGATGGTGGGCTAGGAAGGAAAAATCAGTAACATTAAAATCAGCTGATATTATTGTGCACCTAATTCTCTCTGAATTTCATTTATGCAAAGTAACTTTTCCTCCACCCACAATCTCACATAAGCAAGATTTGGCCATACTCACACCCAGGGATGTGTTATGTTTGTTCATATGTAATAACTACATTTATTATAATGTATTTAGAATATAATACATTTGACAGATCTGTGAATGGATCTAGAGGATATAAGTCTAAGAAATTTTAATGTTTTATTTTTGTATTTGCTGCCTTGAGAACTATGAATTTCCCAATCATCCCATAAATTTCTATCCCAAATGGTAAGACTTTCCATATGTAGTAAATTTACCATCCTCCTTGTGGTCTCTAAAAAATAGGAAACAAAATTTTAAAAACTGAACTCTTTAGCAAGGTGGCCTCTTGGTGATTTCTCTGATCATTTCAGGGTTTCCTTTTCCTTATGTTTAAACCATCATATTTTAAGGTTCTCAGGAGGATTGTTAACATCCTTGCTTTAAAAGATCCAGAATTTCCTGAATCAAATATGTTTTGAAAATGTGCTTGGGTGATTGGCTGCCAAATCTTAACCCATTTGGCCCCAAAAAATGTGATTTGAGAAAGGAAAACCAGGAAGGAAAAAAGAGGAAAAGAAAATTTCTCCAAAAGCAATGTCCTTACACTTTTCTTGGTTCTTCAGACACCATCTTAAATGCTGTTTTCACCACATAACATTTCATCATACTTTTGCCAGCAGTTGGTCTGTGAGAGCCTACATGCTCATTCCTGCAATGCCTCTCACGTAATCAGATGTCACCCTTGTGCATTGCAAATCATTTCACGATGGATTATTAACGCCAAGACCATGTGCTGGGACATGGAGAAATCATTATGCCAGTAGTAGCCTTCTTACTGAGCCGTGGACGTCACCTCCAATGGTGCCAAGTAATTGAAAATACTTGAAGTGGAGTATGGGACTGGATTGCAGGATTAATCCTTCTGGTTCATGAAAGCTCTAAGAGATTACGCCCATTCATTCTTTAGAAAAGCGGTATTCAGACTGAGCTTAGTCTTCTGATTAATCAAAGGAAAGCAGTCAAAAGGCTCTGGTGGACACAAACCACTGGTTTTATGAAAAGAAACCTCCCACTGAAGTAAACGGGAGGCTTGTGTCCAAGAAGACTAATTGAAGAATTTTCAGTTAGTTTTGATGCCACAACCCCCTAAAAAACAGAGAGCCAGAGGGAGATAAATCAACCATAAATCTGCCTTTTAACCATGCCTTCATAAACTACTTTGGTATAGAAAAAGAGAAGTGAAAATGTGATTTGTTTTTTAATTTCTAAGCAATAAATAAAACAATCTATTGTTACTAAACTATTTTTCTTTTAGAAAGTTATACTGAAACACATTAGTGCTTATTGTCTTTTATAAAAGAAACTGTCTTCTAATACTGCAGGCATTAAGTATGAATTCATGCATTTTGGATGTATTCTCTCCATGCCATTTTTGTCTAGGCAGTTAATCCTTCCCTAGCCACATATCATGACCATGAAAACTTGCAATAATTTCCATTTTTTACAATAAGAGCAACACAAGCGCCATCAGCTCAACGTCTGGCTCCCCTCTTGATGAACTCAGAAGGAAAGCCATTCATTGTTTCAGCAGCTGTTTTTGTTTCCAAACCCAAAAGGGGGAACTTAATTTAGTATTTTCTCTTATTTTGATTAAAAGTTTTGTGATTCAAGTTTTTGTTTTCAAGCCAGTGACATAGTCGTCCCTATAGTCTGCTAGAATGATTTGGGTTAGTGAATTTTACTCTTATTTGGAACAAAAAGTAAAAATTCTTTTGAGTATAATAGTACACCATGTGATTATTTTTGTATATGAGTTTTGATTGTATAAAAAATGTATCCCCTGGATAAAACATTGATGTGATAGTTTAATTTATTTGACGTTTAGAACGCTAATTCACTGTGGTACCATACTTTTTTTTTCACCTATTTTGTGGGGAAGTCGCTCAGTCGTGTCCGACTCTTTACGACCCCATGGACCGTAGCCCACCAGGATCTTCGGTCCATGGGATTTTCCAGGCATGAATACTAGAGTGGGTTGCCATTTCCTTCTCCAGGGGATCTTCCCAACCCAGGGATTGAACCCGGGTCTCCCTCACTGTAGGCAAATGCTTTACCGTCTGAGCTACCAGGGAAGCCCCAGTTTTATGGTACTTGGGCTTTTTGCATCATGCCAGGCACCACATAAAATTGAGACATTTAATATTTCCATAAAAATATGTTGATTGATTTTTTTCTTTTCTTTTCATTTTCAACCAGTATTTGGCATTGTGTAATGACTAGTTGACTCACTGGAAAAGACTCTGATGCTGGGAAAGGTTGGGGACGGGAGAAGGGGACGACAGAGAATGAGATGGCTGGATGGCATCACTGATTCTATGGACATGAGTTTGAGTGAACTCCAGGAGTTGGTGATGGACAGGGAGACCTGGCGTGCTGTGATTCATGGGGTCGCAGAGAGTCGGACACGACTGAGCGACTGAACTGAACTGAACTGAACAAGGTCACACAGTTGGGAGAAGTAAGTGGGGAAACAGAGCAGAAGAGCTTCTTCAAAAGCACTGTCTCTGAGAGGCCTTCCATTTTTATGCCAGTTGGTTTTCCCACCAAAGCCTTTGCCTGGAAAGACTACTTTTCTACAGGCAGTCACCTGGAAAAACTACTTTTCCAAGGTACATACTACCCAAAAGAAGGATAGGTATGTTTCATTTGTTTTAGTTATTTTAGGCCTATAGTATCTCTAGTCCACACCCCTCCCCAAAAGTATAGATGATGAATTAAGGCTCAAAAAAGAGTAAACGGAGCACTTAAAAAGCACACTTCTACATCATCAGGACTAGGATTCAAGTCCTCCCCTGGCTCTGGAACATGTGCTTTACTCCACGCCACCACCCATAAAGAAGGCTGAGCGCCAAAGAGTTGATGCTTTCAAACTGTGATGCTGGAAAAGACTCTTGAGAGTCTCTTGAACAGGAAGGAGATCAAACCAGTCAATCCCTAAAGGAAATCAACCCTGAATATTCATTGGAAAGACTGATGCTGAAGCTTCAATACTTCGGCCAAGTGATGCGAAGAGCAGACTCATTGGGAAAAAAAACCCTGATGCTGGGAAAGATTGAGGGCAGAGGAGAAGAGGGCAACAGAGAATGAGATTGTTGGGGGACATCAGTGACCAAATAAGCATGAGTTTGGGCAAACTCTGGGAGACAGTGAAGGACAGGAAGCCTGGCATGCAGTCCATGGGGTCACAAAGAGCTGGACATGACAGCAACTGAACAACAACATTTTTAAGGCAATAAACGCACTTTACTATCAGATATAAAACATATTTTAGACTTTTATAGGTTTCATGATTCTTTTTGTTTTAAAGTATTAAATCACAATGAACTAAGTTTATAAAATCAAGTTTTTCCCAAGAGAGAAGGACTAGGAGAAAATTTGATTAATTCATAGTCATGGCTAAATGGAATTGTAATGTTCTCTTTTTACTGATTATTAAATAAGGCCTAGCCTTAACATTCCATGCTCCAAAGAAAGATTTTCCTGCCATAAAATTGAGACTACTGCCTTGCACTAATGCTGTTTTAATGTCAACTATTACTGTTTGAAATCAGCCATGACCTCTTCTCTGTCACTAGATTTGTATACCTTGACGCAGACGCACGACATGCTATGCAATGCAACTTAACTTCTAAAGGAGGTATTTCCTGGTAGAAATCTCCACAGGAAAGCATCCTGTTTGGCAACTAATGAGACTCAAAGATAGGAAGATTAGTTAAAACCCCTTCCCATTTGAAAGTCATGTGTCAGCTAATGATCCGGGCTTTAATGGCTTGCCTGTGAAACTGGAAGTGAGTATTGTTTTAATGAGGCCTGGTTATTACCCAGAACTCTTTGCTAACTTTTTTTTTTCATCAAGCAAAGTGAACAGAGATATTCACATATTGCTGTTCCTAATAGAACCTCCACATATAGTGAAAGATAATGCTTGGGGAAAGACTCCAGGTAAATAGACTCAGGACAATCTCCAGAGGGGTTCCCCGGCCTTTGCTGTTAAACTTTAGGAAGATGCTCACAGTCTTAGGAGTTGCTGAGTGAGGAAGAAAGGCTGACTTCACCTTTCCCCACCCCATCCCTGAGTCTCTCTCCACACAATCAGAGCCAAGTCCTTTTACATCAAAGCAACTGTAAAAATAAACCAAAACTTTGAGCCCTGATCAATCCATCTTGTCTTCACCTTAACTTGAAAGAAAAAAAAAAAAAGAATTAGAAGAAAAGAAAAAAGGGAAAATAAAAAAAACCTCAAGGAGCAAAACACAACATGGTTTTATAATAGTTACCAGGGACCTGGGTCTAGGTATGTGTGTAGAATAGCATTTGCAGCAGAGGTAAGCGAGGAGGAGGCCAGGTGGTTTATATTATAAAAATAACATTCTGACCCACCATGTGCATGAAACGTTTCTTTCAGTTGACAGGAACTGGGTGAGTTTTCCCTGAAAATTGGACTCCCAGACCAGCCCCTTCCCCCACACCTAGCAAAGACCACCCCCCCATTCCCAGCACACACAGAGCTCCAAATTGTTCCCAATGTATTTACAGCCAGCCTGACCTACGGGGAAGAGACACCATATTAACTTGGGTGACTGAGTCTCAACGGTTGCCCTTTTTCTCATCACCATCTGGGAAGGAAAAAAAAAAAAAAAAGCTAATATATCTACAATTAGATAAATTGGAACACATGCACATGTTCATGCTTAGACCAGGGCAGTCAAGGTCTTAAAGAACTGAAAGGGGGACATTAGCATCAGGGCCTGGTTTGTGCGGCATTCTTTGTGCTGATGGCTTGCTGTCAGGATGAAACCGAGGTGTTGGTGACACTGGCCAGAGCTGGCAGGCCGTACACGCAAACTCTGCAAGTCGCTTGCTGAGACTTGGACTACGAGTCACACCAGCAAATGCCCCCCACCACCTGAATGACAGGCCTGACAGCCTAAAGAATCTGGCCAAGAATTCTCACCTCGCACAGAGTCCGTTTATTTGGTTTTGCCACCTGCAAAGTCCCAGTTTGGGAGAGCCCCTTGGGTCCGACGTGCTATTGAGCAAATGCCACTAAATAACACTGACCTGCTGTTGGCCCCAGAGAAGATGGCGTCTTCAGCTTTGAGTCTACATGTAGACACAGTCTGTCAAATATATAATAAATGATGGGTCTTTTTCAAAAAACCTTGCCTCTTACCGACCACTTTTCAGCTCCTCAGCTCCCACTGGTAGGCACAGAATAAAGTGTACCTAACTTGATTTGGGATCTGCATACTTATATTTTTCTTGATGTCTTTAAAATGCAAATGTGAAAAATTCTAAAAAGTCTATTTAAATCTGTTTAAGTGGAGAAAAGTCACTTATATTGATATCTTTCCATAGACTTTATTTTGAAAGCCCTATAGTTGGGGTGTATGGACAGAAAAATATTAGTACACAGAAACAGTCACTCAATACATGCTCTAATACAAAGCATGGGAAAAACTGTTAATAAAATGAGGAATACTAGAACACTTAATATTCAGAATATAAACTGTGTCATCCTGGCTGGAAAATGTTTCTGTGAGTACTAATGCACTTATAATAATTTCAATGTTTATTATTAACAATAAAACTAGTATCTTATTAGGCATTTCTATGTTTACAATATGTACATGACTGCTAAAATTTTATTTCAATGAATTTTAAACATTTCTGTACATCCTAAAAAATGGACTAACTACCATTTTATTTCAGGACAGCCCTCTGTCCCACAAATAAATATTGGTTCAATTTTTCTGTTGTATAGTATGACATATGGAAAATTATCATGAAGAAATAAGAACTTCTGAGTAAAAAGGAATATTGAGACTTCAGTTAAGTTAGAAGTGCCTGTATACTTCCTAAAGGCTTAATTTTAGAAGAACAGTCATAAACCAATTTTTTTTTCAACTTGAATGCTGCTGTCCCTAACTTTTGTGTAAAAGTAATTTCTCTAGTGACAAATTAGGCTGTTTCATGTTAGCGGAGGTGGATAATACTATTGCGATATTGAGATTCATAATGACGTATATATTTGCTTTGGCTCCTGCCCAACAGCCCCTGACACCCCTAGGATTTCCTAAGTGATAAGAGTGATAAAGGTGTCTTTTAGTATTCATAACAAATAAAAGGTTATACCACACCTGAGTTTATGTTAATGAAGTGGCTTTTGGGGAAGCTCCTAGTGATGGGCCTGGTTGCTAGGAGAATCATCCATCCATACGATGAGAAGTTTAGAATTTTCAGCCCCAACCTCTGATCTGATAAGGGAGAGGAGCTAAAGATTGATTTATGTGTCAGTGGCCAAAGATTCCATCAAGCACTCTTACAAGTCCTAAACGGTGGGATTCAGAGAGCTCCGAGGTCGGTGGTGCTGGGAGAAGGCGTGGAAGCACGGAGTCCTTCCAAACACACCTCGCTCTGTGCATCTTTCTCTGACTGTTTCCGAGTTGCATCCTTTTATAACAAATCAATAATCTAGTAGGTAACTAATTTTTCATGAGTTCTCTGAACTGTTCTAGCAAATGATGGATGCTGAGGAAGGAGTTGTAGGAATCTGTCATTTTTAGCAGTTTGGTCAGAAATGCAGGGGACAGCCTGGACTTGTGTGATTGATGTCTGGAGTGGGGTCATCTGGTAGGACAGAGCCATCTGTGGAATCTGATGCTATCTCCAGGTGGACAGTTTCGGAGTTGAGTTAAACTGTAGCATACCCAACCTAGACAGCATATTAAAAAGCAGAGACATCACTTTGCCAACAAAGGTCCGTCTAGTCAAGGCTATGGTTTTTCCAGTGGTCATATATGAATGTGAGAGTTGGACTGTGAAGAAAGCTGATGGCCGAAGAATTGATGCTTTTGAACTGCGGTGTTGGAGAAGACTCTTGAGAATCCCTTGGACTGCAAGGAGATCCAACCAGTCCATCCTAAAGGAGATCAGTCCTGGGTGTTCATTGGAAGGACTGATGTTGAAGCTGAAACTCCAATACTCTGACCACCTGATGCGAAGAGCTGACTCATTGGAAAAGACCCTTATGCTGGGAAAGATTGAGGGCAGGAGGAGAAGGGGACGACAGAGGATGAGATGGTTGGATGGCATTCCCAACTCAATGGACATAGGTTTGGGTGGACTCCCGGAGTTGGTGATGGACAGGGAGGCCTGGTGTGCTGTGGTTCATGGGGTCTCCAAGAGTTGGACACAACTGAGCGACTGAACTGAACTGAACTGTAGCATACCCAGCTGGCATAAGAGAATTAGTTGGTGTGAAGGGGAAAACCCCACATATGGTATTGACCAGAGACTGTTCTCCCTCTCAACCATGGAGCCAGTGAAACTTCTGCTGCATAGGTTACTTCAAATTCACAGGCCAGTTTTTAAAATGTGTGATTTCTTACTGCTTTTCTCATACAAAATCCCTCAAACTGTGTAAGCGTCAGGTCCCACACAAAACCTGGTTCTGCCTCTGCTGATTAGAAGTGAGACACAGAACAGACAGGTGCTAGAGCAGCCTTCCTCTAAGGATAGTCCTGGATCCACCTGCCCCAGAATCACCTGGAAAGTTTGTTAAAATGCAGACCCCCACTGCGGTCCATCTGAAGAGACTCTGACTGAGAATGCGCATGTTATCAAGTTCCCCAGGTGATCTTACCATGAAAACTAAAGGTTTCAAATTTTTGGTTTGGACTGCTAGCCGAGGCTTAGCAATGGTCTTTATAACATACCCTGTGGGCTCCTAGTACCTTGTCAATGATCTCACATCCAAAATAAAATAAAGAGCCAGAAGGAGCTGGTCTTGGGAGAATTTCTCATCCGGTGGAGCTGGAGAAGTTTAGTTTAAATGACTTTTTGCTCTTGAAGGGTTACCAAATATATCTTAAAGTTGTTGAGGTAAAACCCTTAAAATTTGTGTGGTAAAACTCTCAAGTCTCTTGGCTCCGTTTTTAATCAAGGGAACAGTTCCAGACAGCACAAGAAAATTCTAACAGGGACTGACAGTTGATCTCCTGTTCTAGTCACAGCTGGTCTTTCTCCATTTTCCTTGTCCCTACAGTTCAGGAGAAGAAAAAAACTAAAAGGACATAGGAGAGAAGATGATATTAATATAATTGTTAGCACATGCCTTCATCACTGAGGACAGTTTATTGAGACACTGCACTGCTTCTTCCTTGGCCTTTTCTTTTAAAAGAAGTTGAGTTCATCATGTGGGAATGGGAGGAGATATTCTTGGAATCCTATGTCAGAACGATCCACGGAGTACCAAGTATTTAGCTTGGGCTAAAGTACTATCTATACTGATTTGGGGAATGCTGGGAGACTTCAGCTAAATTATATCTCTTCTCTATTCCAAGGTGGGTGACCATTTACGCGACAAGCAGAATAGTGTTGTGGTTAAAAATCTGGGCTCTCAAGTCTGACAGACAGGGGGTTTAATCTTGCTTTGATAATTTTTTAAGTTATATGACCCTGGGCTATGTAACCTCTGTTTTCTCAAGGGCAAAGTAAGGATCACAACAAAATAAACCTTACAGGATTGTGGTGATAACTAAATGTGGGAATCGGCATAAAACACTTAGCTTGTGCGTGCGTGCCAGGTGACTTCAGTCGTGTCCAACTCTTTGGGACCCCGTAGACTATAGCCTGCCAGGCTCCTCTGTCCATGAGATTTCCTAGGCAAGAATATTGGAGTGGGTTGCCATTTCCCTCTCCAGGGGATCTTCTGGACCCAGGGATCAAACACACGTCTCTTGTGTCTCCTGCGTTGGTAGGTGGGTTCTTTACCACTAGCACCACCTGGAACAGCTTAGCTAAGCACCCAGCAACAAGGATCATTATTAGTGAGCTCTGCCTCAAGGAAATGGCAACCCACTCCAGTATTCTTGCCTAGAAAATCCCATGGACAGAGGAGCCTGGCGGGCTACAGTCCATGGGATTGCAAAGAGTCGGACACAACTGAGCAACTAAGACAGACAGACCTCAAGGGTGGGCTGAAGAAGTTCCCAGTTACCTGATGGGAGCAAAGCTTCTGTGTTAGCCATCTGTGGCTGGGTAACAGATTGCCACGAAAGTTCTCATTGTCTCACACTCTTTCTGAAGATCAGGGGTCTGGAAGCTGCTTAGTTGGGTAGTTCTGGCCCAGGGCCTCCCAGAGGTTGCAGTCAAGCCTGGAGCCACAGTCATCTAAACGCTTGATGGGGTCTGGAGGATCAGTTTCCAATTTCCCTCAGAAGGTTCTTAGGAGTTAGTTAGATCCTTAGCATGTGTACTTTTCAGTAGGACTACTCTCAACACAGCAGCTGACTCTTCCTAGCGAGAAAGCAAGTGTGACCAGGAAGGACCATAGTGCCTTTTATAACCTAATGTCAAATGGGACGTACCATAGCTTCTGCCTTATTCTGTTGGTTACACAGACCAAACCTGTACAGTATGGGAGGGGACTGCACAAGTGTGTGAATACCAGGAGGCAGAAATCGCTGGGGGTTTTCTCAGAGGCTGGCTGCCCCCACCTTTAAATAGTTTTCCTGAGCAATGCCACAGATGCTCTTTTTTTTTTTTTTTTTGGCTTTAATTTTAGAGCTGAGAGGCTTTGAAATGATTATAGTGGTTT
The DNA here is from genome assembly GCF_049115385.1 of Moschus berezovskii. Classification (NCBI taxonomy): domain Eukaryota; kingdom Metazoa; phylum Chordata; class Mammalia; order Artiodactyla; family Moschidae; genus Moschus; species Moschus berezovskii. Next base: position 14,048,304 of record NC_142467.1, read on the forward strand.
ATAATCTACCGGCAAAGGAAAGGCATCCAAGCATCAAGATAAATGTCTGAGTGGGGTCTTCTAGGCACTTGAAAAACATGTGGCTCCATATGCTAAAGAAATCCACAGCTGACTTTAGTAAAATCTTGACTATTAAATATTCCAGTCCTGCACTTTCACAAAGTGCAAAGGACAGAAGTTGTCTCTCTGTGTTAACAAGTAAGAATGGTTAGCGGATAAGTCATGGTTTACAAATCTGTATTTATGATTGGGGTCTGGCTGACAAACAGCAAGAATGAACCATACAACCTGGGGAGTCCAATTCCAGCAGGAAGTTGCTTTGCAATAACATCATACTTCATTCACTCCCCAAATGATGTCTTTGACGACCAGTTTGGACACGTCAATAAAACGTCCTGTGACTTACCATATTTTATTTTCTTGCAGCATTTCCCACTGTTTGATGGTAACTCTCACAGTGCCTGCTCTTACAGCAGAATCCACACTCTAATTTAGATTTGCCAAGTAGATTGCTTTGGCCAGATTTCTTGTCCAAACACAGGTCCTTATGGTTTGAGAGTTCCCACTAAAAGATCCCTAAAGAAAAATATGCAGTTTTACTGGCTCGGATTTGTAGCTCCAAAATTTAAAAGAAAGCGGCTGGTTAACATTATAGACATTTTGAAGTACTTGTCTTTCAGAAATGCAAAGAACAATAGCAAGGAAAGCCTTTGATGGCTCAGAATTTATTTTATTTTATGTACTTATTAATTGGTACACTTTCTCTCCCATTTTAACCAAAGATTCTGTACATTGAAATAGTAAAATAAGTAAAGACATATGTCTGCTTTAAAAATCTCGATACTGGTTAAGTCTCGGAGTCCTTTTCCATGCTTTCTGGGTAAAGGCTCTTTCTGTTCTTTCAGCCCTGTAGCACTTTGATCTCAGAAGCAGTGCCATTTGGTTGTAAATGTATGTGGCGCCTTTGATCTAGTACTTAGCTGGTCTTATTTAAAATAGATAGCTTCTTTTATCTAAGTAGTGTTTACTAGGTCTCGCTCTATGAAAGATGGTTTAAATTGCTATTATTTAGATAGAAAGTTTCGTAAGAGTGCCCAGATCTGAATCTAATTCTCTAAATTCTAAAACCCCCAACGGCATTATTATATGTTTCATACAGCAAATTCTTATTAAAATGAGCTGCTTTTACAGATGTCAGGTAATATTTGCAAAAACTCTGTTTGCTTTTTAACAGGGAACTGATTTTCCAAAGAATAATAAACATATCCTACACTCGGGCAAAACTAGTACTCTCAGAGCGCCTGAACTAAAAGGCCAGTTTTCCCCTCCGCAATTCACATATTAGTATATTTTTCTGTTACTGGATTATGAATACAATAAAGGGTATTTTGAAGTGGGGCTTTTTAAAATGAATAAGAATTAGTGTATATCTTAAATTCTCTTCTTTAAGAGGATTTCTTAAATACTTTGTCACTCGCTTTAGTGACAGGTGCTTTCCGTTTCCTAGGCTATATTCAATTATTCACGCAACAAACTATGTTGCAGGTGCAAAGACAGAGTTAAGTCAAAGACTCCGCCCTTAGGTTGCTCACAGCCTGGGGCTGGGCAGCAGAGCGCTAGTAGACAATTACACTTCAGTGTGGTATGTGCCTCTTATGGATGCTGGTCCTCCCAGCCTGCAATTGGGAGCGGTCAGGGAAGGTTTCCTGGAAGAAGTGGTACCCAAGCTTTAGTGAAAGACTGCTGACTCAGAATTCAGTATCCTGTAAATTTCCAGCCAAATCCACAATTGCAAAGACACCTCTCCCAGTCTCCACACCCCTGGTTTAATGCCGGTGGCCTAAACCTTGAGAGAGGTCTAAAGCTTGAAGGGCTTTGCTGCCTGAAGCTACCTGAAAGGCTTATAGATTGCCATCCAACACTAAAGAAAAAGCCCAAACCATCTTTCACAGCGGCCACTTGGTCCTAACCTGAAGGTTAAAAAACATAAGCCTGAGGTACTCTCATAGAGTGTTACTACATTCTGGGTATTTCGGTGCTTTCTCTGTATTAATGATATTGAGCCTATCCTCAACCCTATGACACAGGGACCACTATTATTCCCATTTGGAGAGGATGAAATTGCGGCACAGAAAGACTAATTTGTCCCTGGTTTTTCAACTAGTAAGTTCCAGAGTTGGAATCGGAACCCAAGGAGTCTGACTCCAGAATATATGTTTTTAATTATTGTGTTAAACGAGTCTCCCATTTTCCTTCGTTCCTTTTTTTCTCTGAAATAAAGATTTGAGGAGGGCCCTGGTAAGGAGTTCAATTGCTGCGCACAGAACAGTCGCCATTATTACTTTTGTTATTATTTATTAACAGGTGTGAAAGCCTCTCATACATAGTAGGCACTGAGTGACTGAAATAAGACTAAAACATTTGAAGACTCACCAAGACATTTGCCTGGGCTCTGGGGCTGCAAAAAGTCTGCATGATCATCGAGGGGATTAGCAATGGCTATGGAAGAGTAGATGCAGACAGCAAATGTATAAATAGAAATGAATGTCCAGAGACCCATTGAGTTAGGGCGAAATGATGAGATGCCAGATTCTTTAATGACTCTTTTTCTCCTTCCCTTAAGTGCTGCTTAAGTAGAGCCGAGGCCAGACGGGATGCAGCTAAAGTGGCCCTAATCAACTCCCTCTTCAACGAGCTGCCCTCTCGCCGGATCACCAAGGAATTCATTATGGAGAGTGTGCAGGAAGCAGTTGCCTCCACCAGCGTGAGTACCCACCAGGGAAGGGGGAGCTGGCTATACTAAGAGTTCTGAGGCCTTTGAATCTTGGGAGATGCTAATGTGTACAAGTTCTTTAAGAACTGTGCAGGGTTTTTTCCTTAACCTATTAAATCATCAATTTTCAGCAAAATAAGCACTTAGATTGAAAATCATGATATTGGGGCTGTCTCCCTATCCATGTCTCAGCAAGATTATTTAGCCTTCCTGGATCGCAATTAATCAAGCTGTCTATCAAAGTGGATCAAATTATCCATCTTGATTTGTTTATTTGGGTGTTTGCTGTTTGAGGAGCACTGATTCTTTTAGGGCCTGAGGATGCATGCAGTTGAATACTGCTTTAACCTAGACATAAAAAAGTTCAGTTTTTCCCAGACTTGACTAATCATAAAAATTATCTGAAGCACTTGTTAAAAGTGCCAATTCCCCAGCCAGTGTGAGGTCCTGCAATCTGTGTTTTTAAGGAAATACTAACTGCTTGAAGTGAAGTGAAGTGAAAGTCACTCAGTTGTGTCTGACTCTTGGCCACCCCAAGGACTCTATAGTCCATGGAATTCTCCAGGCCATGATACTAGAGTGGGTAGCCTTTCCCTTCTCCAGGGGATCTTCCCAACCCAGGGATCAAACCCAGGTCTCCCACATTGCAGGTAGATTCTTTACCAGCTGAGCCACAAGGGAAACCCACTAACTGCTTAGCTATGAGAAAAGCTGTATGCCTCATATTTGTTAGATGTTAAACTTATCACACTTAGTATCGATTACTTTATTCTGAGAGCTCTGGAAATTTCTGTAATAGATGTAATTAAATGCAAAGTGCTTTGAGAGCCAAACGATGTCTTAGAAATTTAGACAGGACATTTTCTCGTCAATCTAGGAGTAGATTATTTGCCCCGTGAATTATTTGATGCTCCTGATCCTTGTACCTCCAAACTATAAACCATTTTCACCACGGAGGAAGCCTTGGGTCTCCATTGGGGCAGGCGTCTCCCTACATGTCCTTAAAGTGCAGAAACCAAAGGGCATTACCAAAGAGATAGGCTACCTCCTGCTTCTCCTTTAGCATGGATCAACCCTATCTGAGAGTTTCATTCCCCGATTCCCTTAACCTGACTATGCAAGTCAAGGTTCTGTCATTCTGGAGAAGCTACTGATGAGGAAGGTGACATTATCACACCAGCTGTGAACTTTTTTGCTGCCTTCCCTCCTCATAAATGCTCTTATCACACAGAGAAGCGATGAGGGGAGAGAGGCAGGGACTGAGAGTGGTTATCCTGGCAGGGAGACTTCAGGGAGCTCTGTTCTGTCTCTGCTCTTGAGGATGAAAGGAAGCCTTTATTTTTCTGCCCTGTAAATTTCAAGTGCCTTTGAGGAAGAGAAGTTAGGAAAATGATGCCTGATTTATATGTGTGGCATTTACTCAGGAGCAGGGAGGGGTCCTCAGTGTAAATGTAATTTATCATTTTTTTCATGGAAATTTCTAAGGAAGGAGCATATATATGGTTCATAGGCTTCTGGATGGATTTCCTCTGGGGTATTTAAAAAGCCAACATAAATATTTCGGCAGTAGTGTGTTAATGTTATTGCATTCAAAAGCTATAAATCTGCAGCCATCTGATGCTGGCAGTTGTTCGTTCAGTCTCACAAAGCCATTGCCCACCTTCCCAGGAACCCAAGGCCATGGGATTGTGAAGGGCAGGCCCCAGTGCCATTCCAGAGCTCGTGTTAGCTTTTTTATTGCCACTCCCCATAACCAAATATTGAAGGGGAATTTCATTTTTCCCCATCACCCACCCACCTTGTTTCTCAAAGATTAAGTGGTCTAGAATTGAAAAAATAAACCAAAATCCATGTCTCCAGGTTGAACACCAGCCTATTATGAAAAGCTCCCATTGAGAATCACAGTGGTCAAACATCAATGTGAATCAGCCATAGGTGTACATATGTCCCCTCTCTCTTAAACCTTCAAATTAAAAAATTTAAAAAAAAAAAGAATCATGGTGATAAAATATGAATGGTCCATACAACTGGAGAATTATTTCCCTGTTAGTTACATAATTTGCTTGGTAATCATTAGAAGCTTATGAAGCAAGTCAGCATTTCAAGATTTCAATAATGGATGAAAACAGCCTCAACGGGCAACCACTCATTCAGTTCAGTTCAGTTCAGTCGCTCAGTCGTGTCCGACTCTTTGCAACCCCATGAACCACAGCACGCCAGGCCTCCCTGTCCATCACCAACTCCTGGAGTTTACCCAAACTCATGTCCATTGAGTCAGTGATGTCTTTCAACCATCTCATCCTCTGTCGTCCCCTTCTCCTCCTGCCCTCAACCTTTCCCAGTATCAGGGTCTTTTCAAATGAGTCAGCTCTTCGCATCAGGTGGTCAGAGTATTGGAGTTGCAACTTCAACATCAATCCTTCCAATGAACACCCAGGACTGATCTCCTTTAGGATGGACTGGTTGGATCTCCTTGCAGTCCAAGGGACTCTCAAGAGTCTTCTCCAACACCACAGTTCAAAACCATCAATTCTTCAGCGCTCAGCCCTCTTTATAGTCCAACTCTCACATCCATACATGACCACTGGGAAAACCATAGCCTTGACTAGACGGACCTTTGTTGACAAAGTGATGTCTTTGCTTTTTAATATGCTGTCTAGGTTGGTCATAACTTTCCTTCCAAGGAGTAGGAGTCTTTTAATTTCATGGCTGCTCATTAGGGTGGCATTAATGCCACTACCCGGAGAAGGCAATGGCAAACCACTCCAGTACTGTTGCCTAGAAAATCCCATGGATGGAGGAGCCTGGTAGGCTGCAGTCCATGGGGTCGCTAAGGGTCGGACACGACTGAGCGACATCACTTTCACTTTTCACTTTCACACATTGGAGAAGGAAATGGCAACCCACTCCAGTGTTCTTGCCTGGAGAATCCCAGGGATGGGAGAGCCTGGTGGGCTTCCGTCTATGGGGTCACACAGAGTCGGACACGACTGAAGTGACTTAGCAGCAGCAGCAGCAATGCCACTACCAACAAAAACTCTATAGAGATGTGGGAATTTCTGCTTTAGTATAATTATTCTTTTTGAGTATATAATCAGTTAACATTCTAACGAAAAGCTAGATTCAAATTGACTTCAAAATCCTCTTCACTCTGAGAGATGGTGAAATGAAGGCTTTTATCCCAAATCAGCCGGAGATGGTTGTAAGGTGTAACCTGAAGAGTTAGAACCACAGGAGTTTCACCATGGGGCCACAGGATTCATTCATGACCCCCAAAGAAGAGGAGGAAAAATCCATGATGCTTTCCTTTTCTGCTTCCTTCCCAAGGGCACTTTGGATGATGCAGACGACCCAAGCACCAGCATCGGAGCCTATCACTACATGTTGGAGTCAAACATGGGGAAGACCATGCTAGAGTTTCAGGTACCTGCCACATGTTTATTTTGCTACATAGACCCTAGAAGCCTGGGGGAATGCCAGTCTTATCACAAACAGCTCTTTGTTTATTTTGGTCATTTTAATTTAACCCTCTTAGAATCCAGCACTGTAACTGTCTTTTAGCAGCACTGCAGTAGGCTAAAACAAACAAGTCAACAAGGCACAATCTTTGCTTCTTCAAGGAAAGTGGAAGACTTAAGCTAAGAAGCAGGTAGGGAACATTACCATCTTATGACCCTATTAACACTTTACCAGCTTTTCAGTATAAAGCTCCCCTTTAAATCAAATCAAGCAGCTTGAAATACTGGTCATGACCATTTGGTTCTTAATTTTCAGAAGTTATAGATGAAGGTGACTGCAATGTATATTAAACAATTTCCCCCTCCGTTATGGTATTTTTGTTAAACAAGATCTGCCATCTCCTATCATTAAGTAAATCAAAAAATTTAGCAAGCTGTAGCTGTTTTCATTCCACTGCTGACAAGCAATAACAGAGCTCAGGAACTCTATTACCTGTTATTTGTAAATTAATTATATTAGTAGTAAGAAAAAGAAGAATAGCTTACACTCATTGGATGCTTACCTTGTCTGGCCCTGTGCTAAGCATTTAACAAGTCTCACCATAATCTAACCTTCACAATAAACGTACGAGTATTTTTATACCCATGTCATCATTGAAGGAAGAATGTCATACAGCTTAGTAAATGGCACACCCTGGGTTCAGACCCAGGCAGTCTGATTTCTGAGTTCATATTTTGACTATTATCCTATACTGGGCTCGACAGACAAAAATTCAATAGTGGTTGAGAATGAAAAGTATGCTCTCTAAAAAATTAAATTTGAATACAGTTGACGATCCATATACGTCAATGCTACTAAGAATCAATATGTAGTGTTATAATAAGGAGACTTTACCTCCAAGATTTCTATTATTTTTGGTTAGATTCCAAGAAGCAATGGGAATATAAAGTTTCATGGAAAAGTGTTCATCACGGTGTGATGTACAGTGGTGGTAAAGCTGAAGCCTAGAGCCAGCTCCAAATGCATCTTCGGCGCCTTTCAAACCCTTTTCCTGACCACAGTACCATAGTCACTTCTCAGGTGGATACGTCCATCCTGCCCATTTTAAAATTCGTTCATTTTACTCACCACTCTCTTGTTTGATTGAAGCAAAAATGCTCTTTTTTGATCCTCTCCCAGGAAGATCTCAGTCATCCAGATTTCTCTGTAAGCAGCTGTGGTCTCACTGACCTTTGATGTTGCTTGTCTTGGTTTGCAAAAGACCTCAAAGCTCACCTTCCGGGGTAGACAGCAGCTTGCAGCAGCCGGCGGTTCTGATCCCTGACTGGGGAATGGGTTCAGTCGTTCACCTCTAACTCTGCTTCCTCATTTGTCCATAAATCAGGAAGAATAAGAGTAGCAATAATAGCAGGGCCACCTCACACGCCATTGTGGGGATCAGACAAGACCGCACAGGGAGTTCAGAATGGCTCCTGGCATATGGTAAACGCTCAGTGAAAAATGACAACTGAAATGCCAGAGGCTACCGGATGGATTCCCCTGACAGCTTTATCGAACCTAAAGCCTCCAGATGAGGTCAAAGTGGCTTCCCAGCCATAAATGTTTCAGGGCCTTGGGACCCCTGCATTGCAGGCAGAGTCTTTGCCAACTGAGCTATGAGGGAAGGAGGGAAGCCCTGCTATAGAATACAAGAGTGAAACTGGCAAGAGTCATTTTTTATACCCCGTAACAGTCTAAAGTCAAACAGAGGAAACATAAAAGGGAGGCACACGACACAAGAGAAGGAACACACACACAAAAAAATCATACAGATCCAAGTGCCAAGCCTGTTCTACCACTTGTCACCTGTGAACTCAGCCATTCTGAGACTCAGTTTTTCTCATCTACAAAATAAGAATCATGATGTCCATTGTGTAGAGTTTTTGTGGGATTTAGACAATGTGACATTTATAAAGCATTTAGCACAATGATTCCCTAAGAAAGAAATCATTTATTTTAATTTCTCCTCTCTCCCTGACAGAAGAATATTGTACTTTTTTTTTCTCTTACAGAATGAATGTTGCCTGGCCAAGAACATTGTAGTTTGTATAGGATTTAGTAATTATTTTCAGAAAAATCAAGAATGATTTTTTTTTAAATGCAGTGGGTTAGTCTGCCAAATATAGGGTAGGCAAAAAATTTTTTAATTTTTAAGTTCTGTCCAAGTACTATGAAAGGCTGTACTCAACCACCTTTTAGTAATACTTTTTTGTTTTAATTGCCTTACTATGGGCTGCATGGTTTCTGTGTGGTCTGCGTAGTAAGGTATTTAAGTATGTGAAATAATTGACTCATTTTGTGGAAATGCTTCATAAATTCTCATAAAGGACTCTGGGTGCCGGACGAGAGACAGGGGTCGAGGAAGACGTGAGAGCAGGAAAAATCCAAACTCCCTCCCCCAGTAGGGGTGCTGGCAACCCACAGGCAGGGCCAAGAAGTACATCCCTCTTCCTTCCTCCAGCCCCAGGTTGCCTGCTGCTTTCCTACACATTCCTCCCTGGCCTGGGTTAAATGCATCAACTTGTTTCTGGGCATAATGGGAATTGACCACAGGCCTGGGCTGTTTGCAGTCAACACAGCCATTCAGTCCCCTGGTGGGTAATAGATGTGTGTTTGTATCTAGCTATGGATGACTATACAGTGTAACAACAAGTCTGCTGTCTCCTGACTGCCCTCAGGCTTTCCAGGGTGGCCGTTATGGAGGCAGAGCTCAGAAGAAATCTGATAGGCTTCTGCTTACCTTCACTTTGTGGGCAGGAGGCTGGGGTGCCTGTTTAAGGTAGCCTTGCCTCTCTCCCGTAGAGAAAACTGCCTCATGTTTGCGGGGGTGGGATGGCAGCAGCTCTAGCCACTGGGTCTTGTCAAGGTCAGATTCAAGGCACTTTGACTGAAGCCGGTTAATATATTTATTCTGAAGCCTAATGCAATCCAAAGACGAGCTGTTTATTTACATCTTTGCTAAATTCTCCAGGTCGCCTTTTAAAACCTCATCCCATAAACAAATTTCCTCTTAAATCCATTCTCTTGGGTGGGGAGATGGTGCCCACCTGTTTTTCAAGTTCTCCATTTACACTGTTTGTTTTTCTTATTTCTGATGAATCACAGAACCAAGCCAGTCTCCCAGACAGAGTTCCAGAGAGAAGCAGTGTTCATTTTCTCCCTGCAAAGTAGCTGGGAGGCCACACATTGTTTCTCGTAGGAGGCAACACCAGGAAGCTCTGTGAGGACAGACCCCAGTCATTGTTGGTTTATATTTAATGAATGACAACACGAACCAGAAAAGTTGTAGAATGAAAGCTACAACTGCAATGTTCCTGAAGAGAAAGAAAACACAGGACTCGATTCACCATTTGATTTTGAATTTACTTATGGGGGCTCCCTGTGGCTCAGACAGTAAATCTGCCTGCAGTGCAGGAGACCCAGGTTCGATCTCTGGGTCAGGAAGATCCCCTGGAGAAGGAAATAGCTTCCCACTCCAGTATTCTAGTCTGGAGAATTCCATGGATAGAGGAGCCTGGTGGGCTACAGTCAATGGGGTCACACTGAGCGACTAAAACTTGGTAAAGGGAACTGGCTACATAATCTATGGGACCTGGTGCAAAATGAAAGTTTAAGGCCTTTTGTTCAAAAATTGCTATGAATTTAAAGATCCGTTCCGTCGCTCAGTCGTGTCCAACTCTATGCGACCCCGTGGACTGTAGCCTACCAGGCTTCTCCGTCCATGGGATTCTCCAGGCAAGAATACTGGAGTGGGTTACCGTTTCCTTCTCCAGGGGATGAATTTAAAGATTTGCTATCTTTATGAATGTAAAGATAGCAAACCACTAAACCAAGCTCAAAGCCTGTGTGACTGCACAGATCACAAGCTTGTGAAACTGCCCTTGTCGCTGAGACAAGATCCCCAGAACAGCCCAGACTAGGGTAAGAAGAGTCAAGCATTCACCTGGGGTACAAAATTTAAAGGAGCAACAAAAAATTCAGTAATCGAGGCAAATAATATTATAACGTAATACGTTTAAAACTCAAAATAAATGTGTAAAAGTCTATGATAAATGAAACATCCAAATTTTAAATAAAGACAGGATTTTAAATAAAAGACCCTGAACTTATACGACTCACCTAAAGTGTTGCTTCATTCACCTGGCCCTAGTCTCAACCCCACCTCTAGGCCAGCTTGTTTATCTGTAAGCCCATGCAGAGGAGCCAGGCTTCTAGATCAGCCTATGTTACAAACACAGCTCAAAGACTTCAGTGAGGAAGAAGCAGGGCAGATAGTTTACCAAACAGACTTCACTGAAAACGATAGGGCTTCAGCAAGTAGAAAACAAGGCTGAGAAGACCAGGCAGTGAGGAGTCATGGGGAAACTGGGAACTGAGTCCTCACAGAAGCCCACAGCCACCCTCTCCCCGCCAGTCTTTCATAAAGCAAGGATTTCCAGTGAAGTCAATGATAAGCATGCAAGGGTTTCCTGGGATTGAGCCAGGGTTCACACAGCTTCAGGAAGATCTGAAGATAGTGAACTTGGTCAGTTCAAGTCAGTTCAGTTCAGCCTTTCAGTCGTGTCCAACCCTTTGCAACCTCATGGACTGTAGCACGCCAGGCCTCCCTGTCCATCACCAACTCCCGGAGTTCACTCAAACTCATGCCCATCGAGTCGGTGATGCCATCCAACCATCTCATTCTCTGTCGTCCCCTTCTCCTCCCGCCTTCAATCTTTCCCAGCATCAGGGTCTTTTCAAATGAGTCAGCTCTCCACATCAGGTAGCCAAAGGATTGGAGTTTCAGCTTCAGCATCAGTCCTTCCAGTGAATATTCAGGACTGATTTCCCTTAGGATGGACTGGTTGGATCTCCTTGCAGTCCAAGGGGCTCTCAAGAGTCTTCTCCAACACCACAGTTCAAAAGCATCAATTCTTGGTCATGTGAGGGGAAATAAAGAAATGGGACAGGGAGAATGTGGAAATATTTCAGTATACTTCATATGACGATGGTAAGATCTGTTATCTCCAGAGAGGAGGGCAAGCACTATAGATCAGGACAGAAAGTAAGAAGGTAGAAAGAAGGTTATGTTTCCTGGGGGATTTAGGAACAAGAGCTGCAAGGAAGAAGAGGCAGTTGTATTACTGCAGAGGAAAGAACTGCTTGATGCTAGGACAGAAATGTAGACAAACTAGAGGGGTGAGGAGGATAATCCTCCCCCTGCAGGCAAAAACAGCCCAAGTCTCAGTGGGGAAGTTATATCAGAGGGGGTATGTTGCCAAGGGATATGAGAAAGATTTCCAGTTCCGTTCACAGAATTGTGGGTTCCACAGTGTTAGGAGAGTTGCTGAGTAACACAACAGGAATTTATCTGGATGAGGGGCTTGGCACATAAATAAGAGAGGACATTGGAAGAAAAATATATTATGAAGCGACAGTTATCAGAGGATGGAATTAAGAGCTCTGTTAGCAATAGGCTCTTTCTCAAACTGGGCCACACGGATGCAAGGACGATGCCAGGAGGGTTACTGAAGTCACAGAATAAACTCAATACATCATTCTGGATTGTTGACATTACATGAAGATTGCAGGATAAGGAAAGGAGTGGAGTGGCATTCATTTTCTTCTTTAAGGAAATGGACATATACAATAAAATACAAAATTTAAGAGGAGTCTTACAATAAAACATTTGTCAATATTGTCCCTCCTGTAAACACCATGGAGACTACTTCATATCAGAACCTAAAGAGCATTCCTATCCATTTTTTTAATGTCTAAAAAGCATTCAGTGAGTAGGCCTGAGGGTTTAGCAAGGAGGGCAATACAAGTTTACCTCTCTCAGCCACTGGGGTTATCTTGACAAAAGGCAGAGTGGTGGGAGCCAGATTAGATTATGGATTTGGTTAGGGAACAAAAGACTCTCACTTTTCCAAAGTAGCATAGTGATGTGACAGAGTGGAAATCTGGATGGGGGCAGAGAGAAGTGGAGAGGAGTCTTAAGAGGGGTGAGTTCCCCTAGCACTGGACCCAGGACCCGGGGCAGACATGGGGTCAGTGTGTGGCTCAGCTGGTGTCCATGTCATGTTTTAATTAATGGAAACACATGATTTTGCCCTTAACAAGGTCTCTGTTCTTGGGCTTCCCTGATGGCTCAGACAGTATCTGCCTGCAGTGTGGGAGACCTGAGTTTGATCCCTGGGTTGGGAACATCTCCTGGAGAAGGAAATGGCAACCCACTCCTATGTTCTTGCCTGGAGAATTCCATTAACAGAGGAATGGCGGGCGATGGTCCATAGGGTTGCAAAGAGTCAGATACGACTAAGCGACTAACAAAGTGTGTTCTTGTGGTGCTTACCATGTAGTAATACATACACAAAATCCCAAACCGAAAAGAAGAAAAGCATTACATCCTAATGGCAATTTAAACATGAGAATAGTGCTATTCAGACATGAGACATTTAGACATGAGAATATTTGTTCTGATGATCTTATCTCTTTAAATTTTACCTCATAATTTTAAGGTAACTGTAATCTCAAACTGAGCTTATGTGTCCAGATTTCATAGTGAAAACATTTTCCAGAGCAAGCAGACATAAAGATAATAAAAGTCCACTTTTTCTTGGAATGGGCATAAGACATCTGTTCAAATGTTAAGCTTTCATAACTTGTCTCATGACCAGGAAGTTCCTTAACTGTATTGTTATTTTCCAATAGGTATGTGGCTGTGGTTTGTACTACCACTAATCCACTGTATATGTTTCTCTGATCAAAAAAGAAAGAAAAAAAAATGCAGGTAACTTCAATGGAAGACTGCTAACGCAAATCAGATTGGACAAACAAAGTCTTCAGTATGTTGAATACATGTTAGCTTGCACTCAGTATCATGCAGGGAAAGGATGATGCTGATAGAAAGGCTAAATGCTGTGCTCAGCCCTGGACGTTGAATGTGAAAACTGTGGGTGGGTTTAATGTCAATTCATCCTTATTGGTCATATTTTAAGGCATTTTCTTGACTGAATTTACAAACTCAGGGGTATTTTACAGTTTCTGTAGTTTGTCCATTATATGCTCTATATTTATTTTTTGGCCTGAATTTTTTAAAATTTAAATTATTTTCATATGGCATATTGTCACATGGTTCAAAGCTCAAAAGGTACATGCGAGTGTCAGAGGAAAGTCTCGCTTGATTTTTCTCCCCAGGGGCGACTCATGTTCCCAGATTCTTTTGTATCTTGTCAGAACTCCTCTAGGCATTTATAAGCAAATATTTATAGGCATCTTCTAATTCTTTTTTAATCAAGTAGTAGCACACAGTATACATGTTGGACACCTTGTTTTTAACAACACCTTACAGAGACTCTACATTAGAATAGAGAGCCCTCTCACCCTTTGAGATTGCATTGTATTTGGTAGGATGACTGTGTTATAAGGGAGGAAGAATCATTTTCTTTTTATCCTTCTGAATTCTTAGCTGAGACTCCTGTAATGAAAGACAGATTAGGAAGAGAAAAACAGAAGTGCACCTCATGTATGTGTGAGAGATACCCAGGGGAAACTGAGGACCTCCACAAGGTGGCTTAGCACTCAGGGTTAAATACCATCTGAATCCGGAAGGGAGAGGGGGTGTAGGCCTCTCAGGAAAGTGCATGCGCCTGCTCAGCTGCTCAGTCATGTCTGAATCTTTGCAACCCACAGACTGTAGCCCATCAGGCTCCACCTGGGTCCTCTGCCCGTGGGATTCCCCAGGAAAGCATACTGGAATGGGTAGCCATTTCCTCCTCCAGGGGATCTTCCCGACCCAGGAGTTGAACCTGTGTCTCTTAGGTCTCCTGCATTGGCAGGCAGATCCTTTACTGCTGAGCCACCAGGGAGGCCCCTCAGGAGAGAGGAGATAACCTTTAAGAAAGATGAATTGATCCTTAGAAGAACAGATAGGAGATGCGATAGTGACAAAGTCTGGCCGAGCATGGAGTGAACTTCAGCTTCTGCTTCTGTGAAAGAGTCAGTACACCCTGGCTGATGAAACTCCTGGAGAAGGGATTTATAACAATTAAGTTCCTTTTGGAGGATCTGTCTTTTGGGAGATAATGGGAGTTCAGAGAAAGCCTCTTCCTCTGTTTGTAGTTTTTTAAGTAGTTATAGCTCAAAATAATCACTATACCAAAGTTGCATATTTGGGGGTGCTATATTCTGCTACACTTCAGGATTTAACCATTCCTTTTTGTAACCATTTCATGTAACCATTCCTTTAAAAATGAACATTTAAAATATTGCCTACACATTATTCGAAGATGTGCTGGTATATTTATATAACTTCCTGGGTATAAAATTGTTACAGCATATGTGTTTACACTATTGAGAGGTAAATTTGTCCATTATTTAATAGTTCATGCCAAATATAGATAAAACAGAGGAAGGAAGGAAAAATGCTCCGGAAGCCTATGACTGTGGTATTTGAAGTCTCAAAGTGTTCTGACAGTACTGTATATTCCATTTGCCTGATATAGTTGGGAGTTAGAGTTATGACCTCTTCGGCAATCACTGAGGCACTTTCTTTCAGATTTCTGCTTTGAGACTAATGACAAGCATTTGGGTTTTATAGGAGCTTATGACCATTTTCCAACTATTGCACTGGAATGGAAGCCTCAAAGCCCTTCGTGAAACAAAATGTTCCCGACAGGTGAGATTTTTCCAATAAAAAGCAGGTTTGTGTTGTATGGCATCTTCCACTGAGGTTCCTTTATTTGAATTTTTCTCTGTTTAGTACCTTATTTATTAAAAGCAGAGGATATATATATAGATGCTGTGCTTAGTCACTCCACTGTGTCCGACTCTGTGAGACCCTCTGGACTGTAGCCCGCCAGGCTCATCTGTCCATGGGGATTCTCCAGGCACGAATACTGGAGTGGGTTGCCATGCCCTTCTCCAGGGGATCTTCGCAACCCAGGGATCATACCCAGATCTCCCTCATTGCAGACAGATACTTCACTGTCTGAGTCACCAGGGAAGTATATGTATACTAACATATATATATATATGTATATACTAACATATATAAATATATGTAAATTTATGTGCATTTGTGTGCACGTAACTATATGTGCAACGTATATGAGTGTACTAACATATATATGTACATATATACATATATATATATCTGATATATCTATCTGGTATATCTCTCTCTGATATATCTCTCTAGATTTAGATCTCGATATCTCAGTCCAGTTGCGTCAGGGACTGACCACATACACACACTAAGAAGAATGTTGGCTGGCCATAGGACAGATTTAGATACCTGTACTGAACGCTAGAATGGAGGGATCACTAAGACAGACCTAGTTCCTAAGTCAGATATGGCATCTACTCCACGCAGTGTGCCCCTCCCACTCTTCAAAGCAGAAAGAAATGTGAGTCTGCACCGCCTCCAAACTTCCTCACCAAGAACAGGTAGTTATTTATAGCAGGAGGATTCTTCTCACCCTCACCAAATGTTCCCAGTGGGCAACAGAACTGATTATAAAGGTGGGAGACATGGCATTTCCATCACTTCAATTTTTTGTTTTTCCAATCATTCCAGTTTGGGGGTTTGGAAGTTTCTTCTTTATTTTTCAGAGACAGGGTCTCACTATTTCTTAGCTATCCATGAAAAGCATCCAGCCCCCTTTTTTGGTGGCAAAGGCAATCCCATGCACCTAATGGTTCTCGCCCTACTATCACTTAAGATTTATTCTTCCTTTATCCCACTAGATTTCGAGGATAGTAGTTTATTTTTGAGAATTCGCTAACAGGAAGTTGTATGAGGAGCAAAGCCTCTACTAGTCAGCAAGATGAGGGTGGATGTAAAAGTTTTCCATGCACTGCTGCCCCAGGAGTTTTTAGTTGTTCTTTGCCTAGAAAGCCTGGCTTTCAAAATGTCAAAGATGGAAAAGAAATGAGTAGCTGACAATGGCTTTGGCTATTTTTTTCTTTTCCTTTGATTTCATAAAAAGCCTTTGAAACATGCTGAGTTGGTTACAAACACTTTTCCGTGATTGTTTTTAATTTGTTAAGGTCATAAATAAATACCATATGTTCTTGAAAATAAAAATAAGCAATGCATCCACTCCACAAGGTCTTCTTAAAGAGTGTTCATCAAACTTATACATGACATTACAGTGTAGGGGCCAATTTTAAACACGAGAATTGGAAGATGGTGACTAATTTTGCATTGTCTGCAGAAAGTAAGAGACAGTGCACATAAAGTTGCCATTATGATATCAGTGATGATAACACCTACATTCCATAATTTTTAGTCCTTCCCATAGTTACTAAGAGCCATTTCGTCTGTCATCTTCCTTATGCTAACAACACAGCAGTTAGGAAGTTGACTCTCCTGGTGTCTAAGTCTTGTCCTGATTCAAAGCTTCCTGTTTTCTGCAATGGGTGTGACCAAACCCAGTTCTGCCCGAATCCTTCTGTACAGTTGTTTCCCTCTATCTTACCAAAGGAGCTAATGTTGGGCAGAAGGGTTATAAATAAATGAGGTAAAGCTCATACTAATTGTAAGAATGCAGTTTCAAAGGAACATATAGCTTCCAGTGAGGTTAGAGCTCTGTTCAGTGAACAACATTAGGTCATTCCTGGTGGCAGTGTTTTGATTCAACCTGGAGTGACCTTTACTTTGGGTACCAACTTAAGTCATTTTTATCCTTTAAAAGGTGTGTCCTGGGGTTGGGCTAGTTCATGAGCATCAGAGGGGCTTGGTTGTCGGTAGAACCCCCGCAGGTGTTTGTGTGCTGGGGTCGGGGGTGGAGGCCTAGGAAACGAAGTGTCAGAAGACCATGAGCCCAGGTGCTTCTGTTGCTCGTTACTGATGCTCTGGACCTTGTCTCTTGGTTCCCAGGAAGTCATCTCCTACTACTCCCAGTACTCCCTGGATGAAAAGATGCGCAGCCACATGGCCCTAGACTGGATCATGAAGGAGCGGGAGTCGCCGGGAATTCTCTCCCAAGAGCTGCGAATGGCCCTGAGGGAGCTGGAGGAAGCCAGGAAAGCAGGACAAGAACTACGGTTTTACAAGGAAAAGAAAGAGATCCTGAGTTTAGCCCTGACGCAGATCTACAGCGATCCTGACGCTGCTTCGCCCAGTGATGACCAGCTGAGCCTCACGGCCCTTTGTGGCTACCACTAGCAAAACTAGGTCCCAGCTGCCCACGAGGTGGGCAGAAGCCGGACTCTCCCACGAGGAAGCTCGTGGAGAGGTTTGGTCATCAGAGGCTTTAGCACTTCTAGATGCTACGTGAAGGTGGTAGTAATTCTCCTCACTTATCCCATGCACGGTATCTCAAGAGTAGTAGGACCCTTACAGGACCCAACGTCCCCCTCAATGCAATTTCCCCATCACATTCTCAATAGTTCCACCCCAGGTCAAAAGGATGAAGACGGGATTGTTTGGAAAATATTTCCCAGGCCTGGCTTCAACCTGAAGCCTGGCTGACATGTGCCTTGCTGGATTACGTATGTTGTTTCAAAGAAAGGACCAGTGTAGCAACTCCGAAAAGAACACCAGCCAGGACTAGGGAAACTAGCATGGTAGCAATTAAAAAATACTTGGGATTAAATAAACAATATGGATTATTTTTTTAAATATCCAGGGGTCAGAATTTCTTATTGTCAGCTGCAAGATCATTTATACTCCACTAGGTGTAAGATAAAACTTCAGTGGGGATTCTATCTGGACATCCCACTATCAAAGATTTTGAAGTGGTAATGGTATGAAAATACTATATAAATGTAATGTGGCTTAAAATGTCATTGTAATAATTTTTTTTAAAGCCCACTCTTCCATATGGGGATAAATGTCACCCAGGATAGCACCCTTGCTTGTTTTCCTCAAGAAGGATTAATATCCACTTTGTGTGAGTCCCCAGTCAGTCATGTGCATTTTTAATTTGCAAACAGATGAACTGCTTTATTTTCATGTCTGCCACCTCAGTCACATATCTATAATGGGGACAGTTACTGGCATTTCTAAGATTAAAACATTTTGAAAAAGCATTAGCATTTAACAGTACTTATATTTACATTTGATTTGTTTCTCCTACATTGGAGAAAAGGAATTATTAATTAATCTTTGTTGTTGTTCAAGAACTTAAACCACCAGACGTAGTGTCACTTTTCAGGTTAGATTACTGGACTCTTCTTTAAAGGAGGGATAAAACATTGCCATCTCTCTTTTAAAATGGCTTGGGTCAATCACCTGATTAGAAAACCAAAAGCAAATACAAACCATTTTTTATGGTTCTTCATCACTCAAATTTAAGAATGGCAGCAATGCCAATTTTAAACACATATAAATAGTTCCTTATTTTTAACATGGGATGGATTATCTTGAATTTACTCCAATGTCAAATTTAATAAAAACAGTTTTCTTAGTTTTCAATAAGATTTCCTTTTCTTCCTGTTTAGGCAAATGCACATTAACTTTCATGAAAGCTGAAACCGTTATAATTACACTAATGTTTACAAAAATGTGATAGGTGTAGCTTCATGTCTAAATATCTACAATGCTAATTGTCACTCCTTGAATCCCCATGAAACTGTACACTGATCATATATTTTGGAAGTAGCCTTATTAATAAAAATTAACTTCACACATTATATTTCTCACCCCAAGGAAAAATTTAGCTATATACCTTACCACTCAAATGTCTTGCAGAGGTAATACTATATAATATTAGATACATTTTGTTTAAAATATTGTTTTAACAAAAAAAAAATCACACCCCTCCCCATAATGAAGCTAAATGTCACCTAGGAGAAATTCCCAAATAGAAATTAGAATTAATATCTGTAAGTGAATGCATTTTAAAATTAAATCACATCCTATTTAAAGTAATGTTTTCAAGAAGTCATTACTCTTTATCATTTCAGAAAAGCTATAGCTTCCTGAGTTAGGTGTGATGAAAAGTAGGTACTGCATTTGCAGTCTTTAACAATGACCATGTCAAGCTGACACTATCTAATAGATGCAGGAATAGGAATCAGCTAGAAAATATTAAATGTAGTCTCTGCCCAGCAATTAGAAAAACTGTACCCATTCTGTACACTGAAAGCAGAGGCTCTGGCTTGGCCGCTATCAGCATTTCCTGGCTGGTCAAAACTGCCCACGCTTCCCACCATGGTGTGGGAGTTTCAGCAAAATAAGCAAAAGTCAGAATCTTTGCCACTCCCTTTAATGATCATTTATCACAAATCAGTATCAGCTAAGATCTAATGTCTGTTGGTATATCACATAAACATCTGTAATTCTGGCCTTGAGAATAGCAGGGTTGAAGAGCAAAGTAGACTATTATTATTTTTCATTTCCTATACCTTGTTCTCAATAACACACTGTGTTGAATGGGCCTGGAGTGGAGGATTCTCTACTTAAATATATAGAACCCTGGGTTCTAATATTTTGTGGTTATAAATTCTTTGAGAATCTGATAGAAGCTATGGACCTTATCCTAGGAAAACAGAATGAAACAACTACATTCAAAATCACACAGACTGTTGCAGAGTGTATGTGAGCCTCCCCAAAATCCATACATTGCTCTGCTGAAAGGACCCCCGTTTAGAACTCTCAATTTTTGCATATCTACTTACAGTTTCTTAAACTTTTCAGCAGGGCTTCAACCTAACTCAGACATAGTCCCATTAACCTATCTCTGAGATAAATGTCATCATCCTTAAATACAGAATTGCACTGATTTGTGACAAGAGATAGTTTAATTTTCACAAAACCCAAATACCCCAGACTGTTATGAAAAAAAACACTTGAAGAAAATTAGTCACTTAACTTGTATGAACATATCAGAATATCACAGATTTAATAAAGTCACTGTTCCTCTAATGATCAGAATTTGGTTGTCCATTTGTTCAATATGTTCACATTCATTCACTTATTTCTAGAAAAGGAAAAGAATCAAGCCATAGATATTCTTGAAATACTGTACCTACATCAGTGATAAATCTGATCAGCTAGGTCTCAGGAAAACAAGAAAGAAAACATAAAAGCTTAACTCCTTTCACTTTCTTTAGAAAAAGTTTCTGACATCAGGAGCATTGTTGTAATTGACTTTGTCTCTGAAATACTTTAGAGGGTTCTCAGCTATATCATGCCATGCCTTTCTTTCTTGCCAAATGACAAAAGAAGCAGATTAAGAATATTTTTATTACCCATGACTATGTTTACAGGTAAAGACTATTTAAGACATTAGCTCATGTATATTGTCGATTTTTGTTTGGTTTTACCTTGCAGAAATGCAAAACTCAAGATTTCTTCTATGGTGTCCATCATGTTAAAGGGTGAATATTATTTTTAGACAGGGCTCCAGGGAAATGAAAATTATTTTCCCTACCCCAGAAGTTCTCAACTTTGGCTCACATCAGAAATATTCAAGGAGATTTAATAGATCCTAGCTATTCAGACTATCCCCAGGTCAGTGAAATCAGATTCTCTAGCAGTGAGACCCAGCCATCAGTATTTTTCAGAGGACCCAGGTAGTTCCAGTGTGCAATAAGGTGGAGAACCACGGTTCTACCCAGGAAGTTCTGGCTCAAAGGCCTGCAGCCTAACTAATGGGAGCTGTTACTTAACTTGGCACTGGCCCCAAATTAAAAACACTAAGCTCTTCTGATCTAGGTCGGAGCAAAACCTTTTGTTTGGGCAAGAGGCTTTTCTGGAGCCCAGAACTAAAGCTGGGCAAGCGTGTGTTCACTCACACACACACCTTATCTTAGCAGGAGAGCCAGATTCTGTTCCAGGTCCAGGCTTTTTCTCAAATATGCCGCACAAACTACCTGTACCAGAATCATCCTTTAAAAATACAAGTTCCTAGTCCACACCCAGACCTGCTAACCAAATTCCAGGAGAGAGTCTGGATTATTTACCACTTCACCAGGTGTTTCTGATCACACTTAAATCTGAGTTCTTCTGGCCAAGAGCTACTTAGCACGTTCTTTAGTAGGCAGCACAGCCTTGGCCTAACACAATCAGCCTCTTGGTGGAGAGTACAGAAAGGAATAAGGGAGGACAGGGGAGGTTGCCTCTTTACTCTCCTGGAGCTACAGAGAAGCAGAAGGACTAGCTGCCTTTTCTCACCCAAAAGAGTAGCTCCCACTCTTTTTATCACTTTGGCTCCAACATTTGGAATTAACTTTAATCTCATTACTGGAAACCGTGAAAATCTTCTATTAGCTTATGGTTAAAGTCATTTCTTTAAACCTCACCCAACCCTGGTAGCACATTCTCTCTTGGTGCAAAGTTGTGGGAAAGGGAAGCAGAAGTTTTTCCTGAGAGCTGTTGATTCTCTAGTGATCGTTGGTTCCCAAGTGAAAGTTCTGGATTGCTATCTATTTATAGGCAGTTCCCAATTTTAGCTGCAAGCCTGTTTCACAAGTCCATTTGTAATTCAGTTGTTCAATCCTAACGATGCATTTTTCCACAGGAGCAAGGTCATAAATGATGGCAAGTTTCCCAGACGAGCCTATGTAAACAAATATGTATATGTAGTATGCATGCATGCTCAGTCGTGTCTGACTCTTTGCGACCCCATGGACTGTGTAGCCCACCAGGCTTCTCTGTCCATGGGATTTCCCAGGCAAGAACACTGCGGGATCTTCCCGAGCCAGGGATCAAACCTGTGTTTCTTGCATCTCCTGCATCGGCAGGCAGATTCTTTACCAACTGTGCCACCTGGGAAACCCCACATAAACAACAGGGTAACTTATAAATGGATGTATGGGACATAATATGGCTCTAGGTTGTAGGCAGGGGAGAGTAGAATAAGGGAGACAGCTGTGGGTCTCAGGCATATTACTGAAGACCTCCCTAGGGCATATTTCTTGGTCTCAAACTGGTTCTCCAGAGAGTCCCTTTGTTTTCTCTTTGCTCCCCACCCCCACCCCAAGATTAGCTTGACAATACCCCACCCCTTGCCATCACTTGTTTCTTCTTCTGATCACAGCTTCTTCTACGTGCTGACTTACTGAAGAAATGCTTTCCTTCCTGCCTACCTACAAACACTTTCAAAATTTCTAACTGGCATCACTAGAAATAGGAACATTGGATGACCTAAAAATGGCAGCTACTAAGCCTCCCTGCAGGTCCTGCAGAGAAGGACATGCGCCGGACAAGGAGCTGCACTCTCCCACCCCTACAGTCGCCTGCTTCCTTGGCGTCCTCAGTGGACGCCCCCACGGCACTGCCCCCTCCTGATCACGGATGCCCCATAGCTAGCCAGTGATTCTGGGTAATCTGGCTCAACACTGCAAACTGGACTGATCAGTCCATCCCCCTCAGGAATGGGAACCAAGAAACATGGAAGGAATTTGGCAGTTCGAGATGGGAGCTAAAATTGGAAGAGTCAGGCTGACGAGTGCTGTGCAGGTTGAAGGGATGAGGAAGAAGGAACGATGCGTCAACAGAGGAAGCTGGTCAGTAGGAAGAGAAGGCGGTGGTCAGTGTAGACAGCAATGCAAACAGAGGCAGAAACACAAGTTGAAGGTGAGACTCTGAGGCCCACGAGGAAACAGGAAGAGCAGCTGGCCCACACCCCCTGCGGCAAATTCACTTACTCTGTATCTGACTGGATCAACACTCGGCAACCAAAGAAATCTCACCTTCCTAATTTCAGAGCAAAATGACTCTAGATTTACCTGGACTTTTCCTCCTGAGAAGAGACCAAGAAAACTGACACGAGGCAAAACAAGAGAAACAGAAGCAACAGACTTGATGCTGGGGAAACTAGACAGGACTGGCAAGAGAGTTAGATTTCCGCCCACTCGTTGCCCCTTCCACTCCAGTGTGAGCTCTCATATCAGTCAGGAGTCCTTCCCAAATCTGCAACAAATTTACGTATTATGTGCTAAGCCTCCTGTTTTCCCTCCCCTCCACAGAAATTCCTGTGTTCTCATGTTCCACAGGAACACAGGGAAATAGAATTCTATGTTTACAGATAGAATTCATAATCTCAAATAAATGTTGCATCTTTAAAAATTTATCACCTTGGGAAACTAATAATGTAATTTGACAATGCTCAAGAGTATTGAGCAAAGGTTTGCCAAAGACATTTCTGTCACAAACGCCTCTGTGGGAATAGCCCTCTAAGTCCATGTAAGCGAAGGAATAAAACCAGTTTCTTTTATCAGCAGAAAGCACCTTACCATTCTGAACAGACTAGTTTATTTCAGTATCTCAACTATTAGTCCTAATACTTAGCAGGTAGTAAGTATAGGTGAATCCAAATTTCTACTTGAGGAACATTCATTGAATGTTTGTCATCGTGCCTTGGTGCCTTCCTTACTCCTTGCTTGATCAGTTAATTCCTTCATCAGACCTGGCTCTGTTCTATGAGATTAGTTAGTAATCACTCACTAATTAGTCAGGATTACCCAGTGGCTCAGCGGTAAAGAATCCACCTGCAAAGCAGGAGACACAGGTTCGATCCCTGAGTGGGGAAGATCCCCTGGAGAAAGGCATGGCAACCCACTCCGGTATTCTTGCCTGGTGAATTCCATGGACAGAAGAACCTGGCAGGCTACAGTCCATGGGGTTGCAAAGAGCTGGACACGACTGAAGCAACTTAGCATGCACACATGCAGCAAGGCAAACCCAAATCAAACCTACTAGCCAAACGGGGAGTCCATTGGCTCAAAAAGGGGAGTTTATTGACACAAACGAGTCCGGGGACAGTGTTTGTTCCAAGTACGTCTGGATCCAGGAGCATAAACCAATACTTGATCTCTCTCACTACACAGATGTGTGCATGTGTGCACATTCATTCATGACACTACTCATTTCTCAAATCTCCTTTCTGTCGTGTTGGCTCCATTTTTAGCAAGGCTCTCTCCCCTTGGAGCAGCAAGATGGTGGCCAGCAGTTTCATTCTTACATCGTAGCAGAGTGAGAAATTCTCTTCCCGGCAGTGGTGAATCCAGAACTGAGGGCCATAATGGCATTTCAGTTGACTCAGTCACCCAAGCCTCAGGTCTGCCCACCCGGAACTAGTGATGAAGCAGTCCCACCTCCATGACATGGACCACGTTGGGGAGCCATAGTCACCTCAGGTAAATATGGGTTCAGATAGGAACACAGGGGAAATGTGGCCATTTCCCAAGACACTTTTGAAACTGTTTCTCCTCAAGAGACTTCAGAGACAGCGTGAACAATAGAAGAAATGCCGTCTCTCCAACTACGAGTTGGGGAACAGGATTCTGGGTAGACCAGATGCTCACTGTGAATACATTGTACCATTTCCAAAAATCAAATTCACCCTCAAAGGACAACTTTTGTCACCATTAAGGATGTTCAAAAGAACATTTTCCCCCTGGAGGGGAAATCTAAAAGTGTTTCCAGACCAATCACATCACTGCAATAAGCATACAGGTTCTCTGAGCAATGGCCTGAGGGAATGGTGCTCATTTGTATGTAAAGAGTTCTGTTGTGTGGAAAAGCCTAATCACTGGCATTACTCTGCAGTCACACTTCATATATCTTCAGTGCTGATGAATTGTTGCTATGCTGGGGAGTCAGGAAACTTCCTCTGGTCTATTTCTGGTGGGCCCTGGCTTTCATTATCAGTGGCTGCTAATGCTTTTAATAAAAAAGAAAACAGTGGATCCCAACAATGAAAAACAGTTGTGGCAAAACTGGACAGTGCAATAGCCGGGAGAGTTTGCTTACCCAACTCATGGTTGAGCAATGTGCGAACCTTAAGTACGGCTCCACTCTGACCCGGGAGTTATGACGCAGGTAGCCATAAAATGCTTTTGGAAACAATTATTTTAAGACAATCCCTTGTGTATCTCTCAGATATTTCCATATTTCCATGTAAAATTAGCTAGATGATGTCTGGAAGTAAATAGACAGTACTTAGTGTGAGCAGGTTTTCATAGTGAAAATCTGAAAATGCAGGTGACCCAGGGAAGTACCTGGTTGTCAGAATTGAAAAGTTAACAGGATTGACTTCCGTGGTGGTCCAGGGGTTAAAAATCTGCCTTCCAATACAGGGGACTCAGGTTGGATCCCTGGTCAGGGAACTAAGATACTACATGCCACAGGGCAACTAAGCCCACGTGCCACAGCTACAGAGCCTGCATGCTGCAAGAAAGATCCCTCATGCCACCACTAAGACTGATGCAGCCAAATAAATAAAATAAAATATTAAAAAAGAAAAGTCAACCTGAAACTTTAGTGAACTAAAACTAAAAAATGGGAGCTATTTTACCCTTTCAGTTAATCTCTCAATGGATCTGGGGGTTTTATTTATTTGTTTACCGTTGACACTTGGATTTTTTTTTTTTAATGTTTTCTGGTCACAAGGCCACCAAAGCAAGTGAATCCAAAAAATGGGGGAGGGGAATTCAATTCTTTTAAACACTGAGGCAGATCCCTTTATCTTAAGCGATGTTTATTAAAGATTGGGTTCACTAAAGTGGTGAATTAAATTTAGATGATTTTCTTCACATTGCCTTTCATCCAGAGTGTTCTTCTTGGCAATATGTTTTGAAGCCTTTTTACTTCTCCATAGAAATGCAAGGATAGTAAGTAGCTCCTCACCCAGTTTACCAGGCATCTGTGAAAAGCCAGGGGGGCACAGCTCTCACTCCACTGGAGAGGCTTCTGTAAGCTGAGTTTCGCCACATGGGCAACTTCATCCCAGGCATTGCAGGAGTCACACACATTGACAGTAGGATTTACGGGGTCTAAAATGAATGGCCTAAAACAAAGCAAAACAAACCTCCCACTTTCCATTTCTAAACCAGTTTCAATTTGCCGGATGGTTGTACTGTGTGCTTACAGTCATGTTTGACTCTTTGCGACCCCATGGACTGCAGCCCACCAAGCTCCTCTGTCCATGAGATTCTCCAGGCAAGAATCCTAGAGTGGGTTGCTATGCCCTCCTCCAGGGGATCTTCCCAACTCAGGGACTGAACCCAGGTCTCCTGAACTGCATGTGGATTCTTTACCGTCTGAACCACCAGAGACGCCATATTGGTAGAAGAGGGGAATGTTGGAGTTAAAGATGGAATTCTGTTAAGAAAAGGAATCTCTGGGAACCATGGGAGGACCAACCATGCCTGCTGGTAAACAGCCTCTTGGTTCTGCCCCACCAACCCTGACTCCTACTCATTTTCCCTTCCCACCTGAGGAAGTCTGTCCTCCCAGGATTAGGTCTTCCATTTCCACTTCACTTGTTGTCTATAACCACATTCTATTCGTTTTGCTCAAATTCCTCTTAATTCGCACTTTAGAATTAAAGTTCTGTGAGAAGCAATTAAAGGAAATGACTTTGTAGTAATCAGGGCCGTCTCATTTACACTGAATCCCATTAAAGCTACTCTTTGCTCCAGACTTCCTTCCTTGATGACAAACCCATTTCCTATATCTTAAGGGGGTAGGGAAGATAAATAGTTACCTTGTGCGCTTCTGGTTAACTTTTACAAAAATGGGGAACTTGCGATGATAGTGTCTGTGCCAAACCACGTCGATATCTGCATAATGAACCAGAAGTTTGAGAACTGCCCTCATTCCCTGCACCAGGCTGAAGGACAGGTGCTTCTCCTCCTGTTCCCAGATACGTGTGGTGAGGAGCTCCACTGGGTAAGAGGAGGGAAGTCTCCGAAATCTAGACAGAGAATGAACCCAGAAAGTGAAGACAAGTTTATTCAGTTACGAGAAAAATCCCAGCTCTAAAGGCAATTAACAGAAGAAGAAATTTCATTCTCAATCTTACTTCTTAGCAAATAATAACAATATTTCCATCAATATGATTGGCGAAAAGCAGGAATTCTAATATCCAACACTGGTGAGTTTGTGAGGAGATGAACACTTTATAGATGAGACTCTGAATTAATAAAGTATTTTTTGAGTCAGTTCTATTAAAATTTGACTTGTTCCATCCTTTTGACCTAGCATTTTTCACTTCTATGAATTCACTCTGTAGAAATATCTACAAGTACTCAAAGACAGATATAAACAAAAGTATGTTTTTTATTTTATTGTTTGAAATAGTAAATATTGGAATGTTCATCAGTAGGGGACTAATTAGATGATTTCATGATTCATGTCCTACTGCACTGTCCAAGATGGCAGCCACCAGCCTTATGTGGATATGAGCACTTGACATGTGGCTAGTTTAAGTATATACTATATTTTCAAGAAATAAAAGAAAGTAAAACATGTAAGTAATTTTTTCATTGATTTCATATTGCAAAGATAATATTTGGATATACTGGATAAATATTAAAATTAACTTCACCTATTACATGGGAAATAGATGGGGAAACAGGGGAAACAGTGTCAGACTTTATTTTTCTTGGGCTCCAAAATCACTGCAGATGCTGATTGCAGCCATGAAATTAAAAGACGCTTACTCCTTGGAAGGAAAGTTATGACCAACCTAGATAGCATATTAAAAAGCAGAGACATTACTTTGCCAACCAAGGTCCATCTAGTCAAGGCTATGGTTTTTCCTGTGGTCATGTATGGATGTGAGAGTTGGAATATGAAGAAAGCTGATCGCCGAAGAATTGATGCTTTTGAACTGTGGTGCTGGAGAAGACTCTTGAGAGTCCCTTGGACTGCAAGGAGATCCAACCAGTCCATTCTAAAGGAGATCAATCCTAGGTGTTCATTGGAAGGACTGATGCTAAAGCTGAAACTCCAATACTTTGGCCACCTCATTCAACGAGTTGACTCACTGGAAGAGTCTGATGCTGGGAGGGATTGGGGGTGGGAGGCGACGGGGACGACAGAGAATGAGATGGCTGGATGGCATCACCGACTCGATGGACATGAGTTTGCGTGAACTCCGAGAGTTGGTGATGGACAGGGAGGCCTGGCGTGCTGTGATTCATGGGATCGCAAAGGGTCAGACATGACTGAGCGACTGAACTGAACTGATTACTTTTTACCTTTTTAATGTGGCTACTAGAATATATCATATTGCATATGAGGCTCATATTTGAACCTCACATTCTATTTTAGATAGCATTGTCCTGTACAAGAAACAAGGTAGCTCACAATGTACAGATCTAATATCAGTTCAGTTCGGTTCAGTTCAGTCGCTCAGTCGTGTCCGACTCTCTGTGACCCCATGAATCACAGCACGCCAGGCCTCCCTGTCCATCACCAACTCCCGGAGTTCACTCAAACTCATGTCCACAGAGTCGGTGATGCCATCCAGCCATCTCATTCTTGGTCGACCCCTTCTCCTCCCACACCCAACCTTTCCCAGCATCAGGGTCTTTTCCAGTGAGTCAACTCGTCGCATGAGGTGGCCAAAGTATTGCAGTTTCAGCTTCAGAATCAGTCCTTCCAATGAACACCCAGGAATGATCTCCTTTAGAATGGACTGGTTGGAACTCCTTGTGGTACAAGGGACTCTCAAGAGTCTTCTCCAACACCACAGTTCAAAACCATCAATTCTTCGGTGATCAGCTTTCTTCACAGTCCAACTCTTACATCCATACATGACCACAGGAAAAACCATAGCCTTGACTAGACGGACCTTTGTTGGCAAAGTAATGCTTTTTAATAAACTATCAAGGTTGGTCATAACTTTCCTTCCAAGGAGTAAGCGTCTTTTAATTTCATGGCTGCAATCAGCATCCGCAGTGATTTAGATTAACTGAAAAAAATTTAAAACGATAAACAGAAAATACATTTTAAAAAATTAAGCATACACAAAAAAACAAACTTGGAGAATATGCTCTAAACACATTGTTGGGAGTTGGGGATTGAGGATGAAGAAAGAAACGTGTTTGCTTTTTTTCACATTAAGTCTTTTAAATTGTAGTTTATTTATCAGGGGAAAAAATGAAAGTTGATAAACAAACTTGGGAGGAAAAGAGGAAAAAACCCAACATGAGAATTTTAGGATTTCGTGGTGGTTGATATCCAAATATGTTTTTTACTGCCTTGGCATTCATTAGTCATAGAAATATCTTTTGATGATATATTGCAAAATCATGCAATTTTTTTCCTCTAATAAAATTTAGGGAAAACAGAGTAGCATTTTCCTACTATTACATTAAACATTTGTTTTTACCTCAATGAAGGAAATAGAAAAAACTAAAAGTAGACAAAATCTCTTGTCCTGGTAATGAACAGTGAATCATTTCACTGATTTCAGACGATCAGTAGCTCAGTTCCTGTGATTTTCCCTCAGGGGTTGTCAACAATGAACACAAGATTTAAAATCCATTCCTACTGATGCTCCCAAATGCCCAAAGTAAATCATGGTTGAAAGTTACTCAAGCAGGAGATGCTCTTCATATTTTATGAAAGAAAATATAGTGGGGGTGGGGGAGACTTAATAAGCATTGAACTATTTTACTTCACATTTTTATACCATTATTACATATATATTTATATAGCTCTGATATGTGTTCATATTATTTTGGATCCTGCTTTAGTAATTTGAAATTGTTTCATGTAAATGTTTCCATGTTTCCCAAACTTTTCTTGAACAGTAGTTCATCAAAATTATATGACAAATTTACCTGCACCTCAGGGAAATTTTCCTTCCCAATTTTCATTATCTTCAGTAGCACTATTCTGAGTATGCTTATACAAATTACTTTTTTTATGTGATTTATATTCTGTAAGGGTAGTTATATGCAGAGTACATCATGAGGAACGCTGGGCTGGAAGAAGCACAAGCTGGAATCAAGATTGCCGGGAGAAATATCAATAACCTTAGATATGCAGATGACACTACCCTTATGGCAGAAAGTGAAGAGGAACTCAAAAGCCTCTTGATGAAAGTGAAAGAGGAGAGTGAAAAGGTTGGCTTGAAGCTCAACATTCAGAAAACGAAGATCATGGCATCTGGTCCCATCACTTCATGGGAAATAGATGGAAAAACAGTGGAAACAGTGGCAGACTTTATTTTTTTGGGCTCCAAAATCACTGCAGATGCTGATTGCAGCCAGGAAATTAAAAGACGCTTGCTCCTTGGAAGGAAAGTTATGACCAACCTTGATAGTATATTAAAAAGCAGAGACATTACTCTGCCAACAAAGGTCTGTCTAATCAAGGCTATGGTTTTTCCCGTGGTCATGTATGGATGTGAGAGCTGGCCTGTGAAGAAAGCTGATCGCCGAAGAATTGATGCTTTTGAACTGTGGTGTTGGCGAAGACTCTTGAGAGTCCCTTGGACTGCAAGGAGATCCAACCAGTCCATTCTAAAGGAGATCAGTCCTGGGTGTTCATTGGAGGGACTGATGCTGAAGCTGAAACTGCAATACTCTGGCCACCTCATGCGACGAGTTGACTCACTGGAAAAGAGTCTGATGCTGGGAAAGGTTGGGGGCGGGAGGAGAAGGGGACGATAGAGAATGAGATGGCTGGATGGCATCACCAACTCTGTGGACATGAGTTTGAGTGAACTCCGGGAGTTGGTGATGGACAGGGAGGCCTGGCGTGCTGTGATTCATGGGGTCGTGGAGAGTCAGACACGACTGAGCGACTGAACTGAACTGAAGGATAGTTCATCTAAGTATTTCTGATCTCTCTTTTAAAAATCTTTATTTTGCATACTCTTTTTTTAATGATATTTTAATACAAATGTCCTCAATTCTTCTTTTAAAACCAAATAATAAGAAATACTTTTTTTTACTTCAATTACCTTTTTTTTTTTTTTAACTCAGAGGGGAATTAAGTTGACAAATGGTTCAAATATTTTAAAATCCTTAACACATAATAAATACTTAATACACATTGCCAGATTACTTTCCCAAAATAGAAAACCAATTATCGTATTGGAACATATGTGGTCCAAATTCCCCACAATACCACCTTTTTAAGTCTTAGAATGATTTTTCTGCTACATTAATAGATAAGTTTCTTCTTGCAGACCTATAAATGCTTTCCATTACCAAAAAAATAATTGTTGGATTTCAAAACTGGGCTTGTCATCTGATGAAGAATCTCCTCAAGGTAAGAAGGTTTATTGCTTTTTTCTGTTTTCACTAGCTTTTTCTATTTTCACTAGTAAATTTCTACTCAACCAAAAGAGAAAAAAATATGTAGGCTGGTTAGAGATGCATAGAGATAGGCAGTAACTACACAGGAGTAATGTATATTTTCACAAACTGCCTGATGTTATCATCAGTATTAAACAGAGAAACATACAGAGTAAACAGAGTGTGTGATTCAGATGAACAAATCAAGATTGTTAACAACTTCACATAAAGATGAAGATTTATTCCATGTAGAAAATGGCCATATATAAATGTTATAGTAAACCCCCTGTCTCTGCTATTACTGCCAAATGGAGAATTCACACAACTATATTCCAGCTCTGTTTTTCACAAGATTATCGTAAAGTACTTAAAACCAGTATCTGAGTCTCCCTCACGTCCCTTTACTATACATTAGAGTCTGCTACTACCTAAGTGAGGGAAAAATACTAAAACAGACACATCGTCACCTTCTGAGGCGGCCCATCTCCACCGAGGACCACTCTGCTCTGTTAGAATTGGCCACAGTGGAAGGCACACCAGGTGTGAACACGGAAGGACTCATTCAGATCGTGCTAACAGTTTCCCTTTTCCTTTCCTGTGCCTTCCTTCCTTGCAGAAAGCCATCTGGTTATGCCACTGAATATTCTGGTTTCTATTCTTTGGTTTCTACCAAATTGCTATGTTATACTTGGAATAATAGAAGACAGATGCTCCGTATTTATAACAGCCTTCATTCTCTCTCTTTCCCTTTCTACCCGTACTGGCTCTGCCCACCAAAGAGAGAGGTAGGCCCTGAAAGAACAGAGAAAAGGAACATGAAAATCGAAAGGCTCACGGGTACCACGTGCTGGTGACATACTTGTTCTCTTCGGTGGGGCTGGCAAATGATGTCCTGAGCCAATGTATCATTAAACGAATGAGCTCCTTCACCCTTACGACGGAGGCCTTGACGAAATCCACTTGGTATCGTACCAGGGCCAAGGCACACAGCTGGGCCTCATCACTGTCCTTGCAGAGGTATAGCTTGCGGTAAAGGTGAAGTTTTAAACCTGTTAACACCAGGGAGCAAAGACAACTGTGAGACTTTCTCCCTCCTTTCCTCTCCTGGTTTCCCGCGGTACCAACGAGCCATGTTACTCTGATTAGTTAGAACTTCAGCATTTAAAACAAACCATTTCTGTATTTAGGAGAGTTATCACAGTTTACCCAAGTGATTCAAAGAGAAAACTCCGACACTATGGTGCCGGAGCAGTTCAAACGGAGCAAATAGTAGTGCAGGAAAATCTTTTGCATCTATCAGCAGAGGAAGTTTATTTCTCAGAAGCAAATTTCACTACTGTTTGCAAATATCATCCAGCATATAAACTAAATACCATTATGCTCTGTGCACAAGAACCTATACAATCTCTTGTTTAATTATCTAAGTGGTTATTATCTGTATATATATATTTTCAGAAGACAGTCTACTACCTGGACACTTGAAGGAATTGATTATATTTACAAAAATAGAGATGACTTTAAAAGACGCATTTCGGTCAAATTGAAAACAACCTATGGCAGTTCAGTTCAGTTCAGTTCAGTTCAGTCGCTCAGTCGTGTCCGACTCTCCGCGACCCCATGAATCACAGCACGCCAGGCCTCCCTGTCCATCACCAACTCCCGGAGTACACTCAAACTCATGTCCACAGAGTCGGTGATGCCATCCAGCCATCTCATTCTCCGTCGTCCCCTTCTCCTCCCGCCCCCAACCTTTCCCAGCATCAGAGTCTTTTCCAGTGAGTCAACTCGTCTCATGAGGTGGCCAAAGTATTGAAGTTTCAGCTTTAGCATCAGTCCCTCCAATGAACATCCAGGATTGATCTCCTTTAGAATGGACTGGTTGGATCTCCTTGCAGTATAAGGGACTCTCAAGAGTCTTCTCCAACACCACAGTTCAAAAGCATCGATTCTTCGGCGATCAGCTTTCTTCACAGTCCAACTCTCACATCCATACATGACCACGGGAAAAACCATTGCCTTGACTAGACGGACCTTGGTCGGCAAAGTAATGTCTCTGCTTTTTAATATACTATCAAGGTTGGTCATAACTTTCCTTCCAAGGAGCAAGCGTCTTTTAATTTCATGGCTGCAATCAGCATCTGCAGTGATTTTGGAGCCCAAAAAAACAAAGTCTGACACTGTTTCCACTGTTTTTCCATCTATTTCCCATGAAGTGATGGGACCAGATGCCATGATCTTTGTTTTCTGAATGTTGAGCTTCAAGCCAACCTTTTCACTCTCCTCTTTCACTTTCATCAAGAGGCTTTTGAGTTCCTCTTCACTTTCTGCCATAAGGGTAGTGTCATCTGCATATCTGAGGTTATTGATATTTCTCCCAGCAATCTTGATTCCAGCTTGTGCTTCTTCCAGCCCAGCGTTCCTCATGATGTACTCTGCATATAAGTTAAATAAGCAAGGTGACAATATACAACCTTGACGCACTCCTTTTCCTATTTGGAACCAGTCTGTTGTTCCATGACCAGTTAGCACTATATTAATGAGGGAGGAAGACTAGATTAAATAGCAAGCATGACCAAATAAACATCTATATCTCATTACTACTCATAAAACATCATAAAATCTCATAAAACATCATTAAGTCAGGTTGTGCTTATTCTAACTGTATGATATATAAATGTCCAGTATCTTTTATCATAATCTACTTAAATTTTCCTAATTAGACACAATTAGCAGTTCTAATATGAATCTATTTTGTATACCCTTATATGTACCTGTCCTGCCCAATTAAATTGTCACACAATGACACACTTGTTAATCATGGCACATTTAGATTCTGCAATACACAGTGTTAATTGGCAAGTAACTATTTTACTTGTAAAATACCATAAAAAAAAAAAAGCTTTATGCCTTTATCTGGATTTCTAATTTTAAGAGTATCTGTACAGTCCTTTTTTTACAACTATTAAAATACCTTTTCAATTTTACTAACGGTCTAACATTTTTTAGCAAACAGACTTAGACAAAAACTCAGGTTTATGATGATAAAAGATAGAAGCAGCAATATTTTAACTTAAATTTTGGTATACCATAGGTATATCAGATATTTGATGACCTTTTCCTATTATCTGATAAGATGTCTTGGCTGACCCAGAGATTATCTACTCAAAACCACCTCTGTAGCAACTTCAAGATTCTTCACTGACAGAAACCTAAACTGGTGGTCTCTGGAGTTGGTGATGGACAGGCAGGCCTGGCGTGCTGTGATTCATGGGATCACAAAGAGTCGGACACGACTGAGCGACTGAACTGAACTGAACTTAAATTATTTTTGAGACTTGTAATTGTCTGTTTCTACTCTGTTGTGACTTAGATGACTTTATTTTGTCACCATCACATTTGTAGAACAGTCATACTTGGATCCCTTGCCATGAGTCAAGTAAATATTCTAAGCACTTTATGTTATTAACATATTTACTCTTTAACAACTCTTGATATGGAAACTATTCTTATCTCCCATTTACGAATGAGGAAATAGGGTTGGAGAAATTAAGTTTCCCAAAGTCACACAGCTAGGAAGTCAAGCCATCTATTGCCATCTTACTATCCTGCATCACAGGTTAGATCTGAGCCCAAATGCTTCCTAATCAGTGGCTAATTCCATACTTCTCAGGTTTTAATGAATACAAGAGTCACATGGAGATCTTTTGCAATGCAGTTTCCAACTTAGTAGGTCTAGGGTGGTGCCCAAGATTCCGTATGTCTGTCTAACAAGTTCTTAAGTGATGCTGCTACTGCTGATCTGAGAATCATATCTGGAGCAGAAATACTGTCAACCACACCCTTATCAAACCTCATGGCTTTGGGCTTCATTGTGGCAGAAAGGGCAAACTATTAATTGTCTTGCATGTATGTGAGATGTGCAGGGAATAATATTAAGATGTCTGTGAGGATTTGACGTGATCATCTGAGTCTTGCTCTGACAATTACTGGCAACATTTAGCTGCCCATTAAAATTCCCTGGAATCCTAGGACTTCTCTGAATTGCTCATCTCCTGTCAAACCTATTCCCCATCATCAGTGGAGAGAAGCAGGGTTACATAATAATTTCAGTCTTTTAAAAATTCATTTCACACAACTGTGCTCAAGAACTCAGGGGAATTAGAAGCCAGAGTAAAAATATACTCATGCCCCACTGGGAGACATTCTAGCTTCAGAGCTACTGATATAAACTCAGATTCTCAAAATACTCAAGAGATGGCTAACAATTGTGCTTTTGAAGTCTGCACACAAGAAAATAAAAAGCATTTTACACAAACACGAGAACTTCATGGGCCTATGGTGAGACCTAAGGAGAAGGAAGTATCTTTTCTTAATAAATATTCATTGAACCAAACACAATTGCATGCTATGTGATTTGAAATTAAATCTCATATTTTAATTCTTAAAACTATCCTTGAGGTAAGTTTCTTATCTCAGTTTATAGTTGAAAAACGAGGCTTCAGAGTTTCTCATGATTTACCTAAGTTCACACAGATAATATTAAATAGAGTTGAGATCTGGCTTCAAGCCCAGTATGTACCATCTATTATATAACTTTGATTTCATGTCAGCTACACAGGACCTACACAATGAGAGAGACCTAGATTTTCATCCCAGTTCTTATATTTACTAACTATATAAATGTGGGCAAGTTTCTTAAATTTTCTAAGGCTCAGTTTTTAAATATTCAAACTGTGAAAATAGCTTCTTTTCAGGTTTTTTGTGCAGGTTCATGTATCAGATTAATCTTAAGGCAATGAGAATTATATATGCCATGTAATAGGTGCAGGCTAAATCACAGCATTTAAAAATTATCATAGGTCCAGGAAGAGTATCATAGGGTTACTAAAAACTCAGGTTGGGCTGAGTCACACCCTCCTTCCTAGTAGCCCTTCTTATCTCAGAGTTCTCCTTATCTCTGCCAATGTGGATGATATTATAATAAAATGACCTATTTGTGTGTCTCCAGACTGTAAGGCCCTCCAGACTATAAAGTCAACTACTATGTCTTATTCATATTTGTGCCCCCAGGCCTAACACAGTTCTTAGAACATGGTAAGCATGCAGAACATATGTACTGACAAATTATAGCACAACAGAATTTTAATATGAGCAGCACATTGTCCAACAGTGCTGATAAAGAACCAGATTAAGAAAGTCAACATATTCCACTGGAGTCTGGCTGAGAAAGGGTAGGATCAATGCTATGCTCATTCATTCCCTTTTCCAATATATATTTATTAAATAATAAAGTTCTAGGCACAAATGCGGGCTCCCTTATGGCTCAATTGGTAAAGAATCCACCCGCAATACAGGAGACCCCGGCTCGATTCCTGGGTCAGGAAGATCCACTGGAGAAGGGATAGACTATCCACTCTAGTATTCTTGGGCTTCCCCGTGGCTCAGCTGGTAAAGAATCCGCCTGCAATGCGGGAGACCTGGGTTCGATCCCTAGGGAGAGCCCCTGGAGAAGGGAAGGGCTACCCACTCCAGTATTCTGGCCTGGAGAATTCCATGGACTATACAGTCCAAACAGTCCAACGGGTCTCAAAGAGTCAGACACAACTGAGTGACTCACTTTCACTTCAGGCGCAAATGCAAATATTATCCTCAAAGACCTCCAAATGCAATGGGAAACCAAAGTCATGCACAGTGGCAATATAAGGGGATCATGTTCCAGCAGCAAACCATGGGGAATCCATGGGAATGCAGGAAAGGCAGGTCAGAAAGGATTGATGAGGGAAGGAAGTTCACCAGAGGTGCACCAGGTCTTGAAGGGTAAGGAGAAACTTTCAAGGCTGAGCGTAGGATGGGACAAGAAATGTTTATCAGGAGGCGCATAGCACAAAGACACAGAGATAGGAAGGAAATATTTAAGGATTAGTGGCTCACAAACCTCTCCTCTACCAAACATGAGCCCCAAAGAGCAAAAATATTGAGCTCCTATGGAATTCATTGTTAAGTAATGGTTCAGTTCAGTTCAGTCGCTCAGTCGTGTCCGACTCTCCGCGACCCCATGAATCACAGCATGCCAGGCCTCCCTGTCCATCACCAACTCCCGGAGTTCACTCAAACTCACGTCCATAGAGTCGGTGATGTCATCCAGCCATCTCATTCTCTGTCGTCCCCTTCTCCTCCCACTCCCAACCTTTCCCAGCATCAGAGTCTTTTCCAGTGAGTCAACTCGTCGCATGAGGTGGCCAAAGTTTTGCAGTTTCAGCTTTAGCATCAGTCCTTCCAATGAACACCCAGGACTGATCTCCTTTAGAATGGACTGGTTGGATCTCCTTGCGGTACAAGGGACTCTCAAGAGTCTTCTCCAACACCACAGTTCAAAACCATCAATTCTTCGGTGATCAGCTTTCTTCACAGTCCAACTCTCACATCCATACAGTACGTGGTAGGTATTCCAGAAATGATGGTTTAATGGAGTATATGAGTTGATAGATCAATGAACGTATTTGATACCTGCTGCTAAGCCAGAGCAGGGCTCACAAATTGCTATGGCCTTTTCCATTCTGCATTTCGCCCTGCAGAGAATATACCAATGTTTCAGTCAAGCAGACGCTTACACTCAAGCCCCAAGTTTTCTAGAGGCTACATTTACATCTATATAAATCCCTTAGTCATCTGAGAGTCTGCGTGGGCTACTGAGATACCACAGACTGGGTGGCTTAAATAACAGAAAGAATTTATTTTCTCACAGTTTTGGAGGCTGAGAAGTCCATGATCACGGTGTTGGAAAATTTGGTTCCTGGTGAAAGCCTTCTTCCTGGCTTACCTTGGAGGTGGAGAAGGCTGACTTCCCACTCCCTGTTCATGTGGTTGAGAGGGGAAGTTTCGGTGTCTCCTCTAACAAGAGGCATGAATCCCATCACAGGCCTCACCCCCATGATGTCATCTAAACCTAATTGTTAACACCTCTCAAAGGCCTCACTTCTTAAGATGACCATGTCTTGGGGTAGGGTTTCAAAGTGTGAATTTTGGGGGACACAAACATCCAATCCATAGTAGGGCCCTCATATTTATGCCTAAAATGGAGATACTCTATCTCCCCTTTTATGAGTGATTATGCTTCATATCTCACTCTAGATACCACAAAATCTTAGGGAGGGAGGTTCAAGAGACAGGGAACGTATGTAAACCGATTCATATCAATATTTGGTAGAAACCAACGCAATTCTGGAAAGCAACTATCCTTCAATTTAAAAAATAAATAAATGAAAAGCAGCTCCTTGCTGGCGAAGTCCAAACGTGTTCTGTGTTCTTTTTCCACTCTATTATACTGGCGTGCATGCTTAAGTCATTTCAGTTGTGTCTGACTTTTTTGCGACCCTGTGGATTGTAGCCCGCCAGTCTCCTTTATCCACAGGATTCTCCAGGCAAGAATACTGGAGTGGGTTGCCATGCCCTCCTTCAGGGGATCTTCCCAACCCAGGGATCGAACTCAGGTCTCTCATGTCTCCTCCATTGGCAGGTGGGTTCTTTACCCCCAGCACCACCTTGGAAGGCCCCTGCTATATTGGACAACTTAGTTAATACTTGATCCTCCTTTTTAAAAACTGGTAGCTTAAGGATAACTGGTGTTAATACACTGCAGGGGGAAAAAAAAGTGATGTCCAAAACCAGTAAGCAATTTAGTTCTGCCAGAAGCCTAGCTCAGTACTGTATCTGAATGTGGTCAGTCCCCCATAAATACATAGTAAAGCAATAGCCATTTTAAAGGTTTCTTGTGAAACCAAACAAATAAACCTTACCTGTGGAAGGCGTAGGACAGCATAGTAGGCCATGATCTCAAAGGAATGGCTGTGAAGACTTTCAGTACATAAAAAGCTGAATCTTAAAGACAGTGGTGTTCTCTTTGCCATTAGTATCCTTAGAAAAGGACCATGACATTGTATGAATGATTAGAGAAAGAAAAGAGAAAAACGAGATGAGTTTTGACCATCCTTCACCTAATTCTAGCCTTGCTGCTCCCTTGGCCCTTTCTTGAACACTCCAGGGTGTTCCCTTCCCTGAACCTTTGCAGTTTCTGTTCCTCTCTCTAGACTACAATTAACTCAGATAATTCGCACCGCTGGATCCCAGCTTCATTCAGGTCCCTGCTGCCCCATTTGGCCTTTCCTGGCCATTCTTTAAAACAAGAACTTCCCTATTCCCGATCTCCTTACCCTGCTTTGTTTCTTAATAGTATTTAACTACCACTTGGCATTATATTGTTTATTTCTCTCGCATGGGGGTATAAGGTATACAAAGGCAGGAACTGTTTGTTTTGTTCACTGTTCTGTCCCTAGTATCTGACACATAGTAGATGATGAATAATGTTTAAATGAGTTATTACCTAAACATGGATTGGGGCATTCAGTTCAGTTCAGTTCAGTTCAGTTGCTCAGTCGTGTCCGACTCTCCGCGACCCCATGAATCACAGCACGCCAGGCCTCCCTGTCCATCACCAACTCCCGGAGTACACTCAAACTCATGTCCACAGAGTCGGTGATGCCATCCAGCCATCTCATTCTCCGTCGTCCCCTTCTCCTCCCGCACCCAGCCTTTCCCAGCATCAGAGTCTTTTCCAGTGAGTCAACTCGTCGCATGAGGTGGCCAAAGTTTGCAGTTTCAGCTTTAGCATCAGTCCTTCCAATGAACACCCAGGATCGATCTCCCTTAGAATGGACTGGTGGATTGGGGCATTACATACTGTTAATTATGAGTATGATTAAATAAAATAAGAGAACTAGACTTACATTTCCGAGTACAGTGGAATAGTTAATAGCCAACCAGTACTCATTGGGAACAACTGGAAAACTGGATTTAAAAAAATTATGTGCACGTGTGTTTTAGAGGTACTGGAGGCTTGCTGACGTTAGAAAGGTCAGGATTTACTGAGGACTGGGGCAGCAGATCGTGGAGAGATGGACTCATAGTCTGCTGCCTTGTTTCCTGGGGATATATGCCAATTTGAGAAATAGACAAGAAGCTGAAATAAAGACTGGACAAGGAGAAGCTTTGGGGGCTCAAGAAACAAGTAGAACTTTGTCAAGCTTATGGGGCTGAAGCAATGCAAAGACTTGGAAATCACAAGCATGATGAAAAGGGAAGGGTGGAGAATTGAACTCAAGATATGACCTGCTTTTCCCTCCAAACATCTGCTGAATTCTGAAGATGCCTGGGACAGGTATGGTTATGAAATGAAGCAAAATGTCATCTTGAAAAGTTGAATGGAGGTGTAGATAGTCTGTCCAGGCTGAGATGACATGCATCAGGGTTTAGTCTCGGGGACTGTGGAGACAAAGGTTAGAGGAAAGGACTTTGTGAAGCAGCTGGCCTGTAACGCTGAGGAACTCAGCTGCATGTTGGAGACAGCTGGAGGTCCTTAAGAAAGAAGTACTGATGCCTTGGCTCACCTCCAAATAGTTTTAGTCGATGGGTTTGGGGGTGCGACCAGGGTGCTCAACTCTTATTCTATCCATTTGATGAGGAAAGGATACACCTCTCTGGAAAAAGAGACCATCAGCTGAAACATCTAAGATGTTTAATGCACAGGGCCTTGGTTTTAATCTTTAAATCACTAGAAATGGGTTTTCAAATCACAACGAATTCTAAGAGACAGGGCTACAAGATGTTAAACTAAGAAGAAAACCAAACTGTAGAAACAGACCCCATAGGTGATCCAAATATTGGCATAAATGGATGAGGATTTTAACTGATTAATATGTTCAGTGAACAGAGGAATAGGCAGCACAAGGAGACAGAAAGATGAAAAATTAAACCAGAGATAGATCTTCTATATATTAAAAGATGGAAATTATAGAACCAAAAAAATAATTGAACTTAAGAGATTTCTAGAAAAATTTAATAAAAATTACATATAGCAGAAGAGACTTAGTGACCTGAAAGGCAAAAGGCATCATCCAAAATGAAAAAAACAATTGCGAATATAATGTCCTTTCGTTTAAACTGAACAGAGATTTCTGAAATTTTAAAACCCCTCAGCACTTTTCTCTAAATGTCAAGAACGTGAAGGTGGCTCAGTGGTAAAGAATTCACCTGCCAGTGCAGGAGACACAAGGGACACAGGAGATGCAAGTTCGATCCCTGGGTCAGGAAGATCCCCTAGAAGAGGAAACGGCAATCCACTCCAGCATTCTTGCCAGGATAATCCCATGGATAGAGGAGACTGGTGGGCTACAGTCCATGGGGTCACAAGAGTCGGACACGACTGAGCACACACACCCCAAAGGAATATGTTAAATCATTACTATCATGAGTATATCCTTCTCTCTCAGTCAGGGAGGGTGAAAAGGAGTTAAAGAAACCAGTAGCCTAACACTCCTGTCATCATTTAGAGGCAGATTTTGCTATGCTCAACATAAAAACTCTGTGTTCGGTAGACACTGT
Source organism: Moschus berezovskii (assembly GCF_049115385.1). Classification (NCBI taxonomy): domain Eukaryota; kingdom Metazoa; phylum Chordata; class Mammalia; order Artiodactyla; family Moschidae; genus Moschus; species Moschus berezovskii. The sequence goes on from NC_142467.1 coordinate 14,089,987, forward strand.
CCTATGTGGGTAAAGTGTACTCTTGTGGGGGCCAGAGGGCTTAAATGAGGTATTGAATCAACTGGGGAGTTCAGATCACTTTTAGAATGGGTCAAGATGAATGAGCATGTCAGTACTATCCTAGGCTAATTTACATGAAACTTACCATCCAATTAGTATCTTAAAATATTATTGCTATTAATATCAGTAGAAATGGGACATGGATCCTAGCAGTGCTTGGTCATGAGTCCTCAGATGATATATTTGCCACTGTCCACTATATTTCATCCTAGTCATCAACATGTTTGTCTTGGCCATGTCTTGTCAGGACAACTCTGTCCTGTCATGTGGCTTTAAAAGGATCACGTATCAGAGAAGGGTCTTAAGTTATCTGACCTGATAATATAAAGAGAGCTTCTTGTTTTTCTAAGATCTCTAAATCAAAACAATTAGAAATAAGAGCTAATGGGCAGAAATCCCAATCACAAACATAACTTACAAGTTATAGACATGATGCATCTTTTACAGCAGTGTCTTATTAAAAGCTAAGAATATGTTTCTCCATTGTGGTTTTCAATAATAAACACACCAGTGTGTGCAGAGCACACACGTTTATGCCTCTGGCGCATAAACGATTTCTAGTAACTTGGGCTTACGGGGCAAGTCTCCTGAGGTTTCATTAATAAGCAGGGCCCAGAAAATGACTGACATAGAACAGTTGCTGTTACTGGTAGGTTAAGATGTGGACTTGTTCCAAAGGACGAGAAAGGCTTTTCTCACACTCATCTTTCAAAATAAAGTAACTGAATAGCTTTAAGAATAACAGCAACAAACAATATATCACCAAAAACCAGGTATCAACTGAAACAATAAACGTTTTTACTCTCTCAGTGGGTGGGAGTCAAAACCAACTGTCAGACTCACATATCTGCTTCTTTTCCATTTTTAATTCAATTTGCCCTTCAAGTGAGTCACAGTATGGTCTTGGTTGCTCTGAAAAGCAGAGAATATTGCCAGAAAAAGCAACTGCTGCATACCGATATTAGTACAAGGGAACATCCTGGACAATCTACCTCCTTTCCTGACTTCACAATCCTTTCCACTCAGTCTGCCTTAAAGTCTCATTCTTCCTACAAATATGCTCCTTTTTTTGCCAAAATTGTTCAGCAAAACAAAATAGGGGATAAGGCATATTCTGGGCTGAACTAAAACCATCATAACCCCTTGAAAAATCACTCTGAGAAAAAGAATAGGCATTTAATAAACGCGAAGGAAAGAATGGTGGTTACCTGGGAATTCGGTTCAACTTTAAAGGTTTTTCAATTAAATTATTTAATGAGCATAGAAGGAACAGAGCTTAGAAAATGAGCTTGCTTGTTTTCAGGAACAATTAGAGCAAGTAAATGAAGGTTTTCAGAGCTGTTCTTTTTCATAGGTTCTACTTCAAAATTCATTCTAGAAATCTAACAAAATAAAAGCTTCAAGCATATTTTGTCCAGGAGAAGGGTGCCTGCCTGAGATCCAGAGGAGAGGAAAAGGAATTAGGGAGAGCTCATCAATTAGGGTCTTTGATGTTGAATGGGCAGGGAGTATAGAATTAGGACATAACAATGAAGGACAAAGATTTTACTTCCAAATACGGTCACCAGGGAAAGGGTATACCCCAACTCTTATTTTTAATGTGCCTTGAGAGTACTTTAACTGTCCTATTTTGATAAATAATAACAATGATATAATGTAACCTATAGTTTACAAATTTAATGGGGAAAACTTGGAAGAAGGAAAGGGTAAAAATGAAAAACACATTCTCCTATTTCTTTTTTTTCCTTTTCTTAAAGGTGGTCTTTCCCTGTTCAAAGTGTAATCGTATGTGAAACTCCATCATTCCCCTTTTTGCCTTTCCAGCCCCAGCGTGCTTCATTATAGTCACCATCATGCCATTCGTCTGACGTCTTTGCTAACTACCACAGTTTAGTAGGCGTTTGCTATTCCTAAAGGTGGTGTTTTTCATTAAAAGACACATTCAAGCTAGTTCTGTATGCTAATTTGAAGCAAGGGCTTGGTAATGAATCTATTATTTAAATTAATAAACAGTTCTGGGACGTAGTTTTAAAACATGGATCTTATTTTAGGATTGAAGTGGCACACAGCCTGGTCTGTTTTTCTCCCCCTAAAATGTTTTGCTCACTTTACGACATAGTTTTTTGCATTTTTTTTTCATCCACAATTCATTAGATGGAATAAAATAGCAGAAGATGTAAAATTGAAATAGAAAAATAGCAACGTGTCAAGGTTTTTTCTTTCTTCTTTTCTTTTTGTAACTCACCAAAAAAAAAAAAAAAAAGTTCTGACTAGCTGGCTAATTCAACACTGAGGGCAAAGAAAGCGTGCGTGTAATGTCAGCAAAGCCACTTCAGCAAACGACCCCAGGACATTGCTGAGGGGAATGTTTATCAGACAAATGTGTCTCCAAAGATTCTTCCTTCTTGGAGGCACCTTTCTCAGTCCTTCCTGTTTGCATTCCTCAGGGTCAGATTTCAGCCAAGAGATGGAAATTGAATAAAGGTGCATTGGAGAAGATATAATTAGTCCTTAAATCATAGGATCTCAAATTCATGAATTTCCTTGAAAGTTTAGCTAGAAGTCTTAAAAAAAAAAAAAAAAAAGCCCCTGGGGCAATCTCTCCAAGTTTTCTCCCAAGAATTTAATGTTCACTTATACAAGTAACCTTACTCAGTAATGGTCTCCTGTGCTAAGAGTTTTCTCTGAAAGTCTTTTTCACCTTTGAAATGAAGAATTCACAGGCATGCATTCACCCAGACCTGTTCCCATATGCAGTTCGCCTCAAGTTTTCTCTCAGAGTCTCCAACCCTTCTCTCAGTTGTTTCTTGAAATGGTTCACATCAGCAAACACCTCACCAAGCAGCACGATGTCAGTCTCCAAGCATCCCTGGGTGTCGGATCCTTTCACATAAGAACCACCCTGTGAAGACAACGGGCACGTGTGGGGAAAAGCTCAGCTAACCTTGAGGGAAGTGCAGATTCCTGCCTGTAATATGTTTTAGGGTCAATTATCACTGCGAATAGCTTAAATATTTGCAACTTTATCTTCCCTCACCTTGGGAAAAAAAAAAAAAGACAGGAGAAGAAAGTCACGGTTCACAGCTGAACTTAGGTTCAGTTAAGGGAAGAAAGCAGAATTTGCAGAAAAAGTCTGAAAATCCTTATGAAGAAAGAGAGCTAGAAGTTCTCAGACTTTCTGCTTGAGAGCCACTCGATTGTGAGGAGTCCACAAAGGTGGAAATTAAATTCACCACTAGTACATGTGGTTACCTAGGTGTCCTGAAACAAACCATTCCTGCCAGTTAGAACCTTAAGTGACTGGTGCTTCCGAAGGGTGTCTGTTTGCTATATTTCCAAATAGATCACCAATGAGTTTAAAAAGTAGTCTGTCATTATAATTAATGAGTTCAGTTCAGTTCAGTCGCTCAGTCATGTCCGACTCTCCGCGACCCCATGAATCACAGCACGCCAGGCCTCCCTGTCCATCACCAACTCCCGGAGTACACTCAAACTCATGTCCACAGAGTCGGTGATGCCATCCAGCCATCTCATTCTCCGTCGTCCCCTTCTCCTCCCGCCCCCAACATTTCCCAGCATCAGAGTCTTTTCCAGTGAGTCAACTCGTCGCATGAGGTGGCCAAAGTATTGCAGTTTCAGCTTTAGCATCAGTCCTTCCAATGAACATCCAGGATTGATCTCCTTTAGAATGGACTGGTTGGATCTCCTTGCAGTATAAGTACCTATTGCAAATCTCTTAACTAAATATAACTTTATAAAAGTCAAAACTTAAACTTAGTTAGCAGCACAGGCTTGCTCTACTTAGCACTCAAAGGAAAATTTAGGTTGCAAGTTCCCAAAGGCAGCTCTTTAGCAGTAAAAGAAGCTGTTACCTATGATTTGGGAAACATACGTCCACAAGGTAAAAGCAACCTGTCAACAGACTGTGACAACACGGTTTCTCAAGAAGTTTAGAAAACATTCTAAAGCTCTGAGTCTTCTGCCATTTACTGCATGTTAATTTCTTAAGGACTTCCAACAGCCCATTCCGTCAGGCACCATGTGGCTCGCTCAAGCAAGCAGCAAAGTGCCAATTTTATTCTTGGCACTGACCGAGCCAACCTTTTTTTTTGGGGGGGGGGGGCGGTATAATTGCTTTACAATGTTGTCTTAGGTTCTGCAGTACAATGACGTGAATCAGCCATATGTATACATATATCCTCCCCCTCTTTGACCCCCCTCCCACCACCCCATCCCCCCATGGAGGCCATCACAGAGCCCTGAGCTGAGCTTCCTGTGCTATAGAGCCTGCTGTTATGGCAACTGCTGACTCTAGGATTACATGCCTTAGCTGACATCTAAGGATCAAGAAGCTGCCTCTGCAATCCCAGAAATGCCTGCGCTGCTATAAATCCAGACACAGGAAGTGATTTCCAGAACTCTCGGCTTCAAAGTCAACCTGTACCTGCTACATCTGGACTAGGTAAAACAGGTGCCCTGTGCCCTTCTGTCTTTCTTCTGACTTAACTCAGTTCTGGACTCAGTCTTATGGCCGTGCAGCTAACTGAGGAAACCCATTTTGTCACAGTAGCAAGGGAATGTGGGAAATGTAGTTTTTAGTGCTTCCTTAACCAGAGAGCATTTGTAATGTGCTAAAATGTCCAGTCAGTCTCCAAGAATGGAATATAGGGCACAGCAATTTCACAACTTAGTTGATCACCTGCCCTTGTTTTCAGCCAGCACCTTGTGGGACTGGAACAGAACTCTGACTCCCCATTTCTAGCTCCTGTGATCATGCTTTATTTCTGTAGAAGAAAATATGCTGTTTCATATTCAGGCTTTTTCCACTGCTATATTAGGTAGCATTTAATCATACTCTTAATCATCTTTGCTATTGTTACATTAACGTTAATATTTTTATTTTAAATAAACAAGGCTTAAAGATACTTTTATAACAGTCATGTGTGCACTTTAAAATGAAGAAATGGGAAAATGGTAAGAAAAAATGCCCTCAGAACTATGTCCTGTATTTTTTTTTTCCCTCTACACACTGATTAGATAGTATGGAGTGGGGATACTAACATTACAATGATGATAGAAGGGAAACCACACCGTCCTTGTTTGGATACCTTCACTGTGTTCAGGGTATTTTCCTTCAAGGCAATTTTCGCAGAATGAACCCTGTGCTCTGTGGACAGCTGTTCCTGGACACAGTGAACTGTCTTTAGGCTGAGAGGAAGTCCATCAAGACAGCACCTAATTACTTCCATAGGCAGGCTGCTCAGGCATGAAACAGTGCTCTGGGGAACAGGCGTACCTCCTTTGCCTGGAATTCCCTCAAGCATTTAAAAGCATCGGTCTAGTGAGAGCCAAGTCCTTGGCCCTGCCAACGTAAAGGCACTTTCGCCTCTTGGGCAAAAACTGCCAACTTTAATGGGTTCCAGCTGTCACATGGTTGAGTGCCTGCCCCGCTAGCCAGCAGTGTGCCCTGGCATTTCAAAGGGCTCCTAGCAGGCCTCTTACAGCCACTACAGAAGGCGAAGCTGGCCTTTGAACACATGGCCCTGCCCGATTGATGTCCATCACCTCCAGGAGAAAGGAATGGCTTCCTTAGGGCTGCATGGTCCAGCCTGAGAGCTGGGGGCTCAGATTACCTGGATCACTTGGGAGGCCGGCACCGGAAAGGAAGCCTGGATCAGCTGGAGCAAGGCACTGATCTCAGCTGCACAAGCAGCTCTTTGAGAACCAGAGGCAGGGCAGATTTTTCGGTCTGCAAATCTCTGTAGCTCTTGGGGACCTTTACACTCCAACATATTATGAGGTGAAAATCCTGTGGACATTTGGGCTTCATAGAGAAAGGATCAATATTTGACATTTGCTACACAGAAATGGGTGCGTGTGTGTCTAACACAAACATCTAATTTTGTATGCAAGTTATGTCTAGTTAATTAGCAGGACTGCCTTCTTCTGTCACAGGGAGACCTACCCTTTCTGCTGGTAGGGCGTGGGGGGAACCAGCAGAGTTCACTCCCTCTGGAATTAGCTGGTACATTAACCCTAAGTCTCAACAGAGAAATGGCTGAATTTCTCTGAGAATAAATTGAGATATCCATTCTTACGTCAGGAAAAGGTCTTTTCCCGATTCATAAATCACTTTAAGTTTCTAAATGGAAAACATGTATGTTATCAAGTTTCAACAAAATGACCCCAGGATAAAGAACTCTAAGTTAAGCCATCTATCCTAAAAGTCTTAAACTGCCAGCCCACAGGCCAAATTCTACCTGCAGAATGTTTGTTTTAGACCCTGCATAGTGTCTTCAAAATGAAGAAACTGAGTCAACATCTAGAAATCAAGAGATAGTACTTTTTTTTAAATGAGAACATTAGAGGCGTGTGCGCTAGTGGATGTGTGTGTGTGTGTTTTAAGACAGAAATGCTGACAAGACTGGCCACACACTTCACAGGAAGGAACTGAAAACTGAACTCTTAAGCTCAGTAAATGGGGCATGTGAGCTAAACTGACAATAGGCTGATTAACCAGAGGAAAAGCATGCAGATTTTATTGATTTTTTTTTTTTTTTAATGTGCACAGAGACCTTTCCAGAAAAGAAATGAAAACTACAAAGAATCAGACTCGGGTATTCTGAAGCACCAGTACTTTGGTCACCTTATGGGAAGAGCCAGCTCATTGGAAAAGACCCCGATGCTGGGAAGTGAAAAATAATCAATATGCCGAAATGACACATTTTGAGATGGCATATCCTGATGCCTTTCAACAGATCAGAAAATTTCATAAATTTGCACTCGATAGATCATAGTGTGTGCGTGCCCAGTTGTGTTTGACTCTTTGCAACCCCATGGACTATAGTCCACGAGGCTCCACTGTCCATGGAATTTTCCAGGCAAGAATACTGGAGTGGGTTGCCACTTCCTCCTCCAGGGGATCTTACCAATTGAGGGTTTGAACTCGCATCTCCTGTGTCTCCTGCATTGGCAGGTAGATTCTCTACTCCTTAAGACATCAGGATAGATCATACACACACCAAAAAAAATCCCTGATAATTTGCAATAATAAACTGGCTCTCATTTAGGTTTACATAACAAATTCATATTATCATGGAGAATTAATTTTAGAGAGGCCTCTGGCAAATGCCTTAAAGAATAACTCACTAATCCTTTCTGGAAATGAACTTTCAACTGATCCTTCCCTTTCAAGCACATATGGAAGTTTCACAGAAATTGAATATATACTCAGCTATAGATAAAACTCAACACTTATCAGAGAACTGATATCACACAGATTACATTCTCTGACCAATGTGCAATTAAATGAGAAATCAGTAACAAAATAGCTCACATATCTCAAACTTTAAGAAAGTTTTAAAAACATATACTTCAAAAGAGTCACAGATCACAGGAGAAATCACACTATAAATCAGAACATAGTACTAAACAATAATAAATTTTACATCAACACTCAAGAGGATACACAGCTCCTTCTTTAAATTGCATCAATCACGCCAAATTAACAGATCGGGGGTTTTTGTTTTTGTACATTTTGATTCCTTTGCTTGAAACATAAGTTACCATTCCTTTTATGGACATTTCACCAAAAACTGATCACTTTTCAGTGACTATTTTATGTTCGGAGCCAATTATTGTTTCCCGAAAAGTTTTCTTGATTTATTAAAAGACTTTCATAGAGCAGCAACCACCAGTTACCTCAGGGGACATAGCCATAAATATGAGAGCGAAAGATGTATTACCTTAGTTTTGTGTAATTTCTGATGGACAGACCATAATCTGACTCCCACTTGGATCCTGACATTCTATCCCATTTTTTGCTGCTTCTGAGTTGTCTCTCTGCACAATGCCTCAGCTTCCCAGCTTCCTCCTCCAATGTGGCTCTACACAATTATCCCCCACCCGCAAGAGTATGGGCTTCCCAGGTGGCACTAGTGGTAAAGAACCCGCCTGCTAATGCAGGAGACCCAAGAGACATAGGTTCGATCCCTGCCTCAGGAAGATCCCCTGAAGGAGGGCGTGGCAGCCCACTCCAGTATTCTTGCCTGAGGAATCCTATGGACAGAGAGCCTGGCGGGCTGCAGCCCTTAGGGTCAGAGTCGGACAGGACTGAAGTGACTTAGCACGCATGCGCGCGCCCAGAGTTTCCAGTCTCAAGCAGGCACTAGCTCCCCGCTGCACGCTCCCTGTTCGTCATTCTTGGAAACAACCTTTAATGCTCTGACGTAGGGAAGCTGCAGGCCGGTCTCTGCTGCGTGAGCAGCCATGCAGGGACAGCGCTGGGCTCTCAGTTACCTCTTTTGTGGGCTGGGAAGCGATGCTCCTGAATTTCGTGCTTCTCCCGACTAAGGGCTGTTCCAAAGCGTCTAGAACACATGCTACATGTTTTCGATATTTTCGTAGCCATGTATTTTACATTCCTTTCTTCTAGATTTTCACAGTGTAGCTTGTGTGTCTCCATGGTTGACCTGTCACGTGTAGACTGAGGAAAAGTAAATACTTAATCCAGGAATTATAAGAGCTGTTTCAGAGATCTGCTGGTTTTCATTTGGCTTCTCACTAAATGCTCCCATTCACGGGCACAGAGAATTCTCGTTCTATGTTCTCAAAACATAGCAAAGTCCATTAGTTTGGTTTTATTTTTTGACACAGATGGAAAACTGCTGTAGATTAATAAAGCAATGAACCATGAGAACCATACTGCTGAAAAAAGTATTTTTTAAAAAGCACTAGTTTATGTTTTATAAAATCAGAAGAATGAGAGCCCAGTTCTTTTTCTGGTGTTTACTTTTGCAGGCCTTGGGCTAATCACTCAACCTAATTGGGTCTTTGATCCTTCATTTTGCAAAGTAGGGGGAGGGGAAAGGAGGGAAGGGAAGTCTATTAGTCCACCTCTAAGGCCACATTAAAAGTGAAACATTCTAGCGTTGCAAGGACTCCATCCCCACGTAAGCGCTTTGGAATAATAATAACAATAGCGCCTGCCCTGGGTACAATGCCTGGGTCCAGGGAATTCTGCCCAGTGCCCTTCACAGCAGCTCGGCCGGATGGGTCGGTCGATTAGAGCCGAGAAGACTGAGAGACACTGCCTTAACCACTGCATCTGACCTGTGGCCACCAGTCTTACCTTTCAGTTTTCTGTTACTAATCTGCATGAGCGAATGAAAAACACAAAACCAGCAAGCCCAAAGGTGAGCATTTAGGAGGAGGAGGGTCTCGCCGCCCCCGCCCCTGCCTTCACTCCCCGCACCTCACTGTGACTTGTTGCGTCCCCCTCAGCACTTCTTGGCCACACTTTCCACGGCGAGCTTTTCCAAGATGCTTCTGTTGAAAGTGATACTTCGGAGCCCTGCCGCTGAGAAGGTCGCTCCCGCAGCGCTCACAGTTGTAGGATTTCCCGGTGAAGTTCCGGATTTAGATCCTGCTGACGACAAAGCAAAAAGATAAGCCCTTTGAAGAAAATCCAGTCCCTCAGAGTTAACCAGAATAGAGATAATGTTGTTTCTAGTGTGCTAATGTGTGCTCTATCGGATGAATGTTTTCCGAGAAGTTTATTTCTCACTGATATCCACTATGATATCATGAAAATAGTCATTTAAACCAGCTGCTGTAACTCGAGTTGATAAACATTTAGGAGGCTGTAAAGCCAACAAAAAAAAGTGCAAAGCTGTGTGTGTAGGTATATAAGTACATGTTTCGAAAAAGAGTTTCAAATGAATCTGTGACCAAAGAGATGTTAACTGTGGATTGAGATATTATCTTTACTCAGGGACTCTCTAAGAGGCATTGTTTCTTCAATTTTTATCACTCAATGAATTCCCATAAATGAGAAAATTATCATGAGTGATGGTTTCTACATGTCTTTCAAATTAACTCTGTTCTTTTTTAAAGTAAAAAAATGCAGAAGTTTGTACCAAGGGACACAGTCTGGAAGACGTGGGCGATCCTATTCTCCACCTGGCTGCTTCTGAAGCTGTTTATACTCTTGTTGCTAAGTAACTCGACTTGCATTTGTACTAACTTGTCTGAAGCTTAGAGCTCCTTCCTCAGAGGTAAGCATTGTGGGATTTGTAGTAACCGGTTTCTTAGCAAGTGGTCAGATTAACTATTTCTAAGTGCACTTGGATTATTTTGAAGCTGTTACTGTAACAAATTATCACAAACTTTAATGGTTTAAGTATATAACATTACTTGCTTGTCGTTCTGTAGGCCAGAAGCCTGACATGGGTCACGCCGGGCTAAAATCAGGCTGCATTCCTTTCCAGAGGCTCTGGGTAAGATCCACTTCCTAGAGGGTGACCCACATTCCTTGGCAGGTGGGGCCCCTTCCTTCATCTTTAAAGCCAGCAAAATCCAGCAAAAGCCAGTGGGATCCGTTCACATCCATCCATTCTGATCGGTTCTCTCCCCCTCTTAAGGACCATTGTGGCTCCATTGGGCTCAACTGGATAATCCAGGATAATCTTCCCATTTTAAGGTCTGCTATTAACAGCCTTAATGCTATCTGCAAACTTAACTCTCCTTTGCCTTGTAAAGTAATAAACTCAGAGCTTCCCAAGATTAAGATGTGGACATCTTTGGCGGGGAGGCTAGGGAACGGGGGCATTCTTTTTCACCCATCATACTATAGTTCTAAAGTTCAATCAGGAATAGAAATGAATCCAAAATGTATCTGTATAAAGTGGAAGAAAAGCAAAATGTATTCACGGCTTACAAAAACTTTGGTGCTTAATGGGCTTTGGGGACTTTGTGTCAAACAAATTTGGAGTTGCTGGGTGATCTGCTACTGAACAGATGCTGTTTCCACTGAGAACGGCACGGGTCCTGTCACATAAGGAAGATGTGAAAGCAATTTAGTGGTTCATGGCAGCATTTTAAAAAATCAAATAGAATAAAACTAGAGACTATTGAACATAGTGAAGGTAAACAACGATTTGTGAGACATTCTTGGGCGACCAACCACCAAGTTTGCCTAGGAGTAAGGGGGTCCCTGTTACGCAGGATTTTCAGTGTTAAAGTTAGGAAATTCTCAGGCAAATTGGGACACGTTGGTTACTGTATCACTACCTCAGAGACCACCTTGAAAATCAGCTTTTTATCCAGCCCTAAAGCTCCTCTGAATGGATGGATTGAGTCCCTGTAAGACCCAAGGTCGTGGAGTTTGATTCGATCTGCCCAAATTGTGATGTTTGCCCTGCACTAGGTGTTCATTTCTGGGACCATCAACCTGGACTGAGATACAGTGAACCCAGGCAGACACATAACTCAATCTTATGCGCCAAGTTCTCTAAGGGGTGCTGAGGCCATGTTGGGCATTTATGGTTCACAGAAATGAAAGCATATCAATCCGAGCTTCCCAGCACAAGCTTTCTGTCCAGGATCAGAAGAGTGAAAGAATGAGGAAAATGGTGGAATGTCTGGATTTCCTCCGTGAGCTGTCTCTCCACCTCCTTTCACTTAGCATAGTATTTTCAAGGTTCACCCATGTTGTAAAAGTTATCAGTACTACATTCATTTTCACAGACAAATACTACTCTATTGTATGGACATACCACTTGTTTTGTTTTTTAATCCACAAATTAGTTAATGGAAATCTGGGTTGTTTCTACTTTTTAGCTATTATAAATGATACTGCTATGAACATTCATGCTTTCATCTACAGGCTTTTGTATGAACATATGTTTTGAATTCTTGGATAGCTGAGGGTGAAATTGCTAAGTCCGAGGATAACTCTATGTTGAACTCTTTGAGGAACAGCCAAACTGTTCTGCATATTTTATTTTTTTTAATTTTTATTTATTTATTTTTTTTTGTTCTGCATATTTTAAAATTACAACTATGAAGTGGTATCTAACTGCGTTCTAATTTGCATTTCCTAATGACTAATGCTGCTGAATGTCTTGTCATGTACTTATTGGCTATTTGTATATCTTCCTCAGAGAAATGTCTATTTAGATACTTTGCTCATTTTAAAATGGGATTATTTGTCTATTATTGAATTGTATGCATTCTTTATATTTTGAAAATCAAACTCTTATCAGATGTATGATTTGAAAATTTTGGCCATTCTGCAGTTTGTCCCTTCATTTCTTGATAGTGTCCTTTGATGCACAAAAGTTTTAAATTCTGGGACTTCCCTGTTGGTTCAAAGTGGCAAGACTCTGAGCTCCCAATGCAGGTGACCTGAGTTCCATCCCTGGTCAGGGAACTAGATCCCACATGCCATAACTAAGAGTTTGCATGCTGCAAACTAAGGTCCCTCGTGCTGCAAACTAAGACCTCACACAGCCAAATATATACTTTTTTTTAGGTTTTAAATTCTTATGATCTCAAAGCTATTTATCCTGCTTGTGCTTTTGGTGTGATATAGTGAAAAAAAAACAACAACAACAACCGTTGCCTAAGCCATGGGTAACCAGTCAAATTCCTTTCACCCGCCCTGCCTAATCAAGGTCGCCTTTCCCTCATAGCTCAATTGGTCAAGAATCTGCCTGCTAATGCAGGAGACCCCGATTTGATCCCTGGGTTGGGAAGATCCCCTGGAGAAGGGAAAAGGCTACCCACTCCAGTATTCTGGCCTGGAGAATTTCAGGGACTATACAGTCCATGGGGTCGCAAAGAGTCGGACACAACTGAGCGACTTTCACTCACTTTCACAAAAGACTTGCTGTCCTGCAAGCAACAAGCAACAGGTAGCCTAAGCAATAAGTTGTTTGACTGAGTTATTTTCCAGAAACTTGAAGTCAGTTTATCTAGCTGGAGGTGAGCTGGTTAAGACTGAACAGGACAATCCGTCCTCCAACTGGGAATGCACAAGTGTGCATGCTTAGTGACCTTTGTTGTTGTTTTTTGCTTCGTAGCCTTTTGACGAGCTTCAGATCCTGTTAAGCCCTTCCATCTCTGAACCAAGGAGAGGACCCAATAGCCTAGCTATGCCTGCGCAGAACTACACCAGTGGAGAACTACGCCTGCGCCTACCTATAACCACTGGATCCTTTTCCAATCCCCTTTCTCCATTCTGTACACACCAATGCCTCAGAGGGCCCCTCAGATCACTGTTTATTCCAAAATACGCTGCCTCTTGCCTTCCAGGGAGGGCAGTTTGAGGTTTGTTTTTCAGTCTTACTTAACTGCCTTGCAAATAAATACTCTGCTGCGAACTGAAGAGACTTATCTCACAAGCACTGTGTCTCAGAGTTTTGCCTTGGTGGGTGTTGAGTAGAACAAGCTAGTACCTGGTTCAGTGACAGGTTTGGTGAGCCAGCCAGAAGGTAAGTCCGGACCTGCCTTTCCTCTGTGGTTCCTTGGCCGCTTGTGGGTATTGAGGGTCCAAACAACTACCTGGTCGATTTGTTCCAGCAAGCGTCCTCCTGATTTCCCCAGCCAGGTGCCGCCAACCTTCAGAGTTTAGCTTTGTTTTGTAGTGAAGAAATGGTTTTGGAATTTGGAGTTTGGAAGACATGTTTGGGGTGAGTAATCTTGTTAAAGAGACACACCTGTGCCTTCATTGTCTAGCTGTCCTGCCCAGATGGTGGGTGGGAGGCCCACCCTGCTGGATTCTGACAGACAGCATAAAAGTTTACAGCTGCTGAGGAGGTCTACATCCGGGTTAAAGGCCCAGAGCTGTGATTTTTGATCTTTCTTTTCTTATCTATGTCTAATTGTCTGAAGTGTTAAGGATTGACTCTTGGAGACTGAGCTTCTTGATGACTATAGCATGTACTCTAAGAAAGATTTCTTTGCAGCTACCATCTAGAAACAAAATGAGATTTTTTTCCCCCATTGCAAAATGAGAAATGTTAATTCAGTTCCCCCTTGCAGCCCCCTAGGCCCCATTCTCCAACATTGGATGACTTGAATCTATGGAAAAGAAAAAGATGCTGTTTTTTGATACCTTTGCATAGCGCAAACACCCTTTAGACTCAAAGAAAAATGGCCTTCAATTACAATACAAAGTTGCAACTGGATTTATTTTGGAAACAGAAAGAAAAATGGGAAGGCATACCCTATGTACAGTCTTTTATCAGAGTCAACCTGCATAAGAATATGGAAAGTTATGGCCCAGAGGAATGGGAAGTGGAAGAAACCTCTTCTTGATTCTAATGCAAAGGTGGGTGACGGCAGTGCTGCTCTTTCATTGCCTCCTCCTGACCCTGCTCCCAACGCCCACTGCCCCTTCTCTGAAGGCTCAGAGAAATAGGAATGCTATCTTCCTTTCAACCCCGCCAGGAGCTTGCCTGGGCTCTGGATTTTAGATTCCGCATACATGACAATATACAGTGTTTGCCTTTCTCTTACTTATTTCGCTAAGGATAATACTCTATAGGCTCATCTTGTTGGAAATGGTAGACTTTCATTCTTTTTTATGGCTGAGTAATATTCCATTGAGTGCATATGTGTATATATATGTATACATACATATGTATGTGTGTGTGTGTGTGTATACACATATACTTCCCAGTAGCACAAGTGGTAAAGAACCCACCTGCCAGTGCAGGAGATATAAGAGACATGGATTTGATCCTTGGCTCAGGAAGATCCCCTGGAGTAGGAAATGGCTGCTTGCTCCAGTTTTCTTGCCTGGGAAATCCCATGGCTAGAGGAGCCTGGCAGGCTCCGTGGGGTCGCAAAGAGTTGGACACTACTAAACACAGCACATACATCATGTCTTTATCTATTCATCTTAAATTGCTTCCATACCCTGGCTATTGCTGCTCTGAATTTTGGGGTGCTTGTATCTTCTTGAAGTAGTTGGTTTTTTTGTTTTGTTTTTTTTTTACATATACATGGGAGTGGAATTGCTGTATCATATGGCAGTTTTATTTTTAGTGTTTTTAGAAATCTGCAAACTGTTTTCCTCAGTGGCTACACCAATTTCTAATCCCACCTGCACTGTATAAGGGTTTACTTCTTTCCACTTTTGTTATTTGTAGACTTGCTGATACTAACTATTCTGACAGGTGTGAGGTGATGTCTCATTGTGGTTTTGATTTGCATTCTCTGATTAATGATGAATATTTCATGTGCCTGTTGCCCATCTGTATGTCTTTTTTGGGAAACATCTATTCAAGTCTTCTGTCCATTTTTTAATTGGGTTTTCTTTTTTATATTCATTGGTATGAGCTTTTGAAATATTTTAGATATTGACTTCTTAGCAGTCATATTATTTGAAAATATTGCCTGCTTTCGGTAGGTTGTCCTTTAATTTTGTTGATGGTTTCCTTTGCTGTGCAAAAGCTTTTAAATTTAATTACATTTCTGTTGTCTATTTTTGTTTTAATTTCTTTGTCTTAGGAGACAGATTTTTAAAAAAAATACTGCTATGAGTTATGTCAAAGAGTGTTCCACCTCTGTCCTTTTCTGGGAGTTTTATAGTTTCAGGTGAGTGGCTCCATTTTTGAAAGTGCAGAGGCCTGTAGCTTAGCTGGGTCTGCTCAGAACAACCATTACCACACCTTTTTCCAATCACCTGTCCTCACACTCCCTGTGCTTCAGAGAGCCCTGCTGCTTTATTCTTTTTATTAAAACTTATTTTTTTTTATTGAGGTATAGTTGATTTACAATATTTTATTCTTTATCCCATAAATACCTGCAACCCTGCCTTCAGGGATGTGGCTCATGAGACTAGTTTTCCCATTTCCTTGCTCGGCTGCCTCATGAATAAACCTCCTTTGCTGCAAACCTTGGCATCTCATGCACTTTGGGCAAAATGAGCCTGGTTAAGTAAAACGAGGTCATAAATATTTACACCTATGTTTATTCTAAGAGGTTAATAGTTTTAGCACTTATATTTAGGCCTTTAAATATATTTTGGTAATTTTATATATATGGTGGTGTGAGTTAGTGGTCAAAATTCATTTTTTACATATGGCATCCAGTTGTTCCGGCACGTGTTGAATAGAGACTATCTTTTCTCCACTGAATTGTCCTGGCATTCTTGTCCAATCAACTGACCATAAATGTATGGGTTTATTTCTAGGCTTAATTTCATTCCATTGCTCTACACGTCTGTTCTTATGCCTGTACCATGTTGTCTTGACTACTGTATGTTTGTAGCTGGTTTTGAAATTTTACATGTTAGCTGGCCAAATCTGTTCTCCCTTCGAGATTGTTTTTGACTATTTCAGGTTCCTTGAATTTCCATGGAATTTTAGATCAACCTACCAATTTCAATAAAGAAGCCGGCTGGGATTCTGATTGAACAGAAGTCCTATTTCTAGACTAATTTGAGGAGTATTGACATTTTAACAGTATTGTCCCAATCTTAATTTCTTTCAGCGGTGTTTTATAGTTCTCAGTGTACAAATCTTGAACTTTTTTGGGTTAAATTTATTCTGAAGTATTTTAGTTTTCTTGGTGTTATTGTATATGGAATTAGTGTCATAATTTCTTCTGTGGATTGTTCATTGTTAGTGTTTAGAAATACAACTGACTTTTGTAAATCTTTAACCTTTTAAGCTTGCTTTTTTTTTTTTTTACATATTTTGCTTATCATCTGCAATAGAGATAGTTTGATTTCTTTTCTAACCTGGATGTTTTTACTATTTTTTATAAACTAATCATTGACTTGTTTAATCTTGTCAAATTGCCCTGGGTACATCTTCAAGTATAACATTGCATAGCAGTATTGAGAGTAGACATCTTTGTTGTTTTTCTGATCTTAGGAGAAACTCTTTAAATCTTTTAAGTGTGGTATTTATCAGTTTCATAGAAACCCTTTAGCAGGTTGGAGACGTTCTCCTCTATTTTCAATTTGTTCTGTGTCGTTATCAGAGTGTGTTGGCTTTTGTTAAGGTTTCGTCAAATGTTTTCCCAGCACCTGATGAGACGATCATGCTTTTATTTTTTTCTGTGATGTGTTAATGATTTGGGTTAATTTCAGAGCTGTTAAACCCACCTTTGAATCCTGGAATAAACACTACTTGGTCATGATGTATAATCCTTCATATATGCTGTTAGATTCAGTTTGCTAATATTCAGTGTAAGACTTTTGCATTTCTATTTGTAAAGGATGTTGGATTATAGTTTTCTTCTGCCTCTCCTATTGTATCTTCTGCCTCTACTATTTTGCTAGGGCCATAAATTAAAAGTCAACAGTAGGTAAAGGAATAGGACAAGAATACACAAGAATTTGAGTACCTGAGCAGCCCCGTACACTTGTTCCACTTAGAAACCACGACCCACCTGTTTCTCTCAACCTGATCACAAGTCAATGGCTGGCCTGCATGAATCAAAGGGGAGGTTCCACCGCCCCAGAGACGCTTCCTCCTTTCTAAGAGGACCTGCACGGTGGACTGTTCGCATGTACGGAGCACCTCTGAGTTCAGTATTTGAAATCATGAAACACGTCTCCAAAACATCACCTTAAACGAACAGTGGGAAAGCTGAAGCTGCAAAAATGATACAGGGAATATTTGTCAGACTGCATTCCCACTGAAGTCTGGTGCCCAGTATACCCAAACACCCTTCCCTCTCAGTAATGTTGTCTGAATGCACATTTCTGCCTGTTTGCCGAACTGGCCTGGTAGAGACTGAAAGGACATTTCCATGGAGCAGCTATAGGTCGAGGGGGCCAAGAGGCAGTTCTGTCTGTATTCGGGTGGTGTTGCTTGGAACCACGTTCCAACAGTCTGTACCATGGGCTCAGGGCTCACTTGGGACAACCGTCTACCATCTCCCCACCAGTGCCACACAGGAACACTTCTGAGGATCAGCTCTCTTCCTGCCTCCCCCGTGAGGGCCCTTGTCTCACAGACCCTGAGGAGGACCCCTGCCAGCTCTTTACCACCTCTGGGATGAGGTGGCTCCTCCTCTTGGGGAGATGCTGCTGCCCTGGGGAAGCACCACCTTCCAGAACCCCTTCTGCAGCAGGTCCTGCTCAGGACAGCTCAGCGTTTTTCTTGGTTGTCAGATTTCTCAGATGCCTTTTTTGGACCACAGCTGTGCCTAGCCACTTCACAGGATGGTATAGGATGTCCTTTGGAGCTAGCTAACCACCCATCTCAGAATACAGAGGGAAGTACTTCAGTTTGGGCCACTCAGTCTGAAACTAGTTTTCCCCAGTGGCCTCCCACAAGGAGCACACTTTCCAGGATTCCTTCAGTTTTCGTCCAAATTTCCTCTAGGCTCTGTGAAAATCTGGGGTTTGTCCCATGAGAGTTGTGGGGACTCTAAGCCATTTTGGGACAGACAAGTCTACCCAGACTCTTCCTGGTCACTCCTGGTGAGCTCTGGGCTGAGATAGAAGCCACCAGAGTTCCCCCACCGGCCAGCTGAAGCTGCATCCCAAGCATTTTCTAAAAGACTACTGCAGACTGCCCCTGAGTTAAGGTGAGGATCTTGGAGAGGTCAAGATCAGAACTCCTGCTCCGAATTACTGGGGCTAGAGGGTTGTTGTTGTTTAGTCACTAAGTCATGTCCAACCCCTTTTTTTTGACCCCACAGACTGTAGCCTGCCAGACTCCTCTGTCCATGGGATTTCCAAGACAAGAATACTGGAGTGGGTAGCTATTTCCTTCTCCAGGGAATCTTCCTGAACCAGGGATCGAACATGCATCTCCTGGCATTGGCAGGCGGGTTCTTTACCCACTGAGTCACCAGGGAACCCAGGCTGGAGGGTAGTAATTAGAATAACTGAGGTGAATGCCTCTCATCTAGAAGCCAAGGAGATGGTACCTCTTCTGTATAGCGTATCTAATTAATCATACTGTGGGAATTCATCTGTGGGTTCTCAATTATAGGCAGCTACAGGCCATCTCCATGCTAATGAACTTAGATGTAAGTCAAGACTCCTTGCTTGATAAGTTCCTCCTGAAACACTCTCCTCATTCTTGCTTAGCTGCGCTGCAAAACTCCGACCAGAAGGTACCCTTACAACTTAGGTTGAGGGGAGCCAGGCTCTTTTATTGCTAATTAGAATTTAGGGGAAACCTC
Organism: Moschus berezovskii; assembly: GCF_049115385.1. NCBI lineage: Eukaryota > Metazoa > Chordata > Mammalia > Artiodactyla > Moschidae > Moschus > Moschus berezovskii. The sequence continues at coordinate 14,108,983 of NC_142467.1, forward strand.
GCATGAAACTGAGACAGGCAATTAACTTCCTGCCTCTCGCCCTTTGCTTGGAACACCCCTAGGGAGGAATACCTGTGTGGTTACTCGGCACAGACCGGAGCAGTCTTTGCTTCTCACCATGGGACACAAGGCATTCAATGCGGGCACTTCAGCAGCGTCCAGAGAGATGCTTCTCGCATTGCACCCCCAAAGGAGCCTCAGAAGAATGTTGGCTTGGGATGAGTGTCCCCCAACCTTACCCTGCTCAGCACAGTTGCTGAGCTGCAACCAGTGCTGCAGCACGTCTCACAGCTTAAAACCTCCCACTGCGACACCCCTCACTTCACTTCCTCGTGAACCCGAGTGCCCTGAACTATTTACCACCCACCACGCAGGCTGTGTTTATAAGGCCCAGGTGGCATCCTCCCAGCTGCAGCCAGCTGCTCATATTACATGGTCAGGCCTCATGTACCCACCTAGCGTGGGGGGCTGGAGCATAGTAGATGATTATAAATATTTATTGAAATGATCCATGAGAAGCATGTTAAAAGTATGGCCTGGCTTCCTCTTTCTGCCGGCGCAATTTGTGGCTGCTTTGTCTCAGACAGAGTCAGGGTGTGCTCCACTATTATAAGCCACTTTTCATGGCTAGCCTAGAAAAAAACTAGGAAGAAATCCGTTCCCGGTCCAAAGAAGTAGCTGAAGTTTCCTTTTATAAGAACAACGTTGTTTGTTTTAAATAGTTGATCAGCTGCTGGAAGGAAGGGTTGAGACTGCAAGGCGTCTGTCCAGAGCATGCAAAGCCACAGACCAGCCCTTTCACACGGGATGCCAGCGGCTAATGACAGGCCATTAGCTTCCTTGAGCTCCTGAAGGAACTGGCCTTGCGCACTGAATGCAGATGCTTGAGGCACGATGCCATGGAGGGCAGGTTCTGGGGGATGTCTAGGAGCAGGAGTGAGCAGTCCCCAAGGCCCGAGTGTGTATATGCACACGTGCGTGCATCGGTGCTTTGGATGAGGACAATAAGTGATAACAATTCCCCCAGAAATGACCAGGTAAGGAAGAGGCCCTGAAGAGGGACAGCGAGTGAGGATGAAGCTGTCTGCTGTGGCACGTGAGGGCGACTTCTTCCCCTCAGACTCCCCTGGGGGTCCTGGAAAAGCTCCATCGCTCAGGAATGCTCTGGCTGCAGTGAGTTTTCTGGGAAGTCACCTTGAAGAGGTACTGAGCTTTGAGTTCAGGTCAGCTCGAGGCAAGAAAAGGCTACAGGCACGGACTCGGGGAAGGAAACTGACATCCAGGTTATATCCTCCTAAACAAAGACTGAATGTGTGAAGTAGGTGATTTTTTTTTAATTGGAGTATAATTGCTGCAGTCCATGGGGTCGCAAAGAGTTGGGCACAGCTGGGCAACTGAACAACAACGTTAATTGCTTTACAGTGTTGTGTTTCCGCTGTACAGTGACGTGAGTCAACCGTGTGTACACACACACACGCACTCCTTCTTGGACGTCCCTACCCAACCACTGCAGCCCGTCTCCCAGGGTCATCACAGAGTTCTGAGCTGAGCTCCCTGTGCTATGCAGCAGCTTCCCACTAACTATCTATCTCACACATGGAGTGTTTACATGTCAGACCTAATCTCCCAATTCACCCCACCCTCCCCTTCCCCCGTATCTGCCTGTCTGTCCTCTGCCTCTCTGTTCCTGCCCTGAAAATAGGTTCATCTGTACCATTTTCCTAGATTTCACACAGATGCCTTAATATGCTAATATGTTAATATTATGTTTTTCTCTTTCTGAATTTGAGAACTTTGTTTTAATATTGTCTCTTTTCCCATGACTATGAACTTCTTGAAGATCCTGTCCTTCTGGCAATATGAGGAGGTCTGTCAAAATGAAGGAAAAAAAAAGCAGGCTATACACCCATGGTCAGGAAGATCCCCTGGAGCAGGAAATGGCAACCCACTCCAGTATTCTTACCTGGAGAATCACATGGAGGAACCTGGCAGGCTACAGTCCATGGGCTGCAAAGAGGTGGACATGACTGAGAGACTGTGCAGACAAACACACACACAAACACACCCCTATGGTCTAGGAGCCTATTTTTCCCACCCCCACCGAGACAGAAGACCCACTTTGGGCTGACCTCACGCTAGTTTAGGAAAATGCTCCATTTTCACCTTCTCCTTGTAGTTGTTGAACATACGTAGGATACGTGTACGACCCGTCCATCCAATTCATCAACCATTATGGCACTTGGCCCCTCATCATGGTTTACCAACCGCCTTTCTCCCTGGTGTTTCCTTTGGTGCTGACAGAAGTTGGTCTGACACCCCCCTCGCATTCCTATCTTCACCCTGAGAGACTGTTTCCATGCAACCACTTTGTGGAAACGAAGGGCTATTCCTTTGAGATCACAGTGTTTGGATGGTTCACATGAAGTTGCAAAGTTAAAATATTAGAACAGCCTAATTTAGCTTCGCATTAAAATAATGAAAAGCCTCCTCTCAATAGTAAATTCTAATACACTTGTCTCCAATGAGACAGCATCCTGTAGGCAATTGTACATTTGTCTCAAAGGTGACACTGCTGCTGCTGCTGCTAAGTCACTTCAGTCGTGTCTGACCCTGTGTGACCCCATAGACGGCATCCCACTGGGCTCCCCCATCCCTGGGATTCTTCAGGCAAGAATACTGGAGTGGGTTGCCATTTCCTTCTCTAATGCATGAAAAATAAAAAGTGAAAATGAAGTCACTCGGTCATGTCCAACTCTTAGCGACCCCATGGACTGCAGACTACCAGGCTCCTCCACCCATGGGATTTTCCAGGCAAGAGTACTGGAGTGGGGTGCCATTGCCTTCTCCGAAAGGTGACACAAACTGTTTCTAATTTAAACACATAAATTTAGCACATAATGTTATGTGATGGGGGTCTCAGATAAGGCATAAGTGCCATTACTGGCACCATTACTTTATCTGTAAAAACAGAGTTATCCTTGGTCATATGGAAGGTTCCTTCAAGCACTGCCAGATCTTAAAAAGTTTGGCTAATTCCTCTCTTATGCTGTAAGTTATATATAACATATTCTTAGTTAAAAAGGAGACTTGGGCATGCTTCATTCCTTTGCATGTTTAAGGCAAATAAATTGAGAGAAAAGGCAGAAAAGAGTATTAATTGAGCACCTGTGAAGCACCAGGTTTATTTTCCTATATACCCTCACTGCAGCTTAGTCAACCGTCAGGATTTTATCACATACTTATTTATAATTGCTCAAATCCAGTGACCCTGTGAATGATATTTCAGTTGTGGAAACTATATAACTTTCATGCTTTTTGGTTTCTTACTGAAGTGTAGTTGATTAACAATATTACACTACCTTATGTTTTCAGATTCTATTTTCAGATAACAGTATTTGTCTTTCTCTGACCTACTTCACTAAGCATAATGCTCTTTAGGTCCATCAGCATTGTTGCAAATGGCAGAGCTTCATTCTTTTTATGACTAATATTTCATTGTATATATACATACATGCCAGATTCTTTGTCATTTACTTGTTGATGGACACTTATGTTGCTTCCATATTTTAGCTATTGTAAATAACATTGCTATGAACGTTGGGGTACATGTATCTTTTCAAATTAGTGTTTTTCGTTAATCCTGCAGTAGAATTGCTGAATTATAGTTCTGTTTTTACCTTTTTAAGAACCCCCATACTATTTCCCATGGAGAAGGCAATGGCAACCCACTCCAGTACTCTTGCCTGGAAAATCCCATGGAAGGAGGAGCCTGGTAGGCTGCAGTCCCTGGGGTCGCTAAGGGTCGGACACAACTGAAGTGACTTAGCAGTAGCAGCATGTTGTTTATTCTCCATGAGTTTGTGCTTTTCCCATTTTTCTCTCTGTAATTGATTTTTAGATTCATACTAGCATGCTTTTTCTAATATATAGTACCTCTCAAACAAAAATACATTTGCAAATTTAAGGTTTAAATTTATAAAAAAGATTAGACTAAAATAACTGTCCTAACTTCCTAACTGAAATAACCTTATTCAATTAGAAAAAAACCACCTCATTTCCATATGTAATGATTTTAACATTCATATGCTTCAGAAAGCCGCTGGCAGTTTTAACAGTAGCTGTTGATATTTACTGTCATCGTATACAAGTAATATGCTAGGTACGTTTTAGGTATTTTATTTAATGCTAACAAGCCTGAGAAGTAGATAGAATGCCTATTTTATTAATGGAGAAAAATAGAGGCTAATAGGAATTAAGTGACAATGGGAAATGCTTGAATTGAGAATCACTTCTAATCCTGATTGATGCCAGTCTTTGCTCTACAGCCTTTCAAGTACTTGAAATTTCTAGAACACATTGACTTTTGTTATTATGTAATAATAGTAATATTCTAATAATCTTATTCAAATTAAAAATTCCAAAGGCCTGAGAGGCAAAGAAAATGAAGGTAAAAGCAACCACTAAACTCAGAAGCCAGCCAATGTGCAGTCTTGCATGAAACACCCAAGGATCAGCTATATTCATGTAGAAGAGCAACAACATCAGAAAGCATGAAACAAAAAGCCTTCCAGCTTCCCATACTTGGCTTGTATACAAGTGGCACTGGAGTAAGCAACCCATGGACACCACCAAGCATCAATTTTGATAACTCTATCTTTATGTTCTCCCTTTAGAAGAATGAGTGAACAAGAGTGAAGTTTGTCATAAATGTAAGAAGTCCTGATTATAGTTCTGCTCAGCCAACAACAAAGATCACAGGGAGCCCCAAAGTGCATTTATGTCAACTGGACTTTGGTCGTATGCTTGGATCGTATGCTTGGATCTCCATCCATGAAGGAAAATAATAAAAGTGAAGAATAAAACATCAAGCCTTGGAAGCATAAGACCAATTGTTGGACTTAGAGGGTGGGCTGTAATAATAATTTAAAGAATGTTTTTCTCTGGTAATTGACACCCCTGTATACTATGTGAATCAAATGTTCATTTCACACACAAGTTTCAGTACATATTGGATGCTTTTGTGTTTTATTGTGGGGGTGGGTTGTGATAAGAATTCAAGAAGTAAAGCATAAAAGAAAATATGCCTAATGAAACTCTTCTGTGCCATTAATTCTAAAAATTCTGAAATATTGAAAATGCGGACCAAAAAGCATTGCCTACCATTTCAGTAAACCACAAATTATGTCCACCATCAAGCCATCAGCCATTGCAGCTGCTCTTGATGGTACACCCTGAGGGGAATTCAGAATGGAGAAAAACAGGATACCGGCCCTGGGTGTTTAAAATGCCTATCAAAGAAATAATTTCAGTTGGTCTAGAATCTTGCATCTTCCCATTCATGGAAAAGCACTAAAATCATTAACTTGAAAATGTCTTTTGTGTGTATGTGTGTGATCAGTAGTAATCTTTTGATGTTTGACTAAAAATTTTTTTTCAGCAATAACTCCTACCATAGACTTCCACCTGGGCCTAGAGCGGTTTTTAAAGTAGAGGGGAGAGGCAGGCGGGTTGGTACCACCTCAGTACTGCTGCTGGCAGTATCATGGCGACCCAGAACCTCCCTCCCCAAGAATATGAAAGTGATGGTGACTCTTACGAAGTGTTGGATTTGACTGAGTATGCCAGAAAACAACACTGGTGAAATTGAGTGAGTGGCCACAGCTCTGGTCCTATAGTAGAAAAATACTCAGTTCAGTTCAGTCACTCAGTCGTGTCTGACTCTTTGCGACCCCATGAACCACAGCACACCAGGCTTCCCTGTCCATCACCAACTCTCGGAGTTCACCCAAACCCATGTCCATTGAGTCGGTGATGCCATCCAGCCATCTCATTCTCTGTCGTCCCCTTCTCCTCCTGCCCTCAATCTTTCCCAGCATCAGGGTCTTTTCCAATGAGTCAGCTCTTCGCATGAGGTGGCCAAAGTATTGGAGTTTCAGCTTCAACATCAGTCCCACCAATGAACACCCAGGACTGATCTCCTTTAGAATGGACTGGTTGGATCTCCTTGCAGTCCAAGGGACTCTCAAGAGTCTTCTCCAACACCACAGATCAAAAGCATCAATTCTTCGGTGCTCAGCTTTCTTTATAGTCCAGCTCTCACATCATACATGACTACTGGGAAAACCATAGCCTTGACTAGACGGACATTTGTTGACAAAGTAATGTCTCTGCTTTTCAATAAATATAAAATACTCAGTAGTCACCCAGATTGTAATGGGTGGAGTGAGTGGCTGGTGTGCGGGATTTTTGTTCCAGAAAGTTGGAAAACTTGCAGCAACTGCAGTGGGTGGTGGCTCTCTTCTCCTTCAGATTACCGGTCACGGCGGCTGTGTGCAGATCGACTGGAAGAGATCTGAAAAAGATGCAAACAAAGCAGAAGGACAGATGAAGACGCGAGCAAATAAGGCAGCCCCGAAATCAATCATATAATAGAGGAAGCAACAGAATTTGTCAGACAGAACACTGTGACATCCAGTGGATTCGTGGGAGGCTTTGTGCCAGGCCTTGCCTCTTAAGAAGATGAATGTTCTATCACAGTGGAGTCACCTCTGAGAAGGGACTTGGTGGTGACAAGATGGTCTCAGCCTTACACAGTGACAGATTCTCCAGGATGGATGACAGGAAACAGCTAGCTGGACAGTACCAAGCTCACTGCTTAGCATTTTGCCGTCTGAAATTTGGCAGATGAGTATCTACTGTAAAATAACCTATACGGTATATATATAATAGTATCCCTGAGCAAAATATGGCTTTCATTATTTTTAAAAAGTTTGTGTCCATTTAAAATTTGCCTATAAAACACTACTACTGGAGGTAGGTATGGAGAGATTAAAAAAAAATCTGTTGCATATATTCCCCAGTAGAATATTATCTGCATTTTATTTTAAAAAAAGAAACAAAACTCCTATATATCCTGTCGCCTCTTTCCCTCTTAGGAATAGTCCCTCAGAGCTTTCTGAGGGGATGCCTTCCCAGACTCCTGGCCTCAGTACAAAATACAGTTCTACATTTTTACGTTGTGTGTGTGTGTTTCCAGTTGACAGTTTTGGCAACCAACAGAGAGATCCAGAACAGACTTCTCTCCCTCTCGTGAACTCTACAAGGAACGGGAGCTTTGGTATCAGCAGAAGCCCCCTTATCCTGTTTACCCTTCCTCAAAAAGTCCAGATGACTTTAGGTGAGTCTCTCTTAGGGCTCAGATACCTGGTTATTAGATGATGAGATTTTGCTGTTGTTGTTCAGTCACTAAGTTATGTCCGACTCTTTGTGACTTCAGGGACTGGAGCACTCCAGGGCCTCCTGTCCCCCACGATCTCCCAGAGTTTGCTTAGATTCGTGACTTTTTTTTTATTCATGACCATTGAGTTGGTGATGCTATCTAACCATCTCATCCTCTGCTGCCCCTTCTCCTTCCGCCCTCAATCTTTCCCAGCAAAAAGGTCTTTTCCAGAGTTGGCTCTTGACATCAGATGGCCTAAGTGTGGGAGCTTCAGCATCAGTCCTCCCACTGAATGGTCAGGGTTGATTTCCTTTAGGATTGACTGGTTTGATCTCCTTGCAGTCCAAGGGACTCTGAAGTATCTTCTCTAGCACCACAATTTGAAAGCATCAGTGCTTCAGCACTCAGCCTTCTTTGGACTTCCTTTGTGGCTCAGACAGTGAAGAATCTGCCTACAATGCAGGAGACCTGTATTCAATCCCTGGGTCAGGAAAATCCCCTGGAGAAGGGCATGGCAATGCACTCCAGTTTTCTTGCCTGGAGAACTCCATGGACAGAGGAGTCTGGCAGGTTACAGTCCACAGGGTCACAAAGAGCTGGACACGACTGAACGACTAACATACAAAGACACAGCTTTCTTTACGGTCCAACTTTCACATCCATACATAACTACTGGAAAAATCATAGCTTTGACTATATGGACCTTTGTTGGCAAAGTGATGTCTGCTCTTTAATATGTTGTATAGGTTGGTCATAGCTTTCCTTCCAAGGAGCAAGATACTAAGTTTTATTTGGTGGTGGTTCAACTCCTCCCTGAAGGAGCAGGTTTTCTTAGAACCTTACTTGCAAGAAGAGATACCTGGCTTAACCTCTGTTGAAAGACACTAGGAAGATTTAATATGTACATACAGAACTTAAACTTCCAGTACTTAACAGGAAATTAAAGGAAATCTTGCCCTTAATATGGCCAAACTGAGATTCTTTTGAGGTTGCAGAGTTAATTTTTGTGTGTGTGTGCAGCTAGAGAAAATCTGGCTGGATAAAACATCTTTTTGAAATTCTGTCCTTAAAGTAACAAAAGCCTTTCCAGGAAGGACTTGCTTTTCTCTCCCTGTGTGTTTGAGATATAAACATTCCACCTGAACTTAGGCACCTTCCCCTTGCAATCCCCGTCCCGGCCTGCTCTGGTTTGAGACCTGGGTCTGTCATCCAGAAGGAACACATTTGGTGTACATTTGGTGGCCAGTTGAATAGACTGGAATTGCAAACTGTCCTTTTGTCCAGCTGTGCCAGCTCTCAGGGACATTCATCGTAAGGGCTCCAGCCCTTGGTTATTTTCCACTTCATTTTGCCTGCCTAAACAGTGATGGCCCCTCACTTTCTCAGACTTTGGGGAAGTAACCTTTGTAGATGTTGTGAAAGCTAATAAAACATGAGATTGTTAATTCGATTAACGAAGAAGTAAGAAGCTGATGGAAAGTCTAAAGACTTCTTGCCAACAAGGTGGACATTTTAAAGGGACTTGTTCCAAAAGGATAAAAAAATAAAATCTTCAGGTAGTTCTCAAGAAATGGGGTAGATAAAACAGGTATTAGTAGGATTAAAACAAAGGTTTGATACAATACTACCTAGTGTTGGGGACCAATAAGGGGTTCCTTTGTTCCATTTAACCTTGAAGGGCCCCAACCAAGTCTACTGTATTTACCTTAGTTTAAATAGGACATATATATTTAGCAGACTGGAAAAAATTACTCTGAGATACCTAACCACCAATTGCTTGTGGCGACATTGGGCCAACTAATCAAGTTAAAAGATTAAAAAGGCCTCAGTCCCCTGGTTCAGCTCCTCACTGGGAACCCCAAAGCCTTTTTACAAAAACAGTAGATAAAATGGCTAGAGGATAAAAAGGAAAGCTTCTGGGACTCCTAGTGAGACCAAGGCTTGTTGATGATGGGGTTCTCTTGAAAACTGAAGTTAAAGGTATAAAACTGAGATGAAAGTTTCCAAAAATTGGTATATTTCCATGGGCTTTATTTGACATGGTTACATCGCCTGTGCCTAATTAGATCATGTGATAGACATTGATTCTTACTGGGGAATGTGTCCCCTGCCTACTTTAAGATGGGGCATATACATCTACCCCTAGGTGATATCAATGAAACATACTAAAGGAAACTGGTAGTGTTACCTAAGCCCACAAAATATTAAAAACTGGGAGCTAATATTCTGGGGTTCATAAAAACAATAATAGAGTTTTTTTTTTTTTTTTTTTGCTCTGAGTTTGACTTGTACCCTCAGAAAGAGGGTCTTTGTTGAATATCTTGTGCAAACTTTTGAAGCCCTGAAGAACCGAACCCCAAAATTCTAGAATGTGGAATTCCTGATTTTCAGTGTAGTTGGAAATCTTCTTATTCATAAAAAAAGAGAAAAAAACTAAAGAAAATGTAGCTGGGCAAATCGATCTTTTTATACCATTTAGGTGGCAAATCAGTTCTTAGGAGAGTTAAAAGCAATTGTCTAGCAGATCTCAACAAATCAAAAATTAAAGTACAGTCCACAGTGACATGAGACTGAGCCTGATTACCTCAATCAGGTGGAATCTGAAACCAAAGGGAAAACGGGGCAAGGGGGAGGAAGCCTTTTTAAACTCAAACCTCTGAAAAAATCTCCCTCACCAAAAGCTAATTCACAGCTTCATTAAGGGTTTGTCATAGACAAATACAAATCTTAAGTCTTCTCCACATATAGTAAAGCCTTAATCATCTGAGTAAATAAACTTATTTCACTGTTATAAACTAATCAGTTTATATTGTCATGCCTGACTCATAACTAAGGTTTTGAAGCTCTAAGATCTCTAGTTATGTCTGTTTATGTCTGTGCAAATTATAATACATATGCCTCTATCTCCAGATAGTATTCCCAAAATTTATAAAAGAGCTCTACTTTACTCAAAAGTAAGTGCTTGCAAATTAAATATTTCTAAGTATGAAGAAAACTGGCCAGATAGAATTTTAGGTTCTGTAATCCAGGAAGTACTAATATCTGGTATTAAATCTAGCTTAAGCTTATTGGCTTAACCAGTAGACCTATCTTATTTTTATTGTACCTAGGTGTTTTGAAGGTCAGTAAGTTAATTATGTCTGTTGCAAAGTTTTTCAGCAAGCAGAATGAACCTGGTATATTGTTTTTGTAAGTTATAAAATATAAATAAGAGTTTTCTGGTAAACTCTTTAGGAATAATGTTTTGGATCTACCTAAAATAGTTTCTCCAGATTTTTGGTAACCTGAAACTTTAGAACTTTGCTAAGGTAAATGGTGGAATTCACTGAATATCCAGATTATTTCAAGTAAGATAAAATTCTGGAACATTAATTGCTAAAAACTAAAGATGTTTGGTTATTAGACACATCTTGTAGTATGTTGAGGAGAGATACTCTATGAGAAAGCACATGTTTCTAGAGGTTATAGAATATGTTCTTAAGTTTACCAATCAAGAAATACTGGTGTGTTCATAATTGCTTGCCTCTTAGTTTTCACTAGAAATCAAGGTTTTTAAGGATTGGGAATTAAGCTACTGGAAATAAAGGAAATATTTTAGTATGTAAGGAAAATAGGATGTGTGTTTTCAGCAAAAGAAGGTATGAGGAATGGAAATGTATTGTGTTAAGGGAAAAGAGATTTTTGCCCTAAAGCTGATTAATTCTAAATGCAAAAGAAAAATGAAAAATAAACTAAATAGGTACAGAAAATTGTGCAAAGTTTGTGGAAAGGGAGGACTGAGAACAGTTTTGGACATGATTAGGCTGAGATTGAATTAAATTTAATTAAGTAAGTGAACTTTGTAATTCAAGGTAGATTGATGCAGGGCTGAAGTTTCCTCTTCTGTTAAGAGGAAAAAGCTTTCTGGAAATGTTAGGCTACTTTTGATACGATTACAAGTTTTTTTGTCTTCTAAATGATCTGTATTTACCTTAAAAATCTTTTGTCTTTTCGGTTGAGTAAGTATTGTTTCAGTGACCTATGATTTTATTTGATAGTGATTTAATGCGGAGAAGGCAATGGCAAGCCACTCCAGTACTATTGCCTAGAAAATCCCATGGATGGAGGAGCCTGGTAGGCTGCAGTCCGTGGGGTCACTAAGGGTCAGACACGACTGAGCGACTTCACTTTCACTTTTCACTTTCCACTTTCACACATTGGAGAAGGAAATGGCAACCCACTCCAGTGTTCTTGCCTGGAGAATCCCAGGGACGGGGGAGCCTAGTGGGCTTCCGTCTATGGGGTCACACAGAGTCGGACACGACTGAAGTGACTTAGCAGCAGCAGCAGTGATTTAATGATCTGATAGTGTTTTAAAATTTTGATGTCTCTTACAAACTTGCCTAAGTGAAATTCTAACCAAAATTCTTCTGACCTGTAGCTAACTTTGGGATGCTTCAAAGGACCCCTGAAATATTCCAAAGACAGATACTAACCTAAATGAATTTATTGGGTATATTACATGGGAAATACAGTCAAATAAGTGGTGGTAAAATTTTCTTACATGGGTAGATATTAATATGCTGCTAAGTCACTTCAGTCGTGTCCGACTCTGTGTGACCCCATAGACGGAAGCCCACCAGGCTTCCCCTTCCCTGGGATTCTCCAGGCAAGAACACTGGAGTGGGTTGCCATTTCCCTCTCCATTGTGTGAAAGTGAAGTCGCTCAGTCGTGTCCGACCCCCAGCGACCCCACGGACCGCAGCCTACCAGGCTCCTCCATCCATGGGATTTTCTAGGCAAGAGTACTGGAGTGGCTTGGCATTGCCTTCTCCGAGATATTAATATAGATGTTCCAAAATCTAAATTCTGGTACGTCCTGCTATGTTATGAGGTCATAATTCTAGTTATCTTAAAATGTTGTATGTCATAGAAATAACCAAGTTTCTTGTCAACTGCATTATAATCAGATTTTGAATTTAACCATGCCATTTTAAGTCTTTAGTCACTTGTATGTTTTTTATAAAGATCCTCAAGAAGATTCATAAAAAGGACTTTTGGACAAACAAGTTTCTGATGACTTTTAGATCATACTACTAAAATGGGTAAGAAATTACAGAACTCTAATGGAAAACCTGACTTCACCCAGATCAACAGGAATTATGAGCAATAAATGATTTATAATTTTATGACTTTTTTTTCTAAAACACTGCCTTTTAATCTTTTTCAGAAAGCCTTTCTTCTTATGTTTTGACTAGCAACAAGTTGGTAATTGTTATCTTCATTTACAAAAGGTATGATTTATCTCTACTTGATCCCTTCAGAATTTTTCTTCTCCAGCTGCCTCCCCTGTAGACTTGATGACTTATTGTGACCAGATCACATCCAGTTACACCAATTATTGTTTTAATCTTTCCTCTTGTTTCTCCAACTATTTATGCCTTGTCTCTATCTGCTATACTATGATTTTATTAATGATGCTAGCTGTATTTACTCATATCCTGTCTATAAGATGGGTTTCCCTGGTGGCTCAGATGGTAAAGAATCCACCTGCCATGCGGGAGACCTGGGTTTGATCCCTGGGTTGGGAAGATAGTTTTCTATTGCATTATGCAATAGTAACCCATCCTCTGACAAAACTAATGATGGCTGAATGTCTTGAGGCAGTTGATCAAATGTAACTCTACCCAGAATAACTGTAATAGTGCAATTGTAGAAATGGGGAGAAGCAACAAGGGAAAATTTTCCTGGGTCATAATTCCTAGTGCTGTGGGAAAATTGGTCATGAAATGTCTCCCAAACCTTGATCTAATTTATGACCACAAGGAGGTGCTATGGACAAAAAAGTTGCCCATCATTTCAATAATCAATGAATTAGCCCCACCATCAAGCCCTCAGCCACTGCACTGCCCCCAAGAGTGCACCCGAGGGTAATTCAGAAATGAGAAAAACAGGATCCTAGCCCTAGATAAAATACATGTCAAAGGAATTTCAATGCACCCAAACTCTTTCCATATGGAGAAAGGCAGTAAAATCTCTTAACTTAATGTCTTTTGTGTGTGTGATTCACAGTAACTGTTTGATATTCACATATTTTCAGCAAAAATGCAAAAACTCCTATATATCCTGACCGCTCCCTTACCTTTTTGGAACAGTTTGTCAGAACTGAGAGGCTGCCTTCCTGTAGTCCTCAAATAAAACATAATTCTCAACTTATAGATGATGCATTTATGTCAGTTAACATCTATAAATTCCACTGGAATAAAAACATTTTATCTATGGGGTTAGCCAAAAAGTTCGTTCAAGGTTTTCAAACCTGAACGAACTTGTTGGCCAACCCAATATATCTATAATGGGTTTTATTTCCATTTTTACCGTACATCTCTGTGAACAAAGTATCAGAAATTGAACTAGTAGCTTCTGAGCAAAATTTTTAATTTGTAAGAGCATTCCCCCAATACATTATTAATGGTAATAACTTTTTTTAAACTTTTGTCTTTTTTTCTGTAGAAGGCAGCACCCTGCGGCATGTGGGATCTTAGTTCCCCAGTCGTCAGGGACTGAACCCATGGCTCTGCATTGGACATGCAGAGTCTGAACTACTGGACCACCAGGTAAGTTCTGGTGATATTTTAAAAGTGCATTGCTTCAATGTGTACTTTTTTATGCCCAGAAATAGTGTCACAATTCTTTTACCCCAAACTCTATTTGCCTTAAAATGCCTAACTTTAAGTGCTAACAATTTATATAGAAGAATACTGGTACTAATTCCAGCACCTGAGGCCCTAAGATATTCTCAGCTCTCTCCCGAGAATATTTATGGGAATCAAAACAAGGAACTTCTTATTGTAGATCTGACCAAATGGCTACTCAAGTGACCTGTGTATTTATAAGAATCATTTCATTCTAAAAATAATTGCCCTACATGGAGTGCATCCACTGATAACTTTAACCCCACTCCACCCCAGTGAGCGCTTAGCAGCGTCTGGAGACATTTTTTGGCTGTCTCACGCGGGGTAGGGGAGTTGCTATTTGCATTTGAGACCAGGGATGTTGGTAATAATCATACAGTACCCAGGACAGTCCAACATGGCACTAATGACTCTGTGAACCTTTGATTTACACGCAGTAAAGATACTGGAGCACTGGTGAGATAGGAAATGCTGAAAAAGACAATGAATACAGTTCCTGTTCTGGTACAGCTGAGATGATAAACCACTTTATATGTAGTTTTTAAAAATGAAAATGGTCTACACAACATTTATATTTAAATACTTTTATTTTTATTTCACAAAAAAAGCAACAGTGTTTGCAGTACACATGCCTTTCAGTCAGTGCTGATCATATGCAAAACAAGGTATCAGAAGTGTAAAGAAAAATAGGCCTTTTCCCTTTACAAGGGACAAAACACAATTTGCATATATAATATTATATATATACATACTATTTTCAAAATCTTTCACAAAAGACAAGATTATGATACAAATTTAGAATTCTACCCACAAGCTCAGATTCAAGAAACTGGAGATCTCTGTAAGTGTTTAAATACAAAAATGTGATACCTTTACAAGTTTTGAAGTAATTACTTTTCAAAGTGTTTGAGAGACTATTCTTCACAGCAGCATGGAACACTTGGCTTTAATCAAGAAAGCTGTAAGATTCAATTTTGTCTCAATGTGAGTTTGTTGATTAATGCAAATGTTCCAATTATGCTGTAATTGTCACTTTATACACATGAATATGTTACTGTACTGATGCTTTCTACATTTCAAGTTCTGGAGCATTTCATTCAGCTAAGCCCTGACCTTTACTTCCTTTGAAGTATTTCAAATTAAGAACTGTTGAGAAATACCGCTCAGGATGACCTGACTAACCCCAAAACGATGCTCCCTTTCATTTATGGTCAAAGTTAAATGTGGCATGAATAAACTTATTTTCCATACAGCAGCAGGTATAAGTAACAGCAAAGTATAAGCAAATTTTTCATCACTAGAACCTGAGAGTCTGATATGGTGAATAACGTCTCTTTGCAAATTTTCTAGGAGTCCTACCGTTCAATGTTTCTAAAAATAACAGTATGGCAAATCTTCAGCATTATATTGGTTGTAAATTGCAGAACAAAAAAAAACAGTGCTCGGAAGGGAGGGAAGAGAGGGATGGATGGATTTTCCACACGCATTTTCTTTGCGACAGATAAATATGGAGTCGTGACATTTACCATGTGGTGGACGAACAGTCAATGTGAAATACGACTGAAGAATGCTGAAAGTTAACACACAGGTCTGGATGTATGAAATGTATGCAAAGACACAGAGCTGAAGAGGCAACATGGGTTTACATTTCCGAGGACACTTGAAGGTAACAGCTCACAGGGCAAGCACTGAAGACAGAAAGGAAACATGAGCAGGAATGGTTCAGCTAGTGGAGAAGTGACAGATGCAGCCATGCAGAAGCGCTCTGGGGAGGAAAGGGCCAGCTCGCCCTCCCACGTGCAAGGTGTTGGGAGTCAAACAGCTTGCCACCCCAGTTCTTCTCGGATTAGTTTTGGGGCCCATGTTGTCATTGACTAGAATAAGGGCAATAACTTAAAAAGATTCGCTCCAAAACCCAAAATGATTTCCACCAAGAACAGAAGACTGTGTTACTGATGGAACTGGAGACAAGTGAGCCCGAATCCAGGGCCTCAGAGAGGAGCTACTCTCAAGGGTCTTCAAATGAGCTTGAATGAGTGCCGCTGAGAGATGGACAGCAAAAGAAATCTAACCATACGTGAAGCACTGTCTTTCTGACTTTCTGGAATGCCGAAGCACAGCCTTTCCTACCACTGCATTCCGTGCGAGCCAACCTGAGACCTGCTGGATGGGATTAGCTCTCTCAACTCAACCGTCTCCTCCCATCTTACGGGCTACATGCCTGGTGCCCTTAGCTGTCCCAACTCAGTGCGACACCTTTAGCTCAGATGGCAAGGATCTGGCGGGACACTGTTTGTTAGATACACTCAGGGCCCTGCAAGGAACTCTAATAGGAAAATAATGGGGGAAGAAAAGGAGCAAATCATATATGTGGATGTATACACTTACATCTTTAAAGGCATATATCTGCGAGAATTAAAAACAGCCACAAAATAGTAACTATATATGGGAAAAGAAGAAAGTAACCTGCTCATCTAGGGGAGTCAATTTTCATTAGTTCCCTACACGGCCACGTAAAAGACTAAACACAAAATAAAGCAACAAATGAAAACATTCATGTGTATTAAGAATATTCCCCTGCCAAAAATATAAATCTCTATAAAACAAGCAAACAACATACAACTCTTCTACTTGCTGTCACCACACAGGAAACAACGGCAAGGGGAGAAGGGGAGGCTGTCATACACTTCTCCTCAATTTGCATCTGGTAACTTGACATCTACCCAAAGGACTAGGTATAAAATCAGTAACAGGGAAACGATTATATACACTTTTAAAAAGGGCATACCCCGTCCCTTCCCACTAACTACTACCCACCCAATAATTCCTCCCTCTTAAAAAAAAAACAAAAGATTCCTAAATTGTTGAACTATTGCCCATGTAGGCAGTCAGGGAAGGGAGTAAAGGAGATTTATCATACATCTGGACCTCCATGTTTCGTTATGTACCTACAGATCCCAGCAAAGGACTGGGTACTAAATGAAATAACACACAAAATGTAGCAAACATTTATACATTAAAAAAGTATATATATGTACACACACGCACACACACAGACCTCTCCCATCCCTACCTCTCCAAAAACAGAAGCCAAACATCTATTCTTCTGCCACTGCTCAGTGAGGGAAAGGAAGCAGGGAGATCTTTTATAGGATCAATCTCAACTTTCATTAAGTTCCTAAAGAGTCATGCAAAAGACTGGATTCAAGATGAAATGAATACCAAAAGAGGCAGAAACATTTGTATACATTTAAAAATTTATATATCTTTCCTAACAAGCTCATCCTCCATTAAAAACCTCAAACACAAACAACAGAAAACCAAATCCTCAAGTACTCCTATACTACCAGTATACACGGGCTACAGGGGAAGCGGGGGAAGATTTATTACACCCCGATCTGGGCCTCTGCATCATATTTGATATTTAGGAGTCAAAAAGGACACCTGGCTTGAAGTGAAAGCACGAATAAATGCAGCAAACGTTTATACACACACATAAAAGCAAACCCAGAAAACCCTCACTGCTCTGCGCCCCACAAAAATTCTTCAAACAACTATGCTACTAGTCATTGCCTAGAAAGGCAATAAGGGAAGGGGAGAAGAGGAGATTTTTTTCATAGAATGAACCTTAATTTTCATCATGCACCTAAGAACCCATGGACAGGTTTAGGTACAAAATGAAGTAACAGAAACATTTATATACATTTTAAAAAGTACATATCCCTACACTCCCAGGCAAAGGGAGTGATAGAGGTAAAAATAATCTAGACTACTCTACAACTATTACCCACAGAGGTGACAAGGATAGGGGAAGACGGAAAATTTTCCTACATCCACACCTCCACATCTCGTTAGCGACCTACACATCCAAGCAAGGGATAAGTACAAAACGGAATAGCATGATATTGACACAAGCACTGTATATATACAGATTTCAAAAGAATATATCCTGCCTCAGTCCCTTCCCAGCCCCGTCCCCCCACCCCCAGAATTCTACTACTTTAAAATTATTGACTACATGGATAAAGAGGGAAAGGAGAAGACTGCTCTATATCCAGAACTCTGGTTCATTAGCAACGTACCAGTCCAGTGAAGGAGAGTGAGCGAGTGAAAGTCACTCAGTCGTGTCCAGCTCTTTGCGACCCCATGGACTGCAGCCTGCCAGGCTTCTCTGTCCATGGCATTCTCTAGGCCAGATTACTGGAGTGGGGAGCCAGTCCACACTCCAGGGGATCTTAACCCAGGAATCGAACCCAGGTCTCCTGCATTGCAGGCAGATTCTTCACCAGCTGAGCCATCAGGGAAGCCCCCAAGTGAAGGGCTGGGTACCAAATGAAATACTATAATAAGAAAGTAAAAAACACGAGTATATATTTTAAAAGCATTTACCCTAATACCCACAAAAGAGCCCCCGAAACTAATCAACTACTCTACTAGCCATTGCCCTCTCAGGCAACACGGGAAGGGGTCAAGAGGAGATTGTCATACATGTGGACCTCCACGTCTCATTAGGTACTTTCATGTCCTGTGAAAAGGACGCAGTACGAAATGATTAGTTATAATACAAAGTTATAGATTTATTTATTTATATACATTAAGTACACACCCCACTGTCTCCCACCTTACAAAACAAAAACTACTCTAGCTACTGCCCAAAAAAGGCAGTAAGGAAAAGGGAAGAGGAGATCTGTCATACTCTGAATCTCCATTTTCATTAAGTACATATGCATGCATGCAAAGGAACACACCTAGAAGGAAATATTAAAAAGTAGCATAACATTTATATACACAAGAAAAAGAATATACAACCCTCCCCCATCCCTGCCCTCAAGAACAGACTAGATCAAAACAACAGAAGCTACAACTACTCAGTTAGGTCCATACAGGCAATAAGGAGAGGGGTAAATAAGACATTTGTCCTACTTTGGGACCTTCATGGTTCATTAGATCTCTACTTATCTGTGAGGAGGATGAAGGAAATACAAAATCAAACGCCCACAAAACAGTGATTTAGACACATTTTTAAAAGTACATACTCTGCTCTTCTCCCACTATGACCATCTCCTTCCAAAGAAGGAAATCAAGCAACTACTCTGTAGCTGTTGCCCAGGCAGGAAAAATTGAAAAGCTAGAAGAGATTTTCACAGGACAATGTCTCTTTCACTTTTCATCAGGATAAACTATACTAAGATGAAAGAATATAAAAACATCAAAACACATGCATACATTTAAAAAAAGTATATACCCCCAAAGAACCACTCAAAGAAATCAATCAACTATTCTATGAGCTATTACCCAGGTAGGCAACAAGGGGAGGAGGTTTATCATACTTTCAGACTTCCACTTTTCATTTGGTACTTAGTTGCCAATGAAGAGAATGAAGCACAAAATAAAAGAAAGCAAAACCCAGCAAAAGTGAACACATAGGCTTTTAAAAATACAAATGGGGATGTAAGGGGGGAAGAAAAAAGTTAATTCCAATTTTTTTTAAAAAAAAAAGGCAAAGGGGAGAAGAACTACATCATACCTATGAAATTCAGGTCTTGTTTTGCAAACTCAGCCCAGAAACTGCTGTCTGCACATCTCCTGAGATGCATACACCTTTCCTGCACCCCCATGATATACACAGGGATTATGTAAATATTCAGTAACCTGACTACAGATTATCATTCCATGTGCATTAGATCGAGAAGATGCTCAAAAGCCAACTCAGGAACAGGCTATCTGTAATCCAATAAACTCAGCACTTAACCTTCATTTCTTCCTTTCCAGTGTTCAGAAAGGATTCTGTTCTGCACCCAGGAAGACTGACGTGGCTCAGTATCCTCTATATACCCAGAACTCTTCTGACAGCTCTGCTCCCACAGTGGCTAAAGTACGTGAAAACACGAATGGTGAAGAGCATTAGTGTTAAGTGAAACCTGCGACAGTTCGTGAACACCAGAACAGTGGCAAACAACACAATTTCCCTTAAAGAGATCGTATCAAACAAGATGGAGCAAGGCACAAGCTTATGGTAGCTGCTGACACTACTTCAGTCTACTATATCTAATCACTTGGTATTAACGAGCGATTAGATATCAACAAACTGAACTCCTTGGATTTCTAGTTTTGTAGCCTTTCAGATTTCCAAAGCCTAAGCTTTTCTTCTACAGTTCTAGATTTCCAATTTTGCCTTTCCTAATAATATAGTATGATGTGTCCTTTTATTAATTCAAGTCAACTCTCTCTCTGCAATCAATATAACACTTGTCAGACAGTACTGAATTGTGTCATGGATCTGTGTGCTCATATAACAAAGAACTGCTGTGCTTCTATCTGTTTGAGGTCTCAGAAATACAGTGGTGAAATAAAATTCTGGGGGGAAAAAACTTCAAAAGCTCCAACAATACTTACTATACTACATGGTCTAGCCATTATTTAACCTTATATTCCTGACTTAGAGTTGGTTTTTGACAGCCCTATATAGATGGGATAGCATAACATTAAAAAAGTATGGACTTTCACAGGAAAAGCTGAGGTGAGGCCTGTAAATGAAAAATACAATTGGTATGGATCTGGTATTATGGGAATGAATGGCTTTTGAGTACAAAGATGGAAATGGATTTTGAGTTACCTCCTTTTTAGCCAATGTTTTGATAAAGTTTTAATTATAGGAACCCCCACCCCATTCCCGACACACACACTCACGGGAAAGAATGATATAATTCAAGACAAGATTTGCCATATGCAGAGCTAACAAATATTACAGGAACAATGTGAAGATGGGCAAGTAAAACGGAAGAATCTTAAATGATTTTGAGAAATAGCAAAGTTTAAACTCTGTATCAAAGTGGACTTTAGTAATATGTTAAAAAAAAAAAAACCCCAGCAACAAAAAATCCAAAATTTTAGTATTTTTCCCCACTCTAAAAATATAAAAACACTTTCAAATATCGACTAAATTATCCTTCATTTACTGAAGCACAAGCGTAATAAAGACCTACAATCACCCTAGTTTCAAAAAACATCTTCAGATGACTCTGTGATTCTCAGATAATAGTATTTTCTACTCTAAAATAGAGAGATAAGTGCTGTTTAGAAAACACTACATTGGGAGAAAACACACTAGGGCTAAAGAAGGTTATCCTTAGTTTCTATTGCCAGTCTTTTCAATTTTGCTATATAAAAATATTTTCATAAAGTAAAATATAATTTTATACATAATTCCATATATTCTCACTTGATACCTGCTGAATAAAAAAAAGGTGACCTTTCCTATTGTCTGATTCAGTGGAGTGTTTTAAGTGCTGAAAATGGGTAAATACCCTTTTTATGTACGTAGGTGTTTTCAAGCAAACTAGAAAGTACAATAAATACAAGGAAGAAAGCTTTTCTCCTAAGAATCAAAGAAACACAACAATCTAGGTATAAGTCTGCATAGCTCAAAAAATTCAAGTACAGTATTTCCCCTTTAGAAGGAGTAAAATTGCCATATAGTTTTGATACTTTCTTTACTTGGCCATTCCCTATAATCTGTTAGTTTGGCCATTACAAAAGAAAATTTTGATTTTTCAACTAAAGTACTGTTTCTGACAGTAGAAAAAATTCAGAGCCCACCATATTAAAATAAACTGTTATTCCTATCCACATTCTCTTTATTCCTTTAAGGTATTATGGTGAACTTCAAATAAAAATGTTCAATTTCTCAAAGGCCCTATTTTAAAATATACTTCTAATAAGCAACTCTATCATATAAAATGAAAAACCACCCAATGGGTATGATTAAGAGAAAGTGTCTGTGATCTATCATGCCAAAAAGCAACTTAAACAAACTGTAAACTGTAATTCTTAGTAAGAAAGTCATGATAAGAGACACCAGTATTTAAAAAAAAACCATAAATGCAGAAATACTTATTTGTAACATAAGGGATATCTATGGCAGGGAGTGATAAAGGTGTACAGAGATTTGGAGAATACTGGAATTCATAAGTAAAATAATTAACATTAACTCGGTTTGAAATATTTTCCTGAAAGATGAAAAAGAAGGTGTTAAATATCCGGAAAATTTAAACTTTTGGCCTTGTTATTTAGCTTTACAACAAAAATTTAAAAATTCTGTAGCACCTCACTATTCTTCAGAAAAAAATATAATAGTTATAAACTTTTTCCAGAAAAGAAAGGATTATTCAAAACCCCCAATCAAAGTAGATCTGCACACCTGAGGTCAGTTTTCTACAGCTGCATGATTCAATGACTTCATTACCATACTTTTTGATGCTAACTTGGAACCACATTCAAATAACATCTATCAACAAGGAACAACAAATGGCTAACCAACCAGCAGCCTGCAATGATGGTGGCTCCCATGGTAGATCTTTCCTTATTTCATGGTGCCAACATTTAGCCAGAAACTGAGAACAGAATTGCAAAACAGATTTTTTTCTTTCCCATTTGAATATTTTCAAAGTAGAAAAATTACCCATTGTTTTTGTAGATGGTTGGCATACAGGTGAATATAATTTGGTAATAAATAACTACACACTGCCCAAAGACATTTCAGAAAAGACAGATGAAAAAATACAGACTGGCCCTGAGCAAACTAGAACTCCTAAGAGTGCAAACAACTCAGCAGCGATCCTGGTTTCACCTTGGCTTTTGCAAAAGCAGCAGAGGCCCAGTTAACAAGCTCTCTGAATGGGTGATGAGGTACCGGTGTGCATGCTACAGCCAATATGTCAGGGTTTTGAGATTCTTCTCCACCCACTGCATGTTCAACTGAATGACTTCCAAAGCCTCCTGGACACAGCGAAGTCGAAAGGTGGCCTCTGACTGATTTTCAAAGAATGCCTGGACCTGTAAGTTGCACACAGAAGTATTTCAAAAGAAGAACAGAGTGGTATACCGCAGCTTTGAATATCCTTTTCAAGTAAGCCTTAACTTAGTGATGCTTATGCTGATGTGAAGCTGTTTTAAAAAGGAATTCCCCTTACTCCCACATGGATGAAGTTTTCAAATTTCAAGTGGCGGGAGGTGGGGAGGGTGTGGAAAGGCCAAGTAACAGTAAATAAGGTAGAGTCTAAAGTTAGGCCTGGGGCCTAATTTTACCCTCTGAATGGAACTCTTCAAAAACAGTCTAATCGCCAATTAAGATCAACCAATGTTGATCATATGTTGATCTTAATTCAAAAAATCATCTATACCAGATGGGAGACAATGGAATACTGTTGAGAATGGAAGCAGAACTTTTCCTTCTTGCTATATCTCCACCCTTTAGAAATATTCCCAGAGGAGGATCATTAGCGTTGATTGAAGGCAGACAGAGAGAAAGGATGGGGCTTTCCAGGAGAAGCCACGATCTAACTTACACTGAGCACCTTGAGGGCAAAGGGATGGCCTAATCTCCCCGAACAGCATTTGATACAACCAACCTCAGATAAATGTGCCTTTGTTGAAAACAGGTGAGTTGATCCAGCAACGATACTTTGTATGGTATAGGACCCCAGATGGAACCTGAAGAAACACAAAGGTAAGGGCAAAAGGCAAAAATGAATGAGTTAGCTGCTGATAAGCAAGTTCCTGAGTGCAAAGGACATGCTTATTGTAAACTCCACATGACGGAGGCAGAGCAGAGTCCTGATCCTGGGAACCGGGGGCTTGGTGCATCGGGAGTCACCCCACACATACCTCTCCCAGTAGGCAGGAGATCCAGAGAAATTAACAGCCTATGTGCCTCAAAAACAGCATCATGCACCCAGAAGGTGTCATTGCTGATTTAAAAGGAAAAAATGAGCGACTTGTGCTGTTGAGCTGGGTCTGAATTTGTAAACGATCCCTTGGTAATGAAGAGGTGTTTTCAACACATGAAACTAAACAGCTATTCTGAAATGGTCTGTGGCCAACCAAGTGAGCTTGCTTCCCTGGTGGCTCACATGGTAAAGCATCTGCCTACAATGCGGGAGACCCAGGTTCGATCCCTGGGTTGGGAAGATCCCCTGGAGAAGGAAATGGCAACCCATTCCAGTACTCTTGCCTGGAAAATTCCATGGACTGATGGGGTCGCAAAGAGTCAGACACGACTGAGCAAGCTAAGTGAGCTCGGTGGAGCAAGGTTGGGCTCGATTAGTACTACAAAACAGCACTGTTAAATGGAATGTTGTTTATAAACGTGACTATTTCTGTGTTCGTTAAACTACCACTGAAGCATTTTTCCTCTCACAGCAAAGCGTGACTCTTTTGAACCAATACAATCCTGGGGACTGCTTTCACATGCAAGGCTTGAGGATACTGAAAATTCGTAATTCTCTGAGAAACTTACTTCTGTACAAGCTTACTCCAGTTCTCTTTGACAAAATCCCATGCCAGTAAGTGTCCAGGAAAATGCCGGGCCACCGTTCTAATGATAAACGACAGCTTCTGTGTTCGGATGAGATCTCCATCGAGGCTGTTTTTCATTAACCTGGAGAGCAGAACAGATTGAGCTTCCAAAATAATTATTCATGATGAAGTGATGACTGAATTTAAATTAACACCGGTCTCCTAATTTAAGCTCTGTGGCAATTCAAGAGATACAAGTTTTGGTTCCGTCTAAGCTTCATTAACAGTGAAATCTTGTCATGTTTCTAAATGAAGGAAAAACCAATGAGATAAACACATAAATACACTGTTACATAGTAATAAATTGTTCTTGACGTAATAAGGACATTTAGGGGGAAAAAAGGACATTTAGGATATAATTTCCAGTAGAATTTATTACAATTCTGAAAACTGGTATTGTTTTTTCTGTTAAAAAGTTTGAGTAGGGAGGTATCTTATTACTCTTAAACTGGGCTGTCATATAAAAATGAAGATACTTTTCAGAAGGCACTCAATAAACTGATAATGATATGTATACTAGATAATGCTCTAAATAACTGAATAACCATGTTTAAAAGAGGTCATTACTATCTATCTTCATTTTATAGTTTAAGAAGCTGAGGTTATATAATTACCCCAGGGACACAGCTATTGATAATAAATATAAAAGTTAGCATCTGAACATAAGCATTTACTATGTGATAATATCTGCTTATATGAGAACACATATACCCCTAAAAGAATGCAGCAATATTTTTAACAGGAAAAAACCCCAACTGCTCATCAAGACATGATGGGTTGAATAAACTATGATAGAGCCATATTTGGAATAATACACGGCTATAAAAAAAATGGAGTAGGCTTTGTGGCAAATCTCAAGGACTAATTATTCACTAAAAAGAATGTCACAAAACACTCGGCACAGAATAAAGCAGTAAGTACACAGACCAGGATTCAGAGGTTAAGAGGATAAGAACAGAAGTGAAGGATCAAACAAGAGATCATTTTATGTGTTACTCCATTTCTTAGGTACTTTTTGAAGACTTTAGAGTGGAAATTCATCAGCATATTCCTGGTCTAAAACAACATTATTACTGATTTAAAAACAATGCCTTTTCTCTGTTTGCTTGGGTCAGAGCCTGGCTACTACTTTCAAGAAAATGACCATTTACAGTGCATCCTTTGGAAAGTGGGTCTGGGCAGCTGCTGAAGACATCTCAGGGACACTATTATTTATCTGAGCAAAACTGTACAGAGAAGCGACAAGACCGCAGCGCCTCCATGCACCCCTTTCTGGGCACTGACTTTCAAGACGCTTCCAGTGTCTCCTGGCAACTCAGGGCGCCTTTCCCTAGTTCTTCCTGTTGGGAGACCTACTCACCGCCCTTCTTTCCTCCCATGAGCCTTCCATTCCCAGGTCGTCATCAGCCGAGTAATTAAAAAGTCTGGCAGATTCACATAAAGGTGTAACCTGTAAGCTTTTACATAGTATCTTTTCCTGAAGTGGCTGCGTTTTCAAAGAGACGGCTGGGACAGAACCGTGCCTTTGCCCAGAAAGAAGGAAGCGCTAGACGTGGAATTAAAGACAACAGGGCAAGGGAAGGAAGACATTTTCAAGACGAAAGCAGGGCTGTGACTCCTGGCATCTCCAGTTCCTTCTGGGCATAGCACTGTCGCCTGTGGGGACAGGTCTGGTCCCTGAGATGAGCCCCTGCACGTGGGGTCTCTCACCACCCTGCCCAGGTCAGGCCTGGCCTGTGAGCAAAGCGAGGAAAAGGGGGATGTCCCCCCACCCCGAGGGGCTCTGTGCTCTAATGCTTTTGGTTTCCATAGGTCATATTCCTTCGGTGGCTTCATACCAGTAAAGCTGCCGTACATCCTCTGAGCTGGCGAGAGCTTCGAGTATTTTATTCTTCTCTGCTTCAGAGCCTAGAGAGACGTATTTGCTTAAGAGGAATGACCAGCCTCTCTCACTTTTTGCTCCAACCTTGAACACGGTTGTCATGACATCCGCAGGCAGGCTGTAAGAGAGGTGGTCCGATATGAGAACAACCAGAAAAAAACACTGAATACAAAGGCAAGGACCTGACTCGGGGCAGTGCTTTGGGGGACTGAGCAGGTAATAATAGTCTTCACTGTATAATTAATTGTCAGGAAAATGTTAAATCTCCTGGCTGCTCCCTTCCTAGTGATGCGACTAAAAAGCATATGAATTCAATACAGTAATTATTTACTGTTCACCCACAAAGGAGCAGGCAGGCAACTGGCTGGACGCTGTGAGCAGGGAAGAAGGAGGAGACGCAGTCACTACCTGCGGGGAGGCTCACGGGCTATCATCAAGTACAGAACGATAAATACAGACATCATAACACAGTGATAAATCCCATGGTAGAAATCGATCAGCTAATGTAGCAGGAGGGGCGAGAACTGGGGTAGGAGCACAGTTTTCCGTCTTAATTAAGATCTCAGAGCGGAGAGGGCTTCAACAGGCTACCCCAATATCCTACACCCCAAGTCTCCACCTGGTGTTTGAATCTTTTCTCATATAACCAGTAAGAAACCCAGCGAAAACCAATCATCATAAAACCCATTTCTATTAACTGCTAATGCCACCTGCTATGTTTTATTCCTAAATTAAAAGAGACCTGTTTGATGCCTCAAGCTTTTAGGACAACGGCTATCAAAAATCCAGAGAATAAGTGTTGTCAGGGATGTGGAAAACCTGGAGCTGGTAGGATTGGAAAGCAGTGAAGCACCTCTGGAAAGCATTATGGGGATTCTTATAAAATTCAATATAGAACTGCCACATGACCTAGCAATACCACTTCTGGGTATATATATGAAAGAAATGAAGCAGGTCTCATAGAGGTATTTGTATACCTATGTTCATAGAAGCATTATTCACAGGAACCAGAAGGTGGAAGCAACCTAAATGTCTATCAGTGGATGAAGAGATAAAACAAAATGTAATATGTACATCCAGTGGGTTACTCAGCCTTAAAAAGAAAGGATATTCTGATGTATGCTATGACATGGATGAATCTTGAGGACATTATTAGGTTGTCTATGACCAACCTGGACAACATATTAAAACGCAGAGACATTACTTTGCTGACAAAGGTCCGTCTAGTCAAAGCTATGGTTTTTCCAGTAGTCATGTATGGATGTGAGATTTGGACTATAAAGAAAGCTGAATGCCAAAGAATTGATGCTTTTGAACTGTGGTGTTGGAGAAGACTCTTGAGAGTCCCTTGGATTGTAAGGAGATCCAACCAGTCCATCCTAAAGGGAATCAGTCCTGAATATTCACTGGAAGGACTGATGCTGAAGTTGAAACTCTAATCGTTTGGCCACCTGATGCAAAGAACTGACTCCCTGGAAAAGACCCTGATGCTCGGAAAGATTGAAGGCAGGCGGAGAAGGAGATGACAGAGGATGAGATGGTTGGGTGGCATCACCAACTCAATGGACATGAGTTTGGGCAGGCTCCGGGAGTTGATGATGGACAGGGAGGCCTGGCGTGCTGTAGTCCATGGGGTCACAAAGAGTCAGACAAGTCAGGCACAAAAAGACACTTTCTGTATGATTTCACTTATATGAGGTATCTAGAGCAGTAAAGCTCCTACAACAGAAGACAGAATGGTAGCTGCCAAGGGCTGGGGTGAGGAGAAAATGGGGAGCAGTAGTTTTGATCAGTTTTGCAAGGTGGAAGAGTTCTGATGATTCATTGCACAACCATGTGAATATACTTATACTACTGAACTGCACCCTTAAAAATTAAGATACTAACGTCTGTATGGATTTGATCACAATTAAAACAACAGTCTGGTTTGAGAATCAGGTACATAGAGTTCACCTACATAAGCGCTCGGCTTTATAACCTTTATGATTCAGGACATAAAGATCCTGGTTTCACTACATGCTGTGGGGCCCACAAGAGCAAGAAAAAAGCACACATCACCTCTGAGTGCCATTGGACGCCACCCAGTCACTGAAGAGTTTCTCGGCAGCAGCTCTGCAGTTCTCCAGGTTGTGGGTGCAAGCAAAGTCCAGCAAGACCGACCGGAGCTCTCGAGTAGATGGGGTGCCCTCATCAGTCCAAGTCTGCTGTTGGATTTGGCTTTGAAGCAATTTAAATACCTTGTTCTAGAGAGACAGAATGGATTATAACAGAGTAATAACAATGAGGGTAACCAGAAAAATGAGGACATGATCTCTTTTTTTCCTACATTTACCCAAAAAGAAAAAAAAAGGGAGGGACATAGATATTACTCATTTAAATAACAACTGACATAAGAAGCCCACAGTGGTTGGGATGAAACCATTCAATATCACTGAGGCTATAAATAAGGTTGCTATAGCCAAGGTGGACTTAATGACATAGGACAGAAAGAATTAATGACTTTATGCAGCAGGGAACCTTTCTTCTGTGTATACTCAGCTAGAAGTTGCTTTCCTGCCAAGAAGTATCATTGATAACCACTGCTGGAAGAAAGCTGAAACTTCCTGACCTGGTGACTTTAGCATCCATAAATCCATTAAGCAATGAGAGAAAAATACACTTCTTTCTGAATGTGTAAGTGCTTAAATGTTTCTGAATCCATTTTTAATGGAATAGTTAAAGTATCATCTAGCCTGATGCTCTAACAAGTTAATCTAATCAAATTAAGAAAATGAGGCCTACAGGGAAGAAAGGTTGTTTATAGTTATTTTTCCTCCTTCCTCAACTTTTTATTTAAAAATTTTCAAGCCTGCAGAAAAGCCACAAGAATAGTAAAATGAATAGCCATATGTTAGATTCACTGTTTTGTTAATACTCTTACATTTGTGTATAACACAAATATACACACACTTGGTTTTTCTGGTTTTAGTTCAACCATATGAAAGTAAGTTACAGATATCATGAGATTCCATTTATAAATAATTTAGCATGCAATTCTCAGAAATAAGGACATTCTCCTATGTAACCACAATACCTTATCACACTTAAGAAAATTATTAGTTATTCATTAAAATCATCTACAATTAAAGTCCATTGTTATAATTACTTCTGAATAAGATCTCATTCTTAAATATGTATTTATGGTATTAAGGCTTTCCTGGTGGCTCAGTGGTAAAGAATCCGCCTGCCAATGCAGAGACATGGACCCTACCCCTGGGTTGGGAAGATCCCCTGGAGAAGGAAATGGCAACCCTCTCCAGTATTCTTGGCTGGGAAATCCCATGGACAGAGGAGCCTGGAGGGCTACAGTCCATGGAGTCGAAAAAAAGTTAGACACGACTTAGCTACTTACTAAAACAACAATAACAACAACAATGGTATTAAGAAACCAACAGGTCTCATTTCTTTTTCATCTCTTCCCACGACAAAAGCATGAAGGCTGTTCATAATACATGGAACTATTTCCATAGTCCAAGCTGGGGTGGAGGGAAGGAAAAGAGGGCACAGGGAACTTTAAAAATCATCATGTAAAATATGCATTTGTGAATGTCACTAAAAGGAACCAAAATTCTAACATGAAAATATTTATAGGGATTTTTCAGATAACTTTCATGGCAACAAATGAGGAGGATCAAAATGAAACCAGTTTACAGACATTCCCTCCTGCAGTGTTCTTGGCACAAGAGGGTTTTCTGTCACTGGTCCCAGAACACTACCACGACCAGTCTTATTTCAAGCACCACAGATGACCGTGGACAAAGCCTCTTAACCACCCTCCAAACTAGTTCAAATTCTTCACAGAGCGTAATATTCCTCTAGAGTGCCTCTGTCGGTACTTAAAATGAATCCTAGTCAGAGAGTTTTATTTATTTTTTTTCACTTTTCTTTTATTGGAGGCTGATTACTTTACATTAATATATTGGTTGTTTTTGCCATACATTGACACGAATCTGCCCCGGGTGTACATGTGTTCCCCTTCCTGAACCCCCCTCCCACCTCCCTCCACACTGCTGAGGCTGTTTTTATCAGCAGACCCTTCTCTGAGGTCTGAGTAAGTCTCTTGTGGAGCTGACTATGGGAATGGTTTTGAAAAAAGCATCCATATAAGAAGAAGGATGCAAAGTTTGTGATAACAGGCCAATTCCCTTCTGTTTGCTTGCTTCAAAGGCAATGAAACAGCGAACAGATGCCTTGTGGAATGTGCGCAGGCTTGCCAGTCACCGGGAGGGTGTGAAGTGGTGGAAAAGGCTACTTGCCACGCTGACTGATGGTGCAAGGAAGCCAACAGCAGTGCGGGCGCCCCTGCGGGGTGCCCGTGACTGCACTGGCACACGCTGTCTTCCACTGGCCTGACCTTCTCAGTGGCATCATGATGGCATTATGTATGACAAATGAAAGACTGACAAGCTACTCATAACTGTCAAACAGAAACAAAGGAAGAATGAGAAACAAAAAAGAAACCTCCCATGCTTGCAAAACCATTAACAAGAACAACTCTGTGGAGAAAAATGGCATCCACCGTTGAGAGTTTATACTGAAACAAAGCAGCAGGGAAAATGGCACTTCAAAACACTGGAAGCGAGGGAAACCTCAAGAGACGCTGAAGCCAGTTCCTGGGTGTTTACTCCTTTGTGGTTATGGGGTGTAACTTTCTTACTTACGGCTGGTACCCAAGAGTCAAGGGGAAGTCCCCAAATTGTTGATTTTTAAATATACTTCAGGGGAATTCCCTGGTGGTCCAATGGCTTGGACTCAACACTTTTGCTGCCAGACCCCAGATTTGAGCCCTGATAGGGGAAGTAAGGTCCAGCAAGCTATGCAGTGCAGCCAAGAAAAAAAAAAAAAAAATCAAATGATAACATAAAAGACTTTATTTAAAAAATAGTTCTGTTTTTAGAAAATTTCAATTATAAAATATTTTTGTAAGTAATCGAGATTATATTTTTAATGTTAATAGACCACACAAGTGCTTCAAATTATCTTTCCCTTTTATAAGTAAAATTCAACCTGTTTTTCCATTATTCTACATTAATGTTTTGAAATTAAATTCATTAAGCATCAGAATTCAATCCTCTGATTTCATAAAGTGAAGATGGTAGGGAGAGGGAATAAATTGATAAGTCATACAATGTACGTACATGCAGTAAAATGGAACAACAATGACACAAAATGACTTTAAAAATAAAACAGGGCAAGATGCTGGCACTTATGTTATTTATTACATTTTGATTTACTGCTTTAATTTTACAATGATGTTCCCAGGGAGTTCTTTCTTGGGTCAGCTGAGCTTCTTAAAAGTGAAGTGTCAACTTTTATTACAGAAGGTTTATCCCATCAATTCCTCATATGTAAAAGAATGACAGAGTTATAAGTGATGAAACAGGAATATGGCTGAGATCAGATTTTAGTATCAGATGTGAACAATTTGACACAATTCAAATATGCCTCCAGACTCTCCCATCACATATTAGAGCAGACATCACAAAATGTGGTATACAGGTAATATGTGTTATACGGTCTGTGTAGCCTAAATAACAAAATGACCAATAAATGCACACAATGCTCTCATGACACTAACTTAAAAAATTAATTAGACATTAGTCTTAATCACAAATACTACTTGATGATCAGATCCAAGGTCTCAGAAGGTTCTGCCATTCCAATATCATCTACAGTCGGTCACATTTCATATTTTGAGAATTCTGATCCTACTTGAATGCCCTAAGATCAGAACAAGAACTTTAAAGAGAGAGTTTCTCGCTCCTGAAATAAAGCCATCATGACTTTTAACTTTTAACTGTCATAACTTTTAACTCATCATAACTTTTAACTGTCATGCCTGTCAAGTGCATGAAGACGTACAATGGTAAAGGTCTAATAAACACACACTAAGCCTCCTGTTCCAATTCTCTAACCACCAGTCCCAAGGACTGGTATGTTCCGCCACGTCCTGAGTAAACACATACCTGCCTGACAAACTGGAAATCATCATTTGAGATGAAGATGCAGAGTTAGTTGAGTGTCACAACAGGAAGATATTCAAAAGATCTAACTGCTGGAATTGAGTTCAGCATCTGTGCTTTCAGCACACAGCCAGCCTGAATTAAGTATGAAATGCCTCCTTACACCAGGCCCTCAACACATTAACGGAGAGAGGCAGGCAAAAGAGTGACTTATGCCATCATGAAGTTTACCAAGCCTTCAAACTGTTTTAATTTAAAATATCAGTGTAACAAAGAGGAAAATATAGCAAGAAACAGCTTTGACTCTTCCAATAAAAGGGTATCCTCAATGGCAACCCACTCCGGTACTCTTGCCTAGAAAATCCCACGGACAGAGAAGCCTGGTAGGCTACAGTCCATGGGGTCACAGAGAGTCGGACACAACTCAGCGACTTCTCTTTCTGATAGATGACAAGCTAGAACACATTAAAATATGGCCTTATAACACAAAGAGGAGGGTCTGGCATGAAAGCGATCTGGGTCTGAGTCTTCAGCTTCATCATTTACGAGGTAAGTGACTTTGGAGAAGTTATTCCGTCTCCTCATCTGTGTTAATGAGGGCAGAAATATCTATCTGCTGCTGTGTGAGGGTTAAACGAGGTTATCGGCATTAAGCACTAAGCAGGGTGTGCAGGGTACAGTAAGCACAGAAATGTACTTGTTCTTGTATGTTCCACTCATTCATTCCACATTTATGGAGTGTCACTACAGGCCAGGTCACATTCCAGGTGCTGGATTTTATCAAGGTTGGTAGTTGAAAGCCTTATGAAATAGAAGAATGATAAAAATCTTGGTAATCAGAAGATACCTCAGAAATCATCTAACTGAAGCATCGCACTTATGAGTAGGGAGTGGGGGTGGTTCCTTGCAGGTCAGATCAGAAACTTGTAAGGA
Source organism: Moschus berezovskii (assembly GCF_049115385.1). Classification (NCBI taxonomy): domain Eukaryota; kingdom Metazoa; phylum Chordata; class Mammalia; order Artiodactyla; family Moschidae; genus Moschus; species Moschus berezovskii. The sequence goes on from NC_142467.1 coordinate 14,142,046, forward strand.
AGGGGCTTTTCAAGCTCTGTATGGCCCCCTGCCCTGTACTCCCTCCCTGTCACTGAGAATCACAGGGGATGCACAGCAGGGCAGCACAAAAGAGGATTTTTTTTTTAAAAGGTGCAATCTAGCCCCTTCCTTTTACCAGTGAGGATGCCAAAATTCTAAAGGATTTATTCTAATTCCTGGCCCATCAGCTTCTTTTTCCTGAAAGCTGCATTTTGCCTGGTCTTTGGAAAGCCTGACTAGTTGGTAAAGCAAACCTTGTTGTCTGAATGTGATTCAGAGCATTAGATAAGACAAAGAATTCGTCACTCCTTCTCAAGCTTTTAAATACACAGTCACAATACCAAAAATGTCTAAAATAACAACTGTTAAGACCAGGCAATTGGTTTTAAAAAAGGTAAAACAGTCTCCAAAACCAGTAGTGCTTTGCAGAGAAACTTATATTAACCAGCACCACCATCCTTAATAAGATAGTTATCAGTGAGGACTCCCAAAGCCGAATATTCCCAGTACAAACACAGCTGTCGTTTTATAATGATCACCAGGAAATAAATGCGGAGCCCTACTTTGCAAAAAGGCCTATTCCAAGCATTTATTATATGAAAATAAAACGAGTTGAGTAGAGAAAATTTTCTTTTCATGTGACCTCATTTTGACAGCACTGTCAGAAGTCCACATACTTTGAAATTCAGACAAGAATACGTCATGCTAACACTTTATCAACTCCTCATGGTAAGAAACAACATGTTGATTCAAAGTTAAGATTTCAGCACCAGGAAAGTGATGAAAATGGAATCTAACTGCTTTTTCAGTCTATGACTGCTGAACGAAACATAAATAACAACAGGAAAGGCAAGCAACAAAGAGAACTTGGCAGAAAGGCAGACTTACCACCAGTCTTGAGGCCAGATCCATGTGCCCGAGTTTTTCAAGGAGGTTATGGATGAGTTCTGTCTGGAACAGCGCTTCGGAGATGGGTGCAGTGTAGGTCTCATTGCTAAGATAATCAATCAGATCAAAAGCTCTCTGAAGAGACACCTTACCTAGACTAATGGGTAAAAGAAGAAAAAAGTAAATATGCCAAAAAAGTATGCATGCTGAGAGAGAAACTATGGCTAGATGGGGGAGCAGGAATCCTGAAGACCTAAAATTTAAGCTTCGAGTGGTAGGAAGCCTATGGTTCCACAGTCTTCAGTGAAGTGAAGTGAAAGTTGCTCAGTCGTGTCTGACTCTTTGCAACCCCGTGGACTGTAGTCTGCCAGGCTCCTCTGTTCATGGAATTATCCAGGTAAGAATATTGGAGTGGGTAGCCGTTCCCTTCTCCAGGGGATCTTTCCAACCCAGGGATCAAACCTAGGTCTCCCGCATTGCAGGCAGATTCTTTAACCATCTGAGCCACCAGAGAAGCCCGATATTCTGTAAAGTTAGACTAAATATCTTTGATTAAGTTCGCGTGGGCAACTCAAGGTTAAAGACGCCTTTCAGGAGAAAGATGAACAACAGCTCAGTTCTTTGTTCTATAAGTCAGCTATAAATTGCTACTGATTCAGGAAAAGTATCATAATATTTTAGATAAGAAATGATGAAGCGTGCCAATTTTACTTATCATTAGTTACTTATATTGATCAGGTGACAGAAAGAGGATTTGAATCAGAAAGTAATTTGTTATTTGTACGGGAATTTTGTCAAACTTGTTAAGGCAAGGGCCACTGTGAATTTATAGTGCACACCTTTAAAAAATTAACCACTTGACAGAAGTCATAACATCGATGGCTGAGATGGTGTGAGGTCACCACGTAACGGGAAGGTCAAGAGCCGTCAGAAGGAACACATTTGAGTGTTCCTTGGTGCTTGGGCGTCCGTGTTCCTCGGGCTTCCCTGGTGGCTCAGAGGGTAAAGTGTCTGCCTGCAATGCGGGAGACCTGGGTTCGAGCCCTGGGTCGGGAAGGTCCCCTGGAGCAAGGGAAAGGCTACCCACTCCAGTATTCTGGCCTGGAGAATCCCATGGACAGAGGAGTCTGGTAGGCTACAGTCCACGGTGTCGCAGAGTCGGAAACAACCAACCGAGTGACTACCCTTTCTTTCTTTTTGTGTCTAGACCCACTGACGACCTAAGTCGGTGATCTTCCTCTTCAGAGGATGTCGGTACATGAGGTCACTGCCATTCTGGGCTTTGGGCTTGTGTAGCTTGGCGGGCAGCTGGGAGGTGAGTGGTATGCCAGCACTCGAGACATGCCTCATGCCAATATATGAGCACTAAGCTTTATGCTGAAAGCACCGGAAAGAATTCTCTCGTGAAGTAAAGCAAACCCTGAACTTCTGTATCCATTTATTCAGCAAATTTATGTGTCGTGCTTGTCAGTATCTACAGTCTTGAAACATGATTTAAATCTTACTATATAACTGTTAAATATGCTTCTAGATAGACAAGGGATATGTCTTCTATCTTCTCAGTTCTCTGAAATGAATTTTACCTACCAGGCAACACAAGCTAGTTCTTTTCAATTGCTTCTCTTAAATGTCCTTTTCTCAAGAACGCTTACTTAAAAAGAAAAAATGAAACAAAATTAGACCCAAGCCAAGCATACGCTACCCTGCAAGTTCAAAGATGTTGTTGATGAGGTTAGCTCGATCTTTGTCGCTCAGCACATAAGGATTTATTTTCAGCTGTTTGATCAGCGCTTCCCAGTTGTCGTCTGCATAATGGACAATGTAATAGCCAGTCATGTTTGTATTGACCTTGATCCACTGCACTTCTTCTGTGAGATTGATGACATCTAATACAGACCAAAAAATGAGAGAGAGAGAGGTTAGGGAAAGAAAAGTATTAAATGAATACTGTGTTTCAAAGTTAATATGGTATTACTTTTATATTTAAAAATATTATATTATTATTTTATATGTTACTATTATAATATAATAAATAATATAATAATATTATATATTATTATTTTATATTTTAAAATATTTATATTATTTCTACCGAGAAACTGTCTGCCTCCCAGGGCAGTCATGTTCATGTTAACAAAGATCACCACCCATTAATGGTAAACAAGGTACATGTGCCTGCTCTCCTGGATCTTACAATCCAACATAACCAGGTAAGTAGGGTGTCATATAAACATTGTTGATGGAAAAAGAAAACGTGGCATTCTGTAGAAGAACAGGGTAGAAATGCTTCACTCCCAAGGGAAGGTTAGGAGAGTTTCTTGGGAGAAAAGACATCACCGTTGAGACTTCAGGATATATAGGCATGGCATCTGGTCCCATCACTTCATGGGAAATAGATGGAAAAACAGTGGAAACAGTGTCAGACTTTGTTTTTTTGGGCTCCAAAATCACTGCAGATGCTGATTGCAGCCATGAAATTAAAAGACGCTTGCTCCTTGGAAGGAAAGTTATGACCAACCTTGATAGTATATTAAAAAGCAGAGACATTACTTTGCCGACCAAGGTCCGTCTAGTCAAGGCAATGGTTTTTCCCGTGGTCATGTATGGATGTGAGAGTTGGACTGTGAAGAAGGCTGATCGCCGAAGAATCGATGCTTTTGAACTGTGGTGTTGGAGAAGACTCTTGAGAGTCCCTTATACTGCAAGGAGATCCAACCAGTCCATTCTAAAGGAGATCAGTCCTGGATGTTCATTGGAGGGACTGATGCTAAAGCTGAAACTCCAATACTTTGGCCACCTCATGAGACGAGTTGACTCACTGGAAAAGACTCTAATGCTGGGAAAGGTTGGGGGCGGGAGGAGAAGGGGACGACGGAGAATGAGATGGCTGGATGGCATCACCGGCTCTGTGGACATGAGTTTGAGTGAACTCCGGGAGTTGGTGGTGGACAGGGAGGCCTGGCGTGCTGTGATTCATGGGGTCGCGGAGAGTCGGACACGACTGAGCGACTGAACTGAACTGTGCCAGGTAAAGAGGGACTCTTAAGTGTTCAAGGCCCAGAGAGAGAGTGTGCATGGCATCCATGCACTGAAGTGGCTCCCAAGTTCACGTCGGGAGTGTGTGCAGGGTGTGGCACAGGGGAGACCGTAAGGAAACTATCTATTTAGTATATAAAGTGTGTTCTCTCTCGGCCTTTTGTCTTTGGTTATGTTAACGGCCTAAGAAAGGACAAACAAAGGCATTTTAAAAAGTCACATAATTCAAAGATAGCAAAACAAACATTAGGGAAGGATGAATGTGTCATTAAGCACAAATAAGAAATAATTGAGTTAACATAATAGAAAGCTGATAATGTACTTTGTGAACCTCTACCGTTACATTTTAATGCCGACAGAATTGTTAGAAATTTATATGGAATGACTTCAATTAATGAGTGATTAATAAGAAGCTAAAAACTGCAACATTAAAAATATTACTACAAAAGTTGACGGCAACCTTTAAAATTACTAACCAGGAAACGTCCTTTAATGGTGGCAATGAAGATATGAATTTAAAACAATAGTTAAGGGTATGCTTCTAAGCATCTTAAGGTTTAATATTTATTAGACTATAAACCCCATGGGCGTTACTTTGTTACTGCTAATCTCTCAGTACCTAGAACAATGGTCCTAGCAGGTACTCAAGAGATACTTGGTGCATTAATAAATGAATGAACAAAACGATTATGTCACGGTAAGTGGTTTCAAACAAATCTAAATAAGGTTTGCTGCTGTTTAGATGTAAGTTTTCTTCCCCACTCTAAGGTGGGGAATACAGATTTTAAATTAAAAGAGAAAAGGGGAGTAGAGATAAGAAAAATCATCTAAACTCAAACAATAAAAGCATCATGAGTATATTTCCTACCAAGATTTTTCCTATATACATTTTAACTGAATTAATATTTAATATACTGGATCAATGTACATTATTTTATACATTACATATCAGATTCCATTTCCTGCCATTTTCCCACTGCATTCATAAGCAGCATTCAAAATCTTAAGGATATTTTATTTTGGGACATACCACAGTTTAACCCATCTTCTATTTGGAAATATTTAGGCTGTTTTAAAATTTTTACTATCATAATAATTATATGTAAGGGTTTTTACACATAAAATGCTTTGGAAACACATTTAAACCTTTTTGTACCTGAAATCTAGGACTGCTGCTGCTGCTGCTGCTACTAAGTCACTTCAGTCGTATCCGACTCTGTGTGACCCCATAGACGGAAGCCCACCAGGCTCCCCCTTCCCTGGGATTTTCCAGGCAAGAACACTGGAGTGGGCTGCCATTTCCTTCTCCAATGTGTGAAAGTGAAAAGTGAAAGTGAAGTCGCTCAGTCGTGTCCGACCCTTAGCGACCCCACGGACTGCAGCCTACCAGGCTCCTCCATCCATGGGATTTTCCAGGAAAGAGTACTGGAGTGGCTTGCTATTGCCTTCTCCGAATCTAGGACTGATCAACTTCAAAAGCATGAATTATTTAAATTTATCAGATTTTCTTAATACCTTAGTTACTCTAATTCTGAGACTGTCAAAGATTTTTAAGATGTAAAGATTTATGTTCTGATCATGTCTTAACATGACATATCAGATAATCAGTCTTTTTCATTAGAAAAAATTTATACTAATTTGTTTTATTGTTGATATAGCAACAGATGGAATAGATTAATCGCATTAATCAGGTTTATTCCTTTTCTAAAGCAGAATACAATTCTAAGGAATATTTGAGTTGGTAAGAGTAGCTGCTCCAAGTGGATATATTTTTAACAAACCTATGACTAATGAAATTAACTTTATCAGTTCTGTTCTGTTCTGTTCTGTCGCTCAGTCGTGTCCGACTCTTTGCGACCCCGTGGACTGTAGCCTACCAGGCTTCTCCATCCATGGGATTCTCCAGGCAAGAATACTGGAGTGGGTTACCATTTCCTTCTCCAGGGGATCTTCCCAACCCAGGGATCGAACCCGGGTCTCCCGCATTGGAGGCAGACGCATTATCCTCTGAGCCACCAGGGAAGCTACTTTATCAGTAGCTAATGCAAAAATATCAACACTCTCTAGGTCACCAAACAATTTCCTACACAGCTTTTATCAAGAAAGGACCTTGGGAAAAAGAACCGAAGAGCTTCAAATCTCCCTTTCCCAAAACAGGAGGCAAGGAATGATAAGCATGGCAATTTTCCCACTGGATGGAAATAGGAAAATATTGAAATACAGAGTCTCTTGGATGATAAGCAACTCGCTATCTTGTAAACCTAGCCAAGTCCAGATGGCAGAGAGGAGGAACACAGCTGGGAGTGTACTTGAAATTATTCCTGTCATTTTGATGACAGAATATGAAGCAGTGCAGCCAACAGCATGGAGAGGAGAGTTATCATTTAAAGAATCAACATATTAGTCTCTTTCAGGTCTTCTGAATGATTCACAACAGCGGACCTTAAAACCACAGGTATCAAAAAGAAAAACCAAAACAAAACAGCTTTGCAATGTGGATGAAGCTACTCTCATATGTTTTTAATTTATTATAATCATTAACAGATTAACAGTTCAGTTTTCACAGTCCATTGAGTAGTAAAAAAAGAGTAACTCCGATGTTAAATGGCAGAAGCCCAGATTAAGTAATCTAATAGTGATTAAAAAAAAAAAGCACTTGTCAATGAGTTATGAAAATCAACTACTGTTTTATAAAGAAACATTAAAGCACAGAAACAAAAAAAAATATGTTTTTACTACAAAGCTGCAAAATTCCCTGTATGGCTTGCTCCAGAGAGCTAGCATGATACACACAGTTGAACTACATCCCCTCCTGTTCAAAAGCATTCCATTTCCTCCCATACCCGTTTTTTCCCCTTTGCTTCATTAGGGGAAAAAGGCAAGCGCAGAGAACGGCACATGATACATATCCTATTCTAACTACATGCCTTCCTCCTTTTTTCCAACTGCCTTTCATTTCAGTGCCATGTCCTTTAGTTTCAGAAAAATGTTTATGGCACAGTGATGTCCTTCTAGAAACATGAATGCTCCAAGTTAGATTTAATATAAAAATGTCCTCTAGTGAAAGAGATGAGGTTTGAAAATAAAATGGAAGAGAGGGAGAGGTAAGCATCGGGGAGAGGAAGCAAGAGAAGGGCCAAGGAGACCCTTCGGTGTAATTTCCTCAACAGGTGGTTTAGAAAAACAGTCCCGTTTCAGCCCTTCTTACGCACAAAAGCTATTAACCATTCAAAATCCGTGGATGTGGGAGAAAAGTGACCAGAATATTGACCACATATAACTTCTACATTTTACTGAACTAAGGGACTAACCCAGAAACCCTGGCGTTAGAACTCATGGAAATAGACTACGGATTTAACAAACCACCAAGTTAACACGTTGAACCAATGTCACAACAGCATAAAATAAGCCTCTGGTAGTCACCGTCTGTGCTACGTTTCTTTTGAGAAAAGAGAAGACTACAATTTAGTGAAACCAAAATTGGTTTTTCACAGGAGCATCAGGAGCCAAGAAGACTCAACTGTTCTCGGGGTCAAGCACCGTTTGTGAGGACAGACATTTGCAGTGCGGACTTTCAAAAGCTCAACTGCCAGGACTTAAAGCTGCAGCAGCAGTGAGGGAAATAACACAGCTGGGAAGAGGACGTAGCAGAACTGTTTTCATCGTATATTGCCTCAGTTCCACCTCTAGATCAGACCGGTCACATTATATAGTGCATGTCATAAGTTCTCCTTTACTAAGAATATTTCCAAATGAAGAGAAACAGAAGTTGCCATTTCACCAAGCTTTGAATGCTCTGTTCCTAGAGCTTTTTACAGTGACATTTGAAATTGAGTCACTCCATTATAAACTGTGTTTATTCAATAGGTTTTTATGTGGCTACAGGGTGCCAGCACTACAAAAGTGACTTGTGGAACTAAGATCTCCACTTTCAATGCAGGGATACATCTCCTGTGGGGACAGATATAAGCAAGCAGCTCAGTCGTAAAGAATCCGGCTGCCAATGCAGGAGACTAGAGGTCCATCCCTGAGTCAGGAAGATCCCCTGAAGGAGGAAATGGCAACCCACTCCAGTATTCTTGCCTGGAAAATCCCATGGACAGAAGAGCCTGGCGAGCTATAGTCCCAGGGGTTGGGAAAGAGTCAGACATGACTTAGGGACTAAACAACCAGAATATATTAAAACATAAGGGAGGCATCTAACCTGTCTCGGGATGAGGGAGGGCTCCTTGGAACAAGCAATGGATGAGCTGAGATCTGAAGAGTGAATAGGAATTAAACCAGGGAGTCAAGAGGCAAGAGTGTTCTTCCAGGACAGAAAACAGCATGTGCAAAGGCCCAGAGACAAGAGGCAGCACAGCATGCTTGAGCTGCTGAAACAATTTTTGTGCAGTGGGAGAAAAGAGTGCTTAGAAAGAAAAGGTCACAGCAGGAAAATATGGGCATGACTTTGGGGTGTGACTCTCAGAAACAGGTTAAAAAGCTGACATATGAACTGAGCCAAAAAAGTAAAAGGCTAATAAAAGCATTTTTCTTATTGTCTGGTTATTTCTGATACCACCAAAAACTTATATACTATTGAGAGGTTTGCAAAATTTCTGTATCGGTCCCTTTCAAAAATACAAGATGGGATTATTTGTTCTCTCTTAGGTCAGAGACTCCTTGCAAGGCCCACTGAAACTATGAGGTTTTGTTTTTAATCAAAGAAGGCAGCAGTTTCTTGCACCTCCAGCTATGCTGTGTTAATCAAAGATATGATAACATCATCAATTGTACTTAATGTTTTAAATAATTACTGTAACACTCCAGTTAAACCGAAATGTAACTGTTATGCTCATGTAGTTCAATTGGCCTTATAAGTTATTACCACACAAAAGAAGGGCAACTTGGAAATATGCATTAACCACAAAAGGTAACACTCATCACTTTTGAGAAGCATTCTTATAAAAAAGTTCATATAATGGGAAAGCATTTAAAAACTCAGATTTTACTGAAGCATTTTTTAAATAGATACAAATGGTAAATCAAGTGCCCAACAGTAACTAAAGATTAATTAGTGAAAGTTAAGATGTTAATACAAAAATCACAAGTACACAGCATCAACCCAAGTAAAAAACTATCTTAAAAAAATTACTAGAAAGAAATAGTCATCAGAGTAGTTACAGGAGAGTAATAAAATGTGTTTTCCATCTTTTGGATTTTATGTAATGTGGATATGTTATGCTTTAAATTATTTTTTTCATTAGCAACATTAATAATGATAACTAACACTTCTATAGCACATAACATGTGCCAGGCATTATTCTAAGTGCTTCATATAAATGAACTAAATCATAACACTATAACTTTAGTACAATCGCTCTCTCCATTCTATAGCTTAGGGAAAGAGACTCAGAGAGGTCATATAACTCACCTAAAATCGTATGACTGAACCAAGCAATCTGGCTCCAAAGTCATATCATCATTAAGTATATTTCCCTCTCAACGATAGAGAGCTTAACACCAGATCCAAATTCAAACAAGAAATTTTCCCTTTCCATGAATCTCAAGTGTCACTAATAAGTCCGGCAGAACGTGAGAGCCTCATGTTTTCAGGATGTAAATTAATGCTACATGGCGTGGCACTCGGTGGTATTTAACAGATGGTCAGAAATTACATTTCAATTTCTTTTTATAGACCCCTTGTGAGTCTGCATACACAATCTGTACATTTTATTATCACCCTCCACAATCATACTTTCTAGTCCTATTTTCTCATCAAAAAATGTATACTATGTCTACAGGGCATCTTACAGTAACTATTTACTACAACTCTGCATCATGAATCAACCTTTGTCATGCTTAAGAATCATCTAGGGTTCTTATAAAAAAGTAGTGGGCCCAGCCCCAATCCATAGAGAGTGGACAGCAGAGTATCCTTTGGAAACTCATCTTCTAGTTGTTACTCTGTAACATAAAACAGTTATCTCGGATACAAAAACACAGCATTTGCTATTTTCTGCTGCAGTTCAGTTCAGTTCAGTCCCTCAGTTGTGTCTGACTCTTTGCAACTCCATGAATCACAGCACGCCAGGCCTCCCTGTCCATCACCAACTCCCGGAGTTCACTCAAACTCATGTCCATCGAGTCGGTGATGCCATCCAGCCATCTCATTCTCTGTCGTCCCCTTCTCCTCCTGCCCTCAATCCCTCCCAGCATCAGAGACTTTTCCAGTGAGTCAACTCTTTGCATGAGGTGGCCAAAGTATTGCACTTTGAGCTTTAGCATCAGTCCTTCCAATGAACAACCAGGATTGATCTCCTTTAGAATGAACTGGTTGGATCTCCTTGCAGTCCAAGGGACTCTCAAGAGTCTTCTCCAACACCACAGTTCAAAAGCATCAATTCTTTGGTGCTCAGCTTTCTTCACAGCCCAACTCTCACATCCATACATGACCACGGAAAAACCATAGCCTTGACTAGACAGACCTTTGTTGACAAAGTAATGTCTCTGCTTTTTGATATACTATCTAGGTTGGTCAGAACTTTCCTTCCAAGGAGTAGTGTCTTTTAATTTCATGGCTGCAATCAGCATCCACTACTAGCATATTCAGTGCAGTTTTTTACACCTTATTTCGCATGATTAAGAAAGACTAGTTTTATGTATGAAATATCATACAGAATCAATCTCACTTTAGTCACACTTTCTGTAGGTGTCTCATAGAACCGCTTACAGAGCTGTGCACATTGGAAAGTGTCATCATTTTTCTGCTGCCTGGTTAAGCTTTTTAGAAAATATGCTGATTTCTAATTTTTTATCAGAAAAGTGTTCAAAGAGTCAAACCTGATTTCTTGTCCAGTAATGATACTGATCGATGCTTGGAGTAATTTCTTCCGTCAGTGACGTAGGATAGTGGAATGTGCCAGAGAGAGCTGTAATAAAAAGAAAACACTGGAAGATTATTAACTCTTTCCAATACCTTGTTGAGTGGTTTCTTTTTTGGCAGGAAGGTGACATTTTTCAAGTTATTTCGAGAAAGGTATAATCTTGTTAGGTTTTCTAAGAAGTTATGATTACAAAACATTTAAAAACACTCTAACCTGATGGTGCAAAAGAGATTTGTTGTTGCTGTTCAGTCACTAGGCTGTGTCTGACTCTGTGACCCCAAGGACGGCAGCACACCAGGCTTCCCTGGCCTTCACAGTCTCCTGGGGTTTGCTCATGTCCATTGAGTGAGTGATGCTATCTAACCATCTCATCCTCTGTTGCCCCCTCTCCTTTTGCTTTCAATCTTTCCCAGCATCCGGGTCTTTCCCAATGAGTTGGCTTTTAAGTATTGGAGTTTCGGCTTCAGTATTAGTCCTTCCAATGAATATTCAGGACTGATTTCCTTTAGGATGGACTGGTTTGATCTCCTTGTTGTCCAAGGGACTCTCAAGAGTCTTTTCCAACACCACAGTTCAAAAGCATCAAGTTTTTGCTGCTCAGCCTTTTTTATGGTCCAACTCTCACATCAGTACATGACTACTGGAAAAACCAAAGCTTTGACTCTATGGACCTTGGTCAGCAAAGTAAATGTCTTTGCTTTTTAATATGCTATCTAGCATTGTCATAACTTTCCCTCCAAGGAGCAAGTGTTTCTTTTTTTTAATTTCATGGCTGCAGTCACCATCCACAGTGATTTTGGAGCCCAAGAAAATAAAATCTGTCACTGCTTCCATATTTTCCCCATCCATTTGCCATGAAGTGATGGGAGCAGATGCCATGATCTTAATTTTTTGAATGTTGAGTTTTAAGCCAGCTTTTTCACTCTCCTCTTTCACCTCCATCAGGAGGCTCTTTAGTTCCTCTCCACTTTCTGCCATTAGAATGGTGTCATCTGCATATATAAAGTTGTTGATATTTCCACCACTAATCTTGATTCTAGCTTGGGATTCATTTACCCTAGCATTTCAGGCAATGTATTCTGTGTATAAGTTAAATAAACAAGGTGACAATATACAGCCTTGTTATACTCCTTTCCCAATTTTGAACCAATCAGTTTTTCCATGTAAGGTTCTAACTCTTGCTTCTTGACCTGCATACAGGTTTCTCAGGAGATAGGAAACGTGGTGTGGTATTCCCAACTCTTAAGAATTTTCAGTTTGTTGTGATCCACACAGTCAAAGGCTTTCTCGTAGTCAATGAAACAGATGTTTTTCTGGAATTCCCTTTTCTTCTCTATGATCCAACGAATATTGACAAGTTGATCTCTGGTTCTTCTGAGTTTTCTAAACGCAGCTCGCACATCTGGAAGTTCTCGGTTCATGTACTGCTGAAGCCTAGATTGAAGGATTTTGAGCATCACCTTACTAGCATGTGAAATGAATGCAGCTGTGCAGTAGTTTACACATTCTTTGGCACTGCCCTGTTTTGGGATTAAAGAGATAGCAGGAAAGACAGTGAGTTCTCACCTTGCATCTGAAGGCTGAATTTCAGGCTTAACATTTAAAGAGAATCTTTCCTGTTGTACAAGAATTTGCTTTCCTTTTCTCTGAACAGTCACTAAAGGAAATCCTTTCTGCAGGGTCCAGGTTTTCATCATTTTCTTTACATCTAGTGTTCTGTTTGTGACCTACAGAAAGAAGAAAAGATTACTTTTCTTAGAGATAAATAGTCTAATTATAGTATCTTTCCCTCTTTCTCTACCACGATGCACCAATGCTGAGTTGAATTTACATTTCTACTCTAGGTAAATGAGCAATTGCTAAAAAGAAAGTAACCTGGACAAGAAATAAGTGAAAACTAAAGAGGGTAAGAGAGGCAGCGCATATTGAAAAAGGCAGCACAGATGCTATAAATCAATTAAAGGCACATTAAAATCCCTAAGAAGGCACAAGCACTCCTTTAGGTCACAATACTACTGTTCAGAGGCCTGACTAAGGACTCATAGGCGAGAAATCAGAAACACCCATCCCTGTTAGTCAGCTAGGTCCAGAGTTCTCTTTATTCCCCAGACCCTCTGCTTTTACAAAATGGTGTGAAAGTGAAAGTCACTTAGTCATGTCTGACTCTTTGCAACCGGATGGACTTCTCCAGGAAGTCAGTCCATGGAATTTTCCAGGCTAGATAGAATACTGGAGTGGGTAGCCTTTCCCTTCTCCAGGAGAATCTTCCCAACCCAGGGATCGAACCCAGGTCTCCCGCAGTGCAGGCGGATTCTTTACCAGCTGGGCCACCAGGGAAAGTGAAAGAAAGTGAAGTCAGTCGTGTCCAACTCATCGCGACCCCGTGGACTGCAGCCCACCAGTTTCCTCTGTCCATGGGCTTCTCCAGGCAAGAACACTGGAGTGGTATGCCATTTTCTTCTCCAGGGGATCTTCCCGACCCAGGGATCGAACCCAGGTCTCCCGATTGCAGGCAGAGGCTTTAACCTCTGAGCAACCAGGGAAGCCCCAAGAAAGTGAAATCACTCAGTCGTGTCCAACTCTTTGCGACCCCATGGACTGTAGCCCACCAGTTTCCTCTGTCCATGGGCTTCTCCAGACAAGAATACTGGAGTGAGTTGCCATTTCCTTCTCCAGAGGAAGCGCTTTACAAATGGTAAAGCTCATCTGTTTAAGAGTTCATCCTGTGGGAGGGCCTTAGAGTGGGAACAGCAGTTGCTGCAGAGGAGTGACATATAAACAGGTCAGCTGCCTGGACTTTAGGTCTCTCCAGAAAACAGTAGTGAACGTTTTTCCTAGACACCTGGCCCTTTACCCACAAAATACATGAATTGATCCTTAAAATCTAGAATCCAGTGTCAGAGGTTCACAGGCCCTCTAAAGCTTAATGTCCCTAAGACATCTGGTACCAATGATTAAGAAGCAATATTTGAAGCAGGTGAGCTAAATTTGCAATTCAAATTATTTTTCTAGATTACATACAGATTCGAATCGCAAGCATCTCAAATCATCAAGTACTTAACATGGTACTATCGTTTGGTAATATCATGCTACTGACTGGCCTTACCTCTGTCGACATACACCTACTTATTTAAAGCCAAAAAGGATGGAGCAAATCTTCCTAAATGCACTGTGATACTAACCTTACATGTCCAGTGGCTCTGATCTATTTCCTTCTGGACAAGGGGTTGGGAAGAAAACAAAACTGCCCCGAAGCAAGGCCCTTCTGGGTCTTTTAAACAGAACTGAAATGAAGAGGCCAGTGCATAATTTGATGCTGATGCTGAAATATGTCGGAGAAGGCAATGGCAACCCACTCCAGTACTCTTGCCTGGAAAATCCCATGGATGGAGGAGCCTGGAAGGCTGCAGTCCGTGGGGTCGCTAAGGGTCGGACACGACTGAGTGACTTCACTTTCATGCATTAGAGAAGGAAATGGCAACCCACTCCAGTGTTCTTGCCTGGAGAATCCCAGGGACAGAGGAGCCTGGTGGGCTGCCGTCTGGGGGTCGCACAGAGTCGGACACGACTGACACAACTTAGCAGCAGCAGCAGCAGCTGAAACATGTGAGGATAATATTAGGGGCTAGGTCAGGATAGGAAAGCACCACGATGCAAAAGCTGAAGTCAGTGAGGAAGGCAGAAATATATTCTAACTGGCAGGAGATAATACATTGAGTACAGAGTAAATAAAGTGGCTTTCAGTTGAAATGCTACTACATGATACGAAGAAAAACGATGATTTAGAAGCAACTCTTAGGTGATAAGGACTGAGCCTTCTTCTCAAAGAGAAATGAGAGAGTAGGGAAGAAATATCTTCTGGGAAAAGGGTTAACAACTAGAAGGTACCAAGTTTCAGATAAGGCAAGAAACAGAGAGAGCATACGGAAAAGCTTCAGAGCAGGGGTCCTTCACCCAGAATCCAGAAAACTTTGAAACAGTGTGTGACACTTTGCCTCTCTGTGGATTTTGGGGGGAATATGTCCATAACTTTCATCAAATGTTCAGTATGTCTGTGATCTTCCAAAGCATGAAAAACCATTGATCTAGATGAGGGTAACAAATTCAAAGGCTTATAAAGGCTACGCAGTCAGCAAGTGCGCATGTGATGCAAGCTGGCTTCAGGCATGCTATGAAGCATAACTTGTAACTAATGACGCTGCTTGTTAGAATCTGGAGGCACAAGCAAATCCAAGCAGCAAAATGATCCGACAGCAGAACTCAGCTATGGTCGCCAGGCTGTGACATGTCATCCATAACACTTTAGTGGGGTATGGCCACCAAAGGCAGGAGGAGTCACAGGGGAAAGTATAGAGCAAAAAATCATGAATGGAAGGTAGAAAAACGGCAAAAACATCAGGAAAGAGAACTTGCCTACAAGGTAGGAACAGAGATTAAGATGCAGACTAAAGAATGCTCACACAAGGCCTTGCGCAATTATTTTTTTGGCAGTTAAGCCAAGTATTTCCATTTCATGACTTTTAATTCTGTGCTCTTATTCATAAACATTTATATACTAAGTTCCATTCTTCTTTCTTTTAAAAACTTTCCTTGGTACCATAGCTTATTTACATACCTGACAAAAATATTAAATACAAGAACCCCTCTCTTCTTACTTCAAGAGCTAAAGAAAATATCCAGGTTACTTACCTCATTAAAACTATCCCACAGGTCATCACTGTGAATGGATGTATAGCTATGATTATGCAGGTAAAGAATAATGGCATGTTGAAATATATCTTCACTAAGGTACGTTTTCAGCATCAACAATAGGGAAGCTCCCTATTCCAAAAAATAAATTAAAAAAAAGTGAAAAATGGAAGAAAATAATAGAATACAATAGATTTACAGAAATAAGAACCTAAAATTCAAAATATAATCATTCTAAGCAAATACTTTAATAACCCAGTTATAATTCACTGTTATCTTGTTTCAAGTAACCAGTTGTGGACTATGGTCAAATTGTCTTAAAAATTATTTTAAAGAATTTTAGAAAGAATTAATTCTTTAAAAATTATTTTAAAGAAGTTGAAAAAGAAAAGTGCCTGTGTGCACTAATTCTTTTGTGAGACATTTCGTGTGGTCTATCGATTACTCAATGTTTCAGTGTTAATGTTAAAAAGTTAAGTGTTTATACATATATTTTTAACTTCAAAAATTCCCGAATTTTCTGTGGCATCCCCACCCCTACCCATTGTGCTTGAAGTCCCAGCTGACTTCACAGGCACATTGCTGGAGACAATAAAGGAGCTGAACTCTCAAAAGTCTCTTTGCTAGAAAGTACATTAATTGCCAGTTTTAAGGTGTCATGTTTCTGAAGTAACCAAGATCTCTCTTTTTTTTGTAGAGTCACTTCAAATATGTTCAGAACATATGAATGTATATATAGGCAGTAAGCATACACTAATAATTCAGAGTCAGACGTGGAGCTATTAAGGCCACACTATATTATGATGCGTGCCACCATCCCCAGTTTTAAAACAGCAACCGCCTCCTCCACATTCAAAAGCAATTTATATCACACTTCCTGCATCTGCTATAGAGATGTATTTATTTCCTCTTCTAGACTGTAAGCTAATTTAGGGGAAAACTAAAGCTAGGAGCTCAACTCCTATGACTGAAATAATGCTTACTATATAGAAGGCACTCAAATGCAAAAAATTTCTGAATGAATGAATTTCTGATAAAAAAATGTAGCAATGTTAAGTCATCAAGATTACAAGATACATATAACTGAACTGAACACCTATTACTCTCTTACTTCTGTATCACACTTCAGTGGAATCTGTTCTATGAATTTAAACAGTCATGCTTGTTCCCAGTAGCCCCCCTCTCTGCTGTGTCACTGATTTTTCCTCTCTGCTGTAACACTGCAACACTCCATTAGGAAAAACGAAAAACACCCAGCAGACCTCACTGTAAACAAAGATGTGTTTCCTTTCCTTAACCTCACACCTCCTCCAGTTATCACCATATTTCTTGCTCCTCCTTTGGGAAATCAGTTCTTCAAAAGAGCTGTCTACATTTGCCATGTTCATTTGCTCTGTTTCCATTTCCTTTTGAGCCATCTTCCAACCATCATCATTCCACTGGAAGTGGTTTTATGAAGGCCACTGGTGAACCTTATGGGGTCAAACCAATGTCACTTCTCAGGCTCACCCATGAGCAGCATCTGATATGACTGATCACTCACTCCTCCGTGAAAGTCATCCAGCTGTTGGCTTTTTTTGCACGTCACTCCTGATTCCTCCCCTGTGCACTGGGCATCCCTCTCTGTCTCTTTGGCTGCATCCTCCTTATCTTCTCAAGGACTAACTTTTAGTGTCCCTGGCATTTAATCTTCAGACTTCTTTTCTTCTCTAAAGTCACTTTCTTTTGATCTTCTCAACCACAGGGGTTTTACATGACCCCCAAATTTATATCTCTAACCAGACTTTGCTTCAGTTCCAGACTCATATCCAGTTACACGCCTACTATGTCCACTTATGAGCCTTGCTGCTGCTGCTGCTAAGTCGCTTCAGTAGTGTCCGACTCTGTGTGACCCCATTGACAGAAGCCCACCAGGCTCCCCCGTCCCTGGGATTCTCCAGGCAAGAACACAGGAGTGGGTTGCCATTTCCTTCTCCAATGCATGAAAGAGAAAAGTGAAAGTGAAGGCGCTCAGTCGTGACCGACTCTTCGCGACCCCATGGACTGCAGCCTACCAGGCTCTTCCATCCATGGGATTTTCCAGGCAAGAGTACTGGAGTCTTAAACTTACTCAAAAATTGACCTTTTTTTCCCCCTTCTTGTCCTACTCTTCCAATAATCTTCTCATTTCAAGAAATAAAAACTCCATTTTCCAACTCTTCAGGCAAAAATTTTGAAGTCATCTTCGACTCCTCTCTTAACTCGACATCTAATCCATTAGCAAATTCTACTGGACTAAACTTCATAATATACTTCAAAACCAAACATGGCTTATCACGTTCACTGCTCTCACCTTTGTCCATGCCACCATTTCCTTGCTACTGGTCTATTACAACAACTCCTAACTAATCCACCTTGATTCCACGTGATGTTGAAGGCTGACTTATTCCAAAAATCAATCAATCATACTATGGTATTCCTCTCTTCAGATGGCACTCATTCCACTTGATTGCACAATCAAGGTCCTTTTCTAATCTAATAAGATGATCTACAATGATCTGGCCCCTTATAGTCCTTCTCACTTCCTCTACTAGTTTTCTTTGCACTTAATCCTCTCCAGACACCTTGGCTCCTCGCTGGTGGTTAAACATGCCAACCAGTTTTCACCTCAAGTCGTGTGGGTCCCTAAAACAAGTCCCAGATATGGTGAAGGACTCACAGGATCAGGACTATGCACTCATCTTCCACCACCATGATTTATTACTGTGAGAGGACATGAAGGCTAAAGCAGCTAAGGGAAAAGGCTCATGGGGTGAACAAGTGCAAGCTTCCAAAAGTCCTCTGCAGGATGCGCTTAATTCTCCAAGCGACCAGTTGTGACGACACATATGAAATACTGGCTATCGGGGGAGTTCCTCGGAGACTCGGTACCCATGATTTTTCCTGGGGGCTAGTCATGCAAGTGTCTTCTGCCTAGCAAGGACCAAAATTCCAGACTCCCAGAAGGAAAGCAGATATTTACCATAAACCACACTGTTCACACAAACAGTGTGGGCACAGTGAGTCATTCTTATATCAGGGAATGGTGAGAACTCTCCCCAAATCCGATTTGCCAGAAATTAGCCAAGGTCGAGCCTCATAATGCCTTTCTAAGGACAGCAGTCTCAGGCCTACTACGCTAACTGATGTCTGCACACAAGCCCTGTGTGCTGGTTACACCCTCTGCCTGGAACATTTTTCCCCTAGAAGTGGCTTGTTCCCTCATGTCCTCCAGATGGTATTCAAACATCACCTTATCAGTGGTCTTCCCCAGCCATCTTATACAAAGCAGCCTTTCCCTTGCCATTCTCCTTTTCCTTGCTGGGCTTCAGTCTCATATTCACACCAACCACCAAACACAGTAGCTTTCATTCATTCGTATCATGAATGTCCCTGTCTCTGACCCCTGAAATGGAAGCTCCATGGTACAAGTGACATATTCCGCCATCTTTCCTGATCTATTCCCAGTACCTAGGAAAACACCAGGTACATGGTTGGAACTTGTATAATTTGATAAATGACTGAATTATCATGAGGCAACACGCATCAGAATTAGGCTTAAAGATTATGAAGATCAAATAGGATATGTCTGCCAAACACATGACTTACTGTCAAACACCGATACTTCTTCTTATACACAATGATGGTAAATTACCCAGTGAACTATTCTTCTCAATTCTGTGGATGGGACATTTGCCAGATTCCCAATTCTGAAATAAGTACCTACCATACTGACAGGCATAAGGTATGTTATGGAAGCAACATGCTCAGAAGACACTGATTCTAGGTTTGGAGGGCGGGGGTCAGAGAAAGAAAGAGCTCTATAACAAGAGGCCCTGAAATAACTGTTCTGTATAAGAAAAGGACTGCAAGCTGTAAAATTGTCTTTATTGGTAGGTCCAGTATGGGCTTTAAAAATCACAACCCATAGCAGTAGCTCTAATTGGAATATATTTCATGCAGCTAACTGAACTCCTGATTTCCTCATTTAAAAACAGCACTACCATTCTCCCTGCCAGTCAGGCTTGAACCTGGAAAACATTTCGGCCCCCTTCTTCCCCTGCTTTGACCTATCACTAAGTCCCTGAAGCATTTCCCTCCACCCAGGGTTTTTTTCCACACCTATCAGTTTCCTTCTACTCACTACAACTCCTAATTTTAAACTTCGACCATTTCATGCTTCGACTTCAGCAGCGATTTCCCGATTTTAGGTCTCTCTCCATTTAAATCTATTTTGCGAACTGAAGCAAGTTAATTTTCCTAGTCACTTGAATCTCAAAGCCATTCCTCTATTTAAAAATCTTTTAAAGCTTCCCATTGATTATAGAAAAAGTCCAGATTCCTGATGGCATTCAGGACCTTCTACAACTGAGCTCCAACCTACCTCTCTCATCTTTCCCTACCCGACATGTGGCTTCCACTGCAAACATTTACTCCCTAAACAAAAATTCCCTGCCCATTAGTATTACTGACTCTTTTTTGCAGACCTCACCGTGCCATTCTCACCCTATTCTATTGTTCCCATTGCTCTTTACCTGTATGTTCTTCCTATTATTTACTTTCCATGTTCTTCCAAGAAATTTCTCTCCATGATCCCAGGCAAAAATACTCTGTACCATTCCCTTAGCACATATTATTTCTTACAGATTCACAAGTACTTCCTACCTAAACTCTGAGTTTCTTGATGACATGAACTGTAACTCATATACTTTGCTTATCTTCTTCTCTGTTCAGGATGGGAATTCAATTTATTGATCTTAATCTGGTAGCCAGACTAAGGAGGCAAGTAAGCTATAAAATTCAGCCCTCCTTCCCTACACAAATGTGATACCCCCCTCTCCTATTCTCAGACTTACCATGATCCTAATCAGGTCTTTAAATTTCTGTTTTTGCTTTACCTCCATACCTGGAGTCTATGTTTCTGATTCTACAATAGAATCTTCAATTTTTAAAAATCTCCTTTTGTTTACCTGTTTTGGCAATTCTGACTTTGGAACACACTGTTTTGGTAATTCTGACTTTGGAACACACTTCAGTCCTGAATAACAGCCAAAGACTTAGAGCCTCCCCTAGACATATTCTACCTGTAGATCTGGACAGTGATCCAACTTTAAAAGATGTATTACTATAAGATCTGGTTAACTAGCCAGAATATTAGTTAGAGAACTTAAGAGACAGAGAAAGAAAGAAAAACCTAGATCAAGTTAAGATCAAGATTTAAATAGAAGCAAACATCTTAAAAATTTAACAGGAAAACTGAAAATAATACTTGTTTAATGTTTAAAATAACCTAAATCAGGCAGCTTGCTTACATACGAAATTAATTTGTAACCCACTCCAGGTACTTTTTGTGCATGGCAATACCTTAAAATAGGAAAGAGAATCAAACATTTCTTCAATCTGTTCTGAAGACTGAACAGATGATGTTGATATTGGATGGGATGAATTCAACGAATCTTTTTTCATGGTTTTAAATCGAGCATCTAAGAAATCTTCATACTACAAAAAATGAAACAGAATAAAGAAACTATGAACAGTATTAAAGACAGAGGCAAGTTTAGTAATTATTGATAGGAATTAGACTAATTACTGTGTAAGGTCATTATTAAAAAAAAATCAACTAGCTTCACTAAACTTTAGAAATAACCTTTTGAAGATATAGGAAGAATGTGACATTTATGCATGTTCCTTAAATTTGAAAATAAAATTACAACTTCAACAAAAAACAGTGTTTCTTAAACAGCAGCACAGGGCTAAATTAAGAGTTTATTACTAAAGCAACCATATGCTAAATCCAGACGTTCAAATGATTATTTAAAAATGGCTAGCGAATATCTGTAAAAATCGTAAATTAAAAAAAAGGAACTGCTCCTTAAGTTGACTTCTCATACATAATCCAGCTTTTCTATTGAGATAATATACAGTTCCCTTAACTGAGGCTATTCTTAAGTAAAACATAAGTCTTAAACAGAAAGAAGTCTGAGAGTTCAACAGACGAGTTCCTCTAGAATATATACTAAAAGCTTTTAAACATTCTGGGCACCACCAAGTGGTGAAAATGTATATCTCTTTGTTTAATTAAGAACCATACCCAGATTTGCATTACTTTGCTTATTAATATTCTAGCTTAAACCGAGTTCACTTCACCATTTTAAATCTCTGAATAGGCCCTACACAAAAATTTCAAACTGAAAGCTCTGAGAGTACTCGTCTTTTGAAGCAATTTTGGACCATACAATCAAGAACCTTAATAGAAAGTCACAGAATTCTAAGTAGAAAGGAATCCTTATACTTTTCCATTTGTTGCTTGAATTATTTGGCAATATCTGTCATATATGACCTGTGCTGTGTGCTTAGTCGCTTAGTCATGTCCGACTCATCGCAACCCCATGGACTGTAGCCCGCCAGGCTCCTCTGTCCATGGGGATCCTCCGGGCAAGAATTCTGGAGTGGGTTGCCATGCCCTCCTCCCATATACAACCTAGTATGTCCAAATATCTCTGATAAGAAATACCTCTGGAGAGTCTAAGAACACAATAACAACATTATCATGCTCTCTGTAACAGAATGGGGTTCCACGTCTTTGAAATGGGCACAAGATGTGGTTTGGACCTAAAAAGAGCAAATTATCTGTCTGTATCAACGTGTGTAACACTGTTGTAAGAATGATGACAGTGATAATAGACAGCATTGCCACAAAATGTCTTAATTTCTCTAAAAGTAGGATAAAAAGTTTTGTTTTGCAAAAATAAAATGCTTTTCAACTCTCCTTAAATTCCTTAAAGCAGAAGGGCCACATCTATTAAACACAGAATTTAGCAAAGCAATTTAAAATGTTCATCTTAACGACAAAGTGTAAAGTAATTTCACATAATTTCTGCTTTCTGAAATACATCAGTAACTAAAAGCACCATTTTAACTGTCAAATCTCAAGAGGTATAGAGATCAGTAACATGGGTCAGTTTAACTGAATTTTTCTAGAAATATTTTCATTGCTCCAAATGCATGGAAAATACATGTCCAGTATAACTGGATTATTTTTCTTCCTGGCATTCACTGTAGGCCTAACAAACAGTATACTTACACTGGAGAGCTCTCCGAATATTTTTTCCAAAGAGAAATACTCCATGAATGTAGCAAAACCTTCATTCAGCCACACATCATTCCACCACTGCATTGTTACCAGATTACCAAACCACTGCGGGGAAAGAACAAACAACTAACCAGCTTCACATTCTCAAGAATTTTCTAATAATTGGATTGTCAGATTAATCACCTATAACCAGATTACAACTACTTAAAAGTATACTTATTGTAGTTAAAACAAATATATTCAACTTTAAGTCTTACAAATAAATTGCATTCGTAATATAAATTTACTTTAAAAGTAAAACTGTATACATTGAAAAAATTCACTTTTAAAGTAAAATGATAAATTTAACAGTTTATCTTAAATAAAACAAAGACAACTGGCTTATTTATCAGTTTAACATACAAGCGGTATACTAGATAGACAAAAACTGTTTTCAGTCACCTCCTTAAAACATTTCCTAGATAAATTCCTGTAGTTTCTAGTATCAAGTTAGTAACATTATTTTCCATGTCTACCGTCATCATGACAACCAAATAATGAATGTCTATATGAGGGATGTTCCTGTAGTCAGAGAGCCTGGACTGCATGTTTCTCCTCAGTCACCCACATTGAGTATTTACATGATTCAAAACAGAATTTAAATAATATTCCCTAAGAAATTGGCATGCATCTCAAAAATCCCTGAAATAAAGCCTGGTCAATAAAAAGTGTGTAGTTCAGTCACTGTGGCCAAGGGCTCAGCTCAAACCATCAGCAAAACGATAAGGTTATTCGGTACCGAAACAAAGCACTATAGAGAATCACAGAAGCATATTTTCAAAGATTAATGTCTTAAAAGCCTCTTTCAGAAGAAGATGACTTCTAAGTCATAAAGAAGTACAAGGGAAACACTCCTGCCATGGTGATGACCGGCCCCAGGAATAACAGATCCCCTAAGAAACAGTTCGTCCACATGCCTAACTGTAAGCGTAAATAAGCACACGCCTCATAGGCCAGCCTGTCACGAAGTCCTCTCGGGGCCCGGCGCGCTGCGGACTGTGGCTGTAGACAGTCCACTGGCCAGAGCCCGCCCACTCCTGCCTGCCTCCTCCCACCGTCGTGACACCCCAGACCACCCCACCCTGATGAATACCGCACCGGGGGCGCAGGAGGGACCAGGTACCGGGGAAGACACAGTGAAGGTCATGCACCCGTATAATTTTCCTTCCTTTTCTCTACATCACAGAGTAACTTTCCACTCCCAAATTAAGAACCCAGTTTTTAGCAGGAGACAAATCGGTAAATCTAGTCCTGACCACTATAGTCCAAGGAGAAGAGGTGTGCAACTCAGGGAAAGCTTTCTTCCCCACCAAGTTATAAAATGTAAGAGAGATAATGCTCACATTTACATTATAAAATGTAAGAGAGTCAAAATGCTTGATAAACTGTAAAATCTTATAACAACCGTTAGATAACATTTTTATCCAAAAGTTTAAGTTTGTGTTTAAAAAAAAGCACCATTGTATTATGAAAGAAGGCAATACTCGAATATAAAGCTGAATTATTATTAACATCTAAATGTATTCTAAAACTCCAGGACATGAAACAGACCACAGGTGTGAGATATAACAGCCTTGGTTCCGATACCTGATGGGCCAGCTCGTGAGCGATGATTTTAGTAACCAGCTTTCTATCTGCCACTGAAGAAGTATTATCATCATACAGAAGTGTCTCTTCTCGGAAGGTGAGCAAACCCCAGTTTTCCATTGCTCCTGCTTCAAAGTCAGGAATAGCCACCAAGTCTGGATATAACAGGAAAGAAGTGGTCAACTTTCCCCCAGCTAAGGCACTCCCTAGTTAAATCCAAGTATTTTACCCACAGCTCTGTCAGTAAGTTCATTTTACATACTCCTAGGGAAAGGAACGGAGAAAGCAATGGCAAGCCACTCCAGTACTGTTGCCTAGAAAATCCCACGGATGGAGGAGCCTGGTAGGCTGCAGTCCATGGGGTCGCTACGAGTCAGACATGACTGAGCGACTTCACTTTCCCTTTTCACTTTCACACATTGGAGAAGGAAATGGCAACCCACTCCAGTGTTCTTGCCTGGAGAATCCCAGGGACAGGGGAGCCTTATGGGCTGCCACCTATGGGGTCACACAGAGTCGGACACGACTGAAGTGACTTAGCAGCAGCAGGGAAAGGAAATTTTCTAGCTCATATGCTCCTTACCTACCTGTCAGCTGAGAAGATCTGATCAACCACCTATAGAGTCACTGTGGCTCTGTCCCTTAGCAAGAGAAGGGAGATCTAATTCCTTCACAGTGAAGAACTTTCCAGAACAAGGAGGACAGAAGGCAAGGCCAATGCTCTTCCAGCTAAAATCAGCACCCTGTTGAATGACACTGAAATACTCCTGCTTTCCTGAGCTCTCGTTACTCCGATTATTATTTGAATTAGGAATTTCTTAGGAAATTGGAATTAGTCCAACTTCAGGTTAAGCCCTAAGCAAATCCCCACTTACACAGCACCTTTGAAATAGACCCATAAACTTCTAAATGCTTTAAGCTACACATTCAGATGTATCTATGGAATCTAAATAATCTTAACAAATACAAACAATTCTTAAAGTAAACAGAGTTCACTTTAAATTAATTAAAGTAATTCTTAAGAATTCTTAAATTAACAGAGTTTCTTGGTTTTCCTTTGAAATAACTTTGACAAAAGTTCTTTCTAAAAAAACTTGCAACCTAAATCTAGGTGATATTGGTAAAGAAATCAGAGGCACTGTTTGATTCTTACCCAATTTTTTCAGTGGGTACTGAATTTCAAAGTAGTTTTGATAAAAGTCAAGAAGCTTCACAGTGGTTTCCAGGGCATGGTGAACTTGACCAATCTTTTCTGGGACAGCATATATAGAAACCTGAAAGGGAACAGGTATGACGTAAGGACAGGTACAATTACAACGGCATGATATCAAGTGAACACTGTCAAGATTAGCATACTTGTGAACTGCACAGAGGTATGAGAGATTTTTCAGGCCGGAAATTCTTCCTTATAGTTCTTTTAATCCCTGTAGGATTTAGCAAGTAATTTCCATACATACAACACTGTTCGAAAAAACTTACCGATTCCTTTTTTTTTAAATTAACATCATATCCAAACTATTTCGTCTCATATGGCAATTACAAACATCTGCCTGTTTAAGATACTCTTCTCTTCCTACCACCTACAGTTGCCCTTCCTTGTCTGTAAGCTGTCAAACTGTGAATTATCTGAAAGGCAAAACTAAATTTTCATATTTTTAGTACCTAACGTAGTGCCTGGCATCTCGCAGGCATTCAATACGGGGAAGTCACAGCTTACAAGAGAGTTATTTCTAACATGAACACCTGAGACAGAAACGGCACATTTGTTGAAACTGCCCTGAGCCCACCTATGAGAGAGCAACACATTCTCTTTCGGTAAGCATGGCACAGCCAGGTTTTCTTTCCGCCTTGGAACTGCTTACTTTTTTTTTTCACATTGTTGGCTTGTACCCAGCAGAGTGAAAAACACTCGGGGAGTGGCTCACAGTACTGACACTGCTGTATTTAAAACGGGTGGCCAACAAGGCTCCACTGTAGCGCACAGGGAACTTTGCTCAGTGTGATGTGGCAGCCTGGATGGGAGGGGAGTCTGGGGGAGAAGGGATACATGTACACATGAATGGCTGAGTCCCTTTGCTGTCCATCTGAAACTACCACAGCACTGTTAATCAGCTTCACGCCAGTACAAAACAAAAACTTTAATTAAAAAAATAAAGGTACATACTTTAAAAAAATTAAAAAAAAAAAAAAAACAACGAAGTAAAAGGATAACAGGATTCGTGCCCATGAATCCAGGGCACATGCTCCATGGAAGATGCAACTGCCCACATTACTTAAATTGTTACTCTTTCTTTTCTGATTAAGTGTGTAAGTTACACATTTGGTGTAACTGACTACCTGTCTTATCAGTGAGCATCAAAAGGCAAAATTTAAGCAACTACATTAAAAGTAATTGCTTTTTAAAAAGCAACATTTACTGTTTTCAACTTATTGAAAGAAAGAAGTCCTCTGTACTCAAGTTGGTAAAGCAGAATATGGACAAGCCATAGCAGAAGATAAAAACCTCAAAAATAAAGATCTTGGCAGGTGGGAAAAGGAGACCTATTGAATAATTGAGCATTTGGAAAAAAAAACATCGGTGAACTCTAACCACAAATTAAAATAAAGATTAAAAACAGTCTTTCATTAAAACACTGAAAAACAGTCAACAATTTCTAAGAGGTCATAATTTCAGTCACAGTTGTCTTTACATGGGGCCTTAGTCTATAGAACATATGCATTAATTATAGAAATATGAAGGTTTAACATGGCATAAAAATTAAAGAAAAAATTTTAAGTAAACAAACAACAAAACTAAATGTACAGGCTCTAGAGTTAAGACTGCCAGGTTCCAATCTCTGCTAGCTGTGTGAACTTGAGGAGGTTCGTTAACCTCAATCTCCTTATCTATAAAAGGGTGATAAAAGTAGCTCTCATCCCCACATTCAACGAACTAATACATATAGAACTTAGGATAGTGGCTGACAGAAAACAAGTGTTCAATAAACAGTAGTCATTCCCATTATTTTAAATAAGAGTCCCATCAGAAGTGGCATAAAATACGTGTGAGCAGAGCGTCTGTGGCAAAAGTTACAGGAAGAATGAAGTGTTAGGACTGAAGTGAGCTCATTTAAAATATGTTTCTTTCTTAAGGTAATGAAGAAGAAATTTAATCTCACATTATGTGGCCAAGTTTGTACTTCACCAGCCCAGCACGCAAACATCTGCATCCTTGATTACAGGGCTGTGACCACAGTTTATTGAATTCAGTCACCACCTGCCAAGGAACACACACACTTCCTGCATCATTCCCCATCTGGCGTTAGTGCTCGCCTGCGCGCACGCGCACGCACACACACACAAGTCTGAAATAGCCTTTTTAAATCTAACTGCCATGATAAATGACCGTACCAAGATCACTTGGAATCTGAGACTAGTCTTTACCACTTCTGCCTCTTCTTTCCAGACATACATATTTTATGGAGTCAATGCAATCACCTAGAAGATGCCGTTCTAATAGAAACACCACCCACATACTCCAGATTCCTCCTCAAACATCCTTCTGCCACACACACCATTTGGCTCTCCTATCTCTACATGTGAAGGCACCTTTCATCACAGGAAAAGTAAAGGGAGAAAAAAGGAAGTTCATATGAAACTGAAATCTGACCAAAGGATCCACTTCGTCCCATTTCTGGAATACAATGACTAGGGAAGAAAGGTAGATCGATATTTTCTTTTTCCATTTCTCTTCCTTTAAAAAAAAATGTGCTATGAATCCTCACTAGAGATAAATCATCAGGTCATTATAATTATTATCATGCTTGGTTTAAGAGCAACAGAAGTAGTAAGAAATAAACAAAGAGAACAATCTAGTTCAACAAAGAAGTATTGACCAGCACTCCGTGCTTGGTAGAATACGTGTATGCTAAGTCGTGTCTGACTCTTTGTGACCCCATGGACTGTAGCCCGCCAGGTTCCTCTGTCCATAGGATTTCCCAGGCAAGAATACTGGAGAAGCTTGCCATTGCCTATTCCAGGGGATCTTCCTGACCCAAGGACTGAAACCACATCTCTTGCATTGGCAGGCAGACTCTTTACCATGGCGCCATCCGGGAGTCCTCCACCCTTGGTAAGAGTACTCTAAATACGGATAAAGGCAAGTCAACCGGTGCTTAGGCTTTAATACTTACATCTTAAAACTTTCCCTGCAAGATCTCCTGCTAAGACCTAGGAGATTTATAAAAGACACAAAAAATGTCCATAAAGTCTCGTCAGCTTTCAGAGAAAAGGGTTAAGACAGAGGAAAACTGTTGGTTTTCACTTACTCTGTGCCTTAATAAGAAGCAAAAACCAAATAAAAAACCAGAACCAAACTTCATCCTCCCAAAAGAACAATAACATGGCCTGTAAGATTCACAAAGATAGAAAATAGAGAATATTGGAATTTTCCAATACTAAGTTTCCTGAAAAATACCAGCTTTCCTAAACAGACAGCTGAACACACACACAAAAAGCATAAATGTCTTAAAAGTAAAAACAACATCCAAAAAAAACCCACCAGAATGAAGTCTATCCAGAAAAACTGGTTAGATGGGACTTGGGACTTGGGAGAATGATATAAATTATGTATAATGTCCTTAGTTGCTGGAAGACTACTTGAGGAAATGCTGTTAGTGGAGATTTGGAATGAAGTCACGTTTCTGACTGAATAAGATAACTTATTCAGTGTCTACATCTGACTAACTGCCAATGGATTCTGATTCTACAAATGAGACTGGTCTGTGGTAAAAACAAAATTGGGCAATGCCAAAAAACAAAACAAAAACCTCAAGGCAAACTGATAAACCTCAAGGCAGTGTATTTCAAAGCTAGGCTAGAATTTTCTAGGTAATTCTGGCATTCCTGAAGGCAGACAGAGGGTTAAGGAACACTGAAGAATGGAGAGAACTGATAAAACAAGTGTTCCTCTTTCTATAGGTTTTTGACAACATCGGCATCTTTATCACTGAACAGGACACACTTTTGCAATTTCAGCTATTTGGTGAGACTGACGTTCATCAATAAAGCTCTACTCCCCTATTCCAGAACCCTGTAAAATAGGCCTAATGCCAAATATTCCAAAATAGAACATAACCTAGAGATTGCAGCATTTTACTGGGACAAAAATCCTTTATTAGACTCTAAGTCCGAATTTCTAATCACCATACCTACAGAAATTATTGATGTCATTTGGTGTAAGAAGCAGTGCATTGTGGTAGACAGTAAATTCTACCATTTATGTGAGGCGCTTCCCCTCTGGCTCAGCGATAATCTGCCTGCAATGCAGGAGCTGCACGAGATACGGGTTTGATCCCTGGGTCAGAAAGATCCCCTTGAGGAGGAAATGACTACCCACTCCAGTATTCTTTCCTGGAAAGTCTCATGAACAGAGAAGCCTAGAAGGCCACAGTCCATGGGGTCGCAAAGAGTTGGACATGACTGAAGTGAGTTGGCATGCACACACACATCCGCTAAGTAATCTTAGGTCCATTACTTAACCTCTCTGGGACACTGTTTCCTCATTAGCAGTATGAGGCGAATGCTTTCCCCTCATTTGGTTTATAAAATAAAAAGGTGTTTATAAATAAAAGCTCAAGACAACTTCCAGCACACAATATAACTCTGCACATGCTCGATTCATCCCCGTCTCCTAATAAAAACAGAAAGTTAAAAAGACTGTTGATTATTTGTAAAACAATTTCTTCAAAGCACATTTACTTCTGGGTAGCATTAAAAATTATAAAGATTATTTATATTTATAGACATACAGAAGAGTTTACAATATATTTGCATACAGAAAAAAGAGAGGGGTATTTCCTCTGTGTAGTACTATCTGCCAGGTACTGAAGATTTTATAGGAACTTAAAAATTTTCTCCTTGAGAGGTCAGGCTAATATAGACAATAAGGTATTAGAGTTGTGGAAGGTGAGGTTTAGAGAAATGCAGAGCAGTCTGCCCAAGGGCATACAGCTAGAAAGCTACAGAGAGATCTGAGCTCAGGCAGATGCCAGGTTCCATGTTTAACCAAGCTGCTTTCAAATATATGTAAATAAAAAGCAAAAAAAAGTCACCTAAACTACTCTCTCTCTCTTTTTCCAGTTGACCCTTGAACAATAATGGGGTGAGGGCTAACAACCCTCCAGGTAGTTGAAAATCTGAGTATAACTCACAGTCAGTCTTCTGCAGTTAAGGTTCAAACAACTGTGGGTCATGTAGTACTATAGTATTTACTATTGAAAAAACCCTCAATAAGTGGACTTGCACAGTTCAAACCCGTGTTGTTCAAGATGCAACTGCGCTGTAGACAATATATACATACACACATACATATATATGTGTATATATAGGTATATGGGGCTTCCCAGGTGGTGCGAGTGGTAAAGAACCCACCTGCCAATGCAGGAGACATAAGAGATGTGGGTTCGATCCCTAGGTCAGGAAAAGCCCCTGGAGGAGGGCATGGCAACTCTTGCCTGGAGAATCCCATGGACAGAGGAGCCTGGTGAGCTACAGTCTAAGGTGTCGCAAGGAGTTGGACATGACTGAAGCAACTTAAGCACACACACACATATAGGTGTGTGTGTGTACATATATATACATATATATGGTATCTATCTGAGCAATGAACAATTCAGCCTGGCTAGATGAAAGAATTCTACTGGAGCAGCTGGAAATATAACTGAATTTATAAGAGGGTCTTGAATATCACAAAATGATGAGTCTGAATGTAATTCTACAGGCAGTAACATAACTGCCATTTATTTTTTGTGATGAGAAGACTTGAGATTAACTCTTTTAGCAACTTTCAAATATGTAATATGGGTATGGTGAACTATAGTCACCATCCTGTACCTTAGATCCCAGCACTTATTCACCTTATAACCGGAAGTCTGAGCCTTTTGACCAACATTTTCCCATCTCCCCCAGCCCTCAGGCCTTGGCAACCACCAGTCTACTGTTTCCATGAGTTCAGTTTTAGATTCCACACATAAATGAGGTCATATAGTCTTTATCTCTGTCTGACTTATCTCACTTTGCATAATGCCCTCAAGGTCCATCCATGTTGTCCCAAAGGGCAAAATTTCCTTCCTTCTCATGGCTGAACAACATTCCATCATACATATTATAAATATATGCTCATCTTTATCCACCCATGCACAAACACTTAGATTGTTATTATTGTGAATAACAGTATTATTGTTAGTAACGCTGCAACAAACAAAGAAGTGCAGACATCTCTTTAAGATCCTGTTTTGATATATATCCTGTGGATTCCTGTATCATATGGTGGTACTATTTAATTTTTGGAGGAACTCTCACATATTGTTTTCCTTAGTTGCTGCACCAATTTACATTCCCATCAGCAGTGCTCAAGGATTCCCTTTCCTCTATATCCTTATCAACACTTCTTGTCATCTGTTTTTTTATTATTATTACTTATTCATTTTAATTGGGGGCTAATTACTTTACAATATTGTGGTAGTTTTTGCTATAAATTGACATGAATCAGCCATGGGTGCACGTGTTCCCCATCCTGAACCCCCCTACCTCTTCCCTCCCCATCCCATCCCTCTGGGTCATCCCAGTGCACCAGCCCTGAGCACCCTGTCTCATGCATCAAACCTGGACTGGCGGCCTATTTCACACATGATAATATACATGTTTCAATTATATTCTCTCAAATCATCCCACCCTCGCCTTCTCCCACAGAGCCCAAAAGACTGTTCTTTACATGTGTCTCTTTTACTGTCTCACATATAGGGTCATCATTACCATCTTTCTAAATTCCACATATATGCATTAATATACTGTATTGGTGTTTTTCTTTCTGGCTTACTTCACTCTGTATAATAGGCTCCAGTTTCATCCACCTCATTAGAACTGACTCAAATGCATTCTTTTTAATAGCCGAGTAATATTTCATTGTGTATATGTACCAAAGCTTTCTTATCCACTCATCTGCCAATGGACATCTAGGTTGCTTCCATGTCCTGGCTATTATAAACAGTGCTGCGATGAACACTGGGGTACACGTGTCTCTTTCAATTCTGGTTTCCTTGGTGTGCATGCCCAGGAGTGCGATTGCTGGGTCGTATGGCAGTTCTGTTTCCAGTTTTCTAAGCAATCTCCACACTGTTCTCCATAGTGGCTGTACTAATTTGCATTCCCACCAACAGGATAAGAGGGTTCCCTTTTCTCCACACCCTCTCCAGCACTGTTTGTAGACTTTTGGATAGCAGCCATTCTGACCAGCGTGACATGGTACCTCATTGTGGTGTTGATCTGCATTTCTCTGATAATGAGGGATGTTGAGCATTTTTTCACGTGTCTGTTAGCCATCTGTATGTCTTCTTTGCAGAAACATCTGTCCTCTGTTTTTGATGGCAGTCATTCTAGCAGGTGTGAGGTGGTATCTCACTGAAGTTTTGATTTGCATTTTCCTTCTTATTAGTGATGCTGAGTACCTTTTCATGCATCTGTTGGTCATCTGTATATCTTCTTTGGAAAACTCTGCTCATTTTTTAACCAGATCATTTGTATTTTTTCCACTGAGTTCTGTGAGTTCCTTATTTTGAATGTTAATCTCTTACCTGATATATTGAAAATGTTGAAAATGAAAGTCGCTCGGTGGTGTCCGACTCTTTGCGACCCCACTGACTATATAGTCCACGGAATTCTCCAGGCCAGAATACTGGAGTGGGTAGCCGATCCCTACTCCAGGGGATCTTCTCCACCCAGGAATAGAACTGGGGTCTCCTGCATTGCACGGATTCTTTACCAGCTGAGCTACCAGGGAAGCCCTATCAGATACATGCAATCTGATATTTTCCTCCAATCCACAGGTTGCCTTTTTATTTTGCTGACTGTTTCTTTTGCAGTGAAGAAGCTTTTCAGTTTAAGATATTCCCACTTGTTGATTTTGGCTTTTGTTGAATGTGCTTTGGTGTCATATACAAAAAAATTATTGCCAAGATCCATGTCATGGAGCTTTTTCTCTATGTTTTCTTCTAGGAGTTTTATACTTTCAGACCTACAGTTAAGTCTTTAACTCATTCTCAGTTAATTTTTGTGAGTGGTGAAAGATAAGGATCCACTTTCATTCTTCTGGATGTGATGATCCATTTTTCCCAGCACTATTTATTGAGGGGACTACCATTTCCCCAGTGAGTACTTTTGACTCTCTCGTCCAATATTAGTACATATTTGCAGGAGTTTACTTTTGGTTTCTTGATTCTATTCCATTGGTCTGTGTGTCTAATTTTATGCCAGTATCATACTCTTTCGAATACTATGCATAAGATTTTGGTTACTTTATTTCTGTAACCATTTTGAAATCAGAAAGTGTGATACCTTCAACTCTGTTCTTTTTTCTCAAAATTCCTCTAGCTATTTGAAATCTCTGTGGTTCCATAAAATTTTAGGACTTTTTCCTATTTCTGTGAAAAATTACATTGGAATTCTATTGCATTGAATCTACAGATTTTTAAAAAATCATTTAGTAGAATTCACCAGAGAAACTGATTCGATCCTGGGCTTTTCTTTGTTGGGATGTTTTTGATTATTAATTGAATCTCTCTTTACATCATTAATCTTTTTTTTATATCTTCATGATTTAGTCTTGGTAGACTGTATATTCCTAGGAATGTGTCCATTTTTCCTAGATTATCTAATTTCTTGACCTATAATTATTCATAGTAGGCTCTTACGATCCATTGTATTTCTGTATCAAGTGTAATGTCTCCTTTTCATTTCTGATTTTGAGGTTTGTTTTTATTAGTTAGTCGAGCTAAAAGCTTGTCAATTTCATTTATCTTTCTAACATCCAGCTCTCAGTTTTACCTTTTCTCCTCTTCTTCTGGTATCTAGTTCACTTATCTGCTCTGATCTTTGTTTATTTCCTTCCTTCTGCTAACTTTGGGCTTAGATTGTTACTCTTTTTTCTAGTTTCTTAAGGTGCAAAGTTAGGTTGTTTATTTGAGATTTTTCTTTTTACTTGGTGTAGGCATTTATCAATCTAAATTTCCCTTTTAGAACTGTTTTCAATATATACCATATAATAAATATACCACTACATTACACTATTTAGAGCATTCTGAATTTTACTATATAATTACCTTTTCCAGTGTGTTCTATATTTTCATGTTACTAGGTAGTGTCCATTCAATTCAGCTCCAAGCACTCCTTTCAGCAGTTCTTATAAGGCAGGTCTAGTGGTAAGGGGCTCTCTGCCTTTTTTCCATATGGAAAAGTCTTTCTCACTCCACCATTTCTGAAGGGTAACTTTGCTGGACAGAGTATTT
Source organism: Moschus berezovskii (assembly GCF_049115385.1). Lineage (NCBI taxonomy): Eukaryota > Metazoa > Chordata > Mammalia > Artiodactyla > Moschidae > Moschus > Moschus berezovskii. Next base: position 14,176,584 of record NC_142467.1, read on the forward strand.
TTGGTTGGCAGTTTTTTTTTTTTCCTTCCCTTTCCTTTTTCAGAGGATTTTGGTATGCTGCAAGCTTCATTGACTTAGATATCCAAACTTCTCTCCAGATGTGGTAAGTTTTCAGCAGTTTTTTTTTAATGTAACTTTCTGCCCACTGCTTGTTATGTTCTCCTCTGAAACTTCAATAATTCACAAACTGTTTCTTCTGATGGTGTCCCACAAATCATGCAGGCTTTCTTCACTCTTTTTCCTTTGTTCTGACCAGATAATATAAAACTCCCTGTCTTCTAACTCACAAATTCTTTTTACTCACAAATTCTTTTTCTTGCTTGATCCATTCTGCTGTTGATGCTCTGTATTGCAATTTTCATTTCATTCATTTTATCTTTCAGACTGAGAATTTTTTTTTAATGATTCCAATGTCTTTGTTAAACTTCTCATTTTGTTCATATATTGTTCTTGATTTAATCAAATTTCCTTTTTCTATTTTCCTGGAGTTCATAGTTTCCTTGGAATAGCGATCCTGAAGTCTTTATTGAGTAAACGGCAGATTTCCACATCTTTAGTATCGGTTACTGGAAGATGACTGTGATCCTTTGATGGTACTGTGTTTCCTTAAATTGTCACATTACTGTTTTAACATCTGAAATAGCAGTCACCTTCTCTGGTCTTTACTAATTGTTCTCTCCAATGCATCTAAACTCATATGCTTTGCTCCAAAAGTATACTAGAACTTTTCTGCTAGAAATTTGGAATTCCACAAAGTCTCTATTATCCAAGCATGATTGTCTAAGACAGTGTTTTACCAAACTCCCAGACCACAGCCAAAGGGACTCCAGTAATAGTGTGGGCCACAACAGGGTCCACAGCCAGGACTGAGGTCTGTATGCTGAGACCTAATGCATGAGAGGGCAAGGCTCCTCCCAAGCTTTTAGGAATATAGTGCTGGACCCCATGTCTTCCACAAGGGCATTTCTGTCCATAGATATATGCCAAATTGCTGTTCCTGGGGTGGGGATGGAGGGGAGCAGACAGGGATGAGTGAGGGACATCTTATCAAGCCAATAAGTGTGTGTGTGTCACTCAGCTGCATCCGATTCTTTGCGATCCAATAGACTGTAATGCACCAGGCTCTTCTGTCCACGGAATCCTCCAGGCAAGAATACTGGAGTGGGTAGCCATTCCCTTCTCCAGGAGATCCTCCCGACCCAGGGATCAAATCCAGGTCTTCCATATTGGAGGTAATTCTTTACCATCTGAGCCACCAGGAAAGTCCCTATCCAGCCACAATGTTGTCACTTATCTAAATAGTCACATAAAACTAGTGACCACCATACTGTACAGCACAGTTCTAGAGGCTTTATTGCCTTTATATATTGCCTTACTGAAATTCTCTTAACAAAGTGAAATTCAAAGGAACTTAAAAATCGTTGATTTTTTAGGTATTCAAATAGTAAATAACCACTAAGTAAAAGTAACAGTTCTGGTATAAAATGTCAGAGTGGTGAATCAAAAGCTTGTTTTTCTTCATAAAGCAGTTGCCAGATATCATGAAAGGATTCCTCTCAACCTCTTATAAACAGGTTTTTAAGACAACTACCATGACGACATACATACCAGGGTTCCGTTTACGTCCTGACTCAGATTCTTCATCTCCCCCACAATGAAAGCAACCAGGTAAGTGCTCATCTTCACACTCTCAAAAAACTCATCCTGAACAAGTCCATCTTCCATCATGACTGATGACTTCTACAAGCAAAGGGGAAAATGACAGTTCTGTAACTATGGGAATACATGAGAGTGACATATAAACTGGGCAACTGAAAATTCAAATAGGAAATAAGCAGTGAAGATGCTGGCCTATTTTACTTTCTCAACACAAGTTTCTAAACAGTATGGATCTCAGCCTTAGTCTGCCCTACCTTCATCTTGAGGACTTACTGAGTACAGTAAAATCCTTAAGAAGCTCTCAGTTTCAATGGCTTTAAATAAATGTAAGTTAGAGACAGTGACAGTACCTCTTGTGTCTCTCCTTTAAAACATCACCAAAGACAAAAATCCTTCCTTATGATCTGAGAATACTCCATTCTACTGCTACAAAAATAATACATTCACACAAGGAGGAGCTGCTGCTAAGTCACTTCAGTCGTGTCCGACTCTGTGTGACCCCATAGACAGAAGCCCACCAGGCTCCCCCTTCCCTGGGATTCTTCAGACAAGAACACTGGAGGGGGTTGCCATTTCCTTCTCCAATGTGTGACAGTGAAAAGTGAAAGTGAAGTCGCTCAGTCGTGTCCGACCCTTAGCGACCCCACGGACTGCAGCCTACCAGGCTCCTCCATCCATGGGATTTTCTAGGCAAGAGTGCTGGAGTGGCTTGCCATTTACAGCTGGTTAATCCCTCCAAACGACCTGAAATGGCTTCATAAAGGACTTTGCTGATGACCACAAGAAGGCTACGGGATCAAAGGTGAGAAGTCACTAGAGAAGTCTGCAGTAGACACGAGGTGAGTGAACAACCTTGCAGGATTTTCCAGCCACGAATTTAAAATGTTTTAGGTTCCTAGGCAAGTAAGCACTCAATTCCTCTTAAAGAAAGATTAAGGTGAAGAGTTAAGGGGAGGTGTAGAGCTGCTGAAGTGACGTTCTTGTTGAAGGACAGACCATGTCCTCTTCTGGACTCAAGGACTGACTCTACAATTGGTGAGATGTTGCTGTTCCTCCCCGCCCCCCACCCCAGCCACAGGCGTTCTGAGAAGCTTCTATCCAGCTGCATACAGCTCTCAGGTATACCAAATGTTAGTTGCTCAGTCAAGTCCGACTCTTTGTGACCCCATGGACTATAGCCCACCAGGTTTCTCTGTCCATGGGATTTTCCCAGGCAAGAATACTGCAGTGGGTTGCCATTCCCTTCTCCAGGGGATTCTCCCGACCCAGGGATTGAACCCAGATCTCCAGCATTGCAGGCAGATTCTTTACCATCTGAGCCACCAGGTAACAAAAGGACCCTCTGAGATTTGTTCAGTGTAAAAACCATTCTGCCTGGTTTCACTCCCACTACCTCCCACGCGGAGCTCACAGCCAAGAAAGGCATCCATGTTCTTGTTGTTAAACCTCCATGTCACAATATCAACTTTATCAATAACCAGTAAGACATCAAGGTCAATCATGATTCAGTACTTATTAAATATCACAGTTTAGAATAGCAAATTCACCATGTCTCCAAAAATATCATTGTCTCTTTAGTAGTAGTTCATAGTATTAATATTTACAGAACTTTAGTACATAGCACACACTTCACATTTTCTGCCCATGCATTCCACATCCAGTCTTTCTCCTTCCTCAAGTGCTTCTCAGGCTGACTTCACAACTGATTCCGATACATATTTTACTTTTATTAAAGCATTTTAAGAAAGAATAAGAAAGTATACGATTTTAATCATTCTCAGTGGTATGGCAAAGAAGAATCCAAGTATTCATAACAAAGAAAGAGACCCACTCAAAAAAAATTTTACATTCAAGGAACAGAACAGTACCTTAGGCATATTTGATAAAGCAGTGTATTGCTCATCTCTTTTGATCCTGATGACAAATGTGGCTTTAAATGCTGGTTCATCAAAACAAGGAAAAGCAGATCTTGCTGCCAAGGGTTCAAACTGAGTTGCTGCAAAGTACCTAAAACGAATGCAAATCCATCCAACAGTTATTGAGCACCTACTTTGCCAAGTTCTAGGAATGTTAAGATAAATATCATACAAGTCCAGGCATTAAAGGATTTGCAGTCAACTGGGAGAGGCAGAGGTTATACAATAGATGCAAAGTTCTCAGGCTGTAAATCATGCCCTAATGGTGAGAACGAAGCAGTGGGAACAAAGGGTAGGAATTCTGCCTAGTGGTAGAGGCACTGCAAGAGAACTGTTGACAAAACATGAAGAGGGCCTTTAAGCATGAGAAATATTTGCAAAGGGAGAGAGGGAGGAAGACATGGTCTAGAAAAAGCAGAAAGCACAAGGAAGGACAGAGCAGTGCATGTTCAAGGACTGGGGGTGGACGTCCAATGTGGCTGGAGATGAAGCCACAGAGGTAGGTGAGAGCTGGCCACTGCGGTCTTCAAAAGGTTTCTGAGCAAAGAATAGTATGAAAGATGTTCATCCATTGTCCTTATTCATCTGTACGGACTATGGCTGCGTTAACACTAAACCTGACTCACAATCTGCACTAGAACAAAGACGGAAGAAAACTAGGCATCCGGCAGAATGCTGGTGTCCTTTACTCTCTGCAGAAGGGAATCAAAATTTTTCCTCACCCTCCTACAACACAGCTACAGCACTTGAGGATTTAACTGTAGGTCCTCTACTAAAGCTTGGTGGAAAAGCATAAACAGACAGGAAGAGTAGATTTTTAATTCAGCAGAAGAATAATTTAATATTATTATTAAATTATTAATAATTTAATATTATTATTAAATTATTAATAATTTAATAATTCAGAAGAAGAATTTCTGCATTTGGGAAATCACCCAAACATGGCCCTAGAGCAATCGGCACAAATGTGGTGCTGGTGTGCACAAATCAACATAATCAGTATAGTCAATATGGCACTTAGACAGCTACCACTTTGGAGATGATGGCCTTGCTTTCTTGGGACTTAGTTTCCACTGATAATTTTTAAAAGGCAAGAGGTAAAGAATGTAAGATTTAAAGGCAGAAGACCCAAACTCTGCAACTTACCAGCCATGTGACTTAAGCATATCAGTGACCTACATCCCATATCCTTATTTGTGAAACTAGGATTGACATAGGATCCCTTACCAAATATTTAGGGGTGTTGACTCTATTTCAAAATTCTATTTTGATACTTAATGACAACCACGTTTATGCCACAAAGCCCTACACAGATGTCTGTTATAAATACTAGATAGTCATAACTCTTCCTTCATGCCCAAATAACTAATTCTTTTTAGAGCAAACTGCAAGAATGACAGCAATCAACATACATGAAACAACTGAAACATGTTTCTGACATTCTGTCTCTTCACTCAACTCCCCAATTCTCACCCAGTTAACAGAAGATTTTGGAAGAGGGCCGCAAGGGACTGGGGTGGGGGGATAAAGTCTGATGACATTTGTACTATTCATATGAGAGTCTACTTGGACCATCATTTTGGATAAAAACTGGATTATAATGTTCTGAGACCAAAGAGATGTTAAAAGAGATGCAATAATAACTCTCTTATATAGAATCCCTTTGAGAAGGTTGCTAATTGATGATACTTACAATCTAAGCTGAATACCACAAAGCTTGCTCTTTCATCAGTGATTTGCTTTCAGAAATACCAGCTGCAGTCTGAGGACGACCTCCAGCAGCACTGCAGACAGTTATGAATTAGCTGAGGGTCAGGTGAAAGAACCCTAAGCACTGGTGATAACAGTGGGTAAGGATGTGTGAACAGGTGGAGGAGGAGGCAGTGTGCCACAATGGGTAAGAATATGTGGTCTTTGTAGTTAAAACGACAAGATGCGAATTCCCCTCTGCTACTTGCTAGTCAAAAGCTGCTGCATGAGTTCTTTCATGTGTCTCTGCTTCCTCATCTGACAAGCGAATAAAATTTCTACCCCTTCATGAGTCTGACAGGATAAAAAAACTAAACATACAGCATGCTTGCACCAGCTTCTAGCACTTCAGTTCTCGAGTAAATATGGGCTGCCACTATCAGTGGAATCCAGGGAAGTGTGCATGAAGCTCATGAAGACGGTGAGGGCTGTGAGAAAAAGAAAAAAATGCCAGAACTCCCAGATCTAGAAAGAAACTGAACCAAGTCATCTTGAAAATGAGGAACTGCTGGAGGATCATAAACCAAAGACCAACAAGGTCAGGTCTGTGCTTCTAGAACTAGTCTGGCAGCCTATGGGGGAAGGAGTAAGGGGAGAGCTGTAGTTGGATTAGAGGTCAGAGGTCTGGTTAAGAAGATGCTTCAAGCGTTCAAGAAAATGACACTGAGAGATGGAAAGACAAAGAAATAAACCACATCCCCACCCTAAATTTCTGTACTAGTTTGTTTAGGGTCAGTTTGTTACCTAGAACCTTAAGTCTATCGTCAACAACTTCTAGATTTAACTGCAAGGTCACTGACCAGCTCCACCTCATAGATGACACAGGTAAGTTCCTCTACCACAAGCAGTGTCAGTGCATTTGACATTTATACACACTTCGATTTTCCAATCGATAAGGGATATATTCCTTAGTTACTTTGTCTTGAATTATAGTTTTCAGATCCCTTGAAAGGTATAATCTTCTAAACTTTTATCTTGTATCAATATATACAATTAGGTGGGGCATTCATTTCATTGAACCAGGTAAATAAATTTATATATGTTTTCTGTAACAGCAGAGTGTGAGAAAATACTCTATGTCTTAGTTGTAAGAATCTGTCTTCCACTTCTCTAGCATTTTTCACCACTCAATCCAGCCCATAGCAAGAGTCAACAAGTGGCAATATCCAAAACCACCATTCTTCCCATTACATATAGGGAGGTCCAAGAGAACCCAATGGCAATAATCTGAATGGAAGAGATGACTAGGGGATTTATTCAAAGATTTGTTGCATACTAAGAACACTGTTTCTATATATATCCTATAATTCCTAGAGGATGATGGAGATTACAGAAGGGCCCCAAGCTACCACTGCAACTTAAATTTGCTTTTCATGTCAGATCTCATGGTGAGAGCCAGTAGGCCATTTATTTTTTAAAAATTTAAAGGGAAAGAGAAAAATTACTTATCTGAATAGAGTACAGATTTTGCTTATCTCTTTCTCTATTTAAGAAGGATCAAAACACTTTAGATTTAAAATATTCATCTATTCTCAATATATCAGCATACATTAGCCAAATGGGCAGCATCAATAATTCACTGGTTTGCAAAGGAATATGAGAGAATGCTCCAAAGCATTAGGCAGATCTGACAAGGAATGTGGACACGTAAGAGAACTGACATTATTGCTACTGAAGAATAACCTGTATGCACCTGTGCACTGCATCCTTCCAGAAATTCAAGCTGTATCTATGAACACTAAGGTTACACAACAGAATGTTGTTGTTCAGTCTCCCGGTCGTGTCTGACTCTTTGTGACCCCAAGGACTGCAGCGTGCCAAAGAACAAAATATATGGTCTAAATGGGGAGGCTAGGAATTTTCTGTTTTAAGTCCCTTTTTTTAAATTAAAATCTCTCTAAAATTTCTTTCTTAAAATTTCCATCAGAAAACCAAAATAGAGTGGCACTAAAAAAATAATAAAACAAACGAGCAAAAATTAAAGATGCTAAAAATTATATATATATGTAACTTTACAGCACTTCTTCATGCTTCCTTTCTCTATGTCGGTAAGCACCTCCTAAAAGTTCCACATAATAGCAAAATAAGTCTTAAGGGATAATCAATATTTTCCTCTCTGCTTCACATAGAGACCTTATTAGGGGACAGAAACTAGATTCATAAGATACGAAAAGTTCAAGAAAATGTAGATTCTTGTAACTGAGACTGTAACTGATGTAATCTTTAGCCATTTCCCGCTGTCAGCATGCCCCCACCTCCACCATGACACATGACATATATCATGATATATGCTCAGGGCTTTGACCGAGAGAAAGAGTAGCAGTAGTGATAGTGGCTAGGTTGCTGTCTGACTCTTTGTGACCCCGTGGACTGTAACCCACCAGGCTCCTCTGTTCATGGGATTTTCCAGGCAAGAATACTGGAGTGGGTTGCCATGCCCTTCTCCAGATGATCTTCCCGACCCAGGGATCAAACCCGGGTCTCCTGCATTGCAGGCAAATTCTTTACCATCTGAGCTACAGTATACTCTTTCAAATCACCATTCTAGTATTTTGCACCTAATCTCTTAAAAAAATAATAATAATAATAATTGCAGTCGATGAGGCTAATGTGGGCAAAGAGATCCACATTGCAGAAGTCATCAGAGAGCAAAGAAGCAGAATCCTTGAAGAGGGCTACATACTTTTTCTCATTACTTTCATCTGTGTAGGAGATGCCATAAAACCCATAGTAAGAACTAGATATGTTTCCTGAATACTCGATCTTCAAGGTATAATTGTGCCCTTCAAGCAGAGCCTCAGGGGCAACAATGGCGATTTGTTCATGCAGTGGGTACTCCAGGACGTCAACTTCTTTTTCCTGGCTTGAAACTGCAGTCATAAAGGTCACTCTGGAAATGTTGTGGCCTGTGCTGTGAAGAACGATGTTCCACGTGGCCTGAAGGGCCTGAAGCGAAATCGTCACAGAACCCCTGAACGTCATCGAGGTTAGGTTTGGGTGGAGGCTCAGGTCATAGCGCACTGGCATAACGGCAGTGGGCAGCCTGATTTGGGCCCATGGAAACAACTTTCCATTTGTTGCGATCGGCTGAATCAGTTCCATGGGTTGGTTTTTTTTACGGCAGCCTTCTTTGGTAAAGGTACACCTGGGCAGGAGGTAAATCACCATGATTACCGAAACAGCAACGACGATGATGAAAGCGCAGACCACGATGGTCCTGGCCGAGGGCGCCGAGCAAGTCCCATCCGCGTTCTGCCGGTAGCCGGCCGCACTGTTTCGGAGCCCCGAGCTCCTGTTCATGAAGGACATGCCCAGAAGCTTTGCAGATGACTCATAGTCCTCTTCGTCCTCATCCAGCTCATGCTCGCCAAGACCCCGCACCAGCAGTCGTGAACCCCGGGGCTCGTATTCCACCTCATCAGGCTCCAGAGGATGTAAACAGGGCTCTTTGGCTAAATCCACCACATCTGGTTCTTCCTCAAACATACTGTTTTCAATCATATTCCTGGGGAGCTGAAGCCGATCTGAAAAAAACAAAACAAAACGTAAGGACCAGGCACAGAGTTAGGGGAGATAGGGCACAATAAAAGGTCTACTAGAAAGACCACATTTCGTGTAAGGATTTTTTTTTTAAACCACTGAGACTTATTTCTATTTCACAGCTACTGAATTAGATGATGCTCGTAATATTCTGGAATTATTCATTAAAAACTCAATTATAGGTAACAACATATCACAGTAATGAAATAAGAAAGCTAAATACACAGGCCAGTATCAAAAAAAAAAAAAGGCAGCTGAGATTAAATACTGATTTAATACACTCCTACCCAACTCCTTGGAAGGAAAGTTGTGACCAACCTCGACAGCATATTAAAAAGCAGAGGCATTACTTTGCCAACAAAGGTCCATCTAGTCAAGGCTATGGTTTTTCCAGTGGTCATGCATGGATGTGAGAGTTGGACTATAAAGAAAGCTGAGTGCAGAAGAATTGATGCTTTTGAACTGTGGTGCTGGAGAAGACTCCTGAGAGTCCCATGGACTGCAAGGAGATCCAACCAGTCCATCCTAAAGGAAATCAGTCCTGAATATTTTTTGGAAGGACTGATGCTGAAGCTGAAACTCCAATACTTTGGCCACCTCATGTGAAGAGTTGACTCATTGGAAAAGACCCTGATGCTGAGAAAGATTGAGGGCAGGAGGAGAAGGGGACAACAGAGGATGAGATGGCTGGATGGCATCACTGACTCGATGGACATGAGTTTGAGTGAACTCCGGGAGTTGGTGATGGACAGGGAAGCCTGGCGTGCTGTGATTCATGGAGTGGCAAAGAGTCGGACACAACTGAGCGACTGAACTGATTGACTGATGCTACTTTTATAGTTTACTTTGAATAAAACTTTTAATCACTTTCTAGGTATATGGGTTCAGCAATCTGCCATCCACCCATCTCATATGAATGATCTAGAAATGGAAAAAAGGTAACAGTTATAACATTCTGCTTTGGGAATTTACTCTCCTAAACATCCTTCAGTGCTTCAACTCCTTGTGACATAATTGTGTTTTGTTTTGATAGTTGATTGTGTTTGAGACTCACGGACTTCATTAACAGAGCAAATACTGCCATAATGGAACTCAAAAACTTTGTTGTAAAACTTTTAATAAAATCTCAGTGGTTAGAATTTTTCTCTGGTAGTTTTTTTTTTTTTAATTAATTATTTTAATTGGAGGATAGTTACAATATTGTGGTGGTTTTTGCCATACATCGACATGAATCAGCCATGGGTGAATGCATGTCCTCCCATCCTGAATGCCCATCCCACCTCCTGTGGTCGTTTTAAATACCTGGTACAGTGGTGCAGATTAGCTGCTTCATTTGCTTTGTCATTAAAAGGCCATTCTGACTTTTTTGCCTCCTATGGGACGATGATGTTCTCTCAGGCATTTGCCCATGTGTTCTCTCAGACCTGATGCAGACAAATATGGGGTCTGAGCACTACAGTTTAATAAATTTCTAAACTAATTGTAAGTATCAGTTCAGTTCAGTTCAGTCGTTCAGTCGTGTCCGACTCTCCGCGACCCCATGAATCACAGCACGCCAGGCCTCCCTGTCCATCACCAACTCCCAGAGTTCACTCAAACTCATGTCCACAGAGTTGGTGATGCCATCCAGCCATCTCATTCTCTGTCATCCCCTTCTCCTCCCACCCCCAATCCTTCCCAGCATCAGACTCTTTTCCAGTGAGTCAACTCGTCACATGAGATGGCCAAAGTATTGGAGTTTCAGCTTCAGCATCAGTCCTTCCAATGAACACCCAGGACTGATCTCCTTTAGAATGGACTGGTTGGATCTCCCTGCAGTCCAAGGGACTCTCAAGAGTCTTCTCCCGCACCACAGGTCAAAAGCGTCAATCCTTCGTCATAGTCTCAGCTTAGTAATTCAGAGCGGCCGCCTGAAGTCCACCCCGAGAACTCTGCATCTCTGATCCCTCAGCCATGCCCTGTTTGAAGCCAAGGGGTGTCCTGCAGTCTGACCGTTTTAGTGTCTCCTGTCTGCACTTCATCAACTTCCAGTCTTTTGACTGGGGCTTAGTCAGATGCCTGCCCACATTCAGATAACCTAGTTTAATTATTTACCATCCAATCAGATTAATACCTATGTGGGATTTTAAACTTTCAGAAATAGAGCACACCAACTCATCTGCTATATTTTTACTGCATATTAGAAGCAAACTTTTGTACGCGTGTACAATCCTATCAAGTTAAATATATCAAACTAAGGAAAAATACTTTTATTACAGGTAGCCCATGAAGACGGTACTTCCGAGTCTATTTAAGAAATCCTGCTTTAGGTTCTTGAGTACACTTTGATCTCAGCATTAAAATTTGAGTGTAACACATGACTACCCCTTGCTCTAAAGGGATTTTTTTTTTTTTTTGTATTTAAAGAAGGGATCCTAAAGAAACAGGAAATTTTCTAAAACTTCTTAAATCCACATTCACAAGCTATCTATAAGCCCAAGGCAAAGAAGGTCCTAGTTGAACTATTTCAGTTTCAAACAACATAGGCCCACGGGGTTATGATCTAAGAAAAGAGAAAACATTTCTTTTCATCAGATACTGCGAACTGGTGCTCCTTGATGTTGTCTGTGTACGAGCACCAATCTGCAAACTGTTTGTTATCCATCTGTGATAGGCCACATGAAGAATATTGATATTTAAAAACTTCTTTAGCAGATTGACAATAATGTTATATTTAACAAATTCAGTAATTTAAAAGTGGAGCTTATATTTTGTTTTTTCAATTTTCCAATGATTCATTTTTTACATGATACAAAATTTCCACAACAGATTAAAAATGAAAACCAAAAAAACAAGGAACCTTGATTCTCCAGCTCAGGTAATATGAGAAGCAATGGGTTGGATTATCAGTATTACTGGCAACTCAGGTGGATACAAATGACAGGAGCAGTGGAAGTGAAAAAGAGGGAACGATGGATGACAAGTCATGTTAAAGAGTGAGAATACACAGGAACTGATGCTCTGCTGGGCTGGATGACGGAGACAGAAGGATGATGGGGACAGGCGTGCAGGAGGAGACAGAAGGAAGTTTATGTCAACTGCCTGTGCACATTTTGGCTTGCATAATGAAGAGGGAATGCCAGTCACTGAGATGAGAATACAGGTTTCACATTCCCCCTGTTGGTTTTGGGGCGCGCGGGAAGGGAGCAGAGAGAATGGACTTACAAGATGGCATCTGGTATGGGACATGACATACTGATCTGACAGAAAGCCAGGTAGAGACATTTGAGTAATAGCATATTACAGCAGTAAAGGGGCTTCCCAGGTGGCTCAGTGGTAAAGCATCCACCTGCCAAAGCAGGAGACGCAGGGGGCTCGATCCTGGTCCGGGAAGATCCCCTGGAGGAGGAAATGGCAACTCACTCCAGTATTCTTGCCTGGAGAATCCCAAGGACAGAGGAACCTGGTGGCCTGCAGTCCATGGGGTCGCAGAGTCAGACACAACTGAGCATACACGCGTGCAAAGCGTTGAAAGCCTCACTGTAAGACAGAGCTTCAAATCCTGGCTCTTCCTGACTGCTTGATCTTAAGCAGGTTACCAAACATCCCTGAGTTTCAATCTCCTCACCACTAAATATGGAAAACAGTACTACTTTGTAAGTCTGTTACAAGGATTATGTTATGTGGGCCTGGACTCAAAAGAAGGATCTGGGTGGAAGACTCGGGTTTCAGAATTAGCTGTGTTTATTTAAGTGAGGATTAAAATCATGCAGACAGATGAGACCACTGAAGGGGAGTAAGAGTCAGGGAGCATCACCATTTAAGTGGGGCCGCAGAGGAGGAGAAAAATGTACCAGAGGCAGGAAAATCAGGACAGTAGAAAGCAAAGGAAGGGTTTCATGAAGAAGGAAGTGGCTGGTGTTAAATGCCTCAGGAAGGTCACGTACAATGAAGCCAAAGAGAGGCCACTAGATCTGGCAACCCGCGAACTAGTGACTTTTTTACGAGGCGCCTTCAGAGGAGCCGGGCAAGGGAAAGCCTGACTTCAGCGGCCCAAAGAAAGAAGGGAAAGCCAGGCAGTAAGTGCCGCAGGCAGTTCTTTTGAGGCACACAGCTGTACATCAAGAAACAAAACACAGGGTCAAACTAAAAGAAAATGTGGCATACAGAAGGCTTAAATCCATTTGCTTTTGTTTGCTGGCCTGTGTCTAAGGTGGAAATAACCTAAGTGTGTATATGTACGTTTATGTGAATTTTACCATAATTAAAAATAAAAAGCCAATGAAAACTTTTTTAAAAAAAAAGAAAGGGAGACCAGAGGGTTAATCCAGCGTTAAACATGCAGGGAGGATATGGTGAGAGACAAAGGGGAAAATCCGAGGTGTTCAATTTAGAAAACAGGACAGAAAGCAAAGCTACAGCAAACGACGCGGTCAAGATTCAGATAAAAGGAGCAAACTTCCCACAGACATTAACCCCTTTAAATTGCTATCACATTTTCTGAGAAAACGAAGTTATAAAGGATGTATTTTCAAATCAACAAGCCAAAACCACTTTAAAAGAATGAACCTAATCTAAATTAAGCCTTCTTGGGCAGAATTGGTATATTCAATTAGGTACTGTAGCAACTTGCGATATTCAAACTAGGCCCTAACAATAAAGGATTATTCTTCTCCTGAGGCCCTTATGACATTTAAATAGAGGGAAAAGCGCCATGTGTGAGACAGCATTTATATCTTCTAGATATGCAGATGACACCACCCTTATGGCAGAAAGTGAAGAGGAACTAAAAAGCCTCTTGATGAAAGTGAAAGAGGAGAGTGAAAAGGTTTGCTTGAAGCTCAACATTCCGAAAACAAGGATCATGGCATCTGGTCCCATCACTTCATGGGAAATAGATGGGAAAACAGTGGAAACAGTGTCAGACTTTATATTTTTAGGCTCCAAAATCACTGCGGATGCTGATTGCAGTCATGAAATTAAAAGACGCTTACTCCTTGGAAGGAAAGTTATGACGAACCTACATAGTATATTAAAAAGCAGAGACATTACTTTGCCAACAAAGGTCCATCTAGCCAAGGCTATGGTTTTTCCCGTGGTCATGTATGGATGTGAGTTGGACTGTGAAGAAAGTTGATCACCGAAGAATTGATGCTTTTGAACTGTGGTGCTGGAGAAGACTCTTGAGAGTCCCTTGGACTGCAAGGAGATCCAACCAGTCCATTCTAAAGGAGATCAATCCTGGGTGTTCACTGATGCTAAAGCTGAAACTGCAATACTTTGGCCACCTCATGCAACAAGTTGACTCACTGGAAAAGACTCTGATGCTGGGAAGGATTGGGGGTGAGAGGAGATGGGGACAACAGAGAATGAGATAGCTGGATGGCATCACCGACTCGATGGACATGAGTTTGAGTGAACTTCGGGAGTTGGTGATGGACAGGGAGGCCTGGCGTGCTGTGATTCATGGGGTCGCAAAGAGTCGGACACGACTGAGCGACTGAACTGAACTGAGATCATTACTAAATGGAAACCATTCAATTTCTGAAAAGATGGCTAACTATCAGCTAAAGTAACTATTTCTCTAATGAGCAGTCCTTTTATATTCAAGAAGAGGTTTTATTTTAAAGAAGTTTAAGGTGAAAAAGAAAATAGAAAGACTAGAATTTATAACAAAAAAAGTGATTCTTCTATACAAGTCCAATCTGGCAAAACATTACCCAACCCCCCGACCACACTCAAAGAAAACCTCTTCCCATTAACTACAAGGCCCACTTTAAGTCATGAGTTTAGACACATCATTAAGGGCAGTCATTAGCACTGTATATAAGTTTGGAAGAAGTTTTAAGTAGTCCCTTTTTCTGGTAACATCCTGTTTGCCTACACTGCAAGGTATAAGCAGTGTCATAAAACACAAACGCAGAGTCTGACACGCATTCCTACCATTACCACTAATAACAGTGCATTTTCACAAACTGCACTTTATTTTTCAGTTGACAGGTCAGTTAACATCCAAGGTCACAGCCCAGGATGCAGGATCCAACTAAGGTCAATCTCTCTTCCCTTCCCCTCACCCTCCTTGTCTCCCTCAAGAAGACAGAAGACAAGTGAATGGATAATTAGGGGCGGGAGGTGGGAAGATCAGAGAGAAACGGTTCGGTTCATGAACACCGTAAGCTCACTTTACCTATTTGGTTCCAAGGGTGACTAAGATTTATTGTGCCCTTTCATGCTACCCTAAAGTTCACTTTAACGCATGTAAAAATGCCGGGGGAGACTTCCATTTCCAGTATGACAGAGTAATTGGTCCCAGACCTTTCCTCCTCTCATAAACAGCTGGACGAAATATGCAACTATTTTCAGGTACCAGCTAAGAGATGGGGCAAGAATGTGACCTCTGACAGAAGGAAAGGGTCATCAGGCCACATCTGCTTGGTGCTCTGCCTTAGGGGTATTTTCCTGACCGTAGTACAGTGAGCTGGAGTCCAGGCAGAGAAGGGTGGGAGGCAGAGATGGGGTCCTGGGGAGGAGGGAGTTATACAGAGGGGGGACCACAGAAGTTTGTATAAGGGTTTCCTGAGAGTCTTTAGCCAACGCAGGACGTGTAACTACACAGGGCTTACAAAAGAGTGGCTGTATTAAGGTTAACAGAAACACGAGAGGTCAAGCAACTTAAGGGAAAGACTGGCAGTCTAACCCAGTCCAAACAAAGGGAACTCATTAACACTCTGGGCATGAAACACTAGGAAGGCTTTGCTTTAGGAGTAAAAACATACCCCAGGATAAGGCCTACTGTAGACATACGCTAACAAAGCCTAAAACTAAGCCCGAAGAGAAGCCACAGCAGAAACAGAATTTGGAGGATGAGTCTTGCTAAGGTAAAGGGGCCTGGGGAAAAACCTTGAGACTTCCACAGATCAGCCACGACAAAATATAAAGCTAAGCCTATACAAGAAGATCAATCAGTAACTAAACTGCCTACTAAAACAAAAATCAACACCCTACAAAGCCATTTTTTAAAAATACAGTATCTAAAGTAGGTAAAAACTTTAGATCAGCTATTATAAACATGTCTCAAAAAGTCAAGGACATTGTGTTTAAAAACAACAGAAAAGAATATATGAACAGATGGGAGTCTCAGAAAAGTCAAAACTAGAAAAAGAACCAAATGGGAGGGGGTAAAAATGGAAATTCTAGGACTGAAAGGTTCAATAACTAAAATGAAAAAGTCATTGAATAGACATTTTTTTCAACTTCTTATTTTGTATCAGTATATCCAATTAACAATGCTGTGATAGTTTAAGGTGATGTATACATTGATGCTTTTGAACTGTGGTGTTGGAGAAGACTCTTGAGAGTCCCTCGTACCGCAAGGAGATCCAACCAGTCCATTCTAAGCGAGATCAATCCTGGGTGTTCATTGGAGGGACTGATGCTGAAGCTGAAACTGCAATACTTTGGCCACCTCATGCGACGAGTTGACTCACCGGAAAAGACTCTGATGCTGGGAAAGGTTGGGGGCGGGAGAAGAAGGGGACGATCGAGAATGAGATGGCTGGATGGCATCACCGACTCTGTGGACATGAGTTTGAGTGAGCTCCGGGAGTTGGTGATGGACAGGGAGGCCTGGTGTGCTGTGATTCATGGGGTTGCGGAGAGTCGGACACGACTGAGCGACTGAACTGAACTGAACTGATACATGTATCCAGTCTCCCCCAAACTCCCCTCCCATCCAGGCTGCCACATAACATTGAGTGGAATTGCATGTGCTAGTTGGCTGTCCGTTTCAAACATAGTCACTGAACAGACTTAACAGTGGATTTGAGATAGCAGAAGAGAGAGTCTATGAACTTGACAGATCACTGCCAATTACGAATTAGAGGAATAAAGAGGAAAAAAGAGTTGCAGAAAAATGAACAGAGCATCAGACATTTGTAAGACAGTATCAGTCTAACACATATGTACTAGCAGCCCCAAAAGAAGACCATGAGAATAAAAGCAAAAAAGAGATCTGAAGAAATAATTGTTAAAATTGTATTGTTTGATGAAAACACTACTTTATCATATCCAAAGAGCTCATCAAACTCCCAAGATGATAAATACAAAGAAAATCATATCTATTTTAATCATGGTTGAACTGCTGAAAAATCAAAGATAAAATCATTAAAGGGACCCCAAAACAATATGCTATATACAGGAGAAAAATAATGCAAAGAACACCAACTTCTCATCACAACAATGGGGACCAGGAGATGACAGAACAACACTTTTAAAGGGCTGCTGCTGCTGCTGCTGCTGCTAAGTGCTTCAGTCGTGTCCGACTCTGTGTGACCCCATAGACGGCAGCCCACCAGGCTCCCCGGTCCCTGGGATTCTCCAGGCAAAAACATTGGAGTGGGTTGCCATTTCCTTCTCCAATGTGTGAAAGTGAAAAGTGAAAGTGAAGTCGCTCAGTCCTGTCCGACTAGTAGCGACCCCACGGACTGCAGCCCACCAGGCTCCTCCGTCCGTGGGATTTTCTAGGCAAGAGTACTGGAGTGGCTTGCCATTGCCTTCCCTGTTGTAAAGGACTAGAAGAAGAAAGAAAAATTCCATTCAGAATTCTCTATCCAGTGAAAAATCCTTCAAAAACAAGATAAACATATTTTCAAATAAAATGAAAGCTGACAAATCTCTTCTCAAGCAGATGTGTGCTATAAGAAATTACAAAAAAAAAAAAAGGTTCTTCAGGATGGAGGGAAACAATACCATATGGAAATTTAGTTCTTCAGTAAGGCAAGGAGGATACCAAAAATGATGAATAAGTTATCAAAAAGTAAGTTTATATTTTTTATTTTTCTTAAAGTTTCCTTAAAAGACTCTTTTAAACAAGAATAACATGCAAGTAGTTTTGAATAGAAATAAAAGATATGACAACAAGAGCATGAAAAATGGAGAGGGTGAATAAGAAGAGTTATATTAAATTATATTTGTGAATTGAGAAGACGAAATGGATGTGTTAAGTGAGGGGTTGGATGTGTGAAGTAGGAAGTGAGAAAAGTCAGGGGTAAAATGTGAAGTGATACAATTCTGACTATAAACAGACTTTAAAAAGTTAAGGTTGCATGCTATTAGCCCTAGAATAATCAATGAAAAAAACTTTTAAACATGCATAGCAAAGAAACCAATAGAGTAAATAAAATGAAGTATTAAAAAATAGTCAATTAACCCAAAAGAAGGCATTAGAAGAGAAAAACAAAAACAAAAGGGACAAACAAAAACAATGGCAAAATGGTAGACTTAAACCCACTTACATAAATAATTACACGAACTATTAATGGATTAAACATCCAACGAAAGGGTGGAGATTGTCATAGTATTTTTAAAAAAGCAAGATTCAACTATACACTGTCTATAAGAGATGAATTAAAAATTAAAAGACAAATAGTTTAACAAAATAGAATGAAATTTATAATGATAAAAGGAGAAATTTATCAGAATAAGACACGATTCTTAAATACATATGTACATAATAACAAAGCTTCAAAATTCATAAACGGAAAATGGCAAAACTCAAGAGAAAAACAAAAACATTCACAACTATAACTGGAGATCTTATCATTTCTCTTCATAGTTGATAGAACAAGTAGACAACAAATAAGTAAAGCAACAGGATATGTGAAAGATGCTATCGACCAATTTGGCCTAATTGACATTTATAGAACATTATACCAAATAACTACAGAATCCATGAGTCATTTACCAAGATGGGCCAAAAATCTCAATAAATTTCAAAAGACTGAAATAGTCTTTTTTAAAGACTATGTTCTCTGACCAAAAATCCAGTAATAGTAAATCCAGACAATCTCTAGGTAAATATCTGGAAAATAGAAAATACACTTCTAAATAATCCGTGAGTCCAAGATAAACCACAAGGAATTCAGAAAATACTTAAAGTAAAAACATAACCTATCAAAAATTGAGAGAAATTTACTGCTATATTAGAAAAAGGTTTAAAATCAATGATCTAAGTTTCTACCCTTAAGAAGTTGGGGAAAAAGAAGCAAATTGAACTTAAGTAGAAACCTAAGGAGAAATAATAAAGAGCAGAACTCAATGAAATAGAAAACAGAGTAACAACAGAAAATCAAACAAAACATGCTAGTGGAGGGCAAGAAAGCAGTATTTCATATTCTCCCAGAAACTGGCCTAAAAAGCCATATATATCAAGCCCTGCTGGATCTCCAAAAGCAGTTTCTACTACTCAAAGGTCTATTTAGGCTCATTACAGAGACAGATCGGAACTGGGTCCTGAGCTGGAGACAGAGGTGCTCTTTAACAAGCTCGCAAGTCTTATGCATGTCTCTCTTTCAAGAAGACCTGGAAAACACAGCAATATTTAGCCAGTGATAAGGCTGCTGCTGCTGCTGCTGCTAAGTCGCTTCAGTCGTGTCCGACTCTGTGCGACCCCATAGACGGCAGCCCACCAGGCTCCCCCGTCCCTGGGATTCTCCAGGCAAGAACACTGGAGTGGGTAGTGATAAGGCTAGTTATACCCAAATTCAGAAAATACTTATGTTCTACTCCTCCTCTTAAATAAAAACCTAGAGAATGTTTTTTTGTGTTTGGGGGAGTGGGGTGGTAAAACTAAGTATTTAAAATGGATTAGAGAGCTACTATTTATAAAGAAAGGGGCTTCCCAGGCGGTACGGTGATAAAGAATCTGCCAGAGAATGCCAGAGATGCGGGTTTGATTCTTGGGACCTGAAGATCCCCGGGAGTAGGAAATGGCAACCCACTCCAATATTTTTGCCTGGAGAATTCTATGGACAGAGGAGCCTGACAGGCTATAGTTCATAGGTTTGCAAAGAGTCAGACACGACTGACCCCTGAGCACACACGCACACATGCACACATTTAAAGGAAAACTCTTATGATTGCTTCAAAAGTAAAGAAAAAAAAATCTTAAGCAAAAACTGTACTTGAGTCATTATTTCTATATTTAGATTTTGTATATTTTTTTCTTAAAAAGTGAACCCCCCTTTTAAGTTTCCATTTAAAATTTTAGCTGAGTACTTTCTCAATAGGAAAAATGCCACAGCGGGGTGGAGCAGGGAAAGAGGCCTCACTTTTAAGCATTGGATTTAAAGTGCTGACTTCATTTAGGGTAATGACAACCTCGACTATCATTATGCAGAAACACAACCATCTAGCAGTAGTTTAGGTTACAGTTCTGTGAAAGGAATCTCCATAGCTAGCACCTTTGTTCTAAACCTCAGTGGCCCGATGGCCAAAACTATATATAAACTCAGTCGGTCCTTGGCACTAAGCCATGCTTCCACAAATCCTGGAAGCACACAGCCCCGTGCAGTGTGCACGCCTCTGACCCACAGTGAGACCATCGCGTGTCGCAAACATCTCAGTTTCCCTCAAGCACGCACGGCCGGTGTGGCCACTACATCTTTGTACCCGTACCCCACGCCCTTCACTCTCCTTGCCCACAATCCCTCTCCCCGCCCCTGCCTTTAATACACTAGTCCAGGGTAATCTTTTCAAATCCCTAGGTTTTCAGCTTTTTAAAATCAATTGAACCCTGTTGATGGAACAAATGTCCTACTCTGACCCGTTCCACTACCCTCCCTAAAATAGTTTTGTTCTGTTCCGTTCACTCAGTCGTATCCAACTCTTTGCAAACCCATGGACTGCAGCATGCCAGGCTTCCCTGTCCATCACCAACTCCTGGAATTTTCCCAAACTCATGTCCATTGAGTCGGTGATGCCATCCAACCATCTCATCCTCTGTCGTCCCCTTCTCCTCCGGCCTTCAATCTTTCTCAGCATCAGGGTCTTTTCCAGTGAGTCAGCTCTTTGCATCACGTGGCCAAAGTATTGTTTGTACACCATAAAAATTAAGATGCCTAACTATTCTCTTAGGATGAAAAGGTTAGAAGGACTGCAATAATAACACGCTTAAATGAGCCCTGAAAAAGTGAAGTCAGTGAGTCTTCCATTGATATTACTTTCCCCCAGTAGGGTAACTCCTTGGACAATCTAGGAAAAGCAAGTTGATTTATAGCAAACTTGAAATTATCTAGTCATCATTCTAAAGCAATCCTACCAACCTGGAGGATGACCCAGGACAGGCTTGCTTGGTGCCACTGTCCATGGCGCTTTATTTATAATTAGACTGTGCAGTGTTAATTATGCTGGCTGCCCTGCCAATGTTCTACAGAGACTACAGGGAGAGATCAAAACAATCATTCCCGAATTATGAGTCACTGTACACTCTCCAACTATACACTGCTGCTGCTAAGTCGCTTTAGTCGTGTCCGACTGTGCGACCCCATAGATGGCAGCCCACCAGGCTCCCCCATTCCTGGGCTTCTCCAGGCAAGAACACTGGAGTGGGTTGCCATTTCCTTCTCCAATGAATGAAAGTGAAAAGTGAAAGTGAAGTCGCTCAGTCGTGTCCGACTGTTAGTGACCCCATGGACTGCAGCCCACCAGGCTCCTCCATCCATGGTGTTTTCCAAGCAAGAGTACTGGAGTGGGCTGCCATTGCCTTCTCTGCTACACACTGCTGGAAGCCCTCAAACCTGGAAGGTGGAAGCTATGCACACTACTTGTGCACACATGCTCATCTAGCTCTCACATTTAAGATGAGTTCCAACACCTGTTATATATACTTTCTACACTGCATTTTAATCCTGGCAACTTTTTGCCTACCAAAGGATTAGAGGTTGAGACAGTTTAGAAAATATTCAAGGCCTGGTTTATCCCACAGAGAATAGAATTTCTGCATCAGTAAACTATAACTTAAAATTTTGCTTCACACTTAGATAATTGCTCCAGATAAGATGGGCTCTTATCTCATTCATCTTTGTGTGCCTGCCAGGGCAGAAGCCTGCAATAAACTTGGAATCAAAGTAGAAATACCCAACACATTAAGATGAAGTATTAATTAAAGAAAATTACATTCATTTTCACTCATAAAATCTTTGAGAGCTGAAGCTTGGAATAATACAAGGTTAATATGCTAGCTACGAGGTTAAGAAAGTTCTTCTAACACCTGCTCTGAGGCTGGGTTTAGTACTGTTTCAGTGATTATTAGCTCTGAGTCATTGCAATTCATTTTTACTGGACACTGATTCTTCAGACTACTTTTCCTCTTCTTTCTTCAAAGCCAGCATATAATTTAAATCAATTGTGGTTTAGGAGGCATAAAGTATAGTGAAGCGAAATTGAAGGTTCTAATTCTGACTCCATCACTTGATGAGTGTTGGAATCTCAGTTCCCTCACTGCTAAAATGGGAATAATAACTGCTCTGTCTGCTTTATCATAGGGGTCAAATAAGGTAAGTGGGTCAATAACACTGTGCAAATTATTTAATGCTACACTAATAGTCTATTGCTAATATACTACCTTGGAGAAGGAAATGGCAACCCAGTATTTTTGCCTGGGAAATCGCAAGAACAGAGGAGCCTGACAGGCTACAGTCCAGCTGCTGCTGTTGCTGCTGCTGCTGCGTCACTTCAGTCGTGTCCAACTCTGTGTGACCCCATAGACAGAAGCCCACCAGGGTCCCCCGTCCCTGGGATTCTCCAGGCAAGAACACAGGAGTGAGTTGCCATTTCCTTCTCCAATGTGTGAAAGTGAAAAGTGAAAGTGAAGTCTCTCAGTCGTGTCCGACCCTTAGCGACCCCATGGACTGCAGCCTACCAGGCTCCTCCATCCATGGGATTTTCCTGGCAAGAGTACTGGAGTGGCTTACCATTGCCTTCTCCACTGCTACAGTCCAGGGCGTCGCAAAAAGTCAGACGCAACTTAAGGACTGAACAACAACAATGTATTACCTAACTAGGGCAGGAATTTCAAATACGTCAGCAAATAAATGGATCTTCTACCTTTCAGTCCAGCACACTAGCATTCCTCTTTAAGATCCACCTATATAATTTCCTCCCTCATACCTTTTATTATAAAATATGATGCCTAAATGTCATGACAGTATATATTAGTAAATAAATTCACAAAATAAGAGTCTAGAAACCTCATGCTAATCTCTTGATGTCATTTAGGCTCAGCAGCGGCAATGTCCATGGCAGACTTCAGCCAGTGTGGAACAGGATAACTTTAGATGATTATCTGAATCTAGAGATTTTAATACATAGGTTTTACATTTTAAGTCACCTAGCTCCTAAAACATTTGCCAAATAGCTGCCTTGATTGTAAAGACACTACAACTCTTCCCAAAGTATCCTTAGGGATTAAGTGTATCTAAAGACCACACTCATTTGCTATAATTGCACTTATACAATAAAACTCAGATATCCAATGACCGTTACAATTTCTAAGAAGGCAACTTAAACTTATATAATGCTCAACATTTTCTGGCTGAAATAACCTAAAAGGCAGCATATAACATAGACAATGATTTTACTTTATAAACTAAAACATTCCGCTGATAAATTTTCTACCATTTTCAAATTCTACACTGCATATATTTACCGAGTCTAATCACAGCTGCTATTTTCTGTGCAGTTGAGTGGTCCAATGAGCAAAAATCAACATTTCAGTGCCAGAGGGAAGGGAGCAAAGAGGAACTACTTGCTAGTTTCGCTGCAGCTATGAAGCATATTATTTTAAATATCTATCAAGGAGAACATTTAAGAGGAAAAGGAGACATTCCGCCAGAGAATGCCAATGACCCAGGAGAGTAGCAAACAGACACAGCACATAAAGAATCCCACCATGAGCTGCTGCAGACAGAGAATTTAATGCAAACGATCAACAAGAGGAACAAATAAACACCTGTAGTTCAACACAAGAATTGTAAAACAAGAATTAGGACTTCCCTGGTGGTCCAGGGGTTAAGAATTTGCCTTTTGATGTAAGGGACACAGGTTCGATCCCTGGTTTGGCAAGATCCCACATGCCACTGGGCAACTAAGCCCGCACACAACGGAAGATGTGTGTCGCAATTAAGACGTGACACAGCCAAATAAATAAATATTTTTTTACAAAAAGCAAGAATTAAAAAATCAGGGAGGAG
Source organism: Moschus berezovskii (assembly GCF_049115385.1). Lineage (NCBI taxonomy): Eukaryota > Metazoa > Chordata > Mammalia > Artiodactyla > Moschidae > Moschus > Moschus berezovskii. Next base: position 14,200,456 of record NC_142467.1, read on the forward strand.
TCATTTCCTTAAGGAAAGAAGGGGCATTTTGTACATCAACAAACAAGGTGGATGGTCCCTTAACCTAGGCCCACTTAACAAAACTCCCAATTAAGCAACATTCTCATTCTCTCTGCAACATTTTCTAACGCCATTGCTCACTGTCTCCAACTAAAGGGCTACTTTCTACAAGGTTCAGGCACGTATGCCCCAAACCAAAGCAGCTGCATTCTTACCAAGAATTAATGTCTGTTCACAAATCAGTTTATGCTAGTTAACATTATGGTTATGGAATAATTATTAAATGAAAAAAAAATTTTTTAATTATTTCTATGAAAACTGACTTATCCATCAGGAAGACCCTAAAGGTGACTCCCAAATAACACTGCTACCAAATTAAATATTAGCGGGGAAAACAAAAAAGACTGGGGGCGCGGTGGCCTCCTAGAAAAACGTTTACACCCAGGCTGCAAAGTTTTACCGTTCTCAAACCATTCGGAAAAACAAAGAAAGAACCTGGCAATGACAGATGCAGCATGGGCAGCACAGAGTATGGAAGAAGACAGCAGCAGAACTCTCATCAGTGGCCCCAGAGGCAAAATAAGAGCTTTAGCCAGTAAGACATTAGTAGCAACTAAGTTTACACACTTTGACTGAAATGCTAAAGGAATGTGAAGTTTTCTTTATTTCCATTTTTAACAAGGTTTTAAAAAGTATGCATGTTTGAGATCGTGTTAAAGGCAATTGGTATAAGTCTAAGTAAGGCTCACACCTAAGAATTCATCTTGGCAGTCAAGAGCACACACACATTTCCCCAAACACAAACCATAACATATGCATTTACTTGTGAATGTCTAAAGAACAATTTACCTGTAAGGCTTAAGAACCTACCTCTGCAATGCTAATACTTACTCATGACCAGGTAATTTTAAAAATCATGTCTCATCAATCCATGTCAAAAGCCTAAAATACATTCTTTGAACAAATAACTCCACAAGAGGAATCTCTCCTAAGAGTCACTGCACAGACACATCTGTAGAGTGTTTACAGCAGCCTTGTTCACACAGTAAGAAAAAAAAACAACTTACACATGTAACATCAAGGGATAGGTATATTCACATCCAGCAAAATATTATGCATATATAAAAATTATTTACATCTAGTTTATATACAAAAAGCTGTTCAAGATATAGTATTAAGAGGCAGGTTACGGAAATTGAAACAAACAGTCATCTTGCTGGATACACTGTAAATAAAAAAAAAACTGACAGAACAGGCCTTCAGATAGTTAGATCTTTTTAGAAAAAGGTTTTATGAGTTCCAATTCTTGCATCTTCTCATACCTAAAAAAACACTGACGTCATTAATGGTGAAATCTGCTTTGGCTATTAAAAAAAATTTTTTTTTAATATTTTTACAATTAAAAGTCAAAATAGAGTAGCTATGGTTCAGACATCCTGGGAAATAACTATTTCCCAGATATCCTGAAAAATGATATTATGGGTGTGATTTCAGATTAGACGCTGTGACCTAATGTAGAACTTAATGCTCCTGTAATGCATTTTTGCTTCTGAACTTTGCTTGCTGCTCATAAAACCAAAGTTACTCCATTTTAAGATAAGGTTGTTTTTAAGTAAAGATTTCTAAAATTGTTTTTGAAAAATAAAAAAATAAAAATAATAAATAAAATAAAATGAATAACCAACAAGGATCTACCTTATAAAAAAAAATAAAAAAAAAGCAGAGACATTACTTTGCCAACAAAGGTCCGTCTAATCAAGGCTATGGTTTTTCCAGTGGTCATGTATGGATGTGAGAGTTGGACTGTGAAGAAGGCTGATTGCCGAAGAATTGATGCTTTTGAACTGTGGTGCTGGAGAAGACTCTTGAGAGTCCCTTGGACTGCAAGGAGATCCAACCAGTCCATTCTGGGGGAAATCAATCCTGGGTGTTCATTGGAAGGACTGATGCTAAAGCTGAAACTCCAGTACTTTGGCCACCTCATGCGAAGAGTTGACTCACTGGAAAAGACTCTGATGCTGGGGAAGGATTGGGGCAGGAGGAGAAAGGGACGACAGAGAATGAGATGGCTGGATGGCATCACCGACTCGATGGACATGAGTTTGAGTGAACTCCGGGAGTTGGTGATGGACAGGGAGGCCTGGCGTGCTGTGATTCATGGGATCGCGGAGAGTCGGACACAACTGAGCGACTGAACTGAACTGAGTGTCTGATATGGAAAGTTCTCCTAATTAGTTCTCCAGGATTGGCCTGACTCTTCTTACGGCCTTTATTTTTTCATATACATTTACATCAGCTTATGAAGTTGTGTGGACTGTTGGGTTTTTGATTGGAATTATACTGAATCTCTAAATCTATTTGGGAAGAATGTAATTTTATGACATTGAATTTTCTTATCCTACAATAAAGTATATCTTCAGATTTAAAAAAAATATTACTGGTTATTTCTGGAAGGTGGAATTAAAGGTAAGTTGGATGTTTTTATATTTATGCTTTCTATGTTTTATATGTAAAAAAAAAAAAAAAACCAGGAAAATCCTTCCAACATGTACAGATCATGTTATAACCAGTCAAGATCTAACAGTGATAAATTAATGAAAATTATCAACAGTTGCGGTGTCTTAGAAATGGCCCTAGATAGTGAAATCAAGAAACCTGGAGAGCAGGATAAAATTTGCTATTAATCTCTCATGGGACCTCCTGTTAGGAATTGGAGACTATCTCCAATCCATACTGGCCTTGTAACTTGTTTTAAGCAATGGAATGCAGTAGAAGCAACACTATAAAATTTCCAATCCTAGGTTTTAAGAGGTATTACAGCGTTCACCATTTCTCTTCTGCTGACCTGGAGAGTCATGTGAGAAATCTGAGCTAGCCTACTTGTGGATGAGGAACCAAATAAAAAAAAAAAAAAAACCCAGCAAACAGACAGCACTCACTGCCAGATATGGGAGCAAAGCCATCCTAAATCTTCCAGCTCCCTCCCAATCAAGCTACCAGATGACAGCTGCTACAAGTGACCTCGAGCAAGAACGGTGGAAGAAACATCCAGCTGAGCCCAGAACAAACTGCTGACCTACAAAATCATAAGCCAATATACGGCTGCCGTTTTAAGCCATTAAGTTCTGTGATTTATTATGTAGCAATAGCTGACTAACTCACCCATCATCCACACAGTATACCATTAATGTTTGGGATGTACTCTTCTTACAGACTAATTTATCCTCCTAAAACAAAAGATTATACTGTACATACTAGTTCTGTGATTCTCTGACATCTTTGAAATGGAATCATACGCAGGGTCTCTTGGTTATTTTCGATTTCAACTCAGACACATAGGTAAAGAATGGAACACTTGGTATACTCAGGAATTCTTTATACAAAAATCCTGTGTGCAGCTGTGGGCTTTCCCTCCAAAGACCAAGGACCTGGATGCAGTTGACTTGAGGGAGGTTCTCGCTCCTTCATCAGTGGGTGTGAGGATGTTTTGCCTCACAGGTGTCCCAGAGCAAGCCCAGAAGAGATATTGAAAAAAGTAAAACCAAGTGCATAACCTCCACCCACCATTTTAACACCTCCACCAATAATGATGGTGATAAAAGTCAATATTCACTGAGGGGTTTAGCACATGCTAGTAACGGGCTGGAAACAGCTGAGAAGTTAAGAATGTGTCTGGAACCAGACTGCCTTGTCACTTCCTGTGTAACCTTGAGCAGGTTACTTTGTCTTTCCAAGCGCAGTTTGCTCATCTGTAAAATGGAGATAAAACAGTATGTATCTATTGAGGTCTGAGAATAAATGAGATACATGTAAATATTTAGAACAGAGCCTAGCACACAGCAAGTGCTCAGTAATTGGTAGTTTTCTGTATTAAGTAATCAACATTTTACAGGTGTCATCTTATTTAATTTAATCCCCACAACATTCTATGGATGAAGAAGTAAGAGGCAGGGAGGTGAAAGAACTTGCTTGAAAGTGGCACAACCGAGTTTCAAACGCACATTTTTCTCAACTGCAGTAGCTAAACCCTTCAGCACCGTGCAGCATAACTTAAACTAGCCCCTTGTGCAGGAATAGGCCCTGTATCTTCACAGCCTCTGATCACAGTCACCTCTAGATGACAGCTGAAGAACTGAGGTTCAGGATGGTCTCAGAGAGGAACACAATTACCACAACGTGTCAGACTCGTGCTGCGGTTCCCACAGTTCTCTAAACCATTACTTAGTAGGTATTCCGAAAAAAACACTGTTTGATCTTGTCCAACTACAGCCACTGTGTTACTATTCCATCACGGGCAGTAAGGTGGACTCCCTCCTCCCCCCTGCTCATTATGATTATGAAGTTATCCAAATACAATACAGTGTCCGATCATTTTACTGAAACTTTATTGATTGCTATTTTAGAAAAGCAGAAGCTTTTATGCTGTTCAGTCGCTAAGCCGTGTCTGACTCTTTGCGACGCCCTGGGCTGCAGAGCGCCAGGCTCCCCTGTCTTTCACCATCTCCCAGAGTTTGCTCAAATTCATGTCCGCTGAGTCAGTGATGCTTTCTATCCATCTCGTCCTCTGCCACCCTCTGCTCCTTTTGCCTTCAGTCTTTCCCAGCACCACGGTCTTTTCTGATGAGTCGGCTCTTCGCACAAGGTGGCCAAAGTATTGGAGCTTCAGCCTCAGCATCAGTCCTTCCAATGAATAATCAAGGTTGAGTTCCTTTAGGATGGACTGGTTTGATCTCCTTGCAGTCCAATGGACTCTTCAGTGTTCTCCAACACCACATTTCCAAAGCATCAATTCTGTGGCTCTCAGCCTTCTTTATGATCCAACTCTCACATCTGTACATGACTACTAGAAAACCATAGCTTTGATTATACAGACTTTTGTCAGCAAAGCGATGTCTCTGCTTTTTAATACACTGTCCAGGTTTGTCATAGCTTTTCTTCCAAGGAGCAAGCGGCTTTTAATTTCATGGCTGCAGTCACTGTCCGCAGTGCTTTTGGAGCCAAGAAAATAAAAACTGCCACTGCTTTCACTTTGTCCTCTCCTATTTACCATGAAGTGATGCTTTTTAGAGACCCTTTAAACCTATTATGTTTTACAGAGAAAATAATGAACTTTTGTCCAGTCAGCTGGCTAGTAAAAACGACTGGAACCAAGAAGATTTCTTTTTTTTTTTTTAATTTTTAAACTTTAACTTCTCTACAGGAAGATGGAAGTGAAGCAATAAGTGAGTTTAACCCACAGAACTGCTCAGCTAAGTTTAGTTCTACCCAGATTCAGCTGGGTGATTTTGAAAACAACCACGTTCTCAGACTTAGAGGAAATGGTTAAGCAACCTCTGAGAAATCATTTGTTCTTGCACTGTGGTACATATTTTGTGTGTGTGTGTGTGAGTCCTTTTTAGGTAATAGAACATCCTAACATTGTCCAAGCACTCATCAACTAAAAAAGTCTACAAGATGCTGCTGCTGCTGCTAAGTCACTTCAGTCGCGTCCGACTCTGTGTGACCCCATAGACGGAAGCCCACCAGGCTCCCCCGTCCCTGGGATTCTCCAGGCAAGAACATCTAGATATCCTTTTCTTCCTTTAAAAAGCACAAAGAGAACGTGTTTCTTAAAAATAAGTTTTTACATTTTACAATAAAATGAATTCTCAATACTCTAAGCCCAAAGAGGAATATAAAAGTCACTGAGAGAAAGAGACAAGCTGACAGTTTAAGACTGAGCCACATGGCTTCATCCTGATCTCAGACCAAACAGAGACCAGATACAACTGAAAAATTACATTTTTAGAGAAATTTCTCATGTCATAATTGTAGCTGATTTTTTGAAAAAATATATCTGCTATTTCTTTTTTCCTCTGTAGTACTAGTTGAATCCTGGTACAGTAAAACATGATAACTAGGGATGAGACAATCTATAATTACTAGCACACACTTTTTCTGGCTAAGTGATGAAACATTACTAAAATTTTTTAAAAATTTTTGATGCAAATATTTCTAGTACATTTTGCTACTTTCTTGTCCTCTTAAAAAGACCAGACAGAACATATGGTCATTCTTGGGGAAAAATGACTGCACTGAAGCTTGATGGGAAATAGAACTCAGTGTCCTGGATGATAAAAGTACCTTTATAGGAAATGATACCCACATACCTCATCATTTGGCCAATTTGCTCAAAAATGCATTTCAATTAACAACAGTTTACAACAAATCATACTCTATTGGGTATTTTTTAAACTTATATTTTAGTTTTATTCATTGAACCAAGTTTCACTGCAGCTGTTTACGCCAGCTATTTTTTAGGGGATTAAAAGCTCAGCTGAAGGTCAATATTCATTATGATTCTCATTATCAGACAGTAAACATTTCTTAAAGGTAAACAGAAGTCATTCAATCTGAAACAGAGAGAGATGAAGAAGAATTGAGAAAAAAAGTGAGGAGTGCCTCAAAGGCACAAAAGAACTAACAACATGTCTGTCACTGGAGTCCTGGAATTCCTGGGGGGCGGGGGGAAATACCTGGGCAAAACAATTATCCAAAGAAACCATAGCCCAAAACTTTGTAAATTTGGTGAAAGACACAAATTTACAGATTCAAGAAGTTCAATGAACATAAAAAAATATTTAGTCTAAAGAAAACCAAGCGAAGAAACAAACTGCTAGAAGCAAGTGAAGAAAAACTCCAAACTAGCTGAAAAATAAAAAGCTACATATTACACACAGAGTAACAACAATTCACATACAACGTATTTCTTAACAAAGAAGACCAGAAAATGATAGTCTTCAGTGTTTTTATATACATGGAACCTTTACATATGTTTGTGCAATATATATGATACATGTTACATACATTACACAAATATATCTATATCTTTGCATAGATCAGTATCCAAAAGACATAAAGAACTCTTACAATTCAAAATAGTGGGCAAAAGATCTGAACAGTCACTTCACAAAAGATGATGAACTAATGGCCAAAACAAAAACAAAAAACACGCAAACATGCTCAACTACATGCCATCAGTAGTCACCAGGGAAGGCCAATTAAAACCACAGATAAATCATTACATACTGATCGGATTTGCTAAAGTAAAAAGGTTAATCACACTAAATTTTGGCAAGGATGTGAAGAATAAGCATTATCATACACTGCTGATGGAAATGTGAAGTGGCAAAACCAGCTTGGAAAATAGTTGGCAGTTTCTTAAAAAGTTGAAACATACAGCAACCAAACGACCCAACCAATCAAATCCTAAGTATTTACCCAAGAGAAACAACAAATGTCTACATAAAGACTTGTACTTCAGTAATCAAGGGAGACTTATATTAACCCCGAACTGGAAACAAATGTCCATTAAGACCTGAATGGATAAATAAGTTATAATATATTCATAAAATGGAATAAAAAATGAATAAAAATAGGCAAAAATAAATAAAAGGGAACTACTGATATTACTTGGATGAGTCTCAAAATAATTATGCTGAGTGAAAGAACTCAGGCTAAAACAACAGTGCATGATTTCATTTATGTAAAATCTGTATAATTCAATTTATACAAAATTCTAGAAAATATAAATTAATCTATAATGAGAGAAAACAGATCAGTGGTTGCCTAAGAAGGAAGGGAGTATTTTGTTTGGCTTTGACTCTAAGTTTAAAAAATATAACAGCAAGTATCAGGAACATGCACCATTACAGTACTCTGATTTTAACTATACAAAGACCAATCTGAGAGGCTACTCACTGAGCAATCACTGCACACTCCCATGACACACTCTAAGCCTTTTTTCCACAATTATTTCTTGCCCACTTACCTGTGAAAAACTATTCCTGACACTATAAATACCAACACAGTGACGGGCTAAATTCTCTATAATGTTAGTATTACTTTGAATGAGTAGGCGAGGGATCTTTCACAGAACTAACTAGTTCAGTTGGCTTAACATGTACATGCCAGGGTGTACATGTTTACATCTCATCACAGTTCACTACATGTCTTATTTGTGGAGTAGGGCAAGAGAAGGCAGTTTCTCCCCCCCCAACCCACAGGTTTTATTAAGAAATAATTGGCATACATCACTGTATAAATTTAAGGTGTACAGTATGATGTTTTTATTTACACATATTGTGAAATGATTACCACAATAGGTTCAGTTAACATCCATCATCTCATGTAGATATAATTAAAAAAAAAAAAAAACAATTTCTCGTGATGAGAACTCATAGGATCTACTCTCTCAGCAACTTTCCAAATGTCATACAGCAGTCTTAACTATAGTCATCACGTTGCACATTACATCCACAGTACTTATTTACCTTATCAATGGGAGTTTGTATCTTTTGTCCGCTTTCTCCAACTTCCCCTCCCCAAAACCCCCAACTCTGATAACCACAAAGCTGGTCTCTTTGAGTTTGATGTGTGTTTGTGCACGGGGTTTTTTGTTTGTTTTTTTAAGATTCCATATATAAGTGAGATCATACAAAATATGTCTTTCTGTGACTTCTTTCACTTAGCCTATAGGTCCATTCATGTTGTTGCAAATTGCAGGATGTCCTCTTTTTATGGCTGAACAATATTCCATTGTGTGTGTGTGTATACACACATACATATAGGTACATATATTATATACATATATACATACATATGTGTGCGCACACACACACACACACACACACTCCACAACTTCTTTATCCATTCATCCACAGAAGAACATTTAGGTTGTTTTCATATATACATATATACATACATATGTGCACACACACACACACACACACACACACTCCACAACTTCTTTATCCATTCATCCACAGAAAAACATTCAGGTTGTTTTCATGTCTTCACAATTATAAATAATGCTGCTATGAACATAGGGGTGCAGATAATTTTTGAAGGGCAAGACAGTTTAAGTAGATCAATCCCAGTCATTCACAGCCCCAAAGAACCCAGAGGGAAAAAGAGAGTTGATTCTAGTTCTCTTAAAGGTCTAGATCATTTTATGGCAGGACAGGCATGGGACAAAGGATTTTCTATTATTCAATAGATCAGCACAAGTAGAAAAAAAAAATAATTGAACTTATAAACTTATAGGCCTTTAATTCATCAAAATTAAAATAAGTCTAAGAATTCACCAAAGGACTGAGAAGATAAATGATATGCCCATATTATTTTATGTTGGAGGCAGACGGTTTTGGGAAAGAGACAGCTTGTTAAAACCCCGAGTGCCCATCAACATACAACCAGTTTGAGAACATGTGGTGGATAAACACACACACACATATATATTACTTAGTCATAAAAAAGAATGAAATATTGCCATTTGCAGCAACATGCGTGGATGTGAAGAACATCATACTTAGTGAAGTCAGACAGAGAAAGGCAAGTATTACATATCATTTACATGTGGAATCTAAAAAACAATAAAATGAATCTATTTACAAATTGGAAACAGACTCACAGACACAGGAGACAAATTTATGATTACTGAAAAGGAAAAGGGAGGATGGGGAGAGGGATGAATTAGGAGTATGGGATTAAGAGACACACATGACTACATAATACAGATAAACTCCAGGGTTTACTGCATGGCACAGGGAATGATACTTGGTATCTTATAATAGCCTATAATAGAAAATCCCAATCCTTCCCAGCATCAGAGTCTTTCCCAATGAGTCAATATGAGTTTGAGTGAACTCCGGGAGTTGGTAATGGACAGGGAGGCCTGGCATGCTGTGATTCATGGGGTTGCAAAGAGTCGGACATGACTGAGTGACTGAACTGAACTGAATAGAAAATCAGAAATGTGTATATATATGTGTGTGTATGTATACATATTAAAAGATGCCTGCTCCTTGGAGGGAAAGTTATGACCAACCTAGACAGCATATTAAAAAGCAGAGACATTACTTTGCCAACCAAGGTACATCTAGTCAAGGCTATGGTTTTTCCAGTGGTCATGTATGGATGTGAGAGTTGGACTATAAAGAAAGCTAAGTGCAGAAGAATTGATGCTTTTGAACTGTGGTGTTGGAGAAGACTCTTGAGAGTCCCTTGGACAGCAAGGAGATCCAACCAGTCCATCTTAAAGGAAATCAGTCCTGAATATTCATTAGAAGGACTGATGCTGAAGCTGAAACTCCAATACTTTGGCCACCTGATGCAAAGAACTGACTCACTGGAAAAGACCCTGATGCTGGGAAAGATTGAAGGTGGGAGGAGAAGGGGACAACAGAGGATGAGATGGTTGGATGGCATCATTGACTCAATGGACATGGGCTTGGGTGGACTCCGGGAGTTGGTGATGGACAGGGAGGCCTGGCGTGCTGCAGTCTATGGGGTCACAAAGAGTTGGACATTACAGAGTGACTGAACTGAACTGAATTGATGTATACATATATAACAAAAATCACTTTGCTGCATACAATATTGTAAATCAACTATACTTCAATAAATAGATAGGTCTGATAGGAACTAATACATGTAAAATGACTGCTGCAAGTAGAACATCACAGTTTGGCAACCATCAAAAAATAATGATAAAGTCGTTCTTATTTTTCAACAATAAAGAAGAAAACACTTCAGGTATACACAAAAAACAGATTTAAAAACCAATGATTATTTTTAAAGCTAATTTAAGAATTTTAAATAATTCTGTATCTTCCCGAGCTTACAACCATCCAGAGATGAAATAAATGACTGTAGAATATTCAGATAACAAAGGCATCTGATGTGTGTTTTGTTGGATATGCCTGGCTAGGCCATTTCCTTCTCCTGTGACCTAGATCTTCCTTCAGAAACTCACTGCCAAATTCCAACAGCTCCACTTTCTACCTTCTGTAAAAGGTATTCCTAAGGTACTCCTCTCCAGTCTCTACAGAAGACAGGTTTAACGTGTAGAGTAACAGTTCTCAAGATGCGGTACAGGTACCGCTGGGAATTTCTGATACTTTCTCAGCAGGTCTTCAAGGGCAAAACTATTTTCATAATCAAATGTTATTTCCGTTTTCACACGCATTCTCTCATGAGTGTACCGTGGAGATTTCCCTAGCCTATATGACACCTTATATAACACACTGAACACAGAAGCAAATCTAAAAATCCCGTTGTATTCTATTATGGCAGACATTAAAAAAATTTTGCAACAATGCAAAATAATGCTTCTCACTAATATTTCTGTTTTGGAAAATTAAAAATGTTGTTTATGTTAATATGTAAAAGGTTTTCATTGTCATTATGAAATATATTAATATATTTTTTTAAATCTTTCAGCGTTAATCTCTAACACAGTGAGTATTGAGAGACATGATCCACATAAACAAAAGCTCTTAGGGGTCCACAATAATTTTTTAAAGTATAAAAGGGGTCCTAGACTAAAAAGTTTAAGAAGAGCAACACTGCCTTCAAAGATAAAGAAAAAAATCCCCAAACTCTTCAGACATCTTGCATCTTCAAGCATGCAAGTCTCAGTATACTGCTGGAGAAAGCACACGGAGTAAACACACAAAGTAAGGAAAGTAAGTACAGAAGGTGTGAATCACTCCAAAGGAGGGCAGGAAGGGACATGGGGCTTTAGACCAGCTTGGATTCCTGGATCCAAAAAAAAAAAAAATCTTGAACTTAACATATGCTCATATGAGCTACATACGCTCATCTGAGCATCCTCAGGCAGGAATGTAGCCTTTAATCATTTGTCCCTGTGAAAAACCACAGTCTCCTTCACCTGATGGTGTACAAGATTATCCAAAGCGAAGGCGGCCCGTGATGGACTGAGCGGTTCCTCCCCTAGTCCCCAGCTTCATATACTGGAGCACGGATCCGCAATGAGATGTGTTGGGAGATAGGGCCTTTAAGGAGGTAATTAAAGTGAAATGAGGTCACAGGAGCAGGGCTGAAAGAACTGGCGTTCTTATAAGGGGAAGACACAGAGCTCTCTCTGTACGTGCAGAAGAAAGGCCACGCGAGGACACAGCAAGGAGGCCGCCATCCGCAAGCCAGGAAGAGCCTCTCACCAGAAACCAACCACGCCAGCACCTTCCTCTTGAACTCCTAACCTTCACACTCTCAGAAAATTTCTGCTAAGCTACCCAGCCTGTGGGATTTAAGATACCCCGTCTGTAGTACCCTGCCTATATACTCTGTTTCCATATAAGCACTCCATAAATATACCTAGTAAGAGGGTGAAAACGGGAGATTTGTTTTAAGGGGGAAGGAGACACTGCATAGATATCCACACAGCTGACACACCATAATTGATGCTATGTGGCCACTAAAGGAAATGCTGAAATGCTGATCTTCTCAAGATGTCGTCTACTTTTTTTTTTCCTTTTTTTCCTTTGATCAGTGTCAGGACAGAAACATCCACATTGTTTTTCTATTGGTTAGTGTCAGTTCTAAAATTCATGCTTTCATAGCTCAGTTCATACCCTAACTAACTCATACTGTTAGCTATTATGTCAAGAGAGCCCCACCTCTCAATGGCTCTAAGATTGACAGCTGTGACATGGTTTCACCTCCTTCACTCTTTCCATGAGGGTCACAGGAAGGCTTATGCAAGACCCGTTCATGCCTCTTACCAATTCCAGGAAATTCCTTTTTTTTTTTTAAGTCAAATCTAACTGGCTTGGGAATTGCTTCAGTGGCTCTCTAACGAAGGGCAAAATACCCCAGTGGCAGGTCGGTCAGCAGGCCCTACAGCCCTGCAGGAAAAGAAACTGATTTAACTGAACCACTGTGGTCTCCAATCCACAGCCGCTCTCCGGCTGTGAGAAAGGTCCAGCAGATGAAAGGATGAGGGAGGAAACTGTTGGATCAGTCTTAAATTTTGATTTTGAAAATGCTTCAGAGTAAGAGACTCCCTGCCTCCCAGCATCATCCTTCCTCAAACACAGAGACCATCTCTTAATTGGCACTCTCTTCCCTGAACAAAGCACAGTCAATGCTGAAACATAGCAAGTGCTCAGAATGCATTTCAGTGGGAAGGGAAGCTGAATGAACACTGATAAGAATATTCCCCAAAAAAGTGACTTGAAATTACTCTGTTATGAGATATTTATAGAAAAAGGAGAGGCACTGAAATTCAACTTTACTTGAAAAAAAAATTTAAAACCCTCTAAGTTAAAAGAGCAAAGGGATAACCCAGAGGGACAGAGTGGGGCGGGAGGTGGAAGGGGGGTTAGGGATGGGGGGACAACACATGTATATCTATGGCCAATTCATGACGTATGGCAAAAACCATCAAAAGTATTGTATGGTAATTATCCTGCAATTAAAATAATTTTTAAAAAAAGAGCACAAAGCAAAGTTCTTATAAATGTTTTAGAGGTTGTCTGATGTAATATTAGTTTCAGATTAACATTTACTGAACTAATACATATGAAACACCGTATTAGGTGCAAATTCTAGTAGGAACCAAACACAAGCAAACTGTGTTTTTATCTGTTAAATGTAACTGATGGTTCCTGGCTGAACAAGCATGTACATTCTTTACACAGAATTTGTGAAATGTAGTTTGAACCATTGAGAAAACGAATCCTAAACAAGAGGTACTTCTACTTTCATAAGATACCTTATGCTTCTTTTGAGCATCCCTGAGAATAAATGTGGACTCCTGTAACTTACTCCTGTGGGAAAACGTTATCTTTTTAACCCTGAGGCATCCCAGGGGCAATTACAGCCCACAAGGAGGAATGCCTCCACACTGTTCCCATGCAGTCCACTCACGTGGCCACCACACACTCTAAGTATCATTCCTTACATCCTTCACCTTGCTGTTTGATGAAAACCACTACCTTATATGTTTCAGAAGTTCAAAATACTGTCTTTACGAGAAAAAACAAATAAAAGACAGATCTAGGGATTCCTGGCAGGGATGAAGTAGGGAGGTAACTGCCATAATCCAAGATAGATTCTCAGAGCCAAAAGCTGTTGCCAAGTTACATTTAGCTAGCAAAAAATAACAGTAAAATAAGTGTCACAGTCACTAGCAGAAATACAAATTCACTAGTAAAACCAGCTTTTTAGTTCGCTTCCTGTGAGGATACATAACAACACAGGTATGAACTTAAATACCTATTGAATTACAGACAGCTTTGTTTGCATTCCTGGCGTCTGTGATACATACAGGCCTCTTTGTCAGTCAATGAAGTTCCCTTATCCTATATTCTAAAGATAACACTACCCCTTTCGGTCTTTAATTCCTCACCATTTCAACTCCCACCTAATAGACTAAAATATACATATATATGTATAAAACACCTAAGACTGAAACAAGTTCTACTTGTACGAATAATGAGGTGTGATGTGTAACATGTGCCTGCAGGAACCGGAAAAACACACCTAAGCCAGAATTAAACGGGATGCAGAAATGAACAGGTCTTCTACTCTTAGACAACACTTCCCCGAAAATGTCACAAATGCATAATAATTATTAATAAATATGAATTGAAAAGGATCCTCTCCTATAGTAGCCCCAAGCCTTTAATGTTACTAAAACAAGATGTAAGACATACATGTTCCCCAATTTTCAAAATCTCACTATGGCTGGAATGTGCCAAGTGAAAGTCGCTCAGTCTTGTCCGACTCTGCAACCCCATGGACTGTGTAGTCCATGGAATTCTCCAGAACAGAATACTGGAGTGGGTAGCCTTTCCTTTCTCCAGGGGATCTTCCCTACCAAGGGGTCGAACCCAGGTCTCCCGCATTGCAGGCGGATTCTTTACCAGCTGAGCCACCAGGGAAGCCCAGAATACACCAAACCACCCCTCATATCTTAAACTTCAGTGAATATGAGAAAACGTTTTGAGTTACTGTACATATGTTAGTGTTTTATCTAAAGATATTAAGACCTCTAGGTAACATCCTTAGATAAGACCCACAGAGCTAGTGAGTGAGGAGCCAGGGCTTAAAAGGAGCGGTCACAGTAGTCATATAAAGTGAGGTCGATTCACGGAGAGATCTCTAAAATGAAAAAATAAAAGTACAAAACCAATGTATCTAAGGAAAGTGGTGTGGAACGGGACCTGGCCTTCTCAAAGTCTGAAAGGTTTTGAAGGGAGTGTCCTGATTTGTGCATCTATATACCTTTAAAAAAAAT
Source organism: Moschus berezovskii (assembly GCF_049115385.1). Classification (NCBI taxonomy): domain Eukaryota; kingdom Metazoa; phylum Chordata; class Mammalia; order Artiodactyla; family Moschidae; genus Moschus; species Moschus berezovskii. Next base: position 14,215,541 of record NC_142467.1, read on the forward strand.
TTAACTCTGCTAGAATATAAGCTCCTCAAGGGCAGAGACCATTCTGCATTCATAGTTGTACTCCAGCTTTAAGGATAAAGCTTGGAACAAGTAAGCGTACGGTGAAGGTATTTATTTGAAGATGGTTATCTTTTTAGAAAGAGAGAAGTAGGGACGTGTCAAACACTAATTTTAAAAACGCATGTTAATTGAGGCAGTTTAAAACAGTCTGCAAGAAAATCAGTCCTCAAACATTCACAGTCTTCTCTGACCCGCTCCTGACTCCCAAGCAGAAGAACACAGCAAGGAGACATGGAAAACTAATTTTGGTTTGCTATATTTTTAGTCTTGGGTGACAAAAATAAGAGATGAAGAGAAACTGTTAGCATGATGCAAACAGGAAAAAATCCAAAACGGAAAAAAAAAAAAAGGAAAATAACAACAAAAAAAGAGAAGACAATAATTAAGTAGGTTTGAACCCCATCACTACCTGGTTTCAATAAAACAGATTTAAGCTCCGAGCACTCATCTTCTACAAAGTTTTTGTACTATATATTTCTGCATTTATTTTCTCTGGTTGCTATCCATTAATATAGAACCAAGAGAAAACAAAAAATTTATAATAATTTACAAGGTTATAATAATAACCATTTAGTTCTACTGAAAAGCCAGCACTCAAAAATGTTTGTCAATTCCACATTGGAAATAATCTAGTTAAACAACTCTGGCTAGAGGACACCAAAAAGCATCAAGTTATCAGTGCAACATCATATTCCACGGACTTAAAACACAGACAGTTCAGCATATGAAGAGTATTTAGTTCCTTTATCCTTCCATTTATTATTATGACAATGATCAGATTCACATGAAGATATGCCATTTTGCTCACTTAAAAGTTAACCAATATCCTTGTGGGGGAAAATATTATTTTAGTTTAACTTTCAATTTTATTTTCTTTTTCTAGGCTACCTTATTTTATCCTAATATTTATATTTGTATCAAACTTGTTCCCCAATCAAACATAATCTTTATTTTACAAAATATTTCTAAAAATCTTTCTTCATAACAAAGGTCCCACAGTCCTTGACAATCCTCAGGGTACCTCTTTGAGAGATTTAGCTATAAAAAGTAATTGAAAATGTCAATGATGACTAAATATTTATGCTTATTAATCTCTCAGGCAAAGTTACAAACCTTATAAGATCTAAAGTTAAAAAGCTTGTTTTTAATTTCAACTACCTAAATATTGTTTCAAAAAATATTAACTGCATAATTCCTTATTTTAAAAATGGCATTAGACATAAGAAACACCTCTGAGCGATTTAACAGAGAATGCATATCACTGCATGAGATCTGCAGAAGAAATTTATAAGAACTATAATGTTCTTATAAACATGGCCTATGAGTTAGAGAATATCTCACTTGGTGAATAAGTCTGCTAGACTTGATCTCAGATGGATCCGAACTAATACTTATTTTGCTTATATTTCTCCGAAATATTTTTCCATCAGACTGATAAAACACAAGGTAAATGATAGTACCAAATCTATAGCAAAAACTTTGCCATGAAAATACAACTTACTGAGGATCAATTTGATTATCATTAACCTATTTAAAAAAAAATAGTGATTAACCATAAATCAGGGACTGAAACCACATTTTTTCTACCATGAGTCACTGTCACTTGATTATCTGTCAAGAAAACATTCTATGCATGAATTCTTCAAGTCTTTATCTCAATAGCATCCAACTGTAATGAACAAGCACACTCAAGGCTAGCCACACTTTAGTGAACACGTGCTTCAGTTCATGTCAGTTCAGTTCAGTTGCTCAGTCATGTCCAATTCTTTTCTATCCCATAGACTGCACCATGCCAAGCCTCCCTGTCCATCAACAACTTCCAGAGTTTACTCCAACTCATATCCATCAAGTCAGTGATGCCATCCAACCATCTCATCCTCTGCCATCCCCTTCTCATCCCGCCTTCAATCTTTCCCAGCATCAGGGTCTTTTCAAATGAGACAGTTTGTTCATATCAGGTGGCCAAAGTATTGGAGTTTCAACTTCAACATCAGTCCTTCCAATGAATACTCGGGACTGATTTCCTTTATAATGGACTGGTTGGATCTCCTTGCAGTCCAAGGGACTCTCAAGAGTCTTCTCCAACACCACAGTTCAAAAGCATTAATTCTCCAGCACTCAGCTTTCTTTATAGTCTAACTCTCACATCCATACATGACTGCTGGAAAAACCATAGCCTTGACTAGACGGACCTTTGTTGGCAAAGTAATGTCTGTGCTTTTTAATATGCTGTCTAGGTTGGTCATAACTTTCCTTCCAAGGAGAAGACCTTCCTTCCTACATTGAATTATTCTTCTGTGTGCCTCCTCTAAACAAAAAGTTACTAAGTCTCTGAGAAGCCTGTACGAATGCTGATAGAAGTGAGGCTGCTGTTTTAAATGGCAATACATTTCTTATTTCCCCAAACGCTCAACACTCTATGCTCAGTCTGAGTTGTTTTCTTAATCTAGGCATCAAATCTACATATTAAAGGACAGTATCAGTGGCCCAAAAGGTTTAGGTACTAAGCATTTAAAAAGCAGAAAAACTACTGCTAAAAGTATAAAGGGAAACCAGTCCAAACTTATGGGCATCAACATGATATATCCGGGATACACTAGTTCCTCCCACCACGCCCCAGTGGCCTTACTGAACCCTTTTGATAATTATGGGACAAGAAGAAACTAGACAAATGAAATACTACTGCTGTCTTCAAATCACACTTAGCTCTCCTTAATCACTCCCACTAAACTCCATTTCTCCATCAAAGAGAACTCTGAAATGGTGTAATGGTGTTGAGGTGATGAGCATCTAACAACTGTTTTAAATCTTATAAAATAACAATTTCAGCTGTGAGGAACACCATGGTCCAAAGCCTTCCTGCCCACCAGAAAGCTCCTCTATGGCACCGAAGGACACCAGGGCTGCCACACAGCCCTGCTCATCATCTGCTTGTGGGATCCAGGGAGCAGAGAAGCACACCCAATCCTCAGGGGTCCAGTTCTCTCACCGCATTTCCCTTCCTCCTGTTCTCCCAGTTTACGAAGCTCTCTCCCTTGTAGAAACATCGGAAAGCCTCCTTAAACACCCTTCCTCCCAGGTCACCGGCTTTGGCCTCCCCAAATGGCACAGAGGCCCAGAGAAGACTCTTGACCATCTAATCCCACCATCTACAGAAGTCCAGATAATTGGCCGGAGTTCTGTTTTGATGACCACACTCTTGAACTATGTGGCAGAAATGCCTGGGAGGACATTCATTAAGGAAAAGAACTTCAGAGGGTCTTCGACAGTTGAACTTGATTCTGCACCATTTTTTCAAACTCCCTTGGAAGACTAAATTTTCTTTATTTGGAACTGATTTCCTCCTTGTTTTTTTCAGATGCGAAGGTCAGAATTTTTTTTTTTCCTAATTGATTCATTGTTCTACCATAAGCATCAGTACAAAGGTGAAACAAAACCAGTCAATAAAGAATAGTGACTGCCTCCATGATCATCCCATGGTAGGTCAAGGGACCTACCCAGATGAGCAGGGCTGTGTGGCACTGCTGCTGCTGCTAAGTCACTTCAGTCGTGTCCGACTCTGTGCGACCCCACAGACGGCAGCCCACCAGGCTCCCCCGTCCCTGGGATTCTCCAGGCAAGAACACTGGAGTGGGCTGCCATTTCCTTCTCCAGTGCATGAAAGTGAAAAGTAAAAGTGAGGTTGCTCAGTCGTGTCCAACTCTTCGCAACCCCATGGACTGCAGCCTACCAGGCTCCTCCGCCCACGGTATTTTCCAGGCAAGAGTACTGGAGTGGGGTGCCACTGCCTTCTCCAAATGAGTCACTAGCCTTCTTTATAACTTTTTCTTCTTGAGATCTTAAACATTCAGGAAAATGAACAGCACTAACTTATAAGCAACTGTGACTTTTCTGACTAGGAAAGAAAAATACACAGCATGATTAAACTCATGGTAAATGTTTTCTATCTCCTTCCATAACTCATGGCAAATGTTTTCTATCTCCTTCCAGGGCCCTCAAATGCCAGCCTTAACTTATTCATCCCCTCTCCCTTCAATTCCTTTTGTCCAACCAGACCCACCTACTTCACCTTTCCAACCCCGACTCTTGCCTTTCAGCCTCACACAAGAGTGTCCTACTCTCCAGAAGAGATTCATTTCTAAGCCAAAGACTTGAAAGGGTCAAGATATTGACCATTTTGCCTTTTCGATTCCTCTTTACCTTAAATCTCCATACACCGCTCATCTTCATGACTAATTCTCATAAGTCCCGATTTCCCCTTAAGACCTTTGGATTCAGAGTCTTACAGGCGCTCCCAGGAATAATCACAAATAGATTACAACAGTGAATCGGGTTACAGGGGAATCCTGACTACTCTCTCACAGACACAGGAACCCACATCTATTGCACAGAAATACCAGGGCAATGAGCAGCTTTCTCTATAAAAACCACTAGATGAAAACAGAGCTGAACTACCATGGGCTCCAGAATTTTCTTCATTCTTCATTCGTACTTATCTGTGAATACTCTTAAAAGGTACAAATCCAGGAATTCAAATTAAAAAAACAAAAAACACTTTCTCAGGTCACTCCAAAATTATGGAAAGGTGTAGCAGCATTAGCTCCAGCTCTAACCTCCCACAGTTTTCGAGACATGAGGTAACTAATTAACAGAATATGGCTGCACTGTCCTCACTTCAAGTGCCAAGAACTACAGGCCTGATCCAGCTCCATCCCAACTTCTGGGGTAATTCTGGCTCGACTTCTCTGTATTTCAATCTCCTAGCGTTTTCACAGAGAGGGTCAGAATGCTGCTGTTTCCTAAAAGGAGTGTTAATCAATAGAAATGTAAACTTACTGCTGACAAATGTTATATGAACAGGTTATAAAGACAATCGTACACAGATAAATATGATTTTTGACAACGTGCTCATAATATTGTTTGGACTCCAGAGAAAGCTTGAAGGAAAAAAAAAAAAATTCTCTCTTTAAGAATTCTTGTCCTGAGGAAGTAACTCCTATACCTTTAGACCAGAGCTCTCCGGTTCACTTATCTAGACCATCTCTAATCCTGAAAACAAAACGGAAAAAAAAAAGGGAACAAAACCTTTTAAAATCTTATTCCAACCATTGCTTAAAACCAGTGAATTTTGTGAGCTTCCCTGGTGGCTCAGTTGGTAAAGAATCCGCCTGCAATGTAGGAGACCTGGGCCGATTCCTGGGTCAGGAAGATCCCCTGGAGAAGGGAATGGCAACCCACCTCAGTATTCTGGCCTGAATATTTCCATGGACAGAGGACCCTGCTGGGCTACAGTCCATGGGGTCACAAAGAGTTGGACATGAATGAGCGACTTTCACTTTGTTCATTTATTTAGTAATTAGAAAACTGTCCCAAATTTTATTGCTTTTTTTTAACTTCCATAGTCTATTATTTTCATATTAGCATGAAAACAAAACTAGACGATTCCCTTTCTTTTATTGAGGCTCAGTTCAGTCACTCAGTCCTGTCTGATTCTTTGCAACCCCATGGACTGCAGCATGCCAGGCTTCCCTGTCCATCACCAACTCCCAGAGCTTACTCAAACCTATGTCCATCTAGTCGGGGATGCCATCCAACCATCTCATCCTCTGCCGTCCCCTTCTTCTCCTGCCTTTAATCTTTCCCAGCATCAGGGTCTTTTCAAATGAGTCAACTCTTCCCATCAGGTGGCCAAAGTATTGGAGTTTCAGCTTCAGCATCAGTCCTTCCAATGAACACCCAGGACTGATCTCCTTTAGGATGGACTGGTTAGACCTCCTTGCAGTCCAAGGGACTCTCAAGAGTCTTCTCCAATACCACAGTTCAAAAACATAAATTCTTTGGTGGTCAGCTTTCTTTAGAGTCCAACTCTCACATCCATACATGACTACTGGAAAAACCATAGCCTTGACTAGACGGACCTTTGTTGGCAAAGTAATGTCTCTGCTTTTTAATATGCTGTCTAGGTTGGTCATAGGTTTTCTTCCAAGAAGCAAGTGTCTTTTAATTTCATGACTGCAGTCACCATCCGCAGTGATTTTGGAGCCCCCCAAAATAAAGTCTCTCACTGTTTCCATTTTTCCACAACTATTTGCCATGAAGTAATGGGACCAGATGCCATGATGTTAGTTTTCTGAATGTTGAGTTTTAAGCCAACTTTTTCACTCTCCTCTTTCACTTTCATCAAGAAGCTCTTTAGTTTTCTTTGCTTTCTGCCATACAGGTGGTGTCATCTGCATATCTGAGGTTACTGATATTTCTCCCAGCAATCTTGATTCCAGCTTATGCTTCATCCAGCCCGGCATTTCACATGATGTACTCTGCATATAAGTTAAATAAGCAGGGTGACAATATACAGTCTTGATGACTCCTTTCCTGATTTGGAACCAGTCTTTTGTTCCATGTCCAATTCTAACTGTTGCTTCTTGACCTGCATACAGATTTCTCAGGAGGCAGGTCTGGTGGTCTGGTATTGCCATCTCTTTCAGAATTTCCCACATTTTCTAAATCCAGCTTGAACATCTGAAGTTCACGGTTCATATACTGTTGAAGCCTGGCTTGGAGAATTTTGAACGTAACTTAGCTAGCGTGTGAGATGAGTGCAATTCTGCAGTAGTTTGAACATTCTTTGGCATTGCCTTTCTTTGGGATTGGAATGAAAACTGACCTTTTCCAGTCCTGTGGCCACTGCTGGGTTTTCCAGATTTGCTGGCATACTGAGTGCAGCACTTTCACAGCATCATCTTTCAGGATTTGAAATAGCTCAACTGGAATTCCATCACCTCCACTAGCTTTGTTCAGAGTGATGGTTCCTAAGGCCCACTTGACTTCGCATGCCAGGATGTCTGGCTCTAGGTGAGTGATCCCACCATCATGGTTTATCTGGGTCATTAGGATTTTTTTGTACAGTTCTGCAAATTCTTGCCACTTCTTAATATCTTCTGCTTCTGTAGGTCCATACCATTTCTGTCCTTTATTGTGACCATCTTTGCATGGAATTTTCCCTTGGAATGTCTAATTTTCTTGAAGAGATCTCTAGTCTTTCCCATTCTATGGTTTTCCTTTATTTCTTTGCATAGATCACTGAGGAAGGCTTTCTTGCTATTCTTTGGAACTCTGCATTCAGATGGGTATAGCTTTCCTTTTCTCCTTTGCCTCTTGCTTCTCTTTTTTTCTCAGCTATTTGTAAGGCCTCGTCAGACAACCATTTTGCCTTTTTGTATTTTTTTTCCTTGGGGATGATCTTGATCACTGCCTCCTGCACATGTCTCAAACCTCCATACGTAGTTCCTCAGGCACTCTATCAGATCTAATCCCTTGAATCTATTTGTCACTTCCACTGTATAATCATAATAGGTCTCCCCATCCCATTCTTCCGCCATCTTCATTTAGGATCAGGTTAGCATTAACTGATAGCAGGTCTGTGGGGCTTCTGCTCACTGTGCCTAGCAGAAAATCTCCTTGTAAACAGGCATTCCAAAAATGGTGTCTGCCTGATTCCTGAGAAAGAAATCACCCTTCTTATTCCTTATATGATAATTTCCTTATAACCAATCTTTCTGGTTCTGTCTCTTTCAAGTTGAGTTCTCAAGAATCATCTACAGATAAATAATAATCACTGGTTCTAATAGTTTCTAAAATATGATATTTATCTTGTCTCAAGACACCTTTTCGAGGAAGTTGTCACATACAGAACTTTTCCACCTCTACTTTCCAGTTAACAGCTGGACTGGTTTCCAGTTACAGCCTCAACCTTATACTACTAAATGATGCTAATATTCTAATCCTGTATCCTCCTATTTCCCTTAACTGAAATAAAGATGTAAGACAGAAAGGTAAAAGCAGAATTTAACTTATATCCTATCATATAAACTATTATCTTCCATTTTAAAGGTTTTTTTTTTCCTCAATGTGGTAAGTTATTTCAGAACAAAAGAAAACTACACATGAACACAATGCAATAAGCTCACATAGATGATCTTTGACAGATGCTAAAAAAACTTTTTTTTTAAACAAATGCATACCTGTAGGATTGGAGTAGGAAATAGCAATCCACTCCAGAATATCTGCCTGGGAAATCCCATGGACAGAGAAACCTGGCAGGCTATGAGGTCTAAAAGAGCTGGACATGACTGAGCACACACAGGCACATACCTAACAGGATAACTGCTATTTGTAAGATTAAAATGATGAAATCACACTTTTATACTGCCTTATAATTCATGAACATCTAATTCATTATCCAGACTTTCCATTTTGGAAGTTGGGAAATACTTTCACTTGGAAGCCAATCTGAAAACAAAAATAGTTTTATAAAGATAGGAAAGCCCCCGTTGTTAGATTACACACCAGGATGTAATATTAAAGTGACTCTTGGGGGCTTTGGGAAAAATAAAACTGTTTAAATTGTGTTTTCAGTGCTGCGGCTTCAAAATATCAATGCTTTTCCACCCTCTGGAGATTTACGTTGGGCCATACCACAAACTAGAATGCATTTAAAAACAGACAGACACACACGTATGAAATTTGGTTATCTAGCAAAGTTCTCAAAAGCTCCCTCCTGGTGAATACTTTTAGTACACTAAAAATGAAGTGTAGATTCCTAGACCCAACTTCAGACCTTCTGAATCAGATCTGGAGGGTGAGCTGTGTACCTACATTCCTTAACATAAATTTAAGTTATTCTAAAATCCCCTAATCTTATGTGCAAATGAGGACAAATAAAACTAGGTAGTCATCAAATAATTGCTTGCCCTAATCTAGTGAAAGTGAAGTTGCTCAGTTGTGTCCGACTCTTTGCGACCCCATGGACTGTACCTGCCAGACTCCTCCATCCATGGGATTTTCCAGGCAAGAGTACTGGAGTGGGTTGCCATTTTCTTCTCCAGGGGATCTTCCCAACCCAGGGATCAAACCCGGGTCTCCCGCACTGCAGGCAGACGCTTTACCCTCTGAGCCACCAGGGAAGTCCCTGTACATTTATCAAAATACCTACAACTGCTGGAGAAGACACTTGAGAGTCCCTTGGACTGCAAGGAGTTCCAACCAGTCCATTCTAAAGGAGATCAATCCTGGGTGTTCATTGGAAGGACTGATGCTAAAGCTGAAACTCCAATACTTTGGCCACCTCATGTGACGAGTTGACTCACTGGAAAAGAGTCTGATGCTAGGAGGGATTAGGGGTGGGAGGAGAAGGGGATGACAGAGGATGAGATGGCTGGATGGCATCACCGACTCGATGGACATGAGTTTGAGTAAACTCTGGGAGTTGGTGATGGACAGGGAGGCCTGGAGTGCTGTGATTCATGGGGTCGCAAAGAGTCAGACACGACTGAGCGACTGAACTGAACTGAACAGAGTTTCTATTTTTTTGTTTGGTTGGTTTTTGGTAATACAGCTATCACTACTTCTGAATAGTTTCACTTCTACCTGCCTAACAGAACATAAGAGCTACTACCAAACCAACCTTGACTACTAGTCCAGCACATTCCTCTCCCCATTAAAAAAAAAGGCACCAAATATCCAAAGCCAGACTGGATGTCCTGTCTTCAGCATAATAGTCAGCAGTCCCTACCAAGGGCAACACCAAAAATATCTCCTGAGCCAAACGGAAATTCTTGGCAATAGCGTCTCTCCTTGTAAGCCCTTTCTGGAGGTCTGCATATTAAAGGGACTGCAGCAGTGACAGGCTAACACAGGATGGTCATCAAATAAACCCATTATCAGCAGGTAGAGCACAGGGTCCAGGAAAAATGAGCCAGACCAGCAGCAAGTTTTGACAGAAAACACAGAAAGCAGAAAAGGCCTTACTGGACTAGATAAGCATTGAAAACCAAATTAGCAAAACAAACTAAATTTGCCTCCTTTACAAATTTACCTCTTTTCAGGGAGAGAAATCATCGACAAGATTTTAACTGAAAGATACATGGCCCCGACTTACTGAACTTTTCCATAAGCACTCACACCTCTCTCCAGATACAGAGATATATGACAAAGTGTAAGTGGTGACAATTTCATTAAAAGAGAATGAATGTGTAACAAAAGCCCACGCCATACTTGATAAACCCTCCAATGATAAATTCTATGGGTAATGAAATATTCTGCCCCAGAACACTGAGACCTGTGAGAGAATTAGATGTACATATTCTTTGCCCTCAAAAGGATTAAGTACCACTACACCATGTCCTGTTTGAAGACACTAGAAAATTCTACAGCTATTCTTCAGAAGTTTCGCAATAATGAGTCTTCCTTAAACCCAAAAGCACCTCAAAGTGCTAGGACCTATTTTCTTGTTGAGGCATCCCTGGTGGCTCAGTGATAAAGAATCCACCCGCCATCCAGGAGATCGGGGTTTGATCCCCGGGTGGGAAGATCCGCTGGACAAGGAAATGGCAACCCACTCTTGTATTCTTGCCTGGGAAATCCCATGGACAGAGGAGCCTGGCAGGCTACAGTCCCCAAGGTCACAAAAGAATCGGACAGGACTTAGCAACTAAACCAATCAACCAATTTCTTGTTGACTTTAGATGTTAGTTTCTATTCTCCTTGCTAACGGATGCTAGATAAGGTTCCAAGGAGTAATTAGTACATTAACTAAAATGATACACTGCTAAACTATCTCCAGCACAGGCTGTGAAAATCTGCAAGACAGGAAAGAATTAGAAATCCAATTTCCTACATGAAAGTTGAAGCACTGCTTCTTCTTTATTCTCCTCTCTGGGACTTTTTCATTGCCCTTCCAAATATGACAATTTGCAAATATTCACATCCAGAGGAACATATTCTAAAACTATTCTAAGATGGGAGAAAAGGCTCCAATTTTAAGACTTGAGAAGGTACTTTAATTCTATCGGCACAGGTTCACCAAATCAGCTTAGCAATAATCTTAACCAAATTAATGACTCAGCCTTGTTGAGAGGAGTTTTTTGTTTGTTTGTTTTAATTTAGAGGAAACTTCACATTTAAAATCTTACAAACATGACAGCTCCAAGCTTTCTACCTAGAACACAGGATAAGCCTTAGGATACTCACTGGAAAGGATTTAAGAATCTGTATTAAACATACTTTATACCAAAGTACTGGATGTTCTCTAACCTTCCTTTTAGTTCAAATCGTCCTTATTTTTCTTTGCCAACTTTACTAGACTACTCTTAGAGCCTCGGTAATTACAAATAGACCTGAATGAGAAAATTCAGAATTAAAGCTGTCATCATTAAAGCTAATTAAACAGTACAGACAGGAAGATGGCAGTAGAATAAAGCATTCTGAATTAGGGACAGGGAGAATATAATTAGGAGTTCTCAGCCCAAGGATGAAACACAGCACACAACAAAGTCTGGCTCGGGTTTGGGACACAGTGGACAATGCCTCCGTCTCCCGGGTGGCAAGTGACCCACCCTGAGTGGCAGACTCTGCCTTCTATTAATGCGACAAACTCTCTACCTTAAGTAACCAATCACCCGCAGGAAAACACATGTCCACTAGGAGAGTGAACTCTCCCATTTCAGCGTGAATTCTCCCTTGCTGGCAGTTTTCCTACTTTCTGTCCCCCAAAGGGAATCCATATACTCAACACCGCAAATTGAAAGGCATCTCACCCCTACATGGCACTTGTGGTCCAAACAAAAGCCACGGTTTTAAGGAGCCATGGATTCGCTCCCTTCGGTCAGTAAAGGGCTGTGGCTGTTAGCCGAACCTCCTGCAGGCTCCGGCTTTGGACACTCGCCTCAAGTCACATTGTGATATCAGCGTGACGGCCCCTTGATATTTAATGAGTTTCGACTGCAAATAAAAAACCGATCTTATTGGGAGCCAGGGAGAGGAAGCTTGAACCTCCTAAGGAATGCCTCCGCAACAGACGCGGAGAGCGGCAATGCAGGCAGGAACCTCCCCGGCGCCCAGCAAGTTTTCCTCCACCTTCCACTGAATTAACCTAACAAGCCCCCACCCGCTAACCAGCCCTACCAGGAAAAGTCACACCGGCAACTCGCCGAAGGGCAGGGGGACAGCTCCGGGCGCGCCACCCAAGTTGAGGGTTTGACCGCTCTTTAACCCTTCCCGACCCAAAGCCCACTCTGCACCCGGGGCAATCCCAAGCTCTGCCAACTTTCCCGGCCGCCCCCCCTCCAATGCGCACCGCAGCCCAAACTTTGCAGCTCGCCCACCTGGCTGCGCAGAGGAGCGAGGTGTCCGGGACACCGGGTGTCCCCACCCGGGACGGGCGGTGGCGCTGACCTTCACGCCAGCAACCCCCGCCCCCGCCCCCCGAGCCTGGCGATCGCCGCCTCTCGCCCCCTCCCCCGAGCCTGCAACAGCCTCCCCCCGGGTCCCCGACGCCAGCAGCGCGCCCCCCACCCCACCTCACCGCCAAGCCTCTCGCGGGAAACCCGCGCTGGAGGCGGCTGCAGCTCGCCCTCGCGTGTCACGACTCCCCACGACCCTCTGGGCCCCGGGAGAGCCCGGCTCCCAGCCCCGGCCTCCCTCCGGCCGCGCCTACTCACCATTGGTGAAAGCCTCCATTATTTGCGGCCCCCTGGCCCGGGCCGCGGCTCCTGAGAGCGGGAGCGCGCAAGCTTCCTCCTGCTAGAGCTCCGAGCGGCCCTGCGCACTGAGCATGCCCGGCGCGGCGCCCGGGGCTGCCGGGGAGGTGCCGCGAGGGGCGGCGCCGCTCCGCCCTCTCTGGGATCCGCCGCTCCGGGTTTTGCAGACAGCGGCAGACAGAGCCGGGGAACCTGGGGGGGCGGCTCCCGGGAGGGGGCGGGCCCGGGGGCGTGTCCAGAACAAGCCCCGCCCCGGGCAGGGAGGCCGGCCGGCTCGCGCTCTCGCTCGCTCCGGTCCCGCTCCGCACCGCGCTCAGTCCCTTTAAGGCAAACGGGATGGTCTGTCGCGCCTGGTAGGTGTCCCGGCTCTAACCCGGCACCACGCGCGTCACACATCGCCCCGCGGAGCCGACATTCCAGAGATGGGACGAGAAACACAGGCCGCAGACGAGGCCGAAACACACGCCCCTCCTGTTGAGCCTTCAGTTAGGGTGATGGGACGCAGACCCAGTGGGGGTCGCTGGTTCGGAGGGCTGGGGGAGGACAGAAGAGACCTGGGTGGGAGGCGGCCACGGGCGCCGAGATCTGAAGGCAGAGTAGGTAGCGGGCTGCGGGTGCAGGGCGCTCCGCTGACTGCCCAAGCTTCGAGCTTCCCCGGGGGGTCCAGCTCCCTTCCGCGAGGCTGCAGGGAACAGGCAGTGTCCGTCTCTGTCGGCTGCTCGCTCGCCGCATAGTGGTCCCAAGCGACCGGTGGCCTGGAGACTGGAAGCGGGGAGACCGCTGGGGGCAGGAACCCGGGGTCCTGTCCCCGGGGGGCTAGCGGGTTTGGGGGCGCCGCCTCTACCTCCCGGTGCAGGCAGATGACAAAACGCGGCGCTGGATCCGCCGGAGCCAACTGGCGCCGCAGGATGTGGGCAGAAGGCCTGGCCCCGCGGAGCCTTAAATCAACACCCGAAGAGGCGCCTCCACCCACCACCACCACCCCCCAGGGTGTCGCCGCTGCGGCCCGGCCGGGAGGAGAAACGGAAACTCCCTCTGTCGCCCCCGCCGCCCGGCATCCAGCGCCCCGGCCTCCAGCAGCCCCCCAGCCACCACTGTTTCCGGCGTCAAACCCCGGGCAGGGCCGGCGAACCTTTGGGATGGAAACAAACCGGGGGGCGGGGGGCGCCGTGAGCCCCGGGGAAGCTCGTCTGGGCCCCCGGCTTCTTCATCCCTTGCTCAGAGGGTGCATCGCCGCCACAGCGGAGATCGCAGCCCTCCCAGGGCGCGGCCACCGCCTCCCGTCCCTCTTCCCTCCTTCCCCCAGCGCAGCCCTGGCCCCAGCAGCAGCTTGGCTCCCGCGACGCCTCCCGGCGCCTGCCAACTGTCACAGGCTCTCCTCCGAGGCTGTCAACAGCAGGGCGTCGCGTGCAAACAAGCTGGAAGCGAGCGCAAACAGCCTGGGCAGTCGAGGACGGCTGCGGCGCTGTTTGACCCGAGTGGGAATTTAGAAATTAGGTTTCAAAGAAGTAAAATCTGTGTGCAATTATTGTATTTTGCAATGTTTCATTTTAAAGTGTAGATCGTATTAAATCGCCCACTTCCTCTTTTAAACCTCCTTTTAAAACCAACGACACTTAGAATAAAATTGAAACTCTGCCTGAACTCTGGGACCTCACCTCCCACCTATGCCCACGATGGTTTGTCTACGGAGGCCCTTCCGGCTGTTCCTGAAAGTCGCCAAGTTACATCGAATCATTCCTGTAACACGTTCCTCGTGGATGAACTGTTCCTTCTGCCTTGTGGTTTTCGCTGTTTGTTCTTTCTTGTCTTTCAGTGCTCAACTCAAATGTCATCTCTGCTGAGCTCTTCCCTGACCCCCGCAACGGAAAATAGGTCCAAACATGATCTGCTGAGTAAAAATTGAGCCCGGCTTTATTGTCTTCACAGCACTGTCTTGTTCCTTCTGTTATTATTATCAGTCTCTCTTTCCAGAATGCAAGCTCCAGGAAGACAGGGTCATTACCTTCATAAAGGGCTGTATCCTAAACCCTAGGATTTGTGAATCGATGCCATGGTTTTTAGAGTTCTAGTTCTCTTGCCATGTTGAAAACCCTTCCAGAGAACATTTCTATATTGAGTGGTGTGTTTGTGATCAGTACAGAGAAGGTCTGTATCATATGACACTTCAAAGCTGCTCTCTTCTCTTGACATTGTGTTAAAGATAATCAGAGCCCTTAGGCTGCCTCCTCAGCAACCCCCTTCCCCCCTACAGTGTGTCAACTTCAGAACCAAAAATAGGAAGTGAACCACAGGGGCTGGTACATAAGTGTTCAAATATTATATAGTATTTGTAGGGCTGGATTTCATTAAAAGGACCCCACACATTGCATTGCTTAGATAGGAGGCTCTTACCTATATTTTCAGTTCAGTTCAGTAACTCAGTTGTGTCTGATTCTTTGCGACCCCATGGACTGCAGCACACCAGGCCTCCCTGTCCGTTACCAACTCCTGGCGTTTACTCAAACTCATGCCCATTGGTTCGGTGATGCCACCAACCATCTCATCCTCTGTCCTCCCCTTCTCCTCCCGCCCTCAATCTTTCCCAGCATCAGGGTCTTTTCCAATGAGTCAGGGTCCTGTCATGTTCCTTTGGAGTTATTTTTGCAGTCAAAGCACTTAGAGATATTTACAACTCCACAGCTTGTTAAATTTCCTCACCTCACCTCACCTGTAAGCTGGAGTCTGTCATGCTTTTAAGTGTGAAACACATTACCTTGCGTTTGGTCTTAAATACATCAATTCTTCAGAGACTTTTAAAAATGCTTCACCACTGCACTAACAAATATAGGTGGATCATCATATCTTTTGTGATTTCTTTGGCATAAAGACAAATAACTTCTTTATCTTCCCTTTGCCAACTTCTTGCCTCCTGTTGCTACCCGTGCATGGGTGTGCCCACATGCATGCACACACGCACGCACACACACACACACACACACACACACAAATACCTAAGGACCGTTTAAAGACTTGTGGGTTTGTATTGGAGATAGAGTAACAAAAATCAAAATGTTTCAGAATCCTCAGTTCAGTTCAGTTCAGTTCAGTCGCTCAGTCGTGTCCAACTCTCTGCGACCCCATGAATCACAGCATGCCAGGCCTCCCTGTCCATCACCAACTCCCGGAGTTCACTCAAACTCATGTCCACAGAGTCGGTGATGCCATCCAGCCATCTCATTCTCGGTCGTCCCCTTCTCCTCCCGCCCCCAACCTTTCCCAGCATCAGAGTCTTTTCCAGTGAGTCAACTCGTCGCATGAGGTGGCCAAAGGATTGGAGTTTCAGCTTTAGCATCAGTCCCTCCAATGAACACCCAGGATCGATCTCCCTTAGAACGGACTGGTTGGATCTCCTTGCGGTACAAGGGACTCTCAAGAGTCTTCTCCTATCTACCCTCAAAAGAATAAAAATGAATTTTGTTTCATTTTAGCCTGGGTTTTTATTTTGTGGATACTATTTTACACTTCACTTCATAAAGCCTTTCTGAGGGAACACTGCTTCACAGACTCAAGCCGAAGCCCATTATGTTTCAGTCTCTAACCTCCTCCTATCCTCCCACACAGAACTTCCTCTTTAGTGAAGGGCATAATACTTTAAATTATTATGAAGTAACTATTCGCTATCAGAGGAGATAGTGTGACATTATCTACTATACTCCTTTACTCTTTTCAGAATCCTTGATGTCTACTTAACATTTGAAAGCCAAAAATTTGGAGGGCTAATTATAATGTATAATAAATAGCATGAAAGGAAAATATGAGCTCCTTGAATAACAAACTGTTTAGTTATAAAGAAGCAACAAACTTGCTAATCAATGAAAATAGGAACTTTTTTTCATCAAAATAAAACACTTCCTATACGACTGAAGTGACTTAGCAGCAGCAGCAGCATGCCATGGACTGCTAATCCAAGCCTTGTTGAACAGATGAGGGAATTGAAGTCCAATAGGTTAGAGGATTGACTCACAGATGGCAGACAGGATGGAGCTCAGGTGGTATGCGCTCTGCACCAGAACTCTGGAGCCTTCTGTTTCTTCCCTATTCCCACAGGGAATTAAGGTCAATGACGATAATTCATGGAATGGATATGAATTAAAGAGAAATATAGCTAACCTCAGGCTACTGGGTGGCTATTTCACTGTTTAATTGATACTCCCATATAATTTATTGATAGTCCACGTCAAATTTAGGTTTAGCATTATTAAATAAGCTTTCTAATGACTTTGAAATAGACAATTAAAATACATTAATTCAGTGCACATATTTGAAAATGATATTTATTCACTTCTTGAATAAATGGTGGATGCAGCTTCCTGCCAGGACACAGATGACCACCAGGAAGTTTCCAGTCCCTTCAAGGACTGGAGGAGTCGATATCTCATTACTCCAGTAACATATTTGCAGCACACATGCCCTGGATCAGTTATGATGCTTGAAGTTAGAGCAAGTTGAGAAATGTTTCGAGCACAGAGGAAAGCAGAATAATTATCCAACATAGTTCTTTTGTAACTTGTGTATGCGTGCTCAATCATTCAGTCACATACAGCTGACCCCACAGACTATAGCCTGCCAGGCTGCTCTGTCCATGGGATTTCCCAGGCAAGAATGCTGGAATGGGTTGCCATTTCCTTCTCCAGGGGATCTTCCCTAACCAGGGATTGAACCTGTGTCTCCTGCATCGGCAGGAAGATTCTTTACCACTGAGCCAGCTGGGAAGCCTTTGTATTGCATGCATGCTTAGTCGCTCAGTGGTGTCCAACTCTTTGTGACCCCACGGACTGTTCCTCTGTTTATGGAACTCTCCAGGCAAGAATACTAGAGTGGGTAGCCATTCTGTTATCCAGGGGATCTTCCCAACCCAGGGATTGAACCCAGGTTTCCAGGCAGGAAAGATTGCAGGCAGATTCTTTACCATCTAGTCACCAGCAAAGCCCTTGTATAGCCTAGAGTTTAGCAAAAAGATTCAGACAAATGAAGTAAAAGGTTATCAAGAAGGAGCAAACATATACCAGTGCAGATGCTTTGGACTACAAAAAACAATAGGCTGAATTAAACTAGTTTGAAGAATAAGGACATTTACTATCTCATATAACAATTGAAAAAATAAGGCAACCTCCAGTCAGAGCTCCCAACAGCATCAAAAACCCAATTTCTCACTCTGTGTACTCTCTGAGCAGTTTTCTGAGACTGAGGGCCATTTAGTCAACAAGGTGGCTATGGCAGGGGAAGAAGAAAGAACCTTTCTCTTGATGTCTCCTTCTTAAGAACAAAGAAACTTTTCTAAGAAATACCCTACTAGAATTCTTCCTCGGTTTCATGTACCCAAACTCTATTATGTACATTTCTAAGCCAGTCCCTGGAAATGAAAATAAAGTTCCTGTGATTGGTGTCTAGACAAAGCAGGGTCTAGGATCACTTCCCTTATGGGGGATGAAGGAGGCACTCAGACAAACTCATTTTTCTTATTCAGAAAGGAAGAAGAGATTAAGTGAACCAAAATGTTAGGTGGGCAACCTAAATGTCTACCCAATGTTATGAATATTGATATATTTTAATAACCTTTGGTATTTAATCCTGTATCTTTGTAATGTGATGTCACTCAGTAATAGCATCCCCACGCTCCCCTCCCCCACCCCGGTTCAAAACTACAAGCATACACACAAACACAAATACCAGGACTCCAGTGCTCCTGAGTGTCTTTATACACAAAGGAATCTAAGTCATAATGTATGTGGGGTAACTGAGAAGTTCAGAAGGAGACGTGATTTGCCCACAATCACATGGCCATCGAGCTGCTCAATCAGAAAAGGAGTATCACTCTGTCTTTTCAAATCCGGTTCTAAGCTCCTTTCTCAATATTGTTCACCATTGTACCTACACCACTTGGCAAGATCCTTCTGACATTTGAATCAAGTTCTCTCATCTATTTGTATTATATTTGATTGATTGCATATTCATCAAAACTAGTCACCTTATATTTATAATCAGATAGAAATAATTGAAAAACATTTCAAAATAAAATAGCTTGTTTCTAACAAGGAAGAAATAATAAGCTGTAATCTAAGAAAATATTTAAAGGGTGTTTTATTTTTAAAGAGATTAATTCACATAGTTATGTTGTTGTTAAGACAAGAACTACAAAAAGGGAGAAAATCCAAAACAGAAATTAATATCTGTGGTATACAATAACTTCTAATAGAAAAGAGAAATTTTAATTTTATAGTGTCACCTTCTTATTTTACTAAGAGTCTTTTATAACGTTTCCCTTTGTTAAGCTTAAATCTTAAAACCATAAGGTCTTCTTAGGTAGCTAAGAGCCAAATATTTTTATTTTCTTCAAAACCCTAAGATACTTGTATAAGAAATGTAAAGATAGAGCCCAATTCAATGCAATTTTTCATATGATTGATCAATATAACTAGGATGTCAAACCTAGAAATGTTATATTATTGTCTTGAATTTTGACATGAAAAGTGAAAAAGAAAGTGAAAGTGAAGTCACTCAGTCTTGTCTGACTCTTTGCAACCTCGTGGACTGTACCTGCCAGGCTCCTCCATCCATGGGATTTTCCAGGCAAGATTACTGGAGTGGGTTGCCATTTCCTTCTCCAGGGGATCTTTCCAACCCAGGGATTCAACCCAGGTCTCCTGCATTGCAGGCAGACTCTTTACCATCTGAGCCACAAGGAGGCTGATGTGAAAGTAACTACCAAAATGGGAAAATAAGTCTTAGGTATTTGTATTAGCTTTCTAAGGCTGCTGTGAAAAAAAAAAAAAAACATAATCCAAGTGACTGGAGTAACAGAAAGTTGTTGTCTCATAGTTCATAGTTCTGGAGGTTGGAAGACCAACATTAAGGTGTCTGTGGGGCCATGTTCCCTCTGAAGGCACCAGGAAAAGGTATGTTCCAGGGCGCTTTTCTAGTTTCCTGTAGTTCCTTGACTTATGACAGTGAAGCTCCAGGCTTCACAACGCATTCTCCCTGTTGCCTGTCTGTGTCCATATCTTCCCCTTTAATAAGGACACCCATCAGATAGAAGCAGGGGTTCGTCCTACTCCAACAGGACCTCATCTTAACTAATTATTTCCTTGGGCTTCCCTGGTGGCTCTGACGGTAAAAGCGTCTGCCCACAATGCAGGAGACCCAGGTTAGATTGCTGGCTAGGGAAGATCCCCTGGAGAAGAGTACTCCAGTACTCTTGCTTGGAAAAGTTCATGGATGGGGGAGCCTGGCAGGCTACAGTCCATGGGGTCACAAAGAGTCAGACACAACTAAGAGTCAGACACACTTTCTTTCTTTTCTAATTACATTTCTGACCCTAATTCCAAATAAAGTCACATTCTAAGGTATTGAGGGGTATGATTCAGCATATGAATTTTGGGAGGACACATTTCAACTCATTGTAATAGCATCTTTCTAATGGAAATAAGATAAGGGTGAAGACAAACTTGTCTTCCAAGGACAGCAGCCAAAGAAGTGAAAAGGCACCCAATAATGGAAGGCAATTTTTGCAAAGCATATACTTCACAAGGGACTTGCATCTAGAATATATAAACAGCTCTTACAGCTAAGCAATAAAGGACAAATAATTTAACTAAAAATGGGCAAAATATCTGAATATACACTTCTCCAAAGAAGAAACACAAATGGCCAATAAACACATGAAAAAATTCAATATTATCATCCACGAGAGAAATGCAAATACAAACCATAATAAGGTACCCTTCCATGCTATGGTTAGACATAGGCATAAAATGGCTGGAATCAAGAAGCCAGATACTAGTACATGTTAACAAAGATGTAGAGAAATTGGGAGCTCATATACTGCTGGTGGAAATAATACGTTGAATTAATAATGTGTTGAAAAATAGTCTGGTAGTTCCTCCAAAGATTAAACATGGAGTTGCCATATGATCCAGCAATTTCACTCCTAGTTATGTACCCAGAAGAACTGAAAATTTATGCTCATACAAAAACTGGTAAATGAATGGTCAGAGGAAAGTGAAATTTGTTCAGTTGTGTCTGACTCTTTGGGACCCCATGGACTGTAGTCCATGAAATTCTCCAGGCCAGAACACTGGAGTGGGTAGCCTTTCCCTTCTCCAGGGCATCTTCCCTCTAGGAACTGAACACGGGTCTCCTGCATTGCAGGTGGATTCTTTACCAACTGAGCTACCAGGGAAGCCCATGGTTATAGGAGCATCATTCAAAATAGCCAAGAAGCGTGAACAACCCAAATGTCCATCAAAGAAGCCAGATACAGAACATCATATGTTGTATTATTTGATTTTTTGTTTTTAAATGTCCAGACTAGGCAAGTCTATAGAGAAAAAAAAAAAAGATTAGTTATTGCCTAAGAGTGAAGAGAGGAAGGAAGTGACTTCCAATGGGTACAGATTCCTCCTGGGGATGATGAAAATGATCTTAAAATTGACCATGTTGAGAAGTGCACAGTTCTGTAAATAAACTAAAGACCACTGCCTCTGACTGGGGCAAGTTGCTTAACCTCCCAGGGTTTCATTTTCTCCTTGCAAACTAAGGACAACTACCTTCCTCTTAAGGTTACTGTGAGGATAAGATGAACTAACACACCGAAAATGCTTTCGTGCAGAGACTGGCACAAAATAAGCACCAAAGAGGTATTTGCTACTATTATTAAATACGAATTGTGAAACTTTAATTCCATGTACATTGCATGAAAAGATAGAAGAGTAGACTCATGAAGTATACTGCAAGAGCAAACCAATTTTTCTAACACTGACATATTTTAACCAAGTTTTTGGTGTCAAGTTGATATGTAAGTCCAGCAGAGATGGCAGGCCCTACTCCAGCTGTGAAAACCAAGCACAGACCCTACAAATAAGAGGATATAAAAAAATATTTTTAGAGATGATCTCCAGCCAGAATTTTTGAACAGCTTACTCTTTCTAGGGAGATGTTTACACTTCTGAAGATACTGATTTTCATTTTCCTTTATTTCTTAAGCTGTGCTGAAACAGACGTGTGCCTCCAGTTCATTCCTGTAGAATGTGTCCTTCAGGTTTTTGTTTGTTTTTGACCGGGGGAAGGTCCTGCAATATTTATGCAGAAAATGACACTTGGCCACAATTCTTGGCTGACTCTAGGCTGACTCAGATGCCTTCTTCCTCCCCCTGGCTGACGGTTGCCTGCACAGCCTGTTATTCAGCCAGCATTGTTTGTGGGATGCCCATGGTGTGCAGAGACCAATGAGAACTGAAAACAAAATGGGAGCTAAGGTTTTGCTTTTAAGGCTTTACAATCAGGACCAGCACACGGGATTCATTCACAATGCATAATACATGATGCGCAATTATACAGTCATGTACCAGCAGGAGCCTCTGAGGCGAAATTGCCAAGTGGGCTTGCCTCTGAGTTCTCCAAGGTCTCATTTTCTATTTTTCTTCCTCACTTCAAGGTTCTGCTTCACATAGGCACTACATATGTATCAAATGCCTCCGTATACAGTATCCATAAATAAGTAACACATCCTGCCCTCCCGAGCTTCCTACCCAAACAGTCCTTTCTGCGGGTATTGCTTTCTTTCCAGAATCCACTCCCCCAATCTTCTTCCAGCTTGAGAGTCTTCTCTCCTTATGCCCTTTTGCCAGCTAGCTATAGAAAAAATAAATATTTATTAACAAAACAAAATCAAGGGACTTCCTTAGTGCTCCAGTGGTTAAGGCTTTACCTTCCAATGTACGGATTGTAGGTTTGACCCCTAGTCAGGAAGCGAAGATCCCACATATCTCCCAGTGAAAAAAATCAAGGCAGAACAGAAGCAATATTGTGACAAATTAAATAAAGACTATAACAATGGTCCATATAAAAAATCTTTTAAGAAGTCACACTAAAGCATGATTAATGAATTACAATTTAATATTTCAACTTTCATTAACCGAGAGGGATGAATCTATAATTGTGGAATTATGGAAGAAGAGGCCACTACATAAGGAGGGATGTATTTTGGGGGAAAAAAAATCCATGAGTTTCCCTTTTTAGGCAGCACTTAGATTTGGCTTTGCAAGATCAGTAGTGAAGGTGTTATCTCTTTCTAGGTCCTCAGTGAGATGGTGGAGCCAACACCACCTCCCTGGGACTTAAAATCCAAATACTTTGGCTGAAAGTAGGTGAATAACACGCTTTTCCCACCTGGTAATGGCATTGCTAGAACATAGAGCATTATTTTTAAGACTGTGCTTTGATCAGTAGTATCAAAACTATTTTCTAGAAGAATAACTGACTCATTTGAAAAGACCCTGATGCTGGGAAAGATTGAAAAGGTGGGCGGAGAAGGGAATGACAGAGGATGAGATGGGTGGGATGGCATCACTGACTCAATAGACGTGTGTTTCAGTAAGCTCCGGGAGTTGGTGATGGACAGGGAGGACTGCTGTGCTGCAGTCCATGGGGTCACAAAGAGTCGGACACGACTGAGCGACTGAACTGAAGTGAGAACAAGAATAAACAAATACAAACCTTTAATTGCTTCCCTGGTGGCTCAGAATCCACCTGCAATAGAGGAGACCCAGGTTCAATCTCTGGGTTGGGAAGATCCCCCAGAGAAGGAAATGGCAACCCACTCCAGTATTCTTGCTTGGAGAATTCCTTGGACAAAGGAGCTTGGTGGGCTACAGTCCATGGGGTCTCAAAGAGTCGGACACAACTGAACAACTTTCACTTTCACTTTTGTTCATTGCTGCTTACGTGACCTAATTCAGTCCCTGAGTGATTTGAATTAACTCACTCAGGACATAGGGTCTTACTCTGATGGGTTCGAACTGTTGTGTATACTTATTTTAGACCAGAGCTCTTCTTTAATCCTTATCAGCTGACATATCTCTACTTGTTTACCCTTTCCCAGCTAAGAAACTCTGCTGTTCTTCTAGGATTTCTGCCTTTACTCTTTGACTCTACATCTGGAGATATGAATAGGAAGAAAATAAAATTTCATATCTGCAGCCTTATACCGTGGAGACAACTATTTCTCTTTCAGAAAAAGTTCCCCCACCCCCGTTCCCCACCTCTTTCCATATTAAGTTTTTAGAGTGTTCTATTTATCCTTATTCCAACTCCAACTCAAAATAATAGAAATGAGTTAGGGTTTCCTAACTCACTGGTTTACTAGAAAGCAGTTTTTAGAAGAGCTGCTACTGCTAAGTCACTTCAGTCGTGTCCGACTCTGTGTGACCCCATAGACGGCAGCCCACCAGGCTCCCCCGTCCCTGGGATTCTCCAGGCAAGAACACTGGAGTGGGCTGCCATTTCCTTCTCCAATGTGTGAAAGCAAAAAGTTTTTTTTTTTTAATTTATTTTATTGGAGGCAAATTACCTTACATTAATATATTGGTTGGTTTTGCCATACATTGACATGAATCCGCCCCGGGTGTACATGTGCTCTCCCTCCCGAACCCCCCTCCCACCTCCCTCCTCCCCACATCCTCCCTCCTTGTCATCCCCGTGCACCAGCCCCAAGCATCCTGTATCATGCGTCGAACCTGGACTGGTCACTTATGATAATATACATGCTACAATGCCGTTCTCCCCAATCATCCCACCTTCACCCTCTCCCACAGAGTCCCAAAGACTGTTCTATATGCCTATGTCTCTTTTGCAGTCTCGTATACAGGGTTCAGGTTACCATCTTTCTAAATTCCATATATATGCGTTAATATACTGTATTGATGTTTTTCTTTCTGGCTTACTTCACTCTGTATAATTGGCTCCAATTTCATCCACCTCATTAAAACTGATTCAAATGCATTCTTTTTGATGGCTGAAAAATACTCCATTGTGTATATGTACCAAAGCTTTCTTATCCATTCGTCTGCAGATGGACATCTAGGTTGCTTCCATGTCCTGGCTATTATAAACAGTGCTGCAATGAACATTGGAGTACACGTGTCTCTTTCAATTCTGATTTCCTCGGTGTGTATGCCCAGGAGTGCGATTGCTGGATCATATGGCAGTTCTATTTCCAGTTTTTTGAGGAATCTCCACACTGTTCTCCATAGTGGCTGTACTAGTTTGCATTCCCACCAACAGTGTAAGAGGGTTCCCTTTTCTCCACACCCTCTCCAGCATTTATTGCTTGTAGCCTTTTGGATAGCAGCCATTCTGACTGGTGTGAAATGGTATCTCATTGTGGTTTTGATTTGCATTTCTCTGATTATGAGGGATGTTGAGCATTTTTTCATGTGTTTGTTAGCCATCTGTATGTCTTCTTTGGAGAAATGTCTGTTTAGTTCTTTGGCCCATTTTTTGATTGGGTCACTTATTTTTCTGGAATTGAGCTGCAGGAGCTGCTTGTATATTTTGGAGATTAGTCCTTTATCAGTTGCTTCATTTGCTATTATTTTCTCCCATTCTGCAGGCTGTCTTTTCACCTTGCTTAGAGTTTCTTTTGCTGTGCAGAAGCTTTTGATTTTAATTAGGTCCCATTTGTTTATTTTTGCTTTTATTTCCAATATTCTGGGAGGTGGGTCTTGGAGGATCCTGCTGTGATTTATGTCAGAAAGTGTTTTGCCTACATTCTCCTCTAGGAGTTTTATAGTATCTGGTCTTACATTTAGCTCTCTAATCCATTTTGAGTTTATTTTGGTGTATGGTGTTAGGAAGTGTTCTAGTTTCATTCTTTTACAAGTGGCTGACCAGTTTTCCCAGCACCACTTGTTAAAAAGACTGTCTTTTGTCCATTTTATATTTTTACCTCCTTTGTCAAAGATAAGGTATCCATAGGTGTGTGGGTTTATCTCTGGGCTTTCTATTTTGTTCCATTGATCTATATTTCTGTCTTTATGCCAGTACCATACTGTCTTGATGACTTTGGCTTTGTAGTAGAGCCTGAAGTCTGGCAGGTTAATTCCTCCAGTTCCATTTTTCTTCTTCAAGATTGCTTTGGCTATTCGAGGTTTTTTGTATTTCCATACAAATTTTGAGATTATTTGTTCTAGTTCTGTGAAAAATATCGTTGGTAGCTTGATAGGGATTGCATTGAATGTATAAATTACTTTGGGTAGTATACTCATTTTTACAATATTTATTCTTCCAATCCACGAACACGGTATATTTCTCCATCTATTAGTGTCCTCTTTGATTACTTTCACTAGTGTTTTGTAGTTTTCTATGTACAAGTCTTTTGTTTCCTTAGGTAGATATATTCCTAAGTATTTAATTCTTTTCGTTGCAACAGTGAATGGAATAGTTTCCTTAATTTCTCTTTCTATTTTCTCATTATTAGTGTATAGGAATGCAAGGGATTTCTGTGTGTTGATTTTATATCCTGCAACGTTACTGTATTCATTGATTAGCTCTAGTAGTTTTCTGGTAGAGTCTTTAGGGTTTTCTGTGTAGAGGATCATGTCATCAGCGAACAATGAAAGTTTTACTTCTTCTTTTCCAATTTGTATTCCTTTTATGTCTTTTTCTGCTCTGATTGCTGTAGCCAAAACTTCCAGAACTATGTTGAATAGTAGTGGTGAGAGTGGGCACCCTTGTCTTGTTCCTGACTTTAGGGGAAATGCTTTCAGTTTTTCACCATTGAGGATAATGTTTGCTGTTGGTTTGTCGTATATAGCTTTTATTATGTTGAGATATGTCCCTTCTATTCCCACTTTCTGGAGAGTTTTTATCATAAATGGATGTTGAATTTTGTCAAAGGCTTTCTCTGCATCTATTGAGATAATCATATGATTTTTATTTTTCAGTTTGTTAATGTGGTGTATTATGTTGATTGATTTGCAGATATTGAAGAATCCTTGCATTCCTGGGATAAAGCCCACTTGGTCATGATGTATGATCTTCTTAATATGTTGTTGGATTCTGATTGCTAGAATTTTGTTAAGGATTTTTGCATCTATGTTCATCAGTGATATTGGCCTGTAGTTTTCTTTTTTTGTGGGATCTTTACCAGGTTTTGGGATTAGGGTGATAGTGGCCTCATAGAATGAGTTTGGAAGTTTTTCTTCCTCAGCAATTTTCTGAAAGAGTTTGAGTAGAATAGGTGTTAGCTCTTCACTAAGTTTTTGGTAGAATTCAGCTGTGAAGCCATCTGGACCTGGGCTTTTGTTTGCTGGAAGCTTTCCGATTACTTCCTCTATTTTCGTGCTTGTGATGGGTCTGTTCAGATTTTCTGTTTCTTCCTGGTTCAGTTTTGGCAAGGTGTACTTTTCTAGGAATTTGTCCATTTCTTCCAGGTTATTCATTTTATTGCCATATAATTGCTGATAGTATTCTCTAATAATCCTTTGTATTTCTGTGTTGTCAGTTGTGATTTCTCCCTTTTCATTTCTAATTTTATTGATTTGGTTCTTCTCCCTTTGTTTCTTGATGAGTCTGGATAGTGGTTTGTCAATTTTATTTACCTTCTCAAAGAACCAGCTTTTGGCTTTGTTGATTTTTGCTATGGTCTCTTTTGTTTCTTTTGCATTTATCTCTGCCCTAATTTTTACAATTTCTTTCCTTCTGCTAACCCTGGGGTTCTCCATTTCTTCCTTTTCTAGTTTCTTTAGATGTAGAGTTAGGTTATTTAGTTGACTTTTTTTTTGTTTCTTGAGGTGTGCCTGTATTGCTATGAACTTCCCCCTTAGCACTGCTTTTACAGTGTCCCAGAGGTTTTGGGTTGTTGTATTTTCATTTTCATTCATTTCTATGCATATTTTAATTTCTCTTTTGATTTCTTCTATGATTTGTTCATTATTCAGCAGTGTGCTGTTCAGCCTCCATATGTTGGCATGTTTAATAGTTTTTCTCCCGTAATTGAGATCTAATCTTACTGCATTGTGGTCAGAAAAGATGCTTGGAATGATTTCAATTTTTTTGAATTTACCAAGGCTAGATTTATGGCCCAGGATGTGATCTATCCTGGAAAAGGTTCCGTGTGCGCTTGAGAAAAAGGTGAAATTCATTGTTTTGGGGTGAAATGTCCTATAGAGATCTATTAGGACTGGTCTATTGTATCATTTAAAGTTTGTGTTTCCTTGTTAATTTTCTGTTTAGTTGATCTATCCATAGATGTAAGTGGGGTATTAAGTCTCCTAATATTATTGCATTGTTGTTAATTTCCCCTTTCATACTTGTTAGTAATTGTCTTACATATTGCGGTGCTCCTATGTTGGGTGCATAAATATTTATAATTGTTATATCTTCATCTTGGATTGATCCTTTGATCATTATGTAGTTTCCTTCTTTGTCTCTTTTCACAGCCTTTGTTTTAAAATCAATTTTATCTGATATGAGTATTGCTACTCCTGCTTTCTTTTGATCTCTATTTGTGTGGAATATCTTTTTCCAGCCCTTCACTTTCAGTCTGTATGTGTCCCTCGATTTGAGGTGGGTCTCTTGTAGACAACATATATGGGGGTCTTGTTTTTGTATCCATTCAGCCAGCCTTTGTCTTTTGGTTGGGGCATTCAACCCATTTACGTTTAAGGTGATTATTGATAAGTATGATCCCGTTGCCATTTTCATTATTGTTTTGGGTTCAAGTTTATATACCCTTTCTGCGTTTCCAGTCTAGAGAAGATCCTTTAGTATTTGTTGGAGAGCTGGTTTGGTGATGCTGAATTCTCTCAGCTTTTGCTTGTTTGTAAAGGTTTTGATTTCTCCTTCATATTTGAATGAGATCCTTGCTGGGTACAGTAATCTGGGCTGTAGGTTATTTTCTTTCATCACTTTAAGTATGTCTTGCCATTCCCTCCTGGCCTGTAGAGTGTCTGCTGAAAGACCAGCTGTTATCCTTATGGGGATCCCCTTGTGTGTTATTTGTTGTTTTTCCCTTGCTGCTTTTAATATTTTTTCTTTGTGTTTGATCTTTGTTAATTTGATTAATATGTGCCTTGGGGTATTTCGCCTTGGGTTTATCCTGTTCGGGACTCTCTGTGTTTCTTGGACTTGGGTGATTATTTCCTTCCCCATTTTAGGGAAATTTTCAACTATTATCTCCTCAAGTATTCTCTCATGGTCTTTCTTTTTGTCTTCTTCTTCTGGGACTCCTATGATTCGAATTTTGGGGCGTTTAATATTGTCCCATATGTCTCTAATATTGTCCTCATTTTTTTTTATTCTTTTTTCTTTTTCCAACTCTGTTTCATTTATTTCTACAATTCTATCTTCTAGCTCGCTTATCCTGTCTTCTGCCTCCATTATTCTACTGTTTGTGCCCTCGAGAGTGTTTCTGATCTCATCTATTGTATTATTCATTGTATATTGACTCTTTTTTATTTCCTCTAATTCTTTATTGAACATTTCTTCCATCTTCTCAATCCTTTTCTCCAGTTTATTTATCTGTAACTCCATTTTGCTTTCCAGATTTCGAATCATTTTCACAATTAAAATTCGAAATTCTTTATCGGGTAGGTTCCCTATATCTTCCTCTTTTGTTTGTGTTGGTGGGCATTTATCCTGTTCCTTGTTGGGTATTTCTCTGCCTCTTCATCTTGCTTATATTGCCGTGTTCGGGGTGGCCTTTCAGTCTTCTGACAGTCTGTGGAGTTCTCTTTATTATGTAGTTACCTCGTTGTGTGTGGGGTTGGATGGGTGACTTGTCAAGGTTCTCTGGTTAGGGAAGCTTGAGTAGATGTTTTGGTGGGTGGAGCTGGATTTCTTTTCTCTGGAGTGCATTGAAGTGTCCAGTAATGAGTTTGAGATGTCCGTGGGTTTGGGGTGGCTTTGGGCAGCCTGTATATTGAAGCTCAGTGCTATTCTCCTGTGTTGCTGGATAGCTTGCATAGTACGTCTTTCACTGAAACTTGTTGACCCTTGGGTGGTGCCTGGTTTCAGTGTATGTATGGAGGCATTTGATGAGTACCTATCAATTAATGTTCTCTGGAACAGGAGATCTCTGGTGTTCTCAGGATTTGGCCTTAAGCCTCTGCCTCTGGTTTTCAGTCTTATTCTTGCAGGAGGCTCAAGGTTTCTCCCTCTTCTGTTTTCTGGTCTCCTCAGTGTCTAATTGCTGTCCTGACACCAGGATGCGGTGGTGGACACTTTTTTTTTTTACCCCCACCCCCGGCTCTCCTATTCAGCCCTGCTCTAGGGAGGGAGGAACAGCTAACAAATATCCCTGGCGTCTGTGGTGAGTGCTCACGGTATCTCGGCTACCCTGGGAATGCTCCCGCTCGAGGCGTGTGTGCTTTCCCTGTTTATGCTGCTTAGGCTTTAGTTTGCTCTGCTGCAAGCTGTCCGCGGGTGGCGCTGGGTTGCATGCACTTCCCAGGTCTGAGCGGCTCAGGTTCAGGTCCTCCGGTACTCGACAAAGGCGCAGACTTGGCTGGGCCTGCGTTTTGTGCCTTCCCCGGTCCTAGCAGCTCAGGTGACCAGGCGTTTGGTGAGCGCGGTTGCTGCGAGTTATCGCCTTCTTGGTCTCTGCCGCTCGGTTTTCTGGGGGTACAACCGGCACAGTTTCTCAGGCGGATATTGACCGGCCGGAACCCAATAAGTCCTGGCCAGCAAGGAAGCCTGCCTGCAGCTTGGCACGGGAAGCCTCTCTAGGGCCGCGGCTGCCCCCACCCCGGTGCTGGCTGCCCTCCCCGCCCACGTGGGCGGGGTCTGGGAGATGGGCCGCCCACTGCAGGCTTGCACCGCTCAGCGCCGGGTTCTGTGGGCAGGGCTGGCTTGGGGCTTTTCGCAGGTTTTCCCAGCCCTCTCACCCTTCAGCTGCAACCTCTGCTCTGGTATCCCAAGTTCAAGCCCTCAGTCTGCCCTGGGGCGCCCAAGCCTGGTTCTCCCTCTAAGCGCAGCCGCCGGTTCTCCCTCCAATCACACAGCTGTTCTCCCTCTAAGCACGGGCGCCGGCTCTCCCTCTAAGCGCACAGCCGTTCTCCCTCTAACCGTGGCCGCCGGTTCTCCCTCTAAGCGCTGCTGCCGGCGCCTCCCTGCCCAGCCCCCGCCTGCTAGTGAGGGGCGCGGGCGTCTGTGCCGCTTCTCCGCTGAGAGTTTCCTCTGGGCACTTAGTCTGTGAGTTTTAATTATTTATGTCTTTTGTCTCCCAGTTATGCGGACCTCTGAGGTTCCACTCTCCAGTGTTTTCAGGTGTTTGGAAACTTCTCTCTCTCTTTTTTTTTTTTAAGCCTCCCTTCCCAGGAGGGAGCTCCGTCCCTCCCTCTTTTGTCTCTCTTTTTATCTTTTTATCTATTTCCTACCTCCTTTCGACGACTATGGGCTGCTTTTCTGAGTGCCTGATGTCCTCTGCCAGTATTCAGAAGTTTTTTTGTGGGATTTACTCAGCGTTCAAATGTTCTTTTGTTGATTTTGTTGGGGGGAAAGTGGCCACCCCGTCCTATTCCTCCGCCATCTTCCCATGCTCCCTCAAAAGCAAAAAGTTAAAGTGAAGTCATTCAGTCGTGTCCGACCCTTAGTGACCCCACGGACTGCAGCCTACCAGGCTCCTCCATCCATGGGATTTTCTAGGCAAGAGTACTGGAGTGGCTTGCCATTGCAAGAGAGTTCTGTGCTAAAGGGGCTCCTCAGGGGGCGCTAATTGTAAAGAATATGCCTGCCAATGCAGGAAAGATACTGGGTCAGGAAGATCCCCTGGAGGAGGCAATGGCACCCCACTCCATTATTATTGCTTGGAGAATTCCATGGACAGAAGAGCCTGGTGGGCTACAGTCCATGGGGTCTCAAAGGGTCATACATGCCTGAGTGTCTGAGCACATAGCAGATTGCATGGTTCTAAAACTGAGAAATAAAGTCCTTTGTATCTTTTAAGTCTTTTCATAGGCAATTTGCTTTCCTACTTTAAAATGAGGTTTGTGATTATAATTGAGGACTGTTTGGATGACTAGAGGGACAGGCCAGGTGGTATTGACATGGGAACTCCTTATAGAGGCATGAACCTAAAATATAATATTGAAAACAAGAAATATGGTATAATTCAAAAGAGGAAGATATGAACTTTGAAGTGTGGGAAGTCATGTGTGTAAATACCTAAAGATGAGAATTAATGAGTCATGTACTGAGAATAGAAAACTGATTATCTGAACTTATCTGGGAGTATGGCGGAGGAAAAGGGCTTTGGGAGGAAGAAAAACAAATTAGCAAAAGATCTTAAAATTACAGTTGCGAAGTAAAGTTTGCAGAAGTGATTGAGACAGAATGCATTTCTCAGACTTTCTAACCATTTCTCTTTAATGAATATTGGAAAATTTTCCTGATTTAAATCCTGAACAAACAGTCTGTTTATACTGCTAACTTAAGTTTGATACACTATTAGGCACCCCACAACATTATTTCTGAGAAGTCGATATTACACAATCAATACCAGAAACCAATTTCCACCCTAAGGAGCCTCTCCTGTAAGTGTAAGGCATTTGCATATTGGAAAAAAGTTATAATGGTTTCTGGGAATATGCTAGACTAGGCACCCTGACTAACCTTGCTAAAAATAACTTAAACTGTAAAATGAAATATGTTTTTTCAAATTATTTGAGTGCATTGGTCACCTGAAAAGTAGTGGAGAATCAGTTTTCAGTTCAGTCGCTCAGTCGTGTCCGACTCTTTGCGACCCCGTGAATCACAGCACGCCAGGCCTCCCTGTCCATCACCAACTCCCGGAGTTCACTCAAACTCATGTCCATCGAGTCGGTGATGCCATCCAGCCATCTCATTCTCTGTCGTCCCCTTCTCCTACTACCCCCAAACCCTCCCAGCATCAGAGTCTTTTCCAGTGGAGAACAGTCATCTATAAAAAACTAAGTGCAAGCAGGAAAGCTGGGTTAGCAGAAGGCTGAAGCCAATGTTAAACCTGAGGGCTAAAATTTCAGTTTTCAAGGCTTTGAGAGTGGAGGGGATTGAGGTTGAAGCTAGAGCTAGCCAGACTTATGTTAGGGAACATAATAGAAAACAAAATTCAGGTGTAGGCTGTTTACAAACGACTCATATGAAACTAAACCATACCAAAAAATTCAAACAGGGTTCAAGAAGATGAGCAAAGCAAATACAAACCAAAATAAACCAGTGGCATAGCTATGTAAGCAGCTGGAGAAACTGTCCCTTACTGTGGAAAGGATTACTTGACACAAAAAAAATTACCACTTGATACTGACAGGTAACACTATAAGGGTAAGAAGAAAACGAATTAATACCCTGTTTCAGGAAAATAATTTGAATTACCTATTAAAATATTAGATTTTGTAAAATATGCATACACTTCAAATCCAGCAAACACACTTCTTTCATAATCCCTTTCACTCTTTTTTCTTTAGGACTTGGAGACATGACTGATAAGATTAAGGTTTTAGCAAGCAGACAACAGATGGTTGATTCAAAGTCTGTAAATGTAATTACGTGTAGAATGAAAAATAGTGACATAGTCAAATGGAAATCAGGTCACAATGAATTCAGATAAAGGGGTATTTTGTTGCAGAGTATAAATGTGGCCACTATAAACAATCTTGTATTTCATAGACATTAAGTAGAAAACTAGGTCCTGTGACTATATAGAGGCTCTCCTCATAGCTTGAAACGGAATAACCCCTTTCCCTGCCAAAAAAAAAATTCCAAAAAACAAAACAAACCTAAAAAACCTCAGAAAATTAGTATCTCTCCAGGAAGTTCCTTGCCAGGCTTGCTTTTCTGAAACTTCAAATAGACCCCAGTGACACAGCAAAGAGTTAAATGCAGAAGTAGGTACACGAAGTAGGTAAAGAAACTCATGTCATGGCAGTGACTTGGACTTTTCTTGAGGGCTGAAAGACACAAACACTAAAAGGGAAAAAGCCATTGCTCTGGGCTCCCCTGATCTGGAAGGTTTTCACTCTGAGTGGGCTTTGGAAACCACAAAATTTTCCCTGTGCCTCCGTGGGGAGTCAGGGAAGCATGGTGAAAATTGGGTCTGGTCACACGATCATTATTCATGATATTGTATATAACCTTTTCATGTTGTTTGTTCATTCAAGGTGAAAGTGAAAGTGAAGTTGCTTAGTCATCCAGCTCTTTGTGACCCCATGGACTGTAGCCTACCAGGCTCCTCCATCCATGAAATTTTCCAGGCAAGAGTACTGGAGTGGGTTGCCATTTCCTTCTCCAGGAGATCTTCCTGACCTAGGGTTTGGACCCGGGTCTCCCACATTGTAGGCAGACACTTTACCCTCTGAGCCATCAGGAGAGTTCTCATTCAAGGTAAACGAAACTAAAACTAACTTTAGCGAAGCCTTAGTTTGTTTTAGGGGTCTGGCATCCACCATAAAGGTTTTGAAATACCACACTAATAGATATGTTTCTTTTTTTAAAAAAACTCTTTATTCATTAAAACATCATTGGCACAGCGCTTCTCGTGTTCAATCTCATCAAATAATAAAATTTCCACTTTCTGTTCAGTTTGTGAAGAAAGCTGATCACCGAAGAATTGATGCTTTTGAACTGTGGTGTTGGAGAAGACTCTTGAGAGTCCCTTGGACTGCAAAGAGATCCAACCAGTCCATTCTAAAGGAGATCAATCCTGGGTGTTCATTGGAAGGACAGATGCTAAAGCTGAAACTCCACTTTCTGTACTCAATTCTTAAGAATCCGAGAGATTAACTAAAAGGAAGAGAATTAAAAACCTGGAAACTTATGGCAGATAAGTTATTATGCAAGAGAAAGAACTTTTCTTACTAACAGCAATATTAATGGCACAATTCAACCAAAACTCATATATATTTTACTGCTTAATTTACATATTATTTTGGTGGAAAAAATAGTATTATTTATTCTTTCAGTTTCTTTATGCAAAAATACACTTCTACAGGGACATCACTTAGATGTTTTGCAAACCTTGTAGGGCCATGAACAGGCCAACTCTAGAGTCCAAGATGCTTGAACGAACTTAACAAAATATGTATTGGGTCACACCTATGTCCATCCAAAATGTATCCTGTCTCTGACTGTGGCAGTAGAGAAAGGTCTACAGATCTTTATGATATTACTTTAAAAGGGATTGGATAACACCCTGCCACCCTGTTCCCACCCAAATAATCCCAGCCTTCCTGATAACCAAGATAAACCAGTAATCTGTGTATTGATTCAAATCTTTCAAGAACTTATTATACTTTATACTGTCTTATATGTGGAACATGAATTTAATAAATTTACTACCTTTATTTAAAGTGATGTTTTATTTCTAATACCTTAGTCAAACAATTAAGCCAAACAATTTCAAAGATGGAGATTCCCTTAAAATATGAAGAAATGCCAAAACTTGTTTACAAAATATAGTGATACATTTAAATATTTACATCAAACTAAGCCAAAATGTATACAAAATATATTTAAGCCAAAATAGATCCAAAAGTATGTATACAAAATTTATTTAAGCCAAAATAGATCCAATAGATCCAATATCTAACTCTGCAATTTTCAAAAGATTTATTACTAATGCAATAGGGCGTGGGTGAAAGTGGGGCGAGATCATCTTTCTCTCTGTGACTCCAGATTTAACTTCCTTTAGAGATGACCTCAGAAGTCTACTTTCGAGGCTCTTCATGAATGTGAGGCTCAAGCCAAAAGGCCCTCCTCACTTCCTTGATAAACCCTGAGGTCTAGTTTGCAATAACCTGAGATTTGGCGATAAGTCTGTTTTCCTGATCCATATGCTTCATAATTTGATTGAGATTTTACATGAATGATAAAAAATAAATAAACTATTCAGGCTGAGCTGAGAGAGCAGAAGGGTGAGGAGATGGAAGGATGTGAAAGAAAGCTTTTTTTTTTTTGTAGACTGGTTACGTTTCCTTGGAAGTAACCTGGTTGGGAAAACTCCAGGATACTATGCAAGGCTTAAAAAGCATCATAGAAGCAAAATAGTAGTTGCCTAAAGTGGGGCAGTGTAGACAGTCTGTGCTGCAGCAGCTATTTCTATCTATATCTCCACATGCCTCCATTATTCAGGAGGTTTACTTTAAAATAGGCTCCTGGGGCTCCACCCCAGCATCATATGTCTGTCAGCTAGCAATGATAGCTGAGCACAGGCAGCTGTGTAGGCTGACTTCTCAAGGCTTCTTACAGGTTAAACTATCTGGAATATTGGCTTGAGCTCTGCCCACTTCCCACAGACACAGCATCTGATGTGTTGTTTCTATTGACCATTTAAGTACTAATCAGTAGCCATTTCCTCAGGGTAGGAAGGTTCTTCTCCAGCCACTTAATATTTTTGGATATGGTTTCCAGAATAATTTGAAATATATCTAGATGTGATCCTTGGGCCTTAAGAGATTCAAAGAACAATTTCACCTGAAAAAAAAAAGCCAGAAAAGAATTACTGA
This sequence comes from Moschus berezovskii, assembly GCF_049115385.1. NCBI lineage: Eukaryota > Metazoa > Chordata > Mammalia > Artiodactyla > Moschidae > Moschus > Moschus berezovskii. Next base: position 14,251,434 of record NC_142467.1, read on the forward strand.
TATGGTTTATAAAATGTTTTCTCTTTCAAAGGGTTTCAGAACAGCTTGCAGATTATACAAACACAGGTGCAAGCATTTCTCTGCCAATGTCTAAAAAAGTTATTTTCTTCATCTCTTTTTGGGGCATAATTATTTCACTTTATCTTCAAACAATAGGTAAAGCAAGACAGGAATGACAAATCTTACAAGTAAGCACACTATAGGCAAAAAAAGGTAAGAGATTGAGTCAAGTTCATAGAGGAAGCAGTGATCTGGGATTTAAGTTCTGAATTTGTTTTAAAAGTAAATAAATTCAAGATTTATTGTGGAAAGACGATGTAAAACACAAGAATGCTTTTTAAAAAGAGGTTAGTAGAACTACCATAAAGAGTAATATTGTTAAAAAGACCTTCAAGCACTCTTTCAAACTTCAATATACTCCTCAAAGTGATGATACAACGCAGACTAAAGAATACAAAAGGGCTCATCCCTCAAGTGTAATTTTCATTTTGAAAGCTATGAACTTTAGTTCTATCTCTTCCATTTACTTTCTAGGTGATGTTGGACAAACAGCTTATTTTCTTTTAATAAAATAACAACTGAAAACCAGATTGCATCTAAATTTACTTTCAATTCTATAACTTGGACATTTCTTTTTAAATTGTTGGCAATAGAGAGTCACAAACCTCCTGCAACTCATCCTTGGAAGAAAAATGAGATGTTGTACCAGAGATGATCATTCTTATGGGGAATGAGCCCAACTCAAATCTGAAAATAAAAGGAATTTCATAGATGTAAGTAATAGGAACAATGGCCTTATGTTTCAGTTCAGTTCAGTTCAGTCGATTAGTCGTGTCCGACTCTTTGCGACCCCATGAACCACAGCACGCCAGGCCTCCCTGTCCATCACCAACTCCCGGAGTTCACTCAAACTCATTATATATTTAAACTGTGTAACATTAGTAACTACATGATAAACCTGTACATTTACAGTGGATACTATCAATTACCACAAGAATAGCTCATATGCATCTGGTAAAATCTGAAAGCTATGAAATTTATAAATTTCGACCATAACATTAAAATTTAAATGAAGCTTTTATAGGAAATGTGATGAATTTTATGTTTAAATTTAAGTTCATATTTAAAGCAGCACCTTACAATTTTTTATTATGCATTCCATCAACAAAATTTTTTGACCAAGAACTTCCCAATATAAATATTTTTATTTATGAAATATATGTATATACTAACTTAAAGGTAAAAAGGAAAACATAAGATAAGAGCATAAGATAAGAAATGATACATGCAGTAATATTTTCTTCTTGCACTCTAAAGCATTGTCTTGCAAACTTCCCCAACTCATTTTGGACATCACTGTGTTTAAACATCGTATTTATTGGGGCATTGTTGGTGGAACTCTTGTTCAAAGTCACAGATGGCATCCTTTACCCCTCTGGCTTACAAAGAGAATCTGGCCACAGGTCTAAAGGGTTCATGCTGTAAAGCAGAGTACAGATACATCTCAGACATGCTCCCAAGTCTGGACTCTGTAGATGGTCGGAGAGGAGAATAATTTCCAGTTATAAAATAAATCTACAGCATTGCAGAGAAATCTGATCATCCAGGAGGGGATGGAGAGTCACGCAAACAACAAAACCAATGGTTCCAGTAGGGTGTTTAAGGAAAGTGTTTTTTTTTTTTGTTTTGTTTTGTTTTAAAAAAACAGTTTCTAACTAATTTGGTCTCATGTGGATGTCAACCCCTTTAAGGTCTGGAAGGGGGTAGAAACGTGCTTTTTGCTCTCAAGAAGCTATCGGTGAGAACTCTGAGTGCTTTATGACTAAGAAATGAGAGGGATGGGGAACTGGGGGTGACTGACATCAGACATGCTAAACGACACAAAAATAAGCAAATTGCACAGCTCTTTCATTTAGGGTATTTTCCATAGAGTTAATAAGTGATATTTTGGATTTGGATGAGGAATGGTTGCGCAGCTTCGCAGGGGTTCTGTTGTGAGAGAAAGCAACGCCATCCTGTACATTCTGAGGAAATCTAATCATTATTGCTTTTTTCTGGGACTATCTTCGGGCCAGGAGCATATTGCAGTGAGCTATAGTTCTCCCAAAAGTTGAAACCCCAGAGAAGACTCATAACCTATCCAGTTTTGGAGGGGAGCTCCCCAGACACTTCTGATTAATTTCTTCTATTGCCTCTAAGCTCTCCACTGTGTAACCTACCTCTCCAAGGGAACTGGAGGGAGGGATTAGTTCTCTTCAAAATTTCCCCAGAAATTGTTTTTTTCCCCCAGAACAAAATGTATTCACAAAGTAAAAAAAAAAATAGTTTTTTTCCCCCCAGAACAAAACTGTATTAACAAAGCAAACGAAATATTTTGCTGTACTATATATGGCTTCATTGCATTCTTCTGGGCTAGGGAGAGAGCCAGAAGGGAAAAGGGGATGGGGTTGATGACTGGATTTAACTCAGCTCTTACTTGTTCCCAGCAATTCTTCATGGCCTGAGATGAGTAACAGAAACCTGTTTCCCATCCCCTTCTTTTCATTCCTCTCCCTTATACCTGGACAGCGGGCTAGTGAATTTTAAAATCGACACACTTCTTCAAACCATTTGAGTAAAAATAGTGTCATTCATCTGATTACACTTGGTTTTAGGCAACTGAAATATCTGGGTGGAAGAATACACATTGTGAAAGTCGCTCAGTCGTGCCCGACTCCTTGTCACCCCGTGGACTATACAGTCCATGCAATTCTCCAGGCCAGAACACTGGAGTGGGTAGCCTTTCCCTTCTCCAGGGGATCTTCCCAACCCAGGGATCGAACCCAGGTCTCCTGCATTGCAGGTGGATTCTTTACCAGCTGAGCCACCAGGGAAGCCCAAGAATACCGAGAGTGGGTAGCCTATTCCTTCTCCAGGGGATCTTCCCGACCCAGGAATTGAACCTGCGTCTCTGCATTGCAGGCGGATTCTTGACCAACTGAGCTATTAGGATACAAACAAATACCAACTTTTTAAGGAGATGGGTCCAATTTTCTTTTACAAAGTTCCAGGCTAGTTGCTGCCCCTTTGGATTTCTGGCAATTGTAAAAAGAAGAGCTGCCAAGTCCTGTGTCTTGATAACCTTTCCTTCCATTCCTAGTTCAATTAACCTGAAGAAACAAAGATCACTTAATTTTTCACGGCATGTGTTCTATAATGGAAATTAACTCAGGCTATCGATATATTAAAAGCATCAGAGAGAAAGAGGCATAACGAAAGTGTAATGTACCAAAAACAGTAATAAACTCTCTACTAGCTAACATTTTTAATATTCCAGTTAAACGTTTACTTTTCTCTAGAAGTAATTTTATCTGCTTATTATTTCAGTAAACTTCAATTAGCATCTTATACACAAAAATATATTTTTTAATAATAATAATTTTCCTCCAAGGTTCTGACAGTAAAACATAGCTATTTGCTTAGTATCAATCACATGATTCAGGAGCATGTTTTCACTATGTGCATTTTGTCAATACATGGTTTTTGGGAAAAAATTCAAAATGGTTCAAATCCTGATTTAATTACTATTGTATGCCTTTGACATTGATGGCTGAATTGTAGTATCTTTCCCGAACATGTGTAAGTTTACTTTTAACAATTTAAATTCACTTACTTCATTAACTTTTCCTGATGTTTGCTGGTTGACAGTGCATACAGAATTTTGTTTTTTTCAGCACCTGACAATGACAGTTCATATTGCTCTAAAAGGTAATTCCATCCTGCTGTTGTTTGCGCCCCCACGGAATACACAATCTTTAAAACATCTGTTGGGATACTGTAATATTAAGCACAAAAGTGAAAAAAAAATCTATTAAAAAAACCCTAGTTTTTCTTATTATGATTTTAAATTCTAAAACAGAATCACCCTTGAGTTATTTCCTGTTGCTGTTCAGTCACTAAGCTGTGTCTGACTCTTTGCGACCCCATGGACTGCAGCACAGCAGGCTTCCCTGTCCTCTATCTCCCTGAGTTTGCTCAAACTCATGTCCATTGATTCAGAGATGCCATCCAACGATCTTTTCCTCTGTCGTCCCCTTCTCCTCTGCCCTCCGTCTTTTCCAGCATCAGAGTCTTTTCCAGTGAGTCAGTTTGTCACATCAGACAGCCAAAGTATAGGAGTTTCAGCTTCCAGTGACTATTCAGGGTTGACTTCTTTTAGGATTGACTGGTTTGATCTTCTTGCTGTTCAAGGGACTCTCAAGTCTCCTCCAACACCACAATTCAAAAGCATCAATTCTTTGGTGTTCAGCCTTCTTTATGGAAGAATTTTATGCACTATTACTTTGCAAATTGTGTTTTTTCCTACTGATGATAAAATGTTTAAAGAATAATAATCATAAAAATTTAAACTACGTGGAGAATCATGATGAGAAGTTGATGAAATTAATAAAAGAGGTGATTTCTGAAATATAAATGCACTGGTTTATATAGAATTCTGTCACTAAATTGCATGTATTGGTTCTAGATGATTTTTTAAAAATTATTACTTATTGCTTTAATGGCGCATTAGGAGTATTTTCTAGTAGGCCTGTTTGAGGGCTATCTGACTCTCTAGGTATAAAAAATTGTAATTTAGCACAGTTGTTTAGAGTTCAGTCATTTATATTATAATTCTGTAAAATGATAGGATGCAATATTATTATTTCTGTCTCCCTAAAGAGGACACCATGGTTTTCAGATTTTATTGTCCTAAAGGATACTAACTAGTCTTTATTTTAGTTTAGTTATGATTTTTAATTCCAAATATAATTGATCAATAATAGCCAAGATCCATATTGATGGCTTGGAAAACCCACAGTACAGAGAAGCAGGGATGGAACAGGAAATTTGCATTTATCATACAGGATCCATAACATTGTACTAGTCTCTATACAACTTACTTAACTGTCAAAGCTACCCAGTAAGATGGAAAAGTTACCCTAATTTTTTTAAAATGGAAATAAAGTTCAGAAAGTTTAAGTAACTTGCACCGAGGTGACATATTAGCCTTTTTCGAGATGGGATTTAGACTTATGATTCTAAACCTGTACTATGTCCACTCTACTATATGTACATAAATATACCAAGAGCCTTGGAGTCATAAAACAAAAAGTAACCAAATTATAATCCACATTACTTTTATTTTAGTGTATTTTACTAAAGGAAATTAGTCCTGGGTGTTCATTGGAAGGACTGATGTTGAAGCTGAAACTCCAATACTTTGGCCACCTCATGCGAAGAGCTGACTCATTTGAAGACCCTGATGCTGGGAAAGATTGAAGGCAGGAAGAGAAGGGGATGACAGAGGATGAGATGGTTGGATGGCATCACCGACTCCATGGACATGAATTTGGGTGAACTCCGGTAGTTGGTGTTGGACAGGGAGGCCTGGTGTGCTGCGGTTCATGGGGTCGCAAAGAGTCGGACATGACTGAGCGATTGAACTGAACTGAACTGTACAAATTTGTAAAAATTGGTAACAAATGAATCGTGAGTTCCTTGAAGGTAGGACACCTAGTTGCTTCTTTCACTAGCTTATTCTTAGCACTGACTGCAATGCCTGGCACAAAAGCAACAGGCAAAGCATTATATTCTGAATTCATGAAGAAATGAAGTAATCTATAAATGATTAATACTGATGGTCTTAAACTTTAAAAAATAAACCTACAATATTTGATTAGGTATTCTTGATTACAAGCGTAAATGAGATTTTCCTAGAATTTTTTCATAGGTATAGCATCCTATTCAACATGTTGAACCATCATATCTACTGGACTTGAGTTACTCCAGGTAAGATCATTCCTCTTGTAAGTAGCGTAAAGACAGAATATATTCTGATGTGCTATAGGCCAGCAGAATGTTTATATTTTAGCCTCATTCATACAGTTTATTCAAACATTAACAAAAAGAAGAGAAAAATACAGCTAAAAGATTTTTTTTTTTCTGAAACTGATTTTAGGCCTAAATCCTAGAGAGTGAAAAAGTCCAAAAAGAAGAAAACAAATTACTCTTTTTAAAAATAAGAAGTGAAGAAAAGATTTCAAAAAGCTCACGGAGATTTAGTTATATGGAGACAAACTGTGATAGCATTTCATAACAATTTGGCCGAGGAAAAATTGACACTATTGCTTTACCTGGTACTAAAGCTGTAAATTATTTTTTTATTCTAAAAAATGAATTTTCCTTAATTCACATACAGATTTGATTTCTCAAAACATCCAGCTTGAAAGTCAGAGTTTTAATGGCAACAATATAAAATCATGTGTTGGACAGAAATTAAGACTTACGTTGAAAAGATTGTGGGGTCTTTTAGTACTATGGGTTGCAGCTGCTAGACTGAACTGCAACAGAATCGATTTGATCACTGGGCATCTACCTGATTACAAAAACCACTGGAATCAGTTTTGCCACCTTACGCATTCTTTAGATGGCCCGCATCATCAGTTTCCCATCAAACCTGAAACCTGAGACTAAGGCGTGGTATGTGGTGTATGTGGTATGGTACTGGTTAATGAGGAAGTAAACACATTGAACAAAGCTCCCTCCCCACCACCTGCTTTTTTGTTTCATCAATTGATCATTGACATTTCGATTGCATGTGCATTTCACATTGCTTTTTATCTTTAAAAGGCATTAGTCTTGGCGATCGGGCACCACTCCAGTCTACCCCACTTTCACCCGCTGGCTGTCTTGCTGAAACCATGCTAATGTTTATTAGCTTTTCCCTGCAGAGAACTAAACCTCACTTCCCACAGAAATCTATTGAGCACATACTGTATGGGAGCATGAAACAAGGGTATGTAATTCCCAGCATGCTTTTTTTTTCCCCTATCCTCACTGAAAGGTTTTAGATTTAATGTCTCGCATGATCAAAGACCTTTTACATCAAAGTTAAAGGAACAAAGAACAGAAGTCCGGATTTACTTTAATTTTCCACTGGATTCCATCCACTGAGAGAAGAGTTCGGTTGCCTTCTGGATGCAAGGAGCATGGTTCAGGTAACAGGCCAGATTCAAGACAGTGGAGCGAAGCATTCTGTCCCAGACGGAGCCCTGGTCAACCCAGCTTTGCGTGTCAATCACCGGCTTAAAATACTGGAGAAGGTAATGCTGCAGAAAGCAAAGCATGACAGAGAGACTAAATTTAGTTCTTAACACAGCTCTCACTCACCCATCTAATGGGTTCAGCTCTAAACAGTCTGCATGAACATTTCCCGAAGCATAGAACTACTAATCTCTACATTTTGCTTCTCTTTTTCTGGTGTGTGGTCTCCACCCACCACAGTTCATTTCTCTATTAGAAGTACAATTTAACTTCTTATTTGAGAGGGGCCTGTCAATTGATGTAAGATAAAATCCCCTTAGGAGGGATGCTTTGCTCATGACCCTGGTACCCAGCTCTTAGGGTGATGATGACAAGGACCAGGGGATATCCAACCATTAGATACATAAGTGGTGACTGTGTTCCCAGGCAATTTCCTTAGACTCTCCAAGCTTTAACCCCAAGAGCTCATACAAAATAGAACAAGTGTCATTGACCATCCAGCTGCTGTGCCTTTTACTTAATGAATCTTCTGAAAGGAACACAAACCTTGAGATTTTCAGTGACATCTGAAATGTTCCTTCTTTCCACCATGCGGTAAAACAATTCTAGGTATTCCAGACCTTTGAGAAGCGCAGGGATGCTTGTTTCACGTTGGAGGTAGCGAGTCAGGTCAAGGGCTTTGTCTAGAGTCAGCCTTCCTGCACTGAGGTATAAAACAAACGTTGGCGGTTTGTGCATTTCTTACAGTTCTCAGTAGTAAGACAAATACGATACAGAGAGCAATGACAGAGCAGCTCATTATATTCAAACCATTTGGTTTAAATCCTAGCTCTCCCACTGACGTGGGCAAATTAACCTCTGAGCTTCACCGGCTTCCTCTACATAATGGGAATAATATTAGTATCTACTTTAAATCTCTGTTGTGAAGAGTAAATGAGTTAATATAAGTAAAGTGCTTAGAATAATGGCTAAACATAAATAAGAGTTTTCTAAATGAAATAAACAGCTAATATTAACATCCAGTACCAAATAATATCAAACTTTTCATGTATTTGTCATTCTCTAATTGCTTAATTTGTGGTTTTGAATTGTTCCTCCAAGTGTCTTTGGAAATTTTGAGGACAGGTGCCATATCTTTTTTTTTTTTTTTGACGTCCCTTCCTAGAACCTAATAGAGAAGCCGCAGTTATTCTGAGTAGGACAAAACAAGGACTTTCTTTGTTTTTAAAGAATCTATTTAGATTCTAAAGTGATATGTCTTCTCTATATTTTCCGTTAATGCAAACAAACAACAAAACTATTATTCTGAGTACTAAAGCTTTAGTGTCTCTTCTACAGAGGAAGTAAGTTATTATATTGTCACCTTCATTGAGTGGTTGCTCACTCATGTTTCTGAGACCTGTGTCCCTGCAGCATCTGCAACCCATTCTAGCCAGCATCCAACTCCCAGATTAAGCATAACAGTTTGATATGGAAACAGATTCTGGAACAAAGATACCTGTGTTGAATTTTTCATTAATATAATGCCCTACCGCCTTTGGGATTTTTAAAATGTTAAATGCTCATCTGAAACAAGGGAACTGAAACTAGAAAGAAGTGGCATTAAAAAGAGCCAACTTCTGTTATGACTATACTCTTCTCAGTCACAAGCATAGTACTTTAAAACAGACCTACAGTAAATCTTCTAAAAATTTCATCTGAAGACAGAGGGCTGGACCATATGCGCTATGATTTTATAGTCTGCTGTATTTTTAAAAATACAAATCCACAAAATGTCACTATCCCTTCCCACATATGTAAGTGTCATAATATATGGTGCACTAGCTAAGCATAAATATAGTCACAACCTTTACAATTTTAAATGTGAAATCTAGTACACAAGCCATTCATTCCACTGCTCACACTGGGGAAATTAATATGAAACTGGTAGAGAAATTAAGGAGGAATTGACTGCTTATGTTTAGACTTTCCTGGAAAGACAAGCTGTTTTCTTTCTTCTATTTACCATCAACAGAATAATACGTAGAATAAATCAGGTCACAAGGTCACCAACAGAAAAAATATTAAGGATCAGGTGGAGTATTATGCATTGGAAACATTTCCTATTCTGAGAATTACTGCAAAGTACTCTATTCAGTCTGACATATTATTTCTTTACCGGTACTATAAAGTATACTCTACTCAGAGGATAAGCAACAGGTCAAAATTCTGAAAAGAATGTTCAACACATAAGAATACTTTGTATTAATCTTTTTCTTTTCGGCCCAGCCTAACATTCTAAAGGAGATCAGTCCTGGGTGTTCATTGGAAGGACTGATGTTGAAGCTGAAACTCCAATACTTTGGCCACCTCATGCGAAGATGTGACTCACTGGAAAAGACTCTGATGCTGGGAGGGATTGAGGGCAGGAGGAGAAGGGGACGACAGAGAATGAGATGGCTGGATGGCATCACCAACTCGATGGAGGTGAGTCTGAGTGAACTCCGGGAGTTGGTGATGGACAGAGAGGCCTGGCATGCTGTGATTCATGGGGTCGCAAACAGTCAGACACGACTGAGCGACTGAACTGAATTTATTTTTTACTAAGACAAATGCCATTATTTACTCATACTTACCTACTTGAAACACTTTAATCTTAATACTCATCAAACAAAGAGGGAATCATTCTCATAGAGTTTTTTTTTTTTAATTTTTGTTTTTATTGGAGGCCAATTATTTTACAATATCATATTGGTTGGTTTTGTCATATATTGACACGAATCCGCCCCGGGTGCACATGTGCATTCTCATAGAGTTATTTTTTAATAAAAATCCAGCCCCTCACCACCTGCCTTCTGCTTCAATTAACGCACAAAACGTTATCTGAATGTCTGTTTACCTTAAAGACTAAACCTATGTATAAGCATACATTTTAGCCCAACAAAAAAATCTATATCTACTTATTTGTATAAGGTTTCAGCTAAATGGTACCTTTGTGAAATAAACTGTATTCCTGAGGAAACAATCTGGGACTTCTTTCTAGGGTATTGGAATAAAAAAATAAACAGTTTACCTGTAAGGAAATTATGGTTGTCATCTTAATTCCACTCAACTCAGAGGAGATCCAAGTATTAAATATTTAATAACAAGTATGAAAACTCAGTTAAAATGAATATGCATTCCTGGGTCAAATTTTGTCTCTAAACTCAATGCAATCACAGATTATATACTTAAACTCTTAAGTAGATATTTCACAAAGCAGGGAAGGAAAAAATACATATCACCAAAGCAGAGGAATAAGGCAAAACGAATTTAGACCTATTATGAGACTTTAAAATTGTTTTCTTATACAATTACTTTTCTTACAAAAGTAGTATAAACAAATTACAAGACAATTGGAAATTAAAGAAGGGGAAAAACACATAATTTCATTACCCCTATATATTCATTAACAGCACTTTGGAATATTTCTTTCTGCTTTTGTGATTTTCACCATTAGCTCATTTTTTTCCATGTAGTTGCTAACCTAAGCTTACATTCTGCTTTTTCTTTTCAGTTTCACATTATTTGAAATGCATTTTTCTATGTTGTCACCTCATCTTCCTATTCAATACATGATCTTTTAAACAGTTTATATTAGATAAGACTAATAATGCTAACAGCTACCATTTATTGAGCATTTATTACTGTACTTAGGGCTGGATCTACATTACCTTATGTAACCCTCAAAACAGCCTCGTATGATAGACACCATTATTACTGGAGTTTTAAAGACTAAAAAAGTTTTGAAGACTAGAAAATTTAGGTTTAAAAAGGTTAAGTAACTTGTCAAAAGTCAATAAGTGAAGAGGTCATACATATTGATAGTTGACCTGTTTCAAGCCAAAATTTGTACTCAGGACTTCATTAACCTATCTAGTTGGTAAAGAAATGATGATTGCTTTTCCACTGATACATCAATGACTGCAGGGTTCCTGCAGCTAAGTTGAGAGTGCCCATAAATTTATAGGCTAGAAACAGCAGAGAAGACGTTCAGCTACTGGAAACACTGGCTTTCATATTCTGAGTTGTCAATATTCTTCATTCTGCCTAGTTTAAAATTTTTAATCTATTTTCTTTGCAGTCTTCTCAGAGTTTCTCCTTTGAACAGACAAACCTCCCTCAACTAACCACAGTCTGCCCCTCAGTTGGTCTCGCGTGCATCCAGTCAGAAGTAGGATAGCCCCTGATACTCCTGAGACCTTTGGGGCTGGGGGTTAAGCTCCCAGTCCTCTCCCTTTTCTAACTGGGGAATTATGTTGCACAGAGAAACTCTGCTTGAGAGATGTGTTGCTGGTTACTTTTACTTAATTTGACTTAAATAAGCATGTGAAAGAAAATAATATGTCACACTGAATAAAATGAGTGCATTACAGTAATTCCCAGAATAGGAAAAGTTTACAGAGCATGATATATGTCACCTGATCCCCCAATTTTTTCCACTGGTGACCTGGTAACTTGATTTATTCTACCTATTATTCCGTTGATGACAAATAGGAAAAAAGAAAGCAAACACTGTATCTTTCCAGGGAAGTCTAAAGAGGAATAAACAGAAGGAGCCAATTCTTGCTTAATTTTTCTACCAATTTCATATTGATTTCCCTGATGTGAGCAAAGTAAGGAATGGCTTGTGCACCAGATTTTAAAATTACAAAGATTATAACCTTTGGTCTAACAGATTACATCAGTATTTAGTGAAACAGCAAGCTTCTAGCACAAACAATTTAAAACTTGAGGTCAAAAGCATGAATGCCTGGAGGCTACCATAAGGGAGTGAAGCTCACCCCCCATGTGCATCATTTAGGACTTGGGTACCAAGGGGAATGCAGACCTGGCTTAAAGGAAGATCTGCCCACTGTACCCTCCTCTATGGCTGCCCTGTGGGAACGAAGACCTGCAGTTGCCAAATCTTCTCATTATTTAAGGGATTCCAGAAGTCAGGGTTTTTACATACATTTCTACACATTTTGAAATATTGAATTAAATTTTTAAACATTAGGTGAGTAGAAGTATTTTATCAGTGGGGCTAGGGGTCGGACACGACTGAGCAACTTTACTTTCACTTTTCCCTTTCACACATTGGAGAAGGAAATGGCAACCCACTCCAGTGTTCTTGCCTGGAGAATCCCAGGGACGGGGGAGCCTGGTGGGCTTCCGTCTGTGGGGTCACACAGAGTCGGACACGACTGAAGTGACTTAGCAGCAGCAGCAGCAGCAGGCTTTGACCTCATGGCCAGTATTTGACCTCCATTCGAATCCATATCATATGAATGATCAACACTGAACGTTTGATTTGAAATCTAACATATCTGGTTAGGGAGCAGTGACTTCCTGTGAAATCAGTTGAAGTTTTGCATTACCTTACTAGCTGAAAGGCATCGTGAATCAGACCTATTCTGTCCTTCGGCCTGAGAAGTGTGTGGTTCTGATTCAACAACGTAATGAGCTCATCCCATCCTTGTCCCTCATAATGAACAATGTAGTAGCCATTGGAGTCCACGTTGAATTTCACCCAGTCGGTCTTCTCAGATAAATCCAGAGTATCTAGGAGGAGAAAATTGGTATGGGTATTTCCTCATCAAAGAACACATCATGAATATCTCCACAAGTATTCTTCATATCATTAGTAATAAATCAACGGGAAGACAAAGTTCTGGAAGACTCACGGTGATACTTATTTTCAGAGTCTGCTGGATGGCTTATTTTGGGAATGGTGATCTTATTAAATTAATAAATAAACTAATTCCTAGGAAAAGGACTGATGAATCTGTTCTCAAAAGCAGCCTATGCAGGTCTGAAAGGCATGCAGGAGCCCAGTGAGCCAGATGATGAGCACGACTGGAGTTTGGTTTGATTTACTGGTAGCCTTGTCTCAAGGTTTAATTGCTGCGTGTTGAAATATGTATATGTAAGTAGGTGATCCATTTGTCCAGTTCTTATCTGGGGCAAAATAAGGACTGCAGGTTGAACATGAGATTATGAGGGAAACATTCTAAAATTTCAGTGACATGTTTAAAGGAGAAGTTAAAATTATATTATTTTTAATATTTCAGACATTGTAGTAGGTGGCAAAATAACATTACTGCATACTCTCAAAAACTTTGAGGCTTAGCCCTCATTCAAAATAAATGAGGAAATTGAAGCTCATGAGTTAAAACATTTTCTTAAGGCCATACATCCAACAGGTGACAGAATCAGGATTTGAATCCAGGGCCAATCAGTTCTAAAGTGAACACCTTTTCCCACTGAATTATCAGGCATTAAAAGACATAAGATCAGACACCATCAATTCTTGAAACCCATCTCTAAGTGCTAAAAACACAAGAGAACTTTCTCTTGAAATAAAAACCCAGACTTTTTAGCTAAAGGGTTCTTTTAGTAACACATCAGTTCAGTTCAGTTCAGTTCAGTCGCTCAGTCGTGTCCGACTCTCCGCGACCCCATGAATCACAGCACGCCAGGCCTCCCTGTCCATCACCAACTCCCGGAGTACACTCAAACTCATGTCCACAGAGTCGGTGATGCCATCCAGCCATCTCATTCTCCGTCGTCCCCTTCTCCTCCCGCCCCCAACCTTTCCCAGCATCAGAGTCTTTTCCAGTGAGTCAACTCGTCGCATGAGGTGGCCAAAGTATTGCAGTTTCAGCTTTAGCATCAGTCCCTCCAATGAACATCCAGGATTGATCTCCTTTAGAATGGACTGGTTGGATCTCCTTGCAGTATAGGTATAGATAAATGAGAATTTCCTCAAACATATACCTTTCATTGTCGGATTGACCTACAGGAACTGTCATCCCTACAGCTCAGAACACATTTAATTTCGGAATTAAAAGGTTTTTTTGCCAATTAGTTCATTTTACCTGTCTTCAGTTTCAGATTGTGTCTGTGAATCGCATGAGAGGAACTCGTGGAGTAGGTCACTGGGATATGCCAAAGATACCTATGTTAGAAAGTAAAGACTGTTACAGACTAAATCAATGGCCATTTCAATGTCCACATTGTCAGATTCAGAGAGGCTATAAAAGACACCTAACCGCCTGTCCTTCACACCATCAGTGGCCTTATAAATTTTACAGGCTAAGACTAACAGTTCCTTGGGTGTGCAAAAATTCTTTAATGATTATGAAGGAGCAGTAATATATACCTAGTTGAACTCTGTCACATTTACAGTCCAAATTTTATACCCCCATAATTCCTGCTGATTGTTTTCTTCTAAGTAAAAGAAAAAAATTCTTCCTTTCACATTTCCAAAAATTCTCACAGTCTGATATTAATTCAAATAACTAAATCAGAGCTGTAGAAAAAACCCCCAAAAAGTAAAGATCTTACCCTAGCATGATTCTTCCACTTATCCTTTTGTTCAGTGACGCTATCTGCATTCAACCCTCGCCTGCTAAGCGGTCAACAAGGAGCAATAAGTCAAGAGCTGCTCATCGGCCAAGTGCAGAGAGCAGAGAAGCAGAACGGATTGAAGGAAAAGGCCTCAGTTACTTTGGAAGGGACTTTCTATGGTAAATAACTGAAATTAGCTATTTTTTCCTGACTAATTTCTAGCTGCCTCTAGAGCTTGTTTCCTCTAACATAGTAAGCCATATTAGCTATAGTAATCCTATAAAATCAGATGCTTGAAAATACCAATAGGTATAAAACAGAAAGAATAGTAACTGAGGATATGCCCATTAGTCCTCAGAAAAACCTAAAATAGTAAAAGAGACAACAGACTCGATTTAACAAAAGGTCAGAAGACATAATCTACCTGCCAACCCAGAGTACCGATAATCAACAAAGCAGTTGAAATATTTACCTAAAAAGGTAAAAGGAGACACACAGATGTCACTAAGATGTAATGGATCAAGATTCATGGATAGATTTTGGCTCTAGAAGGACAGAGATTTTTCCAGATAAAAGTAAAGAGAGAAAGAGTAGCAGTTCATAAGTTTGGATAAACATGGATCAGAGGGCAACAGTTTTACAAGAGAAATCCAAATCCTGCTTCAGATAGAGGAAAAATACAGATCACTGCATAGATAACTTGTTATTCTGAGCCATTCACACTATTGAACTCTCTCGTGACATTTTGATAAGTTGCAGAATTGTGAGTCCTGTTTTCCCAGTAATAAATCAAACATTAAATTTTCCAGTCTGTGTGTTGCCAAGCTTCAAATTGTTTAAGCTCTCTGAGGTTTGGACTTCAAAAGGGCATACAGAGAAATGGATGGATGTGTACATAGATAAATGGCATAAGGGTTGCTGTTGGATGGAAACAGACATCCGATGAGATCAAAATGGAAAATGTTATATTAGATGTGTTAAAAGCCTCAAGTTTGCTTCTGATTCTCAAAAAAATTCTAAAACTGTTTTTAGACAGCTAGATTTTAGAAAAAGTAATAATCATAAGAGCCAGCACTGATTCACTTGGATTATTTCTTTTCAAATTAATCTCATTCATCTTATTGAATGAGATCAGAGAAAGGTGGACAGTGTTGTATTTCTTGATTTTAGTAAAACCTTTAACAAGTTTTCTAAGGACAGGCTTGTGAGCAAGATAACAGTGAGTAATTGGATTTGCTTTTATTGTTACCAAGAACATCATGTTTTAAGACATTACATTTATAGTCTCTTACTAAAAACTGAAAGGGAGCTGAAGGTCTTATCTAATTTAACACGTGTGTGTGTGTGTGCATGCATGTGTGTGTGTGCTCAGTCATGTCTGACTTTTGCGACCCCATGGACTGTGACTCACCAGGCTCTTCTGTCCATGAAATTTTCCAGGTAAGAGTACCAGAGCGAGTTGCCATTTCCTACTCCAGGGGATCTTCCCGATCCAGGGGTCGAACCTGCATCTCTTGCATTGGCAGGCAGATTCTTTACCACTGCACCACCTTGGAAGCCCATGACTTAACACACAGGGAATGCCTTTTCTGATAAGATGTATAGCTGTCATACATCTTATCTTCCTAGGTATGGGTCAGTCTCATAACTTATTAGGGCTCAGTACTCTTACCTGGAAAATTCCATGGACAGAGAAGTCCATGGGGTTGTAGAGTTGGACACAACTGATCAATTGAGCACACACAGCGTAAAGAAGGCTAGTAGACAGTCAGGGAATATTATATTAGAAAGATAACTAACGGCCTTCTGCAACAGAACTGAGGTCCTAAGGGCGGCCGCAGGACTAGCAAGAATATGCTGCTCACCAACACAGTCTGGGTCACCTGAAGCTCTTTAAGGCTGCTATTGAGGCTAGTTTAGCTATTAAGTCCTGTGTAGAAATAGCATCGGAGAAGGCAATGGCACCCCACTCCAGTACTCTTGCTTGGAAAATCCCATGGATGGAGGAGCCTGGTGGGCTGCAGTCCGTGGGGTCTCGAAGAGTCGGACACAGCTGAGTGACTTCACTTTCACTTTTCACTTTCATGCACTGGAGACGGAAATGGCAACCCACTCCAGTGTTCTTGCCTGGAGAATCCCAGGGACGGGGGAGCCTGGTGGGCTGCCGTGTATGGGGTCGCACAGAGTCGGACACGACTGAAGCGACTTAGCAGCAGCAGCAGAAATAGCATCCCATAAAATTTCCAGAGAAGCTGAAAGAAAGCTAATGCAATTGTCAGTAAACTGAGATGAGGTAAACTAGACCGACAGGAAAAAAAGCAGCCACCTTTCCTGCAGGGTCTCCCATTTGGGGTCCTCTTTGAAAACCCCAGACAAGAAGCGCTCCTGCTGCAGTCTGAGGGAACGCCCTTCTCGTTTAACCACCACGAGGGGGATGCCTTTCTGCAGAGTCCATGTAGCCATCATTTCCTTGAGCTCTACATTTTTCCGCAGAAACGCGAGCTGAAACGACAAGTGGCTTTGGTAACCCGAGACACAGGAGAGAAACCAGAGAGAGATCAGATGCTTAGACCTCCTCGGATGCTAGGGACAAGGCTTGGGCAGGAAGAGCAGACTCCAGCTGCAGTTGCCCAGCAGAGCCACATAGAACCTGGGCTGGACCTGCCCCTTCACTCCTGGAAAGTTGCCTGAAGGAGGGACATGTCTGGGAGCTTGAGGGTTAATGCAGGGCAAGAAAGGCCAAGAGGAAGTGCTTGAGATTGGGGCCCCTCTCTGCTCCCTTTCAAAACAGAAGAAAAAAGGACCCACCAAAACAAAACAAAAACTCCCCTCCATTTCATGAACGATAGAATCCAGAGGTTTAGGATGAAATGTCTCTTTTAAAAATTCCAATAGAACAATATTATATCAATAGAGGTATATGGAGTGGAGGACAAAACCTCTAGCTTTATATTAACAGATTCTAGTACGGGTTTCTGATCACTGCATGATGCCGAATCTTCCTTTAAAACCATACTTGATGGGATTACCGTGACACTTTTTTAAAAATTTGCCTTTTCTTTTTTTTTCCATGATGACTGTTTTTGTTTTTTTTTTTCTCTCTCCTAAAATGTTCCAATAACTTCCCAGAAGTAAACAAAAAGACGGGGCCCCAAGAAAGCCATTCATACTATTTCCAAACCTAACATATTTGGTTTGGCATTTTGCAAAGCCCTGAGGATACCAGTGCAGCAATAACCACTCAGAGGAATTTTGAGCTGAGATATTTTTAGCCATTGGTGGGATTGTGGGAAAGCTGAATTATAACAACAAAAATATAGTAGTAAGAGCATCACCCTCCCCCTAATGGCCTGAGCATTCCCTCTTCAGTCAACTTTGTTTCAAGGAAAATTGTGGAGCTTTTCCTTCTCTCCAGTTATTTAAAGGGGCAGCTGGACAACTTTACAGACTCACTCCAGGTCCGGAGATGAGCCAAATCTCTTCCACCCTCCGAGTCTCTTTCTACTTACTGTGTTGCTTGTCTTCTTGGAATCGGAATAACAAAATCCACCCGATGTGGAATCACTTTCTAAACAATTCTAGAAAACAAAAATAAAAGAGCACTGCCATTGGGACTCTGACAGTTGGCTTAAAATGAACATTTGACATGAGTGCAAACATTTATTAGCATAAATGTATGAAAATGCAATTTATCTAGACATGATAATGAGCATAGCAATTCATTAAAAATGCATAAAAGTTACTGTCTTAAATTGATATTATGTGACACCGTGCTAAGTTAGGTATTTGGGGAAATTTATCATTTTTGTGCCACTATTTTGTTTGACATCAGAAGGGGATCAAATAAGAATTTAGGACCTTTAGGGGAAGGTTAGGTGGGAGACTCCTACAGGAACTGGGAAGAAGTTGTGATTTCATCGAGAGATGGATACCAGACTGAGTCAGAAGACAGCTTTTAAATAGCGACTCCATCACTCGCTTGTATAAGATCTTGAAGGAATCTCTCCATTAGCATTAATTTTCCCATTTTAAAAAATGGGTTAAGATTGCCTACCTTACCTTCTTGAGATGGTAATAAGCACAATGTGACAAAAAGTAATATAGGATTGTTCACAGTCGGCCTAAAAGAATCCTGTAATTCTCGGCCAAATCTCTCCTTTAATCCCCTTTCCTCTCACTAACTGCACAAAAGATGGATTTTTCCTCTTTGAAAAAAAAAAGGCTCAGGCAAGGTCTACACAGACACACACAGACTCACACACACACACAGACTCACACACACACACAGACTCACACACACACACACACACAAGTACACATCCTTGTAAAGCAGGAGGGAAGGAAAAGGGTGGGAGAGAAAAGCAATGCAAGGCTTGTTGAGAATCTGGGAGAGAATCGGGACGAGAACATCTGGATCACCTGCAGGAGGTGATGGAGAAAGAGCATTTTCTTGAGACTTTTTTTTTTAATTTTGTCTTTTTAATAAAAAGGCACCTAAAAAACAGGTCAATACAGTACAGGCAGCACAGAGAGCCCCGGAACAAGACTAAAAATTGTCTCAAAATAAAAACGAAGAAGATGTCTTCACATATTATATTTATATATACATATTTATATAATGGTACAAAATGGCTGGGGGTGTGGCCACGGATGGAGGGAAGCTGGCCTGTGGACTTCACCTTAGAAAGCTAGTCTGGTGGCAGAGGTGTGAGGAGAGGGGCAGGGGGAGGGCGTCAGGCCCTTTTCAGTTTGACCCGTCTCTCCTCTGGGAGGAAACACTTCAGAGTCGTCTTGGGGAGTCTTGGGTCAGAGGTGGGAGGCTAAAGGGCATGGAGCCCAGACACAGGGTGGGAACATGTCTGGCGGAGTGGAGGACAGGTGGCCCCTGAACCCAGAGCC
The DNA here is from genome assembly GCF_049115385.1 of Moschus berezovskii. NCBI lineage: Eukaryota > Metazoa > Chordata > Mammalia > Artiodactyla > Moschidae > Moschus > Moschus berezovskii. The sequence goes on from NC_142467.1 coordinate 14,270,745, forward strand.
CCAGGCCCTGGCCCCCTGGGGAGGGGCTGGGGGAGGCAGGAGCCCACACTTGAGGAAGCACTTGACCTGGCCAACGGGGACTTAGGACAGCACCAGCCTGGGAGAAGCAAGGACAAAGTCCCTTTGTATCAAATCTGCCAATGGGAGACCAGGCCCCCTCAGGTCGGGAAGGCCAGGGATGGGCCATGGCAGAAGGCACCTCGCCGAGAAATGGCCCTGGGTCCTGGAGGCAGGCACGGAAGGCCTCAGCCGGAGAACTGCCCTGCCACCTCACAAGGCAGGAAAGGAAGTGAGAAAAGGAGAAGTGTTTTACTCCTGGGGCCAAGGAGGGGCAAAACACCCAACTGTGTATGGCTTCAGCTCTGACCAGAGGAGGAGGAGAGCTCTCTGGGAAAGGGCCGGGGGCTGACTGGAAGGCAGTGGCTGTGCCTGGGTGGGCAGGGAGCCCCAAGGTCTGGGCGGAGGGACCATGCCAGTGAACCGGGGAGGCAGAGACGCTGCCCTGCTCCAAGCCGAACACTTTCTCTCTTCTGTCCTCAGCAGGTGCAGGGAGACAAACTGACTGGACCTAACCCTTTTCCTTCCTCCTCTGGTGACAGGAAGTAGGTGGCAGCCTGCGGAAAGAGTCGGGCCCTGGGGGCTACCTGGCCTGGAGCCACTGCAGCAGGCAGAGGACCCTCGCAGCCCACAGGCTACTCCTCCACGGCTCCACACCCGGGGGCCACCCACTCGGCCTCTGCCTCGTCCCTCTTTCCTTCAGCCCAGACTGGGGACCAAGGACTTCAAGTTCTGGCTTAAGATGTAGCAGCAGGGGACACCAGCCTTCCACAGTTGGGAAGCCAGGGCCCCCGTGTCACCTGTGTGGGGCAAAGACGCGTGCCCCTGCACACGTTCACCTGAATCACTCAGCAGCAGACAGGCTGCCGCCCTGGGAGGTCTCAGCCCTGCTGGGGCCCACCAGGTGGAAGCCTAAGGTGGTCTGACCTCAGTTTAGGTATGGGGTAGTAGCTCGGTCATTTCACTGCTGGAGGAGGGCACGGGAATGGTATCCTTTCTGGACCCGTGTGTCGGACTGCATGCCCCTGGGTCCAGGGGAAATGAAAGGGGCAATCATTTGAAGGGGCGTGGGGGGGGGGGCGTGGGGATGGCTTCTTTTATCCTTTTTTTTTTTTTCTGAGTGGCTTCTATCAAAACACAGAAATACAGCACACGCACAAACCAGCGCAAAAGCGCAGCGCTCTATTTACAGCTATAGCTGGCACCTGCCCACCTGGCCAGCCGCCTGCAGGTTGGGGTGGGAGAGGGGTCAGCCACAGCAGGGAGAGGACAGAAGGAAAAAAACGGGGTGGAGGGGGACAGAGAAACCAAGAGGAGGAGAGTGAAGCTCCAAGAGGAGAGAGCAGTGGGATCGGGAGAGGATGGGGGGACTTCCCTCCTTCCAAATGGCCAAGGGTTCGAGACAGGGATACAGGACTCGGACGCAAAGCTGAAGAGGGTGGGTGCAGAGAAACAGGAGAGGCTCCATACGACTCGGGAGGAGAAGGGGAGCGGCGGTCCTGGCAGCCACAATGGAACCAAACCCACCCCCCAGGTCCCCCACCCCACTCTGCCACTTCTCCCTAAGCTGCCAGCACATCTGGTTTCCACAAATGCCACTCCCCACACAAGCCCCCGCCACCCCACCCCTTGACCCGGGCCATCCCAACTTTTTTTAAGGTTATCATATTTGCAACATGGCCCCAGCTCCAGCCCCTTGCTGGGCCCACTAGAAGGGCAGGTTGGCCATGCCGCCCGGGGCCAGGAGGTAGCCCATCTGGTTGTCCAGAGACACACTGCGCTGGCGCAGGGGGTGGGACACCATGAGGTTCTGCTGGGGCAGGGGGCCCAGGAGGGAGCCCTTCGGGGAGAGCATGTGGGGGGCCTGGCTGTAAACCTCACCCCCCACACCCCGCTGCTTCATCAGCATGAAATTCTGCTGGGTCATGAGGCCCTGTGGGGGGGACATGACCACCTGGTGCAGGCTGTGTGGCCCCATGCCCTGCTGCAGGGGCACACCTGTCCTGCCCAGCAAGGACATCTGTCAGGGGTGGCACATGGACATGCTAAGCCCCTGCTGGACGCCATGCTGGCCCGGGAGGTTGGGGGGCCGGGAGGGGGTCTGCTCCGCCATCGTGTTTTGCAGGTTCATGAGATGCAGATTGGGGGGCTGGGCCTTGGGGGGGGTGGCTCTCACTCTTGGGGAAGTACTGGAGGGTGCTGCTTGGCTTCTCCGAGGGGATGATCCTGGACAAGTCGAACTCAGGGATCCCCATCAGGGTGGGCTGGATCACCTCGCTCAGCTCGGGGTCATTCAGCACTGATGCCACCCCGGGGATCAAAGGGTACTCCAGTACTCTTGCCTGGAAAAGCCCATGGACAGAGGAGCCTGGTAGGCTGCAGTCCATGGGGTCAGGAGGAGTCGACAGGACTGAGCGACTTCACTTTCACTTTTCACTTTCATGCATTGGAGAAGGAAATGGCACCCCACTCCAGTGTTCTTGCCTGGAGAATCCCAGGGACGGGGGAGCCTGGTGGGCTGCCGTTTATGGGGTCGCACAGAGTCAGACACGATTGAAGCGACTTGGCAGCAGCAGCAGCAGGGTTTTCAAGAAATGTCAGTAAAAGTTTTGAGCTACTCTGAAATTTTAATTACTTGCATTTGCTTCTTTGACCACAAAATCACACATAAGTTAAACCTTAAGGATCCAGACTTAATAAGGGCACAGAAAAATCAAATAAGATAATGTGCATGAATTTTTTAAAACTATGACATGCTGTACAAATATTGAACAATATTATTATTACCCCTGGGACACAAGTGCTTACAAAGAATAGAGGACCTCTTTTGTGTACAAAGGGCTTCCCTTGTGGCTCAGCTGGTAAAGAATCCACCTGCAATGCGGGAGACCTGGGTTCGATCCCCGGGTTGGGAAGATCCCTTGGAGAAGGGAAAGGTTACCCACTCCAGCATTCTGGCCTGGAGAATTCCATGGACTGTGTAGTCCATGGGGTCGCAAAGAGTCGGGCACGACTGAGTGACTTTCACTTTCACTTCACTTTGTGTACAAATACCCTAGTTTATTTCTACTTGCAGGCACAAGCTCTGTCGGTTTATTATTTCCATAAAAAAGTACTGTCCTTGCATTTGGAAATCTAGAAATATTTGAATAATTGTTAGAATCATCCGAGTTGACTGTATGTTTTCTCTTACTATCCTACATGAATCTCAATTACAAAGAGACCGTATATTCTTTCATCAAACATTAACCGTCTCTTAACCACTCCAGTACTCTTGCCTAGAAAATCCCATGGACAGAGGAGCCTGGTGGGCTACAGTCCATGGGGTCGCTACTAGTCGGACAGGACTGAGCGACTTCATTTTCACTTTTCACTTTCACACATTGGAGAAGGAAATGGCAACCCACTCCGGTGTTCTCGCCTGGAGAATCCCAGGGATGGCGGAGCCTGGTGGGCTGCCATCTATGGGGTCGCATAGAGTTGGACACGACTGAAGTGACTTAGCAGCACCAACCATGATTATAGGGTCAATAGAACACTAGGGGCCGACATGATTCTTTCTCTTAAGCAGATTTTGTTTATTATTATCACTGTTATCATTAAATCAATGGAAACCAATAAAAGAGAACATCACTCGCTGGAGCAGATTCATAAGTGCACTTCTAGGTATTCAGCAGAAAAGCAATGAGTGCTGGACCTGGCTATGAGAAGGAGGTGAACCCTCAGCTACATCTCAAAGGATGGACAGCACCTGAGTTGCTGAAAAGAAGGAATAACACTTCAGGCAGCAAGAGCATCAGAAGCAAAGGTGTGATGACAGGGATGAGCAGGATTTCTTGTGCGAGGGAGGAGGTGGGTCTCACTCAACCGAATACAGGTTGGGACATAAAGCTGAACAAGTAGAGTTTAAACTTAAATTTGGGAAGAGAAGATTTGGTGTTCCATGAAGGAATTACAAAGTCATGAAAGGTTTGGAAACAGAAGACAAAATGTAGGGTGAACCAGAAGAGCGAAACCAAAGAGAAGCAGGTCAAATACTGAGCCTCCGGGCTAGTGTAGCGTCTTGGTTTAGCAAGGTGCCAGAGGAAATAGACAAGTGCTACCTGCTTAACCCTGGCAGTGTGGCAAGTGGAATAGACATCTGTTGCCTGACAATATAACTGTTTATAAGCCTTCATAATTAGCTTGTCACTGTTTAGGCTTACCAGCAGTCTACTGTAATTCGACCATTGACTTACATTTGACAGACTGTGCCACAAATCATCATTCTTCGCATTTCTATAGCTGAACTTCTTCAAGTAGTGAATAATTCCTTTCCTGAATGTCTCCTCACTCAGAAAATCCTTGAGCATATTCAAAATACAAGCTCCCTAAATAAAAATACAAAGAAAAAGAAGGTAAAGGGTAGCATATATTTTTAAAGGAAGCTTACATGCTATGTAACGTGTAATGTCTGATAAATGGACTGCAAATAAAACAAAAAGTGACACAGAAGTAACCTGCCACCAACAACTTCAACTGTTGACGTGCTGGCCTCATTTTATTCCTCCCAGGGCAGAGCATTTACTACCTGGTCCACAGCATCTCCTACCTTGTTGTAGGAAACGGCATCAAACATTTCCTTTATTTGAGTAGCAGTTTTTGCTTGATTGGAGATAGGATGGGATGAATTTAATGAATCTCTTTTAATTACTTCAAAACATGTGTTCGAAAAATTGTCATCCTAAACAGGAGAGAATATTTGTTTTTTCAATTGCCATATGACACTCAAAGCAATAGCAAAGATGCTAGGTTTAGTAAGATATTCTCAGAAGTAAGTATTCAAACAATATTTCTTACAAAATGTTTCTTTCCCCGTTATAGTTCCCTTTCACCAATTCTGTTTTGTTAAAGGTATAAAAGTGATATTTCCTCAGACACTGCCTGAATGTTTACCACGAGCAAGGCCCTTGGATACAGAAATAAACAAAGGTTTCCATTTAGTGAGCATGTGCTATGTGTCAGGCTCTTAACAGTCCTCATCTGCAGTCCTTTCAATATTCTGCAAGGAAAAGGCATTGTACATATTTTACAAGTGAGCATGCATGAAGCTTTTGGATTAAACCACAAACTCAGCACATAGCAGCAAAAAAAAAAAAAAGACACTGACTTTGAATCCATGTCTGTCTGTAACTGTACTGGACCAAATATTTACCCCAAAGAGCTAATTATCCATTACTAGTTAGCACTACCTTGTTATGTGCTGTTCAGACCCGCTTCATGCTTGCTAAATGGCTTCAGTCATGTCGGACACTTTTCGACCCTATGAACCGGAGCCCACCAGGCTCCCCTGTCTATGGAATTCTTCTCCAGGCAAGAATACTGCAGTGGGTTGCCATTCCCTTCTCCAGGGGAACTTCCCAACCCAGGGATCCAACCCTGGTCTCCTGCATTGCAGGCAGATTCTTTACCATTTGAGCCATCAGGGAAGCACTATCTTAGAATTAATTATGTTAACAGACATATTGCTTATAGACTCTTGGATAAATATAGAATAATGCCTGAAATTTTCATTTTCTTTTTGGCAATTTGGAGTATTTTGAAGCCAGACAGCCTCCAGATCTGTAAGAAAATAAACTGGCATAAGCCACCCAGTCTGTGGAATTTTGTCATGGCAGCCCTAGCAAACCAACACAATCTGTTTATACAAAAGAAAATACCACAGATTCAAAAATGCAATGCTGTGTTCTCTTTGGCATTTTCTAAAAATTATAATAGTAAATTAAAGAGACACAGACGTATAGAACAGTCTTTGGGACTCTGTGGGAGAGGGTGAGGGTGGGATGATTTGGGAGAATGGCATTGAAACACGTATGTTGTCATATGTGAAACGAATCACTAGTTCAGGGTCAATGCATGTTATAGGATACTCGGGGCTGGCGTGCGGGGATGACCCAGAAGGAGGATAAAGGGAGGAGGGAGGTGGGAGGGGGGTTCAGGAGGGGGAACTTATGTAAACCCGGGGCGAATTCATGTCAATGTATGGCAAAACCAACCAATATAATATTGTAAAATAATTTGCCTCCAATAAAAAATAAATTAATTACTTAAAAAATAGTAAATTAATGATTTCTTAGGACGTATAGTATGATATACAAGGTTATGACTTACAAACTGTAGCTCTGGATATGTGATGTTGAGAGAGATAAGTTCCATGTATGTTGCAAAACCTTCATTGAGCCAAATATCATTCCACCATTCCATTGTAACCAGGTTACCAAACCACTGGGAGGTAAAAACTCAATGTTAAACAAACATAAAAAATGATTAACTATAGCAAAAATATACAATGGGTGGTAACTTCTTTTTTTTAGTAGCTGAGGCCTCTTCTCTGTCTGCTACCCCTTTCTCTGGGCACAGCATCTTTCTATCGGGTTCCCTGCCTTCTCCCCTCACCGCCACATTTTTGCTTGTTTCACTTATTTTTTTTGTGTCCACATTGCCTCCAATGCCCTACCTTCCATTCTATCCTCCCTATTTTTCCTAGATATTAGACTTAACATTAAGGAAGAGAATGAGACATTTTATTTTAGACATTTTGCACAATAAGTATAATCTCACCTTGTCACTGACTCACAGTGAGGGTCTAAGGAGAAATATAAGCCAGAATATTCTTGACGAAGTTATCTTTTTGTATTAAGTAGCAGGTACTTAAAAGGATAAGAATTCATTTAGGACTTTCAGATTGTTGCATAATATTACTAATGAGCAAATGTAGTTGTTGACCTCTGTCCCAATTTACTTCTAGGGATCAATTTGGCCACTAATGAGAATAAAAGTCTGAGATTTTAAGTATATGTAAATATAGAATGTGAAAAGCTAAATAGAAATTTATCCTTGACCTATATTTGATCTGTAACACATTTTAAAAGTTATTTTTTATATATATTATTGTATTTTACCTATTTGGCCTTTGTTGTTTTAATGTGCCTCTATGCGATGAGTTGACTCACTGGAAAAGACTCTGATGCTGGGAAAGGTTGGGGGAGGGAGGAGAAGGGGACGACCGAGAGTGAGATGGCTGGATGGCATCACCGACTCTGTGGACATGAGTTTGAGTGAACTCCGGGAGTTGGTGATGAACAGGGAGGCCTGGCATGCTGTGATTCATGGGGTCGCGGAGAGTCGGACATGACTGAGCGACTGAACTGAACTGAACTGAACTGAGTGCAGTCTCCAGATGGATTGGAAGCTTAAATAACAAGATTTGAAGATTCAGAAGAGCCTTGTTATAGTTATAGAACAGAAATCACTAGATCCATAGCTTCTAGAAACTGCTCAAGCTCTCTGCCTTTTCTTACAACTTTCAGATCATATTGCAAATGTGTGCCAATCTTCTGAAGGACATCTATGAGAAGGAATGTTGGGTGTTTCCTCAATTTGAGAAGTGATGAACACAAGAAGTTCAAGCAGGTTATGATCATTTCACCAGTCAGGAAGAGTATTTTATTTATTCATTCATTCAGTGAATATCTATTGAGAATCTACTATGTTCCTGGCACTATGACATGGCAAAAATCTCTTATTTTTTAATTTTTAACTTTACCCTTTATCATGACCATAGTAATAAAAGGATTATTATTATTATTTTTTAAGCAGCAAATGCAGGACCTTGTTATATAGGAGAAATACAAAGATGTATGCAATAGAGCCACTACCTTAATACAGATGATGAAGGTCAACCAGTAGACATATACATGCAATAAAATGTTATTGGCAGTATGACTTATATCTGCACAAGAGGCAGCGGGCATTCCAGAAGGGAAAAATCAGTTTCGCTGAGAGACTGTGTAGGATAACTGAGAAATGATTCACTTCTTGAGTCTTACAAGTGGTCCCCAGGAATGTTGGAAGTGGGGTGTGCTCTAAGCAGATCAGGTATCAGGAACAAAAGCACAGAGAAGTGATGCGGCCTGGGCCTGTCGAGGTAATAGCAGGTCATCTGGGATGGCCAATGCTGAAGGTCTCTTCAGAGAAGAGACCGGAGAGGTGGCGGGGAGCTGGGTTATCTGGGCCTTATATGACACACTGTGGATCCTTGACTAACCCAGCATTGAGTCTTTGCCAGGGCTTTATGTGGAGAACTGACATGGCCAGACGGAGATTAATGGGAAGACAAAATAGTCAAGGCAGAAACTCCAGTGGGGCCTGCTGCTTCAGCTCTGGCCTCTGCATCTTCATGAAAGAGAAGCTTTCAAAGGAATGCCTTAAGGCAGCATGGAGCCCCAAAAGGAGAGCTCTCTGCTTATTTCCCTATGAACACTGGGTAGAAAATTAGGGCTCCCCAGACTCAGTTAAGTGCTTTAGAGCTTCCAGTGACTAATAATCCAAACCCCTAAGATGAGCCAGCGGAGAGATGCTAAACCAGAGGAAGCTGTTCATACACTCTCAAAGTACAGTGCTGAGCATGGCTCCGGGTTCTTCGTTTGCTGCTTAAAATAAACAAACAACCCCTCTTATTACTATGGTCATGATAAAGGGTAGAGTTAAAAATTTTTAAATAAGAGATTTTACCCGTTTCTACAATTGAATGATATGTGCCTATATGGCGAAAGAGAATTTCCAGTGTCTTTAGTAATTCACTGCATTACAGGGAACTTGCAGAAGTAAAGCAGAGTGAAAAAAAGGCTCTGGTATCTGAAGGGCTAATTTGACTGTTTCATAATTGTTTGTAGTACCGGGTTGATAGACCGGCCTTGGAGATCTTATTCTGCAAGAAATGGTAGCAGTGGCGGTCACTGTCACTTCTGTTTCTAGCTAGTACTTACTGAGTACCTAGTGTGCGACAGACACAGACACTTATCTGTAATCCTCACAGCAGATTCACGAAGCAGAAGCCTTATGAACTAATTTTATAGATGAGGACACTGAAGTTGAGAGAGGTAGGTAGTGCGTCCAGGGTCAGTAGCCTGGGAGTACATGGACTTGAAATACTTCGTTATGGCCAAATAATCACAAACTCCAATTGAAGGGAGCTTGATTTTGCCCTGGACGGGAATGCCACTGCATTAGAGGCTATATGGGGAAATAACAAAAATCTCTGTTTGTAGGGGTTTCTAATACTGTGCTCTACGTACCTGTATGATCTTCACCCTTCTTTACTAAAAGGCGTTTGGAGGCTTTGTGCCTTGAAAGGTTTTAGAGGACATAGTGGCCAGTTCTCCTGTGATAAAATTCTTTCATGAGACCCTTAGTCTAGAGATTGAATACTCTGCTACTTGGCATATAGTATTTGGTTTGATGATCCCTAAGATGCCCCCTGGGAATAAAATGACATGATTTTTACATTGTCTGGGGAATGTTCGGGGTGTTCTGCATAATGCTCTTTGGAATTTTCACTAAGAGAATGCCGTGAAAGCCCTGTACCTGGTGTGCTAGTTCATGGGCTATGACCTTGGTGACCCATAGTTTATCAGAAGTAGAAGAGGTCTTGGGGTCAAAGAGCAGCGATGTCTCTCTGTACGTGATGAGGCCCCAGTTTTCCATGGCTCCACTTGCAAAGTCAGGAATGGCAACGAGATCTAAGAAATAAGAACAACCATACTTAATCATTAGGGTTCCTACGCCAGAAGTGGGATTTGCTTCCTTCTTAACTACGCTATGATCTGCTTATATATGTATATATAAGCAGACATTCTGAAAACACAGAGTATCTTTTTTTCTTAACATTGATATGGTGTCTTGTAGTTGCAGAAAATAATCAGCATCCATCATCAAGCATAATAAAGTTTATTGGTAAAGTTTTATTTCTAGGTGAAGTAGCCTAGTGACATAACCATCATTTCCTAAAACTAAACTGTGAAATTACCTTAGGTGCATTACTGCTGAGAAAATAATTCATTTTAAAACACTCACATTGTATTTTATATTAATATTACAGAAAGACTTTGAAAATATAAGGTATCAAATGATCTCTAAAATATTTGGATTCAACAAAACATATAATGAACTCATTTCTATAAAAAAGAGGAAATAAAGGATTTTTTAATTCAGGAGAACACCTTTTAGAAGCATCTCCATAGTCAATATTTCAAGCACATACAGCCTCTAAGTGTCCTTCTAAGGCAGTAAAGGGAAAAAACTGTAGGCATCAATTCTTTCTGACCTCAATTTCCTTTACACCGTTAATATTTCCTCTACTTCTTGACAAAATTTTAGAGAAAAAAATGTAAAATTTAATCATCTTTAAGCACCTCAGGTATAATGTATATTCAGTTCAGTTCAGTTGCTCAGTCATGTCCGATTCTTGCGACCACATGGACTGCAGCACACCAGGCTTCTATATCCATCGCTGACTCCTGGAGCTTAATTAATGTATATTAATTTATATCATGTCTATGTGAGAGTATATACATACCCTTTGCCAATTACTTCATGTTGATTACAAAACTTCTGGCCAAAATATTTAATCTTAGACTTCTTTTTATTCTACCAGGTCATATTGGAAAAAATATTGTTCTTTGGCTGAAAAGCCAGGTAATTAAAAAAATAATAATAATTTGAAATAAATCAAGCACTTGGCTTGAAATTTCATTGTCTGGAATTTGTATAATTAAGATTTCCAGGAGAAATATCAATAACCTCAGATATGCAGATAATATCACCCTTATGCAGAAAGTGAAGAGGAACTAAAGAGCCTCTTGATGAAAGTGAAAGAGGAGAGCGAAAAAGTTGGCTTGAAACTCAACATTCAGAAAACTAAGACCATGGCATCTGGTCCCATCACTTCATGGGAAATAGATGGGGAAACAGTGGAAACAGTGTCAGACTTTGTTTTTTGGGGCTCCAAAATCACTGCAGATGGTGACTGCAGCCGTGAAATTAAAAGATGCTTACTCCTTGGAAAGAAAGTTATCGCCAACCTAGATAGCATATTAAAAAACAGAGATATAACTTTGCCAACAAAAGTCCATCTAGTCAAGGCTATGGTTTTTCCAGTGGTCATGTATGGATGTGAGAGTTGGACTGTGAAGAAAGCTGAGCGCCAAAGAATTGATGCTTTTGATCTGTGGTGCTGGAGAAGATTCTTGAGAGTCCCTTGGACTGCAAGGAGATCCAACCAGTCCATCCTAAAGGCAACCAGTCCTGGGTGTTCACTGGAAGGACTGATGCTGAGACTGAAACTCCAATACTTTGGCCACCTCATGCGACGAGTTGACTTACTGGAAAAATTCTGATGTTGGGAGGGATTGGGGGCAGGAGGAGAAGGGGACGACAGAGGGTGAGATGGCTAGATGGCATCACCACTTGATGCACATGAGTTTGAGTGAACTCCAGGAGTTGGTGATGGACAGGGAGGCCTGGCGTGCTGTGATTCATGAGGTCGCAAAGAGTCAGACACGACTTTCAGTTCAGTTCAGTCGCTCAGTGGTGTCCGACTCTCTGCGACCCCATGAATCACAGTACGCCAGGACTCCCTGTCCATTACCAACTCCCGGAGTTCACTCAAACTCATGTCCATCGAGTCAGCGATGCCATCCAGCCATCTCATTCTCTGTCATTCAGTTCAGTTCAGTTCAGTCGCTCAGTCGTGTCCGACTCTCCGCGACCCCATGAATCACAGCACGCCAGGCCTCCCTGTCCATCACCAACTCCCGGAGTTCACTCAAACTCATGTCCACAGAGTCGGTGATGCCATCATCTCATTCTCTGTCATCCGCTTCTCCTCCTGCCCCCAACCTTTCCCAGCATCAGAGTCTTTTCCAGTGAGTCAACTTGTCGCATGAGGTAGTAAGGGGTTTGGGGATGCTTAAAAAGGGGTCCTTGCCTAATCAATGTGTGAAAAGACAGTGTGATTTGTCATCAGGGAAATGCAAATTAAAACAGCAACAAGAGACCACTAAACACATTAGTATTGCTTAATTCTAGTGTATAAAAACAAATGTGTATAATGCAATCAAAAACTAAACTAGCACTAATCAAGGTTAGTATTCATTAGCACTTCAAATATGGGAATGATCCCTTTTCTAAATTGCATCAATGATTTTATATTAGTTATATTATTTCCCAAAGCCATTAGAAATGCTTATATCTGCTCTACTGTTTCTTTCTTTTTAATTTATTTTTTATTGAAGGAAAATTGCTTTATAGAAATTTTGTTGTTTTCTGTCAAACCTCAACATGAATCAGCCACAGGTATACATACATCCCCTCCCTCTTGAACCTCCTTCCCGTCTCCTGCCCCACCCCACCCCTCTAGGTTGATACAGAGCCTCTGTTTGAGTTTCCTGAGCCATGCAGCAAATTCCCCTTCACCATCTATTGTACATACTGTAGTGTAAGTTTCCATGTCACTCTCTCCATACACCTCACCCTCTGCTCCCCTCTCCCAGGTCCATAAGTCTGTCCTCTATGTCTGTTTCTCTGTTGTTGCCCTGTGAATAAGTTCTTCAGGACCATTTTTCTAGATTCCTTATATACGTGTTAGAATATGGTGTTTATCTTTCTCTTTCTGACTCACTTCACTCTGGATAATAGGTTCCAGGTTCACCCATCCCATTAGAACTGACTCAAATGTGTTCCATTTTATGGCTGAATAATATTCCGTTGTGTGTATGTACCACAATTTCTTTTTCCATTCATCTGTTGATGGACATCCGGGTTGCTTCCATGTTCTAGCTGTTGTAAATAGTGCTGCAGTGAACAATGAGATACACGTGTCTCTTTCAGATTTGGTCTCCTAAGGGTATATGCCTAGGAGTGGGATTGCTGGGTCATATGGTGGTTTTATTCCTAGTTTTTTAAGGAATCTCCATGCCATCTTCCACAGTGGCTATATCAATTTACATTTCCATTAAGAGTGCAAGAGTGTTCCCTTTTCTTCACACCCTTTCCAGCATTAATTGTTTGTACACTTTTTGATGATGGCCATTCTGACTGGTGTGAGGTGATACCTCATTGTAGTTGTCATTTGCATTTCTTTAATAATGAGGGATGTTGGGCATCTTTTCATGTATTTGTTAGCCATCTGCATGTCTTCTTTGGAGAAATGTCTATTTAGGTCTTTTCCCCACTTTTTTCATTGGGTTGTTTGTTTTTCTGGTATTGAGTTGTATGAGCTGCTTGTATATTCTGGAAATTAATCCTTTGTCAGTTGTTTCATTTGCTACTATTTTCTCCCATTCTGAGGGTTTTTTTTTTTTTTCACCTTGCTTATAGTTTCCTTTGCTGTGCAAAAGCTTTTAAGTTTAATCAGGTCCCATTTGTTTACTTTTGTCTGTATTTCCGTTACTCTAGAGGTGGGTCATAGAGGATCTTGCTTTGATTTATGTCATCAAGTGTTCTGTTTGTTTTCCTCTAAGAGTTTTATAGTTTCTGGTCTTACACTTAAGTGTTTAATACATTTTGAGTTTATCTCTGTGTATGGTGTTAGGAAGTGTTCTAATTTCATTCTTTTACATATAGCTGTCCAGTTTCCCAGTACCATTTATTGAAGAGGCTGTCTTTGCCCCATTGTATATTCTTGCCTCCTTTGTCAAAAATAAGGTACTCATAGGTGCATGGGTTTATTTCTGGGCTTCCTATCTTGTTCCATTGGTCTATATTTCTGTCTTTGTGCCAGTACCATACTGTCTTGATGACTGTAGCTTTACAGTATAACCTGAAGTCAGGAAGCTTGATTCCTCCAGCTCCATTCTTCTTTCTCAAGACTTCTTTGGCTATTGGGGGTCTTTTGGGCTTCCACATGAATTGTGAAATTTTTTGATCTAGTTCTGTGAAAAACGACATTGGTAATTTGATAGGGATCGCATTGAATTTGTAATTTGGTAGTATAGTCATTTTCACAGTATTGATTCTTCCTACCCAGGAACATGGAATGTCTCTCCATCTGTTTATGTCCTCTTTGATTTCTTTCATTAGTGTCTTATAATTTTCTGTGTACAGTTCTTTTTCTCCTTAAGTAAGTTTATTCCTAGACATTTAATTCTTTTTGTTGCAATGATGAATGGGATTGATTCCTTAATTGTTCTTTTTTTTTCCTAATTTTATTTTTAATTATTTTTTAATATGTTTTTAAAATTTATTTATTTTAATTGGAGGCTAATTACTTTACATTATTGTATTGGTTTTGCCATACATTGACACGAATCTGCCCCAGGTGTACATGTGTTCCCCATCTTGAACCCCCCTCCCACCTCCCTCCCCATCCCATCCCTCTGGCTCATCCCAGTTCACCAGCCCCGAGCATCCTGTCTCATGCATTGAAGTTGGACTGGCGATTCGTTTCACATATGATAATATACATGTTTCAATGCCATTCTCCCAAATCATCCCACCCTCGCCCTCTCCCACAGAGTCCAAAAGATTGTTCTATACATCTGTGTCCTTAATTGTTCTTTCTGATTTTTCATTGTTAGTATATAGAAATGCAAGTGATTTTTGTGTATTGATTTTGTATACTGCAACTTTGCTAAATTCACTGATTAGCTCTAGTAATTTTCTGATATTATCTTTAGGGTTTTCTATGTACAGCATCGTGTCGTCCGCAAACAGGGAGAGCTTTATTTCTTCTTTTCTGATCTGGATTCCTTTTATTTCTTTTTCTTCTCTGATTGTTGTAGCTAGGACTTCCAGAAGTATGTTGAATAATAGTGGTGAAAGTGGACACCCTTGTCTTGTTCCTGATCTTAGGGGGAGTGCTTTCAGTTTTTCACCATTGAGAATAATGTTTGTTGTAGGCTTATCATATATGGTCTTTACTCTTTTGAAGTAGGTTCTTTCTATGCCCATTTTTTGAAGATTTTTAATCATAAATAGGTGTTGAATTTTGTCAAAGGCCTTTTCTGCATCTATTGAGATGATCATATGGCTTTTATCTTTCAATGTGTTAATATGGTGTATCACATGGATTGATTTGCGTATATTGAAGAATCCTTGCATCCCTGGAATTAACCCAACTTGATCACGGTATATGAGCTTTTTGATGTGTTGTTGAATTCTGTTTGTTAAATATATCTGCTCTACTTTTTCTTAAGCTGCATGCTTCCTTTCAGTTAACTTTATTTTAAAGGCCTTCATTTCATATGGTCTTTGAGGTTGCATTTTTCAAGAACAACTTAGGATTGTTGATGGCTGTTATTTGATCTTTCCTTGATTTTTGACATGGAGGACAGCAATGAACTGTGGGTAACTTGATTTAGTATGTCTATCCTAACGGGTATATAGAACCTGCACTATAATGATACCACGAGACTCAGGAACTATGGGAATAAGCCCCTGGAGATGTCTTCTGATAGTCCTTTAATTCCCTAAGGAAAACTGCACGAAGTTGGTCAGGAAAAGGGAAGAAGGATATCATAAGGTATGTGTTATGAAGTCCCAAAGGAAAACAATGTTTTGTCACTGTCTGAAACTCTAAAAATTAATCCATATAAGTTATAAAATTTGCCAGTTTTTTATATATTCTGCAACATCATAAAAATCACAATTTTTATTTTCTAAGATAGAAAATGGAAACCAACAAAGATAGGCTATTTGTATCCTCTCATATGAAGATCAACTACTACCACATTCAAATTATCTATTTCCTCCAAATCTCTCTCATTTTTTTTTTTTTAATGTCTGTGCCACAGACTTATCTTCCAGCCTCAAACACTCTGTAGAAAACAGATGGAGGGACAGTTTTCAGCTATTTACATAAATCTTTGGCAATTTTTACAAAAGATTGCTAGTCTTGTATAAATATGGTGTAGAAGGAAATAAATGCTCCAGAAATTCATCCACTTAAATCTAATATAAAATGCAGATATTTTAATATTAAACCTGATAAAAGAAAAGTGAACCCAAGTACTTGGGCTTCTCATAAATACTTTATTTTCTACACTCAAAGACATCTCTCAGGTATAAATTACTGCTTTCTGGGCTAACTGAAGTTCCTCAGTGCTCATTTTAATCACACATAAAGAGGGGTGAAATCAAAGCAAGTTCTAAAAGTAAAGACGATGATCTAGAATTTGAACATACCCAGTTTGGGGAGTGGATAGTGGATATCAAAGTAATTTTCATAAAAGTCCAGCAGCTTCAGTGATGCTTCCAAAGCATAATGTGTTTGACTCCATTTGTCTGGGGATGCATAGATGGACACCTGGGAAATGTTGGTGAGAAAAATAATCTTTGAATGACAGCTCCCCGGCATGACTCCATTCCTAACAACCTTCACCCAAAAATGGAGACTGTATTTTTCAAGAAAGTATTGAGATACCATTAACCATGTTGTCAACAGGGGGTAAGATGTTCTGTAAAGTATTCAAGAAAAAGACCCTCTTGAAAACTATAAACAATCCTGTACTTTCTGTTACAGTATATTCCCTAGGTATTAATCTGTACATTTCAAGCTATGTAAACCCTTTACATCACAAGAGCTCACTTCAGTTCATCACTATCATGTATTCTAGCACTTGAGAATTAGCTTTCCAAAACGATGACTACCAAAAGTTTCATTAAAACACAACTGTATGAGGTGGAAAAGCCTTCATGAACTTATTGGAACCACCCTCTGTTGTGTTTTCCTTAAACTCAAAAACACCCAGATAGGTTCACTGACTCCCTGCAAAGTTAAGTGGAAAAAATAGTTAGATTCCAGTTTCCTTGGGTTTCAAGTACAGTATTGCTTTCATTTCGTAATCTGTGTCCATGCTCTGAATTAACTGAAATCCCTCAGAAATTTTATAAGAAAGATATATTAAGAGAGAATCCCCAAGCGGCTCCAGTGCTTGCTTCTAGACCCCCTCGAGGATCCATGGCCGAGGGCCCGTTCTTCAGGGCGCACACGCCCTTGCACCCGGACCACCTGTGGATCTGGGAAAAGGCCGTGTATGTGGATGAGAACCAGCGCACCTGGCTGCCCATAACCATCAAGATAGAAAGTAGCCTCCAAGTCCTCATGCGTCAGGAAGATGTGCCCCTGGGGGAGCCTGTGTGCCCCAGCCAGCTGGGCCCGTACCTGCTGCCCGTCATGTGGCAGCTCTACCCTGGGAGGAGGTACTGAGCCTCAGACTCCAGTTTCTGGCGCATAGTGTACCATATCGAGATTGGCGGCACTGAGGACATGCTCCTGGAGCAGCTCCCGGACCCAGAGGACGAGTGATGAGGTCCCACAGCTCCCATCTCCTCCCAAGCCCTGAGCCTGACAGGGGGATGTTCGTGCTTCCTTTCACCTTCCTGTACATACCAACCCTGTGTGAACTGCTCCACCACACCCGGGTCGGACAGACGGACAGAGGATGTGTTCTCCCCGACCAGACCTGCCTGCAGGAGAGGCCGTGTGGGACAGCTTCAGGGTCCACGTGCCCCGGCTCTACCTGCGCCTCTGGTCTTCTCAGCTGCCTGATGGTCTCAGCCTCTCTCCCTGTTCCATCCGTCACAGCAACTAGTGTCACGTCCTGCTCACCCTGGGCTGCTTCCCACTCCGTCCCCTCATCAGCTCTGTATCCTTCTGGCCACAGGGAATGGGGCCAGCTTGTCTGCGCTTGGTCTCTGAGCCCCTGAACCAGCTGTCTCCCGTGGTCCCTGCCTGCACACGACCACGCCTCCGAAAGCCCCGCCCCTGCCCCAGCAGCCAGGGTGTGGTCCACAGGACGGCCTGGGAGGGGCTGGGTTCAGGACTCCGAAGCCTGTGGTTTAGAGGCACCCAGCCTGGGACATGGGAGGCCCGGCAGGCCAGCGCGGTGGACCAGACCTCTGATTGCCCACCTGTGGAAAGAGAGGTTGGAGGTCCCCCTGTTTTATAGATGCCCTCAGACCCGGATGTTATGAAGTTGTATGTAGCCTAAACACTTTGTAATGTTGACTGATTAAATGTAAGACAATTCATCTAAAAAAAAAAAAAAGATATATTAATGGCCACAGTACCTTGCCAGGCACTGTGCTAAAATTACACTTGTAAAACGTGTAAAATCTAACTTAGTCCTCTCAACCGCCTCCTGAAATAGAAGCTATTTTCTTCATGTTGGGAATGAAGCAATGAAAACACACAGAGATTAAATAACTTACTTCAAGTCACACAAATGGAAAATTGTAGAGCTGGGGTATGAATCCAAGGAGACTGACAGGACCCTGTCTGCTAAAGTAAAGTGCAGTCTGACCTCACACACACCTGTATCTATCCACATATATATCTGTGTGCAGCGATGTATGTAGACACATTGCTGATAATACATATCTGCGTATCCATAGGTCTAGTATGTATAGAAATTACAATTGATGTTTTATTGCTATTTTCCATAAGCACTATTTTATGGCTCTTTGAATATATTTTTATGCCTGTAACAATTCCTCAGGGTAAGGAGTTCTTTTTTATTTTTCAGGTATTCATTGATATTCACAAAACTTTATCAGATAATTATTGTGTGTGTTTGTGCTCAGCCACTCAGACTTGTCTGACTCTTTGTGACCCCTGCCAGGCTCCTCTGTCCATGGAATGCTCCAGGCAAGAATACTGGAGTGGGTTGCCATTTCCTCCTCCAGGGGGTGTTGCCGACCCAGGAGTTGAGCCCGCGTCTCTCGTGTCTCCTGCATTGGTAGGTGGATTCTTTACTGCTGCACCACCTGGGAAGCCCCAATTATAGGGTATTGTAACTTTCAGTAAACGACGAATGCTCTAAAAATGATGAAGACCTCCTTTCATTAAGGAAATAAAATTATAGAAAACAACTGGAAACAATGTAAATGTCCTAGAATAAGATGCTGATTAAAAAATCCATATGGTACCTCTATGCATTAGAGTACAATACTATGCAATCATTAATATTATAGAAAAATACTTAATGCCATTTAATTTTTATAGCATATTATGGTGAGCTAAAATAATTGCATATTATTTGTAAAAAGTATATATAGATTTATACAGTATATATTGTTATTATATATAGTCGTATACTGACAGACTTACAGAAAATACTTGGAATACACCAGGACACGCCCTTGTAATGCTCACAGGTTATTTTACTTTTTATCTCTCTCCATTTTTGTATATTTACATGATATTTTGATAATAAGGGGGGAATTTTTAAAGAACAGCTCATTGCCTTCAGGACACTATTCTGCACTGTGTATGAAGCGAGAACTCAAACTCACCTTGACCCCTGATGAGGCTGTACCAGTCACAGAGGTGAAATCACAAACTATGTAGGCTACAAGGTAGGTACTCATTTTTACAGTAGTTTCAAAATGATCTTCCAAGAGGCCTCCTTCAAGTTCAACCGTCTTAACCTACAGGAAGGGAAAGAATTGGTATTTGAAAACTGGAGTATTTTACAAGAATGCTTATGATGTAAGCTATGTAAGTTAGAGGAGAGCTTGGTGCTCTGAGGGACGTGTGATGTCCATATAGATTAGAGGACTCCACAACATTCTGTGGCTTCGCCTCCCTCTATTTCTTTTATCTCTAGACTTCCTTGAAGACACAATGTGCTCCTTTAGGGATCTGAAAATGATGCCTATTTTGTTGCTTGAAAGCATAGAAATATCTTAGATGGTTTCATATTCTTGAAATGCAATCATCTCCAACACTGGTATCAATTCAACATTTGTACTTCTAAGCAAAAGTGCCAGAGATTAGTCCCCTTCCCTTTGTTATATAATAAATAAAATCTCAATTGCAGAAGGAAATGGGAAGCAGAACTGTGCTGGATATTTTGCATCATCTTTTAATCCTCCGATTATTTGTGTTTGAGGTAGGTATAATTTCATAGGTGAAGAAACAGAGTCTCAGAAATGTTAACTGATTGCCCAAGATCACACGGCTAGTTTCATGGTAGGACCAAGATGTCAGTGTGACTGTGTGACTCCAAAGACATTGCTCATTCTGGCACTTGCTAGGTGACAGCTTGAGTCATACTCTTATTTTATCTTTGCTTCATTGATTCATCCATGAAAGCAGTCAGGCCAAGGAGGTCATTAGTAATTTAAGCTTCTGCCTATCTACTGAGGAGGTAAAAAGTTTTAAGTCTATAGACTGGTCAGCTGCATCCATCAAATTCACTGAGTAATTACTGAATTCTATCTTTATTTGCTCTGGATAGCTGGTTCCAAAGATGGTCTTCATCATGGTACAATGCCCCTGAATTCTGAAAGGACACAGATCCCGTTATCTGAAAATACCACTTTCTTCAAATTGGTAATGAGTCTTCAACTGGCTTGTTGCTCACCCTCTCCAAACCCCTTTTAAGGCATCAGGGTTGTGGCAGTGCTAACCACAGATTATTAAGCATGTTTTGTGTGTTTGTATAAGACTGCAGTTTGCTTTGGTGAGAAAAAAATAGCCTGAAGTATCACAAACTGCCTAGCCTATGTCAATGACAAATGTTTGTGCTGTTAAATTCTATGGATTTTGATTCTACATAATTCTATCAAAAATTCAATTCCTAAGTTCCAATAAAGAAGAAAACACTGACCAAGTACCCGAGAAAAGGTGGTAGTATATATAGAGCTTTAAGTTTCACCTCTGTCTGAAAGTCAACTTTGTCCAAAAACTATCTCCTTTGTAAGGAGTCTGATTGAACCACAGTTCTGTGGGTACATACCCCTAGCAGAGGAGAGGTTATGGTAGGGGCTGAGGAGATATGCAGATATGCATATGACACCACCCTTATGGCAAAAAGTGAAGAGGAACTCAAAAGCCTCTTGATGAAAGTGAAAGAGGAGAGTGAAAAGGTTGGCTTGAAGCTCAACATTCAGAAAACAAAGATCATGGCATCTGGGCCCATCACTTCATGGGAAATAGATGGAAAAACAGTGGAAACAGTGGCAGACTTTATTTTTTGGGGCTCCAAAATCACTGCAGATGCTGATTGCAGCCATGAAATTAAAAGACGCTTACTCCTTGGAAGGCAAGTTATGACTAACCTGGACAGCATATTAAAAAGCAGAAACATTACTTTGCCAACCAAGGTCCATCTAGTCAAGGCTATGGTTTTTCCAGTGGTCATGTATGGATGTGAGAGTTGGACTGTGAAGAAAGCTGATCGCTGAAGAATTGATGCTTTTGAACTGTGGTGCTGGAGAAGACTCTTGAGAGTCCCTTGGACTGCAAGGAGATCCAACCAGTCCATTCTAAAGGAGATGAATCCTGGGTGTTCATTGGAAGGACTGATACTAAAGCTGAAACTCCAATACTTTGGCCACCTCATGCGAAGAGTTGACTCACTGGAAAAGACTCTGATGCTGGGAGGGATTGGGGGTGGGAGGAGACGGGGACGACAGAGAATGAGATGGCTGGATGGCATCACCGACTTGATGGACATGAGTTTGGTGAACTCCGGGAGTTGGTGATGGACAGGGAGGCCTGGCGTGCTGTGATTCATGGGGTCGCAAAGAGTCGGACACGACTGAGTGACTGAACTGGAACTGGACTGGAGGAGGGGACACTATTATTGTGGTCCTCTGACCAAGCTCAGTGGCAATACCATTTAGTCAAGAGTGTAGATGAGTGAGGAGAGGAATAGGAAAGATTGTGGGACCGTGGAGAAATGGGTCTGTGACAGCTGGTGGCAGGGCTGGTGAGGAGACAGGTGGGCATTCCCTCTCATTTATCTCCTCCTCCCAGGTAAAGATGAAGCCCATGGAAGTGGAATTTGGTTCAGGAACCTGGAGTCACTCATGTAGATTAGCATCGCCTTAAATAGAAGTGTTTGTAGTGTTAGCGTAAGTTCTTCCAGGATGGTGATGTAAGCTCCAAGTATAAACACTTGTTGCTAGAGAAGGATTTAGCTGTTTTCTCAATTTCAGCAGGATTCTACTTACATAGCACATGTCACCAGCAAGTGTGTGCTCCCTTAAGGAATGAAGGGGACAAAGGAATGCCCCAGAGATATACACTGCCTCTCCTAGCACTTGGCTGACTGCCTCACTTCCTTGTATTCTTAACTTGTGTTCTTTTCTTCTAAAATAAACCAACTGAGAACTTATTATGTGTTGCTTCTCACCAGTCCACAACCCATCTTTAGTGCCACAGGTATTATCCAAAGAGTATGATCGGAGCATTACTTCAGCTCTCTCTCTCCTCTCTTTTTTTGGATAACCATGGAAGCCTGGGTAGGGCATGTCAATATGGAACAGAAAGTTAAGCCAGTGTAAAAACCATGATCCAGAGAACTGGCCCAGTCAACTGAAACAATGCAAAGTTCAAGGATTATATAAAATATTTTAAAATTTTTCACTTATTTTTCTTAAATATGAGACACTGAACATTCCTGAACATTTCAGAAAGCTGAAATTCTAATATAACAAAACGACAATTTATGTTTGCATCACATTTTAATTAAAAGACATTACTACTTGTATTTTTACTTTATCCTCCATGATGATTCATGTGAAAAATTATAGCAATAAAAAGCTGCCAGGAAACAGACTGAACGGACCTTAAATGAACATTCCATTAAAAGGAAGACTTGGAGTTAAGCAGCAAATCCTTTTTACCTGAAAGGGAGTAGGCTAATTAAATTGCTGTCTGCATGATCATGAAAAAAATGGTGGGATATATGTCATGTGGAGTGTGTTACTTTCCCCCTTGATCTGCTCTGCAAGCATTTCAAAGCAAAACCTTTCCTGGTATTAAACAGAAATCTGGGGGAAATTCAGTTTCTAGCTTATGGACTCATTTCCCACTTTATGCACAGAAGACGGTCACTGAAGAGGGCAGAAAGAAAAATGGGCTGGAGTCGCTGGCTGGGCTACGACGATGCGGCTGCTCCTGAGCTCATCCTCCTGAAGCACTGTCAGGAGGGCCTCTATTTTTATCCAACTTTCTAGGTAGCAATGGAGAAATATTTTACATTTCATTCAATAGCAAAAAAGGCAAGTACATCATTAGTGAGGAAATATCAAATAAGGCTCAAGGGTCTACTGTGTCATTCAGAGTCTCTGCATTTTGAGCATAAATACGAGCCAAATAAAAGTGTTCAGAGGTCTCTTTCAATTAAAAAGTTTGTAACTTTTCATATGATTTTCAAATAATTTTCATAAATAATTTTAAGGACTACTCATGGAACTTAAAAAGATTTCGAAGTTCTGTCACAGACTCCTAGATCAGAATTTTCAGGATGGGCCAATGGAGCATTCTCTATATCCTTACTACTCCAAATGTGGAGCCTGGATCAGCAGCAGTGGTACCACCTGGGAGCTTGCTATTAAATAAAAGACAGAATTTTGAGCCTCACAGCAAGGCTAACTGAATCAAAACCTGAATTTTAACAAGATCTTCAGATGATTCATCTGAACATTAAAATTTGAGAAGTGCTGTTCTGGGTGATTCTGAATTTCATCACTGGCCAAGTAACACTGATTTAAAAGAACACTGCTTCCATATAAACACAAGTAAAATATAAATCACTTTCTTTAAAACAAAAAGTTTCTTATGTAACAATGCCCAAACAGAATGATTTTAAAATATAGACAGATTGGAGTTATTATGTAATATGTAGATGGAGTAAGAACAAATTAATGGCTTAAGTCCTGCAAACAAAGCAAATATTAAAATACAACAAAGACTGAAGTTCATTTTGAGAACAATTTCCCAAAGTTTCTGAAAGTGGCAGTACCTTTGGCATGTTGGAGAGGGCAATATGTCTGCTTTCTCTTCTTATCTTGATTGAAAAGTTGGCTTTGAACAATGGTTCATCAAAGCAAGGGAAAGCCATTCGTGCTTCAGTTGGCTCGAAATCCGTTACTGCAATTGTTCTAAGAAAAGAAGTACATTCCAGTCGGAATACACAAGTGAAATCATAAAAGAAAGGGATAGAATTTTATCTTCAGAACACAGCTTATCAAACCTGGAAGTGATATGTTTGATTTCTCAAACTATAATCTTAGTGACTCTTAGTTTTTGAAGAAAAGGAAGGTAAAATTTGTTTAGCAGCTGCCAATCATAATAATGCACTGTGCCAGGCACTCTATTTACATGATTGTCTTCATGTTTATGGAAGATAAGGAAATTAAGGCTCTGAGAACTTAAGTGACTTTACTAGAATCTTTACCTAGTATCGACAAATCACTGAGATAGTGAAAGGTTGCTGCTGAGCCGTGAAAGATGCCAGGATTCCTGGCCTCTGAAAGAGAGGAGTTCAAGCGGGGGCCAGTGACGAGGCTCGAATGCTCAGAGTTTTTGTGTAATAAAGTTTTATTAAAGAGTAAAAGAGAGAGAGAAAGCTTCTGACATAGACATCAGAATGGGGCAGAATGAGTGCCCCCCTGCTAGTCTTCAGCTGGATGTTATATAGCTACTAGCAGGCTGCTAATTAGAGAAAGGAAATGTGTCAAAACTCAGTGACACTAGGCCCCTCACCCACAACATGCATCTTGAGATAACATCGGCACAAGGTGAGTCATCCCAGGCCATGAAATCTTGAAAGGCAGGTTTCCAAGCAAATATATGGTTTCATTGACATAGATTAGGAGAGCAATTGTATGAGTAAAACTTACTGGTTTGTCAAGCTGGTTCTGAGTCTTAGGTGGAACCAACTTGAAGACAGAGTCTAGGGTAAATACATAGTTCATAAGAAAAACATTTCCTTAAGAAAAATGTATTGGTTAGCTCAAGGTTTGAGAAAAGTTAAGTTCAGGTGGAACCAGGTGTCATGGCAACAGAGAATTTTAAAAGAAACCTCTTTTTAAATTTGTGTTCAGTTCAGTTCAGTTCAGTTGCTCAGTCGTGTCTGACTCCTTGCGACTCCTTGCGACCCCATGAATCACAGCACGCCAGGCCTCCCTGTCCATCACCAACTCCTGGAGTTCACTCAAACTCATGTCCATCGAGTCGGTGATGCCATCCAGCCATCTCATTCTCTGTCGTCCCCTTCTCCTCCCGCCCCCAATCCTTCCCAGCATCAGAGTCTTTTCCAGTGAGTCAACTCGACGCATGAGGTGGCCAAAGTATTGGGGTTTCAGCTTTAGCATCAGTCCTTCCAATGAACACCCAGGATTGATCTCCTTTAGAATGGACTGATTGGATCTCCTTGTATAGAGAAGGGGGAAAAAAAATCTAACACTTGGAGTTTGTTTCCTCCTGCTGCTTAAGAGAGAGATTAAAAAAAAAAAATGTCTGACACTTGCAGCCTATTTCCTCCGTTTGGAGACCCCTGAGCTTCCTGCCTGTTACCCTCTCAACAGGTATGCCCAATTGGACTTTAAAATTGACTAGAAGTTAGTAGTTTAGTATCATCAATAAGCCTGCTGCTGCTGCTAAGTCACTTCAATTGTGTCCGACTCTGTGCGACCCCATAAACGGCAGCCCACCAGGCTCCCCCGTCCCTGGGATTCTCCAGGCAAGAACACTGGAGTGGGTTGCCATTTCCTTCTCCAATGTGTGAAAGTGAAAAGTGAAAGTGAAGTCGCTCAGTCATGTCCGACTCGTAGCGACCCCATGCTCCTTGGGAACACAACCCAAGACATCACTCATCTCACAAATATTCAAATGGCTGATTGGGACCTGCTCAGGCTTATTGACGGAGAAGGCAATGGCGAGCCACTCCAGTACTCTTGCCTAGAAAATCCCATGGACGGAGGAGCCTGGTAGGCTGTAGTCCGTGGGATTTTCTAGGCAAGAGTACTGGAGTGGCTCGCCATTGCCTTCTCCATCAATAAGCCTGAGCAGGTCCCAATCAGCCATTTGAATATTTGTGAGATGAGTGATGTCTTGGGTTGTGTTCCCAAGAAGCAGACCCTGACTCATGAAAACATGCTATCAAGAGAGACAGGAAGTTATGGAAGCAGGGCAGGGAAGAGGAAGAGTCAGCCCAGGTGCCAGCTTTAGCGTCATCCCTGGGCAGCTCTGAATGGAAACGACATCTTCAACTTTCCTCCTACTAGAGGAAGGAGCCGGGCTAAGGTTCTTCCTGGAGGACCCGAGCTCCCCTTAGACATTTCTCGCTCTCTCTACTTGCAAGCAAAGCAGCTCCAGTTTTCAGACTGTAACAGGTAGGTAGATATCCTGGCAAACCTCTATACCCCACCACCTTGAAGATGTTTGAAATGGTATAATTACAAATTTATTCTTTGGGCCTGAAGGCTTTAATTAGGAAGCAAACCTAGAGAGCATACTGTCACTGGAGGAGGAGGGCAGAATAGAAAATCTCAAGGGACAGAGAAAGGGTGAGAAGGACCAGGAGGGGAACAAAGACGAGCTGCTGGGATAGTTTTTGCCTCAGTTTAATTCCCTATTTCAGACCAGAAAAGCAAGGCTGGGTGTACAACTGTCTCATCTGGGGCCTTGATGTTACTTGGATTTGGTAGCAGGTCCTACACATTTAAAGGAATCCCAAGTAACTGGAATAATTTTTATTAATGTGAAATTTTGGTTTATAAAGTCTAACACTGGAAAAGTCAAATGTTTAAGATTTTCTTTGCTATTTACACAATTAATTTTAGTGCTGCATGTAAAGCAGTGACTTCCTGCTTCTCAAAGAATTATTGTTGACTGAATTATTTTTGCATTTTAAGTTGCGTGTGTGCACCTGTGTGTGTAAACGAGATAAAGAGAGACAGAGAGGTCGTGAAATTCCATTGACATTGTCCTGCAAATCACCCTACACGTTAAGACCTACTAGGTAGCTGAGGATGAAGAGAGCTGACAAATTAATCATAGGATGAGGTGGAAATAGCCTTCAGTTAATTATGAGAGACCTGCTGGAAAATCATTACTTTTCAAGCTGCTACTCTAAAAAACTACCCTCTCTGCCAACAAATATCCATCTAGTCAAGGCTATGGCTTTTCCAGTGGTAATGTATGGATGTGAGAGTTGGACTATAAGGAAAGCTGAGTGCCCAAGAATTGATGCTTTTGAACCGTGGTGTTTGAACAAACTCTTGAGAGACCCTTGGACAGAAAGGAGATCCAACAAGTCCATCCTAAAGGAGATCAGTCCTGGGTGTTCATTGGAAGGACTGATGTTGAAACTCCAATACTTTGGTCATCTGATGAGAAGAATTGACTCACTGGAAATGACCCTGATGCTAGGAAAGATTGAAGGCGGGAAGAAAAGGGGATGACAGAGGATGAGATGGCTGGATGGCATCACTGACTCAATGGATGTGAGTTTGGGTAGACTCCAGGAGTTGGTGATGGACAGGGAGGCCTGGCGTGGTGCGATCCATGGGGTCGTAAAGAGTCGGACACGACTGAACAACTGAACTGAACTGAACTGGTCTCCCTTGTCTCCCTAAATGATATCCTTAAAATGTATTTCCTTTAAGTGAAGGTTTTGTCAGTGGAGAAAGTGAAACGAATCATCACTAGTCCTGTGGTGCCTCAGTGAGGAGTTGATCATTTTCCTATCCAATATGGTGCCAGACCTGAGAACAGGCCTCTGAGAACTGAGGACACAATGAGGGGAACGCATTCCCAAGGGAAGGGCAAGAATGGGCTGGGGAAGGGCTGTCCTCAGGGGACTGCTGGGGGCTGCGGGTGCGCGCTAGTCCCAGAGTGCAGTAAGCACCTGGGGTGGGGAAGGGCAGAGGAGACACTGGGCTACTAAAATCACGTTCCAATGCCCATCCCCTTCTTCACTTTCAGTGGAATCCTGATTCTGTTCAGGAAGGCAATGTTTCTGGTTAAAAGAATCATTTCTCCACATTCTCTTGCAGCTTGGTGGGTACATGACTCGTTCTGATCTAGCTGAAATTATTGGATGAGAAAGCTTGAGAAAAGGTGTCAGACTCAACTGGAATGTTTCTTTTAGCATTTTTCTCTTTCCCATTTCCCCGTTTTCCTGCCTGGAATGTGAACTTGATGCCTAGAGGTGCAGGAATCATCTCGTATTAGGAGGAAAGTCATCTGCCAAAGATGGCTAGGCAGAAAGTTAAAAGGAGTCTAGGTCTTGGATAATATTAGGGAGCTCTGGAGCAAACCTGGGAGGCCCTGCTTCTGGATTTCTTGTTGCATGAGAAAGACACCCCCTTCCCTCTGTGTGTCAAAGCCATCCCCAGTTCTCCACTGAGAACTGGAGATACAATGAAGGGAACTCATTCCCAAGGGAAGGGGTTTCTCAAACTGGCAATTGAAAGCAACTGATAAAAAGAGAACATCAAAACCAGATGCCTTTTACCCCTGAGATGGACCCTGGCCCTGGACAGCCAAGTCATCCCTGTGAAGCATCCTTGAATCCTCTTGCCTTACATAACCAGTGTCAGCAAATTCTGTTTTACCCTTCTTCAGAACAAATGCTGAACTCAATCATTTCATAAGAAGCACTACCAGTCAGTCCAAACCAACATCCTTTCTGACCTGAACAACTGCAATGACCTCCTAAAAGACCAATTTGCGTCTCCCTTTTCCTCTCTATAATCTACCACCAACATACATGTTATCTTTATAAAGCGTACATCACATCAGAACTCTCCAGTGCCTTCCCATGGTCCCTGAGTCAAAGCCTCAAACGAGAGGCTCTAAGTCTCTGCACGATCTGACCTCTCTCCTCTGCATCCCTCCCTCACTCACGCCGGCCTTCTCTCAGTTACTGCTGCCTTACAGACCTTGCACTTGCTGATGCCTTTCCTGGGAACACTGTGCACTTAAGTGTCTTCAGGATTGTCTCCTTAAAAAAAAAGGTCAGATCTCAATTTAAATATCCTTCCTCCATAGCAAGACCTTCTCTGACCACTCAGCTAAATTACTCCAAACTCCTAGTCTGTATCTACACTCAGGCCCTGGAATAGTGCCTGGCACATAGCATGTGTTCAGTGTGAGCTGATGGAACAGACCATATTTCTCAGTTCTCCAAACTGACTTGCTCCTGCCTCCTGGATCTGAATTATGCTGTTTCTGGGCAAAGTACATGATCTCACTTCCTCCCTCCCAACCCAAATCTTACGCACATTTCCTTTTGGTCTCAGATCAAGGTTCACCTTCTTTGAGAAGCCTTTGATACTTTAGCTCTCTCTGCAGAGATCATCATTTCCCCCAGCAGATAAGCATGTCAATCTTGTCATAGTCATATACTGGCCTTTCCTCTTGGCTATTTTTCCTCTAGCAATTTATGCCTCTGCGTTCTGTCTTTTCATCTTTATTGTGACTTACTCTAGGAATGGCAGAGCTTCTCCTTCTGAGTTTTCCAGGTTTTTTTTTGACTTTTCATAAATGACTATTGAAGCACGCTCCTGGTAGAGACATAACCCAGAGGAAAGTATTACAAAAGACGGTAAACAATTGGAGCTACCTCTTACCTTGTTTCACCACCAAGAGTTCTGTATGTGCTTTTATAAAAGCCTTCAAAACCATCAGCTAGCTTGGCCCGGAAGTCAATAGCCACAGAGTATCTCAGGTCAGCCCTAAGCTTCTCTGGAACCAGCAGGGCAATTTGCTGATGAGCAGGATAACTCAAAACAGTTACCCTTTCCCCTGGTTCCCTGTATCTCACATCCTCCTCTGACTGAAGAGAGGCATTTATGATTTCAAGATCTTTGCTGTGCAAGATGATGAACTGGGTAGCATCTCGAACCAAGACTTCGATCTTCTCAGATGCAACGAAGTCCAGGGAGGTGAGATTTGGGTGAATGAGAAGGTCATAGTGGAGGGGAATGACCACAGTGGGGAGCCTTAGCTCATGCCAAGGAAATATTTCCCCATTGGTGGCTACTGGAAGAGCCTCGGGGTCCTTATTGAACTGATCAATAGGTGAACTTGTGAACTGAGAACAAATACATGTTTGGGGCATGATGACTGCTGAGCAGTAAAATCCTATGTAAATATTAAATATTAGTTTTCTGCATGAATTAGCCATGACAGAGGAATAGAATACTAAAACAATTTTCTGGAAGACGAATGTTCAGGCTAAATCTCATAGTGCTCCATAGCACCGTGTTGGCTCCAGTTAGGTCACTCAGGATCCGAACAATGTGTTTCAATAAACAGATTTAATCTAGAAAGAAAACAAACAAAAAAAAAAACATGTATAGCATGAAAATAAAAACATTTCAATTCATAAATAAAACCTTAAAACAACAAAAGGATATATGTGAAAGGGGAAAATCTACTTTGTCATAATGAGGCCAAATCTCCACAGAATAAAGTAGAAAGTGAGCTATCATCTGGTTATTACAAATAAACATTTTTAGAACTCAAATGAAAGGACTCTGCCTTAAAATTGCATCTGTGGAATCCCCTCTGCATTCCTGTGCAATGAAGAGATGGTAGCTGTGTAAATTCATTGCATGATGAACATTTTTAACATTTGCCCACATCATTTCATGAGTGTGTCTGGACATCTGAAAGTAAACTGCACAGGTGTCTCTATTTCGTCTTAATAAGTCATGAAGAATATTCAATATTCTTGGGATACTAGATATCACTATTGTTAATGGCATTGAATTTCACCTCTTTTGATAAATAAGGTTATGGCCCTTTTCTGAAAGGCCCTATTCTATAGTTGCTGTATACAGGATGCTGTTAAACCTAAGTTTTTATTTCAGTTTATTTCCAATATATCAAAAACCATGGAAATACATTTTGATTTATAATATTCAAACATATTTAAGTTACTTTGGTCTTCGTAGCAGGCTACCTTTGAAAACACAAATCAAATTGAACTCACTGCCTCTGTAAATAAAACTAAGACAATTTCTTATTGGAAGGGTAACACTACAAAACATATAAAATAAGAACAAACAATATACATGGTAATTTAGGTATTCAGTTCTGACACACACCCTGCCACCTGCCTCCATTTACCTCCTCCCTGCTTCACCTTAAACCCATGAATGTCTCTCCATCTCCTTTTTTAAAATCAGTAACACGTTCTCTTAAATTAATTGTCTAAAGAGTTGCTGCAATTTTCCAATTAGCAATATTAATGGAGATCAACAAATATTGTAAAAAAAAAGGAAGAAAATAATGGTTAAATATGGTTGAATATCAACACTTCTCCCCTCTTTTTTATGCAAGCATTACATCATTGCTACCAAATCCCAATGTTCCAAGGGCCTCTGATACATAAAGCCATAACTGGTCAATTAGCTTGGATTTCTGATGATTTGAAACATGAAATTACTTGTTTGTTAGGTTCTGGGCCTGGGACTCAGAGTGCAAGGGTTCCAATTCTAGCACCATCATACGTACCCTGAATGATCTTGGGCAAATTTTCTGATTTTTTTTTTTCAGTTTCCTCATCTATAAAATAGTAATGATTTACACTAACATTGGAAGAATTAAGTGAAATAATTCACATGAAGAATTTGGTGCAGCATAGCAACCAGCACACGGAAAGCATGTAATGAACGTTAAACATTAAATTATTGTGATTATTATAACTCACATTCTCTGGCCTAAATTGTGGAACTTCTCCCCCCACATGTAGCAGACACATCAAGGGAAAAGTAAGAGAAGAGAGAAAGGCCTCAATATTTACTCATGTGGCCTTTAACTTTAGAACTGGTAAGAACTTTAAAGCCTGGCTAGTACGAGTTCTCAGAGTCCAGATAAAGAAACTCAGGGTGAGTGCCTCTCCCAGAATCAAACAGGAAGTCTGAAGCAGAATTTGTCCGTGGAGTTTCCCTTATACGGCGCTTTGCTGCATTGAACAAAATACCTGGAGACAGAAGATCCAAGAACTGCAGCAAACATTTGGGAAAAGCTGAGAGAATCTCCAAAAGAGAGTGAGTCAGTCAAATGGATTCTTAAATCTCATCCTAACTGCACATTTGTCCTGAAACAGTAGTACCAGATACACCCACCTTCCCCAGATCCCCGGCTTAGATTACAAGAGCTCCTCAATCATAGAAGTTTTATACCTTCAGTTCAGATCATTATTCTCACTGAAAGATGAGGATTTTAAGACAGATTCAAGAGAAATGTTGCTGTGTTACCTCAGTCCACGTCGTTGCAGATTTGAATGGAGGGGAACTTATTTCTGCTTTCACTTTCTGTTCCGGCAGGATTCAGAACTTTGCATAACTGCAATGAACAAGCAGCTTCGGAGTAAAAGCCAGACCACAGCAAGGCCAGGTAGGACTCCAACATCCCAGCGGCTGCTCTTCCTGCTGTTTTATCTTCCCTAGCCCCGTGCCCCCAGGTGCAAAACCTTCAGAACCTAGTTTTGTTTTGATGCTGGGTTATTTTAAGACATGATATTGAATTCCTCCCCGTGGTGAGTCCATACGTCTTGCCACTCACACTGTTCGCTGAACCCCGGGTAGATGAGGCGTGACCGGGGAAGCTGGAAGAAGACTCAGGAGCACACGTGTTTATTTTCTCTGGGCAGCAGCAGTAGCAGCAGCTACAGCGTCTTCAGAGAACGTTGATAGACTAAGACAGACAAACGTGGCCCGTGGCCAAAGGGGCACGCAGGCCCAGAGCTACCAAGGTCAGCAACATTGCTGTTTACAGAACTTAAGGTATGAGGCCGTGAGAGTGTGGGGCAGGAGAGCCGGACTGACTGTGTTCTCAGTTAATTTCTCCACACCATATTCCCGTGAAATCTGACCGTTGTCCATCCACTTGGGAAAGATAACAAATCTGAGTTTGGTCCATCCACTTGGAAAGGATAAGTCCCAGCCAGGTTTAATGGCCTTTGACAGAGGTGCTGGGCCCCTTTCCTCTGTCTGTAAACTACCTGCCTCCTGGGCATAAGTGGGCTGTTTCCCACCTTTACGTCTCTCCAGCTTTCCTGAGTCTTCTCTTCCTCTCCACCCTGTCTATGGGCCTTCCACAGAGGGAAAGCCTCTGTCCTCTGCTCTTTGCCCACGTTACCCTTTCCCTCAGAGAATGTGTTCATCTAGGAGTTTGCTCAGTTACCCTCACCCATCCCACATTTCTCTCTCCCAGTCTGCCCTTCCAGGTTCTGCTGCTGCAATTCCAACAGCCCGAAGGACGGCCTTGGCACAGATGTTCTGCTAACAACTCACACGTTGTCTTCTTTCCCCAGACTGGAGCCTTTTGCTTCGGCTTCACCTGCTTCATGTCTTCCGCCGCTGCCATGATTTGGACCATATCGCTGTTTTGATTCTGCTCCACTCTGGTTTGCTACCAAGCTCTGTTGATTCTTCCTTCTTAATCATTTTGTATCCAACGTAAAAAAATTTCCTCACAGTCATGAAAGCAGATCATGTCATCACTCCTCACAATGGCCTTCCAAAGATTTGCTGCTTCTCAAGACATGTCCTTGCAGTCCACTCATACGGTGCCAGGCAACAGATTATTTCAGACACTGCTTGATCATTGCCATGTGGAGAAGGAAAGGGCAACCCACTCCAGCCTTCTTGCCTGGAGAATTCCATGGACAGAGGAGCCTGGTGGGGTCGCAAAGAGTTGGACACGACTGAGCGATTCTCACGCACTCACTCACTTGATCAGACCACGGCCCTGCTCCAGACCTTTCCATGGTTTCTTCTCCTGTTTACACACAGAGGCAGTTCGCATGTAGAGACCGTTCATGGCCCACTGGCAGCCTAAAGGCCACAGGACCTCTTACAAGGCCTGTCTGGGGTTTTGTTTAGATTCTAGTACGTTAGAGGGACACACACATACACACACAGTTTTCTCACGTGAAATGTAACAGGTTTGGCTCCTATTGTCCTTCGGCCTCCTTCACACACTGGTTTTCATGCCTTCTCCGAGGTGCATCTCTGTATGTAACCTGTGCTTTGGTTTGACATTCAAATCCTGCAATGGTTAAATCCTACTTAGCCCTCAAGGCTTCGTTTCTTTTCTCTTTCTATATTTTATCATTCCAACCCTAATAAAACAGAAGAAGCAAAACCAAGGAGGTGGCCTATACTTAGGGCCAGAGGCACAGTCCTGAATGGAATCCTTCAGAGTGGAATTTCCTGTAGTTAAAGGGGTGCCATGGGGCAGGGCGGAGGATGGAAACAGGTGACTGGGGTAAGCGTTAGTCACTGAGTGGTGTCTGACTCTTTGTGACCCCATGAACTGTAGCCCACCAAGCTCCTTCGTCTGTGGGATTCTCCAGGCAAGATTACTGGGGTGGGTTGCCATTCCCTGCTCCAGGGGATCTTCCCAACCCAGGGATTGAACCTGGATCTCCCTCATTGCAGGCAGTTGTTTACCATCTGAGCCACAGGGAAGACTGGGGTAAACTGGCCCTTGGTGCCAGTTCTTGGAAATCTCATTTTGCAGTGGGGGAGGAGGGATGAAGAAGTGTAGCAAGCTGGGAGTGGTTCTGTGACTTTGTCACAAGACCCAGCCCCGGCCGGTGTGTCTGTGTGCGCTCAGAACTCTCCCCCACCCATGAGAACGGGAGTGATGACGGAGAACGGAGGGAAGAGGCTGTCAGACTGAGCCCTGAGTTCCAGGAGAGGAAGATGGGTAGGGTCCAGGTGACTTCACAGTGTATTATTTAAGACTATTTCTCATCAAAAAGCGTTTCTAATCCTTTTATTTCCTGATAAGAGAATAAGCTTTGGGAGTTTGCCGCATAGAATTCACACGCCAGTTCCTTCTGGTCTTCTGATCTGTCTCTTGCTCAGAGACTCTCCTTCATGGTTCTGAAAAAGAGTAGCAGTCTTCAGTCCTCCCCTGGCATCATCCAGCGTCTATCCCATTAGCTTGCTTTTTATTCCTTAGCGTTTATCAATTCCTGAGTAACTACATATCGATTTATTTGGTTTATTTGTCTCCCCACTAGAACATGGGCTTCCCAGGTGGCTCAGCAGTAAAGAATCCACCTGCAGTGCCGGAGACGCGGGAGACCTGGGTTCAGTCCCTGGGTCAGTAAGATCCCCTGGAGGAGGAAATGCAGCCCACTCCAGTATTCTGCTCTGGTAAATCCCATGGACAGAGGAGTGTGGCGAGCTGCCGACCATAGGGTCACAAAGAGTCGGACACGACGGAGCACAGCTTGGCAGCAGCATGCCACTAGAATAAGCGCTCCTTGCTGTCCGGGAGTTTGTCTGCTCTGCTTGCCTCTTAACACCAGGAGCCTAAAGCAGAGACTGGTGTATGAGACTTTCAGGAAACACATATAAATATCTGCTGGATAGGTGAACACATTTGCAATATTTTTTGTTTTTTCTTTCTAGATTGTCCTATGCATGCCCCTTGTTTCAAGCAAACCAGGGAACTTTCCATTCCTGTCTGAACCCAGGGTTTCCTCACCCTTACTGAGGCTGCCACTGTGAGCAATTCGTCTTTCTCAATGTCCCCTGTGTAAACTTGGCATTGCCAGGTAAATGCCTCCTCCAGGAAGTCACCTTGGAAGTGACACATGCTTCCATTCCAGTCCCTAACTGCAGGCACTTGTTGAGTCAGTTCCATTGGCCCTTACTTTATATTCTGACACTTGTTCTTCACGTCGTTCCTTAAACTATCAACTCCTGAAGAAACCTGGGGCCAAGCACTATGCCTGCACCCCTCTCCAGCACCTCTCAGAGCATTGCGCACCACGGAGTCCCTCAACAAACGGGCAAGAGTGAATGAGTTGAAGTTTCCCAAAAGGTGAAAGCATTTTTCAAAATGCTCAAAGTTTTGTTTTTAATTAATTTTAATGGAAATCTTTCTCATGAAAATTACAGCTGTTTCTATCTCCTTAGGGTATAACTAATAGATTTAAAATCATAGTGACCCAAGTTTTTAATTACAAACTGGACCAGAATCAAGAGAATTGGACTTAAAGCCATCTTCTGAAATAAGTCATTTATTTTCCAAGTTAGAGGCACGAGTACTTTCCTAATTATTACATAGGATTATTGTCTATTTGGAGAAGGAAATGGCAACCCACTCCAGTGTTCCTGCCTGGGGAATCCTGTGGACAGAGGAGCCTGGTGAACTGCTGTCCCTGGGGTTGCATGGAGTCAGACATGACTGAAGCGACTTAGCATGCATGCATTGTCTATTGGAATCAATTTGAGGTAATGTGGAAGACAGTTTATAAATGTTTTATAAAATAAACTTTAAACTTGTTGATGTGTATCAGCTACCTTAATAACAATAATCAGTGATTCTGTTGGGTTGTAGTAAAGTGCTGCCCTTGAGGCAAATGATCGGTAATAAATACTCCCGTGTTGCTGAATTGTTGAGGATATTATGCAAAGTTTATTCCAGGCCCCACATTATCATCAAATTTTTATTTGTCTTTTGTTGTTACCTGCATCCATCCTCAGCTTTCTCCCTAGACCTGTGTCCAGACTGTCCCTTCTACAGGGCTGTGAGGCGAAAAATCAGCAAAAGAAGCTGGCCGGGCACTGTTTCAGACACCCAGGCGCCTTACAGATTATTTTCTAGTGCTGCCCGTGTTGCAGTTGGGGAGAGTCCAGGATAAATAAAATGATAAATGGCCTCCTGACAAACGCAATGTCCCTGAATCTCCTCCTCACCTTCTGCCATTGAATTTCCTCCCCTGAACACAGCTCTGCATTTGTCCAGGCTAGATGGTATCACGCTGAACACCCCCAACTTATGGGCTTAAAACCACTTCCTCTTCTCTGCTTCTCACTTCTTTTCAAAAGGATCTCTAAACTCTGTTGAAAGCACTTCATGGAATTATTGCTATGTCTCTGTACAACTTCAAATAAAATGACGTCAGAATCTATAACGTGGTTTTAAAAATTTTAATAAAGAAAAAAAGGTTTCTGATACCACAAAGACTCAGGGTCTATGCAAAATACAAGGTGGTACATTTTATCGTGAAAGCATTTTATAGTTTTTCAAAAATTCAGCTTAGCAGAAAATTAAATGAGCATAATGGTAGAATTTTAAGTCAGTAACTGATGGAAAGATGGGTTCTCAAAAATTTAGAGCTTTAGTAAGTCTTACACAACATTTACTAAAAGTAACGACAGAAGGCGGCAACAATAAAAGCAATCTTGCATTGCTGAAGTAGAACTCAAATTAAGCAAACCTGACTTTGAATCACGGATGATACCCAGGTGCGCGAATGCATGGACGCGAAGCCTGCAGGTCCTGGGGGCTGACTGTGGTCTTTGAGATACCATTTCACAGCAGGGACTTGAGCGCTGCAGGGTCCTGGTGTTTGTGGGGCTCCCGGAATCAAAGCCCCAGGTATGCTGATGGGTGACTGTACCCACATGTTACATTTTTATTGAATAGACAAGTGAAAATTTCTGGTCCTTCTGGCATTTTCCAGAAGTGAAAGATTATCTAAATAATTGATGACACATTTTCAAAGAAGAAACAATGTTGCAAAATAAACCAGTGATTCTGTGCTTGTTACACACTTTATTTTGAAAGGAAGATTTTATGCTTCCAACTGATAAAACCAACTGCTGTAAATGAATATTGCTTGGCTTCCCCTTACTAAGAAGACTTTAAAGTCTATAAGAACTTCTCCTTTGGCCATTAACAAATAGGGACGGGGATTTACCCTCTCACTTTAAACACCACCTCACCCCCTCCACTACCCCCAAAATGGATAAAAGACAGTTTTCAGGTAAGTGCAGGCAGCCATCCCCCAAAGATGCACACAGAGGCGTTCAGAGCCGCAGCTGTCCCAGCTGAGCGCCCCAGACAGGTTCCCCGCGCTGCGCAGAGAGGGAAGCCCCGGGCAGAGCCCGGATAGCTTTTAGGTCGAGGGACAGCCGCTGAGTCTGGGCGGCCAAGGAGAGGAGAGTTCACAGGGCGAACCCAGAGAGGACAGAGCTGGAGAGGGACGGAGAAAGGGGAGGAGAGGGACAGAGACGGAGAGAAGGGAGGAGAGGAGAGACAAGGAGAGGGCGGAGGGGAGCACGGAGCTCGGAGACCCGCTCCCTTCGCGGGTTCAGCTGACCACGAGCCGCACAGACACGTGCGGAAAACGCAGAGCCCGAGGCCGAGCCACCGGGAAAAGAGCAGCGGCTGCGGCTCAGACGCCACTCCGCCCGGAGCTTGGGGAGTGGAAGGACCCGCGTCCACCGGCCCGCAGGTAAAGTCCCCAGAGGGGCCTTGCCTCGGCAGTGGGGAGCAGCTCGCTCTAGACAAAGCCCTGCTTCAGTCCCGTCGAACAAATCTTTTTTTAAAAATTAATTTTTGGTTGCCCCTGGCCTTCATCGCTGCGGGAGGGTTTTCTCTGGTTGTGGTGGGGGGCGGGGAGCTACTCTCTTGGGGCCACGGGGCTCCAGGCACACGGGTTTCAGGAGCTGTGGTATTCAGGCTCAGCAGCTCTGCTGCATGTGGGATCTTCCCCAACCTGGAATGAAGTCCCATGGCCAATTGTTATCCACTGCACCACCAGGGAAGTCCCCATGGAACAAATCTTAAAGGCAAGATCCAAAAGTATCACACTGTGTCCCAGGGTAACCGAAAATGGGGTCTGGCTGCTCACTGCTCAAAAGCCAATAAAGAGCCCAGGTTGATGGGAAGGACTTTGCTTCTTCTGGATGCCAGGCGGAGCAGAGTGTGTGTGTGTGTGAATCTTAGCTTGGTAATTAGTAGTCTCTGATGCTTTAAAGATGTTTTCATATGTTTGTCAGTGTTTATTGTTGTCTTCAGTGGGAGAAGGTTGGTCCCTCCCCGCCCGCTCCCCCAAATTCCCTAAGTCTCAGAAAGGCTCTTACGAGGCCTTTTACTTGGGTACCATCCTCATCTACCAGAACTGTTTCAATCTGGCTAGCTGTCTGATTACTTTATAATAGCTCCCCAGAGTGGGTGGTCGGAAGACTCGAGTAGTTCTCATCCCATCCAAGTTTAGTCTTTCCTAACTCAACGCTCACCACCTCCTTCAGCTCGCTCCCTGAACTCGCCAGAGAATCAGGTAACCATGTCCTTCATACGCCACTGCAGCTACAAACACCCTGCCCTCCGTCCTTCTTGCAGCTGGATTGCTCCTGCCACCTTCTTTTATGGAAATTCTCAGTCTACCTGTTCCCTCCAGTAAATCTGTAAACTATGTAAAAGTGGGTGGGCTTATGGTTACACTTTTGAAATTATGTTAAGTAACCAAATTCTCTGTTTTATCCAAGAGGAATTAGAAGCCTTCTCTTTCCACTGATGTACCTTGTTTATATATCCCCCAAATCAGTAATTGGTATAAAACTAATCAGTGTAGAGTAGGGAATGTAGAGTAGGAAAATTTATTTTAAAAAAAAATAAATTTATCAACCAGAGAAGTCATGTGTTAGTGTTAAGGCCACTTATGTGTACTTCGATACTTAGCCCTTTGAGCTTTAATACTTAGCCCTTTGAACTTACTGAAATTAGCAAAATAGACTTGTCACCTTGCTCTCAGAACAAAGCAACCCTAAATTTCACATCAATGTCATCCAGTAGCCAACCAACAAATTCTCTTGCTGCTGCTGCTAGGTCGCTTCAGTCGTGTCCAACTCTGTGCGACCCCATAGACGGCAGCCCACCAGGCTCTGCCATCCCTGGGATTCTCCAGGCAAGAACACTGGAGTGGGTTGCCATTTCCTTCAAAAATTCTCTTGAAAGGAGACCAAAAGCAGTGGTATCTTCACCTAGTGGTGACAGTTATAACTGCAGAGGATCATTTTTCATAGTGCTGGCTGACCCTTCAGGCAAACATGCATCCTATGGTAAATCACACAATCCTAAAAACAATTAGCATATTCATCTAGTGTACAACCCAGACCGAAGATAATCAGATTTATAGGCTTGGATTTTTGACATGTGAGCTTGAGAACCAGGGATCAGAACTTACAGGAGTCTACAACTAAACATAATTTGGATACTTGAATAACTGTGCTTTGGAATTCTAGCTTGCTTTATATCTGTGGGGACATTAGAAATGAAAGACTTGGACCTCCCTTCAAACCTGTCCTGGTTGGGTGCTTTAACCACATTTTTTAAATAGAAAATTTTCTACAAGTTGCAGATCTTGAATGATTTTTCTTATGTCTGCAAGAATATTCAGAGACCTTTTCCATTATTTGGATAGGAATTTCACTTGTTTTGAAGATAATAGGGGGATTGAGGAGGTCCCATGTCAGTTCAAGGCAAGAAAACCCAGCATTATGTCAGGGACCATACTCTTGTCACCCCCGCTGTACTCGTAATTATTGCCTAAAAGACCCATAGAAAGAGTTCTGGAAACAGGGAGAACAAAGGTGAAATACTAAAATACAATATTAGCTTTAATCCAGGATTCTTTTTCTTCTGGAGAGAAATATACCTTTTATTTTTAGCTCCAGATATGCTTTTTTGATATTAAAAAAGTTGGCAAGAAATTTACCTTTTTCTTCTCTTTTTCCTCCTCTTTGTATTAATAATAATTAAAAAGCTAACTTGCATTGCCTTCAATAATTTTCTGTTCTTCTTTTCATTTTTTTTCCACCTCCTGTTTTTCTCTGGATCTTTCCTATGATCAGCAGTGGAGGCAGGTGACTGGAAGCAAAGGGGAAAGGTCCTTTTGCTTGTCAGGATACTGCTTACCCAGCTCTCTCTTGGTCCTTGAAGCTCTCCGAGTGTGACACGCTTGCATGTGCTTTCTCTTTTGTGGATTTGTTCTTAGTGTTTTGGCTCTCTGCTCCTTCCTAAATGTCTTTCAAATTACTAGGCTAGTTTTCCGTATATCGGTAAGATTATCACTGAACACACACATAGTTCTATGAATTGGACGGCTGCTAAGACAATGTTTAAAATTTTAGCCTACACCTAAGTAAATCACTTTGAAAAAAAATATTGTTCTCTCGCACAACCTATTAAATCTTTCCAATAGTCTAAGGAAGTTACTACCGAACTTGCATCTTCAAAACATCCAAATCCAAATGATCAGATATAATACAGCTGACCTAAAACAGAATTCCATTTCAAAGCATTGTATCCCTATAAGAGCTAGGATAAGTCCCTTTTATAATTAATTGACTTTTAACATTTTGCTTTACAATTATATTTTGTGAAAAATAACCTTAAACCCTGAAATATGACTTCTGTTTATCATTTGCTAGAATGTTTCCAAGCAATCTGTACCAACTTGATGCATACAAAAGGTAGCAAAGTAACCTGAAAACTTTATCACTATCATCTTTTTTTTTTTTTTGTACTGAGAAACATGTCGTTTTCAATGTACATTCATTTTCCTTGAAGTTCTGAGAACACAGAGTATTACTTTGAGAGAAGGCGCATTTGTTTGATGATCTAAGTGAAAACACAAAGACTCACAGGCTGATGTATTTGGCATAAGTTAAACAATGTTTAGCTCAGTTACCATATTAATAAGGCAATCATAATTGCTTTGGAAGGTAACAGTGTCAAACCTTACTAAAATACAAGTGAGGGTGGCAACATTATTTAACAGATGCTTACTATGTTTACGTTTTGGCAAAATGCTTTATTAGGTTCATCCAGGAAGTGAAACAATCCTTGTGCCTATTTGATGCATCTTATACATTTGAGCGTGAATGTGCATGAATGCTTCCATATTTTAAAAACCACAGTGATATATGCACGTGGTAAGAAAAATCAAGTATTTATAGTAGAAAAGTCACAATGAAAAGCAATGGAAACACTCTTTCCTCCTTCGTTCTTCCAGTCACATTTTCCAGAAGCAACTATTTGTAAGCTTCTCTGTTTTGTTTTCTGGGTTTTTTTTTACCCTAATTTTCAGTAGTATTTTGGAACACTGTATCTTAAAATGGGGCTTCCCTGGTGGCTCAGTGATAAAGAATCTGTGTGCCAATGTCAGAGACGTGGGTTTGATCCCTGGGTCAGGAAGCTCCCCAGGAGAAGGAAATGGCAACCCACTCCAGTACTCTTGCCTGGAGAATCCCATGGACAGAGGAGCCTGGTGGGCTCAGCCCATGGGGTTGCAGAGTCAGACACAGCTAAGGGCTCAGCACTCATCCTAACAGAAGCAAGTGTGCCAGGACTACTTTTTCTATCTTTTGAAATATTTGAAGGCCTTCCTTCATTCATTTCTTCATTTATATGATCAAGAAATGTTTTTGAAAGTTTGCTAATCTTTGGAATATAGGGAAGAGAGGTAGAGATGACTAGAGTAAGAAATACAGTACTGTCTAGGCCCTTGACCCTCGCCTTAGGAATTTATAGCACAGAATTTACAACATACCTGGGGTCAAAGAAGGCTTTGAGGAGAAGAGGGAGTGTAAACTGGGCCTTAGAGAATGATAAGAATTTGAAAAGGGAAATTATACGAAATGAGCAAAGTGATAGAGATGGGATTTTTTTTTTTTTCCCTAAGAGATGAGATTGCTAAATTGCCAGCTTAGAGTAAGTGGTTTGCACTAGAGGAGTGTGTCAATGAAAATTCAATTAGCAATCAAGCTAAAAGGAAGAAAGACTTTTATTCAAGTCAAACTAGAGGTTATAACTTGAGAGACAGACTCTCAGAAGCTCTGAGAGTTCGTCCACTGGTCAGAAGCTAGAGATGCAACTTTATACATTTTCAAGACAATTGATTCCTGGGTTGGGAAGACCCCTTGGAAAAGGGATAGGCTACCCACTCCAGTATTCTTGGGCTTCTCTTGTGGCTCAGTTGGTAAAGAAACCACCCACTATGAGGAAGACCTGGGTTCGATCCCTGGGTTGGGACGATTCCCTGGAGAAGGGAAAGGCTACCCGCTCCAGTATTCTGGCCTAGAGAATTCCATAGGCTGTATAGTACATGGGGTCACAAAGAGTCAGACACAACTGAGCGACTTTCACTTTCTCTCATCATGGAACTTTAGAACTGAGTAAATTAATCAAATATAGTAAACAAGCATGCTCACTTGCTAGGTCATGTCCCACTCCTTGCAACCCCATGGACTGTAGCCCGCCAGGCTCCTCTGTCCATGAGATTTTCCAGGTAAGAATACTGGAGTGGGTAGCCATGCCTTCCTCCAGGGGATCTTCTAGACCAGGGACAGAACCTGTGTCTCTTCCACTTGCAGGCAGATTCTTTACTACTGAGCCACCTGGGAAACCCAGCAAGCACAGAGAAGGATATATTGATGGGGAAACATTTTGTAGATTATAGACCTGATCAATCATCTTGGTTTGCTGTACAATAGTGCTGTTGGCAGCAAACTTGAAGCAAGAAGAGATACATGCCATGAGGAACTTGATAGCTAGGAAAAGAATAATGGCACATATTATGAAAATAGTAATCATCTGTAAAGCAGAGCAGAAAAAATTGCCTAGTCCTGAAAGGAACCAACTGAACAGATAATTTAAATGGTCAGTCTTTCTTACATCTTGTAACCATTTTGCAGTTTGGAAATTTTTTTTCTAGGTGCATCTCAACTTCTCCAGAAGTCTTGATGTCAATGCAACAAATAATGTGAACAGTAGTATAGGCACTTCCTTTTTTTGGCCAGTAGAAAATCTACAGCTGTTCTATTATCTAATACTACTTGGGCTAAGGAGTTTAGGAATGTCT
The DNA here is from genome assembly GCF_049115385.1 of Moschus berezovskii. NCBI lineage: Eukaryota > Metazoa > Chordata > Mammalia > Artiodactyla > Moschidae > Moschus > Moschus berezovskii. The sequence goes on from NC_142467.1 coordinate 14,314,052, forward strand.
GTTATGCTGCAAGGCTTTTTGTAGTCTCTTTGGCCATTTGACCAATGGTGGCTGGCAGATTTCTGCACATACCCCTGTTTACATATATTCTTGAACTAGGAACCAGGGTTCCCAAAAGCTGTTGCCATCAGTTCTCTTGACAACCTGCTAGTATGGATCTCCTGAGTTAATTGAGAAGAGAGAGAAGATCCATCTGTCTTGTGTATAAAGACAGTGGACTAACATAACACCCCAGTAAGTGTAAACTTTCTACCTGCTAGCTATTAATTCATTTATGTGCCCATCCTTGGGAAGGTGGGTCGATTCCAGTATGATGTATGGAGATAGAACCTGGAGGAGCACAAGTGATTCACTTAGTGTTCTCATTGATAGCTTCATCAATTGGAAGTTTTGTTAACACAGTATTAAATCATGGGTCACTTTGCAGACTTTCCGACATCTATTGTATGATGTGAGAGAGTTGCTGGCATAAGTGACCTGTATGCTTAAGACAGTTGTTAATCAAGTAAGGGACAGAGTGAGGTGGTCTTAGGACAGGTTGTGTCCAGACTCTTGACACTGATAGTGTCAATGGACATATTAATATGCTGGAGAATTTGGACCTGAAAAGTTAGGCCAGAAGGAGACCAATCTGAGTAAATAGTAACATTAGGAACATCTGAAATCAGTGATAGGAATTACAAGGGGTTTAAAGCAGCCTTGAATTGAATGAGAAGTTGGATAACAAATCAACAATCAGTTAAATTGCCCCTGTGATAACTTTACGAAGAGTTTTCTTTCTATCCTAAACACTGGGGCAAAAACAGCTAGAAATAAAACAGCTTTCAATTTTGATAGGCATTTGGTAAATGGCACAATTTGAAAGAATAAAAGAGGTCTTAAAGTCCTGGTCTGGACACGTGGGCTAGCTGTCTACCATTGCTGCTGTCTTCGCATCCTGGCTTGGTGGTGTCGGCCTCAGTCGAAGCCAGGTGTCAGAAACGGTACATTCAGGGAAGGAGGCTTTTCTGAGGTAAGAAAGGTGAATCCAAGAGTTTACTCCTTTGAGTTTTGTGGCACAGAGGTTTCTTTGTAAAATCTGATATGGTCCCTTCCAACACAGCAGTAAAGAGTCCTTTATCTGATGTTTTTCCAATAGACAAAATCTCTAGATTGTCACCTGTAGTCCTTAAGGTCTTTGTATTCATGGAGCTCACTTTTGAAGGAGTCAGTTAACTAAAGTTTCATCTTCTTTAAGCACTTCGAGCCCCTGACAAAAATGTAAAATATCACCTTTAAGAAGTGGTTCATATATAACTTTATCTAAATGCATAGGTCATCCATTAATTATTTCTAAAGGAGACAATTGATGTTTACCTAAGGCTGAGGAGAACCAAGGGAAAAGCTTTTGTCCATGGACGATTAAAAGCCTCTGAAAATTTAGCCAGTTGGGGTTTAATAGTATTATTGTTCTTTTCTACCAGCCCTAGAGACTGAGGGTGATAAAAACAGTGAAAATACAGCATTGTCAGCCACATGTTACAAATGGATTTAATAGTCTGTCCAGGAAAATACATTCCTCAGTTGCTTAGCAATTCAGAAGGAATTCCCCACACTGGAATTATTCTTTCCAAAACTAGTTTGCCTACTGTTAAAGCCATTGCTCTTCTGCAATGAAATGCCTCCACCCAATATGAAGACATGCATACCGTTACCAGGATGTATTTGCAGCCCTGTAAGGGAGGTACCTGGATGAAGTCCAAGTGCCTAATTTCAAAGGGCCCCTAAGGGGGGCGAAGTGGCCTTGAGAGGGATTTACCAGAATTATATTTAGACAGATAGACTATTGATCATAAGCCTTATGAGCTACAGTGGGAGAAAGTTTCCAGAAACATTGCATTCCCCATAATATCATTTTTTCAGGTGTCCAGTCTGTCAGGGAATGAACATATTTGAAAGTAACTGGGCATTTGTATTATAGGCCTTTTTATATTTGTGAGACAGGACAAAAAAGAAATCCCCCTTTTTTTCTTTGAGGCCTGCTTTTCACTTTCTGAAGCCACTTCTGAAGCCTGCAAAAGAAGTTTCTTAATAGTTTCATCAGAATCAGGTTTGAACAGAGGATATTCTCGAAAATGGACAGAGGCAAGGCTTCCCAGGTGGCACTAGTGGCAAAGAACCCGCCTGCCAATGCAGGAGACACAAGAGATGCAGGTTCAGTCCCTGGGACAGGAAGATCCCCTAGAGGAGGGCATGACAACCTGCTTCAGTATTCTTGCCTGGAGAATCCCACGGACAAAGGAGCCTGGTGAGCTGTAGTCCATAGGGTTGCAAGGAGTTGGACACGAATGAGGAGACTTAGCATGCACACTCAAGGCTTAAGGCATCTTGTTTAGCTGCAGCATCAGCCAGTTGATTCTCTTTGGTTTCCATGGGATCAGGTTTGAAGTGTCCAGGTATTTTAATGATAGCCAGCTATTTGGGAAATTGAATGGATTCTAATAGTTTTTAAACTAGTTATCATTTTTTTTTTTTTTATGGATTGGCCAGAAGAGGTGAGAAATCCTCTTTATTTCTACAACATTCAAGACCACGAGCCACTCCAAAGGCATAGTGACCATCAGTATAAATGTGTATTTGATCCTTGGATAATTGCCAAGCCCTAATTAATACAGCTAGTTCAGCCTGTTGAGTCAATTTGATGTCTGGTAAATAAGAACTTTTATTTATATCATCAAGGTTATTGTGTACCTAGTTTGATAATGCCTTGTCCTCCTTTAAATAGGATCCATCTGTAAACCAAATTAAATCAGCATTATCAATGATAATTTCTTGAAAGTCAGTCTGAGCAGTAAGAAGTTAGTCAGTTAGTATAATGTAGTCATCAGTTCAGTTCAGTTGCTCAGTCGTGTCCGACTCTTTGCGACCCCATGAATCACAGCACACCAGGCCTCCCTGTCCATCATGGTTGTCATCATCTTTAGATGCTGGAAGCAAAGTTGTGGGGTTATAATTGTTACAGCAAACAAAATAATATTGAGTGACAAGAGTAACAGCATTTCATAAGAAGCCAACTGGCTCACAGAATAGTGCTGACTAAGTGAGAATTTAAGCGAGATTCAACCAAGTAAGGAACATAAACAGAGACCCCATTACAAATTCTTCACTGGCTTTGCCTGAGAGAGCTGTCACGGAAATAGCCCTCACGCAGGGTGGGAGCCCTTTTGCCCCCTAACCTAGCTTCCGATCCTGCCATCTGTGGATCGATGCTGGTCACCAGACCTCTGAGTTAGTTCAACCAGGGTATTTCCTTTTCCTTCATTCCAAAAGAGAAAAAAAGAATGGTAATACACAATGAGAACGGCCTACTGCTGGAGCCTGAGTCAATGCAGATTTCAAAGTGCCTAAAGCCTTTTCTCCTCTGCCACCCATTCAGCTGGGTATGGTTCATCAGATTTAAGTAATGCATAGAAAAGTTGGGCAATAAACGGAAAAAGAGCTACCCAGAGGGAAGCCTGGCATGCTGCAGTCCATGGGGTCTCGAAGAGTTGAACACAAGTGAGCAACTGAATTCCTACAATATCTGGTTAGCCCCACAAATCTCCTCAGTGTGTTTTGTTTTGAGAAGTTAGAAAGTTAGGATTCCTTTAATTCTTTCAGGATCAGTTAACTAGTCTTTCTTAGATAACAGACGACCTAAATATTTCATAGTTATTTAACAGAATTGTCTTTTGACTTTGGAAACCTTAGGTCCCTTAGAAGTTAATTATTGTAGCAGATGGATAGTATCTCTTTGGGAGTCCTATTCAGTTCCAGAACTCAAAACAAGATTATCTACATATTGAATTAAAGCAGAGTCATTAGTAAAGTGTACATCAGTCAAATCAGCTTTAAGTATTTGAGAAAAATAAGTAGTGCTTTCAGTATAGCCTTGTGGCATAACTCTTCATGTATCCTGACAATCTTCCTACATGAAGGCAAAGAGTTACTGGCTTCCTTCTTCCCCTGGAATCCTAAAGAACAAACAACAGGTAGGATGAGAGCAGAGTGTGAGGATTGAGAAGCACAGGGAGATAAGAGATGACAGTGTTATTTATGGTGCTCACATCCTGAACAAACCTCTAGCCTTTTTCATTTTGCTTTCTTACTGGTAAAATGGTGGTTGGGGAGGCGGGTATTGCCAAGACCGGTACAAGGAATTACAAGTCCTTTCTCAGGGAATTTCTGAATAATAGGTCTTATTCCATTTAATGCCTTTGATTTAAGTGGATATTGTCAAATACCAGGTATAGGCTTGGAATGATCAATAGTTGCTTTAGTTAGAGTGGCTGTCTTAATTTTCCCAGTATTTGAGGAAGAAGATGACCATAATTTTTCAGGTACGCATACTATTAAAGTGTCAATTCCTCCTGACCTGTTTGGGTTTTTGTTTTCATAACCAACAATTTCTCATTTATCACACTCTGACCTCTATCTACGCCTTCTAAACCTAAAATCATTTCACCCTCAGGTGAGAAGGCATTATGGAAATTCTATGCCTCTAAAAGGACTCATCATATTAATTGGAGCACAATTTCACCAAAAGAAACACGTGTTTTCCTGTGATAGTTCCTAGCTGAAAAGTTACTGGCTCTAATTTAAAAACCTGCACAGGAAAGTCTGAAACCTCTACCATTTGAATTCTTTATTCTGAGGGAGAGGCCAGTGAATAAGGATTTTGCCCAATCCGTTCTCTTTGGGAAGATTTTTGGTAGAGCCTCATGTTTATGGAAATCTCCCATAGGCATCTTCTAATTTAGCTCTCTGAGCCGTTCTTTTGATTTACACCCAGAGACTAGTAAATGTACGAGCTGGTACAAGTCTGAATATCCAGGCTTATACGTTCTTACTGTAAGAAAGATCAAATACTTTCGAAGAACCCAAGGGATCCTGTAAGGGGTCTGGAAAATCCTTAGTTAGGTTCTGACTCAGTCCAAGGAGTCTACATAAGAGCGAGTTCCCCTTTGTTTCTGGACTTCTCCTTAAAGGAAGCTGCTGTTACCTCTGGGCTGCTTTCATTTTCTGCCTTGGACTCAGATTATTTTTTTTTCTTTTGGTGTTGGAGGTGGGAGAGCAGGCAGGTCAGGGCAGAGGAAAGTCAAGAATACAAAGTAGGGGGGAGGCTTCTGAATGGAATGACTTTGAAGCTTTTTGCTAATTTGGCCACCATTAGTCATGATTTTTCCATTTGCGTCATTGAGTGAAGAAGACATTTTCTCACTTCCCCATGTTGAGGCTTTCAGGTACCTACTAAACATGTCTCCCGTTCTGGTTGTTGGACATTATAGCCTTTTCTTTTGAGTATGCAAATCAGCCAGTTTAGGTCAGTCAGAAATGCTCCCTTTTAACAACAGGCCGCATGGGGTAATGGTTAGGACTCTGGCCTCTGAATCCAGAAGTGCCCCATTTTGACCATCTCAGGGACAAGTTATCTCTGTTATATCTTTCCATTTAGTTAAATCTTGCAAGTGTTAGGCCCATAGGCCACTGTACAGAAACCCAGCTGGCGTTCCCTCATGTGGCTGGCTAGCTGCCTTTGAAGCATGGTTTCCCATTATTGGGTAGCCTGCTTCAGACATGATCCGAACAACTTTCTAAGGACCATGTGATAGGTTGGATGTGTGCTGCTTCTGAGTCTAGCTCTCTAAGGAGCTACCTTTGGGTCGATGTGACTCTATTATCTCTCAGTTTCCCCTTCCAAGAATCTAAAACCACTGCGGGCTCCCCGAGCACTAGTTGATCAGTGTCTGTCATGCTCCCTGGAAGAGCAGTGTTTACTTAGTGCTTTTGGTGGGATTCTCTGGGGGATTCCCACTGCACAGCACCGGGATTAATCCTCAGACACCGCCACTAGCCTCTTAGTCATCTGAGAATGCTTTGTGCCTGGAAGAAGCAGGTATCTGTTCGGAGGTGAATTCAGGCACAGTCTCTCATTTCACTGGCAGTTTGTTCAGATCATATACCAACTTGTTTTTCAATCTGAGCCAAATTTAACCAAAATTAGTGAATTATGTTTTCCTAGGTGCCTCCCTAGATCCCCCTCTCGGTCCTCGCCCCTGAAGACTCCAAGTTTTAAGTAGAAACAGCTCAAAAGTCTTAGGTCAGCAGTGAGATCCTGATGTCAGGAGAACTCACCAGGATACCTGAGGATGTGGAGAGGCTTGTGGGGCCCGGTGGTCCCATGCTGGAACCGAGCACAGGATCCAGGCATCCTACAGGTGTCCTCTGGTATCCTTCCGACTAGACCATGCAAATGTTCCAAAACCCAATTAGCAATCAAAATCTGTTGCAATCTCTTTTTTTTTCCTACGAAAGAAAAAATAGAATTTTATTCAAGCCAAACTGAGTTTTATAACCTAGAGAGACAGACTCTCAGAAGCTCTGATGATTGTTCCACTGGTTAGGTGCTACAGATGCAGTTTTATACATTTTTGAGACAAAGAATTATGAATCATATTGACAGGTTAACATTATGCATAAAACTCATCAGATGTTTTGGTCAGGTACACACAAATAGAGTGAGACATTAGGTCAACACGACCCCCTGTACAGGATGAAAAAGTAATAATAATCTTAAAAATTACAATGCTGGCATCAGGTAAAAGCGACCATTTTTCTTGAAGGTTGCTTATTTCCTCCTGCCTTGAGGATGTCTGGTAAATGTACAATGTAGATGCAGATAGTGTGTTGAAAAAAGGCCCATCACAAATGTGTGTTTCAGTTCTGACTTAGTTTGATTATCCTGCCATGGAGAAATTTATGATTTTGCTTCATCAAGGTGTGATTTGAGCCTGACCATTTGTGGCTTGAACTAATGAACATTTCCACGTAGAAATCAGTGGGTGATCAGAAATGCAATCAGAAATTCGTGAAAAATTCAGGGTTGAAAATCACATTAAAAGGTGATAAAGTCATGACAATGGATGAGTCTGCTGAATAAGTAGAGGTCAGAAAGAGGAAGGAGTATTTAGAGGGCAAGAAAAGGAAAAGGGCATTGGAGAGCTCAGGACATGGGGAGGATCCCAAGAAGATGACACAGCAGCCAAGAAGTGATCAAAACCAGCAGATGAAAGGTGAATGAGGGTGACGACTGAGAAAAACCTATTGGATTGGCAGCTCAGATTACAGCTTTTAGAGGCCACTTAGCCTCAGGAGAAGGTAAAGGCTGAAACCACACTGCAGAGAACTGAGAGAGTATGTGTGTGGTTAATGAAGGGAATACAGCTAATGGAAAATGTAGACCACTGTTTCTAGAAACTCGCTAAAGTGTTGTTCAGTCGTGTCTGACTTTTTGCAAACCCATGGACGATAGCCCATCAGGCTCCTCTATCCATGGAATTCTCCAGGCAAGAATACTGGAGTGGGTTGCCATTCTCTTCTACAGGGGATCTTTCTGACTCAGGGATCAAACCCAGGTCTCCTGCATTGCAGGCAGATTCTTTACCATCTGAGGCACCAGGGAAGCCTGCTGTTAAAAGAAAGAAGTAAAAGAGGACAGTGTTTGGAGAGTGAGAGCATGATCAGAGGTTGAAGAAAAGCTTGTATTAATAGTACAGTAGACGAAACGTGAACATATTGCTGAGCAAGGGGAAAGTGAGGAAATGACAGAGGAGTGAGACTCTGGAGGAAGCACATGGAAATAGGGTAGAAGTTTAGCTCTGGAGATAAGCCCATAACATATGCTTTGGGTGTTTTCCATAAGTGCATTGGAAACCCACTGGGGGATATAGAGCAAGAAAGTGACATAATCCACTTTGCATTTTGAGAATACCACTTTGCTATATGGAGGCATGGTTAAGTAGGAGTTCAGTTCAGTTCAGTCTCTCAGTCGTGTCCAACTCTTTGTGACCCCACGAATCGCAGCATGCCAGGCCTCCCTGTCCATCACCGACTCCCAGAGCCTACCCAAACCCATGTCCATCGAGTCGGTGATGCCATCCAACCATCTCATCCTCTGTCATCCCCTTCTTCTCCTGCCCTCAATCTTTCCCAGCATCAGGGTCTTTTCAAATGAGTCAGCTCTTCACATCAGATGGCCAAAGTACTGGAGTTTCATCTTCAACATCAGTCCATCCAATGAACACCCAGGACTGATCTCCGTTAGGATGGACTGGTTGGATCTCCTTGCAGTCCAAGGGACTCGCAAGAGTCTTCTCCAACACCACAGTTCAAAAGCATAAATTCTTGGCACTCAGTTTTCTTTATAGTCCAACTCTCACATCCATACATGACCACAGGAAAAACCATAGCCTTGACTAGACAGACCTCTGTTGGCAAAGTAATGTCTCTGCTTTTTAATATGCTATCTAGGTTGGTCATAACTTTCCTTCCAAGGAGTAAGCATCTTTTAATTTCATGGCTGCAATCACCATCTGGAGTGACTTTGGAGTCCAGAAAAATAAAGTCTGACACTGTTTCCTCTGTTTCCCATCTATTTGCTGTGAAGTGATGGTTTTCTGAATGTTGAGCTTTAAGCCAACCTTTTCACTCTCCTCTTTCACTTTCATCAAGAGGCTCTTTAGTTCTTCTTCACTTTCTGCCATAAGGGTGGTGGCATCTGCATATCTGAGGTTATTGATATTTCTCCCGGCAATCTTGATTCCAGCTTCTGCTTCCTCCAGCCCAGCGTTCCTCATGATGTACTCTGCATATAAATTAAATAAGCAGGGTGACAATATACAGCCTTGACATACTCCTTTTCCTATTTGGAACCAGTCTGTTGTTCCATTTCCAGTTCTAACTGTTGCTTCCTGACCTGCGTATAGGTTTCTTAAGAGGCAGGTCAGGTGCTCTGGTATTTTCATCTCCTTCAGAATTTTCCACAGTTTATTGTTATCCACACAGTCAAAGGCTTTGGTATAGTCAATAAAACAGAAATAGATGTTTTTCTGGAACTCTCTTGCTTTTTTGATGATCCAGTAGATGTTTTGTAATTTGATCTCTGGTGCCTCTGCCTTTTCTAAAACCAGCTTGAACATCTGGGAGTTCACGGTTCACGTGTTGCTGAAAGCCTGACTTGGAGAATTTTGAGCATGACTTTACTAGCGTGTGAGATGAGTGCAATTGTGTGGTAGTTTGAGCATTCTTTGGCATTGCCTTTCTTTGGGATTGGAATGAAAACTGACCTTTTCCAGTCCTGTGGCCACTGCTAAGTTTTCCAAATTTGCTGGCATGTTGAGTGCAGCACTTTCACAGCATCATCTTTTAGGATTTGAAATAGCTCGACTGGAATTCCATCACCTCCTCTAGCTTTGTTCATAATGATGCTTTCTAAGGCCCACTTGACTTCACATAAGTAGGAGAGAATGATGCTTATCTTAAATATACACACCCAATACTGGTATTGGAAATGTGATTCAGTGGACCTTTCAGTGTATTCCAGAGGGGTGAATGAGTTGGAAAATCATAAGTTGAAATTTAAACCTTGAGTATCCCCTTCTACGTTTCTTAAGTTCCAGAGTGCTGGGTCTAAGTGGCTTCTATAAGTGCTGATGTAGTAAGAAGTTAGTCGGTCAGTAGTATCCAACTGTTTGTGACTCCATGGACTGTAGCCCTCCAGGATCCTCTGTCCATTGACTTCTTCAGGCAAAAATACTGTAGTGGGTTGCCATTCCCTTCTCCCAGGGAATCTTCCTGACCCAGGGATCAAGCCTGGGTTTCCTATATTGCAGGCAGATTCTTTACCATGTGAACCAGCAGTGAAGCCAAGAGTAGACTTTGACATCAGACAGTTTTGGATACAGTTCTTGGTTCTACCATTTAAAAATTGTGTGATCTGAATTACCTCTCTGAGTTTCAAATTCCTTCTCTGGAAATTGCAGATAAAAACTGCTTCAGTTCAGTTCAGTTGCTCAGTTGTGTCCAACTCTTTGGGACCCCATGGATTGCAGCATGCCATGCTTTCCTGTCCATCACCAACTCCCAGAGCTTACTCAAACTCATATCCATCATGTTGGTGATGCCATCCAACCATCCCATCCTCTGTTGTCCCCTTCTCTTCACGCCTTCAATCTTTCCCAGCATCAGGGTCTTTTCCAATGAGTCAGTTCTTTGCATCAGGTGGCCAAAGTATTGGAGTTTCAGCTTCAACATCAGTCCTTCCAATGAACACCCAGGACTTTAGGATGGACTGGTTAGATCTCCTTGCAGTCCAAGGGACCCTCAAGAGTTCTCCAACACCACAGTTGAAAAGCATCAATTCTTCAGCAGTCAGCTTTCTTTATAGTCCAGCTCTCATTGTATTTTCATTCTAATGAAATAGAATCAATATCTCAATAACAGTCATGCAAGGAAGCTCTTTATATTTTTTCATATCTTTCACATTTGCTTCATAGTTTCATAGTGTCTCAACTTTAATAGGTTCATCTTAAAAGGAAGCAGGAAGTGCAAAAGGTAGAAAGCTCCATGACTTCGAAGAGAAAGAGCAGTAGAAAAAGACTCGACAAGGGTGAGATCAAGCCCAAGATAAGTGAGGCTGGGCCCCGTGTGACAGGTCCCAAGGTGAAGGCAACGGCAGGAAGACAGGGGCAGAGTGAGGGGCACTGGGAGCCGGGTGTCGGCAGCAGGAGGCAATGAAGCACGTGCCAGCCTGGGGTGGTAGGAAGGAGGAGGGCTGGTGACGGGAATCCACCGTGATGTGGTGGAGAGGCTCTGCCACTGGCCGAGGGTGACTGGCTGAGGGTGGGGTGGGCGATGAAACGCACTGGGCAAAACCTGGGGGCTGGGAGAGGAGCCTGAGGTGGGAAGGTTGAGGAGCCACGCTTAAGGCAAAGCAGTGGGTTTAGAGACGCGAGATTTGAGGGCAGAGTGCAGGTGGGTCTTGAAGAAAAATTATTTATGCCAAGAAGGAAGGTAAGCCTTTTTTTATGTTCCCAGAGCCTCAGTTAACACAGCAGTTGTGCCGCTTTTATTAGACCCTGTTTGACCCTGATACAAGTGAGGGTAAGGCAGGTGAGGTCTGAAGAGGCTCGAGAAAGGAGTAACAGCAAAATGGCAGGGAGGTGACGGGGGTTTAAAAGTGACACCCCTTCCTGGGAATGGGCCTGGAGAAGGGCTCAGGGAAGGTCTTGCAGGGAAAATTCCTCTTTCTGTTTAACCTCTCAGTTGCTTCATACCCATCCTGGGATGCAGCAGGGCCTGAAGAGTAATATATAGTCCGTCCGTGATGGCTTCAGAGCAGGTGGCACTGTTGCCATCAGGAAAAAAAATCAGCTTAAAATGTAACACAGGAGGTCCTTAGAACCCATTAGCTACTGAAAATCAACCATTCACTAGATAAGGCATTGAAGGAGTCTTTCAATGTCCTTTGTTCATACCCACTCAAATTTCAGTTCAGTTCAGTTCAGTCGCTCAGTCGTGTCTGACTCTTTGCGACCCCATGAATCACAGCACGCCAGGCCTCCCTGTCCATCACCAACTCCCGGAGTTCACTCAAACTCATGTCCATCGAGTCAGTGATGCCATCCAGCCATCTCATCCTCTGTCGTCCCCGTCTCCTCCTGCCCCCAACCCCTCCCAGCATCAGAGTCTTTTCCAGTGAGTCAGCTCATCGCATGAGGTGGCCAAAGTATTGGAGTTTCAGCTCCAGCATCAGTCCCTCCAATGAACACCCAGGACTGTACTTGGTACATATTAGTCATTACTCTCACTAATAGTGACGGGTATTAGCAGAGGCACCAAAGGAAACAGTGCCAAAGCAGGTTACGACTTTCAGCAATACCTTCCATTTTATTTGGAGCTGCTTCTGAACATTGAGACTGTATCTATGAAACCTTTAAATGAGAATCAGCAAGTATCAGTCAAAGGCCACTTAGATTTTCACCACTGGGATTCATGTTGTTCTTCATAAACTAAGATAGTCCTTCGTTTTGCCTGAGAGTTAGTTGCCGACCGCCCTGGTGAAGGATCTGTGGGTTCTTTATCTCTGTGACATCAAGATGTTTGCAGGGAAAACTCACACCCATGCCATCTGCTTATGTATGCTGCAGCAGATAATAAGACTCATGGACCCCAAGGTCAGGCACCCTTTCTCACACCTCCTTTGCTGTGAAATGATTGGATGCAGTATCTGTGGTGTTCAAAGATAAATTGGGGCATATTAAAAATTGTAAGAGTTTCACTTGCACAAAACTAGCTTCCAGTGGACCGGTGCCAAAGCAGAAGTGGTTAGGAGTGTTCCACTGATGGGAGCTGGGATGTATGCGGGTGAAGGAGAGTGGGGGTACTTTTATGGAGAAGTGCGTGAGTGCTAAGTCGCTTCAGTTATATCTGACAATGCAACTCCATGAACTGTAGCCCACCAGGCTCCTCTGTCCATGGAATTCTCCAGGCAAGAATACTGGAGTGGGTTGCCATTTCCTTCTCCAATGTGAAGATCTAACATGAGCTTCACCTTTTTCATTTGAAGCATCAGTCAGTTCAGTCTCTCAGTCGTGTCCAACTCTTTGAGACCCCATGAACCGCAGCACGCCCGGCCTCCCTGTCCATCACCAACTCCTAGAGTCTACTCAAACTCATGTCCATTGAGTCAGTGATGCCATCCAATCATCTCATCCTCTGTCATCCCCTTCTCCTCCTGCCCTCAATCTTTCCCGACATCAGGGTCTTTTCAAATGAGTCAGCTCTTCGCATCAGGTGGCCAAAGTATTGGAGTTTCAGCTTCAGCACCAGCCCTTCCATGAATATTCAGGACTGATTTCCTTTAGGATGGACTGGTTGGATCTCCTTGCAGTCCAAGGTACTCTCAAAAGTCTTCTCCAACACCACAGTTGGAGAAGAGCATCAATTTAGGTTGGTCATAACTTTTCTTCCAAGGAGCGAGTGTCTTTTAATTTCATGGCTGCAGTCACCATCTGCAGTGATTTTTTAGCCCCCCCAAAATAAAGTCTGTCACTGTTTCCATTGTTTCCCCATCTATTTGCCATGAAGTGATAGGACCAGATGCCATGATCTTAGTTTTCTGAGTGTTGAGTTTTAAGCCAACTTTTTCACTCTCCTCTTTCACTTTCATCATTTGAAGCACAGCAGACAGTAGTATGTTCTGAAGGAGCAGCCTTCAGAGCCAGGCTTCTTAGCATTCTTTGGTGGCTGATACCATTTGATTTGTGTGTGCCTATGAACGCAGCACATGGGAGTTTTACAATGAGAACATCTTGCCAACATTCGACTTTGTTATTCTTTCTTTTGTCACTTGTATTCCCTTGCTGACCTTCCATTCTGGGCATGAAATATTAGTGATATTGACTATTTATTTGCATACCATGATTAATCTAAGTTAGGGGCTTCTCTGGGCTCTATTAAGTCAGCACATTTGACAAGTGAAATGCTGGCCTGGGGAGCATTGCCATGTGCTGTAAATCTGGTTAACTCTGTTACTGAAGACAAGTGCTGTCAGCCAAATTTAAGGCTCAGGGATATCCGAGAAATGCTCAATATTCTTTGGCATAAACCACAAGTCGAATGCCTGTCACCAATCATCAAGTTATTAGTTCGAGGTTATCAGGTGCAGTTTAACAAAGAGAAAGTTTATGATTGCACCATGATGCAACGTTTGCCGTAACCAAACTGATCTCCCATGTGGCTTAACAACAGAAACACGTAGAAGCTACAGTTCAGCCTCTTTGCCCCTCCAACGTGCTGTTCCCTGTTCTTGTTCTCATAAATTCCAATCTCAGCTTTGCCCTCTGACCCATTTTGAACACATATTGGGGACCTGATCTTGGCTTAACCTTTGGACATAATTTTACAAATATTTTCCCTCTGAGCTCACTTGTTTTCTTCCTTACTCTCTTCTCTGGTCCCGATGGATCTGCCATCTAGGCCTGGATATAAAATAAATTTTGTTCAATTAGGATTAAGATAGGCTGAATAAATATGTTTTCTCACAGATACGTGTCTCTTAAATGTAAGGTTATTTTGAGCTAACGGGAAACAATACTGTATTACTGGTATCGTTTTATCCCTAATAATCCAAAAGGAAGAGGCATAGAGTAGTGATTATAGAGTCTCTGGAGACAGGCTACTGGGATCTGAAACTCAGTTCTGTGTTACTTGATTGTTTAATTTGGGGGAAGTCACTTAGTTTCTCTGTGTTCCGTTTCCTCATCTGTAAAGTGGGAATGATAAGATAGCTGCTTCATGGTTACATGAGAAATCTTAACTGCGTATGTTACATCTTACTTTCGTAGTTCATTACAGGAAAAAAAAATGTGTTGAGAGTTTTCTATGTCAGGCAGTGTGCTAGATATTGAGGGAAAATGAGCACAAGATGCAGGTTTCCCTCCAGAGTGCTCATCACTATTGGGAGAAACAAAAAGGCAGCAATGACTTACTGTGATAAGTGTGTAGGAGGAGTAAGACAAGATGCTCTGAGAGCACGTAGGAGCCTAATTGAACCCAGCCACGGGCAGTCCAGGAAGGCTTCCTAGAGAAAGTGACATGACACTGAGTCCTGAAAGGTGAGAGGGCATCAGCCAGGCAGAGTGAAGATCACATCCTAGGCAAAGAAAGCAACACATGCAGAGGTCTGGAGGCAGAAGGAAAAATGCGTCACGCTGGGAGGGACAGTAACTGGTTCAGTGGAGTGATTGTGGTACAACCTGAACGAGAAAGATCTGTGAGGATGAGGCTCTGAGGGAAGGAGCCCGCTGAGATTGCAGCCATCAGGACACAAAAAGAGCAGATGGCACTCAGGGTCCAGAGGCGGGCGATAAAAGAAGCAACTGGTCAGTGTTCACAAGGTCCAGAAGAGGTAAGAGACGCAGAACCCAGCAGAGGACCAAAATTAGTAAAATGAGGACATTTTAATCAGAAGTCAGTTCAATTCAGTTCGGTTGCTCAGTCGTGTCTGACTCTTTGTGACCCCATGGACTGCAGCACGCCAGGCCTCCCTGTCCATCACCAACTCCCAGAGTTTACTCAAACTCATCTCCATCAAGTCAGTGATGCCATCCAACCATCTCATCCTCTGTCGTCCCCTTCTCCTCCAACCCTCAATCTTTCCCAGCATCAGGGTCTTTTCCAGTGAGTCAGCTCTTTGCATCAGGTGGCCAAAGTATTGGAGTTTCAGCTTCAGCATCAGTCCTTCCAATGAACACCCAGGACTGATCTCCTTTAGGATAGACTGGTTGGATCTCCTTGCAGTCCAAGGGACTCTCAAAAGTCTTCTCCAACACCACAGTTCAAAAGCATCAATTCTTTGGCACTCAGCCTTCTTTACAGTCCAACTCTCACATCCATACATGACTACTGGAAAAACCATAGCCTTGACTAGATGGACCTTTGTTGGCAAAGAAATGTCTCTGCTTTTTAATGTGCTGGCTAGGTTGGTCATAGCTTTTCTTCCAAGGAGCGAGCATCTTTTAATTTCATGGCTGCAGTCACCATCTGCAGTGATTTTGGAGCCCAGGAAAATAGTCTTTCACAATAAACAAGTCAGTGGCACACGTTGCGTATAGTGTTACATGGGAGAGACGGGTGGCAGCAGTGCCCCCACTGAGAACGGGGCCGGGGGTGGGGGAAGGGGTGGACCAAATGTGGCTGGGGGGACCAGCCATGAATCCATAGCCAAGGGCTAATTAATGGGATGAGGGCAACAGAGCAGAAGCAGCAGCCAAGTTGATATGAATGGTTACAGCGAACTGTGAACTAGCTCTTTCAATGTTCCCGAGCACAGGATGGGTGCTGGGATGGGAGACTTTGAGCATGCTGAGACCAAGGTGGAGGTTTATGTCCAAGTGCTCAAATTGAATTAGACTCTAGCATATTCGCATTCCAGAGGGGCTAATAACTTGTCTCTTTCCAAGAGACTAATATTCTTTAAATATTGATATTTGAATAAAATGTATTTGTAGGGGAGGTTGGATACGGCACGTAAGGAAGAGAGAATAGTTTTTCCCCAATGGTCCCAGCAATTCAGATGTGGGCCACGGTCTTTCCCAGCACTGTTCTTAACCAGACCCTCTTTCTTAGATGACAGTCAAGCACGTTGCTTGAGGTCTCATCCTGTTTTGTATCTCAGGAATTTTAACACTGTTCCTCCAAACTCCATGCAGTGGTCTTCTTGACAAAAATTTCAGCGTTTGCGATTTCCCCCATCCTGTGACATTTCCCATGAGGTTTTAGCAAGGGGTGACATTTAAAATATGTAATACTCAGTAATATACAGATGGGCTTCCCTGGTGGCTCAGTAGTGAAGAATCTGCCTGCAATGCCGGAGATGCAGTTCGATTCCTGGGTTGGGAAGATCCCCTGGAAAAGGAAATGGCAACCCACTCTAGTATGCTTGCCTGGAAAATCCCATGGACAGAGTAGCCTGGCAGGCTACAGTCCATGGAGTCACAAAAGAGTCAGACACGACTTATCAACTAAACAACAACTACCAATTAGAATGGCATCTGCCTTAGAGCAGAGCAAAGCCTGGATGCCTGCTGGGCCAGACATTAAACCTCTGTGTCTGGTTGGTGAAGAAGTCCAGAGTGGGGTGAGCTGGGGTGGTGGGGAACTTCTGGACGTCCCAGGGTAGAAACTAGGGAGACGAAAACAGGGGTCTAGAGACCTGCAGACTCAGAAACACCATATGGAAGTATCTCAGCATTTGAACTACTGGAGCAAGAATGCTGTGCATATCTGTTAATCATCAGCTCCGGTTTTGACACCCGTCAGAGGCTGGTGCTGTGGAAAACTACTTCACTCTACTCTTTTCTGAGTCCAGCTGTGGGCTTCTGTGATGCTGAGAGGAGACGTCCCAGGGCAGAAAGGCAGATAATCCACATGAGACACGCTGGGTGTTTACTGGAGGAGAAAAAACGCAGCCTGCAAACACACACATGCGTGCACATGTGTGTGTGTGTGAGTGAATTTGCACTGATCAGCAGAGAACTGGAAATCCCCTTCCCCTTTATCTGTCTATTCCTTCTACCTATAAGACCAAGAAGGAGACGTCTTAGAGTTCAGATTCACTTGACTGTGAAAGCAGATCTAAGTGTAGCTCAAGCTCTTAAATGGGAGAAAGGTGGAAATAACCCAAAGTTGACCAAAATTCTGCTGCAGTCTCCTCTGCTGGTGAGCTAAAGCTTAAAAACTGCATCACCATTTTTTTTTTTTTTTGAGAAAAATGGCTGGTTGCTGTGAGTCGTGGAGAGGAACCATAGTCTTCACCCTAAAATCAGAAGTTGCTGAGCAATTCACTAGGGAAGCCCCAAAGTCACCCTTGTCAGGTAACAGCTCTGCCCACCAACTTGGGTTGATTTTCCCTCCAAAGTCTTCCTGATACACAATTGTTTTGAGAGTGAGAGAGTCAATGTATCTTGTGAAAATAGCTTTGACAGAATTACTGTTTACATTCTTGCAGCTCTAGTTCATGGGATCTTTCTTCAACTTTCCTCATCACAGGTAAGAAGTGCTAGTGGTGAGTACCTTCATTGCGTTGTTATAATGATGATGATGCAAACATGTAGTCTGTTCTCTGATGTGTTTCTTTAATGCCAATTCACTCAAGTGTGTTAGAAAATAAATCGAAGCTTGTTAAAAATGTTAAAGAGTTTGAGCGACTATTTGAATCAGGTAGCATCAAACTAGACGTGGCATGCATGCTGTACCAACAGGAGCTAGGGGAAAGACTTTCCCAGAGAAGAGACAGAGGCAAAGCAAGGAAATGACTTGATTGGCAGTTGCTTTCTTTGAATAAGCCTGGTTGGTTATCTGTGATTGGTTGTCCTTGGGTTTTTCTTAACCTTGAGACATTTATAGGTTTGGGGTTTGGTTTGCTAACATGTTAGAGCCATCTCATTCTGTTGCTTTCTCGTTTGATTGACTTAGCATATGTATTTGTAAATTGCAGAATAAGGGCAGTATATTGTGGAAGTTGGGTGGGTTCACACATTATTTTCCTCAGCATGTTAATGTTTCAAAGCCAGGCCTTCTCACAATTAGAGAGGGAGCTTCTGAGAGTATTAAAACTTGCTGCTGCTGCTGCTGCTAAGTCGCTTCAGTCGTGTCCGATTCTGTGCGACCCCATAGACGGCAGCCGACCAGGCTCTGCCGTCCCTGGGATTCTCCAGGCAAGAACACTGGAGTGGGTTGCCATTTCCTTCTCCAATGTGTGAATGTGAAGTCGCTCAGTCGTGTCCGACTAGTAGCGACCCCATGGACTGCAGCCAACCAGGTTCCTCTGTCCATGGGATTTTCCAGGCAAGAGTACTAGAGTGGCTTGCCATTGCTTAAAACTTGAGTTAAAAGCTAAAAATTCTGCAGAAATGCCTTTTCTTTGTATGAAATGTGGCTTGTTAGAGGCTTCAAGAATCACTGCATTTTCTTGTTAAGCTCTCCGGGGAGTTTCAAGTAGAGAGGAGAAGTGGAAAGATGTTTACTCCATGTTAGAAGAGAAATTAATGATAAATTAGGCCATTCTTTGGAGAAGGAAATGGCAACCCACTCCAGTGTTCTTGCCTGGAGAATCCCAGGGACGGAGGAGCCTGGTGGGCTTCCGTCTATGGGGTCACACAGAGTCAGACACGACTGAAGTGACTTAGCAGCAGCAGCAGCAGGCCATTCTTGGATTGTATTTTAAATTTTGGTTAAACTGATTTCTGTGGAAGTGCTTGTCTTCAAGGACATTCATTTCAAAAGAAGGAAGTATGATTCTAGCTCGAAAGGCCATAAAATTTGAGTGACTGAGATTCTAAGGCAAATGCCCATGGAAATTTAACCATGCTAATTGGTTTTGTTAGGGTGCTGATTTCAAAATTGCATTTTTTATCAATGTATAATATTATATATTAGTTTCATATATACAACATAGTGATTCAAAATTTTGATAGGTTAAACTCCATATAAAATTATTATAAAATATTGGTCACATTCCCTGCGTTGTACAGTATATCCTTGTAGCTTATTTATTTTATATATAATGTATGTGCTTAGTCACTCAGTCATGTCTGACTCTTTGTATGGACTGTACATGTATGTATGGACTGGCATGGACTGTAGCCTGCCAGGCTCCTCTGTCTATGGAATTCTCCAGGCAAGAATACTGGAGTGGGTTGCCATGCCCTCCTCCAGGCGATCTTCCCAACCCAGGGACTGAACCCAGGTCTCCCACATTGCAGGCAGTCTTTACCGTCTGAGCCACCAGGGAAGCCTATATACGTACACATAATAGTTTGTGCCAATTAATACCCTACCTCTATCAAGCCCTTCCCCGCTCTCATCTCCCCAGCAGTGACCGCTAGCTTGTTCGCTATATCTGTGAGCTTGTTTCTGCTTTGTTATATTAATGCCTTTGTTTTATTTTGCAGATGCCACATGAAAGTGATCACATAGAATTTGTCTTTTTTCTGTCTGACTTATTTCACTAAGCATAATACCCTCCAAGTCCATCCATATTGTTGCAAAAGGCAAAATTTCCGTACTTTTCATGGCTGGGTAATATTCCATTGTATATTCACACCACATCTTTATCCGTTCATCGATGAGCACTAGCTTGCTTCCGTATCGTGATTATTACAAGTAATGCTACTGTGGATGTTGAAGTCATTTATCTACTCCAGCTAGTGTCTTCTTTTTCTTCAGATACACACCTAGGGAGGAAATTGCTGCATTTTATGGTAGTTCTATTTTTAGTTTTTTGAGGAACATCCACACTGTTTTCCATAGTGGATTTGCAAATTTACATTTCCACCAGCAATTTATAAGGGTTCCCTTTTATCTGCATCTGTACCAAATATCTGTTATTTGTGGTCTTTTTTGATGTTAGCCATTCTGATAGGTGTGAGGAGATATCTTTATTGTTGTTTTGATCTGCATTTCTCCAGTAGCTCGTGATGTTGAGCCTGTTTTCATGTGCCTATCTGTCTTTTTAGGAAAAATGTCTTTTTAGGTCTTCAGTTTTTCAGTTGGGTTTTTTGTTTTTTTATGTTGAATTGTATGAGCTGTTTATACATTTTGGATTTTATCCCTTTATTGGTCACATTATTTACAAGTACTTCCTCCCATTCTGCAAGTTGTCTTTTCATTTTGTCTAAATGGTTTCCTTTGCTGTTCAAAAACTTTTAAGTTCAATTCAGCCCCATTTGTTTATTTTTGCTTTTGTTTCCTTTGCCTTGGGAGACAGATTCCAAAAAATATTGCTATGATTTATGTCAGAGTGTATTCTGCCTATATTTTCTTCAAGGGGTTTTATGGTTTACAGTATTAATATTTACGTCTTGAATCCAATATTTGTAAATGCTATGAGAAGATGTTCTAACTTCATTCTTTTCCATGTAGCTGTCAGGTTTTTCAGGTACCACTTAGTGAAGAGAATGTCTTTTCCCGTTGTGTATTCTTACACCCTTTGTTGTAGATTAATTGACCATAAGTGCATATGTTTATTTCTGGACTCTTCTGTTTCATTGAACAGAACCATATGGTCTGTTTTTGTGTCAGAACCATGCTGTTTTGATTACTGTGAATTTATAGTATGGTATAAATTCAGGGAACATGATACCTCCAGCTCTGTTCTCAAAATTGCTTTGGCTATTTGGGATCTTTTGTGTTACCATACAAATTTTAGAATTATTTATTCTATTTCTGTGAAAAATGCCATTAGTATTTTGATAAAGATTACATTGAATCTTTGATTGCCTTGAATAGCATGGTCATTTTAACATTAATTCTTTCAATCCATGCACAGAATACAGCTTTCTATCTGTTGTGTTATCTTCAATGTCTTTCATCACTGTCTTAAATTTTTTTAAGAACAGGTCCTTTTCCACCTTAGGTTGGTTTATTCCTAGATATTTTATTCTCACTGATGTGTTGGTAAATGGGATTATTTTCTTAATTTCTCTTTCTGATAGTTTATTGTTATTCTGTATAAATGCAATAAATTTCTTTATATTAATTTTGTATCCTGCAACTTTACCACATTCATTGACAAGGTTTAGTAGTTTTCTGTTGGTTTCTTTAGGATTTTCTATATATAGTACTGTGTCACCTCCAAACAACATCAGACACATAGATCAGTGGGACAGAAGAGAGAGCCCAGAAATAAACCAATGCATTTACATTCAGTTGGTCTCCAGCAGAGAACATGAGAGTACACAACGGGGGGTGAACGTGACAGGAGTGGCTGTCTTTGTCTTGTTTCTGATCTCACAAAGAATGCTTTCGCCTTTTCACCATTAAGTGTGCTGCTGCTGCTGCTGCTGAGTCGCTTCAGTCGTGTCCGACTCCGTGCGACCCCATAGACGGCAGCCCACCAGGCTCTGCCGTCCCTGGGATTCTCCAGGCAAGAACACTGGAGTGGGTTGCGATTTCCTTCTCCAATGTGTGAAAGTGAAAAGTGAAAGTGAGGTCGCTCAGTCCTGTCAGACTCTTAGCGACCCCACGGACTGCAGCCCATCAGGCTCCTCCGTCCATGGGATTTTCCAGCAAGAGTACTGGAGTGGGGTGCCATTGCCTTCTCTGAAGTGTGGTGTTAGCTGTGGGCTTATCCTATCCAGCCTTTACTATGCTGAGGCACGTTCCCTTGATACCCACTTTGTGGAGAGTTTGTACCCTAAGTGCATGCTGACTTTTGTAAAAAAGCTTTGCCTGCATCTATTGAAACAATGGTATGGTTTTTATTCTTCAGTTTGTTAATGATCTATATCACATTGACTTTGGTTTGTGAATACAGGGCCATCTTTGCATCCCTGGGATAAATCTCATTTGATTGTGGTGTATGATCCTTTTAATGTATTCTTGCTTTCATTTTGCTAATATTTTGTTGGAGAAATTTTACATCTATGTTCATCAGTGATAATGGCCTATAATTTTGTTTTTTGTGTGATATATATATATAAATCTACTCAGTCTGTTTAGTCTAATGTGTGATTTAAAGCCAATGTTTCATTACTGATTTTCTATCTGGATGGTCTATTGATGTAAGGGGGTGTTACAGTGCCCACTGCTCTTATGTCACTGTGCGCTTCTCCCGGTGTGTGCTACTGCTCACTGTATGCACTTAGGTAGTCCTATGTTGGCTAACTATCTTCAATCCATCTATCTTTATTTATGTATTTATAATTGTTAGATCTTCTACGTGAATTTATCCCTTGATCGTTATGTAATGTCCTTCTTTGTTTTTTGTTAGAGTCTTCATTTTGCAGTCTGTTTTGTCTGATAGAAGAATTGCTCTGGCTTTCTTCTGCAAGGAGTATCTTTCCCCATCCCTGCACTTTCAGTTTGTGTGTGCCTTTAGATCTGAGATGAGTCTTTAGTAGGCAGCATGTATATGGACTGTGTGTGTGCGCATGTACATACAGCCTGAAGTAGTGGCAATGGTTGGAGAATGATTATTAAACACTCAGGAAAGGAGTCAGAAACGTCCATGCCTTTTACTTCTTCCAGTGAGGCTATGTCCTTCAAAAACCCATCTTTTATCATCATTTCTAAGTAAGTGTTTCCTCCTCTTTGGGCACAAATGCAATTGCTACTATTAATAAAAGTCTACGCTACTTTGCTTCAGAGAAGGCAACGGCACCCCACTCCAGTACTCTTGCCTGGAAAATCCCATGGGTGGAGGAGCCTGGTAGGCTGCAGTCCATGGGGTCTCGAAGAGTCGGACATGACTGAGCGACTTCACTTTCACTTTTCACTTTCACACATTGGAGAAGGAAATGGCAACCCACTCCAGTGTTCTTGCCTGGAGAGTCCCAGGGATGGGGGAGCCTGGTGGGCTGCCGTCTATGGGGTCGCACAGAGTTGGACACGACTGAAGTGACTTAGCAGCAGCACACTACTTTGCTTAACTTTCTAAGGTTCAGGAAAGTCATTTTCTAAGAACTTTTAAGTATTTTGAGGTTGACTGATCTTCAGACTTGTTGCACTGTCTTGTATCACCTTAGGCACTCTGTGTGGAGAAAGCAATCTTTTCAAAGCCAGATTTCACTGTGAGTTCCAAATCTATGACTGCCACTGGTATGTTCAGGAAAGAGAGAGAGTCAATTCCTCGGTAGGCTGATAAGCCTGGGGTCCCCAAGAAGGAGAGAGGGGGTCTGGGGTTCTTGAAGAGGAGATAGGTCTGGAATTCTCAAGGAGGAGGAAAGAACAAACGTTTTTTCCTACATTCCTTAGTAAGGATTATATAACAACAGTGTATCCTGCTTGAGGACAGTTTCTCCTTCTTGAAAGCCTTCTGACTAATCCTGTTATCTTAGAATGTATATTATGGGAGTGGGTCTGGTAAGATCTTTACAACCTTGAAATGTTCTTTTGAATTATTGTAAGAACTAATTTTTTTAAAAAAGTATATAATTCCCTTGCTAAGACTAGCCAGGGGGCATTCTCTGTCCCTCTTCGATGTCTATGTCAGAAACTTTCTCTGTCCCTTTTTCACTTTAATAAAACTCTGCTACACAAAAGCTCTTGAGTGATCAAGCCTGGTCCCTGGTCCCAAAGCTAAATCTTCTTCAGAGACCATGAATCCGACATCGTTCACCGTAAGTTATCAAAAGGAACTTTGCTTTTCTTAGTTTGTTCTCCTGTTTACAATGTGAATAAATACAACTCATATTATTCAAACCCTTTCTGGGGGAAATGGGTCCATTGGGCCCAGTTAAGCTGATCATAGCTGCCCTTCTTACCTAACAGGTGATTTTATAGCTTTGAGCTCCTGGTATTTGTCCCTTTTTACACCTTTCTAACTGGAGATAAGTATACAACCATTGATACTGATTTGGGGAATGATTTTGGAACGTTTTAGCATTGACATGAGGTGAAAGCAAGTTTAGTCTGCTTTGGCGTCATGCAGCCATGAAATTAAAAGACACTTACTCCTTGGAAGGAAAGTTATGACCAACCTACATAGTATATTAAAAAGCAGAGACATTACTTTGCCAACCAAGGTCCGTCTAGTCAAGGCTATGGTTTTTCCCGTGGTCATGTATGGATGTGAGAGTTGGACTGTGAAGAAAGCTGATCGCCGAAGAATTGATGCTTTTGAGCTGTGGTGCTGGAGAAGACTCTTGAGAGTCCCTTGGACTGCAAGGAGATCCAACCAGTCCATTCTACAGGAGATAAATCCTGGGTGTTCATTGGAAGGACTGATGCTAAAGCTGAAACTCCAAGCTAAAACTCCAAAACTTTGGCCACCTCATGCGACGAGTTGACTCACTGGAAAAGACTCTGATGATGGGAAAGGTTGGGGGCGGGAGGAGAAGGGGACAACCGAGAATGAGGTGGCTGGATGGCATCACTGACTCTATGGACGTGAGTTTGGGTGAACTCCGGGAGTTGGTTATGGACAGGGAGGCCTGGCGTGCTGTGATTCATGGGGTCGCAGAGAGTCGGACACGACTGAGTGACTGAACTGAATCAGCTTTACCTGCCGACTTCTGGTCTGTTTCTACTACAGTGTGGTTTTAGTTCTCTTCTACCTTCTGTCTGCCAAAAGCCTCTTGATGAAAGTGAAAGAGGAGAGTGAAAAGGTTGGCTTGAAGCTCAACATTCAGAAAACAAAGATCATGGCATCTGGTCCCGTCACTTCATGGGAAATAGATGGAAAAACAGTGGAAACAGTGTCAGACTTTGTTTTCTTGGGCTCCAAAATCACTGCAGATGCTGATTGCAGCCATGAAATTAAAAGACGCTTGCTCCTTGGAAGGAAAGTTATGACCAACCTTGATAGTATATTAAAAAGCAGAGACATTACGTTGCCGACCAAGGTCCGTCTAGTCAAGGCAATGGTTTTTCCTGTGGTCATGTATGGATGTGAGAGTTGGACTGTGAAGAAAGCTGATCGCCGAAGAATTGACGCTTTTGAACTGTGGTGTTGGAGAAGACTCTTGAGAGTCCCTTATACTGCAAGGAGATCCAACCAGTCCATTCTAAAGGAGATCAATCCTGGATGTTCATTGGAGGGACTGATGCTGAGGCTGAAACTCCAATACTTTGGCCACCTCATGAGACGAGTTGACTCACTGGAAAAGACTCTGATGCTGGGAAAGGTTGGGGGCGGGAGGAGAAGGGGACGACAGAGAATGAGATGGCTGGATGGCATCACCGACTCTGTGGACATGGGTTTAAGTGTACTCCGGGAGTTGGTGATGGACAGGGAGGCCTGGCGTGCTGTGATTCATGGGGTCGCGGAGAGTCGGACACGACTGAGCGACTGAACTGAACTGAACTGACCTTCTGTCTACATGTTGTTTCAAACTAGGGCAGAGAGCAAGCAACCTCTGCCCTGGAATCAGTGTCCAAAGAGAGCATTGGTTTTCCCACCCTTCTTTGGTAGGCTTCTGGGTGTGACGATTAGCTTGCTCTTCCTGGTTTCAGCAGAGTTTTTGGCCTTGATCCTTTATCTGCTTTGCTCTGTATTTGTTGATTGAATGAACAAGTACACATAGATCAGTCCAGTCTCCCAACCCTGCCCCTTAACACAAATCAAAGGACATGATATTTAGCCACTTAAGAAAAATGTTTTAATAAAATGTCTCTAGAAAATCAAATTTAAAATCATCTACAGCCTACAACGTATTATTCTGCCTTTTTTTATTGTGTGTACAGTGCATTCATTTTTCAAGGTG
The DNA here is from genome assembly GCF_049115385.1 of Moschus berezovskii. Lineage (NCBI taxonomy): Eukaryota > Metazoa > Chordata > Mammalia > Artiodactyla > Moschidae > Moschus > Moschus berezovskii. The sequence continues at coordinate 14,339,617 of NC_142467.1, forward strand.
GATGAATCATAACCTAATTGAAAACAATTTAGCCATGAAAATCCCTGTAGCATGTGCAGAACTAAGATTAAATTTAAGGCAATAATAAGTCCCTGTCAGGAGAAAATGAATATATTTCTTCACGGTACTTCACTTGAAAAGTAATTGAGTCACCATTTCTATTCCCATTACCATCTGAACATTGTAAAACTAAATTAAAAACTATGAGATTGTAATGTGGTTATTTGAAAAGTCTATTTTAATTGTCAGACTTTAATGTGAGACTTTGCATCTAACACAAGTTATTTTTTCAAAAATAGAGAAGCCCTAAATTACGTTTGTGGAAACATAATACCATCTGGGGCATTAAATGAAAGTATATCTTGTCATAAAAATTTAACTAGAAAATTCTGGGACTGGATTTTTTTTCGATATTTCTCCTAAAGCTAAGAACAAATCTTTCTTAAGCTATAGACCTAACATTCAAAAATTGTATTTTTTTCCTATTTTGGGTCCCCAGTACACCCAATAATAGAGAATTACTTTTAGAAATTCAGGAGTCAAGGCAGGGTTTTCTTAGTGAATTCTGGGCTTCTGTGCTTCTTGTTTAGGATTTATTTACTACCTGGAAGTGGGGATACAGCTTTAAGTTACACACAGATAGGGGTGGTTGTTGGAGTCTGGGGCCTGGTCCTCAAACAGCAATCAACTTCTCATAAAAATGATATTTGTTTATGTTATCACTGTCAGATTTCATGCTCCTGAGTATACATGGCCAGAAAAATGCAGTGACGCTCCCCTTGTTACGGCAGATCAGGGAATCTAATAACCTTGGTCCATGGCAAAAGAAGAAGTAGGAGTTTTGGAAGTGAATCAGATTTAGGCTTCTTCTACAGAGAACTCTGTGTGTGTTGGATGAATGAATGAACACGTAAATAACAAATGTTTCCATTGCTACAGTTTTGAGAACCAGGAAGCTATTTGTCTCTCTTTCCACAGGACAGAACTGGTCTGTTTGTGTATCGCTTGCTCTCAGCTGTCAGAGGACCTGCTGCTTGCCTGTTCCCTGTGCTGTTCCTGCCACTGGTCTCCTGTACTCTTCCTGTTTTGTTTTTGCTTTTTCTTTTTCTTTCCCCTGGCTCGTATTCTTCCTCTATTTGCCTTGGCTTTCCTGAGAAAAGGTTAATTAATATTGCGTTGCCTTTTTCGGCCAGACTAGTCTTGCACTAGCAGCCCCAGTGTAAGGAGCAGAGCTGTGTTCTTTGGCTCCTTACAACTGTGTATCTGCCGCTTCAGTGTCATAATCCAGTTCCAGGGCTTGCGAGGCAGACTGCCAGAGACAGAGATTGTACTCACTGTGCTGGCTGCACACATCAAGCAGAATCAGCATTCGTGCTTAGGTCTGCCGTGTCACGCCTGCAGGTTGTTTGAACACAAACATGGAGGATCCAGACTGGGCAAACAAAACCAAAAGAGGAGAAACTGCATAAACTAATGTTTGACATTATCTGATGATCAAGCGTTCCCGTCTAATTATAGCGCTAGGCCGTGCCAAGCATCGATTTGTCTCCTAAGTTTGCAGAGCACGCTAGACTTTTGTTTTCTCATAATTAGTTTCTAATCTAATTAGTATGTCGGTTCTGATGAACTGGCCCATTCTTCATCAGTAGAAGGAGACCCCAGTGTCAGGCTTGTGTAGTCTGAGTTCACCCCGTTCTCAAACTCATGCTTTATTAGAGGAATTGCTCAGAAAATCACTTTCAGATAATCAGCTCAAAATCATGCCTTCAATTAGAAGAAAAGTTCATTTAATTACTATAAAGCATTAATTAAATGCAGACCATAATTTAATTATCCAAGACCTACTGAATCCAGAATCTGCATGTTGACAAGTTTCCTATGAAATTCAAATGCATGTTAAAGTTTAAGAAGACCAGTTCTCAAACTTGGTGGCACAGTGCAGTAACCCCTGGAGTTATTAAAGCTTACTGCTGGTTATCTTCCTCTTAAGAAGATTCTGGTTCAGCTGGCATGGGGTCTGGTTTAAGCATCAGGATTTGTGAAAAACTTCTTAGGTCTTTCTAACGTGCAGAAAACTGAGAATCTCTGGTCAAGGAGAGTGAAAGGGTAAATAGACCAGAATAGTGGTCCTCAATCTTTGTGGGTATCACCACCAAATACAGAGAGCCAGGCTGATGAACTAGGATAGATCCTGAGCTCTTGTATGTGCCAAGTTTCCCATTGTCTCTTGACAAACACCAATGTTTAAGAACCACTCAACCAGGAAAGCACACCTAATTATCAGGCAGCTTTCAGGGTCTCTTTGACATTCTTGGGGAATCTCCCTTTGGTTCTGTTTTTTTGACTTGGTGACAACACTGATACGAGTATCTTTGTGACCATTCTATTAACTCCCTATTTTATCACCTGATAAGTATCTAGAACTGATTCTTTCAGGGATTAAATCATGCCCTGATTGTTTGCTAGCCTAGTGCTACTAAGAACATGTTTTATGTGGGAGTGAGTGAGTACCCCAAGGTCACACAGAGAATGGCAGAGTGTGAGCAATAGCTCTGATAATCTTTAAAAGTTTGAGCAGATAAGCCTGCAACCTCAACCTAAACCATGTGGTTAATTATTACAAAGATAAATTAGTCCAATAAAAGAATGAAGTTTGCAGGTAATATATTTACTGACGTGCATGTAATTGATCATTTGTAACATAATTATGCCCAAATGGTGAGGAGTTTGAACAGATGGCTATAATTAATGTTACTTTCATACTGGCATCCTTGTTTTTATCAATTTTTCTATCCCCAATTTAACTCTGTGTTATATATCAATCGGAGAAGGCAATGGCAAGCCACTCCAGTACTCTTGCCTAGAAAATCCCACGGATGGAGGAGCCTGGTAGGCTGCAGTCCGTGGGGTCGCTAAGGGTCGGACACGACTGAGCGACTTCACTTTCACTTTTCACTTTCACACATTGGAGAAGGAAATGGCAACCCACTCCAGTGTTCTTGCCTAGAAAATCCCGTGGATGGGGGAGCCTGGTGGGCTTCCGTCTATGGGGTCACACAGAGTCGGACACGACTGAAGTGACTTAGCAGCAGCAGCAGCAGTATATATCAATACAATAAGCACAAGAGCTTAGTTTTCCCCCAGTAGCATACAGTTTGTCCTGTGAAACATGCATGTCATTCTGTAGACATTTGCAAACATTGAGGAGAAGAAGCCTTAGCACCCCTGTATATCTGAGAAGAGACTCAGTTGACTTTGCCCCATTTGCTCTGTAACTCCTCTGGCTCCCATCTCTGCTCCTCAGAGTTGCAGTCTCTCAGCTTTTGTACAGAATCGAAGATGAGTGCTTGTAAATAGATAAAACCGGTGTCCATAGTGTTTGGATCAACTGCCCTTCTTAAATATTTGAGCAATTCTCTCCAAAGGAAATTGAGCGTGCCCTGCTGGACAGATTTCTGAAAATGAGTCTTCTTTTTCACACTCCCTTGCCATCCACTCCACCTGTGACCTCCTCTGTCTCCCAAGAAACACACAGTGCCCTTGAGCTGCCCTCTGGCTGCTTGGTGTTTCCCCACTGGAACTCTTCTACCAGGCCCACCCTCTAGTATTTCTTCCTACATCACTCAGGGACTCGAGTATCTGATAGATTTTTATTTTAGATTCATATGGGTAATTCTGCATTAATGAGTGACCACATTATTTTAAGTTCTTTTTATTGCACACACAGAAAAACTGGTTGTAACTAGCTTAAATTAAAAAAAAAATTTTACAAAGGAAAATGAACAGGAGGGAGGGAGTGTCTCAGAGAATTTAAGAAAGAATTGCACCACTTCGCCCTGGAAAAGGCAAGGAACAGGGCAGAAAGTATACTTGAATCTTACCAGAGGAGCTGAAAGTAAAGTGACTTGTCTCCATGGCTGTGTTGGGGCTGGTTCAGAGAGGCTTGGCAGAACAAGTTATATTTTCTGGAGTTTTGCAAACCAAATGACAGTGCGTTAGTACCTTGAAATTGGCCATAAGGTATTTACACCAAGGAAATTGGCGGCTGCTACGAAAAGCATTACCAGCATACTACCACTCGGGTCCATCTTTGTTCCGAACTTCAGATTCTGAAGAGTTGTATTGGAATGGGGCATTTTAAGTGTCCATTTCTGTGTTAATTATGTATGGCAAGGAGAACAGGGTTATACTATACAGACACGGCAAGCACTGTATATCAATGATGCCCTCAGGAGAGGGGATCTTTATGAACTGGGAAGCCACTCAAAGCCTTTCTGCACAGTTTCTGTCCCTTTTCAAATATTTGCTTCTTAAAGAAGGTTAAGCAATTAGGAAATTATGAAATATGACATGTTTCCCTCGCTGGAAGAGAATTTATGTACTTAGCCATGGCCGTGATAAATGCTATAGCCCCTTCAGAGGGTCAGGACTGACTGTGTGTTATAACCACTTGGGACCTTTAACAGTAGACCAATTCCTGGGCCCCATCAGACAGATCCATGCTTGAACTGAGCGTCACCAAGTTTTAAAAGCACCTCAGCATGGAGACTGTTGTATAGTTGCTAAGTTGTGTCCAACCCTTTGCAACCCCTTGGATTGCGGCATGCCATGCTTCCCTGTCCTTCACTATTTCACAGAGTCTGCTCAAACTCATGTCCACTGAGTCAGTGATACCATCCAACCATCTCATTCTCTGCCACCCTCTTCTCCTTCGTCCTTCAATCTTTCCCAGAATCAGGGTCTTTTCTGACGTGTTGTCTCTGCATCAGGTGGATAAATCACTGGAGCTTCACCTTCAGCATCATTTCTCTGAATATTCAGAGCTGGTTTCCTTTATAAGAGTATTGTTCTGTAGGTTTGAAAGTTGCTTTAAAAGTAGATTTTTCTTGTGTTTTCATTGAATGAAAACTAAAATTGTAACTATAGATGGGGATGAATGTTAAGTAAATCATTTCATATATATTTCACAATATATTCATGTATCAAAGCACATTCTTCTGCACGTAAAACAAATACAAGATTACACATCAGTTATATCTCAAAAAGAAAAGAAGAAAGCATCTCATGTAATTCCAAAGAAAACCAGGGCTGAAAACAGCTGAGGTTATGAGAAGGCATCATTAAAGCCTTTGTTGTTGTCCAGTCGCTTAGTTGTGTCCAGCTGTTTGCTACCCCATGGACTGCAGCACACCAGGCTTCCCTGTCCTCTATCTCCCTGAGTTTGCTCAAACTCATGTCCATTGAGTTGATGAGGCTATGCAACCATCTCATCCTCTGTCATCCCCTTCTCCTGCCTTCAATCTTTCCTAGCATCAGGGTCTTTTCAAATGAGTCAGTTCTTTGCATCAGGTGGCCAAAGTATTGGAGTTTCAGCTTCAACATCAGTCCTTCCAATGAATACTCAGGGTTAATTTTCTTTAGGATTGACTGATTTGATCTCCTTGCTGTCCAAGGGACTCTCAAAAGTTTGTTCCAGCACCACAGTTCGAAAGCATTAGTTCTTCATTTCTCAGGCTTTTTTGTTGTCCAGCTCTCACGTCTGTACATGACTACTGGAAAAACCATTGCTTTGACTGTACAGACCTTTGTTGGCAAAGTAATGTCTCTGCTTTTTAATATGCTGTTTGGCATAGCTTTTCTTCCAAGGAGTAAGCATCTTTTAATTTCATGACAGCAGTCACCATCCGCAGTGATTTTGGAACCCAAGAAAATAAAATTTGTCACTGTTTCCACTTTTTTCCCTTCTATTTGCCATGAAGTGATGGGACTAAATGCCATGATCTCAGTTTTTTGAATGTTGAGTTTTAAGCCAGCTTTTTCACTCTCCTCTTTCACTTTTATCAATAGGCTCTTTAGTTCCTCTTTGCTTTTTTTTTAGCTCCTCTTTGCTTTCTGCCATGAAAGTGGTGTCATCTGCATATCTAAGGTTATTGATTTCTCCCCACAATCTTGATTCCAGCTTGTGATTCAGCCAGGTACATTCATTTCACATGATGTACCCTGTATATAAGTTAAATAAGCAGAGTGACAATATACAGTCTGGAATGAATGGAATTGTGCGGTTGTTTGAATATTCTTCAGCAATGCCCTTCTTAGGGTTGGAATGACAATTGACCTTCTCCAGTACTGTGACCACAGCTGAGTTTTCCAAGTTTGCTGACATATTGAGTGTGACACTTTAACAGTATCATCTTTTAGGATTTGAAATAGCTTAGCTGGAATTCCATCTTCTCCATTAACTTTGTTAATAGTAATGCTTCCTAAGGCCCACTTGACTTCACACTCCAGGATGTCTGGCTCTAGGTGAGTGACCATACCATCATGGTTATCTTGGTCATTAGGACCATTTTTGTACAGTCCTGTGCGTTCTTGCCACCTCTTCTTAATCTCTTCTGCTTCTGTTATTTCCTTGCAGTTTCTGTCCTTTATTGTGCCCATCTTTGCATGAGATGTTCTCTTGGTATCTCTAATTTTCTTAAAGAGATCTCTAGTCTTTCCCATCCTATTGTTTTCCTCTGTTTCTTTGTATTGTTCTTTGAAGAAGGCCTTTTTTCTCTCCTTGCTATTCTCTAGAACTCTGCATTCATTTGGGTATAGCTTTCCCTTTCTCCCTTTCTTTTCCATTCTCTTATTTTCTCAGCTATTTGTAAGGCCTCCTCAGACAACCATTCTACCTTCTTGTATTTCTTTTTCTTAGGGATGATTTCGGTAACCACCTCCAGTACAATGTTACATACCTCCATCCATAGTTCTCTTGAGTCTATTTGTCACTTCCACCATATCATAAGGGATTTTATTTAGGTCATACATGAAAGGCCTAATGGTTTTCCCTACTTTCTTCAATTTAAGTCTGAATTTTATAATAAGGAGCTCATGATCTCAGCCACAGTCAGCTGCAGGTCTTGTTTTTGCTGACTAAATAGAGCATCTCTATATTTGGCTGCAAAGAATATAATCAATCTGATTTTGTTATTGACCATCTGGTGATGTCCATGTGTAGAGTCATTTATTATGTTGTTGGAAGAGGGTGTTTACTATGACCAGTGCATTCTCTTGGCAAAACTCTGTTAGTCTTTGCCCTGCTTCATTTTGTACTCCAAGGCCAAACTTGCCTGTTACTCCAGATATCTCTTGAATTCCAACTTTTGCATTCCAGTTCCCTATAATGAAAGGGATGTCTCTTTTTGGTGTTAGTTCTAGAAGGCCTGTAAGTCTTCATGGAACCATTCAACTTCAGCTTTTTCGGCATTAGTGGTTGGGAATAGACTTGGATTACCTCGATGTTGAATGGTTCGTCTGGGAAACAAACTGAGATAATTCTTTTTGAGATTACACCCAAGTACTGTGTTTCGGACTCTTTTGTTGACCATGAGGGTTACTCACTTCTTCTAAGGGAGTCTTGCCCACAGCAGTAGATATAATGGTCATCTGAATTCAAGTCGCCCCATTCCCATCCATTTTAGTTCACTGATTTCTGAAATGTTGATGTTCACTCTTGCCGTCTCCTGTTTGACCACATTTAATTTACCTTGATTCAAGAATTTAACATTCCAGGTTCCTATGTAATATTGTTCTTTACAGCATTGGACTTTACTTTCAGCACCAGACACATCCGCAACTGGTCACTGTTTCCACTTTGGCTTGGTCCCCATTTTTTTCCGGAGCTATTTCTCTGCTCTTCCCCATTAGCATTTTGGACACCTACTGACCTGAAGGGCTCATCTTTCAGTGCCCTATCTATCTTTCTGCCTTTTCTTACTGTTCATGGTGTTCTCAAGGCAAGAATGCTGAAGTGGTTTGCCATTCCCTTCTCCAGAGGACCATGTTTTGTCAGAACTCACCATCATGACCCGTTCATCTTGGGTGTCCCTGCATGACTCATAGTTTCATTAAATTGCACATGGCTGTGACCCATATGATCATTTTGGTTAGTTTTCTATGATTTTTATTTTCTTTCTGGAGGCCATGGGATTGAAGTTCTTGCTTCTGTCTGCCCTCTGATGGTTGAGAATAAGAGGCTTGTGCAAGGTTCCTGATGGGAGGGATTGGCTGTGGGAAAAACTGGGTCTTGCTCTGGTAGGCAGGGTCATGCTCAGTAAATCTTTAATCCAATTTTCTGCTGATGGGTGAGGCTGTGCTCACTCCCTGTGGTTTGACCTGAGGCAGCTGCGACTTGGAGTCTTCAGTCTCTATGGCGGCTACAGCCTCTATGGTAGGACTAATGGCAACTTTCTCCAAGAGGATTTATGCCAGCAGGCTGCGCCTCCCAGGATTGCTGCTGCCAATGCCCCTGACCCCGTGGCAGGCCACTGTCAACCCATGCCTTCTCCAGAGACTCCCCAAACACTCACAGACAAGTCTGGCTCAGTCTCTTGTGGAGCCACGGTTCCTTTCCCCTGCGTCCTGGTGCACACAAGGTTTTGTCTGTGTCCCCCAAGAGTCTCTATTTCCCAAATCCTGTGGAAGTTCTCTAATCAAATCTTCCTGACCTTCAAAATCAGATTCCCTGGGGATTTCCAGTCCCTTTGCCCGATCCCCAGGTGGGGAATTCTGTTGTGGAGCCTCGAATCTTTGTGACAGCATGAGAATTAGGGAAGTGAAATCTTGACATGTTTGTCACTTGCTCTCAAGCCACTCCAGTACTCTTGCCTAGAAAATCCCATGGATGGAGGAGCCTGGTGGGCTGCAGTCCATGGGGTCGCTAAGGGGCAGACACGACTGAGCGACTTCACTTTCACTTTCACACATTGGAGAAGGAAATGGCAACCCACTCCAGTGTTCTTGCCTGGAGAATCCCAGGGAAGGGGGAGCCTGGTGGGCTTCCATCTATGGGGTCACACAGAGTCGGACACGACTGAAGTGACTTAGCAGCAGCAGCAGCAGCTAAGTCAGAAGACTTATCTATAGACTTCCACCACCACACAGACTTAAATTTTACATGATGTTAAAGATTCTGAAGTGGTTCCTGATTCATTGTGGACCAGGGGCAAAGAGTGAACATAAAGCAATTGACATGCCCTCCAGGGTCAGGGACAAGCTCACTCCCTAGGGAGTGAGAAAGAGTGCAATTTCAGGCTGATAAACCGAAAAATGATGGATTTAGGAACCTGGCAATGAAGTGTCAGGCTCCCTGCTGGGGTTAATAAGTTACATAATACCTATATGTGAATCTTAAAAGTTTTGAGACAGATAGTACGGGTCAGCGGATTTTCACTATTGGAAAGATAAGAATGCTTAAAAGCAGCATTTTAGTCAGCTTTCCAAGAGATGCAGTGGAAGAGATTCCGCCTGCCAATACAGGAGAGACAGAGTGCATCCCTGGGTCGGGAAGATCCCCTGAAGTAGGAAGTACCAACCCACTCCAGTATTCTTTCCTGGGAAATCCCATGGACAAGAGTCTTGTGGACTGCAGTCCGCGGAGCCGCAAACAGGCAGGCGTGACTGAGCACGCGCACATAAAAATGCAGCGTTTACTCATTTATTCCACTCTTTCTGTCACCCAGTGATTATTCACTGGGCAAGTATTATATGCAAGGTGCTCTGTTAGCCTCTCGTAAAGTAGCACTTAATCCCCCTGAATTTCCATTCTAGCAGAAGAACCAAGAAATAAATCATTACACAATTAAGCATTTAGTTACAAATGTGAACAGTGCTATGAAAAAGAAGGACAGATTTTATGAGACCATGAACAGGAAGGTGTGAGACCTGAGACCTAATCCTGGGAAGTCAGGTGAGGTCAGAGGAGCCTTCGGAAAGTGGTGTTTGAGCTGAAATCTGAAAATTTGTGAGACTTATGAAGGAAAATTGAGGATGGAGATTGTGTCTAGAAGGTAAAATATCAATCATGCCTAGGTAATAAGATTCTAATAAAAATTCTGGACACCTGAAGAGCTTGGGTGAGTTTCCTTTTCTCCCCTGCCCTTTAAAAAAAAAAAAATTGTATGGGTTGTAGGATCTCATTTCCCCAACCAGGGGTTGAACCCAGGCCACGGCAGTAAAGCCTGTTACCTAAACCTAGGCCACCAGGAGACTCCCTCAGGTGAGACTTCTGGTTGGTTATAGACATCAAATGCCCAATGGTGAAATGTCCTGAGGACACAGAAGCTTTGGGACTCTCTGACCTTGCCCCTGTGTCTCTTCATTTGTCTGTTCCTGATGCATCCTTTACAATAAAACTGTAATCTTAAGTATGTGCTTTCCTGAATTCTGTGAGGCACCCTAGCAAATTATCAAAACTGAGGGGTCATGGGAGCCCCTGAATTTGTAGACAGTGGGTGAGAAGTATGAACAGCAAGGAATCCCCAAGCCTGTGAATTATGTCTGACATGAGGGGAGCCCTGTGGGAGGCTACATCCTTAACCTGTGAATTTGCACCAATTCTATGGTTCAATTGCTAAGTCGTGTCCAACTCTTCTGCTACCCCATGGACTGTAGCTTGCCAGGCTCCTCTGTCCATGGGATTTTCCAGGCAAGAATACTGAAGTGGGTTGCCATTTCCTCCTCCAGGGTTTCTTCCCCACCCAGGGAGTGAATCTGCGTCTCCTGCTTGGCAGGTGGGTTCTTTACCACTGAGCCACCTGGGAAGTGCACTAACTCTAGATAGTTACTCTAAGAATTGCATTGCAAATAGAGTGTAGTGTGTGTTATGGCAAATGATTTACTCAGTTCTTTCATGATTCTATATTGGGCTCAAACATTTGTGCCACTTCCTCTTAGAAGGGCTTCCCTGGTGGCTCAGATGGTAAAGAATCTGCCTGCAATGAAGGAGACTCGGGTTCAATCCTTGGGTTGGGAATGTCACCTGCAGAAGGGAATGGCTACCCACTCCAGTATCCTTTTTTTTTTAATTAATTAATTTATTTTAATTGAGGGCTAATTACTTTACAATATTGTGGTGGCTTTTGCCATACATTGACATGAATCAGCCATGGGTGTACATGTGTCCCCCCCATCCTGAAATGCCTCCCACCTCCCTCCCCATCCCACCCCTCAGGGTTGTCCCAGGGCACCAGCTTTGAGTGCCCTGCTTCATGTTTTCAACTTGCACTGGCGATCTGTTTTACATATGATAATATACGTGTTTCAGTGCTATTCTCTCAAATTGTCCCACCCTTGCCTTCTCCCACAGAGTGCAAAAGTCTGTTCTTTACATCTGTGTCTCTTTTGCTGTCTTGCATATAGGGTCATTGTTATCATCTTTCTAAATTCCATATATAAGCATTAATATACAGTATTGGTGTTTCTCTTTCTGACTTACTCCTCTCTCTATAATAGGCTCCAGTTTCATCCACCTCGTTAGAATTGACTCAAATGCGTTCTTTGTTATAGCTGAGTAATATTCCATTGTGTGTATGTACCGTAACTTATTCATTCATCTGCCAATGGACATCTAGGTTGCTTCCGTGTCCTAGCTCTTGTAAACAGTGCTGCAATGAACATTGGACTTCATGTGTCTCTTTCAATTCTGGTTTCCTCAGTGTGTATGCCCAGTAATGGGATTGCTGGGTCATATGGCAGTTCTATTTAGTTTTTTAAGGAATCTCCACACTGTTCTCTATAGTGGCTGTACTAGTTTGTATTCCCACCAACAGTGTAAGAGGGTTCCCTTTTCTCCACATCCTCTCCGGCATTTATTGTTTGTAGACTTTTTGATGGCAGCCATTCTGACCAGTGTGAGATTGTACGTCACTGTGGTTTTGATTTGCATTTCTCTGATAATGCCACTGCAGTATTCTTACCTGGAGATTTCCACGGACAGAGGAGCCTGGCAGGCTTTAGTCCATGGGATTTCAAAGAGTCAGGCACGACTGTGTGACTAACACTAATTGCCTGGTTCTACTAATGACAGGACTTTAGCAAACTTCTGGACTTAATTTCTCATTTTTCCTTTCTCTTAAAAACTTTTCCAACTCTTTAAGGCACCATTTATACCTCCTTACTGTGCTTGCATTCCCAAAGTCTTTCATTCTTTTCTTTGTTCTGATATTTATCCAATGTATGAAAAATAATTGGTTCACGTGGCTCATTTGGCTGGAAGCAACTTGAGGGCAGGGAGCTTGCCTGCTTCTTCTTCAGATTCTCAGGACCCATCCGAGGCCCTGAATGAATGAATGAATGTTAGTTCAGTTCAGTAGCGCAGTCATGTCTGACTCTTTATGACCCTATGAACCGCAGCTCGCCAGGCCTCCCTGTCCGTCACCAACTCTCGGAATCTACCCAAACCCATGTCCACTGAGTTGGTAATACCATCCAACCATCTCATCCTCTATCATTCCCTTCTCCTCCTGCCCTCAATCTTTCCCAGCATCAGGGTCTTTGCAAATGAGTCAGCTCTTCGCATCAGATGGCCAAAGTACTGGAGTTTCAGCTTCAACATCAGTCCATCCAATGAACACCCAGGACTGATATCCTTTAGGATGGACTGGTCGGATCTCCTTGCAGTCCAAGGGACTCTCAAGAGTCTTCTCCAACACCACAGCTCAAAAGCATCAATTCTTCGGTGCTCAGCTTTCTTTATAGTCCAATTCTTACATCCATACATGACTACTGGAAAAACCATAGCCTTGACTAGATGGACCTTTGTTGGCAAAGTAATGTCTCTGCTTTTTGATACGCTGTCTAGGTTGGTCATAACTTTTCTTCCAAGGAGTAAGCATCTTTTAATTTCATGGCTGCAGTCACCATCTGCAGTGATTTTGGAGCCCAGAAAAATAAAATCAGCCACCGTTTCCACTGTTTCCCCATCTATTTGCCATGAAGTAATGGGACCGGATGCCATGATCTTAGTTTTCTGAATGTTGAGATTTAAGCCAACTTTTTCACTCTTTCACTTTCATCGAGAGGCTCTTTAGTTCTTCTTCACTTTCTGCCATAAGGGTGGTGTCATCTGCATATCTGAGGTTATTGATATTCCTCCCTGCAATCTTCATTCCAGTTTGTGCTTCTTCCAGCCCAGCGTTCCTCATGATGTACTCTGCATATAAGTTAAATAAGCGGGGTGACAATATACAGCCTTGATGTACTTCTTTTCCTATTTGGAACCAGTCTGTTGTTCCATGTCCAGTTCTAACTGTTGCTTCCTGACCTGCATACAGATTTCTCAGAAGGCAGGTCAGGTGGGTCTGGTATTCCCATCTCTTTCAGAATTTTCCACAGTTTATTGTGATCCACACAGTAAAAGGCTTTGGCATAATCAATAAAGCAGAAATAGATGTTTTTCTGTTTTTCTCTGTTGTTTTTTCCATGATCCAGCGGATGTGGGCAATTTGATCTCTGGTTCCTCTGCCTTTTCTAAAACCTGCTTGAACATCTGGAAGTTCACAGTTCACGTATTGCTGAAGCCTGGCTTGGAGAAATTTAAGCATTGTTTTACTAGCATGTGAGATGAGTCCAATTGTGTGGTAGTTTGAGCATTCTTTGGCAGAATGTTAGGGTGGAGGCAACACAGGCAGAGCCCTGCTCATTGAACTTGAGAAGTTTTTGTGGCTTCTTACATGGCTTCACATTGTTACCATGGATGGACTTTGGGAAGAAGTATCTGGATAGCAGTAAGGAAGTAATTAAACTGAACAACTTTATCTCATAAGGTCCCACAAGGTACAGAATTCAAACTGCAAGGCAAGAACTACTATATTATTAACATGTGTGTTTGGGTAAATCTACACCTCTAAATTACTGTATCCCAAAACTGGGGAGAAAGAGAGCCTAAATGAAAGTGTTCTCCCCAAGTTGCAGTCCTTGGGACCATTGGCATCAGAATCCCCCTGTAGTCATGACAACCCACTTAGCAATCCAGATATTACCGTATCACTATTGGCCTACCAATGGCCCTAAATGTTTTGCTGCTTTTTCTTATAATTTTGAAAAGCTATGTGCCCTCCCAGCATTTGAAACAATTTAAATTTCTATCTAAATTTCACATATTTAAATTACTTAGATACTTTCTGTAGTTGAAAATGATGTAATTTCTGGTAGGTTATAAATATTGACATTTACAACTCTTATATTACATTTTAGAATATGTCCAGTAGAGAAAGAATGTGACTAAGCTTTGATACCTATCATATGTATTCTAAAAAAGTGAAAATGTTCTTTTTTAATAGTCAAATTTTTTCCTTTGTCCCCACTTCACTTCTTCCCCAGAATTTTAACCTAATATAATTTGTGATTGACCATCTTTACTCAATCATGATCTTCTGAAACAAAAATATGTATATAAATGGAGATGCAAACGAAGATTTAATTTCCAAAAGCCTTACGTCTTAAGGATATTTTATTTTTTCCTACCATTTAATTCTTCTTGGAAAACTTTTATTTTGTATTGGAATATAGGCTATTAACAGACAATGTTGTGATAGTTTCAGATAAACAGCCAAGGGATTCAGTCATACATATATCTGTTCTCCCCCAGACTTCCATCCCAGGCTGTCACATAACATTGAGCAGAGTTCCATGTGCTGTACAGTAGGCCCTTGTTGGTCATCCATTTATAATATAGCAGTGTATACATGTCCATCCCAAACTCCTTAACTATTCCTTTTCCCCAACCTTACCTCCAAAAGCCATAAGTTCATTCTCTAGGTCTGTGAGACTCTGTTTTTTAAGTAAATTCATTTGTAACATTTCTTTTTAGATTCCACATATAAGGAATGTCATACAATATTTCTCCTTCTCTGACTCACGTCACTTAGTATGACAATCTCTAGGTCCATCCATGTTCCTGCAAATGGCATTCAGTTCAGTTCAGTTCAGTCGCTCAGTCGTATCCGACTCCTTGCCACCCCATGAATCACAGCACGCCAGGCCTCCATATCCATCACCAACTCCCGGAGTTCACTCAAACTCATGTCCATCGAGTCGGTGATGCCATCCAGCCATCTCATTCTCTGTCGTCCCCTTCTCCTCCTGCCCCCAATCCCTCCCAGCATCAGAGTCTTTTCCAGTGAGTCAACTCGTTGCATGAGGTGGCCATAGTATTGGAGTTTCAGCTTTAGTATCAGTCCTTCCAATGAACACCCAGGATTGATCTCCTTTAGAATGGACTGGTTGGATCTCCTTGCAGTCCAAGGGACTCTCAAGAGTCTTCTCCAGCACCATAGTTCAAAAGCATCAATTCTTTGGTGATCACCTTTCTTCACAGTCCAACTCTCACATCCATACATGCCCACTGGAAAAACCACAGCCTTGACTAGACGGACCTTTGTTGGCAAAGTAATGCTTCTGCTTTTTAATATACTATCTAGGTTGGTCATGACTTTCCTTCCAAGGAGCAAGCATCTTTTAATTTCATGGCTGCAATCAGCATCCGCAGTGATTTTGGAGCCCAAAAAAATAAAGTCTGACACTGTTTCCACTGTTTTTCCATCTATTTCCCATGAAGTGATGGGACCAGATGCCATGATCTTTGTTTTCTGAATGTTGAGCTTCAAGCCAACCTTTTCACTCTCCTCTTTCACTTTCATCAAGAGGCTCTTTAGTTCCTCTTCACTTTCTGCCATAAGGGTAGTGTCATCTGCATATGTGAGGTTATTGATATTTCTCCCGGCAAATGGCATTATTTCCTTCTTTTTAATGGCTGAGTAATGTTCCGTTGTATATATGTACCACATCTTTAGCCACTCCTCTGTTGATGGACATTTAGGTTGCTTCCATGTCTTGGCTATTGTAAATAGTGTTGCAGTGGACATTGGGGTATGTGTATCCTTTCAGATCATGTTTTTCTCTGGATATATGTTCAGGAGTGGGATTGCTGGGTCAGATGGTAGCTCTATTTTTAGTTTTGTAAGGAACTTCCATACTGTTCTCCATAGTGGCTGTACCAATTTACATCCCTACAACCAACAGTGTAGGAGTATTCCCTTTTAAAGCTATTTTTTAAACCTCTGGTTTGCACTATCATTACAATCAAAATAGCATAAATATTGATAATTTTTTGACAATTGACAGAACAAACTGACAATTATTTATCATTCTTTATCTATGAAGGAGATGAATTAGTCTTACTTTTCAATCAATGCATCTGTGTATGACTCTTTATTGCTAGAAACAGAATTCAGTGTCAATTTTATTTCTATTTTAAATTATTAGTGTGTAACTGCTGAAGAGCTTTGTTCATGTAAGTTAGTTGAGAATGTAATGAATTTTATTCTGATGGCGTCACCCAAATCTTTGAACTATTCTCCACTTACAAACCCAAAATCACACCTCAATCTATCATTAAGAACTGTTTCTAATTATCTATTAGCTATGTATTCCTTTAATTTTGTTGAAAGCAAACTTTGAGGTCATTTAGAAATTAAAATGGATTTATTACCCAATCACTAGAGGCATTCATTTTCTCAACTTCAACAAAAATATTTCATGTTTTTCTTAATTGCATCACGGAGGTTTTCTCAACCTAGGGATTACATCGTAGAAAGATTAACCATGGAGAGAGGTTGGCTTTTCTTTGTAAAGTAAAGCAAAGGTGGAAAGAAGATCTTGTATGACTTCTAAACCTTAGGAGGCGCTTGGATAATGTGTGAAGTTGGGGTTCTGGAAACTGATCCCCTGAGAGCCACCTGTTTGCTGGGTATCCCTTGGCTAGTCCTGTATTCCCAGAGGCCTGATTACTCCTATTGAAGACTCTGACCTGGCTAATGACCTAGATAATAAGGTTTTGGTAACTAACAAGGAGGATGGGCCTGGCCCCGTACTGCTTCTGCTGGCTTCAGATGATTTATTTACATTTCTATAACTGAATGTAGCTGTCATCTTGCAGTTTAAAACATGGTTATACAGGAAAAGGGCACACTATAAACTGACTTTAAATTCATGTACAGAGAGATACCAAATAATAAAATAATCAGCAATAGAATTTTTAAAGCATTTGTTTGTTTGTTTGTTTTCACATGATTGCATACATTTACTGTTAAACTGTTTGGTAGAGATTTCTGACCACAGGATTAATATTTGAGACCAGCATCTGAACTTCTATCTGGCTTTCATTTGTGTTTTTCAAGATCCTTCTAGTGATTCATACCATTAAATGAGGGAAATGTCCTGACCTCAGTGTCCTCAGGGAACTTGGTAAGTCCCTGAGGACCCCTGACGTAGCAAGAATCACTCAACAAGCCCCAGAGCAGTTCCAGAGCAGCTTTTGTCATAACCCACTTGGCAGTTCCATTTACCTTTGAGCCTTCTGGGATAGTCAACAAACAGGTTATGCTTTCCTCAACTGCCAATGTTATAATATTACCTCAAGCCATAGACAGTGTCATGATGTTACCTTTTTCACTGGTATCAAAGCAAACTTCTCAACCACCTGTATACTCCTGAAAGCTTCACAGTATTTCTTAAGCTCTGGAAGTGTCCGACAGACAGCAGTTACTATTCGAGTGGTTCCAAATTGGTTGTGTGCCTAAGAATCATGTGGGAGTGCTTCTTTAAAACGTAAAATGAAAAGTTGGAGGGGGAGGATAAATTAGGAATTTGGGATTAACACATATGCACTGTTATATATAAAACAGATAAACAAGGACCCACTGTATATCATAAGAAACTATTTTCAATATCTTGTAATAACCTATAATGGAAAAGAATCTGAAAGCTGAATCATTTTCCTGTGTATCTGAACCGAATGCAACATTGTGTATCAACTGTATGTCAATAAAAATAAATAAAATAAAAGTCCTTCAATCAGTTTGATTCAGTCGATCTGAAAAACTGCATGTTACTAGGGAATTATTATCTCATGTTTCTTTGCATGATCAATATTTGTATCTTAACAAAACATTAAAAATGAATCTTCATTAGATGACAAACAGTTTGGGTTCAACACAATGCAGCAATCGTTCAGTAATGACAGTGAAATAGCAAAATTATTTCTTCACACAGCATCAAACACTTTCAATGATCACATGCCCAGGTCTGTTGTCAATGTTCTTTACAGAAGAATATCAGCAAATTGCGGCCACTGATTTTCATTGATTTCATTTTGATTATGTTCCTAAATCTATCTTTATTCTTCTTCAAGTAATTCATTTTGCTGTGTACCAGGCAAAATGTGAAAATTCTGTGTCATTGGAAGTTTATATTCATCAAACTCAGGATGCCTCTTACCATACAACAATTTAGCAACTAAATTAAATTCTTTAAATTGGACATGGCCTGATAACTGTGTGAAAATGAAAGGAGGAATCAATATTAATGATATGCCTGCTATGCACAGCACTCTTTATGATTGGGGTTATTATTTCCATTTTACAGATGAAAAAACCCAGGCTAGAAAGCGTAAGGAACTCTCATAGATAGAAACTGGCAGTGCTGGAATAGAAACTCAGTCTGTTAAACTGCAAACCCATGAGTTTAGCTTGTTTGTCAAATTACACACACATCTTTGCAATAAAGAAAATTAATATATAGAAGGAGACTCTTGTAACAGTGAGCTAATCAAATCATTTTTCTTCAATGAAATCCCACTATAACTATGGATGTAGTTGAATTACTAAGGATCCCCAAATCCTATGGTACAAACAATTTAAAGCAACTGTTTTTAAAAATTAATTTATTTTTAATTGAAGTATAGTTGATTTTAAATGTGTTCATTTCACCTGTATAGCAAATGATTCAGTTATATATATGTATCTATACACTTTTAAAGATTCTTTCCCAATATTGGTTATTATAAAATACTGAGTATAGTTTCTGAGCTATACAGGAGGTCCTTGTTTATTTTATACATAGTTGTGTGTTTATGTTACTTCCAAATTCCTTATTTACCTCCCCCACACCCTACCATCTTTCCCCTTTGGAAGCAATAAGTTTGTTTTCTTTGTCTGTGGATCTGGTTCTATTTTGTAAATAAGTTCATTTGTATCATTATTTTTTTGGATTCCACATGTAAGTGATATCATATGGCACTTATCTTTCTTTGTCTGACTGACTTAGTATGATAACCTCTAGGTCCATCATGTTGCTATAAATGGCATAATTTCATTCTTTTTCTATGGCTGATTAGTATTCCATCTCTGTGTGTATGTGTGTGTATGTGTGAATGTATCACATCTTCTTTAACCATTTATCTGTCGATGGATATTTAGATTGCTTCCATGTCTTGGCTATTGTAAATAGTGCTGCAATGAACATTGGGGTGCGTGCATCTCTTTAAATGATGGTTTTCTCTCTGTGTATGCTCAGGAGTGGGACTGCAGAATTACATGGTAGGTCTATTTTTAGTTTTTTAAGGAACCTCCGTATTATACTTCACAGTGGTTAAAGCAATTTACATTTTCACCAATAATGTAGAAGGGTTCCCTTTTCTCCACGCCATCTCTAGCATTATTTATAGACTTTTTGATGATGGCTGTCCTGAATAGTGTAAAGTGATACCTCACTGTAGTTTTGATTTGCATTTTTCTCATAATTAGCAATGTTGAATATCTTTTCATATGCCTTTTGATAATCTTTAGATGTCTTCTTTGGAGAAGACATGTATGTCTTGTTTGGAGAAATGTCTCTTTATAGTTGCTTATTTTTTGTTTGGTTTGCTTGCTTGTTTTTGATATCAAGCTGTATGAGTTATTTGTATATTTTGAAGATTAATTGGTTTTCAGTTACATTGTTTACAAATACTTCTTCCCATTCTATAGGTTGTCTCTTTATGTATGGTTTCTTTTGCTGTGAAAATGCTTTTAAGTTTAATTAGGTCCCATTTGTTTATTTGTACTTTTGTTTTCATTACTGTGAGAGATCAAAAAAGATATTGCTGTGGTTTATGTCAAAGAGTGTCCTGCTTATGTTTTTCTCCAGGTGGCTTATAATATTGGGTCATAATTAACCCATTTTGAGTTTATTTTTGTGTATGGTATTACAGAACATGCTAGTTTCACTCTTTTACATGTCCAGTTTCCCCAGCACCACTTATTGAAAAGACTGTCTTTTTTACATTGTATATTCTCGCCCCCTTTGTTGTAGATTAATTGATCATAGGTTCATGAGTGTATTTCGGGGCTTTCTGTCCTGTTCCATTGGTGTATATTTCTGTTTGTGGCACTGCTATGCTGTTTTGATGACTCTGCCTTTGTGGTGTACTCTAAAGTCAGGGAGTATGATTCCTCCAGCACCCTTTTTTGTTTGATTTGGTTGTTTTCTCTCGATTGCTTTGACAATTTGGGGTCTTTTGTGTTTCCATACAAATAGAAAATTTTTTTGTTCTAGTCCTGTGAAAAATGCCATTGGTAATTTGATAGGGGTTGCATTAAGTCTATAGATTTCTTTGCATAGTATAGTTATTTTGACAATATTTATCCCTCCAATCTAAAAATATGGTATATCTTTTCATCTGTTTCATCTTTGATTTTTTTTTCATCAGCATCTTGTAGCTTTCTGAGTACAGATCTTTTGCCTCCTTACATAGGTTTAATCCTAGGTATTTTATTTCTTTTGATTTAATGGTAAATGATATTGTTTCATTAATTTCCTTTTCAGATACTTCATTGATAGTGCATAGAAATCCAGAATCTTGTTTGTTAATAAATACAGCAGAGCTCTGTGTTATTAGTTTTGCATCCTGCAACTTTACCAAATTCATTGATGAGCTCTAATAGTTTTCTGGTAGCAGCTTCAGGATTTTCTGTGTATAATATTGTATCATCTGTAAACAGTAACTGTTGTATTTCTTTTTCAATTTGAATCCCCTTTATTTATTTTTATTCTCTGATTTCCATGGCTAGGACTTCCAAAATTTTAAGTAAATGTGGCAAGAGTGAACATTCTTGTCTTATGCTTTATCTTAGAGGAAATGCTTTCAGTTTTTCACTTTTGAGTATGATGTTAGTTGTAGGTTTATAATATATGCCCTTGACTATACTGAGGTAGATTTCTTCTATGCCCACTTTCTGGAGAGGTGTTTTTTTTTTTTTAAAAAGGAAACCAAACACAACCCTAAAGAAAGTCATCAAATCATAAGAGAACAAAAACAAAGTAAGAAAAAATGTCTACAAAAACAAATCCGAAACTATTAATGAAATGGGAATAAGAACATACATATTGATAATTACCTTTAATGAAAACATATTAAATACTCTGACCAAAACACATAGTCTGGCTGAATGAAAGCGAAGACCCAGATATATGTTATTTATTAGAGGCTCAATTCAAATCTAGAGACACAGACCGACTGAAAGCGAGGGGATGAATATTGAAGGCAACGAGAGACACTACATAGTGATCAACAGATCAATCCAAGAAGAAGATATAACAACTGAAAATATGTATGCACCCAACACAAGAGCACCTCAAAATATAAGGCAAATATTAACAGATACAAAAAGAAATTAACAGTAACACAATAATAGTGGGGGGCTTTAACACACATAGAAAATCAATAAGCACAATTGCGCTTTAAATGACATGTTAGAATAGGTAAACTCAGTTGATATCTATAGAACTTTCCATCCAACAGCAGAATACATACTGTTTTCAAGTGCACATGAAACATTCTCCAAGACAGATCACATGCTGGGCCACAAAGCCGGCCTTGGTAAACTTTGGTTCAGTCGCTCAGTCGTGTCCAACTGTTTGTGACCCCATGGACTGCAGCACCCCAGGATTCCCTGTCCATCACCAACTGCCAGAGTCTACCCAAACCCATGTCCATTGAGTTGGTGATGCCACCCAACCATCTCATTCCTCTGTCATCCCCTTCTCCTCCTGCCCTCAATCTTTCCCAGCATTAGGGTCTTTTCAAATGAGTCAGTTCTTTGCATCAGGTGGCCAAAATTTTGGAGTTTCAGCTTCAACATCAGTCCTTCCAATGAACACCCAGGACTGATCTCCTTTAGGATGGACTGGTCGGATCCCCTTGCAGTCCAAGGGACTCTCAAGAGTCTTCTCCAACACCACAGTTCAAAAGCATCAATCCTTTGGTGCTCCTTCAGGTCTGCATACAAATTCTGAGATTTTTGTTGTTATTCTAGTCCTGTGAAAAATGTCATGGGTAATTTGATAGGAATTTCATTGAATCTGTAGATTGCCTTAGGTAGTTTAGTAATTTTGATCATTTTGATTCTTCCAATCCAAGGATAGTCTATATCTTTCCATCTGTTTGTGTCTCCTTTGATTTCTTTCATTATCATCTTATAATTTTCAGAGTACAGGTTTGGTAGGTTTATTCCTAGATATTTTGTCTTTTTGATGGGATGGTAAGTTGAATAGTTTCTTGAATTTCTTTCTGATTTTTTGTTGACTAACAAAAGTATAGAGATGCAACAGATTTCTGTGTATTAATTTTGTAACCTGCAACTTTACCAAATTCATTGAGTTTTAGAAGTTTTCAGGTAGCATATTTAAGACCTCCTATGTATAGTACCATGTCATTAGCAAGTAGTGACTCTGTAACTTCCTATTTTTCAACTTTGGATTCCCTTTACTTCTTTTTCTTCTCTGATTGCTGTAGCTAGGACTTCCAAAACTATACTGAGTAAAAGTGGCAAGAGTGGACATCCTTGTCTTCCTGATCTTAGATGAAATGCTCTCAGCTTTTCCCTGTTGAGTATGATGTCAGTTGTAGGTTTGTCATAGATGGCCTGTCTTATGTTGAGATATGTTCCCTCTACATTCACTTTCTGGAGGGTTTTTATCATAAGTAGGTGCTGAATTTTATAAAAATCTTTTGAGATATATATTTAAAATTTTTTTTCATTTTGTTGATGTGGAATCTCATTGACTAACTTGAAAATTTTTTTTAATTTTTATTTTTATTGGAGGCTAATTATTTAACAATATTATATTGGTTGGCTTTGCCAAACATTGACATGAATCTGCCCCGGGTGTACATGAGTTCCCCCTCCCGAACCCCCCTCCCACCTCCCTCCTCCCCTTATCCTCCCTCTGGGTCATCCCCGCATACCAGCCCCGACTGAAAAATTCTTGCATCCCTAGGTGAATCCCATTTAATCATGCTGTATGTTTCTAATGTATGGTTGGATTCTGATGACTAACATTTTGCTTAGAATTTTTGTGTCTGTATTCATAAATGATATTGGCCTGTCTTTTTCTTTTTTGTGGTATCTTTGTCACGTTTTGTTACCAGCGTAATGGTGGCCTCAGAGAATGAATTTGGAAGTTTTCCTTCCTCTGCAATTTTTTGGAACAGAATCAGAAGGATAGATGTTAATTCTTCTCTAATTGTTTGATGGAATTCACTTCTGAAGCCATCAAGTCCTGGACTTTTGTTTGTTGGGTGTTTCAAAGTCATAGTTTCAATTTCAGTTCTTATGATTGATCTATTCATATTTTCTGTTTCTTCCTGGCTCAGTCTTAGGACACTGCATCTTTCTAAAAATTTCCCCATTTCTTCCAGGTTATCCATTTTATTGGCATACACTTGCTTCTAGTAGTCTCTTATTATCCTTTGTATTTCTGTGGAGTCAGTTGTAACTTCTCCTTTTTCATTTCTAATTTTATTGAGTCCTCTTCCCCTCCCCCTTTTTTAGTGATGAATCTGGCTATAGTTTTATCAATTTTGTTTATCTTTTCAAAGAACCAGCTTTTAGTTTCACTGATGCTTGCAATTGTTTTCTTTGTCTATATTTTGTTTATTTCTACTCTGATCTTCATGATTTCTCTTTTTCTACTAACATTCAGTTCAGTTCAGTTCAGTTCAGTTCAGTCACTCAGTCGTGTCCGACTCTCCGCGACCCCATGAATCACAGCACGCCAGGCCTCCATATCCATCACCAACTCCCGGAGTTCACTCAAACTCATGTCCACAGAGTCGGTGATGCCATCCAGCCATCTTATCCTCTGTCGTCCCCTTCTCCTCCCGCCCCCAACCTTTCCCAGCATCAGAGTCTTTTCCAGTGAGTCAACTCGTCGCATGAGGTGGCCAAAGTATTGCAGTTTCAGCTTTAGCATCAGTCCTTCCAATGAACACCCAGGATTGATCTCCTTTAGAATGGACTGGTGGGATCTCCTTGCAGTCCAAGGGACTCTCAAGAGTCTTCTCCAACACCACAGTTCAAAAGCATCAATTCTTTGGCGATCAGGTTTCTTCACAGTCCAACTCTCACATCCATACATGACCACGGAAAAAACCATAGCCTTGACTAGATGGACCTTGGTTGGCAAAGTAATGTCTTTGCTTTTTAATATACTATCAAGGCTGGTCATAACTTTCTTTCCAAGGAGTAAGTGTCTTTTAATTTCATGGCTGCAATCATCATCTGCAGTGATTTTGGAGCCCCAAAAAATAAAGTCTGACACTGTTTCCATTAGGTTTTGCTTATTCTTCTTTCTCTAACTGATTCAGGTGTAAGGTTAGGTTGTTTATTTGAGATTTTTATTATTTCTTAAGGGATGATTTTATTGCTATAAACTTCAGTCTTAGAACTGCTTTTGCTGAATCTCATAGGTTTTGGACCATTGTGTTTTTGTTTTCATTTGTCTTCAGGTATTTTTTCACTTCCTCTTTTGATTTCTTTAGTGATACATTGGTGGTTTGGTAGAATATTGCTTAATTGCCACATGTTTGTGATGTGAATTTTATAGTTTTTTTCTTGTGGTTTATTTCTAATCTCATACTGTTGTGATGAGAAAAGATGTTTGATATGCTTTCACTTTTCTTAAAACTACCAAGGCTTGCTTTGTGGCACAGCATGTGGTCAATTTTGTAGAATATTCAATGTACATTTGAGAAGAGGTGTAGTCTGTTGTTTTTGCATGGAATGCTCTATAAATAGCAGTTCAGTCTAGATTGTCTAAAGTGTCATTTAAGGGCTGTGTTTCATTTTAAATTTTCTGTCTGGATGATCTGTCTGTTGATGAAAGTGGGGTGTTACAGTCACCCTTATTATCGTTACTGTTGATTTCTCCTTTATGGTTGTTACTTTTGCCTTACATATTGAGGTGCTCCTATGTTGAGTGCATATGTATTTATAATTGTTATATATCCTTCTTGGATTGAATCCCTGATCCTTATATATTGCCCTTCTTTGTCTTTTATGACAGTATTTGTTTTAAAGTCTATTTTGTCTGATATGAGTGTTGCTACTCCAGCTTTCTATTGATTTCCATTTGATGGAATAATTTCTCCCATTCCCTTATTTTCAGTTTGTAAATGTCCATAGGTTTGAGATGGGTCTCTTGTAGACAGCATATATATGGGTCTTGTTTTCATATCTACCCAGCCAGTATGTCTTTTAGTTGGTGCAGTTAACCCATTTACATTTAAGGTAATTATCAATATGTATGACCCTATTGTTATTGTTCAGTTGCTAAGTGGTGTGGAAAAGGCAATGGCAACCCACTCCAGCACTCTTGCCTGGAAAATCCCATGGATGGAGGAGCCTGGTAGGCTGCAGTCCGTGCAGTCGCAAAGAGTCGGACATGACTGAGCGACTTCACTTTCACTTTTCACTTTCATGCATTGGAGAAGGAAATGGCAACCCACTCCAGTGTTCTTGCCTGGAGAATTCCAGGGATGGCAGAGCCTGGTGGGCTGCCGTCTATAGGGTCACACAGAGTCAGACACGACTGAAGGACTTAGCAGCAGCAGCAGCAGCTAAGTGGTGTCCAACTGTTTGTATCCTCATGGACTGTAGCATGCCAGGCTCTTTTGTCCTCCACTACCTCCTGGAGTTTGCTCAAACTCATGTCCGTTGAGTCAGTGATGCCATCCAACCATCTCATCCTCTGTCAACCCCTTCTGTTCCTGCCTTCAGTCTTTCCCAGCAATAGGGTATTTTCCAGTGAGTTAGCTCTCCACATCAGGTGGCCAAAGTTTAGGAGTTTCAGCTTCAGCATCAGTCCATCCAATGAATATTCAGGGTTGATTTCCTTTAGAACTGACTGGTTTGATCTCCTCACTGTCCAAGGGACTCTCAAGAGTCTTCTCCAACCCCACAATTTGAAGCATCAATTTTTCAGTGCTCAGCCATCTTTATGGTCCAACTCTCATGCCCATACATGATACTGGAAAAACCATAGCTTTGACTATATGGAGCTTTGTCAGCAAAGTGATGTCTCTGCTTTTTAATATGTTGTCTAAGTTTGTCATAGCTTTTCTTCCAAGGAGCAAGCATCTTTCAATTTCATGGCTGCAGTCACCATCTGTAGTGATCCTGGAGCCCCCCCAAAAATAAAGTCTGTCACTGTTTCTATTGAGAATTCCATTGAGAATGTCTCTGAAGAGAACATGACTAATATGGCTGAAACTCCCCACACCAGTAGTCAACACTACCCTGAATTTTATGATTGTTGCCTGAAAGTTTGACTACATTATATATTCCTGAACAACATGTTATTAATACTGCTTGCTTTAGAATTTTGTATTATTAATATCACACTATATGTAATCTGCTGCTACATAATTTTTCTGCTGAATATTATATTCTTGAGATTTATCCATACTGATGCATGCAGCAGTAGTTTTTATTTTTACTGCTTTATATGGTTCAATTACATGAATATCTCATCTTGTTGATGAACATTTGGATTGTTTTCAGTTTTTAGTCATCCCTATACTGCCGTGGATATCCTTTGCATGTCCCCTGGTACACATTGCTGCAGTTTTCTGAAGTTACATAGCTGGATGGTGCACATTTTATTCTCTAGAGAAAATTTGGGGCCTAGGATAATGTTATTTTCCTCCAGAGAATATTTTCATTTCCTTCCATCAAGTGTCAGAATTGTCATCCAACTTCAGGGCCTCCTTAAGGACCTGGAACTGGTCTGCAGTCAGTGCGATGGTTCCTTTCCTTCCAAGTTTTCCTTATTCCTGGGGTGCAGACTTCCAGTGTCTCATTCCACAGTGAGATAGGGTTTCCCAGGGTCCCCACCTTGGGGTGACCCTGGACTCCAACTTTTTCAAAATTTTTTTCAAAGTGACCCCAAATGTCTTTCTCTGACATCTCATTAGCTGTTTGGTAAATTTTTTAAAGATTCCTTTTAATTGTCAAGCTTTTTTAGTCATCGTTGGAAGAATTGGTCTGCTTTCCCTCAGCATTAGCAGAGGTAGAAATTCCACACTTTCAACCCTACCAGTTAATGCCAACTTGCTATCCAAACATGTTTTATGTACTCACTAATGGAGAACAGCATTTCTACTGATGAGAGAGACTGACTTTCCTATGTGTACCACTTTGTACTCTTTGCCTTTTGCGCTCAGGCATATATTAGTTATTCAAAAAATACATATAAAAATCATGAAAAATAAAAGAGTGAATCATCATTAATTTATAAGGCAATTTGCCCTTAAGGAAACTAAACCACATGTTGCAATTTCTTAATCCTGTTTCCTAGAGTTTTCTTTAATTCAATATTGAGCTGATTATTATGTCAGCCAGGAAACTTTTTTTTATAGATAACAATGTCTGTGTTCATAGAATCTAAAATGGTTAGTGTAGTTGGATTAGAATGTATAAAAAGATCACAGTAATGGGAAAAATTCAATCAGGAAGTCTTAATGTATATAGAAAAATGGCTAGTTCATTTGTTGCTATGGGGAAAATGATGGTTTCAATTCCTTCTCCATTAAAGGCATTCTCGGATTTAGTAAAATTTAAAACAGGTCAGCATGCCAGTAATGCTAATGCTGTAGGACACAATGGTTTAAAGAAACTCATACTAAATTCTGGAAATCCTTTGTATTTTATTTAGTGTGTGAAAAAAACAAGTAATCTATTAGGGCAATAATATCTGTATAAATGTGTAAGTTATTTGGGATGAGCTCCTAGGGAACTGCAGAGTTGTTTAAAGCAATGAAAAAGCAGAACTAAAATGCCAGGAGAAGAATACAAAGTTAATTTTGATTATAGTGGGTGAGTAATTTCTTAAAATCTAGATTATTTTGAAGCTTATTGGCCTTTATCAGGTATCTTGAGTTGCTGAAATGTAACATGCAAGTAATGTTTATAACTGAGAATTTAATATCTAAAATACTAACACCTAATGTGTCCAATAAATGCTTATTATTATTACTAAAATACATTTAATACTGAGTCTAGAGCCTTTTATATTATTAGTAATCCATTTTAATTTTTATCCATTTAAATTAAATAGTTGATTATAAACTTTAAAAATTAAATAGTTGATTATAAACTTTAAAAAATTTATTACAAAATAAAATAACTATTTATTTTGTAGTTATGTCCCAGGTGGCTAAATGGTAAAAAATCTGCCTGCAGTGCAGAAGCCGCAGGTTCGATCCATGGGTCAGGAAAATTCCCTGGAGAAGGAAATGGCAACCCATTCCAGTATTCTTGTCTGGAAAATCCCACGAACAGAGTAGCCTGGTTGGCTACAGTCCCTGGGGTCGCAAAAGAGGTGGACATAACTTAGCGACTAAACAACAAATGATCCATCAAAGACCTATAAATTAGATTATCTCAATAATGATAAAAAAGCATTTGAGAAAATACAACACGCTTTTTAGGACAAAAACCCTCAACAGCTTGGTTACAGAAGGAACATACCCCAAAATAATAAAAGCCACATATAACAAACCTATGTCATACTCAACGTGAAAGGTTGAGTGCTTTTCCTCTAAGATCAGGAATAAAGCAAGGATGCCCACGCTCCCTAATCTTATTCAGCAGGTAATCTGAGCTACAGAAATCAGGCATGATAAAGAAATAAAAGACGTGCAATGGGTAATTATGTGATGAGATGGAAGTGTTAGCTGATGCTGTGCTGTTAATCATTTTTAATACATAAATATATCAAATCAACAGGCTACACACCTTAACTTACACAAATTTATATGTCAATTATATCTCAATAACAAAAAAATCTATAAAGGCTTGATTCTGTAAGAGGTAGAAAATAAAAAGGTACTTGGAGTTAGACATCACAAAAGGCAGGAGAGATGGTGCCTGTATTTTCAAGGGTTCTATTCTGTGTGCTTAATAGGAAATTTCTATTTTTATTTAAAAGCCTGGAGAATTTCAAGCTGAAATTTAAAATAATTTACAAGTTGAGTGTGGGTCATTTCTAATAGACCTAATTTATCACAGTAGCTTTAAATAGGTTAGTCTGTGAATTAAAAAGTCTTACTTGGAAAATAATTCTAAAACCTAATAAAGTTGACTTTAAACTGGCCCAGTAGAAAAAAATAATGGTTACTGTTTCAGAACCCACTACTCTTCTGTTACCTTCATTGAGTTAACCAGTACAGAAGTCTAGTGTTCTTTAGATAAGCATTTGAGAGCTTCAGTTTTTGGGGTTTTTTGCAGGGGTGAGCAGCATGCAGGGAAGAGGAGGCAGGAGGAAAGGTGAGGTGGAGGGGAAAAGGAAATGGAAACTGCTATTAAAAGATGGAAAGCAGCCAATTCCAGAGAATGTATTTATATTTTCATTCCTTAAAACAGAGGGAAGCATTTCAGTTTTATTTTTAACTTCCTAATCACTTGTCTTCTATAGCCAATTGACTTTTAGAAGGATACAAAAGAGCACTTACCCCTTGTGGCCATGAATTAGAGGACTCCCTAGAACTACTCCAAGTCTTTGCAGTTTCATCCAAAATTGTCTTCCTCTGCCTGGCTTTTATTAAAACCTAAGCAAAAACACAGGAAAGCTCTATTTTGGAAGGTGTGAATTAGAGCTAGGGTTTAGAGGGAGGTCTCAGATCCCAAAACGCTTGATACAATTTTAAACGTTAACACTGTGACACTATTTTTTATTCTGTTCCCTCCCTTCTTCAAAACTACCTCATAAATACCGTGAGTGTTTGAACCTTGTGGGAATAGCGGCAAGGGATATTTTTACAGCTACACTCTGCACCAATAAGTATATCTAATAAACATTTCTATAACCCAGTTTATTTCAACTTCAGGGTATCGTTTTTTTCTGCAGTTAGAGAAACGGAACCATCTCTAATGGCCAATTAATCTCAAAATCTCAGTGAAAAACGTAAGGGGCCATGGTGAGCTGGAGGTCTTCCTGGAGAAGAAAACCACACATTCAAGCCAGGGGTCAAAAATTCAGATACTTTCAAGGGTCCTGTGGGTAATAGGAATATGTGAAACTACTGCAGTAAAATTGTTCAGAAATGATGTGCTGGCCAGCGGGAGAATGCCCTGCCAATTCACATGTTTAAAAAACACCCCGCTGGTTGAACTGAGTGGCTGTATTTTACTCCATCACAGTAAATATGGGTTCCCAAAGGAACCCATTTGGGATCCTTCTTTTTAAAAAAGTCCTGTATGAAAGAGATGAAAAGGAATAGGGCTTATTTGACTGGGGTAAAATCCTTGAGTTTCACTTCTGTTTTCGCTTTTCCTAAATAGACATTAAAAAACAAATAAAACTTAGGTAAAAACCATCCCAGTGAAACAGTTCAGTTCACTTCAGTCACTCAGTCGTGTCTGACTCTTTGCGACCCCATGAACAGCAGCATGCAGGCCTCCCTGTCCATCACCAGCTCCCGGAGTCCATCTAAACCCATGTCGATTGAGTCGGTGATGCCATCCAACCATCTCATCCTCTGTCATCCCCTTCTCCTCCTGCCCTCAATCTTTCCCAGCATCAGGGTCTTTGCAAATGAGTCAGCTCTTCTCATCAGGTGGCCAAAATATTGGAGTTTCAGCTTCAACATCAGTCCTTCCAATGACCACCCAGGACTGATCTCCTTTAGGATAGACTGGTTGGATCTCCTTGCAGTCCAAGGGACTCTCAACAGTCTTCTCCAGCACCACAGTTCAAAAGCATCAATCCTTTGCTGCTCAGCTTTCTTTATAGTCCAAGTCTCACATCCATACATGACCACTGGAAAAACCATAGCCTTGACGAGGTGGACCTTTGTTGGCAAAGTGATGTCTCTGCTTTTTAATATGCTAAGTTGGTCATAATTTTCCTTCCAAGAAGTAAGCGTCTTTTAATTTCATGGCTGCAATCAGCATCTGCAGTGATTTTGGAGCCCAAAAAAATAAAGTCTGACACTGTTTCCACTGTTTCCCCATCTATTTGCCATGAAGTGATGGGACCAGATGCCATGATCTTCGTTTTCTGAATGTTGAGCTTCAAGCCAACCTTTTCACTCTCCTCTTTCACGTTCATCAAGAGGCTTTTTAGTTCCTCTTCACTCTCTGCCGTAAGGGTGGTGTCATCTGCATGTCTGAGGTTATTGACATTTCTCCCGGCAATCTTGATTCCAGCTTGTGCTTCTTCCACCCCAGCGTTCCTCATGATGTACTCTGCATAGAAGTTAAATAACCAGGGTGACAATATACAGCCTTGTTGTACTCCTTTCCCTATTTGGAACCAGTCTGTTGTTCCATGTCCAGTTCTAACTGTTGTTTCCTGACCTGCATACAGGTTTCTGTATGCCTTGGATGAGACCACAGTCCTGGATGACACTTTGAATGCAGTCATGTGAGACTTTTAGCACAGGGCCCAGAGAAGTTGTGCCTGGACTCTAGACCAACAGAAACTGAAACAATAGATGTATATTGTTTCACGCTGATAAATTTGTTACATAAAATAGGAAACAAATACAATGTCCTTAAGAGCATCTGTGTGTTCCCACCCACAGGCAAATCTTAATTCTCAGATAAAAATCATGACTTTCTATTCACACTCTTTCTCAACCTGTTCATCTTGAAGTGAAGTGAAGTGAAAGTCGCCCAGTCGTGTCGGACTCTTTGCGACCCTATGGACTATACAGTCCACGGAATTCTCGAGGCCAGGATACTGGAGTGGGTACCCTTTCCCTTCTCCAGGGGATCTCCCCAATCCAGGCATCGAACCAGGTCTCCCGCATTGCTGGCAGATTCTTTACCAGCTGAGCCACAAGGGAATCCTGAGGGAACTAGTTATAGCCTCTCTGCCTAAGACCTGGTTTTTAGATCTGTGCAGGGTCCTAGTTGGAACGATACCTCCCCTGGACTTTATGTAGCTGTCTGGGCCCACCTTTTCCCTGGATGATACTTTTTATTCTACTTCCCTTTCCACTAGTCCCCCTGTATCCTAATCCCACTTTCCTACACTGCCTGCCCGCCTTCCCCATCAGGAGTTGTTCTGTCTTAATCCCTTGGCAATCTCTGGCTTCCTGGGTTAGATTTACGGGGCCCTGGCTTGTATAGGGTGGCAGTTTAGACAGGAGACAGAAAGGGAACAGACTGAAGGAGGCAGAGATTCTAAGAACACTAGTGAAGACGATATTATCACTATAATAACAGAAGTGAAATGATTGGAGGCTGTGGGAATGGAAACGAAAGATCCAAGACAGCTTTCGGAAATAATATTGACAGGACCTGGTGGGGTTGAGTGGCAAAGGAATGAAGGGTCCCAGATGATGTTGGAGAAGGCAATGGCAGCCCACTCCAGTATTCTTGCCTGGAGAATCCCAGAGATGGGGGAGCCTGGTGGGCTGCCGTCTATGGGGTCGCACAGAGTCGGACACGACTGAAGCGGCTTAGCAGTAGCAGCAGCAGATGATGATGTTACTTAATTGACCTAGCTTGGAGGACTAGGTCAAAGCAAAATCATAACCCCACTTGAAATAGTCTCCCCCTCACTGATGCCATTTAAACCAAGAGAGCAGACAAGTAAAAACAGGAGCACTTAATCTCTAGAATTCATCCTTGTCCCATTGCTAACTTGGCTCTGTCATTTCCAAGCCATATATCTCACAGCTAACTTTTCGGAGCCTCCATTTTCTCAATGGAAATGATAATGGTATATACCCTGTAGGGTTGTGAGAAATAATGACACAGTTCATATAAAGTGTTGGATGGTGCTTGGCACATAGGAAATGCTCAAAATATTCCAGATCTTATTGCAGAGATGTGCTCCCTCTGCTCCACTCATGCTTTTACCAGTCTCAGATTTCCTACTGTTTATTTGTTTTTGTTTTTAAATAACATTTATTTACTTATTTATGGCTGTGCTGGGTCTTCGTTGCTGCTGGGGCTTTTCTCTAGCTGCAGCCAGTGGGGGCCACTCTCTAGCTGTGGTCCATAGGTTTGGTTGCCCCACAACATGTGGGATCTTCCCAGACTGGGGATCGAGCACATGTCTCCTGCATTGACAGGCAGATTCTTTACCACTGAGCCACAAGGGAAGCCACCAGATGGCAAACAGAATGAAAACCATAATCTCAGAACACTAACCAAACTGATCACAGGGACCACAGCCTTGTCTAACTCAATGAAACTATGAGCAATGCCATGTAGGGCCACCCAAGAGGGACTGGTCATGGTGGAGAGTTCTGACAAAACATGGTCCACTGGAGAAGGGAATGGAAAACCACTTCAATATTCTTGTCTTGAGAATCCCATGAACAGTATGAAAAGGCAAAAAAGATAGGACACTGACAGACGAACTACCCAGGTTGGTAGGTGCCCAGTGTGCTACTGGAGATCAGTGGAGAAATAACTCCAGAAAGAATGAAGAGACAGAGCCAAAGCAAAAACAATGCCCAGTTGTGGATGTGACTGGTGATGGAAGTAAACTCCGATGCTATAAAAAGCAATATTGCATAGGAACCTGGAATGTTAGGTCCATGAATCAAGGTAATTTGGAAGTGGTCAAACAGGAGATGGCAAGAGTGAACATCGACATTCGAGGAATCAGTGAACTAAAATGGACTGGCATGGGTGAATTTAACTCAGATGACTATTATATCTACTACTGTGGGCAGGAATCCCTTAGAAAAAATGGAGTAGCCCTTATAGTCAACAAGAGTCCAAAATTCAGTACTTGGATGCAATCTCAAAAATGACAGAATGATCTCTATTCATTTCCAAGGTAAACCATTCAACATCACAGTAATCCAAGTCTATGCCCCAACCACTAATGCCAAAGAAGCTGAAGTTGAACAGCTTATAGGTCTATGATGACCTATAAGACCTTCTAGAACTAACACCCACAAAAGATGTCCTTTTCATCACAGGAGACTGGAATGAAAAAGTAAGAAGTCAAGAGATCCGTGAAGTAACAGGCAAGCTTGGCCTTGGAGAACAAAATGAAGCAGGGCAAAGGCTAAAAGTTTTGCCAAAAGAATGCACTGGTCATAGCAAACACCCTCTTCCAACAACACAAGAGATGACTCTAAACATGGACACCACCAGACGGTCGTTACCAAAATCAGATTGATTACATTCTTTGCAGCCAAAGATGGACAAGTTCTATACAGTTAGCAAAAACAAGACTGGGAGCGGACTGTGGCTCAGATCATGAACTCCTTATTGCCAAATTCAGACTTAAATTGAAGAAAGTAGGGAAAACCACCAGACCATTCAGGTTTGACCTAAATCAAATCCCTTATGATTATACAGTGGAAGTGACGAACAGATTCAAGGGATTAGATCTGATAGAGCATCTGAAGAACGTTAAAGAGAGGTTTGTGACATTCTATAGGAGGTAGTGATCAAGACTATCCTCAAGGAAAAGAAATGCAAAAAGGCAAAATGGTTGTCTGAGGAGGCCTTTGAAATAGTTGAGAAAAGAAGAGAAGCTAAAGGTAAAGGAGAAAAGGAAAGATATACCCATCTGAATGCAGAATTCCAAAGAAGAGCAAGGAGAATTAAGAAAGTCTTCCTCAGTGATCAGTGCAAATAGAGGAAAATAATAGAATGGGAAAGACTAGAGCTCTCTTCAAGAAAATTAGGGATACCAAGGGAACATTTCATGTGAAGATGGGCACAATAAAGCACAGAAACAATATGGACCTAACAGAAGCAGAAGATATTAAGAAGAGGTGGCAAGAATACACCAAAGAACTATACAAAAAAAGATCTTAATGACGCAGATAACCACGGTAGTGTGATCACTCACCTATAGCCAGACATCCTGGAATATGAAGTCAAGTAGGCCTTAGGAAGCAAACAAAGCTAGTGAAGGGGATGGAATTTCAGTTGAGCTATTTCAAATCCTAAAAGATGATGCTGTTAAAGTGCTGCACCCGATATGCCAACAAATTTGGAAAACTCAGCAGTGGCCATCGGACTGGAAAAGGTCAGTTTTCATTCCAGTCCCAAAGAAAGGCAATGCCAAAGAATGTTCAAGCTACCACACAGTTGCACTCATCTCACACACTAGCAAAGTAATGCTGAAAATTCTCCAAGCGAGGTTTCAACAGTACGTAAACCGAGAACATCCAGATGTTCAACCTGGATTTAGAAAAGGCAGAGGAACCAGAGATCAAACTGCTAATATCCATTGGGTCATAGAAAAAGCAAGAGAGTTCCAGAAAAACATCTACTTCTGCCTTATTGACTACGCCAAAGCCTCTTTGTGGATCACAACAAACTGTGGAAAATTCTTAAAAAGATGGGAATACCAGACCACCGTACCTGTTTTCTGAGAAATCTGTATGCAAGTCACGAAGTGACAATTAGAACCAGACATGGAATTATAGACTGATTCAAAATTGGGAGAGGAGTACACCAAGGCTGAATATTGTCACCCTGATTATTTAATTTAAATGCAGAGTATATCATGCAAAATGCTGGGCTGGATGAAGCACAATCTGGAATCAAGATTGCTGGGAGAAATATCAATAACTCCAGATAAGCAGATGACACCGCCCTTATGGTAGAAAGCAAGGAGGAACTGAAGAGCCTCTCGATGAAAGTGAAAGAAGAGAGTGAAAAAGTTGGCTTAAAACTCAACATTCAAAAAAACTAAGACCATGGTATCCAGTCCCATCACTTCATGGCAAATAGATGGGGAAACAATGGAAATAGTGACAGCCTTCATTTTCTTTTGCTCCAAAATCACTGCAGATGGTGACTGTAGCCATGAAATTAAAGATGCCTGGTGCTTGGAAGAAAAACTATGACAAACCTAGACAGCATATTAGAAAGCAGAGACATTACTTTACTGACAGGGGTTCGTACTGTCAAAGTTATGGTTTTTTAGTTGTTACTTATAGATGTGACAGTTGGACCATAAAGAAAGTTGAGCACCAAAGAACCGATGCTTTTGAACTGTGGTGTTGGAGAAGACGCTTGAGAGTCCCTTGGACTGCAAGGAGATCCAACCAGTTCATCCTAAAGGAAATCAGTCCTGAATATACATTTGAAGGACTGATGCTGAAGCTGAAGCTCCAATACTTTGGCCACCTGATGCGAAGAGCTGACTCATTTGAAAAGACCCTGATGCTGGGAAAGATCGAAGGCAGGGGGAGAAGGGAACGACAGAGGATGAGACGGTTGGATGGCATCACCAACTTGATGCAAATGAGTTTGAGCTAGCCCTGGGAGTTAGTGATGGACAGGGAAGCCTGACATGCTGCAGTCCATGGGTTTACAAAGAGTCAGACATGGCTGAGTGACTGAACTGAACCAGGGAAGCTCGTCAGATTTCCTACTGTTTCAAGAGCTCCTTTAAAAAAATAAAATTAATTGAAGGATTATTGCTTTACAATATTGTGTTGGTTTCTGCCATATATCAACACAAATCAGTCAGAGGTATAAATATGTCCCCTCCCTTTTGAACTTCCCTCCCACCTCCCACCCCATCCTACCTCTCTAGGTTGTCACAGGCCTGGTTTGAGTTCCCTGAGTCATACAGCAAATTCTCACTGGCTATCTATTTTGCATATGGTAATGTAAGATCATCGAAAAAGCAAGAGAGTTCCAGAAAAACATCTATTTCTCCTTGACTATGCCAAAGCCTTTGACTGTGTGGATCACAATAAACTGGAAAATTCTAAAGGAGATGGAAATACCAGACCACCTGACCTGCCTCTTGAGAAACCTGTATGCAGGTCAGGAAGCAACAGATAGAACTGTACATGGAACAACAGACTGGTTCCAAATAAGAAAAGGAGTACATCAAGGCTGTATATTGTCACCTTGCTTATTTAACTTTCATGCAGAGTACATCATGAGAAATGCTGGGCTGGAGGAAGCACAAGCTGGAATCAAGATTGCTGGGAGAAATATCAATAACCTCAGATATGCAGATGACACCACCCTTATGGCAGAAAGTGAAGAGGAACTAAAAAGCTTCTTGATGAAAGTGAAAGAGGAGAGTGAAAAAGTTGGCTTAAAGCTCAACATTCAGAAAACAAAGATCATGGTATCTGGTCCCATCACTTCATGGGAAATAGATGGGGAAACAGTGGAAACAGTGTCAGACTTCATTTTTGGTGGCCCAAAATCACTGTGAATGCTGATTGCAGCCATGAAATTAAAAGACGCTTACTCCTTGGAAGGAAAGTTATGACCAACCTTGATAGTATATTAAAAAGCAGAGACATTACTTTGCCAACCAAGGTCCGCCTAGTCAAGGCTATAGTTTTTCCAGTGGTCATGTATGGATGTGAGAATTGGACTGTGAAGAAAGCTGATCGCCGAAGAATTGATGCTTTTGAACTGCGGTGTTGGAGAAGACTCTTGAGAGTCCCTTATACTGCAAGGAGATCCAACCAGTCCATCCTAAAGGAGATCAGTCCTGGGTGTTCATTGGAAGGACTGAGGCTGAAGCTGAAACTCCAATACTTTGGCCACCTCATGCAAAGAACTGAGGAAAAGACCCTGATGCTGGGAGGGATTGAGGGCAGGAGGAGAAGGGGATGACAGAGTATGAGATGGCTGGATCGCATCACCGACTCTGTGGACATGAGTTTGAGTGAACTCCGGGAGTTGGTGATGGACAGGGAGGCCTGGCATGCTGTGCTTCATGGGGTCGCAAAGAGTCAGACACGATTGAGCGACTGAACTGAACTGAACTGAATTTAAGTTTCTGTATTACTCTATCCATACATCCCACCCTCTCCTGCCTCCGTAACCCCCCAACCCCGTGTCCATAAGTCTATTCTCTGTCTGCGGCTCATTGCTGCCCTGCAAATGTGTTCATCAGTACCATCTTTCTCAATTTCATATGTATGCATTAATTTACAATATTTGTTTTTCTCTTTCTGACTTACTTCACTCTGTATAATAGGCTCTATGTTCATCCACCTCTTTAGTATTGGCTCAAATGCGTTCCATTATATGGCTGAGTAATATTCCATTGTATTTATGTATCACAACTTCTTTATCCATTTATCTGTTAGTGGGCATCTAGGTTACTTCCATGTCTTGCTGCTGCTGCTGCTGCTAGGTTGCTTCAGTCATGTCTGACTCCGTGCGACCCCAGAGACGGCAGCCCAAACAGGCTCCCCCATCCCTGGGATTCTCCAGGCAAGAACACTGGAGTGGGCCGCCGTTTCCTTCTCCAGTGCATGAAAGGGCGAAGGGAAAGTGAAGTCACTTAGTCGTGTCCGACTCTTAGTGACCCCAGGGACTGCAGCCTACCAGGCTCCTCCATCCATGTCCTAGATTCTATAAATAATGCTGCAATGAACATTGGGGTACATGTGTCTTTTTCAGTTATGGTTTTCTCAGGTTACATTCCCAGTAGTGGGATTGTTGGGTCATATTGTAGTTGTGTTCCTAGTGTTTTAAGGATTTTCCATACTGTCCTCCATGGTGGCTGTATCAGTTTACATCTCCAACAACCATGCAAGAGCGTTCTCTTTTCCCCACAAACTCTCCAGCATTATTGTTTGTAGTGTTTTGATGATGGCAATTCTGACCAGTGTGAGGTGATATCTCGTTGTAGTTTTGATTTTCATTTCTCTAATAATAAGTGATGTTGAGCATCTTTTCATGTGTTTGTCATTCATCTGTATGTCTTCTTTGGAGAAATGTCTGTTTAGGTCCTTGAGATTTCCTTTTTAAACTGTATGTTTTATCTCCTAATTTCCACTAATCTCCTATGTTAGACTTGCTTAACTTCTTTGACTTTGGCACTCATCCAGGTATAAGACATGATCATCAGTGGCTGGTCTAAGACAAGGAATCCCTCTGGGCCTTGCCCTTTACTTTGTCTTGTATTCTCAAGTCCGTGGGACTGAATGATGAGTCCTGCCTTTCTTCTAGATTCACTAACGGGGTCAAGAATCAAAAAGGGAAGATAGAAGGGGGTTATGGGCTTGTGAGGGACAAGGGCAGCTTCTTCTGGAGTCTGCTGAAAACTTTGCAAAATAAGTAGTGGTAATAGAGATACACGGTTCAGGAGAGAAATCAAAGTAAATAAATAAATTTTAAATTATTCATGTAAGAGTGGTATCTCTAAAACCAAGAGAGGTAAGAGATTGCAAGTGAAACTTTTTACCTCAGTTTGGGACTCAGCCCCATATGGCTGGGATTTGAACCCAGCCAAAACCTTGCTTGGGACTTGAACCCATGTGGCTGGGACTCAAACCCCCACAAAACCCATAGTACCTGGTTTCAGGACCTAATGAAGCTCAGGTTCTTGATGTCTCATCACAGAAAGAATTCAGTGAGAGACGAAGTGAGAGGTAAGAAATGGATTCATTCAGATGCAGAGAGAGAAGCACACTCCACAGAGAGAGTGTGGGCCGCCACAGAGGGTGAATGTGGCTGCAAAATTTGGTGTCGTTCGTTCTCAGAGGCTGGGTAATTTCACGTGCTAATGAGTGGGAGGGTTATTCCAACTATTCTGGGGAAAGAGTGTTTTCCAGAATTTGGGCCACTGCCCACTCCTTGGTCATTTATCAATGCTGTCATGGCGCCTCTGGGTGTGTCGTTTCTCTTGTTGACTGAGGATTAAGGTCTAGTCTTGTCTGCCATCTTGGCCCCATTTGATTCTAATCAGTTATGTTGTGTCCTTGGGATATGTCATTCTTCCAAAAGTTGTGCCCTGCCTCTTCCCCTCCTGTTACACAAGGGAGAGGTTATCAGTCAGTTCAGTTCAGTCACTCAGTCGTGTCCAACTCTCTGCGACCCCATGAATCACAGCACACCAGGCCTCCCTGTCCATCACCAACTCCCAGAGTTCACTCAAACTCATGT
This sequence comes from Moschus berezovskii, assembly GCF_049115385.1. NCBI lineage: Eukaryota > Metazoa > Chordata > Mammalia > Artiodactyla > Moschidae > Moschus > Moschus berezovskii. The sequence continues at coordinate 14,379,402 of NC_142467.1, forward strand.
CCATCGAGTCGGTGATGCCATCCAGCCATCTCATTCTCTGTTGTCCCCGTCTCCTTCCACCCCCAATCCCTCCTAGCATCAGACTATTTTCCAGTGAGTCAGCTCATCGCATGAGGTGGCCAAAGTATTGGAGTTTCAGCTTTAGCATCAGTCCTTCCAATGAATATCCAGGACTGATCTCCTTTAGAGTGAACTGGTGGGATCTCCTTGCAGTCCAAGGGGATATAAATGACATCAAATACTGCACAAAAACTAACAGGGTAAAAAGTGAAAAAAGAGCATTTGATCTGACAACTAACCAGAATTTTCTGTTTGGGGTTTCACAAAGGATATGACTCTTTTGTTCTTTTTTTTTTTTTGAGAAAGAAAAAAAAGAAAGAAATTTTTTTTTTTCGGGAATAGTCACAGTTTTATAGGACTCACTCTAAAAAAATCCTTATGTGGTCTTATTCGTGGTTTATGTTTTCATCAACAGCTTAAGGCAAACTAATAATTTTTAGACGATAGCATATTTTCATAGGACTTCAATCTCAAATATCATTTGAGTATGTACTTTTTCCATGCTGCTGCTGCTGCTAAGTCGCTTCAGTCATGTCTGACTCTGTGCGACCCCATAGACAGCAGCCCACCAGGCTCCCCCGTCCCTGGGATTCTCCTGGCAAGAATACTGGAGTGGGTTGCCATTTCCTTCTCCAAGGCATGAAAGTGGAAGGTGAAAGTGAAGTCACTCAGTCATGTCTGACTCTTAGCAACCCCTGGACTGCAGCCTACCAGGCTCCTCTGTCCATGGGATTTTCCAGGCAAGAGTACTGGAGTGGGTTGCCATTGCCTTCTCCAACTTTTCCCATGAAATATACAAAAATGAATTTTGGAATGTTAAGTAACCCCTTTAAGATACTTAATGAAATTGTAGAGTGCAACTTCAAATTTTTTTTAGCTTTTATCACCTCAGAAATTGACTGTGCCTGTGATGCTGACTTGAGAACAGCAGAAGTGAACTGGGATGTGGATTCTGAATGGTTTGGCAGGACACTCAAGGCTTCTCCTATAGCTCCAGCCAGAATAACCCTGAGCCAGGCCTCTGATTGCTCTGGCTTAGGTCACATGCCAGTCCTTAGACCAATCACGGTAGCTGGAGAATGCAGATGCTCTGATCATCCCAGAATTACACTGAGCCACATGACTGTGTATTTCCCAGAAAGAGGGAAAGAACCAGTGCTGAACAGGCAAAAGGGGGAAAAAAAAAACGAGCCCCTAGAGACATTTCAGAGATACCACATCATACCCTGTTGTTTGACAATATGTTTACATCACAGCAATACTCATCCCACTCCAAAGTACCCCTTGCCTCTCATAATCTAAATGTACCATTGATTTCCCAGTTATGTTTTTGTCAAAAAACACTCAAAATACCCCGAAGTTTCCTCATAGTTGTTTTCTTTCTCTTTCATTTGTTCAGTCTCAACACCATTTAATGTGGGGGGTGTAGACTGTATCTGGTTCACTCAGTACCTCATCCAGCCCCTTTTCAGGATTCCTTACTCCACTGCAGAGTCTGGAAAGCAAAAACTTCATCTCCCAGAGGCCCTTGCTCCCAGGTTCTGAATGTTCATTCAGTTCAGTTCAGTTCAGTCGCTCAGTCATGTCCAACTCTCCGCGACCCCATGAATCACAGCACGCCAGGCCTCCCTGTCCATCACCAACTCCCGGAGTTCACTAGGCTCAGCCAAACAGAGGCACTGGTGGGAGACTTGAATCTGGAACTGAGTTAAGTGGGGAGAGAGGCAAAGCTTGAGTTATTCCTTTGGCTGGGACAGTTTGTAGCATCCCCGACATAGTTCAGGAGCCAGCAGCTATGGTAACTGCTGCCCAGAATAGCAGGTAGCTTCTGGGTCATGGCAAGGGAAGCAACTTTGTTGGTGGCCAAGTTCTACATGGTGGCTTTGGGATTTGTTCTGGAAGCTCCTTCCAGTGTGTGTGTTTTAAGCCTTCCCAATGATTATGTAATAGCGTGTAATAAATCCTTTTCTGGTTAAATAGCTTGAATGGATTCTGTTCTCTGTGACTGAACCCTGACTGATACAGCATAGAGGTTAGATTTTAAAATGTCACTGGTCTTCTTGGCAATTTTGTTTTTCTTTCTCATCTTTGTAATTCAGTTCAGTTCAGTTCAGTCGCTCAGTCGTGTCCGACTCTCCGCAACCCCATGAATCACAGCATGCCAGGCCTCCCTGTCCATCACCAACTCCCGGAGTTCACTCAAACTCATGTCCATCGAGTCGGTGATGCCATCCAGCCATCTCATTCTCTGTCGTCCCCTTCTCCTCCCGCCCCCAACCTTTCCCAGCATCAGAGTCTTTTCCAGTGAGTCAACTCGTCGCATGAGGTGGCCAAAGTATTGGAGTTTCAGCTTTAGCATCAGTCCTTCCAATGAACACCCAGGATTGATCTCCTTTAGAATGGACTGGTTGGATCTCCTTGCAGTATAAGGGACTCTCAAGAGTCTTCTCCAACACCACAGTTCAAAAGCATCAATTCTTCGGCGATCAGCTTTCTTCACAGTCCAACTCTCACATCCATACATGACCACGGGAAAAACCATAGCCTTGACTAGACGGACCTTTGTTGGCAGAGTAATGTCTCTGCTTTTTAATATACTATCAAGGTTGGTCATAACTTTCCTTCCAAGGAGTAAGCATCTTTTAATTTCATGGCTGCAATCATCATCTGCAGTGATTTTGGAGCCCAAAAAAATAAAGTCTGACACTGTTTCCACTGTTTTTCCATCTATTTCCCATGAAGTGATGGGACCAGATGCCATGATCTTTGTTTTCTGAATGTTGAGCTTCAAGCCAACCTTTTCACTCTCCTCTTTCAGTTTCATCAAGAGGCTTTTTAGTTCCTCTTCACTTTTTGCCATAAGGGTAGTGTCATCTGCATATCTGAGGTTATTGATATTTCTCCCGGCAATCTTGATTCCAGCTTGTGCTTCTTCCAGCCCAGCGTTCCTCATGATGTACTCTGCATATAAGAGTATATTACAATTATCTTTGTAATTACATGGATACAAAGCCTGAAGTGAGGTTGGCATTATCGGCTGATTTCAATGCACTGGTCAGTTGGAAGATGATCACTGTCCCTAACTGACCTGTGGTTAGTTAGATTCCCAGGGACACACGCTGTTATTCAATATACCTGTGCTGAGATCTCCCATTTGCGTCTCCAGATCCACTGGCCACCCTTCTCATTCCGTTGCAGCAGTGGGCTCCCCTGTGCTCTGACTTGGCCAGTGAGTAGGCCTGCTTTACGCTGGTCCTCTGTCCCTCCCGGCCCCCACTGTTCCTCCCCATCAGGGAGGCGTTCACTTTGTATCTCAAAAGTCTCCTTGCTGATTTAGTCCTCCTCTCTGTGGGACATCTTTCTCCCTAGAGTTCGAACTCTTGGAACAGTTCACATTTCTTAATTTCCCCCTGTACAGCCTCTTTCACAAGCTGAGGATTCAGAAACCAAACCCACAAATAGAATGCCCTCTCTGGCCCTTTCCCAGCACTAAATATGCATATTTTGATCTCCAAACTTGAAATTTTCCTGTTCTTCCTTGGTAAAGAAGAGGTTGACGGAATGCTTGAGACGGTTGTCAACAGCCATAGCAGACTCCAGGCACTGTTCACCTCTCTTTCTTCCTCTGTCTGCATTATTTCAGTAGTCCCTTCTAGGTTCCAGAACTCAAATAGCTGGTGCTGCCTACTTTTGAGGTCTGGCCCTCAGGAGTTCACTAATCCTCCTACTTTTCCAGCTAAGGTATGGAGAATTCCCTTTGTCCTCAGGGCAGCAGTGTAAACAAAAAAAAAAAATTTTTTTTTCCTCAGAGAAAGTTTATACTTTCCCTTGAATTTAATGTATGTATCAACCAAGATCGGTTGAAGCAGAATTTCTTATGGTGGAGGTAAGGAATCTTTTTTTGCTAAGACAGCTTCCCTAAATTATTCTGGTGCATTTCTTTGCTTCTCTTTACTCACTGCATCAATCATCTGTTGAAAGGAAGGAAGGTAAAGAAAAAAAAAAGAAGTTTCAGTAGTTTGGGTATTTTATGTACCAGTGCACTACAAAGGTTAAATGAGTAATATAAAATTGTACTGTACTATGCTTTTTCAGTTTTCACTCTTTAGAAAGGGGACTGTTGGACGATTAGGCTAATACAGATGCTGTAAAAGTTTAGCAAACCACCACCAGGGCTGGGAAGCTCAGAGAGGGAAAATAAATCCAACACAATGCTACAGAAACAGAAGAGCCCAGTATTTTCACTAGTTTAACTCGAGTTTCATTTTGACATCTTTGGCTGAGCCACCCACTCATCGCTGGACTCTTCCCCTCCTTGTGGCCCTGCCGCTGAAGCTGGTTAGCGACTGAACAACCAGAATCTCTGGTGTTGGGCCCAAGTGACTCAGCTCCGCAGTGCTTCTCTGCACCTGCCCTGGCATTCTCAGATCTTGCCCGGACTCTGACTTTGGGTTATTACTGGACCTATAATACATTCCCTGTCCTTTAAAAGCTCTTTCTACCTTTGGTCACCTTCTTTATCAAGTCCATTTACTGTTCAGATCATTTTATTGAGCTCTGATCTCTTTATTGGTTAGAATCTCAGATGTCATCTTTCTTCTGAGGTTGGAATCAGTTCTTCTGATAGAAGCTGACTCATTTTCCATCAGTGAACTTTTTCAGCCTGCTATTAATTTCTCATTTCTTATTTGGGAGATATTCACATTTTCAGCATAATGAAGACTCAAATCTTTCGTTTCTGGAGTCAAGGTCCTCCCTTAGTTTCTGACCAAGTATTCCCTCATCAGTCACTTCCAGGATCTACATATCCTTCTTGCCTCAATGAGACAGGCTGTCATATCCTCTGATTACAATAACAGAAATACCTAGATGTACAGTGTACAGTAATATTAATGTGGCAAATAGACATTTTCCTCTCCCTTCTCTCATGTGAGAGAGCATGAGAACTGTTTGGTAGCATGATACTATGGTTCTTTAGAAAATATAGTTGACATCTGCTTCATTGGCTATATTAAAGCCTTTGACTGTGAGGATCACAGCAGACTGGAACACTCTTAAAGAGATGGGGATACCTGCCTCCTGAGAAACTCGTATGCAGGTCAAGAAGCGACAGTTAGAACCAGTCATGGAACAACAGACTGGTTGAAAATTGGGAAAGGAGTATGTCAAGGCTGCATATTGTTACCCTGCTTATTTAATTTAAATACAGAGTACATCATGCAAAATGTTGGGCTCTATGAAGCACAAGTTGGAATCAATATTGATGAAAGAAATCTCAGTAATCTCAGATATGCAAATAACACCACCCTTATGACAGAAAGTGAAGAGGAACTAAAGAGCCTCTTGATGGAAGTGAAAGAGGAGAGTGAAGAAGTAAGCTAAAAACTCAACATTCAAAACACTAAGATATGGCATCCACTCCCATCACTTCAAGGAAATTAACTGAAGCTCCAATACTTTGGCCACCTGATGCAAAGAACTGACTCATTGGAAAAGACCCTGATACTGGGAAAGATTGAAGGCAGGAAGAGAAGGGGACGACAGAGGATGAGATGGTTGGATGGCATCACCGACTCAATGGACATGAGTTTGAGCAAGCTCAGGGAGATGGTGATGGACAGGGAAGCCTGGCTTGCTGCAGTCTATGGGGTTGCAGAGTTGGACATGTCTGAACAACAACAACCTATGTTTTCAAACCAATATTTTTATTACTTCTTTTGGAATATGCAAAGAACATCTCACTCCTGGCTAACTCTTTTTTTTTTTTTTTTAGCTTTTTGTTGTTGTTCAGTCACTAAGTCTTGTCCAACTCTTTGGTAACCATGAATTCATTCTCTAAGTCTGTTCCTGTTTTGTGAATAAGTTCATTTTTTAAAGATTCCACATATAAAAGATATCATATGATAATTGGCTTTCTGACTGACTTACTTCACTTAGTACATCATAAAAGATTTCAACTCCAACACCATACCTGGTCTTCGCTTCAGTTCAGTTCAGTTCAGTTGCTCAGTCCTGTCCGACTCTCCGCGACCCCATGAATCACAGCACACCAGGCCTCCCTGTCCATCACCAACTCCCGGAGTTCACTCAAACTCATGTCCATCGAGTCGGTGATGCCATCCAGCCATCGCATTCTCTGTCGTCCCTGTCTCCTCCCGGCCAAAATCCCTCCCAGCATCAGAGTCTTTCCCAGTGAGTCAACTCTTAGCATGAGGTGGCCAAAGTATTGCAGTTTCAGCTTTAGCATCAGTCCCTCCAATGAACATCCAGGATTGATCTCCTTTAGAATGGACTGGTTGGATCTCCTTGCAGTATAAGGGACTCTCAAGAGTCTTCTCCAACACCACAGTTCAAAAGCATCAATTCTTCGGCGATCAGCTTTCTTCACAGTCCAACTCTCACATCCATACATGACCACGGGAAAAACCATAGCCTTGACTAGACGGACCTTGGTTGGCAAAGTAATGTCTCTGCTTTTGAATATGCTATCTAGGTTGGTCATAAATTTCCTTCCAAGGAGCAAGCGTCTTTTAATTTCATGGCTGCAATCAGCATCTGCAGTGATTTTGGAGCCCAAAAATATAAAGTCTGACACTGTTTCCACTGTTTTTCCATCTCTTTCCCGTGAATTGATGGGACCAGATGCCATGATCTTTGTTTTCTGAATGTTGAGCTTCAAGCCAACCTTTTCACTCTCCTCTTTCAGTTTCATCAAGAGGCTTTTTAGTTCTTCTTCACTTTCTGCCATAAGGGTGGTGTCATCTGCATATCTGAGGTTATTGATATCTCTCCCAGCAATCTTGATTCCAGCTTGTGCTTCTTCCAGCCCAGCGTTCCTCATGATGTACTCTGCATATAAGTTAAATAAGCAGGGTGACAATATACAACCTTGACGTACTCCTTTTCCTATTTGGAACCAGTCTGTTGTTCCATGTCCAGTTCTGACTGTTGCTTCCTGACCTGCATACAGGTTTCTCAAGAGGCAGGTCAGGTAGTCTGGTATTCCCATCTCTTTCAGAATGTTCCACAGTTTATTGTGATCCACAGTCAAAGGCTTTGGCATAGTCAATGAAGCAGAAATAGATGTTTTTCTGGAACTCTCTTGCTTTCTTCATGATCCAGTGGATGTTTGCAATTTGATCTCTGGTGCCTCTGCCTTTTCTAAAACCAGCTTGAACATCTGGAATTTCATGGTTCACATATTGCTGAAGCCTGGCTTGGAGAATTTTGAGCATGACTTCACTAGTGTGTGAGATGAGTGCAATTGTGTGGTAGTTTGAGCATTCTTTGACATTGCCTTTCTTTGGGATTGGAATGAAGACTGACCTTTTCCAGTCCAGTGGCCACTGCTGAGTTTTCCAGATTTGCTGGCATATTGAGTGCAGCACTTTCACAGCATCATCTTTCAGGATTTGAAATAGCTCAACTGGAATTCCATCACCTCCACTAGCTTTTTTGGTCATGATACTTTCTACGGCCCACTTGACTTCACATTCCAAGATGTCTGGCTCTAGGTGATTAGTTATTGCAATAAATCAAAAGAATGTCTCAATGTTGTAAAGATCTTACTAGACCCATTCCCATAATTTACATTTTAAGATGACAGGATTAGCCAGAAGGTTTTAAGGAAGGAGAAACTGTCCTCAAGCAGGATCAGTTCAGTTCAGTCGCTCAGTCGTGTCCGACTCTCCGCAACCCCATGAATCACAGCACGCCAGGCCTCCCTGTCCATCACCAACTCTCGGAGTTCACTCAAACTCATGTCCACAGAGTCGGTGATGCCATCCAGCCATCTCATTCTCTGTCATCCCCTTCTCCCGCCCCCAACCTTTCCCAGCATCAGAGTCTTTTCCAGTGAGTCAACTCGTCGCATGAGGTGGCCAAAGTATTGCAGTTTCAGCTTTAGCATCAGTCCTTCCAATGAACACCCAGGATTGATCTCCTTTAGAATGGACTGATTGGATCTCCTTGCAGTCCAAGGGACTCTCAAGAGTCTTCTCCAGCATCACAGTTCAAAAGCATCAATTCTTTGGCGATCAGCTTCCTTCACAGTCCAACTCTCACATCCATACATGACCACTGGAAAAACCATAGCGTTGACTAGACGGACCTTGGTTGGCAAAGTAATGTCCCTGCTTTTTAATATACTATCTAGGTTGGTCATAACTTTCCTTCCAAGGAGCAAGCGTCTTTTAATTTCATGGCTGCAATCAGCATCTGCAGTGATTTTGGAGCCCAAAAATATAAAGTCTGACACTGTTTCTACTGTTTTTCCATCTATTTCCCGTGAAGTGATGGGACCAGATGCCATGCTCTTTGTTTTCTGAATGTTGAGCTTCAAGCCAACCTTTTCACTCTCCTCTTTCACTTTCATCAAGAGGCTTTTTTGTTCCTCTTCACTTTCTGCCATAACGGTGGTGTCATCTGCATATCTGAGATTATTGATATTGAGGATGTATGTATCAAGCAGGATACATGTTATATAATCCTTAGTACAGAGTTTAAACTGAGTTGTTTTTTATATAATCATCAGTTCCAGGCTTAGAAAAAAAAACATTTTATGTGACTAAAAAAAAAAAGATATTTGTCCTTTCCTCCTCTTTGAGAATTATAGACCGCCATCTCCACTTTGAGAGCCCCAGACCCCTTCCTTCTCCTTGGGGACCCAGGACTTCTTATCAACCTGCCTAAGAATTGACTCTCTCAGTGTCATGTCATCTGCAGACAGTTTTACTCCTTTTCCGAATTAAATTCCTTTTATTTCTTTTTCTTCTCTGATTGCCATGACTAAGACTTTGAAAGATATGCTGAATAAAAGTGGCGAGGTTGAACATCTGTGTTTTATTCTTGATCTTAGAGAAAACGGTTTCAGCTTTTCGCTGTTGAGTATGATGTTAGCTATAGGTTTGTCATACATGGCCTTTATTATGTTGAGGTAGATTCTTCTTTGACCACTTTATGGAGAGCTTTTGTCATAAGTGGGTGTACAATTTTGTCAAAGGCTTTTTCTGCATCTGTTGAGATGATCGTATGGCTTCTATTCTTCAGTTTGTGGATGTGGTCTATCACACTGATTGGTTTGTGGATACTGAAAAATCTTTGCATTCCTGGGATAAATCCTACTTGATCATGGTGTGTGATCCTTTTAACGTATTGCTGGTTTCAGATTGCTTGTATTTTGTGGAGGACTTTTACATATATTTTCATCAGTAATATTGGCCTGTAACTTTCTTTTTCTGTGGTATCTTTGTTTGGTTTTGGTATATCAGGGTGATGTGGCCTCATAAAATGAGTTGGGGAGTTTTCCTTCCTCTGCAATTTTTGGGAATAGTTTCAGGAGGATAGGTATGAGCTCTTCTCCAAATGTTTGATCGAATTCACCTGTGAAGCTACTAGGTCCCAGGCTTTTGTTTTGGGGAGTTTTAAAATCAGAGTTTTGACTTCAGCACCTGTGATTGGTCTGTTTATATTTTCTAGTTCTTCTGTTTCAGACTTGGGAGAGTGTACCTTTTGAAGAATTTGTCCCTTTCTTCTAGGTTCTCTATTTTATTGACATATAGTTGCTTGTAGTAGTCTCATATGATCCTGTACATTTTTGTGGTGTCCATTGTAAATTCTCCTTTTCCATTTTGAAATTTTATTGATTTAAGTCCTCTCCCTTTTTTTTTTTCCTTGATGAGTCTGGTTAAAGGCTTATCAATTTTGCTTGTCTTTTTAAAGAATCAGGTTTTAATTTTCTTGATCTTTTCTGTGGCTTTCTTTATCATTATTTCATTTATTTCTGCTCTGATCTTTATTTCTTTCCTTCCACTGGCTTTGGCTTTTGTTTGCTCCTCTTTCTCCAATTGCTTTAGGTATAAGGATAGGTTGTTTATTTGAGATATTTCTTGCTTTCTGAGGTAAGATTGTATTGCTATAAACTTCCTTCGTAAAACTGCTTTTGCTGCATCCCATAATTTTGGATCATCATGCTTATGCTCTCATTTTCATTTGTTTCTGGGTACTTTTTGCTTTCTTCAGTGATCCATTGGTTTTTTAAGTAGAATATTGTTTAACCTCCACATGTTTGTGTTTTTTTTTTTCTCGTAGTGATTTTTAATCTCATAGTATTGTAGTTGGAAATGGTTTTTGATATGATTTCACTTTTCTTAAAATTACTGAGGCTCAGTATGTCCTCCAGAATGTGATCGGTCCTGGAGAGTGCTCCATGTGCCCTTGAGAAGACCGTGTTGTTGTTCAGTCACTCAGGCATGTCTGACTCTTTGTGACCCCATGGACTGTAGCACAGCAGGCTTCCCTGTCCTTCACCATCTCCAGAAGCTTGCTCAAACTCATGTCCATTGAGTCGGTGATGCCATCTAACCATCTCATCCTCTATCGTCTGCTTCTCCTCCTGCCCTCAATCTTTCCCAGCATCAGGGTCTTTTCTGATGAGTCAGTTCTTTGTGTTAGGTGGGCAAAGTATTAGAACTTTAGCATCAGTACTTTTAACAAATTTTCAGAGTTGATTTCCTTTAGGATAGACTGGTTTGATCTCCTTGCAGTCCAAGGGACTCAAGAGTCTTCTCCAACACCACAGTTCAAAAACATCAATTCTTTGACACAGCCTTCTTTATGGTTCAACTCTCACATCCATACATGACTACTGGAAAAACGATAGCTTTGACTATACAAATCTTTGTTGGCAAAGTAATGTCTCTGCTTCTTAATATGCTGTCTAGGTTTGTCATAGCTTTTCTTCCAAGGAGAAAGCGTCTTTTAATTTCATGGCTGAGAAGAACATGTATTCTTTTTCTTTTGGATGAAATGTTCAGTTGCTGTTGCAGAAAGAGCCATAAACAACATCAAACCTGAATATCAGGTTTCCTGAACCACTATTTGTTTAATGTTCAAGCTAACAATATCTGGTAAACAAGCTCCAACATCTCAAATAACTTAACAAAGCAGGTACAGGTCTGGGATTTTAATAAACTGACATGATTCATTTAGACATATTTGCAGGATTGCTTTGAAACAACAAAGCCTTACTGACTGTGATATTTTACATTTTTAATAGAATTCATGGATTTCTCTTGGATGTCATAGAAAATTTTTATGTAACTAAGTAATGACTTTCTAGTAGATAAATAGGCAACAAATATAAACATATAATTCTCAAAACAGGAAATAAAAAGTAAAACATCTAATCAACATATATTCAGTGTAGTGTTGAATCTCACAGTAATGAAAGAAGTGCAAAGCTTAAAAACATGTGTTAACAATGATTTACTTCCTAGTTGAAATGAACAGAGGAAAAACTCATAGGAATACAGATTGTCGGCTGGAGAGGGGTGAGGTCGGCCCGTCATTTACTGACGAGGAACAGAAGAGGGTGAGGTCTCTGGGTTCCAGCAGGGTGCAAGAACTAGGGGCACGCTCAGATTACTCTATGTGGCAGAAGTTTGTCAAATAGATGTCTGGGGTGGGGGGAATGGGAAACAAGTCATCAGTCCTCAAGTCACCCAGAAAGTTCTTCAGGAGTCCTAGTAGTCTGACTGCAGCTTTGATCACTTAGTGAGAACTGTTGTTGTTCACCCTTAACAGAATCCACCTACACATGTACACTCTGAGGATTCAGTGAGATAGAGTACATGTAAATACTTTCAAACCACAATGTTTTAGAGGGGTTTACTTTCACTTTTCACTTTCATGCATTGGAGAAGGAAATGGCAGCCCACTCCAATGTTCTTGCCTGGAGAATCCCAGGGACGGGGGAGCCTGGTAGGCTGTCATCTATGGGGTTGCACAGAGTTGGACACGACTGAAGCGACTTAGCAGCAGCAGCATTAGTTGTTGTGGGGTCACTGGCCTTCTTTAAGTAGTGTTTATTTTAACTTGACATCTATATTTTCTTCCTTTTTTTTTTTTTATTTTCAGTAAAATGGTATAGATTTTGTTGAGTAGGCCTGGCTTGTGATTTGGCCTGTAGGGGAGAAAACTATCATTCTCTTTGTTAATATCAAGATATCAGAAATATCAAGAATGAGGGACATTGCTCCTTTTTGTTTGTTTGTTTTATTCTTTTTTAAGGTGGTGCTTAAAAAATTAAGTTCTGGGGTCATAGGAGCCTATGGAGGTACCTAAGCATTCACAGTGTATGTGAGGGGGCAGATGTGGGAATGGAGTTGAGAGCCAGCTGGCAACGACTGAATGGGTGGGCTTGTTCCTCTTCATCAGAACAGCTCTGTTTTGTCTGTTTTCTACATCATGATTCTGGGTAAGACTTTACATAGAAAAGGAAAGTGGTGACACATTCAAATGGTAGCAACTTTGGCAGCAAAAGAGAAGAAATGAACCAAATGCTGACATTAATTGACAAAAGCTAATGAAGACAGAGAGGCCTGGCACGCTGCAGTCCATGGGGTCGCAAAAAGTCGGACACGACTGAGCGACTGAACTGAACTGAATTGAATGAAGACAGAACTAATGCAATTAATCAGAGCAAAAATGAACACTACTTGATCAACATCTGGAATCCAAGCTGGCGAAAGATAATTGATCAACAGTAAGCCACTTCAAGGAGATCCAACCAGTCCATCCTAAAGGAAATGAGTCCTGAATATTCATTGGAAGGACTGATGCTGAAACTGAAACTCCAATACTTTGGCCACCTGATGTGAAGAACTGACTCATTTGAAAAGACCCTGATGCTGGGAAAGATTGAAGGTGGGAGGAAAAGGGGACAATAGAGGATGAGATGGTTGGATGGCATCACCAACTAAATGGACATGAGTTTGAGTAAACTCTGGGAGTTGATGGTGGACAGGGAGGCCTGGAGTGCTGCAGTCCATGGGGTCACAAAAAGTCGGACACGACTGAGTGACTGAACTGAACTGAAGCCACGGTTGTATGTGTTTAATGGCTAAAGCCTGAGACGGACTTCCTCCTCCTCCCGGGTCCCGTCTAAGACTAAGGACACTGAACTTTTGAAAGGCAAGACTCAGCTGACCCTGCTACACTGTGTGGAGGACAATATTAGTGTTTTCCAACCTCTCCCTGTATTTGCAGAAGACCATGTAGCTAGTTTTGGTCAATGAAATGTGAATGGAAGGGATATATATTATTCAGCACTGAGGTGGGAAAAGCTGATGCCTAATTCTTTGGACTTACTCTTCCTTGCCGCGGTGATCAAGAAAGCCAAAAGCTTCAGATGGATGTACCAACAAGATGATGGTCCTCCAGCACGCTGAGCCCAAATGGCTGTGCAGGGCAGAGGACCCTGCCTACGGACAGTGCACCATGAGTGAGGAACCAAGCTTTGGGTTCTTTAGCTACTGATACAGTAGTTAGAGCAGCGTAACTGAATATCCACTAGGAGAAAGTGGGGAGGCTCCAGGAAGGATTTTCAAGGTGGGAAATTCCCAGGGGCTGCCTGCAAGAGAGCAAAGCTAGAAGTGCCAAGTGAAGCGGTGGCAAGGTGAAGCCTGTGGGGAGTAAATAACAGCTAGCTGAGGAAGTGGTGTGGAAAAAAGTGGGAAAAACATGTACTTTAGAGTCAAATTGACCCACCGAGGGTTTAAATTTAGGTTTTACTTTTTATTTTTGAGCAGGTTGCCAATCTCTCTTTTAAAATTTATAAAGCATAGTACTTACATTACATGACTGCTGAAAAGATTAAATTATACACACATACACACAAATCCATTTAGCACAATATCTAACAGTTGGTAAGTAATCAATAAACCTAGACTCCCCTTCTTTCTGGCCACTTCCCTCTAAGACCATTTCTGAGCTTGGCGGCTGTTGACTTTTGATCTCACGGACTCTACAAGTGGGAATCCTTCAAGTTCTGCATCCCACAGATCCCTGCTGGAGCTTTGAAACGGGAAGGGAATGCTGCCAAATTCTTGTCTTAATTGCTTTATTTGTAGTGTCCTTGGACTCTGAAGAGGGACTCTTAGCATAGTAACTGAATCTAAAGTCTGGGCAAGGGAGCGGCTGTGAGAAAGAAGTCTGGTGGCCAGCTTTCTCCTTACTGACATTTCAGCTCCCTTCTGCCCAGTATGGGTAAAATTCCCCTCTTCCTGCCTTAACTGGTCATTTAGAGCAGCCTCTGGGCTTCCCTGGTAGCCCAGCTGGTAAAGAATCCGCCTGCAATGCAGGAGACCTGGGTTCGATCCCTGGGTTGGGAAGATCCCCTGGGGAAGGGAAAGGTTCCCCACTCAGTGTTCTGGCCTGGAGAATTCCACGGTCCATGGGGTTGCAAAGAGTCCACCGCAACTGAACAACTTTCACTTTCTTTCCAACCTGTTTGGTGCCTTCACTTCCTTCCATCCTGACCATCAAGAAATCTTTTCAAAGAAACTGAGCTTATTAGAAACTGAAGGGAAATAGCAAATCCCAAAATACAAATATGAAAACAAAGAAATGCAGGCGTTTACTGGACCAGTTGCTCTCATCTGAGCAAACTGGGATCATTCCCTGACACCCAGAGGCCTGGGAGCTATAGCTGTACACTGACATCCTGGGAAACAGGCAGATATTACCCAATCCCAGAGTTGGTTTATATTGTTGAATTTTAGTGAAAACACCTCCCTTGGTCCCACTCTGGTTGGGCTCGGGGATGGGGTGTTAGTTTTATATTACAAAATAACCTTGACTGGAGAGGCTTTGCAGAAGAAAAAATTGTATTTTTTAAAAGGAGGCATAAGATTGAGGGGAAAGAAGTTGAGAAATACTCTTCGAGTAACTTGGAACCCCAGGGTCTCAAAGGCGAGGCAGCAGAGAAGGAAGTGAGAGGAGAAAGCCTGCGTGTACTGAGAAAAAGATCTCAGAGAGGCCAGGGCAGCATTCGATGAGTAGGAACATTTGTGCCTTCTTGGCCTCTTACCCCATTTACCCTCAACTGTTTAAAGGTGGGCTTCTTAAGACATTTCATCCAGTCTTAATGTTCCAAGGGGAGCACAGAAATGGTCATTTGATTTGAAAAAGTAGGGAGAACTTTTATTAAGTTATTTTTAAAGAACCTTAATAAGTTCTTTATTAAGATTTGTTTTACTGGCTGGGTTGACTCTTCGTTCCTGCATGAGCTCCAGGAACTCATTTTCTCCACTTGCAGCAAGTGGGAGCTACTCTCTAGCTGCAGTGTACAGACTTCCTTTGCTGCAGAGCAAGGCCGGGGCTCTAGGGCGCAATGGCTTCAGTAGCCGTGGTGCCTGGGCTCGGTAGTTGCAGCTCTTGGGCTCCAGAGCACAGGCTCAGTAGCTGGGGCCCACAGTTTCTGCTGCTCTGAGGCACATGGAAGATCTTCTGAGATAAAGGCTTGCACCCATGTCTCCTGCACTGGCAGACAGATGCTTCACCACGGAGCCCAGGGAGAAAGTTGTAATGTGGGTGGAGCATCTCCGCGGGGGTCCGAGGGCCCCTTGTATCGGTGGGGCAGTCCTGCGCCTCTGTTTCCCTCTTCTTCCTCTTCCGCGTCTCCAGCCCAACCTCTCTGCAACGGAAACCCTGAACAAGCCAACATTTTGCAGAGCAGTTCTGGGTTCCTGCTTCGCTCTGAGGCGGGCCCGGAGCTCTCGGCGCATTTGCGGAGGTGACATGATGGACATGCCTTGAGTCCAATGGGGGCTTTGAGCTGGTTCAGGCGGGGGAGGGGGGATAGAGGGGAGCTCGGCTCCACCCAAGTGCCCTCAAAGAGTGCCAGCCCTCTCCTTACGCCCCCAAACCTCTGCTGCCCCAAAGGCTAAACCATGGGGGAATCCCCCCAGATCTCCAGACAAGTGCAGGGAAAATAATTTGCATCCCTAAAGGGGTGCTTCTCCCCGCTGGTTCCCCCTGCACCGTACACCTTATTGTGAGTCCCTGTCTTGGGATGGCATCACCGACTCGATGGACATGAGTTTGGGAAAACTCCGGGAGTTGGTGATGGACAGGGAAGCCTGGCTTTCTGTGGTTCCCGGGGTCGCAGAGTCGGACTCTACCGAGCGACTGAACTGAACTGTGCTGGGAACATCGGGGTCTGCTGTCCCGCCGGGCTCCCCCTGCCCCAGCTGCCCACCCCCTCGGCGGGGCTCGCCTGCGCCTGCAGGGCTCGGCCCAGCGCCCCGCGCGCCCGTGCTTGCCGCTCCGGCTTCCCTTTCGCTTTCACTTTTGGTCCCGGTCCCGGGGCGGCCAAGGCAGGCGACAGCGGCGTGCTCCCCGAGTCCCAGCTGCAGAGTGAGAGAGACCCCAGTACGCCCCGCTGCGGGGGAGGCTGAGCGGGGGAAGAGCGAGGCCATGGCATCCTTTCTGTGCCGAGCGGCGTGGCGGTCCGGGGACCCGGGGAGGAAGGGAATCAGGGGCTGCGGAGCGGGGCCCGGGGTGGCGGGGTGGGGGTCGTGAGGCTGGGATCGCGTCCGCGGGGAGGGTGGCGGGGTTGGCGCAGGCTCAGCAGTGTCCTTGCCGCTTTCTGCACCGGGCGCTGGCCAGTGGCGCAGAGCCCCCCTGAGCCCCGCCACTTCCCGGCAGGCAGGCCGGAGCCGTCCTCTGCGCTTCTCCCTGAGGCTGGGCTCCTGCCAGCCTCGCCCGCTGGGATCCAGAGGAGGCCCAAGTGAGGTGGTGGGTGGATGCCGGGGAGAGGGGTTGGGGTTTGGCCAAAGAGGGCACCTGGCCGATAGTATTTGGAGAAAGAAACCTGAGTTCGGTGAGTTGCAGGCGCAGGGATGTCGTCGCAAGGACAGTTAAGCGTCCTCAAGATCAATTCAAGTCTTCTGCACTTCTTGCCAATAGTTGTCTGGCCTCCCTTCGCTGTGGCTCAGCCGGGGGAAGTTTATTGAGTTTAAAGGCTCTCCTGTCGGAGCAAGTTAAAATTCCCTCTCGGTGTCTTACTAGACTGGTGGGCCAGCAAGTTAATTTCGGGAGGAAGGAGAAAGTGCTGACACTTCCTTACCTTTTTCATGGAGGATCTTTGTGAGGCCAGGTTCAGAAAGAAGTGCTCTGGTTTCTACTAAATCCCCCAAGTATTTGTTCTCCACTCAGGATGGGGTAAACGACTTAAAAAAAAAAAAAAGACTGAAAATTTAGCCAGCTTGTCTCCTTTTGCACGGAGTTTTAGTGGTACTGATAGGCAGCACATTTTCAGGTAAAGTTCTCATACGTTAAAAAATTGAATCAACATTTAAAAATTATTTACTAGCAGTAACTAGGTGTCATCAATGCTTGTTAATTTCATTGCTCAGAGCCTTTGGAAGAAGGCCTGTTACCTCTTGATGATGGATTTGACATTCCATGGTGTCCTAAAAAGGGAAGGAGGAGACAGCCCAGGACCAGTTGCCCTGACTTCCTGTGTGAGTGGGAGACGTCCGAATCACCAAAGGCAGTTAGTATCTTGAACTCTTTCTGGCTGTGAAAGAAAGTTAGGAACTCTGTTACTGAGGCACTTTAATCCATACCATTGATTGTCAAAGAACATTAGTAAGATCAGATGTCAAAGGAAGATACTTTTTAAAACTGTAAAGGAGTACAGCTAAGAACAGGAAATTCCTTTAAAGCCCTTATCTCTCAGTCTGTGTATATTTAACTGCCTTTTTGATATTTTCCATTGGACATCTCATAGACGTCACAAATTAAACATATTAAAAACTGAAGCCTTGGTTCCCTCTCTTCCCTTTTAAATCTCTTCCACCTCTGGCCTTCTCCATTTCGATAAAGGACACCCAGATGTTCTTTCTATAAACCTGACAGCCATCCTGATACATCCTGTCCTTTCCCTCATGTCTAATCCACCCTAAATATAGATGTTGAGTCGGTCCCTCTCACTGACTCCCTCCCACCCCTTTCTATTGACACTATCCCAGTAAGAACCACTATCTTACTCTCTCGACTACTTTCTAACTGGTCTCTTGGCCTTCACTCTTGCTTCTTCCCAGTTCTCTCTCTAACCAGCAACCGAGTGATTTTCTTAGGGTGTGAACTGGATCCTAAGATCTCCTAGCGAAAAACCCAGTGGTTTCTCTTGCCCTTAGGACAGAGTCTGAAAATCCTTAAATGCCTAGAAAGCTGGGTGGTGGTCTTTCTCCTGCCCACCTCTCCAGGCACATCTTTCTACCATATTCTGGGCTTCAGGTTGACTGATCTTATGAATAACTAACACTCTCCACTGCCCCCTGAGCTTGCAAATATGTGTGCTGTTCCCTTTGTCTATGTGTGTATCTATTTGTGTAACTTTTTTAAAAGTCCACCCCACCCCCACTATATGCTCTTTGAGGTCAGGGACCTGTGCTGTCTCGCCTTGCCTGACAAAGTCCTTGCACGCAATAGGACCCCAGGAAATATCTGTGGAGTGAGTGATTGAAAATATTTTACCTTTCTTATTTTCACTATAATCCTGTGAGGGAGGTGTTATCTCATTTTATCCATGAAGAAAATGAAACTGAAATTAAATAGCATATCCAAGGTCAGAGTAAGTAGCAGAGCAAGAACTCAAAGCCAGATTTTCTCTTCTGACTATTAACCTAATATATATATATATGTAGTTAACATATGCATATGTATAATTATATATGTGTATATATAGAGTTAATATGGCAATACTTATATACATACATATGAATTGCAACGTTTATGCTGTCTGTATCTCATGTCCCATTTTAGTTTCCTGAAACTGCATCCTCCCAAAGACCCAGCCATGATCTCTTTGGCCCCCTTCTCTCCTAGACCCAAAGCTAACAAGGCCTTTGCTGCCCACCCCATCAGCAGTCCGGGGGCCTTGCTGTCAGCTCAGATGGTGGTGGTGGTGGTTTAATCACAAAGTTGAGTCTGCATCTTTTGTGACCCCACAAACTGTAGCCTGTCAGGCTCCTCTGTCTGTGGGATTCTCCAGGCAAGAATCTTGGAGTGGGTTGCCGCTTCCTTCTCTAGATGATCTTCCTGACCCAGGGATCAATCCTGGGTCTGCTTTTGAAGTTCTACCAAAGTCAGAAGCCTATTAAAAGCTGCTGTCAGCTCAGAACTGGTTGGGATTTTTAGATCTCCTCCTGCACTGTTGGAGAACCCTCAGGGGCTCCCAGAGTCCCCACGTGCCTGAACCTGGCAGCTTTGTTGTGCTCTCTGCCATCTTGGGGAAGGGGCCACATCCACTGAGCTGCTGCCATCAGCTTCCAAATGGAAGCAGCACATGAGTTCCCTTTACCTCTGCGCCCCCCCCCCCCCAACTTCAAGGGAGAGCCATCATTCTTCCCCTGCCCTAGGATTCTGCCTGAGGACGTGGGGCAGGAATGCTCTACCATCTTAGTGTTCAAGTTTTATTCTCCGCTTCCAAACTGCTCCAATACTCCATGGCTGGCAGCATCCTTTGCTTGATCCCCAGACAACAGAAAACAGCAAACAAATGAAAAAGCCAAGAAACACAAACATGAAAAGAACCTGTTCTTCTTGTTCACATTTCTTTCCTGGCTCATCTGGGTGGTGCCTTTTGAATCGGGATTACGGTGCCTCCATGGTTGACTCTGTACAGTATTGGCATTCTTTCTGTTTAGTCTGCTGGTCTGCTCCGTGGGGGAAGCAGGAGGTAAGCATGAGTAGCTGTGTGTTTGGGAAGGAATCAGGATGGGGAGTGAGGGGTGGGAATATCACATCGGTTATGCCCTTGAAGTAGTGTCCTCCACATAAGGATCCAGGGATAAGACTATTGTTTGGCAAGGATTATCTAGGAGGTTCCTCAATCTGACTCTTCAATAGAATTTCTGGGAAGTTTGAAAAAATTATGATGTTGTGACCTAGGTATTTTTGAACTGTGGTGTTGGAAAAGACCCTTGAGAGTCCCTTGGACTGAAGGAGGTCAAACCTGTCTATCCTAAAGGAAATCAGTCCTGAATATTCATTGAAAGGACTGATGCTGAAGCTGAAACTTCAATACTTTGGCCACCTGATGCAAAGAACTGACTCATTTGAAAAGACCCTGATGCTGTGAAAGATTGAAGGCGGGAGGTGAAGGGGACGACAGAGGATGAGATGGTTGGATGGCATCACCGACCCAATGGACATGAGTTTGAATAAGCTCCAGGAGTTGGTGATGGACAGGGAAGCCTAGTGTGCTATAGTCCATGGGGTCACAAAGAGTCAGACACGACTGAGCGACTGAACTGAACTGACCTTGGGATCTAGGCTTGTCATTATTTTAAGAGCTTCTAGGACAAGGCAATGGCAACCCACTTCAGTACTCTTGCCTGGAGAATCCTATGGATGGAGGAGCCTGGTAGGTTACAGTCCATGGGGTCGCTAAGAGTTGGACACGACTGAGCGACTTCACTCTGACTTTTCACTTTCATGCCTTGGAGAAGGAAATGGCAACCCACTCCAATGTTCTTGCCTGGAGAATCCCAGGGACAGAGGAGTCTGTTGGGCTGCCGTCTATGGGGTCACACAGAGTCGGACACGACTGACGTGACTTAGCAGCAGCAGCAGGACATTTGAAGAGCTGCCTATGACATTAACAAGCAGCTGAAGATGGGAACCACTGACATAGAGGAGACATCCAGTGTACCACCATCGTTTCAGTAACCTGAGTTCGCCTGACCAGGGCTTCTCCTGGCAAACTGCTGTCAGCCAACCTTGTCTAAGAGAGAGACGTCTGCTTGGTTCTCTGGACATGATTTGCCAACTCCCTTAAAAGTCTCATTGCTTTTATGTCCCTTGGACTTGAAAGTGCAAAATATGCTCTGTAGCATGACTCCAGGCGTGCTTTGAGTATAATCTTGTAGTCACTCACCTCTTTGTCTAGTGCGTAAGCATGCTCTAGCAAGTTCTCCTGGGGTTATCTTCTGTCCACATCAATTGCCCAGACAGCCCTTTCCTTTCCCCTGTGGTGCTCTGCTTTTGCTCCTCCTGCAGTGCCTCTGACCCCCTTCCTTCACTTCCAAATCCCACCTGTCCTTCCAGCACCCTTGGTGCTGCTCTTGCTTGGTGACATCTCAGCATCACTCTGCAGCCAGAGTCAAGCTGTCCCTTTCGAAATGTTCCATTCTCCCTCAGCACTCTCTTTTATTATTATTCTTGAAGCACTCCATACTTTCTCTGTTGTGTTTTATTCTTTGGTAGAAAATTTTTCTGCCCTTTCAGATTTTGAAGTTCCTGATTATGGGATTTGTGTCTTGTGTATTCTTATATAGCACACAGTACTTGGCACACGGCCTTATAGATGCAAACGTGCATCACTTATTTGTTGGATAGGTGGTAAGGCAGAATCCAGGAGATTGATTGTAACAAACTCTCATGAAAGTCACTCTAAACTCTTTAAGTCGTTCCTGGCTAAATAGATATTAAATCAGCTTGTGGCAGGATAGTTGGACAAAAAGACACCAGTATTATTAAGGTTTCAGTTCAGTTCAGTCAGTCAGTCGTGTGGGACTCTTGGTGACCCCATGGACTGCAGCATGCCAGGCCTCTCTGTCCATCATCAACTCTCAGAGTTGATGACCAAACTCATGACCAAAAGTCAGTGATGCCATCCAACCATGTTATCTTCTGTCGTTCCTTTCTCCTCCTGCCTTCAATCTTTCCCAGCATCAGGGTCTTTTCTAGTGAGTCAGTTCTTTGCATCAGGTGACCAACAAAGTTTTGGGGTTTCAGCTTCAGCATCAGTCCTTCCAATGAATATTCAGGACTAATTTCCTTTAGGATGGACTGGTTGGAGCTCCTTGCTGTCCAAAAGACTTAAAGAGTCTTCTCCAACACCACATTTCAAAGGCATCAATTCTTTGGTGCTCAGCTTTCTCTATAGTCCAAATCTCACATTCATACCTGACTACTGGAAAAACCATAGCTTTGACTAGACGGACCTTTGTTGGTAAAGTAATGTCTCTACTTTTTAATATGCTAAGTTGGTCATAACTTTTCTTCCAACGAGCAAGTGTCTTTTAATTTCATGGTTGTAGTCACCATCTGCAGTGATTTTGGAGCCCAAAAAATAAAGTCTGACACTGTTTCCATTGTTTCCCCATCTATTTGCCATGAAGTGATGGGACTGGATGCCATGATCTTAGTTTTCTGAATGTTGACAAGTTTTAAGCCAACTTTTTCACTCTCCTCTTTTACTTTCATCAAGAGGCTCTGTAGTTCTTCTTTGCTTTCTGCCATAAGGGTGGTGTCATCTTCATATCTGAGGTTATTGATGTTTCTCCCAGCAGTCTTGATTCCAGCTTATGCTTCATCCAGCCAAGCGTTTTTCTTCATGTACTCTGCATATAAGTTAAATAAGCAGGGTGACAATATACAGCCTTGATGTATTCCTTTCCCAATTTGGAACCAGTTCATTGTTCCATGTTCAGGTATAACTGTTGCTTCTTGACCTGCATACAGATTTCTCAGGATGCACGTATGGTGGTCTAGTATTCCCATCTCTTGAAGAATTTTCCACAGTCTGTTGTGATCCACACAGTTAAAGGCTTTGGCAGAGTCAATAAAGCAGAAGTAGATGTTTTTCTGGAACTCTCTTGCTTTTTCAATGATCCATTGGATGTTGGCAATTTGATCTCTGGTTCCTCTGCCTTTTCTAAATCCAGCTTGAACATCTGGAAGTTCATAGTTCACATACTGTTGAAGCCTAGCTTGGAGAATTTTGAGCATTACTTCGCTAGTGTGTGGGATGAGTGCAGTTGTGTGGTAGTTTGAATATTCTTTGGCATTGCCTTTCTTTGGGATTGGAATGAAAACTGGTCTTTTCCAGTCCTGTGGCCACTGCTGAGTTTTCCAAATTTGCTGGCATATTGAGTGCAGCACTTGCACAGCATCATCTTTTAGGTTTTAAAATAGCTCAACTGGAATTCCATCACCTCCACTAGCTTTTGTTCATAGTGATGCTTCTTAAGGCCCACTTGACTTCACATTCCCAGTCTTGTTTTTGCTGACTGTATAGAGTTTCTCCATCCATTAACATAAAATTGGATTAAAGATTTACTGAGCATGGCCCCACCCATAAGAACAAGACTCAATTTCCCCTCAGTCAGTCTCTCCCATCAGGAAGCTTCCATAAGCCTCTATCCTTCTCCAACAGAGGGCAGACAGACTGAAAACCACAGTCACAGAAAACTAACGAAACTGATCACACGGACCACAGCCTTGTCTAACTCAGTGAAACTATGAGCCATGCCGTGTGGGGCCACCCGAGACGGACGGGTCATGGTGGGGAGTTCTGACAAAACGTGGTCCACTGGAGAAGGGAATGGCCAACCACTTCAGTATTCTTGCCTTGAGAACCCATGAACAGTATGAAAAGGCAAAACGATAGGACACTGAAAGATGAACTCCCTAGGTTGGTAGGTGCCTAATATGCTACTGGAGACTGGTAGAGAAATAACTCCAGAAAGATTGAAGAGAAGGAGTCAAAGAAAAACATCACCCAGTTGTGGATGTGACTGGTGTTGGAAGTAAAGTCCAATGCTTTAAAGAGCAATATTGCATAGGAACTTGGAACGTTAGGTCCATGAATCAAGACAAATTGGAAGTGGTCAAACAGGAGATGGCAGGAGTGAACACTGACATTTTAGGAATCAGCAAACTGAAACTGAAACTGGAATGGGTGAATTTAACTCAGATGACCATTATATCTACTACTGTGGGCAGGAATCCCTTAGAAGAAATGGAGTAGCCCTCATAGTCAACAAAAGAGTCTGAAATGCAGCACTTGGATGCAATCTTAAAAATGACAGAATGATCTCTGTTCATTTCCAAGGCAAACCATTCCATATCACAGTAATCCAAGTCTATGCCCCGACCAGTAATGCTGAAGAAGCTGAAGTTGAACACTTCTACGAAGACCTACAAGACCTTCTAGAACCAACACCCAAAAATGATGTCCTTTTCATTATAGGGGACTGGAATGCAAAAGTAGGAAGTCAAGCGATACCTGGAGTAACAGGCAAATTTGGCCTTAGTACCAAACAAAGCAGGTCAAAGGATAACAGAGTTTTGCCAAGAAAACGCACTGGTCATAACAAACACCCTCTTTCAACAATACAGGAGATGACTCTACACATGGACATCACCAGATGATCAATAGTGAAATCAGATTGAATATATTATTAAAGCTTACTGTTGCAAATACTTGCCTTCCCCCTCCCCCTGGCTACTGAGCGTATATTTCCTTCCTTTACTTCCTGTGTTTTAAGAACTCTGCTTTGTAAGCTTAGTGGGAAGCAAGGCCTTTCTCCCACTGAGAGAGTAAGGCCAGATTGCTGCTTCGTGTCCTCCCTGCCTGGTGTGGACACCTCACTTTTGCTGAAACAACAAGTTGCAGGGTAGTACAGACCTCCTCCTCTGATGACGGCACGGATGTCAGCGTCTGACCTCTCCGCACTGGTGTGGCTTCCTCTAAGGTCTAGTGTGGGCGGGGAGTGGTCATCAATCACGTATTTGTCTAATACAGTTCTAGTGGCCCATCTTTGCTTGTTTTATGAGCCTGGTTTCCCAAATGACCTGTCAGTTCTGTGATCCATGTAAGGATCTTCAGCCAGAGCTTGTCCTTGCTTTCAATGGAGGACCCTGACTGATAGAGTTAATTTAAACTTTGAATGCCAAATGATGCTTTTTAGTAGATGTTAATAATTGTTGCTAATGATAAACTTCTTTCTTCCTATGACCCATTAACATAGGAAAGATAATTTTACTTTCAGGGAAAGACCTAGTATTTTTTTAACTTTGTATCTATATCTGTTAATTCTGGGTGGATGCATTCTGAAATCATACTTTCTCGATAATATTTTAGTTTTTTTTTTTTTCTTTTGTACATTTGTGCCTCTAGCCACTTCAAGCAAGATGATATCCCCGTCCATCAAACGGCCACTTGCAACCAGACCCTTACTGCTTTCGTCACTGTTGATTCTCTTAACGGTGGCAACTCCATCCTCATGTCAGAGCAGGGAACCGACATCTCCAAAAGCTAGCAATGGGGCACCGTTTCCTTGGAATAAAATGCGACTTCCAGAGCACATCATCCCAGCTCATTACAATCTCATGATTCATGCCAACCTCACCACTCTGACTTTCGGGGGAACCACACAGATAGAAATCACAGCCAGCAAGCCCACCAGAACCATCATCCTGCACAGTCACCGCCTGCAAATATCCAGGGCCGCCTTGAGGAAGGGAGGTGGCGAGAGGCAGGCCGAAGAGCCGCTTAGAGTCCTGGAAAACCCACCTCAGGAGCAAATTGCGCTTCTGGCTTCCGAGCCGCTGGTCGTCGGCCTTCCGTACACCATTGTCATCCACTACGCTGGCAATCTTTCTGAGAGTTTCCATGGATTTTATAAAAGTACCTACAGAACCAAGGAAGGAGAAGTGAGGTAATTTTTGTCTTTATTTTTTTTTTAAGATTCAAGTGCTACCCACACTAAATTAATTATTTCAGGTGGCTTGTCCTTTAAAACTCCCTTGATGGTTGAATTCTTTCTTTGGTTTTGTTTTGCATGTCTTTGCATATTTAAAAATGGCTTATAGTCTTTTCCTTTTTTTTTTCTAAATCTTATTTTTCATCCTGTTTGAACCAATTTTCTTTCCTCCAGCTCTATCAGAGTAAATACCTATTTGTTTATTTAATTAGACTTCTGGGATAGAATAAATGTTTTAAATTCTCTTGGCCTAGGTACCAGTTTCCAAGGGCTGCTTTAACTAAGGACATAAACTGTGTGACTTAAAACAGTAGAAATTTACTGTTTCATAGTCCTGGAGGCTAGAAGTCCAAGATCAAGGTGTCAGGAGACCTGAGCTCTCTAGGTCCCTGAAGAGCCCCATTCTTTGCTTCTGCGTGGCTTGTGGTGCCATCAGTCTTTGACGTTCTTTGACGTGCAGCTACATCAGTCCGGTCTCTGCCTGCCTGTCACATGACCATTCTCCAGGTTTCCCTCTTGTTTTAAGGACACCAGTTATACTGAACTAGGGCTTGACCTGATGGCCTTATCTGAACTTGACTACATCTGTAAAGACCCTATTTCTAAATAAAGTTTCACTGATATTAGGTAATAAGACTTCAAAATATCTTTTGGGAAGACTCAAATCAACCTGTAACGGCCTATTAGAGAAAATATTTTTGTCTCAGTTGAAACCTTTTTAGGGATCCTCTCCTGCCTTGTTTTAGTTCTGTTTTTAAAAACACAATGTATTTTCGGAGATTTTATGCTAAATTTTAAAATCAAATTTTGTTAGTAGCTTGTACTTACTTTTCTGATTCCATATTATTTTTTGAGGTCAAAAAAAGTCAAATACTACAGAAAAGAATTTTTGAAAAGATAAAATGTATCCCTATTATCTAGAGATAACTACTGCTTCTGTTTTAGGGGAACATCCTTTAGACTTTTTTCTGGATATACATCATTTTATGTAAATGGAACTATGTTGTATTTTATGTTTCACAAGGGAGCTTTTTTATTAAAAATATATGTTGACATGTATTTTACATGATGACTGTCACTTTACTTCATTTTAACAACTTTATTAAAATGCATGTTTCTGTGTTGATTTATTTAACTAATCCCTCTATGGATGGAAATTAGGTTGTTTCCAACTTTTTAGAATCAACAGTACTTGGACAGCATCTTTGTAAGTCATTTCTTTAGAATAAATGCCTAGAAGTAAAATTGCTAAGTCAGAGGGTCAACAAACTTTTGGTATGCCTTCCATATTTCTCACTAATACTATGTAGTGGCAATCCTTTTAGAGCCAAAAAACCAACAGATTTTCCCCTTTAATTTGTTACACTGATTATTAATGAAGCTGTGAAGCTTTTGATGTGTTTGTTAACTATTTGTAGGTTCTTCTTTTGAGAGTTGCCTGTTTATGACCTCTGCGTGCTATTCTGCTTGGTTGCTGGGTGAATTCTTACTTATTTTTAAGAGCTCATTATTTGTTCAGGTTATATTAACACTTTGCTAAATACCTTTTGATCAGTTTTCCCTGTTCTTTCTACTTGTCTTTTAGTTTACGGTAGCTTTTGTCATATAGCACGCTTTTGGTAGTGAGCTTCATCAGGGTTATGATAACTTTAGGAGTTAAGACCTGATCACACACCTCACTTACAGTCCCTGGTACTGCACGCTGTATTTTTATTTCCCTGGCCGGAATTTTAGGGTACTTGCATCAACACAGTTTGAACCGACTGCAGCCAGAATGGCCTTTCCCTGCTTTGATGAACCTGCTTTCAAGGCGAGTTTTTTAATCAAGATCAGAAGGGAACCAAGACACCTTGCCATCTCCAATATGCCATTGGTGAGTCTGAATTGTGTATCTCTGATGGGAAGTCCATTCATTCCCTGTGGCTTGCATCTCCCCACTGACAGTTAACTTTCAGGCTACCTGTTTTGTTTGTTTTCTTGCCTGACAGATAGCTAAGTTTTCTTTTTCGCTTCCAACCTATGCTTTTGGTTCAAGCAGCAATTTATTTATGGTCAAAGGAAAAAAATATTGTCCCTAAAAACATGCAAAATTTAGGTAAGAGTGACACTGCAGGTCATCCATGTTGACAAGAGAGAAACCATATAGGAAATTCAGGTCAGGTTCAAGTGAGAGTGCCTTTCATAAAGCACTTACACTTTTCTCATATGCTGTTTTAAAAGGATTTTTTAAAGGAAATGCTCTGTCGAATAAGGTCATATTTCTATGATTTAGTTATTTCCTATACTTTCTGTATACTGTATTACTAATATTAGCTATACAATTTGTATTAAAAATAACTGGCATGAAGTTGGGCAGGTGAAAAATAAAAAAGTAATCTTTTAAGAAAATAATTGTTGTTAAGGAAGCTACCTCAAGTTGCCTTTAAAGAAGTCATTATTTTTCAGTTCCAGAGCAGATCTGGACAGTGCTCCCTCTGAGTTTTATTTTTTTATTCTACTTTTTTGTTTTCCATTATGGATTATTACAAGATATTGAATATAGTTACCTGTGCTATAAAATAGGACCTTGTTGCTTATCTATTCTAAATATAATAGTCTGCATCTGTTAGGCTGAAGCCCCTTTGATTTTTAAAAGTGGAAAGGAGAAGATGACCTTGCCAAATGAATAAAATTACTCAGTGAGGTCCATTACTCTATGATTCTGGTAACACTGGAAAAAAAGAAGCTGAGCTGTCAGTCTGCCACTGATACATACCAACTGCTGAAGCACATGCATCCTTTGTTCAGAGAAGTTCACCATGGATGAGACTCAGGCTGGAACAGGCTTCGCCCAGAGTCCGGAAGGGTATCGTACCTCATCCCCATGCTGGCCGGGGAGGCAGTATCTTCACATGACGGGACTCAGAGCCATGAACCAACCTCCAGTGTAGTATTTCCCAACCTTTAGAACTCCATATTGCTCATTAAATCCCTTAGTTCAGTTCAGTTCAGTCGCTCAGTCGTGTCCGACTCTCCGCGACCCCATGAATCACAGCACGCCAGGCCTCCCTGTCCATCACCAACTCCCGGAGTTCACTCAAACTCATGTCCACAGAGTCAGTGATGCCATCCAGCCATCTCATTCTCTGTCGTCCCTGTCTCCTCCCGCCCCCAACCTTTCCCAGCATCAGAGTCTTTTCCAGTGAGTCAACTCGTCGCATGAGGTGGCCAAAGTATTGGAGTTTCAGCTTTAGCATCAGTCCCTCCAATGAACATCCAGGATTGATCTCCTTTAGAATGGACTGGTTGGATCTCCTTGCAGTATAAGGGACTCTCAAGAGTCTTCTCCAACACCACAGTTCAAAAGCATCAATTCTTCGGCGATCAGCTTTCTTCACAGTCCAACTCTCACATCCATACATGACCACGGGAAAAACCATTGCCTTGACTAGACGGACCTTGGTTGGCAAAGTAATGTCTCTGCTTTTTAATATACTATCAAGGTTGGTCATAACTTTCCTTCCAAGGAGCAAGCGTCTTTTAATTTCATGGCTGCAATCAGCATCTGCAGTGATTTTGGAGCCCAAAAAAACAAAGTCTGACACTATTTCCACTGTTTTTCCATCTATTTCCCATGAAGTGATGGGACCAGATGCCATGATCTTTGTTTTCTGAATGTTGAGCTTCAAGCCAACCTTTTCACTCTCCTCTTTCACTTTCATCAAGAGGCCTTTGAGTTCCTCTTCACTTTCTGCCATAAGGGTGGTATCATCTGCATATCTGAGGTTATTGATATTTCTCCCGGCAATCTTGATTCCAGCTTGTGCTTCTTCCAGCCCAGCGTTCCTCATGATGTACTCTGCATATAAGTTAAATAAGCAAGGTGACAATATACAACCTTGACGTACTCCTTTTCCTATTTGGAACCAGTCTGTTGTTCCATGTCCAGTTCTGACTGTTGCTTCCTGACCTGCATACAGGTTTCTCAAGAGGCAGGTCAGGTGGTCTGGGATTCCCATCTCTTTCAGAATGTTCCACAGTTTATTGTGATCCACACAGTCAAAGGCTTTGGCATAGTCAATGAAGCAGAAATAGATGTTTTTCTGAAACTCTCTTGCTTTCTCCATGATCCAGCGGATGTTGGCAATTTGATCTCTGGTGCCTCTGCCTTTTCTAAAACCTGCTTGAACATCTGGGAGTTCACGGTTTACATACTGCTGAAGCCTGGCTTGGAGAATTTTGAGCATGACTTTACTAGCGTGTGAGATGAGTGCAATTGTGCGGTAGTTTGAGCATTCTTTGGCATTGCCTTTCTTTGGGATTGGAATGAAGACTGACCTCTTCCAGTCCTGTGGCCACTGCTGAGTTTTCCAAATCTGCTGGCATATTGAGTGCAGCACTTTCACAGCATCATCTTTCAAGACTTGAAATAGCTCCACTAGAATTCCATCACCTCCACTAGCTTTGTTCGTAGTGATGCTTTCTAAGGCCCACTTGACTTCACATTCCAAGATGTCTGGCTCTAGGTCGGTGATCACATTATCGTGACTATCTTGGTCGTGAAGATCTTTTTTGTACAGTTCTTCTGTGTATTCCTGCCACCTCTTCTTAATATCTTCTGCTTCTGTTAGGTCCATACCATTTCTGTCCTTTATCGCGCCCATCTTTGCATGAAATGTTCCCTTGGAATCTCTAATTTTCTTGAAGAGGTCTCTTGTTTTTCCTATTCTGTTGTTTTCCTCTATTTCTTTGCATTGATCACTGAGGAAGGCTTTCTTATCTCTCCTTGCTATTCTTTGGAACTCTGCATTCAGATGCTTATATCTTTCCTTTTCTCCTTTGCTTTTTGCCTCTCTTCTTTTTACAGCTATTTGTAAGGCCTCCTCAGACAGCCATTTCGCTCTTTTGCATTTCTTTTCCATGGGGATGGTCTTGGTCCCTGTCTCCTGTACAATGTCACGAACCTCCGTCCACAGTTCATCAGGCACTCTATCAATCAGATCTAGTCCCTTAAATCTATTTCTCACTTCCACTGTATAATCATAAGGGATTTGATTGAGGTCATATCTGAATGGTCTAGTGGTTTTCCCTACTTTCTTCAATTTAAGTCTGAACTTCGCAATAAGGAGTTCATGATCTGAGCCACAGTCAGCTCCTGGTCTTGTTTTCGCTAACTGTATACAGCTTCTCCATCTTTGGTTGCAAAGAATATAATCAATCTGATTTCGGTGTTGACCATCTGGTGATGTCCATGTGTAGAGTCTTCTCTTGTGTTGTTGGAAGAGGGTGTTTGCTATGACCAGTGCATTCTCTTGACAAAACTCTATTAGCCTTTGCCCTGCTTCATTCCGTGCTCCAAGGCCAAATTTGCCAGTTACTCCAGGTGTTTCTTGACTTCCTACTTTTGCATTCCAGTCCCCTAGAATGAAAAGGACATCTTTTTTGGGTGTTAGTTCTAAAAGGTCTTGTAGGTCTTCATAGAACCGATTAACTTCGGCTTCTTCAGCATTACTGGTTGGGGCATAGGCCTGGATTACTGTAATATTGAATGGTTTGCCTTGGAAACGAACAGAAATCATCCTGTCATTTTTAAGATTGCATCCAAGTACTGCATTTCGGACTCTTTTGTTGACCATGATGGCTATTCCATTTCTTCTAAGGGATTCCTGCCCACAGTAGTAGATATAATGGTCATCCGAGTTAAATTCACCCATTCCAGTCCATTTTAATTCACTGATTCCTAGAATGTCGACGTTCACTCTTGCCATCTCCTGTTTGACCACTTCCAATTTGCCTTGATTCATGGACCTAACATTCCAGGTTAAGAGATTCTGACATTCCGCACCAGAAGCCTGTATAAAAGGCAGACTTTTGTGAATTCTTACCAGCCAAGAACTTTTGTCTCTTTCCCCAACATACTTGTATATAGAAAGATAAGAAACAGTTATCCCATTTTCCTAATATAAATTTGAGATAGAGAAAATGCTTTTTCAAATTATAGTTCCCTCCCCAAATATTATGGTACTGCTGCTTGGGGTGGGAGTGACTTCTCTGATTAGAGAATTACAGCTTAAGAAGAATAAAGGAACAGGGCTGGTTTGGAAGTGAGGGACAGACTGACCCACTAAACAAGACTGGTAGAGATTTCATAGGCTTGCAGGAGGAAGGCCAAAGCCCAGAGGCTCCACAAAGATGCTGGAGTCCCAGTCCGTGAATGTCCAGGACCCCCTTGTTGAGGATCAGAAAATCTCTAATGTAATCTTGCTCTTGGACGGGCCATCCCTCCTCTTGGCAGAAATCTAACAGAGGCGCCTGAACTTAAACTGCAGACATGGGGTTGAGGGGAAGGACAGCGGGGTCTCAAAGGATCTTTTTGGAGGAGAAAAATATTCCTTTGGAACACCCAAGTGTTTGGGGCAGGAGTTAATCACATCTAAATTTGAATTCGTTTAATTAGCTTACTTCCCTAGTGGGACTTACCTGGTGGCTCAGACGGTAAAGTGTCTGTCTACAGTGCAGGAGACCTGGGTTCGATCCCTGGGTTGGGAAGATTCCCTGGAGAAGGAAATGGCAACCCACTCCAGTATTCTTGCCTGGAAAATCCCATGGATGGAGGAGCTTGGTGCACGTTACTGTCCTTGGGGTCACAAATAGTCTGCACGACTGAGCGACTTCACTTCACTTCCTACTAATGAGCACAACTTCAATAGCAGAAATTTTTGTCAGGGGTAAGCTGAAGACATTTTAAAAAGAAAGGTAATTTCCAGTCCTTCAAGAATAAACCTAGGATGGCTGTCAGAGTCAGGGTATGAATGCCCAAAGGCTGACCGGCAGGCAACCATAGCTTGTGGCTGGTGGGTATCACAAGGAAGGACACAGGCATAGAAACAGATGGAAATGGGATTACAGGGAAGATGCCTCGTCAGCGTCAGCGTGGATGTTCTCAGACTAGTTTCGACCGGTCTTTTCTCCAAGATCCCGCCCCCTGCTTTCTGTTGGCTGAGGTAGTACACTTTCTTCCTGGGAAGCCGACCTCTCAGCCTGTGCCTCTGTGGCTCCAACCCCGCTCTGCAAGGCTGCTCCCTGATTACACTGCAAAGCCTGACTTCAGTGAAGCAGATCAGAGTCTGGAGGAGACTTTGCAGGGTCAGGCATGGGTTTCTTTGAATTGTTTAAGAAAGCAGAAGCTCTTTTAGGATATCCATGGTAACACATGCACCCAGTTAGACACTGCATTTCCAGATTATTCTTGCACCTTGTATTATGTGGGCTCAGTTCAGTTCAGTCGCTCAGTCGTGTCCGACCCTTTGCGACCCCATGAATCACATCACGCCAGGCCTCTCTGTCCATCACCAACTCCCAGAGTTCACTCATGTCCATCGAGCCGGTGATGCCATCCAGCCATCTCATTTTCTGTCGTCCCCTTCTCCTCCCGCCCCCAATCCTTCCCAGCATCAGAGTCTTTTCCAATGAGTCAACTCGTCGCATGCTACACCATGGCAAAATCAGCAGTCTTGGTTTTGCTTTTTCCCAGCCACGTTACCAATCCTCATGAGCCAGTATGAGTCAGTTTGTAATCGTCTAGCTAGAGATTTAAGTGGTGATGGTTATATAACTGAATATAATTAAGAAAAAAAACCTGAATGGTATACTTTAAAACAGTGAATTTTATGGTATATGAATTATATCTCAATAAACACATGGAGAATGGTTTGGCTTTCCTATCTAAATTACTTAAGAAAGAGAGATGTTTTTTCAAAAATTTTTATTGATTTTGTTACAGTATTGCTCCCGTTTTATGTTTTGGTTCTTGGTTGTGAGACTTATGGGATCTTACCTTCCCAACCAGGGATTAAACTCACATTTCCTGTATTGGAAGGCAGAGTCCCAACCGCTGGTCCACCAGGGAAGTCTCTGAAAGAGATGATCTTAAATAACTATACAAATGTCATGTCATATACTTTCAGTATGTCTGGACTTAGGACTGTTTCTCTTCATAAAATGTTTTCAGTGTCTTGGGTAGTTGGATTATTTGATGATCTCAGTTATTCTGATTTTAGGTTAAATCTGTGACTGTGGCTGATGGACTCATAGAAGACCACTTTGACGTCACCGTGAAGATGAGCACCTACCTGGTGGCCTTCATTGTTTCGGATTTTAAGTCTGTCAGCAAGATGACCAAAAGCGGAGTCAAGGTGAACTTGTGATTGTCACATAGGGTGACCCGCTTGCCCTTGTCTGCCTGGGACAGTCCTGGTTTTATAACTGGAAGTCCCACATCCTAGAAACACCCCTCATTCTTGGACAAACCAGTTGATGGGCCATCCCATTGTCACAGATGCTCATGTTTACAGTGGGGTTCTAATAGCAGAAACACGTGGGGAGACATGGCCTGGCCTGGGTCATGGTGCTGGCTCCACCATTAACTGACTTTCTGCTACCTTTGGAGATGAACTTATAGTCTGTAAAATGTATAAGTTGGATTAGATTCTGCAGTGGTTTCTCAGATTGCTTCTTCTGTCTATAACTTTCTGCAGTTTGGAAGTGAATATCACTGACTATCTGAGCCAGGGATTTCTAGCCATGGGACGGAAGTAAGAGAAGACAGCTTGGAGTATTAAATGGCTCTGGGGAGAGCATTTGGGTCAGGGGATCCTGGAGTGTCAGGGGAAGAGGTCTTGTTTCAAGGGGTCCTTGCCACTGGGTGGGTCTCACTGTGTAGTGAACAACCTACACCACTGTATGCTGTGGCCCTGAATGCAAATACGATTTTCAAAGAGGAGGCAGGGACGTTTTATTTCAAATGACCTGATTTATTTGTGCTAGTTTTGACTGAGGCCTGGGATACTTACGTTTTCTCTTCTGAATTGCCTGGTCTCCTGCAGGGCCTGAATAAGGTCCTGAATAAAGGGTCTTCTTATCCTTGTGGAGATACCTCTGCTTACCTGGGGATTTAAAGCTAAGCCTTGAGACTTGGCTGTAGGAAGCAGTCTAAGTTCAGCAGTGAAATTAACAGCAAAAACATCCACTCACTGATTTGCCCACTTCAATGAATCCTTTTTGAATGCTTATATTTATGTGTCTTTCATACTGTGATATTGTAATTCATAATAAGAAATATGTATTTGGTCTTCATCCTTGATTAAGGTTCAGAGCTACTAAAACTCTTAGAATGTCCTATGTGTTGAGAACCATAAGTATTATCTCTTGTTAAGTTAATAAAAATTTCCTAGGTAACCTAACTAAGGCTGGTTGACTGGGAACCAACCATGTGATGGGAGAGTTGGGACTGGAGACAGTTTCATCACCAAAGGTCAATCATTTATGCCTGTGTTGTGAAAACTCCATAAAAACTCAAAGGGTGGCTCCCGTGAGCTTCTGGGTTGGTGACCCAGTGGAGGTGTAGGGAAAGTGGTTTGGTAGGAGAGGGCATGGTCGTTACACTCCCTGTTTCCATACCTCGTCCTAAGGCACCTCTCCCATGTGGCCGTTCGTTCCTGTTATGTTTGTTTGTCATGGATTGGGCATCTTGTAGAGTAAAATGTTACTCTTGAGTTCTGTGAGCTGCTTTAGCAAATTAAACTCAAGAAGGGGGTTGGGAACCTCCAGCCAATAGCTGCTAAGTCACAAGCACGGGTGATGACTTGCACTTTTGATTGGCACCTGAAATCGGGTTAGGGAGCAGGCTTGCAAGACTGAATCCTGTAGAGTGATGCTCTCGCGCCAGGAGTGTCAGCATGGAGCTGAGTTGTAGGATACCCAGCTGGTGTTGGGCTGTTGCTTGGAGACGTGAGGGAACTGTCCCCTCCCACATGTATCTACATCGGGATTGGGTCCCCAGACCCTCTTTGTGTGCCAATAATTTTAGTCATTTTCTTTCTTTAACACATGAAACTCACACTTTATATCATGTCTAGAAGTTGTCATATATGAAGTCTTGGTGTGGCTGGTTCTGTGATTTGTTGTTTCTACTGGCTCTGGTTCACAGTGTCTTGTTTCTTTATGCTGTGTACTGTGAATTGTGTCTGTGAGCTTTTCTTACCTGAGCTGAAGGTGAATTTTTCCAGAGAGAATTTGTATTTTGCTCCTGTTAAGTGACCCGGAGACTTTGCAGCCTTGAGAATCACTTTACGTTATTGGCTTCAGGTTTTCGGACCACCTCGGTTAAGTGTGAGTTCAGCTGTTAGACGGCATGAAGTTTAGCTTTTAGCCATAAATTCTCTGAGGAGATTCTCTCACTATTCCTCATACATCACCAGGGTTTGAATAAGGCACTTTTTCCCCCCTTGCAGTCTCCCGGAGGAATTTGGTGATTCTTTCTAGTTTAGACTTCTAGTAAGGGCTTTGTCCTTTGGGATCTAGCAGGGAACATCTCCTACCCACCTTGAGCAGGTTCTGAGTTTTGTCTCCTTCCCCTGTTCTCCAGTGCCATGAAGACCTCAGCTCAAGTCCATCTGTATTGGGCTAGTGTCCTCAGGGCAAAAGCTGGCTGCAGTGACCCTCTGCTGACTTCCCAGGGTCCTGCGGTCATTTCAGTTTGGGAAACTAAGTTGTCTTTACCTTTTCACTATCTCGGGGAAACAATTAGGAAGACATTTTTATATTTGTTACCCATCATCTGTTGTTTTCAGTAGGGGGATTGATCGAGAACAATCAGCATTAATATAAGAAACAGCAGCCTGCAATTGTCATCTTTAATCCTGGCAACCATATCCCACACTAGGAAGCTGTTAATGTCAGGCTTCTAGAAAAGCCACGATGGCATCTGGATAACGCCCTTGTGTCTTCCTCTTCAGGTTTCCGTATATGCTGTTCCAGACAAGATAAATCAGGCAGACTATGCACTGGATGCTGCGGTGACTCTTCTAGAATTTTATGAGGATTATTTCAGCATCCCATATCCGTTACCCAAACAAGGTATAGATCTTGTACAGATGTTACAAACTGGCATTTAACGACCCCAGCAGTAGATTATATTTTCCTAACTGGCATCTTCCCCATCAGCTCAGCAGCCTCTCAAGTCATTAAAACCCCAGCAGGTTTTTGAGGCATGTGGCATGGGGATACTTTTGCCTTCTGATTTTAAAGACAAACATGACTCTGTTAGTGGGCAGATAGCAAAGGACAGAGGCTGCATTTTTTTTTCTGTGATTGGCACGCATTTTGTAGGAACATACTCGATAAATTTTTTCAATGAATTCCTTGATAGAGCATAAGAAAATCTGCATTTTCTTCTTACACGAGCCGTTAAAACTATTATGTGTTTGAGTTTTTAGTGTGTGGGAGTCTTGGGCATCCCAGCTAGAGTGGATTATTGAGACAATTTTTAAGATTGTTCAGTCTCCAAACACCTTGTCAGAGAATTAGAAATGGAGTCAGGAGGTCTGAAAGCCAAGCGTGACTTTATCATGCAGCAGCAGAGTAACTCTGAGCCACTGAGCCCTTTCCTTGTGAAAGGTTCTTCAGTCCAGAAACCAAAATTCTGTATGGGTCACTTAGTTACTCTTTGATCCCTGCATCCATCCATTCTGAGAGTTACTGTGCTTGGGCCATGTGTAGGTTAAGATTGATAAGATGTTTTTTGTTTCCTTCCCAAGATCTTGCTGCGATTCCTGACTTTCAGTCTGGTGCAATGGAAAACTGGGGACTGACAACATACAGGGAATCTTCTCTGTTGTTTGATGCTGAAAAGTCTTCCGCCTCAAGTAAGCTCGGCATCACGATGATTGTATCTCATGAACTTGCCCACCAGGTATATGAGCTCAATCACACTTTTCAAAAAAGTATAAACTATGGTTTTATTGCTCTTCTGGGACATAGGTTATTCATATCGATGTGTGAGTTCTATGGATTCATTTTTATTTTGTCTTTTTCTCCCAGAGGAAAATTTATGTCTTTAAAACATTAGGTACCATGTTTTAAAATACATACTGAAAAGTTTTTCTTTTTACTTTGAAAAAAATATTAGCTTTATAAATATGTTAACATTCATATACTGACATTACACATATAGAATATGTTTCCTTCTGAATGTTTGACATTTATGGCCGCGTAGATAATCCAGTTGCCATAGAAATCTGTGGATAACCTGAGTCATATTTTCCTTTCAGTGGTTTGGGAACCTCGTCACTATGGAATGGTGGAATGATCTTTGGCTAAACGAAGGATTTGCCAAGTTTATGGAGTTTGTGTCAGTCAGTGTGACTCATCCAGAGCTGAAAGTTGTACGTTGTATTTACTTACATTTTTTTGTACATTTTAGGTTAATCTGTTGCTGGAAAATATTATATTTACCAATGCTTGATTATGGAATTTATAGAAAGATTGATAACCTCCCTGGGAGTTTAAATATGGGTCAGGTTTCCAAAATGCTAGTGTACTTTAAAGGTATCTCACAAAGACTTATTCCCACACTCAGTTGCTTATTTCCAAATCTATGCGTTATGAAGTTAGTACTAAATTGTCCTCCCTGAGTGTCAAAGAAACAGAAATAATGACAACTTGTCTGTTCTGTGTCACTTTCCCACCTTCAGGCTGCTCACTGAAGAAGTTTTAGGTACAGATTGATGTTGTTTCAATAGGATCCTACTTGCCAAATCAAAAGAGTTTTAAGATAATTGTACATTTGATTGTATGAGAACTTAGACTCATGGGTCATGAACTTAATGCTTTGGAATCTCTACATGATGATTTCAAAAGTCATATGTTTAACTTGTGAAAATCAAATCCAGTATAATTAAAAAGAAACATTATGTAAAAACAATCCTTTACCATATTTTAATTTTCATTTGTATATATTCATATTCCCATTTTCATCTTCCTATATACATAACTTATACGTGAAAAGGAAGTGAAAGTGAAGTCGCTCAGTCGCATCCGACTCTTTGCGACCCTGTGGACTGTAGCTTACCAGGCTCCTCCATCCACGGGATTTTCCAGGCAAGAATACTGGAGTGGGTTGATTACAGTATGCTGCTAAGTCACTTCAGTCGTGTCCCAACTCTGTGTGACCCCATAGACGGAAGCCCACCAGGCTCCCCCGTCCCTGGGATTCTCCAGGCAAGAACACTGGAGTGGGTTGCCATTTCCTTCTCCATGATTACATTATAGTGGATCATAATAAGTATTTTCCTGTTTCCATATAGTCTTTAATAATAAAAATGATTGTGTATGCTTATTGTTTTATTGTGTAATATGCCCTAATCAGATTATAGTTGGAATTTGTTCTCCACTGCTTTTTCTTTCATTACATGGTTAAAGCTAAATTTCTTTGCTTTAAAACCATTACAATATTGTTAAGTAATTAGCCTCCGATTAAAATAAATTAATTAATTTACAAAAAAATAGTATAGATAAAGACTGGAGATCCTGAAATCATTATATATTTTAGTTTCATATTTGGGTACTATTGGGCTGTAGGCATAATGTTTTTATTTTTAATAGGAATGTTATTTATTCTAAGGTGATAAGTATTTAAACAAATTTTTAATATTGACCTAAAATCAGTTTCCTGTCTGTTCCTTGGAAGATAATTCTATTTAATTTTGTAAATTCTATAAATATATGATAGGTCACATCAGAAATTTGGAGGGTAAACCTGTTATCCCACATACAGCCAGCCTCATTTCATGGTTTTGGTCTAAATGCAAATCATCGGTGATGTTGTCTTTTGATCTCGATAGGAAGATTATTTCTTTGGTAAGTGTTTCAATGCGATGGAGGTGGATGCCTTGACTTCCTCACACCCTGTGTCCACACCTGTGGAGAATCCTGCTCAGATTCGGGAGATGTTTGATGAAGTTTCTTATGACAAGGTAAAAATGTATTATAAGGATACAGTTTGCACACTAAACTTACTGGAGTGGAGAGGCTATAGCTAGGGCTGTGAGGTGACTTTCCCTTCATCATAAGGACCGACCTGGATTGAAGGCTTTCTCTTCTCACTCAGGCTGCCCAGAGTCAACTTTTTTAAGGCCTAACTTTAAGTATGGCTTAAAATCCTAAAGATTATAGTGTTGTCAGTTATTCATTTACTGTCGTAAGTGAATATTCGCAATCTACAGAAACTTTTTATTTATCCTTCAACAAATAGGTCTTGATTGAGCTTTAGCTTTGTATCAGGCAAAAATGCCTGCCCTTTTGTAGCTTTGGGTTCTTTCAGAAACAGTTATCATGCAAAATGTGTTTAATAAAAGAACTGGAAATTGTTGCCAATGCATAATAGTTGGGAGATTTTATATAAAAACCCATATTACTGGCTTCTCTTTGAAGGAGATAGAATTCTGGTCATACCAGGCTTCTATTTCCCTTAGCAATGTGGACTGGAGCTAAGCCATGGCTCCTTTATGAGATCAGGATTCTGCTTTTCAACTTTCCCTTCCATTCCAACCATTTCCATTATCTTCACCGAGGCAGAGAATGTGTCATTTATCATAAAGCTTGGCTGCTTTATGAGTAACAAAGAGAAAAGTATTTCATGTTTGCATGTTTCCATCAATAGTGCAGAGAAGATAAAAGCAGATGTGAGATAGACATATAAACAAAAACACAGATCAATGGAATAGAATAGAGACCAGAAATCAGCTCATGAATAAAGGTTAACTTACGAAAAAGGACCCAAGAATATACAATGGTAAATGGAGTCTCTTAAATAAATGATCATTTAGTTCTTCTGACACCATATACAAAGGAATAAAACTGCACCACTGTCTTATACGACTCACAAAAACTAACTTGAAATGGATTAAAGACTTAAATGTTAGGGTCAGAAACCATAAAACTCCTAAATGGAAAATAGAAAGAAAAAGCTTCTTGACATGGGTGTTTGCAGTGATTTTTGTTTTCTTCACATGTGACACCCAAAGCATAAGTGCATAACCAACAAAAGCAAAAATCAACAAGTGGAATTACATGAGATTAAAAGCCATGTGCAGAGCGAAATCAAAGTGAAAGGCAACCTGCTGAATGGGAGGAAATATCTGAAAACCATGTGTCTGACAAGGGATTGATGTCCACAGTATATAAAGAGCTCATACTATTTGATTACTAACAATCTGATTTTATTTTTATTTATTTTTTAATTTAAATGCTTTTTATGGAAAGGCATTTTAAATATAGCATTGTCTACATGTCAATCCCAAACTCCCAATCTTTCCCTCCCCACCACCCTTCCCTCCTGGTAACCATAAGTTTGTTGTGAATCTATTAATATGTTCATTTGTATCATTTGATTTAGATTCCACATATAAGCAATATCATATGACATTTGTCTTTCTCTGTCTTGATTTACTTCAGTGAGTATGATATAATCTCTGGGTCCATCCATGTTGCTGCAAATGGCATTATTTCATTTTTTGTAATGGCTGAGTAAAAACAATCTGATTTTAAAAGAACTGAATAGAAACGTTTCCAATGACAAACACATGACCAATAGGTACATTATAAAGTGCTCGACGTTGCTAATCATTGGGGAAATGCAAGTCAAAACACAATGAGACATTGCTCCACATCTGCTAGAATGGCTAGTCTCAAAAAGACAAATAGCAAGTGTTGAGAAGATGCGGAGAAAGGTAACCCTTGTGATTCCATCTCTCCCCACTCCTGCCCCAGAGTGGCGGCGGGAGAGCCACGTGGTGGTCCAAAGTCCCGTGTTTATTCTGCACCGTCGCCCACTCGCCTGTGAATCATGGAAGCCAGCAGATGATGGGGAAGCTTGAATACTGACAAAAAAATAGCAGTCCTGGTGACTAAAGCATGAAGAGTCGTATTGATCCCCTGCCTCAAACGGTCCAGGTGTAACCCAGTTTTTCTAATTGTTCCACAAGTGATCAGATGCTAAAAATGTTATGGCATCTGCATCTTAGCGAATGGCTCCAACATAGTGACAGTAGATGAGATGGAGGTGGACTCCAGTTAACAATTATTTATATGGTCTTTTCAGGGAGCTTGTATTCTGAATATGCTAAGGGACTATCTTGGTGCCGACGCATTTAAAAGTGGCATTGTAAAGTATCTGCAGAAGTATAGCTATAAAAACACAAAAAACGAGGACCTGTGGAATAGTATGGCAAGCGTGAGTATGTTTTCGTGTATCTCTGTGTTTGGGGTTGACAGGCTTATTGCCTTATTTTGTTTTTGTTCTGTACCGCGTTAATTCCTCTGAGAAGAATCATGAGTGGTTTTTCTTTTTTCTTAAGGACTGAGTGATGTGTCTATTTTCGGTTTTTAGATTTGCCCTACAGATGACACACAGCACATGGACGGATTTTGCTCTAGGGGTGAACATTCATCTTCAACTGCGGTAAGTTTTCACATCTGTGCGTGTTACCCCAAAACCCATTCTTTTACTCCATTTTCTTTGAAGGCTAGCTTGTGCCAAGCTTTCTGAGATCCTGGATCATATCAGTCTCTCTGTAGATAAGGCTGCATTTAAACTATACCAGAGTGACAGCCTTTTACAGTTTTTCAGCCTTCTTTGGTAACATTTCACTGATATTAATTTCTTCAACTTCACTCTCTGGAAAGCAGTAGATTTATGATGTGCTTCTTGTGGTAGATTAGGACTATATCCATCAGGCTGTGTCGATTGTTTCCATAGCCCTTCATTTGTGGGGGAAAAAAAACATAGATGGCGTGAGCATTCTCAGGCACTTACGATGTGTCAGGCACGTGTGAAGCACTTATGTGTATAATCTGCTTTATTCTTCACAATAAGCCTATGAGCAAATGCTATTACCCCTATTTTTACAGCTGGGGAAATGAAATCCAAAGGCATATGATTAGTAAATTGCAGAGCGGGGATTTGAATTGAGATCTAACTCATGTCTTTAACTGCTAAGCTATAAAGAATTCATAACACCTGAATCACAAAGCAGCCTGAGTCTCTGTTTATCTGGCCTTGTGGAATATTTTCACAGGTAACTCAGTGTGAGCCTGGAGATTCAACAGAATTGTATCCACTTGATTTTTATTTTCTTGGCTGTTTTGCTTTCAGAGACAGATTTATTCCGTAGTTTCTAGAAGTGTCCCGTGGAATGTTTGATCCTTTCATTAGCTCTTAAATATTATTTGAAAGCTTTTTTAGCATCGAAGGATAAATGCTCGTTTGAGTTAATGGCTGGCTGTTGGGTTGTGGGCCATGCGGTTTTATCACTTGGGAAGTACGGGCTCGCGATGGAGCCCTTTTCCCCACCTTGCTTGTTGGATAGCCAGCATCCTTACGGAGGTGTTGCACACCTGGCCACTTTCTGTCCTTTCTCCCGCTGCCTTCATACACGTGCCTGCTTTTGTGCCCGATGCCAAACCCAAGGTCTGCCCAGGAGAACCAGGTGTGGTACCTGTCTTTAAGACAGAAGGAAGGGAGAGAAGGAAAAGCAAATAGTTGGTGCTCTGATGGATATGCTACGGCTGGAGCCGGCAGGGGCTGGCAGCAGAGGAAGGGCAGAGAAGAGCTTCCCTGGCTGCAGCCCCTGCAAGCTCAAGCTTGGGTTCTCTTCTTAGAGGTGGGTCCGAGTAGTTCATGTATCTGCCTTTTTCTCATAAACCAGCACTGGCGACGGGAAGGCCTTGATGTGAAAACCACGATGAACACCTGGACGCTGCAGAAGGGTTTTCCTCTGATAACCATCGCGGTGAGAGGCAGGAACGTGTATATGAAGCAAGAGTGCTACGTGAAAGGCGTGGCTGACGCCCCAGAAACCGGGTGAGGTTCACAGCGAGAAACTCATTTGCTGCCTTGGTAATGACGTCTGTCTGGCAGGATGAACCCTTGTTTTTGAACTAGTGCCCTTCCCTTTGTTGCAAAACATGTTAATCAAATCTAAATACCCTATGAAGTTGACTTAAACACCACCATCTTTTCAAAAGGATAAAGATGACATATAATTACTTTAACATTCTCATGGTTTGTGGTTAGACATGATGGTAATTTTCAGTTACTGGACTGAAGTCAGCTCTAAGCATTTGTCACTAAATTACAACAGTGCCTGTCAGTAGGGTTGGAGCTGAGGACATAAACATTTAGGTGATTTCCGGGAAGTGCAAGAGACTTGATTTCTCTTCTTTGCCAGTTTGGTTTGGATCCAAACCTGTTTAGCTTAACACTACAGAGGACATTGCTGGAAATGAGACACTGCAACTTGACTGACTCTGCTGCTGCTGCGTCGCTTCAGTCGTGTCTGACTCTGTGCGACCCCATAGACAGCAGCTCACCAGGCTCCGCCATCCCTGTGATTCTCCAGGCAAGAATACTGGAGTGGTTGTCATTTCCTTCTCCAATGCATGAAAGTGAAAAGTGAAAGTGAAGTCGCTCAGTCCCTGGATGGACACTATTTTTTTTTTTTCTGAAATGATTTCAGACCTCTGGAGAAGTTATAAGGAGAGCAAAGAATTCCCGTATAATCTTGGCCCAGATATGTGTTAACTCTTCGCCACATTTATTTCATATGTCTACATGTAACCTAAAATATCAAACAGTTCCAAAAAATATGATCTGTATCTATTTCTCTCTGTGTATATGACAAACATATATTTTTAACTGAGAGTAAGTTGGAGACATGATTCCTCTTCACTCTGAAATACTTCAGTGTGTTGTTCAGTTGCTAAGTCGTGTCCAACCCTGTGACCCCAGAAACGACAGCATGCCAGGCTTCCCTGGCCCTCACTGTCTACTGGAGTTTGCTAAACTCATGTCCATTGAGTTGGTGATGCCATCCAACCATCTCATCCTCTGCCGCCCCCTTCTCCTTTTGCCTTCAATCTTTCCCAGCATCAGGGTCTTTTCCAGTGAATCAGCTCTTCACATC
This sequence comes from Moschus berezovskii, assembly GCF_049115385.1. Classification (NCBI taxonomy): domain Eukaryota; kingdom Metazoa; phylum Chordata; class Mammalia; order Artiodactyla; family Moschidae; genus Moschus; species Moschus berezovskii. The sequence continues at coordinate 14,423,587 of NC_142467.1, forward strand.
AGGTGGCCAAAGTATTGGAGTTTCAGCTTCAGCATCAGTCCTTCCAATGAATATCCAGGGTTGATTTCCTTTAGGATGGACTGGTTTGATCTCCTTGTTGTTCAAGGGACTCTCAGACGTCTCCTCCAACACCATAGTTCAAAAGCATCAATTCTTCAGCACTCAACCTTCTTTATGGTTCAACTCTCACATCCATATATGACTACTGGAAAAATGATAGCTTTCACTATATGGATCTTTGTTGGCAAAGTGATGTCTCTGCTTTATAATATGCTGTCTAGGTTTGTCATAGCTTTTCTTCCAAGGAGCAAGCGTCTTTTAATTTCTTGGCTGCAGTCACTGTCTGCAGCCCAAGAAAATAAAATCGGTCACTGTTTACACTATTTCCCCATCTGTCATAAGTAGTATTTCCTAAAAAAAGAAAATTGATTTATATAATCACAGAACCTTTATTAAAATTATAAAATGAACTTGATACAATACTATTATCAAATGTATCAACCTTATTCAACTTTACTCAGTGGTCCTAATCATGTCTTTATAGCAAAAGAAAAAAAACAAGCAGACCTGGTTCAGGGTTTAATGTGGGATCAGATTGATTTACTTGTCACATCTCTGTAGTTCTTTGATTTCTGAACCAGTTCCTCAGTCTATCTTTCTTGACCTTGATATTTTTGAAGAGTAGAGGATAGCTGTTTTAAAGAATGTCCTTTAATTTGGGTTTTCTGCTGTTTTTTTTTTTTCCACAATCAGATTCAGCTTGTGCATCCTTGGCAGGAATTCCACAGAAGTGATGCTGTGCTCTTCTGAGTATATGATTTTGTAGACGGCACAGGCTGTCAACTCCTCCACTTCTAGTGGTCTCACTTTTACAGTCACGCCCCCTGAGATCCCTGTGAGACTATCAGGGCTCCCTTGAGCCCAGATTCCTAGCTCTGTTCAAGGAGTCCAAGAAGAATGAATCAAACCCGAACTGGCAGCTCCAACAAAGCTGGAAATGGGCTGGGGATGTTTTGAGCTCTTAACTCTAGCTGTTTTGGGTACCCTCTTTCTTAAAACAAGCCAGTGCCCAGCACATCATAGGTGATTTAGGAACTGCTTGTGTTGAATCAGCAAATGAACTGTCTGCCTTTCTCTTAGGGTCCTGTGGCATGTCCCACTGACGTTCATTACCAGCAAATCAGATGCAGTCCAACGCTTTTTGCTGAAGACAAGAACAGGTAATTTATTGTGGACCGAACTAGCTTACTTCAAGAAGGAACCGTTTAAATGTGCAGGATTTAGATAATCAGTTTTCCTGGGTATTTATCTTGGTTAAAACAAAAATGATCGGGTCAGACTTCATCTTCAGCAGATCCCTGACTTTCAATTTCTAGTGAAGACTATAGGTTTGAAAATACTGTCCAGTTGCAAAAAAGGCGGCCAATATCTTGCCAGGTAGGGAATAAAACAGTTGAGTTATATAATGCTGAGGAGGAGACACTTGGGAAAATCGCCCCGACTTTAACGTTGGTGGGTTGCATCATACACATGGCCTGAAACTTGGCAGCATTCTTCTCATACGTCTATAAATCTCACAAAATTCATGTCTTAAACTAGTATTGGCTTTTGTCTGTTGGGATGCTGTTTTCTGGTTTCTAAAAGCAGTGCGTTCAATATGAAACTCATTTCAGTATTAAAATTGTTGAGTATTAAACCTGCCTTTAGTCTATGATGAGAAAAGCTTTTACCAGTCAAGAGAGAAAACGGAGCTGTGATTTACTTTATTTGCTCTAGATGTGCTTATCCTCCCAGAAGAGGTGGAATGGATCAAATTTAATGTCGGAATGAATGGCTATTACATTGTGCATTATGAGGATGATGGATGGGACTCTTTGACTGGCCTTTTAAAAGGAACACACACGGCCATCAGCAGTAACGATCGGGCCAGTCTCATTAACAATGCATTTCAGCTTGTCAGGTAATGCAAGCCCCCCTCACAGTCGTGGTTTATTCCCGAAAGCTGCTGTTATCATTCAAATCTTTGATTTCTAAAGATGAAAATGATTGATTGCTAATAAGAAATTGAAGGATGTGTTCTCCAAGTTCTCCTAACAATTCAGGGTTGCTTTTAGCCTCAGGATTAACTTCTTATCTGTGTCTGCTGAGGACCGAGGTAAAGAAAGGAATCTGTATTTTAATCTTTTTCATTAACAACTTGGATCAGTTGGAGGCAGAAGTGCAGAAAACCAGGAGACCAACATCCTGGAGAAGCCCCTTGCCTGGCCCTTAAAGCCTAGCCCTGCAGCTTTTCCTGGCCTTACTGTGTGTAACAGATCAGGTTTCTCCCTGCTGGGTGAAGGCTTCTTAGAAGACTAAGGTCGCCCAGACCTAAGCTGTCGTCATTACATCTCTTGGACTAAAAGAGAGCAGTTCCCCTGTCCTATCCCCATGCTACTCAACTGGATGCCTGGATGTCATAGCATCTTTATGGCATGTAGTTCATAGGACATGGTCCAGCCAAATGAACTTTGAGTGGGTGAGGATAATGTTCCACCTTTTTTCTCCCCATAACATTGGCTTTTCAGGAAATGTTCCCCCATGCCTAAAACTCAACCTTCTTCACTCTTTAGGTAGAAGTGAGGTCTAAGAAGAATCTCCCAAGTGGGAGAGAAAACTATAATTCTCAGCTCCATGTCTCTCTGCTCTAAAATGTTGAGTTCTTCCTTTGGGGGCCTCTCAAGGTGACAGAAAGCGGTGGGGAATAAAGATAAGGTTTGCTTATGAAGCCGTTTCTGCCTGCCTGAATATATTCCCCTCCACAGCTCACCGCTGCCTAAATCAGTGTTTGCTTATGTGCACACGTACCCTGCCACTGAGGCTTTTAAGACCAACTCTCATTATAGTGATGAATTTTGTTATATCTATATTGTTTCTGTTTTGTTGGTTTTTTTTAATTTGTAGATTTTTTAAAAATTTTGTTTATTTTAATTGGAGGCTAATTACTTTACAATATTGTATTGGTCTTGCCATACACTGCCATGAATCAGCCATGGGTGTACATGTGTTTCCCATCCTGAGCCCCCCTCTCACTTCCCGCCCCATCCCATCCCTCAGGGTCATCCCAGTGCACCAGCTCCGGGCACCCTGTCTCATGCATCAAACCTGGACTGGCGATCTGCTTCATATACGATAATATACATGTTTCAGTGCTATTCTCCCAAATCATCCCACCTCGCCTTGTCCCTCAGAATCCAAAATTCTGTTCTTATATTCAGTTTCTTTTTGAAACGGAGACGAGGATGTGTTAACTCCAGGGACTCACACTGGTGACTTAGTGGCAGCCTCTCTGGTGAAGCTTCCTGAGGGATCTCTGATCACAGTTCCTGTTTCACTCTGCCAGTCCAGCAAGGTTTGATGTTTCCTAGAGGGACAGATGCTGACCTGCTGCCACTGTGTCTTAGCCACAACCAGCAGAGCTGGTGAACCCTAGCTCTGCTATTCGAGAAAGTTCCTTCACAGTGCAAACATGCCACGTGTTGTTTTATATGGGACAGGAAAGCTATTAGTATAAAGATCATTATCTGTAAGGAGTTGTCTATATCTGACTGAATGTTTTGCTGGAAGCTTGTTAAAATAATTTGTGAAGCAAATAGTTGATTTCCTGGATTTTTCTTTCAAACTGCTAACACTGGTGTCTCTTGACCAGCATTGGAAAGCTGTCAATTGAAAAAGCCTTGGATTTAACCTTGTACCTGAAGCATGAAACTGAAATCATGCCAGTATTTCAAGGTTTGAATGAGCTGATACCGATGTATAAGTTAATGGAGAAGAGAGATATGAATGAAGTGGAAACTCAATTCAAGGTAAAAGGCTGGAATAAACCAAATAATTTTTAGATAACCAGTTTGCTTTGGTGTGTGTGTGGAAAAGATTTCTCACCGTGGTGTATATTTTATATACATGTCTTGATATATTTTAAAGAAAGTTGCAATTATCTCTATATCTGAGTTGACCCGTGAAGATTTTGGTTTTATTTTGGTACTAAAAATAGGCACGACACTGTCAGATCCTTTTCTTAAGTTTCAGGGGCTTGTCATTCCCTCGTGTGGCTAATTCTTTATGTCATTTTACTTCTGTATTGTGATGGTTGCTCTTAAGATTTTCTGGGACTCAGGTACTTAAGCAGGAGGCACACAGTTGTTACTTTTGGCAAAATGTCACGAAGTCTTGTATAATTTGCTTTCAAAATGTCACATCGACTGTCTCTTTTAGTGTGTTTTGAAAGTGGCAGCTCATCCTGATTTTAAGTAGACTAAATATATGTTTATAAGATGGTTAGGGAAATACTCGAATCATTCATCATTTCTTGCTTTTGACCCCTTTTATAATTAAATAGAATCCAAACCGCATGGTTTTGAAAATCTGAGTTGGGCTAAGCTTTAAGAAACAACCCCCATCTCCCGAGGGTGTACTGAGTTCTGTAAACCACGAGATGACTGATGGCAGGTGTGGCTGTCCCACAGGCCTTTCTCATCAGGCTGCTGAGGGACCTCATTGACAAGCAGACGTGGACAGATGAAGGCTCCGTCTCGGAGCGGATGCTGCGGAGTCAGCTGCTGCTCCTCGCCTGCGTGCGCAAGTACCAGCCCTGCGTGCAGAAGGCAGAAGGCTATTTCAGACAGTGGCAGGAAGCCGACGGGAACCTGAGGTCTGTTTTTATTGAGCAACTAGTTTGTTCATGTTAGGGGTATCTTTTCTGTCTTCCATCATCATAACTCAATGTTGGGGGCAAAAAAAAAGAAAATAGTATAGATAAGACTCTTCTGGTGCTCTTTGGGGAAAATAATATTTTTTTTCTTTTAGATTTATCTATGCCCCTCTCAACTTTCTGCTCGAAGAAATGCTAAGAGGAAACTTCTATGCACAAAAGTCAAGTATCTGAACAGTTAGAATGGGATTAGAATATTTACTGGGTTTTTTTGGTATTGCCAAGGATACAAAAGGGCTTCCCTTGTGGCTCAGCTGGTTAAGAATCCACCTGCAATGTGGGAGACTGGGGTTTGATCCCTGGGTTGGGAAGATCCCCTGGAGCTAAGGGAAAGGCTACCCACTCCAGGATTCTGGACTGGAGAGTTCCATTAACTGTATAGTCCATGGGGTCACAAAGAGTCGGGACACAATGGAGCGACTTTCACTTGGCCTCAGATAATCCTTTCTTTTGGGTTTCCCTGATAGCTCAGTCAATAAAGAATCCGCCTGCAATGCAGGAGACCCCGGTTCTATTGGGGTAGGGAAGATCTGCTGGAGAAGGGATAGGCTACCCACTCCTGTATTGTTGGGCTTCCCTGGTGTCTCAGCTGGTAAAGAATCCACCTGCAGTGCAGGAGACCTGGGTTCGATCCCTGGGTTGGGAAGATCCCCTGGAGCAGGGAAAGGCTACCCACTCCAGTGTTCTGTCCTGGAGAATCCCATGGACTGTGTGGCAAACAGTGACACGACTCTCACACAAGTGGCATGGGGTGGCAAACAGTCAAACACGACTGAGCAACTTTTACTTCACTTCGCTTCAAGGATACAAAGGTGGCTTCTCAGGTGACTCCAGAGATTAGAGAAGGCAATGACAACCCACTCCAGTGTTCTTGCCTGGAGAGTCCCAGGGACGGGGGAGCCTGGTGGGTGGCCATCTATGGGGTCGCACGGAGTCAGTATGACTGAAGCGACAGCAGCAGCAGCAGTGGTTAAGAACCTGCCTGCCAACGCAGGAGACACAAGAGACACAGGTTCGATCCCTGGGTTGGGAAGATCCCCTGGAGTAGAAAATGGCAACCTGTTATGTACTCTTGCCAGGATAATCCCATGGCATGGACAGAGGAGCCTGGTGAAGTCAGACATGACTGAGTGAGCACACATACACACACACACAAGGATACAAAACCTTGTTGGAACTGAAACAGCTGTGCTGGACAGGAACAGAGGCAGTGCCTCTCATCGGAGCTGTTGCAGGCCTCTCAAGCTCTTGACAGGTGGGGAGGGGACACAGAGGGATACGGGGCAGGGATCAAGTCCTTTTATATTTGTGGCTTAAATCCCATGCAGGAAATAAAAGAAATGCCTACAAACAGTGGTCCTATTGGGTTCCTGACTTTTGTTCATAGACTTCATCTTAAGTCTAGTTTGAATTTTTTTCCTTTTGTCTTGAAAAGTGACTACCTATTGAGTCACTTGGCATCATTCAAGTATGTTAGAAGCAGATGCATTTCACAGTATATTTTTGAGAAGGCTACTTAAAACCTAATTTCAGTTACTCTTTCTTGCCTCTTTCATAAAATGTTACTGAAGGAAAGAGGTTATTCCTGTTTGTATTTCCTAGCACGTGTCTCTGATTGTGGAGCCAATTTATCATTTCGTAAGTCAGTCCCCTGCATGCAGACACAGCCTTCATCCCAGCATTTCTCCGGGTGTGTTCTTTTCCACAGCCTGCCCAACGATGTGAGCTTGGCAGTGTTTGCCGTGGGGGCCCAGACCCTCGAAGGATGGGATTTTCTTTATAGTAAATACCAGTCGTCATTGTCCAGTACCGAGAAAAACGAAATTGAATTTGCTCTCTGTACCAGCCAAAATAAAGAAAAGCTTCAGTGGTGAGTGACTCACTCATGTTCATGTAGCCAAGAGGAATTAAATGACAGCAGATCCTTCTGGCATCTATTTTTGTTCTCTTGGCCAGGAACCACGTTTTCTGCTGGGAACCTTTATGCGGGAGGGCGCACATCTAATGTGTATGGTAAATAATTAGGGAGCAGCGAGTGTTAGGAAAAATATTTTGAGGAGTATGTATTTGTGTATCTTTAACGCATTTAGAAACATATACTTGGTATCCTTATTTAGCCACTTGTGAGCAAAAACAGAGAATATATGAGGAGTGTTGTAAATATAAATGTTAGTTTTTATTATTATGTAGCTATAGTGAGTTTCTCAACTTTTTTTCTTTCACAAATCATTGTATTAAAAAGTTCAGAACTTTTTCAGGGTCTCTTCATTGCTAACACGTCTCTTAATCATTCTAGGCTACTAGATCAAAGTTTTAAGGGAGATGTAATAAAAACTCAAGAGTTTCCAGATATTCTTAGAGCTATTGGCAGAAACCCAGTGGGATATCCGTTGGCCTGGCAGTTTCTGAGGGAAAACTGGAACAAACTTGTGCAAAAGTAAGTCGTGCCAAAAATTGTGCTATGACTGGGAAAAATTCCTGAACCTCGCTGGGTTTTAGCCGAGTTTGTCAGATACCAGGAGTTATCTAAAGGGGTTCTTTTGACTGAAGACAGGAGGTAGAGGTACCCAAAATATCCTTAGAAAATATGAAACTCTAATTCAGTGTTAACTAGTGGATCTGGGTGGCCAAGTTTTTCATGCCACGTGGAATAATCTTTTCCTATACCCTGTGACCTACATGAAGCCTTCTTCTGCACAGTTCAATCCAAGTCTTCTATTTAGTACTTCTGCTCATTGCATCTGCCCTTGTTAGCAGCACTTATTACTTGTGTCATTTTCTTTTGGGTACTTTATCTTTTATTCAGTGGCTGATGTGTTTATTTTTTACAACTAGATCATAGCCCCCTGGAGCTAAGGATCATATCTTATCTTTTTCATGCCCAACTAGTGTTTGGTGGATTATGTTGAGGCACTTAAAAATACATATGGAATGAGCAAATACTTCATAATATATTTTGACAATTTCTATTTCTAGGTTTGAACTTGGCTCAAATTCCATAGCCTACATGGTCACGGGAACAACAAATCAGTTCTCAACAAGAGCACGGCTCGAAGAGGTAAAAAAAAAATAAAATGAAAAGCTTTCTTTTTAAACCTAAGTGACAGTTAGCTAATAGGTTATCTAATAAATAGGGGGTCAGTAAAATACTTGAAGGGTCTGCTGAGTTAGAAATGAATTTTGTCACTGAGTGCATGTTCTTTCTGGATGTGTGTTTTGTTCAGTATGGTGGTTTTGATTTTAGCAAAAAATCAGTTACAAATAATTGAAAGCTGTGCCTCTCCCCAAACATGTTTAGAAGTCCTGGCTCTGCCTTTGGAAATTTTAGGGCTTAAAAAATTACTTAGACATCTAATCCCTATTTAGGATGTTAAAAGTGATTATTGGAGGAATAAGTGACTAAAGTGATCATCTAGTTATTTTTGAAAGAGGCCGGTTTGGAAACTAGGTTCTCAACTATTCAAGCTCATGGTTTCCCATTACTTACTTTATGTACTATCTACTTTCAGAAATAATTTTAGGCCACTTGTAAGGTCTACATATAAAACAATATTAACAAAAAGCTGCATAATGTTCAGAAAGAGGTAATTGTATGAGGAATTTGTGCTGAGGACAATTTATTGCAGTTGTCCCCTAAATTTATCACAGTTTCCTAGCAGCCAAGGAAAGATGAGAAAACCGTATGTGTTATTGTCATGCAAGAGAGACCCATGGAACATGCACGTTTTCCACAAAAGCACACTTTTCCGTCTTTTTTTTCCCTTCTTCTATGGCGCTTAGCACCGCCTTTCCCCAGGCCTTTCCCGCCTTTGCCGCGTCCCGACATGGCTTCGCGAGAAGAAAACCAACAGCAACTTAACTTTTCAGTCTTAATGGGTCGTTTTGTAGAGGTGCATGTGTGTGTGCTCAGTCACTTCAATTGTGTCCGACTCTTTGCGAGGCTATGGACTGTAGGCTCCTCTGTCCGTGGGATTCTCCAGGCAAGAATACTGCAGTGGGTTGCCGTGCTGTTCTCCAGGGGATCTTCCCAACCCAGGGATCGAACCCCCAGCTCCTGCAACTCCTGCATTGCAGGCAGATTCTTTACCCACTAAGCCACCTGGGAAGCCTGGCTCTTCTCTAACAGTGCTCTCTACAGTAAAGTTGTAGAACACATTTTACATGGCTTTAAAAATGTTGCATTTAGATAAAAGCCAAGAGCCTAATATTCACTTTTTTAGGAATGGTTCAGTTGTGTAGTTCCATGATCTAGCTTGATAGAGACTGCTTTGAAAATGAAAAAGAAATGTGACAACCCTTATTTCTCCAGTTTTTCAGTAGTTTCATCCAGGCTTGTAAAATTAACTTGCACACAATAATTCAAGTTTGACCTTCTAGTGAGGTCTATGGTGGAGATACTCTGTGTGATGACTGCAGGACCAGCCAGGGGCTGTGACCAGATGTGCAGTAACAAAAGATTTCATTTATTGACTGATCATTCATTTTCTCATTGATGCATTCAAGATGTATTTCATCCTTACTCTCCAGCAGTTATGGCTTTAGTTGTCAGGGCTACAGTGATGAAACAGGATAGACAAAGTCCCTGCCCTCACAGAGCTTATATTCTACCAGGAGAATCAGACAGGCAGGGACACCTCAGCCTATGTCGGGTAGTTATATGCCCTGAAGATGAATAAGGCAGGGGAAGGAGAGTGAGTGACTAGGTAAGGGATGACGCCGGGTCCTGTGGGATGACGAGCGGACGTGTGAGCAGGTGCAGACGGAAATGGAGACGTCTAGGAGGAGCGTGTTGTGTGCAGAGGAAGCATCAGGGACAAAACCTCTGCCTCAGGAGATGTAAATGAGAGAGCCTGATACGCTGTCAGAATGGAACATGTGCTGCTGACATTTAACATGCAGGCACCATCCCGCGCCCTCCCTTCCCCTCGCCTCCAGCTCCTCCTGGGTTCTGTTGGCTCTGCTTCCTGCTTGTCCATCCTCTCTGGGCACCCCTCTGCTCTTAGCGTGGCCAAGCCTTTCTCATCTCTTGCCTGGGTCTACAGTGATAGCCTCCTGACTGGCCTTCCTCCTGCCACTTGGCCAGCACCAAACCATTTTGCATCCTAAAAACTGAAAACCAACCCACGGTGGACTGACCCTTTCTGGGAACTCTTGCCGTTGCTCTTGACATCTCAAACCTCTCCTTCCCGTGTGGATAAGCCCACGATGACCCGGCCCCTGCCCGCCTCTCCGGCTCATTCCTGCACACTTCTGTGTTTGCCGTCTCAGCCACTCAGTCTCCTGCTCCTGGGCCCCACCGGGTGTTTCTCCCAGCTCAAAGCCTCCGCGCTTTTTCCTTCTTCTTCCTGGCTTGCTCTGTCCCCAGCTTTAGACTGGGAAGGTTCATTTTGTTCTGCAGAGGCCTGAGCTCAAGTGTCATCACGTCCGCAGACCACTTTGTCAAAGGCAGGCCACCCCCTCCCCAGCTGCGATCGTGGCCTGGGCTTATTTTTCTCCACTGCGGCGCAGAGTCATCCCTGTTCACTTCTTGTCTCCTCTGGCAGACTGTAAGCTCCATGAGGACAGGGTGCTTGCCTGACTCATGGCCTCATCCTCAGTGTCTTGTGCAGTCATTAAGCCAGAGGCACGAGTAAGTATCAGAGTCAATGTTCATGAAGAAATGGATGTGGGTGAGTCCCTGTTACACCCTCTGGGATTTAGGTTCTGCACTTCACCCACATTACACAACGGCGTCCTCACCAATGCTCTGCAGTGTTACAGACGAGCAATCTGAGTCCTGGAGAAGTTAATCATTGACTCTACCCATATATCAGGCTGCTGATTGCACAGAAAATGTTCTCAAGGAGGCAAGGATGAATCATTTATGTCCTCAGCTGAGATGCTGGATTTCCCAAGACAGATGAAGACAGGAGTGATAAATCTGGGTCCAGAAAAGTTGAAGGGCAGGGGTTAACAACTGGCTTTGTTCAGAGCTGTTGTAGGTATTTTTTAGTACTATCCTGTTAAGCTTCTTTAGGACTAATTAATTTGACCAATTAGTAAAACCGTTGATGTGGTTTGACTGAAGAGTGCCCAGAGTGATTTTTTTATTTTTTACATTTTATTGAAGTATAGTTTATTTACAATGTTAATTTTTCTTGCATAGCAAAGTGACTCAGCCACACATATTTTCTTTTTCATATACTTTTCCTTGATGGTTTAGCACAGGATTTTTCCCTGAGTGATTTTTTAAATAGCATATTAATTAATCTTGAATTCTGATAGAGAAACAGTAGGTTGAGTTACGATTTAAGGCAGGACAGTGAAGTGGGGTGTTCTCTAGGTTGTTATAGCGGGAAGACATGCCTTCAGCTCACTGAAAAGTTCTACTGAGTTTAATTTTAAAACAACCCTGAATCATTTAAAATTGGAATTTGATCTTTCAAAAGCCCATTCTTCCCCGCCTCCTCTCCCCAAACTTATGATTATGACATGGATTTTTAAGGAATTAACTGTCTGGAATCCATGCTGAATAAATAAAACATCTTGGCTGAGACTTGCTTCCTGTCTACGAAATCAAAAATTGATGGATTAATGCTGTGAAAATTTATGGGAAAAGGTTAAGAACCCTTGATGGTGAGAGAGAGTAGCACAATGGTCAATGCTGTTGCCAGGCCAAGCTATTCCTCCTGTGATCTTAAAGGGGCTAAAACCCAGCAGAGAAACGACAGCAGATATTTTCGAGGAGATAGCCAAGTGGCTCTTATCTCTCTAAAACCGTGGGGAATGTTGTGTGGATTTTATCTGGAGGGAACAATACATCAATTGTGGATTAGGAGAAAAAAAATTGGCAAGGTTTGGGGTATTACTACCATAAGAACCCCGATCCCTGCAGTGTTTCTATAATAACATTCGTGGCCAGGGCCATAGAGAAAGACTGCACTTTATGTGGCTGAAGCTGTTTGGCTTGGCAAAGAAGAGATTCTACACATTCTGCTTTTTTCAGACATGTTTAAAAATGTTAAGTGCATCAGTGTGTATGTCACAGATGATGCATAAAATAGATATACAAGATTAAAAGTTAATTATAAAATGGTAAACCCCGAAGTCTTTTAGAATCTGGCAACTGTGAATAAATTTTAAAAAGCTGCAGAGAGAAAAAAAAAAAAAGCACAACACTTGACATCATGAGGTATGAGCTCATTTCAGAGCTCAAGTTTATGTCCATAATCGTATCCAGACACCTGGCCCTGCCTTCTCTGTAGAATTTTGACAAATGCTGGAATTCTGGCTTCAGTTTTAACTAGCCTGAACTTACATTTGTGTAACCTGAAAACAAAATTTTAAAAGCACGATTTTTTCCCCCACAAGGTAAAAGAATTCTTCAGCTCTTTGAAGGAAAACGGCTCTCAGCTCCGTTGTGTTCAACAAACCATTGAAACCATCGAGGAAAACATACGTTGGATGGATAAGAATTTTGATAAGATCAAAGTGTGGCTGCAAAATGAGAAGCTTACCCTTCTCTAATGGTTCGGCTCTTGGCCGGTTCCTGTGATGTGTAATTTCCAAACTTCTGTTGAATGTGAATATTTTCAAAGTGGAGATGGGCCAGCTTGGCACCCACTGAAGATGCTTCTTGCCCCTTCAATTCATTTCACTCCTTCCTTTTCGTGAAGATTGGCTGCTTCACGCTTTCCTCAGGGAGTTGCTGCCACCACGTGTTCCCTTATAGGTGTGACCCCAAAATGTACACCCAGGTTGGGGGTTCCCTACTATGGAGAAGTGAAGTTCCTTTTTCTTCTTACATTGTATACTGAAGCCCCGTGGTCTCCACATCCCTGCTCCCCACGCGCTTGTCATTCGTACGCTGCTGCGTCAGTCTCCTGGGAAGACTCCCAACAGTGATGACTACTGAACCATGAACCCCTGGGGTGCTGACTGAGCCAGAACGCCCTCTCTCCATCCCAGCTTTCTCCCGCTTGCCGCTTGCCCAGGGGCTGACCTGTCCGGCCACATCACGAGGTTTCCCTGTCCTCCAGCTTCGGCTGCACTCCCAGGAGGGCAGATCAGAGCTGGGGTTGGGGAGAGAGCAGGTGAGGGTCTTTATTGCCCTGGCTCCCTTGCAGGTAGCCTCAGGCTGACCTCCAGCCAAAGGGCTCAGCTCCAGGGAGGTGGCCCTCTTTCCTGCCAGGCTTCTGCATCTCTGTGCTAGTAAGATGCTTCCTCCTCTCAACTCTGCAAGGGGGAAGCGGAAGCCTGGCTTTCGTTAGCCCTGTCTGGACTCGTGGTTTTCATACAGCCTGCTCATATTCTTGTTTAAAAACAAAACAAAATCCCCACAAACACCTTCCATAGAGCCCTCCTGAGCTAATCCTAATTAGAGGGTGCCATCTATTTCCTCAAGGCCACTGACCAGCAGTGTCCCTTCTGCAAAAGCAGAGTGCTTTCAGGTCTAGAAGAGAAACCTTTCATTGGAAGTTGAACCTGAGAGTTATCGATCCTTCGGTATTTGATGCTTCCCCTCCTTGTTTCTTATTTGGTCTGGTTTCAGTTCAGTTGAGTTGGTCAGTTGTGTCCGACTCTTTGCGACCCCATGGACTGCAGCACACCAGGCCCCCCTGTCCATCACCAGTTCCCGGAGTTTACTCAAACTCATGTCCATTGAGTCGGTGATGCCATCCAACCATTGAAGAACTAACTCATTTGAAAAGACCCTGATGCTGGGAAAGATTGAAGGTGGGAGGAGATGGGGCCGACAGAGGATGAGATGGTCTGTTTTTTAATCCTTAAATAACTTGTTGTTGGCCCTTACTGCCAGTGGGCACTGCAGACTCTACTAAATGTAAGCTACTGTGAAATTGAAATTACTTTCTTATATCAGCCTAGACATTGCTTTGCCGTCTAGTCGAGGCTATGGTTTTTCCAGTGGTCATGTATGGATGTGAGAGTTAGACTGTGAAGAAAGCTGATCGCCGAAGAATTGATGTTTTTGAACTGTGGTGCTAGAGAGGACTCGCGAGTCCCTTGGACTGCAAGGAGATCCAACCAGTCCATCCTAAAAGAGATTGATCCTGGGTGTTCATTGGAAGGACTGATGCTAAAGCTGAAACTCCAATACTTTGGCCACCTAATGTGACGAGTTGACTCACTGGAAAAGACTCTGATGCTGGGAAGGATTGGGGGCGGGAGGAGAAGGGGACGACTGAGAATGAGATGGCTGGATGGTATCACCGACTCTGTGGACATGAGTTTGAGTGAACTCCGGGAGTTGGTGATGGACAGGGAGGCCTGGCGTGCTGTGATTCATGGGGTCGCAAAGAGTCGGACACGACTGAGCAACTGAACTGAACTGAACTGAAGCGAAGACCAGGTATGGTATTGGAGTTGAAATCTTTTATGAGTTTAATATATTGCAAAACTTAAAGGAATCGGATATGAAAAATGTCAATGTGTTCTAATACACTATGGAATAGAAGGTCTTTTCTGGACATAAATGTGTTTATAATTCCATTTTCATATATACTGCCTGACTTAATGGTTTAAGAACTAAAAAAAAGAAATCACTGGTAATTTATACCCCCCAGGTGTTTTCCTTCTAAAAAACATACAAAGCCAAGATTTTAATGTAAAATACTTTCCTTTAATTGCATCTTCTATCTTGAGTAATGAAACATGGAAACAGTGGTTTTCGGTTTTGGTCACCTGAGGAACCTATTTTCATTTGCTTTTGGAGAAGTCCATTTTCTAAAGAGACACACATCACCACAACACTGTGCAAAACCCTTTTTGGTAATAAAAAATGTCATTTACCTCTAAGCAAATATTTGCAATTATTCACTGCAAATGAGATGGGAAAAAGGACTGATTTAGATCCTGTAGCTTACTCAGTTCATCATTAATTACCAGCAGACACTCAAGTCTTGAAGACATTTTGAATAAACAAAAGGCATATTCAGAGAACCTTAAATAAATGTTTACTTTTACAGGCATTTCTTAAATCTCTGGATTTGGTACGTAATTTAAAAAACTTTATATATGCATGTAAATTAGTAATACTGGAGTCATATCTTTGCAAACACATCTGTCAGTGTCAAAGGTTTCACTTTTTTTTTTTTTTTTTTAAACAAAACAACTCTGTACTACCTATAGACACATAGTTAAAATCCCCCAGGAAAAGTGTTTGTTTTCTTGTTAGTGCCTTGAAAAGGTCTGTTTAAGTTACCATAATGCTGGCTTATATTTCCCAGATTTAGACTAATAATGCCTTTATCTCTCATGAGATGGAGACAGAGCATTTGAAGTGGATGAAGTTTGCAATCTCAGGCATGTGCATGTGTGTGATTTTTAAAGAGGCAGTATTAATAGAACTGGATGCCCATGATAAGCAGTGTTGTTATTTTGCTTGCCTCCTACCCCATTAGACAGTATCAGTGATACTACTTATTTTTAGTGAAATTGCCAAGTCCTAAGAAATAGTTTAAACAGATGCGAAGGAAGGCTGTACTCTCTGAAACCAGGAATTCCAAATCCGTTTTATGATATCCGTACCTGATATCTTTTCCTTCGTTCACTATCAGAAAATTAAGATGGGATTTTGATCACTGAATTTCATCAGTGCTATCTTCATCAACCATTCAGAAAAATATGAGAAACCTTTTCAAGTTGTGGGATATCAGACCCTCCCTAGTTCTTAAATGGCTATGGGGGAAAAAACAGATTTTTTTTTTAATGTTAAAAAGATCTTTTTTATTTTTAAGCAGAAGTTTGTTTTTGTATTTGGTAATAAACCCAACTTCCATTAAGCCACATGCTGTACAGGGCAAGACTCATGTGACAATGGCTCTACGCTAACAGCTGCTATTCGGGTTTCACAGAGAGAGGATGGCAAGCCCAGCTTAAGGCAGTACTGCGGCAGAGATCAAGCCATGTGAGGATTCTAAGAATTAGATTTTGTTATTCTTGAAACTTGTTATGCAGTGACATAGTCTGCATTTTGCTCTTCTGACTTGAGTCAAGTCCTGGTGGGTCTGTGCGGACAAGGTGCAGAAGTCTTAACCTCCGGCAAAGAGAAGTTCAACCTGAAAGGGGGGGTACGGCGCTTCCTGGTCTGTCCAGGGTCTCTACGATTAGCAGCTCAAGAGGAGACATGTGCCCAATGCACAGTATTTTATGACTGACTTATAAACATCAACCCAAAGAAACATCAAATACAGTTCAAAAGTCCAAGAGGAAAGGGGTCATGAGAAATCAGAACACTGAAGAACACGTGAGGCATCGTTTTCCAAATGCTAACAACAAAAATAATTAAGTGCAAATTGAAAATACTAATGAGATTTACAGGCACTGTGGGGAGAATGTGCAAAAGTTTGCAAAGGTTTTTCCTTTTGTGTGCCCTGCTTTAAGAAACTATCAAATGTATCTCTTAGAAATATAAAGTTCCTTTCTCTCCCAACTGAAGACGATTTTTAAAAATTCAAAGTTTATCAATACTCAGTAGAATAACACAGGTGAACCAGACAAATTCAGTTTCTTTTCAGGAAAAGAATAACAGACAATGTTTAGGATGTCAAAAGACTCAACAAATACCACTGTCTAGAAGCCACCCAGAAATTGTTTCTGTTGTCAAAGCCTTTTGTTCTTCAGAAGTCACCATCTACCCGCTGAAGATTTCATATGCAGATACCTTGAAAAATTAAAAAAAGAAAATCCAGTGAACCATTTGATATGTTACTTTCTTATTACAGGCATAATAAATCTAAGGATGCATTTACTATAAGCAGATATTAGAGTAGAAAATTAGAAGAAAAACTTTTTTTTTTTAAATTTTGGGGAAAATCTTTGGAGCAGTTCTAATCAGTATACCTTCCTCTATAGGAAATAAAAGTGAATCATGGTGAGAAAGCCCAATCCAATTTAACCTACATTGTTATTTCTTTTAGATTTTTTTGCAGCAAGTAATTATATGCTTTTGTCATTTAGAAAGACCTCTTCTCTTTGACATTAAGGAGGGCCTAGCTCTCAAGACAGATGTCAGAGTCTTCCTCATCCATACCAGCTCTTCAGTTACCATAAAGTAGAATCAAACACAGGGCTTTACTTTCTAAAACTAAGATGAACACAAGTTATCAGTCTTTTCCTTTGCCCTATTCTCAAAACCCTGTAATTACCATCAGACCGTAGGTGTGTACTTCTCCTCACCCCACAAGTGTTTTGGGTAATATCTAGATCATAAGGCCATTTCACCATAAGATGTAACTTGTCAATTTTACTTTGCCACAGTAGCCTGTAGTCATAGGCATCTGGGTTTCAAAGAGTCAACTAGACTTAGATGGTCATTTTGTTTAAGAGCCTGGCCTAATATTTTAAAGAGCTTTTAATTATAAGATTAATGTTTTTAAACACTATGGAAGCACCATTTATTGCTTTTCAGGGAATTACTCTACAGATTTTGCAGCGTCCATTTCATGCCAAGAGCATAAAGAGGGCATGAAATACTCAAGAAGTGGACTCAGTTTCTCTCACCTGTAACACACAGGCTGGTAGAAGGCACAGTGGTCTTCATTTGTGACAAACACCCAACTTACCAAATAGTGTGAACTTTAACTTGTACTTTTCCCATCAGCTTTTGGCTTGGAAGTTTCCTCCTTTGCCTAAAAGGACAAGCAAAAACCATCAATGAGTTCTTTATTTTCTGGATTGAGTACCCAAAGCTGATCACCCAGAACAGCTTTATGAGGAAACATGCTTTTCAGGTTTAAAAAGGTAAAAGGTGGCAGTTAGCAGGGGAAAATAAGATAGTCCTTTTTAAGTATTTTATTTAGCCCAAACACTGAATTCTTTCTTTCCCTTGAAGTTTATAAACTAAAAATAACCTTAAGTGATTCTAAATGTTCTGCTCTAGACTTTGGTTTTTTTTGAAGGCCAACATAATTGGTTGCCACTGGCAAGGCCTATTTTTTCCATATCTTCACTTTCAGTCTGTCCTTAAATTTGAAGTGAGTTTCTTATAGGCAGTGTATATAGATGCATCTTTTTTTTTAATCCATTCTACCTCTCTGTATTATGGGGAATTTAGCTCACTACTTTCAAAGTACGTATTAATAATTATGTACGTATTGCCATTCTGTGAACCGTTTGCTGACTGTTCTGTAGTTTCTGTGTTCCTCCTTCTCTGGCTCTCCCCTTTTGTGATTTGATGATTTCCTGCAGTAGTATGCTAGGTTCCTTTCTCTTTCGCGTATCTACCAAAGGTTTCCATGTATCTACTCTGTGTTTACCAGAAGGCTTACATATAACAGCTTACATTTATATTTCAAGTTGAGAACTACTTAGGTTTGAACACATTCCACAGCTCCACAGCTTTACTCATCACCCTCATGTTTTATGTTTTTGATGTCCATTTAATATCTTTTTAATCTTGCGTATCCCTTAATTATTATAGTTAGCTATTTTTTTAAACTACTTTTGTCTTTTAAACTTCATACTAGCTTTATCAGTGATTAATACACCACCTTTACAACATTAAATTATTCTGAAGTTTGCTGTATATTAACCTTTACCAGTGAGATTTGTATTTTGATTCTTTTCCCATTACTAATTAGCATGCTTTTCAGCTTAAATAAGTCTTTTTAACGTTACTTGTAAGACTGGTTTAATAGTGATGAACTCCTTTAGCTTTTGCTTATTGGGAAAACTTTTTCTTTCCTTCCGTACTGAATGACAGTTTTTCTAAGAAGAGAATATTCTTGGTGTTTTTGTCTTCCAGCACTTTGAAAATATATCATGATACTCCTTTTCTGGCCTGCGAAATTTCTGTTGAAAATCTGCTGAGAGTCTTAACGGAGGCCCCTTGTATGTAAAAAGTTGTTTTTCTTTTGGTACACTCAAATTCCTCTCCTTGTCTTTAACTTTTGACATTTTAATGTGTCTTTGGATTCTTCTTATTTGAAAGCATCTGGGCTTCCTGGATATGAATGTCTGTTTCCTTCCCCAGGTTAGAGAAGGTTTTAGCCATTACTTATGTCAATAAGTTCTTTGTCTCTTTCTCTCTTGCTTCTCCTTTTGGGACTCCCATAATACAAATGTTCACCTGTGTTGGTCTGTGTGATACTGTCTGATAAGTCTTTTCGGCTATCTTTACTATTTTTTTTTTTTTTTTGCTGCTTTGACTGGGTGAGTCCTGTTGCTCTGTCCTTGAGTTCCTGGATCCTTACTTCTGCTTCTAGTCTGCTGTTGAACCCCTCTGGTGTTTTTTTCGGTTCCATTATTGTATTCTTCAGCTCTGTGACTATTTGTTACTTTCTCGTATCTTTCCTATATCTTTGTTGAAGTTCTCACTGTGTTCATCCATTCTTCTCCCAAGTTTGGTGAGCATCTTTATGACCGTTACTTTGAACTCATCAGGCAAACCGCTTCATTAAGGTTTCTATCCTGAGGTTTTAATCGTTTGGAATGTCTTCTTCCATTTCTCCATTTTCCTTGACTCTCTGTGTTGGCTTCTGTGCATTAGATAAAACAGTCACCTCTTCCCGTCTTGAAGGAGTGGCCTCGTGTGGGAGATGAACTTTACTATTAAACCCTGACTCTTGATCATCTCTCAAAACACTGTAAGTGTTCAAGCAGCCTATCTTATTTTCATTCGTTCAATATACAAACATAATAGTCTTGAAGGGCCACAGCAGGTGATCAGGAAGTGCCCCCCTGGGGGGCAGTTACAAAAATTTGGCCTCTAGTTAAGTGTCAAAGTCCCCTTTCTGGGAGATACTGGTGACCTGGAGCGAGATGGGGAAATAGCTCGATGGTGGTGAGCATCCAGCATATGTCTCCTAAGAGCACAGCTGGGCATCTTCTGCCAAATCGGAGGCCTGCTCCTCACACCGAAGCTGCAGGACAAGCAAGGAGGCCTCTTACACAGAAAGCTGGGGTGTGTTTTAATCTGCGGTCTGTGCAGCACTCTGGGGGATGGTGGCTGGCTAAGAACTGTAGCTCTGATTGCTTTGTCGGGGGTGCGGGTGAGTCTGAGCTCATGAGCCCTTGAAGAACCTTTCCTCAGTTTACTGTGGCCTTCTGGACACAAGCTCCATTGGCTTCCCAAAGCTAGAGGTTTTGTGTGCTCATCTCTCAGGTGGTCTTTAAAGGTTGGGGTGCTGCCGTGGGGGTTCAACCTAATTTGCTCCTCGGGAGAAGCTCTGAGTTTTGAGTTTCCTTCTGATGGTGAGTTAACTGTGTTGGGACTGGATTTATGTCGAGTCTGTCGCAGCCTCTTCTACCTTCTTTGATGCTGGCCTTCTTTTATCGGCCCAATGGATAGGAGTCATTCAGATCACCGTGGGAGCTTTTTCCTAGAGGAAACTGTTGCATATACAGCTGTAGATCTGGTGCTTCCATGGTACAAGGCGAGCTGATCTTTTCTACATCACCACCTTGAACCAGAACTCACCGTCTTGCTTTTTAAGAGTTTGGATGCAGCTGGATTATCGTTTCCGGACCTGTATCTTTTATTTCTCGTTATAATTGGAATTAACAGTCATAACCACTTGAATACTGTGGTTTTAGAATTGGAGGGGACCCAGAAGTTGTCTATCCAATCCAACTTCCACTCCTTTCCTAACCACGGTTTGAGTCATTTTAATAATAGGAAGCTTTCACAGTGCCATGCTGCATTAACGCCCAGCTCTAAGAAACCAGATCCACTCATTAGTCTCCGTTCTGCTTTCCATAACAATGTGCAAAATGAGGTACCAGCTGGGAGGAAAGACTGCTAGTATTTAATGTGAGTATACTGGATCTCAGAAACGGTAAGGGCTTCTCCAGTTCTCTGCTTTCCTGTTCCAAGATTTACAGAAGCTAAATTCTCTGGTGGTGTCATCTCCTTTGCCACGCACGCATATTTTAACATGTCTTAATTTGCTGTTATGATGACTAACATCGTAATCAAACTGTTGACTTTTTCTCAATAATTGGTGGCAACTTAGACTTGATGAAATAATGTATATGGATCTGTACTGTCAATGTTTACCCAAGTGGAAACGTGAGGTAGGAAGTGTTAGTCTGGGTCTCTGGGGAGGTAAAGCTAGAAAATATTCACCGATCCCGAAGTCTCAGTCATTACAGCATCAGATCTAATGCCCCAAAGCACACCCCGAGAGAACATATAAGGACTGATAAGGAGACAATACAGCAACCAGCACGTCATTGCTGTTCTCAGGGAGAGCTCAAGAAGGGGGGGCAGGGGTCACAGAGACAAAGCTTCCAAGGAGGTGAGGGGATGGAGGGAATAGGGCTTTTGAGTTGTTGAAGAGCTGGAATGTGTTTGTATTACAAAGGAAATGAGACAAAGATACTGGAGAGAGTTCAGTTCAGTCGCTCAGTCGTGTCCGACTCTTTGCGACCCCAAGGACTGCAGCACGCCAGGCCTCTCTGTCCATCACCAACTCCCAGAGCTTACTCAAACTCATGTCCATTGAGCCGGTGATGCCATCCAACCATCTCATCCTCTGCCGTCCCCTTCTCCCCCTGCCTTCAATCTTTCCCAGCATCAGGGTCTT
This sequence comes from Moschus berezovskii, assembly GCF_049115385.1. Lineage (NCBI taxonomy): Eukaryota > Metazoa > Chordata > Mammalia > Artiodactyla > Moschidae > Moschus > Moschus berezovskii. Next base: position 14,444,863 of record NC_142467.1, read on the forward strand.
TTCCAATGAGTTGGTTCTTCGCATCAGGTGGCCAAAGTATTGGAGTGTCCGCTTCAGGATCAGTCCTTTCAGTGAATATTCAGGACTGACTCTTTGGGACCCCATGGACTACAGAGTTCATGGAATTCTCCAGGCCAGCATACCAGAGTGGGTACCCTTTTCCTTCTCCAGGGGATCTTCCCAACCTGGGGATCAAACCCTGGTTTCCCACATTGCTGACGGATTCTTTACCAGCTGAGCAACCAGGGAAGCCTGGAGAGAGTTAGTGACCCCTTGAGAGAGAGAGAGAGAAGGGGCTGCAGGCAAGGAGGGGAGAGTGGGTTTGCTAGGAGGAAGACAGGAAGGGGGTCTTGGTTATTTCCTGCAAGGCACCCTCAGTTTTCTTTTTAAGTAGGAGGCAAGGCTTTCTGCACACGGTAGGGAAAGCAGCAACAAGGGAGTGCAAAGTATTTGGGGCTGATGAAGGGAGAGGGCCTCCACGCACCCCAGAGCAGCACAGCTGACACTGGGACTTTGTGTGACAAGGGCTGGCAACGCAGGACATTTCAATTGTGTTCCGAATCTTTGTTCCTTCAGTAAGTTGATACTTACTGAATACTGATTATTGATAAGTAATATTGATACTTAAGTATCAATTACTTTATAAAATAATATATATCATGGCTGATTCATGTCAATGTATGGCAAAAACCACTCCAATATTGTAATGGAATTAACCTCCAATTAAAATAAAATTTAAAAAAAATAAACATCTTTAAAACTTCAGTTTCTTTGGCAAGACGTGCTAGGGTAAAGATAGTGCTTAAAAATGGTTTCATTCTAAATAGACCCCAAGCAGAAACTAAATGACTAAGAACGCGCCGTTCCCTGTAATTGCCAAGCTCATTTGTCATCTATTTACTGCCCTGGTGGGGGCTTCCCTGGTGGCTCAGATGGTAAAGAGTCTTCCTGCAGTGCGGGAGACCAAGGTTCAATCCCTGAGTCAGGAAGATGCCCTGGAGAAGGAAATGGCAACCCACTCCAGTACTCTTGCCTGGGAAATCCCATGGATAGAGGAGCTTGGTGGGCTACAGGCCATGGGGGTAACAAAGAGTCGGACACGACCGAGCTTTGAACTTACCTTTGTGGAATCCTTTGCTTTCCCGCCATTCCTGGGTGCTCTGGCAGTGGAAGCAGGCTTTTTGTCTTTGTCCTAGAGCAGAGGAGATGGAATGAGGCTGTTGCGGCCAGCACCCCATCTAGCAACTAACTGCTGCTGCAAGCAAGTCGACCCAGACTCTTCTTTTTAGGAGCCTGGAATCTCCAGTTTAACTAAATAATGAAAACTTGAGTATTTCACAGTCATGACTTTTTGAACCACAGTGAACGCACACAGAGGTATTCAAGGTGGGAGGTAAGAAGGAAAAAAATGAGGAAAAGGTGACTCATGTTGACATCCTGCCAATTTTTATGATGCACTCAGACTGTATTTTGCTCATCAAAATAGAGCCTGGTTCTATCAGGACTGGTTTCTATGTGCCAAGAGGACACTGCTTTCAGAGTTATGGAAGAAGAATCTAACAGTGGAAGAAACCAGAGTGAGCTAGGGCCAGTCACACACAAAAGTAAAGTCCATTCACCAAAAAGGCATTATTGATGAGGGTCCAGGAGCTGAGAAATAGGATCCTGATGTGATCTAGAAATTAAATCACACAAGATAGGGAAGACTGACAATTCAGTGATGGGGAAGTATGTTTAATACCTGCTGAAACCATGTGCATTTTAATTCTTCTGAAAATACCAATGGAGGACACTCATTTCACTTTTCCTTCTATTTGATGGATTACACTTTTCTTTCCATTCGCATTCGATCTCCTGCTATGCACCAGGCATTTTGCTGATGCTGACCACAGAGCTACCGGACACATGACTGCTGTCTAAAGCCCACAGCTCAGTGGGGTGAGGCCCACAGGACAGGGAACTCACAGCGCAGGGATGGCACAGAGGAGAAGCCCCTGACCTGGAAAGGGAGAAGCAGACAGGGAGAGCTTCCTGGAGCAGTAGAGGCTTGAGCTGGTCTCTGAGGGGTAAGGAGGGGAGCTGCTCAGGGCAGAAAAGGGGAGGAAGCCCCAGAGGGCAAAGGGTGAGGGGCTGCTCTCCTTTTAAATGACCACAGATAAAGCATTACTGTTACACACCAATACAGCATGGCAATAAAAAATGGTGACTATGAAGCTTATAAAGCAACATGGAAAACATTTATGATATACTCTTAAGAAATGTATTATATATAGAATCTAAGTATAATTATGTAAAACCCACATATGCAAAAAGACAAGAAATAACACCAAATAATGGTGGTTGGGGGGAAGTAGCATTTTTTTCAAGCTTTCTAGGGCATTAATCAGTTTATTTTATGGTATAAAATTATATAATGTTTGTGTGTGTTATTTGTACAGAAATACATTAAAAAAAAAAAAAGCTAAGAGGAAAAAGCCCAGTACCTTTGCTGTGCTTGTCGAGGTTTCTGCAGTTGAGGGACAGCTGTCAAAGTCCCCTGAGAGGGCGTCAATGGGGTCCTGGGCACCTGCAGGTTTCTGAGATATCAAGAGAAATAACCATCAAGATTTGCTCTTTGGAAAAGCAAGGGAAAGATGCTTTGTGGAAAATGGGTTTGTTCAAAGCAAAGCCTTGCTGACATTCTTTTCCTAACAAACTATTATAAAAGAGATATTAAAACAGGAAAATCTTGACAGCTCTATTTTCTTCCACTCTGTTGTGCAAGGTGATTAGTATTCTCTGAGCTATGATGTTCTAATCTGGAAAATGGAACTGCCTATGTCGAGTGGCTCTTGGGAAGACAGAAATAATATACTCTTATATGCATGCCTTGGCATCAGACCAAGCACAGAGCAGGCATTCACTGAATTTTAGATTTCTAAAATGTGAAAGCTGCAGCTCAGTTCAGTTCAGTTCAGTCAGCAGCTTAGAGGTTAAAAAAATCTTTTTCTGGAAACACACAGCTGTGGTATTTACCTTTGATGCCTCGGGTTTCTTTGATGCCTTTGGCTTCCCGGATGCGCCCTTAGAAACAAAGCAGACTACTGGTTAAACAAATTGTTGTAAAGGTTTTACTTAGGCGTAAGTCAGTATTTACATGATCTTTTATCCAGTGGAGTTCAATCACCCCCTGCATCTGTGGCTTCTGCACTGGCAGATTCAACCAACCAGCAGATTGAAACTATTTGGGGAAACAGAATGCTAGGAATTTCCAAAAAGCAAATCTTGAATTTGCCACATGCTGGCAACTACTTTGGCAAGCCACTCCAGTACTGTTGCCTAGAAAATCCCATGGACAGAGGAGCCTGGTAGGCTGCAGTCCATGGGGTCGCTACAAGTCAGACACGACTGAGTGACTTCACTTTCACTTTTCACTTTCACACATTGGAGAAGGAAATGGCAACCCACTCCAGTGTTCTTGCCTGGAGAATCCCAGGGACGGGGGGCCTGGTGGGCTTCCGTCTATGGGGTCACACAGAGTCAGACACGACTGAAGTGACTTAGCAGCAGCAGCAGCAACTACTTATGCAGCACTTGCACTGTATTAGGTCTTCTGAGTAATGCAGTGGAGAAGGCAATGGCAAGCCACTCCAGTTCTCTTGCCTAGAAAATCCCATGGATGGAGGAGCCTGGTAGGCTGCAGTCCGTGGGGTCGCTAAGGGTCAGACACAACTGAGCGACTTAACTTTCACTTTTCACTTTCACACATTGGAGAAGGAAATGGCAACCCACTCCAGTGTTCTTGCCTGGAGAATCCCAGGGACGGGGGAGCCTGGTGGGCTTCCGTCTATGGGGTCCCACAGAGTCGGACACAACTGAAGTGACTTAGCACCAGCAGAGTAATGCAGAGATGATCTAAAGTACCTTCAGATTTTGGTCTTTGGGGGTCTTGGAACTAACCCCCCCTAGATACCAAGGGACAACTGTATACTTTGCATAACTGATAAACCTGGGTCCATATTATCTCTTCAGCAGCTCTGCTTAATGACTACCTCATAACTAGTTCAATAGCCTTGGGGAGAGCGCAAGGATGAGTCTGTTCCTGGAAGGGAAAGAAATACTATTTTAGCAACTCTGTCACTGCTCAACTCTAGCTGAAACATCACAGAAAAGAACTTGCGCTTTTACGTCCTACTTGCTATTTTACTGTATGCGTATCTACTACAGCTTATTACACTTCAAAAGGATTTGAGGCACTGAAGGGGTCTATAGGTGATTTTTTCCCAGTGAGGATTACAAGGACAACTCATCAGGGATGTTTCCCATCTGCAAAGGCCAGGACACGAATTAATACATTTCCTAAAGAACACAGCAGGGTCAGATGGGACCATCATAGCAGGGGGCATTCTAGCAGGGTGCACAAGCGCTGCCATGAATACTAAATGCAAGCAAAGGGAACTGATTTCTGTAACAGAAGACAGTGTAGCCGACAGAACTCTACACAGTCAAACCCTTCACAAACCGTCAGTGCAGAAAGAGACGCTGTCATTCGGACTTCCTTGTTTCTATCCGATGAACAGATCTGGAAAGGGTTATTTAACACATGGAAGCCACACAGGAAGGGGCAGGCAACAGAGCAGGTGGACCAGGAGAGAGACGAAGACTTTAAACTTCTTGACGATACCGTTGCTCTATTGAGACAGAGCAACAGAGCTTTCGACTGGGAATATGGTTTTGCCTGTCTTCACTCTCAACAGCAGTGGCGGTGGTGGTGTTGGGGAAGAAAGAGAGAGAGCAGGCCTTGGGTCGTGTTTGCCCCATGAATTATTTCCATCCTGGCTCTTTTTGTGTTCTCCTTCAACAGAGAGACTCTGCTTCAGGCAAGATTACACATATCATTCATTGTTATTATAGCCTTTTCTTGCAGAGAAGTCATCTGTGTACCTGCCTCGGAATCACGGTGAAGCATCAGTGAGTGATGCAACATTCTTCAATTCTCTTTACGCCACAGTGCCCAGCACAGTAAGCATCCAATGATACTGGCTCAAATAAAGATTAAACAGAATTCGAGACAGCCTGCTCAGTGGGGACAGATCAAATGTGTCAGTCATGTTACATTTTTATGCTATTGCTACAGGGTTCTGTTCATTTCAAGTGAGGTTTGAATCTCAAAAGCCTTGGAGTATAGTTCCAACCTGGACACCACCCTCACTCACCTCCTTGTCATCGTCCAAAAGATGTCGGTATTCAGGAGGGATGGTGTCATCTCTTTCTCCCAGCTTGTCTCTGTGTTCAGCTTTGGCTTTTTCCTGTAAACGTTGAACATACAAAATTACTGTTCTGTTCTACCTTCATCTAGCACATTCGAAAATGCAGCATTCAGCATTTATTGGCTATTTCTGAGGCAAAACATAGTCCCTCTAAGTTTTATAAGCAACTTAGAGCAACAATGTCAACAGATTTCCAGTTGATGGAAAAAAAGTAAAACCAGTGCTTCTGCCTGTCATTCTACACCTATGAATTTTCTACTTGTATTTTAAACTGAAACAAGCTTTTAAGTGATTATTCTCAGTCGCTCAGTCATGTCCGACTCTTAGCAACCCCATGGACTGCAGCACGCCAGGCTTCCCTGTCCATTACCAACTCCGGGAGTTTACTCAAACTCATGTCCATCGAGTCGGTGATGAATTCTCCAGGTAAGAATAGTGGAGTGGGTTAACATTCCCTTCTCCAGGGGATCTTTCCAATGCAGGGATCAAACCCAGGTTTCTTTACCAGCTGAGCCACCAGGGAAGCCCGACTCCAAGCAAGTCAGGGCTATAAAAACTTTCCATTTAAATTACTTTTTTCTAGTACCTTGACTTTATCCTCTACGGGTTTATTCTCATCTGGATCAGGCTGTCTTTGCCCGAGACTGTCAGAAAGTTGATCCAGGGCGTCGTCAAGTTCTTTGTTGTCACGCTGCTGAAAAGTAAATCCGTATTACTCACTGTTTAGCCACGTTCGGTCACCTGCAGCCCCAACAGTGCCTCTGAGACTTCTGTAAGCTCGTGGGTTTTCCCCAGGGAGCGGGCAGGTGGGCAGAGGCGCTGGCTCTTTGTCCCTCACTTTTCATGTAGTGCCTCTCTTCAGCTGTCTACCCTGCCCCACCCCTAGATGCCTTTCTCTTCCTAAAAAGATAGGGTTCTTGGCCTGATTTTCTGGAAGTCTTATGATGCCTTCAATACATGTAATATTATGTTCCCCACAAAGTCACTAAGTTTACTCTTTGATTCCCAAGTGTATTGCTGTAAACAAAGCTTTATACCTAGTTTTAATGATAGCTTCAAATAAAATATTAACTAAAAACTCTGATGGAGGAAGTGATGGGAAAGGTATCATTCTAAAACATACTGTGAAAGGCCAAAAAGGCTTTTTGGTTGCGGATGTTTCTTAATAGCCTCGATCACTGTTCTAGGGACTCCTGAAATCCAAGTATTAAGAACGGAAGTGTAAACGGCAGCCTGGTTATGACTGAGTCTTCCCTCTGTTGCACAGGGACTTTTGTCACTGACACACACCCAGACGCGTGGAAAGAGGGCGTTTTACTGGTTTTAAGCTTCACGAGCCCAGGATTACAGCAACTAATGGCGGTGCCTCCCACAGCCAGATCTGGGCTTTGTCGTTTGTGCCTCTGGATGTTTTCAGATGATCCCAGGACTGGCCCAACAGGAGGAAAATTCACTCAGAATCTCAGAGTGCAGCAGGAACCAAGCTTTGATGCTACATCAAAAGGAAAGGGAGCCTAGCTGACTTCACTCAAGCTACTTCGTCTCCAACTAGCTCACGAAGCACTTCTATCTCAACCCAAGGAGCTGGGGGTCTGGTTCAGGGCAATCTCTTTATCTTTCGATGTGCCGTGGTCTCCTGGATCATGTATAATTTGGTACCGTAAAGAAAATTAATCAAGGAAGTCAGGAAAAGCTTTGGTCCCACAGTCTTGCCTCAGAACGTGTAAATAATTCAAACGATATTGACACTGAGGTTTTCCCATTACTAGCATGGAAATGACAAGTTTTTACTGGTGTGACTGGGAGGAAAACAATGCTTTTCTACCAGGAGTCTGTGATTTGGTGGGCAGAGAGAAGCTCAAACATTGAGCAATTCCTTAAAGTAAACTTAAGGTTAAATAATGAGTAGTACTTACAGCATGTATCAGGAAAAATATAAAGGAAGGAAACATTGTCAAGAAAGCTAAACAGTCAAAAAAATCTGAATATACACACAATGTGCATTATTGCACTTCAATTCCAATAAAGCAACAATCTCTGAAGCTCCTTCACTGTGTGTAAAATACTTTCAGGTACTGTTCTATTTAATCATTTTAGATAGTCTCTCTCATCTCCCCATCTTGCCAGGCTTCCTCTTCTGAAACAGAAAGTGATGGGGGCAACATTTTGGTGACCCTCTGGCTGCTGCTCAAAGACCAACTACTTATAAGCCATGCTGCTTACCGCAGTGTCGGGCGGTGGACCGGCCGCCTGGGTAGTTGGAGCTGGGGTTTGGGAAACCACTTCAGAGACAGCAGCTGAAAGTTTAGCATCTTCAAATTGCTTTTGTAGGAAAACGATAACAAAAAAAGATTTGACCCGTTTAATATGTTGTAGCAAATTATGCCCACAATGCCATTACTTAAATAATACCCTCGGGACAGCTTTATGATGGTTGTTCTCTTGATCCAAATGGAAGCACAGCAACACAGCAGCTTAAGAGCCATTTCATTCTGCTTCCTACTCCAAGCATTAGTTTATACAGTTTCCTAGTTTCTCTTCCTGCTTACTATCCTAAATACTCAATAAGCTAATTATTGTAGAGTTTTATGGCTTATACATTTCTTGTTGCACATTTAGGCTGATAGAAGTGTTTTAGCTTTGCTCTTTGTAACGAGTTGCTTTGCTCTTTGTAATGAGTTGCTCTGAGTAAATGTTAGAAGTGGCTCTCTTTATGGTGCTAGCTATATTGTACTAAATACATTCTCTTTAAAAGCTGCTAGAAAATCATGCTGCTCAAAGCAATGAATGGGTATGCCTGTCTCCAGTAGCCTTGCTTGCCTAAATTAGGTACTTATCCTATTTTTAATTCTGTTAATGTATTAGGTATAAACTATAAGTGCTACTATTGCTTTAATGTTTGGCATACAGGATGAGGTTTCAGTTGTATCATTTTTTTCCTTAATGTTAAGTAGTATATTATTCTAGAATCTTTCTGAAATAATGACATTTCTCACTTTAAAGATATACTAAATCTGTCATTGATAGGTTATTTTCCCATTGGCTTTTGGCTTCTCTTTCTGGATCAGAACTTTACTTTTGAACATTACTGTATTATAAATAATCCTGGCACTTAGTTGGATTAATCTTCCCTAAAAATACTTTAAAAAATACTTATCAGTTTTTTCATATTTTTATGCATTTATTTTTCAAATATGTTGGACAGCTCAACGTTAAATTCTCTTTTCATATGTATACTCGATAGAGCGCATGGTCACTGGCTCTATTAGTTACACTGTTGAAAACATCCACTGTGCTGGATCAATATTTCCTGATGGAATACATCTTTAATGGCCACATGGGTTGAGGGCCACTAATTTCATGACTGTTTCCTCATCTCTCGTGTCAGATCCTAAGTCACAAGTTTCCACTCATTTCTGCTACCCTAAAAAGTGAGGCAGTAAACCCAGGACTCTCAGGAGACTTACAGGTGATGACATGTCTGAGGGGACAGTGAAGTCCTTGGACAGAGCATCCAGGAGGAAGTCTTCACTCACGGGCTGCAAAGAACCAGGAGACGTGTCAGCAAACACCACCTCATCAGCGTCCTCTCCAAAGTACTGTCACTGTGTATAGGCTGATCAGCTCATTACCCAGGAAGCTCCGCCCTTCGTAAATTAACCCTCAGGACTAAAGGAGAAAGATACACTCAGAGAAAAACTGGCTGGCTTACTGGGAGCGGTTCCTTGACCTCTTTAGGCGGCAGTGGTTTTCCGTCTTTATCCTATGCAGGCGGAGAAAAACATGGCATTGAGTCATTTCACACGAATCCTAAGTGTGCACTCTGTAAACAGCTTAAGAGGCTGACAGGTTATATCTGAGGTACATTATGAGGTCAATTCCCCATTCCAGGAAACAGATTCTCTCACCAGGAAATATGCTCTGATGAGCTCATGTCCAGAAACAGCTGGCAGACATCCCCTGGGCATAGGGCTGCTAATGGGGCTTGCCAACTCCAGAAGCCCACGGACAACAGCTACTGTAGCGTGTGGCACAGCGTGCGCGGGACACTGAGGGAACACGGCGGGGAGGCCCTCGCTGGCCTGGGGAGGGGGCTTTGCACAAGTTGCCTGGGAAAAGCCGGTTAACTTTAGAGGCAGTGCATCCAACCACGATGCACGGACTCTGTGCCAAGCACCTATACCAAGCACTGGGAAAATTCACCCTAGGGGTATGACACTCAGAACTTACAGTTCAGATGATGCCAACCTTCAAATGACTCTAAGTGCCACTTTTGAGTAATGGGACAAAATCAATAAAGCATTTGGGGCCCTTTAGTAAAAGGCCATTTATAAATAAATGGTAAAATCCGACTTATCTACATATGCAAAAATGTGTAAGCATAAGTTTCTCTGTTGGTACACACAGTTAACCCCTGGAAAACTGCAGGGGTCAGGGCAAGGACGGCCCAAGCAATTGAAAACAATCCATGTGTAATTCACACCTGGCCCTCGGCATCCTCAATTCCGCATCCGTGGGTTCAGTCAGCCCCGCAAGGTGCGATGCTGCAGTGTTTACTAGTGAAAAAAGCCCGAACAGAAGTGGACCCAGGCAATTCAAACGCGTGTCACTCCAGGGTCAGCTGCACAGTTCCCCTGACACACTGATCAAGGTGGTTTCGTTTGCTTTGCTAACATTCAAGAAGATGCAGTAGTCAAGAGCATCCCCAGCTTCCCTTCTTTCAAAGTGCTTTCCCCCCATTTCCACGTCCTCTGCGTCTTCACAGGCCTTCTGATCACTCTCCAGTTAGGAGGGGAACAGAGCCCGGGGCATGCTCTTTGCCAACCCTTAGCTGCCAAGGCAGCAATTCTCCCAAGGGACACACAGGAGCGGGGACGGGGGCACACTTGCTCCACACGCACACTGAGATCACCCCGAGTCTGGAAGAGGAAACCTGCAGTCTACCTCGGGGAGATGACTCTCCTGAGCAGGCCTGATGGGAGCAGTTGAAGAACAACACAAGATTTAACCCCGAGATCAACCAGCATCTGGACATGTTATGAGCCATAGGTAATTCATAATGGGTGAGATCCATGGTTGAGGAGGAAACAACCACAGAATAAAGTGGTCAGGAAAGCTAATCGGCCACATTCTTAGAAGCTGCGAGGAAAATCCAGCAAAGGGCGAGAGAAAGTAACCAACCTCCAACCTCCTACACTACAGAGTTACAGGCACTTGACAAGCTTTACCGAATGTGACAGCTACCTACGGGCCACGGGGTGTAAAAACCTTATAAACAAACAAGCCCAAACAAATAGAAATGCCATGGTTTCGACTGAATTGTGAAATGCAGAAAGGAAGCAGAGTAAAGGGACCCAGCATACTAAACTTTCAATCAGGGAGAGCTCAGTATAGTTCCTATCTTTGCCACATGAATGGACTAGTGCAAATCGATGAATACAAAGAGTATCAATTTGATTTTCCTGCATTATTCATGAAGTCTGGTAGAATATTCTCTTAAGCAGTGGTCTCTCCCATATCACTTATTCTGTACAATCTGTATATTCAAAATAAAGGACATGGGTCAATTTATCACTGGCTATATTGAGTTGCTCAGTCATGTCTGACTCTTTGCGACCCTATAGACTGTAGCCTGCCAGGCTGCTCTGTCCATGGGCATTCTCCAGGCAGGAATACTGGAGTGGGATGCCATTTCCTCCTCCAGGGGGTCCTCCTGACCCAGGAATTGAACCTGGGTCTCCTGCACTGCAGGCAGATTCTTTACCATCTGAGCCACCAAGGAAGGCCATATTGCTCACTATATTCAATGTCAAATAGGCTATTTTTCAACTTATATCTGAGTTTTGCAAATCCTTCCTCAGGAAGTGGTTGTTTCTCAGACAGCAAAGCATCTGCCTGCAATGCAGGAGACCTGGGTTCGATCCCTGGGTCGGGAAGATCCCCTGGAGAAGGAAATGGCAACCCACTCCAGTATTCTTGCCTGGAGAATTCCATGGACAGAGGAGCCTGGCAGGGGTTCATGGGGTGGCAAAGAGTCGGACATGACTGAGCAATTTCTCTTCCCTTTGGTTTTCCTATCTATCTGTATAATGATTTCCTGAGTTTTCTTTATTTCTGATATTGCAACAAACCACGTTATCAGACAAGAAAATCTTAGGCTTCTTTCACCTAAGGAAGGAGTGACAGGCCACTGACAAATATTTTAGCTTTACAGCGGGTGTGCTAACAGGATGTTAGTTAAGCAATACTATTTGATGTTTGAAATACTAAGAAACAGGACTTTTATGTCCCAGGTCTGTTCCCATGTCCCTTCTTCATGCATGTGACATCCAGTATGAATGAAGATAAATTAGAGAAAAAGACCGCAGCCTGTTTACCTTGGCTTCTTCTAATCTGTAATCAGGAGGAATCGTTTCTTCTTTTTCACCAAGTTTCTCACGGTCTTCTTCTTTGGCTTTCTCCTGAAAAAAATTAAACCGTTTTCACTGTTAATACACCGTTCTCTGATAAAGCGGATGCCCGGGTGACTAAATCTGAGGTCATGAATCCATTGTGAGGTTCCCACAGCACCTGTATCTTTGACGCTGTATCCTCCTGGGTTAGCAGGCTCAGACACCACTGTTTTCAGCCTGCTGGGTTAAGGGGCAGCTGTGAGGAGCAGCAGGCAGAACCACTTCCCACCTTAGTCCGTGGCAGTGGAAAGCAGGTGGAAAGGTGAGACTCAGAACTCCGATCTATGCATGCCGGCCATCCACTGCTACACCTAAACACTGGTGCTCACTCTGGTTCCATTTATTAAACAGGGCATGCACCATAACAGAGGGATTCAGCTGGCCATGTGTTGCAGGAATTTTTTTTTTTTAAACTGACTGACTTATTTGGGGAGTTGGGGCGACCAATGATAGCTCCTTTCTAGAAGTTTCTGAGCTGCCATTACCTTGACTTTATCCTCCACAAGCTTTCCGTCTTCTGGATCTGCTTCCTTTTTGCCCAGGCTTCCAGCCAAGGCTTCGACAGCATCGTCTGGCACCAGGCCCTTCTGAAAGCACAGCAGCGGGTATACGGAATAGGTGGTTAACCACGCCTTTCAAAAGAGACTACAACGAACAACTCAGATGAGCATATCCTTCTTTCGGGCCTACATAAGAAGCACATGTCATCTTTTAATAATTTGGAAAATCTACAGAATTAGAATCTAGGTTTAAAAAACCTGATGTGTTAAAAATGAGGGCAAGTTTCTTACATTAAACATTGAGAGTGTGCAATTTATGAGCTGACACTGAGAAGCTTTTAAGACATAACCAGCATTCTGCTTCAGAAAAAAGGAAGTTCACTGAATGGGGAGGACCACGGAGAAGCCAAAAGCCAGGAAAGAGAAAGACGTGATCTTCAGGCGACCGTCCTAGAGATGGCACAGGAAAGAGGCTCAGAAAAGCCCTCGAGAGGACCTTCCCAATGAAACAGCCAGGCCAGCCCTGGAGGCGATGGCTCCGGCTGAGCCTGGAGGCACAGAAGCCTGTATTCTCTGTGTGGCTTCTACTGGTCAGAGTGGACTCACGCCAGTTCAGATGACGGTCTGTGTGACCTACTAGCCTGAGTGACACAGTGAGGGCAGTATGCCTGTGGTCCAGCTGATGAAAATGAAACGTGCTCCCTATGATATAATAACACTGGACACAGTGTTATTTAAAAAAAAACAACAACAACTGGATGAACGTAGAATGTAAATTGCATAAAGGGAAAATAAAGAATAAATTATGTTTGAGCTAAAAGATAGGACTAGAGCTGGCTTTTTTCAAACCATAGGTCACGACCCATACATGAGCAACACTTAAATCAATTTAGCAGGTGCTGGTCAGGCTTATTTTTAATGAAGAAAGTAAAACTGAACACATCATGCATATCAAGGATAAGGACCATTGACTAAACTATTGTTGCTACTGTGTGGGTTGCAGAATTGATGAATTCCCCACAGTTGATCTTGATCTAAAGAGTGAAAGCTCCTGAATTAAACAGTCTCAAAGATTATTCTTATCGTAAACGATATATGACCTCAAATGGAGTACATATTGGAGTAAAAGTGTCTGTTTTCTATAGCTTAGCTACCCTCCTAAGGAAGAAAACTTGTTCTGCTGCTAAGCTGCACCACAAAAGATCACCAGGGAATAAAGGGCGGTTAAGTGGGAAGGGATTTATCACCATCTAGTGGTTAGAATATTCATTGGAAAAGGACTGATGCTGAAGCTGAAACGCCAATACTCTGGCCACCTGATGTGAAGAACTGACTCACTGGAAAAGACCCTGATGCTGGGAAAGATTGAAGGCAGGAGGAGAAGGGGACGACAGAGGATGAGATGGTTGGATGGCATCACCGACTCGATGGACACGAGTTTGAGTAAACTTTGGGAGTTGGTGATGGACAGGGAAGCCTGGCGTGCTGCAGTCCACGGGGTCGCAAAGAGTTGGACACAACTGAGTGACTGAACTGAGTGGTTAGAAACTCCATAGATTTTTCTTCCCCATAGACAACAAACACCCCTGATGTATTCACCCTGCTTGGGGCTGTAACCAAGATTTACGGAAGTCCCCGAGTCTTAGCCAAGCAATCTCACTGCTGCCCGATCCCAGTCACTTGCTCACACTTGTGTTTTCTAGTCTCTGCTGCAGAATCTTTGGAAACCAACGCTGCCTTAGTCTGTGTCCTCTGGCTCAAGAAATAAGTGAAACGGCATTAGAAAAGCTAGGAGAAGCAGCAGTCTTAATAACTGATGGGTCTAGAAACAGCACTACAGACAAAAGCTTATATCTCCATTGTCAAGTTCAGAACTAGAACTCAAGCCTCCAGATGTACTCAATAAACTTTCTTTTTCTACCACAAGAATGCAGATGGCAGACACTCATCCCTGCCCTCCCGGCTTACTGTCTGCTCTTGCTCACTCATCCTCCAGCCTCTCTGGAGTTCTCTGACCTTTATCACATTCTGTGCCTATTCTTTCTGGCTCCCGTGGGCGTCACAACCCCAGAAATGCCAAGCGACCTCAGTGGTGAGAAACTCCGCAACCGTGGTAACTAGAGTTGGCAGAGTAGAGGCCCAGTAGCGGGGGTAAGAGAATGGAAAATCCGGGACTCTTTTTTCCCCCCCTCTCCAAAGCTTGACTCTCTACAGTCAAGGTAAAGTTGGAAAGGAGCTAACTCGCTCTTAAGCCCTGGCAGTCACTCTCGACACGACAGGTAGTGGCCGTATGTTTAGGCCTGAGAGTTCTGCACCGGAACGTCGGCTACTGTCGTTTTGACTCCAATCACTGACTCTGTGCCTACTCCCTTCACAGTCTCTGCCAAGATTCTCTCTCCCACTTTTGTTCTTTACCACCCTGGCCTGTGGCCTGACTCCCACAACGTCATAGTTTTTGGAGGGTACCCTGAGAATTTCCCACGCATAAAAGGAGGTCACGTCCTGTCCAAGGCAGGAGGGAGACTGTGAAAGGATTTGCTGATGGCACCCAGGATTCCCTGGCAGGAAGCAGCCACTCGGGGTACCCAGGACACACATCCCACACCTTCCCCAACGCCCTCTTCTCTCAAACAACTAAACGCACCGACTCCAGTATCCCAAGGGCTCCACATCTCTGTGCTGGCCTGCCCTGGGCTCACTGGTCTCCCCAGGAGACAGTGCTGTTCCCACTTCTCAGCAGGATCCTGCTGCTTTCCAAGTTCCTCCACAAGCAAGCCTTTCCAAGTTCCTCCAGGAGAGGAGTTTCTTCACCCGCTTTCCTTTTTCCATAGAAGAATGATCAAACTGAACTGTGAGCATCAGACCTGGCCCATACCCACGCTAGGCTTGAAGGGGACTGAGTCCAGGCACCCTATCTTAAATCTAGCTGAGGTTCTTAAGGGTGAAGTGAATTGCTCAAGGTCCATTCAAAGTTCATTTTCCTCATTCAAAAGAGAGACATGATCAGAACAGACTTCACAGTGTCCTCAGGAAAATTTAATGAGAAGATACTGCAAAGCATCTAGAAGAAGTTAGTCATTTAGCCTGTAGATTCACTAAGTCTGTAGTAAGGAAACATAGTTCCATCAGCTGGTATCCTCTGAGTCAGAATCTATCTGCTAATGAAAACAGAAGAACACAGATTCAACCAGTTAAATATCACACTTCATACAAAAGTCGAAAAGTCAGAGACACAAAAAGAAGAAAGGGAAAGGAAGTGAGTCCATCTGTCGCCATTCAGTTGGGAGAAAAAACCAGTTATGATGATAAAGGTTCTTCTGTGTTGTTCTGTGTATTCACAGAATTCTGTGTATACACAGAAGAACTATACAAAAAAGATCTTCCTGACCCAGATAACCACAATGGTGATCACTCACCTGGAGCCAGACATCCTGGAATGTGAAGTCAAGTGGGCCTTAGGAAGCATCACTATGCAAAACCAATACAATATTGTAAAGTAATCAGCCTCCAATTAAAATTAAAAAAAGGAACAAAACTAGTGGAGGTGATGGAATTCCAGCTGAGAGCTATTTCAAACCCTAAAAGATGATGCTGTGAAAGTGCTGCACTCAATTAGCCAGCAAAGTTGGAAAACTCAGCACTGGCCACAAGACTGGAAAAGGTCAGTTTTCATTCCAATCCCAAAGAAAGGCAATGCCAAAGAATGTTCAAACTACCACACAATTGCACTCATCTCACAGGCTAGTAAAGTAATGCTCAAAATTCTCCAAGCCAGGC
Source organism: Moschus berezovskii (assembly GCF_049115385.1). NCBI lineage: Eukaryota > Metazoa > Chordata > Mammalia > Artiodactyla > Moschidae > Moschus > Moschus berezovskii. Next base: position 14,460,841 of record NC_142467.1, read on the forward strand.
ATCAACAGTACACGAACTGAGAAATTCCAGATGTTCAAGCTGGATTTAGAAAAGGCAGAGGAACTAGAGATCAAATTGCCAACATCCACTGGATCATCAAAAAAGCAAGAGAGTTCGAAAAACATTACTTCTGCTTTATTGACTACACCAAAGCCTTTGACTGTGTGGATCACAACAAACTGTGGAAAATTCTTAAAGAGATGGGAATACCACAACACCTTACCTGCCTCCTGAGAAATGTGTATGCAAGTCAAGAAGCAACAGAACTAGACATGGAACAAGAGACTGGTTCCAAACTGGGAAAGGAGTACAACAAGACTGTATATCGTCACCCTGCTTATTTAACTTATATGCAGAGTACATCATGAGGAACGCTGGGCTGGATGAAGCACAAGCTGGAATCAAGATTGCCGGGAGAAATATCAATAACCTCAGATATGCAGATGACACCACCCTTATGGCAGAAAACGAAGAACTACAGAGCCTCTTGATGAAAGTGAAAGAGGAGAGTGGAAAAGTTGGCTTAAAACATTCTAAAAACTAAGATCATGGCATGGTGTAACAATGGAAACAGTGACAGACTATTTTGGGGGGCTCCAAAATCACTGCAGACAGTGACTGCAACCATGAAATTAAAAGACACTTGCTCCTTGGAAGAAAAGCTATGACCAGCCTAAACAGCATATTAAGAAGCAGAGAGGTTACTTTGCCAACAAAGGTCTGTAGAGTCAAAGCTATGGTTTTTCCAGTAGTCAGGTATGGATGTGAGAGTTGGACTACAAAGAAAGCTGAGTGCCAAATGATTGCTGCTTTTGAAGTGTAGTGTTGGAGAAGACTCTTGAGAGTATCTTGGACTGCAAGGAGATCCAACCAGTCCATTCTAAAGGAGATCAGTCCTGGGTGTTCTTTGGAAGGACTGATGTTGAAGCTGAAACTCCAATACTTTGGCCACCTGATACGAAGAGCTGACTCACTAGAAAAGGACCTGATGCTGGGAAAGATTGAAGGTGGGAGGAGAAGGGGATGACAGAAGATGAGATGGTTGGATGGCATCACTGACGCGACGGACATGGATTTGAGTAAACTCTGGGAGTTGGTGATGGACAGGGAGGCCTGGCCTGCTGCAGTCTGTGGGGTCGCAAAGAGTCGGACACGACTGAGTGACTGAGCTGATGATAAAGGTGCAGACTTTTCCATCAGGACAGTCAATAAAAAGTACTTCTGGCTGTTGGTGGGACTCCAGATCAGCTTAAAAAACACAGGAAAGTGAAGAAGCACGATTATCCACAGTAGCTGAGGAGCTAGAAAGCATGTTAAGAGGTTAAAAACAAAACCACCTGAAATAGTGTAAACATTTAAATCTAGCCTGAGTTTCCAGCTCCTCCCTGGAGCCCAAGACGGAGGATAATACAGCTATCTAAGATTTAATTTTTATCTTGTTAGAACAAGGTAATACATTGGTAATACACAGCAGGAAGGGCAGGGGAGGAAAAACACTTCTTTCTCAAGACATTTCTCAAGGCCCAGAGGGTCACTCACTGCTGGAGCTGCTGTGGGTGGAGCCGACTGCACAGAACACATGGAGGTCCGAGGCACGTCCTCTGCCACGGGCACAGGGGCAGTGGCCGGGGAGGCCTGCAGAAAGAAGCAGGCACAATGAAGGATTTCTGAAACACCCAGTTATTAAAATGGGACAACAATGAACCAACAGTACGGTCTGCTACCCTACCCGCTGTGAGCAAGGTTTTCTTGAATGCCTAAGGATCTTGAGCAGTGAATAACTCAAGGGATGTTAAACCTCTCCAGCTACCACTACTTCAACTTGGTTTTACCTTTCACGTTAGGTAGGCTACTTAACTCTCTGAGACACAGTTTCCACATCTGCAAAATGGGAATGATAACAGTACCTACATCTCAAGGCCTTTAATGAGACAAGACATACCACGTGCTTTGCATAGTACGTGGGAACACAGTAAGCTCAAAGATTGTTATCAGCTGTCATTATGTAGATGATTTGCCATCATATAATACACAATGTTATATAACATATAATATTATATAGCTGTACTATATATATATATATATTGCAATTATGCAATATTTAAATATATCATGTTCATAGATCTAACAGCACCTTGTGAGTTGTAAATAGCTAGGTACAAATGCAAGGTAGTAAGACTATCCCAGGGGTTCTAAAAATGAGGTCCTGCGACCACCAACCTCAGCACTGCTAGGGAACTTGTTAGAAATTCAAATTCTTATGCCCCACCTTAACACACTAAATCAAGAATTCTGGGGGTGGGGCTCAGTAATCTGTGCTTTGACAAACCCTCCTGTTCATCTTTATGCACACTGAAGTTTGAGAGTCACAGTCATTTTGTCACAAGAGGAAAATTTCACACAGGTTGCTTTTATCCCAGACATTTATGGAAGCAAATCCTACACGCAAGGTGCTTACCAGATGATCATTAATAGTGTATGATCTCTTCTTTCAAGAAATTTACTATGTGAAAATATGTACACACGTGAGAAGTACAGACCAAAGCAGCTAAAACCTTGTTTGCAGCAAATGTCCCAACAGGGATGTACAAAGAAAGCATGACAGACTTCCCTGGTGTGTTGTATTCTGCTTGAGAGCTGGAAGTGTGGTAAAGTTTGGGGAGGGACATGCAGGAGACAAAGGCCATATTTTAGCAGAGCCTTTTAGGGCTGACTACAATTTTAGCTGATCTAGAATTTGGAGAGGTTATTCCAAGCAGAGGAGAAGGCAACGGCACCCCACTCCAATACTCTTGCCTGGAAAATCCCATGGACGGAGGAGCCTGGTAGGCTGCAGTCCGTGGGGTCGCTAAGAGTCAGACGACTGAGCAACTTCACTTTCACTTTTCACTTTCATGCTTGGAGAAGGAAATGGCAACCCACTGCAGTGTTCTTGCTTGGAGAATCCCAGGGACGGAGGAGCCTGGTGGGCTGCCCTCTCTGGGGTTGCACAGAGTCGGACACGACTGAAGCGACTTAGCAGCAGCATTCCAAGCAGAAGGAACCACGTGAGAAAAGCTTGAAGATACATAAGTACTTACTATCAGAGTTTAGTGATGGGGGACACATCTTGGTAGGAAAGGAAGCTGGTGGTGGTGGTGGTTTAGTCACTAAGTCGTCTCCGACTTTTGTGACCCTATGGACTGTGTAGCCCGCCAGGCTCCTCTGTCCATGGGACTGTCCAGGCAAGAGCACTGGAGTGGGCTGCCATTTCCTTCTCCAGACCCAAATAAACAAGCAGGAACTTTTTGGGGAAGCTCTTGGCGTTGGAACAGGGGGATGCTGTGGCTGCAAACATGCGTGAGAAAGAATAATGCCGGTGGACACATGGGGTGGGCTGGAAGGAGACCAGAGACAGAGGCCACGGCCATCTCGAGGTGATGAGTGATGACAGCTTTAAGTAGGTCAGTTACAGAAGCAGGAAGGGAAAGACAAGCATTGGTGTGAGGCTCTCCTGAAGGGAAGAATATCAGGGTCAGCTGGGGAAAACAGAGCACATCCATAAACAGGCAAGATGAACACGGATGTGAAAAAATATGGCAAAATGGGCCTTTTCATCAGCTGCTTCCTGTTAAAATAGTTTTGGTCTCGGCATTTTCAAGATCATAGAAAAACACTGAAAAACAACCAAAACTGGAGATTTTGTTTTAGAAACATACCTCTGTTTTTTCAGTTGGCTTAGATTGTTTTTCTTTACACTTAGACCGGTCAAAATCTTCTGAAAGTTCATCGATGAGTTCTGATTCACTCAGGGGCTGTAATATAAGGAATATTATACAGTATGAAAATAATTATTTTTTTTTTTTACTTTGATAGAAGAAAAAGGCTTTCCTAGAGAAAAAGTTTTTCTAGTTAACATATATTAGGTTGCATTTTAGGATCTAAAACCCAAAGCGAATTTATACAGGGCATACATTTCATTTATCAATATAAGATAAATGTCACGCAACAAATAATGAGTACTGAACACCCTAGTACCACAAAAAATGTTAAAGGTTTATTCAGCTAAAAGTTTTCCTGGTACTTCAATTTCAAAGTAATTTTGTTCAAATAAAATTGCCCATTTCCGGTGAAGAGCTGCATAGTTTTAATTATGTGATTGCTTTTTCCACTTCCTGCTGACTTCCGTAATGAATAAGTCAGAGGAAACACAGATCATATATTCCCCTTCTGTGAGAATGTGGGGTTTTGGCAGGAAAGTTCTGTTATCCCTAGTTCCTTCCAGTGAAGTGGTATTGTTTATTTACTGTAATTGGTCAAAATCTCCACATGCCTTAATCTAAGACAGACAGATGGCATGAAATTCACAAGTTTGGCCCCAGAGATGGACAGGCTGAGTTTCGAGGCCTGGCCTTGCTACTTCCTAGCTATCTGATTTTGGGCTATTTACAGGATCGTTTTATGTCTTAATTTCCTCACCTGTAAAATGGGGATAATATTAGTGCCTTCCTCATTCGGTGAGTTCTCAAAATGATAACACACAAACACCATTTAGTGTAGTGTCAGGCACACAGTAAGTGACTAATAGATGTAGTTGTTAGTATCATCATGACAGGTAACTATGCTGGTTAACAGCAAATTAAGTAAAGGTAGTATAGAATCAGAGCATTTGATGGTAAGATTAGATCAAAGTAAATGCTAATGACCTAATTTGAGGGCCCTCTTGATATTGGCTCCTATATTCAATGAATATCACCTATAAGTTTGTAATAGTTAGGTAATAATCATTAAAATGCGTGAAATGGCCAAATGCTGCTGTCAGAGGTTCCTTTCTCCTTAATGCTAGGCTGGCATACGAGTCTCCACAGTGAGATCTGGTCTATGAAAATTATCTCTTTATATCTTAGAGTTGTATTGGTTTTTTTTTTTGAGTATCAGAAAAAAATTTATTTCCTCACCTTGGGTTTTTCTTCAGCCTCTGGCAAGAGTGGTTTTCCATCTTTATCCTGTGAATGAAATTGAAAATTCATTTAAAATGCAACAAAAAATTTTGCTTTCTTATCCCATTAAGTTTGTTTTTGAAATTCCAGGATATGAGAGAAGAGACTGTCTTTTTCCAATATGTTTGAGTCAGTTTGCATTTCAAATTAATTTTTAAAATAAAGTATCAGAATAAGGAGCTGAGTTATAAAAATCAAATGCTATAAAGTACAATGCAAGTACTTTTTTAAAAAAGTTACTGGAAAATAATTTCCATCTTTGGATAGGGAAGTAGAATTTTTTAAAAGGTTCTTTGGCAAGAAAGATGCAGCTTCATCAAAGAAAGGCTGAAAAAAAGGTTTTGATTCTCCAACCAGGGTGAAGAGGTAGATCTCATTCCTATGAAGCTGTTTTAGTTGTTTGGATATTCACATTCTAGAATATTTCTTAAAATACTTTATACTTTCCATATATAAGCATTACAAGTATTTCCCATCATACGTTTATGTGCATTATTTCAAAGATAAATGACAAATATAATTAGAGGGATAAGTCCAGTCTCCTCACACCAAACCAAACCCACTTGCACTGAAGACACTGGTAAATCATACGTTTCTCTACCACTTACAAGATCTCTGTGCTTTTCTCCATCAGCAGTTAGAGAAAACACAAACTCCCAATTATTCCTTCCGCTTTAAGGTTAAGGATCTATGTCAAGTATGGTTAATAGCTGAAACACTTGAGTTTGTGGGAATTTTAGTGACCACACACAGTCACTACTTAGGAAACTCTCTTTTAAAGGGTCCAACTGTTCAGACAGAAAATAAAAGTTTCAGGGTTTCCAGAGTTGCTATCTGAACTGGGACAGACATGCCCTGAAGCCTCCTGAGGACAGACAGGGCAAAACAGGCCACACGGGCAGGAGCAGTGAGCCGCCGGCATGCAATGAGGTGAGCAATGTACCGTGGCCGGTTTTAATCTGTACTCCGAGGGGACAGTTTCCTCATCTTCACCGCATTTCTTTACCTTCTCTTCTTTGGCTTTTGCCTGAAGAAAGTGGAGGGACAAAAAAGAAAAAAAACATTTGGATAATACAGGTAAAATAAGACATCTCTTTATGTACTCCATGGGTGTCAAGGAGAAGACCAAATCAGATTAAAGGGCCTAGAGAGCGGCCAGGAGAAAGGAAGTATAGGGAGACCAGAGGTCGAGGAAAAACAAGCCAGCCAGGAATCCCGGGGAGGTGTCCTTGCCCTGTCTCCGTGACCCTGGGAAGCCACCCAGACTTTCTTTGCCTCAGTTTCTTCAGCTGTAAAATGGGGCTACTTCTTTAAGAACCCTTACCTAGCTCTCTTGATTTGTAAAGACCAGCAGAGAAAATGAAATAAATATTCTTTGAAGAAAGTTAAGAAGAGGGCACAAGTTAGTTGCAATGATTTTACAGCCTTCATCTGTCATACTCAATGAGGTACTTACCTAAGGGGGAGAAAAAAAACCCAATGCTCAGGAGTGCTAAACTCGTTCAGTGTTAAACAGATGAGAAATGGGAGAGACATCCCATCACAAATCTGGCTGATGCATGGATAACTGGTTTTACCTCTTTTAAAAGAACTCCCTTCAGTAACACCAAGAGTCACTGGATTACTGAACCATGAGCGACGGAATGCATGGACACAAAATTGCACTTCCACAGCAGATTGGTGGCTTTCAGAATGGAATATCTGCATTTTAAGTTACTGGTGGGTAATGTGAAGTTTCATGCTCTGTAATAATTTGTATCAGTATCAAGACATGGATTTAAATCACAAGCCAAGGAGCTGCTGGGCACAAAAGTGTGTGTATATGTGCATGTGTGTGTGTGGGGTGGGTGGTATTTAGCTGATTCCAGCTCACCTTATTGCTCCCATCTATGGCTCAGCCTCAGACCGTGGTTCTCCATCGAATCTTTAGTTGATTAATTTTAAAATATTTAATGAGCACTTTTAATAAGCCAGGTACTTTTACTAGGCTTTGGGATTATAGTTTTATTGTTCTATAGAATAATAACCATCATTAAGGGATGAAAGGATTTTTAAAAAAAATATTTCCGGTTATATTCTACTTCAGGATATAGAGGATATCCTATTACACCGTAGTTCTCCCCAGTTCAGGGATCTGTGAGGTCTCCAGCTATAAAACAGTCCTCATGAAAGAGTCACCCATATAGGACTGTGCCCCCACTTGGGCTTGTGAACAGTGAGTCATATGCACAGCTAGATACCTTTCTATTCCTCTTTGACCTTTATATTTCTTAAGTGTCTGCACTGTGGTCTGTATTCAACAGGCAATGAAAACAAATATCCCTGAATTGACATAGTTCCAGACTAGTTAACTGCACTAGAAATGGTGGTGGTTTAGTCACTACATCGTGTCTGACTCTTTTGCGACTCCCATGGACTGTAGCCCGCCAGGCTCCTCTGTCCATGGGATTGTTCAGGCAAGAATACTGGAGTGGGTTGCCATTCCCTTCTCCAAGGGATCTTCCAGACACAGGGATAGAGTCCTGGTTTCCTGCACTGCAAGTGGATTCTTTACCAACTGAGCAACCAGGCAAGCCCTAGAATCAGGGGAGATTAATAATGAGGTATCACTACAAAATAAATATGCCATGATACATTATTTATAAGAATGATAAGCAGGCATGGACCTCCTCTCTGAAGCATCATCTGGCGTAGAATGTGCTGGAGTGGCCGCGGACTCCTATACCGTATCAATCTTTATGGGGTTATCACAGCAGACTACCCAAAGCAGTGCATTCACCATCAGGTACTAAAACTCAACGTAAGGATCCAAAGGATTAGAAAATCTTCATACTTTACATATAATTGAAAAAGAAAACTAGTGGAAAGAGTGAAAAGGAACTGTTCTTTTTATTCAAATTTTAGGAGTTTGCTAGTTTTCTAAAGGAAATTTAACACATTCCCTGGTATTAAAAAGCAAAGACATTACTTTGCCAACAAAGTTCCATCTAGTCAAAGCTATGGTTTTCCAGTAGTCATGTATGGATGTGAGAGTTGGACTATAAAGAAGGCTGAGCACCAAAGAATTGATGCTTTTGAACTGTGGTGTTGGAGAAGACTCTTGAGAGTCCCCTGGACTGCAAGGAGATACAATCAGTTCATCCTAAAGGAGATCAGTCCTGAATATTCTTTGGAAGGACTGATGCTGAAGCTGAAACTCCAATCCTTTGGCCACCTGATGCGAAGAACTGACTCATTTGAAAAGACCCTGATGCTGAGAAAGACTGAAGGCAAGAAGAAAAGGGGACGACAGAGGATGAGATGGCTGGATGGCATCACCGACTCAATGGACATGAGTTTGAGTAAACTTCAGGAGTTGGTGATGGACAGGGAGGCCTGGCGTGCTGCAGTCCATGGGGTCGCAAAGAGTCAGACACGACTGACTCTTTAATTACTGGGGGGCACCAGTAAATTAAAGTGACAGCAGAGGCCACAGCATTGTGACAGCAACGGCCGCCAGGTCCTACCTGAGCTAGGAGACGGGTGCTCCGGAGGGTCTCCCCACCACTGCCTGGCCAAGGGAGCCCCCAGGATTAAAGTGAGTAACACTTTAATTACTCTACATCCCTAAACCCAAACTGTTTAAAACTTTTTTTTGACATAACTTGTTTTACATCTACTCATCTGATTTCAGTCACTCCTAAGAGTCTTTTCATCCTGGGATTTATGTCTATATGTTCCCTCCCCAAATTAGCATCTTCTCAAATCACCCTAATCAAACAGCCCTGAGGCAGAAGTGCCCTTGGCGGGCTGCCACAGGGCCTTCAGTGGTGGACCCCCAGGGTCCTGCCAGGACCACCGTTTCCTCGAGATGCTGTGACCCCTCGCACCCTGCTGCAATCCAAGTTCCCCTTCCCCCCAGTACATTACTTGGTCCTGGAGGACAAGGGCAGCTTCTCCCGCTCCCTTGCCTTCGCCTTCGTAAAGCCTTTCACGCCATATGGCGTCCGGCGAGTCCTCAAAGAAGGTTGATGATAGAAACTGGCCCATTGGGGACTGGGCAGTCCCAGACTCCAGGAAAGTTGCTGGGAGTGACCGAGACCCACCTTCCCCTGGAGACCGGAACAGGAAGTGACAGCAGAGGCCACAGCATTGTGACAGCGACGGCCGCCAGGTCCCACCTGAGCTAGGAGACGGGCGCTCCGGAGGGTCTCCCCACCACTGCCTGGCCAAGGGTGCCCCCAGGACACCCCTCTGCATCTCCTCCTCTTTTCCCCCCGAGAGGACTCCTCAACAATCTCTTAAAAATGGAAACATAACATGAAAACTCTCTTCTATCAAAGACAAGCAACTCCCTACCTCCATACTCTAAACATGCATTCGTTCTAGCTATACAGCAATTATTGCTTGATTTTATTCCAACTGACGACAAGCTTTCAACACTTTTCCCCAGAGTTATACAAAGGATCTCCCACCCCCGTCTGCAGCTATCTCCCCTCTTTCTTTATAAAGAGAAGCACCTAGAACCCTTCTGAAAATACAAATTTCCAATTTCGATACGAGCAGACAAGCCTGTTTCTCGCCAGGCCACCACCTCTATGTTACCTTGTTTAGCCAGGTGTCACTTAAGAATTGGCAAAGGAGACTAGTCGTTCATTGGAAGTATTAAAATTCTAGATGGTTTATAAGACGAACACTCAAATATCCTGCCTGGCTGCTAACTCCCCAGCAATAAAATACCTGAATTAGACTCTGAAAGTAAGGCAGAACAAAGCACACTTCATTTGAGGTCTCTACTAAAAACAAAAGTGGTGCAAAAGTTCTAAACATGTGTTGGGTATTAGTTTCGTAACCTCGTGAGCTGCAGACTAACAGGCTTTGTACGTGAACCCCCAGGTCAGTACCTCATCGACCTCCTTAATGGAGCTGGGGTCGAGCTCTGGCTCCGGCTTCCGGGTGCCCAGGGAGACCGACAGGGCCTCCAGGGCCTGCTCAGTCATGGCGTCCTGCGGAGAAGCAAAGAATTCTGTACGTGAAAAAAGAGACGGTCTCAACCTCGACAAGCCACCTACTTCTTTGTGATATTCACATTTTGTCAGTAAATCTCTAAGAATGAACTGTGGCTTGAGGAAGGACTCTAGGAAGGCAGTTTTACTTGAAACCCAGCAAAAAAAGGGAAAGAAATGAGAACTTACCGGTGAGAGGAAACATGGGGGAGGACCCGTTGGCACAGTAACGGTACTCCGGGGGTACACGTCCCCTCTTAGCAAGCAAGAGGTGCACGCAGAGTAACGATTGTAAAATACTTGCATCAAAGTACTGTTTTTCTTTTTCTAAACATAGATTCCTTGAAAATGACTCTGACAACCCTGTCCTTTAACACAGAGGAGCCCAGGGCTTCACCTCTTAGCAAGTGAGAGGTGCAAATAGAGTAATAATTGTAAAATACTCGTATCAAAGTACTGTTTTTCTTTTTCTAAACAAGGTCCATTAAAATGACTCTGACAACCCTGTCCTTCAACCCAGTGAAGTCCAGGAAGCATGGGGCCCTGAAGTGGCTCATAGCTGTAGGAATTCCCACTCCCAGGTGTGTGGTGCTCTCTGTTCCTCCAGATAAAAAATAAACCGGCCACTCCACGAGCCAGAGGCAGAGCAGCGCCCACAGAAAACTCCTCCCTGCAGTATCTGGGCGATCTGCAGACAGGGCAGGTCTTCTCATCCAGCCCAGAGCTGCAGGGCCGCCTTTCAGGATTCCTGAGAATCAGGTTATAGCTGACTGTGGTCAAGGTGGACAGAGTAGCTGCAGCAACGCTCCCCTTGAGGGTCACAGGACTCCAGGCCCTTCAGAAAATCAAGCCAAAGATCTGATGTCTCCAGAGAGCTGTGTCTCTGGGGTCCTGCCCTTCTGTGTAAAGTAACGGTGCGACAGTCTTCTCCCACAACCAAGGGAGATCAGATCAGATCAGTCGCTCAGTCGTGTCCGACTCTCCGCGACCCCATGAACCACAGCACGCCAGGCCTCCCTGTCCATCACCAACTCCCGGAGTTCACTCAAACTCATGTCCACAGAGTCGGTGATGCCATCCAGCCATCTCATTCTCCGTCGTCCCCTTCTCCTCCTGCCCCCAACCTTTCCCAGCATCAGAGTCTTTTCCAGTGAGTCAACTCGTCGCATGAGGTGGCCAAAGTATTGCAGTTTCAGCTTTAGCATCAGTCCCTCCAATGAACATCCAGGATTGATCTCCTTTAGAATGGACTGGTTGGATCTCCTTGCAGTATAAGGGACTCTCAAGAGTCTTCTCCAACACCACAGTTCAAAAGCATCGATTCTTCGGCGATCAGCTTTCTTCACAGTCCAACTCTCACATCCATACATGACCACGGGAAAAACCATTGCCTTGACTAGACGGAACTTGGTTGGCAAAGTAATGTCTCTGCTTTTTAATATACTATCAAGGTTGGTCATAACTTTCCTTCCAAGGAGCAAGCGTCTTTTAATTTCATGGCTGCAATCAGCATCTGCAGTGATTTTGGAGCCCAAAAAAATAAAGTCTGACACTGTTTCCACTGTTTTTCCATCTATTTCCCATGAAGTGATGGGACCAGATGCCATGATCTTTGTTTTCTGAATGTTGAGCTTCAAGCCAACCTTTTCACTCTCCTCTTTCACTTTCATCAAGAGGCTTTTGAGTTCCTCTTCACTTTCTGCCATAAGGGTGGTGTCATCTGCATATCTGAGGTTATTGATATTTCTCCCAGCAATCTTGATTCCAGCTTGTGCTTCTTCCAGCCCAGCGTTCCTCATGATGTACTCTGCATAGAAGTTAAATAAGCAAGGTGACAATATACAACCTTGACGTACACCTTTTCCTATTTGGAACCAGTCTGTTGTTCCATGTCCAGTTCTAACTGTTGCTTCCTGACCTGCATACAGGTTTCTCAAGAGGCAGGTCAGGTGGTCTGGGATTCCCATCTCTTTCAGAATGTTCCACAGTTTATTGTGATCGACACAGTCAAAGGCTTTGGCATAGTCAATGAAGCAGAAATAGATGTTTTTCTAAAACTCTCTTGCTTTCTCCATGATCCAGCGGATGTTGGCAATTTGATCTCTGGTGCCTCTGCCTTTTCTAAAACCTGCTTGAACATCTGGGAGTTCACGGTTTACATACTGCTGAAGCCTGGCTTGGAGAATTTTGAGCATGACTTTACTAGCGTGTGAGATGAGTGCAACTGTGCGGTAGTTAGAGCATTCTTTGGCATTGCCTTTCTTTGGGATTGGAATGAAGACTGACCTCTTCCAGTCCTGTGGCCACTGCTGAGTTTTCCAAATCTGCTGGCATATTGAGTGCAGCACTTTCACAGCATCATCTTTCAAGACTTGAAATAGCTCAACTGGAATTCCATCACCTCCACTAGCTTTGTTCGTAGTGATGCTTTCTAAGGCCCACTGGACTTCACATTCCAAGATGTCTGGCTCTAGGTCAGTGATCACATTATCGTGACTATCTTGGTCGTGAAGATCTTTTTTGTACAATTCTTCTGTGTATTCCTGCCACAACCAAGGCACGTGTGCCAAAATCACCCATAAGCATCTGTAGAAATAGAGAAGGCCTGCCTGACCAATATAAGCCTGACTGGTTTCACTATGCCACGCAGGCCTGAGGGGAACAAAGGAGGTCTATGGGTATCATGCACTATTGGGATGTCCCGCAGTCAGCAGGATCAGCCTCAGGAAAGCAAACTGCTGTCCAAGGGGACCATGCTGAAGTTCAAAGAAGTAATTATTGATACCTCTTCCACTTTCCTTTTTTTCTCTTGGGGTGGAGCAACACTTCTGATTACCCCAGCTGACTGAGCTTTTAAAGCCTCTTCTGTAGATTTCTGAAAAATAAAAGACAAAAGAAAGTTTGACTGGTAGATGAGGGAAACGTATTAACCAAATGGCAAGAACCAGAAGTAAAAAGTTGGCCTCTTGGGGCTTCTCTGGTGGCCAGTGGCTAAGAGGCTGCCTTGCAATGCAGGGGACATGGGTTCGATCCCTGGTCAGGGAAGATCCCACATGCCGTGGAGCAACAAAGCCCGTGCGCCACGACCACCGAGCCTGTGCTCTAGAGCCCTCGAGCCACAACGACTGAAGCCTGTGTACCTAGAGCCCTGGCTCTGCAACAGGAGAAGCCCCCTGCAGAAGCCTGCACATGGCAACTACAGAGCAGCCCTCGCTTGCCCCAACTAGAGAAAGCCCCAACGCAGCAATGAAGACAGTGGAGTCAAAAATAAAGTTAAAAAAAAAAAAAAAAGTTGTTGTCTCAAAGTGGGAGGTAGTGTCTAACAAGTTTCCCTAAGTGCATTAAAAACAATACCTCTTTCTCAGTTTTCTTCGCATCAGCTGTAGGGGAACTGCAGGTGAAGTCTGATGACAAGGCATCGATGGCGTCATTGGGCCCCAGGGGTTTCTAAAGAAACAGGCAGCATGACAGGTCACGCATGGGAATCATTCAAGTGACAGAACACATTATAAACCCAGCAAGTGATGAATGCACTCATGCAATTCTTTGACTACCAAAGGAGATACTTAACGAAATAACTCAGATGAAGGCCTATGTTTGGGAGGAAATTGGAAGCTCAATGAATATTATTTTTCTGTTTCTCTCAATATACTTGTTACTATGTTGGTAGGATACTCTCATCCTATTTTTAATAATATTTATTCTGTCCTAAAACTTTCTTGCCCCATTCTTCTTTCCCTCAAGAAAAACTAATTAGGAAATAAACAAGCACTGAAATGACCCCCATCCCCACCCTCTTCCTCTGAATAGATGGAAACGTCATCTGATTTAGAGATCACTATAGTCATAATCCAAAACTACAGAATTGATAACTATTCCCCCAACCAAAGATATGAAAAATGTTAAATCTGATCTTGGAAGACATTTATGTAAACTCACCGAGGAGTCTGGAGGAGGCCCTGCGATCCCTTCTTCTTTCTGAAACAAATATTAGTTTGATGGTGCTGAGAAGGCAAGATTAATCCTTACAGTCAGCAAAATGCATAACTCAGTGAATGCGATGGGCTGAAATGCATCCTCCCCAAACTCACATGTTGAAGTCCCATCCCCCAAAATCTCAGAATAGGACTCTATTTGAAGATGGGGCCCTTCAGTTCAGTTCAGTCGCTCAGTTGTGTCTGACTCTTGGCGACCCCATGAACTGCAGCACGCCAGGCCTCCCTGTCCATCACCAACTCCCAGAGTCCACCCAAACCCCTGTCCATCGAGTCAGTGATGCCATCCAGCCATCTCATCCTCTTTTGTCCCCTTCTCCTCCTGCCCTCAATCTTTCCCAGCATCAGGGTCTTTTCCAATGAGTCAGCTCTTCGCATCAGGTGGCCAAAGTATTGGAGTTTCAGCTTCAACATCAGTCCTTCCAGTGAACACCCAGGACTGATCTTCTTTAGGATGGACTGGTTGGATCTCCTTGCAGTCCAAGGGACTCTTAAGAGTCTTCTCCAACACCACAGTTCAAAAGCATCAATTCTTCGGTGCTCAGCTTTCTTTATAGTCCAACTCTCACGTCCATACATGACCACTGGAAAAACCATAGCCTTGACTAGATGGACCTTTGTTGACAAAGTGATGTCTCTGATTTTTAATATGCTGTCTAGGTTGGTCATAACTTGCCTTCCAAGGAGTAAGCATCTTTTAATTTCATGGCTGCAATCACCATCTGCAGTGATTTTGGAGCCCAGAAAAATAAAGTCAGCCACCCATCTATTTGCCATGAAGTGGTATTTAATTTAATTACAGAGGTAATTAAGGTGAAATGACAACATTAAGATGGGTCTTATTTCAATATGACCAGTGTTCCTATAAAAGGGAGAAGTGACCCAAAGATCCACATAGAGAAAAGACGACATGCAGACATGTACGCATGGAAAGAAGCCATAGAATTATTACACAGAGGCACCTACATGTGGAGACCACGCAGAGGGGCCTGAAACAGAACCAACTCTGCCCACATCTCGACTCCAGTCTTTGAGCCCCCAGAACTGTGAGACAGTAAGTTTCTGTTGTTTAAGCCATCCAATCTGTAACACTCTGACATGGCAGCCCCATCAAACTAATACGGTGAGCTTCAGAGTAATGACAGTTTCACAAGCCCATTGTTTTATTTAAGTTAAAATAATTGGATATATTAATGTGATAAAAATTATAATTCCAAAGAGAAAACAATAAGGTGTAAATGAGTAACTGTCTAACTTACATTCAAAAGTTCCCTATATTTTGGAGGAAGTGTGACTTCTCTTTTACCCAGTTCCTCTATGTAGGTAGAACTCATTGGATCCTAGGGGAAAAAAAAGTATGTATAGGGATTTTAGCTGAGAATGTTGTATACATAACTCTTAAATCAAAGTATTATTGCATTATTAACTTACGGAACTATTGAGATTAAATACAAATCATTAAGAAGCCAGCATTTTATGCAACTCTGAAATTTTATGTTTCTACAGATACTTGCCCATATTTAATTGGCTTAACCCATAAATAATGCTATAAAATATTCAAACCAATATATTAAATTTGATTTCTATATAAAATACATTTTATTTTTACATATTTTACATTATCTAATATTTCTATACCTACAAAAGAGCAGTTGATAACAGTGAATTTCTATATAACTCAACAGATCTAGTTATTTCTTATGGAATAAAAAAAAGTCAGAGTGATGTCTCTGTTTCACTCTCCAATCCAATTTTTCTTCCTTGTTTTCCAGAGATAGCCACCACCCCAAACTTTATCACATCCATCAGGATAAGGCTGAGTATATTTTAAAACAATTATTCCACATGTAGCATCCATAAACAATATACACCATTACTTTGCCTATTTTCAAGTGTTACATAAACGGTATCAGATCAAATTCTACTATCATTCTGCAATGTACTATTTTTTATTCAAAATTATGCTTTTGTAATGAAACCATATTGATACATGAACAAACCATTTTAACCACCATAAAGCATTCCACTTGTCATCATCTTGTTTCCTGTTGAATGAAATTATTTCCAAATGTTTCACCTGTTCTTATAACTCATTACACACTGGGCAAGGCCCCCTCCAGGGAATCTGTCTAGACGTGGAACTGCTGGTTAGAGGGAATGCTTATATTCATGTGTCATCCACAGACTCTGGGCCACGTGTCAGACTTTGACACTTCTGCCAATCAGGTAAGTGTGAAGTACCATCCTTCTGTGTTTTAGTATTATTTTCCTAATTACTAGGGAGACTTTCATGTGTCTACTGGTCAGATTTTCTCCTAATTTTATACTGGAATTTTTTATTCTCACTTTCAAAAATTCTTCATAAACTCTAGAAACAAGTCCTTTGTTGTGTCTATTGCAATATTTTCTTCCAATCTATGGAATGTCTTTCTTAATACAAAGAATATATAACTGCTTTTTATGAATCAGGAATAGAAATGAACTGAGGGTAGAAAATATCTAGAAATCAGAATTAGTTCAAGTCACAGGATGGAAATATCTGGAAACCATGAGGATGTAAACCTCAAAGACAGAAAATAAATCTTTGTGACTCAACAGAGTACAGCCCAGCTGTAGTCTCAGAAGAAAGACAGTGTTTGCTGATCAACACAACTTGCAGAGCTTCCTGGGACAGTTTCCAACCACAACACTCATGTTCATTTGCTGTCACTGACACTAACAACATCCTGTTTCTCTTCAAGTGACAGAACACCGTGCATCCTTGCGTGCATCAGGCCCATGACCTCCTAGCCCTCTTACTCACTAGGTATGAATCTTTAGAGACATCAAGGTCACGTACCAAAACTTCTGGTCCAGTATATGTGGTGTTATCTTCTTTCGTCTCTTCAGGTTGTCCTAAAGTGTCTATTAAGTCATCCAGAGCAGTATCCATGTCTGACTGGAAAACAGAGCAGATACGTAAATGCTACTTGCTACACACCCTTCACTTCGACATTTTAACTACCAAAAGAAATTCTATGTAGAAAAATGCCAAACACCAAAAGTTCTTCTGCGGTCAAAATGGTTAAAATCTGGTCTGTAATAGAACTTATTAAAGTCCCAGAGTACAGACTCTAGGTTGGCAAGATGGAAAGCCACATTCAAGCAAGAATCACAATTTCAGTAAGTCTAAAGGCATTAACTAGGTGAACAAGCGTATGGTTCATCACGGCTGCCAGACCACTGTACTGATAATCAAAAGAAAAATGAACAAAATACAAAGAATGATGACCATGTTGATATAGGAAAGAGGGAAAATGCTTGGTATTTTTTATCAGTTGTTTCCATCTCTTCCAAATAAAATGTATCTCAAAAATGGATTGCCCTGTGTTTTTTTATTCATTTGTGGTTTTCTGATCACTTGCTCGTCTGAAGATGTTTACAAATAGAAATTTCCTGAAAGGGATGTTAAATTTATAAGAAGTGACAGTTTATTCTGTTGATATGGGCTTAAAATGGTAAAATGAAAGAAGCAGTGACTCCATCCTATTTTTGAGGTTAAGAATCACACATTGTGGGACTTCCCCTGTAGTCCAATGGTTAAGATTCTGCACTTCCACTGCAGGGGCCATTGCAAAGCAAGGGTTCTATTCCTGGTGGGGGAAGTTCCACATGTCTCACAGTGTGGCCAAATAAAACAACTTATTATTTTTTTTTTTAATGATTCATTGTGAAGACTAAGCTGCTTTTAAAGGGAAAAATAACAAGTTGAGGAAAGACCCTTTACTATTTAATTCAGCTTAAAAATGATCGCTTACATTTTCTTTTTTTTGCAACTACCATATATCTATTACAACTTCAGGAACTCACCAGACTGTGTAATAGAATCTGGGGCCTGTTAGCTTTGGGCTGATTCAATTGGAAATTTCAGAATAAAGAAGTGCCTGGCATTCTTTAGATTTCTTTAACCCTCTGTTTAAAGAAAGTACATTTGCAGGAGGGAAACGAATGTAAACTCCTTGATATATAACTGGAGTTTTCAGAACAGAGGGTTACAATATAAAGTGTTACAAATATACATGAAAAAAAAAAATCACACTTCCAACCCAGTTACATTAGCTTCAAACAACAATTCATTAAAAAGGTCCTTTAAGTTACCCTCACCTCATATTGTTTGCCCTCAAGAAATCAGATCACGAAAAACACAGAGACTGTGAATAAATACCTATGCAAAAATGCACGGTTGTCTTCATACCTTTCCAGATGGTTTACTTGGTTTGGATTCAACCGGTTCGGCCGACATTAATGATTTATTTTCTTTATTCTGGTGGGGGTTGAGAAACAGATAAACACTCCTCATATACTTTCATCAAGTTCAATAATATTACATACTTTAAAATGAATACATTATAACACAAATAATATTGGTCAGACACTGGACATCTGTTCTGTGCCAGACACTGTATCTGTTCTATACTTTTCAAAACAGCATCAGTAATAATAACAATAATATTAATCTCATTTAGTGATGCAGCGAACAAGGCTGAGAGAGGCTGAGTCACTTCTCAGGTCACTCAGTGAAGGACAGCACTAGGATTTGAATCCAGGTCTACCTATCTCTTCCTTGCTCTTGGCTGCCTCTCCCAGGACCCACAGCTAGTCTTTGCAACGCTCATGAATTCTTTCTTACAACAAGGCAGCCACTGTTCCTAGGTGCTGTTCTCGCAGTCTTCGTACCCACACATCAAGACCTCCACACCCCTTGTTTTGTCAAATCAGCACACACTCTTTCCTTCATTTCCGTGAAATGAATGCCCTTCCCACCACTGCTTCAGTTGCTCCGTCAGTAATTGCCAACAACTCTCTAATCTGCAATTTCCATGCCTTTACCCGGACATAATCTCCCCTCCGTTCCTCTGCCAAGCACCCGTCTCCTGACTCTCATCTCTCAGAGCACCATCCTGGTTCCATGCTGGCACATGTGGCCTCTGTTCTCTGCCCGCTCTGGCAAATCTTCTGCTTTGCCCCTTGCCCCGCATACTCTGTGTGTTTCTGCTGTGCTGCTGGGCCCAGGCAATCATTCTCTAGAGTCAGGGGCCAGATGCTTTCGGGGCCAGGCAGGAACTAAATGGCAAGGTTGTTGGGCTGAAGACAATGGGAAGCTGTCTTATTTGAAGGTCTCTGAAATCTGGGCAGCAGAGCATGGAGGCGGAGCGAACAGGCTCAGACGGTCTGGGTTTGCACACCAGCCCACACACACACTGGCTGCAAGGGGCTGCAGACAGGTCACGTCTCCTTCTGAACCTCTGTTTCCTCGTGTGTGAGAACCAGGGCAGTCACTGCACCTAGTTGTGAGGGTTCAACTAACTGATCGATCACAGTGTGAAAGCTGGTGGTTGGGCACATGCGAAGCTCTTCCGAAGTGCTACATAAGCAGCTGCTGTGATTGTTGTATTGAAGATACTGTGGAGGCACCAGGGTGAACCCAAGTCCTGGCAACTGAAGTCAGTTCCTCGACTCATCCACAGCCTCGCGCAGGAGTTCACCCGGGGTCACTCTCTCCCCAGCCTGCTTCTCCTTCTCCATCGTCACCCGGGCTCCAAAGCGATGCTCGAACCGGCTCTCTCTCTCGGGACACCTCAGAAACTTCAGTTCAGCCTGTCGGAAGGCAGGCATCCGTTTCCCGCCTCCACCAATTCCCCTGACCTCTGTCCACCCATCAGTGGTAACCGGGGCCACACTTAAGAAGATGCCCGCCTCACGGGCTCTGACTCTGTGCTGGCACAAACCTAGCCCAGGTGCCCGGCTCTCTTGTCTCACCTTAGGGTTGCCAACCTAGTCCATTCAGACGCTGAGGCCCCAGGGCATCTGAGATTTTACTGCCGCCCATCATTTGCTAAAACCTGAAGCTTGCACCTCTGCCACGCCTCCTGCACTGCTCCCCACTCACTGATTCTATCCGAGCTCTAACTCAGGCTGACTTTGGACTCCCCGGAACAGCCCCTGACCAGCCTCCCTCCTTCCAATCTCTACTCCGTCTCATCGTGGCCACTGTGGTCGCTTAATCCTCCAGAGCCTGGCTTTAACCCCATCGCATCGCTCCGTCTGCTCTCTGATCCCCAGTGTTTACCTGCTGCCAGCTGTTATCACTGCCACGGGGATGAGTGCATCTCGGCGTGCTCCTCAGCAGCGCCTCGACCTGTCTTTCTGGTCTGAGACTCCCACTCACGTCTCCTGTGTTTCACCCACACTGGAATGCCCTTTGCACTCAGATCACACTTCTATTTTTCTCTCTTATTATGTTTGCAAGCCTGCAATCCCAGCTTCCCTTTCACGACTTACTCAGATCGTATCCACTCAAAGTCCTCCTGGGTTCTCCAAATCAGACAGAATCCCTGTCTCCACAAACAGCTCCCTGCGGGGTTCTGTTTCAATCTGCCTGAATGCAGCCCCAGGCACACTAGAGCAGCCAGGGATACCCAGGTGGCTCAGTGGTAAAGAACTTGCCTGCCAACACAGGAGCTACAAGAGACTCGGGCTCGATTCCTGGGTTGGGAAGAAGCCCTGGAGGAGGAAATGGCAATCCATTCCAGTATTCTTGCCTGGAGAATCCCCATGGACAGAGGAGCCTGGTGGGCTACAGTCCGTGGGGTCACAAAGAGTCGGACACGACTGAGCACAGCACATTCAAAAAAAGAGAGGCTGGCCTGCAGCTCAGTGTCCTGCAGAGTCAGACCACAATCCACAGTGCTTTACACACGGTGTGGACCGAAAAAGAAAAAGCAGGTTTCGTCAATCTCATTTTCTAGAAGACAAATTACAGGCAAAGAAAAGTGAAATAATTTGTTCCAAGCCCCAGAACAAGCCAATGCACAGCAGAATCCCATATAAACCTTGCCTGGCTTTACTGTTTGATTTTATAGATAACCCTGGCTAAATAATGTGTGGCATACATTTTCAAATTTTGAGTGCATTTTAAATCTTTTCCAAGAGATCCAATCCTCCGCCTTCAATCTATCCACTTTTCTATCTGTGGCATCTAAGTATCTCTCATCAACACAAGAGAGTGAGGTGTACCTGGGGGTAGGGAGGAGTTGTCTCAAGGTACATACAGGGGGTCTGCTGGGAAAAACAGAACAGTTTAAAATTTGAGTATTTCCACTTAAAGTTCATGTAAATTTTGCCATCATGGAGAAGGCAATGGCAAGCCACTCCAGTACTATTGCCTAGAAAATCTCATGGATGGAGGAGCCTGGTAGGCTGCAGTCCGTGGGGTCGCTAAGGGTCGGATACGACTGAGCGACTTCACTTTCACTTTTCACTTTCACACACTGGAGAAGGAAATGGCAACCCACTCCAGTGTTCTTGCCTGGAGAATCCCAGGGATGGGGGAGCCTGGTGGGCTTCCGTCTATGGGATCACACAGAGTCGGACACGACTGAAGTGACTTAGCAGCAGCAGCAGCAGCCATCTGGTATCTGCATTAGTTTGGAGAAAAATAAGCGTGCCTTTTCTTTCTCAAAATCTAAGAAAACCAGATGTTTCAGGGAGATGGGCCATACTTTTATCCTATGACTTTCCTTACCATCTAGCCTGCAGGGGGATAACAGTTCCCATTTTGAGAAGCAGGAAAATAAACATGTTACTTTTTTTTTTTTGCTTTCATTTCCATCTTATTGCTGCTGCAATTAGTTACCTGTGACTTTAAGAGAAATAAGTACTAGCCATTCTGGGATAAGATGACTTCCAAACTGATTACTAATGGACTGCTAACTCTGTATTGCTCTGAGTAGAAACAGCAGACCATTTCTTGTCTTACACTCTCAGGCTGGTCCCTTCAAAGGATCTAGGGAAGCTGCCCATAATTTGCCAGCATGGCACACATACTCCTGAGAGGGCTTGTGAGACCCCCTCAAAAACCTCCCCTATCAATTGATGTAGGTGCCGTGACCACACATGATTTACTTACTTCAAGAGGGTAGTGTTTATACGAAATGCTGAGAGTAATGCTAATTCAAATGGTCACAGCAGTTTTATGTGCTTCATTCCAAACCTATAAATCCTGCTGGCAGGGTCTGAGTCCACCTACATTTTAATTTCCTTGGTATTGACATGCGGCCTCACACATGGCAGGTGCTCAGTAACTGTGTACTGAATACAGGAATTTTAAATTCATTTTTGTTGTCTTGCTCTCTTCTCTATTCTTTAGACGCACGCTCCTCTTCATAAACTGCCACATACGACGTGCTCAGTTTTACCGAATGACCGGTTACTTGGGTATGACAGTGCTGGAATACTGAATGGTCAAACACAGGCCAACCCGGGGAGAACGGGTCTTCGCTGAGCGTCTGTTTCTCATAAACAGACCTGATGAGCATCAGGGCCCATGCACACGCGGTATCCTTCCCGTGTGCTCACCTTGTCAGCTGGTTCGGCAGATACCGCAGTGACAACAGCAGGAACAGCGCTCTTCCCACCGCCAGAAATCTTGTCCTGTGACTTGGTCTAAATGATCAACACAATTAAGTCAACGTTGAATGACCATTTTCAAGATCACACATTTCCAACGTTATGTTTGAATAATACAGAGCCTGTTTCCCCTCGTGGACATCTTGTAGAGAAACGGTCACTAGCTTCTGCTGGACATGACGCAAGGCGGGGCACACATCGCCAGACTCCAGAGCTTACAGAGGCCACGCAGGTAACATACACAGGTGAAGTGGGCCAGGGAGGCTCATACCAGGCTGTAAGGACTCAGTCAAGTACTGCCATGGGAGCCCACTGCTGCCAGCGAGTCCAGTTTTTCAAGAGAAGCTAGAAATTGGCATTTTATGTGAACTATTCTGACTGCAATTGTTAGCAGCTAATTAAAATTCATTTTGATTACGGTAAGCCAAATGAAATACACAAGTGGCTACAGTCGGTGGGCCACACAGCAATTCTGATACAAGATATATTGTTGTATACAAGATATATGGTTTTCCAAGAGCTCGCAACGAAAAAGTTCTTCTCATAGATGCTTATTCTTATATATGACTCCTGTTAGTTCTGGAAATACAGAATATATTTCTGATTTTTTGGATCTGTAAGTTGATGTCTCGAGTAAGAGCCACAAAACTCTAAGACCTCCAGGTAAGGAGCAGATCACGCAGGGCATCTGAATCCCCACAGCCCATGAGAGGGCTTCCCTCATAGCTCAGTTGGTAAATCATCTGCCTG
Organism: Moschus berezovskii; assembly: GCF_049115385.1. Taxonomy (NCBI): domain Eukaryota; kingdom Metazoa; phylum Chordata; class Mammalia; order Artiodactyla; family Moschidae; genus Moschus; species Moschus berezovskii. Next base: position 14,483,998 of record NC_142467.1, read on the forward strand.
CAGTGCGGGAGACCTGGGTTCGATTCCTGGGTCGGGAAGATACCCTAGAGAAGGAAATGGTGACCCATTCCAGTATTCTAGCCTGGAGAATCCCATGGACAGAGGAACCTGGGGGGGCCACAGTCCATGGGTTTGCAAGCATCAGACATGACCTGGCAACTAAACTGCCATGAGGAGAGGGGTGCAGAAGGCAGCCTCAACTCCCAGCTTCCCTTCTGTAAGACACCAGAGCCTGCTCCCTCAAGGTCACAACTGGACACTGCTGGGCAGTGACAGGGCATGACGGAACATCCCCCAGACCTGTCTGATGCCCTCCTCAGGCCTTACGTAGTCCCAGGTCTCCTCAAGATTACTTGCAACACCAGTAAAGTGATAGCACCAAATCTTGACTATACATTTGGCACAGCTCCAAAAAGTCACCTACACACATTAGGGTCGGTAGAGGATCTGTATCTTATTCCCTAGCTGACCTTAGTGTTCTCCCATCTATCCATCTGGTAAAGCATCTGCCTGCAATGCGGGAGACCTGGGTTCAAACCCTGGGTCAGAAAGATCCCCTGGAGAAGGCAATAGCAACCCACTCCAGCACTCTTGCCTGGAAAATTCCATGGAAAGAGGAACCTGGTAGGTTACAATCCATGGGGTCTCAAAGAGTTGGACATGATTGAGAGACTTCACTTTCTTTCATCTATCGGTCTGCTTTATTTACCTTTGGTTTTGTTGATTTCTCTGATGGTGGCTGCTCGCTTGGTTTGGAAACTGCTTTTTCCTTAGGAGCATGCTTGCTTCCTGTATCTGAGGAGTGCTTGGGTATGCTTTTTGGCTGAAAACACACAAACACCCCATGGGGTTAACAATATGACACATATTGCTACTTTCCTCTGAGGAGTAGAAAGCAATTCATAACAGTTATGTTTTATGTAGTTAATTGTGAGAATTTAAAATTAGTATGATATACATGTGACAAATTTCACTTTGGGTACAAAATTTGAAACAATGCAATTCCTTTCCTCCCAAATTCAGCAAGAATCACAGGAGTAAATTGCAATGCCTGCTGATGCCACACAGTGGTGCCATTCTAACAGAAAAGCAAATAACTGCCATTCTAGGTAGGACTTAAGTGTTGAAAGATGAGAGTTCAGAATTTTATCCTTCACAAAAATAAGGGAAAAAAATAAGAAAGGCTTCATCTTATGATATCAAATCCTAATAATGATCACTTACCTCTGCGTGTTCCTTTGACTTTACTTCTTGGGTTTTTTTCTCATGAACCACAGATGGCTGTCAATTTCAAAAGACAAAATTGCAATTACATTCTAGGCTATTGTTTTCGTATTTTGCAAATAAGTTCAGAAACAAAGATCCCAATTAGACCATTCTGCCTCTCTTGGGAAAGGCCCAGTGAGAGAATTGGCTGTTGATGTCTGGTTGATAATAATCCTACCAACAGTCTGAAAATGATAATTATTAAAAAAATAATGGAAAATGTAGTATTTTATCTGGAATGATTTTTCACATCAGTATGTATCTAAATTAAAGGCTGTTTTTCAAAATTCATGTAGATCATTTGGTAACTGCAAGTCCACCCACAGAAACATCAAAAAGATCAAAAAGATCACTCTGAACACTGAGTTGTTTATAGGGGGATCCTACTCTAGAAATTAATTAAAAAAAAAAAACTCCTTTCATAGGAGATGAACACTATATTTTTTTCAGTTAAATGGTTTACATGATCTTTTCTATGTTACAAGCAGAGAAGACAGGTAACACCAGAAACCCAATTCTCTTGAGGCTGGGTAACCAAAAACATTTAAACTTGGAATAGAAGACAACTTCCACCAGCTGGTGAATTATAGGAGGCTATGAAATTAGCATCCTCAGGGGCCACCAAGAGGTTTCACACAGAATCACAAAAGCTTCATCTTTTACCCAGATGACCCTGGCCCCCCTACCCCTGCCTGCACTTAAAGTACTCTAGCCTAAACCACGTTTGTGCTTTCCGACAGGAAACCTTGCGATCATATCTGAGTAACTGCTCAAGTGTGCTTGAGAGAAGTAACGCATAGCACCTTACAGGAAAGAGACACTTGCCCCACCTGCAGACATTCTGGGGTCCGTGTCCACACAGATGGGAATCGGCTTTCGGTCTAGACAGCCATGCATCAGGAAAGAAAGGGAAGCCGTTCCCAAGGGCAAGTGAGAGCTGCATCCTGAGCAACTGACAACTAGTCCACCAGCGGAGGTGGGACCACCAGGGTAAACCCAGGGCCTCTGAGCAGAGGCTGTCAGCTCTAAGTTATCCAGGTGCTGGGTTCAATAGACACCTTTACTCTCCACGTCGCATCATTAATCAGATACTCATGACCCTTTGTCTCTTGTCCTATGTTCCTGTGTTTTTTTTTCTTTTTAATTACTTCAGCTATAATGAAGACCCAGGTTTGAACAAAATGCTTTCTGTGTTCATTTATAAAATATTATTAATCTTAACAATATATATATATAGTTAACATTATAATTATTTTATATCCACACTATAGAATAATGTTCAAAAGGGTAATCCAAAATTAGCTCACTGACAATTTTTTTTTTACCATTCAGTAACCAGTGTAGAAAATTAGTTATTCATTATTATTTCAAAGAATCCCAATAATTCATTAGTTGAATTAGTAAATCATTTACCTTAGATGATTGTGGCTTCTTCTCAGGTTCTGTTTTTACAGCCTAAATGCAGAAGAAAGAAAAAGAAGGGACGGAAAAATAAACAGAGTTTATAAAGTTTATCACATATTTTCTTGAACTAAGGGAGCTAAAAGATAAGTTTTATGTATTTATAAATTTAAGTGTTGTGACTTAAAATTATTATGCTTTTCTTGGAGTTGTAACTGCTATTTATATGGCCATGCCACATGGCTTGTAGGATCCTGGTTCCCCAACCAGGGGTCAGATCTGTGTCCCCTCCAGGGGAAGCAGAGAGTCCTAACCACTGGACTGCCAGGGAATTCCCGGAATTGTAACTCTTTAGATAAATACTGAAGCACATCAATTAACAGTCTGCTGTTACGACTGAGATGGCAATCTGCATCTTACTTCTGCGTGTATTACAGATATGTAGAGGTTTATTACCATGAACACTGTAGCTAACACATAAATGAAAATAAAAGCCCTCATCCCTCAAAGCCACTAACACGATTGACCTCTTTATGAGTGGAATATTCAGCACGGGTTTCAGCTGATGAGGTAAAAGAACGGGATGCTGACAGTGTTGAGAACACAGGAAGCAGTGAAGTTTATTTTTAGTGCCAGACTGTGAGCGATGGGTAACTAAACCTACTAGAAGTCTGTGACGGGCCAAAGCGTTACAGAAGATGGTGGACTGAAATTATTAGCTTGTGCTAAGCAGCGGCAGTGACCATTAGTAAACATACGTGTCCCCTGGTACAATGAACCACATCACCTGTTTTTTGTGTCTTTTCTTGTTAGGAGGATGCGGTCCTTCCAGCTGTTTGCTGCCTGGATTAGCCTAATATAAGAGCACAGCCCCACGTGTGACTTTATTTTATCTGACAGTCAAGTAAGCAACACGAATTAACAGAGCTAAAGGTTTTATAAAAAGTTTTCTGAAATGCTATCTGCATAATATTACAACGGTTTGATCAAACAGCGCATAGATTCTTTGTTGCACAATAAAAATCTAGTGATCAAATCTAAAGTTTGAGGAATGCTTCTGAAGAGCTGGCTGTGATTCAGGTTCTTTAGTGGAGTATTTGACAATTTCACCCAGCCAAAAGTTACCTGTGTTAAAAAAGACAATTCCTTAAGTGCACACATCCCTTCTCCATACAGGGAGGAAATGAAAACAAGAATAAAACTTGATGAAATAGTTTATGAACTTCTCAAAAGAAGAGATTAAAAATGAAGCCTGATACTTCCTGCTATTTCTTTCCTTTTTATGTACTTGGTGGTATCAACATAAATTTCTATATTTAACTATGTTATCTGAAGGCACTGAGGCCAAAACTCCTCTTAATTTACCAGGTCTTATGCTTCAGTAATGAAGGTAAATGTGCTCTTCACATAACAAACCCTTTCAGGCCAGCACACATTGCTTTGGGAAGGAAACAAAGTTCATGAACAAAGAAACGTTTTTAAAATTTTAAATTTTGGATCCTTTCAAACTGGATCCTTGTTAATGAGTTTCTATACTTGCAACACTGCTTTTTCTAGTTTATGCAAATGTAATCTATTAAATGATTAACAAGGAAAATAAGCCAGCTGGTATTACAGTGGTTTGAGTCTATCAATAGCTTCTAATTTGTAATCTGGCATTACGGCAATATTTTGCATGGAAGAACTCTACAATACAATTAAGAATGCATAATCACAAGAATGTATAATCACAGAATCAAGCAGCTTCTAATGAAACATACATTTTAATCAGGAATCACTAACATCTCTTAAGTTTATTTTTGGTGGCGGTGAGGCTGATGAACATAATAACGATGACAGTAATAACTAACGCTTATTGATAGCCCCTCAGTATAAGGGACTGTTCTAAACTGTCTGAGTCCTCACAACATTCCCGTAAGAAAGGTATGGTGAGTATCATTATTATCATCACCACCATTTTCCCCATTTCATGACACAAAGAATCACTCTGAGAACATCTGAAACTAACACAACATTGCCAATCAACTGTACGCTAACATAAAATAAAACATTAAGTTTAAAATTAAGTTAGGAGGAGTTTTCCAATATCATAGCCAGTATGGAACCAGGAATAAAAGCCAAGCCATCGGGCTCCAGTGTCCACTCTACAGAATCTCGAAGGGATCTCCCCTGATTAACAATGAGCTGACCTTTCACCCTACACACAGCAGCATGACTAACAAGTGTCAGGACAAGAGAGGGAACTTAGCCCTAGATACACTGCCTCCAGAGCTAGACTGACTTTCATTTTAAAGGTGCCGAACATGACAAAGAGTTGATACAGGCTTTACCTAGGAGTAACACCTTTTCTCTAAAAGCTCAAAATATTTAGAGAAATATGCTCATACAATTTGCAAAAATCTCCAAGAGGAGGCTAGTATAAACGTTATAAGCTAAATATCAGAACTATACGAAGGGCGGTGGAGACAAGATGGTGGAGTGGCAGGACATGAGCTCTCACGAACACACTAAAATCACAACTGCTGAACAGCCACCAACAAAAATCAAACAGCAACCACAAAAAACTAAACATATATAGTAATCAAACTGGCAAAAATTAAAGACAAGGAGAAAATATTAAAAGCATCAAGGGAAAAACAACAAAGTGGGCATGAAGGGAACATACCCCAAAATAATAAAGGCCATAAACCTACAGCTAACAACACAGTCAACAGCGAAAAGCTGAAAGCAGTTCCTCTAATATCAGGAACACTACAAAGATGCCCACTCTTACCACGTTTATTAAACATAGTTTTGGATGTCTAAGATATGGCAATCGGAGAAGAAAAAGAAATAAAAAGAATACAAATGGGAAAAGAAGAACTAAAAATGCCCTTGTTTGCAGGTGACATGATACTATATGTAGAAAATCCAAAAGATGCTTCCAGAAAACTACTAGAGCTCAGCAAAGAATCTGGTAAAGTTGCAGGATACAAAATGAGCACAGAGAAAATGGTTGCATTTCAATACATCAACAATAAAAGATCAGGAGAAATTAAGCAAACGATCCCATTTACCATCACAACAAACAATAAAATACCTAGGAATAAACCTACTTCAAGAGGCAAAAGACCTGTACTCTGAAAACTGTCTAAGACGCTGATGAAAGAAGCTGAAGGTATCATAAACAAAAGGGAAGAAACACCTCGTTCTCAGACTGGAAGAGTCAGTATTGTCAAAATGACTATACCACCCAAAGCAATCTACAGACTCAATGCAATCTCTACAAAATAATGGCATTTTTCACAGACCGAGAACAAAAAATTTTAAAACCTGTATGGAGAAACAAAAGACCCCAAACAGCCAAAGCAATCTTGAAAAAGAAAAAATGGAGCTGGAGGAATCGGGCTCCCAGACTTCAGTCTACACTATAAAGCTACAGTCTTCAAATAACTATAAAAACAGAAATATATAAAAAGAGAAATACAAATCAATGGAATAGGATAGAAATTCTGGAAATAATTTCATGTACCTATGGTCAATTAATCTCAACAAAGGAGGCAAGACTATACCATGGAAAAAAGATAGTCTCCTCAAAAAGTGGTACCAGGAAAATTGGATAGCTACATGTAAAACAATTAAGCTAGAAAATTATGTAATATCATATACAAAATTAACTCAAAATGGGCTGGAGACCCAAATACAAGACCAGATACTTGTATAAAACACTCAGAGGAAAACATAGGCAGAACACATTTTGTCATAAATCACAGCAATATATTTTTGAATCCATCTCCCAGAAAAATGGGAGTAAAAATGAAAATAAAAAAATGGGGCCTAATTAAAAGCTTTCTTACATTAAAGAAAACCACAAACAAAATGAAAAGACAACCTACAGAATGGGAGAAAATGTTGGCTAATGAGGTGACTGACAGGGGATTAATATCCAAAATTTACAAATAGCTCATGCAACTCAATATTAAAAAAAAAGTTATAAAACGGAAAGACCTAAATAGCCATTTCTCTAAAGAAGACACACAAATGGGCCAAGAGGAACATCAAAAGATGTGCAACATCACTAAGTATTAAGAGAAATGCAAATGAAAACTAAAATGAGACATCACCTAACACCAGTCAGAATGGCTATCATCAAAAAGTCTACAAACAATAAATGCGAGAGAGGGTGTGAGAAAGGGAACCCTCCCATACTGTTGGTGGGAATGTTAAATTGGCACAGCCATGATGGAGAACAGTATGGAGGTTCCTTAGAAAACTAAACAAAGAACTACCATAAGATCCAGTAATCTAACTCCTGGGGATAGGTCCAGAGAAAACCATTGTTCAAAAGGATATGTGTATTCCAACGTTCACTGAAGCACTGTTTACAATAGCCAACACATGGAAGCAACCTATATGTCTATCAACAGATGAATGGATAAAAAGATATATATATATATATATGAATATTACTCAGCCATTATAAAGAATGAAATAATGCCATTTGGGACAGCATGGATAGACCTGGAGATTATTGGGCTGCTGCTGCTGCTAAGTCACTTCAGTCGTGTCCAACTCTGTGTGATCCCATAGACGGAAGCCCACCAGGCTCTCCCGTCCCTGGGATTCTCCAGGCAAGAACACTGGAGTGGGTTGCCATTTCCTTCTCCAATGTGTGAAAGTGAAAAGTGAAAGTGAAGTCGCTCAGTCTTGTCCGACCCTTAGCGACCCCACAGACTGCAGCCTACCAGGCTCCTCCATCCATGGGATTTTCTAGGCAACAGTACTGGAGTGGCTTGCCATTGCCTTCTCCGATTATTGGGCTAAGTGAACTAATTCAGACACAGAAAGACAAATATCATGATATCTCTTACACAAGTAAGTAAAGTCGCTCAGTCGTGTCCAACTCTTTGTGACCCCATGGACTGTAGGCTACTACGCTCCTCCGTCCATAGGATTTTCCAGGCAAGAGTACTGGAGTGGGTTGCCATTTCCTTCTCCAGAGGATCTTCCCAACCCAGGGATCGAACCCAGGTCTCCCGCATTGTAGGCAGACGCTTTACCGTCTGAGTGACCATGGAAGTCACATCTCTTACACGGAGAATCTTAAAAAAAATGATAAAAAGAACTTATTTACAAAACAGAAACAGAAAAGAAGCTTATGGTTATTAAAGGGGAAAGGAGTGGGGGATAAACTGGGAGTTTGGGATTGATATATACACACTAGTATTTAAAACAGATAACCAACAAGGATCTTCTGCATAGTGCAGGGAACTCTACTCAATATTCTGTAATAAATGGGAAAAGCATTCAGACCACAAACTAACACAACACCGTAAGTCAACCGTGGTGTGTGGGCTCAGTCGCTCAGTCACGTCTGACTTTTTGGGACCCCATGGACTGCAGCCCGCCAGGCTCCCCATCCCTCCTTATGGGATTATCCAGGCAAGAATACTAGTGGAGTGGTTTGCCATTTCCTCCTCCAGGGCATCTTCCTGACCCAGGGATCAAGCCTAGAGCTCCTGCATTGGCAGACAGATTCTTTACCACTGAGTCACCTGGGAAGCCTACTGCAATATAAAATAAAAATTAAAATTAATTAAAATTTTAAAAAATTAAAGAAGCACATGAAGGTAAGACAATTGTTGAGAACAGTGTGACTGAAATCCACCAAGGACAGAAAATTAAGGCCAAAAGCGGTTCTGAGTCACCCATTGGTGCATCTTATTTTTGTTCCTCCTTCTCTTCCCTCTCCTACTTTCCTCTCTCTCTCCCCTCAGTCCACTGCTGTAGGACTGCCAAGAATTCTCATGATTCACGCTCAGCAATGGCTGAAGCACTTGCTGACATTTACTCTGGAAAACAGGACACACTTCAAATAAGTATCGGCCCTTAAGCTGAGAGTCAGCAGGGATGAATTATAATGAGGCATTGTGTCAAATGTGAACCAAAATAATAAAAAAAAGGAAACCCCACATTTCTGGCTCTCCTTTTTATCTCCTTACTTTAATTTTCACTGACTCTAAGTTCAATGAGAATTTTTCGGAGGCAGGGGGTAAATGTTTTTTCTACAGTCTTAAGATCATTTTAAAGATCAGATTTTCTGGTACTTTTTGAGATTAAGCTTGGTATAAATAAGTAGTGACACCTAATAGGTGGTTAATCATGAATCAGATAACACGTATTTTGAAAAAAATTAGGAAATTAACTGCTAAATAAAAATATAACTTTATATTTAAAAGTAAAAATGAGTGCTAAATGACATTTAATAAGGGCTTAGAGTGTGACGGTGTGTTTCAAGATATTTGCAATCTCCTTTAAATACAGTTCAAGATGATGCCACAGGATTACTAAACAGTACTAAATTATGCCAGTATTAAATTATGGTATAGGATCCTACTTGGGACAGTAAAGTAACAAGGAAAACACAAAGCAAACGTTGGTAATTTTTTATGTTGGTAAAATATGTTGGCAATTTTAAACAAGGGCAATTTGATAACAATGGAGCTGGGGTAGCTCCTACAGACACTGAAGAATATTAGCTCTTAAGAATTAGGTGAGAGCATCTTGAAAAATGCTTCCTCTTTAATCTTCCATCCTAGAACATTCCCGAGAAACTCAGTTCGAGTCATGGTGAGTAGGTGAGAGGGTTTATGCCGCTCAGCTGACTGTTTAGAAATAGGCTTGTTATTCTATGTGGCAATCCCACTATAGGCCATTCTTTTATTTTTAATTCTGAAATTCCAAGAAATTATCAGAATACACCCCAAGAACTCAACAACAGTTTATCAATAAGATGGTGATCCACATGAAATATAACTTTATATTTATATAAAGTGACCCACTCAAATGTCAGAAAGAAACTTCAGAAAGCACCTGAAATAACCAGAATCTGTCACTTCTTTCTATGTTCATCTAGTGTAAACTTTCTCATTCTTGGATTTAGTTTTAAATGGTTAAGATAATAAAACCGCTTCAGTGAGAAATTAAGAATTCATATTTCTATCTAGATCCTGAGAAATGCACTTAGAGAAATTATTTTACAATTTAAAAAAACTCAAGTCTAGAACCAAAAGAACTCTCACTGACGACACTTTCCTAGATATTCTAAAAGGATGTATAAGTATATACACGGTGTTTGAAGCAAATACTGAAAGGAAAGCTGAGTTTTCAAAGACCCTCACTGATTAAGAAGAAAATGTTTACTTCCATAGCGTAAGTCTCCTAGGACACACATCCTGCCTGTCCAACTCTCTATTCGTTCTGCTTCACAAAATGAAGGGCATTCGCCCAAGTCGACCCGTGAAGACTCTCCATACCTTGGCTTCTGTGGGATTCATACTGGAAGGCTTGCTGGCTGAAGCAGAGGAAGTAGTCACCTAGAAAGAAAAGAAACAGGAAGTCTGATTCTAGTTCACCTACAACCTGCTTTGTGCTCCAGCTCCTTTTAACAATAGCAGTGTAGTAGTGTTAGTCACTCAATCGTGTCCGACTCTCTGCAACCTCATGAACGTAGCCTGCCAGGTTTCTCTGTCCATGGAATTCTCCAGGCAAGAATACTGGAGTAAGTTGCCATCCCCTTCTCCAGAGGATCTTCCCGACCCGGGGATCGAACGCGGGTCTCCTGCATTTCAGGCAGATTCTTTACCGAATGAGTCATGGTGGAAGTCCCTTTTAGCCATACCTGCGTTTAACTCTTTACCCTGGTTTTACCTCACCTAGAGTAACACTCCCATAAGAGTTCAGCACATGGTGTTGTCCAGTGGGAAAGAGCCTTTGTAATCACTCCAGATGGGTTCAAATTTTGGGTGTGCGACTTACTAGTCTTGGGCAAGCTACTTAAACTGTCTGATCTTTAGTTTCCCTTAATTTTTCTTCCATAGGAAATAAAGACCTTATAAGTCTATTGCTGCCTGGTAATTAAGTGCTCAATAACCTCAGATATGCAGATGACACCACCCTCAGGGCAGAAAGTGAAGAGGAACCAAAGAGCCTCTTGATGAAGGTGAAAGAGGAGAGTGAAAAAGCTGGCTTAAAACTCAACATTCAAAAAACTAAGATCATGGCATACAGTCCCATCATTTCATGGCACACAGATGGGAAAACAATGGAAACCATTACAGACTATTTTCTTGGGCTCCAAAATCACTGCAGATGGTGACTGCAGCCCTGAAATTAAAAGACACTTGCTCCTTGGAAGAAAAGCTATGACAAACCTAGACAGCGTAGTAAAGAGCAGAGACATTACTTTGCCAACAAAGGTCCATCTAGTCAAGGCTGTGGTTTTTCCAGTGGTCATGTATGGATGTGAGAGTTGGACTGTGAAGAAAGCTGATCGCTGAAGAATTGAAGCTTTTGAACTGTGGTGCTGGAGAAGACTCTTGAGAGTCCCTTGGACTGCAAGGATATCCAACCAGGCCATCCTAAAGGAAATTAGTACTGAATATTCATTGAAAGGACTGATGCTGAAGCTGAAAATCCAATCCTTTGGCCACTTGATGTGAAGAACTGATTCAATGGCAAAGCCCCTGATGCTGGAAAGATCGAAGGCAGGAGGAGAAGGGGATGACAGAGGATGAGATGGTTGGATGGCATCACTGACTCGATGGACAGGAGCGGGAGTGAACTCCGGGAGCTGGTGATGGACAAGAAGGCCCGGCGTGCTGCAGTCCGTGGGGTCGCAAAGAGTCAGACACAACCGAGTGACTGAACAACAAAATATCATTCTAATTTTTGTTTGCATTATTTTCAGAAGCAACATAACTTGGAAACTTAGAGAATTTTATTCAAATGTCAGCTTTCTCCATTACTAGCTCTGTGACTTTGGGTCTTAACTTTTCCAAATATATAAATTGGAGCCTATCCTATTTTTCAGGGTTGCATGTATCTGAGATAATATGGGTAAAATTGCCAGGGCATTGTTCCTAAGGTATTATACAAGACAGAAGAGTAGGCACAGCTGTGGGAAATAGACTCAGGTAGATCAGAAAAGTGAAAGAAAGTGAAAGTGAAGTCGCTCAGTCGTGTCTGACTCTTTGTGACCCCATGGACTGCAGCCCACCAGGCACCTCCCTCCATGGGATTCTCCTGGCAAGAGTACTGGAGTGGGTTGCCATTTCCTTCAAACAGATTCCTCCCTGGAGGGCAAAAGGTGATAAATGGACTGAAGTATTCAAGAAACCCCTTTCCTAGTGGTGTGGTATCAGTCCCTGCAATCTAATCACCCAAGCAGGGCGATGTGCATGGTAGTAAGAACTATGTACTCTAGTACTTAACTTGTATTACACTGGCTAATATTAAACACACAATTACTATCTTTGAGAATTCCAACTCAGGCTCATGTAAACCTCCTTAACATGTGAGTCCACTGGATTTTAGAGTCCAGGGGCTCCATCTGGCACAGCTGCCTTCTTAAGTAACTGGTTGTCTTTCTACCAACAGCACCCGGAGTCCCAGGCCTGAGGGCTGGCCTAGAGCCACTTCCAAGGCTGAGTCCCCAGGCAGGATGTGCCCATGCCTACTGGTCCCCAGCTCCCCTAGCTTGGACAAACCACTCTCAAGGTGACTGCATGAATCCACTGTAACCCACAGCCCATGAACATGATCACTTCTCCTGCTGACCTCACTTAATGTCGGACAGCGTGGTGCTTACAGTTAAATTGCCACAATTGACAGATCAAAGCCCAAAGCTTTATTATACTGATTTTTCAAACACAGTTATATAAACTTAATTATTCCTGAGCAGCCTTAGGCACCAATTGGGCACCCTCACTCCAAAGCACACACATACACACACAGACACACACACACACACATATACATACACTTGGTCACTGTGGCAGGCACGCACGGTCTCTCTTACCTTCCCTCCAGGATAAAGAACTGGAGGATGTACCAAAGTAGATTTTCCCCCATCAAACTAGCAAATAAATACGTGAATATTTAGTTTTCTGTAAGAATTTTTTTCAATATGTGGGAATTAACATATCTTTTTGGCTTCCCCAGTGGCTCAGTGGTAAAGAATCTGCCTGCCAATGCAGGAGACAAGGGTTTGATCCCAGGGTCAGGAAGATCCCCTGGAAAAGGAAATGGCGACTCACTCCAGTATTCTTTCCTGGAGAATCCCATGAACAGAGGAGCCCGGTGGGCTACAGCCCATGGGGTTGCAAAGAGGCAGACACGACTGAGCAGCCAACAGTTTCACTTTCACTATCTATATATTAATGACTGTCCTCCCACAGGTAGAGTTGGTTGTACAAATTTCTATTCAAACTCAAGCTCCACTTAGCTATATCCCACTCCTTTGATGATTTCCCTCAGCCATCTAAAACCACGCAAGACCAAACACTCCACACGAAAGCGCTTTTTAAGCTGCAGATCTTCGGGTGAACAGTCACTTATTCTAAACATCCAAATTTATGAAAACATTTTTGCAATTCCATAGCCTTGGGTTTTCTAGTCTGCCTTACTGCTTTATTAAGCAATAGCTGGAAGGGATCCTTAAATCCTAGAAAGGAGGAGACATTCAAAGGCTCACCAAGAACAGTAAAATCTCCGTGGAATGCCTATAAATGAGCATGGAGCAGATTGTAACGGGAACTGAACTGCAGCCTTGGCTGCACCTGTTTTCAGCATAGATTCCTCCCTTAAAGTTTTATCCCACCCCTAGGGCATTAAATATTTTGAAACTAAAAGAGGAAAACCAATTCATGTGGGCTGGAAATGAAAATAATCCCACTCTGTGAAGGGCTGGTTCCACCCTGGCTAACTGTAGTGTGTTTAATTTTTGTTCTAGTTGTAAGACAAGAAACGTTTACTATCTGTTACCTCTACTGAGGGATTATATACACGTTCAATTTAAATATTCTATATGGTTTGAATTTCTGATCATAGGTGTGAATAACTTAAAATTCAAAAATTTTGAAGAGTTAATCCATAATTCTTTGAAGAACCTTGGAAAATAACTTTGAATATGGAGGCTTTAAACAGATGAGGGAAATGGTAACTCATAAAGATGAAGTAACCTGTCGAAGTTTACCACAGTTCACTGGCTCCATAAACATTTATCCAGAACATAGTTTGTGTTAAGTACATGTTAAATGATGGGAAACTGTCAGACATGTCCCTGACCTTGTGAAAGTTACAGCCGGGTTAGAGATGATACTAAGAGAACAACGACGTCAATCCCACTTCTGGTTATGCATCTGGATTCAATTATATTCAAAACAAAACAGGAGCCCCTGTGTTCACAGCAGCACCATTGACAACAGGCAGACATGGAAACAACATACACACACCATATCTTCTCTATCCATTCTTTTGTCGATGGACACTTAGGTTGTTTCCATGTATATGTATACATACATATATAGAGAGAATGGGATATTACTTGGCCATAAACAATGAAACAATGACATTTACAGCAACGTGGATGGCCCCAAAGACTACCATACTAAGTGAAGTAAGTCAGAAAGACACTGTATGATATCACTTATATGTGGAATCTAAACTATGGCACAAATGAATGCCTCTATGAAACAGAAACAGACTCACAGAGAGAACACTCTTGTGGTCACCTAGGGGGAGAGGGATGGGATTATCTGATGCAAGCTATTATATACAGAATGGATAAACAACAAGGACCTTCCCTGGTGGCTCAGATGGTAAAGAATCTGCCTGCGATGCAGGAGACCCAGGTTAGATCCCTGGGTTGGGAAGATCCCCTGGAGAAGGAAATGGCAACCCACTCCAATATTCTTGCCTGGAGAATTCCACAGACAGAGTAGCCTTATACGCTACAGTACTTGGGTTTGCAAAGAGTCAGACACAACAGAGGGACTAACACTTTTCTGTATAGCACAGGTAACTATATTCAACGTCCTGTTATAAACCATAATGAAAAAGAATGTGTATCGTTGTTGCTGTTCAGTTGCTCAGTTGTGACCCCAAGAACCACAGCAAGCCAGGCTTCCCTGTCCTTCACTATCTCCCAGAGCTCGCTCAAACTCATGTCCATTGAGTCAATAACGCCATCCAACCATCTCATCCTCTGTCGTCCCCTTCTCCTCCTGCCTTCCATCTTTCCCAGAATCAAGGTCTTTTCCAATGAGTCAGTTCTTCACATCAGATGGCCAAAGGATTGGAGCATCAGCTTCAGCATCAGTCCTTCTAATGACTATTTAGGGTTGATTTCCTTTAGAATTGACTGGTTTGATCTCCCTGCAGTCCAAGGGACTCTCAAGAGTCCTCTCCAGCACCACAATTTGAAAGTTCAGCACCAGTTCTTTGGTGCTCAGCCTTCTCTATGGTCCAACCACACATTCGTACATGACTTCTTGAAAAACCATAGCTTTGACTATGTGGACTTTTGTTGGCAAAGTGATGTCTCTACTTTTTAATATGTTGTATGGGTTTATCATAGCTTTTCTTCCAAGGAGCATCTTCTAATTTCATGGCTGCAGTTACCATCCACATTGATTTTGGAGCTCAAGAAAATAGAATCTGTCACTGTTCCCACTTTCCCCCCTACTATTTGCCATGAAGTGATGGGATCAGATGTGGTCTTGGTTTTTTTAATGTTTGGGTTCAAGCCAACTTTTTCAGTCTCTTCTTTCATCCTTATCAAGAGGCTCTTCAGTTCCTCTTTACTTTCTGCCATAAAGGTGGTATCATCTGCATATCTGAGGTTGATACTTCTTCTGGCAATCTTTATTCCAGCTTGCGAATCATTCAGCCTGGCATTTCACATAATGTACTCTGAATATGTTAAATGAGCAGGGTGACAATCTACATACAGCCTTAACATATTCTTTTTCCAATTTTGAACGAGTCAGTTGTTTCATGTCCAGTTCTAACTGTTGCTTCTTGACCCACTTATAGATTTCTCAGGAGACAGAAAAGGTGGTCTGGTACTCCAGTCTCTTCAACAGTTTCCCACAGTTCGTTGTTGTGATCTATACAGTCAAAGGCTTTAGCATAGTCAATGAACCAGAGTAGATGTTTTTCTGGAACTCCCTTGTCTTCTCCCTGATCCAATAAATGTTGGCAATTTGATCTCTGGTTTCTCTGCCTTTTCTAAACTCAGATTGTACATTTGGAGGTTCTCTGTTCACATTCTGCTGAAGCCTAACTTGAAGGATTTTGAACATTACCTTACTAGTGTGTGAAATGAGCCCAATTGTACAGTAGCTTGAACACTGTTTGGAATTGCCTTTCATTGGGATTGAAATGAAAACTGACCTTTCCCAATCCTGTGGCCACTGCTGGGTTTTCCAAATTAGTTAACATAGTGAGTGCAACACTTTAACAGCATCATCTTTTCAGATTTTAAATAGCTCAATTGGAATTCCATCAACTCCACTAGCTTTGTTGTACACAGTCCCTTACACAGACAGATAATGACATAATTGTGTCTTGAGGTGTCTCCTCCACCACCTTGGGGTCCGTTTAAAAGATCAGTGCTGGGTATACTCATCCACTGACCCTACTCTTACTCAAGGCAGGTCTCTGTCGAAGGCTTTCCCTAGATTCTGCAGGGTGCCAAGTGAGACTGCAGGAGAAGAGAAGCAAGACACGGATCAAGCCAACCATCCTGCGATGCTAGGTGTGAGTGGCCTCGCCCATGGGTCCCAGCTGAGAGAGCAAGGGCTTCTTCAGAAGGGGCGGTGTCCTAGACGGCTGGCTCAGCCACTCCTCTGCCATGAAGTGCGGCTGATGAAAACGTCAGGCCCTTGGCCCTCTGCTTCCCCGTCTCCCGTGGCACAGTCTTTCACTTGCTTGGGCTCCTATCAGCTTCTTTTCGGACACTGTCAGAGGGTTCATGGGGACCCTCAGTCTCTCCCCTCCACTCTCTCCGCTGCCCCATGATCGCCCTCCCTGCCCCCAGCTCAGTTCAGAGAGAGCACCCAGAGGATGCCAGCAGATGAGTCAAAGGCCACGGCTCACTCCAGACCTGGCTTCCTCTCCCCAACCCTCGCCGTCAGCATGCCCAGTCACCCTTCACACCCCAGCTGCCTTTGTTTGGGGAGGTGATGAAGATCACCGGCCCAAGTCCATGCCAGCCTTCCCCACCTGACAGTCCATCCACAGTTTCACTATGAATCACTGACCATCCTCTTCCCCCAGGGCTACTATGACCTGGAGAGCTGCAGGGCCAATGCCCAGCCCTCTGACCCATTTCCTTCTGGAAACCTCTTCCACTTGGCTCCATTTTGCTCTGCATTCTTTAGTATGTAGTCACCAACCCTCTGCCTTCTCTCTCATATTCCTGCATCCTTGGAGATGCAGGAATCCCCACGACTTTATCGTTTCCTCCGTGAACAGTTCTCGACATTTTAACAGCAGCCTTGCTTTATTACCAAACATTATTTTTACCTTAAAGGGAGGAACTCGAGAAAGAGGCAGGCTCAAATGCCTGCTCCAGCACTTAATTATTCTCCCAGAAGCCGTCACCCTAATCTGCAAAAGGAAAGTAATACTGCCTGCCTCCGGAGTCGCCCAGTGACGTAATGGGGGGAAATTCACCTCTTCTGAATCACCTGGAGGTGGGCACAGGGCTGCCTCCAGGGCTCAGCAACATTCCGTCCTTCTGTGTTGGTTTCCTGCCCACACTCCTGGTCTCATCAGGAATCTCCCACACCTGGATAACATCAAGTGCTTTCTAATATTTCATGCCTTGTTCTCTCCCACTCCCAGCCCCACCCCAGCCTCCAGCACCCAGCCCTTTCTATCACTGCCTAATTTATCTGAGATAAATGCATACCAGATTCCCACTCTGATGAAGCACTACACTCTTGCGGATTTCCCACCATCCTAGATGAGGTCCAATGTCTTCTGCCTGGACTTTAGATTCTTCGTATTCGACCTCATCTGCTTACTCCATTGCGTCTCTTGCTGTGTCCCATATCATGTTTCCCCATCACTCCCCACCCCAGGATGCTGTCCTTCCTGTCTTAGGAGAACTTCATCAGACAGCATCACTCACTGGCTAAGACAGCAAGAGTGGACTCTGGACTCGAGACTGGTGGAATTTCAGCCAACACTGAATTCATGTGCAAGTTCAAGTAGGTTCCTTAACCTCTCTGTGCCTCAGTGTCCTCATCTGTAAAATGAGAAGAGTAACAATTCTTCCCTTACAGCGTTGTTTTAAGACTTACCTGATGCACACAAACCCATTATAACAATGCATGGGAAGTGACAAATGCTGGACAAAGGCTAGTCAGTGTTAGCATCACCACCACGCTCCCATCCACCACTGAGCCTTGCATCTTGCCATCCCCACAGCCAAGGAAGCCTTTCTCTGCTCAGATTCCTCCTACCCTTGAAGATTTAGCTCAAGATGCAACACCTATATCCGCTTCAGCTCATCCTATCTTCTCAACTCCCTTATAGGCTTGTACTTCTCACTTGAACACTTGATCATATATGCTGTTGAGGGTTACTGAGTCTCTTCTAAATATCAGTCATGTCTTATCAACAAAGTTGTAAATTGACCAAGAGACAGAGATCATTTCCACTCCCAAGGTGCCTACCATAGGGTTTAGTAGCAGAGAGGAGCTCAAAATCCACTGTTGATTCCAATCTTTGTTTCCATTTGTTAATTGTCAAAGTTTCATTTAAACAAAGAATGAGGTATGGTTTTAATACCTTGCTTTTTTAAAAAAGAAAGCTAAAGTCAAAAATATAATTAATAAATCAGAAGAAAGGTTTAATCTGATTGCTTCTTATGGCCATGAGTCCACAGACAAGTCAATTAAACCAGAAGAGCATCTAGTTTCCCACATAGGAATACCATGTACCCCCCAAGGTTACTGTGAGAGAGTCAGATACCAAATACTAGGGCAATTTGAGCAAAGCACAAAACAAATATTAAAAAATTTAAGAAGTTCTGACAAATCAGTAACTGACTTTTATTTAGGTCTGCTAGATGCACAAGAGAGAATGTATAATTTGTTTCTGAACTATACTAGATTTTTATTTTAATAATACTTCTCAAAAAATGGAAAAAAAAAAAAACCCACATAGGTTTTCTTTAAAAACTTCTTTCTTTACAGTTTCTGTCAGAGTCCCAAACTTGAACTCCACGAGGCCAGGGGCCATGCCTGTCTCAGCAGCTGCACATACTCAAGTGACACACACAATAGGTGTTTAAGAAGTATTTGCTAAATAAATTAACGTATGAATTTGCACATGAATAAACATGAGTGTTATGTGATGGCTCAAATCAACATTATATTAGTTTTATTCAATCACCAGAAATTTTGTTTAAAGCACAGTTCAGAAAACTAGTTAGGAAAACAAAACATCTAGTCTTCTATACCCTTACTGGCATTACCCAGCAGTTGTATAACTTCAAAAAAATACTCAGAGGCACACAAAAACACCCTTAGCTGCTTCCTGTGAGACACCTGGAACAAACAATAGATGGCCCATGAGGGGCTTTCTAAAGAAAGCACTGCTGTTCTTCACAGACACCATTCATAGACCCAGTGAGAACACATTTATGGGGATGGACTATTCACTTTAGGAAATGAATATTCAGATGTTTAACTGTCTATTGTTTGCCCTTCAGTCATATCATGACATACCATCTTGCACAGTTCAGTTTCCTAACAAAAAACATGATTCCCATGAAATGGGTCATTTATGAATGAAGTGGAGCCATCTCTTTCAGGGAAAACACGGCTTTGTGCCAGGAGACCTAGTTCGGCACCAACTTCTACCTCCACACGTGTGCAATATGAGACCCGGTCCACCGTGAGAGGATCCTTATAAGAGATCAGAAGAGGGAGACTGTATTCCTCAGATGCAGGTTTGAAGATGCCCAGGGAAAACTTCACAGAGGAGATGGCAACAATTTACTTAGTACTCATGGCAGTTGGGATTGGGAGGTAGGTGAGGACTATAGAACCTTCCATGCGCCAGGAACTGTGGCAGGTGCTTTAGGCATCTGATTTCAGTGTATCTTTATAAAGCCTAGGACCCAATCATTATTATCTGCATTTTACAAAGGAGAGAACTGAGGCTCAGAGAAGTTAGGTAACATATCTAAGATCTCACAGTTAAGAAGCTGTAGAGCTTGGATCTGAACACAGACAATGATAAGGTCCATAAGCTTTACGCTATAACAAGTTGACTCTCCTACTTTCAAAAAGTAAGATGAAATATTTTAGTTTTGCAAAACAAAGAGATGGAACCAGGGATAGGGTAGTCATTCCAGATGAGCAAAACAGCTTGAGCAAGACTCAGAGGTGGGGAAGTACCAGAGATCATCAGTCCGGAAGCTGAATGAAGTAGAACATGGCAAAATGAGGCAACCTGAACACTGCCTGGGGGAAACAGAAAGTGATTCTATCCAGGCTGAGGATGCTATACACTCATGAAATATATTAAAAGGGACTGCACAGCCTTAAGATAAAAATAGAAAGTCTGAGCTCTACTTGCTCTGGGAAGTGGAGAGAACATGCATCTTTGGCCTCTGATGCAACCCTGTGGGCAGACCTCAAAATAAACATCCACACGTTGCCTGGCAACTGGGACAGTAGCCACAGCTGATCTGTGATCGAAATCCAAGCCCCGAGAGACCTTAGAACATTTGGCCACACCCTGTGAGTGCCTGATTATGAGCTGTGACACAGGAGCACCCCAAACGCTTAGGAAAAAAGGTGTGAAGTTTGGTACCCTAAGACAACCGTTTCATTTTCATTGTTTTGTGAGCCCCACTTTTCCAGTGTTCCCCTTCCCTCCCCCTGGGGCTGATTATTTTGTAGGCAAGGAAGAGAGCCTGGATTTGTCATCAAAGAGGAGAAATGCAGCTTTTCTTTCTTTTAAAGTTGTGTTCATGCCTTTGAGAGCCTAGTTATTTTACTTGATGCATGAATAATTCCAACTATGTCTGACTTTGGCTGCCCCGAACAAGCCAGAGAAGTTAGACCCAGAAAAGACAGCCTACTTTCCTCTCGTGGTCCCTCCCCTAGAAAAGGTTTGCTTGGCTAGGACATTCTGAAGCGTGTGAGTCACACAATTTAAGCCGATTGGAAGCAACATAATGAACAATGAGGAAGACTGCCCATGACAGGTTCTTTGAACTTAAGTCTTAACCTCTCTAGAACACAGTTTCCTCATCTGTAAACTGTCAGTCTTGAGAACTCTGTAGCTCTGCAACTCTAATATGATAGGCTGTAAATATGTAAAGCTTGTTAAATAATGCACCCAGTGATAGATGTTCAAAGGGGAAAACACAAGAGTTTAGCCTCTGGAGCCCCACGGACCTGGGGAGTCACACTATCTGTGTAACTTCAGGCAAGTTGCTTAAACTTTAGTGTCAGGTTCCTTGCGACCCACAGACTGTAGTCTGCCAGGGTCCTCTCTCCATGGGATTTTCCAGGCAAGAAATACTGGAGTCAGTTTACTTGATGCATGAAGACTGTAAAAATAGTAAAAATACTGGAGAAGGATCCCCTTCTCCAGAGGCTCTTCCCAACCCAGGAATCAAACCTGAGCCTCCTGTGTTGCAGACAGATTCTTCACTGTCTGAGCTACAAAGAAGTCCTAAAATTTCCAAGATTGCATTTTAAAAAATTTGTTAAATGGTATAAAGGTGACATCTACCTCATAAGATGGTAGTGAGGAATTAATCAGGATGTGTTGATCAGGCCTGGCACATCATAAGTTAGTAAACAAAAGTAATTTGTATCGTTTTACAAGTATCAATTGCCTAGGCTCCCCTGATAGCTCAGTTGGTAAAGAATCCGCCTGCAAATGCAAGAGACCCCAGTTCGATTCCTGGGTTAAGAAAATCTCCTGGAGAAGGTATAGGCTCCCTACTCCAGTATTCTTGGGCTTCCCTTGTGGCTCGGCTGGTAAAGAATCCGCCTGCAATGCGGAAGACCTGGGTTCAATCCCTAGGTTGGGAAGATCCCTTGGAGAAGGGAAAGGCTGCCCACTCCAGTATTCTGGCCTGGAGATTCCATGGACTATACAACCCATGGGGTCACAAAGAGTCAGACATGACTGAGCGACTTTCACTTTCAAAAGTTCTCTTCAGTCTCAGAATGGTGAAGCACTTTAGTGGTGACCACTGCTTTGAGAAGTTACACACTCATACTGTTTATCCTACAGAGAAAGGGCAATATTATTTTACATTATGAAATTTTCTTTGGGTTGAAATGCATTGCTTATTTATCCTAAAAGATTATGAGCTTATCTGAAGCATATTTGGTTACTGGTGATATGATTATTGTACAAGAATAAAAAATTCTGAGCTCTGGCGAACAGTTGCCTGAGAGCCTTTCAGCTTGGTTTTCACAGTGCTTTCAAATTCATTCCTTAGGCACAAACCTAAGAAAGCGTGAAAGAACTGAGACGTTGTTATGGACCGCTCTATAATAAAAGCCACGGCCTATCTGAATCTCGACAGGGATGACAGGCTCAAAACGCTTCTTAACGAAACCGAGAAGGTACCTATACGGAAACACGGAGATGGTGCCAGTTGCATGGTGCCCGAGAGATGAGCCTGTCGCGTGGCCATTCTTGTAGCCGGCTTCTCAGTGAAACACGTTCTTAATAAGAAGACTAAATTGACAGGAATTAGTACAAAGTTCCCTTCTCCAAGCTGATTTTCAAATAATGAAAATGAAAATGCAGGATGAAATAAAACATTGTTCTTGAAATCACATAAGAAAAACAAATTTACACACGTACACTAACAACAAGCTTAATCTTTGCAAGTATTAAAGAGGTAACGTCATGCAGTCAGGAAAAAGGCTGTGGGGCCTGACCACTTGAGTTTGAATTCCAGCTCTGCTACCAGCTGTATGACCTTGCACAAATTCCCTAACTGCTTTGTATCTCAGTTTCCTCATCTGTACAGTGGGAAGAATCAATACCTTCCACATTTCATCCCACTTTCCCCTAAAATTAAAAAAAAAAATCAACAGGAGAATTGATTTTTAAAACTAGGTTTCATTTTAAATATGTAAAAACTTTGTAAAAATATGATCAGCGCTGCTTATCCTTAAGTCTAAGGAAAAGTTCTGCATTCCGACACCAGAAGGATCTTTTTCACTATGTATTTTACTTGTTTTTTTAAAAAATTTCCCTATATTTAGATGTGTGATTTATTCCTTCTTTACTGTCCATTAAGACATCTGAAGAAACTCTAGTCAACAAAAGTCTTATTTGCTAATTCCAATCAGTGTATAATATACTCTTTCATAGAAACAGGAAATTTAATCAATCACAATTTCCACAGCATTAAGATACTGAGCATAATATTGAGGGCATAATATCAATTTCTAGTGCTTTTCTGAATTTAGATACAAATTCCTCTCTCAGTTATTTAAACTGCCTGAATATAAACTATTGAGTGTAGGATTTTATAAGACTGGTCTACTGAAAAAGGCATTGGAATCAAATAGAACCTTGCTATCTATGTGACTCAGGGTAAATTAATCTAAGCTTTAGTCTTCTCATTTTAAAAACGGTCCTAATACCCATTTATCTAGTTGCAAAATATGCAACTTTTAAGAAGATTAAATGAAATCCATAAATCACTTGGCACAGTAGTTGTTTAACAAATTAATAAACAATTGGCTTTTCTTCTTTTCATTTATTTTCAATTTATCTAGATCCTGAAGAGCTTCTCCAAACTACATACATACTGCTGGACCTAACCCCTCTCCCACAGCATTCCAGAATTATCTACAGATTATCAGAATGTCCTTTGTTAATCGTTTGTTTCCTACTAGTTGTCTCTCCATTTTAAATAGTAACCAAATCTTCAGTTCATTGGTCAGTAGAAGAATGTGGAGAAGTTATACACACAGAGAAAAGTTACAGTTTATCACTGGTTCAACTGGAAATCAACTGGGGTATTTTGCCAACATTTTAATTGCAAATATGTAGATCAGTGTTCATCACATTCAATCTCTGGAAACTCAAGAAGAGGTGTAAGAATATGATTGTCAGAGGACTACAGAATGAGACGGTTCTAATTTGCCAGCCTAGGAATCCTGCCACAAGAACACTATTTGAGAATAATTCGGCACCCAATACCGTAATATTGAAAAAAATTCCTGAAACCAAGGAAGAACCCAAACTCGACGGCCAAAGCGGGGAGCCTTTCCCTTACGATCTCTACATATTCAACAAGGGGGTACACTGTTCCTTAGTAATGTGTGGACACTTTATGGCTAAAATTTCTATCAATAATTAGCTAATAAACCGATTGAGTTAAAACTCAAGTTACAGTAGGACATCACATAGAAGATGATACGGTTTTATAATATTGCTAGGGGAAAATGATCACTAATTTTAATCAGTGAAACTATGTGAAATATGCAGGAATCTATACATATTTAATTATCTTATACTAAAATTATGCATAATGATTGCTGGCAATGAATGTTATATCAAGCTATTGGGCACTGTGCCAGGTCAAGCATTAACACCTTTGCTATTTGTTTAGTCACTGAGTTGTGTCTGACTCTTTGTGACCCCGTGGACTGTAGCCCGCCAGGCTCCACTGTCCTTTGGACTTCCCAGGCAAGAAGACTGGAGTAGGTTGCCACTTCCTTCCGCAGGGGATCTTCCTGACCTAGGGACTGAATCCGTGTCTCCTGCACTGGCAGGTGGATTCTTTACCATGGACTAATAATTAACAAAGCCCTGTGAAGGCAGGGAAAGAGCAGCTGAGAAGTATGATCACAGGCTAAGGAAACAGGCAGCACTGCTCAGTTTTTCAATTTCCCTCTGGACAGGACCTCTGCATAGGAGGTGTGAGTGAAGTCACGGAGCTGCCTGGCACTCGAAATGCTCCCCAGCACGCTCACACCAGCTTGTTGAGGGACAGGCTTGCTAACTCGGAGATGTTCTTCACATGGTTCATCAAGGAGTGACAGTTTTCGGCTTTTATCTCTGACTAGGGGATAATTGGGATTATGCCTGTAGTGTACATCTTTCTTACACTAGAAAAATATAGAATATAAGCTTCACCAAGCTCAACAGTGCTGTCGTCTTACAGGCAGATATTCTGGCCCACTAGTTCAGTTCAGTTCAGTTGCTCAGTCGTGTCCGACTCTTTGCGACCCCATGAATCACAGCACGCCAGGTCTCCCTGTCCATCACCAACTCCCAGAGTTCACTCAAACTCATGTCCATTGAGTCGGTGATGCCATCCAGCCATCTCATTCTCTGTCGTTCCCGTCTCCTCCCGCCCTCAATCCCTACCAGCATCAGACTCTTTTCCAGTGAGTCAACTCGTCGCATGAGGTGGCCAAAGTATTGGAGTTTCAGCTTTAGCATCAGTCCTTCCAATGAACACCCAGGATTGATCTCCTTTAGAATGGACTGGTTGGATCTCCTTGCAGTCCAAGGGACTCTCAAGAGTCTTCTCCAGCACCACAGTTCAAAAGCATCAATTCTTCGGCGATCAGTTTTCTTCACTGTCCAACTCTCACATCCATACATGACAAGTGGAAAAACCATAGCCTTGACTAGACGGACCTTGGTTGGCAAAGTAATGTCTCTGCTTTTTAATATGCTGTCTAGATTGGTCAGAACTTTCCTTCCAAGGAGTAAGCGTCTTTTAATTTCATGGCTGCAATCAGCATCCAGAGTGATTTTGGAGCCAGAAAAGTAAAGTCTGACATTGTTTCCACGGTTTCCCCATCTATTTCCCATGAAGTGATGGGACCAGATGTCATGATCTTTGTTTTCTGAATGTTGAGCTTCTAGAGGAACTCTTAATTCTATACATATCCATATATCTAGGATACAGCTCAGTTGCAAGGATTTATTTAAGAAAAAAGTGAATTTTTTTTCTGAAAAATTTTTAGAAACATAATATTTGCCTATCTCTGTAGATCAGGATTCTAACACTCAAATGAAAATATACTTTGGGGGATGTGAATGGGTGTATCAGGCCAGAATGAAGAGGGGGTAGGAAGCTTCATGACAAAATAGAACGTGCGGTTATCATCTAAAGGCTTTCAAACATTTTAAAAACACTGCGCAGGCTTAATAAAATTAATCTGAATTCTGATTCAAGAGCCCCTTTCTGTTCTAGACACACAGAAATACTGTATAAAATTTAATATTAAAACATTAATTAAATAAAGAGATAAATCAAGAGATGGTGAATGTAAAAGAGAAGTTGAGAATTCTGCAAGATAAAAATTCTGGCCACAAGTCTCAGTTCCCTGCTGTAGACCAAACCCTCTGAACCTCATGCATCTCTGTAAACAAAACATTATGAAAAGAAGCATATCCAAAAGCATATATTCCAGGACTCTGATGATGACAAGTCATGGTAATGGCATTCTATTAGACGATTCTATTTGCTTTGTTAAATCTAAACAGAATTCCCTATTCCATAAGAAGGAAACAGAAAAGACTCACACGACTGAAAACCAAACAAATAATTTTCCCTCTGCTACTCTGGCCTACTTAGTACAGCTAATGAAGAAACGATGTGCAGGAGACTGAGTCTCTGGTTTCTTTGTAGGAGCAGCTTTCTGCCCCAGCAACTCTATTCTAGACAACTCTGGAGGGATCAAGATCTCATCGAGGTATTTATACTGAGGACCTCAATCCATGTCAGAGTCCAAAGAGTATGCCTGCATACTCACCCAGGTGCATTCTCTTATACCAGCTTTGAAAGAGGAGTGGTTCAGGTCCTTTCTTAGACTCCAACAGAGGGCCATGAACATCAGTCAGGTCGGTTTATGGAGGCCACTCAGGATGGCTCAGAAGTCTCAGCTTCTGTGAGTAGAAGAGCCACAACTCTCAGCAAGACTGCACTGCGCTGCTGCTCACAGACCGACTCTGGTGAGCCAACTGCCTTCTTAAAGCAGCGCTCATTCCACTTTTACAGGTTTAAGGATTTACCTCAAACGCTTACTGGGCCATAGATTCCAGTGATGTTGACTGGGTAGGTCTGAGGTGCCACCTGGCAATCTCCATTTTTAATTAAGGATCCCAGGTGAATTTCACACAGATGCTTTCCAGGCTTCGTATCATGAAACACTGCATTAGAGCATTCCAAGGGGGAGGAGGAAGTACAACCCCAGGACAAGGGTTAGAAGAGTCCCAGGCCCATGGATTAGCCTGGGATTATCCCACTGGACTGCCTTCTCTATTTGAGAACCAAGAACCTTTTCTCCTCTGAGGAGACCCCGCTGCTAAAACACAGCTCTGTGCAATTAAGGGAGCCTTGCTTCAGTTACAGTCAGCTTCCCCATGGCTTAGTATTACTAGTCCATTGTCAAGGCTCCCTGGGAAACTCCTTACGTTCCAGAACGTGGATGATGATGAGCCACGGAGTCATCACCACTCACCCACATCTCAGCCATTATGATCAGTATGTACCATGAGCCCTAGAGAACTGAGGATAATTATGTTTTGGCAATATGTAAACCTGATTGCAGCCATGAAATTAAAAGACACTTATTCCTTGGAAGGAAAGTTATGACCAACCTAGATAGCATATTAAAAAGCAGAGACATTACTTTGCCAACCAAGGTCCGTCTAGTCAAGGCTATGGTTTTTCCCATGGTCATGTATGGATGTGCGAGTTGGACTGTGAAGAAGGCTGATCGCTGAAGAATTGATGCTTTTGAAGTGTGGTGCTGGAGAGGACTCTTGAGAGTCCCTTGGACTGCAAGGAGATCCAACCAGTCCATTGTAAAGGAGATCAATCCTGGGTGTTCATTGGAAGGACTGATGCTAAAGCTGAAACTCCAATCCTTTGGCCACCTCATGCGACGCATTGACTCATTGGAAAAGACTGATGCTGGGAGGGATTGGGGGCGGGAGGAGAAGGGGATGACAGAGGATGAGATGGCTGGATGGCATCACCGACTCAATGGACATGAGTTTGAGTTGGTGATGGACAGGGAGGCCTGGCGTGCTGTGATTCACGGGGTCGCAAAGAGTCGGACATGACTAAGCGACTGAACTGAACTGAAACCTGTTTACCAAAGCTAACTTGACTAATCCGTAAAAGCAGACCCAAATCTTCTTTACAACATATGAGAAATCCTCCCAAATAAAACTGACTATTAGGGTTTTGTAAGTGTTGCATCCAAGGGAAAATAAACAGACACTATCACCAAAAGAGACCAAGAGGCCCCTTTGTAACTGAGATGTGCCAATCACTGCCAGCGAAGGAATCAGTAAAAATGATCAAGGGTGAGCAGATGAGCCTCTGCGCTTTTTCCTTATTTTGCCTAGGATATGTGTCCACCACGCGGCAGCTGACAAACAGGAAATATTCAATAAGAAACGAAATGGAGACAGTGTGCCTTTAGAGGTAAGTGTCTGGAATGCAGGGGCAGGTTATCCTGTTGGTGAGCTTGTCTGCCCTCCCTGCATCGCAGCTTGGGTTGTGAAGCAACAGGAAGATGAGCAGGACGACCTGTCACCCTCCAAGCTGGTTTGGCAGACAGACAGCACAGACTCAGGCAGCTATGGAGTCTCCAGCTAATCTGTGCAATGCGCAGGACAAATGGAAATCTCAGGTTGTCACTAACACCTGGTGGGAATCCTGTCTGCAGGGGACAGTTGTCAAGAACACCTCACGAGAGAGCCCTAAAATGGATCAAAACTCTCAGTCCCACATAACAGCATACGGAAAAGTGTGCGGGGGGAGATCAGAGTAACTCCACTGGTAGTCAGGGGCAAGTCTGGAAAGACGGGATCAAGAAAATAATGAATCAGGCAAGCCAACGCTTGGGAAGTTGGATGCATTCAGATCTCTGAAGAGTCCGGCCTTGAACTGACTGGTTACAGATCTCCTTTAAGGGACTCATTTTACTAACGTTTATTCCCAGAAAAACAGGCCCAAGCTTAACCTCATCCCCCTTACCTCAAACTTGCACTGCCTCACAGCACCTTGATAGCAACGCTTTTTAGCACTTTTTACACTGTGTTTTTATATTTGTTATGTGGGCCATACTTCACATCTGTATCCTGAGCACCATGTGGGGCCATTGTAGAAGTTAAACAAAAATAGTTCATTATGGATCTCTTTTGATTACCTAATCTTTACCTAATGGACAAACAGATGGTAAGCTGTAAATGCTCATAAAGCTTAGAGAACAAAAACGAATATTGTTTTACCTTTTCTACCTACCTCGGATAAATCTCTACGCTCGTGCAACAGTATCTTAGGGGTCTGTTCATATTGAGTAAAAAAAACCAATCTTCTTTTTCAATGCAATAAATATTTATTGAGCAATTACTATGTGGAAGGCACCATGGAAGATGCAGTGGTGGTCCAAAGATGTGGATCTTGTCTTCAAAGGGCTCACAGCAGAGTAAAAAGCTGGCATTCTAACAAAAGTAACCATAGCCAAATGAGATGATACAGTCAAACGAGACTTCAGTGTGTGTTAACTCCACCCACTACATTTAGGACGTATTTTATGGAGAGGTGTTAAACATGCCCTGAGAAACAACACAGTGCAGTGGTTAAAAGATCAGGCTCTTACTCTCTTAATCTGTAAAGTGGGCATGAGAAGGGTATCTACCTCCTCCCTTTCTCATCATCAGATCATGTAAAATGCTCGACATATGCATAGAACACAGTAATTGTCAGTAAGAATAGCTATAACTATTAATGCTGATTTTTTTTTTTTTGCTGTTTAGTCACGAAGTCGTATCCAACTCTTTTGTGACCCCATGGACTGTAGCCCGCCAGGCTCCTCTGTCCCTGGGATTCTCCAGGCAAGAATACTGGAGTGGGTTGCCATTTCCTTCTCCAGGGGATCTTTCCAACCCCGAGATAAAACCCACGTCTTCTGCTTGGCAGGCAGAATCTTAACCACTGAGCCAATACGCTGATCTAATACAGATTGTGTTGATCTGTTCTTTTTCTGAAACCTATTAAAATCACTTGCTAATAATTTATTATTATTGCCTAAATGTGAACAGGAGGGCACAAGGCTAACAATGTCACTTTAGCAACAGGATTACACACAGCCTCCACCCAAATCTCCAAGGTTCAAATATATGTATGGACTTGCTCAGAAGTCAACCTGTCTTAAGAGATGCTGTTCAGTTCAGTTCAGTCGCTCAGTCGTGTCCGACTCTCTGCGACCTCACGAATCACAGCACGCCAGACCCCCGTGTCCATCACCAACTCCTGGAGTTCACCCAAACTCATGTACACAGAGTCGGAGATGCCATCCAGCCATCTAAATCTCGGTTGTCCCCTTCTCCTCCCGCCCCCAACCCTTCCCAGCAAAGAGATGCTGTAAAGGACCCTTAAAGACTGGAAACAATGGGACTGAGTAATTATATTTATGGCTTTCCATAAAAATAGTGTATTGACTGATCTTAACCATGGTGGGGGGGGCAGCACCCAATGAAAGGGAATTTTAAAATGTATGCATGATGGCATTTTTGTCATGCTCTGGCATTTAGTGGGAACAAGAGAGCCCTGCCCAATTAGGAACAGTCAACCCAAATGCCATTAGTACTCTGTTGAGAAACACTGGGAAACTGACATTTTTTAGTTAAAAGGTATTCACACAGAAAAAAAATAAAACACAACAGTTTGTGAAGGCCCATTGTACTTTCTCAGTATGCAGATTATTAACTCAGTATATAAAAAACTACAGGATAAAATAGCTCCTTCTTATGAGGCCAGACACACTGATGCTAAAACACAGATTCAAATATCCCAGATTCAAACAGTCTCCAAAATGAGGGCGCTGTGAGGTAAAGAGAAGAGACAAAGGTGTCTCTGTGCAGAGGAGAACATAGGTTGTGGGCTTTCATTTAAATAGGACTGAATGATTAAGTGGTTCATATTGTGGGAAAAGTAAATACTTCCAGCTAAGAAGTAGTGATGCCTTACAGATAGCTGTTATTATAAACAATGAATAGGAACACAAATATTTGGCTGATTTTACCAACTGAATTCAAATTAACCCCGCATGTTTTCCTAAATCTTTTTCAAATGATCAGTTTCAGATCAGTTTCAGTTCAGTTCAGTCGCTCCTGTCCAATAATTGTTCTCTTTTAAATCTTCATTGCTGAGAGAAGAATTATACTCAGCCAATTCATGGACAACCAAGAAACCTAACCCATCACTAATAAACTCCTCTCCGCACTGAGCATCTTCTCTTAAAGCATGAGAACTGAAACAGACAATGTTTATACTTGAAGGCACTGCTTCATAAACACATCAGGCAGTCTGCAAAGTTCACTTTTTTTTTTTAAAGTCATCAAGTGTTCTTGCTGCCTGTACCAGGATTCGCGCTCTATCCTCGCTGCTATTGGCCAGCTACCCCTTCTCCATCAGTCGGCAGATGTAGCCTTGGATAGTCTAGCATGATTTTGCTAAATGTCACTATTCTGTTTTAATCTTACACAGGCAGCAATCTCCTCCCCACTGCATTCCCAGCAATAAATATCCGTAGATACTGAAAAATCAGCGTGCAAAAGTTAAATTCAGTTCCCACAAACAACATGTCAGGAAGAGGCACTCTTCATTAGAAAATAAACTTGCCGTCTTTAAACAGCAGGTGCCACTCCTTATTGGCCCTCCCTGCAATGCAGAGGTTTTCCCTCTCGAAAACATCTCATATAGCAGGAACTTTCCAGAACTGCCGAGTAAGCAAGCAGTCCCATTCCTCTGATGTAGGTACAGGTAGATTCCCTACGGGACTAGTCAGAGGTCTCAAGGTCCCACCCTTGGAGGACGCTTCTTAAACTCTCAGCCTCCTTTTCTCAAGCTATAAAATAGGAATAAAGAACCAGCCCCGAACGCGTTTATAACTGAGGCATGGGACCACCCTAACAGCTCAGAAGAGGTCGTCAATCTCCACGAAAACATTTTGCATTCTTGAAAGACAGGTACAAAGGACCGCTCAGTGATGTCATCCGACCACAGCCTCAGGTTGTGTTCAAGGAAACAGAACCAAAACAAGTCACAACATCGGCCACGCCACACCCCGCACGTTATCAGGTACACGGAGAGGTTACACACAGTGAAGTCATTCTCTAAAACGGAGGTCACCACGGCGGAGGGGGCAGGGCGCGGGGAGACGGGGTCTAATCGTAAAGATCACGGGGCCAAACTGAATCCACAGAGCTGCTGCTCTTTTTTTGTTTTTCAGCATTTTTTCCAGGTCACACAAATCCCTGGTTTTGGAACCCTACCCTGTACGATCACCAGATCCATCCCCAGTCCAGCAGCCAGGCACAGCGGCACCGCCGGGAGGAGGGGTCGGCAAGTAACACAAGGGAGCTTAGAACCCACTGGAAGGAGATGGATCTTAAAGGTCAAAGGATTGGTCGGGGCGCACGTCCAGGCGCTGGGAGCCCGCCGGCCCGGGAAGCCGCCACAGCCTCGGGGACAAGCGGCCGAAATCAGTACTCACTCTGCGTCCGGCTTCGGGGCCCCGGAGACGTCAGCGGGGCGCGCGGGTTGCATTCCCGATTGCGCCGGCCCCCGCGGTTTCAGCTTGCAGCCGCAGCGCAGCGCGCGGAGACGGACGCGGCGGGGCGGTCCCGGGACGCGCGACGCAGGCGCTCCCCGCCCTCCGCTGCCCTCCCCGGCAGCACCGCCCCCGGGGCTCCGCGCGGTTCCTGGAGGGGGCGATGGCCGCTCTGCCTGCGGGGCCGGCATCCCCCGGGCTGGCTAACAAAACAACGCGATGCAGGGCACCCGCCGATGGCAGAGGTCTGCCGCTCCAAGGCTGTCTCTGTGCGAACACACGCCCCCAAATGTCGCTTTTTAAACTACGGAGGAAATTAACATTTTACATCCCATAACAGATTTTGCTTTCTAAAGAGTGGTTCAGCAGAACCAAAATTCTACTGAATTACTGTACATTATACATTATGACTAAACATTTCAAAATAAGAATGGATTTTAAGCCACTGAATAAAATAAGAATGCATGAATCCATACTGCCATAAATAAATTTGTTTATATATATACTCAGCCAATTCATGGACACTCAAGAAACTTAACCGACCACTAATAAATTCCTCTCCGCCCTGAGACTCTTCTCTTAAAACATGGGAACTGAAACACAGACAAAGTTGGCCACCTACCCTTTCTGCAGCAGCTGGCAGATGTAGCCTTGGCTAGTCTGGAATGATTTTGCTAAATGTCCCTATTCTGTTTTAATCTTACACAGGTAGCAACCTCCCCACCACATTCCCAGCAATAAATATCCTTTAGATACTGAGGAGAGATTAGGAAATACTTTTCCTTATAGAAGAATACACTTAAAAACTTGAAGTTGCTCAGTCGTGTCCGACTCTTTGCGACCCCATAGACTAGCCTACCATGCTCCTCCGGCCTTGGGAGTTTCCAGGCAAGAGTACTGGAGTGGGGTGCCATTTCCTATCCCGACCCAGGGATCAAACCTGGGTCTCCCACATTGAAGGCAGACGCTTTACCGACTGGCCCAGCAGGGAAGAAAATAGAAGAATGCTAACAAATAAATATAAAACAAGGGATTGGGGTTAGGGAAAACACTTATAAAATTTTAAAGAAATATGGGAAGCCAGTTTCCCCCAAAGCCATAAACTGCTTACAATAAAGGCTCGAGACAGGGAGCTGGGGGTGTGAGTGCAGGAGGCGGTGGCAGTGGGTGGTTGAGGACCAGAAATTCAGGCCTCACGAGTGACAGCTGAGCAGTGACTCACTCTGTCTCCAGCCAAAGCAGAGGTGACGGCCAGCTGGCATTCAGCAGAGTGCTCATCTGGGCAGGCTGGTACCCACATCCACCCAGCAATCAAAGCAGGCGGGGTCCACTGACTTCTGCAAGGTGTTCCCCACAGCCACCTTATTTCTTATCATTTTTCATTTACTTGGTGGTGAAAGAAAAGCCCTTCCACCTCTAATATTCTATAATTCCCTGAGGAGAAGACCCCCATCCTCATAATTCTTCTAGATGAAAATGTAGCTTAAATTCCTTTTTGGTTCATGGTCAGTATTATCTCTGCTTTTTTGTTTCTTAACCTCAGCTTATCTTAACCTCAGCCTATCAGTGACATTTCAAACAACCAGCTTGACTTACTTGGGCCACTTCTCAAGAGGGATGAGCCCTGAGTCCCACAGCTCCAACGTTAGGTAGCATATCTCTCTCAATGAGGGTATGTCTGAGCTCTTCAAGGGTACAGATTAGTAATTACATGGTTGTGAAATAAAACTTCCGAAGATGCTTATCCTGCAGGACAGGTAGAAAAGGACTCTTCTCCTTGGAGATGAAGAGGGACGGAATTGCTCCCAGGTATACTGTGTCTGTGTGAACCATGAACTCCCAGATGTTCAAGCAGGTTTTAGAAAAGGCAGAGGCACCAGAGATCAAATTGCCAACATCCGCTGGATCATGGAAAAAGCAAGAGAGTTCCAGAAAAACATCTATTTCTGCTTCATTGACTATGCCAAAGCCTTTGACTGTGTGGATCACAATAAACTGTGGAACATTCTGAAAGAGATGGGAATCCCAGACCACCTGACCTGCCTCTTGAGAAACCTGTATGCAGGTCAGGAAGCAACAGTCAGAACTGTACATGGAACAACAGACTGGTTTCAAATAGGAAAAGGAGTACGTCAAGGCTGTATATTGTCACCTTGCTTATTTAACTTATATGCAGAGTATATCATGAGGAATGCTGGGCTGGAAGAAGCACAAGCTGGAATAAAGATTGCCGGGAGAAATATCAATAACCTCAGATATGCAGATGACACTACCCTTATGGCAGAAAGTGAAGAGGAACTCAAAAGTCTCTTGATGAAAGTGAAAGAGGAGAGTGAAAAGGTTGGCTTGAAGCTCACCATTCAGAAAACTAAGATCATGGCATCTGGTCCCATCACTTCATGGGAAATAGATGGAAAAACAGTGGAAACAGTGTCAGACTTTATTTTTTTGGGCTCCAAAATCACTGCAGATGCTGATTGAAGCCATGATATTAAAAGACACTTACTCCTTGGAAGGAAAGTTATGACCAACCTTGATAGTATATTAAAGCAGAAACATTACTTTGTCAACAAAGGTCCGTCTAGTCAAGGCTATGGTTTTTTCCGTGGTCATGTATGGATGTGAGAGTTGGATTGTGAAGAAAGCTGGTCGCCGAAGAATTGATGTTTTTGAACTGTGGTGTTGGAGAAGACTCTTGAGAGTCCCTTAGACTGCAAGGAGATCCAACCAGTCCATTGTAAAGGAGATCAGTCCTGGGTATTGGTTGGAAGGACTGATGCTAAAGCTGAAACTGCAATACTTTGGCCACCTCATGCGACGAGTTGACTCACTGGAAAAGACTCTGATGCTGGGAAAGGTTGGGGGCGGGAGGAGAAGGGGACGACAGAGAATGAGATGGCTGGATGGCATCACCGACTCTGTGGACATGAGTTTGAGTGAACTCCGGGAGTTGGTGATGGACAGGGAGGCCTGGCATGCTGTGATTCATGGGGTCACCGAGAGTCGGACATGACTGAGCGACTGAACTGAACTGAACTGAACTGAACTGATACTGTGTCTATTCTAGTCCCTGAGGTTCATCCTTTCTCCCAGCATGGCCTCCACATCACCCACCTCTCAAAAACTGGAAGGTATTTATCAAATAAAGAAAACCCTGGGCCTTACCCCCTTATGAGGAAACAGATTTTTGTGGCATGGAACCTGAGAATCTGCATTTTAACCAGATTATCTAATCTGTTACATATTCTGATTCTCTGATCAGTTTAGGTAATCTCAGTTCAGTTCCGTTCCTGTCCAACTCTTTGCAACCCCATGAATCACAGCACGCCAGGCCTCCATATCCATCACCAACTCCCGGAGTTCACTCAAACTCATGTCCATCGAGTCGGTGATGCCATCCAGCCATCTCATTCTCTGTCGTCCCTGTCTCCTCCCGCCCCCAACCCCTCCCAGCATCAGAGTCTTTTCCAATGAGTCAACTCTTCACATGAGGTGGCCAAAGTATTGGAGTTTCAGCTTCAGCATCAGTCCTTCCAACGAACACCCAGGATTGATCTCCTTTACAATGGACTGGTTGGATCTCCTTGCAGTCTAAGGGACTCTCAAGAGTCTTCTCCAACACCACAGTTCAAAAGCATCAATTCTTCAGCGATCAGCTTTCTTCACAGTACAACTCTCACATCCATACATGACCACGGGAAAAACCATAGCCTTGACTAGACAGACCTTGGTTGCAAAGTAATGTCTCTGCTTTTTAATATGTTATCTAGGTTGGTCATAACTTTCCTTCCAACGAGTAAGCATCTTTTAATTTCATGGCTGCAATCAGCATCCACAGTGATTTTGGAGCCCCAAAAAATAAAGTCTGACACTGTTTCCACTGTTTTTCCATCTATTTCCCATGAAGTGATGGGACCAGATGCCATGATCTTCGTTTTCTGAATGTTGAGCTTCAAGACAACTTTTTCACTCTCCTCTTTCACTTTCATCAAGAGGCTTTTTAGTTCCTCTTCACTTTCTGCCATAAGGGTGGTGTCATCTGCATATCTGAGGTTATTGGTATTTCTCCTGGCAATCTTGATTCCAGCTTGTGCTTCTTCCAGCCCAGCATTCCTCATGATGTACTCTGCATATAAGGTAAATAAGCAGGGTGACAATATACAGCCTTGACATACTCCTTTTCCTATTTGAAACCAGTCTGTTGTTCCATGTCCAGTTCTAACTGTTGCTTCCTGACCTGCATACAGGTTTCTCAAGAGGCAGGTCAGGTGGTCTGGTATTCCCATCTCTTTCAGAATGTTCCACAGTTTATTGTGACCCACACAGTCAAAGGCTTTGGCATAGTCAATGAAGCAGAAATAGATGTTTTTCTGGAATTCTCTTGCTTTTTCCATGATCCAGCGGATGTTGGCAATTTGATCTCTGGTGCCTCTGCCTTTTCTAAAACCAGCTTGAACAGGTGGAAGTTCACAGTTCACGTATTGCTGAAGCCTGGCTTGGAGAATTTTGAGCATGACTTTACTAGCGTGTGAGATGAGTGCAATTGTACAGTAGTTTGAGCATTCTTTGGCACTGCCTTTCTTTGGGATTGGAATGAAGACTGACCTTTACCAGTCCTGTGGCCACTGCTAAGTTTTCCAAATTTGCTGGCATATTGAGTGCAGCACTTTCACAGCGTCATCTTTCAGGATTTGAAATAGCTCAACTGGAATTCCATCACTTCCATTAGCTTTGTTCATAGTGATGCTTTCTAAGGCCCACTTGACTTCCCATTCCAAGACTTCTGGGTCTAGGTCAGTGATCACGTTATCATGGCTATCTTGGTTGTGAAGATCTTTTTTGTACAGTTCTTCTGTGTATTCTTGCCACCTCTTCTTAATCTTCTGCTTCTGTTAGGTCCATACCATTTCTGTCCTTTATTGAGCCCATCTTTGCATGAAGTGTTCCCTTGGTATCTCTAATTTTCTTGAAGAGATCTCTAGTCTTTCCTATTCTGTTGTTTTCCTCTATTTCTTTGCATTGATCGCCGAGGAAGGCTTTCTTATCTCTCCTTGCTATTCTTAGGTAATCTAAGATACAAGTAACCTAAATTACCCACATTCAGCACAATTCAGCATCTCTGCAGCTCAAAATGCAGTTGCCAAACCACCAGCAGCAACTGGGAGCTTGTTAGAAAAGCAGAAAGAATCTCAGTCTCACCGCATACCTCCTGAGTCAGAATCTGCATTTTATAAAAACCTCACTGACTGAATATGCACATTAAAATGATACTTACTGCTCTGAATCTTGTTTCCCAAACCTTGGTTATTTGAGTATGTGTGTTATGGTCCTTCAGTCACGTCCAACTCATTGCAACCCCACAAACTGTAGCCCACCAGGTTCCTCTGTCCATGGAGTTTTCTAAGC
Source organism: Moschus berezovskii (assembly GCF_049115385.1). NCBI lineage: Eukaryota > Metazoa > Chordata > Mammalia > Artiodactyla > Moschidae > Moschus > Moschus berezovskii. Next base: position 14,521,491 of record NC_142467.1, read on the forward strand.
AAGAATACTGGGGTGGGCTGCCATTCCCTTCTCCAAGGGATCTTCCCAACCCACGAATTGAACCTGGGTCTCCTGCAGGCAGATTCTCTACCGTCTAAGGCACTATTTTTTTCTTTTTATTTGGCATAACTATATTTACTTAACATTTTAAAAACAAATTTACATTTTAACCATGTCTAACCTTGACTTTCCTGGTGGCTCAGACGGTAAAGAGTCTACCTGCGGTGTGCGAGACCCTGGTTTGATCGCTGGGTTAGGAAGATCCCTTAAAGAAGGAAATGGCAACCCGCTCCACTATTCTTGCCTGGAAAATCCCATGGATGGTGGAGCCTGGTAGGTTACAGTACGTGGGGTCGCAGAGTCAGACACGACTGAGTGACTTCATTTAGCCTTGTTTTAAGCAAAACTATCCAAGAGATTATGAGTTTGGAAGTTCTACTTTACTTTTTTTTAGCACACTAAAACACATGCAGAACTATTGAAATAAAAATGCTTGCTTACTTAACAACACACAGAATCATCTCACCCACCACATGTGGTCCAAAGGTTCTGTGGGTGAGGCTGACACTGAACATTGGGATGCCTCCCACAGTATGCTGAGTTTATTCTGCGCCCCGCCCCCACCCCGCCCCTAACTCACGTTATGCATGAGAAAAGTAGGGCCGTGCTGCCAAGGTTAACAGGTATTTATGGTAGAACCAGGACCAAAAGCACAGAAGCAATTCTCTGGTGGGCGCTTATTCCTGCACAGATCTTCTCCCCGCCAACTGGGAGCAAAGCTGTATGTGCCCTCTTCTGTTTAAAAGGTCTAATGTTGCTAAATAACCTGTTATTTGTTGTTTAGTCACTCAGTCGTGTCTGACTCTTTTGTGACCCCATGGACAGTGGCCCAGCCAACCAGCTCCTCTGTCCATGGGATTTTTCCTGGCAAGAATACTGGAGTGGTAACCAGTGAGTTTTCCTCCAGTTCAATTAGGCAGTTCTCTTATTTTCCCTTCCACAGTAAATAGCTGGCAGCTGGCAATACATTTGAAATTTTTCATTATTGAAAGCCACCCAGTCGTGTCGGACTCTTTGCGACCCCATACAGTCCGTGGAATTCTCCAGGCCAGAATACTGGAGTGGGTAGCTTTTCCCTTCTCCAGGGATCTTCCCAACCCAGGGATTGAAGCCAGGTCTCCTGCATTGTAGGCAGATTCTTTACCAGCTGAGCCACCAGGGAAGCCCAGTCAATACATTGCGAGCCTTCCCAGCCCCAGATTCCTCTGCAGCAGGGTTAATGCACGTGACCCTCATTGGCCAATCAGCTGTGCCTCACACTAGTGAGCCCGGAAATGAGCAGAGTGGAGACGTCGCCCACTGGTAGGTCTGAGTTAGGAGAAGGGCTTCCTGCGTTCAAGGTTGGCAGTATCCAAGGTCCTGGCATCCAGGCCTAAACGTGATAGGTGCTGAGCTCCAGTGGCGGCAAGGAGGAGCTGCCACGGGGAGGCAGGGTGTTGTTCCCGGCTGTGAAATAGATTCTTTCTGCTGGAGCTTTCTGGATTTCTCTAGGAGCTACCCACTCGCCCTTAAAGAATCCCTTTAGCGTGAAGTCGTCAGAGTAGATTCCAGTGGGAACGGATAACTTTACCTAGCACATTCTCTTATAGCCAGTCTTCTGCAGAGATGTTCTTAATGCAAGTTCAACCTCGCTTTCCTCACCAGAGTTAGTTGGTGGTTACAATAGAAGCTGCTTGAGATTCTTTCAGTAAAATACAACTGCATGACTGATTTTGGATCCCAGCTATTTATTTAGTAAGAGTCTAATTTCTATAGCCTCATTAGTCCTCATTATTAATTTATAAAAATTCAATTTTAAGCACTAAACACCTTAAAGTAATGATTTTGAATTAGAAATATCTATGCCACTTAAGTCTTTCGGATCCTTCAAACCCAGAACTGCATGGCAGAAGTGATATTATTTGTACACATAATTATTGATTTTGTAAGAATTCTCATAAAACATTTCTGCAATACATGGTAACCAGTATCTAATATACAGCTATATACAGTTTTCAGTTCAGTCGCTCAGTCGTGTCCGACTCTCCGTGACCCCATGAATCATAGCAGGCCAGGGAATTTTTAATATAGACTGTTTTTCTTAATAATTGTAGAATTGTCAGTTACTTTAACTTTTGAGTTGAATGTGTCCAGAATCAAGAAAACCAGAACTAATCCGCACTGCCAATTATATCTACTATTATCCTGTCATGTGTCGGGAGAATATCATTTGCCTGTGTGTTGTGATAATTTATTGTGTAATAAAAGGCTTCAAGGGGTCACAAATGCAATTAAATGATGCGTGGGAATGATCATTTTTAAGTGATGATGATTCTGAGGACTTTCAATCTGGTATCAAAAGACAAAGTTAAAAACTAAGAAAAAAATATATGTATACACATATATAAGTGTGTGTGTATATATATATTTTTTTCTAATACTCTAAGAGTTAAAGATACAAAAAGGAAGGAATGAAGAATTAAATCCTGGAAAAACCAATATTCAGGAAATTGGTGAAGGAACTCCAGTCAGGGAACCATAGTGATAAAGAACAATAGAAAAATGGGATGGGAGAAGCCAAGGAGAGAATTACAAGTTTGCCAGTAAATACTGAAACAGTCACTGTGTGGCTAAATGTCTCCACCTCCCAGCTACACTCCCTCCCACAGCTTCCCGAGGCAGGGCAGGATTTGAGGAGAATGGCCAAATTCTTTACAAGAATTCTACCTAGAAATGAGTGGATGATACTCCTGTGTAGAAAAAAGATGTAAAAGGAACTGCTTCTTACCACTAAATTCAAGTGGGGGGTGGGGTGGGAAATAAAGGAAATAAAACAAAAATACCTAAGTGTGATTTTCCACAATGTACTGACCCTCCAAGAGTTTGAATGAAAGAAATGAATAAAGGCTCTTCCCAGGCAGGAGATCTGGACAATGTACTGAAACTCCAAGAGTTTAGGTAATGACAATTCTAGAAACTATTTACAAATGAATCACTAAAAATCTCCTGAGATTAGGGTCTGGCTAATGAAGCTTTGGGCACCTGATGTGAAGAACCGGTCTTTTCACTGGAAAAGACCCTGATGGCTGGGAAAGATTGAAAGCCGGAGGAGAAGGGGACAACAGAGGATGAGATGGCTGGATGGCATCACCGACTTGATGGACATGAGTTTGAGTAAACTTCGGGAGTTGGTGATGGACAGGGAGGCCTGGCGTGCTGCAGTCCATGGGGTCGCAAAGAGTCAGACACGACTGAGCGACTGAACCAATGACGCTTCTAATTTTTAGAGGCATATTTAAGTGCAAGTTAAATAAGAGTCATAATATTACAAAAGATAGGCCACGTCTAGAAAATATATTTTAGTTGGAGACCTCCAAACAAGAGAGTATGAGGACTAAGGAGGGCTATGGCAGCAGAGATAGCCTGGCCCAGTCTCTTCTCATATCTCAGCTGGGTTTAGTCTGGGTACTTATAAGGGGTTTGGACAGCAGCTGAGGCTCCAGGAGGCTCTAAAATGTGAACTCTTCACCAAGCAAGTAACACATGAATGAGGAAGTCCACAGCCCTCCACAGGAGAGCCACCAGTTTCAATGGGGAAAAAAAAAAAATGCTTTTGTTCAATAGTCATATAGGCAATCCTGAAACAGGTTAAGGTTTGGATAATCCTGGATATACTGGAAGATCACCAGCTGAAGTGGAAGGAGCATAGCTATTTTATATATTGAAAAGTACTAGCTTAAATGGTAGTTACAGCTTATCTTGAAAGATGAAATTTCAGTGATTTTTATAAGCTGCAAAACTTTGTAGTGTTATATTACCAAAGAAGGCTCGGTCAGACTTTAAAAGGTCCAGGATCTTTTGTGACCAGGAAGCCTGGGTTTGAACCCTACCTCCACCTTACTGGCTTTGTGACCTGTCAAGGTTACTTAACCTCTCTGAGCCCAGGTTTCCTCGGGTATAAAGGTATAATAATTACAAGCTTGTGACGGATTACATAAGATAATTATACACCACGTTTAGCAAGAGCCTGCTATGGTTAATACTCATAAAGATAATTTGAATTATTTTCTGAAGAAGTGGAAAGACTATATTTCTACTCATAGTATGTACAAAAATCAAATATTATTTATAAACATTTAAATAATGATTAATATTTTTGGACACTTACTATCAGATGCCAGTAAAAATAATAACACAAATGTCTTTATTAGGTCTTAAATCATCAAGTCCTTATTAAGAAATGTCATGCCTGTTGCTTTGTACCTCCCCCACCAGAACAGAAAGGATACTTTGCTCAATTTTCAGTGACATATTTGACTTGTTTGCTTTCCCTGTAAGTCCCACCCAATAGTGATACGTCTGTAAAGTAGGTGTCTTTTCATGTCCAGGAATTGACTGACCTTGGTGATCGGGGCTTTTTCACCAGCCTGAGTTCTGGAGGCCTGACTGCTCCCAAGGCTTGCTGCTTTTTTCTGGAAAAAAAAAAAAGAAAATATTAGCTTCGATGGGGGAAGATACCTTAACAATGTGGTCAAGCGCAAATTTTGCTATCAATACAAATATCTTTTTAAGGAAAATTCAGACTAATACACTCAACACTAAGCACACACAAAAAACAAGTTTTTAATTTTTTATATCTTAGCCTGAAGACTATATAAATATTAAAAAGAAAGAGTGCATTGAATAAACTGCAATTGTTCAATATTCAGTGATTTTGGAAAACTGCCAAAATCCTCACATGGGCAGGTGCCATTTTCCACCGCCATGAATTCCCAGAACAGGGTACATACTTTTTGTCTTACCCTGAGCACTGCAGAGCAGGCGTTAGTACAGCCTCCAGAGGGTGACTCAGCAGCAAGTATCAAAGATGTAATTCTATGTCTAAGAAACTTATCTTAGGGAAATAATATTACAAGAGCAAAAGCCTTTTTTTATTCACAGATATTCATCACAGTATTCTAACTTTAAAAAGCAAAAAACAATATAGGTAATAATGAATGTTTATTGAGTTCTTTATTACCTATATTTTTTTTGCTCTTTGAAGTTATAATACTATGATGAATAATAATAATGTTTATTGAGTTCTTGGGCTTCCCTGATAGCTCAGTTGGTAAAGAATCTGCCTGCAATGCAGGAGACCCTGGTTTGATTCCTGGGTCGGGAAGATCTGCTGGAGAAGGGATAGGCTACCCACTTCAATATTCTTGGGCTTCCCTTGTGGCTCAGCTGGTAAAGAATCTGCATGCAATGTGGGAGACCTGGGTTTGATCCCTGGGTTGGGAAGATCCCCTGGAGAAGGGAAAGGCTACCCACTCCATAAGGGCTTCCCTGATAGCTCAGTTGGTAAAGAATCTGCCTGCAATGCAGGAGAACCGAGTTCGATTCCTGGGCTGGGAAGATCCCTGGAGAAGGGAAAGCCCATTCACTGTAGTATTTTTGCCTGGAGAATTCCTTGGACTGTGTAGTCCATGGGGTCGCAAAGAGTTGGACACAACTGAGCGACTTTCACTTCATTTTCACTGCACGTTGAGTTCTTACCATGTATCAGGTAATTGTTCTATCAGAATAATTATAGATAATAATAAAATAATGCTCTAATATAATGTATTACAGGACTATTGTAAGTGCTCTAAGCATCATCATGTGTAACGTGTATAACATCATATAACATGTATAACATCATATAATATGTAACATGTATCATGTGTAACAAGTTAGTTAATCTTAACGTTACACAATATAAAGCTGTTACTATTGTTATCCCCATTTCAGACCTTATTCTTTCACCTTATTCTCTCTACCTACACTGCCTCCCACATAAGGGGTCATGCTATGAACAGCTACAGGATGAAATGTCATGTGGTTGTTTAAAGATCATGTTTAGAAGAACACTGCATTAAATGAAAATATTTTACTTATATTTTACATAAAGAAAAGCCACATTATAAAGTAACATGCGTAGTATGATCTCTGAAGTTCACATGGGGTTATTTTTTGATAGTGGGGTTAAGAGTGCTTCCTTGTGCTTTTTTAATTTTTTTGTATTTTCTTATGTAACTACTTGGAGAAGGCAATGGCACCCCACTCCAGTACTCTTGCCTGGAAAATCCCATGGACGGAGGAGCCTGGTGGACTGCAGTCCATGGGGTCGCGAAGAGTCGGACACGACTGAGCAACTAACACTTTCACTTTTTTCACTTCCACTAAAACATTAGTACTTTGGGTGTGACATGGGAGATGGTAAAAGGAGGGGATGGCCTAAGTTTTGTCCATATCACAAATCCCGTTTCAAAATATAAGGTATCTTAAGAGATAGCTTCTGATAACCATAGTGTGTAACATGGATTCAGTGTAAGGGGTTAGATATAAGAAATGAAGACAAGCGTACAGCTTTGGGGTTATTCATTATAATTTCATTTTCCATTTCAGCCTCCCCATTTCCAGTTAGGAGACTGAAGCCCAGAAAAGTCCGAACACTGTCCACTGCTCTAGCTATTAACTTGTGGTCTCAGCTGTGATCGGGGAAGGTCACGCTGCAATTGGCACTAACTGCAGCTCCAGTTCTCACGTCAGAATGCACACACCAGACCCAGGCTTGCCTGTAAATGAATTCTCCTCCACCCGTTAGCTACGATTTGCCCACAAACATTAAAACTTTCGGCTGAGTTATGAAACCGTTACATTCAAAATAACTTAATACACATGCTATTTATTTAAAAAATAAATTTAACATACATAATGATTTTCATTTTACCTGTGTATAAACTTAAGGTTTACTTTAAAAGGTAATTGAAAAATTATTATTAAATTCAGTATCTTTTAACTCAACTGAGGATAGATATCTCAGCTTTCCCGTGGGTGTGATCTTGCTTTGTTCTTTGAGACATCTGAATTACATAGTTTACAAAGGACCAATTTAGTTGAGCTGAAACAGGAGTAGAATTTGTAAAAAATGATCTTCCATTATCTAATATTTATAATGTCAGGCACTGGAAACACAGCAGAAAAGCTTAGATATGCACACGTATACCTCAGCACAGACCCCTTATTCTCAGATTAGTATTGTTACACATTGTTTTGGCTGATACATGACGTAGTTCTCTCTTCAGCTGTATTTGACTTCACACATCCCTTTACTTGGGGCTTCCCTCATAGCTCAGTCGGTAAAGAATCCGTCTGTCATGCGGGAGGCCCGCTTTCAATTCCTGGGTCAAGAAGACCCCCTGGAGAAGGAAATGGCAACCCACTCCAGGATTTTTGCCTGGAGAATCTCACGGACAGAGGAGCCTTGCAGGCTACAGTCCATGGGGTCACAAGAGTCGGATACAACTTAGCGACTAAACCACCACCACCACCACCATCCCTTTACTCACTGGACATTTACTGAACCCTGGCTAGAAGCCCGGTCCTATTCTAGGCAGTGGCGATATAATAACTAATTAAACAAAAATAGGTCTTACTCCTGTACTGCTTAAATTCCAGTGGGAGGACTCGGACTCTAAATAAGTCAACAAAAACCAAGATGATTTCAGAGAGTGAAGAGTGCTGTAAAGATAATGAATCAGGATAATGCAACAGAGAGTGGCTGGCTGAGGGTTCCTTCAGATAGGATAGACAAAGAAGTGACATTTGACCGAGATCTGACTATAAATAAATCAAGCATATAAGTGTGGCACGGGGGAAGGGAGGCATTCAAGGTGGATAGGGTGGCATGGATAAAGGTCCTGGGGTAGGACGGGCTGGGTTTAGCAAGCTGGAGGAACAGAAAGAAATTGCTGTCGCTGAAGCAAGGTGGGTACTGGCATACATGGAACAAGGTGATACAGGATGCTGAATCAAGATGCTTAGTCTGAAGTGATGTGGGTTCATTATGGTCCCACAGTCAGGTGCGTTGGGATCACCAGTTTCTTCCAGCCTTGGCTGGCTTCCTGCCTTCTCTGGGTACCTACCATCTAGTCCACGGGAGTCTTTCTTGTCTCCGTGGGAAAAGTTCTCAAAGTCCTTTGGCTTCACGTCACCGCGAACTTAAGTTGTGCAGTCTTCCTCACCCTCACCCCCTCTCTCCCAACCATTGAGCATCAGTCCTTAGGAATCCCACTCTGGCCTGGACACGTAGCTCACCCAGCTAGGTCTGCACATTCACAGCTCTGCAGGGCTGGATCTACCCTCAGATAGAATGGAATTCATTTACTCACAGCAAGGGAAAACTCAAAACAAGCTCCATCCCACAGGATTCTGCCTTTGTCTTAACACACAGACACGCTCTGGTCTCTAAACGATTAAGCTGTTACATGAGAACACCAGTACTGGACAATTCAAAGTTTGAGTTCAACTAGTTTTCCTTCAAGGCCCCTGAACAGATTTCCCCTTGCCGTTCAACTGCATTCCTTCTAACATTTATGAGCACGTCTCTGTTTAACTTAAGTTTTATAGAAAGGAAATGGTCAGGAACAGTCTGCCCCTCGTCTGTGGCTGAGTCACTCTTCCTGGCAGGCAAGCCTGTCATAGGGCTTCAGTCTTAAAAACAGTTGACAGGAGCTGAAGTGTCACCATCCATGCCAGATCTGCCTCTATTGGACTCTGACTCCAGGACATCAGGTCTGGTCCATTTATAGGGAATTTGTGTGATTTTTTCCTGCTCAGATGCAGACTCCTGAGAAGACACAGGCCCTGTTTCCATGGACCATGAACCCACACCTTCTGCTAGAAGCTGCCTCACCCATCTCGAAAGAAGTTCAGAGTCTGCCAGCCAGGAGACCCATAAAATGGGCACCTCGTCTTAAGCAGACAAGATGGATAAAGACCGCACAGATTACATCCATCCTATCTGCTGTTGCAGGAGGATATGAAAGGAATTAATGGCATGCCTTTCTTGGATGTCTGTTGTGGTTCATAACAAAAGTGTTTATTGAATGAATCGGAAGTCAAGTCTCAAAGTAAGAATTCAAGTTTTCAAAGTAACAATGAAATTCCGAGAGCCAGGCAAAGCTGCTGTGTCACTATCTTCTAAAATCTCAGGAAAGGCCCCTTAAGTGAGGCCTCATGCCAGCCTGAGACCTGATGACTCTACATAGAAAAGTTCCAAATCCTTTAGAATAATGGTCCTGCTGTTTGATACATGTGGCAGGAAAATCCTGGCTACAACCAAATGCCAGCTGTGAGACTTCGGTCAAGTTTATGAGCACATATAAACACTTACTTTCTCACCTGAGCAATGGAAATAGCCCTACCTGTATCTCAGAGAGAGACAGAGGACTGTGTGAGACGATCTGTGGCCTGAAGTCTGTGGCTCACAGGTTGGGAGTCCCTGCTCTGGGGGAGAGAGAGGCCCGAGGCCCTGAACCAGGGGCAGTGGCACAGACTCATCAACCCAGGGCAACCCCTGATTTTAACTCATAATGGGTTTCAGTGGCTGCTGAGAATTTTTTTGAGCTTTGTTATTTATATAATACATGTGCTTAGTCACTCGGTCATGTCCAACTCTTTGCAACCCCATGGACTGCAGCCCACCATGGAGATTCTCCAGGCAAGAATACTAGAGTGGGTTGCCATGCTCTCCTTCAAGGGATCTTCCAAACCCAGGGATCGAACTCAGGTCTCCCACATTGTAGGTGGATTTTCTACCATTTGAGCCACCAGGGAAGCCCATTTATATAATAGAAAAATAATTGTTTTTTTCATTGAAAAGAAAGTGATTTTTTTTTTTTTTTAGGACTGGTCATGATTCTATTACTTGGAAATAATTTGATCCTTTTGAGGTTTGCTTTTAAGCTTTGTTAGGTTGGACAAGAGCAGCCTTCGGAGCAGAACTAATTTTTTTTCAATACAGTGAGTACTGTACCCGGAGATTCTGACTGGTGAGAACATGTCCTGTGACTGGTCTTACAGGAACTCTGGAGATGATGTGAAATTATATATGCAAGGCATCTAAGCCCACACTCAGAGATACTATGATTACTCAATAACTCCTGTGCATAGTAAGTCACTTCAGTTGTGTCTGACTCTTTGTGACCCCATGGACTAGCCTACCAGGCCCCTCTGCCCATGGGTATTCTCCAGGCAAGGAGACTGGAGTGGGTTGCCATGCACTTCTCCAGGGGATCTTCCCGAGCCAGGGACTAAACTCGTGTCTATTAAGTCTCCTGCATTGTAGGTGGGTTCTTTACCACTAGAGCCACCTGGGAAGCCCGGTAACTGCTAGCTGAGGGGAACCTGGAACTACTTCCAGGGTCAATGCTGAAAGGCCTCCCTAATGAGTGTGGCCTTCCAGAGCCAGAGCAGCAGGTCCTGGCGTTCATGCATCCGCTGTCAAAGAAGACGGCCCCTCTGGACCTTGCTCTCTTAGGTCTCCCAGGTGTTGGCAGTGTCACACGGTGTGTGAGTGTGTGTGTGGGAGGGTGATCCAGGTCATCGAGATCTGTAGGAATAAACATGACCTCAGTGTTTCTGGGAGTGGCAAGGCTCCTTCTGAGGTACTACAGGGTGTCAGGACAGGATATGGGATAGGCGATTTCAACACCCTTTGTGGAACATTTCAATATTAGTAAAATACCTGCAGAACACTCAAGTTCATTGCTAAATGAACAAAGAAGCAAGTCAGTGACCAGGCGTATAAATGAGAAAAATGTCACCACTCAAATCCCTTCACAGTAAAAGAAGGAACTTCAGTTTATAAGCTGGGCCACAGCCTCCTGGCAAACACAGGTTTGTTTCCCTTTTACACTGATGACAGTCTCATGTAAGCAAATTGAAATTAAAAAGGAAGGAATGTTTCTGCCTTAAATAACTAAAGAAAACCCTAGACCAATATATGCTACAGTGGTTTCCAGATGCTGGATACTGGTCAGCAAGGACGGGGTCCCCCGGCGAGGGAAACAAACCAGGGATGCCCTGTGATTGCCACTGTCTATTGCCTGCGGAGTTTCCAGCTGTCAGATCATGCGATGGCTGGCTGACTGTCTGGGCTGAGGAGATGAAGTTGGGAGTTTGGGGGTCAAGGGAAGGGTACCAGGGAGGGGAGCTGCAAAAGTTAGCTCCAGAGATGTGCATGTCAGGAAAGCCCGAATGTGGGGAAAGAACACTCAGAAGAAGGAAGGAGCGGAGACATAATCAAAGGGGTTCCCAGGGGCCAGGACCAGGACGTGTCCCCAGCAGTCAGAATCACTGGGTAGGGAATGAAGAAAAAGCTTCCTCCTCTAAAAGCTGCTCTGGTCCAGCTAAACAAAGGTTAAAAGCAAACCCCAAAGGATCAAAGTGTCTCCAGTAACTTAACTACGTTCTAGAACCAAGCTCCGGAAAACTTAAAGCAACAGTAACAAAAAGCACTCGCACAATACAAAAATCACATCAGTTTGTCATCTAATAAAAAATTACAAGGCATGCATAGAAGCAGAAAATGCGACTTTGGGCTTTTCCATTCACAGGAAAACCATAATGTGCAAGAAGCATAGTATCTTGATTGCAGGGCTGGCTTCGTGAATCTACAGGTAATAAAATGGCATAGACTATATATAAGTTTCCAATCTTGATATCATATTATATTTGTAGGCGATGTTACCAGTGAGGAAACGGGGTGAACGGTATGTCACACCAGCCTTATTATCTTTGCAACTTTCTGGCAATCTATAATTATTTCAAAATAAAAAGCTTTCTAAAAGTATGTTTAGGAGAAAAATAGCAAATATCTTAATAAAACCACCCAGGGACGTCCCTAGCAATTCAGTGGTTAAGACCCTGCACTTCCATTGCAGGGGATATGGGTTCGATTCCTGGTCAGAGAACTAAGATTTCACACGGCCCAAAAAAAAAAAAGTCTGAGATGAAAAATACACTGCAATTAAGAACTGATGAGACATTGCAGAAGAAAAGACTAGTGAACTTGGAGACATGGCAATAGAAATGACCCAGAATGAAACAGAAAGTGAAGGGCTAGAGAACAGAGGACGGAACATCGCTGAGTTGTGGGGCAATCCCACGCTGCTAATACATCCACAACCACAGCTTTCAAAGAGAGAGATGAGGAGACAAAACAAAATACTTGAAGAAATAGTGGTCAAACATTTCCTAACTGCATGAAAATATAAACTCACAAGAAGCTCAGTAAATACCTATTAAGAGTGATGAGTTGAGTATGAAGGAGCAAACTGGGTTTTAGACTCCCATCCCCCAAAAGTTCAAGAGATAACGGAGTCAAGCCATGGGTGAGAGCTTTTCCTCCGCCCCAGCTAAGTTATGGTGCCTTCCAGTGCTGTGAAGGTGTCACAAAGTTCCAGGGATTCTCCTCTCCACCCCAGAGGGTGAAAAGGGAGGTTGTCTACATTTCCACCAAAGTTACAGCCCTCAAAAGGAAGCCAACTAGGGATTCTCCAGCTTGCAACAGTCTCTTAAGTAACAGGTCAGGTGCTACATTTGATGGAATTTGTGAGCACACAATTATCCAAAAACTTTGGCATTAAATGAACACTGAAAGCCCTCAAAGGTTTAACTTGGTAGCTGGTGTGCCTGCGTGCTCAGTCGCTAAGTTATGTCTGACTCTTTGCGGCCCCATAGAATGTAGCCCGCCAGGCTCTTCTCTCCATGGGATTTTCCAGGCAAGAACACTGGAGTGAGTTGCCATTTCCTTCTCTGGGGGATATTCCTTATGCAGGGATCAAACTTGCATCTCCTCCATTGGCAGGCAGATTTTTTTTATCACTGAGCCACCAGGGAAGTCCCTTGGTAGCTGGAATACTCATATAATTACTTAAGCTGTTTTAAAAATCCTGTATGTTGAATGGTCTGCAACACATTATCTGATTATCCCTAAAAGCAAAACAAATATTTATCCTCTGAATGTCAAGTTAAGTGTTTGAAACTACTGGAAGTTAATCAGATTCATATCTGATAAATATGGGAAGTCTATCAAAATGAAAAACAGTGATTTTAATGAAAAAAAATTGAAGGGGGATATGAAACAGTTTTGTGTCCTGAATGCAAAAGTGAAATTAGTTTCAGAATCATTTGAACAATGGGCATCTTAATTACATAAGTTTTCAAGTTACTACTGAATTTTGTTCTATTGATTTTAAGTCACCATTTTCTTTCCTATTGCATACTGATGCATCTTAAAATCAATATAAAGCTTTGGTCACAGTTTAGTTGACAGTTATCTTTCTTTCTTAGCATTTTCTAATTAGTGCATTTTTAGATCAGTGGTGTCTCAGGCTTGATGAAATGTAGTATTTTTCAGGATAACGACTCTCATTAAAATGTTTTGACATATTTGTTGACAAGTCAGTTCCATTAGTTAAGTCACCCCATAAAATGAAAAGCAAATATTGTGTTTCCACGTGAAAACACATGCTTTATTGGAAAACAGTATCTAGAAAAAGATTCTTTCCGAGGAGAGACAGATTCCCCAGTAGAAGCAATTATAAGGCTGTGACTTTTATTTACAAATGTTCTGTTACACCATGGTTGTAAGTAGTCTACAGACAAATGCAAGTTGCTTTCACTGCAGAAACACGTATAAATGGTGTTACCCCAAACACAGTTCAGTAAATGGGCTATGTTAGTCCCCTGGGATACACTGCTAAATGGGTCACAACGATAAGTCCTAAGATCATACAGAAATTCACTCAGTGAATGAATCATCCCATCCACAACAGTCTTAGTAACACATGTCATGGTGGCCACCACGGAGTTTTTTTCCCTGATTCCTCAGTGCCATTCGTGGTCTCCAGGCAGAAGGCCTGGGGGTGGTCTAGCTCAGGTCTTTCTATCGGAGGTGGCCGCACTGACAGGGCGTTGGGAGGGTGCTTTCTTCTCCCACTCTACTTGTGCTGGGACTCAGTTTCCCTGGGGCCCCACTTCCCATCCACCAGGAGGGAGCAGCTGTCCTTACACTCCCTTACATTTTAGAGCCAAGGGAATGGAATGATTTAACCTTGCTTAAAGATCTTTTGAGTAAAAAGAGGGCATGTGGAAAAAAGAAGGCAATGAAGAGTCAGAGAAGTGAGTTACAAAAACTGACAACAGCCTTAAGAAAGTCTATGGAATTGGCAGTAGATAGAATTTTTTAAATAGATAACTTTATAAACAGTTTTGGATACTAGTTAAGAGTATAGACTCTGGAAAATGAGTGCCATCCTGGCGTCCACTATTATACAACTGTGTGACCTTGGACAGGTTATTTAATCAAGTTGTGCCTCAATTTTCTCATCAGGAGAATGGGGCTTGTTGTAAGGTGTGTGTGTGTGTGTGTGTGTGTGTGTGTGTGTGTAACCCCTACATATGTTCAATGGCAAATGATCACTAGTTCTTTACTACCTTTATCAAAACTATAAAGATAGTGCTTACATAATTTGCTTTCTCTCTTATTAAACTACTTCTCACAGAGATGTTAATAATTAATATTTTACCCCTCCTATGAATATCTACAATTTAAAACAGGACGCACAGGAAGGCAATCCTTAATTCAGAGGTTAAGGAAGTTGCTATTGTTGGGATTTCAGACATCAACACTAATCCAACTGGGAAAATATTAGATGATGCCTCCTAAACATAGCTACTCAGTAAGATTCCTCCCCTGTCCCAGGTTGGGTGGTGTGTATCTCTGAAGCGATGTAGGTTGTATGTCACGTTTTTTTAATTCTTATATTCATACACATGTGTTATTTTCAGAGAAAACAATTAGTTTTCATTGGATTTTGAAAGGACCATAAACTAAAAATAATGAACAATCCTTGCCCTCTATGCAGCCTTAGTGCTTAAATCCTGATTCTCTGTCCATACATAAGAAGTGCCCTTCTAGCCAAACACATGTGTGTACACACACGCATACACACGCATACACACACACAGACACATTCACACAAAGGGTGGCAGCAGCAGCTTTACTCTGGAAACATCTCTTGAAGGTTCCAAAGGAAAAAGGCACATAAAACATTTCTCCATTTAAGGTCTAAGCAGATAGATTCACAGATTTAGTTTTGATCATTGTTATAACACTTTCTTCCATTATCCTTTTATTATCTATGCTGTTTATTGTTTTCCTCCCTCTAATTAAAAAAAAGTAAGTTTAGAATAAAGAGAAAAGTATAAAGAAGAGAAAATAATTACTCGAAATCTTGCCAATCAAGAAAACTATATTTTTCTATTTTTATGCAAATATAAAATATGCACAATTTGTTAAATACATGGAATTATTGGTCTCTCATCATTGCTTTTTAGTGAACTCCGGGAGCTGGTGATGGACAGGGAGGCCTGGCGTGCTGTGAGTCATGGGGTCGCAGAGAGTCGGACACGACTGAGCGAGTGAACTGAACTGAACGTAAACATTCTCCTCCAGTGGTAAACGCTCTTCAGAGCACGGTGTTACAGGCGCCTTACTCACTATGTCCACGCTGCCGACTTCACGTGCATGGGAGCTGGTATGTCTGTTGTTGCTATAATAAAGCTATGGCGAATATCTCGGCACACAGGCATCGAGTACACCTCTGATTACATATCTGAAACAAATATCTAGAAGTACAATTTCTGGGTCAAAAAATTTTAATTGTTTTTCTTATTTATGACTCTGGGTTTCTTATTTCTCATTTCTTAATATTATATCTTCATTGAAAGAAAAGTTTAATCGTATTTCTAACCTTATAATTTGTAAGTTTTCAAATACTTGAAGAAAATTCATATAGATGTCAAAACCAAGGCTCTTTCTTCTTAAAGCACACACACACACACACACAGCTAACACACGCTCATTCAGAAAGACAAAATCAGCAATGTATCAATATTTTGACTGCTGAGACAAGAAACACTTATTCCAACTGAACACTGCACCTCAGGAGGAATTTCCTCCTTTTAACCACTGGGTGTCCCCTGAATCCTATTTTTAAAGTTAGGCAGGTATCACCAGCTCCTATCTAACAAATAGTTCAGCAACCTCTCATCATATAGCTGGTAGAAGGAAACCTCGTTATTTTTTAAATGCATTATTTTAAAAATTAGTCATTCAACTTTCTATTCAGCTTTCATTTTTCAGGGAAATAGATGCATGGTTTCAGACTTTACTGAGTAAACTCAGTGTTTTAAGAAGGTAAGCAGGAAAAAAAAAAGTAACAAAATTGCATTCAGAGAAGTAATTTTTATCCCAAGCACTAAGTGAAACCAAAATTGGAAAGTGAACATGAGATCACTTTAGGTCTCCGTTTCTTGTAAGAAAAGTGTTTTCTTTGAAACTGTACTTTGCAGACTTCAGAGTGATATATTTCTGGAAGGTACTGAAGTCCAAACATTACGTACCTTGAGCTCAAATTAGACCACTTGGGAATCAGAGACTTGATTTGAAAAAGAAAGAGAACAGGGGTGCCCACCTTAACATGAAAAACCTGCCACAAAGTCCACAGTCCTAATGATGAAGATAAACGTATGTGTAGAATTCACTCCTGAGCCCTTCCCAAATAATGTCTTTCTCATTTGATATTGGTCAATTGATAAACGAATCCATTTACCTATAAACACCTGGCAAGCAATCCAAGAAACCTGTACCATGTGATACACCTGGGCAACACTTACCTCTCTCTGTGTAAAGAGACACTGATTTAAACTTTTTGTTTCGTTTTATCTGATGCTCACTATAAATGCACGTACACTGGAAGAAAAGAGTCATCGGTACACAATCTCCACTGACTCAGCAGCCTCTGGCTCATAACAGAAACAGCTCTCAAGCGAACCAAACAAGAAAGCTCCCTCAGCCCCCGGTCCCGGGTCTATCACCAGCCTACATGCTCCTTCCAGCCTTCCCACCCAGGACCCGGCAACATCCAGGCTCCCCTACCCCGTTTGTTGCTGCTTCTTTGACTCGTCCACTGGTGTCTCCTTCCCGCCTCCTTCAGGCAGCCATTTATTAACATTTGCTTTTAGTTTCTCGCTCCTTTCTCCCCAGTCTCTTCTTCGATAATTTCAACCAAGAATTTTGGCAGTGAGGGTTAAAAAGGAAGATGGAATGGGAGCTTGAGCAGCTTCAAAAGAAGTATTTAAAAATAGTTCATGATGAGGGAGACTAAACTGAAACGTAGTCTAAAGAGTCATTAAATAAGGAGTAAAAAGAAAAAGGAGAAGGAAATGGCAACGCACTCCAGTGTTCTTGCCTGGAGAATCCCAGGGATGGGGGAGCCTAGTGGGCTTCTGTTTATCGGGTCACACAGAGTCGGACACGACTGACGTGACTTAGCACTTAGCAGCAGCAAAAAGAAGAAAGAAGAATGGGACGCGACTTAGTGACTCAACAACAACAAAAGGAATGAGGGAAGAGCTAAGGAATGAGGTCCTAGGAGAAGCAGGAAGAAATAGGGTCTGCATTTCTCCCTGCAACCAAAGCCTCCCATGTGGTCCAATGGCTCCTTGAAACCACAGCGGCCTCAATGTGCTTCAGAGCCACGCTGTCCCCAGGACATGGAGACAGGGGATGGCTGAGGGATGGGGCGGCGTGGGCAGGCATTTTAAAGAGAAAAGGAGGTGAGAAAGGAAAAGAAGGAAGAAAAGCTCAGGTTTGTCAGGAACTGCGTTATGTGCTCTGGAAGAATTAACTGTGTTACTCGAAATGTGCTCAGAAGACCACCGTCAGGAGAGGCAGCGGAGATGACTGGGAAAAACACTGAAAGCCTGATCGCACTCTGATCTGGGCCCAGGCGTCTGAATCTTTCATACTGTCTCCAGGTGATTCACAGGCTTGCTTAAACTTGAGAAATACTGCGTAATCTCATGCAATGTCCTAGGAGATGAGGGACAAAGTTTAAAATAAATTTTTATGATTCTAACAAATCGATGCTTTTGAACTGCAGTGTTGGAGAAGACTCTTGAGAGTCCCTTAGACAGCAAGGAGATCCAACCAGTTCATCCTAAAGGAGATCAGTCCTGGGTGTTCATTGGAAGGACTGATGCTGACGCTGAAAGTCCAATCCTTTGGCCACCTGATGCAAAGAGTTGACTCATTTGAAAAGACCCTGATGCTGGGAAAGATTGAAGGCAGGAGAAGGGGACGACAGAGGATGAGATGATTGGATGGCATCACTGACTCGACAGACATGAGTTTGGGTAAGCTCAGGGAGCTGGTGATGGACAGGGAGGCCTGGTGTGCTGCAGTCCATGGGGTCACAAAGAGTCGGACATGACTGAGCGACTGAACTGAACTGAACTGACTGAACTCTACACATTTACTAAGCGTTCTGAAATAATGGTGATTGAAATATATAAGACTAATTTACGATGTCAACTTGCTAAGAGGTTTTGACTTCACAAGTGAACTTTTTTGGAAGCTCTTAACAAGTTATTATGTACATTGATATATGATAAAATATTACTGGCTTTATGACAAGAATCATACATATTCAGTCCTTAAATGATAAAGGTTTCTTGCTATGGGCACAATTTTAGGTCATCCTCCCTTTTGAATCAGTCATTTCATTATCTTTTAGAAGCTAATAAAGTCTAGAGAGAAGATTGAAAAAAATATAAATGTTAAAACAGGATATTTCAGGATTAATATTTAATTGATTTGTCCCTCAGGTTTTCAGGACTTAAGTTCTATTCTAAAGTTGAGAAATTTAACTTCTATTCAATTTCTTTGATTTTTTTAACTTTAATTCTAATTTCCTATGCTATAAGGTACAGTCTTCAGAGACAATTTTGGTAGGACCTAAGATCTTAGGCAGTTAAGCTCTACTCCGAAGTGCAATAATAACTATTTTTATTAGTCACTCCCTACTACTTACATAACATTTTGTATATCACAAATACTTAATTTAATGGAAAATTATTTTCATGTTCTTGGTTACAGAGGGACTGTATTTTCTAGCAACTGGCATATATTTCTGGGTGTTACAGAGTTGTTTTGAAACAAAAGAGACTACTGCTTAATGAACTACCAAACTTCCTTCCTTTTTTAATGGGAAAGGCTTGGCAAGATATAGTAAACAGAAGAATTTGAGTCCTGGCTCTAAAGCAATAAGGTGCTTACCTTTATTGGCAAACAAGTTTTCCTCATTGCCTAGTAAAAGTAATAACAGCAGTAATAATAATAACAGCAGCTAACACCTTTGCATGTCCCAGGCACTGTTCTAGACACTGCATTTGCTTGGTCTCATTGATCTTCCCATTAACTCATGTAGAACCTGCCACTGTCTCTATGTGACACATGAAAAAAGCACCCTTAGGGAGGCAAAGGGGTCTGCCTAAAAACACCCAGCTAGAAAGCTTCAGAGCTGGGAACAAGTCCACACACTGGGACTCCAGGGCCTGCTCTCAGCAACTACAACGTGCTGCCTCTGTGGGCACCGTGGACTGGGGGCGGGCTAACTGGGCTGGGAGTGTGGCTTTTCAACGCTTCCACGGCACGTGAGAAAGAAGATGCTCTCACCGTGGTCTCAAGATGGCAAAGAGTTTTTGCCCTGAATTTGAGAAACTCCCTGCGTTTTTCTCAGAATTCAACCTGAACACATGTCTTCAGGTAAACAGGCTGTTTGAATGGCTACATAATGGCTGGTATTCTAACCGTAGGTTTTGAACTTAAATCCATAGGTGGCTCGTGAAGACCCATATGGCAGGCTCCACATAAGAAAATACAAATTCTATTACCTAGGTAAACAAGTATCAGTCGCTGAAAGGCAAGCAGTACCTTAAGTATGTCATGATGACATACACACAGAACAAGGCACACACACCAGGAACCACTCCAAGAAATTCCAGAAAAGAGGAGACATGGAATGCTCCCCAAGTCCTAAACCTCAAGCCCTTCTGTTGAAACTCATGAGGAGCTGCTGCTGCTGCTGCTGCTGCTAAGTCACTTCAGTCGTGTCTGACTCTGTGTGATCCCATAGACGGAAGCCCACCAGGCTCCCCCGTCCCTGGGATTCTCCAGGCAAGAACACTGGAGTGGGTTGTGAGGAGCTACACACAGCTAATAAACAGAACAGAGTCTGCAATGAAGGCCTACTTCACAGGCTATACCCAAAGGAGGCTAGAAAAGGGAAGACTGGATTCAAGACACCAAAGAGAGTCATTAGGAGAGCACCCGGGGTTCCTACTACAAAACAATCTCGGCAGCATGTTCTACTCATCTTCTCACAGAAGAGGCTGGAATTTGACTCAACAACAAAGTCAGGGAATTGCTAAAACTGAGGTAAAATCTCCACCTGACGGTAACTGAGCAGGACCCTGTGGAGCCTTCCCGGGAAAGACCACCTCCCACCCCTTCACCACCTCCTCCACCGGCCTCTGGTTTGCAGAAAAACTCTGGCCTCCTAGGCCTTGCCTGAGTTCCAAAAAAAGACGTTTAACCAGATAAGTGAGAAGATGAAAAACCAAAGGAAAGTAGTCAAGAAAGACGCCGTTTTCCTGGAGGCTGAGACAGTAAATCTCATAAAATGATACACCACAAGAAGAAAATTTCAGAAGAGAAGTCTGTCTGCATCCTTAGTAGGAAACAAGATGGCATTGCCCCCGTGAAACCCGGGCAGAAAGCCACAGACGCAGAGAAGACAGAGGTGGGAAAATAAGAGTAAGACGAAGAGATGCGAGTCAGAGGAGCGAGGGCTACAACGCAACAGGAAAAACAGCGAAATCTAAGCCTGCCTTGGAAGTTTCAAGGAGCAGAATTTAGATGACAGAAATAAAAACATGGGGGATAAACTTCAGAAGCTCTCGCAGAATACAAAGGTGAAGGTCAAAGAGAAAACTGAGGCAGGTGATAATGAATGTCTGATCTCAGAACTATATGTGTGTTTAAAAAGAAACCGAAATAAGAGCAATGATTAAATAACAGACGCTCTAGGAAAAAGTTAATAGAAAAATACACATGTAGGCACATCCTGGCAAATTTCTTAAATTGTAAGAATGAAAGAAAAAGAAATCACAAATACACCAAAGCAGGAAAAACAAGTTCTCTAAAAATAAACAACAATTAGGCTCCCTCAGACATCTTTTCTATAGCACAAAAAGTCAGAAAACAATGCAGCAACAGGTAGAAAATTTTAAGGGAACAGAACTGTTACCCCAAAACAAATAGTAGTAGCTACAACTTAGTAGTAGCATCTTGCGTGAGGCCAGTAGAAAAACATGCTTAGGATCTACACGGATGCCGAAAATCGCCATCCGTGTGCCTTCACTGAAAAATAAATTATCTTAAAAATATTGCAGTTAATGGAAAAAAAAATAAAAATTTAGACTTAAAAAAAATGGGAAAGTGCAATTGAGAAGGATTTTGGAACTTCCTTTAGTGAGCTTTGCCTTCCAAGTCGGACACCCAGCAGAGCTCTGGATCTCCAGGTAAGAGATGGGGACTGCCCTTGGGGTGCCTTTTCAGTGTGGCCTCCTTCGTGGCACTGGGACATAAACTTGTGCAGCACAATCAAGTCCCCACAATTAAAATGGACAAGAGATTGTAATGACTTAACACCCCTTAAAATAACATTTGCTGTGGCACTTTTCCAGAATTTGCTAAGGACGGCTTTATCACTTGCTGGCGGGAACACTGTCTCAGAAAACTTGTTAACAAGAAACATGTTTTCCTCTCTCAAACGCACAACACAAAATAATAACCAGATAAAATTCTATTTGAAATGCCAGGGTACTCAAACACGATTTTCTCTGTATTTAAAAAGTGAAAGTGTTAGTCACTCAGTTGTGTCCGACTCTTTGCGACCTCATGGTACCCCCCAGGCTCTTCTGTGGGCTCCGTGTCGTGGAATTCTCTAGGCAAGAACACTGAAGTGGGTTGCATTTCCTCCTCCAGGGAATCTTCCCGACTCAGGGGTGGTACCAGCATCTCTTATGCCTCCTGCTTTGGCAGGCAGGTTCTTTACCACTAGCGCCACCTGGAAAACCCCATGTATTGAAAAGCCACACACAATGATGACTCCTTTCAATTGGAAAATATTGATCACAAAGCACATTGTTTATCATCTTTAGGCCCTTTTAGTCTAGTAATGTTCCTTTGCTATCTCAGCTTAAACATAAAATATGGCTTCCCTGGTGCCTCAGATGGCAAAGAATCTGCCTGCAATGCAAGAGACCCAGGTTAGATCCCTGGGTCAGGAAGATCCCCTGGAGAAGGGAATGGATACCCATCCCGGTATTCCTGCCTAGAGAATTCCATGGACAGAGGAACCTGGTGGACTGTGGTCCATGGGATCTCAAAGAGAAGGACAAGACTAAGTGACTAACACTAACACAGAAAAAAAATGAAGGAAGATACTCAAAGATGGAAATAGTGGCCATCTCTCTAGGGGCTGGAATTCTAGATGACAGTGTTTTTTCTTTAAAAGTTTTGATACCTTCTAAATTTTCTTTAGAAGAAACATATTGAAATATGTTTAAATAATGATACATAAGAGCTACATCATTATTATAAAGCTACAAAAATCAGTATATATAATAACTATGAACATATAATATTTTCACGATGATTTGAGAGTACACACAAAATTTTGTAGCAGAAGCTATAACTTAAGTGGTAAGACTGTGTAAATACTTTTGCTTTTCACAGGTACATATTACTTTTGTGATTAAAAAAGACTAATGTCACCAAGAGAAAAAAATATGTTAGAAAGAAATTTTAAAATGTTGGAGTAATTCATGGACTTAAGAAGGAGGAGAGGTAACCACACTGAGGGAAAGAATACCACAAAAGCGGTTATGGCAGAGAGAGTTTATCAAATACCTTTAAGGCACAATTTAGACTGTACATCTCCCTTTCTTTACCCATGAAAATATATGCATTATTAAATCTGAAGTCCTTAAAACAGGCTCTGTGAAATTGTGTGCATCACATGTCTTAAACTCTATTTCTCAGGACGTCACGGAAATATGCTGCTAAAAGGCTCACACTCCCCCAGGATGGTCAGATGTGTCAGTCAAACACTTTAAATAGATTTGATTGCAGGTTTGGAAAGAATACTTTGTTCCACTGTATTTAAAGGTGCTGCTAAATGTTTTCATTTTTCTTTTTCCTACTCTGTAGTCATTTTATCTTTGTTTTTTTTAGTCCATTCAACTTTTGGTCTTACAGTTCCGCTACACCTGAGAAGGACTTAAGTTCTTAACGATTGTCACAAAAAACAAAACATACATTTTCAAAGAAACTTACTCAACTCCATCCTCAAGCATTTATATTGCAAATGCAACATGACAAATGATGTTTTAGTTGCAAGAGTCTATTAAAATAACTGCAGACATCCTAGGATCACTTAGTGGGTGTATAGAGGTCATATTCAAGATAAGTAAAAACCATTTATGGTAGCAGGAGAGAAAGAACTCTGAAATCCACACCGCTGCATTCATCCCCAGGTGGTTTTACCTATGACAATATCATAATGGTTCTTGTCTAATCCTAATCATTTTCAATCCTTGTTAAATCCTCCCAAAGCCCTTCTCTGTACCCTTTTTCTTGCACCTCCAAATGAAAGGCACTGGAGAAGTACCCCTGATCATAGAGAGCACATTTTCAAACTGATTTTGTTTCAAAGGCCTGGCTTAGTCCTTGGAAGCTTAACCAGTATGTTTGCATATGCCTGGGGACAACAAGCTGTTTACCCTTTGGAGGTAGATGCTAGTTTGAAAATGGATAACCAAAACCCCCCAGTAAGCTTCTTAATCTTACTTCTTGTTCAGCAGAACAGTAGATAAGAAAGCATTTGTGAGAAAGAATCAGTTTTAGGAAATCTTTCTCTAGTAATCTGAAGAGGATAGTAACTGGCTGTGGGTGGCAGGCAGGGCAGATGACAAGTCCAGACTCCACGTGGTTTTACAATCGTGACCATAGAGTAAAAATAATGCCTAACAGATGATTTCCTTGAATCGTCTCCAGGGCCATAATATGTCATCCATGACATAAAGAATGAGAGACTCCTTGGAGACAGCGCACACTGTAAATATAACTAGACCACTAGATGATTCCACCTTCACATCCGTCCATGCTATCAAACAGATACGGCCAGAATTTGGTGAGATAATAAGCGGTCTTCAGTCTCAGGCTATCTGAATCTCTGCAGTGAGTTATGTCACGGGAGCAGGGCAAAGCCTGGCTCTCCTCTCTCTGTCAGCCAGCTGGGGTGGAGCAGAACAGACCCAGATGACCAGGTTCTGGCACAAACACAAGAGCTGTGAATCTGAATTTCCCAGACATGTTATGAAACAAAGTCAGACTTGCTTGAACTGCTGATAAAAAAAAGAAAAATTCTTTCTTTCTCCTCCTGAGATGGAAGCTCAGCCTTTCAGTTTCAAAGAACTGCAAGCCCAGTCATCACACAGACACAGAAGTCTCAAATCCTCCTCTGGTTGTACTGATAACAGTTTTCAGATATCAATTTTCCCAAGCCCTTTATAAAAACGAAAATGAGGCGTTTTATAGTCCATATATTAGAAGAGATCTAACTCTGGGTGAGCAGCTGCTGCCTTAACCAACGATATCTGTACGTTCAAGACATAATATTTAAGCTTCCACATAAAAACGTAATTGTTGAGAATAATCCTCTAAGACCTAGGATTCTTAGAACTAGGTCACTATCCACTTGATTGAACTGGAAGATTTCCTTTCTTGTGTAATTGTTTTTGATTAATATTAACATAAAGAATAACATCTAAAAACATTATTTCCTGATCTGGACAATAAAGAGACACTATAGTAGTTGTCTCTTAATTCAACAGGAAACCTATTTGATAGATAACTTATCTGGAAATATATTTAAAGAGTAGGATTGATAGGGGAACTGAGTGATACTAGGTACATAGATCTTCATGATAGTAAAAGTTGGCTTGTTCCTATGGAAAAAAAGTTTAAATAATTTAACTAAAGAAATTTTTCTTCCATGGAAACAAAAATATTCACTGCAGATTTGCATGGTAAGAAATAATCTAAATTATATTGACTTGGGTGTTGGTAATGGAAACAATAGTAGACAGCTGAGGACTAAACCTCAGTGCAGAATTCATAGCAAGTTCTAGTCATAATGGCCCCCTTCATACTGAATATACTGAAATATATGGAATATTTCAAAACTGCAGAAAATAAGCAGAAAGAGAAGCTAGATTTCTGGAAGCATGTTAATAAGGGAGAAAAATAAAATGGTTACTTTATGCTTTTTAAATTTCCAGGTACCTTTCAGGACCTGGCTCTTTTACAAACTGGGGTGGATAATGATAATTATTTCTCCTGAATGAAGATGAATGTTCCATTGAGATTTAAAATGTAAAAAGCAGCAAAAGGAAGCACGCCTAGGACCCTCTCAGAGGCTAGCACTTTCACACGACCCTTCCACGCAGACCAAATGATGCTGATAGTGAACGTAATGGGGTATCGTTCAGTGAAAGGAGAAATTCACGGACTCAGAGACAACCCATCTCAAAGTGAGGCTTGCTTTCAGTACTATTTCCACAGGATGGAACCAAATAAAAACAGTCCTTTTCTCTCCTTTTGTTTATGAGCCTGAATGACTGGTTTAGTCCAGGTTATCACTGTTCTCCTTTCACGATGACTCTCATAGAAAAGATTTCCTTTTCAACAGTAGCATTTGGTTTCCCTTCAGTATGTTTTTGTTTAACCAAAAAAAAAAAAAAAAAAAAAAGTTAAGATTCACCAATTCCTATAGAGACAACACCCTAAATAACTGAGTTCTACTCCTAAATGAAAACTATTTCTAGAGGAAATAGTTACTCTCTGAGGAACACTTCATTTATGTTTAATGATTTCCACTTATAGCATTGAAGCAGCTCTTAGTTAAAACTAAATTTGCCAACATTATAGTAGGAGATATTTGGTACCTCATTATTTATTTCATGATAGAACTCACAATTTAAAAACAAGAGAAAATGAAAATTCAGTATTGTAGAAATTACCTCATCTGATCCTTTTTTTTCTCCTGACTTGGAAGGCGATCCACTGGTTTTTCCACTGACATGCTGTAAAAATATTAAAAGAGATAACATTTAATAGAGGGAGGTGATACAAGATAATATAATAGTGACTTTAATCCCAAAGAGCTAAATATACAGACTATAAAAACAAGGACACCTTTAATCTTCCTCCTGAGAACTGTTAATAATTCTCCATCGACATAGGTGGCCTTCAAAAATAGAGGGAAGCTACAGACGTTTATTTAGGATGCAGAAAGTAAGTCTGTAATTAACCAGACATAGATCTGATGGTGGTGCCAAGGCGGCATCTCGTCTCCTACAAAATGCCTCCTGAAATTTCAAAGCCCAAATTGCCAGCATAGGCGACATCTGGTTCCTCACGGAGATGAGATGTCTGAGGACCATGTTGAGCCGAAGCCATTACTTAAGCCTCAGTTCAGCATGAACTCAAGGGAGGAAATTCTCTGGAGTTCTGTCTATTTACCAACACAGAAAGGTAAAGCGTGCATTGGGAAGACCATACCTGCAACGCTCATTACCTATGGCTTTAGAATTTCATTATGTCCTGAATCAGAATTGTTTTTCTCTCTAGAACACTGGTGATGAATGGAAGTATTTTTGCATGCATGCTAGGTTGCTTCAGTCATGTCTGACTCTTTGCAACCCCATGGACTGCAGCCCGCCAGGCTCCTCTGTCCATGGGATTCTCCAGGCAAGAACACTGGAGTGGGTTGCCATGCCCTCCTCCAGGGGATCTTCCCAACCCAGGGAGCCAGTTCACATCTTTCTCTGACATCTCCTGCATTGGCAAGGAAGTATTTTTATGTGGTATACAAAAGCTTCAAGTAGTTTACATGCTATTTGGCTTGATAAGATAAAAGAAGCCATGAAGATTATTGAGTTTAAAAAAATATATTTATTTATTTTGGTGGCATTGGGTCTCAGGTGAAGTGTGTGGCCTCTCTAGTTGCTGGGGTGGCGCTGAGTTGCCCCATGGCATATGGGATCTTAGTTCCCCCATCAGGGATCAAACCCCCACCCCCTGCATTGGAAGGCAGATTCCCAACCACTGGACCATCAGGGAAGTTCTCATTCTTGAATTTTTTTGAGAAAGGAAAATATTTTATGTTCCTGAAAATTAGGGACAAAGAATTATTTTGTTTCTTATAAAGTGGGATACGCAATAAAATAGGAAAAGGAACCTAAATACAAGAAAATGAAAAGCTCACTATTGGGTCTTAGCCCCATCATCTTTAGTTAAATTGAACCATAAAACCCCATTATGTTCCCTAAAGTGGAACCAAAACCTGGATACGCAGGTCACTTAAGTTATTCAAATTAAAAAGAATGGCAATAACAGTAATAACAATAATGTTTATCATTTTTTATTACTTACAAGGAACTTTCATATGTATTTTTATCTGATACAAAAAAAGATGCTCATGTGATTTCATGGATTAAAAAAAATTAAGAATAAGAGTCAAGTGATGCGCTTTTCACAAAAACATACACCCGGTAAATGAGAAAAGCTTGCAAAGCTGGTTTTCTGACAGCAAATCTATTGTCTCTAGACTAGGATAAGAGCTTCCCCGATGCCTCAGTCGGTAAAGAATCTGCCTGCAGTGCAGGAGACCTGGGTTTGATCCCTAGGTTGGAAAGATCCCCTGGAGAAAGAAATGGCAACCCACTCCAATATCCTTACTTGGGAAATCCAGTGGACAGAGGAGCCTGGTGGGCTATACTCTATGAGATCAAAAGAATTGGACATGACTTAGCAACTAGCCCACTGATAAATGAATTATGATAAATGAAACAAGATAATATTTCTTTAAATCATATCAACAGATATTTTTGTAAAATAAAAAGGCTAAGCAATATTAGACATTTGGATGAAACCTTTCAGTAGTTCCTTGTATAAAAACTAGAAATAAATCACTTTCACAAATGGAAAACTTTCTCCCAAACAGAAACCTCTCATGAATTTCTGCCCACAGAAAAGCAGGCAGACTGCAGAAGCTTGGTGAATGAAGCTCTCTACAGGGCTTGTTTCACCCAGATGACCTAGTGAAGAGTTTGTCTACCCCTGGAGAAGGAAATGGCAACCCACTCCAGTATTCCTGCCTGGGAAGCTTCATGGACAGAGGAGGTGGTGGTGGTTTAGTCACTAAGTTGTGTCCTGCTCATGTGACCCCCATGGACCAGGCTCCTCTGTCCATGGGATTCTCTAGGCAGTGCTGGAGCAGGTTGCCATTTCCTTCTCCAGGGGATCTTCCCGACCCAGGAATTGAACCCAGGTCTCCTGCACTGCAGGCAGATTCTTTACCAACTGAGCTACAAGGGAAGCACAGACAGAGTATAGCGGGCTACAGTCCATAGGGTCACGAAAGAGTTGGACACAACCTAGCAACAATAGCAATGTTCATGCTTACATTGACAGCATTATTTACAATTGCCGAGACATGGAAGCAACCTGTATCCATCCACAGATGATGAATAAAGAAGATGTGGTGTGTGTTAAAAAAAAAAAAGAGTTTGTCCACAGTTGAGAGCAATAGGTATTGAGAAATTAAAGAATCTGGAAAAAACAAGAGCCATTTAAAAGCCCACATATATATGTCAGAATTAAATGGCAATTGATAAGTTTTAAGAATAACTGGTGAGCAAAAGGAAAGAATTATTCACTGTTTGGAGAGAGAATTTGAGAGGGATGGGTCTACCTGACACAACTTTATTCAATTTGTCTCCTTTCAGAACTGGTAAATTTAGAACCATGATATCACATTCATTTCTTATCACCAATTCTATATATTTTTCAGATTAGATATAGGTAATATCTAGTCACAAGAATATCCACTGTTTGAGCATTCACACTGAACATACAGCCTTGTTTGCTTTTAGGAAGTACGATTACTCCATTTTAGAAATGTGCTTACTTGCGCAGTTGTGTCTGACTCTTTGCGACCCCAGGGTCTGTAGCCCACCAGGCTCCTCTGTCCATGGGATTCTTCAGGCAAGAATACTGGAGTGGGTTGCCATTTCCTCCTCCAGGGGATCTTCCCAACCCAAGGACTAAACCTGAGTCTCCTGAGTCTTCTGCATTGGTAGGCTGATTCTTTGCACTAGCAATGTGAAGTCCCGTTTCAGAAATGAGAATACAGACATGCAACTTGCTCTTGTCTTGGGCAAGGTCCCACTTTGCTTCTTGCTCGGGTGGCAAACATACATTATGATTTACCCGATGGTAAACATGCAGACAGCCTTTCTCTTTAAAATAAAGGTAGATAGATGTCTTACTACAAAACGTTTATAAAGTTGATTCCCTGGTATTCAAAATTGTAGTCCTCCAGATTAACCAACATCATCAGTTACTTGCTTCCACTGACATGCTCAAAATCCCTCACAATTACAGTTTCCAAATAATAGTTTGAGAGGGATATATATATATATGTATATACATATATATATAACAAATGCTAGTTTTTGCTTAAAATGTCTATTTTAAATATGTTTTACAAAATGAGGTTTTAAAAAAGCAAATGTTTTTTAAAATGCTGAATTTTAATGACAAATTATAAAAATTATGTACTGTAAGAATTGTCATTTTTTAACTTCAAAAGAAATATTCGCTCTCAACAGAGTAAGTATAACAATATAAAAATCACACAGTGAAACGGCAACATTTTTTAGGAACTATCAGGATTATATATTTTCCAGTTTTTTTAACCTGGCTTTTTATTATAAAAATTTTATAACATACAGAAAACTTGAAAGAAAAATACAATGAATAGCCATAGTCCCACCACTGAGAGTCAATAACTATTAACTATTGTTGCCATACACTGCCATATCAACATATATTATGGACAGACACATAATCTACATATATTTGCATATGTACCAGCATTTGAAAGTAAACTGTAGATGTTCTGAGACTTTACCTCTAAACATTTTATCAAGCATGTCCTTAAACTGAGGACTTTTTCCTCTATAATTACAATACATCCTCACTCTAACAAAACTCTAACAGAATTAATAAGAATTACCTAATGCCATTCAATTTCCAGTAAATGGAAACTTTATAAGTGAATCATTGCCCTGACCATTTCTTGGCGCTTATTCAATATTCAGTAGCTAGTGCTGTGCTGTGCTTAGTCGCGAAGTCGTGTCCAACTCTTTGAGATCCCATGGACTGTAGCCCATCAGGCTCCTCTATCCATGGGGATTCTCCAGGCAAGAATACTGGAGTGGGTTGCCATGCCCTGCTCCAGGGGATCTTCCCAACCCAGGGATCAAACCCAGGTCTCCTGCACTGCAGGTGGATTCTTTACCATCTGAGTCACCAGGGAAGCTTATTAATGATACAAAATCAGTTATATCTTTTCATTGAGAGAGACTCAAAGTGCCTGATTTCTACATTCATGGAATAACCGTGTACTTTCCACATACTTTCCATTCTGCTGATGAAATAAATGTTTGGAAATTACACACTTCAGACTTGATCCAGCTCAGGAACCCGCAGCAAGTGTCTCAAGGAGCGAAGAGAGGAACCTTTGTCTACCATCACTGCATGTAGGTGGTGGGTTGGCATGAGCTGAGAGAAACACGGAAAAGGGAAGGAGTCGGGAACAGAACCACAACCTGAAATATCCAGGGGGGACCTTTCTGTGAGAGTGGAAAGAAACTAACATGTCCTAAGCATCTCCTTTGTGAGCCCAGCGCTGGGCATTTCCTCTCTGTGGTCTCCTTGACTGCCATAGCAGTAAAAAACTCTAGGGACACGACTGGCAGCTCATTTTATTGATAAAGAAATAAGCTGTGAGACGTGAGCTCCTCCTCAATCACACGACATGTCAGCTACATGTGTGGGTTATAGTCTGGAGGCCAGAGACTCGGCTAGTTAACAGCCAGCTGAAAACTTTCGATGCCCATCAAGAAAGTCTCAATCCAAGGCTCTAAAAGGAAAGCAACTCAAAAATATCAACAAAACCCAGATAAAACCTTCCAATTCTAAAACTGTT
Organism: Moschus berezovskii; assembly: GCF_049115385.1. NCBI lineage: Eukaryota > Metazoa > Chordata > Mammalia > Artiodactyla > Moschidae > Moschus > Moschus berezovskii. Next base: position 14,552,432 of record NC_142467.1, read on the forward strand.
CTTTTTTTTTTTAATGAAATTAATCAGACACACAACACCAAAGTGTCATCCTGTTTTAGGATGTTTTAGGAGCTGGACAGGAGCAAAGACAGGAAGTGCAGGATGCCGGCCCTAAAGCAGGAGACATTTCATTAGGAGGATAAGGCCCTGGAGGCCAGGAGCTAAGATGAAAACACATGAAAGAACAAGAGTGACAGGAGTTTAGAGGCAGAGAAAATATCAGATAAAGGGCTTTTCGGTCTTGTTTCAAAAAGAATTTTCCAATCTGTTTCCACCTCCTGGCATCATTATATATTTGGTAAGCATAGCTGTCCTTTGTCCTCATTCTAGAAGATGGCATTAATATGCATGCAATTTTCTGCCCTAGCAATCTCACAAACGTGTCGGGAAATCAACAGGAGCAAGGAGAGTGAAGCTTGGCACTGCACTCCCACCCAGCTAAGGACGTATGCCAGCGCCAGGCTTTGACTCTGCAGCAAAAAGGGGCCGCCTCCCCAGTGCTACCCAGATACACCCTGACACACTCAGAGACAAGGGTATATGTCACAGGATGAGATGAAGCTCAAACTTCTACACATATTAGAAGAGAAGGAAACCAGACAAAAACTGAGCTTCTGCGAGCCTAAGCTCAGCTGTGAAAGAGCATCAAACGCTAGTGTGCTTCCGATATGCCTTTGTTAGATTTAAAACCAAAAAAAAGGTACTGAGTTTCATTTAGGGGGTGACAGAAACATTGTAAAATGACCTTAAAGTGATGCTTGGACTCTGTACTCAGTGCTAATAAAATAATAATGCTGAGTTAATAATAAAACGGGGCTTCCCTTGTGGCTCGGCTGGTAAAGAATCCGCCATCAATGCAGGAGACCTAGGTTCAATCCCTGGTGGGGAAGATCCCCTGGAGAAGGGAAAGGCTACGCACTCCAGTATTCTGGCCTAGAGAATTCCATGGGCTATAGCCCATGGGGTCGCAAAGAGATGGACATGACTGAGCGACTTTCACTTTCACTTTCAATAATAAAATATTAAAAATACTGAATTGTATGTTTTAAAAGGTAAATTGTGAATTATATCCAAATAAAGCTGTTTAAGAAAATAATAAAGATTATGTGAAAACAGCTGGAAGATCTTCCTTCTGCAATTTGGGGAATGCTGATGGGATCAATGTTTGCACGTCCAGTGACAGCTGTGGCAAAATCAAGAATAAAACATAATCCCAGGGCCCTCTGGAGCCTGGTGCATGCTCCTTAGCTCCCTCCCTGCACCACTGCTGCATACAAAGACAAAGGCTTGCTGGGGAGGGCGGGGTAGGGGTGCTCCCTAAGGATCAAAAAGCCTTCTTCTAGCTGTGGGTTGCTCCATGGAAGAAAAGCTGTGACCAACCTAGACAGTATATTAAAAAGCAGAGACATTACTTTTCTGACAAAGGTCTGTATAGTCAAAGCAACGGTTTTTCCAGTAGTCATGTACAGATGTGAGAGCTGGACCATAAAGAAGGCTGTGCGCCAAAGAATAGATACCTTCGAACTGTGGCGTTGGAGAAGACTCTTGAGAGTCCCTTGGACTGCAAGGAGATCAAACCAGTTAATCCTAGAGGAAACCAACCCCGAATATTCATTGGAAGGGTTGATGCTAAAGCTGAAGCTCCAGTACTTTGGCCACCTCATTGGAAAAGACCCTGATGCTGGGAAAGACTGAGGGCAGGAGAAGAAGTGGGCGACAGAGGATGAGATGATTGGATGGCATCACTGACTCAATGGAAATGAGCTTGAGCAAACTCAGGGAGATGCTGGAGGACTGGGAAGCCTGGTGCGCGGCAGTCCATGGTGACGAAAAGAGTCAGACAAGACTTAGCGACTGAACAACAACTCATCTTTCAGTGCAGGTCACAAGTACCCAAGCACTTTTGGAAACACTTAAGCTAAAGTCCGGGGATTCAGATTTAATTTATCCAGGGCGATGTTGGGGACTGATGTACATCCCTGAACTTCCCCAGCTGAAGCTAACATCCAGCTAGGACTGAAACCACTGCTTGGAGAGGAGCTCTGTGGGCACCATGACAGGAAGTGGAGGTTTCCACTCCTCCAATCACCCCACTGAGTCAGCACCCATGGGAGCTCCCCCAAGTCAGACAGGCCAGGGCCGCTCAGGGCCTCCTGGGTGAACCGACTGTTCAAGGCAGGAACCCAGTGCCCTTTGTTTAACCCAGTATTTCCTGACGAGTTCTGAGCCTTGTCCTGCTCATGGCACATCAGATGTTCACGTTGCATGTAAGCTTCTATTTTCTTAGTACAGCAAACCAATCAGCACTTTATTATATATGCTCCTGCTTACTGATTACTTCATAAATGTGTATTTTGCCTGCTCAACCAGATGGTAGATTAAATTCTTTTTTTCCTAGTCCTGTGGTAGCGGTCCGACAAACAATTCTTGACTGATGACTGCATTTCCACAAACCTCTAAACATTCCTTGAGAAGTACTTTTGCTCTTTTCAGGTTAGTAGACGAGGTAAAAGACTTTTTTTAAAACTGAAAAAAAATAGCTTGAAAAATTAAGAGACGATATGCAAATTGGATTTCCTGCAAAGTCCCTTAAAAATCTATTTTTGCATGTATTCTGCTTTCTAAAACAAGAATGTTCAGCAAACAAACATAAGGCTCAAGATGGAAAGCTGGTTTTGCTTTAAAACAGGCTCCCTGGTGCAGACCTATGTAGACCTGCTTGCCCTAGGGTGGACTCCCTGCCCTGAGCCCGGGCAGTTGGTGTAGCAGCAATGTGTGATGGCTGCCTCCATGGGGGCCTCCTGAAGGACAGGCCAGCAGTGGTTTCAGCTTCTGCAGCATGATCCTGCTTCCCCTCCAGTCTAGGAATGGTAGCAGCTTCCTAGATTTCTAACCCCTGTGTTGCCTCATCCACCCCAGTTGGCTTCCCAGCCTCTTCTGTTACCTGGCAACCAGCTCCCTGCATTCCATTCCATTTCCCAAACTCGGATAAGACAGGAGGAATGTGGGTCTGAAATGCTACAAGACTTTGAGCCAATAATTTAAACTTTCTGTTTTCTCCTTGTAAAATGCATGTCATGATGCCTACCCCAGGGGCTGGCTTACGTATGAAACAACTGAGAAGGAGCCTGATCCACTGTTAATGAGGAGTCTGGTCCACTGGCTCGTTCATTTTAAGAACACAGTAAAGGTCATTTCACTCCCTTCTTTTTCACTGGCATGGTGAATTATGAGACAATAAAATGAATATGAGAAGAAACAAAGGTTTCAGCTTTCATTTTCTACGGCTATAAATAATATAGCAGGGAATTTAGATTTTAACTTGCCATAAGTAGGAAGGAACAAGATTCATCTGATAAGTTTATGTTTAGTACTTTGCCTACCTCATGACACTATTACATTAGTCTCACATTGCCATATTAAAAATGAGGAAACAAAGTACACAGGGAATAGAGAACTCATTTTTTCAAACAACAAACACCAAGTTGGTCACAGGGATAACACTTATTGCGCAATTCCCATGCTATAAAATACTTCAAGGGTGTGGGGGGTGTGTGTGTTGGTGGGGCTTCTAGTACCATAGATAAGGTAGGTTAGGCACAATGTTACAATGTTGATAATTATAGAAGGTGATGGGTACAAGAGGAGGGTTGATATTATTCTCTCTGTCTCTGTGCTAAAAGAAAGTTTTAAATATTTTTGAATCTTTTTAAGAGCTAGTAAAGTCATGCTCAAAATTCTCCAAGCCAGGCTTCAGCAACATGTGAACCGTGAACTTCCAGATGTTCAAGCAGGTTTTAGAAAAGGCAGAGGAACCAGAGATCAAATTGCCAACATCCGCTGGATCATGGAAAAAGCAAGAGAGTTCCAGAAAAACATCTATTTCTGCTTCATTGACTATGCCAAAGCCTTTGACTGTGTGGATCACAATAAACTGTGGAACATTCTGAAAGAGATGGGAATACCAGACCACCTGACCTGCCTCTTGAGAAACCTGTATGCAGGTCAGGAAGCAACAGTTAGAACAGGACATGGAACAACAGACTGGTTCCAAATAGGAAAAGGAGTACATCAAGGCTGTATATTGTCACCCTGCTTATTTAACTTGTATGCAGAATACATCATGAGAAACGCTGGGCTGGAAGAAGCACAAGCTGGAATCAAGATTGCCGGGAGAAATATCAATAACCTCAGATATGCAGATGACACTACCCTTATGGCAGAAAGTGAAGAGGAACTCAAAAGCCTCTTGATGAAAGTGAAAGAGGAGAGTGAAAAGGTTGGCTTGAAGCTCAACATTCAGAAAACAAAGATCATGGCATCTGGTCCCATCACTCCATGGGAACAGCGTCAGACTTTATTTTTTTGGGCTCCAAAATCACTGCAGATGCTGATTGCAGTAGGAAATTAAATGATGCTTACTCCTTGATAGGAAAGTTATGACCAACCTTGATAGTATATTAAAAAGCAGAGACATTACTTTGCCAACAAAGGTCCGTCTTAGTCAAGGCTATGGTTTTTCCAATGGTCATGTATGGATGTGAGAGTTGGACTGTGAAGAAAGCTGATCGCCGAAGAATTGATGCTTCTGAACTGTGGTGTTGGAGAAGACTCTTGAGAGTTCCTTGGACTGCAAGGACATCCAACCAGTCCATTCTAAAGGAGATCAGTCCTGGGTGTTTGTTGGAAGGACTGATGCTGAAGCTGAAACTCCAATACTTTGGCCACCTCATGCGACAAGTTGACTCACTGGAAAAGACTCTGATGCTGGGAGGGATTGGGGGTGGGAGGAGACGGGGACGACAGAGAATGAGATGGCTGGATGGCATCACCGACTCTGTGGACATGAGTTTGAGTGAACTCTGGGAGTTGGTGATGGACAGGGAGGCCTGGCGTGCTGTGATTCATGGGGTCGCAGAGAGTCGGACATGACTGAGTGACTGAACTGAACTGAACTGAAGAGCTTATATCTCCCTAAAGTTACACAAAGGGTTTCCCTGGAGGCTCAGTAGTAAAGAATCTACCTGCCAATGCAGGAGACATGGGTTCGATCCCTGGGAAGGGATGATACCCTGGAGAAGGAAATGGCAACCCATTCCAGGATTCCTGCCTGGGAAATGCCATGGAGAGAGGAGACTGGCAGGCGGCAAATCATGGGGCTGCAAAAGAGTTGGACACAATTTAGCAACTGAACAACAACAGAGTCACACAAAGGGAATATCCTAGCCATTTTTACTTGCTTTTAATACTGAAAACCCCAAAATAATGGAGAAGGCTAGTATGAGAGGAAAAATTCCTTTACTAAAAAAATAATCAGTGAGAAGCCGCTGTGTGCTAGGTTTTATAGGAGGAATAATTATTTAAAGTAAGTAAATGAAAGGTGTGATGCATGATATCTTCCTGCTTCTCTAAAAACATTTGTTATCAAACTATAGAGATACAGGATAACCTTCTTTGGGGTTCTCATATAAAAGAAGACACAAATTAAGGTTTAACTGCATATGTATAATTCTGAAATCCTCATGTTTCCTTGAACTCCATTTGCTTTTCTCTAACATTTTAACATTCCAGTGGATACACCCAGGTGGCAGTGTAAGGGCACTCCTTTTTGCCCAGTTTTCACAACATTGATTTTCCTTCTGCCTTGTTTAGCTTAGGGGTTCCACTGTAGGAAGGCTTTTTGAATTTCCTCTGAGTCAAAGATGATGCCATGAGAATTTAAATAGCTACTCTGCTACTTTTGTACTAGTCTTTAGGCTGTGCTTGTGATTTTTATCTATGAAAAATGCAAGAGAAGACCAGGAATGGACCATCAGGATAATTTCTGTGTCCAGGGCACCCTGTTCAAAACAGGACACACAGTAGGTGGGCAATAAGCAACTGTGAACATCTTTGGCCTTTACCAAAGTTATGTTCTATAAGTTCTCCACAGTCAGAAGGAATTCCATAAATTTTAGGAAAACTAACTATAGATCCTTTTTCTTCTGGAGTTAATGACTCTCCCATCTGAGGAAGCAACTTACATAGATGGTACTCACTGGATCTAGTAATTTCACACTTCTCTTAAGTGAAAGACACTGGATATTTTTTCTTTATGGTAGCTGCAAAGCTTTCTGGGTCATTTTTTTATGAAAAGAAAATGAGACAACTTGAAGAAGAGAGGTTTAGAATCACACTAACAGGATTTCAATCCTTAACACAATTTAAAGGGAAGATTCTGGGAAGATGAAGTAGGAGGTACCAGGAATCCATCCCCCGACCTGGAACAAAATCTCCCTGGCAGAACCTGTCTGATGTAACTACTATGAAGCTCTTGAGTCCATCAAAGACTTGCAACTTCCAGGGGAACATTTAAACGATAAGTTTTGGTTAATTTGCAAAATGCTCTGCTCAGCAGCAGGTGCCCATTCCTCGTCCCCAATTCACAGCTTAGGTGGCTCGGGGTAAAGAAGACTCAGGAGACGTGGGTGTGAGCTCTGGGTTGGGAAGATCTCCTGGAGGAGGAAATGGCAACCCACTCCAGTATTCTTGTCTGGAAAATCCAGTTGTCAGAGGAGCTGGACGGGCTACAGTCCACGGGGTCGTAAAGAGTCAGACAGGACTGAGTGACTGAGCACACACAACTCACAGCAAGCACGTGTGCACTGAAGCAAGCAAAGCGGACTCTGCCCTCCAAATATCGCGGATCTGCACTCTGAGCACGATCGCTCACGCCCAGGGAGAGGTGCAGAATCAGAAAAGACCCGAGAAGCTCTTAAGTGTACACTTTTGGCTGAACCTTGGCACAAAAAGAGCCCATCATTATCAAAAACAAAACAGCAAACCCTAGGGAAAGAGAAGAATCTGATTTCCAAAGCTTTCAATGATTCAAATGTCCAGTTTTCAACCAAAAAAAAAAAAAAAAGAAATCACAAAGCATGCAAAGAAACAGAGATGTATTGCCCAATCAAGGGAAAAAAAAACACAAATAAAAAACAGAAATTGTCCCTAAGAGCTGATAGTAGATACACTAGATAAAAACTTTAAAACAACTGCCTTAAAGATGCTCAAAGAATTAAAGCAAGTGGGGAGACAGTCAAGAAAACAATGCATAAACAAAATGGAAATACCAATAAAAGATAGATAATCTAAAAAGAAACCAAAAACAAATTCTAGAGTGGAGACATATAATAACTGAAATGAAAAAAATCACTAGAGGGATTCAAAGGCAGACTTGAGGCTGAAGAAAGAATCATTGCAATCAAAAATAGGACAACTGAAATTATAGAGTCTGGGGAACAGAAAGGAAAATGATTAAAGCAAATAGAGCCTACAGGGTGTCCCTGGTGGCTCAGACGGTAAAGAATCTGCCTGCAATGCAGGAGATCTAGGTTTGATCCCCGGGTTGAGAAGATCCCCTGGAGGAGGACGTGGCAGCCTACTCCAGGATTCTTGCCTGGAGAAGCCAATGGACAGAGGAACCTGGCGAGCTACAGTCCATGGGGTTGCAAAGAGTCAGACACAGCTGAGTGACCAACACAATGACAAACAGAGCCGACAGGACCAGAGCGACGTCGTCAGGTATACCTGGGCTGCTTCCACGGACGGCCGTTTTTTGAGGCACCACCTTACTGTTTTCCACAGCGGTTGTACGGATGAGCGAAACACTGTGTGTGTGTGTGTGTGTGTGTGTGTATTTCAGCCTTAAAAGGAAGAAAATTTTGATGTATGCTTTAACATGGATGAATCTTGAAGGGATTAGTGAAGTCTCTCAGTCGTGTTCGATTCTTGGTGACCCCATGGACTGCAGCCTACCAGGCTCCTCTGTCCATGGGATTTTCCAGGCGAGAGTACTGGAGTGGGGTGCCACTGCCTTCTCCAGGGGATCTTCCCCACCCAGGGATTGAACCCGGGTCTCTCGCATTGTAGGCAGACACTTTACCACCTGAGTCACCAGGGAAGTCCAGTGAAACAAGTCAGTTACAAAAAGGCAAAGACTATAAAATTCCACTGATTTGAGGTGTGTAGGATAGTCAAAATCATAGAGATAGAAAGTAGAATGATGGCTGGCAAGGGACTGAGGGGAGGGAAGAATGCAGAGTTACTGATCAACAGGCATCAAGTTGTGGTCAAGGAAAATGAATAAGCTCTAGAGATCTGCTGTAGAATATTGTATCTACAGTGAACAACAATGCACTGCATAGTCAAAAATTTGTTAAGAGGGTACATTTCAGGTTAAATGTTTTCATAATACAATCAAAATGATAAGGAACACAGATACTGGAATATAGGACCATGCGTTCAAATGTAGATATGAAAATTGAATGAGAATGTATTGTTTAATGGGTATAGAGTCCCAGTTCTGCAAGATAAAAATTGTTCTGAAGCTAGACGGATGGTCGCACAAGAATTATGAATATTTAATTCCACTGAACTTTACAGCTATAAATGGTAAAGACAGTGCATTTTCTGTGTGTTACCACAATAATTTTTTTAAAAAAAACCTCAAGGAAAAAAACCAAAGCAAAGACAGGTTGCTTAGAGGTTTTATACTCCATTGAGATAGTCTACTCAGAACTAATTACCTTTGGAACCTCAAGCGGCCACCCACTGTTTCCACCACCAGCAAGCTACATCATTCTTTAAAAAGTATTTATAGAATACAATTAAATTTCTGGGAAGTGTCACAATGGATTAAAGAATAATATCATCAGGTGTACTCTTAAGTCTTATCTGCAATGGGAAGCAAACCAATTGGGAGACGGCGGCGGGGGAGGGATGGGGGCGGGGCAGAAGGTGACGGTGCTGTGCCCTTTTTGCAGAATCTATAATTTACATTCCTTACTCTCAAAAGTCATTGCAGTCAAGTGGTCTGTCCTGCCAGGGAAGGTTTGTGACACTCTTCCCAGGCTGGTCACAATGACGGGGCCTCCCAAATGACTGAGCTCCTAGATGACTCTGCCACTGGACCGATAGGTCTAATTAGGCTAAGAAGCATCTTTAATTAACATGGTCTAATAGAGTCAACTTATGACTCAGGAATATGATTACTGGTGTCAGCCAACCAAATGTACTCTTCTTCATGCTTCATCATTATGAAGGTCATCAGATGTTCTTCAAATCTAGCTTTGTAAATTTTTTGTTTGCTTTTTTTACTAAAACCACATAGTTCTTCAAAAGATCAGATCCATAATACTCATAGTATTCACTGGGAAAATATACATCGAAGCCTTTCACTGATTGGCTTTATAGGTAGCAGTCCCTTAAACAAAACACATCATAGATACATCCTTCAATTATTTTACCTTATTCTGCCTGAATTTTTAAAGTTAGCTCATTCACAATCTTTCTCAGTATTTAAAGGATCTCAGTAAAGACATTTTAATTATAGGACTTATTGAAGCATGATATACATATATGCAGATATGCATTATATAGTGTTTTTGTATAAAATTTTTGTATTAATAAACTGCATAAATGTTATATTTAACAGCATGTAATATAAATCATATATATGTGTGTATACACATATATAAATTGGCTCCATAGATCTTTAAGGGATTATAGATGGTCTACTGTGTACTGTGTGTTCGTATATTTTGTTGTGGGAAAGTGGTCCACAACTTTCATTTAACTCTCAAAATGGCTGTGTTCATCCCCTCACAGCCACCAAAGGAAAGTGGTTAGAAACCAACGTCTAGAGCTATAGTGCCTAATACAATAGCCATTAACCACTCACGCCATTAAGCACTTAACTGAGATGTGCTCTGAGTATAAAATACACACCAGATTTTGAAGAAAGTGAAAAAGAAAATTTACAATATCCCAATGATTTTCACATTGACTCCATGTTGAAATAATACCATTTATGATATAGTGGGCTGATTAAAATATGTTGTTAGTATTAATTTCCTCTATCAGCTAATGTGACTACCAGAAAATTTAAAATCACATATATGGTTCACACTATATTTGAACAGTTCTGCTTAGGGAAAAGTTAGAGCTTCATCACTGGCAGGTTGCTGATTCTAGGAGGTTCCTAGTAGCAGAAAAAGAAAATTTAGAATAGTTCCAACACTGGATTATAAGAGAGGTTTCAACAAAGATGTCAGACTGTGCCTGAACATAATAGGGTTAAAAACATACCTTTAAACTATTTTCATCCCAATATTCCAGCACAATTTCCTTTAAAGAATCATGAATTTGGAAGAAGAGTGATGTTAGCTCTGAACCACTGTTATTGATATTTGCAGATAATTCATGTGGTGCATTTTGATAAGAACCTTAGGACAATAATGACTCAAAGTAAACTTTTGCTCTTAGCACCTCGATAGGATGCTACATTAAAAAAAACCCAGAAAATGGAGAAGGAAGCATTCATGAAGAAGAATCTCTAGGGAAATGGAAATTCTCTGTCATTAACAATGTATGGGTATGGTACTTTTATTCAGGAAATAAGTCTTCAGCAACCCTTATGTGGTACCTATTATCATTCACATTCTATAGATGTGGAAACCCGGTTGAAAAAAGAGAACAAATTCTGTCTCATTTTCTCCTTTGAGGCTAATACTGAGTCTGACACACAGTAGATGGTTAGTGAATGGCAACTGAAAGGGGACATTTTACTGATCCCAGTACAAGGTTTCTCTCTAAAGAGTGTCTGATTACAACACTCTTGCTGTTCCCAGTACCACATGACGAGAGAGAAGGGTGTACTTCACTATTTTTTTCAATTCTCTTCATAAATCAATGGGATATAAATATTTCTATCCTTTCTGTCAACAAGACTTATGTGTATTATTATTTTTGGAAAGCATCCTAATATTATATTAAAGCATGCTTCTTTGTTCAAAACATTACAAGTACCAGCTTGACTGGATATCACACGTACATGGCTGGACAAGCATTCAGTGCATTAAATAAATGGAACATCTTTGCCCCGATCCAAGCAATAAAGTATAGAGTCTCCCTCTCGTTTATGTTCCTTGGAGCTTTGGGATTTTTCTCCTTGCCCCGCCCCACTATCTTGGTTAACTCTCTACTTTGCGCTGGAAAATGCACGCCCAACAACACGCCTCTGAAAGTTTTGCGCTTTACTTAAGAGTTAAATACAAACTCTAGAGCTGAGCGCTTTCTGAGTCCGTGTTCATCCAGGAATCCGCGTCCGAGGGCAGAATTCCTCCAGCAACAATCCCTGTGCCATTCAACTTGTGAGCCTGAACTCACGCCGACTAGCACGTGCATGTCCGAGCCGGCTCCCACATACCACAGCAGGGTGGGTCTCAGCCTCTCCCGGAGCCTCCCCTGAAGGTCTGAGAGGAGGTCACAACCTGTTCCCCAACCCTTGCTCGCAAAATCCTGAACAGCGACCTCGCCTACAGCCCAGGAGCACATTCCCTTCCCAGTCCTGCCCAGGGACGATCGCTCCTATTTACCGTCTTGTACCACCAGCTTGCAAATGCCATGGCGACGATGGATGTGCTCCGAGAGATGGATGTGCTCGAGAGACCGGCGAGGACACGGGTGCAGCGCAGCAAGGGGCCGCGGGTTCGCACTCCACCTGCCGCAGACCTGGCTGGGGCTGAGCTCTGCAAGCCCCACGGCTGTCAGGGGGTGGGCAAGGCAGCTGGGCGGGGCCTATACCGACCCCGCCCCTCAGGTTGACCCCGCCCCCGGTTGACCCCGCCCCGCCCCGCCCCGCCCCGCCCCGCCGGTTTGGCTCAAAGCTGCTTAGGGAAGAAGTGTTATTGCTCCAGGCAGCCACGCCCTGCAGCCTGGACTGGACGCGGAAGACCCAATTTTTCTGCTGAAATGTCCTACAGGCTCCGGAATGCCGGGGGGGTCCCAAATGAACTTCATTCTCCTTTTACCCTCATACGCTTCTCGCCCACCCCCGTCTCATCCACCAACTTTTCCCAACGCGTGAGAAGTGAGCAAAAGTCGCTCAGTCGTGTCCTGACTCTGCCACCCCATGGACTATCCAGCGCAGGGGATTCTCCAGGCCAGGATACCGGAGTGGGCAGCCAGTTCCCTTCTCCAGGGGATCTTCCCAACCCAGGGATCGAGCCCAGGTCTCCCTCATTGCAGCCGGATTCTTCACCAGCTTTGCCACCAGGGAAGCCCACTCCAGTGTGGCTTGCGCCGCGCCCAGTGCACTTGGCAGGGACCCAGGGCCATCCGTGGGCCCCTCCAGTCACCTGCCCAGAGGCAGGTTCTGAGTCCACACGCCCCTCTCTCCAGATGCTTCTCCGGGCCCGGGAGGGGTGGCGCCCAGGGGCAGCAGGCCAGGCAGGCTAGCTCCCCTCTGGAGGTGGACCCGCGGCTTCGGGGGGCCCCGAGATCCTCCCCGCGCTCGAGTCCGGCGGTAGGAGCGCCACTCACCTCCTGGGTGTGGCGGGCAGCGCGCCGGGGCCGCGGGGAGGCGGCGGGCTTCGGGCCCGGCTGGGACATGGCGAGGCCGGTGCGAGCGCTGCCTCCGGGCGGGCGCGGCGGAGCCTGGAAGGGAGGCCCGAGCCGGGGAGCGCTGGGAGGGAGCGAGGGCGCGGAGGGGCTGGCGGGCGCGCCTGTGAGGCAGCTTTTCCGACCCAGCCCGGACCCGCGGGGGCTCCCCCTCGCCGGGCAGGGCCCTCCCCTTCCTGCCTGCAGCTGGCTGCGCCCGGGCAGCAGCGGCCCGGGACGCCCTGTTTGCAGCTCACACCCTGATCCCGTATCTTCTTCCAGGGACACCCCACCCCACCCCCACCCCACCGCACCCGAGGTCTCCTTGGGTGCCCCAGTGGGTCCCAGGGAGGAGGGGCTGGAGGTGGCGGGGTTCCTCCTCCAACTTGCCTAGACTTGGCTTGCAGTTGTGCAAGGAGAGCGGAACCGGGGCGTGGCCCCGTCTACACCTCAAGCCCCCCTCCCTAAGAATCTCAAGAATTAGACAGCTTTTCTGCAGTCTGCTCCGGGTTAACCAGGAGAAGAACTTACCAACTCAGATGGCCCTGGGGCCTGAACCCTCTGGATAAGGAAGCAGATTGCAGAAACAAATTGGTCTATGTGTGACTTCGTGTGTTGTGAGTGTGTGTGTGTGTGTGTACACACACGGGCCTCGGTATGTTTTATGCCACTTTATGCGGTGGAGGGTAGTTTTGAAAGTGCAATGATGTTTCCTGTGGAAGAAGCCTTAAGTTCCAATCAAAACCTAAGAACAGTCCCAAGTTTAAACCCCATAACCTTTCAGGAGGCTGTTGAATTTTGTTTGCGAGGTGGCCGGATTGTTTTTGTCTTTGGTTCATCTTAAACAGCACTTCCTGGTTTGGGGCTGTGAAATAGAACAAGCCTGAAGTGAAATGTTACAAGCCAGACTAGAAAAGGTTCCTCTGCAGTGATTGCCTGCCTGTGGTTGCTGCTGGTTTGTGAAGATCCGATAGAAGAAAACCTGTTAACCCTGCCATGGCATTGACAATGTGGGCCTTGGGGTCACTGCTGTCTGTGGTGCTGCGTTTCAGACAGTTGGGGAGAGGGGGTGCAGGTTACAAAGAAAGACTGGTCATGCTGAATGGACCTTGGCAGAATGGAATCCTTGTTTCCTTCTCCCTTCTCGTTTTGGGCATTCTGGCTTACCTTTATTCAAGGGACCGACTAGCGTCATTCTTCATGGGGGAAAGCAGGGAGGGACGATTTCAATGCATTTCCTCTTAAAGGAAATATCTGTGTATCTGGTATTTCCAAAAAACAGCATTAACAGTTTTACTTTTGTCGGATCGTCACAAACCAGCAGCAACCACAGGCAGGCAATCACTGCAGAGGAGCCTTTTCTAGTCTGGCTTGTAACATTTCACTTCAGGCTTGTTATAATTCACAGCCCCAAACCAGGAAGTGCTGTTTAGGATGAACCTAAGACAACTTACGTGTTTCCCTTGTGGCTCAGCTGGTAAAGAATCTGCCTGCAATGCAGAAGACCTGGGTTTGATCCCTGGGTTGGGAAGATCCCCTGGAGAAGGGAAAGGCTACCTACTCCAGTATTCTGGCCTAGAGAATTCCATGGACAGTCCATGGGGTCACAAAGAGTTGGACACGACTGTGTGACTTTCACTTCACAAGACAACTTATACATAATTTGAATCAACTTGGATATGGGGCCTATGATTGCCCATTCAAGAAAAACTGGTTGTGGCATCAGTTACATTCACAATTAAAGAATATATGTCATAAATGTGAAAAATGCTTTTATGATTGTGCTCAAACACCTACAGTAATTTAAGCAAATGTAAAACGAAAGGGGTGATATAATGGTCCCACCTCCAGGCCCAGGAATTGGAACCACCTCTCCCAGGATCCTAAAGGGCCTAGATTCAGCATCCCTGAGTACATTATTCTGACTCTGGAAGGACAGTTCCCATTAAAATCTGAGTTATTTTTTAATGGAGAATTGAAATTGAACTTAGGACTTTCCTGGTGGTACAGTGGATAATAATCTGCCTGTCAATGCAGGGGACACAGGTTTGATTCCTGGTCCAGGAAGATTTCACACGCTACATGGGGCAACTAAGCCATGTGCCATGACTACAGAGCCCACAGGCTGCAACTGCTGAAACCCATGCAGCTGGAGCCTGTGCTTCACAGCAAGAGAAGCCTCAGCGATGAGAAGCCCACTCACCACAGTGAAGAGTAGTGCCGCCATCACAACTAAAGAAAGGTTGTGTGCAGCAATGAAGACCCAGCGCATCCAAAAATAAAAAATAAACTGGCCAGTTTCATATTCGAAAGGCTTCCATGTAAAGCACGATGAAAAGGACTGTAGAGGGAGCAATATAAAGGTTAAAAAACATATTTCCTGCCCTCCAGGGACTTAAGAGTTTAGCTGAAGTCATATAGCATTTGTAACACATGATCATTTGGGTGGCATTGAAAGACACACAGTGGGTGAATAAATACAAACATACCTTGGGAATTTGAAGTTCTGTGGGTTTGGGGGACTATAAGATGGGAAAGCAGGCTTGAGCTGGCTGACTGGCTGGCAGGTCGTGGTTAGAAGAAACTGGGGATCAGTTCAGTTCAGTTCAGTCGCTCAGTTATGTCCGACTCTTTGTGACCCCATGGACTGCAGCATGCCAGGCTTCCCTGTCCATCACAAACTCCCTGAATGGAAGTGAGAAATAGATTCAATATTAGATCAGATAGACAGACTGCCTGAAGAACTACGGATGGAAGTTTGTGACATTGTGCAGGAGAGAGGGATCAAGACCATTCCCAAGAAAAAGAAATGCAGCAAGGCAAAATGGTTGTCTGAGGAGGCCTTACAAATAGCTTAGAAAAGAAGAGAAGTAAAAGGTAAAGGAGAAACGGAAAGATATACCCATCTGAATGCAGAGTTCCAAGGAGAGATAAAGCCTTCCTCAGTGATCGGTGCAAAGAAATAGAGGAAAACAATAGAATGGGAAAGACTAGAGATCTCTTCAAGAAAATCAGAGATACCAAGGGAACATTTCATTCAAAGTGGGGATAGATCAGGAAATAAGAAGGAGCCCACCCACCTGACTAGAGCCACTGGTTCAAGTTCAAGAGTAATCAATCCACATATTAGCTTATTATTAAACAGTCACAGTGTGCTCATGATACAGTTGATACCAAAATCTGTAAGAGAATGAATTGCTTCAGCCTTCAGGCTTTGCTCAAGAGTCAGAACTCATATAAGCAGAAAAATTACAAGCTAAATATCACATTAATGATTATGAGTAAAGAAGAATTTCAAAAAAGGAGAAGAAGAAGATTGATGTTTTCACTTTCTCTTGTAGTTGGTGAGGAATTGGGAACTTTGATACCATGACCACCACTTGAGGATCTCGGGAAGCTCATTTAAAACATATATGGCAACTTCTGCTGTGTTTTTATTTGCACATATTATAAGTAGAGGCATACCACTGAGCTAGTGCACGTTTGGTTCAAGATCACTGCAGAGAAATGACTATCACAACACAGCAAGTCACATGAAATTTTTGTTTCCCAGGGAAGATACAGGTCATTCAGGTAAGACCTAATCAAATACCTTACAACTGTACGGAGGAAGTGACAAATAGATTCAAGGGATTAGATCTGATAGACAGTGCCTGATGAACTATGGACAGAGGTTCATGACATGGTACAGGAGGCAGTGATCAAGACCATCCCCAAGAAAAAGAAAGGCAAAAAGGCAAAATGGTTGTCTGATGAGGACTTAAAATAGCTGAGAAAAGAAGAGAAGCTAAAGGCAAACGAGAAAAGGAAAGATACACCCATTTGAACGCAGAGTTCCAAAGAATAGCAAGGAGAGGTAAGAAAGCCTTCCTCAGTGATCAATGCAAAGAAATAGAGGAAAATAATAGAATGGGAAAGATGAGAGATCTCTTCAAGAAAATTAGAGATACCAAGGGAACATTTCATGCAAAGATGGGTACAATAAAGGACAGAAATTGTATGGACCTAACAGAAGCAGAAAGTATTAAAAAGAGGTGGCAAGAATACAAAGAAAAACTATACAAAGAAGATTTTCATGACCCAGGCAACCATGATGGTGTGAACACTCATCTAGAGGCAGACATCCTTGAATGTGAAGTCAAGTGGGCCTTAGGAAGCATCACTACAAACAAAGATAGTGGAGGTGATGGGATTCCAGCTGAGCTATTTCAAATCTTAAAAGATGATTGCTGTTAAAGGGTTGCACTCAGTATGCCAGCAAATTTGGAAAACTCAGCAGTGGCCACAGGACTGGAAAAGGTCAGTTTTCATTTTAATCCCAAAGAAAGGCTATACCAAAGAATGTTCAAACTACCACACAATTGCACTCATCTCACACACTAGCAAAGTAATGTTCAAAATTCTCTAAGCCAGGCTTCAACAGTACATGAACCATGAACTTCCAGATGTTCAAGCTGGATTTAGAAAAGGCAGAGGCACCAGAGATCAAATTGCCAACATCCTTTGGATCACTGAAAAAGCAAGAATCTCCCAGAAAACATTTACTTCTCTTCACTGACTACGCTAAAGCCTTTGACTGTGTGGATCAAAACAAACTGTGGAAAATTCTTAAAGAGATGGGAATACCAGAACACCTGATCTGCCTCCTGAGAAAATCTGTATGCAGGTCAGGAAGCAACAGTTAGAACTGGACATGAACAACAGACTGTTTCCAAATCGGGAAAGGAGTACGTCAAGGTTGTATATTGTCACCCTGCTTATTTAACTTTTATGCAGAGTACATCATGAGAAATGCTGGGCTGGAGGAAGCACAAGCTGGAATCAAGATTGCTGGGAGAAATATTAATAACTTCAGATATGCAAATGACACCACCCTTATGGCAGAAAGTGAAGAAGAACTTAAGAGCCTCTTGATGAAAGTGAAAAAGGAGAGTGAAAAAGTTGGCTTAAAACTCAACATTCAGAAAACTAAGATCATGGCATCTGGTCCCATCACTTCATGGCAAATAGATGGGGAAACAATGAAAGCAGTGACAGACTTTATTTTTGGGGTCTCCAAAATCACTGCAGATGATGACTGCAGCCATGAAATTAAAAGATGCTTGCTCCTTGGAGGAAAAGCTATTACCAACCTAGACAGCATATTAAAAAGCAGAGACATCACTTTGCCAACAAAGGTCCATCTATTTAAAGCTATGGTTTTTCCAGTAGTCATGTATGGATGTGAGACTTGGACTATAAAGAAAGCTGGACCTAACATTCATGGACCTAACATTCCAGGTTCCTATGCAATATTGCTCTTTACAGCATCACACTTTACTTCCATAACAAGTCACATCCACAACTGATTGATGCTTTTAAAGAATGGTGTTTTTGGACTGTGGTGTTGGAGAAGACTCTTGAGAGTCCCTTGGACTGCAAGGAGATCAACCACTCAATCCTAAAGGAAATCAGTCCTGAATATTCATTGGAAGGACTGATGTTGAAGCTGAAACTCTAATACTTTGGCCACCTGATGTGAAGAACTGACTCATTGGAAAAGACCCTGATGCTGGAAAAGACTGAAGGTGGGAGGAGAAGGGGACAACAGAGGATGAGATGGCTGGATGGTATCACTGACTCGATGAACATGAGTTTGCATAAGCTCCAGAAGTTGGTGATGGACAGGGAAACCTTGCATCTACAGTCCATGGGGTCGCAAAGAGTCAGACATGATTGAGTGACTGAATTGACTGAACTAAAGATAAAAGTTATGTTTACACCATATCCATTCAGTTCAGTTCAGTTCAGTCGCTCAGTCGTGTCCGACTCTCTGCGACCCCATGAATCACAGAATGCCAGGCCTCCCTGTCCACCACCAACTCCCGGAGTTCACTCAAACTCATGTCCACAGAGTCCGTGATGCCATCCAGCCATCTCATTCTCCGTCGTCCCCTTCTCCTCCCGCCCCCAACCTTTCCCAGCATCAGAGTCTTTTCCAGTGAGTCAACTCGTCGCATGAGGTGGCCAAAGTATTGCAGTTTCAGCTTTAGCATCAGTCCCTCCAATGAACACCCAGGATTGATCTCCTTTAGAATGGACTGGTTGGATCTCCTTGCAGTATAAGGGACTCTTAAGAGTCTTCTCCAACACCACAGTTCAAAAGCATCGATTCTTCGGTGATCAGCCTTCTTCACAGTCCAACTCTCACATCCATACATGACCACGGGAAAAACCATTGCCTTGACTAGACTGACCTTGGTTGGCAAAGTAATGTCTCTGCTTTTTAATATACTATCAAAGTTGGTCATAACTTTCCTTCCAAGGAGCAAGCATCTTTTAATTTCATGGCTACAATCAGCATCTGCAGTGATTTTGGAGCCCAAAAAAATAAAGTCTGACACTGTTTCCACTGTTTTTCCATCTATTTCCCATGAAGTGATGGGACCAGATGCCATATCCATTAAGTATGCAATAAACAACATTTCTAAAAAAGTAATGTACATGTGTTTATTTAAAAATATACACCAAAATCAATTACCACATTAACATCAAAGATCAATGATCATAGATCACCGTAACTATAATAATAATGAAAAAGTCTGTAATATTGGCGAATTTGTAAAAATATGAGATATGATATGAGCAAATGCTGCTAGAAAAATAGTACTGATAGACTTGATCCAAAGAACGCAAACGTTCAGTTTGTAAAAAACGAGGTCTTTGTAATACACAGTAAAGTGTGTTCGTTGCTCAGTCATGTCCAACTTTTGTGATACCATGGTCTGTATCCTCTTTTCACAAAGTTCTCTAGGCAAGAATACTGGAGTGGGTTGCCATCCCTTCTCCAGGGGATCTTCCCAACCCAGGGATTGAACCTGGGTCTCCTGCATTGCAGGCAGATTCTTTACCGTCTAAGCTAACCAGTTCAGTTCAGTTCAGTCACTTAGTCTTGTCCGACTCTTTGCGACCTCATGGACTACAGCACACCAGGCTTCCCTGTCCATCACCAACTCCTGGAGTTTGCTCAAACTCAGGTCCATCACGTCAGTGACACCATCCAACCATTTCATCCTCTGTTGTCCCCTTCTCCTCCCGCCCTTAATCTTTCCCAGATTGAAAAAGTGGGGAAGCTAACCAGGGAAGCCCTTAATGCACAGTAAAGTGAGGTTGCGCCTGGACGCATGCTCTGTCTTATTCCTTTGTTTAGTCTGTAACAGGATGCCTGCTCCGTGTCAGGCTCTGGGGGGGCAACAGGAGTTCAAGGACCTCACAGTCTAGTAGGGGAGACAGACAAACGAATCCACGATGACCATGCGATGAGAGCAGCCGCCAGCAGAGACAGCCTAAGAGCCCTGCTGGATCCCTGCAGGGGCTCATTCTGACTGAGGGACGGGTGGGCTGGGGACAGGGGAGAGCTCAGGGCTGCGCCCTCCCCTCATCTCTGACTTGAGTTGAAACCTGCTCTGAACAATCTCCACATTGTATCTCCTCCTTTTCCTCCACCACACGTTACTGCTGCCACTGTGCAGGAACTCATCACTTTTCATCAGGAAATGTGTGAAGGAGAAAAAGAAAGGCAGGATGATGTCCAGAGAAGAAGCAGGGCAGCCTGAGAAGGTGCGGGAAAGGAGCTGAAGGAAGATGGTGGAGGAGGGCCTTCCGAAAGGAAAGGCTGACTCCCGGTGTAAGTGAAGGGAAGGGAAGTTCAAGTCTCTCAGTCGTGTCGGACTTTTTGCGACCCCATGGACTATACAGTCCATGGAATTCTCCAGGCCAGAATACTGGAGTGGGTAGCCTTTCCCTTCTCCAGGAGATTGTCCCAACCCAGGGATCAAACCCAGGTCTCCCGCATTGCAGGTGGATTCTTTACCAGCTGAGCCACTAGGGAAGCCCAAGAATACTGGAGTAGGTAGCCTATCACTTCTCCAGGGCATCTTCCCGACCCAGGAATCGAACTGGGATCTCCTGCATTGCAGAAGGATTCTTTACCAGTTGAGCTGTCAGGGAAGCCCCGACCCACAGTATTTTTTTCTACACCCCAGGAGGGGAATTTACCCCTGAAATCCTGGATCTTCTGGCTGACATCCAAGTGCCCTCTGATGCCACCGAAAGCTGCCTGTCCTGTTGGCCATTTAACGCTCTCAGCCAAGTTTGCTCCGTTCCACAGTGATTGCCTAAGTAAGCCAGAAAATAAGCATTCTAGCAAACCAGCAAAGACTGAGTAGTGAAATATTCAAAGGCTCTCAGAGCCTCCTTTCCCTTTTAACAAACATGTATCTGAGCAGGAGCTTCATGCTTCTGACTTGGATTATCCAGAAGAATGCCTTCGGGGATGAAAAAGTGAAAGTGAAAGTCGCTCAGTCATGTCTGACTCTTTGTGACCTCATGGACTATACCGTCCATGGAATTCTCCAGGCCAGAACACTGGAGTGGGTAGCTGTTCCCTTCTCCAGGGGAATCTTTCCAACCCAGGGATCAAACCCAGGTCTCCTGCATTGCAGGCAGATTCTTTACCAGCTGAGCCACCAGGGAAGCCCTGAAGTTCTGTGCATAAAAGAACTGGAGAGCTGACCTGGAGGAGATGCTGTTTAGCCCACAGGAGCCTTGCCATTGCCTAAATGTCTGTGTCCCCTCAAGTTCCTAAGTTGGGATGCCAATGTCCAAGCTGGTGGCATTAGTAGGTGAGACCTTCCAAAGTGTTAGGTCCTGAGGACACAGCCCTCATGAATGAAATTAATGCCCTTATGCAATATCCCTGTGAGAGCTGCCTTGCCCTTTCCTCCTTATGAAAATACAATAAGAAGTCTGCCACTTGGAAGAGGCCCTCACCCAACCATGCTGGCACCCTGATTTCAGACTTCTGGCCTCCAGAACTTTGAGAAAAAACATTTCTGTTGTTCCCAAGCCCTGCAGTCTGTGGTGTTTTGTTATAGTTGCCTGAATGGACTGAGACACCTTGCTTCTCAGCTCACCCCGGGCTTGTGCGTGGATGGCAGATGAGGACGGGGAGGGAGAAAGAATGGAAGATTGGAGGGTCAGAGGAGGAAGACAGGAATCAAGAGCAGATGAAATGGCTTTTAGTTTTCACTACTACCAAACAAGAACTTGAATCATACACACACCTATGCAGGGGATCCCGGGTTTTACTTCTCAGCCTTTACGTCCCTCCAGGGAGTAAGACATTACTTTGCCAACAAAGGTCTGTCTCATCAAGGCTATGGTTTTTCCAGTAGTCATGTATGGATGTGAGAGTTGGACCATTAAGGAAGCTGAGTGCTAAAGAATTGATGCTTTTGAACCGTGGTGTTCACAGTTCAAAACTTGAACTTCTTTAAGAAGACTTGGAGAAGACTCCACACCTGTGGAGTCTGTGGTGTTGAGAGTCCCTTGGACTGCAAGGAGATCCAACTAGTCCATCCTAAAGGAGATCAGTCCTGGGTGTTCACTGGAAGGACTGATTCTGAAGCTGAAACTCCAATACTTTGGCCACCTGATGTGAAGAACTCACTCATTGGAAAAGACCCTGATGCTGGGAAAGATTGAGGGCAGGAGGAGAAGGGGACGACAGAGGATGAGATGGTTGGATGGCATCACCCACTCAGAGGACATGAGTTTGAGTAAGCTCTGGGAGTTGGTGATGGACAGGGAGGCCTGGCGTGCTGTGGTTCATGAGGTTGCAAAGAGTTGGACATGACTAAGTGACTGAACTGAAGGGAGTAAGATGCCCGCATATACCTTCAGGTCTTGTTCTTCAACTGGACACAATTTTCTGCTTCTTGTCGGTGGAACACAGAGGGCTGAGTTTTCAGGGCGATATTAGGGACTCCTCTTGGGCTCAATACCTGGTTAAGGTAAGGAAAGATGGGCAAAGGAAGAAGTTGAACTGGAGTGCAGACCCGGCAGAAGTCTCACATAATCCTGTAGGGAATGACGAAGATGTGATGCCCTTTAGAGATGTCCAGGGTTGGCAAGAGAGAGCTGAGCCTTTATAAGCCTGCATCAACCAGTCCTTAGATGTAGTTGAAGGGGAGGGAGTGTGACTTTAAAGATGGGGGGATGTCTCCCTTAAGTGGTGGGAACCCCTAAGGGGGCTGATGAGGGTTACCAGCTGGTGGCACTCCAAGGAGCTGGGGTAGGAACCTGGGTAGGGTTCCTTCATCCCTGGGCAGGATTCAGGTAGTTTATCACATCTGCTTCACCCTTCAAGGCTACGTAACACCATGCTGCTGCTGCTAAGTCACTTCAGTCGTGTCCAACTCTGTGCAACCCCATAGACGGAAGCCCACCAGGCTCCCCCGTCCCTGGGATTCTCCAGGCAAGAACACTGGAGTGGGTTGCCATTTCCTTCTCCAATGTGTGAAAGTGAAAAGTGAAAGTGAAGTCGCTCAGTCGTGTCCGACCCTTAGCGACCCCACGGACTGCAGCCTACCAGGCTCCTCCATCCATGGGATTTTCTAGGCAAGAGTACTGGAGTGGCTTGCCATTGCCTTCTCCGTAGAACTTTGCAAAAAGAATGGAGGAGAGAATAAATGTTGCAAATACGTGCTGTCAGACTGCTATGTAACAGAACATTAGGCTTGAAAGCATAACCTGTTTAATTAAAATTTTCCTCCTTTTACAGCTGAGTTTGTCTTCAAGAAGGCAAAAGTGAAGAACACCTCGTTTCACAGAGCAGCCATGCTGTCAATACTACTGTCTAGATATGTGGAAACAACACTTTTACAACTGTTATTGCTAAGAATGGGTAGAAATTAAGAGAAAATAACCTTTCTCTTTTCTAGTTTTGTCTTGTAGTATTAAAACAAGCAAACAAAAAGATTGCTCTGTAAGTCTGGCAGCATGTGAGGAGGTGGTTATAGACACCCTCTGCTTGCCCAGGAGCTCTAAGCCTTCAGCTTCTTCTGCCTTCCTTGCTAATTTCCCAAAGTTTCCTTGCTAGTTTCCCCAAAAGGTAAGTTTGCAACTTTCCATTCTGAGAATATGGGTTCCTAAAAAGGGCTCAGTTTGCACAGTTAGTGCGCTATGCTCGCAGGCCAACAACTAACTTTCAACGTGTGAGTCATCCCTCTTGTTTACGGTCCCTGGTGGTTCCACGGTGCCAAAAGGGCTTAACATGGTCTCCCAGGACCTGCAGGATGGTCCTGTCCCGGGAAGCCCTATCTGCAACCTTGTGCCTTCAGACCATCGTTCTCCAGCCGTGCCTTCCTGCCTTCAGGTCCTGGGGGACACCCGCTCTTCCCAGTTCCTGCCTTCACTCACTTTCCTTCTGAAATACTCCTGCCTTCCCATCCCCAAGGCTCTAACCTTCCCCAGCACTGCATTACGCTGTAATAGTCTGAGCCCATAGAAAGCCCAGGACACGGCTCAATCCTAAATTTGGCTTATATTTAAAGAAACAGTGGCTCAGTGCTCCAAAAGGAACTAAAAGCATTTTAATCTTCACTGCAATTGAAGGTGCCTGAGTGGGCAAAGAATCTGAACACTCAGCAAAACATCTTTAAAATCCTTTCTCTCTGAATCTTACTTTAACTACCTTCCGCCAACCCCCTGCTCAGAAACTTCTTCAATAAACACTTCAGAGATCAGCCAGATGTTCTTTTGTTCTAATCCCCCTTGTTTCCTTCTGCCACGCTGCAAAGGGTCCTCTTAAAGGGTCCAGTGGAGGTAAAATCATTGTGAATATTAATGTTCTCTGATTCACCTCCTGCCTGATTATCCATATCCCCCACTAGACTCCATGATGAAAAGGACCCTTTCAATCTTATTCACAACACTTGAGACTCTCCCTGGCACAGACTATGTCCTCAAAAAATATTTACGGAATGAGTAAGAACACACTGTTGAGTCTTCCCAGGCTAAACTTCCGTCTTCAAAAGATGAAAGGAGTACACTCGACTGGGTAACTTAAAAAGACACTTATAACTGAAACGGTCTCTGATCACATAGGATCAGGAGGTCAGCAGAGCTGTCTAAACACTTGGTGGTACTATTTGTATCGAATGGCTCTCCACACTCGGTAATATTTGCTCGTTTCACCCTTAATGAGGTGGGAACCATTACTTCCCCCATGTCACAGATGAGGAGACTAAGGCCCAGAGAAGTTGGATAATTTGCCCTGGGGTGCAGAGCTGCTAAGTGACAGCCTTAGCATTTGAATCTGGAGGTCTCACTCTCTGCTGCGGGTGCCTAACCACTACGCTGAGGTTATTCTTTGCTACATACAAACACTGATAATGGCCTCGGGAGTGGAATGTGGATGGGCTACGTACATCTTGTGGGTTGGGGATTGAGATTATATTTCAAAATGGGTGATTCAATATCTGTAATGATAACAGTGAATTTTCCAAGGTACCTTAACTATCTGTGTTTCAGAGTACATCTGGAGATTATAAAAACAATACGTCTAGCCAGTCATCAAAGGTCATATATTATATGATTCCTTTTATATGAAATGCTCAGAATATGTAAATCTATAGAGACAGAAAGTTGATCAGCAGCTGTTCTGGGTTCGTTGATGGGGTGAGAAGGTTGTCAGGACAGGAGAAAGTGAAAGTCCCTCAGTCGTGTCTGACTCTTTGTGACCCCATGGACTATACAGTCCATGGAATTCTCCAGGCCAGCATACTGGAGTGGGTAGCCATTCCCTTCTCCAGGGGATCTTCCCAACCCAGGGATCGAACCTAGGTCTTCCACTCCCACATTGCAAGTGGATTTTTTATCAGTTGAGCCACCAGGAAAGCTCAAGAATACTGGAGTGGGTAGTCTATCTCTTCTCCAGAGGATCTTCCCGACCCAGGAATCGAACCAGGGTCTCCTGCATTCTTTACCAACTGAGCGACCAGGAAAGCCCTATGATAGGAGGGTGATAGCTAAAGGGTTTGGGATTTCTTTTTGAGGTGATAAAAATTTATCCTAGAATTGACTGGTGCTTTGCATGTTCGTGAATATACTAAAAACCACTGAATTGCATAGTTAAATTGAGTTAATTGTGTAGTATGTGAATGATATTTCAATTAAGCTGTTTTTTTAAAAAATACTTCCTTACAAATCTGTCTTCATCACAATGGGTATCTATGAATTTCAAAAGAACACTTTAGGATCCTTCTGGAGTACAGGTCTTCCACTTAAACTTCTGTTTACCCAGTTATATTTGCTGTTCCTCCAAGGATTTTGGAAAAGATACTCACCACAGGAGTGCTTTTGTTACCTGGCAGATTCAGGTAGTATGTTGGTTAGCTACTTCAAGCAATAAATGGGCTACTGGAAGATTATCTTTAAACCTTTAAACATGGTGATTACAAATAAAAGTTCATTTCAAAGTTTTAGGGGTGTTTATTCTCAGAAAATTCTTGTTAAAATAGGAAATCATTTTCCCAGTAAAATTTCATTTTGTAATAATTTTAGAGTTAGAGAAAAGCTGCAAAGGTAGTATAAAGTTCCCATGTTCAGCTGCCCCCAATGTCACCATCTTACGTGATACATTCATCAAAGCTAAGAAACCAGTGTTAGTTAGTATATTACTGTTCACAAACCCCAGACTTTATTTCACCGGTCACCTCATTAATGGCCCCTTTCTGTTTGAGGCTCTAATCCAGGATCTTGCACTAGCGTCACATCTTCCCAGACTCTCTGTGGACTGTGACAGTTCTTCAGCCTTTCCTTGACAGGCAGTCATGACTTTGACAGCTTTGAGGCGTGCTGGGCAGGTGTTTTGTAGAATGTCCCTCAATTTGAGGTTATCTGATGTTTTTCTGGTGAGTAGGCTGGGGCTGTGGGTCTGGGGGAGGAATCCTACAGTGGAAAGTGGCTTCTCAGCACGTCCTCTGGAAGGTACAATGATATCCACGTGCTCTGTCACTAGCGACAGTCATCTCCATCACTTGAGTAAGGTGGTGTTTGCTGGGTTTCTCCACTGAAGAATTCTAATCTCTCCCTTCTTATACTCTGTTCTTTGGAAGCAAGTCATTAAGTCCGGCTCACACTCAAATTATTTTATTTTTTTTTCTTTTTTTTTCCTTTATTTTTTTTTTCAAAAACAATTTTAGGAATCTTTACTTAAAAACAACCTTATCTTAAAATGGAGTAACTTTGGTTTTACGAGCAGCAAGCAAAGTACAGAAGCAAAAATGCATTACAGGGGCATTAAGTTCTACATTAGGTCACAGCGTCTAATCTGAAATCACACCCATAATATCATTTTTCAGGATATCTGGGAAATAGTTATTTCCCAGGATGTCTGAACCATAGCTATTCTGACTTTTAATTGTAAAAAAAAAAATTTTTTTTAATAGCCAAAGCAGATTTCACCATTAATGACATCAGTGGTTTTCTAGGTATGAGAAGATGCAAGAATTGGAACTCATAAAACCTTTTTCTGAAAACATCTAACTATCTGAAGGCCTATTCTGCCAGTTTTGTTTTTGTTTTTTTTTTTTCAGAGCACAAAGTGCCTCATTCCTGATTTTCACCCTGAACTTCTTTCAGGGGGTGTTGAAGGTCAGCAGCTTGCAATGGTCATGACATAATCTTTGTAGAGGCAGCTGGCAAGTACCAACTTCTAGTCAGCAGGGTCTCTTCATAGCCACATATCCGACCATGTGACACCATTTCATGGCCATTGTGTCCCGCGGTGCTGGGAAGGCTCATTCTCAGATCTAGGGAAGTGATGGACCACTCAGTGTGCTAAAATTGGACCAGGCCTTGCAAGTAGCAAAAGTCTCTGGACCACTCTCTTACTAGCCTCCTGGTCCAGGAAAATATTTCCTCTTGTTGTTTTTTCCCATACCCAGAGTCACATGATTACAATTATTGATCTCATATGGAACTAACTGTCAGTTTAAAATATAAAAACGTTATTCTTATTTTTTGAACTATTTTATAAAACTTACAAAGGTGATTACAATTGGGAGGGTGAAGTTTAACTGAGACCCAGCCTCTCTGCTATGAAGTAACTAGCAGTTGAAAAGTTTATTGAATATTGAAAAGGTATTCTAGGGAAAAGATGGAGTGTCCTGCCATCTTTTTCTGGAATAATTTTGAGACTCGGATTATTTTTGTCTCTGTAAAGTGACCTGACTTTTCTGCTGGCACAGCTGTCATGTCTGTAATGGGATTGGGTGGAGGGTGGCGGGGTGCTGTGTGCTGCCTCGTGACACACAGAGAACTAGAAAGGAAACTCTACTCTGCTAGCAGCCCCTTTCTCCGTATCCGCAGGGTCAAAGTACCCTTTTGGTTTCACAACACTGTTTGTTAATTAGACCCAGTTCAGACTCTAAAAGCATGGATAACAGAAGATCCTGCTTTAAGCATGACTTGTTATCAAATCAACACAGCGTAGTTCTGTGGTAAAAACAGCCTTCTTGCAAAGAAGCTTCATTGCATTGTAAAACTCTTTTGCTCCTACAGGATTTTTACTTCATACGAATTCGCAAATACGATATCGCTTTGTACTATTGGGGCTTCCGTGGTGGCTCAGATGGTAAAGTGTCTGTCTGCAATGTAGGAGACCCAGGTTCGATCTCTGGGTTGGGAAGACCCTCTGGAGAAGGAAATGGCAGTCGACTCCAGAACTCTTGCCTGAAAATGCCATGGATGGAGGAGCTTGGTAGGTTACAGTCCATGGGGTCACAAAGAGTCGCACACGACTGAGCGACTTCACTTCACTTTGTACTGTTCAAGCCAATTGTACTTTAATGATGAGGTCTGTTTCCTTTTTTCTGTGTTGTGAGTTTAACTGTGTCCTTCCAAAAAAGGTATGTTGGAATCTTAACCCCATACAACAGAATTTGACCTTATTTGGAGATAGGGTTTTACAGAAATAGCAAAGGTAAAATAAGGTCATTAGATGGGGCCCTAACCCAGGATGATGGATGTCAGAAAAAGAAGAAATTGGGGTGCCGATGCACACACAGGGAGGACATCGTGTGCGGACTGGAGTTATGCTGCTGAATGCTGAGACACTAGCGAAGTTGGAGAGAGACCTGAGACAGGCGTCTGCAAAAAGACTGAGACCCTGCCGGCACGCTGCTTCAGGCTCCAGCCTCCGGAACTAAGGCAGAATGCATCTCGGTTAATGGCACCCCACTCCAGTGCTCTTGCCTAGAAAATCCCATGGATGGAGGAGCCTGGTAGGCTGCAGTCCATGGGGTCGCTAGGGGTCGGACATGACTGAGCGACTTCACTTTCACTTTTCACTTTCACACATTGGAGAAGGAAATGGCAACCCACTCCAGTGTTCTTGCCTGGAGAATCCCAGGGACGGCGGAGCCTGGTGGGCTTCCGTCTATGGGGTCGCACAGAGTCGGACACGACTGAAGTGACTTAGCAGCAGCAGCAGCAGCAGCAGCAAACAAGCCCTAGCTGTTGTTATGGCAGCCTTAGCCGACAAATACACTCAGGAGGCAGAATGCTGGACACAGGTATAAAGACTCAGCTCAAAAATGACTCAGACCTTTCCAGTTTCTTCCTGTACCAAGAAATGCCTTTTGCAGATCTGAACTCTGATTTGAGCATTTAGGCTAGAAAGAGTTAACCAGCTTTACTTGGGTTGTGTCTCCACAACATTCTTGGAAGAAGGGCTATGACATCCCTTCTCTCTGTGTGGCTGAGTCCACCTTTTGGGCTGTCTTTATGAGGCTTTGGATCTCCTTGCTCGAGTTTTCCTCTTCCACGCTTTCAACACTCCCTTCCGCAACCTGTCTGAAGCACACTTCCTCACGGGTCTCGGCAGCCTCCCCGTCTCAGAACAGGGCCACTCAGCGACACCCTGTGCTCTGTGGGGTCACCTTCGCATTCCTGCCCTCACAAACCTGTCAGTTTCTCTCTCTCTCTGGGTTGAAATTTCAGCTCTTAAATTAGTATTTGGGGGATATTGCTCTCCTTTTAACGAAGAAGGCAATGGCAAGCCACTCCCAGTACTCTTGCCTGGAAAATCCCATGGATGGAGGAGCCTGGTAGGCTGCAATCCATGGGGTCGCTATGGGTCGGACACGACTGAGTGACTTCATTTTCACTTTTCACTTTCACACATTGGAGAAGGAAATGGCAACCCACTCCAGGGTTCTTGCCTGGAGAATCCCAGGGACAGGGGATCCTGGTGGGCTTCCATCTATGGGGTCACACAGAGTCGGACATGACTGAAGTGACTTAGCAGCAGCAGCTCTCTTTTAAATGCCAACATCTTTGAAGAAAGGGTTCTTTCAACAAATGCTCATAAATATAATGGTTACGATTTATGCAGTGTTTGATTCAATACGTCTGTACTATGAACTTCTACATACACACATCTTCATGATCACACAGAGGCAAGAATCACCATAGATCGGATGTGATAAATATATATATTTATATACATATATTGGAGAAGGCAATGGCAACCCACTCCAGTACTCTTGCCTGGAAAATCCCAGGGACGGCGGAGCCTGGAAGGCTATAGTTCATGGGGTCATGAAGAGTCAGACACGACTGAGCAACTTCACTTTCACTTTTCACTTTCATGCATTGGAGAAGGAAATGGCAACCCACTCCAGAGTTCTTGCCTAGAAAATCCCAGGGACGGGGGAGCCTGGTGGGCTGCCGTCTATGGGGTGGCACAGAGTCGGACACGACTGAAGCGACTTAGCAGCAGCAGCAGCATATACATATATAGTGTATATAAAAAAATATACATATATATATATATGGGCTTCCCTGATAGCTCAGTTGGTAAAGAATCCGTCTGCAATGCGGGAGACTTGGGTTCGATCCCTCGGTTGGGAAGATTCCCTGGAGAAGGGAAAGGCTACCCACTCCAGTATTCAGGCCTGGAGATACCATGACCTGTATATAGTCTGCGGGGTCGCGAAGAGTCGGACACGACTGATAAATATATCATATATATAGTGTATATAATATATAAATATATACACATATACATTGTCTATATAGAGAGATATAGAAACACTTGTTTATGGCCACACGGAGCCGGGAATCACGACAGGTTAGATCGCCTCTGAAGCCCTGACTCTGGGAATCACACACAGTAAAGCAGACCTGTTAAGCCAAGTCCGACTAATAGCGCAGTGGCGACTTTGTGTCTCTTGCTCACTGATCTTTCCTCAGGGCCCAGAAGAGTGTTAGCACAAGGGAGGTGCACTCGTCACATTTCTGTTACAGGAGGTGTCTGTGGCTTTGTGTGGGCCTGACTATACATCCAAGAGGTATCACAGGGGAAGAAACCTCTCTACCCCAATTATGAGGCTGCAAAATTGCTTACATTCAAAATGTTTGAGATGACCATTTCATACAATTTCAGTTCAGTTCAGTCGCTCAGTCATGTCCAACTCTTCGCAACCCTATGAACTACAGCACACAAGACCTCCCTGTCCATCACCAACTCCTGAAGTTTACTCAAACTCATACCCATTGAGTCGGTGATGCTATCCAACCATCTCATCCTCTATCGTCCCCTCCTCCTCCTACCTTCAATCTTTCCCAGCACCAGGGTCTTTTCAAATTAGTCACTTCTTCGCATCAGGTGGCCAAAATATTGGAGTTTCAGCTTCAACATCAGTCCTTCCAATGAGTATTCAGGGCTGATTTCCTTTAGGATGGACTGGTTGTTCAATTGTGAAAAGGATTTAAGCTGAAAGAAGGTTCAGTTGCTTGATTTGGGGCAACCCACTCTAGTGTTCTTGCCTGGAGAATCCCAGGGACGGGGGAGCCTGGTGGGCTGCCGTCTATGGGGTCGCACAGAGTCGGACACGACTGAAGCGACTTAGCAGCAGCAGCATGGCTGATTCATGTTGAGGTTTGATGGAAAACAGCAAAATTCTGTAAAGCAATTATCCCTCAATAAAAAAATAAATTAATTAAAAAAAACACTCCTGCCCTCTCCACGGGCTGCTATTCCCACTGCACCCCTGGTTTCTGATGAGGAGGGTCCATTATCGTCTCTCTGTTAGTGTGTGTTCTTGACCTTAGTGGCTGGCTCACATCTGGACTTTTTATTTCAATAGGCATGGTTAAAGTTCTGCTGCCATGAAGCATCACTGGTGCTTGAGACTGGGCATGTTGCTTCTCCCAGGATCCACTGATGATCGCCTTCTCTTAAATACTGGATGCCAAGGGACCAGATTTCTAACTCTTTCTCCTCCGCTGGTCTGCTCTGTGGCCCAGATTCAGCAGCCTTTGCCATCTTGGCTTCTACCTTGATAAGACAGTCTGGGACCAAAGACTCATGAGAAATGGATTCCAGTCTTCCTCCCACAGCTAGCAGTGGGACCTTGACCCACCTGAGCAGTTTCTTATCTTTCCTAATTAATTACACGGGAATTATGTTCATTATGCATGCTTTACAGATTTATTATGGGTATTTAAGCCATAAAATGCCATGCATGCGTAATGCGTTTCCTTAGCATCGTGCCTAAACTTCTAATTATTAGAGGCAATGAAGATTAGCCAAACTCTGGTGAACACAGCAAGGTATTTACTACTGATGAGAATATGATAGCTATCGATAATAATCACTGAGAACTTTGGGACAGCCACTGCTCTAGATGCTTTACTTGAATATTCTCATATAACCCTTGTAACAAACAATACCGTAAGTTAGACATCATTGTATCTTATGGTTGTAGAAACTGAGCTATCGAGAGGTTAAGTAAATTACACAATACCTGGTAGAGCCAGGCACTGTATCCACACTTTCAGCCTGCAGTAGAAACATTTAATGCTCATCAAAGTCCACGTGAACCCCCTCATTTCCCAGACTCCCTTGTAATTATGTTGGCCTTGTGAGTAGATCTGGCTACTTGACTAGAAGTGCAGAGATGATGTGGGTTATTTTAGGTTGGAACATAAAAGAGTGATTGTACCTCCTACACTGTTGGTGGGAATGTAAGTTGGTGCAGCCACTATGGAGAAGAGTAGGAAGGCTCCTTAAAAAACTAAAACTACATCTACCAGGTGCGTGCTAAGGCGTTTCAGTCGTGTCCAACTCTTTATGACCCTGTGCACCATAGCCCGCCAGGCTCCTCTGTCCATGGGATCCTCCAGGCAAGAATACTGGATTGGGTGGTCATGCTCTCCTCCAGGGGATTTTCCCAACCCAGGGATCAAACCCATGTCTATCACATCTCCTGAATTGGCAGGTGGGTTCTTTACCACTAGTGCCACCTGGGAAGCCCTAAATCTACCACATGATCCAGTGATTCTCTCCCGTGCATATATTCAGAGAAAACTAGAAGTTGAAAAGATACATGCACCTTGATGTAAATAGCAGCACGATTGGCAACAGGTAAGACATGGAAGCCACCTAAATATCTGTCAACCTAAGACGGATAAAGAAGACATGGTACATATACACAATGGACTATTACTCAGCCAAAAAAATTGAAATAATGCCATTTGCAGCAACATGGGTGAACCTAGAGATTATCACACCAAGTGAAGTAAGTCAGAAAGAGAAAGACAAATATCATATGGTATTACTTATATGTGGAATCTAAAATATGACACAAATGAACTTATTCATGAAACAAAAGCAGAATCACAGACCTAAAAAACAAACTTAAGGTTACCAAAGGAGACAGGGGGTGGGAGAAGAATAAATTAGGAGTTGGGGATTAACATATATACACTGCTGTATGCAAAACAGATAAACCATCAGGACCTACTATATAGCAGATGGAATTATATTCAACACCCTGGAACAAACCATAATGAAAAAGAATACATACATACATACACACACACGAATAACTGAATCACTTTGTTGTATGCCAGAAACCAACACGACATTGTAAATCAACTACTATCTTTCAGTATTTATAAAAGAGAGGTTATGAACTTTCCACAGCTTCTGCATTCTCCTGCCTAGGTCTCAGGTTGAAATGATGACATTATAGGTAAAAGACAACACGGATAACTTGAAAGTCAGCTGCCTTGGGGAGCTGATGGACCTGCAGGAAACTTTGCATAGAAAGCAATGTTCTATTTGACTAGCCATTGAAGTTTCCAATTTGCTGGTTACTGCATTACAGTCTATCCTATCCTAATAAACTGCTGCTTCCTGAAGCAAATGTGTTAGTATTTCTCCTTGGCATGTAGAAAGACATTCAGAGGTAATATCAGACAATCCCCCTCCAGCGGGCTTCCTCCTCAAAAAGTTCATTTGCAAAGTTAATTTATTTGCAAAGTTCTCTCCTCTACTCTCTCCACCCATCAACCTAAGATGTATTTCCCATGTACCCATTCATTTACCTATTCTCCATCTACCTGATTCTTGTGTGTATTTAAATGACTATCGGTCAGTTCCTCTGTTTTATTATTTTTTTTAATGTCACTATTTGATTATATCCTTCCCTCTATTGCACGTCTGGATTTGATCCTCTAATTTTCTTATCTTCTCCCTGGTCTGGTTCTTTTCTTAGTGAGTCCCTCATATTATCTGAGGTTGGAAAAGGGTAGTTATCCTGCTGTGTGGGATGGAAGAAAGGGCCTGAGGGGCTAACCTCAGTCTGGAGATAGTCAGCCATTTCCCTGGATTCAGCCCATGTCCCACCTCTAAATTCCAAACTTCACCCTGGCATTCAGCCTGGCTCCCTTCTGGCAGTAGCTTCTGGTGGTTGGGCTGCCACTTCCTCCGATCTCTAAGTCAGTTTCCATATTCCACTCTCACTGCACATTTTCCAGGCATGCCTGTAACTGTCTCCTGTTCTATTCTCTCTCTTTGTGGGCTTATAATTTTCCTATTTGTTTTAAATCCCTTTACTCTCCTTTTAGTGGAGCTTCAGAGGAGAGAAGGAATCAAGAGACAAGCTCAATCTGTGTATTTGGTCAGAAGTTCCCTGTAACCTGTTTTAAAAAATAATAGCCCTGTAAGGTATGGAATAGTAGGCTTGTTTTACAGATAAAGGTACTGAGTCTCTGAGAGATTCAGCAAATTGCTAAGAGCTCACAGCTAAGCACCAGAGTTGTGATTCAGAACTATATTTAACTGAGTCCAAAGCCCATGCCAGTGCAGAATCCTATCTGCAGTAGTCACCTGGGCAGAGACCAGATGACCATGGTCAAGGATGGTCCTAAGAAGACACCATTCAGGTAATGCAAGGTCTAGACAACCCGAGGGTATATTCCAACTCTGGCCATAATATTTGCCTTTGCTTTTTTGATAATCAAAGCAAGTGGGTCACAGGGATCTTTTTAAGGAAAGACAAGTGATTTATATCATTTTAGCTGAAGCACCAAATAGTGCTCAATTAAAACCCTAAGGAAGGGGGAAAAAGCAGAAAAGTCCACTGAGTAATCCACAGTACTTAATTATACATTTAGCTACAGATACAATCAGCTCATTGTCACACACAGAGAGGAAGATATATGTTTAGGTGACTCCTCTGCGACACCTCCACTTAAACGCCCTATGTCATACAGCCTCCTGACATAGAGCATTTGACCAAACCCACTCAAGGAATGACTTATATACCATTTGTTTATTTTTTAAAATTCACACTTGACATATATATTTGGATCATCTTGTCTGTATTAAAACAATGCAATGCAAAATGTAAGAAGTGCTACTTGAAGTCTTCCCCCAAAAATGTTGGTGACAGAAATGATGGTCACAGGGATCCCAACAATGAAAGCCTAACTATCTCATCCTTCAGAGGCAGCACACACACTCATACATAGTATAAGCTTTTACATGATTTCACTCAGATATTATCAAGAACAAGCTAATCAATCAATGATCATAGCAAAATGAGCAGAACAGAAAGATGAAGATTAAGAAAAACCAAGGATGTATGATCTGAATGCTACAATACACTTGGAAGTGAAAGCTATCCTGAATAAATGAAAGGGAAACAATTCAAGACCATGTAGGTTTGTTCTATATTTTGAGACAACACAAATTATGGAAGTCCTTAAAAGTCAAAGAAAAAATTTTCATTTTATTATTTTTATTGTACCTTAGGTGTTTAATGTAGAAATAACTAAGAAAACATAAACTGAGAAAATAAAATGAAAATTACCCTCAAATCTCATCACACAGTTAATTTGCTGACACATAGGTTTCTCTTTATAACATCATAATTTACATGGTGAAATGCATTCTTCATCTAACATAAGATTCTGAATGCTTTTCAGTGTCAATACATATGTGGCAGAATCTTCAAGGTTGGAAAAGGACAAAATGTGGGGCAGAGAGTGGTCAGATCTCACAGCAGGTGGGCTTATGCTGGGCCCTGAAGGACATGCAGGATTTAGACAATCAGGGGGTGGGACTTCCCAGGCACAACAACATGGAAAACTGCAGGGAAGGGGAAAGGAGCAAGACTCCTGGTCCAGGGAGGAGACCACCCAGCACGGAGACAGCTGACTTCCTGCGGAGAAGGGTGAGGACCACTGGGAGAAGCAGGGACCCAGGCGCAGGGAGGGCTTGGACAACTCTTCTTAGGCGGTCTCTAGGAATGGGTTTGAATGGCAGCCCAGAAAGAAATTTGTGAATGTGATACGCAGGAGTGAGAGAAGGGAATTCTCCAGTGATGCTCTGAATTCGTTAAGATCTTCACTGTTAAGTAACAGAAAAAAGCCAACTTTACTCCACAAAATGAAGGGCAGCTTCATTCCATGGATTTAAGGGCCCCCAGAACTAAAGAGAACTTCCCTTGTGGATCAGACGGTAAAGAATCTGCCTGTGATGCAGGAGACCTGGGTTCCATCCCTGGGTCAGGAAGATCCCCTGGAGAAGGGAATGGCAACCCA
The DNA here is from genome assembly GCF_049115385.1 of Moschus berezovskii. NCBI lineage: Eukaryota > Metazoa > Chordata > Mammalia > Artiodactyla > Moschidae > Moschus > Moschus berezovskii. Next base: position 14,588,573 of record NC_142467.1, read on the forward strand.
CTTCAGTATTCTTGCCTGGAGAATCCCAAGGACAGAGGAGCCTGGTGAGCTAGAGTCCACAGGATCGATTGAGGACTTAAGGCCCTCCAGAACTAAAGACTCTGGAGGAGGAAATGGCAACCGACTCCAGTATACTTGCCTGAAAAATCCCATGGATAGAGAAGCCTGGCAGGCGACAGTCAGGCAAAGAGTCGGACGACTGAGTGACCACGCACTCACGCACGCAGAACTAAAGCAACAAGGCCTCCTTTGGGACTGGAGCTCACAGCTTGGAGGCTGCAAGGACACTCGCCTCTGTTGCCAGTTCTGCCCTCGGCTCCCCTGATGGACCGGCCACGCACTTTCATGGCAGGCCGGCCTGCAGGACTCTCGGTTCCCCAATAACCCTCAGGTACAACATCCTTCATGTCATACTTTTTGCTACTTAGTTTTTCTCTGTCTCCTTCATTTCTTCATCCTGTCCCTACCTCCCGATGAGGGAAGCAAACCCATTTAGGTCAGTGTAATCAGGTCCACCCCTGGTCCCATCAGCTGTGGGCTGGAAGGAATGGTGTAGAGTGATGGAATCTTAATGGGCTCTGGGACTCCACCCCAGAGAAGGAGGAACTGGATTGGGCTGGAAGGATGGCACACAGGGTTCCTGGTGCATGCTGTCAACTCTCTGCTCCAGAAAGTGGGGGATCTCTCATATATTGGGTTAAAAAAATCAAGGTTATGCGAATGCCCAAAATAACTTTGAGTATTATAACCGAAGACATACATTCTCTCAGCAAAAGAAAACCTGGACCAATGATGAGCTTACAAGCCAATGAAAAACCTCTTAGAACGGACTCATTGTCCACATGTGACAATCGGTTCAGTTCAACTGCTCGGTTGTGTCCAACTCTTTGCAACCCCATGGACTGCAGCACGCCAGGCCTCCCTGTCCATCACCAACTCCCGGAGTTTACTCAAATTCATGTCCATTGATGCCATCCAGCCATCTCATCCTCTGTTGTCCCCTTCTCCTCCCACCTTCAATCTTTCCCAGCATCAGGGTCTTTTCAAATGAGTCAGCTCTTCACATCAGGTGGCCAAAGTTTTGGAGTTCCGGCTTCAGCATCAGTCCTTCCAATGAACATTAAGGACTGAGTTCCTTTAGGATGGACAGGTTGGATCTCCTTGCTGTCTTTGAAACAACAGAAATGTCAAAGGGCCAGGGGCGTGATAAAAATCCTCATTAACTATGTTACGTAAAGTGTCTGCAACAAGCAAGGGCAAGACTATTATAAACTCTAGAGAGAGGTGACATTAAGCACACAAGGCTCCACAAAAGCTTGCCCTGCACGACAGCTTTAATTTCTTGACTAAATCTAACCAAAGAATCTGCATTGTTGTGTGGTTTGGGTGTGGTGGTGGAAGCCTGGGTGAGTCACGCTGATGACCAATTGTGGTTTCTTTTTCTCTGTAGTGAAGAAATATGATTTGCTCAGTGTATCAGCCAGTCTAAAGACCTGGATGTGCTTCAAGAAACAGTGCTTAATGGGGGAAAGACATGCTGAGAGAGGAAATGAGGGTCAGGCCTAAGGAAAATTTAGATGATTATTCTTTGGAGTGGGAGGGGTAGAATAAGAAACATAGAAAGGATAAGAAAATCATTTGAAGACTTCTATATCTCAAGAATATAATAACTCTTTTAAATAAAAGTTGATTCCTGTGAACTACTTTGCCTTGGTAAATTCCAGACAGAAACAACACATTAAAGAATCAATTCGGATTTGTTAAGAATCTGAAGCAAGTTGTTATTTGCTGCTGAGAGAACTGGACCACTAAAATTTCTATCTAGAAAGTTAACTCAATAAAAAATGGTGTTTGTGAGTGGAAGAATGGAAGTTAGAGGGAAGGAGCCAGGTTTCAAGACTAGAACTCAGTTTCCAGAGAGCCACTTCCCAGCCAGAACAGTTAATTGCATGACTGTTTCCTGTGTTGCCTCTAGGCCTCAGGAATCATAATGAATGTGTCCCGAATCCAGGACGGGAACTATAGGTCTCAGTGTTTGGTGTATTCTTTACCATGAACACATCGGCCCAAACTTGTTTCCTGGTTGCCTAGCAAATGCTAGCGCTGTTTCAGATAACCAGCCATTCTATCAGCGCAAGCACAAATGAAACAAGTATTTCCATCAAGTTTATGTTTCATGGGGAAATGGAAAAAAGTACCATTATTGGGGATGAGGACCACATCAGGGTGAGTTCTGCCTGCTAGCTCAGTCAGATTCGCAGGTCTAGCACTTTTCTAGAGTACTGTTGGCCTATGGATCCTTCTGTGGTCCAGGGAATGTCTGGAATGCTGGCTGAATGGGGACAGATCTAAAACATTCCACAGCTAGGCAAGAGGTTGCTTCTGACTTGGGATCCAGCCAAAATTGGTTTGTCCCTGTCAATAGGATACGCTTTGGCTTAAAATTTTTCAGTTAATAATGATGACAGACGCTTTGTAATAATTCAACTGGCATTTATGGCACGATTTTAAGACAGAAGGCACTAAGCTAAGTGCTTTTATGCACCACCTCATTCCGTTGTCAGAATAATCCTAGGAAACAGGCATTCAGTTTTCTCCTCCAGAGGTAACAGATAAGGAAACTGAGGTTCAGAGTGATTATGTAACTTGCTCAAGGTTATACAGTCGGTAAATGGCAGAGCTGGGGTTTGAACACAGCTGTGTGGTGCTAAAGCACTTACGTTTCATCCATTGCGCTGTCTTGCCAAACTGTGACGGCCTTAGGCAAATGGAACTGATGTTCACTTTGGTGTTTACTTTGTTCTGCTCTTTACTTCTCTATAGGAATTCTGATTCAAATATATATATTTGTATGAAAATCTATCCCTAATTATCTAAAAAACATTTTCATATTAAATAATTTCAGAAGCATGGAAAGGCTGCAATACAGCCAGCATCCAGTTTCCCTATTGTTAGCACTGCATGGTACACGGCATACCCCACAAACACGTTACAATGAACTAAACTCCATTCAGTTCAGTTCAGTTCAGTCGCTCAGTCGTGTCCGACTCTCCGCGACCCCATGAATCACAGCACGCCAGGCCTCCCTGTCCATCACCAACTCCCGGAGTACACTCAAACTCATGTCCAGAGAGTCGGTGATGCCATCCAGCCATCTCATTCTCTGTCGTCCCCTTCTCCTCCCGCCCCCAACCTTTCCCAGCATCAGAGTCTTTTCCAGTGAGTCAACTCGTCGCATGAGGTGGCCAAAGTATTGCAGTTTCAGCTTTAGCATCAGTCCCTCCAATGAACACCCAGGATTGATCTCCTTTAGAATGGACTGGTTGGATCTCCTTGCAGTATAAGGGACTCTCAAGAGTCTTCTCCAACAGCACAGTTCAAAAGCATTGATTCTTCGGCGATCAGCTTTCTTCACAGTCCAACTCTCACATCCATACATGACCACGGGAAAAACCATTGCCTTGACTAGACGGACCTTGGTTGGCAAAGTAATGTCTCTGCTTTTTAATATACTATCAAGGTTGGTCATAACTTTCCTTCCAAGGAGCAAGCGTCTTTTAATTTCATGGCTGCAATAAGCATCTGCAGTGATTTTGGAGGCCCAAAAAATAAAGTCTGACACTGTTTCCACTGTTTTTCCATCTATTTCCTATGAAGTGATGGGACCAGATGCCATGATCTTCGTTTTCTGAATGTTGAGCTTCAAGCCAACCTTTTCACTCTCCTCTTTCACTTTCATCAAGAGGCTTCTTAGTTCCTCTTCACTTTCTGCCATAAGTGTCATCTGCATATCTGAGGTTATTGATATTTCTCCCAGCAATCTTGATTCCAGCTTGTGCTTCTTCCAGCCCAGCGTTCCTCATGATGTACTCTGCATATAAGTTAAATAAGCAAGGTGACAATATACAGCCTTGACGTACACCTTTTCCTATTTGGAACCAGTCTGTTGTTCCATGTCCAGTTCTGACTGTTGCTTCCTGACCTGCATACAGGTTTCTCAAGAGGCAGGTCAGGTGGTCTGGGATTCCCATCTCTTTCAGAATGTTCCACAGTTTATTGTGATCGACACAGTCAAAGGCTTTGGCATAGTCAATGAAGCAGAAATAGATGTTTTTCTGAAACTCTCTTGCTTTCTCCATGATCCAGCGGATGTTGGCAATTTGATCTCTGGTGCCTCTGCCTTTTCTAAAACCTGCTTGAACATCTGGGAGTTCACGGTTTACATACTGCTGAAGCCTGGCTTGGAGAATTTTGAGCATGATTTTACTAGCGTGTGAGATGAGTGCAATTGTGCGGTAGTTTGAGCATTCTTTGGCATTGCCTTTCTTTGGGATTGGAATGAAGACTGACCTCTTCCAGTCCTGTGGCCACTGCTGAGTTTTCCAAATCTGCTGGCATATTGAGTGCAGCACTTTCACAGCATCATCTTTCAAGACTTGAAGTAGCTCAACTGGAATTCCATCACCTCCACTAGCTTTGTTAGTAGTGATGTTTTCTAAGGCCCACTTGACTTCACATTCCAAGATGTCTGGCTCTAGGTCAGTGATCACGTTATCGGGACTATCTTGGTCGTGAAGATCTTTTTTGTACAGTTCTTCTGTGTATTCCTGCCACCTCTTCTTAATATCTTCTGCTTCTGTTAGGTCCATCCCATTTCTGTCCTTTATCGAGCCCATCTTTGCATGAAATGTTCCTTTGGAATCTCTAATTTTCTTGAAGAGGTCTCTTGTTTTTCCTATTCTGTTGTTTTCCTCTATTTCTTTGCATTGATCACTGAGGAAGGCTTTCTTATCTCTCCTTGCTATTCTTTGGAACTCTGCATTCAGATGCTTATATCTTTTCTTTTTTCCTTTGCTTTTTGCCTCTCTTCTTTTCACAGCTATTTGTAAGGCCTCCTCAGACAGCCATTTTGCTCTTTTGCATTTCTTTTCCATGGGGATGGTCTTGGTCCCTGTCTCCTGTACAATGTCACGAACCTCCGTCCAGAGTTCATCAGGCACTCTATCAATCAGATCTAGTCCCTTAAATCTATTTCTCACTTCCACTGTATAATCATAAGGGATTTGATTGAGGTCATATCTGAATGGTCTAGTGGTTTTCCCTACTTTCTTCAATTTAAGTCTGAATTTCACAATAAGGAGTTCATGATCTGAGCCACAGTCAGCTCCTGGTCTTGTTTTCGCTAACTGTATACAGCTTCTCCATCTTTGGTTGCAAAGAATATAATCAATCTGATTTCGGTGTTGACCATCTGGTGATGTCCATGTGTAGAGTCTTCTCTTGTGTTGTTGGAAGAGGGTGTTTGCTATGACCAGTGCGTTCTCTTGACAAAACTCTATTAGCCTTTGCCCTGCTTCATTCCGTGCTCCAAGGCCAAATTTGCCTGTTACTCCAGGTGTTTCTTGACTTCCTACTTTTGCATTCCAGTCCCCTATAATGAAAAGGACATCTTTTTTGGGTGTTAGTTCTAAAAGGTCTTGTAGGTCTTCATAGAACCGATTAACTTCGGCTTCTTCAGCATTACTGGTTGGGGCATAGGCCTGGATTACTGTAATATTGAATGGATTGCCTTGGAAATGAACAGAAATCATTCTGTCATTTTTAAGATTGCATCCAAGTACTGCCTTTCGGACTCTTTGTTGACCATGATGGCTACTCCATTTCTTCTAAGGGATTCCTGCCCACAGTAGTAGATATAATGGTCATCTGAGTTAAATTCACCCATTCCAGTCCATTTTAGTTCACTGATTCCTAGAATGTCGACGTTCACTCTTGCCATCTCCTGTTTGACCACTTCCAATTTGCCTTGATTCATGGACCTAACTTTCCAGGTTCCTATGCAATATTGCTCTTTACAGCACCGGACCTTGCTTCTATCACTGGTCACATCCACAACTGGGTATTGATCTTTCTGTATTAGCTCCCTCCATATACACATATCTCTGTGTTCATGTAAGTTATCAAAGGAGTGATGTAGTCAACAGTGGTTCTGCAGAAGATTTAGAAATGATGCCGTAACATATTCATAAACTGAACCTTAATAAAAGCCAGTTCAGTTCAGTCACTCAGTCATGTCTGACTCTTTGCGACCCCATGAATCACAGCACGCCAGGCCTCCCTGTCCATCAACAACTCCCGGAGTTCACTCAAACTCATGTCCATCGAGTCGGTGATGCCATCCTGCCATCTCATTCTCTGTCGTCCCCTTCTCCTCCTGCCCCCAATCCCTCCCAGCATCAGAGTTTTCCAGTGAGTCAACTCTTCACATGAGGTGGCCAAGGGTATAGAAAATAATTCCAGTACATGTAAGTGGATCTAAAACACTTTGATGCTTTTGAACTGTGGTGTTGGAGAAGACTTCAGAGTCCTTTGGACTGCAAGGAGATCCGGTCAGTTCATCCTAAAGGAAGTCAGTCCTGAATATTTATTGGAAAGACTGATGCTGAAGCTGAAACTCTTAATACTTTGGCCACCTGATGTGAAGAACTGACTCATTTGAGAAGACCCTGATGCTGGGAAAGACTGAAGGCAGAAGGAGAAGGGGACGATAGAGGATGAGATGGTTGGATGGCACCACTGACTCAATGGACATGAGTTTGAGCAAGCTCCAGGAGATGGTGAAAGACAGGGAGGCCTGGCGTGCAGCGTCTATGGGGTTGCAAAGAATTGGACACAACTGAGCAACTGAATGGAGAAGGCAATGGCACCCCACTCCAGTACTCTTGCCTGGAAAATCCCACGGGCGTAGGGGCCTGGTGGGCTGCAGTCCATGGGGTCGCGAAGAGTCAGACACGACTGAGCCACTTCACTTTCACATTTCACTTTCATGCATTGGAGAAGGAAATGGCAACCCACTCCAGTGTTCTTGCCTGAAGAATCCCAGGGATGGGGGAGCCTGGTGGGCTGCCATCTATGGGGTCGCACAGAGTCAGACACGACTCGCGCGACTTGGCAGCAGCGGCAGCAGAGCAACTGAATAACAACAAAAATACTTCTAACAACATTTCTGTCTGGTGATCTAACTTCCTGTAAAGGAGAACTTATGTTCTTTAAGTTGTCCAGATATGAAACTGCCATCATCTCTATTAATAGGACCTGGATAGCAATTATATCAAGGCTGATCTCTGTAGAGAATGCTATAAGGGCAACTATCCTGCTTTGTTGGTTAAAAAGAAATCCCTAGCTATAAATACCCGAACATCAGGCAGCAGGTGTAGCATTCCTCTGTAAACATTTTGGCTCCCAATGTACATGCCTGCCCACAACTGAGGACAATCCACCAGCTCAAAGAAACAGACTGCAGAGGAAACCCAAAGAAAAGCCAACTTATATTTTTCTCAAATACAGTTTCATATGTCCTTAAAAGCATGGATGAGTGTTTGGCTGAGACTTGGCTTTTCTGTTCCACAGAGCAAAGAGCTAACTGTGGCTGCCATAACTCTAGGCACAGATTGCAGTGCTCAGCCCCCTTGATCACAAGTGTGGGTCCCTGTAGCTCAATCTGTATGAGTTTCCTGGGGACTCTCTCTCCTTTCATACCCCCTCACTGGCTCAGAGCGATTTCATCTTTCCCAGATGCATAGGGTGAACAGGCCTACCCGTAAGAGTTATCGAATGTTGGTGGGCGCTTATCGAGGCTGAACAGGGGCAGGACCAAGAGGCAACACGTGGGCTGAAAAGCAAAAGGTAGAAAAAGCTCTCAAGAAGAAGACAGAGTCACGTGCCAGGCCCAGCGTGTCTGAAGAAGGGGAGACGTCCTCCGCGGCAGGCGGGGCCTTCTGCTCGTAATCTCCCTGGGGGCTGTAGGAGAGAGGAGAGGACACTGAGCGGGACAGAGAAGTGCGTGGTGGTGAGAGGTTCCTCTGCAACATATGTGCGCTTTGTGCAGAAGGGACTCTTGGAACTAGATGGGGCAGATATAAAATACTGAGACCCATGAGTCTCGTGGAAGTTGAAAGTTGCCTTGGTGTTGACAACGGCCATGAATGGGTTCACTGCTGGGAGATGGACAAGTTGGGCTGTTTGTAATGTTCTTTCTGGCTACACCCAAACAGAGGGTTTGAGCCTACTGATCTGAAAATAAAGGAGCTGCCGTGTGTACCTCCCACCTGACACTGTCTGGCACAAAATACCCAAAGTTGGTCTTTGGGGTGGTCTTAGGGAACCTCTGAAGGATGTAAACGGCTTTTTCTTTTCCAAGGAAGAGAAGCAATTGAGGTGCAGGGCCTGGTTACTTACTGCTCTGCATCTCATAAAACACCAGTGAGGGACCCGAACTCTCCACGGCCAAGCCCTGCACTCTGCCCAACACTTCCATCAGGGAAGGCGGTGGTCCATTCAGGCCACCCGGGGCTGTTTCAGGTCTGCATCAAGGCTTTATAAAACAGTGGTGACCCAGAGGGCCAGTCATCTTTCTGTAAGGCCCATTCACATGTTTCTTCACACTAGGAACCCTGTACATAAGTTTAACCTTTAAGTTTTTAAATTTACTTATACAGACAGAATACTACATTATCATATTTTGCTTAAATAGTAAAGCTTATTTATCTTGTAAATTTCTTTATCAAAAAAAACATCAACTAGTTATTAATAAAACATAAAAATTTATATTCAGATGAGAAAAATAAGCTCTTTGATTGTGTATATTTTGGGGTTATTCTTTTGGGGAGATATCGTTGCTGTAACTCTCAAGGTTCATAAAGCTGGGCCAGTCTTTATGTGATTAATGTTACTTTATGGTCTTGAAATTCCTTTGGTTACTGATCCTACAACAACTCACCAGGGGAAGTTACTTGAAAGATGCGTCCTAAGAAGCTGAATTTATTTACTCCTGGATTGGGATTATTTAAAATGGAAAAATGGAGGGCTGGAAAGCCACATTCCAGAAATTGGGGGTTATGTGAGATCTTCTCTGCGTAGCTGTGTGAATGTTCTGCCTGAGTAGACTTGGGCAAGCTACCTGGCGTCTGGGGGCCTTCCTTTCTTATTTGTGAAATGGAACTTATCTAATGTGGTTGCTACGAAAATTAACTGAGAAAAGTAATGTAAAGTGTTTAGGATCACACTCAGCACGTAGTAAACATGTAGAACAATTACACTATCATTAGTACAACTGATGTTGGGACGAGCCAAGACATAATCGGCCAACTACTAAGTTTCTCTTAAAGATTATGCTTTGTTCACTTCTGTAAAACTGCTATCTGAATAGGAAAGATGCTCAGAGAGAAAAGATATTTATTTACATCATTAAACTGTGCTATTACCCTGCTTTTACATAATTTTTTATATTGAGTCTCATTAATTGAAATTTTATTAAAAACAATATGAGCACCTCTTAACATATGAAAAGATGCTCATATTCACGCATGATAAACTGGAAAAGACTCTGATGCTGGGAAAGGTTGGGGGCGGGAGGCGAAGGGGACGACGGAGAATGAGATGGCTGGATGGCATCACCGACTCTGTGGACATGAGTTTGAGTGTACTCCGGGAGTTGGTGATGGACAGGGAGGTCTGGCGTGCTGTGATTCATGGGGTCGCAGACAGTTGGACACAACTGAGTGACTGAACTGAACTGAACTGAACTGAAACAAAATGAATATTAAAATTGCACCTCATTATCATTTTTGCTACCTTTCGGAACTGGCAAAGGTAGAAAATTTCAAGAATGATGCATTGGTAAGAACACAGAGAAACAGGGTATCAAATAATTATCAATATCTATCAAAATTACAAGTGCATCTAAATTTTGACTCACATAACTTCTAGAATTATATATTGTAGACATATTTGCACATATGCAAAATGATCTCTGAGGTTTTAATAGAAGTATTTCATTTAATGAGAATATTTTGGAGGCAACCTAAATTTCTATCGATAGGGCATTCATTGAATAAATTATGGAGCATGCAACTATAAAAAACAATGGGGAAGTTCTTCTTATACTACTAAGGAATGTTCTCTAAAGTATAAAATGCAAAGTTCAGAGCAATATGAAAAAAGAGGCAGCTCTTTGGCTAAAAGGGGAGGAAAAAAAAAGTATTAGTATTATACTAATACCTGTTCATTGGAAGGACTGACGCTAAAGCTGAAACTCCAATACTTTGGCCACCTCATGTGACGAGTTGACTCACTGGAAAAGAGTCTGATGCTAGGAGGGATTGGGGGTGGGAGGAGACAAGGACGACAGAGAATGAGATGGCTGGATGGCATCACCGACTCGATGGACATGGGTTTGAGTGAACTCCGGGAGTTGGTGATGGACAGGGAGGCCTGGCGTGCTGTGATTCATGGGGTTGCAAAGAGTCGGACATGACTGAGCGACTGAACTGAACTGAACTGAATAATAAGAAAAAGTATTAGTACTATATGAAAGTATTAATATCTATGGGCTTCCCAGGTGGCTCAGTGGGAAAGAATTCACCTGCCTAGCAGGAGACACAGGTCTGATCTCTGGGTCAGGAGGATTCCCTGAAGAAGAAAATGGCAACCCACTCCAGCATTCTTGCCTGGGAAATCCCATGGACAGGGGAGCCTGGTGGGCTACACTCCATGGGGTTACCAAGAGTTGGACATGACAAAATCTATGGAAGACACAAAGAAAACCACTCATATTAATTGTCTATTAAAGGAGGAACAGGAAGAGGGTTCCCAGGTGGCAGAGTGGTAAAGAATTCGCCTGCCAACGCAGGAGAAGCAAAAGTATACCTCACTGGTCAAGAGATGATCCTTACTTTTCCCAGTTTTGGTGGCAGTTTTAACATAGGCTTTGATGAAATAATGAAAAAATCTCAATTTCGTGCAAGTTTAAGATTTTAGGTAAGAAATAACATTGTTAGTACTACTATTATAATCCTTTTGCAGATAAGGAAACTTGAGTCATAGAGAGGTCAAGTCGGGCATGTAAGTGTTTTTGACTTTCCAAATCCTGCTCCTGACATGTGGTTATGTACCTGTACCAAGCCGAGTTTGACATCGCCAAGATTAAACATTGACCAGGACTAGTTATTGAACAGGGTCTTAGGAAGCAGTAGGAAGGATGAGCTAGAAGGATTCAACTAGAGTTGAAATATGTTTTGGGAGTCTGGTTATTTTGTTTTCAAGAGAGGGCTTGTATTTATAAATACCTTCTGGTATAATTGCTGGGAGAAATATCAATAACCTCAGATATGCAGATGACACCACCCTTATGGCAGAAAGTGAAGAGGAACTCAAAAGCCTCTTGATGAAAGTGAAAGAGGAGAGTGAAAAGGTTGGCTTGAAGCTCAACATTCAGAAAAGAAAGATCATGGCTGATTGCAGCCATGAAGTTAAAAGACGCTTAGTCCTTGGAAGGAAAGTTATGACCAACCTAGATAGTATATTAAAAGCAGAGACATTACTTTGCCAACCATGGTCCATCTAGTCAAGACTATGGTTTTTCCAGTGGTCATATATGGATGTGAGAGTTGGACTGTGAAGAAAGCTGATCGCTGAAGAATTGATGCTTTTGAACTGTGGTGCTGGAGAAGACTCTTGAGAGTCCCTTGGACTGCAAGGAGATCCAACCAGTCCATTCTAAAGGAGATCAGTCCTGGGTGTTCATTGGAAGGACTGATGCTAAAGCTGAAACTCCAATTCTTTGGCCACCTCATGTGACGAGTTGACTCACTGGAACAGACTCTGATGCTGGGGAAGGTTGGGGGTGGGAGGAGAAGGGGATGACAGAGAATGAGATGGCTGGATGGCATCACCGACTCTGTGGACATGAGTTTGAGTGAACTCCGGGAGTTGGTGATGGACAGGGAGGCCTGGCGTTCTGTGATTCATGGGGTCGCGGAGAGTCAGACACGACTGAGCGACTGAACTGAACTGAACTGAGGAAGGATGAGTTGATGTAAAAAGTAGAGGGAAACTAAGCTATCCAAGTTTATCTCTTATGAGCCAAGGCAAAGAATCTTCAACCTGAAGCAGAAGCAATTTTTTTCACTAAGCACAAATAAAAATCATGTACTGTTTCAAAGAGGCTATTGCCATTTGAATGGCAGCTGCCCAGTCTTGGAGTAGCTAGTAGAATTGGAGACAGGCATCTCTTCCTGATACCCACTAGGACAGAAGCAAATGTGATTTTATAAATAGTCTTCTTGATCTTGTAAATAGTCCTTAGTTCCCAACCAACTCAGAGAGTGGTTGTAGCTAAGTCTTCTTTCAATGGGTGCCTGGCAATATTTGTTCCTTCTAGACACTCTCATCTCTCCCCCTCAAAAACAAAACAAACAGGTAGTTTAGGTCTGGAAACAAAGCAAATAGCAAAGTCTGTATGAATTTATTCTAGCTCCTATCATATCTCCATAACTCCCATCTCAAAAGCTCCCTTTTGTCAAGATGTTTTAAATCTCCTACCAGGTACAATGACTCTGCTATCATGCTTTTCCATGCTTCAGGCGCTTTTTCTTATAGGAAATCCACCCACCTAATGTGTCATATTCTACTTAGAGTTTAAGGTCTCCTTCTAGCCATAAAGCCTCTGAAAATAATCCTCTTGTCAGAATTTCTATGATACCTAAAGTCTGAATCATAACGTTTAGTGCCAAATTACTGTGATTCGTTGTCATTACACAATATTTATCCTTCCAAATAGACAGTGAGTTTTTTAAGTAAAGACACCTTGCCCAATGCTCTTCTGACTCCTCTAAATTGCTGAGCAGTCAGAATGCAAATGTTTTGTAGGTCTCACTCTTGAGGTTTAATGAACATAAAAGCTCAAAAAGACTAAAAAATTATAGCCTTGGTAGAATATACCAGAAATCAGTCAAAAATGTAAACTACGTTGGGTACAATATATTTTAGTTCAGAGGGAGCACTACTGATTATTTTTACTGGTAGGATTCAGAACTGAAAGGCCCTTAATGTTCAGGAAATGAGACTGCTTCCGTCCTCTCCAACCCCAGCTCTCTGGTTCCCTATTTCAAGGTGAAAGCCCATTCCACTGGACTCAGTTTATCCGAAGTTTAAGGGTGGAAAGCATGCCATATTTGGAAACAGAAGGAATGGAAGAAGAACTAATACACATATTTTGAAAATATGTGTGTAAGCATCTCTCTATAAGGGACTTGATATATTAATACATAATTTCACATAATCTTTACAACAACCCTACCTTGTAGAAATTGACTTTCATGAAACTTAGATAATGTGCATAGGTCAATGAATAAGAGAACCAAGACTTGAACCCCTTTTATTCATTCTGGTTCTACTATAAAGGTTAAATTGATTTAAAAAGTACAATAAAAAGCTAAATGGAACATGCATACTCTGCTAAAAAATCAGCGCATTCTTCCAATATCAAAACACTGCTTTGTGTCCTTACAGAAGATAAGTTCATTATGTAGTCAGACAACACAAACATAGTATACACAATATTTGGCGTGCTCAAGGAATTTATACTACCAGGCTAGCCTGAACTCAGAAACACATTAAGGGAATAAAGGAATAATTCCCTCTCCATTTTCAGACTGAAGGAATCAGGATGAGTCATGAGTTGTTCTAAACGGTTGGAAAATTAGAGATGAGATATACACTGGCTGTGATTTAACAGAGAGGACAGCGAAGACTCGAGATGCTGTCTCCCGGAACGATCAGTGGAGACTGTGTTTCTGAGCGAAGGGGAGCCGTTTGCTAAAATTGCCGAGACCATCAAACTTTCATCCCTGGCTTCATCCCCAAACTGGGCGATTTCTGTCCATCTTCTTGGCCTCTCATAATCAAAACGTTATAACCACTGATTTCCTCTTCAAATTTAACCAGCTGCTAAATCTCAAAAACTCTGAATTCCCAACACTTCTCACATTCTTTCCTATTTCTACACATATTAACACACATCAGACTCACCTCCCTATAACCATATGTAAGCAAGTTCCTGGAGGAAGTCTCCAGGTTGACATCCCGCGATATAAACAACCTATCAATCATCTTCAAACACTGGCAGAATCGTCCTCACCCTGCTGCTGCCCTTTGTGTGGGTAGTGGGAGACCAGCTCCAGCCTCTGTCACCTGCATCTCCAGACTCAGTCCCCCATCTTCCCTCTCCCCAGCGCGCCTAACTGATCTGCCAAGTCTCATTTAGAAGCCTCAGTGGTGGCAATTATTTCCTCTTTTTATATTTTCTATAAACATTTACTGGGTTGCTATTGTATAATTGCCCCTAAGTAAGTATTCAGGGGTTCTCAAGGAAAGAAAACTGAAGTGGTTTGCCATTCCCTTCTCCACATCCTGAAGGAAGTCAGTCCTGAATATTCATTGGAAGGACTGATGCTGAAGCTGAAACTCCCAATACTTTGGCCACCTGATGTGAAGACCTGACTCATTGGAAAAGACCCTGATGCTGGGAAAGATTGAAGGTGGGAGGAGAAGGGGACGACAGAGGATGAGATGGTTGGATAGCATGAGTTTGAGCAAGCTCCAGGAGTTGGTGATGGACAGGGAGGCCTGGCGTGCTGAGGTCCATGGGGTCGCAAAGAATCGGATATGACTGAGCAACTGAACTGAACTGAAAGTATTCAGAACAAAAAAGGGGAATAGAACATGGTCTCTTCCTACAAGTAAGGGCAATTGACATTTCACAGATGTGGGCCATTTTGTATATTCAGTTCAGCTCAGTTCAGTCGCTCAGTTGTGTCCGTCTCTTTGCGACCCCATGAATCACAGCACGCCAGGCCTCCCTGTCCATCACTAACTCCCGGAGTTCACCCAAACTCACGTGCATTGAGTCGGTGATGCCATCCAGCCATCTGATCCTCTGTCGTCCCCTCTCCTTCTGCCCCCAATCCCTTCCGGCATCAGGTTCCAATGAGTGAACTCTTCGCATGAGGTGGCCAAAGTATTAGAGTTTCAGCCTCAGCATCAGTCCTTCCAATGAACACCCAGGACTGATCTCCTTTAGGATGGACTGGTTGGATGTCCTTGCAGTCCAAGGGACTCTTAAGAGTCTTCTCCAGCACCACAATTCAAAAGCATAAATTCTTCAGTGCTCAGCTTTCTTCACAGTCCAACTCTCACATCCATACATGACCACTGGAAAAACCATAGCCTTGACTAGATGGACCTTTATTGTATTTTGTATATTACAGTGGGTATTATAATATGGATATATGGGGGGTAGACAGGGAGCATTGAGTGGAGAGTTATTTGCCCTCACTTGGGGGAGTTAAGGTCAGGGAAAGTTTTACATAAGAGAAGATGCTTAATCTGAAAACCAAGAAACAATTCCATTTACAATAGCATCAAAAGAAAAAAAAAACATTTAAATGAACTACTGTATATATGCCAAAAACTACAAAACATTGTCTAAAAAAACTAAAGAGGAACTGAATAAATGGATCATTAGGACTTACTATTGTTATTAGGGTAATACCATGAAAATTAATCTACAGATTAAACCTAAACCCTATTAAATTTTCAACTGCAAGGGATGCAGAATAGCCAAAACGATCTTGACAAAGAAGAGCAAAGTTGGAGGACATCCCCTTCCTGATTTCAAAACTAACTACAAGTCTAAGTGATGAAGAGAATGTGGTACTGGCAAAGAGATGGCATATAGACCACTGAAAATCCAGGAATAAGCTCAGACATTTATGGTGAGCTGATTTTTATGAGTATCAAGAACATTAAATGGGGGAAAGACAGTCTTTTTTTACGAATGGTACGGAATAATGTAGTGTAGTAGTGTTAGCCGCTCAGTCATGCCCGACTCCTTGCGACCCCGTGGACTGTAGCCCACCCGGGTCCTCTGTCCATGGGGATTCTCCAGGCAAGAGCACTGCAGTGGGGTGCCATTCCCTTCTCGAATGGAGTAACCGAATGTAAAAGGATGAACCATGTGTTTCTTCCTCACACTATTCACAAAAGCTAACTTTATCCTGCACAACAGTTATGTTGAGTTGCTCATTCGTTGGGTTCTCGTCTCTAATCTGATAGCAAGCTCTGAAGTCAGGGAACATAACTGTTTGGGTCCCAGGTGCCCAGGACCGGGCTCCATACAGATTAGTTGAATGGGTGCCTAACTGCGAAGGCAGACAGCTGTGACCAGGAGACCTAGGCTCCTCCAGGTTGAGGTGCCTAGCAGCCTTGCCTTCTTCTGAGACTGATCATGTCGAGCCTCCTCCACAGCATCCTGGGCTTTGCTGGTCTAGGGCATGGCTGTCGCTTAACACTGTGTTTGCAAAATTTATAGCACTTGAATGCAAAGAAGTTCACCTCTGCCAAAGTCAACACCAAATAAGGGCTGTGACACATGGTCCAGCCTGGGTAAGTCAGGATTGGACGGAAAGGGGTAGGGAGGTCCTTTCTCTAAGGCAGCAGAACAGTGGATTGAAAGACAGGAAATGAGCAAGCCCAAGCTGCTTGAGCTTTCTGCCTTTCATGTTACCATCCTCGAGAGAGAGAGAGAGAAAGGAAGGGAAGAAATGAAGTTCATTGAAGTCCCAGTGCCAGGCTCTCAGAGGCGAACTTCTCATATTAGATGTCATTTAATTAGGAGGAATTCTTTCACGGACAGGTCACTGAACATGAGGAGTCAAGGTGTTCCCTGCCTCTTATGCCTGTGAAGTCAAGGCATCATTTGTTACAGATGCTAAACTCTTCTAAGGACTTCAGCTCGAGAGGTGCAGACTCCCAATTCACTACGAACCAAGAAGGGCCAGAATACAGAAAAAAAGCAGTTGTATGATCACATGACCTGTTCCTTCAGCGACAAGATCTTTGTTAACTGGTCGTGTTCTCATCGTGCAGGGAAACAGCATCCCGTCCTTGCTTTCTAATCTGGGCTCTGAAGGTTAAACTAATTGTGAAAGCCACTTAACTTCCCAGCTTTCTGGGACTTGGGTTATCTCAGGATATTATTATCCTCACTTCACAGATAAGAAAGCTGGGGTGTGAGTGACAAATGACGTCCTGAGGCTCACAGCTGTCAAATGGCTGAGCCCAGCCTGGGCAGATCTGCCTGCTTGACTTTAAAACTGACATACCTTCAACTACATCAGGCAGTCTCCTAGGTTCTTAAAAGAAGGTTGACTGGCTGATTTCTGTTATTTCCTTCCATTGTTAATGTTCCACATATTGTCAGGGCATACTTATCGAAGAGAAATAGAAATCTTATTCAGTCCATATGCACAGTTTTTGCACTATGTGATTTATAGAAGGGTTAAAACTGATGCTCACCATTTTTGAAGGCATCTGTTCTAAGCAGTGGGCCTCCTTTGTGGTTCAGTGGTGAAGAATCCGCCTGCCAAGCAGGAGATGCTGATTCGATCCCTGGGTCGGGAAGATCCCATGGAGAAGGAAACGGCAGCCTACTCCAATATTCTTGCCTGGGAAATCCCATGGACAGAGGAGCCTGGCAGACTACGCTACAGTCCATGGGGCCACAAAAGAGTCGAACTTGACTTAGTGACTAAAAACAACAACAAATTCTGAGCAGCAAGTTACTGAGTGACACCCTTTTAAACTTCAAACATTATAGCTGTGGGAGAGTTTCTGATCTGCTCAAGTAACTTATTTATTAACTTTCTTTTCTATAGAGCAATTGCAAACAAAATTGCCGAAACTATTTAGTGCATATTATTGCAAATGGGGCCTTTATGTAGTGAAAGATAATTTCAAGTGGAGAAAAGTTTTTGTGCACTGAGATGGTCACTTTAAAAGGATTTTTTTTTTTTTTAAAGAAAAGGATGCTTTAAAAATCAACAATGTTTAAAAGGCTTTATCTTCTTTCTCAAAGTCTGTATAAGAAATGGTAACATCTATTTTCACTGAAAACAGGTATTCTCCTACAATAGAATCACCAAAAGCAATCAGTGGAGGAAAAAAATCTTTCCTCTTCACCTTGTAGGATAAGGCACTTGCCCAATGAAATGAAAAGGAAAGAATGACAAAAAAGTAAATTTCACCTTCTTTGTGACCCATGGATTGTCACCTGCCAGGCTCCTTTGTCCATGGAATTCTCCAGGCAAGAATACCAGAGTGGGTAGTCATTCCCTTCTCCCAGGGATCGTCCCAACCCAGGGATTGAACCCAGGTCTCCCACATCGCAGGCAGATTCTTTACCATCTGAGCCACCAGGGAAGCCCAAAATTTCACCTTCAGGATTTGCCTTATGACCAGGAAGCTCGGAGTGCCTGAGGAACGGGACCTGAAGAGGGTCCTAACAACTTCGGGTAGTACCTCATGGGGCCAGGGAACTAATGGTCTCCGTGAATCCTTCTCCTCCTTCCCAGCAACCCCACAATTGCAATTAATACAGCAGACAGTAAAGACATTTACATTTCTGGCCAATAAGCACAACCTTTTTCCCTTCAAACAGGAGTTTTCTCAGGAAGTATTTTCTACTTAAGAAAATATTAACACCTCATTTTTTTTTTTACACTTTTATAGTTTTCCAACCACTTTCACATGGTGGATTGCAGACTTTGTTTTCATAGACTAACTAAAATTACAAAAAAGAAAAGTATCAACAGAGTTCCCAACTTTGCATTTTGTCAAAGAATATATTTAAGAGAGAAAAAATGTTCCTCTCTACAATCGCCATCACTCATGAAAGGAGCTCCTGATCACAGCAGAGGAGCAAGGAGGTCATTCATATAAAGAGTCCTTGAAGCAGCCTAAGATGGACTGATTGGCAGATTCACGATACTCCCCTGAATATTCTCAGGCTTCTGCAGAGCAGTAAAAAATTTCGTCAAGGACTTTCACAACCAGCCTCTGAAGGAGGCGAAGGGGGTATTACTCTCCTCTTACCTGTCATGAAACATGGACCAGACGGTGAGGTAACAAGCTCTGGTGGCGCGGACAAGGCTCGTTCACAAACCACGCTTCGGGCATCAGGGCACAGACCCTGGGCTGGAATGCTGGGTTTTGCTGACGCTCACCAGCTGGGAGAGCTCGGGGACATTTTAGTAACAGCAGAAAGCCCTAGAGGAGAGACTGCAGCCAGGTTGCCCTGAGGCCCCTGAGTTTTCCTGGAGGGCCAAAGGGCAGGTTAAGTTTCATTGGTTCAGGCGCCTGTTCTTGACTCACCTGCAGATTGGAGTGACCTCCCGAAGGCCGGGTCACTCTGTGTCTCTCCTGGATTTCCCAGATTACAGCCAGGGTCCAGTTGGCTGAACCAGCAGAATGCCACTTGTGCCTGATATTCCCCCCGATTTTGCAGTCCCCAGGGAAAAAGATACACTGCTCTTCAGAGTCTGGCCCTCTTGGAAAGCCTAGGAACTCCATAGTACCCTGTAACAAATTCCCCTTCCTCCTAAAAAATATTAGGGAGAATAAAAAAAAGGAGAGGGGGTTGCTGTTTATTCTGAAACTAGACCTGCATCCCTGAATGTCAAGATAAATTTCAGTTCAGTTCAGTTCAGTCGCTCAGTCCTGTCCGACTCTTTGCGACCCCACGGACTGCAGCATGCTAGGCCTCCCTGTCCATCACCAACTCCTGGAGTTTACTCAAACTCATGTCCATTGAATCGGTGATGCCTTCCAACAACCTCATCCTCTGTTGTCCCCTTCTCCTCCCACCTTCAATTTTTCCCAGTATCAGGGTCTTTTCCAAGAAGTCAGTTCTTCGCATCAGGTGGTGAAAGTATTGGAGCTTCAGCTTCAGCATCAGTCCTTCCAGTGAATATTCAGGACTAATTTCCTTTAGGATGGACTGGTTGGATCTCCTTGCAGTCCAAGGGACTCTCAAGAATCTTCTCCAACACCACAGTTCAAAAGCATACAGTCTTCAGTACTCAGCTGTCTTTATAGTCCAACTCTCACATCCACACATGACCACTGGAAAATCCATAGCTTTGACTAGACGGACCTTTGTTGGCAAAGCAATGTAATTTGGTGGGTATAAATTTAATGGGCTGTTAGATAAACCAGCTTATCTCACTCAAGCCATATGGATGTGTGGGGGCTGTAAATACGTCGCTTGAACCTGAAGTGAACAGTACCCTGAAAACTGTTTGGGGGATCATGTGCGCACCTGGCCAGCAATGAGGAGGCCTCTTTCGTTCTTTCTTTCCTGCTATGAACCCTGCACGTGTGGCGGAAACGGGAACAGATGTTGTGTTGGAGTGGGGATAGAGGCAATCCTACTTTTCTGTTTTCTATTTTATCACTCTTCTTTCAAACTGGTTTTCCTTACTTTTATTAGCTTAGATGATTTTACTGATGAGAAACTGGAAGTACAGACAGGTGAAGAAAACTGCCCAAGATCACAGAGGCTGTGGCAAAATAAGACCAGAATT
Organism: Moschus berezovskii; assembly: GCF_049115385.1. Lineage (NCBI taxonomy): Eukaryota > Metazoa > Chordata > Mammalia > Artiodactyla > Moschidae > Moschus > Moschus berezovskii. The sequence continues at coordinate 14,608,834 of NC_142467.1, forward strand.
CTGCCTCCTAACTCTCTGTACAATTCTGTCACTAGTTTCAAGCATTTACCAGGAAAACACTATAAGGAGAGAATTCTGGACAAAATTTTGGTCTATCCTATTTCAGCAGAGATTAAAAGAGAGTTCATATTCTATTTTATAAAGTATATATGTATGTACAAGAGAGAGAAATACAGAAACTTAACTAGAAAACTGAAATACCCTCATTGTCACACTCTAAATAGTAATCCTGAAAATAATTTTGTTTGGAAATCTTTTTAAGAGACAGCTTTCATGAAAAACGAGTTAATTTTCACAGTGCTGGACAGTGCCCTTTGCCGCTGTTCATGGAATTGCTGACATAAACAGAAGTTCTGAAAGTCAAAATTGTATCTCACGTCTGCTTCAGATACTTACAACAAATAAGACAGTCTCACAGAAAACTAACTTTGCTAACTTAGAAAGACCCTGTGCCCATGGAAATTGCACACGATAAGTAGCAAAGGCATCAAGAGCTCTTCCCTGAATCCACGTGTTGCCAAGGAAATAGATAACCAAAATGATGCCCCAATTTCGTATCTCTAGAAGCAATCCTTGTACAAAGGGAATACAAACACAAAGCCACACAAAGGGATGAGAGTATTCGCTCCCTAAATGACACTGGTTCATAGTGATTAACTCCACGGCAAACTCTTTCACTTTGCCATTTTTTTTTTTTTTTGAGATCAGTTTATTTTTTTAGCCTCTGAAAATTGGAAAAGATGATATCAAAGATCGTTATTATCAGTGATCACATTCATAAACAAGAGACGGTGTGATACTAACAGGTTTCATGCTATAAATCTGTGCCTCTGGCTACTCATTCTATGCTTTGGGAATTTTCATGTCCATTAAAAATATCACTTTGGGATACAGGATACCCATTTATTTCAGGAAATTTGGACAACACCAAAGAGAAAAAAAAAACACTTGGAATCCTACTGGTCAATGGTAACTATTGTAATTCTTACACAAGTCTTTCCAGATTACATTCATAACAGACAAACTAGACCCGTGTATTGACAAGATTGGAATCTCACCAAACTATTTTCCCAGACTGTTCGAAACTTGTTCAATGATAGACACTTAGTCAGTGAGTAGAAAGACTCCACGGTCTGACTAAGAGTAGTTGCCTCTTTCCCACAGAAAGGTGTGCCGAGAAAACACACACACACAAGGTTGGTATCAGAACACTCCCCCGTGAAGCAGCAGAGGCTATTTCCTCATTTCACCTATAAATATTTGTGGCAAGCCCTGGTACAGTGCATGGATGAAAGGTCTAATAATAATCTAGAGAATGTGCAGAATGCTTGGGAGCAACTTAGATCTGGCGAACATAAGGTCGCTTAAATTTCTCTGAAAAATTAACAAAATTATTGTGTTCTGGGGAAAAAAACAAAACCCTAACATCTCTCTTCTTTCCTTCCAAAAAGTTATGTTAAAATACTATGAGAGGAGAAAGGAATCTGAACCTTCATGAGGCAAGCAAATGGAGGAGAAAGTAGCATGGATTTGCACTGAGACAGGTCCAGATTTACATAACAGCACTGCCACTCTACCCAATAAGACCTTGAGACTTTCTTTCCTATTCTGAAAAATGGGGGGGCGGGGGCTGGGAGAATTAAATGAGACTGTGATGGATGGCATCACCGACTCGATGGACATGAGTTTGAGTGAACTCCGGGAGTTGGTGATGGACAGGGAGGCCTGGCGTGCTGTGATTCATGGGGTCGCGGAGAGTCAGACACGACTGAGCGACTGAACTGAACTGAACTGATGAACATAAAGCTGTTTGCAGAATGGGTGCCTCACTTAGCTGCTATTATTACCATTACTGACTCTGGAAAGAATTAACCCAAGGGCTCCATGCTCAACCGCCTGAATTTAGCAGTGTCACTCAGCTTTAATGTTCTCTTTACTGGCTGCTGTGGAATTGCTGAAAACAGCTGCCATTACTATGTTTTAGGTTCTCTGACCTGCCGGCTAGACGAAAGCCCAGAAGAGGACAGTTAAGAGCGTCAGGTCACACAGATTACTGAGGCACACTGCATATGCTGCAATTCATGAAACACCAGAAACACAGTCTGTTTGCAGAGGAAAACCAATTTATATTTCTTGCGTAATGAGGCATTTCACAAAGAGACACAGTCGGACAGTGGCTGCTTTGAATTCAGGAAACAGCACTACACGCTCCTTCTCCATCAGGGCTAATGTACTCTGGCAGCCAGTGCTACTCCCTGCAGCATATCGTCTCCTTCTAGACGGTTCCACAAAAGATGAGTCAGCAAATGGCAACTGCTTGCGCAATGCAAATTTTGCTTTTTCTTCCTTGAGGAAAAGGCCTTGCTTTTCAGTCTAAAATGAAGATACCTCCTAGTTCAGTTTGTTCTCAATGCCTTCTTCAAATAGAGCACGTAATGATTCCTGAACTCTCTTTCCAGTCGATCAAACTCACATACCTGGTGATGCTTCCACCCTGGATCAGAGCCGTGATATCTGTGAAGCCAACTCTACTGCTGCTGCTGCTAAGTCGCTTCAGTCCTGTCCGACTCTGTGCGACCCCATAGACGGCAGCCCACCAGGCTCCCCCGTCCCTGGGATTCTCCAGGCAGGAGCACTGGAGTGGGTTGCCATTTCCTTCTCCAATGCGTGAAAGTGAAAACTGAAAGTGAAGTCGCTCAGTCGTGTCCTCTAGCACTTACTTATTACTCTTTTTAGCTCAAAGGTTGATTTAGTTATTGTCTTCACTTCTGAGATTAAACCTTAATGCTAGAGAGAACCGTGTATTCACGGAAAAGGAATCAGAAGACTTTCTTTAGCATCAGGCCCAATACAATGCGCATCGCACCCAGCTGACGTCTTCCGTAATGCTAGCTCCAGCTAGCACAGAGCAACTGAACTGAAATGATTTACTCCTTCTTGGGCAAGCTAGAAATTGTCTCATAAGATTTATTTCTCCACAGCAATCAGCCACCACTATATTACCAATTCTAAGTCATGAGCCGAAGGCCCATTGGTCATTTTATATTTCCTATGTGAGTCACGATCAATAAATGTTAGAGAAGAAATAGCCTCTGTTCTTAAGAGTTCCTGGCTGCTTTCAGAATCTAATTTCATTACAGAGACGAGGAACAATCAGAAGCTATATATAGAACCTAAGAGAACACAATAATCCTTAAACCCCCAGATAAATGAAAAGCCTATACTGTAGGTTTTTTAAGTCCTGAGACCAAACATCCTTTGGAAATCTGACCCAATGATTAGTGACTGAAGCAAACTCTTGCAATAGCTTAATTCCCTTCATTCTTTTTAATGATCATTGTAGGGTGATTAAATTTGGGCTGGTTACCAGAACAAGAAGACAGAGAGACCAGAAGCTACAGTGATTCTAGTCAACCAGCCCCCAGGGAAACCAACAAAAGCTTTCACTAAGAGTAGGTTCCCTGTTTGGTACATTTTCTAGGTCCATGCTCCCCCTTCTTCCTTAGTATGTAAGCCCTGATTTTAGGTAAGGCTGAAATCTACCCAGAAAGAAGTCTATTTCCCAATATCTTTAGCAACTGGTGGTAATCATGTAATTAATCTCCGGCCAATGAGATGTGAATGGAAGTGTTGCTTGGACTTCTGGGAAGGCTGCTCAGATGGGACTGACTCAGCAGTCTGACTCTGAGCCCTTGACCTTTCCTCTTTCTTATGCCTTAAATGGCCTGTAACAGTGGAGCTCCAGCAGCTATGGGGACTAGGAAGTGACTTTTAGGATGAAAGCCAGCTCTGAGCAGGAGGGAGAGAAAGACTGACAATGCTTTGGTCTATGACAGCTGTAGAACTGCCAACCCTACCCTTTCAGGAAGGAGCGGAAATGAACCTCCACCTTGCTTAAGTGCTGCAATCTTAACTGCTTGCTTCTAAGGGCAGCTGAACTTCACGGAACTGATATAGCCATCAGAGTCAAACTTTCCAGTGTGGGAATTTCTTTTGCGTGTGTGTGACTCTGCGACCCCCACAGACTGTAGCCTGCTGGGCTCCTCTGTCCACTGGATTCTCCAGGCAAGAATACTAGAGTGGATTGCCATTTCCCTCTCCAGGGGATCTTCCCGACCCAGGGATCGAAACTGTGTCTCCTGCACTGCAGGCGGATTCCTTACCTGTTGAGCCATCAGGGAAGTCTTGGAATTTCCTTTACAGGGAGACAAGGCCTTGTATGTTACAAGACATTTAAAATGCCAACCCTTTTAGGAGTTTCTTTTAAATCACTTAAAGTACAGGTGTCTGCTAGCAACTCCTTTCCTGAGGGCAGATTTTTGAAGGGAAAGGCAGAGAAGCTGAGGTTCCTTGAGGAAATTTCAAGAGTTCTAAGAAGGAAGAGAAAAGAGTTTAGAAAGGGAGTTAAAGGTTGAATTAGCCACTATCACATTTTAATCTTGGGCTCGTCCTCCTGATTCCAGATGGATGCTGGGCTTCGTTACCTGCCCGAGAGGCCCTGGGAGACTTGGAGGAGGGAACCATAGGTATTCTAGTAGCCCTCAGTTCAGTTCAGTTGCTCAGGCGTGTCTGACACTTTGTGACCCCATGGACTCCAGCACTCCAGGCTTCCCTGTCCATCACCAACTCCCAGAGCTTACTCAAACTCATGTCCATCGAGTCGGTGATGCCATCCAACCATCTCATCCTCTGTCATCCCCTTCTCCTCCCACCTTCAATCCTTCCCAGCATCAGAGGCTTTGGCTAAGAATACTGTTCAGTAGGTTAGGGGTATTAAATTCATTTTCTACTTTCGATACTTTCAACTTATGATGGATTTATTGGGATAAAAAGTGAAAGTCACTCAGTCGTGTCTGACTCTTTGTGACCCCATGGACTATATGGTCCATGGAATTCTCTAGGCCACAATACTGGAGTGAGGAAGAACCCCATTGTAAACTGAGAAAGACCTGTACATGCATTTGTGCGCATGTGCTCAGTCATATCTGTTTGTGATCCTGTGAACTGTAGCCTGTCAGGCTCTTCCTTCCATGGGATTCTCCAATCAAGAATAGTGGAGTGGGTTGCCATGCCCTCCTCCAAGGCATCTTCCTGACCCAGGAATCAAACCTGCGTCTCCTACATTGGTAGGTGGATTCTTTACCTCTGAGCCACCTGGGAAGCCCTGGACATGCATTATCACCAATCTAATCTTCATAAACTGAAACACAGGGTTGATAGCCTTAGTTTACAGATATGCAAACTGATGCTCAGAGAGATTAAAGATCTTGCTGAAGGTCACTATCCGGGGCTCAAGTTGGGTGACCAACTCTCTCAGTTTGCCTGAGACTGGGGTTTCCTGAGATGCAAGACTTTCAGGAGAGCATCAGGGAAACCAAGATGGTTTGTCACTCTAGTAGAGTGATGGCAAAGCTGTTATACCATCTTTAAACCCCAAGGAGCACAGAGCCCAGACAGAGCTCCTCAAGAGCTGGCTCTAGCCTCCTATGATGCTCAACCTTACCTTGGACTTGGGAATCTGCTCCCTTCTCGAGAGGTGGACACTGGAGTAGCCCTAGCAGTACTATGTGATGGAACTAAAGTCTCCCCTGGTCTGTCCCCCCAACCCAAGCTAGGACCCCCCCAACTCCACACACCCAGTAGCTAACAGCAAGGGAGAGCCCTATCCTATCCAGGGAGCAGGTCCATGCACTCTGTGGGGGCAGAGCCTGGGTCCTTGCCCTACTGTGAAGTGTCCTCCAAATCCTGCTCCCTCATTTTTCACCTGATGTTACCACTTCAAACAATTAAATTACCTTTAACATTTTCCTAAGAAAATGCTTTTTTCTAGAGCTTTTTAAAGCACTATTATTTATGCCCACCTAAATGGTATGAATTCAAGATAACCTCCAAATTCTATCCCTTCCTATTCTTATTCCTTACTAAAGGATGCCAGTGGCATTTTGTGAGTGTGCCTCAATTTAAACACACCAAATAATGGCCATCTAAGGCAGGGGTTCCCAGCTTGAGGTTTCAGGATAGAATTCAGAGGGTATATGAACCTTCCTGAAGTTGTGTGTGTGTGTGTGTCTTATAGGGTAGGAGGTCTGTAGCCTTTCACTACATTCTCAGGAGAATCTGTGGCCAAAACAGAGTTGAGAACCACCGGTGAGATAACAAGAATTAACTGAGAAGAATTTTTTATTTTTTTACAGAAGACACCTTTGTTTTCTGAAATGATTCACAGTGGCAACTAATCCCAGGGTATTAACCTATGATTCAGGCTATGGCCTTGACATATATCAAAGGAAGAAGGCGGAGAGCCATAAGGAAGGTGTGATCAAAGCCACAGCAGGGAAATGTGGCTGAAAGTTCCAGAGGCCAGGGTACCACGCCTCATGGGGACAGAGCCAGAATCCTCAGACCCAGAGGAAAGTCGTGGGGCTCAGAGCTAATTGTCCAAGATCTTCTAAGTCTTGAGGCCACTCACCTGTCTCCAGATGATTGGTTTCTTATTTCTGGCGTTCTGTGTGTGTGTGCTGCAAAATAAATGAATCCAATAAAACAACTTTTGGGGGTTGCAGCCCAGCATCCGAAAGCTCACATACTGGAGTCCTGCATTCACAAATCTATACTTTGCAGCCATAGGATTTGGAGCAGTGGCCCTGACCGCTCTGAACTTCAACTTTCTGGGCCTCACTGGCATGAAAGCTGCCCCCTGAGCCCTCCTTCCCAGCAAAGGCTTGAAGCGGTGGTCCTTAACTAAAAGGGCCAGTGAGCACCTCATCACCACAATCCCCCAGCCAACCCTCTTAGGCTCCCTGGCCTGCCTGGTTTCTGGAGCAGCGGACTAGGTATGTTCTCCTTCAGTGCTGGTCTCAGCCAAGCAGAGCCTCAAACAACCCTTTTGGGTTTGCTTCATTCTCCATGAGTGCATTTGCCCCTGGATGAAGCCATCTGAGAGATGCGGGCAGAGTCCTCGGAGAGATGTGTGCTGACTAAGCCAGTGGGGGAGATGGTTCCTACAGAACGAGGACCATGAGGAGGCGGGCCTTCCCCAGGGACTGACCAACACCTCCCCTGCTTGAGCCTTCTCAGGGTACCCTGGGGCCTCCCCAGGGCCCCGGCCCGGGCTTGTGTGTCAGTCAGGAGTCTGTCATTCTTCTGATTTCACCTTCCCAACCTCAGGATGGGAACATGAGAATTCCTTTCCAAGTCGCTCAGTTGTGTCCGACTCTTTGCAACCCCATGGACTGTAGCCTACTGGGTTCCTCCATCCATGGGATTCTCCAGGCAAGAATACTTGGGTTACCATTTCCTTCTCCAGGAATCTTCCTGATCCAGGGATCAAACCCACGTCTCAGGCATAGCAGGCAGACGCTTTACCATCTGAGCCATTAGGGAAGTCAGGTTCAGAAGAATTTTTAAAAAAAAAAGAAGAAAAGAAGAACTGAGTAAGAGGGACGGTCTGAGGACCCTCGACAAAGCTGGGTCTGGGCTCCTGCCTGAAGCGACTGGTCTTGAATTCTCCCTGAATCTTTGGACTCTGCTGCAGGTTTATCTGCCCGAACAGTTTGCCCTCCCCCACCCCCTATGAATGAATCATTTCCTCCTCTCATATCCTGCCAAACATTTCAAATCATTGCCTCCCATTCTTGGTTAAGTGCCTAAATTGACCTAACTATGATGAAAAAGTAAAGGGTAGGAAACAATTTTTCACTCTCATTTACAAGCCTCTTGAAATAAGCTTTCTGAGAGGAACTGCAGGCACGATACCCTGTGCCTAGCTGGATGCTCCTGCTGAAAACCAGCTGTCGACAGTGAAGCCCTGTGGGAGGGAGGGGATCACAGACATGCAGGGAGAAGAGAACAGGATTCCTCTCGTTGAAGTAATCTCAGTCAGACATCTGCCAGGAACAATCAGCAGGGAAGTGGAGAGTCAGTGCAGTCAGTTCAGTCGCTCAGTCGTGCCCGACTCTTTGCGACCCCATGAATCACAGCACGCCAGGCCTCCCTGTCCATCACCAACTCCCAGAGTTCACTCAAACTCATGTCCATTGAGTCGGTGATACCATCCAACCACCTCATCCTCTGTTGTCCCCTTCTCCTCCCGCCTTCAATCTTTCCCAGCATCAGGGTCTTTTCCAGTGACTCAGTTCTTCCCATCAGGTGGCCAAAGTATTGGAGTTTCAGCTTCAGCATCAGTCCTTCCAGTGAATATTCAGGACTGATCTCCTTTAGGATGGACTGGCTGGATCTCCTTGCAGCCCAAGGGACTCTCAAGAGTCTTCTCCAACACCAAAGTTCAAAAGCATCAACTCTTCGGAGCTCAGCTTTCTTTACAGTCCAACAGTCCAGGTAATATAATGAGCTTCTGCTGCCATCTGGTGGAGTTCTCCTCTTTAATCGTTGTTAATTAAAGGGTCACTTTGCAGAGGAAAACTATAGAGCCGTGGTTCTCAAAGGGAGCTCCTTGAACCAGCAGTACAGGCATTACCTGGTCATTTACTTACTACCTATGACAACTGGCGAGTAACTTAATCTTTTCAAGCTTAGTTTCCTTAGTTATAAATGTGTAACTCACAGCATTAATGAAGATTTAAACAAAATGTAGATAACATGAGCAGGGATAATAAAAGATGTTAAGGAGCCTAGCATTAAACCGAAAAAAAAACACCTGGTAATTATGAAAACAGGTATAACATTTCACTGAGAGATACTTGTGGATACCTACATAAAAGAGCTCCTGGGAAAAGAACCTCAGACTCTAGACCTACTAGAGCAAGAGGAACACTTAACAAGACCTCCAGGTCATTTACATAAACATTAAAGTTTGAGAAGTACTGATCTTGATGTTTTCCCAGAGAGAGAGATGATGATGATGATGATGATTACTTTGCACTTTTAAACACAAAGTTGTTTAATCTAAAAATGCTGTAACTGAAGAAACTCCTCACCAGACAGAGGATGGACTGGAGGTGAAAGCCCTGGATTGGGGAGTCAGGCAGCACTTACTTTGCATCCCATCCCTGTCACTTGCCACCAATAACATGTGATGAGTTATTTAATCTTTTTGAACCTTACTTTCTTTAGTTATAAAATAGACAAGAAAATATCTAACTCATAGCATTGTGAAAATTTAAAGTGTGAGTGAAGTGAAAGTCGCTCAGTCATGTCCAACTCTTTGCGACCCCATGGATTCGTCCATGGAATTCTCCAGGCCAGAATACTGGAGTGGGTAGCCTTTCCTTTCTCCAGGGGATCCTCCCAACCCAGGGATTGAACCCAGGTCCCCGGAATTGCAGGTGGATATTTTTTACCAGTTGAGCCACCAGAGAAGCCCAAAAGTGTAACAGAAGAAAAACAGTCAGTGCCTACATTAAAACTAACAAAAGATGCTCAACTGTAAAAAAGAAAAGAAAGTACAAAACATCTTTGAAAGACATTAAAGAAAAGACTTAACACGCGAGAGGAAACCAGGTTCAAGGATAGGAAGAGCCAACATTGTAAAGCTGTCAGTCCTCTTTCAGTTCATCTCTTCTAACGCAGTTCAAGTGACAACCTTACCTGGGCTTTCTGTTGAACTTTTACAAGCTCATTCTAAAGCTTATGTAAAATAAAATGGCTGGGAATAGCTTAAACAACTTTGAAAGAGAAGACCAGATGGGAGAGTAACTCTACCAGATATTCTTGCTATACAATTATTAACATAAAAACAATTAAGGCAGTGTGGTGTGATGCACTGGTGGATACAGTGACCAGTGGAACAGAAGAGAGACCAGAAACAGTTTTGCACATATTTGGGGATTTGGTATATGACAGTGGTGGCGTTATAAATCAGTTTGGCATGACCCTGTAAAGTTAACAGCAAGACCTTGTAAAGCCATCATTCCCACTCCTGTGGGTATGTTCTGGAAACACTTTGGCACATGCTCTCACTGAGGTATTTACAAGGATTTATAGAAGCTCTTTTCTTGTAAAAACAAAGGTATTGGGAAGAACCTAGAAGCAAGCTAACATAGCAGAACAGATGAATACATTTTCTTACAGTATTGACTACTATACAGCAGTTAAATGGATTAGAGATGCATATAACAGCACGTACCTCAGAAACATAACATTAAGGGGAAAAAAGGCAATTGTCAAAGATGTAGGAAGAAAATACCATTTGTAAAATTTCTAACCTGTAAAATATTATTAAAGTATTTCTGGGAGGGGAGGAACAAGATGGCGGAGGAATAGGACGGCGAGACCACTCTCTCCTCCACAAATTCATCAAAAGAACATTTGAACACGAGTAAAGTCCACAAAAATTCGAAGACGTCTTCTGAATGCTGGCAGAGGACGTCAGGCACCCAGAAAAGCAGCCCATTGTCTTCAAAAGGAGGTAGGAAAAAACATAAAAGATAAAAAGCGAGACAAAAGAAGTAAGGACGGAGCTCGGTCCCGGGAAGGGAGGCTTTAAAAAGAGAGAAGTTTCCAAACACCAGGAAACACTCTCACTGGCGAATCGGTGGCAAGCCTTGGAAGCTCAGAGGGCCACATAACCCTCTTTTTTTTTTAAGATTTTTTTAAAACCCACAGATTACCAGCCAAACGGTAACTCCCAGCGGAGAAGCAGCGCAGACGCCTGCAGACGCCATTAGCAAGCGGGGGCTGGGCAGGGAGGAGCCGGCTGAACTGCTTAGAGAGAGGACTGGGCTTGAATGCCACGAGAACAATTTGAGAGAACTGGGGAGAGCAAAGCAGACTGTGGGATAGCTTCCCCATGAAAAGGCGGAAAGCTCTAACCTACGACTCGGCCAGCCCCACTCACAGAATAAAGGACTGAGCAGAGTGAGCCGGCTGCGGCTGGCCCATCCCCCATCCCCCGCCGAGACAGGCAGGGAGCGCAGCCAGAGCTGGAGCGGGCAACCGCGGCCCCAGAAAGGCATCTGATACAAACTGCACACAGGCTTGTTGCTAATCAGGACTTCTTGGGCTCGGGCCGGTCGATAACCCCCTGAGAAGGTGCGCCGGTTGTACACCCAGAAAACTGAGTGGTGGGGACTGGGGAGGCGATAAGTCACAGAGACCGCGCTCGCCAAACACCTGGTCCCCTGAGCTGCTCGGACTGGGGAAGGCACAAAACGCAGGCCCAACCAAGTCTGCGCCTTTGTGGAGTACCTGAGAACCTGAACTTGAGCCGCTCAGACCTGGGAAGTGCATACAACCCGGTGCCGGCCTCAGACAGTTCCCGGCAGAGCAACCTAGAGCCTGTGCAGTGTAGACTGGGACAGCATACGTGCTGTGAGCGGGGGCAAACCCAGTGTGGCCGAGACTCTGCGAGCACTCCCCACAGACGCCAGAGATAATCGACTGCAGTGTTCCTCCCTTCCCAGAACAGGACTGAACAACTGAGCCTTAAAAAGTGTCCACCCACCCCCTAGTATCAGGGCGGAAATTAGACACTGAAGAGACCAGCAAACAGAAGCTAAAACAGAGGGAACCACCTTGGAAATGACAGATAGAGACGTCTAGAGACTACTCCAAGAATAAGACCAAAAACCAGAGGCAAGAGGCTTAAGGCCGAATCCTGAGAACACCAGAGAACTCCTTACTCCAGGGAACATTAATCGATAGGAGCTCATCAAACGTCTCCATACCTACACTAAAACCAAGCACCACCCAAGGGTCAACAAGTTCCAGAGCAAGACATACCACGCAAATTCTCCAGTAACACAGGAAACTAGCCCTGAGCTTCAATATACAGGCTGCCCAAAGTCACTCCAAACCCACTGACATCTCATAACTCATTACTGGACACTTCATTGCACTCCAGAGAGAAGAAATCAAGCTCCACCCACCAGAACACCGACACAGTCTTCCATAACCAGGGAACCTTGACAAGTCACCTGTCCAACCCCACACACAGCAAGGAAACTACATAATAAAGAGAACTCCACAAACGGCCAGAAGAGGGAAAGGCCACCCCAAGCAAAGCATTATAAGCAAGATGAAGAAGCAGAGAAATACCCAGCAAGTAAAGGAACAAGATAAATGCCCACCAACACAAGCAAAAGAGGAAGATATAGGGAATCTACATGAAAAAGAATTTCGAATTTTGGTGGTGAAAATGCTTCAAAATCTTGAAAGCAAAATGGAGTTACAGATAAATAAGCTGGAGAAAAGGATTGAGAAGATGGAAGAAAGGTTTAATAAGGACTTAGAGGAAATAAAAAAGAGTCAATATACAATGAATAATACAATAGATGAGATCAGAAACACTCTGGAGGGAACAAACAGTAGAATAACAGAGGCAGAAGACAGGATAAGCGAGCTAGAAGATAGAATTGTAGAAATAAATGAAACAGAGAGGAATAAAGAAAAACAAATTAAAAGAAATGAGAACAATATTAGAGACCTCTGGGACAATGTTAAACGCTCCAACATTCGAATCATAGGAATCCCAGAAGAAGAAGACAAAAAGAAAGACCATGAAAGAATACTTGAGGAGATAATAGTTGAAAACTTCCCTAAAATAGGGAAAGAAATAATCACCCAAGTCCAAGAAACCCAGAGAGTCCCCAACAGGATAAACCCAAGGCGAAATACTCCTAGACACATATTAATCAAATTAACAAAGATCAAACACAAAGAACAAATATTAAAAGCAGCAAGGGAAAAACAGCAAATAACACACAAGGGGATTCCCATAAGGATAACAGCTGATCTTTCAACAGAAACTCTTCAGGCCAGGAGGGAATGGCAAGACATACTTAAAGTGATGAAAGAAAATAAACTACAGCCCAGACTACTGTACCCAGCAAGGATCTCATTCAAATATGAAGGAGAAATCAAAAGCTTTACAGACAAGCAAAAGCTGAGAGAATTCAGCATTACCAAACCAGCTCTCCAACAAATGCTAAAGGACCTTTTCTAGACAGGAAACACAGAAACGGTGTATAAACTCGAACCCAAAGCAATAAAGAAAATGGCTACGGGATCGTACTTATCAATAATTACCTTAAACGTAAATGGGTTGAATGCCCCAACCAAACGACAAAGGCTGGCTGAATGGATACAAAAACAAGACCCCCATATATGTTGTCTGCAAGAGACCCACCTCAAAACGAGGGACACATACAGACTGAAAGTGAAGGGCTGGAAAAAGATATTCCATGCAAATAGAGACCAAAAGAAAGCAGGAGTAGCAATACTCATATCAGATAAAATAGACTTTAAAACAAAGGCTGTGAAAAGAGACAAAGAAGGAAACTACATAATGATCAAAGGATCAATCCAAGATGAAGATATAACAATTATAAATATTTATGCACCCAACATAGGAGCACCGCAATATGTAAGACAATTACTAACAAGTATGAAAGGGGAAATTAACAATAATGCAATAATAGTGGGAGATTTTAATACCCCACTTACATCTATGGATAGATCAACTAAACAGAAAATTAACAAGGAAACACAATCTTTAAATGATACAATAGACCAGTTAGACCTAATTGATATCTACAGGACATTTCACCCCAAAACAATGAATTTCACCTTTTTCTCAAGCGCACATGGAACATTTTCCAGGATAGATCACATCCTGGGCCATAAATCTAGCCTTGGTAAATTCAAAAAAGTTGAAATCATTCCATGCATCTTTTCTGACCACAATGCAGTAAAATTAGATCTCAATTATGGGAGAAAAACTATTAAACATGCCAACATATGGAGGCTGAACAACACGCTGCTGAACAACGAACAAATCATAGAAGAAATCAAAAGAGAAATCAAAATATGCATAGAAATGAATGAAAATGAAAACACAACAACCCAAAACCTCTGAGACACTGTAAAAGCAGTGCTAAGGGGGAAGTTCATAGCAATACAGGCACACCTCAAGAAACAAGAAAAAAGTCAACTAAATAACCTAACTCTACATCTAAAGCAACTAGAAAAGGAAGAAATGAAGAACCCCAGGGTCAGCAGAAGGAAAGAAATTGTAAAAATTAGGGCAGAGATAAATGCAAAAGAAACAAAAGAAACTATAGCAAAAATCAACAAAGCCAAAAGCTGGTTCTTTGAGAAGGTAAATAAAATTGACAAACCACTAGCCAGACTTATCAAGAAACAAAGGGAGAAGAACCAAATCAATAAAATTAGAAATGAAAATGGAGAGATCACAACTGACAACACAGAAATACAAAGGATTATTAGAGAATACTATCAGCAATTATATGGCAATAAAATGAATAACCTGGAAGAAATGGACAAATTCCTAGAAAAATACAACTTTCCAAAACTGAACCAGGAAGAAATAGAAAATCTGAACAGACCCATCACAAGCACGGAAATTGAAACTGTAATCAAAAATCTCCCAGCAAACAAAAGCCCAGGTCCAGACGGCTTCACAGCTGAATTCTACCAAAAATTTAGAGAAGAGCTAACACCTATTCTACTCAAACTCTTCCAGAAAATTGCTGAGGAAGGGAAACTTCCAAACTCATTCTATGAGGCCACCATCACCCTAATCCCAAAACCTGGTAAAGACCCCACAAAAAAAGAAAACTACAGGCCAATATCACTGATGAACATAGATGCAAAAATCCTTAACAAAATTCTAGCAATCAGAATCCAACAGCATATTAAGAAGATCATACATCATGACCAAGTGGGCTTTATCCCAGGAATGCAAGGATTCTTCAATATCCGCAAATCAGTCAACGTAATACACCACATTAACAAACTGAAAAATAAAAATCATATGATTATCTCAATAGATGCAGAGAAAGCCTTCGACAAAATTCAACATCCATTTACGATAAAAACCCTCCAGAAAGTGGGAATAGAAGGGACATACCTCAACATAATAAAAGCTATATATGACAAACCCACAGCAAACATTATCCTCAATGGTGAAAAACTGAAAGCATTTCCCCTAAAGTCAGGAACAAGACAAGGGTGCCCACTCTCACCACTACTATTCAACATAGTTCTGGAAGTTTTGGCTACAGCAATCAGAGCAGAAAAAGACATAAAAGGAATACAAATTGGAAAAGAAGAAGTAAAACTTTCACTGTTCGCTGATGACATGATCCTCTACACAGAAAACCATAGAGACTCTACCAGAAAACTACTAGAGCTAATCAATGATTACAGTAACGTTGCAGGATATAAAATCAACACACAGAAATCCCTTGCATTCCTATACACTAATAATGAGAAAACAGAAAGAGAAATTAAGGAAACTATTCCATTTACTGTTGCAACGAAAAGAATTAAATACTTAGGAATATATCTACCTAAAGAAACAAAAGACTTGTACATAGAAAACTATAAAACACTACTGAAAGCAATCAAAGAGGACACTAATAAATGGAGAAATATACCATGTTCATGGATTGGAAGAATAAATATTGTAAAAATGAGTATACTACCCAAAGTAATTTATACATTCAATGCAATCCCTATCAAGCTACCAAAGATATTTTTCACAGAACTAGAACAAATAATCTCACAATTTGTATGGAAATACAAAAAACCTCGAATAGCCAAAGCAATCTTGAGGAAGAAGAATGGAACTGGGGGAATTAACCTGCCGGACTTCAGGCTCTACTACAAAGCCACAGTCATCAAGACAGTATGGTACTGGCATAAAGACAGAAATATAGATCAATGGAACAAAATAGAAAGCCCAGAGATAAATTCACGCATCTATGGACACCTCATCTTTGACAAAGGAGGCAAGAATGTAAAATGGAGAAAAGACAGTCTCTTTAACAAGTGGTGCTGGGGAAACTGGTCAGCCACTTGTAAAAGAATTAAACTAGAACACTTCCTAACACCATACACCAAAATAAACTCAAAATGGATTAGAGACCTAAATGTAAGACCAGAAACTATAAAACTCCTAGAGGAGAACATAGGCAAAACACTCTCCGACATAAATCACAGCAGGATCCTCCATGACCCACCTCCCAGAATATTGGAAATAAAAGCAAAAATAAACAAATGGGACCTAATTAAAATCAAAAGCTTCTGCACAGCAAAGGAAACTATAAGTAAGGTGAAAAGACAGCCTTCAGAATGGGAGAAAATAATAGAAAATGAAGCAACTGATAAAGGATTAATCTCCAAATTATACAAGGAGCTCCTGCAGCTCAATTCCAGAAAAATAAATGACCCAATCAAAAAATGGGCCAAAGAACTAAACAGACATTTCTCCAAAGAAGACATACAGATGGCTAACAAACACATGAAAAAATGCTCAACATCCCTCATAATCAGAGAGATGCAAATCAAAACCTCAATGAGATACCATTTCACACCTGTCAGAATGGCTGCTATCCAAAAGTCTACATGCAATAAATGCTGGAGAGGATGTGGAGAGAAAGGAACCCTCTTACACTGTTGGTGGGAATGCAAACTAGTACAGCCACTATGGAGAACAGTATGGAGATTCCTCAAAAAATTGGAAATAGAGCTGCCATATGATCCAGCAATCGCACTCCTGGGCATACACACCGAGGAAACCAGAATTGAAAGAGACATGTGTACTCCAATGTTCATTGCAGCACTGTTTATAATAGCCAGGACATAGAAGCAACCTAGATGTCCATCTGCAGACGAATGGATAAGAAAGCTTTGGTACATATACACAATGGAGTATTATTCAGCCATTAAAAAGAATACATTTGAATCAGTTCTAATGAGGTAGATGAAACTGGAGCCTATTATACAGAGTGAAGTAAGCCAGAAAGAAAAACATCAATACAGTATACTAACACATATATATGGAATTTAGAAAGATGCAAATGATAACCCTGTATACGAGACAGCAAAAGAGACACAGATGTATAGAACAGTCTTTGGGACTCTATGGGAGAGGGTGGGGGTGGGATGATTTGGGAGAATGGCATTGAAACACGTATGTTGTCATATGTGAAACAAATCACTAGTTCAGGGTCAATGCATGTTATAGGATGCTCGGGGCTGGCATGTGGGGATGACCCAGAGGGAGGATAAAGGGAGGAGGGAGGTGGGAGGGGGGTTCAGGAGGGGGAACGTATGTAAACCCGGGGCAAATTCATATCAATGTATGGCAAAACCAACCAATATAATATTGTAAAATAATTTGCCTCCAATAAAAAATAAATTAATTACCTAAAAAAAATAAATAAAAATAAAAAATTTAAAAAAAAATAAAAAATAAAATTAATATGAATATTTAAAAAAAAATAAAGTATTTCTGTGTCGATACATATGTACTAAGGAGCAATATAGGCATATGAGTAATAATCACCAAATTTAGGATGGTAGCAGCTTCTGGAAAGTGAAGAGGAACTAAAGAGCTTCTTGATGATGTGAGAGCTGGACCATAAGGAAGGCAGAGCACCAAAGGATTGATGCTTTTGAACTGTGGTATTGGAGAAGACTCTTGAGAGTCCCTTGGACTGCAAGGAGATCCAACCAGTCTATCCTAAAGGAAATCAACACTGAATGTTCACTGGAAGGACTGATGCTGAAGCTGAAACGCCAATACTTTGGCCACCTGATGCGGAGAACTGACTCATTGGAAAAGACCCTGATGCTGGGAAAGATTGGGGGCAGGAGGAGAAGGGGACGACAGAGGGTGAGATGGTTGGATGGCATCACTGATTCAATGGACGTGAACTTGGAGAGTTCATATCTGGGAGATATCTTCAAACTCTGGGAGATAGAAAGGGACAGGGAGGCCTGGTATGCTGTAGCCCACGGGGTCACAAAGAGTCAGACCCAACTTGATGATGAATAACAGCAAGAACGCTGCTTTTGGAGAGGGAGAGGTAATGGTGTCCCAGTAAGGATACTGTATCCTCACTGGGAGAAGGTCTGCACACTGGATAATTCAGTAACATCTGTATCATTTAATAAGTTAAGGTCAGTGATAGATACCTCTAAAATAATGTTTTCCAGAATTTTTATGTTTGTAGGGATCCCTGGTGTCTCAGGTGGTAAACGATCTGCCTGCAATGCAGGAGACCAGGGTTCAGTTCCTGGGTCAGGAAGATCCCCTGGAGAAGGGAATGGTAACCCAGTTCAGTAATCTCACCTGGAGAATTCCATGGGAGCCTGGCAGGCTACTGTCCATGGGATCGCAAGGATTCAGCCACGACTGAGCGACTAACATATACATACATACGTGGAAAGAAAGACAATGTACATTAAATGAATGACATATATTAAACTATGACTGTGATCATTAATGAGGATTGAAACCCTTCCAAATAATTGATTGTGAGATTAAATAATTGTATCTGGGAAGGAATTTTTTTTTTAATTTCACCTTAAAAGATCCAGCTTAAACCTATTTTGTTTTATGAACATGTTTACAGAGCATATTAATCAACAAGTAATTTTTTTTCTGGGCACCTGTCAGGGGTCTAGTAGCAAGCTCTCACTACAGAGAGGCTACAAGGGGAAGAACAGCCAGCCTGTAACATATCTGAAAGAAAGAAAGAAAGGGGAGGGGAAGGAGGGGCAGGGGCGCAGAGGTGAGGAGAAGATGAGGGAGGGGGGAGGAAGGGGAGGGAAAGTATCCCGGGCAGGATGGCGCCAACTTGCACACAGCTATCTTAACAAGCAGACTATTTCACAGACAAAAGCGAAGTCAATGCAGCCCCCTCATGACGTGAGACGTTTACCATGATGATTTCACTAATAAGACATTTCTGGAACTCTTTATAGAATTACGTTCAGAATATATACTACTCTAACTCGAGTTTCTCTAATGCGGAAGATAACTGGGAGATACATTTGATTTGGGGAAGAGTCAAGAAGAGTGGCCAAGCCAGATAAAATGGCTTTTGGTCAATAGCTCAGTTCAGTTAAGTCGCTCAGTCGTGTCCGACTCTTTGCGACCCCATGAACTGCAGCATCACCAACTCCCGGAGTTTACTCAAACTCATGTCCATTGAGTCGGTGATGCCATCCAACCATCTCATCCTCTGTTGTCCCCTTCTCCTCCTGCCTTCAATCTTTCCCAGCATCAGAGTCTTTTCAAATGAGTCAGCTCTTTGCATCAGGTGGCAAAACTATTGGAGTTTCAGCTTCAACATCAGTCCTTCCAATGAATATTCAGGACTGATCTCCTTTAGGATGTACTGGTTGGATCTCCTTACAGTCCAAGGGACTCTCAAGAGTCTTCTCCAGCACCACAGCTCAAAAGCATCAATTCTTCAATACTCAGCTTCCTTTATAGTCCAACTCTCACATCCGTACATGACTACTGGAAAAACCATAGCCTTGACTAGATGGACCTTTGTTGTCAAAGTAATGTTTCTGTTTTTTAATATGCTGTCTAGGTTGGTCATAGCTAGTATCACCAAACACGAGTGCTTCCCCTGCCCACCCCCCACCCTGTCCCCAAACCACGAAATTATATGTGCGTGGCACACTAGATACAGTGGATGAGGCTATTTATGAGCAAATGTGGTAACCTGGGGAGGGTCCTCCGATGCCACAGTCTCTGCCGGCCCACCCAGAGGGGGAAGGACATGGTGTCTCCACTGACTCAGGACCAAGCACTGCGCTTGGCCGAGCCTCATGCACTGGCTGGGAAGCTTGTTATAACACATCCTGTGAAATGACTCTGTGAGCGCTCACCAGCCCTGTTTCCTTATCTGGGTGCAGAGATTGGCAGGATCCTGTGTGCAGTCATTCCGGTCCTGATCACAGTCCTCCCACACCACTGTCCATGCTCCTCCCCACTCCTTAGCCGGCAGCCCAGTGTTCTAAAACAGGCCTGAAACACACACAGGAAGGAGTCTCACCTCCTGAGTCAGTATTTGGAGAAGAGCCTTCAGGAAAGGCCCCAGACCAGCTTTTAGGCCAGGATGCCACTGAGAAATAAACTTTTATAGCAGTCAGTCAATGCAGTATTAGAATATTTTTCTGTCATGTGACACAGCCTAGTGTGTACTAACAGAGAGACAACTCCAAAAGAGTAAAACAAGCTCCAAACCTGTTCGAAGTAATGGCAGCACCATCATAAACCTGTGGATGCACGCAGGCATGCTTAGTCGCTCAGTCGTGTCTGACTCTTTGTGACCTCATGGACTGGAGCCCACCAGGCTCCTCTGTCCACGGAAATTCTCCAGGCAAGAATACTGGAGTGGGTAGCCATTTCCTTTCTCCAGGGGATCTTCCCAACCCAGGGATCGACCTGGGTCTCCTACGACTCCTGAATTTGCAGGAGGGTTCTTTACCACTAGCGCCACCTGGGAAGCTCCATAAACCCCTGAGTCTCTTCAAATGGTGTGAAGGACAACACTGATTGCCAAGTGTATCAGTGCTCATGGTTTTACTCAAAACGTGATACTGTTATTTTAGAATCACACCATGCAAACCTATGTGGTAAGTCACTCATGTACTGAGAGCAAGATTTCTCCTAAAAGAGCTGGATGCTGAGGTCAGGTTAGGATTTGCCTGGCTGAAAAAGGGAAGGGAGGCTGGAAGGTATTACGAAGCACAAGGGCGAGTGCCTCCGACTGGGGTGGGAAGCAGCTCCTTACGAAGAGGAAAAATACTCTTCTTCTCCCACTTTTTAAAACCCAAACAAAGCAGTTAATAATAGCCAGATCTTGGTAACATCCCCCTAGCTTTGAAAGACATAGATTTTATATAATGTCTACCTGATTAAAAATTCTGAGTTTTGAAAGAAATTTTAAATTGTCATTAAAAGCACAAGACTTCTGGAAGTCCCAATACCAAAAGCTAATGTTTATTGAATATTTAACACGTCCCAAGACATAAGCCCCGTGTTTTTAACTGGGACAAGCAGCACTGGTGTCCCTGGGGAGCTTGTTGGAAATGCAGGATGTCAGACCCCATCTCAGACATACCGAATCGACCCATGTCTGTCTTTTAACCAGAACATCAGGGGATCTGTATACATGCTAAGGTTTAAAAAGCACTGCTTTGAATATTTTATTATAAATCCCACAAAAATCCTATTATTCACTTACGTCTTCTTACTTCAAAAATTGACATGTGTTTTATATCTCATTGAGAGACTTCTGGAAGTCACAATACCAATAATAGGTAGGATTTATTGATTATTTAACACGTTTTGCAAAAATCCCATAAGGTAGGCACAGGTATTAATTATTAATCTCATTTCAATAGATAAGGAAATAAGGGTCTCAGAGATTAAGTAATTCACCACAAAATACAAGTTTAATGTCTCTCATAATATATATACATGTATATGTGTATATATAATGAAGCCTATGGTGGCTGATTCTAGAATCTAAGCTTTTACACCCTGCACTGGTGGTCTCTCCTTGTACAAAAGGCACTGTGAGTGGAAATTAGGCTCACTAGGGACAGACCAACGTGATTGGAAGAACACACCTAATTGGGAAGCATAGCAGAGTAACCTCCAACATCTAGAGAAGTGATTGTGAAAGGAATTCGCAAAGATGAATAAATAATTAAATATATATTTAAGCATATGAAAGGACACACATACACAGGTAAATATGGTAATTTGTAATTTTAAGTGTTGTCTGAGAGCTTTAGCAACTGAGGTCTAAACGATGATTTTCTATTTCTTTCTGAAGGAAAATTAATTGGGATATTCCCCCATTTATAAAATTCATTGAGCCAAGAAGACAAGATTTAGGATACACTAGTGAATGAAATCCAAATTTCTGTGGCTTTGACTTATTGTAACTGTTTTTACTGCTGAGGGCACCTACTATAAGACTTCAGTACAGTGGGTCTCAAAATTTAGCATCAAAATCATCCAGGGAGCCTGTAAATGAGTTTGCTGGGCCCTTCCCCAATCTCTGACTCAGTAGGTCAGAGGGGAGGGGTCCCACAGTGTCCCATTTCTAATACATTTCCACACGATACCGGTGCTGCTGGGCTGGGGACATCTTGAGGACCACTGGGATGGGACGCTGTTCCAGAGTAAGTGGCAAACTTAGGACCGAGGTTTCAGGTTGTGCGCAGGTACTGTAAACCTTCCCAGGTCAAAAAAAATAGAAAAGAGAGAAGGTGGCAGAGCACCCTGGTTTTCCACACTGCAGGACTTCCTTGGGGGAAATTGCTCATTCTTTCTGAGCCAACCTCTTGCTTTTAACTGGATTCCAAGACAAACATGAGGAGCAGGACACACGTCTTTATAAGGCGGAGGCGGCCTCAGTTGGCTTTGCCCTGGCCCTTTCCCACCTATCCTCTCTGCTCCTCCAGCCCCTTCCTCTGTCTTAGCCCCTCAGCCTGGCTCTCAGTCATTCCATCAGCATGGCCTGCACGGGGCACTGGGCCCTCTGTACCCCTAATCCTCAGGCTAACTCCACAAAATAGCTATCACTCTTCTTGCACAGATGAAACGCTGAGACACAGAGAAGATAAATAACTGACCAAAAAAAGACAAAGCCAATAGGTAGTGAAAGTGAAAGTGAAGTCGCTCAGTCGTGTCCGACTCTTTGCGACCCCATGGACTGTGGCCTACCAGGCTCCTCTGTCCATGGGATTCTCCAGTTAAGAGTACTGGAGTGGGTTGCCATTTCCTTCTCCAGGAGATCTTCCCAACCCAGGGATCGAACCCAGGTCTACCTCATTGCAGGCAGACCCTTTACCATCTGAGCCACCAGGAAAGCTTAATAGGTAGTGAAGTAAAGTTCAAATTCAAGTTTCAGTTCAGTCGCTCAGTTGTGTCCGATTCTTTGCAAATCCATGGACTGCAGCACACCAGGCTTCCAGGTCCATCACCAACTCCCGCAGTTCACTCAAACTCATGTCCATCGAGTTGGTGATACCATCCAACCATCTCATCTTCTGTCATCCCCTTCTCCTCCCACCTTCAATCTTTCCCAGCATCAGGGTCTTTTCCAATGAGTCGGTCCTTTGCATCAGGTAGCCAAACTATTGGAGTTTCAGCTTCAGCATCAGTCCTTCCAATGAACATTCAGGACTGAATTCCTTTTGGATGGACTGGTTGGATCACCTTGCAGTCTAAGAGACTCTCAAGAATCTTCTCCAACACCACAGTTGGAAAGTATCGATTCTTCAGCACTCAGCTTTCTTTATAGTCCAACTCTCACATCCATACACGACTACTGGAAAGACCATAGCTTTAACTAGGGCCTTTGTTGTCAAAGTAATGTTTCTGCTTTTTAATATGCTGTCTAGGTTGGTCATAGCTTTTCTTCCAAGGAGCAAAGGAGAAAAGGAAAAATATACCCACTTGAATGCAGAGTTTCAAAGAATAGCAAAGAGTGATAAGAAAGCCTTCCTCAGGGGCTTTTTTCCCCCTCAGAAATAGAGGAAAATAATAGAACGGGGAAGACTAGAGATCTCTTCAAGAAAACTAGAGATACCAAGGGAACATTTCAAGCAAAGATGGGCACAATAAAGGACAGAAATGGTGTGGACCTAACAGAAGCAGAAGATATTAAGAGGTGGTAAGAATACACAGAAGAACTGTACAAAAAAGATCTTCATGATCCAGATAATCACAATGGTGTGATCACTCACTTAGAGCCAGACTTCCTGGAATATGAAGTCAAGTGGGCCTTAGGAAGCATCACTATGAACAAAGCTAGTGGAGGTGATGGAGTTAGAGTTAAGCTCTTTCAAATCTTAGAAAATGATGCTGTGAAAGCACTCACTCAGTATGATACCAAATCTGGAAAACTCAGCAGTGATCACAGGACTGGAAACGGTCAATTTTCATTCCAATCTCAAATAAAGGCAATGCCAAAGAATGTTCAAACTACCTCACAATTGCACTCATCTCACACACTAGCAAAGTAATGCTCAAAATTCTCCAAGCCAGGCTTCAACAGTACATGAATCGTGAACTTCCAGATGTTCAAGTTGGATTTAGAAAAGACAGAGTAAGAGATCATATGGCCAACATCTGCTGGATCATTGAAAAAGCAAGAGAGTTCCAGAAAAACATCTATGTCTGCTTTTTTGACTATGCCAAAGCCTTTGACTGTGTGGATCACAACAAAGTGTGGAAAATTCTTCAAGAGATGGGAATACCAGACCACCTGACCTGCCTCTTGAGAAACCTGTATGCAGGTCAGGAAGCAACAGTTAGAACTGGACATGGAACAACAGACTGGTTAGAAACAGGAAAAGGAGTATGTCAAGGCTGTATATTGTCACCCTGCTTATTTAACTTATATGCAGAGTACATCATGAGAAATGCTGGGCTGGAGGAAGCACAAGCTGGAATCAAGATTTCTGGGAGAAATATCAATAACCTCAGATATGCAGATGACACCACTCTTATGGCAGAAAGTGAAGAGGAACTCAAAAGCCTCTTGATGAAAGTGAATGAGGAGAGTGAAAAAGTTGGCTTAAAACTCAGCATTCAGAAAATGAAGATCATGGTATCCAGTTCCATCACTTCATGGCAAATAGCTGGGGAAACAATGGAAACAGTGACAGACTTTATTTTATTGGGCTCCAAGATCACTGCAGATGGTGACTGCAGCCAGGAAATCAAGATGCTTGCTCCTTGGAAGAAAATTCAGGTTTATCTACCTGCAAAGCACTCTCCTCAGGGCAGTGCTTGTTCATGCTGGCTAGCTATTAGGGTCCACTAATGCCAGGGCCCCACCCCAGATCCCTTAAATCAGAATCTCAAAGCTGGGGCCAAGGGTGTTATTGTTTTTTTTTTTTTTTTAAAAAAAACACCTCTGCAAATGATTCAAATGTGCTGTCAGGATTGAGAGCAGCTGCTTTATGAGTATCTGTTTGACTCCATTACAGATCATTACAGATATATTCGAATATCTACACATGTGTGTATATACATATACACACACACACACACACACACACATATACATATAGATTTTAAAGTGATACCACCCCTTTGACATTGACCCAAAGGAATAGAAATGGCAGAATGCTCCCATATCTGTATATTTAAGGGATAATTTCCAATCTCACCAGCAGGGGCAGTT
Organism: Moschus berezovskii; assembly: GCF_049115385.1. Lineage (NCBI taxonomy): Eukaryota > Metazoa > Chordata > Mammalia > Artiodactyla > Moschidae > Moschus > Moschus berezovskii. Next base: position 14,633,769 of record NC_142467.1, read on the forward strand.
TTGTCTAAGATATCCAAAAGCTTCTTGAAAAATGTGTTGTCACAAGCTGTTTTACTAGGTGGGGACATTATGATCTTGAAATACTAAATTTTTACAACACAGTAACTAGATTCAACAGCAGAATTAGAGCCCCAGTCTCTCTATACAGAGTCTGCTGTTTAACACAAAACTAATAATGATGGTTATTCACTTTTCTAAAATCATGGTTTCTTATTAGCACAATATCTACTTCACCAGTGGGACGGTATAGTTGTTTCTAGGGCCTAAAAAACAGAACTCAAAAAACTGTATTCTGTTTGTTCTGCTTGCTCACCATTCCCTTAGAAGAATTCAGTTATAAGCCTTTGAGCATGAAATATGTCAAATATTCTTGTTATTTTTCCTTTTATCCTGGCTGACAAAGAAGTGAATGACCTAAAACTTCTCTTTTCAGGCTGAGAATTATTTTATACACCTATTTAAACACTTAAGCTGAATTGTCCCTCAGGAAATAAGGAGGAAAATATAAGCACAGGAGAAAGCAAAATATTGAAAACCACGCAGATTTTAGAATCAGGCAAAACTGGATTCAAATTCTGGTTTTGGCTGTGTGAATGTGGGGAATTTGAGTGTCTGAGTTCTCCCTCTCTCTTTTAATCTGAAGAGTGTGGCTCCTGATATCTACCTTAGGTGTTATAAAACTTACCAGCACCTGGCAGACAGCGCATGAAAGGCAGCTCTCAACAGGTACCGTGAAGTGCCGGAGACTGAGCTCTAAGCTGAACAGCTCCACCTGAACGTTTCCCTGAAGCCTCACACGTGATGTGTCAGGAACTGAAATTCCCTCTTTTCTCCAGTGTTCCGCCTCAGTGTGTGGCCTCAGCGTCCCTTGACCCCGAGACGGTGAGAGTCCTTGGGGTCAGCCTCAGTCCCTCCTCCTCCTCTTCCCCCCTTCTCTTCATCTCCGCGGTCTCCCGAAACCATCTCTCCTCTGTTTTCACAGGCGCCAGCGGGAGTCAGATTTTTATTTTCTGCCTGCACAAATGGCAAGGCGACAGCTAAGGGATACTTTGTCCGCCAGCCTTCTCGGGCTCTTGTCCACTGAGCTCATTCCATGAGCTGCTGACAAAGACGTCGTTTTGCTCACGCCTCTTTGATGGATTGCCATTGCTACAGAACAAATTCTAGATCTTCTGCATGGTCACTGAGTGGTCTACAGTCTGCCTTCTAGGACTTTCAGCCTAATTTTCCGTCAGTCCCAAATTCTTTGCTCCACGACCATTCTAATGGACTCAATCATTCATTCCTACAAGAGGAGTCCACGTTCCTCCAACTGATTCTTTAGCACTCCTCTTCCGTCCTTTTATGGGCTTCTCTGGTGGTTCAGATGGTAAAGAGTCTGCCTGCAGTGCGGGAGACCTGGGTTCAATCCCTGGGTAAGGAAGATTCCCCGGAGAAGGAAATGGCAACCCACTCCAGTATCCTTGCCTGGAAAATCCCCTGGACGGAGGTCTCTTAATGAGCCCTGTCCCCTGTACCTGGAATTTCTCTTCCTCTTTCACCTATTCAAGCTGTTAAGTCCTACAAAGGCAATTCCATCACTAGGACCTCAGTGCCCTCCTCCCACAGATCTCTGATCACCATGAAGCCCTAGCATCATCATTATCTGTACACATTTATCTGTTCCAGTCCCAAATTTAAAAGGTGTTAACGTCAGGACCCAAGTCTTATTCATCATCTTTTCAGACATGGTGGGATCCAGATATTATTGAGAATCAAGTGATTGCAGTACATTTTGACCATAATGAGGACTGAGATCCCCAGAACAGTAAACACTAGTCCAGTCCAGAAAGGTATTTAATATTTTGCCTTCAATCTTTATTGTCATTCATAATTTTGTCCAAGATTGAACCCATGTTCAGTAGTTAAATGGTTGTTTTTATGTCAAAAGCAATGGAATACAGAACTTTCTCCAAAAAGTGGATGCTCACCATGCTGAAGACAAGGCAGGTAACCAGAGGGACACACACATATACACACAACTGAACTGCAGTGTCATAAAAACTGAAGGAGAAGATATTTTCCTATCACAAGTTAACTAGCAGGAGAGCATTTTGTAGGACCCTTTAGACGGAAGTAAAGTCTTCTTAGTGAAAAGGATGCCAAATTCTATGTGAGCTAACAGAAAGAGCTGATGCTGAGAGTCAGATATGCTTGTTAATGATATTACAAGAGAGTAAAATCTCAAGTGAACCAGTGCGGGACATAGAAACATATCAACAGAACCTGGGTCAAGAAAGAAGAAAAAATTGGGAAAAGAGCTAAGACTATCCCTGGCTATGTTCAAGCTAACAGAGCCTTTTAAGTTCTTCAATGAGTGTATACTTCAAATTAATATCAGAAACTCACTGATCATGCTGAACGAAAAGGGGATGGGGCACAGAGGGACCAGCTCAGAGAGAGTAGCTAGCTCATCAATATATGTCACCAGAGGGGACATTAGCCAAGACTCCCTGCCCCCAGATATCATTTAGGGGAGAATCACCAGGTTTCATCTCCAGGATTTTTTTTTTTTTCTTTCTGTATTTTAATGGCTGAACAAAACCCATTCTTTCTTTGGGTAGTATTAATATCACTCAATACCTCCTTGTCTTTCTTTTTAAGCTAAAGAGACATCTTACTGACACGCTAGCCTTCATATGATGTGGCATATTTCTTTCTCATTTCTGACAGACAAATCAGAGTGATGCTGATATCCCAGGGGCCATGTTCACGTTCTCACATAATTGCTCTGCATTTGCAGTAACTGGCCACAGGGGTGGGCACAGGACAAAGGCTATCTGGGCCATAATTCCTCACATCCCTGACCACAACAGTCAGTTCAAGGAGTCAGCGAGAAGTCAAGGTAATCAGAGTCCTTCCCTGTGTTTTTCAGACTGGGTTGGGAGGAAAAACCCTTTGTTTCTTGCTTGATTAGGAGGCTGTATGAAGCTGAGAAGTACCAGCATCCATGGTTCTAGCCTAGTGCCAGGACAGTCTGACTCCACCATGCACACAGAGAAACAGCTGGTGACACAGAACCCCCGCAGCCCCAGACAGTAATCTCTCTGATTCCATGAAAAACCCTCCAATAAAACCCTCCCCTATCAACTTTGTTTTCTCTTAATGTGGTCTGATTTAGATTTCTGTCTCTTGGAACCAAAAAGAGTCCCGATAAATATATAATCCATCATGTACTGATCTCAAAACTTAAGTCTCAGAGGGCAATTTGGCTTCTTCTCCTGCCCCGAACTGGCTACGTCTAGAGAACAAACACCACTCTGACCCCTTCACCCCACTTCAGACACTGATACACTGTCCTTTTCTCTGGCGCTTGGACACGCCAGGATCCTTTCTTTTCCTAGGCCTTTGCACTTGCTGTTTTCTCTGCCTGGAAGGACTCTCCCCAGCTACTTTTCCACTTGGCATCTTCTCAGTATGTGAGTCTCATTCAAATGCCAGTTTCTGGAGTAGGTTTTCCCTGGCCACCTGAAACAAAGCTGTCGAGAACGCTGACCTGCTGACCCTGTTTATTTCCTTTATATGTGCGTCCTAATATGAGCTTCTCTTGTTCCCCATCTTCCTCACTTCAGCTTCCCGAGGGCGGGACCCCTGTCTGACACTGCCTGTCTCATTCCCAACGCCCAGCCTGCAGTCGACACGTAAACATTTCTGAAATGTTAAGTGAAAACATAGTTTCGCTCACCGCATATAATTATCGTTGAGGTAAACTGTTACATGGACTGCATGCATTTTGAACACTTCTCACGCCATGCCCATTTTGCCCATTCTCGGCGCCCCCTGGCTCCCCCGTGAAGTTGAGTCAGCTCACTCCTCTGGATGCTCTCACGTACAGACCCCGGGACCCCGCCTGACGTCACAGGTGGGATTCTGCTGCTCAGAATGGAGAGGCTGGATTTGGTAGCCTCTCCTAAAGGGACTTGTCTGCTGCCCAGAAGAGTCTGAAGCTAAACCCAGAGCATCAAACCGGGAGTTCAGAGGGAACCTGGCTGAAGGCGTCACTTACTGCAGTTTTTTAATTAAAACACTAGGTGGCAGATGACTATGCTCTTGGAGACAAATGAGCAATTAGCATTACAATGCTTAACAAACCATGGATAACTTTCTCTGGTGACATTAATGTCACCAGGAATTATAATCATTTGACAGGATGGTAAGAATTATGACTGGGGCTCTGGCCTGAGCCTATGAAGGGTAGGATATATTCTGAAACTTTTTACTTTTAGATTCACAAAGGAAATGTGCAGCATGGAAAAATTAAAAGACTAGTCTAGCAGAAAGATTTATATCAGCTACAGGAGACCCCTGAGAGAACTAATGGCTATATAGTAAGGCTAAAATTGCTATTTGCACTGTAGTAAGAATTCTATACCTTTCGAATTAATAATCTAATTTAGAAAATAATTGATCACATCTTTCTCTTTCTGCTTTCTTTTCTACTTAAACACCAGGGAGTGTTTCTTTTTTTTTTTTAAGTCTTTCAAATAGAAACTGATCAGAGCATCCATTGTTTCCCTGGTAACCTTCTATGCACAGTCCTGGGCTTGGAGAGCCTTTATTTTCTGCCAAGGCCACAGTGCATGGAAGAAAACAATTGGAGGGACACATGCAAAAGCGGATTGCATTGGCATTTCTTTTAATTAATCACAAATAAAATGCTCAGATCGCCTGCTATTAAAAAGAAAACAGAACACAAAATACAATAAGCACAAGAAATCCCAACACATATATTTCCTTTTCTTGCGCGGTCTTTAAAGAATGGCAGCAAGGAAAGGAAAGCAGCCAGGGAAGGAAGAGGGTGAAAGAGTGCGGGAAAGAGAGGACGTGGAGGCAGTGGGGCGGGGGACACTGACACGGAAGCGAAGAGGCAGAGGGAACAGAGAGCCACACGGGGAAGACAAGTCGTAGAGGGGTGGGAGCAGGAACAGAAAACTATCAGGGAAGCAGGGGAACACGGGAGGAGGAGGAAAAGTCCAGAGGAGGGGGAGCAGCGGAGACGTTTAACAGGTTTCGAGATGTTTTCATCAGTGCCTATTTCTCCAGGGCTTCTTAATCTTCAAACTTCAGAAAGGGGGAAAAGAAATCACCTGTTATTTGCTGCCCTTTGAGATGTTTATTAATCAGTGCATCATTGTTTATCTTTGACTGCCCTAATACTTCAATCTTGGGAGTCTTGCTTCAGATAGATGTGAATGAGCCTCTCGTAGGTTGCAAGGACCAGAGAGAGGCTTGGGTTGAGTCAAAGGATTAGAGAGTGGGGAAGGGATCTGCAGAGATGGAAGGAAAACAGGAACCACGTGTAGCCAGGCCCCTCAGAAAAAAATCGGATCTGCAGGATCTTTTAGGTGAGAACACTCTTGACAGCTAAGTTGGTAAAGAATCGGCCTACAATGCAGGAGATCCGCAGTTCGATTCCTGGGTCGGGAAGATCTGCTGGAGAAGGGATAGGCTACCCACTCCAGTATCCTTGGGCTTCCCTTGTGGCTCAGCTGGTAAAGAATCCGCTTGCAATGCGGGAGACCTGGGTTCTGTCCCCGGGTTGGGAAGATCCCCTGGAAAAGGGAAAGACTACCCACTCCAGTATTCTGGCCTGGAGAATTCCACGGACTGTATAGTCCATGGGGTCACAAAGAGTCGGACATGCTGAGAGGCTTTCACTTTCACCGTTGGAGCCACCACGTGTCCTGTTGCTAGGTCAGCAGCACGGATCTCCTGTTCTTTCTTGGGTTCTTATCCACTCCTGTCATTTAACTTTTCAGCTCTGCGTCTGCAATTCTCCCCGTTATCCCCCATTTTCTCTCTGTCTCTGGACTCAAGCTGGGTAAGGCAGAGGATCCTGGCGTGGTCATCACCACCCACTTAGGGCGACCTTAGGGGCGGAACTCTTTGTTAAGGCCATTTCAGAGAATGGCGGGCCTTGGCTTAGGTGTTCACTCGTGGTTCAAGTAAGTTTCATCAGGATGGAAGGACTAGGAGGTACAACACCTATGCGAGAGACCTTTCTGTGTTACGGAGCAGGTATGGCAGGAATCCAGAAAGGGACGGGATAAAACCGAAAGGCACACTGGCTGGTAGGAGCGGTGCGTTCCACACTTGCCCATCGGGCATATCGTGTTGTTTTTTGTTTTGGTGGGGGTTGGGGGGCAGATAAGGCTTCAGCAATGCCCACATTGTACTAAACCTGATTAAACTTCACAAACCCAGGGCCAAGTTTAGCCACCACATCCAGGGGATATAACATGAATCACTTCAAACCTAAGTGTTTGAAACACTTTGAGTGTTTTTGAAACCTAAGCCCAATGAAGCAATAACGCAGAATGTTTTGAGTAGAGGGAAATGGGAAATACAAGGGAATAAGCTCTTTGGGAGAAAGAGAAGGGAAAGAAAAGAGATTTCCCTCTAGTAAGAGAGAGAGGGAGGTCTGTGGACCTACCTGCGCCCACACCTGTACCCAAGGGGGTGGCAATACTTCAGAGATGATGGTGGGACACCTTGGAAGGGGGATTTCCAGCCTCTGCAAACATTTCCGTACCTCCCATGAGGCTGACTTCAAGCGTGGGGACTCTGACAGACCACTACGGGTTTAAGCAATTCAGATGTCATGGCATCCCTGATGGCATGAGGGATATACCCTCTGGGGAAGACCCCAGAAAGGCAGATAGAAAACAGATGTTACAGGATACTGTAGGCGTTCAGGTACTCATCAGACCTGAATAGGAAGCCAGTCCCAATATTACCTGAGGTGAATTCCCTGACAGCTTGGAAAGATGTTTGCTTAAATTCATATTTCATTTGATTTATAGAAAATAAACCAATATAGATATTTTCGAATCTCTGAGTTTAGAGACTGAAAATTATACCACTTGAACATTTTTAAGCCTGGGGAACAGATTGGGACACTGCTCTTCAATGTCCTAAGTTAAGATAGGCCTTGGTCAAATCATGATTTTTACCCTATTTGTTTGGTGACTTAAGATTTTTCTATAAACACAACAATACCTCTAGAAGTCTCACAAAAGTTCTGTATCAGTGACTGCTTGGTCTTCTTGGGATGCTACAGCAAACATGCCCTAGATTAGGTAGCTTGTAAACACCAGAAGACTCTTGAGAGTCCCTTGGACTACAAGGAGATCCAACCAGTCCATCCTAGAGGAAATCAGTCCTGAATATTCATTGGAAGGACTGATGTTGAAGCTGAAACTCTAAAAATTTGGCCACCTGATGCGAAGAACTGACTCATTTGAAAAGACCCTAATGCTGGGAAAGATTGAAAGCGGGAGGAGAAGGGGTCGACGGAGGATGAGATGATTGGATGGCATCACTGACTCAATGGACATGGGTTTATGTAAGCTTTGGGAGTTAGTGATGGACAGGGAGGCCTGGCGTGCTGCAGTCCATGCGGTGGCAAAGAGTCGGACACGACTGAGTGACTGAACTGCATTGAAACACCAAACATTTATTTCCCACAGTACTACAGGCTAGAAGTCCAAGATCAGGGTGCCAACATGCTCAGGTTCTGGTGAGAGCCCTCTTCTGCGATGCAAAGAGTCAACTCACCTTGTATCCTCTGCCCAGAGCAGAAATGGGAAGCACCTCTCTCACGACTCTTATAAGGTCATTAATCTCATTCACGGGGCTTCCCGGGTAGCACAGTGATAAAGAATCCACCTACCAATGCAGGAGATGTAGGTTAGATCCCTGAGTTGGGAAGATCCCCTGGAGGAGGAAATGGCAACCCACTCCAGTATTCTTGCCTGGAAAAATCCCATGGGCAGAGGAGCCTGGCGGGCTGCAGTCTATGGGGTCACAAAGAATCGGACAGGACTGAGTGACTGAGCACTAATTCCACTCAGGAGGGTTGCACCCTTATTACCTCCCAAAGCTACCTCCTAATCCCACCACCTCCTAATCCCATCACCTCCTAGTACCACCACCTCCTAGTACCGCCACCTCCTAATCCCGCCACCTCCTAGTACCGCCACCTCCTAATCCCACCACCTCCTAATCCCATCACCTCCTAATCCCATCACCTCCTAATCCCGCCACCTCCTAATCCCACCACCTCCTAGTACCGCCACCTCCTAGTACCGCCACCTCCTAATCCCGCCACCTCCTAGTACCGCCACCTCCTAGTACCGCCACCTCCTAGTACCGCCACCTCCTAATCCCGCCACCTCCTAATCCCACCACCTCCTAGTACCACCACCTCCTAGTACCACCACCTCCTAATACCACCACCTCCTAATACCATCACCTCCTAATACCACCACCTGGTAGGCTTTCAACATAGGTGTTTTGGAAAGACGCATACATTCAGTTCATAATAGTGACCATCATCACTTTTTCTTATAGAAAAACGGCAGGACAGTATTTATTGGCTTGCTCTGTGGCACCCAGCCCACGTGACCCAGCTCAGAGAGAAAGAAAGCAAGCAGAGCCAAGCCATGGCCTGTCTTCCAAAGATCAAGGCTGTCGTCCTAGAGAAAGCACAGCTGGGAGGGAAGCGGGTTTCCCACTTGTTTCTCCCAGTGGAGGCATGGCTGGGATGTGACCATCCTTTTCGGTCCTGGACGTGATGGAGGCTGAGTGCAGGGGATTGGCTGGTCTGTGCACACATTTAGGGCCCTTTCTCAACTTGGCTGGGGAGAAATACACGGGGCAAAGGCAAAAGAAAAGGGCCTTTCGTCATTTCACTTGGGACAAGGAAATCTACAGCAAAAATAGAGCATATTTTCCTGTAGGCTGACTGTAAGCTCTCCTTAGGCATAGAAGCCAGAGCTGATTTATAGAACAGAGTTTCGCCGTGTCTGGACAGCTAGTCTAACCAATTCTTGTCAAGCCAGTTGCACAAGTTCCTGTTACGATGGATTCCCATAAAATCACTCTCTGGGCTGAGCATCTCTGGGGAACGTGAAGGACGATATTAACTCAGGGATGGCAGAGATGAGCTCAGCTGGCTGCACTGCGGCTTCCCCCACCTGCAGCTTCGTCGCCTCCTTCCTCAGCCTTCTCTCCCTTCCCCTGCCCCTTCCATGCCTCCGGATGCCCGCTGGGATGACTCAATGCTAGTGCCGAACCACATCACCGCTGTGCGCCTCACTTTATTCATTTATAGAGGGATGATGTCTACTTACTCGGATTACAATGAGGCTGAATAAAATAGCACATATGAACGTCCTTGCACAGAGCGGACACTGGATAATTATTTGGGAGGAAATAAGGACAAGAAAAGGCAGTAGTTTAAGTGCTAGCCGGCACATGGAAAGATAAATCACTCGATGGAAGGTTTATCGGGTGGTAGGGCGTGAGGAGGGTGAGTCAGAGCAAACTAATGGAGGAGGATGATGTTGGGAGTTGCAGGCTTGTCACTGCTGCCGCTGACATTATTTGAAAGAGACAGAAGGCTTCATCTCCAGCCGGTGTTAATTAGCGGAGCTCCCTAGGCATTTTATGTAGCCGGGATGGTAAACCCTCATGTCCCGCTTGAGACCAACTCCTGTTTGTATAATTACCTCCTGACAGCCAGCCCTCAGCTGTACGGTCTTTACAAAAAGATAGCATCTCTTCTATTGTACTCACTGTAATTAGCCTTTCACCAAGGTGATGAGGAAAAGGTGACAGGATGCAGTGGGGTCCCCTTCTCTTTCTTAGGGCAGACTGCGGCATTGGAAAGTCTTAAGAATGCATGATTATTAAAAGGTGTTCTGAAAGTATTTGCCATATTGTTTCCTGATATGGTCTTCATCACAATAATAACTATGAGGCCATGGACCCTAGAAGTAAAAGATGGTGCTATCCTGACTGTCAACATCTGATGCTGACTGAATTGTGTCTCCCCCCACCCCCGTTCATATTTTGGAGCGCTAAAAGCTATGGTTTGTCCAGTGGTCATGTATGGATGTGAGAGCTGGACTATAAAGACAGCTGAGCACCAAAGAATTGATGCTTTTGAACTGTGGTGTTGGAGAAGACTCTTGAGAGTCCCTTGGACAGCAAGGAGATCCAACCAGTCCATCCTAAAGGAAATCAGTTCTGAATGTTCATTGGAAGGACTGATGCTAAAGCTGAAACTCCCATACTTTGGCCACCTGATGCGAAGAACTGACTCATTTGAAAAGACCCTGATGCTGGGAAAGCTTGAAGGCAAGAGAAGGGGACAACGGAGGATGAGATGGTTGGATCACATCACTGACTCAATGGACAAGAGTCTGAGTAAGCTCCAGGAGTTGGTGATGGACAGAGAAGCCTGGTGTGTTGCAGTTCATGGGGTTGCAAAGAGTCAGACACGACTGAGCAACTGAAATGAACTGAACTGAACCCCCAGTGTGACTGTATTTGGAGACAGGCTCTTTAAGGAGGATTAAAGCCCAGTGAGATCATAAGGGTGGATCTGACAGGACTGGGGTCCATGTAAGAATAGACACAAGGGACGTCTCTCTCCACACGCACAAAGAGGAAAAGCTCCATGAGGTCATGGTGGCAAGGCATCTTTTGGCAAGCCAGGAAGAGAGAACTCGCTCCAAACCAAACTCCCAGCACTTGACCTATCCCAGACCTGCTGGCAAACGAGAGCTCGGGACACTGGGCTGTGGGCTAACTGGGGTGAGGTCGAAACCCCCTCTGTGATCCGTGTGGAGGAGGGAAGAGGGTCTCTGCAAGTTCTATCAGGCACTTGGTTGCATCTGGTTTTGCTGGCACAGCTGCTGTGATTGCAAAGGGCTCTGCATCTTAGTCCGTGTTCCTCAGCACCTTCCCGTGGCTGCTGTAAAAGATTACCACACTCTCAGTGGCTTAACGCAATTTATTCTCTTACGGTTTCGAAGGTCAGAAAGTAAAAAGTCAGTCTGACTGCTAACGTCAAGGTGGTCACAGGGGTTCCCCCTGGAGGGTCTGAGGGGGAATCTGTTTCCCTGCTTTCTGTGCTTTTGGTAGCTGCCTGCGTTCCTTGGTTTGACGTTGCTTGCTCCATCTTCAAAGCACGTCACTCCAATCTCTGCTTCCCTCTCCTCTGACCTGGCCGGCATCTGTCTTCTAAGGGCCGCTGTGAATTGCCCTGAGCTCACACAGATAATCACCCCACCTCATAATCGGATCTCATCTGCTGTTCTTCTTGCCATGTGAGCTAACATTCACAGGTTCTAGGACATGGCCACGTATGGAGGAGTGTCAGCCTACACACCACCCTCCCCTGGGTTCCATACTCCCAGGCAGAGATCCTTTATGGAGATCACCGCCATAGAGATCACCTTCCTGTGGGTTCATTACAGCGTTCCTGCCTGGACTGAGTCGCTATAATATTCAGGTCTCATGCCACCTCCTCCCAGAAGCCTTCACTCACTCCTCCAATCCACTTTGATGTCCATACTATTTAAAAAGTGAACTTCATTATTTGGCTCTAATGTGTTAGTCTGAGTTCAACCGTATTTTGTTTTGCGTGTGTTTGTTTCCTTTCTGCAACTACACTGTAAGTTTCCTATCTAAGTTTTGTGCATCCCCCCTGCTTTCTTCCCCTCAATTCCTTAAACAATTTCTTTAGCCTCTAGGTCGCCTTCTCAGATGGACTCACCGATGCCCACAGGGTCACTCCCCAACTAAGTACCCGAACCCACCATGGTCCCTGCTTGTTCGTTCCCCATATTCCATCCTCGGCCTTGGTTGTGGGTCAGTTTCCTGCTCTGGTCCTGTCTGAGATCCTGTTCTGAAAACCTTCCTGAATTGTTGAACCTTCTGTGACTCCACTGTCTTCCAAAGCTGGGGTCCTGATCCTTTGGGTTGTCCTTCCTGGGACCTGCGGTTCTAGTCTCTATCTCCCTGGTGATCAGGCCCCAGGTCCACGCACACAAACACTCCAGACAATACCTGCTTGATAGGAATCTAGGGGCTTGGGCTGCAGCCTGGCCTTGAGGATGAGCCCCGTCCGTTTACCAGGACTCTTCCACCTCACCCTGAGTTGCCCTTGCAGGAATCTTGCTTTTCTCTGTGTACACAGACATCCACTTTGGTATCTTAGGCAGATTTCCTGGCCCCTGGCCCCTGTGATGCTGCATGTATAAACATATCTCCTGCGAGCATTAAGCCCTCACCATTTATCCTGTTTCTCGGAGGAAGCAGCCAGACCTCACAATGGTCTCTTGGATATAATGTGACTCTTTCTCTCACACCTAATATAGACACAGCAGGTGTTCAAAACCAGCACCAACTGATTGGGCATTTGGTTTTCTCCTCCCTACCCCATACTGGCACCTTGAGGACAAAATGTACTTTGTTAGGTACTCCTTCAGGGTTTCCCTGGTGGCTCAGAGGGTAAAGCACCTGCCTGCAATACAGGAGACCTGGGTTCAATCCCTGGGTCAGGAAGATCCCCTGGTAGAAGGAAATGGCAACCCACTCCAGTACTATTGCCTGGAAAATCCCACGGACAGAGAAGCCTGATAGGCTACAGTCCACGGGGTCACAAAGAGTCGGACACGACTGAGAGACTTCACTTTCATTCTGGTATGAAAGTTGTTTATTTTGTTACCCATTTTCTAGAAACATTAAGATTAGCCCCAATTGCCTTTTAAAATTCATCATGTGAGAGCTCGCTTCATGAAAGCACTAGGGATACTCAGGTGAAAAACACTCTCCCCGCTTCAGGAAACCCCTAATCTAATGTGGCACAGACAAGGAAAGCAGAGATTATGACTGGGTCAGCTGCAGGACGGAAGTGTGAGACCGCTCATTAAAAAATCAGAATAAAAGTCTCCATTAACACCAAGATGTAAAGCTTCCTGCCACGCGTGTACTCTCTGCCTTTAGTTTCCTGGCGAATCAGGAAGGGCTGGAAGGAAAGTGGCTGTGGGCTGCCTACCTTTGCCTTTGTTCTCCTATGCTATCATTTCTGATGTGAGTGGTTGCTAACACAGGACGTTGAGAAGAGTAGGGAGGAAGATAGGATTCCTTGCTCATTCTTCCTTTTTAGAACATCATTGGCTTCTTCCTGTCTTCAAAGCAAGTTCTAGCTGCAAAATAAAGCATGTCCTCTTGGGCTTGTAAATACCACTGCTTACTCAGTAGGAGACAGGCATGCTCAGTCACTGAGTCATGTCTAGTGACCCCACAGACTATAGCCCACCAGGTTACTTGGTCCATGGGATCTTCCAGACAAGAATACTGGAGAGGGTTGCCATTTCCTTTTCCAAGGGAACTTCCCGGCCCAGGGATCGAACCCATGTCTCTGACACCTCCTGCAATGGCAGGCAGATTCTTTACCACTGAGCCACCCAGGAAGTCCCAATGTTTTAGGTGAACAGGGCCGTTTAAAGAATGGCTGACACACTGCATGGGTGTCCTCTGCTCAGGGGTACATTCCATTGTCCTACGGGACTTCACTTCAAAACACAAATTTAAAGATGAAATTATCAGGAATTTCAAAGGGTTGATACCAGAGCATTAGGTAAAGTACAGGGCCCTCCAGAGAGCAGGGCTCTGTGTAGCTATACTGCCTGCACACTCACAGGGCTGGTCTGAATTTCAAAATCCTATGAGAAATCCATGATCAAGACGTATACAGGGCTCCAGAGGGACAACTCAGTAGAAAGGAGGAAAAGAAGAGAACTTTCTAAGAGGGGTTGGCACTGGGGCCGAGGCCTCAAGAATGAGAAAGGCTTACCCAAGTGAACAAAGGAGAAGAGCGTTATAGCTGAAGAGACGGTGGGTCAGAGAAGGCAGGAGGCACCGTAAAGCACTGCACGTGTGGGGAGCTACAGCTGGACGACGTGGCTGGAATGTTGATGGGTGTGAGATCGTACAGGAAGCTGAGACTGAGAAATACCACGAGTATCAAATGAAGGAGTTTCAACTCTCCGTAAAGCGATGCAATATCACTGGAGAAGTGTAAACAGAAAGGTGGCATTAAAGGATTTGAATTTGCAAATTTTCTCTCTCATGGCTATGTGGCTGATGGGTTGGAAAGAGGGAAACGGAAGCTAGAGAAGTCAATTGGAGGCCATTGCTGTGCTCAGAGAGGCCAAGACTGTGGAATTCTTTAGTTTCATCCCTTTAAAATTAAAGGATACACATATTAATTGAAAATGGCCAACTCATACTAAGGAACAAGAGTTAAAATATTAACTGAAAAATTTACTAAAGCACAAGGTCATTTACAGCAACAACAATCATGATGGAGTTGGGCTCATATCAACGTCAAAGCCACCCTCTTCAAAGCATAGGACAAATATTTTGACAAATACAGCTTAGAGAAATGGTTTTTCTGATTTGGTCTATATCGTATTATTCAGTGATCCTTCCATTGTCATTGTCAAGGATTTACTGCTAAAAAATTTATGCATGTTTTTGGCTCTGCTACTTTATCTTAAAGGAAGAGCTATGAATGACAAATCCGCAGGCAGGAGCTATTGTTCCAACATCATGTAATTATTGTTTAAGTTCCGCTTATTTAACTATGCGAGGAGTTGGAGAACTCAAGCAAACCTTGTCTCATCCTGGCTTCCTCACTTATGATTTGTCTGTGCCCAAGAGCATCGTTTTTCCTGGTGGCTCAGACGGTAAAGAGTCTGCCTTCAATGCAAGAGATCGAAGTTTGATCCCTGGGCTGGGAAGATCCCCTGGAGAAGGAAATGGCAACCCAGCCCCAATACTCTTGCCTGGAAAATCCCATGGATGGAGGATCCTGAGGTCGCAAAGTGTTGGACACGACTGAGAGACTTCACGCTCTCTTTCTAAGAGCAGTGGTTTACTGCTTCTCTCCACTTTCTGCCTCTAATCCTTCTCAGGAAAATATCCCCCCGTTAAATCTAATTCATCCGAGCTGCATTCTGTTTGTCCACGTAGCGGCGCGCACAGCTAATGATGGTATCTGTGTGACACACGGGGGTTAATGGGCAAGGTCACCTGCAGCTGCAGGGGCTGCCCTCGGGGGTTCTGGCTGCGCCAGTCCCCTCCCTCGTGTGGTTGCTACTTCGGTGCACCTGCAAACTGCCTGCCGCCCAGCAGCCTGCCTCAGCACATAAACCAGGCCGCTCTCCGCAGTAAACATTCTGCAGCCCTTCCGAGTGCCCTCGTTCACTAGTACGCTGCTTCTCAAACGTTAATGTGCTTATGCAACACCTGGGAGGCTCATTAAAGACGAGCATTCCGCAGGTCTGAGACGCTGCATTTCTACCAACTCCCAGACGACACCAGGTGGGTTCCTGGACCATACCCTGTGTAACAAGGAGCTAGACAGCTCATTAACTCAGCTTGCTCTGGAAAAATATTAATATTTTGAAAAATGATGTGTGTGTGTGTTAGTCGCTCAGTCATGCCCGACTCTCTGCGATCCTGTGGACTGCAGCCCACAAAGCTCCTCTGTCCACGGCATTTCCCAGGGAAGAATGCTGAAGTGGGTTGCCAAGCCCTTCTCCAGAAGATCTTCCCAATCTGGGGAATCGAACCGGGGTCTCTTGCATTACAGGCAGATTCTTTACCCTCTGAGCCACCAGGGAAGCCTTGAAAAATTATAAACTTTTTTGAGTTTTAATATTAGTTACTAGATTAGTTACTAAAATGCCAGAAATAGTATAAAACAGCCTCTTTCAAATTGTAGGTTGAGTCCAGCACTCTTACTTGGCTAAACCTGCCTTGGTTCTGTTATACACACCTAATTAGAAACTTCAAATTATTGTTCTTGGTAACACTCTTCTAAAATCTATGTAAAGTGATTATAACTGACAGTTCCTATTATAAGGAACACTTTCTTGTCTGGCGTGCAGAGGACTAAATTTGCCTTTCTTGTAATCAATGAAAGATCCTTGTCAAAGAGAGGTGAGAGCTGGTTATTTAGCAAGACTCTTGTACTAGATTGAACATACTGAAAGAAACATAATTATGTTAAAATTATTATATTCTCATGGTTCTTGATGCAGAGAAGTTCTACCATTAAAAGAATCCCTTGACCTAAAACAAAATATCCTTTCCTCCTAAGATTGTGACTAAACGTTTGCTCTAGAAACTGTTCCTGTTTCTTCCCAACTGTCAACAAATGCAGACTCAAGTGAAATGTTCTATTTCCAAGTGGAAATAAATTTAATGGAAAATGTAAAAATGACTTTCAGACAAAGTGAAAAGTGGCATTTAATATAAACTCAATGGCTTTATAATTTCTTGAAAGAGGAAATGAATTCCCAAGACTCAAAACATTTTGAAAATGAAAACTTAAACCTCCCAGTTTTACACATACCAGTTTTCAAATAATAAAAAGCACTGACAGGCTATGATACTGAAAGTGAAATATATCTCTATTCAAACTCAAATTGTGGAAAATTGGGAATTTTTACAAAAGTGTTTATTTATATAAGACCCAAACACTTTACTTCAACCTCTTTGAAAAGTTTATGGAACATTTGGCAATTTACTACATCAATTTTTGTAATATGAGCATTAGATGAATCTAAATTGATTCACAGGGAGTGAATTTAACATTAGTTAGAAATCTACTATCTTTAAAGTATTGTAACTGAGCTCACTGTTTCCTGAATGAAAAGGTCATTGGAAAGAAGGGTAGTTAAAGTAATAAGCTGGGAAAGAAAAAAAAACTTCTGTCTTTACAACAAACAGGGAAGAAAAAAGAATATGTGGGAAGACAACTTAGTGATTCTTGAGGCCTAAAAAATTACTGCTTTCAGTTTCAAATAAATTATGAAAGTGAAATGCAGAATTCCATCACCATTTTTATGGAGGTCTTCCTTCTATGCTGCTGCTGCTGCTGCTGCTAAGTTGCTTCAGTCGTGTCTGACTCTGTGTGACCCCATAGACGGCAGCCCACCAGGCTCCCCCGTCCCTGGGATTCTCCAGGCAAGAAAACTGGAGTGGGCTGCCATTTCCTTCTCCAGTGCATGAAGGTGAAAAGTGAAAGTGAAGTCGCTCAGTCGTGTCTGACTCCGAGCAACCCCATGGACTGCAGCCTACCAGGCTCTGTCCATGGGATCTTCCAGGCAAGAGGACTGGAGTGGGGTACCACTGTCTTCTCCTTCTATGCAGAGCTAAAAAATGGGGGTGGGGTTTTCTTCATATGGAGTAACTAGTTGATCAATTTCACACCAATCCTTTCTCAGAAAATTGCATTAAGAAATCACAGCACAAAATACTTTGACTATGGATGAGTAGTTTTATAGTCAATAAATTGTAGTACATGGTGTTTCACATTAGAGAAAAGGGCAATCAGATTTCATGCTTCTGAGTGTAAATGGATTACTCTCTTGGGATCTGAATATAAATAACTTTTCTGGCCATTTTACTTCACTTTCATCCAGTTGGTAAAAGCACCTTTTTTTCTTATCTGCATTGAAATTGTTAGACCACTACAGATATCAAATGGCAAAACCTCCTGAACTGCTATCTTATTTTAATGAAGAAAATATAAATTTAACATAGGTTAGAACATCTAATTTAATTGTATGTATAGGTTCTGGTTAATGAAAGAAATAACAGCATTCTAGAAGCCATTGTTTCCTCTGAAGTGTTTACAGTTTAGGTAATTACACCCAGTTGGTGGCTGGATCGTGGAACAATTTCTGAACAGCTAGAGTTTCAATAAGGACAAGAAAGATGAACTACACTTGTGACAAGCACTGTGCTATGTATTCTATCTTTATTACCACAAGAAAGATTATATGTAAGAAAGACTAACTTTCCATGAGAACTGAAGCTTTTCTGAAACAGTTAAGCAAATCTTCCAGAATATTCCTTATTTAAATACCATATGTTACTAGAAACAAAGAATACCCTCACCTTAGTGGTATCAGGGATTGATCTTCAGTGTTTCTCCATCAACAGTTTCCTCCTGATTGATCATGAACTATTGCTTGAAGATGAAATCTCTTTGAACATGTCCACAGAGCTGAAACCGTCAGTAGATTTGCCATGTATCATGATTCATTAAGCGCAACATTCTTATTACTCATTTTCTACCCACTTTTCTGCTCAAAATACAGATGTATTTAACAAGTCAAAGAAACATCCATTTTGTTCTGTGCCCAAACTATTCTCTACTCACAAAGCGGACACTCAAAATATTTACCAACTTACATGTGCAGCAGCCAATCCAGAAATAATATTTCTAACGGTTTCTTCTTATACTTACCAGCACGACTATCCTTTCACTAGTCAGAAATCTTCATTGGTCTCCCCGGCCAACCACTTTCAATCCTTTACCCTTTGAAAGGTCTTTACCCTTTGAAAGACAAAATGCATTATTATGTTGCTGCAACTCTAGGCACCTGCAATAGACCTGTGCTACAGAGACAATGGCCCTGGCAGCTATCACGGGTTGCCATTAAATATAGGTTAATTTTGCTTTCTATACAAAGAGCTGTTTTACAAACTGTGGTGAATTGAAAATGAGGGCCTTATTTTCTGAAAGCAAAACTCTATTGCTTAAATAACCAGAGTAATTATAGAAACAAATAACACTCTATGTTCAGTAATAGCAGAGGCAGCTTGACACAGTGAAAAGATCATAGGCTTTAAACTCTAATAAATCTGGGCTTGAAGGCAGCTTTCCTACCTCAGTGATCTTGAGCATATTCTGTAATATGGAGATAAAAATACCTTAGAGTGTTTTGTTTGAGACTCACATGGTATACATAACATATAGACAGGGCTTGCCACAGTGACTGGCTAACACTGTAGGTGCCTGGCCAGTTGGAGCTCTTATTATTCCTCTTCTCTTCCTTTTCTGAATTAACCCCTGATTAATTCCTAGTAGGCAGGCATGCTTCTAGTCCCTCTGCAGATTTTTATGGGACACTTGGAAGATGGGCCAGCCCTCTGAATGTCCTAATTGTCTCTTAACTTTTAGATCCTCTATCAGAAACAGAATGCTGAGTGGAACTCATCACAGAACTGATGGATTGTGGTAATTCTTCCATTTTATACACATTTTGCTTTTCTATAGCTCCAAACTCTAAGTCCTCACCCCTCAACCACCTTATTATGTATGATATTAAGACAAGGGCTCTGAGCAATTTCAGCAGGTGAGATCTGGCAGGACAGGAGGAGAAGCAGCCTGGAATTCATACACAGGAATTTGGGCATTATTCTACAGGTTATAGGAAGTGAATTAAGAGGCTTAAGCTGTGAAGTAATCGGGGTTATTCTGTGGATATAGGACGAACCGAAGGTAGGAAAACCAGTGGTAGGGAAATCAATCAGGTATAATTTGAATGGGATATAAGGACCTAATCCAGTGGAAATGAAGACTGACAAGGGCTGAAGAGTTGAGATAATATATAATGTAAATAGCAATAAAAAACAATTGGATATAATGTAGTCTAGAAGACATCCAGTATAAAATAATTGCTTCTTCTGTAGCACACAGTACTGGTGAGCTAGGGCTACCGTAGCAAAATACTACCAACTGGGTGGATTAGACACCAGAAATTTATCTTACAGTTCTAGAGGTTAGAGGTCCAACAGCAAGGTATCAATCGGCTTAGTTTCACTCTCAGGCTGCTTTCCTTTTGCTGTGTCCTTCCATGGCAGTCCCTTGACCTGCGTTGTCTGTGTCCTGATCTCTTGTAAGGACACCAGTCATAGAGGATTCGGGCCTACCCTAACAGCCCCCTTTACCTTAATCACCTCTTTAAAGGCCTGTCTTCACATACAGCCACATTCTAAGGTACTAGAAGTTGGGGTTTCAACATATCAGTTAGGAGGGACACAATTCATCCTGTAACGCACATCTCATATATTAATCGCGCTTAACCGTGACAGTGCGTGCGAACATCGGTGCTGCTTATTAAGCGACTGCCTCTCAGCTCCAAACCTGCCAGCGAGGCTGCAGCTGGGGACTCCGCCACTTCCTGCTTTGTCATCGCGTTGCTACTGAGGCTCTGCCAATAGACGGCGCTCGAGAGAAATGACGAGGCCGATAAGGGAGGAGGGATCCGGCGCCTCCTCCAAACTTCCGGGTTAATGACCCCAGATTCTGCCCCGTGTTCCCCCCGGTCCTAGCGGCGACAGCTGCTTCCTACACTGACTTTCTCTGTATTAACTCCGTGTGTCCCCATTTGCCTTTTCAGTCCTCCAGCAATTTCCTATATAACATTTTGTCCATTAAAGTAACTGAGCTTATTTTGTTTTGTTTTCCCAACTGAAGTAACATCTTCCTTTTGTGACATTCTTCCCTCCTCTGCTTCATGCATTGAAGGGGTTACCAACTGTCTTATAGTTACACAAAAATTAATATCGGAGGAGTGAAGAGTGGCCAGCGTTAGTTATCATCTAGGGGGCATCAGAATTCCATACCTATGAAAAATGAGCAGAAAAAACCCAGCAACCTGTTATTAACTTTAACAGCTCTGTCTCGCAGCTATGACAGAAGGCACACCATAGAAGAAAGAGTACTGTTGTTCACTCACTAAGTCGTGTCCAACTCTATGCGACCCCATGTACTGCAACATACCAGGCTCCTCTGTCCTCACTGTCTTCCCAGGTTTGGCCAACCCCTTCATGGACCACAGCCTCATCGTGGTGAACCTGCTTGTGTAACTCAGTGAAGCTCTGAGCCATGCCATGCAGGCCACCCAAGATGGACAGGTCATAGTGAAGAATTCTGACAAAACACGGTCCACTGGAGAAGGAAATGGCAACCCACTCCAGCATTCTTGCCTAGAGAACTCCATGGACAGCACAAAACAGTACTAGATTTACGTTAAAAGACCTCATTTCTATCTGCTCTCTTCTACCTTCATCACTTGCTGTTTGGTGTCTTCTCAGAACCTTGGTTTCTACTCACAAAGTTTTATTGAGGAATAAAACAATAAATGCTAAAGTCTTATGATAATTCTATAGCATAAATGATTGCACACAGAGTGCCTCTTAGCCTTCCCCTTTAACTATGGTATCCATAGTTCTCATAGTATTTAAATTTGGGCAAAAAATGCATAAAACAATAGTGGCATTAATACATGTGGAATGCTTATCACATGCTAGATACCATGCTAAATACTTTCTGGATATTGTTTCCTTCACAAGAACCCTGTGGTGACAGTACTAATATTATCCCCAAATTGCTGAAAGGGAAACAGCAGCACTTAGAAAAGGTGCCCATGTTACATTTCACCTTAAAGATGGTGGAACTAGAAGCTGAACCAAAACACTCAAACTCTAGGTCTGTGTTGGAAAGTTTCATAGCTCACTTAATTTCTCAAATATGTTTGCAATAGAAAAAGAACTGTTCAAGAGGAACTCCTTTCTTTCAAATAGAAACTGTCGTGCAAGTCATTCACCAACATTTAACTTAACTCCAACTCCCAGTAGCAACTCCCTTTCCCCCCCAAAATGACAGTATAAAATAAGAATGAGGGAAGAAGAATGATCAGATACTGAAAAGATCAAAACAGAAGTTCTCAAGTGGGATAAAGAGCTTTTATGTTTTAAGGTGGGGCATTCTGAAGGAAGTAAGGACCATTTAAATATTTGAGCACTAAGGACTTCCCTGGTGGTCCAGTGGTTAAGAATCTGCCTTGTAATGCAGGGGCCATGGGTTCCATCCCTGGGAGGCGAACTAAGATCTCACATGCTGCAGAGCAACTAAGTCTGAGCTGCAACTGCTGAGCCTGCAACTCCAGAGCCCTTGTGCCACAAGTACTGAAACCCCTGTGCCGGAGTCACAACTAGAGAGTCCACGCACTGCAATGAAAGATCCTGCATGACACAATGAAGATCCTACAGGCTGTAGCCAAGACCCAATGCAGTCAAATGAATAAATAAATAAGCAAATGAAAGATTTGAGAATTATTTGGAGAAACCACTCTAACAGAAATGTTTCAAGCTTCACTCATCCTACCTTTACTTTCCTGTTTTCCCTTACTTGTGATTTGGGGCAGGGATTATCAAGAGCTTTAGCAGTGAAATTTCCTATCTTCCAAATAATACTGAATCATAAAAGAAACAGTAGAATTTTAATACACAACCTTACTTTATGCTTTGACATTCTTGATACTTACTTGTTAAACAGCCAATCAGTGAGAATGTATATTCATATTTTGATGGTTTCCAGTGTGTTAAAATTGGATATGTATCACATTTGAATGTGTTTGCTAGCTAGTTTTTAATTACAGGCTTAAAAATAACTATTTGAACATATTTCAAACACTTGCAACGAATGCTTGCTGGGCCCCCGAAGCACCTCTGAGGAAGTATCACAGATTGCAAGTCACTGATGGAGGGAAATGCAGGCGTCCGGCTGCTCACCCCCATCCAGTACATAAGGAGATGGCTTTCTCTGCTTCCTGAGTCCATTTATGCTGGCCCACGCTCCTGGCAAAGGAGCAGGCATCAGGCTCCATCCATCTTAGACACACAGAGTCACTTATCCATATGCTCAGGGTGTTTAATGCTGTGTCCCTGTGCAGTCACAAATTAGTCACTTTCTGCTAGTGACTATGAATATAAAAGAGGCATTTTTTGAAATATGGATCTTATTGCAACAATTAGGCATAGAGAACCAATAACCATTTGTTCATTTATTATATATCTAAATGAAATAGCTTCAGTGTGTGGCCTGCATACATGCCAATGAAAATATTTCACCCCTTACGACTGCTCCCAAAGTCCCAATTCTAAAATAAGGAAAGTAGATAAAAATAGGGTAGAAAACTTGCCTGCCTTCCTTCCTCTCATTGAGGCCACTGTGCTGAATTTATAGAATTATAGAATTTCTGAGTCAGAAGGAAACTCAGAAATCACACAGACTAATACATTTAGAATTCTCTAAAAGAATTCCCCAGAAAGCATTTCTAACAGCCTTTGATGGAACATTCTAGTACAAGGAGTTTACTACCTCATTACTCCACCCTTGCAAGGCAAGTATGTATGTAAAGTTCTCCCTTCAATTGCATATACCACTGTTTGGCCAGTCACTAGTTGATGGACATTCAGGTTGTTTCCAAGCTCTTTTCACAAAAATGTTATAGACTGTGAAGAAAGCTGATCACCGAAGAATTGATGCTTTTGAACTCTGGTGCTGGAGAAGACTCTTGAGAGTCCCTTGGACTGCAAGGAGATCCAACCAGTCCATTCTAAAGGAGATCAATCCTGGGTGTTCACTGGAAGGACTGATGCTAAAGCTAAAACTCCAATACTTTGGCCACCTCATGCGACGAGTTGACTCAATGGAAAAGAGTCTGATGCTAGGAGGGATTGGGGGTGGGAGGAGACGGGGACGACAGAGAATGAGATGGCTGGATGGCATCACCGACTCTATGGACATGAGTTTGAGTGAGCTCCGGGAGTTGGTGATGGACAGGGAGGCCTGGCGTGCTGTGATTCATGGGGTTGCAAGGAGTCGGACACGACTGAGCGACTGAACTGAACTGAAACATATTGGTGAATATATTCCCAATTCTAGGTTTATTTCATTAGTGGAGACGCTCACAATTGGAATCGATGAGTATATGTGCACATTTATTATTTTAACAGATAATGTTGGATTACTTTTCAAAAAGATTGTGATAATTCATATTCTACCAAAAATGCCTATTTCCCATTGGATTTTATCAAGTTTTTAAACTTTTGCCTGTCCACCAACTGAGTTTTTATTATTATCTGTATTTGGTCTTCTGTGATTTTTTTTTTTTTCTGTGATTTTTAAAAAAATTTTTTTATTGTCATTGTAGAATCATTTGTCAGTTTGTCTTTGGATGGTTTATATTATCAATTTGAAAGAGTTCTTACTTGATTAAAGGTTGATCTTTCTACTGATACTCATGGAATCTAGTGTCTAATTTCTTTTTCTGTCATTGAAATATGTTTATTAAACACATACAAGGAAAGGAAATAAAATAAATCTCCTTTAGAATCACGCCAATCAGAGATGACCATCATTTCCAATTTGATCTACTTTCTTTTTTAGTGTCTAACTTCTAACTATCCAGCCTTATCTTCTCTGAACAAATTCATTTCTCAAAGATTCTCTGAAGATGTGGTGCTTGCTCACAAATGAATATCTCATCCTAGAAGTGATCTGTATGGTATAGGGCTTTGCTCCTCAGAGTGTGGTTCCCTAATCAACAGAACCAGCATCATCTGGAGATTTTTTGACTACAGAATCTCATGCCTCATGCAGTATCTACTAAATCAGAACCTTCTGCTGTACAGGATATCCAAGTAATCTGCATGCACATTAAAATTTGAGAAGCACCGTGATAGAGCATAAAGGATCTTTACCTTTTGCCCCAGTTTCAAAATTTGTATTAAAATTATTATAGTTTTTTAGGTCACGGCAACTAAGTCTTTTATTCTGATTATCAAATAAAACTGTTGATAAATTGCTTCCTGACCTGTATTCACTTAGTAATATTTCATACCAAAATATGTGATTTTACCTTTATTCTCATTAAGTTTTATTATATTCATGTAACATCATAATTCTGATGTATGACACACTTGTTGAATACTGAATCTGAATTTTAATACAGAGGCTCTCATTACTCAGTTTTGGGGGAAATTAATCTAAAACCTTTAGTAAATAGGTGTGGTAAGACTCCAGATAAGTCCCTTTATGTTTTCCTTTCTCTTAGTGAAAGTGAAAGTGGCTCAGTCATGTCCAACTCCTTGTGACCCCGTGGTCTACACAGTCCATGGAATTCTCCAGGTCAGAATACTGGAGTGGGTAGCCGTTCCCTAAGCCAGGGGATCTTCCCAATCCAGGGATCGAACCCAGGTCTCCCACATTGCAGGTGGATTCTTTACTAACTGAGCTACCAGGGAAGCCCATTCCTTTGTCTTATGGACACATTAGATCCAGTTAAGATGAATTTTAAGACAACGCTTAAGAGAAAAGAGAAGGAAGGCCATGTTCATAATATAGACATTTAACTGAAGATATTTATCCATGTGTTGGGACTTGGCTGACTTTGTTATTTGCTTTTCCCCAATCACCTGTGGACCACTCCTCCTCACCAGCTGCTTCTATGACAGATCAGGCACCAAGTCACGGAAGAAAGTTGGGGATCATGTGGCTGCTTCTAAGCAGCAATGGCTGGGAACCACCAGTGCAAAAATGACTCTGGTCCCCGAAATGATGACGTTTCTAAACACAGATAGGAGACATTTGAGAACCAACAACAACTCCTCTTTTTAAAATATACACAAACTCTGGTCTGGACAGAATGGTGGAGACCTCTTTCTCCTAGATCATTCCCCCAAATATAAACAGCACTGGAAATGACTCAAGAGACAGCCAGAGGAGACCCTGATGGGTGATAAGAATAAGGGAAAGTTGTTTGGGACCCGAGACAGATGAAACAGCACAATGGCAAGGCATTTTGCAGGTCCTACCCAACAGAAGAAGGTGATTCAAACTTGGCGTTTCCCTGGCCCCCAGCCTAGCAATAGATGGCAGCCCAAGTGGACTCATTCCTCTTCTGGGTTGAAAGGGAGCTCCTCTGAAAACATCCTTCTGAAATCAGCCTGACACGTTGGGCAAGAGGAACAGAACTAGAGACCCCCTGAATAACACATGGCCAAGAAGTTCTCTCATTTGCTGTCAGGCTAGGGACTACCCTTCTGCTCCCCCCAAGTAGCAAAGCTAGTGGGAGAAACAGGCAAAAGAGTCGCATTACAACATATGACTTGGCTGCAAAGCTTCTCTTATCCCATATACTCTGCCCAGGGTCATCGTGGAGCTTGGTGAGGGGTGGGGGGTGGCTTACCATGAAGGGGACCCTACCACAACAAGAGCCAGACTAAGATGCTCTTTGCCTCCTCTTGAAAGAGACTCCCCTTCTTCACTGGGACAATTATCAAAATCAGGAATGAAATAGCAGATATCACTACAAATTCTGCAATTATCAAAAAGATAATAATGGCCTAAATCAAATCCCTTACGATTATACAGTGGAAGTGACAAATAGATTCAAGGGATAAGATCTGATAGAGTGCCTGAAGAACTATGGACGGAGGTTTGTGACACTGTACAGGAGGCAGAGATCAAGTCCATCCCAAGAAAAAGAAATGCAAAAAGGCCAAATGGTTGTCTGACAAGGCATAACAAATAGCTGAGAAAGGAAGTGAAAGGCAAAGGAAAAAAGGAAAGATATATCCATCTGAGTGCAGGAAAGAATAGCAAGGAGAGATAAGAAAGCCTTCCTCAGCGATCGGTGCAGAGAAATAGAGGAAAACAACATAATAGGAAAAACAAGAGATCTCTTCAAGAAAATTAGAGATACCAAGAGAACATTTCATGCAAAGATGGGCTCGATAAAGGACAGAAATGGTGTGGACCTAACAGAAGCAGAAGATATTAAGAGGAGGTGGCAAGAATACACAGAAGAACTATACACAAAAGATCTTCATGACCTAGATAACCAAGATGGTGTGATCACTCACCTAGAGCCAGATATCCTGGAATATGAAGTCAAGTGGACCTTAGGAAGCATCACTACAAACAAAGCTAGTGGAGGTGACAGAATTCCAGTTGAGCTATTTCAAATCCTGAAAGATGATGCTGTGAAAGTGCTGCACTCAATGTGTCACCAAATCTGGATAACTCAGCAGTGGCTACAGGACTGGAAAAGGTCAGTTTTCATTCCAATCTCAAAGAAAGGCAATGCCAAAGAATGTTCAAATTACCGCACAGTTGCACTCATCTCACACACTAGCAAAGTAATGCTCAAAATTCTCCAGGTCAGGCTTCAACAGTACATGAACCATGAACTTCAGATTTTCAAATTGGATTTAGAAAAGGCAGAGGAACCAGAGATCAAATTGCCAACATCCATTGGATCATCGAGAAAGCAAGAGAGTTCCAGAAAAATGTCTACTTTTGCTTTATTGACTATGCCAAAGCCTTTGACTGTGTGGATCACAATAAACTGTGGAAAATGCTTCAAGAGATGGGAATACCAGACCATCTGACCTGCTGCCTGAGAAATTTGTATGCAGGTCAAGAAGCAACAGTTAGAACTGGATATAGAACAACTGCTGCTGCTGCTGCTGCTGCTGCTCAGTCACTTCAGTCGTATCCGACTCTGTGTGACCCCATAGGTGGAAGCCCACCAGGCTCCCCCATCCCTGGGATTCTCCAGGCAAGAACACTGGAGTGGGTTGCCGAGGATCCAAATAGGGAAAGGAGTACATCAAGGCTGTATATTGTCACCCTGCTTATTTAACTTATATGCAGAGTACATCATGAGTAATGCTGGGCTGGATGAAGCACATGCTGGTATCAAAATTGCCAGGAGAAACATCAATAACCTCAGATATGCAGATGACACCATCCTTATGGCAGAAAGTGAAGAAGAACTAAAGAACCTCTTGATGAAAGTAAAAGAGGAGAGTGAAAAAGGTGGCTTAAAACTCAACATTCAATAAACAAAATCATGGCATCTGGTCCCATCACTTCATGGCAAATAGATGGGAAAACAATGAAAACAGTGGCTGACTTTATTTTTTTGGCCTACAAAATCACTGCAGATGGTGACTGCAGCCGTGAAATTAAAAGACACTTGCTCCTTGGAAGGAAAGCTATGACCAACTTAGACAGCATATTAAAAAGCAGAAACATTACTTTGCCAACCAAGGTCCGTCTAGTCAGTTCAGTTCAGTTCAGTCGCTCAGTCGTGTCCGACTCTTTGTGACCCCATGAAGCGACCCCATCGCCACCTGATGCGAAAAACTGACTCATTGGAAAAGACCCTGATGCTGGAAAAAATTGAAGGTGGGAGGAGAAGGGGATCACAGAGGATGAGATGGTTGGATGGAATCACCAATGTGATGGACATGAGTTTGAGTAGGCTCTAGGAGTTGGTGATGGACAGGGAACCCTCGTGTGCTGCAGTCCAGGGGGTTGCAAAGAGTCGGACACAACTGAGTGACTGAACTGAACTGTGAGCTACTTTATGATCTATGATCATAAGTTTGATACTAAGAAGAAATTAATCAATTACTTGAAAAACCTCAAACTACCAAAAGTCAACCAAGATGAGAAAAATGATCCAAATAGTCCTCATAATATTTTTAAAAATTAAATTCATAAAGAAAAAGTCAATGAAAAATAAATCTCCAGACTCAGATGGTTTAACTATAAAATTCTACCAAACACTTAAAGAAGATTTAGCACCAATTTTACACAAGCTTTTTTTTCCTTTCAGAAAATAGAAGAGGGAATACTTTCCAAGTCATTTTATCAGTCCATTATTACCTTGATAACAACCAGACAGATACAGTACACAGAAGAAACTACACATCAATATCTCTCATGAATTTAGTTTTTAAAAAAATAAATCCTTTAGCAAATCAAATATGAACATGATTTAAAAGAATTATACACCATGATCAAGTAGATTTATTCTGGGTAAGCAAGACCGATTCATCATTCCAAAATCAATCAGTGTAATTCATCATATCAACAAAGTTGTTTAAAAATCAAGAAAAATCATATAGTTGTGTCAGTTGACACAGAAAAAACATTTAATAAAATCTAACACCCATTCATGATAAAGCCTTTCAGTAAGTTAAGGAACTGTCTCACCTTGATAAACACAAAATCCTACAACTGATATCATACCTCATGGTGCAGAACTGAGCATTTTTCCTTTAAAATGAGGAACAAGGAAAGGACATATACTCTCAGCACTCTAGTCAACATAGTACTGGAACTTCTAGCCACTAAAGTAAGTTAAAGAAAAGAATAAAGACATATACAGACTCAAAAGGACAAAATGAAATAATTTCTGTTTGCAGATGACATGACTATCTACATAAAAAATCCTAAGAAATGAATAAAAAACAATCATAGAATTAGTGAGTTAAACAAAGTCATAGCATATAAGATCAACACACAGAGATCAATCTCATTTTTATATTCTAATAATATATGTGAAACTGCAATTAAGTTAAAAATACTTAAGTATACACTTAACAAAATACATGTAGCATCTGTATGCTGAAAATTAATAAATGCTAATGAAAGAAATAAAAAAGGACTCAAATAAATGAAGGGATATACCCTTTATTTGGAAGACTCAACAAAGAGAAGATTGCAGTTCTCCCCAAAGTTCAAATTACAGGTTTAATTTGATTCCTATCAAGACCCAAGCAAAATTATTTGTTATTTGTTTATGACATAGACAAACTTATTCTGCCATTTATTTGAAAAGCACAAGCAGAGAGATACATAAATCAGTAGAACATAATAGAGAAGCTAGAGATAGACCCACACAAATATGCTGACCTAGTTTTTGACAAAGGTGCAAAAATAAATTTATGGAGGAAACTAGCCTTTTCAACAAGTGATGCCAGCCAGAGCAACTGATCTATAGGCAAAAGGATGAATCTTGATCTAAACTCCATACCTTATATAAAAATTAACCAGAAATGGATCATTGACAGAAATGTAATAAAACCATTAGAAAAACAAAAAGGAGAAAATTTGGGGAATCTAGGGCTAAGCATGGAGAAGGCAATGGCACCCCACTCCAGTACTCTTGCCTGGAAAATCCCATGGATGGAGGAGCCTGGTAGGCTGCAGTCCGTGGGGTTGCTAAGGGTTGGACACGACTGAGCGACTTCACTTTCACTTTTCACTTTCACATTGGAGAAGGAAATGGCTACCCACTCCAGTGTTCCTGCCTGGAGAATCCCAGGGACGGGGGAGCCTGGTTGGCTGCCGTCTATGGGGTCGCACAGAGTCGGACACGACTGAAGTGACTTATCAGCAGCAGCAGCAGGGCTAAGCAAAGAGTTCTTAGACTCAACACAGAAAGTACAATCTGTGGAAAAGGAAAATTTGATACAATGGAGCGCATCGAAATGAAAACTATTGTTGTGCGAAAACCCTTCTTAAAAAGATGAAAAGAGAAGCTACACAACAGAAGAAAATATTTGCAAACCACATATTTAATATATGACTAGTACCTAAAATATATAAAGCATTATCAAAACCCAACAGGACAAAACCAATCAATCCAATTAGAAGATGGGAAAATATATGAGGGTTTACATAATACGTTTGGATATTATAATGGAATATCATTCAGCAGTCAAATCACTTTTATGAAATACTAAGGCATATGTCATAGGAAAATCTCAAAAACATCATACTGGTCAAGAGAAAAGAATACATGTTTTTACTCTAGAACAGAACTAATCTATTACATGGACTCAGAAGTGGTTGTCTGAGGGAGCAGTGGGGGGGGGGGGATTGCCTGTGAGGGGCACAAAGGAACTTTCTAAACTGCTGTCACTATTTTCTGTCTTGCTTGCAGTGTAGGTTACATGGGTATGAGCATCTGTTGGTGTTCATCAGACTGTGCATTTATGATTTGTGCTTGACATTTCATATAAATTTACTTCATTAAAAAGCACAAAAAGACAAAATAAAAAGAAGAAAAAAACAATCTTAAGGTTACTGAAGATGCCTTGAAGTTTGAATTTCTTATCTTCCGGGGACTCCCATAAAGATCTGATAGAAAACCATCTGGCTCTTACCCAGTTGAGTCATCATACCCAGTGTACAGTCCAAGGGCATAAACCATAAAAGACAAAAAAAAAAAAAACTTATCTGTAATGGGATAGACTCAGCAACCACAGCAGTCACCTACATCCTTGTCCTTCAATATCACTGTTCCTGTCCTTCTCCCCAGTTAGTCATCAAGTAACCTATTCCTGTGACCACTCAATACCCTGCCTGGCTTATTTCTATTGCACCCTGAACACACTTGTTATTCATTTGACCTTTCTTCCTGCTGTTTTACCAAGTCCCGCCAGGCTGTGCATAATGCTGTGAGCCATATCCTCCAGGGCTGCAGACAGTCAGTAGACAAATACAGACTCCCTTCAGCTCTGGCAGGCTCACAGCTGCTCTGCTGTCTGGCAAATAACTGAGGCAAGAGGAAGCCTGTCCAAGGTGCAGAGACCATCAGCAAGCAAGCTTTATTTT
This sequence comes from Moschus berezovskii, assembly GCF_049115385.1. Taxonomy (NCBI): domain Eukaryota; kingdom Metazoa; phylum Chordata; class Mammalia; order Artiodactyla; family Moschidae; genus Moschus; species Moschus berezovskii. The sequence goes on from NC_142467.1 coordinate 14,664,733, forward strand.
CAGCCAAGGGAACTATGCAAGTCTTGTTTTCACATCCAAGTCAGATGTAGTTAGAGGGGATCGGGAAAGGGAGACCAAGAGATCCCAAGATTCAAAGGTATTACTGAATTGTTTCTCCAAAAATACCCTCTCCAGGGCTGCAGCTTTGAAGCATATTAAACTACCCGACTTACAGCTTTTCTACAAAGTAACGTGTGATAGAAATAGCAGAAGTTACATAATCAGAAAGAATCAGCTCAAATTCTTTATCTGTAACTTACTGTGTGCATATTTTTGGGGCAAATTTTTTAACTCCTCTGAGCCTTAGTTTCCACACCTGTTAATTCTGGAAAGCAACACAGGTGACAGGGTTGGGATCGGATTTAAGTGTTTAATATTTATAAAGCTATCACTGCTGGAACATGGTAGATGTCCACTCATTTATGAACTTGAACTAGTTCATTCACTAATTAATCCTATATTTATATATTCAATAAAACTGCACCTCGGACATGCTAGGCACTGTTTTAGGATGCATCAGTGAGCACAGCAAAGCTCCTGCCCTCAAGGAATTATATTCCATTTGGAGAGATAGGCAATGAACAAGTAAGTAAATAAGCACATACTATAATAAGCATGTAATATGAGAGCCATGAAGGAAAGTAAAGCAGGGTTCAGTTCAGTTCAGTTGCTCAGTCGTGTCCGACTCTTTGCGACCCTATGAATTGCAGCACGCCAGGCCTCCCTGTCCATCACAAACTCCCGGAGTCCACTCAAACTCATGTCCATCGAGGCGGTGATGCCATCCAGCCATCTCATTCTCTGTCATCCCCGTCTCCTCCTGCCCCCAATCCCTCCTAGCATCAGAGTCTTTTCCAGTGAGTCAACTCGTTGCATGAGGTGGCCAAAGTATTGGAGTTTCAGCTTAGGGGTATAGAAAGTGGCACAGGATGCTATTTCTGATCAAAATCCCCCTCTGTGGAGATCACAGTGGAAGAGAAGCCAGAATGGAGTGAAGGAGCAATGAACTGAAAATCTGTGACTCTTTTCCCCCTGGAATGGTTACTGATATCAGAAGATTTATCAAGCATACTGACTCCATTCAACCGTCTGTTCAGGCAATTATAACCATTCCTGGGTGAATCAACCTAGATCAAAACTCAACATGTTTCTTTATCAACTTCATTCTCCTACAAGCCCCATCAATAACTACATGGAATAGTCTCAAAATTCATAGCATTGATATGCCAAATAAATCAACAACAACAAAAAGATGACCAGAGACTACCTGTGTGAAGAAGAGAAATCGGCTTCCACTCTTTTTCTGATCAAAGTGAAGAGGCATTAATAAGAAAGAGAGCTAAGCCTCCTGAGATGTTTTTAAGTCACAAATGACAGAGTAACTTCTTTACATGCCCTCTCTGCAGCCCTGCCCTGCCCCCAGCTGCAGTATTGAGCCCTGAAAAACATGGAGCCAGAATGAGGTCCAGCTTTTAACATTTTATCTATAGCTCTGAACTTGGACCCGTAGCAAAGGACAGTTCTGGCTTCTGAGACCACTCCTCAGGGCTTCCCGTTCAATATCAGAGGCTGAGACACTCCAGCAGTTTGACAGAATTAAGCTCTGCTGGCTAACCTCTGCTTCTCCGAACATGGACTCACTCAGTGTGGCATCACCACGCAGAAAGGCCCTGAATTCATAACACCATTCAGAGTTCTGGGGGTCACCAGGTCCTGCTAACCAACAGTCGGGAGTCACTGACACTGAACTTTTTGGTCCCTGACAGTGTTGGCCTGAGGATCATCTAAGTTCACCCTTCCACTTAACCGAGTTATTCTGTCTATAGATCAGATAAACTTGGGTCATCGTGTGGTCAATTTCAGCATTGTACGGCATTCAAAAGAAATATCAGTTTAACATTCTCCCCAAAGTTGTGAAAACGGATGTAAATCTTTACTAAAGTTGCTTAAAGAAATGCTAAAGGGGTACCTCCCTGGAGGGTCCGCTGCACATGCCCTAGGATCCTCTTTAACTTCACTGTATTTTCACAGCAACAGTACAGAATATTCATTATGGAAGGATTTCCCTGATATCTGTCTATCTATTATCTATCTATTTTCTATCCCTTCTCCAGCTCTATCATTTTTAGCTTTTCTCCTTCATTCCCTCTCTTTTTCATCTTTATACTCAGTTGTCCTTATGTGAGTTTCAGATCCATTCTAATGTGAACTTAGTTTTCTCCCAATCCTTCCAATTCAGCCACTGTTCTCATTTCCCTGATCTCTGCAGAAGTAATCTAGGCCACAGCTTCACCATCGGTGAAGAAAAGTTCCTTCTTTCCCAGCTAGCATGATAGGGAAAAGTTGTGAATACATAGATGCTATTATTTTTATTGGTCTCAAAAGTCATTTCATAAATATTTTTGAGGGCCTCCTCTGTTGGGTACATGTTCACCGTGGTACACAAGTCACAAGCATTTTTTTTTCCCCACGGATCTTAAGGCTCTCACAGTCTGGGGAGGCAGACAAACAGGTCTATAAATGTGGTTCTCAACCGCAGTGCTGTGCGACATTCACAAGTGAGCTACCGATTTTAGATCAAGCTATAAATTTATTTTTGTTATAGCTGAGGATGCAACCCGTCACTGTGATGTCAGTCAGATGGAATTAGACTGAGAAGGTCTTAGACTGAGAGATGTGATTGAGAGACAGGTGCCACCTGCTTTAAGCGACTGAAACAGGTGAGCTGTAATGTCAAACGGGAGCCATAATCAGACGTCTCGTTTACTGATTCCAAGCAGAAATGTGCTCGGCCTATTACACAGAGTGAAGTAAGTCAGAGAGAGGAAAAATATCATATATTAATGCGTATATATATATGGAATCTAGAAAGATGCACTCATGAACCTATTTACAGGGCAGAGACGAAGATGCAGACACAGGGAACAGACTTGTGGACACACTGGGGGAAGAAGAGGGTGGGACAAAGGGAGAGCAGCTTAGAAACATAAACATTACCTTTTGTAAAACAGACAGCCAGTGCGAATATTCAGTATGATGCAGGGAGCTCAACCCGGGGCTCTCAGACAACCTAGAGGGTTGGGATGGGGTTCGAGGTGGCAGTGAGGTTCCAGAGGGAGGGGACATATGCATACCTACGGCTGATTCATGTGGATAGGGCGGAAACAACATAATATTGGAAAGCAATTATCCTCCAATTAAAAATAAATAAGTGTAAACAATGTGCTTTGTGGACATGTAAGAGGGTAGGCAGGAGGGAACTGCTCTCTTCAAACAGTAAAACAGCACTGAGGGGGGTACAAAGGAAAAATGCAATAACCGTGGGTGCTTTTATAGCCAGCTTGAGATATTCGACCGGAGCAGTCATTATCTTGTCACTATTGATGACTTGTTTACGACTGTTTTGAGTCTTTTAGTCCCTTCAAAGGAGAGACCTTCCCAAATCTGAGTATTCCATAGTTAGCAGTGAAACAAAACTGCAAATAACAAAAGGGGAAATTGAAGGTCCATGTGGACCTCAGGGAGAGGGGCTGCAGAGAGGCGGGTTTGTCTGGGCCAGGGTGACAGAAGCAAGGGAACGTGACATACAAGGACAGCCAGAGGGGGTTGGCCTCTGGGTCTCAGAAACAGGGTGCTTGTGGTTCTCCCAGGGGGTTTTCCTTCACATGCTTGAGTCACAGGGGGCAAAATAATAGCTATTCCTATTTATTGTTTATGTATCATCAAGCAGGGCTTCCCTCATAGCTCAGTTGGTAAAGAATCCACCTGCAATGCAGGAGACCCTGGTTTGATTCCTCGGTTGGGAAGATCTGGAAAAGGGAAAGGCTACCCACTTCAGTATTCTGGCCTGGAGAATTCCGTGGATTGTATAGTCCATGGGGTCGCAAAGAGTTGGACAGGACTGAGCGACTTTCACTTTATCATCAAGTGGCTGAGCCAGAATTTGAACTCAGCTCCGTCTGCCCCCAAGCATGAGTACTTCCCATTCTGACATGATTGTCACACAGGTCACATTCTTGTGATGAGACAGAACTCTGAGTGAGGAGGCCTCTCACTGTGTCTATTCTTTCAAAGGCTAGAATGTTAGGAATGTTTTTTGAATGCCTATTCCAGCAAATAGGCATTCCATAAAATGCAGTTTTATTTCTCTTGGTTTGGCATCAAGAAACCCTCAGGGAGTTTCTTCCACTCATTATCCTAAAATGTGTAACAGCAACAGCTGAGGAGGTGCAGCCTTAGGCTTGTGTTCCGGGGGTGGCGGGTCCAGAGGAGAACTGGTCTGTCTGTACAGAGTGTTGCCGCTGCTCTGTGCCAGGGCACTCTTCTATTTTGGGCTCTGACAGAACAACAAAGGCTGCTTCTGTGCTGATCTCTCACACATGTATTATTATTCCCTTTCCATACAATTTTCAATGTCCCTTCTGTTTGGCTTTTATGCTCATGTAGAACGTTGTTACGCAGAATATTGTTCACAATATTCTACGTAAGTACAGACTGAGTTATGATACATGTTGGCAGACATCCAGTCATTTTAGTTGCCTTTTACCAGTCCTTTGAAATATCCCCTTGTGCAACACTCACAGGAAGGAAACATCCCCATGAAAACGAAAGAAATAGGCACAGGAAGGAAAAGGAAGGAGGAAGCACCGCACTTCTCGGTACCTGAAGGCAAACCATAATGCCAGAACACTCCCACCCTGCTCAGTATTAGAGGGATAAATCAACCACCTCTACTTTCGGCCTCTTGAGGGCAAGAGCATCTGTCCGAGGTGGATGGTGGTATGAGAGTCTCTGGAGGGCTAAGCCATCCACCAGCATTCTGGTGTGGATTCATCCTTGACTCAGAGCTAGACACCTGCCCCTTCCTACCCACTTACAAACATTAAATTTTAATTTAATATTAAAATTAATATAAAATATTAATTTTATATAATAAAGATATTATATATTTTCCTACCCAGAAATAGATGTTCCAAACTGGGTGCAGTCAAAAAGTGCCCTTTCGTCAAATGAAATTTTGCCCCAAAGTCCAAGAAGTCTAAAATGTGTAGAGTCAACAAAAGTAAAGCTGCCTAGGTTAAATCAGGAAAAGGCATGTCACCTGACTCCTCTTTTATCCCCTCCCCTTCCATGGGACTCAGAAGCTCTGCTAAAGCAGGGTGAAACGTCCAGATCCTTAGGTGACTCTGAAACATCTGCATCACCTGGTTCCAAATTACCCTGCCCGTACGTATCACGCCCACCCCACCTTCTGGATACTGCAAAATCGAACACCAAACGATGCCAACAGATCTTCAGTTCCCGCCTCTGACCCTGCTCACCCATCTCTCCCACCACGGTCAACCAGTATTTGTTGAATTAATGTGTTAGGGGAGCATGTACACAAAAAGACGATATGAGCCAGAGCCTGTGCTCAAGGGGCACTGCAGTCAAGGGACACACTAAGAACGTGTAAGGGAAACAGTGAACAGTCAAGAGCGGAAGCCCCCCACTCCCATCCAAACTCAACGGCCAGAGGACACACCGTGCAGGAAGGGGAGCTTGCAGTTTCTCAGAGGATGAGTGAGGATTGGCTGGGCAGAGGGCAGGTGTGGAGGCGAGAATTGGTAAGGTGATTAGGGAGGAGAGGATACGCGGTCTGGAAGGAAGGAAGGGTTAGCGTTGAGAGAAACAGGAGCTCAGGATGGACAGATGTGCTGGAGCCAAACTGTGGAGGGTGTTACAAATTAGGGAGAATTAGGTGTGATTTGGTTTCCAGTGGGGAGCCATCATCTAGTCTTAACTAGGAGAGTGACATGATGAAAGTGGTAAATGAAGATCTGGAGGAGAGGAGTAATGTGATTCGAGTCACAGACTAGGAAATGAGTCTAGCAGTGTTATGCTGACGAAAGACGGAGGCTAGAAGGCTGCTTCAGGAATGAATGAGTTCTCCTCTTTCCTGCTGAGAAAGAGATGTATATGCCTACACTCAGATTCAGAAACACCCACGTAATTTGCAGCAAACGCTGACACCCATTCTTGGGGCCCTGCTTGTGCAGATGAAAGCAGCCCAGTGTTGGGTTTAAAACAAATTCATGTGTTTGCAAACAAGTCCATGTGGGGGGGAAAACATAAATAAAGCATTCTTACTATTTCACAAACTCAATGACTGTGTCTATTTTTAAACTCCATTTGTCTATGCAACTAAAGTTGTGGCAGCTTTTTAAAAAACTTTTTATCAACTTCAAAATTTTAAACCTTCCAATTGTAAATGCATTGGTTTCCATACCTGTCCTGGCAGGGGTAGAGGTCATGTACGGATTGTATGTATTTTTTAGGTCGCTAACCCTTTCCTTCCCTCTGTCAGCTCTAGACTTTAGATGACTCGAGCTATTCTTTCTTTGTTATACCCACTTTGTGCCTGGCTCAGTGCTCTGAAAAGAGTGACCAGCACATCAACACATGGACTGTGATGCTCTCAGCTCCTATTTCCAACAGGTTCCCTCTGTCTTGGCAGAGGTTTCCAGCTTTCTTGCTTAACTGTCTGTGGTTCATCCTGTTTGAAGAAGGGGCAAAAATTGCTTCTGGTTGTTCTCTCCAATTTCATGTCATCAGTGACGGATTAGCATCACCCTGTCACAACTTCTCACTCATTTTTTCCCTTCCTGTTTTGCTTTTGGGGCTCATCTGCTTCATTGCGATCTTAATTTGGAAGAGAAGGGATTGCATTAAGGGAACAATGGCATCAACAAGTCTGATGTATGAATCAGACAAATTCCTAAAGTGCTTTTCTCCGAGGCAGAATTTGCACACAGAAATTCACATTCATTAGGCTAAAGGCAGAGAGTGTCAAGCTAGTTGCAGGTTTAATAGAGAGGTCAGACCCTTTTCTCTCCGTCTTTCCTACTGAAGACATCATTAGAGCCTCAGTAAAATAAGAGAATGTCACAGAATGCCAGCCTAGTCACAGTGCAACTGTTCTTTTTTCATTAGTCACTCAGCTGGTTGCTATGGCAACCCCACTCTAGTATCAAGGACACTAGGGCTGATGCTTTTCCGCCTCTATTTTCAGTTGGGATAAATTGTGCTCCCACCTCATGGGCTCCTGCCATGATATTTATATTTGGGTCACGATAATAGAGCCAGTCGGAAATATGTCTGTTGAAATTCTAGCCAGGCAGAGAGTCTTCCCACTAAAAGGGAGAGTGAATACAGGATTTCTAGCTTTGATTTGAGCACCAATTATCCCATAGGAGGGAAGGTATTCCCTTCTGCCCTGTCTCGCGGGGAGACTGCAGACCCCTCATGTACTCATTTTTAGTATATGTACTGCTGAAGCAAGTGCGCTCATGTACTCATTCTGCACTTTCTCTAAACTGCCTGACAGGCTCCGGAAAAATTAGGCAATCTATTTTCTGTGCTCCCTGACTCACCCAAGGCTCCGTCCATTTAAAAGCTGCCTTCTGAGTGTGCTCAATACCACTTCATTTATTTATTCCCTCATTTATTTTTTAACTGCAGAGTAATTATAATGGGGGCTTCCCTGGTAGCTCAGTGGTAGAGAATCTGCCTGCCAATGCAGGAGACATAGGTTTGATCCCTGGGTTGGAAAGATCCCTTGGAGAAGGGAATGGCAACCCATTCCAGCATTCTTACCTGGGAAATCACATGGACAGAGAAACCTGGCAGGCTACAACCCAAGGGGTTGCAAAAGAGTCCAACACGACCGAGCGACTAAACAACAACAATTAAAATGGACCAAGCATCACGTTAAACAGCACATTTAGCGCTGGTTTGGGGTCTGGTACTCACAATAGCTAGAGGGCAGGCCAGGGAAGGAAACGAGTATAAATAAAAGCTTATCATACCATCTGACACACATGTTTTAGTTGAGATCTGGGCATGTATTCAAAGGAAGAAGGAGACAGTAACTGCCTGGAAGTCAGCTGGTAGATACTTCAGAAAGGAGGTGATATTTAAGTTGGAGTCTTAGCAAATGTGTTCTCCAGGTGAACGCCTCACTGATTCAGAGCTGAGGTGAGCCCGAAGGACACTGGTGACGGCAAAGTATTGCCTGGTTGGAAGTTAGCTTGTTCTTTAAAAGCATATTAATTCTCTTGAATCCAAAAGTATTTGCTGGCTACCAGGATGAGTGTCTGTTTGAAAAAGAAAAGACTCTGGAAAGCAAAGCCAGCTTCAGACAATAGTCTCTGGAGTCAGAGTATACCCAAGTGAAAAAGTCGACAGATGTGAAGATCTTGTTGTCAGTTAAGCTTTTCCCTGGAATTGATATATCATACTTCATGGGAAATAGATGGGGAAACAGTGGAAACAGTGTCAGACTTTATTTTTCTGGGCTCCAAAATCACTGCAGATGCTGATTGCAGCCAGGAAATTAAAAGACGCTTACTCCTTGGAAGGAAAGTTATGACCAACCTAGATAGCATATTAAAAAGCAGAGACATTACTTTGCCAACCAAGGTCCGTCTGGTCAAGGCTATGATTTTTCCCGTGGTCATGTATGGATGTGAGAGATGGACTGTGAAGAAAGCTGATCGCCGAAGAATTGATGTTTTTGAACTGTGGTGCTGGAGAAGACTCTTGAGAGTCCCTTGGACTGCAAGGAGATCCAACCAGTCCATTCTAAAGGAGATCAATCCTGGGTGTTCATTGGAAGGACTGATGCTAAAGCTGAAACTCCCAATACTTTGGCCACCTCATGCGACGAGTTGCCTCACTAGAAAAGAGTCTGATGCTAGGAAGGATTGTGGGTGGGAGGAGAAGGGGAGGACAGAGAATGAGATGGCTGGATGGCATCACCGACTCGATGGACATGAGTTTGAGTGAACTCCGGGAGTTGATGATGGACAGGGAGGCCTGGCATGCTGTGATTCATGGGGTCATGGAGAGTCAGACATGACTGAGCGACTGAACTGAACTGAAGGCTTCCATTGTATCTCTGAAGCAAGCAGAGAAAACAAAGACTGAACAAAGAAAACGATACTGAACAAAAGTGCTCTAAGGTCCTTCGAGTTGGTTGGGCATAAAAGGATCCTTCTCTGCACCTATTTTCTTCAAAATTCAGCATTTGGGGACCCTGTGGGATAAATAAAACCATCTCTTTCTCCTGCATATCAATCATTGTTCCGAAGTGGAGGCAACAGCTTAATGAAGCCAGTGTTCTTCATGAAATGTATCGTGGACCAGGGCCTCGTGATGGAACCAACATTATTTATCATGGACTGGAAAAGTCCTTTCCTACTGAGCCTGTATCACTACGTAGCTCAGATATTCAAGCAGCACCTTCTAAGATGAATGCTCTCGACAGCCTGCCTACAGCAAAGAGTATTGCCAACATGTTCAGAGAAAGGCAAGAAGCACGAGTCACTGTGTCTGCAGAACAGATCAGGACACAGGTCTGTACAGGATCAAGTGGCCTCGCCCGCATCTTGGGCGGGGGCAGGCAGGCCTGGTATGCTGAGGACAGTCCTTGCCAAACTGTGCTCCTTAAAATCCAATTAACAATAGAGTCCAGCAGCTTCAGCAGCAAGCATCACTGGTATATTGCAAGCATTAAAAAATAATTTATAAGAGTGACATATTTTTACATAGGTAATATATGCAATATGGTACAAAATTCAAAAAGTATCTAAATGTGGACACAGTTCAAGTATGCCTCATTCCACTCCTGACAGTTCAACATTTTACTTCCTTGGAGAAAACTGCGATTACTAGTTTCCTGTTTCCAGGGATCTCATGCTTATAGATACATATAAATATTTATGAAGTAGTATAATATTATGCAAACTTTCTGCACTATGATTTTTTTTCACTTAAAAATATTTCTGGACATCATTCCACATTCCAAATGAGCTGCTTCCTTTTTTTCTTTTTTAATGAGCTATATCATATTCCATTGAATGGACATATAAGCATTTAACCAACACTATCTTAATGGATATTGTCTTAGCCCACTTGGGCTGTTTTAACAAAATGCTGCAGAATGGGCAGGTTATAGACAACAGAAATTTATTTGTCAAATTCTAGATGCTGGAAGTCCAAGGTCGGGATGCCAGCATGCCCGAATGAGGGCTCTCTTTCGGGTACATAGCCTGCACTTTCTTACTGTATCCTCACATGATGGAAGGGGTGAGGGATCTCTCTGGTCTTTCTTTTATAAGAAAATAATCCATTTCATGAGGGCTCCATCCTCATGACCTCAGCAACTCCCAAAGTCCTACCTCCTAATACCATCATCCTTGAGGGTAGGAGTCAATGTATGAATTTTATGACATTCAAGCCAGAAGACATGGAAGGTCATTTTCAATCTTTCACTATCATAAAAAATAATGCAATGAGTACATCAACTGTAAAATTTGTAGAAGTGCAAAGTGCTGAGGGAAAGTATGTGCACACATAATTTTAATAATTTTGCACACCAATTTTGAATCATTCATTATTCCCCGCTTACTTAAATGCTTAATTTTTCGTGTGCCAGATGGCAGAGGTCTGTTTGGTGTTAGGGGTCCATTCCATTGACTTATGTGATATTCACATGCTAATAGTGCAGAGTTTTATCATTTGTATCTCTGTCAGCTCTTAGGGGCAGTTTTAAGTGAAACTGTCAGTCACTCAGTCATGTCCAACTCTTTGCGACCCCATAGACTGCAGCCCGCCAGGCTCCTCTGTCCATGGGATTCTCCAGGCAAGAATACTGGAGTGGGTTGCCATGCCCTCCTCCAGGGGATCTTCCCGATGGAGGGATCGAACCCAGGTCTCCTGCACTGCAACGGGCTTACTGGTCTAACCCAGCCCTGCCCATTCATCAGTCCCTATTCACCAGTGGCACAGAAGGGGGTTCAATCTATCCTTTATTGCCCTGCTGGTGACATGGGAGCTGGCTCCAGTAAGTATTCTTCCCTTGCCAGGAGAGGGTGCTGGAGGGTCAGTGCAGGAAGAAGGAGCATCTTTTCCTGATTTTCTTGGCTTGCTCCTGTGACAATGATGCTTACCTTCAAGCTTGCCTGGCTTGATGTGTGGCTCCCTGTCCACCAGTCTTAGCGTGCTAGCATCCTGGTGGTGTGATTTCCTGCATTCAGTTCCCTGCCCTGCTAGAGAGTCTGCCTGCCAGCTGTGAACAGTTCTGGCCCGGGGAGAACTCAGGGCCAGAGCAGGGGTGTATTCATGCTACCTTTTTTTGCTATTTATCTGAAATTCAAATTCAACTGGATATCTCTTTTGTTTTTTTTTTTTTTTGTGCTAAATTTGGCAGTCCTACTCAGAATACATGCTCCCTTCACTGAGGCACTGGGAAACAAATTAGAGAGAGAAGTACTGCATCCTTGAAAATATTACAGTTGCTCCCTGTGTGGAGGCACGGTATGGCCATAGGGGATTCCTGCAGAGGATCCCAGAGATCTTTGGGGTGTCCCGTGCTCTAGATGGGATGTCTACTGGAGTATTAGTTGGTCTGTATGACAGAAAACTCTAGCTATGGTGTTAAAAAGATGACTAGCATCACCATAGTGGAGAATCACGGCTTCAATGACAGACTGAAGTCAATTCATAGACCCTGAATTCCTTGGTTGGAGGGTAATTTGGGTCTGATATAAACCTTTCTCTAAGGCTTCTCCAAAGGACTTGGAGAAAAGTACCCAGATGTTGGGGGAATTACCACCCATTGCTCTGAACTGACTGACTCCCAGATATCATTGTGACCCACCAATCAGAGTGGAGGCTACGATTGTAGGTAACAGATGACATCTTAAGTCTAACGGTGACCACGTGGGCTGAAGGACCCATCTTGTGTTTATTTCTCCAGCTCTTGGTGTATAATTGGGACAGACATGCTTAGCAATGGATGGAATCCACCCATTGGATTTCAGACCCTGGAATTTCCTCTACTTCCTACCAAGGTAGTGAACCAAAAAACAGCATGGCATCCTCAGGGAAACTGCTGATATAACACCATCAAAGACTTTAAAGAAGCAGGGGTCATGATCTATCATTACCCCATTTAATTTACCTGTTTAACTTGTTCAAAAGTAGGACGGATCTTGGAGAAAGACTATGTACTATCATAAACTTAATCAGGGAGTGACTTCCAATTTCAGTTCCTGTCCCAGGGGTAGTATCTCTACTAGATCAAATCAGTATGGTCTCTGGCACTTGGTTTCCAGCTTCAATCTAACAAATTCCTTTTCTCCATAGTGAAAGTCACTCAGTCGTGTCCGACTCTTGTGACACCATGGACTGTAGCCCGCAAGGCTCCTCTGTCCATGGGATTCTCCAGGCAAGAATACTGGAGTGGGCTGCCATTTCCTTCTCCAAAGGTGATCAGCTTAAGTCAGGTTTAAATCCCTTATGAGTTTACCAATGGGATTTTGTTGATGCTGATCACCACAATTCTTTCTCTGAATGACCATACTACAATGCCCTGTAATTTTTTTTTTTTTTCAAAGGAGGTGGGTGTTTAAAAATGGACTCATTTGTTGGTTTTTAAAGACAATTCCACATAATGTTACCAGTGGGCTAATGATGGAATTCAGCTTGCCACCCTCCTAGGCCACGCTTCAAAGCAAGCTGCTTTATAGAACTTTCCCAACTGTGTGAGAATTTTGGAGTTAACTAGCAACAAGCTTGAAAATTTGGTTATGTGTATAAGTACAAAGCGGGTTCATCAAATCCCTGTTCTGGCCCTGGACCCAGTGCATTTCAACTAAGGCATCATCCACCTCCTTCTTAATGTTTATCAGACGCTTGAATAAGTAATGTCCAGCCACTCCTTGGAGATGGTTCCCTTTTTCAGACACTGGGCTGCTGGAGGGCTCAGGAGCCTCATGGTCCTGGGCTCATTGCTAGAGCCTGTACAACCTTCCGGAACCTCCATGTCCCTCTTTTCCTCACTCCTTTCATCCTCCGTGGGTCCTGGGTTTTCCTCCAGGAAGAGTCTGCCGTGGCCCTCCACAGAGGCAGACTCGCCTTCCAGTGGAGCAGGGCCCCCCGGGGCACCATCATGGCTACTGCCAGATTCTTTTGGGGGAGATTTTTTCGCTTCCAAGGCTTCGATCACGTTCTTGGGAGCCAGGGGTACTTCTCTCAGCTGTCTCACTCGGTCTTCTCCATCAGTTCAGTTCAGTTCAGCCGCTCAGTCGTGTCCGACTCTCCACGACCCCATGAATCACAGCATGCCAGGCCTCCCTGTCCATCACCAACTCCCGGAGTTCACTCAAACTCATGTCCACAGAGTCGGTGATGCCATCCAGCCATCTCATTCTCTGTCGTCCCCTTCTCCTCCCGCCCCCAACCTTTCCCAGCATCAGAGTCTTTTCCAGTGAGTCAACTCGTCGCATGAGGTGGCCAAAGTATTGCAGTTTCAGCTTTAGCATCAGTCCTTCCAATGAACACCCAGGATCGATCTCCTTTAGAATGGACTGGTTGGATTTCCTTGAAGTCCAAGGGACTCTCAAGAGTCTTCTCCAGCACCACAGTTCAAAAGCATCAATTCTTTGGCGATCAGCTTTCTTCACAGTCCAACTCTCACATCCATACATGACACTGGAAAAACCATTGCCTTGACTAGATGGACCTTGGTTGGCAAAGTAATGTCTCTGCTTTTTAATATGCTGTCTAGGCTGGTCATAACTTTCCTTCCAAGGAGTAGGCGTCTTTTAATTTCATGGCTGCAATCAGCATCCTCAGTGATTTTGGAGCCCCCCAAAATAAAGTCTGACACTGTTTCCACTGTTTCCCCATCTATTTCCCATGAAGTGATGGGACCAGATGCCATGATCTTTGTTTGCTGAATGTTGAGCTTCAAGCCAACCTTTTCACTCTCCTCTTTCACTTTCATCAAGAGGCTTTTGAGTTCCTCTTCACTTTCTGCCATAAGGGTAGTGTCATCTGCATATCTGAGGTTATTGATATTTCTCCCGGCAATCTTGATTCCAGCTTGTGTTTCTTCCAGCCCAGTGTTCCTCATGATGCACTCTGCATATAAGTTAAATAAGCAGGGTGACAATATACAAACTTGATGCACTCCTTTTCCTATTTGGAACCAGTCTGTTGTTCCATGTCCAGTTCTAACTGTTGCTTCCTGACCTGCATACAGGTTTCTCAAGAGGCAGGTCAGGTGGTCTGGGATTCCCATCTCTTTCAGAATGTTCCACAGTTTATTGTGATCCACACAGTCAAAGGCTTTGGCATAGTCAATGAAGCAGAAATAGATGTTTTTCTGGAATTCTCTTGCTTTTTCCATGATCCAGCGGATGTTGGTAATTAGATTTCTGGTGCCTCTGCCTTTTCTAAAACCTGCTTGAACATCTGGAAGTTCACGATTCACATATTGCTGAAGCCTAGCTTGCAGAATTTTGAGCATGACTTTACTAGCGTGTGGGATGAGTGCAATTGTGCAGTAGTTTGAGCATTCTTTGGCATTCTCTTTCTTTGGGATTGGAATGAAGACTGACCTTTTCCAGTCCTGTGGCCATTGCTGAGTTTTCCAAATTTGCTGGCATATTGAGTGCAGCACTTTCACAGCATCATCTTTCAGAATTTGAAATAGCTCAACTGGAATTCCATCACCTCCACTAGCTTTGTTCGTAGTGATGGTCTCTAAGACCCACTTGACTTCACATTCCAAGATGTCTGGTTCCAGGTGAGTGATCACGCCATCGTGATTATCTTCGTCATGAAGATCTTTTTTGTACAGTTCTTCTGTGTATTCTTGCCACCTCTTCTTAATATCTTCTGTTTCTGTTAGGTCCATACCATTTCTGTCCTTTATCGAGCCCATCTTTGCATGAAATGTTCCCTTGGAATCTCTAATTTTCTTGAAGAGATCTCTAGTCTTTCCTAATCTGTTGTTTTCCTCTATTTCTTTGCATTGATCGCTTAGGAAGTCTTTCTTATCTCTCCTTGCTATTCTTTGGAACTCTGCATTCAGATGCTTATATCTTTCCTTTCCTCCTTTGCTTTTCGCTTCTCTTCTTTTCACAGCTATTTGTAAGGCCTCCTCAGACAGCCATTTTGCTTTTCTGCATTTCTTTTCCATGGGGATGGTCTTGGTCCCTGTCTCCTGTACAATGTCACGAACCTCCATCCAGAGTTCATCAGGCACTCTATCAGATCTAGACCCTTAAATCTATTTCTTACTTCAAGTGTATAATCATAAGGGATTTGATTTAGGTCATATCTGAATGGTCTAATGGTTTTCCCTACTTTCTTCAATTTAAGTCTAAATTTGGCAATAAGGAGTTCATGATCTGAGCCACAGTCAGCTCCTGGTCTTGTTTTTTGCTAACTGGTCTTCTCCATAGGAATTTGTAAAGACCACCTGGAGCAATTTGCTTTTGTCTGGTGTGTCATGGATTACTTTCACAGCCTTGCCCTAGGGCTGTGCGAGTTCTCTTACTTCTTGCTGTAATACAGTTTAGAAAGACCCTGATTACCTTCACCTTCCACAATGTCAATGTAATGGAACACATTGCTCCATTACACTGATGACATGTGCTACTTGGAACTGATGTGCAGAAAATATCAAGCACTTCAGATGACTTAGCCCCCCACTTCAGTGACATTTCTGAGAGTTCAGTGGTCCTAGGAGTGTTGAGATATCTACTTCAAGATGAAAGACCAGTTTCTGCCCCTTATATCCCTGCCACTAAAAAGAGGTGTGATGTTTGATGGACTTTTTGGATTTTGTGGGCAATATATGCCGCATCTGATCCACCTAGAGTCTAAGAGAAGGCAATCTGCACCATGACCTGAGATCCACTAATACTCGTGGTGTGTGGCAAATGAGAGATGGCATATGAACCTCTGGCAAGCCCCAGTTGAGAATCACAGTGAAGTCTAGGATTTGGGAGAAAATAGCTTTCTGAAAAACTTTTTAGTTTTTAATTTTGAGAAACAACTTCTGACTTTCTAATAAGCACTGATAAAGAGCTTGAATCCCTGATCATGTGTCATCAGATGACCATATGGCCTGAGCTTGCCATCATGAAACTGGCTGTTTCTGAACCACCTAGCCACAAGGTTTACTGTGCTCAGAAACAATACATCGTCAGGTAGAAATGGAATATAAGAGATCAAGCTTGGGGAGATCCAAGGTAGTTGAACAGGAGCCCCAGACATTGAACACTTGGTTACTATTGCATTGTCCCCTATCTATCAGTCCATGGCTTTGGTCACCTGGGATGTTTCTAATAACCAACTATCCAAATAATAAAGAAAAATTTCTGGTTTACAAATGGGTCTACCCATTACATTAATATGATCCCAAAGTGGACAGCTACAGTACTATTCTCAGAAATAACCTTGTGGGGCAGTGGTGAAGGAAAGTCAGTCGTAGTGGTCAGAACTACGAGTAGTGTATTTAGCTGTACATTTTGCCAGTAAGAGACAGCCAGAAAAACAGGTATATTCATAGGTGGCGGCTAACGGTTTGGCTGGACTGTCAGTAACTTAGAAGGAACGAGGGTGAGAGCTTAATGACAAAGAAACCTGAGAAAGAAGCATGTGGCTGGACTTCACAAACAGTGAAGACATTTGTGAACCAAAGGTCATCAAAGGGCATTTACTCCAGAGGAGGCTCTGAGTCAGATGAAGAAAAGGACACATTTTGCATGGCAGTCAGCCTCTTGCCCCAGACAATGCTTGCTCAATGCTTGCTCAGTAGGCCTCTGAGATAAACAGCATCAGATAAGTGACATAGTGGCATGGATAAAACCTCACATGGGCTGAACAACGTGGACTTCCTCTTACTAAGACTGACCTGGCTAACTGCTGCTGACTGTTGTGATGTGTGTGGCACACATTTGGCAAGTGAGCATGTGAAAAGATGCTCCACTTCATTTGTCACAACTGCAAATTAAAAGAGCAGTCACACACCATCGCACACCTGTTAGAACATTAAAATCCAGAAGCCGGCAATCTCAAAGGCAGTGATGCATCAACAGGAACTCTCATTCATCACTGGTGGGAATGCAAAATGCAGCCAACTTTGGAAGAGAGTTTGACAGTTTCTTACAAAACTAAACACGGTTTTGTCTTAACACATTATCCAGGAGTTACACACCTAGGTATTTACCTAATTGAGTTTAAAGCATGTCCACACATGAAGGTTATGGCAATTGTATAATCAATGCCAAAAACTTGAAGCAACCAAGACGGTCTTCAATAGATAAACAGATAAACATTGGTACATTCATACAATGGGATATTATTCAACCATATAATTCAGAAATGACCTATTAAGCCATTAAAAAGTCACAGAAGCGCCTTAAAGAATATTGCTAAGTAAGGGAAATAAGTTTGAGATGGCTATATACTGTTATGTACTGATTCAAATTAGATGACATTCTGGAAAAAGCAGAACTATAGAGACAATTTAAAAAATCACTGGTTAGGAGTTTGGAGGAGAAGAGAAAATTGAAAAGGTAAAACGTGGAAGAAGTAAAACACAGATGAAACTGTTCTTCATGACGCTGTCAGAGTGAATACATTGACACGTGTTTGTTAAACCTATAGAATTTTAAAATACAAAGAGCAAAACTTAATCTATACACATGAAAAGATCATTTATTCCCGCTGGTTCAGGGAATCCCAGGGGAAAATGCAGGTTATTACAAGAGAACCTAAGTGTATCACAAATGTATGGAACAACCTCAAAGAAAGGGGTGAAGGAAAAGTACTGACCTAAAAACTGTGGAAATGGACTGGTTTTCTTTTTTTAAGACTAAAGGCCAAAAGAATTGCACAGAAGTACTGACTCTAGCCGATACAGTTTTATTCCCCCCCATCATGGGTGTATGTATTAACAATTTTGACTCTGCTTTATGTGCATCAGTTCAGTTCAGTCGCTCAGTCGTGTCCGACTCTTTGCAACCCCATGAACCTCAGGACACCAGGCCTCCCTGTCCATCACCAATTCCCAGAGTTCAACCTAAACTCATGTCCTTCGAGTCAGTGATGCCATCCAACCACCTCATCCTCTGTAGTCCCCTTCTCTTCCTGCCCTCAATCTTTCCCAGCATCAGGGTCTTTTCAAATGAGTCAGCTCTTCACATCAGGTGGCCAAAATATCGGAGTTTCAGCTTCAGCATCAACCCTTCCAATGAACACTATACTGGAACTAAAAATTAAGTAAACAGATGGCAGATGGTGGGATCTATGCTTTTCACTGTTTGAGGAAAAATATACAGATCAGCAAAAAGAGTGGGCCAGAGTGACCCATTTGGTAATAAAGACATCAGTAAGAACTCAATTTAATTTACAGTAGATACTGATGATCATTAAATGATCATTAGAACTTCCCTGGTAGCTCAGACGGTAAAGCGTCTGTCTATAATGCAGGAGACCCGGGTTCGATCCCTGGGTTGGAAAGATCCCCTGGAGAAGGAAATGGCAATCCACTCCAGTACTCTTGCCTGGAAAATCCCATGGACAGAAAAGTCTGGTAGGCTACAGTCCATGGGGTCGCAAAGAGTCGGACACGACTGAGCAACTTCACTTACTTACTGATGATCACATTTAGAAATATATACAGATGTGTAGACAGCACAGGTAGATACACGTCAGTACACACACTCATATTGCTTTGCCAGCTGAGTGGATCTAAACAAAATGACATCCTTTAGCACCAGCATCGGAGAAGGCAATGGCAAGCCACTTCAGTACTCTTGCCTAGAAGATCCCATGAATGGAGGAGCCTGGTAGGCTGCAGTCCATGGGGTTGCTAAGGGTCAGACACGACTGAGCGACTTCACTTTCACTTTTCACTTTCACACATTGGAGAAGGAAATGGCAACCCACTCCAGTGTTCTTGCCTGGAGAATCCCAGGGACGGGGGAGCCTGGTGGGCTTCCGTCTATGGGGTCACACAGAGTCGGACACGACTGAAGTGACTTAGCAGCAGCATCAGCGGCACCAGCATACCTAGCACCCAGATCTAGGTTTCTAATGCCATCTTCCAATGAAAGGAAACAGGGCTCTTTGGAGAAATGGCTGTCTTTAGGACTTGGGCAGAAAAAACACAAGATGAGCTGACAGTGGGTTGTCAGCTTGTAGTGCCAGAAATAAATAAGTGCCCAAACCAGATAAAGGATGACACTGATGAATGGCAAAGGGGCACAGGAGCCAGCTTAAAGAGCTCCTGACAGCCGAAGCTGGAACGCGTCAAGCAACAAAATAAAGTAGTATTGGATTATAATCCAAAATATAAAATAGACATTCATGAGCACATACTGATACAAATGACTGAAAAATAAATAAATAAGTGAGGAGAGACAAATGCCTCATATAGAAGAATGCTCCCTCCTAAAGGGGACAGAGCATAACCCCCACCCCTTAGGTGTATTCTTAATAAGGAAAGAGAGACAAACGTCTCATATAGAAGAATTCCAAGTAAATTACACAGATACTCCCTCCTAAAGGGGACAGCACATAACCCCTACTCCTGAGCCTTATGATCTATTTTCAAAGAGTACAGAATGGAAAGACAGAAGGAAGAGAAATCTTACATTGGAGAAACCTGACAAACTACTTCAGCCAGTGATCAAGGGTAGTATTGTCAGTGACAAATCATATCGATAGTATATGCCCTTGATATCACATAACTAAAATATTAATTTACCTCTGTGCTTTCTCCTTAAAATCCTAAAATCCATGCACACGTGCTTAGTCGCTTTTGTCGTGTCTGACTCTTTGTGAACCCATGGACTATAGCCTCCGAGGCTCTTCTGTCCCTGGGATTCTCCAGGCAAGAACACTGGAATGGGTTGCCATGCCCTCCTCCAGGGCATCTTCCCAACCCAGGGATCAAATTTGTGTCTCCTGGGTCTTTTGCATTGCAGGTGGATTCTTTACCACTGAACCACCAGGGAAGCCCCCTAAAATCCATACTCCCAGTCTAATCATTAGGGAAAACATTAGACAATTTCACATGCAGGAGCGTCCTACTATTCTTCTTCAAAATTGTCCAGGTCATCAAAAATAAGGACAGTCTAAGCAAAAACAAGACCAGGAGCTGACTGTGGCTCAGATCGTGAACTCCTTATTGCCAAATTCTGACTTAAATTGAAGAAAGTAGGGAAAACCACTAGACCATTCAGATATGACCTAAATCAAATCCCTTATGATTATACAGTGGAAGTGAGAAATAGATTTAAGGGACTAGATCTGAAAGATAGAGAGACTGATGAACTCTGGACGGAGGTTCATGACATTGTACAGGAGACAGGGACCAAGACCATCCCCATGGAAAAGAAATGCAAAAAAGCAAAATGGCTGTCTGAGGAGGCCTTACAAATAGCTGTGAAAAGAAGAGAAGCAAAAAGCAAAGAAGAAAAGGAAAGATATAAGCATCTGAATGCAGAGTTCCAAAGAAGAGCAAGGAGAGATAAGAAAGCCTTCCTCAGTGATCAATGCAAAGAAATAGAGGAAAACAACAGAATAGGAAAAACAAGAGATCTCTTCAAGAAAATTAGAGATTCCAAGGGAATATTTCATGCAAAGATGGGCAAGATAAAGGACAGAAATAGTATGGACCTAAGAGAAGCAGAAGCTATTAAGAAGAGGTGGCAAGAATACACAGAAGAACTGTACAAAAAAGATCTTCACGACCAAGATAGTCATGATAATGTGATCACTGACCTACAGCCAGACATCTTGGAAAGTGTAGTCAAGTGGGCCTTAGAGAGCATCACTACAAACAAAGCTAGTGGAGGTGATGGAATTCCAGTTGAGCTATTTCAAATCTTGAAAGATGATGCTGTGAAAGTGCTGCACTCAATATGCCAGCAAATTTGGAGAACTCAGCAATGGCCACAGGACTGGAAAAGGTCAGTCTTCATTCCAATCCCAAAGAAAGGCAATATCAAAGAATGCTCAAACTACCGCACAACTGCACTCATCTCACACGCTAGTAAAGTCATGCTCAAAATTCTCCAAGCCAGGCTTCAGCAATATGTGAACCGTGAACTCCCAGATGTTCAAGCAAGTTTTAGAAAAGGCAGAGGCACCAGAGATCAAATTGCCAACATCTGCTGGATCATGGAGAAAGCAAGAGAATTCCAGAAAAACATCTATTTCTGCTTCATTGACTATGCCAAAGCCTTTGACTGTGTGGATCACAATAAACTGTGGAACATTCTGAAAGGGATGGGAATACCAGACCACCTGACCTGTCTCTTGAGAAACCTGTATGCAGGTCAGGAAGCAACAGTCAGAACTGTACATGGAACAACAGACTGGTTCCAAATAGGAAAAGGAGTGCGTCAAGGCTGTATATTGTCACCTTGCTTATTTAACTTATATGCAGAGTACATCATGAGGAACGCTGGGCTGGAAGAAGCACAAGCTGGAATCAAGATTGCCGGGAGAAATATCAATAACCTCAGATATGCAGATGACACCATCCTTATGGCAGAAAGTGAGAGGAACTAAAAAGCCTCTTGATGAAAGTGAAAGAGGAGAGTGAAAAGGTTGGCTTGAAGCTCAACATTCAGCAAACAAAGATCATGGCATCTGGTCCCATCACTTCATGGGAAATAGATGGGAAAACAGTGGAAACAGGGTCAGACTTTATTTTTTTGGGCTCCAAAATCACTGCAGATTTTGAGTGCAGCCATGAAATTAAAAGACGCTTACTCCTTGGAAGGAAAGTTATGACCAACCTTGATAGTATATTAAAAATCAGAGACATTACTTTGCCAACCAAGGTCTGTCTAGTCAAGGCTATGGTTTTTCCCGTGGTCATTTATGGATGTGAGAGTTGGACTGTGAAGAAAGCTGATCGCCGAAGAATTGATGCTTTTGAACTGTGGTGTTGGAGAAGACTCTTGAGAGTCCCTTGGATTGCAAGGAGATCCAACCAGTCCATTCTAAAGGAGATCAATCCTGGGTGTTCATTGGAAGGACTGATGCTAAAGCTGAAATTCCAATACTTTGGCCACCTCATGCGACGAGTTGATTCACTGGAAAAAGACACTGATGCTGGGAAAGGTTGGGGGCGGGAGGAGAAGGGGACGACAGAGAATGAGATGGCTGGATGGCATCACCGACTCTGTGGACATGAGTTTGAGTGAACTCCGGGAGTTGGTGATGGACAGGGAGGCCTGGCGTGCTGTGATTCATGGGGTCGCGGAGAGTTGGACATGACTGAGCGACTGAACTGGACTGAAGAAATGGAGTCTAAGGAAACCTGAGAACTGTAAGTATATGGTGTCTCTGATGGGATCCTAAAATAGAGTAAGGACATTAGGTAAAAACTAAGGAACTGTGAATAGTTAATAGTCAATAGTTAACCATTGCATACCAATATTGTTTTATTAGTATAACAAATGTGCTACACTAATGTAAGATATAAATAATAGGGGAAACTGTGTATAGAGAGATATATGAGAACTTTCTGTACTACTTTTTTTCTATAAATCTTAAATGGTTCTAAAAATAAAGTCTATTGATAAAAAATATTGAGAGAAAAATATAAAGATGGAATAAATATTTATTTAGACTTACAAAACCTGAAAAAATCCATCAGCAGCAGATAGGCACCACAAGAAATGTGAGAGAAGATCCTTTAAGCAGAGGCAGAATGATACCAGATGGAAATCCAGACTGGGACAAAGGAATTAAAAACTCCAGAAATGGTAACTTATGTGGGTTGAGTTTTTTCTTATTATTTAAGTTTCATTTAAAAATAGCAAACTGTTTGAAACAAAGACAAAAATGATATACTGCAGAGCTTATAATATCTGTATAAATTTTATGCTAACAAAAGGATAAAGGCAAAGATGGGAGAAATAGGACTAAATTGTTAAAAGATTTTAATTCTATAAATATTAAAGGTACACTGTAATAAGATAAAGATATACACTATAAATCCTAAAACAATCATTCAAATAACAAAGTTATGTCTAATAAGCAGAAGAATAAGATAAAATTAAATAATAAAAATATTCAATTAACCTATGACAAGGCAGAGAAAAGGAAAAGGAAAAAATGAGCAAAGATAGACGGGTCAAAATAAAAAAATCAAGGTGATAGATTTAAACCCAATGATATCAACATTCACATTAAATATAAATGGTACAAAAACACGAATTAAAGGTGGAGATTGTTACATAGGTTAAAAAGAAAAATCAAACTTTTAATATAAAGATATGAACAAGTTAAAAGTAAATGAATGGAACATATTAACACTAATTGAAAGAAAATTGGAATGACTATGTTAATATCAAGGTAGATTTCAGAGCAAAGAATATTACTCAGGACAAAGACCATTATACTGTAATGATAAAAGTATCAATTAATCTACACTATATTCAATTTTAAACATTTAAGAACCTAATTACACAATACAAGTTCTCATTATTCCACTTTTGCACTTTCAGTTGGCAAGATATAAGGATTGCATGGTCCATTCAAACAGGATTAAGTGTATTGTCTCAAGACTTTGACTCTCAAGTTTTGCTTGTTTTCTCAGCCATTCAATATATTATTCAATTTTGAACAGTATGAGTCAATGCTGATGAATTTTTAAAAGGGTGATATTCTGGCATTTGCTGTGATTGTCTTCATACATATTTTATGAGAAAATACAAATAAGGGAGAACAGAGTCTGCCTTTACTTTAACTGCAAGTGTTAGTTGTTGATGGGACCAGTCAAGGATTATTGCAATGAAAGTTCTGTGGTATTTTTCACATAAAATTCAGAATGGTGTGGTGTCACCATATTGTCCGAATATGAAGAGCTTCCTCTTAGGGTGACATGACAGCAGCAGAACCATTAAAAAGAATGCCTCTGTGAGTCATTTGACATTGATTTTTTTTTTTATCTTCACTTCCTGAGGATATTTTAAAGTCCTACACAGCCAGAGTGCAGTAACATGATATTTCTATCGAATGGTGTGAAACAGAGATGATATCCCAAAGGTCACTCCACTTCTGGTCAGAAGACCATACATCTGAGGGAGGTATGAGAGGTCTTACAAGTGACCAATGACATAGTAATTCAATATTACACTTTTTTGTTCCTTTTGATTTCAAAAGACTCATGTTGCAAAACTTTTAAGACTGAGGTTAGTCTTGGACCTATTTCTAGCTATTTGAATATTTCCTGGTTTGCCTAATGATTCTACTAACAATTCAGACATCCAAGAGATGTTACAAGTTTAATAATATTTTCCAAGATTTTGAAGGTCGTTGGTCATCGCTCTGCTGGTCCAGTGTTTATTATTAATCTATATGCTTTTAAATGTTTTCCAAACCACACAGGTTTCCAAAGGACCTTTCAACTATTTTCTGTCCTAACAAATGAATACAGAAGAGGAATTTCCCTTCTACAAATAAACACATCCACATATCCTTATATAATTTTGTATCTATATCAATCACTATTCACTGACCTACTTTCCTAAATAACTTCAAGTTAAGCAGTGGTTGTAAATTTATCCCTAGAACCTGATAATGGCTCTCGATAACCTCTGTGGTTGAAAGGAAGCTATTCCCTGGAGGGCTTGAAGGACACCACATGACCCTGGTTTGTCTAATGAAGCATTTTTCTTTTGCAAACTGTTGTGCTTGCCTTGTGTGTACATCGCATGAACTGAATAGGGTTTTCAGGGAGCTGAGGGAGAGAAGAGGCTGAGCGGTGAGAGATCAATGGGAGATAGGACTGGACGAGTGGAAGCTACTACAGGAAGATATTTTAGGGGAACAGCTGAGATGATCTATGGACATAAAGGATGCTTTTGGTGTATGATGTGCAAACAATCCCTTCCTCTCCCTCAAAAACATACTAGCAAACATATATATTCAATTCATTTCAGTCACTCAATCGTGTCCGATTCTTTGTGACCCCATGAACCGCAGCATGCCAGGCCTTCCTGTCCATCACCAACTCCTGCAGTTCACCCAAACTCATGTCCATTGAGTTGGTGATGCCATCCAACCATCTCATCCTCTGTCGTCCCCTTCTCCTCCCGCCATCATTCTTTCCCAGCATCAGGGTCTTTTCAAATGAGTCAGCTCTTTGCATCAGGTGGCCAAAGTATTGGAGTTTTCAGCTTCAACATCATTCCTTCCAATGAACACCCAGGATTGATCTCCTTTAGGATGGACTGGTTGGATCTCCTTGCAGTCCAAGGGACTCTCCAGGGCCTCTCCTACATATATATTAGCCATCTCTAGTTTTATTTGAGGATGCATACTGAGACTGGCCTCAGGGAGAAAGAAGCATGGCCTGAGGGGCTTAGTGACAATCAGATTACTTCTGGAAGCAGCACCTCCAAAGCAAAGGAAAAGAAAGTTGTCCACTTTTTATTGCTGCTCTTTCATTTCTCTGCTGCTTTCAAGATGCCAGAGTTTATAGGTGAAGAAAAGACAAATGAGAGTTTATGGAGAAATGAGATGAGCTTAACCTCTTTAGAGAGGAAATGATGAGTCATTTGCCATGAGAGTTGACTAGATAAGGATTTAAAAAAAAAAACTCTTCCTGTGCTGCTGACAGAAACAGAGTAAGTGAAGTATTTTAATAAGTTCTCATCTCAATGGCTAATCATACACCAATGTGACCGCAGTAGAACAAAGTAGAGGGCTTTTTTAAACCACAGCACAACTCAAAGAGAAGAGAGAGTGCTTGGAAAGCCTAAATGGGGGCAAGATGGCTTGCATGTTGTTCCAACAAGAGAAAAATGTGTTCAGACATTTTTACAAAATCTACTGAGAAGAGGTAAGTTGCTTTTATATTTTTTTGGTGAAGAAGCCAGTTCAAATTCAATTCTGAGATAAGCTTTGGGAGAAGTGAAGCATAGTGATTGAGTTGGGTTAGGGGTGCGGGGGACAGAGGTCAGCAAGGGTAGGCTTCAATCCGGCCTGAAGCCAGTAAGCTGGTCAGGAGTCAGGGGAATGAGACTAGCTACTACAGTGAAGCTTTTCTTCCTTGGAAGCAGGCTCTATGTCTCAGTCAAACTTGTATTTCCCTAAGACTTTACATACTCAACACTGGGCAGATTTAAATGTGAGAGGTAGACTTTGAGGTTCTCCTGGAGGAAAACAGTCTGTTTTGGTAACTTCTGTCAGTGAGAATGGGATCGTAAATTCCCATCCCAGGCTCACCTGTGACAAACATATGGCAAATCACTATGCTTAATTTATACTCACTTCTTCCTTTCTATAAAGAACGTTCACATTGTTACAAACATTCTTCCACCTAAAAGTCAGACCCTTGCTTACTAAGCTATTTGGGGGCAGGAGGGGTCACTTCCTGGGGCATGATCCCAAATTACTGTCAGGATTTCCTTTATAATGTGGCACAGATTTGAGATGACCACTCAAAAATGGATTACTTTGAGATATGTGGTGGCTATAAAGAAAGAAAAATGTATCAGTAACCCTATAACCCACAGATTTTCTGCAAATCTCATATCCATGCCTTACCTTCCTCTTCTCTGATTCTGTAATTTCCTCTCCTTTCTCACTTTTTGCTCACTCATGAATACACTGAAATCCAGGCTGCAGACCCATCGCTCCACTAAAACTGTTCTTGTCAAAGACACCATTGAGCTCCATGTGGCAAAATGCAATAGACAAATCTGCCAGCCTCATTTATTGAACCTTCACTGGCATTAGATAGCATTGGCCCAGCATCTTCATCTTTTTTTTAAAAAAAAACAAACAAACTTGAATTTTTGACATGGTGATTAACATGTGGTTTTATAAATATATTTGGTTTTCTCTGTTGTGATTTATTTATACTTAGAATCATACTATGTATATTCTTTGTAAAAGTTGCTTTATAATGTTGTGTGAGCTGGTACTGTACAGCAAAGTGAATAAGCTATACATATATACACATCCCCTCTTTTTTGGGTCTCCTTCCTATTTAGGTCACCACAAAGCACTGAGTGGATTCCTGTGCTTTTCAGTAGGGTCTCGTTAGTTATCTGTGGCTATATAATTTAAATGTGCAAAAGTGTCCATCATAAAAAAAAGAAAAGTCCATTCAGTTGTTGATTTAAAAAATAAAAATACAGGATATCCAGTTAAACTTGAATTTCAGATAAACAATGCATTTTTAAAAATATAAGTATATACCATTTAATATTGGAGGTATAATATGCTAAAAAAAAGTATTTGTTGTTTATCTGAAATTCAAATTTAACTGAATATTTTGTAGTTTTTCTGGCAACTCATGTGACCATATCCCATGCCTTATCCTACTCTCCAGAGGCAATAAATTCTCATTTTAAAAAAGCAGTTTCTTCTGGGAATGAGTTCCTTATTTCTAAATATTTTAAAACATCCTGGTTTTTGACTTTATCCCTTTGTTTCTGTGATAATGAATAAGGATTTAGTTCCCTTGTATGATTCCCATTCTCCCTTCCCCACTCTTTTTCAATAGAATCATACTTGCTATGTTAATTGCTGTTTCTTTACACGCTTTTTAAAATACCAACAGCTTCAAATTCTTATTCCATCAGCTACAGGTAATATCTTCTGATTTTTTGGAACGTGAGGGAATTAGTGCTTTATCTCCTCTTTCCACTTCTACCGCCTACTTTCTGTCTTCTGTACTTATTCTATCGATAAGGCAAGGTTGATACTATTTACCATTGGTTCTGCAGCACGAACTAGGCTTATATTTTGATTCTAAAACCTACAAGACAATAAAGTGCTTACATTATTTTGACACCCTACCAATGCAGTTTTCATACTCTGTTACATTAAAATCTATTGATCTCATACTTTTGGGAGCACTTTTGCTTGTGTGTGATATAATACCATGCACTGGTTATTTAGACAATGTTGATTCAATGAGTTATGCATATCTTCCCAATGTTGACACATTTTATTTTACAATATCAAAAAAATAACACTTGTTAATATCACCACTGATCTCATCAGGAAGGTCTTTCAGTATCGAGAATCTGTCAGGTTCGTAGTAGTGGATACAAGTTTTCCAAGACTGTCATTTCTGCTTGACAGTTTGCATTTTATCATTGGCAATAAATACTGTCCATTCTTTTCTTTGAAGCGATGGGCTCATTTCATTCATTTTAGGAAATGTCTGCCAAAATTCCAAGTTTGAATAATCAGAGTTTGTCTATCAATTGTTCACTCAAGTAAAAATAGTGCTTCATGGCAAAAGCATCTAATTTAGCTCACAAACAGCTGCACAAGTGCTTGTCCCCAAGAACACCTTCATGCTGCTGTTGATGAAGGGTTCTGCACATTTGTTTTGATGTGAAGAATATTAAAAATATATGCTCAAGAGTCAAGATGAATAAAACTAACAATTTTTGCTGCTTTGTCTATGACATTTTAAAATAAAGGGTGGTGGGTTCTTTTTCGCTTTTGTTTTTGGTTGTTTTCACCAGATTTCATGGCAGAGGAGAATTCAGTGCCTCTTAGTACTGCTTGGTGGCACCAATTCATTTATGCTAGTAAGCAATTTTAACCATCTTTGCTTATGCAAATTTCAAAGCCATGCAAAAGGCGTATCTTAGTATTATTAAGAAAAGTGTCGATCTTGGATCTCAATCTTACAGACTTCCTGAAACAGTCTGTTTCCTAGGAATCTGTGGAGCCCAGTTTGAAATCTAGTCTGTGTCTGGAGACCTCCCTCTGAGCTCCCTCTAACGTCCTTCTCTTTGAGCAAAATCCCTGGACTTTCCTTCACAGGCATAAGTAAGAGATTCTGTTACTTGGATCCCATGTCATCTTTTTGTTGTTATTTACCCCTTGATTTATTATCACAGGAAAAAGTCATATGGGAGCCGAAGTTTTCTGAGTCCTTGTATACATAAAGTATCTTTATTCTACCTTCATATACGTTAGCTGGGCATGGAATTACAGCTTGAAAATCATTTTCTTTTGAAACTTTGCATTGTTCTACTATCTTCTAGCCCTTGATGTTGCTAATTGCAAAGTCTGATGAGAGGGTGATTCTTACTTCTTTATAAGTTGTTTCCTCCATATCCCACTGAGAAAGCATTTCAGATCATGTTTATATCCTTGGTGTTTCTACATTTCAATGAGATGTGCCTAGGTGTGGGTCTTTTATTTCTTTCATCCGTGTAGGCTTTCAGAGCCTGTAAAACCCGTAGACCTTTAAATCTGTCTCTCTGAAATATCCTTGCATTATTTCTTTGATAGTTTATTACTTGTTTTCTCTTTCCAGCACTTACATTAGTCAGCTTTTAGATCCCATGTCATCTTTTTGTTGTTACTTACCCCTTGATTTATTACCACAGGAGAAAGTCATATGGGAAGTGAAGCTTTCTGGGTCTTTAGTTTTTCTTTCTTTGTTTCTTTCATGTTCTTTAGTTTTCTATGTTGCTTATTTTTATTTGTAAATAATATTTTCTATCTCTTTTTCTTCTACTTTCTGATATTTCCATTTTGATTTGTACTGCTTCTATTGAATGTTGTACATTGGCAGTTATATTTTATTATTCAAAACATCTTTCTTTTGTTTTGATTATTCCTTTTTTTGCTGCAATCTTTTTGAAGATTTTTCTGTTCCATATATTAAAATTTCACTTCCTCCAGTGTCATATTTACCTATTATTTATCATGATCTCTTTGTGTTGGACACTTCCTTAAAATCTCGTGATCATTAATTGTCTATTCATATTTAAGAGTGAGGCAATGAAAAGTTAATTGGGCACTCTGGGTACATGGAAGACCCTGTCATCTCACAGGTTTAGATCGAGGTTAACACGTTTTATTAAAGCATGTTAATTCTCCATGCTTCAGACTCCATGCTCCAGGCTCTAAAATCACTGCAGATGGTGACTGCAGCCATTAAATTAAAAGACGCTTGTTCCTCGGAAGAAAAGCTATGACCAACTTAGACAGCATATTAAAAAGCAGAGACATTACTTTGCCAACAAAAGTCTTAGTCAAAGCTATGGTTTTTCCAGTAGTCATGTATGGTTGTGAGGGTGGATTACAGAGAAAGTTGAGCACCAAAGAATTTATGCTTTTGAACTGTGATGTTGGAGAAGACTCTTGAGAGTCCTTTGGAATGCAAGGAGATCCAACCAATCCATCCTAAAGGAAATCAGTCCTGAATATTCATTGGAAAGACTGGTGCTGAAGCTGAAGTTCCAATACTTTGGCCACCTGGCGCGAAGAGCTGACTCTTTGGAAAAGACCCTGATGCTGGGAAAGACTGAAGGCAGGAGGAGAAGGGGACGACAGAGGATGAGATGGTTGGATGGCATCACTGACTCGATGGACATGAGTTTGTGCAAGCTTCGTGAGTTGGTGATGGACAGGGAGGCCTGGTGTGCTATAGTCCATGGGATCACAAAGAGTCAGACACGACTGAGCTGAACTGAACTGAACTAACATGCTTATTAGGAAGGTAGACTTTATTTAAAGGAGGTAACGTCTAGGAACTGTAGACTATAGGCCTTCAACTTATAGAAAGAAGCTTTTGTTTGCTTTTTCAGGCTAGAGATTCAGAATGCAGGGGTGGATGTGGTCGAAGAGCAACAGTTACGTATATTCTTCCTTTCTACCCGTTGCTCTGTGTTCAGCCCTTAGCCTCATTTCTGTTCTCTACGGTACAATCCTCTAGGACTCCACAGGGCAGGTCGGGTCTCCCTGTAACCCCATCTCTTGCACGTCTTCCTCAGTCACTCTTCCATCTCCTTTCCATCCTCCGGAAATCACTGAATGAAGACACTGATGGTTCTTCCCAGTATCTTCGCTGTAGTAGGGTTTATGTCTTTTCTAAAACTGTGTTACCAATATCGTTTCCTAGGTCTTGGTATAGTAAGGGGAGCGGCAGATGTGCTCATCAGTCCACCATCCTTAACCAGTAACTCTCTTCTTTTGACTCCTATGACCTCTGCTCTCCCAGTTCTACTGGGCTCACTCTCTTACTGGTTCCCTCTTCCGTACTGATGGCTTCATGGAGGAGTTTCTCTTTTCTCTATACTCTCTTCTGAGACAATCTTATCCACTGGATCATTTTTAAATCTATATTCTGATTGTTCCTTATCTGCACCTCCCTTCCTGACATGACTCCTGGACTCCAGGCTCTTTATCCAACTGCCTATTTGAAATCTCATTTCAGATACTTCCAATGCTAGTTTCCAACATCCCCTCTCCAGCTTGCCCCTGTCTCAGTAAAGACCTCTTTCCCTCCGCAGAGATTTCTACTCGTTTCCTTTTCCAGGGATGCTGCTGTCTTCTCTACCTGCATGGCTACTTTCCTCTCATCCTTAGGCGAAACTTCCCTAACTATACAAAGTTTCTCCCTCCTTCCCACACTGGTATTTTGTCTCTTTGCAGCCTGCTATCAGTCTTTATAGAACCTTTTAGATTTGAAATTAGTTATTAATATTGTGTTTATTTTCCCCCTTTCTTATTAAATGTTAAGGCCTGCTACAGGTAGGGACTGTGCTGTCATATTTGTCACTGCTCTTCTACCACTACCATAGTGCTTGACACATAGGAAGAATTTAACAAATACTGTAGAATAGTTAGATGCAGCTTAAAATGAATGCTGAGATCTCAAAATGTTTTCTTATTTATAATCATCTGAAAACTGCCTTAAAGGGCCTCAGAAATATTCTAACAACTCATCCCATCACTTAATTTTTAAAATTTACTTGCAACCTGAAGACATAACTCAGTTAAAGCAGAATACTGTATTGATAGAGCCATGATGGAGAAGAGTATGGGGGTGTTCCTTCAGTTCAGTTCAGTTCAGTTGCTCAGTCACGCCCTACTCTTTGCGACCCCATGAATCACAGCAGGCCAGGCCTCCCTGTCCATCACCAACTCCCGGAGTTCACTCAAACTCATGTCCATCGAGTCGGTGATGCCATCCAGCCATCTCATCCTCTGTCGTCCCCTTCTCCTCCCGCCCCCAATCCCTCCAAACTACCTTTTGACCCAGCAATCCTACTCCTGGGCATATACCCAGAGAAAACCATAATTCAAAAAGAAATTTGCACCCCAATGTTCAGTTCAGTTCAGTTCAGTTCAGTCGCTCAGTCGTGTCCGACTCTCCGCGACCCCATGAATCACAGCACGCCAGGCCTCCCTGTCCATCACCAACTCCCGGAGTACACTCAAACTCATGTCCACAGAGTCGGTGATGCCATCCAGCCATCTCATTCTCCGTCGTCCCCTTCTCCTCCCACCCCCAACCTCTCCCAGCATCAGAGTCTTTTCCAGTGAGTCAACTCGTCGCATGAGGTGGCCAAAGTATTGCAGTTTCAGCTTTAGCATCAGTCCCTCCAATGAACATCCAGGATTGATCTCCTTTAGAATGGACTGGTTGGATCTCCTTGCAGTATAAGGGACTCTCAAGAGTCTTCTCCAACACCACAGTTCAAAAGCATCGATTCTTCGGCGATCAGCTTTCTTCACAGTCCAACTCTCACATCCATACATGACCACAGGAAAAACCATTGCCTTGACTAGACGGACCTTGGTTGGCAAAGTAATGTCTCTGCTTTTTAATAGCAGCACTATTTCCAATAGACAGGATATGGAAGCAACCAAAATGTCCAGCAACAGGGGAATGGATGGAGATGTGGTATATATATACTACATATATATATATATACACAAATATATATACCACATACACACACACACACACACACACACATATATATACACCACATCTCTATCCATTTCCCTGTATGTGTGTGTGTATATATATATATATATATGTATATATACAATGGAATAGTAGCCATAAAAAGGAAAAACATTGTATCATTTGCAGAGACATGGGCAGACCTAGAGACCATCATACAGAGTGAAGTAGGTAAATCAGGAAGAGAAAAACAAAAATGGTATAATATCACTTATATGATATGGGGGCGGGGAGGAAGGAGAATGAGGAGAACTGGGAGATTGGGATTGACATATATATACCACCATGTATAAAGTAACTAAAGGGAACGTACTGTATGGCACAGGGAATCCTACTTAATGCCCTGTGGTGATTTAAATGGAAGGGACTCTGAAAAAGAAGGGATATAGGTATACATATGATTGAGTCACATTGCTGTACAGCAGAAATTAACTCAACATTGTAAGGCAACTATACTTCAGTAAAAATTAATTAAAAAGACAGAATACTACAGTACTTGTGAATACGGTTTAGTCCAGAGAACAATGTGAGTGCCTTTTAAGGCATATACCACTTCTTGAAGTGATATATGCCATCTTTTTTGATATAAGCCATCTCTTTGCCATCTACAGGGTGAGAACTCCAAACGAATTTTCTCTCAGTCTTTTCCTTTTGTCCTTACTTGACCCAACTTTATGAAATTGATGTGGCTTGCTTGATTAGGGCCATGAATGTTAAGTTCAAAATGGATTATGAATCATGACACCACCTGAGAACACAGGAATAAAAAAGCAGCAAGACTTTCCTGCTGAAGCCAGACAGCTCTCTCTATTTCACTCCTTTAATCCTGCCAAATGAAATGTCATGAAATAGATCAGGTAGATCGAGAGGATCTCGCTGTCAGAAGAGCCATATTCATCAGGTATATGTCAATGGTCCTGCTGCAGATCCTTGGCTTGATTCCCAATACCTGCTTCTTCAGGGAAGAAGCAGAAACACAAAGCTGGTTACACAGAGAACTAATCCCTGGGAACTGAGAGTAAGATATTATTAACGGCTCTGAATATGTATTTTGGCCGGACCAGTCATCACCACAAGATCCTTTTATTATCTCTTGGCACTAGAAAGAATCACTTGGACTAAGCTTACGAATGCTACTAGCTGTCAAAGGAAAAGAATACCTTTTATGCTGTAACGCTTGATTTTAATGGGAAACAAATTCTTGGAAACTATTATTTAATCCAGTTTTTAAGGCACACATATTTGATACAGCAATAAGAGCTGTTTTGTGTAGTAATAAGAGCTTGTCTTATCACATCCGAAGGAAACCAACTGCTAGGGAGATTCTCCTTCTGCCCCTCTTATCCTGTAAGACCCTTGAAACATGTGCCCTAATCTGCACGCAGTACCTATCCTGTGGGGATGAGGTTCAGAGAAAATCATTCACCTTGTAAGGCCTTCCTCTGGTCTCAAGGAAGCTATAAAGGAAACCGGGAGGGGCCTGGTGTAGGGGTGGATGATTGCTTGGAGAGGTGGCTATTGACAGAACCACAGATGGGGAGGAAGTTGTGCTAATTAACTGGATCTGTGTCTACTTTATTGGTCTCCTAAGCCCAGGATGGCACTTGCCTCCCTCTCTGTGCTCTGGCTAAGCTTAGAAATAACGCCCTTAGGAGGAGACCAAATAAATTCAAGTTTCAAAGTCAGACCACCCAGATTTGAATACCAGTTAAAACCACTTTTTGGCTGGGTGACTTTTTCAAGTAAACTCAGCTTGTCTGAGTTTTTTTTTTTTTTCATCTGAACATGTGCATAAAATCAGAACCTCTTTCTGTGGGTTTTTTTTGTGTGTGTGAATATTGAGTGAAAAAGTTCTCAGAACTGTGGAAATATAAATTAAATGCTAAATACATATTGTTAGTTGCTGTGAGCATTGCTGCTATCTTTCCATCACTCATCCTCCTTCTCCTGGAAACCACCCCCTTGTTTGGGTTTGCATGACCAACCCTATAGGACCTTTGCATTTGGCTCTTAGCTCAATATTCCCCTGACTCCAGACATGGGATACCTGGCTCAGGCCTTAAATGACACAGTCCCACCTCCTGGCCATGGTTCTTGGTCCTAGGGTGGGTATGTGATCTACTTTGGTCCAGGGAGACTTGAGATGATTGCTGGGGAATCCTGAGAAAGAAACATTCTTGCTTTTCCAAGTGAAGTTTCCGAGGGAAATGGCATCATCATTATTAGTTCTATTTATTTTATTATTATTATTGCAGATGACAATTCTAGGTTTTCTGGAGGACCTTAACCTTTGTCTTCACCAACCTGCCGTGGAGGGAGGAGTCAGACGGGACACAAACTAGATTCAAGGATTTACTAAACTTTGCCATTGAGCATAGGGACAGAGTCAAGGTTAGAACCTCCACAAGAATCCTCACAGGTCAGACACTGAGATCATGTTAGAGAAATTAAAATGGAACTAACCTTGTTCAGGCTTCAGAAGCACAACAGCAGGCCTCTGACTGACTTCTGACCCTGCCTGCACCACGTGCCTGCCTGCAAACATACCAGTCACTACCAGCAAGTCAAGTGGCACTTTAGATAAGAGGGAGTGGGTCTTGGATTTTCTTGAGCTCCTGGCAGACTGGCTAGATCCTTGGGTTCAGAAAATCTTATGACTTGTAAGGTGAAACAAACAGCATTGAGAAGTTAAAGGAAAACCAGCTGCATTTTTGCTCACAAACTGATGAGACCACCAGTTTGTGGCCTGGGGTTATATGCAGGAGCCCCCCAAACTGCAATTTGAAGTCTCAATCATGGGGTGGATGCACTGCCTGGGACCTTTTTCCAATTGGGACTCCAGATTGCTGTTGAAGAGGGACTTCCCAGTGCTGTGTAAGTCTGGATGTTGGTCAGCCCTGTTTGGTGATGCATGTGCTATTACTTTTCTCTATTATTTCTATTGCTCTTCTTTCAATGACTGTACATTGAAATTAAGTTAAATAATCCTCTATTAAATATTGAAATTGTTGTGTGTGACATGTAGTTTCTTTTGTTAACGAGTCCTTCGAACCTAAAACAAAAGTAAAACTTTTGGATAAACAGACGGCAGCCAAGGTGCTGTGCAACTTGGGGCCCCATGTTATATATCAAGAGGCTTCTGAAAATGCGTCATGAATTTTTGGAGGGGGTGAGGAGAGATAAATTAGGAATTTGGGCTTAACATAAACACACTGGTATTTGTATAAAATAGGTAAAGGACAAGGACCTACTGTATAACACATAGAATAATCAACATCTTATAATAACCTATAATGGAAAAGAATTTGAAAAGGAATATATATATGTGTGTGTGTGTGTATAACTGAATTACTTCACTAACACAAATTTTAAATTAACTCTACTTAAAAAGAAAAACATTGCTTTATGAATTATGAACAGCAAGATAGCAGCAAGTTATGTGACATTAACAATCCTGAAAAAGCAAGTTCTCCAAGGCCCTTGCCTTCCTTCCAATAACTTGGCCACAAAAGGGGGAAATGGTCTGATGCCATAGTAGCGAAAGCAAAGGCATCTCAGAGAAAACTGCAGTTGCAAAACTTGCTGTCTGAAACCCAGTAATGTAGTACAAATGTAGCCTCCAGCAATCTGTGGCATGGGGGCCAATTATGAGACACAGATCAGTTTTCATTGTCAGGGGATCAATTGCCTCTCACTTTCTCCTTTCCAGCTGGAAACCAAAGTTCCCTCTGATCGAGAGAACTATCACGGGGCAGGAAAAGCAGTCGGTGACAAATGTCTCTAGCCTCATTTTAGCTGTTGGTTCATCCACCTTGGGGAGAAAACCTCAGCATGCCAATTTTCAAAGCTTGCCAACCTTTGTAGCAAAGCACAGTGAAACGAACTGCCGTCTATATTTTGTTTTATTGCTTGATTCCCTGTAATGCTTATATTTTTCTTTAGCCTAACTAAATGATAACCAGATTCTTGACTCAGCGGAAACACCAGATTACAACTCATAGGCAAAAGTGAAGACCTCCAAAGGCAGTGAATCATAGAGATAATATTTAAGTTAGGAAAGGGCAAGAGTGTAACTGAGCCTGATTCTCAACAGCCTTTTGAAAATGCTTCATGAATTTTTAATGGCAAGAGGGCAGAAACTTGTCTTTGTGACTCAGCTGAGGGATGAATCCTCATAACCCACTGGTTTCATTTGAAGTTCAGAAAAATAACATCATCTGTTAAATCATCAATATCACTGGTTAGAACACCTTGGGTTTCCCTTGGAGCCTTGGCTCTGACGTATAATTCTATAACAAGCCCCAGGTTAGGGGAAGGAAACATGGTGAGTGCCTAGCGCATTTCACCGCGATGATGATGTGACGAGGGGTCAATGGACAAGAGACTGTGTGAACCACATAACACACCTTGGTCTGTGCCCTGGTCTAGACCGAGTACCTGCCTTCAAGGAGCTGAGAGCCTAAAAAGTGGCTGCTGCTGCTGCTAAGTCACTTCAGTCGCGTCCGACTCTGTGTGACCCCATAGAGGGAAGCCCACCAGGCTCCCCCGTCCCTGGGATTCTCCAGGCAAGAACACTGGAGTGGGTTGCCATTTCCTTCTCCAGTGGCTACGTAGGATTAAATCAGTGTGGGAAAACAAAAAATGATGAGCCAAGGCAGCAGGCTGAGGAGTTAGGGTGAATCACTCTTCAGTGATCAGTATGGTTCCCACTTCTAACCTTGGCCTTCAGAGACAGCAAAGCCGCACCAGCAGACTGCAAGGTTATTACTCAGGAGGCCTGAGTTCTATTTTGAGCCTATCCTCACAGCAGGAATAAATATTGACTGACAATAGGTGGTTTAAAAAATACTATGTTGGAAAAAAAGATTCTCCCTAAGTTCCTATCTGCTCGTGGAGGAAAATTCAGCCTTGATCTCATTTTGGGCACTGCCTCTACTTCTCCAGGGTTATAGGATAGTCTCAGTTCACTTGTAAGTCCAGAATAGAGAGGGCACACCCCACTGTCTCACTTTCTCTTTCACCAGACCCACTCCCATAATAAACATTTTCCTGGAGAAGGCAATGGCAACCCACTCCAGTACTCTTGCCTGGAAACTTCCATGGATGGAGGAGCCTGGTAGGCTGCAGTTCATAGGGTCACAAAGAGTCAAACACAAGACTTCACTTTCCCTTTCACCCTACTGTCTGATTCCCCTGGTCATCTCTCTGGCTGCTTGGGTGGAGAAAACATTTCCAGCATTGGGAGGTGCTTTACGACTCATATCTGGGCTTCCTGAGCCACACGCATGGCCACTGCTCTTAGGATGTGCTCTGAAGGCAATGCAGAGTGCTATGAATGAACACAGCTCTGGTCCCTACTAGCTGCCCAACAGCCCCAACCCTGACCCCTTCTGCCTCAAGGAAGCTTCAACACCTCTCTCCAATCCACTTCTGCTTTCCCCAAACTTTGGAGCTCCTCTCCCCTTACAAGTACTTTGCTATCATTGTCTGCTTGAGTTCATGCCATGAAAACAAACGTTGAGGCTGGGTTTACCTGCTGAGTACCTGTCGACATTGGCTCTTGGTCCCACAACACAAGAGCCTGTTAGACATGGGGACAACAGCTGAGCTACCTTTTCACAATGGGGAAGGGAAATGTATCAATAGCAGCAAGATGGAAATATGAATTAAATTATCAATAGGTGATCCTCTCACACACACACAGGTGTGGGTGGCACAAGCAATTCAATGATCTCTTCCTCTTGCATGTGCTGGGTTGAAATTTATAAAAGGGGAGGGGGAAAAATCTTCTCTTTATTGCAGAGACTTCCAGCTCTCTTTTATTATTATTTTTCACTGTTTAAGAAATTCTTATTAAAGCAAGAATTTTATAATCCAAATTACATTTCCTTGCTCAGTTATCAATTCTGTTATTTAAAACAGAAGTGACATTCTGAGCTATTCCACAGTAAAGAATTACAAGATTAAAGAAATGAATGCTTTGAATTTTTATACTTTGCTGAAAATTCTTTTTCCCATGGTCTATAAAACATGAATTTGTTTTTATATTTTACTATTTTTTTGTGTTTTTTTGTTGTTTTTAAATCAATAAGTAATCTAGGACTAGCACTATGTTTGCTAGGCCTGTCATTTGCTTGGTAAATAAGGTTCAAAGTTTCCTTTCCTTTTTATATTTATTTTATATTTTGCAATGTTTTTTTTCCATAATATTTAAGTTTTTAGATGTTTAGGTATTTTTCTTTGGTGAAGCACGAGTTTCTTTTCATGGTCCCTGATCATTTTAAACAGTTGGAACCCCAGTGGCACTGTTAACTGCTTTCTGGGCAGACTCTTTTGCTTGGTGGGCTTGTAGGACAGCTACAGCTTCATCAGCTTTAGAACGGAGAGACTCTGGAGACTCAAGCATATGAAGAAGTTCTGAATTATCAATCTCCAACAACATGCCAGTGATTTTACCAGCAAGAGTAGGGTGCATGGCTTGAATTAGAGGAAAGAGCCATTCGCCCAACATTTGCTTCTGCTCTTGAGGAGGGGCAGATGCCAACATGGAAGCGGTCAGAGGCTCCTGACCTTGTACATGAACAGCGGGCTGCTGCATGGTGGCCTGTGGCTGTGCATTAAGATGTTGTTGAGGACTGCAAACTCCCGCAGCATATTTGTACTGTGGGACAGTGCGAACAGCAGGAGTAGCTGCAGCTGCAGCAGCTGCGGGACGTGATGTGTTAGCAACACGCTGTGTCGACACGACTCGTGGAACCCGTGAAGAAGCTGGTCTCATAGTACTAAATGGTGGTCTAGGAGCGGCTAGGCGGATAGCACCGGGCATATTTTGGAATGGATGAGGTCTGGCACCCTGAGCAGTCCAGCGAGGACTTGGTCTTAGTTGAGCAATTTGGCTAGGAGGATAGTAAGGAGGAAGGTTCTGAGTCTGTGGGATAGCTGCCTGAAGTAACCTGAAGGAGGTGCTGGCTGGTAGGGGTTGATTACAGGGTTGGGCACAGCTCTTACACTTGCCATCCTCTGCATATACTGGTTAGTGAGGTGAGCCTGGCACTCTTCTTTGTGCTGAGCTAAAGCTACATACAGTGGCTTGGTGGCCACAATTCTACCGTTCATTTCCGTAACTGCTTTAGTGGCTTCTTCTGGGGAGGAGAAACATACAAAACCAAAACCTCTGCTGCGACCACCCTTCATCATAACCTTTGCACTGGTGATTATGCCAAATGGAGAAAACTCTTTCCGGAGACGTTCATCATCAATACCATCATCAAGATTTTTCACATAAAGGTTAACACTCTGGTATCTGGTGATCCTATCTCGCTTCATCTGCTCAAATTTGCGCTTAAGTTCTGTCTACATTCCGCCAACATAAATTTGTTTTCCACTGAGCTCTTTTCCATTCATCTCATCCACAGCTTTTTGTGCATCTTCATGCCTTTCAAAGCTTACAAATCCAAAGCCTTTGGATTTTCCACTCTCATCAGTCATTACTTTCACACTTAAGGCAGGTCCAGACTTGCCAAAGAGATCCTTAAGGTGCTCATCATCCATGTCTTCTCCAAAATTCTTGATGTAAACATTGGTGAACTCTTTTGCCCTAGCTCCAAGTTCTGCTTCTCGTTCTTTACGAGACTTAAATCTTCCAACAAATACTTTGCGATCATTTAGAAGCATCCCATTCATTTTTTCAATAGGTCTTTCAGCTGCTTCTTGTGTCTCAAAATGCACAAATCCATAACCCTTGGAACCATTTTCATCACAAACCACCTTACACGAAAGGATGTTACCAAGAGCAGAAAATGTATCATACAGTGCTTTATTATCAATGGATTTATCCAAATTTTTAATGAATATGTTGCTGAGACCACATGATGCATACTGGCTTGCCCTTTATCACATCAAAATTCATGGTGTCCAAAGCACGCTCCACATCCGCCGGTTCCAGCTCTCTTTGATTATGTATTCTTGGCCTCCTTCCTGGGAGCAGAACTGCTGATGTGGCTGGAAACCTGGATACACATAGTAAAGGGTTCATTTCCCAGCCTCTTTTGCAGCTAAATGTGGCATTGCAGCCAAGCTCTGACCCATCAGAGGTAAGTGGAAACCTAGCATGTAAATTCTGTGAGCGCAGAGCATCCTTAAGGAGAAGGGCATGTTCTTCCTGGTCCTTCCTCTTTCCTGCTGACTGGGATGCAGCTCCCGATGCTCCAGCAGGAACCTGGGTTCTTGCAGTGGACACCGCGTGTTGAGGGTGGCCCAGAAAGAAGGGTATGGTCCAGGCCCTTGGTGACCTCATAGAGCTTCACCATCAGGCCTGGACTGGCCTAGCTTCAGACTTTCTCCACCCTACAGAGAAATAACCTCCTCTCTTGACAAGCCTAGCTATTATTTGGAGATATCCCAGCTGATATTCCTCAAGGTAAATGAGATAACACCAGGTTTTAGATTCTCAGAAGAATTCCACAATACCAGCAATTTCACAATACCAGGGGGAAATAGAGTAAATTCACAACATGTGAGTTTTGCATTCTCTGATGGCTCAGATGGTAAAGAATTCACCTGCAATGCATGAGACCCTGGTTCGATTCCTGGGTCGGGAAGATCCCTTGGAGAAGGGATTGGCTACCCACTCCAGTATTCTGGCCTGGAGAATTCCATGGACAGTCCATGGAGTCACAAAGAGTCAGACACGACTGAGTGACTTTCACTTCACTTCACTGACATTTTCAATAAGGACATGTACGTATGTGTGCATGTGTTCCTGAGGTGTGTAGATAGGAAGCTAGCTTGAGTGTCCACAATGAATTTCTAGGCTGATCCAGCAGGCGTGTGTGTTAGAGTGGCTGTGGAGCCTCCGGCCTGAGCCCATCCTAAGCAAGGAACAAGTCAGGTTCACAAGCTGGGTGTGGGCCCTGTACTAGAGGGAGAGTTCCAGGATGCTTCCAAGGTAATGCTCAGCTCGTTTCTGAACGTGCTTGGATTGCACTCAAGCCACAAGGTGAGAAGGAGCTGAAAGTTAAAATGAAAATACCTATGTTCCTTAAAATATTTGGTGAGATTGGGGATTGAGCTTGGGGGCCTGCATGGTGTAACTACAGGTATAGGGAGGAGGCAATGCTGGTGCCGGCAGGAGGTGGTGGGTCACGGCAGACGGTGGCAGGAGGGACAGGCTGTGGTGACATCGGGGTAGCAGCACTGTAGCAGCCGTGTGCGGTGCACAGGTGGACAAGGCATCAGCTCACGGCATCGACAACCCAAGAAAGAGGATGGCTTCAAAGCAGCGAGAGGCACCGCTAAAGATTACAAGTCTGCGGAGAAGAGGGAACCCTTTAACACTGTTGGTGGGAAAGCAAACTAGTGCAGCCACCATGGACAACAGTGTGGAGATTCCTTAAAAAACACAATCCCACTGCTGGGCAAACACACAGAGGAAACCAGAATTGAAAGAGACACGTGTACCCCAGTGTTCATCACAGCACTGTTTATAATAGCCAGGACATGGAAGCAACCTAGATGTCCACAGGCAGACAAATGGATAAGGGAGTAGTGGTACATATACACAATGGAATATTACTCAGCTATTAAAAAGATTCCATTTGGATCAGTTCTAATGAGTTCAACTGGGTTCAATCCCTGGGTTGGGAGGCTCTCCTAGAGAAGGAAATGGCAACCCACTCCAGTATTCTTGCCTGGAAAATCTCATGGACGGAGGAGCCTTTTAGGCTACAGTCTATGAGGTTGCAAAGAGTTGGACACGACTGAGTGACTTCACTTTCTTAGTGAGGTGGATGAAACTGGAGCCTATTTTACAGAGTGAAGTAAGTCAGAAAGAAAAACAGCAATACAGTATATTAATGCATATCTATGATGACCCTGTATGTGAGACAGCAAAAGAGACACAGATGTAAAGAATAAGCTTTTGGACTCTGTGGGAGAGGGCGAGGGTGGGATGATTTGAGAGAATAGCATTGAAACATGTATATGATCCTATGTGAAACAGATCGCCAGTCCAGGTTCGATGCATGAGACAGGGTGCTCGGGGCTGGTGCACTGGGACGACCCTGAGGGATGGGATGGGGAGGGAGGTGGGAGGGGGGTTCAGGGTGGGGAATACATGTACACCCGTGGTGGATTCACATCAATGTATGGCAAAGCCCACCACAATATTGTAAAGTAATTAGTCTCCAATTAAAACAAATTAATTATATATATATATAAAAGATTACAAGTCTTCAGTGGTACTGGGAGCCATGGAAGGTGGCAGAGCCGCCCTGTGACAGCAGGAGACATCAGACAACCTGGACAGCAGGAGCCGGGTGCCTGCAGCAGTAGATACCCTGGAAATGAGAGGAGAGGCCAGGAGAAACACGGTGGGGGCCACCTGGAGGCTGAGAACAGCTATCTGTTCTGACACATTTTCATCATTGCTCTTAGGGCCCCTCAAACAAGGATCGAAGAGAAGGCTTTACAAAGAGTCTGAGATCCTATACTATTAAGCAGGGGGTCAGAGCAGAGAAACACTGTTTATTACTATTAATGTTACCTCACTTTATCCTGAGGCTCACGTGGCCTGGGGAAAACATAGGTTACATTTTTTTTTAAAGGCTCTTTACACTCTTGTGATTTTTTTCACGGTGCCACATTCAGCTCACTGATAGATGGGTTTGCAACAGGCTAAGATGATCCTTTCCAACAGCTGCCTAAAGGCATTTTAAATTGGGTAGGAGAGACTTGCCTTCAAGAAACTAACATTGCCTCATGTATGCAGCATGTAGGAGGCAAGAAGTAGGTGACAAGACTGACACACTATTCTGCTAGAAATGGGAAAATAAACACTGCGAGGACAGATTATTTGATCTTTTACATTAGAAAAGGAAGAGAAATGAAGAGCACGTGGTCAGCAACTTAAAGATAAATCTTCTGATTTGGTTTGAGAATAGGACCTTGAATTGTATTGTCTGCAAAAACATTGAGTAAACTAAGGTTTA
This sequence comes from Moschus berezovskii, assembly GCF_049115385.1. Taxonomy (NCBI): domain Eukaryota; kingdom Metazoa; phylum Chordata; class Mammalia; order Artiodactyla; family Moschidae; genus Moschus; species Moschus berezovskii. Next base: position 14,708,329 of record NC_142467.1, read on the forward strand.
ACCCTTGTCTTGTCATCCTATGTAGTACAATGAAGAGTTATAAAAAAATCTAGTCATTAAATCAAAAATTACCTGATCATATGCTATATTCTAAGAGCTGAGATATATACCATAGGAAATTAGAGGCAAGTCAAAGATTAATAAGATATAATTCTTGTCCTTGAAAAACTCAGCACATGAAATAAGTAGGCAGAGAGACAGACACAGAAACAGATGGTTACAATTCAGTTCAGTTCAGTTCAGTTCAGTCGCTCAGTCGTGTCCGACTCTCCGCGACCCCAGGAATCACAGCACGCCAGGCCTACCTGTCCATCACCAACTCCCGGAGTTCACTCAAACTCATGTCCATAAGGTCGTAAATGAATCCAAGTGACTATGTGGGTATAGGAGTGACGAGTGGATGAACACATGACATATGAGGATGTGTGATATTTGAGCTGGTTATGAACAACAAACAAGGTTGTATTAAAGGCAGACTCACTGCATAGAGCATTAATAGTAGGCCTTGAGAAATCCTTTGGACTTCCCTCATGGCTCAGACAGTAAAGCGTCTGCCTGCAATGCGGGAGACCCGGTTTTGACCCCTGGGTCGGGAAGATCTCCTGGAGAAGGAAATGGCAACCCACTCCAGTACCCTTGCCTGAAAAGTCCCGTGGACAGAGGAGCCTGGTAGGCTACAGTCCATGGGGTTGCAAAGAGTCGAACACAACTGAGTGACTTCATTAATTCCCTTGAGAAATCCTAGAGGTTATTTGGGGAGCAGGAGACACAGTACGGCGTGGCTGGAGCAAAAGGAACGTGACTGGGGACTGAGGAAGGAGAAGCCAAAGAAGGCAGGGCCAGCCTGAAGGACACTGTGTGCCAAGGTAAGGAGTTTGGACTTAAATCTTTCATAGTGGTGAGTCAGCGGAGGATTTTGCTCAGTGGATAATGTTTTCCATATCCCGTAGGTTTTAAGACATTGTATTTTTGTTATCTTTCTGTAATGATGTTGCTTTTAAATGCCATGTACTCAGTGAGTGATATAAACACATTGTAAATTTCAGTTTTCTAATAAAAATTTTTGAAAATTAAAAAAAAAAAGGATTTTAAGTAGCAGAAGGGCATGATAAAATTGGCTTAGCTTAGCAGGTGTCCAATCAACACTTACTAAGTTTTTCCTAGGTGACCAACACTATTAGGCGGATAAAAGGAAGAATGCCACTCAGGAATCCTACAGTTCCATGGCAGAGGTGACCACACAAACATCCAAGGGTCAGGTCACAGGATGTGTTGGGCTTAGCCAGCCTGGGCGATGCAGAAGAGGTTCAGAAGGACTCAGGCTGAACCTCACAGAACTCATCTGGCTGCTGCGCATCTCCAACTAGAATGGAATCTCTTGGATTGGAGAAAGTGCTCCGGACACACAGTCCAAGTAACATTTAATACATTCTTAAATTGAGAGCAAAGACTTATCTGCCCTGGTCCATGTCTGGAACAAAGCCTGCACATAGTAGGTGTAACACAGATATCTGTTGAGAAATGAAGGCAGGCAGGCAGCAAGGGTGGGCTGAGGTGAGGAAAAGCATTTTAAGTAGAAGGAACAATATGCACCAAAGCACGGATGCATGAAAGAACAGAGGGTGCACAGCTGACAACACGGTTTGATTATTGAGGAGGAGTGCGCATCAAGGCCAGCAAGGAGCTCGGTGGCTAAAGCAGATCCTCCGCTGAAGGGCTGACGTTCGCCATGCAGACGCCTGGAAGCCAGAAGGATTTCTAGAAAGGTGGTATCTTTTAGATGTCTCACTTTGAAAACAGCTTGGAGAATGGGCTGAAGGGATAAAACTGGATTCTGCTCTGCTATAGCAATAAAATGATGACAAGGAATGGATCAATCTGGATATTTAGGAGGTGGAACACCTAAAAGCTTGGATATTTATTAGGGGAGAGAGCTGAGAGAGTGAGAGCAGCCAGAACACATTCTTCCATCTTCCTTGGTTATGCAAGCAACACACACACACGCACATATGTACACACACATGCGCACACACACACATGCGCACACACACACATGCGCACACACACACATGTGCACACACACACATGCACATGTATACATGCAACACATTTGTTGGGGGTGAGGTGCTTATTTCAGATGTTGAGTGGCAGCTCCTGTGGCACATCTGTGTGAGTGTTCAGGGCACTGTTGGCGATACAGGTCTGAGCTGAAGTAGGGAGGCGGGGCTGCCTCGGGAAGATGACACACGAACACATTCTCCAGTCCTGACTCACCTCCAGAAACAGCGGAAGAAACGAGAAAGTGAAACAGACTCAAATCAGCGCTGGGGGACATGATAGGACACTCTTAGGGATTGGAAATCATGAGAAATCTTTGAGAGATGGAAGCAGATGGACTGATTGAAGATGAAAATCCCAGCTGGCCTAAAACTCAGGCAACAGCGGGACTGGTTTCGAGGGAGACTTGAGGACAGCCAGAACAAATATGGGGACCAGAGGTGTTTTGAAACAGCAGGAGAGAGGTTGGCGTATCACAGGAGTGCCCAAGTGGGGGGTGTTACCACTTTTTTCCAAAACTGGATATAAGCATGAAAAAGTTCATATAAAATGATGAGATGAGCTACAAATATTTTTTTAAAAGGAAGAGAAAATAGATTACAAAGATAAATGAGGTGTGTGGTATATTAAAAGTCATGCTACGAAATCCCACACACTTGCTAGAGAGAATGTGTCACAAATTAGGCTATAAATTTTCATTCAATGAGAAAAAGAAAACAGAATCTCTTTAAGTAACTACCAGAAACCAAAGGGTTAAAAACATATTAGCTGCTTTTAATCTGATTTCCACAAGTTCAGCCTGGAATCTGTTCACATTCAGAGAGGAGCCAAAGGGTTAGATGCAGTGGAAGAAATGAACTATCAGCTATAACATGCCTGCCTGGTGCCAGACACTACCCCCATATTTTCCAATTTGATATTCAAACAACTTTGTTTTTAGTCCAGATCCAGTGGGCTTTCCATCATCCTCTGCTTTCCTTCAGGAAGAAGAAGCTCCTCTATACTTTGCTGTCTGCTGAGTCCTTAGTACAAAACACAGGTTGATTCCCCCAGTGTGTATCGATAATTTGTGAAGGAATCTTCCACGAGATGTGAATCAAAGGACTTTATCCAAGATGATTGATGCTCATAGCCATCTTTTAAGATTACGATACATTCTGTTGATCCTTGCTGTCAGGCAAAGCACAATACTGTTTCTCCTCAGAAAGGGTTGCTTGACTCAACACAAAGCTTCCTGGATCACCAGGAACGCCTTATCCACAGTTTTCTACCAGAACAGCCGTGCCCATGTGATGCTGTCCACAAGTGTTCTGTGAGGTATTTGAATTTATGGGAAAAAGTTAAGTGTTTTTTCCAACTGAGTCCAACCCTGAGTCAATCCACCTGAAAGTATAAATGTACATTTTTAAGGTAAATCTGATTTAAATGCCTATTAACTGCCCAGATGTACACTAAAACAGGCTGCTGCTGCTGCTGCTGCTGCTAAGTCACTTCAGTCGTGTCCGACTCTGTGTGACCCCATAGACGGAAGCCCACCAGGCTCCCCCATCCCTGGGATTCTTCAGGCAAGAACACTGGAGTGGGTTGCCATTTCCTTCTCCAATGTGTGAAAATGAAGTCGCTCAGTCGTGTCCGACCCTTAGCGACCCCACGGACTGCAGCCTACCAGGCTCCTCCATCCATGGGATTTTCTAGGCAAGAGTACTGGAGTGGCTTGCCATTGCCTTCTCCTCTAAAACAGGCAGATGGTGTAATTAGGGTTCTGTAGATTCCAAGTATGATTCTCTGATCCTCCCAGATATCCCATGACTAAACTGATTCCCTTTAGTATATTGCTTTCCTTGATCTAGCTAATGTGGATTCTGCTCTCTGCAACTAAGAACTCTAACAGTTGATATATATCTATCTGCAGAGGAGAAAGAGGTAAAGGAATAATATTCACATTGCACATTTAAGGGCTTCCCTGGTGGCTCAGATGGTAAAGAGTCTCCCTGCAGAGCAGGAGACCCAGGTTCGATCCCTGGGTTGGGAAGATCCCCTGGAGAAGGGAATGGCAACCCACTCCAGTGTTCTATCTGTAGAGGAGAAAGAGGTAAAGGAATAAGATTCATGTCATACATTGAAGCTGTAATTAAATACCAGGTGAAATCTGTATAAGTACTAGTTCCCTGGTGTCACTCTTCATTACTTCATTTCTTTAGTTATATTTGAATTGCCTCAAAGACAAGGACAATTTCTCATGAGAGTTTAGTATTTAAGAACATGAGCTCTGCTACCAGACTGCCTGATAGGGATCCTGGCTTTATCATTTTCTAGCTGTGTGACCTTGGGCAGGATATTTAACTTCTCTGCACCTCAGTTTCTTCATTGGTAAAATGTTCAAAGTGATAATAATCATAAAGAGCTTGGTGCCATCTTGGCAATGTGATAAGAGTGAATAAAGACTGCTATCCTTATCTTGATTTTAGCTTGTATCAAGATTGCCGGGAGAAATATCAATAACCTCAGATATGCAGATGACACCACCCTTATGGCAGAAAGCAAAGAGGAACTAAAGAGCCTCTTGATTAAGGTGAAAGAGAAGAATGACAAAGCTGGCTTAAAACTCAACATTCAAAAAACTAAGATCATGGCATCCAGTCCCATCACTTCATGGCAAATAGATGGGGAAACAGTGGAAACACCAACAGACTTTATTTTCTTGGTCTCCAAAATCACTGCAGATGGTGACTGCAGCCATGAAATTAAAAAATACTTGCTCCTTTGGAAAAAAGCTATGACAAACCTAGACAGTATATTAAAAAGCAGAGACATTACTTTGCCAACAGACATCCATAGAGTCAAAGCTATGGTTTTCCAGTAGTCATGTATGGATGTGACAGATGGATCATAAAGAAAGCTGAGCACTGAAGAACTGATGCTTTTGAACAGTGGTGTTGGAGAAGACTCTTGAGAGTCTCTTGGACTCCAAGGAGATCCAACCAGTCCATTCTAAAGGATATCAGTCCTGAATATTCATTGGAAGGACTGATGATGAAGCTGAAACTCCAATACTTTGGCCCCTTGATGCGAAGAACTGACTCACTGGAAAAGACCCTGATGCTGGGGAAGATTGAGGGCAGGATGAGAAGTGGGTGACAAAAGATGAGATGGTTGGATGGCATCACCAACTCAGTGAACACAAGTTTGAGCATCTCCAGGAGTTGATGAAAGACAGGGAAGCCTGGCGTGCTGCAGTCCATGGGGTTGCAAAGAGCTGGACGTGACTGAACAACTGAACAACAATAACAATTCTTATTATCACATGCTAACTCCAGAGAACCTGCTATAATGACAGTGATGAATAGCCAGTGTCAAAGAAAGAGTTGTACAGTAAATGGGAAACATCTCAAATCCTGCAGTATCTTAGGACATGATGAAACACACTTTTCTCACCCTCTGAACTTTGAGGCTTTCCCTGCAGTTCTTTTTCCTGCTCATTGGCGGTGGAGCAATGGTGAGTGCAGAATCTGTCAACTTACTTTGACATCCTTAACCTTACACAACTCACTCCAGTCACACAGCGCCATTTACATATCCTCCTCCCCAAATCTCTTCTAAATCTGATTTCACAAGGAGATCATTACAGGCAGAGTGTTTATGCAAGTCTCCATGGTGACAATCCATTCTCTGGTCTCCACGGTGACACGTGCGAATAACTCATAACCTCTCCAATTCATTTTGTTTATCTGAACCGTCTACTGATTGTTATCAGCCTAAGCCATGTATAACAACACAAATTTATGTCTTTCTAGGAATAAAAAGGGAGAGAATAAAGTAAAATAATATTTAGGGCATGTCTCATATGGGAATAATCCTCTAAAAGAGCATGTGGGGAAACTGAAACTCTAAATTTTATTTCATCCTTTAAATATACAGAGAATGCATAATTAGCACTTACAATTATTTACAAATTATCTTCAGTGGTAGGACAACTATAATCTCAGTTAAAACAAAGATGGGTGGGACAAACATCACCGAGTCAGTAATCAGAGGACCTGAAATTGAGACCTAATCTTAGACTGAGCAACCATTCCAGGGTCAAGCGAGCTTCCCAGCACAGGAGACTTTAGTGCTAAAATCAGGCCAGCTCTAAGTGTCCTTTTTTTCTTCATTGTTATGGGGGTGCTGGAGAGAACCACTGCTGTGTTTCCTTCCAGACTGAATGTTTTGTGATTGTACAAAATAGAGCTGGATATTTTCCCCCCAGGACCACCCAAGTTCAGTGTGAGTGTGGTAGATCATACTTTATTTCCCAATTATAAATGCATATTAGAAGTGAAAAGTGCAGTTCTTTTAGAGCTGAGTTGTGCTTAGGTACAACAGAGATCAAGCAACTAGTTAAGTTGTAAACTATAGCAAACTGCCTTAAATCATATGCATTCTTCTCACTTGGGCTTGTCCCCGAACATTTCCACCAAATAAGGAAAATCTGTTTTTGGGATTAAGAGTAACATTTATTTTTCAAAGCAGCTGTGTTTTTTTTGGCCATTGCCAAACACCTCCAACCACCAGTAAGAAAGCCACTGGTGTGCAGACTCAGCCTGAGAAATAAGAATGGATGTTAAAAAGTGCAAGGTCAGTATACCTCTTTGCTTCACAGCACGAGAGAACACATGTAAAAAATAGAAATTATTCAGAGCCAATCTCTTTTATTTTCCCACAACTGGAAGGTTCAGCATGTTATTCCAGACTGTGGAGATGGGTGAGTCAAGCAGAGATGTTTTGAACAGAAATAATGTATTGGTGTGCTTCCATTCCAGTTCACAGCATTGTATGTCCCTTGCAACCATTTCTATGTGAAGAAAAATTGTTGTTTTTGTAGAAGGACGATGAGCAAGATTTTTTCATTCCCTTGAAATGCATGTTTACCATGTTAGGAGAGGCTTCTTTCTTCACAGATAATTCTTTCGCAACTTGGTGACTCTGATGTGAAGACTTGCTCACCGGCAGTTTCATAATTGATAGGCTGGGTTGCCTAGCAGGTTTATCTGTCAGTCTCTAGCTGTCTATCTTGAAGAATGTTATTTATAAATCAGCAGTTATATAGAGAAATATTAAAGGAAAAAGGAATTTTAGTTATAAGGTTCTATCTTAGAAATCCTTTGGACGTATATGCATCTCTGTTTGTTCCAATTCTATGTTCCCTAAAACTTTCTAAAATTAATTTTACTGATTTTTCCTCATTAGTATAAAATTAACCCATTGCTTATTCTCTTCTGTAGCAGGATGGAGTCCACTGTCACCTTGAACTTTTTTATCACTCCTCATTCTTGCCCTTGAAGGGAGAGAACAAAGACATGCAGACACTGAAGCTACGTGATGAGAACGGATCAATACTAGCAAAAAGAGTTTTGTTTGCTTACATAAGGGCTGCTCACTAAAGGGTTCAAGGGTCCAGTTTTGTTTCCTTGGGCTGGAAAGAGGGACGGGTTTTGCTGGCCGTGATCACAAGGTGCAGGGAAGACTGCAGACGGGGGAAAGAACACAAAGGGAAAAAGAACTTCCTAGTGTGAACAGCCAGTGAATTCTGCATGGTTTGAAAGGCGATCTTTGTGGGAATGAGAATTGAATATTTGAACCATCCTCCAAACCCTCTGCATGTGTGCGATCGCCTCGGAGTACATCTGAGTTCATTCTCGAATTATACCTTACGAACATGGAAGCGGGTAGCATTGCTGAACTGTAGCACTGGGACTGGCCATGTCAAGTGAAATAAGCCAGGACCGCTCTACTGTAGACAAGTGATGGGCAGATTCGGCCTGAGCTGCTGCTGTACTCAGTGTATCCTTCCATGACCAGGAACATCAAGCACTGAAATCTGCTGTGTGGATAACGGCTTAGCAGAAATCTAGAACTGTGCTTTGATGTGAAGGCTCATCAGTATGATTCCACAGAATATTTCCTGCAGAAGATGCCGGCGGAGTGGGAAATATGGACTCTCATATCGGCCAATATAGATTTTAAAGAAGGTGGAATTAGTCCTTGGCAGGACGGAAAGGACACAAGCGGAATGCTGGAACTGGTGGGAGGGCCTGCCACCATCAAATCTGGCCTCCCAGCCTCACACCCGCCAGGACGGTGGAACACGAAGTGTAAAGCAAGGTGTTTATGGAGACTGTGGATTGAATGCCAAAGGGGGGAGTATAAACCACTGCTTGCACACATTTAGGAAATACTTGGGCTTCCCTGGTGGCTCAGAGGATAAAGCATCTGCCTGCAATGCAGGAGACCCGGGTTCGATCCCTGGGTTGGGAAGATCTCCTGGAGAAGGAAATGGCAACCCACTCCAGTATTCTTGCCTGGAAAATCCCATGGACAGAAGAGCCTGGCGGGCTACAGTCCACAGGGTCGCAAAGAGTTGGACACAACTGAGCGACTTCACTTTCTTTCTAGGAAACAGACTGTCTCAAACAGCAGACAATGCAGGAAGATTGTGGTGAGACCCCAGGATCCCACTCTGTACCTGGTCCCAGGGTCAAGAGCGGAGAAGCAGGGTGCACACGGGACTGTCTGCCGGCTCCAAGGAGAGTCTGTGACAGAGATGTGATTCCCAACAGCAAACCCAGCACTGCCCAGGAGAGATGAGACCTTCCAGTTTGCTCTCTTAAACTGGTTCAGAAGGTTCAGGAAAGGCTCTGATCTGGCGGGCAGAAGCCACCAGTGGCCAGGATCTGTGGGTTTAACTGCAGCATCAACAGGCTTTAGATCTTAGAGGCTTCTTCTCTGCTGCTTCCACAAATCCTGACGAGAGATATGAGAGGCAGTCTTTGTGTTCGGCTGGGATTTCCTCTCTCCTGCAGACCTTGGTGCTGGATCATTCAGGGTCCAGTCAGAAAACAGACAGTCAAAAAGGGCATTTTATACAGGTATTTGTTACACAGATGACGAAAGAGCTGAGAAGCCAAGCGGAATTCAGTGAGAAGCCTACTGATTAGCAACTGGAGGAAGGCCCTCCCACCGCCAGATGCAGAGATGAGCGGGATGGTGGTGCTGGGTCCCAGGAGCGGGGACCACTGGACAGAAGGTGGAGCTTTCTCTGTGGAGAGAAGCTAGTCTGGCATGAGTTAGCCCTATATCCACTGCCTCTCCTGCAGCAGAGAGAAAGGAGAAGACAAGACTCTGGCTTTTCCCCTCCTCCGGCCCTCCAGAATTCAACCAGTGCTTCCTGTTAGTTGACTCTCTCTGGAAAGCAGAAGGCAAGAGAGCCTGGGAAATGTCCTTCCCTGAAATAGACAGCAGAACTTCCCAGGTGGCACTAGTGATAAAGAACCTGCCTACCCATGAAGGGGACATAAGAGATACAGGTTCGATCCCTGGGTCGGGAAGATCCCCTGGAGGAGGGCATGGCAACCCACTCCAGTATTCTGGCCTGGAGAATCTCTGTGGATAGGGGAGTCTGGTGGGCTACAGTCCACAGGGTCTCAAAGAGTTGGACATGACTGAAGCGACTTAGCACAAAAAGGGAAGGAGAAGACAGAAATATGATTTGTACTGGGTTGAAACAAATCAGAGATTGCACTTTTCTTTTCACATGAAGGAAGTATGGGTGTAAGTTGTCCGATGTTAATATGGTGACTCCAAGATATTAGCAGGAAGCCAGGCTACTTCTCTCATGCCACCCCCGTCAATGTGTAACTTTCATTGTTAATACTCCTCTAGGGTCTCAAATGACTGCTGTTGCTCTGGTTGTCACATTTACCTTCTAGCATGAAACAGGATGGTTGAATAGGACATAAGGAGCTTTCCAGAAGCCATGCACCAAGACTGCCACTTATATCTATTTAGCTATTCTTGCTGGTGAACGAGGCTTGAAAGTATTGTTTTTCAGCTGGGCAAATTGCCCTCGCATTCTGCCTTTAAGAAAAGGGAAGACAGGATATTGGGTAAACCACAGGCAATCTCTGACACAGAAAAAGAAAGACTGGCATTTAAGATCAAGTGAAAAATAGAACAGGGTGGTTGGGCAGCATCTCAGAGTACTGTCTCGGACACAGGCCCAAGTCTCATGATCCACAGAAATCCAAGGTAGAGGAGCAGAATGGGAGTGCCAGGTTAGGAGTGGGGTTACTATTCTATACAGCTCTGTCTAAATTTGAGTAGAAACCTACAGAAGGTATTGAACGCTGAGTAGAGTCTTGATCAACCACAAGTAAAGATGGATTCTTTCTGTGCTAATAGAACAGTGTTCCAGACTATCTGGTGCATGAAAGAAGTCTCTCCACTCACTCATTCATCTACGTATTATTTCAGCAAATACTCGGCAGGCACTGCACTATAAGCCAGGGTCTCAGAGATGAACAGAGAGAGCCGTGTTTGTCTAATCGAGCTTACAGTCCTTTCTGTAGGCTCCTTAATGTCTGGCCTAAAGTTCCCAAGTGAATAAGCTGTGAGTCACCTATATGACTTATTTCTTCCAGAGTGTTAACTGAGGCACTATTTTTTAAATGCATACTAGTTGATAGCTATTGTGAGCTAAATTTTGTCTTCTCTGCAAAATATATATTGAAGTCCAAATCCTTAATACCTTAGAATGTGACGCTATCTGGAAAGAGGGTCACTGCAGATGTGATTAGTTAAAATGAGGTCAACTGGTAGGATGGGCCTTTAATTCAATATAACCAGTTCAGTTCGGTTGCTCAATCGTGTCCGACTCTTTGCAACCCCCTGGACTGCAGCACACCAGGCCTCCCTGTCCATCACCAACTCCTGGAGCTTATTCAAACTCATGTCCATTGCGTCGGTGATGCCATCCAACCATCTCATCCTCTGTTGTCCCCTTCTCCTCCTGCCTTCAATCTTTAATAGGATCAGGGTTTTTTCCAATGAGTCAGTTCTTCGCATCAGGGGGCCAAAGTATTGGAGTTTCAGCTTCAACATCAGTCCTTCCAAGGAATATTCAGGACTCATTTCCTTTAGGATGGACTGGCTGGATCTCCTTGCAGTCCAAGAGACTCTAAAGAGTCTTCTCCAACACCACAGTTCAATATGACCTTTGGTGTCCTTATATGAGGGATAGAAGAGTCACATGTGCGCTTTCCAACCTATCATGGAAGATAATTTCTAAAAAGGAATATATGTATATATGTCTGTGTCTGAACAAATCACCTTGCTGTACACTGAAAACTGACATAATATTGTAAATCAATTTTAAAAAATCAGATTTTTAAATATCTCTTGGAAGACAGCAGATCTGGCAAAACTGGACCCAGATCTTACATGGCCACAGTGCTGGAGCTGAGAAACCACTATATTCTCCACTTTATTTTCCACATTAACTGTCTGGTTTATTTCCCACAGCTCTTAATAGGAATTTGCATTTGTACCCCACGGTCTCCAGCTTTATTTTTGGCTTTTGGTCCCAGCCTTATCTGATGGACTTGACATATGAATTCTGTGTTGTCAAAGGGCAACAAGTATTTACTTCAATCTCAATGGAGATTTCTCTGCCCATCTATTTACTATTGCTACTCCAGACTCTATTCTCTGCTTTGTATTTCTTTCTTTCTATCCATCTAACTATCTTAACTTGTTTACTTTTTATGGTCAATTTTCAATAGAACATAAGTTCCCCAGAGGAAGATCTCCATCTCTTTTGTTCACTGTGGCAGCCCCAGTGCCTAGAGAAGTGTCTTGCTGTGAATAAAGAAACTATGGAATGTGAAAGCTATAATAAATCCCAAACATTAACTAACTCAGTCTGAACGTTTTAACTCTCAAGGAAACTAACCAGGCTGAGAGAGGACACGATCTGAGAAAGGTCATATAGCCAATTAGCAGCCAAGTGAGTCAGGATTAGGACGGGGGTTTTTCTGCCCCCAAGTCCAGTGATCATTCTGTGGTTCCAGGCTGCCTCTCTTGATGTAATCATAGTATTTTAATTTTAAGAGTTAAGAATTTTAATTTTATTATGAAAATGGTAATAGAGAAATGATATCTTTTATGTATTCCATCTATTTATCTGCTAAATGTTTTCAGAACAAAACTGAAAAAATATTAATTCACGTTTCTGATATCTGAAAAGGTGACAGATTTACTGCTTATTTATGATTATTCAAAGTAAAGATTTAATTGTCATAGTTTAGTAAATACCTTTTTGATTTCAGCCTCAGGAGAGAACCCAGCTGATTTCTTGATAGCTATATTCTGTCTTATTAAAGAGGTAGTTAAAAAAAAAACAACTACATTTCCATCCACCAGGTTGAAACATAATATGCCAGAAAGTCAAGTGATGGTTTTTCATTAATTAACCCATCTAATCTTTCTGAGGAAGTTCAGTCTGGTTGTTGAAAAGGGAATATCACATCACAAAGAGCTGGTATGTGTTCACCACTATATGGCAGTCATTCCTTCATTCAGCAAAAACGTAATGAGGTCTTGCCATGTGCCAGATCTCTCCAGTGACTAAAACCAGACAAGGTACCTACTAGATAAAGCATCCCTAGTGGCTCAGCTGGTAAAGAATCCATCTGCAATGTGGGAGACCAGGGTTTGATCCCTGGGTTGGGAAGAAACCCTGGAGAAGGGAAAGGCTAGCCACTCCAGGATTCTGGCCTAGAGAAGTCCATGGACTGTTTAAACCATGGGGTCACAAAGAGTCAGACCCAACTGAGCAACTTTCACTTTCAGGTAAAGCTTATGTTCTAGAGCAGTGTTTTCCACAGCTGCCTAATAGGAGGAAGCTCCTTGGCACCTGTAAAACATGCAGATTCCTAATTTCTACTCTAGACCTACAGAATTAGAAACTCAGGAAAAGACTTGGGAATCATGTTTTCAGCAAGCATTCAGGTTAAATTTCATCAGGAGTGCTTGGATGCTTAGTCGCTCAGTTGTGTCCATCTCTTTTGTGACCCCATGGAATGTAGCCCACCAAGCTCCTCTGTCTATGGGATTTCCCAGGCAAGGATACTGGAGTGGGTTGCCATTTTCTCCTCTAGGCGATCTTCCCAACCCAGGGATCGAACTCATCTCCCCTGTGTCCCCTGCATTGGCAGGTGAGTTCTTTACCACCAAATCACCTGGAAAACCTTTCATCAGGCAAGTTTCAGCAAAACTTTTAATGGGAGCTGGTGATGGACAGGGAGGCCTGGCGTGCTGTGATTCATGGGGTCGCAGAGAGTTGGACACAACTGAGCAACTGAACTGAACTGATAGACATTAATCCAAGTATTTACACTCAAGCATGTGTGGTTCCCAAAATAAGTGCTATGGAAAATTGTATACAGTGATTGTTCACTAACTGTTTATCAATATGTATTTATTGAGCACCTAACATGTGCTAAACACTGCCTTAGATGCTTTATGTAAATAAAAGAGATATGATTTCTGCCCTCATGGAGTTTTCATTTTAATGAGGGAAACAGATTATGAGAAGCCATGGTTATGAGCGCCATGCCTTTCGGGGAAGCCTTTCTGCGCCCGGGAACCAGGCTGGGCACAAAAGGAAGAGAAGCCCAAGAGGCTGGCTAGGAAGGGTTTAAGGACTCAGGCGTGTCTGAGCTGATTTCAGAAAAAGTCCTGGTTTGTTATTCTCTAGGCCCATCTGAAAAGACTGTGCACTTCCCAGAGAAGCCCAGGGGTTAAAACTATCCACTACATCCAACAGGGGGAGGAGAGTGAAATCAGCTGAGAAAAGTACTTAAAAGATTGTATGAACTATCCTCTCTGCTCCATTGATTCTCCATGGCTTTCTCCTGGAGTGTTAGGAATCTAAACATTTCTGTGTCTGGGGTGAGGGGCCGGCACGTGGAAATAACTGAAGGCATCAGCTGGTGAGTCAGTGATGCTGAGCCAGTGGCATCACCGACTCGATGGACATGAGTCTGAGCAAGCTCCAGGAGTTGGGAATGAACAGGGAGGCCCGGTGTGCTGCAGTCCACGGGGTCGAGAAGAGTCAGACACGACTGAGCCACGGGAGTGAACTGAACTGATCAGCTGGCCAGGAGGGGTCGCTGCGGACAGGTACTGTGGCTCTGGAGCTGGGAGCCACAGCATGGGTCCTCCAAGCCCCAAATCTACTGGCCATCAGAGCCAGGCCTCCAAGCATCAGCTGCGCAACCAAAAGCAGAGAAAAGAGACAAGTGGGCAAGGGGGAAAGCATGAGGGCTCAACCAGGACATGCTAACCTGACTCAATTCCAAAAGTCACAGTGCCTGCTGAGGCAGAGCCAGTAAGATCTAGAGAAGAGAATGCCCTGAAGGTCAGATTTCGCACCATCCTCTATTCCAAGAGGAGACACTAGCCATCTCGACAAGGCACTGTCTTGAAAAGGAGGAGAGAGAGACTGCTTTGGGTTAGAAAATATGTTTTTAAATTATGAATATTTTGAAATATGAAAAATAGAATAGTATAATAAATTCCATATATCTATTATTCATATTATAGTTTTTGTCATTCTTGTTTCCTTAATAACTCAATTCTTTCTTAAAAAAATATTTTACAGCAAATCCCCATGCCATTTTGCTTCTATGGACTTCAATAGGCATTATCGAGAAATACAATTTCTAACATTACCTCAATGTTATCATCATACTTAGGCAATTAACAACCATTTCATGAATATGCAGTCCACTTTAAATGTCTCTGATTGTTTCAAATGGCCTTTTTCTGTTGGCTTGTTTGAATCGAGATTTAATCAAAGGTGACATGTTATGTTTGGTTGTTAACGTCTCTTTAAGTGTCTTAATTTAGAGCGGCTCCCTTGCAATCATCAGAGCAAGAATTTAAGAAAACAAGACCAATTGGAAAAAAAACAAATCATTATCCTATTTTCCTCACATGAGTCTAAGGGTGTATATTTTGACCCCACAACAAGAAGAAGCATGAATAGTCATGTAGAATCTCATGCAACTGGAAGGTACCTTTAGGAAATCTTCCTGGGTAAATTATGTTAAAATGCAGCAAGAATCAGAGAAGGCAATGGCAAGCCACTCCAGTACTCTTGCCTAGAAAATCCCATGGACGGAGGAGCCTGGTAGGCTGCAGTCCATGTGGTCGCTAAGGGTCGGACATGACTGAGCAACTTCACTTTCACTTTTCACTTTCACACATTGGAGAAGGAAATGGCAACCCACTCCAGTGTTCTTGCCTGGAGAATCCCAGGGACGGGGAAGCCTGGTGGGCTGCCGTCTATGGGGTCGCACAGAGTCGGACACGACTGAAGTGACTTAGCAGCAGCAGCAGGAAGAATGTACTGGAGCAAAATATTTTCTGCACTGTTACAAAGGCCACTGGATGAACACGCTTCCTCAATTTCTTCCTTGCCATCCTGTAAATCCTGCAGGACTCATTATTAACAGCACCTACTCTGACTCACAGACTATTAAAGCTTATTGAGAAATAACCTGGACTTCCCAGAAGACTAATTTACGTCAGCAAGCAAAAGGATAATCACAGCCATAAATCTTAAACCGATCCAAGAGTACAGCTGGTTAAAAAAAATTCAGTAATATTCTGTTACTTTCATCCAAACGGGGACTTTGATTTTTCTTTAATAATCCACAATGTCTTAAAAGCCACCCAGTTTTATTGCTGTTCCTCTCCTGCTCCTGTGCAGGGTAACATCAAATAAGTTATGGCCAAAGGGCCAAAGTTCATTGATAGCTTCTCTCTGTTTGGTTTTACAGGCTGTTGGGAAACCAGAGAATAAATACTTGGAAGGAAAACAGAATTTAGACGATGGTAAGTGTAGAGAAACCCTCACACAATTAAGTATTGCCAGTCTTCATTTGTGTGAATTCCCAATTTTAGAAATTGAAGCTATTCCCTCTTATCAGTTTATTGGTTAATTGCTTCAAAAGTGCCTCTGGGAATAATTCCCAAAAATGGTGATTAAAACAATCTCTTGAAATGCAGAGGCTCCCCATCACCAACCTAACTCATTCCTTTCTGTGTTCTCGTTAGTATTTCTCTGGCCAGTGTCTGGTCAAAGACAGATTATTTATAGCAGACACACCAGAGCTCAAAGCATCCTGCTTACCTTGTGTTGTCAAGGTAACAACTTAAGATTTTTTCCCCTTCTGTTGAAAGGTCAGATCTCTGATGATATGAGTCACAGAGCTCAGGGGGGATTGTTAAAATTGAGATAGCACTTTGTCAAAGCCAAATTAAAAATAAGGCTTTATAAACATCCAGACCGTTTTAAATTGGATTGAAACCACTAGGTGGTTTACAGTACATAATTAACCCTGCTGCCTCCCTGGTTGGGCACTGGGAGGTATGGCTCAACCTCTTGGCCACTCAAAGAGCTTTCTTCCCAGGACGGCAGGGCTCTCAGCTACTTACTGACTCTGCTAATTGCAACAGAACTGCTATTTCCCATTTGCATGAGACATGACAGAGACTCCTAAAAATGTTTTCTTCCTTTAAATTTCACATTTAGAAACTTCAAAAACTACAGTGGGGAAGGAGATTTTGGAGTTGACTTTGAAAGGGAATCGTAGACCAGTGCAATAGGAGGTAAGAGCAATTTGAAGCATTATCTATGAACTAAATTCTCCGAACAACTTTCTAAGGTAGAAAATACTAATCTCAAGTCCTTTTCTTTTTTAATAAACAAGGACAGTGAGACGTAGATTGAGTAAGTAACTTAGCCCAGGTCATAGGAAAACTTCAGGGAGAATTTGCTCCCAACAGTTCACTTGATGTCTACACTCTCACAATTTGGCCAGAATTCCTTTCTACAAACTCATCTCTCGAACTGAGCTCCAGGAAAGCCCCAAGGTGGCATTCCACTCAGGAGGAACTCAGGCGAACTGTGTGCTTGTGCTTTCGTGGGACCCTCCAACGCCCACATACCTCCTCCAGTATAGGGCCCCACTTCCACCCTGCAGTGCCCAACAGGAGGCTATTAATTTAGCAAATAATAAATCAGGGACATAAATAGTTGAGTACCTCAATCCAATTTTGTCCAAAACAAAGTTTTGAAAATATAGGTGCATAATGTTAGGGGCTTTGTGCAAGGGACTAACTACTTTGAGCTGAATGTTAAGCAATGAACATGAAAGGGAGCAGATTTTATAGAAAGATAAATAATCGTGAGCAAAAACAATATTTACAATACCTGTTAGTCTCTTTGTACTGTGAGTACATGTTTTTGTTTTTTGTTTTTTTTCACAATTAACTGAAGGAGCAGTTTGTTCCTGACAATAAACTTTGTGTCAGAGGCTTACAGAAGACAGGCTGAGGGGTGTAGGGCATCTTCCAGAACCCTCTCAGAGGAAAATAACCACAGACCCTTCCCTTCCTCCCTAAAGTCAATTTAACCACTGATTTCCGCAGCATCTCCAGGCTCTAATATTCAAAGACGGATCGGGAGCACCAAGGAGGTTTAGCTAAATCGATTCTTCTGGCCCTCCCATATAGCTACACGACAGAGGTTTGTTCAGATTTATAAAAGATTATTTGGATCCTAGGAACATCTGACTCATGTGTGTTTGAGATCTGCATAACTACAGATAAGATTCGACTGGATGCACCAGTTTCATACATCAAAGAAATAATTGCTACCGAGTGGAGGATTATTACACAGATTCGGATGAGCCACCACAGAAGTCACATTGGCCCTCAAGCGTAGCGTCTATAATTAGTTAAAGCCTGATGGAACAAAGCGGGGGACGAATGAACATTTATTTAGCTTGTTGTGTGCTCCACCTCCCCAACTCCTCCCCGCTGCCCTTAATCTGGCGAACTCCTCTCTGCTCTCAGCTCAGGCCTCCCCTCAGAGGGTGCTAGCTGGAGCACTCAGGCCAGTGTAGGAGCATCTGCTGTTCTTCTGCCCCAGACTCTGTCCCACATCCACCTGACACTTTCAGGGCCCTCATCACAATTTGCAGTGAGGGATTTTTTTGTTTGTCTGTGTTCTGACTACTCAATAGCTTGCTGGTTTTTGTGAAGGCAGAGGGCACATCCACGCTAACAGCAGCATTCAGGAGTTTGACTCCTGGCCAGAAGCCTGTGTTTTGATTTTTTTCAGGCTCAACCACAGGACTTTACCAAGGCTCTGCCTGAAAATCTGGTGGAGAAAGTCTGCCCTCCCCACATCAGACTCACATCATCAGTCACAGACCCAGCCTTCCCGCCCTCTACCCCCGACTGGTCAAGCTCTTCCATATTTATATTTGCAGCCAAGGGATCTTTACTTGGGGGTCTCTTTATCAAGATCCTTAAGTAGAGGCCTTGTTAGGTGCCTCTGAGAGCTGGGAGTGGGGTTGAGGGTGGCAGGAGGCAGGGTAGATGCTGGAGAAATGAAAATCTGAAGATATTTTCTCCACTCTGCTCAGTACTCGGTGCTTTTTCACTTCCAACTATTTCCTCCCTGCCTTTACCCACTCCCACCCCATGGCTCTGGGGTCCCTAACATGTCAGGAGTTATTTGACCAGGACTCTTGATATTGAGACAATATCCCATGTCTGGGCTGACCCATCTAACCCTCATCAGTGTCCTTCTCTGGGGAAAGTGAAATGGTGGGGAAATCTGTGCTTTCTCTACAATAACCTCATGCTAATATTATCACTGCTGCTGCTGCTAAGTCGCTTCAGTCGTGTCCGACTCTGTGCGACCCTGTAGAGGGCAGCCTACCAGGCTCCCCCATCCCTGGGATTCTCCAGGCAAGAACACTGGAGTGGGCTGCCATTTCCTTCTCCAATGCATGAAAGTGAAAAGTGAAAGTGATGTCACTCAGTCGTGTCCGACTCTTCGCGACCCCATGGACGGCAGCCTACCAGGCTCCTCCGTCCATGGGATTTTCCAGGCAAGAGTACTGGAGTGGGGTGCCAAAAGGCTAGTCTGTTTCATTTTGACTTGTCTTAATCAGCTACTTATATGTTGGTGACTCAGTTCAGCTCTCAACGAACATACAGTAGGTACTCAATAAATACTAAACAAAGGATTCAATGAGTGAATGAATGAATAATCTCTATAGGTATCACGTATTACATTAAGTACTTTAGTCACTCTGTAGGCATTTGCTAAACACATCCTACGTGCCGAGCACTGTTTTAGGCTCCTGGGATTCACACAAAGATTTCCTGCCATCAAAGACCTTACATTATAGGCATTCTATCATTATCCCAGTTAATTCTCACAGTAACCCTGTCAGGTAAAAACTGAAAATTACAGAGGTTAAAATTTTGCTTAAGGTCACAAAATTGTAAGTAGCAGAACTGCAGTTGAAAAATCTCTTCCTTTGTGGCTATGGCCTTGTCTTCCCAAACCAC
The DNA here is from genome assembly GCF_049115385.1 of Moschus berezovskii. Lineage (NCBI taxonomy): Eukaryota > Metazoa > Chordata > Mammalia > Artiodactyla > Moschidae > Moschus > Moschus berezovskii. The sequence continues at coordinate 14,727,643 of NC_142467.1, forward strand.
CAGGGTGAGGACTAACTTCTCTCATGATCTCAGGAGTCCAGAGTCTACAGTCATCACCTGATAACTGCAGCAGCTTCCACTTTGCTGGTGTCCATAGTCAGATCATGAACTCCTTATTGCCAAATTCAGACTGATTTTGAAGAAAGTAGGGAAAACCACTAGACCATTCAGATATGACCTAAATCAAATCCCTTATGATTATACAGTAGAAGTGAGAAATAGATTTAAGGGACTAGATCTGAAAGATAGAGTGCCTGATGAACCATGGACGGAGATTCGTGACATTGTACAGGAGACAGGGACCAAGATCATTCCCATGGAAAACAAATGCAAAAAAGCAAAATGGCTATCTGAGGAGGCCTTACAAATAGCTGTGAAAAGAAGAGAAGCAAAAAGCAAAGGAGAAAAGGAAAGATATAAGCATCTGAATGCAGAGTTCCAAAGAATAGCAAGGAGAGATAAGAAAGCCTTCCTCAGCGATCAATGCAAAGAAATAGAGGAAAACAACAGAATAGGAAAGACTAGAGATCTCTTCAAGAAAATTAGAGATACCAAGGGAACATTTCATGCAAAGATGGGCAAAATAAAGGACAGAAATGGTATGGACCTAACAGAAGGAGAAGATATTAAGAAGAGATGGCAAGAATACACAGAAGAACTGTACAAAAAAGATCTTCACGACCAAGATAGTCACGATAACGTGATCACTGACCTAGAGCCAGACATCTTGGAATGTGAAGTCAAGTGGGCCTTAGAAAGCATCACTACTAACAAAGCTAGTGGAGGTGATGAAATTCCAATTGAGCTATTTCAAATCCTGAAAGATGATGCTGTGAAAGTGCTGCACTCAACATGCCAGGAAATTTGGAAAACTCAGCAGTGGCCACAGGATTGGAAAAGGTCAGTTTTCATTCCAATCCCAAAGAAAGGCAATGCCAAAGAATGCTCAAACTACCGCACAACTGCACTCATCTCACACGCTAGTAAAGTCATGCTCAAAATTCTCCAAGCCAGGCTTTAGCAATACGTGAACCGTGAACTTCCAGATGTTCAAGCTGGTTTTAGAAAAGGCAGAGGCACCAGAGATCAAATTGCCAACATTCGCTGGATCATGGAAAAAGCAAGAGAGTTCCAGAAAGACTTCTACTTCTGCTTTATTGACTATGCCAAAGCCTTTGCCTGTGTGGATCACAATGAACTGTGGAACATTCTGAAAGAGATGGGAATACCAGACCACCTGACCTGCCTCTTGAGAAATCTGTATGCAGGTCAGGAAGCAACAGTTAGAACTGGACATGGAACAACAGACTGGTTCCAAATAGGAAAAGGAGTACGTCAAGGTTGTATATTGTCACCCTACTTATTTAACTTCTATGCAGAGTACATCATGAGGAACACTGGGTTAGAAGAAGTACAAGCTGGAATCAAGATTGTCGGGAGAAATACCAATAACAACAGATATGCAGATGACACCACCTTTATGGCAGAAAGTAAAGAGGAACTAAAAAGCCTCTTGATGAAAGTGAAAGAGGAGAGTGAAAAAGTTGGCTTAAAGCTCAACATTCAGAAAACTAAGATCATGGCATCTGGTCCCATTACTTCATGGGAAATGGATGGGGAAATAGTGGAAACAGTGTCAGACTTTATTTTCTTGGGCTCCAAAATCACTGATTGCAGCCATGAAATTAAAAGACGCTACTCCTTCGAAGGAAAGTTATGACCAACCTAGATAGCATATTTAAAAAGCAGAGACATTACTTTGCCAACAAAGGTCCATATAGTCAAGGCTATGGTTTTTCCAGTGGTCATGTATGGATGTTGGACTGTGAAGAAAGCTGATCGCTGAAGAATTAATGCTTTGAACTGTGGCGTTGGAGAAGACTCTTGAGAGTCCCTTGTACTGCAAGGAGATCCAACCAGTCCATTCTAAAGATCAGTCCTGGGTGTTCATTGGAAGGACTGATGGTAAAGCTGAAGCTCCAATACTTTGGCCACCTCATGCGAAGAGTTGACTCACTGGAAAAGACTCTGATGCTGGGAAGGATTGGGGGCGGGAGGAGAAGGCGACGGCAGAGAATGAGATGGCTGGATGGCATCACCAACTCGATGGACATGAGTTTGAGTGAACTCCGGAAGTTGGTGACGGACAGGGAGGCCTGGCGTGCTGTGGTTCATGGGGTCGCAAAGAGTCAGACACGACTGAGCGACTGAACCAAACTGAACTGATAGGACCAACAAGGCATGTGCACCCAGAATCCTCTGTTCCTGCCCCCTTGGAAGGCTCACTGGAGTCTTCTCAGCCAAGGAAATCTGAAAGGGGCGACTTCAGAGGTGGCCCACAGAGACAGGGCAAGGAAAGTGGGGACCGAAGGACGCGGAGCTGGTGGTGACTGTGTGCTTTTCCTTTGTCAGAGAATTCTAAAGAGCTCTTGGATGAAGACTGAGAAGGAATGGAAGAATGAAGACTGCTCCTTTTCTGTTCTGTTACTACAATCGCCCATGATTCCAATCCTATAAACCACAAAGTGCTGCTCAGAATTTTTATTCCTTTAGACTGGGTAATTTCATGACAAATGTGACCTTAAAATGATGAGAATTATTAACAAATGTCTTCAAAATTTGTTTGACAGCTTTTGAGAGAGTTAAACATACACTTGCCACATGTTCTTGCAACTCTGCTACTTGGAATTTCCCCAAGAGAAATGAAAACTCGTCCTCGCAAAGATTTACATGCAAATGTTCACAGTAGAGGTGCCATAGTCAAAACCATAGTCAAAACCAGTGTCCGTCAGCAGGTGGATGAATCAATGAAATGTGGTATAGCCACACAATGGCATACCATCCTGCTGTAGTAAAGAACAAAACACCAATACAGGCAACAGCATGGATGAACCTCAAAAACATTATGCTAACTGGAAGAAGCTAGATGCAAAGGACTGTGTATTGTGAGATTCCGCTTATATGAAACTTCTAGAAAAAGGCAAAACTACACAGACAGAAAGCAGATCAACTGTTGCCTGGGTTGGACGTAGGAGCAGGTATCAACTCCAATTATCAAAGGGGAAGTTTTGAGGTGATGCAGCTGTTCTACAACCGGATTGTGGGGATGGCTGCACGATTACCAAAAGCTGACAAACTGCACACTTAGCATGGGTGAGTTTTTATGGAGACGTGACATCTCAATACAGCTCTTAAAAGAGGGAAGGGCCAGAAACTGTTCAGGCATGGTCTTCATTTAAGATTAAAACAAAAACATATTAGACTAAGAACAAAGGAGTATCCTAAATGCAAACTCTATTCTCGGGATACGGTTTAATTTTAAAATCTGCTCATAGAGAGATTAATATTTGCTCAAACGCAGCTATCATCTGACATTTCAAGCTGGTCTCTGTGTGGGCTGAAATATGCAAGCGCATTTGTGTTACCCTGTTCTTGGAACTCTCTGGAGGACTTCCTGACAGGATCAGAGAATGAACTGCCACCACACACAGGAAGTGAGGAAAGAGTAAAACAGGAACTGTGCTGAACGGGATGTGCTGGTCCACTGCTGGAGCAGCTGATGGGGCCAGACGGAGCAGGGGAGTGGGAGGGGAGGAGAGTGAGCGGCTGGGGGCTGGGGTGTGTGCGTATGCTCAGTCGCGTCCGACTCTCTGCGACCCCGTGGACGGTAACCTGCCAGGCTCCTCTGTCCATGGGATTCTCCAGGCAAGAATACTGGAGTGGGTTGCCAAGCCCTCCTCCAGGGGATCTTCCCGACCCAGGGATCAAACCCACATCTCTTGTGTCTCCTGCATTGGTAGGCAGCTTCTTTACCGCTGGGTCCAGCGGGTGGCAGGGTTTTAATCTCCTCCTTACAACTGACCTGTTAAGAGGGCTTGGGGACAAAAGCTGCAGAAGCGTGTGTCATAGGTCCTGCATGTGAATGGTAGTCACTGACCCTCAAAGAAATCAGACTCTGGCCCAGGTGGCATTTTAATAAAAGCAGACAGCTACCTCCTGCCTTGCGGGCCAGCCTCCCCACAGCCTCGAGACTCACTCTTCTCTCTCTGTGGGAAAGCCTGCTAGAGGCATATTGGCTGCAAAATGAGGTTTCTTTTCCTATTTTTTTCCCACTTTTTAAAAAACCAGCTTGAAGCTCATTAAGATTAGGAAAGTGAGTGAGACACTTGTGAAATAAGAAAAGTGGAGTGCAAGGCGGGGGAAGAAAAGACAGATGCAGACATGTGTAAAAAGGTGGAATCAAAGGGTGGTCAGGGAGGGCAGGGGCCCTGTCATTTCAGCTGCGACGCTTGGGGCTTCTATTCCCTCAAGTGAGACTATCAGGAGGAGTCCACGTTTTTCAATAGACCAGCATGACATTAAGCGGATGGTTCCTGAACATTGGCACTCCAGACTGCAGGGTCTCTGCAGGTGGGTTTTATGCTGTGCTCTTTGGTTGCCAGAATACAAATCCCACATGAACTGTGCGGCAACAGCAGGTTTCATGGAAAGCAAAGAGGATTATGTGCTCTGGGGAAGTGCTTTTCTCCCCCTTTCTTCTCTTTCCTTTTTTTAAAAAAAAATTTTTTTTAATGGAACCATGCCTTTACAGCCAGAGTGAAAGGGAGGTTTGAGGCAAAGCCAGAATAACTCAGGTCAACAAGGACTGTCTTGGCCACCCCACCTCCTCCATCACTTCCATCTCACATAAAAGAATATGTGGAACAAGTATTTCTAAGACAAAAAAAAGTAGAAAAATGGGCAAAGAATATAGACAGACAGCTCACAGACAAAATTATGTAAATTACAGTTAATACGTGAAAAGGCTTATTGCCCCTGGTAACTAGGGATATGCAGACCAAAAGAACAATGAGATACTAGTCTTCACATTTCAGACTGACAAAAATTAAAAGGTACAATAGTACACAGAAGGTAGGAAGCAGGTCCTTAAAAATATTGCTTGTAGGGATGTGAACTACAATAGGCTTTCAGTAAGACAACAAATAACTTAAACATTTTTTTTTAATTGGAGGATAATCGCTTTACAGAATTTTGTGGTTTTCTGTCATACATCAACAAGAATCAGCATAGGTACACCCATGTGCCCTCCCTCCTGGACCTCCCTCCCATCCCTCTGCCCGTCCTATGCTTCAGTCTGTCACAGAGCCCCTGTTTGAGTTCCATGAGTCATACAGCAAATTCCGTTGACTGTCTATTTTACAGATGGCATTGTGACTTTCTATGTTACTCTCTCCACACATCTCCCCTTCTCCCTTCTCTCCACCCACCATGTCCACAGCTAGATCATGGAAGCAGCCTAGATGCCCATAGACGAACGAATGGATATAGAGGTTGTGGTACATATATACAATGGAATACTACTCAGCCGTGAAAAGGAATGCATTTGAATCTGTTCTAAGGAGGTGGACGAAACTAGAGCCTATTCTACAGAGTGAAGTAAGTCAGAAAGAGAGAGATAAATATCATACACTGACGCATATATATTTAATCTAAAAAATGGCACTGATGAATTTATTTTCAGGGCAGCAATGGAGAAACAGACGTGGAGAACAGAACTAAATTTTAAAGTTAAAAAAAGGACTCCCAAATTCCCCACTTGGTAACTTGTCCTACAGAAAAGAAAAGGCACCATGTTGGGAGGCAGAAAAACTGGAAACCCCAAACAATCGATCAAAAAGGGATGAAGAATTATGAGGTATCTATATTATAAAGTGTCATGCAGACAGTAAAAGGAATGAGTCGGAGTCATATTTATAAATCTGGGAAAATTTTTCATGATCTGTTCAATGTAGAAATGCTTCTAAGTAATGTAATATAGTATATCTAATATTTAGAAGAAAAAATTCTTTACTTCCCCCCAAATAATATGAATAATTTTGGACAGATAAATTGGTATATAGATAGATATAACTAGGTCATCTGGGCCACCTTAAAAGGGAGGGGGAGACAGAAAGCTACTTTTTTTTCATATATCTTTGGACTGCTCACTTGTAACAATGAACATGCATTACTTTTTAATTAAAACAAGGAAACTTGTTTAGTTAATCTTTGTGCTTAGTCACTCAGTCCTGTTTGACTCTTTGTGACCCCATGAACAATAGCCAGCCAGACTCCTTGGTCCATGGGAATTCTCCAGGCAAGAATACTGGAGTGGGTTGCCATGCCCTCCTCTAGGGGATCTTCCCAATCCAGGGATTGAACCCAGGTCTCCCCCATTGCATATGGATTCTTTACCATCTGAGCCACCAGGGAAGCCTGAGAATACTGGACTGGGTAGCCTATCCTGTTTCCAGGGGATCTATCCAACCCAGGAATTGAAGCAGGGTCTCCTGCATTGAAGTGGATTCTTTACCATCTGAGCTACCAGGCAAGGCCTCAGTTCAGTTCAGTCGCTCAGTCGTGTCCGACTCTCAGTGACCCCATGAATCACAGCACGCCAGGCCTCCCTGTCCATCACCAACTCCCGGAGTACACTCAAACTCATGTCCACAGAGTCGGTGATGCCATCCAGCCATCTCATTCTCCGTCGTCCCTTTCTCCTCCCGCCCCCAACCTTTCCCAGCATCAGAGTCTTTTCCAGTGAGTCAACTCGTCGCATGAGGTGGCCAAAGTATTGCAGTTTCAGCTTTAGCATCAGTCCCTCCAATGAACACCCAGGATTGATCTCCTTTAGAATGGAGTGGTTGGATCTCCTTGCAGTATAAGGGACTCTCAAGAGTCTTCTCCAAAACCACAGTTCAAAAGCATCGATTCTTCGGCGATCAGCTTTCTTCACAGTCCAACTCTCAAATCCATACATGACCACGGGAAAAACCATTGCCTTGACTACACGGACCTTGGTTGGCAAAGTAATGTTTCTGCTTTTTAATATACTATCAAGGTTGGTCATAACTTTCCTTCCAAGGAGCAAGCGTCTTTTAATTTCATGGCTGCAATCAGCATCTGCAGTGATTTTGAAGCCCAAAAAAATAAAGTCTGACACTGTTTCCACTGTTTTTCCACCTATTTCCCATGAAGTGATGGGACCAGATGCCATGATCTTTGTTTTCTGAATGTTGAACTTCAAGCCAACCTTTTCACTCTCCTCTTTCACTTTCATCAAGAGGCCTTTGAGTTCCTCTTCACTTTCTGCCATAAGGGTAGTGTCATCTGCATATCTGAGGTTATTGATATTTCTCCCGGCAATCTTGATTCCAGCTTGTGCTTCTTCCAGCCCAGCGTTCCTCATGATGTACTCTGCATATAAGTTAAATTAGAAAGGTGACAATATACAACCTTGATGTACACCTTTTCCTATTTGGAACCAGTCTGTTGTTCCATGTCCAGTTCTAACTGTTGCTTCCTGACCTGCATACAGGTTTCTCAAGAGGCAGGTCAGGTGGTCTGGGATTCCCATCTCTTTCAGAATGTTCCACAGTTTATTGTGATCGACACAGTCAAAGGCTTTGGCATAGTCAATGAAGCAGAAATAGATGTTTTTCTGGAACTCTCTTGCTTTCTCCATGATCCAGCAGATGTTGGCTATTTGATCTCTGGTGCCTCTGCCTTTTCTAAAACCTGCTTGAACATCTGGGAGTTCACGGTTTACATACTGCTGAAGCCTGGCTTGGAGAATTTTGAGCATGACTTTGCTAGCGTGTGAGATGAGTGCAATTGTGCGGTAGTTTGAGCATTCTTTGGCATTGCCTTTCTTTGGGATTGGAATGAAGACTGACTTCTTCCAGTCCTGTGGCCACTGCTGAGTTTTCCAAATCTGCTGGCATATTGAGTGCAGCACTTTCACAGCATCATCTTTCAAGACTTGAAATAGCTCAACCGGAATTCCATCACCTCCACTAGCTTTGTTCGTAGTGATGCTTTCTAAGGCCCACTTGACTTCACATTCCAAGATGTCTGGCTCTAGGTCAGTGATCACATTATCGTGACTATCTTGGTCGTGAAGATCTTTTTTGTACAGTTCTTCTGTGTATTCCTGCCACCTCTTCTTAATATCTTCTGCTTCTGTTAGGTCCATACCATTTCTGTCCTTTATCGAGCCCATCTTTGCATGAAATGTTCCCTTGGAATCTCTAATTTTCTTGAAGAGATCTCTTGTTTTTCCTATTCTGTTGTTTTCCTCTATTTCTTTGCATTGATCACTGAGGAAGTCTTTCTTATCTCTCCTTGCTCTTCTTTGGAACTCTGCATTCAGATGCTTATATCTTTCCTTTTCTCCTTTGCTTTTCGCCTCTCTTCTTTTTACAGCTATTTGTAAGGCCTCCTCAGACAGCCATTTCGCTCTTTTGCATTTCTTTTCCATGGGGATGGTCTTGGTCCCTGTCTCCTGTACAATGTCACGAACCTCCGTCCAGAGTTCATCAGGCACTCTATCTATCAGATCTAGTCCCTTAAATCTATTTCTCACTTCCACTGTATAATCATAAGGGATTTGATTGAGGTCATATCTGAATGGTCTAGTGGTTTTCCCTACTTTCTTCAATTTAAGTCTGAATTTCGCAATAAGGAGTTCATGATCTGAGCCACAGTCAGCTCCTGGTCTTGTTTTTGCTAACTGTATACAGCTTCTCCATCTTTGGTTGCAAAGAATATCATCAATCTGATTTCGGTTTTGACCATCTGGTGATGTCCATGTGTAGAGTCTTCTCTTGTGTTGTTGGAAGAGGGTGTTTGCTATGACCAGTGCATTCTCTTGACAAAACTCTATTAGCCTTTGCCCTGCTAGGCAAGGCCTAGTCAATCTTTAATTTGCTTTAATTTTAGTAGGGTCTTTGCTGAGGCCCTGCTAAATTTTGAACTGTATTTCTTCCATCAGTTAGCTTACTAAACTACTCCAAAAATATGAACAAAGAGAAAAAAGCCAGAGAGAAATAAATGACCATACATGTCAAGATACTCTGTTCTGTTGGAGGCTGGAGAGCTATGTGGGCCAAGGCAAGAGTGTAGAACTCTGTATTTTTTTGTGGGGACAGCAACAGAGCCAAGATCTTGAAGTACAGGATTTGTGTTATGGGTGTTGTGGGAAGAAAAAGTTAAATATACATGGTGGGATTATTAGATCAATCTTGCTGTGCTTTTGCAAATCTTCCAAACCATTACTGATGGTTTTATCTTTAAAAATTACTGAAAGAGGTATACTAACATTTCCTACTCTAACAGTGAATTTGTTCATTTCTTTCTGAGTATTATGTAAATCAAGTGGTGGATACAAGGGTCAGTTAATAGCTCTGTTGCCCTTTACCACTGGCAATCATCTGACACATATAGAAGCAAAACAAACTTTCTTCTGGTTAAGTTTTGGCATTTTTATGACTATTATAAATTCAGTATTTTTATATCTTTCTGGTAATTTAAACCTATTATGAATTATGTGATTACTGTTTTTATTCTTCCCACTCCAGTACTCTTGCCTGGAAAATCCCATGGACGGAGGAGCCTGGTAGGCTGCAGTCCATGGGGTCGCAAAGAGTCAGACACGACTGAGCTACTTCACTTTCACTTTTCACATTCACACATTGGAGAAGGAAATGGCAACCCACTCCAGTGTTCTTGCCTGGAGAATCCCAGGGATGGGGGAGCCTGGTGGGCTGCCATCTATGGGGTCGCACAGAGTCAGACACGACTGAAGTGACTTAGCAGCAGCAGCAACAACACTTTATTACTTAAGTTTTGTCAGATATTGATGTTGTTACACATGTTCTTTTGATTGGTATTTAACTGGGATGACAAGTTTATTCCTTTCCATACCTATCTTTCATGTATGTCTCTTGTTAACTGTTTATAGATAACATTTTTTAAAATTCATATTCCTAATCTTTGTCTTTTAACTGAAAACAAAGTTAGTTTGTGTACATTTATTGTGCTTACTGACATACTGATGCTTGTTTTTACCATATTACCTTGTTTGTGTATTTGCCCCAAGGTTTCACATTTAATAACTTCTTTCTGCGTTTGGTGCCTCTTGTCTGAATTTTGTCCTTTATCTGGATCAAGCCTCTCTGCCTAAATTTTCAGGTTGACACCTCCATAAGGTTGACACTACCTAACTTTTAGTTACAGCTTTCTTAACTTGATTCTATTTATACTTGGTACCACATCCTGCAGCCCATTCCATACTGCCCTGGGACCTCAGGAGGCTGATCAGATCCCGTACCTGGGGCTACTGCTTCTCTTGGAGGAGCTATTAGGCATTCTTGTCATCCAGGCTCTAATTATTGGATTTACCTTCATTTCTTTTGCAGTCAACCAAACTCTGACCATTGTTCTTTTAAAATCTATCTTTATTCCACGCCCTATTTCCATAACCACTCCCCAAACCTGAGTTTAGGTTCTTAGTGCTTGCCAGTTATGCACTTACTAGCAACTACAGTGGCTCTGCTAGACACAGTATTTTTTCCTTACATCTCATGGCCATCATGTTCATCTTCCATTATAGCAATCTGGTCATATCACTACTGCATTCAAAATCTTTCTGTTGCTCTCCAAACAACTTAAATCTGCCCTCAGTGTAGAATTCCTAATCTACTATTTCAGCTTATCTAATTACTCTCGGCCTGGCGTGCTGTGATTCATGGGGTCGCGGAGAGTCGGACACGACTGAGTGACTGAACTGAACTGAACTGAACTGAATTACTCTCTAATTGATTTTCTAACATTCGTTCTATTTCCTAACCTAGATTATAATCTCCCTCACTGTAGGGAATTCCATCTTATTCATTTTCTTTTTAGTTTTTCTTATCACCTTCGTTTCTTACACCAGAATCTTGATCATACCTCAAAACTATATTAGATTGTGAGAGCCTTGAGGGTTGACACTGATGTCCTCATAATTGTATCTTTTAACCCAGGTGACAGGAACAGAGTAGTTACTCAAAGAAGGTTTCTTTACACACTACTATGAATTGGTTGGCCCATTGTGGGAACAAGACTGTCATTGTCACAGTTAATATTTATATACCTAGTTCCAATATCTACCTGTAATAATACCCAGTAGACCCCTTAATTCAGAACTTTATGAAAGTACTTGTGGCACATGGAATCTCTTGCTATTTCAACAGGCAGTATTCCCTTCTCTCATATTAAGAGAATCCCTATTTTGTCTAGGTATTAAGAAGCACAGCACATAAGGAAGGCTATCCAGCCCCAGGGGACAAATCACGATGAGTCTAGACCAGGAATGGTCTGTTCTCCTCATCAGTGATTAATTTTACCTTTAGACATATGACTTTGTTCTGACCAATGAGATACAGCAGGATTGCTGAAAGATTCTCAGAAAAATTTCTGAGAAAAAAAGACACTTGAGGAGAAATGGGCTTTTCTGTCTTGGGGTGTAATTGCATATAGAAGTGATGCCTGAAGCTGAAATCACCATCCTGTGACCATAAGGAGACAAGCTTCGGGAAGTAAATCAGTATGCTCAAGATGAGAGCAAAAAGGTAGCAAGAGTCTGGATTATGGATAAAATCGGTCCTGGAACCAGCTACATCCATATTGGATGGTTTCTGCCAATTATAGGCAAGTCTTCTGGCTATAGCACGAAAACAAAATAGCTTAGACTGTGAGAGCTCTCACTATTGGTTGAAACTATTTGTAAACATATTTACTATACAGTTAACTTAAAGTAATTATATACCAGTGAAGTTGCCCAGTCGTGTCCGACTCTTTGCGACCCCATGGACTGTAGCCTACCAGGCTCCTCCATCCATGGAATTTTCCAGGCAAGAGTACTGGAGTAGGTTGCCATTTCTTTCTTCAGGGGATCCTTCTGACCCAGGGATCGAATCCAGGTCTCACATATTGCAGGCAGACGCTTTACTGTCTGAATCACCAGGGAAGCCCCCAAAATAATTATATAAAGACAACCATAATATCAATAAGGAAGTTAATGTTTCTTTTGATACTAATTTCACTCACACTAATTTTCCACCCTAAAAAAGTATTAATAGTTAAAAAGGTTTAGCAAGTATAGCTTAAGAAGACTGTTTCTGGTTTCATTCTTTTCTTCTTGCTGTTCCATGCTCTCCATGCCATTATGTCCCTATATTGGGAGTCTAATTTGCAGATAAAGACAAATCTCAGCCCCAACTCATGTGATTACTTGTATTTCATTTTAAATTCCAGACATTTTCCAAGTATGGATAAGGATGCGTCCTCAATACCTGCTGAAAACTGGCCAGCACAAGCTACCATTACCCTTATATTGTGCTGCTACAAGGGAGCTGCTTATCCTCATAGAAACCTGAGGCTCTGTTCTTAATCTCTTAGAAATGGGTCAGCCTGTTTGCTTGGCTGTGCTGTTCCTGGACAGACCTGACCCCGTCCTATGCTCCACCCCTATGCCTTGTGCTGAGCAGAAGTACAGACACTGATGAAGGGGTAAAAAAAAAAAAGTTAAAAAATTGAAATGTTTTGTATTTCAGCTCTTTTCTCGGTTAATTTCAGTGAATTTCCTCACTGCAAAGAAACATGGATCCTCTCTTACTCCAGCGGAACATCATTAAGCCTCCTCCCTGCCGTGTTTGAAGCCCAGAGTCTCTTAGTATGCACAGCACGGGTCTCAGGGGTTGGTGGGAATACATACTGGTTTAGAATTTCCAAGGGACTGAACTACATTTGAGGTTTATTTTTGCAGCTTGCCCAACTTCTAACTGGAGACTGTAATTTAGTTGGTGAGGAAATTGAACCCACTTCCCTTTAATCTCTCTCTGGTGAAGAGGCGGGATAGGGGTAGAATTAGATTGTGAGGACAAAGGGAAATTTCACTCTGCTCCATTCCTGGGAGAGCCGGGTACCTTACCCAGACTGAAGAGGAGAAAATATTGAACAAATGTTTAAGCCTGAAGTGAGAACAGTATAAAAATGTTATAAAAAGGTACATAAAAACAATAATTTCAAAGTAAAACTAAATCAGAGTTAGGGTATTTTTACACAGAGGGTTGTTGTGACTTCTTGAATGGCAACTGTTCTCTCCCGTTTTTTACAAAATAAATCAATTTTACAAAGTGCTGCTTCTGTTAATTTAGGAAGAATATCTTGGTATATAGAAAATAAAATTATCTGTAGCTTTTATCTGCAGTTTTACTTTATCGATCTTTTAAAGCATTTCTTGATTATTTTTTGTGGTAAAAATAGGGTCATCTTTATGTGAAATATGAATTTTAAAAATATTTTCCCACTCAAAAATCAATTGGCCTGTTTTTTTTTTACTTTAAGCTGTGTCACTGCACCTCACTGAAATGTTTGCACGCATCTCTATTGCTCCACTCCCATAATTAATCAGTTCCTTTTTGTTGATTCGGCATGGGACCTCACGTTAGCTTGACATTTAGTCTATTCTCAGCTCATGTTCTTTAGTTTTATCTACTGCCTTACACGTTCTTCACTGAAGTTTATATTTATCATTTGGTCATTCATTAGGCTCTGGCACTGGGATGGAAGATGATATAATTGGCTGGTGGGAGTCTGGTGTGAGAGGAAAAAGTGAACATCTTTAGTTCCAAGGAGAGAAAAACAATACATAAGAACAAACTCCAAAGATTCAAGTCACTGGAAAGGGAACTTTCCAATGTAAGAAAAGAGCTCTGATGATGACGTTTCCTTTCAGTTCAGTTTAGTCACTCAGTCGTGTCCGACTCCTTCTGACGCCATGGACTGCAGCACGCCAGGCCTCCCTGTCCATCACTAACTCCCGGAGTTTACTCAAATTCATGTCCATTGAGTTGGTGATGCCATCCATCCATCTCATCCTCTGTCGTCCCCTTCTCCTCCCGCCTTCAATCTCTCCCAGCATTAGGGTCTTTTCCAAGGAGTCAGTTCTTCGCATCAGGTGGCCAAAGTATTGGCGTTTCAGCTTCAGTATCAGTCCTTCTAATGAGTATTTGGAGCTGATTTCTTTTAGGATGGACTGGTTGGATCTCCTTGCAGTCCAAGGGACTCTCAAGAGTTTTCCAACACCACAGTTCAAAAGCACCAAAGATGTTTCCTTAGGGGGCTAATATACTAGACAGAGTAGAAAGAGACTACACTGGCTGCTGATTTGCTTTGGTGCAAATCAGGTTTCATATTCCATAGATTTTTAGAGAAAGAATTGTTTTATTATAGAAGATTAAAGGCAAATACAAAGTTAGAGAGAATAACATAATGAAATCACATGCTACCCATGGTCCAATGGAAACAGTTATTACTCTCCAGAGATCTGCTTTTCCTTCTAAACAGTGTCCCCAGCAGATTGCCTTGGCTCAGTTTGAAGAGAACCAGGGCCTCCCTCAAACAAGAGGAAGTGGCCACATTGCAGATTCCTTCCCCAAATAATTGTATAAAAAGTGAATTATCTTATTCAAACACTGCATACGTAAAGTGCACAAATCAGCTGTATAGCTTGGTGACTTTTATAAGCTGGGCACACCTGCATAACCAACACACCTGGGTCAGGACAACTGCTGATAGACATTTGGGTTGCTTTCAATTTGAGGTTATTACAAATGCTGCTACTATGAATATTCTTACATACATTTCCTATATATGTAGATACCAAGGAATGGAATTACAGTGTCATGGGTTTTGCTTATAATCAGTTTTTAAAAACACTGCCAAAGAGTTTCCAACCTGGTTGTTTCTATTTATATTTCCACCTGCAGTACATAAAAGTTCAGATTGTGTCAATCCTCACCAGGATTCAGTGTTGCCAAGCTTTTAAATTTCAGTCATTCTGGTGAGTGTACAGAAATATCATATTATAATTTTTCTTTGCATATCTCTGATGACTAATAAGGTTGGGTAACTTTTCATGGTTTCTATCCTCTTTTATGTAAAACATCTTGTTGAATCCTTTACGCTTTCATTTTATTGGTCGGTGCACCTTTTTCTTATTGAAATAGAGGGGTTGCCTATTTTTGATACATCTGGGTCTTCTGTCAGACCATTTAAATTGCAAACATTTTACAAGTGGCTTGCCTTTTTACTATCTTACTGCTGTTCTTTGATGAACAGGTTAGTTTTTTTTCTAATAGCTAGTACTTTTCATATCCTATTTAAAATTGTTTTGTTTATGCCAAGATAATCTCCCATGTTTTCCTCTAAAAGTTTCATGGTTTCTCACTTCATATGTAGATCTATAACGTCTCGAGTTGGTTTTTGTGTACAGTAAAAGGTGGGGGTGGAGGTTTATTCTTTTCTGTTCAGTTCAGTTCAGACACTCAGTTGTGTCCGACTCTTTGCGACCCCATGAACCACAGCACGTCAGGCCTCCCTGTCCATCAGCAACTCCCGGAGTTCACTCAAACTCATGTCCATCGAGTCGGTGTTGCCATCCAGCCATCTCATTCTCTGTCGTCCCTGTCTTCTCCCGCCCCCAGTCACTCCCAACATCAGAGTCTTTTCCAGTGAGTCAACTCTTCACATGAGGTGGCCAAAGTATTGCAGTTTCAGCTTTAGCATCAGTCCTTCCAATGAACACCCAGGATTGATCTCCTTTAGAATAGACTGGTTGGATCTCCTTGCAGTCCAAGGGACTCTCAAGAGTCTTCTCCAGCACCAGAGTTCAAAAGCATCAATTCTTTGGTGATCAGCCTTCTTCTCTCTCACATCCATACATGACCCCGGGAAAAACCATAGCCTTGACTAGATGGGCCTTTGTTGGTCTTTTCTGTTAGGGATGTGCAATTAATTCAGCAACATTTGTGTAATGATGACCTTTTCCCTCCTGTACTGCAACATGATTTTTGTCATCATTTATATGCACACGTGTGAGTCTGTTTCTGGACTATTTATGTTCCATTAACCTATTTGTATATGATTATGCCTACACCACACTGTCATTATCACTTCATAATACGCCTTGAGAGTGCACAATGTATCTCCTCCAGCTTTACTCTTGAACTTCAAGACTGACTTTGAGCTGTTGTCCCTGGCTATTTGCACTTCACACGCATTTTGGATCAGCAAGTCAAAATGACAGTTTACACACACACACACATCCCTTTGTTGAAATTCTGGTTGAAATTTGTTGAATATTTGGATCACTTGGGTAGTGGCCTATTGTCTTCTCTATATGCAGCATGCTGGAGAGTCAGAAGACAGGAGGCTGGAAGGGTCACCAGTCCAGGTAAGGAAGGTGAAATAGATCATGTTAGGTATTTTGAGCTTTGTTCCCAGAGCAATGAAAATCCACCTCCAGGTGATCTGATACTCACTGGTGATCCTTATCAGGCCCTCTCCAGTGGTAGGCTTGGTAAGGAGGCAGTTCTGCCCTGTGGATGTCTGAAGTACCTGCATCCAAATGTCAACTCTTACAAAGTCTGGTCTTCAGCTGCATTTCCTTTTCATTACTGTCTAAAATGACATGGAAGTGACCTCCAGAGGTCATCAAGTCTATCTCAAAGGAGTAGATTCTTTCTTATACCCAGAGCCTCAGATTCACTGTTCCTGAACTAAGTGGCATTAATAAGCTGTGGTCAGTTTAATTGCCTGTCTCTGTGTGACAGGAATCTCGCCTCTAAGCCCAGCTGTGTGAAGAGAGCATGACATCTCCTAGAGGCTGAGGGGGCCCATTATCTAAGTGCTGTCACAGCCTGTCAGCAAGCAGGAGGGCCCACATGTTGTTACTGACAGTCTTGGCATGGAAGAGGGGGCGAGGCTGGGAAGGGCAGGAAGGGAGAAGGATAGCTCAGACGGAATCTTGGGTCTGACATCCCACCCAGCCGTGACTTCTGCATGATCGTGTTGCTTTGACACACGATGCACCTCAGTGACCCAGGAGTATGGCTCTCTTTTTACTATGGATCTGTGTACTAAGTGCATATTATTTACTATATATTATAGTATATATTATAAAACATAATTTTAGAAATGTCGTGACCTATTCACAACCTGCATTACCAGGAGAACCACTCCCTTTGTAATAAACGAGCAGGGGATTCCCTGTGGTTATTTATTACCCAACTTGCACATTTAAAAATGGCAACCATCATATCCCATGAATTTCTTTATCCATGGAAGAGGAGGGGCTTGACCTCAGAAAAACCTAACCCTTGTTACTCCCTAGTCACCCTCAGGTCTGCCTCAAGCTGACTTAAAAAGCAAAATATAAATTGTTACGCCCATGAGTCTCTGTGGAAACCTGGATTTATGTTTGCAAGGGCAGGACAAGTATTTGTAGTTATCCTCTCAAAATTTCACATTCCCTTACTCAGTTTGCCCAGAAAGCTTTGGATAGCTGAGCATGTCTTATATAAACTAAAGGGGGCTTCCAGGAGTTTTGCGAACCCACTTATTGGGCAGAGTTAAGTTCTTCCAAGGTGAACTCTGTACAGAGGTGTTGGGCCTGATATCGATCCTATTCACGATTATATGCTCCTTTCCCTCATGCCAAACTGCTCTTTGGTATCCTTGTTTTTTCTGCCTGAAAATCTCAGTTTGTGCCATGCCCAAACATTGTAGATGCTTCAGTAGAGTTGAATCTCAAAAGGAGACAGAGGGGTCTTGTCTTGCTTCTTTCCAAAAGGACATTATTCTCTAGGTAAATTTACTAAACTTTTCCTAGTGCCAGGGAGAAACCTTTGCCAGCTCACAGAAGGTTCTGCTGCATCCTTCCTCCAAGATAATAGTTACCACTTACTTCTAGTACATTTGAAAAATAACTCCAAAAATCTAAGAAATGAAGCTTTTTCCAACAAAGATCTATTTTAAGGAACATGATATCTTCATCTAGAAACAACTATCTGATGACTTCTCTAGATTAAAAGAAACACTACATCTCACTGAGCTCTCTGCAATACGTAAAGCATTTGACAAAGTGCCTTGTTCATATCCAGTACTCAAAAAATGGCAGTCATTATTAGGCTGCTTTTATATTGAGGTCTCGTATTTTTCACATTGAAAATACATTGTTGGATGTTAACAAAAATAAGAAAATGGTTCATCGATGTTCATTGCACATATTCAGTTTTTTGACTGCTGCTTTTTTATTCTAGATATCATTAGATACTGTTGATGACTTCTCATCATTCAGAAAGAAATATCTGTTTGGAACAGAATACTGAGTTCACAGAAAAGTGAAAGTCACTTAGTCGTGTCTGACTCTTTGTGAACCTGTGGACTATATAGTCTATGGAATTCTCCAGGCCAGAATACTGGAGTGGGTAGCCATTCCCTTCTCCAGGGGATCTTCGAAACCCAGGAGTCGAACCAGGATCTACAGCATTGCAGGTGGATTCTTTGCCAGCTGAGACATCAGGGAATCCTCAAAGATTATTATAATCACTTCAACCCTGGGATAGACTATTGAATCAAAGGCAGTCCTTCCCATAACACATTGAATTAGCAAACAGTTTTCTCAGAGGAATTATTTTTCCTAACTCTACTTGGTTCTGCTCTGAAGCCTAAAGTTGATTATTAATTACAGTAACAGGTGATATTTTTATTCATGTGTCCAACTGTATTAAAATTTTATGAGTTAGTCATATTCTATAAGATTCTCATAAGTAAAGTTACATAAAAGCAAAAAGGAAGAAGTTATTAACAATGAGTGGAATGCTAGAGAAAAATCTTACATAAAAGTGTTTGCAGGACTTCCCTCGTGGTGCAATGGATAAGAACCTGTGTGCCAATGCAGGGGACACAGGTTCGATCCCTAGTCTAGGAAGATTCCACATGCCCCAGAGAAACTAAGCACCGCAATTACTGAGCCAGCACTCTAGAGCCTCTGAGCTGCAACTACGGAAGCCCACGTGCCCTAGAGTTGGTGCTCTGCAACAGGAGAAGCCACTGCAATGAGCAGCCCAAGAACTGCAACCAGGAGGAGCCCCCGGTCACTGCAACTGGAGAAAGCCCACACAAAGCAACAAAGACCCGGTGCAGCCAGAATAAAACAAATAAAAGCTATTTTAGAAGGGTTTGCATTTTTTGCTCCTAATGCATCATGCCATATACCTTAATCTTCTATTTAACACGATGTGCTAAGTGCCATTTCCAAATGCCATCCGGATTCACAGTGATGACAGAACATAAATTAAGTTTCATTCACACGCTTTCAAAAGCCATATTCCAAAATTAAATCTTTAATCTGCTCGTGGCCAAATACTTTCTACAAGAGGAATATTTGTGCTATAGTTTGGAATAAGGTTCAGGATAAGACAGTGATATACAAGGAAAGGTCAGAGGCCATCCAGAGCCTTCTAAAGTGGCTTAAACTTTGTGGCTTTTTCTAGATTTGCTTCTCAGGTGGTTCAGTGGTAAAGAATCTGGCTGCAATGAAGGAGACATAGGTTCAATCCCTGGGTCAAGTAGATCTTTGATTTAGGAGTAATTTGTTCTACAGGATTTGAAGCCTGATTCAGTGTCTGAAAATAGATCTGTCTCACAGACCACTGAACATTGACCCAAACTGTTGCAGTACCAATGTCTAAGAACCTGTTAGCTAATATATTAATTTACAATGACACTACAATTGATGTAAGGGATGAAACAGTCAGCAGTAGATACATGCTGCTGCTGCTGCTGCTGCTAAGTCGCTTCAGTCGTGTCCGATTCTGTGTGACCCCACAGATGGCAGCCCACCAGGCTCCATCATCCCTGGGAATCTCCAGGCTAGAACACTGGAGTGGGTGGCCATTTCCTCCTCCAATGCATGAAAGTGAAAAGTGAAAGTGAAGTTGCTCAGTCGTGTCCGACTCTTAACGACCCCATGGACTGCAGCCTACCAGGCTTCTCTGTCAATGGGATTTTCCAGGCAAGAGTACTGGAGTGGGTTGCCATTGCCTTATCAGAGCAGATACATATGAGGCCCTAAATTATGCTCAGAAAGTATGGAATGAGGAAATGGTGATTTAATTCTATGTTTAATGACTTTCCGGTGCGTGAAGTCAAGGGGGCCTTAGGAAGCATTACTATGAACAAAACTAGTGGAGGTGATAAAATTTCAGCTGAGCTACTTAAAATCCTAGACGATGATGCTGCACTCAATATGCCTGCACATTTGGAAAACTCAGCAGTGGCCACAGGACTGAAAAAGGTCAGTTTTCATTCCAATCCCAAAGAAAGGCAATGCCAAAGAATCTTCAAACTATTGTACAATTCCATTCATTTCATATGCTAGCAAGGTAATACTCAAAATCCTTTGAGTTAGGTTTCCAGAGTATGTGAACTGAGAATGTCAGGATGTTCAAGCTGGATTTAGAAAAGGCAGAGGAACTAGAGATCAAATTGCCAACATCCACTGGATCATAGAAAAAGCAAGGAGTTTCAGAAAAACATCTACCTCTGCTTTACTGACTACGCCAGAGTCTTTGACTATGTGGATCAAAACAAACTGTGGAAAATTCTTCAAGACATGGGAAGAGCAGACCACCTTACCTGTCTCCTGAGAAACCTTTTTGCAGGTCAAGAAGCAACAGTTAGAACTGGACATGGAACAATGAACTGATTCACAATTGGGAAAGGATTACGACAAGGCTGTATATTGTCACCCTGCTTATTTAACTTCTATGCTGAGTAGATCATGCAAAGTGAAATGCTGGGCTGGATGAATCACAAGCTGGAATCAAGATTGACAGAAGAAATATCAGCATCTTCAGATATGCATATGATAACCACTCTAATGGCAGGAAGGGAAGAGGAAATAAAGAGCCTCTTGAGGAAAGTGAAAGAGGAGAGTGAAACAGCTGGCTTAAAACTCAACCTTCAAGAAACAAAGATCATGGTATCTGGTCCCATTGCTTCATGGCAAAGAGAAGGAGAAAAAGTGGAAGAAGTGACAGTTTTTATTTTGGGGGGGCTCCAAAATTACTGCAGATGGTGACATGAAGTTAAAAGACACTTGCTCCTTGGAAGGAAAACTATGATAAACCTAGACAGCATATTAAAAAGCAAAGACATTACTTTGCCAACAAAGGTCCATACAGTCAAAGCTATAGTTTTTCCAGTAGTCATGTATGGATGTGAGAGCTGAACCATAAAGAAGGCTGAGCACTGAAGAATTGATGCTTTCAAACTGTGGTGCTAGAGAAGACTCTTGCAAGTCCCGTGCAAGGAGATCAAATCAGTCAATCTAAAGGAAATTAATCCTGATTATTCATTGAAAGGACTGTTGCTGAAGCTCTAATACTTTGGTCACATGAGGCAAAGAGCCAACTTACTGGAAAAGACCCTGATGCTGGGAAAGACTGAAGGCAAAAGAAGGGGGTGGCAGAGGATGAGATGGTTAGTAGCATCACTGACTCAGACATGAATCTGAGCAAACTCCAGGAAATAGTGGAAGACAGAGGAGCCTGGGTGTACTACAGTCCATGGGGTCACAATCAGCTGGACACAACTTAGTGACTAAACAACAACATTAACATTATTATGCTATGACAATATGATGTACTAATTTATATAAACAAATCTGCATTCTCTAACCTCTAGGGAGAATTCTAGGAGCATTTCCCATGATTTACTATTTTAAGAGAATAGACATTCTCATTGTTGTACAGTAGTTTTAAAATATAGTATTAGCCTTCTGGTAGAGAGGCCCAATCTCATTACACAGAAGTGTTTGGCATATTAAAGATGTTTAGCATTCCTGACCCCTAATAAGATCTCAATGATGTTCCCCAATCATTATAGCAGCCAAAAGCATCTCAGATACTTTCAATCCTCCACTTTCCCTGTCTCAACTCCTAGCTGAGATCCACAAGTTTAATGGAAAGGATCAAGAACTTAAAAATCTCCACCTTGTGTATGGTATGCCCACTTTCTGACTGGCTTTTTTCTGAGATTATATGACCTTGTGCTTCTCTTTTCTTAGAGAATCTCTCAGGGGCCCACATCATAGATATGGTAAGGTACCAATGTACTTCAATTGGAGGCCACCTGGGGACCACGGAAGAGACCCTGGGGGAGGATCCAAGTTGACTTTATCAAAGCAGTGAATTTTTGTAAATTTTTAGGTGCAGAAACTGTCCCCAAGAGATCCTACATAGAACTGCAGTGTAATCTAAAGATGAAAGTGAGCTACTCTGGTGGAAATGGTGATGGGGTAGAAAGGGAGGCTCTGCCTGTTCAACTTCCCTGGCACTACTTGAGGCAGTACATGGAATAGCTGCATGAACCCACAGGGTCCTGAGGAACACAATCTGAAAAATTCTGGTCGCAGAGAGTCGGACACGACTGAGTGACTGAACTGAACTGGGAATTGTATTGACAGTACAGAACAGGTGTAGGAGCATTGTGAGAAATGGGCTGCATTAATTGGCAGGGCAGGAGTAGAAAAATCCTCGATCTGTGGCCATAAAAACAATGATGAGTCTCTTTACTTCAATTCAGTTCAGTTGCTCAGTCATATCTGAGTCTTTGCAACCCCATGGACTGCAGCACGCCTGGCCTCCCTGTCCATCACCAACTCCCAGGGTTTACTCAGACTCACATCCATTGAGTCAGTGATGCCATCCAACCAGTTCATCCTCTGTTATCCCGGTTTCCTCCTGCCTTCAATCTTTCACAGCATCAGGGTCTTTTCAAATGAGTCAGTTCTTCACATCAGGTGGCCAGAGTATTGGAGTTTCAGCTTCAGCATCAGTCCTTCCAATGAATATTCAGGACTGATTTCTTTAGGATGGACTGGTTGGATCTCCTTGCAGTCCAAAGAACTCCCAGGAGTCTTCTGCAACACCACAGTTCAAAAGCATCCATTCTTTGGTGCTCAGCTTTCTTTATAGTCCAACTCTCACATCCACACATGACTAATGGAAAAACTATAGCTTTGACTAGATGGACTTTTGTTGGCAAAGTAATATCTTTGCTTTTTAATATGCTGTCTAGGTTGGTCATAACTTTTCTTCCAAGGAGTAAGCGTCTTTCAATTTCATGGCTGCAGTTACCATCTGTAGTGATTTTGGAGCCACAAAAAATAAAGTCTCTCATGTTTCCACCGTTTCCCCATCTATTTGCCATGAAGTGAGGGGGCCAGATGCCATGATCTTAGTTTTCTGAATATTAAGTTGTGTTTATCTGGGTCATAAAGATCTTTTTTCTACAGTTCTTCTGTGTATTCTTGCCACCTCTTCTTAATATCTTCTGCTTCTGTTAGGTCCATACAATTTCTGTCTTTTATTGAGACCACCTTTGCATGAAATATTCCCTTGGTATCTCTAATTTTCTTGAAGAGATCTCTAGACTTTCCCATTCTATTGTTTTCCTCTATTTCTTTGCACTGATCACTGAGGAAGGCTTTCTTATCTCTCTACGCTATTCTTTGAAACTCTGCATTCAAATGCATATATCTTTCCTTTTCTCCTTTGCCTTTCACTTCTCTTCTTGTTTCAGCTATTTGTAAGGCCTCCTCAGACAACCATTCTGCCTTGCTGCATTTCTTTTCCATGGGGATGGTCTTGATCCCTGCCTCCTGTACAATGTCACAAACCTTCATCCACAGTTCTTCAGGCACTCTGTCTATCAGATCTAATCCCTTGAATCTATTTGTCACTTCCACTGTATAATCATAAGGGATTTGATTTAAGTCATACCTGAATAGTCTAGTGGTTTTCCCTACTTTCTTCAAATTCATTCTGAATTTGGCAATAAGGAATTCATGATCTGAGCCACAGTCAGCTCCTGGTCTTGTTTTTGCTGACTGTATAGAGCTTCTCCATCTTTGGCTGCAAAGTATATAATCAATCTGATTTTGGTGTTGACCATCTGGTGATGTCCATGTGTAGAGTCTTCTCTTGTGTTGTTGGAAGAGGGTGTTTGCTATGACCATTGCCTTCTTTTGGCAAAACTCTATTAGCCTTTGCCCTGCTTCATTCTGTACTCCAAGGCCAAATTTGTATGTTACTCCAGGTATCTCTTGACTCCCTACTTTTGCATTCCAGTCCTCGATAGTGAAAAAGACATCTTTTTTGGGTGTTAGTTCTAGAAGGTCTTGTAGGTCTTCATAGAACCATTCAACTTAAGCTTCCTCAGCATTGCCTGTGGGGGCATAGGCTTGGATTACCATAATATTGAATGGTTTGCCTTGGAAACGAACAGAGATCATTCTGTTGTTTTTGAGATTGCATCCAAGTAGTGCATTTCGGACTCTTTTATTGACCAAGATGGCTACTCTATTTCTTTTAAGGGATTCCTGCCCACAGTAGTAGATATAATGGTCATCTGAGTTAAATTTACCGATTCCAGTCCATTTTAGTTCACTGATTCCTAGAATGTCTACGTTCACTCTTGCCAGCTCCTGTTTGACCACTTCCAATTTGCCTTGATTCATGGAGTTCCTATACAATATTGCCCTTTACAGCATCATACCTTGCTTCTATCAGCAGTCACATCCACAACTGGGTATTGGTTTTGCTTTGGCCCCGTCTCTTCATTACTTCTGGACTTATTTCTCCACTGATCTCTAGTAGCGTATTTGGCACTTACCAACCTGGGGAGTTCATCTTTCAGTGTCCTATCTTTTTGCCTTTTCATACTGTTCATGGGGTTCTCAAGGCAAGAATACTGAAGTAGTTTGCCATTCCCTTATCCAGTGGACCACAACTTGTCAGAACTCTCCACCATGACCCGTCCATCTTGGGTGGCCCTACAGGGCATGACTCATACATTAGACAAGGCTTTGGTCCATGTGATCAGATTGGTTAGTTTCCTGTGATTCTGGTTTTCAGTTCTGTCTGCCCTCTGATGGAGAAGGATGAGAGGCTTACGGGAGCTTCCTGATGGGAGAGACTGACTGATGAGTCTATTGAGAGACTGATGAGTCTCTTAGCTCTACCTTAATATCACGGGCTCATCAGAGTTTATTTTTCAAGCCTCAAGTATCTTGAGGGCCAGAAATATTCTCTGATCAAGGAGAAAATTTATCCTCTTTTTCTCCTTAAATCATATGTGTTGGAAAAAGAAATTTATAAAACTCAGCTAAACTCAAATGACAAACCTATCAATAAAAAATGAGGATCATGAATGGTGGAGAAGTCCAGGCTTATCATTATTTAATATCAATTTACCATCTGTTCCAGATTGAATAACCCATTTGGCGTCTACTGCCAACAAGTATCAACACCTCTTCCAGATGCCTCTGCTGAGCATAATTATGAAAGCTTGTACTTGATTTAAAAGCAGATGTAGAAGGGCAGAGTATATATGTTTCACTACAACTGAAATCCTGATGGCTTCACATTTCAGACAACTCCAATCTGCTCATACAAAATCATTAGCTGGGCTGAAAGTGTCTTTAAGAGTAACAACTGGTTTGTGTTGGGGAAACTTAACAGTTGTGAATATGAGCAAAGTCATTGGTTCAGTTCAGTTCCGTTGCTCAGTTGTGTCCGACTTTTTGTGACCCCATGAATCACAGCACGCCAGGCCTCCCTGTCCATCACCAATTCCCGGAGTTCACTCAAACTCATGTCCATCGAGTCGGTGATGCCATCCAGCCATCTCATTCTCTGTCGTTCCCTTCTCCTCCCGCCCCCAATCACTCCCAGCATCAGAGTCTTTTCCAGTGAGTCAACTTGTCGCATGAGGTGGCCAAAGTATTGGAGTTTCAGCTTTAGCATCAGTCCTTCCAATGAACACCCAGGATTGATCTCCTTTAAAATGGACTGGTTGGTTCTCCGTGCAATCCAAGGGACTCTCAAGAGTCTTCCCCAACACCACAGTTCAAAAGCATCAATTCTTCGGTGATCAGCTTTCTCCATAGTCCAACTCTCACATCCATACATGACCACTGGAAAAACCATAGTCTTGACTAGACGGACCTTTGTTGGCAAAGTAATACCTCTGCTTTTTAATATGCTATCTGGTAACCATAAGCATAAGAGAGGAATGTGCTCAGAGAAATTCCAGCTTCTCATGAGAAACAGAGAATTCTGGTAATGTAAAAAGATCGACAAGAGTCCTTAAACACATGTAACAGACTTATTAAACATGCATTTATGCAGATTTTTTGAAGCTTGTAGCATAAGAAGATGGACACAGCACTAACAGAATCCTCAGTAAGCTTACAGTCTGCCCAAATGAAGTCTGCCATTGACTTCATGCCGGCAGTCAAGAAGTTGCATGGTGTAAATAGAACATAGCCCTGGACTTGAGTTCATGTGATTTGGGTATGAGCTTTGAGTCTGCACTTCACCAGTTGTCTGATTTTGGCAAATTACTTGACCCCTCTGAACTTGCTTTCTCAATTTGCAAGAGTTGTCACAAGAATCCTGACAGCTGTTTGTAAACTACAAATCAAGACAGAGTTGTTTCATATCTTTTAGAACAAGTCAGATACAATTGGATTTTTCAATCAATAAAAATAAATATACTTATAAATGTGATTTAATCAAAATAAAAAACAGTGAAGATCAAATTTAAATCAGACAACAGACACAAAAACAGAAAAATCTTCATGGGGAAGAAGTCAGAAGAATTATTTTATAAATCCTCAAACTGATCATTTTTAATTCAACTTTTTTCTTCCTAATTAACCTCACTTTTGCAAAAATGACCAGGTTAACACAGAGTAAGCGTTTAACTGAATCAATATTAATGAGCATTTACTACATATAAAGTTCAATGCTGGACATTACAGAGAAGGGAAGACGGATAACCATGCTGTAAACACTGCCACAGCTGCCTCACTTGTTGGTAGTCAGCACACATTCTTACGGCTGAGGCCTGTTCCATGCTGATTTTGAGCATTTGCTCTGAATACAAATATGAACAAAACATAGTTCCTCTTAGCCTTTGCCAAACCTTAGATCATCTCAGTTTTCCAAATGCACAGTTGGTAAGTGGCACTAGTTAAAGTACAGATAGTTGAAGTGCTAGTTAGGTTTGACCAACATGCTGACTGATTCACTGGTTGACAACAGGAGTTTGGCCATTCGAATCTAGCTTAAGGTTATATTTTATTGGGGAATCTGTGGCTTCTTATCTTGATCTACAGTTTCTTTAGAGATGTTTTCATTTTCTTGACTGTTTATAATAGTTTCTACTTACTGTATGTGTTAGTCGCTCACTTGTGTCTGACTCTTTGTGACCCCATGGACTGTAGCTCACCAGGGGCCTCTGTCCATGGGATTCTCCAGGCAAGAATACTGGAGCAGATTGCCATTCCCTTCTCCAGGAAGGGGATCTTCCTGATCCAAGGATCAAACCGGGGTCTCCTGCATTGCAGGCAGATTCTTTGCCATTTGAGCTACAGGTAAGTCCTTTTCTACTTATTATTAAACATCAAACATATACTTATTATTCAACATCAAATACCAGATGATCTACTAAAGTCATCCTTATTATCTTGACAAGTCTGTGAAGCTGATAAAACTGTTTCAATAGATACTTAATAGGCCGAGCCAGAGACTCAGAAGTGATGGGTAGATTTCCTAAGGTGTGATGACTCAGTTCAGTTCAGTTCAGTCGCTCAGTCGTGTCCGACTCTCCGCGACCCCATGAATCACAGCACGCCAGGCCTCCCTGTCCATCACCAACTCCCGGAGTTCACTCAAACTCATGTCCATCGAGTCGGTGATGCCATCCAGCCATCTCATTCTCCGTCGTCCCCTTCTCCTCCCGCCCCCAACCTTTCCCAGCATCAGAGTCTTTTCCAGTGAGTCAACTCGTCGCATGAGGTGGCCAAAGTATTGCAGTTTCAGCTTTAGCATCAGTCCCTCCAATGAACATCCAGGATTGATCTCCTCTAGAATGGACTGGTTGGATCTCCTTGCAGTATAAGGGACTCTCAAGAGTCTTCTCCAACACTAGGAAGTACTAAAGAAGTTGACTCTGGGTCTGTCTGTCTAACCTCAAATCTGGACCTTTTTACCATTCTCCATTGAATGATTAGCAGAACTTCTTTACCAGCATGGGCCCTGCTACTACTTGAGCTGTTCTTCCCTCTAACACTTTCATTTCTCATCCATAAGATTATACTCAAAATTAGAAGCCCACATTCACATGGTCAAAAGGAAAAAATTTCCTCTCTCATCATAACTATAAAGATAAATAACATCTGTCCTGTGACCAGACAGGAACATCTCAATCATCAGAACAGAGTGGGTAGTGAACTCCTGTCACCATCAAGAGAAAAGTTCTTTCTTCATTGCAAAATCTTGTTACAGGATGCACAGAATTCTTGGGGCTATAGGACAAGAAAATATTGTGAATACCTATAAATCATGGCTCTGAATCCTCTAAGGGTCATCCAAACCAAAACAGATGCAAGCATAATTCTAGAAGAGGGGTAAGGGAATGACATGGAATTCTCATCAACCTATTCTATTGTAAAAGGCCCTTATTATACATGGGCACTGCATGGAGGACTTTCATCCATTCCTTCATGTAATTTGGTGGCTCAAATGTACTTCTTATCCTCCTTACAGACAACCTTGCAACTCTGGTTCAATGACAATTAACCATGTGCTAACCTTTACGAGTCCTAGTTTTTCTCATTTCCTTCTCTTCTTCTCTAGTACTAGCAGGATTGTGTTTGACAGATCATATTGACAGATTGCTTCCAGGGGATATTTTTAGCACTATGGATAAGAAAATCTCCAGCAAAGGTCAGATCTTTCTGTTTTAATTAAATTGCAGTAGAAAGAGATTATATCATAAGGGTGGCCAGTCAGCTAACTCTACAGCAATATACACAAAGCCATCATAAGTCTCCTTCGTTAGCATGAGTGCGTAAGAATGACGTGGGCACTGGGGCCAGGTTTTAATTTAAAATGAGGCTCAATAATTACTTAGAGTTTTCTTCAAAATTGTTGTCAAGGGATATTTAATAAGGTTTTGCAGATCCACAGTGACTGTGATTATTACCTTTTATTGGTATGATATTTTATTACTTCCCCTTCAGACATGAGTAGGCAATTTTTAACCAGTAGGATTTTATCTTTAGTCACTGAAGGCCACTAATTTAAATCCTTTCAAAAGTATTTTTCCACTTATTTACCTTTTCATTTATTCTGCAGATGAGAAAATTGTTTGAGTTCATCTTGAAATCAAATACCAAAGCGAATATTAAAGACTGTTCCTGAAATGTTATGGCTACGAGGGGGTTGAAATATTGCTGCTTTGTAAATAAATACAAACATCCTCACTTATGATACATCTGCTTCTTATTGGACCTGAAGCAGGCCATAACCTAGCTCCACAGACGATTCAGCTCAAACTGCCTTTTAGTCAGAGTGGGCAATAAAGAGTTTTTACATTGGTTTCCTTGGGTTACAAATTGGGTATCAGCATATTTACTCAAAATGCCAGAAGATATTCTCAAAACCACTTTTAATGGATGTAAAAGTAGGCTCTGATCTGAATTAGAATCACCTATTGTTTGGCTCTCGCAGATTCACAGTAAGTTTGATTTTGTGAGCAAATAGAGAAGCCGTTGAGCAGAATACGACAAACAAGAATTGAGTACTGACTGTGTGAAAACAGGACAGTGCTGCGGTTAGGGACTCTTGGTGATTGTTTCTGCGCATGAGGAGTTCCTTTTTCTCTAGACTAGAGAGTCTTCTTAAATGGAATACACAGCACATACAGGAGAGGACTGGAAAGGGAGGCAGGAGAAAAGACAGCATGAATCAAAAGGTAAATTTGTTTGCCTTTTTCTACTTATTAAAGATAGTGAGAAGGATCCCAACATCCCTTTTCTGGTTGAGAGCTCTCTTCCCACGTGCCAGTTCAGGTGTAGGCCTCCCTCTGGCAATGGCTACTGAGGGGTATCCATTAGCGCCAATGAATTCAGCTCCAGTGACTGTCTTGTTCTCTGGAAGGCTATTTGTGGTCTAAATCTGGCCCCCCTTTAACTGCCATCCTAATTGTTTCTTCCCCTTGATGGCCACAGCTCTTCAAAGAGCTGTTCCCGCTATCTGCATGTGCTCGCCACCCTTCAATCTGCTCTCTGCTAATTTAGCTCATTCCGGTTCCATTTCGCTGAAACTGCTTTCCAAAGGTCACTGGTTGTTTCTCTGTAAACCATGACAGTATAGACTCCTTGTCTTTCCTACTAGGTGCTCTTCTCTTGGTTTCCATGGCATCAGAACACCTGCTTTTCTTCCTGCCTCTTTAAGTACTTCCTTGGCCTTAATGAAGTTCTTGTCCTCTGCTCATGTCTTGTATGTAACGGCTCCGAGTTCATTCCCAGGCTGTCTTGCCACTTTCTCTGGATGATCTTATCCAGCTGCCTAACTGCACCTCCTAGGACTGTAAATGTCAATATTTTCAGATCTCTAATTTCACTTCGGCCTATTGCTGGAGTTACTCAATCCACTGATGCGATGGCCTAAAAGTCAGATCAACTTAGATATATTTGTAGGCACTAAAAAGTCAACCTGCCCAGAATAGGATTCATCCTGTCCCTTCCAGTCCCAACCATTTCAACACACTCTTCCTGTGTTCTTTATTCATCATGATGTACTGCAGTTTACTATGATCAACCTGGATGCCTCTGCACTCTATTTCTATATTCAATTCCCTTCTCCCCATTTCCATTGAACTACCTCAGTCCAGGCCACCAAATTTTCCTGCCTGGACTCCCCAGTGACTTTCCTAATTTTTCTAACTCCTGCCTTAACTCCCTACAAACCATGCTCCACTCTGAAGCCAGAGTCAACTTACTTCTCTGCACATCTGACGGTGTTTTTTTTCTCACTTAAAACCATTAATGTCTTTCTAAAGGTCTTAGGATCAAAAGCAGCTGTGTAACATGACTTACACTTGCCTGGTTGTTTCTGTGGCTTCTTAATTCTCTGCTGCTGCTGCTGCTAAGTCACTTCAGTCGTGTCTGACTCTGTGTGACCCCATAGACGGAAGCCCACCAGGCTCCCCCATCCCTGGGATTCTCCAGGCAAGAACACCGGAGTGGGCTGCCATTTCCTTCTCCAATGTGTGAAAGTGAAAACTTTCACTTTTCTTAATTCTCTAGCCTCTTCTGATAAACCCCAGCATCCACCCCCCAAAAAGTTCTCCCGCAGAGCTTGGCTGGTGCTTATCTAGGGCTAGCTGTCTGTGCTGCCCCCACTGCCTGGACTGCTCCTGCCTCCCTCTTCACCTAGTAAGTGGGTTTTCTCCTGCCTCCCTCTTCACCTAGTAAGTGGGTTTTCTCCCTTTAGACCTCAGCTGTATTTGCCCTCTTAGAATTTCTTGTAATTTCCCTCCTCCCTCCAAAATCTGTAAGGGTGTTTGGCTCATGGCAGTTACTCAGTGTAACTTTTTTCAATGATTGAATAAATTTCAAAGGCTGACTTCACAGCAACCTTTTCCCCAAATATTTTCACTATGTACACTTACTTTCAAAAAGATCTGTTGAATTAGTGTTGCTAAGTTGATTGTCTGGTAGTTTAATTAAATAGACAATCAAATCCAGAAACAGCCACTAATGAGTCCTATCAACGCTGACATCAGAGTTTTCAATGTACCGTGTACATGAGGTCTCCAAGTCACCTGGGAAAAGACTCCACCAGGTGGATGTCAGGCTGCTGCTGCTGCTGCTGCTAAGTCACTTCAGTCGTGTCCGACTCTGTGTGACCCCATAGACGGAAGCCCACCAGGCTCCCCCGTCCCTGGGATTCTCCAGGCAAGAACACTGGAGTGGGTTGCCATTTCCTTCTCCAATGTGTGAAAGTGAAAAGTAAAAGTGAAGTCGCTCAGTCGTGTCCGACCCTTAGCGACCCCACGGACTGCAGCCTACCAGGCTCCTCCGTCCATGGGGTTTTCTAGGCAAGAGTACTGGAGTGGCTTGCCATTGCCTTCTCCGGGATGTCACGCTGCTGCTGCTGCTGCTAAGTCACTTCAGTCGTGTCCGACTCTGTGTGACCCCATAGATGGAAGCCCCCACCAGGCTCCCCCGTCCCTGGGATTCTCCAGGCAAGAGTACTGGAGTGGCTTGCCATTGCCTTCTCTGGGATGTCAGGCTACAGGCTTCTAAATGCAGTCTCCTCCCAGATGACTCAGTCGGGGACCTGATCTTGGTTCTGTAGACAGGCACCCTGCTCTGTGTGCATCCTGCCAGTGCACACTTTCCACTTCTTCAATTTCTGCTGCAGTTCAGTTGCCTCAGTTATATCCAACTGGCATCACAGTTCCCTTCTCACCTCCTTTATCTCTATCACCAGCCATGCCTTGTGTACCACTTCACGAGTTCAACTGGTTCTATCAAGGATGCTTTGAGAACTAGTCATTACCCCTTATTTGAAAAGGAAGAACATAAAGCTTTGCAGTGGCCAAGCTGGGCTCTCACTCCAACTCATTTTATGCTTTTGGAAGAGAAAAGAGTCTTCTTAATACATCATTGTCACCAGTCATGCATAGGACATAAAGTAAGTACTTGGTAACTGCTTATTGGATAAACGTCAATAAATAAATTAGGATGTTAGAAACAAGAAAGAGTATTCTTTCTACTATATGTACATTAAGCACAATCTTACTCAAATAATTAACCAGATGAAACAGCAAAGATAGAAATGGTATGAAGGTTCACCTTGACCAGTAGAGTGAGGACCAAAGACCTTCCAGAAAACTGGCGACACCTTCTAGAAAACCAAGAACAGAGTGTGACAAGATGATTGGAAACAATGGGACAGTTTTCACTTTGCAGTTAAATCCTGTAATTTGTTCAATGTGCATTTGTATCAAATGTGCTTCACTTCAACTGATGTATAATATTTAAGAGGCATAAATTTGATGTCGGGTAAAATGATGCATAAAAGGCACTCAGTTTTTATTCTATTAGTTTTTCACAGCAAAGAATTACACAAATATTTCATCTATTAGCGATACTATTGGTTTTTCAGTAGTCGTACAGGATGTTGAGAATTAGACCATAAAGAAGGCTGAGCACCAAAAAATTGATGCTTTTGAACTGTGGTGCTGGAGAAGACGCTTGAAAGTCCCTTGGACTGCAAGGAGATCAAACCAGACAACCCTAAAGGAAATCAATCCTGAATATTCACTGAAAGAACAGATGCTGAAGCTGAAGCTTCAATACTTTGGCTACCTGATGTGAAAGGAAAGACCCTGATGCTGGGAAAGATTGAAGGCAGGATGAGAAGGGGGATAAAGTGGTTGGATGGCATCACCAACTCAATGGACATGAGTTTGAGTAAACTCCAGGAGATGGTGAAGGACAGGGAAGCCTGATGTGCTGCAGTCCATGGGGTCACAAAGAGTCAGGCACGACTTAGCCACTGAACAATAACAACAAAATTGGTTTCTACTGGGACCTTGTTAGGATAGATAATATACTCACTAGACATAAGAGCAGGAGATGGGGATTCATACTTTATTTTGATAAAGCAAATTGCAATAAGTCATAAAATGGTGAACTTTTAGAAAATACAGATGATTTAAGTTTCTTAAAAAGAGAAGTGAGATATTTGCCTAAAGTCATCAATTATCTGGAAAATATACTTATATCACTGCTTAAAAATAAATGCTTAAATTAGCAGCATGAATCAGGGGCATAAAAATGGGTGTTTGAACATTTGATTTGTGTCTCTGGGTGGCACGAGCTCTCTCGTCCCACTGCCTTAGAGTCTAGTTATCATCTCCAGCCTCTGAGCCTGAAGGTGCCTTCTTACACGATTTGCTTGATGAGGAAAATCTACAAGCCCTCCCATCCTCCCACTTTCTCATCCTTTCTGATGCTCTTTATCCTCATTTTAGAACTCTTGATTATATGTTCAAATTTGGCATTTGCAACCTGGATAATTGAATCAAATTGGGGATAGAAAATGAATATTCTCACCTGCAAAGGACTAGGAAGAGAAGACATGCAGATTTTTGTGTTAGCATCTCTTAAGATAGCCCAGCGGTGGCTCTAAGAGCATAGCCTGTACTCTCAACCTGGGAACACTGGGCATCATCACTGGATGTTGCAGCGCTGTGGGTCAAAATACAATGGTAACTATTGTCAAAATAATTGTTGATTAATGTTAGTGAAAGCAAATTTATCAAGGTGGTTGTCAAACTATCCTGAGAAGTAACTATTTTGTAAGAAGGCTTCACAAAGGCACAACTTAACCTAGGTTGAGGATCCATTTGGAAAATAAAAAGAACTGAATGGGCCACGTACAGGCAGAGCCAGTCTAGAGAGCCTCATACTGTGTGTATGTGTGCCTGTGTCTCTAGCACTCTCTACCCATATATCCACGTATGTACCCCCCGATGGAAATGATCGAAATCTGACTAAACCGGAAGGATAAGTATCCTGCCTAGATTATGGCGATCTTGCAAATTTTCAGCAGACTTTGTACAGGTTTGCCTTATGAAACATAGAAAGCAGTCCTTTGAATTTGCTAATTCTGTGAAACTTCCCTTTTTTTTTCTTTCTTACTTATTGATCTACCAGTTACCAGATCAACAACTGTGAAGGAAATAGAGATTGATGTCTAGCTGGGATCTTCAGACTTAATTAAAACAGTGCTAAGAATAGACTTTCTTTTTAGCTGTCCACATCATGACTGGCATTGATATGGCTTCTTTCTACACTAAGATCTGTCCACTTATTATTAGGCAACTGTGAAGTGTATGTGCAGGAGGATGTGTTAATAGAGTGTGCATGTGTGCTTGAATGAAAGAGGAAAGAAAAGCACTATGTTGCACAGTTATCTTCCTACTGATTGGAAGTTGGACTAATTTGCCATGAATATCAGGTCTGTTCCATGGGATACTCATGTGGGTAGCCTTTCAGGTTAAGCATAGAGAATGGGCTAGCCAAGGAAGTGATGTCTTTGAAATGCATTTTTAATTTTCTTGGCGCTTCCATTTAAAATGTTCCAAGTGTTTGGAAGAAGTAAAAAGAATGAAAAATAAAGAGGTAGAGAGATACTGCTCTGGCCTGGGTTTAAAAATCACTGAGTGTCTTTCTGGGTAATTCCTAGCATCACTTCAGAAGTGTTGCTGGGTTGAAGGTAAATGGTCAACTTGGCATCAGATAACCATGACGTTCTTTCAAGTGAACAATTGTTAAGAAATGAACAAGTGATGCAAACAAGCACGAACATGGAGAACAATGAGTTTGGTGCTATCTGAAAATAAAAACAAAAGCCCTAGGCATGAAAAAAATCAACAAAAGTAAATTTTAATGAGAAATGTAGTTGCGTGTTAAATTTACTCACTCTAACCCCAATGTGCACCCAAAGGACCAGCTTTCTTATTTTCCATGGTAGAAGTGATTTTCCTTATGAGGTCCCCACCAGCAGGGAGAAGACTTGCCAATATACAGTATTTTACTTTCTTCTACCCTTTCAATCACAAGTAAAGAAGGGCTGAAATTGCCTTTTCTGGAGACTACCTTTTCCTGATCAAAATAAAGCAATGGAATTCTGGTATATGAAGGGAAATGAACCGTGACCCTATGGCAGGGGCAGCTGGACTCTTAGACCCACTGACTGTACACTGGATCCTCAGCTGTCTCTACTGGTCTTTTCTCTTCCTGCACTGCTGACCTTTAAGCTGCAACTGGTTCCATCTGGCCATTTGCGAAGAAGAAGTAGGTTCCATCTGCCCCCTACTCTCGGGAGTTGTAGTCCCAGAAACCTCCCGTTTCACAATCTTTTTAGCAGCAACCTCTTATTTCACCCCCAACCCTTTGCCCATCCACGTCCCCTCACTTGAGGGCATGGGGACTTTCAGGATCCCTCCTTGCCGCTGATGGACCCAGTACTTTGCCCAGTAATCCGTGTGATCAATAGGGTACCCTCTGACCTACTACTGCCGCTCCCTGCCTACCCGCAAATCCCAGGGCACTCCACCACTCTGATCTGCTTCACAGCGTTTGCTCATTATTAAACAAGAAAAACAGCTGGGTCTGCTAAAGTTAATATCCAGGCTCCTTTCTTATGCTTTGGTGTGAGATGAAAAGAAGAATATCCAAAGATTTTCATTATTTATGACTTCCTGCAACAAGAGCTGGGGCTTAATCTTAGTGGGACTTAGAGATTTCAGCTCCTCAGGGGCAGCAGGAGAAAAGTACCATGGTAACAAATACTTTGGAATTCATTTCAGATGAAGATGCTACTATGAGAGGTAAAGATGGGGCGGCGAGGTCCCAGATCCTATCCTCAGCTACCCACCCTAGTCTTCATTTCCCCAAAAGCTGGGATGAGGGTTCACTCTGACAGACCTACCATGGGCCAGGAAGAAGCATCAGATTCTGGGCAATCAGAATGGCCAAGGGACTCTGGGAGATAACAGAAACGGTGTACAGATATACAGGGAGACCCAAGTAAAAGAAGACTGTAGTCAGGAAGAGGTGGGCAGTGCAGTGTTTGAAAGGAGGTTCAAAGGATGAATCCCTCTCATGGATCACAGCCTTGTCACAGCAAAGGGGCCTGCATAACTCAAAGGAAGTTATGAGTCATGATGTGCAGGGCCACCCAAAACAGATGTGTCATAGTGGAGAGTTCTATCAAAACATGGTCCACCACAGAAGGGAATGGCAAACCACTCCAGTATTCTTGCCATGAGAATCCCATGAATAGTATAAAAAGGTAACAAGATATGACACTGGAAGATGACCTGAACTCTTTAAAATCCTAAAAGATGGTGCTGTTAAAGCGCTACGCTCAGTATGTCAGCAAATTTGGAAAACTCAGCAGTGGTCACAGGACTGGAAAAGGTCAGTTTTCACTCCAATCTCATAGAAGGGCAATGCCAAAGAGTGTACAAACTACCGCACAATTGCATTCATTTCACATGCTAGCACAGTTATGCTCAAAATCCTTCAGTCTAGGCTTCAATAATAGTACATGAACCAAGAACTTCCACATGTACAATCTGGGTTTAGAAAAGGCAGAGGAACCAAAGATCAAATTGCCAACATTCACTGGATCATAGAGAAACAATGGAATTTCAGAAAAAAACATCTACTTTTGCTTCATTGACTATGCAAAAGCCTTTGTGTGGATCACAACAAACTGGAAAGTTCTTAAAGAGATGGGAACACCAGACCACTTTACATGCCTCCTGAGAAACCTGTATGCAGGTCAAGAAGCAACAGTTAGAACCAGACACAGAACAATGGACCAGTTCAAAGTTGGGAAAGAAGTACAACAAGGTTGTATATTTTCACCTTGCTTATTTAACTTATACACAGAGTACATTATGCAAAATGCCAGGCTGCATGAATTACAAGCTGGAATCAAGATTGCCAGGAGAAATATCAATAACCTCAGAAACACTGATAATGCCACTCTAATGGCAGAAAGTGAAGAAGAACTAAAGAGGCTCTTGATAAGGGTGGAAGAGGAGAGTGAAAAAAGGTGGCTTAAAACCCAATATTCAAAAAACTAAGATCATGGCATCCAGCCCGATCACTTAACAGCAAAAGGGGAAAAGTGGAAACAGTGACATTTTATTTTCTTGGGCTCCAAAGCCACTGTGGATGATTACTGTAGCCATGAAATTCAAAGACTCTTGCTCCTTGGAAGGAAAGCTATGACAAATCTTAGACAGCATATTAAAAAGCAGAGACATCACTTTCTTGACAAAGCTATGGTTTTTCTAATAGTCAGTTATGGATACAGACTTCCCTGTAGCTCAAACAGTAAAGAATCTGCCTGTGACGCAGGAGACCAGGGTTTGATCCCTGGGTTGGGAAGTTCCCCTGGGTTGGGAGAAGGGAATGGCAATCCACTCCAGTATTCTTGCCTGGAGAATTCCATGGACAGAGAAGCCTGGTGGGCTACAATCTGTGGGGTTGCAAAGAGTCAGACATGACTGAGCAACTAACACACACACACACACACACACACACACACACATAGGTATGGATGTGAGAGTTGGACAGTAAAGAAGGCTGAATGCTGAAGAATTGATGCCTTCAAATCATGGTGTTGAGTAAGACTCTTGAGAGCCCCTTGGACAGCAAAGAGATCAAACCAGTCAATCCTGAAAGAAATCATCTCTGAATATTTATTGGAAGGACTGCTGCTGAAGTTTCAATACTTTGGCCACCTGATGCAAAGAGCCAACCTATTGGAAAAGACCCCGATGCTGGGAAAGACTGAGGGCAGGAGAAGAAGGGGGCAACAGAGGAAGAGCTGGTTGCATGGCATCACCGACGCAATGGTTACGAATCTGAGCAAACTCTGGGACACAGTGGAGGACAGAGGCACCTAGCATGCTGCAGTCCACGGGGTGGCAAAGACGCAGACACAACTTAGCAACTGAACAACAGCAAAAGGAGGAACTACCCGTGGGGTCACGTTCTCAGGGGACCAAGGCTGTATTTAGGGCTTCCTCTGGGGGCAGGGGCAGAGGTGGGCTCCTGACCATCTCCCCCGCATGGGGAGTAAACGTCCAACGCCTTTGACCGAGAGCACCACCCAAGAGGCAGAAGCCAGGCAAGGCCTCGTCTGCTCTTCTCGTCGTCTTGTCCAACAGCACAGATTTTCTTACGGCTATCGCTTTTCAAGCAGGCACAGAAGGGCGAAATATCACAGTCGTCTCACTCCACACGGCAGTTGGGCATCACCCAGAAGGCCTAGCGTCTGGTCTCAGAGTCCGCACTATCTCATGGGGACGCATTTTCTGAGAACAAGACCCTAACCAGACACCAGGATGGTTCCTCTTCCTAAATTCAAGCTCCCCTCTCCCACTTCCCGACCACAGTCTTCTTTCCTTCTCTCAGGTACTTCCTGGACATCCTTTCTGTGGTCTCACAGAGTCCCTTGGTCATTCTGGTTGCCCAGCATCTGAAGCTTCTCCCTATGTTTGGGGGAGTTTCTTGGTAAGAATAAGAGCCTCTTCTCATGTCAGAAGTTCAAAACAAAACAAAACGTAGCCAACTATGCAGACTTCCTTGCAAGCTGGAACTCAGGCCCGTGACAGCGACCCCAAGACATCAAGACCTCTTGCCCAGACTTTGAGCTGGGAGGTGACGCAAGTTGTAATTAGCAAGGAAGTTCAGGAAGGGAGCCTTCCCAGGCCCTCGGCAGCACAGCTTAGGGGGTGGCATCTGGTGCCTGGTGGGGTCAGGGCTCAGCAGCGGTGGCAGGGGCCGCCTCACTCATCAGTTCTGCATCCCGATTTGGACCTGACTCCCAACAATGCAGCCCTATGTGGTTCTTTAGGTCTGGGCAGCTCTGTGAGCTGGCTCAGAACATTTGAATACTCTCCTTTTCTGCTTAAAACAGCCAAAGTTGGTTTCTGATGATATCCCAAAGCCCCAAATTATATATATACATACACATATATATATACATATTAATAACTTTGTTGTTCAGTCACTAAGTCATGTCCAACTCTTTTGTGACACCGTGGTCTATAACCCGCCAGGCTCCTCTGTCCGTGGGATTTCCCACAGAGGAACACGGAGTGGGTTGCCATTTCCTTCTCCAGACATATAGCTTACTGGACCTTTTATGATTCAGCCACTACTTTCCTCCCTAGATTCATCTCATAGTGTGACTTCCCACTGTATATGCTGCAATTTAGACATAAAGTATTTCATCTTGCTAGCTCTTTCTTACTTCCAGATCTATATAAACACTCTTCCCTCCTTCCTTTTAGGAAACCCCTCTGTGCCCTCTGCACTTACTTATCCTTTGAGTCTCAGCTTTGGCACCACTATCACTGGGACAGCTTCTTCTATGGCAGAATCTGCTAGTTCCCTTCCTTCCTCTACGTCATTAACAGAACTGTGATTTTGTACAGACTGGTGTGGGCCCAGTTAGTGATACTCACCTCCTCAGACTCTCTGAAACTATGAGTGGCTATGTGACTCCGTCCTGGTCAATGACTTACAAAAAGAAGCTGGTCAGGTGGGGGCTCCAGGACATAAAGGGTCAGACCCAGTCCACAGATGCCCTTTCCCTGCTCTTTCCCCTTTTACTTGTAATGCAGACCTGATGTCCAGCTTTGAAATATTCTGAGGCCACAAGAACCACAGTGGAGGAGAAGGAAGTGATTTCCTGGCATGGTTGCACCAGATGTGGACTGCCTACCTCCAATTTCCTGTTAAGTAATACAAATAAATCTCTCACTAGGCCACTGTTGTTAGACTTCGGAATCAATTCTGAGTCTATCAGGCACTCTGACTAGGTGCCCTTTCGAGTTGTTTTCACAGCATCCTTTATTCCCCCTATGGATTTCCTATTTATGCATCTGTATCTTCACTCTCAATGGTAAGCTCCACGAGAACAGTGACTAGAGTGGGTTGAGTTGTGTTCCCTCAAAGTTATATTCCAATCCTAACCTCCGGCACTGGTGAATTGGGATCTTGTTTGTGACTCAGCTGGTAAAGAATCCGCCTGCAATGCAGGAGACCTGGGTTCAATCCCTGGGTTGGGAAGATCCTCTGGAGAAGAGAAAGGCTATCCACTCCAGTATTCAGGCTTGGAGAATTCCCTGGACATAGTCCATGGGGGGTCACAAAGGGTCGAACACAACTGAGCAACTTTCACTTGGAAATAGGATCTGTGTAGATGTAATCAAGTTAAGAGGAATCTCACTGGCTTAGAGCCCTAAATCCAGTGACTGGGGTCTGTGCAAGAGAACAAAGAGGGAGGCTTGGCTACAAAGATACATACAGGGGGGCAGAGCACATGATGATGGAAGCAGAGACTGGGGTTAAGCTGCCACAAGCCAAGGAACACCCAGAGCCTCCAGAAGCTGGAAGAGATGAGAGGCCTTCCTCCTAGGGCCCTCAGAGGGAGTGTGGCCCTTTGGACACGTCAGTTTTAGATTTCTAGCATCCAGAAATGAGACAATATAAGTATCTATTGTTTTAAGCCATACAGTGGTTGGTAACTTGTTAACAGCAGTCCCAGAAATCTAGCATGGTACCCATGCCTGCATTGTTCAGATTTCTACCATGTCACCTTATGTTAGAGTCAGCAACACTAGTACTTCTCTGAGAGCAGGTCAGCCCTAGAGCCATAATGTGGGTGGATCAGAGCCAGAGGAGATATTGGGCCTGCTTTGTGAGAAAGCAATTGGCTAATTCCATATGCTATGGCCTGGCATCCTCACAACAAAGTCAGCATGTAAGAAACTACAATCCACGGATGGCAAACGGGCTTCACCTGGATTGCCTAGAGTACTGTGTTGCATAGGATTCTGAGGCTGCATTTGA
This sequence comes from Moschus berezovskii, assembly GCF_049115385.1. NCBI lineage: Eukaryota > Metazoa > Chordata > Mammalia > Artiodactyla > Moschidae > Moschus > Moschus berezovskii. Next base: position 14,768,669 of record NC_142467.1, read on the forward strand.
GTCATTTCATTCAACAGTTGTTTACAGAATGCCTACTATGTGAATATGCCAGGAAATGTCCTGGGAACCCAAAATTCACAAAAGAAAGAAATCAACCGATCTATCAATCCTTGTCTCCATAGAGCTGATCCTGGAAAGAGTGTCCTGCCTAAATAAAGATGTCTTCCATAAACATGGGAGGCAGGAATTGAAGCAATTTACCTTCCACTTACCATCCTTCCAAACCCTTAGCAATGGATTTTCAGGCAGTTTCACAATTGTCTGTATCTCTTCTTTGAATCTCATTTAAACAATTCACTTCAGTTAGGTCTGATTGCAGCTCTTTCTTATTTTAGTGTTTAAAGAGCACAAGAGTGGAAGACCTCAGTTTGAAGAAGAGGGGTTGAATGCTTGGTGCAACATCAGACAGAGTGCTGGAACCCAGGAGAAGAGTTTAAAGACATTCTCTTGCCTAAATCAAAATCTCAAGAAATTCAGAGTGTACCTCAGTGAAGCAAAGAATTTCATTTTCCATCAGAGAGTAAAAGCTAGATGTTGGAAGGTATGTAGATAACTTTAAAATAACAGCTGTGGAGAGCTGTCCAGAACAAGCCTGGTAGGAGGTTGACCATGTCTTTAGTTGAACTTCTGAGAAATAACAGAAAAAAATGCAAGCTAAATTTAGACTTAATCAGTTCAATTTGCAAATGCAAAATTCACATACACATGTCCAGCATATACTCAATTTGAAAAGATAACTATAAAGAAAGCTGAGCACCAAAGAAATGAAGTTTTTGAACTGCGGCATTGGAGAAGACTCTTGAGAGTCCCTTGGACTGCAAGGAGATCCAACCAGTCCATTCTAAAGGAAATCAGTCCTGAATATTCATTGGAAGGACTGATGTTGAAGCTGAAACTCCAATACTTTGGCCACCTGATGCGAAGAGCTGACTCATTTGAAAAGACCCTGATGCTGGGAAAGATTGAGGGCAGGATGAGAAGGGGACGACAGAGGATGAGATGGTTGGATGGCATCACCAACTCGATGAATGTGAGTTTGAGCAAGCTCCAGGAGTTGGTGATGGACAAGGAAGCCTGATGTGTTGGAGTCCAGAGTCAGGCATGACTGAGCGACTATACTCAACTGAAGATATTCTCTTGATCTCAATCAAGCTGGCTTTAAAATTTGGTGAGAGTCAGGAATCAACTGGAAACAGGTGCTGTGTAAACATGTTTATTTTTCAGATTAATAGAATATTACTGTCTGTAAGTCATAAATTCTCCAGTCTGTGTGGAGAATTTTTATGTCATCATGCCAGACACCTCAATACATGATATATCACCTCCTCTTGACTGTACCTAAGGCCTTTTTACAGTATTTGAAGCAAAGTTTTTTTTTTCATTATAATTTGCTTGTGAAAAGAGGAAATGGAACATAATTTTGGCTGGAGGCTGAGGAAATATGAGGATATTATGGTAGTCTCGGGGGACACTTTGGTTCTGACACAGGAAGACAAGAATATACCCATTTTGGAAAGGGAATGGGGACTGGCGTTGACCAATACAGGTCCTGCAAGCTAAAGAACAAAGAGCCTGGGGGCCTGACTCCCAAAGGAAAAAAGTAGGCTTGCAGGGATAAAAGATGAACTTTATTCCTGCTATACTGATGAGTATACCTAGTTGCCACGAGTATACCTAGTGAGGGACTGCCCTGGTGGCTCAGAGGCAAAGAATTTGTCTGCAATGCAGGAGCTGCAGATGTGGGTTTGATCCCTGGGTCAGGAAGATACCCTGGAGGAGGGTATGGCAATCCACTCTGGTACTCTTGCCTGGAGAATCCCATGGACAGAGGAATCTGGAAGGTTACAGTCCATGGGGTCACAAAGAGTCAGACATGACTGAAGTGACTTAACACACAGAACACATACCTAGTGAGAGCTGGACCATAAAGAAATCTGAGCACTGAAGAACTGATGCTTTCAAACTGTGGTGCTAGAGAAGACTCTTGAGAGCCCCTTGGACAGCAAGGAGATCTAACCAGTCAATACTAAAGGAAATTAACCCTGAATACTCATTGGAAGGACTGATGCTGAAGCTCCAATATTTTGGCCACCTGATAGGAAAAGCCGACTCATTGGAAAAGACCCCGATGCTGGGAAAGATCAAAGGCAAAAGGAGAAGGGGATGACGGAGGATGAGATGGTTAGAGAGCATCACTGGCTTAACGGACATGAACTGGAGCAAACTCTAGGAGTAGAAGGACAGGGAAGCGTGGTGTGGTGCTCACAGAGTTGGTCATGACTTAGCAACTGAACAACCACAGTGGCCACAACACAAGAAGCTCAGCTATCAATTTCTACCTTATCTGCTCCTGTGCTTTCTTGCAGAAAATTCTCATGCATTTCTTTCCTCTCAAAGACATGCTCCCTATTCCTGACTGCCACCATGGAGACACCTGCTACTGATCAAAGAAGTTTGAGGATTTCTGGAAATTATCAGTAATCAAGAGACAACAGACAACCCTCCCTTTTGATATAAAAGCAGCCCATCCCTTCTACTTGGAGAGCTGGCATTTTTTGCCCCCACCTTCTTCCTTACGCACAAGTTCTTTTAATAAAAAGCTTTGCTTGCTAAGAGTCTTGTGGCAGCTATATTCATTTCTATAATATTATTATTCAAGAATCTGGAAAGGTCCTGGTAATAGATCAAGGTGAGAAATGGCTTGAACTTTCTGGTAAATATTCTGGCAAGCATTCTATTCTCCATCAGCTGATATCTGTGGAATATGACTCTTGGAGTTACTGATTCAATGTTCGGAAATTATGGAACTGCACAAATTGGACCTGTCTTCAATCTGGCTTGTGACCTCAGTCAAGTCACTTATAACTGCTGTAACCCTCAGGTCCTAACACAATTTCAAAGACCACCATGTCTGTCTAATCTGGCTGCAGAACTATTGGGAGCAATGTCCTCTCCCCACAGCCTCAAAGCCCTTTTCAACTTTGTAATGTGTTTTTGTGCTAAGAGGCCCTGAGGTCAGCCTAACCAGTGACAACTGAGCACTGAATTTCATTAAGCTCTTAACAGTGTGAAAATCTTAGGCCAAATGACATGTGACATCTACATACACTAATTTCTGGGTGCTTTAAAAAATATGTCCTTTCCTTTTGGCCATGTAACCAATGACTCTTAAAGTAAGCTCCAAGGCCGTAAGTGAATTACTAGAATCAAACACACATTCCTTCTCAGTTCTCACGTGCAAGGGATACACAAAACCATAGACTTTTCACATAGGACTTAAGGCTGTTTATGGCTAAATTAATGGGTGAGCTATTAGAGTTATTTAAATTTTATATTTGCAAAATAAATTAGCATATTAACTGGGCATATCGAGGACTTAAATTCAGTATTATATTCTGAAGACCATGCTATGCTATCAAATGTGGCAAAGTTTGAATATTTCATGCATATACATAATTTAATTCTAGTATTGCTGCAGCACCAGGGCTGGCTTAAAATAGATGTCATTTCAGATGCTGTTCTTTCCTGCCTTTCCATTCTAATTTATCATTATTTTAGCTCCACTATTATGTTTATTTATTGTGGGAGCTTGGTTAATGCTATAGTGCATGGTGATGCATATATGCATAAACTATATTTTTGGCCTATGACCCATGATTTCTATAATGACTAGGTTTTATGCATCTGTGTTATGTGGTTTTGGTACGAATCATCCACTCTACCATTTCTAAAATCAGAATGCCTTCTCTTTCTCTGTTTTTCTCTCCCAGTATGTGTTTGCTTATATAGTGACACTTCCTTTTCTTCACCTCGTTCTTCCTTCCTTTGCGAAGTGGGCCATGGGTGGGGTGGTTGGGTTGGCAAGGGATCTTGGGTCCTGCCAAAGCAGGCCACACTGGAGAAGTCTGAGACATAATAATGCAGACTTGGGGGCGATGTCACAGAACAAGGTAGAGACGACAGATTTACGAAAAGCTGATACTCATGCTTTACATTTGTATTCACATCATCTTCTTAACAATTTTAAAGTTTTCGGAAACTTTCTACAAACACAAAATACACATCTATTTGCCCCCTTCTCCCCTTCTATTTGTGAGGGATGCTTCTTTACAGAGATACACTTTTTTCAAAAGACTGCAAATCATCATCAAACTAGAAAACATATGATGTAAATCAAACGGATACACGTATACACATAGTGTACATTATTTGTAGGACCTTGACAGGTATTTCCAGTGCATTCTATTGTCTCCAGTAGAATGAGACAAGAGGTGGTTTGATCTCAACTTGTATTTGATTCCTCAAAGTCACCTAGCTGAGGAATCATCCAACTGGAATAAAATGACCAAGTTTCCTAAATAGGCAAAGTTGGTTTCTAATCTTCAGAAATTCCTAGATAAAAGAAAAAAAATTACCCTTGGCAGTTGAAGTTTTTTTGGAAGAAGGAGGTCACCTCAGATTTTACTTTTCAGTCCAGAGCCTGACTGGCATACACCATCTCACCATAGAAAACATAATCATGTATTGTGACAGGTGTTTTTGAACATCTAGACTCTCAAATTAGAGTTGTACAGGCTACTTGACGATGCTGAGAACAAACACTTGTTCCTGTGGGAGTGCATTTAATCACGCTGATGTACTTTACCACCTATTTAGAAATCTGAAATCACTCGGTGGTTGAGCTGCCACGAAAATTACTTGTAGACACAATACTCGTGAATGCATCATAGCTGTGGTCTCCCTTTCACCGCCTGCCTGGATCAGTAGGGGAGCAAGAGACACAGACAGAATTCTTTTGTAAGGGGTTCTGAACAGTAAGTGTGCTTTCAGCATCAATCTATTAATTGAAGTCAAAAGCAGGGGAGACATTTTCTGGCCTAAAATTTAAATTTGTGTATAAGTCAAGCACATATTATTCTTAGTTTAAGTGAAGTGAAAGTCGCTCAGTCGTGTCTGACTCTTTATGACCTCATGGACTATACAGTCCATGGAATTCTCCAGGCCAGAATACTGGAGTTGGTTGCCTTTCCCTTCTCCAGGGGATCTTCCCAACCCAGGGATTGATCCCAGGTCTCCCGCATTGCAGGTGGATTTTTGGCTTAACTGGAATTAAAAAAAAGAAAAATCTGTCCTAGGAGAGATCCCCATTATCTTCTGCTTTCTTTAGTTAGTTTTGGAATGCCAAGAACAATGCATTTTCTGTCTTTCTCTTCCATTTGATGTATTCGCCTCCATTTCACATATTTGACATATTTCCTCCATTTGACACATTTTGGTGTTGGCAGTGTACTAATGTACCCAAAAGTTACTAAACACACAAACAATAGCTCCCTTTACACCCTCCTTCCTAATGTTCCTTGTAATCTGTCTCAAAAATTACCTGTTGCAAATAAACTCTAATTGCACTTTCATCGCAACAGCACTTCAATTTTAATTGCACTTTTAGCTTTTACATCTTTAGTATTTTATCACATATTGGTCTGTAACTGATGTAAAATAGTTTTATGAATATAGTGATTTATGATCCTAGCTGGTTTGTTTTTGCATGTTTGTAGTCATTACCATGGGATGGATGAGATAGGCATTCCCCTTAGGCTCATGCTTCCTGGGGTTTGGGTTCAAAATAACACATGGGTTTGAGTACAATGCAGGTTCCTGAACCACACCAGACCCACTCAGCTAGAATATCTAAAGGACAGGGCCAAGGAATCTGCCTTGTAGCCAGCACACCAGGAGAGTTTCATGAACACTAGTATTTGAGAACCACTGCTCTAGACAGCATTTCATCTAGATACACTGAGCCGACAGACAGTAACTGCTTAATAAGAAGGAAATTAGCATTTATTAAGTGGCCAGTGCAGTGTATAGGTTACATCATTTAAGTTTCACACCAGTATTTTGAGAGAGAGATTATCAACAGTTTACTCAAGAGAACATAGAGTCTCAGATATGAATGCTCTTTTCTGTTCCAGGATCCAATCCAGGGTACCACACTGCTTTTAGAAAGATGGGCTTCTAAATAAATAGTGCTGAAAAAACTGAGTAGCCATTTGGAAAAATATAAAACTAGGTCCACACACAAGAATGAACTTCAAGAAGATTAGGGACAAACACTAAAAATAGTATTATACATACATGCAAAAATAAAACCATATAAATATTAGAAGAAAAACATGAGTGAATTTCTCTTTAATCTCACTGTAGGAAAAGTTTTTCTAACTATGTTTTAAAATACAGATGGAATAAAAGAAATGACTAATAAATCTGACGACAACAATAAGCATTTGTACATGGCAAAACACATACACCATAATCAAAGGAGAACTGATAATCACAGGAGAACTGAACTCACAGAAAATATTTTCAACCTGTATCACAGACCAAGGACTAACATCCCTAATGTAAAATGAATTCTTAAAATTTAAGGAACAAAAATGAAAAGCAAATAGGAAAATGGGGAAAAGACATGAAAGACAGTTAACAGAAAAAATAATATAAAATAGCCCTTCAGCATCTGAAAAGATGCTCAAAATTACTAATAAATAAAAATTAAAACACTAAGATAACATTTTTCATTTATACAATCAACAGCTATTAAAATGTATGGCAATGCACTCTTTTGGCAAGGCTGTAAGGAACACTGCTGAAGCAAACATTAACTGGCACAACCATTCTAGAATTTGGCAATTTCTAATAAATCTATATATGCATTTACCTGTTGACCAAGTGATTCCACTTTTAGGAACTTACATTCCCAACAAACAAAAATACATGCATATGAGGTTATATTGTTCTACTGCCTGTACTGCAAAATATTGGAGAGACTGTAAACTTCTTATAGAGTAGCTGAATAAATTATGGAGTACTGTGCAGCAGTAATCACAAGGATGATGAAGAGATTCATGAACTGATATGGAGTGATTTACAGGATAAATATAAAAAAGCAAAATTTAAGAGTACCTATGTGAAGTCATTGCCTGGAGAATCCCAGGGACAGGGGAGCCTGGTGGGCTGCTGTCTATGGGGTCGCACAGAGTCGGAGACGACTGAAGTGACTTAGCAGCAGCAGCAGCATGTGAAGTCAAGTGGGCCTTAGAGAGCATCACTACGAACAAAGCTAGTGGAGGTGATGGAATTCCGATGAGCTTTTTCAAATCCTGAAAGATGATGCTGTGAAAGTGCTGCACTCAATATGCCAGCAAATTTGGAAAACTCAGCAGGGGCCACAAGACTGGAAAAGGTCAGTCTTCATCCCAATCCCGAAGAAAGGCAATGCCAAAGAATGCTCAAACTACTGAACAATTGCACTCATCTCACACGCTAGTAAAGTGATGCTCAAAATTCTCCAAGCCAGGCTTCAGCAATATGTGAACCATGAACTCCCAGATGTTCAAACAGGTTTTAGAAAAGGCAGAGGCACCAGAGATCAAATTGCCAACATCCACTGGATCATGGAGAAAGCAAGAGAATTCCAGAAAGATATATATTTCTGTTTCATTGACTATGCCAAAGATTTTGACTGTGTGGATCACAATAAACTGTGGAAAATTCTGAAAGAGATGGGAATACTAGACCACCTGACCTGCCTCTTGAGAAACCTGTATGCAGGTTAGGAAGCAACAGTTAGAACTGGACATGGAACAACAGACTGGTTCCAAATAGGAAAAGGAGTGCATCAAGTTTGTATATTGTCACCCTGCTTATTTAACTTCTATGCAGACTACATCATGAGGAACGCTGGGCTGGAAGAAGCACAAGCTGAAATCAAGATTGCCGGGAGAAATATCAATAACCTCAGATATGCAGATGACACCACCCTTATGGCAGAAAGTGAAGAGGAACTCAAAGGCCTCTTGATGAAAGTGAAAGAGGAGAGTGAAAAGGTTGGCTTGAAGCTCAACATTCAGAAAACAAAGATCATGGCATCTAGTCCCATCACTTCATGGGAAATAGATGGGGAAACAGTGGAAACAGTGTCAGACTTTATTTTTTTGGGCTCCAAAATCACTGCAGATGCTGATTGCAGCCATGAAATTAAAAGACGCTTACTCCTTGGAAGGAAAGTTATGACCAACCTAGACAGCATATTAAAAAGCAGAGACATTACTTTGCCAACTAAGGTCCGTCTAGTCAAGGCTATGGTTTTTCCCGTGGTCATGTATGGATGTGAGAGTTGGACTGTGAAGAAAGCTGATGGCCGAAGAATTGATGCTTTTGAACTCTGGTGCTAGAGAAGACTCTTGAGAGTCCCTTGGACTGCAAGGAGATCCAACCAGTCCATTCTAGAGGAGATCAATCCTGGGTGTTCATTGGAAGGACTGATGCTAAAACTGAAACTGCAATACTTTGGCCACCTCATGCAACGAGTTGATTCACTTAAAAAGACTCTGATGCTGGGAGGTATTGGGGGCGGGAAGAGACGGGGTCGACAGAGAATGAGATGGATGGATGGGATCACCAACTCGATGAACATGAGTTTGAGTGAACTCCAGGAGCTGGTGATGGACAGGGAGACCTGGCGTGCTGTGATTCATGGGGTCGCAAAGAGTCAGACACGACTGAGTGACTGAACTGAACTGATGATAAGATTTCTTGTAAGGGAAATTGGATATGAGATTAAATGTACTTATTTGCTCATTTGTGCAAACAAGTACAGAAAGGATAAAAGATAAAATAATAAGATAGGTTATCTACAAAGGGTGAGTGGGAATGGGTTGGAAAGAATGGGAGAATAAAACAGAGAAGAGGAATGATCTGAGTGACACTGCTCTGAATGTACCCTTTCATATGGTTCTGGCTTTTAGAACTATGGTAATGTTTGGACTGCAAGGAGATCCAACCGGTCTATTCTAAAGGAGATCAATCCTGGGTGTTCATTGGGAGGACTGATGCTAAAGCTGAAACTCCAATATTTTGGCCACCTCATGTGACGAGTTGACTCACTGGAAAAGAGTCTGATGCTAGGAGGGATTGGGGGCGGGAGGAGAAGGGGATGACAGAGAATGAGATGGCTGGATGGCATCACCGACTCTGTGGACATGAGTTTGAGTGAACTCCGGGAGTTGGTGATGGACAGGGAGGCCTGGCGTGCTGTGATTCATGGGGTCGTGGAGAGTCGGACACGACTGAGCGACTGAACTGAACTGAATGTTTCACAACCATTAATTTAATCTTATTTTGTGTCAAAATTTTCAAATTAATTGACGCATGAAAGCAACTCCAAATAGAATAAAAAGAGTAACCAAATGCTGCTGCTACTGCTAAGTCACTTCAGTCATGTCCGACTCTGTGTGACCCCATAGACGGAAGCCCACCAGGCTCCCCCATCCCTGGGATTCTCCATGCAAGAACACTGGAGTGGGTTGCCATTTCCCTAACTATAAAACAAGTCAACAACAACAATAAAATCACATTGAAGAAGGTAGGGGAAAAAGAATAGGAATCTAAGCAATTCTTTCAGCAATATTTTCACAGTAGTTTCAAGGCTAAGGACCAAAGAAACAAATACAGTACTCTAATTAGTAAATTTGTTTTTGCTTTTTTTTTTTAAGAGTTATGGGTTGGAAAATCTAAAATTACTTTATATTCTAGGATTGAAAAAATAAGTATAACCTGGATAATGAGATCCAGGTTTTTCCTGAAGGAAAAATTACAAATAAGGCAAGGAGAAAGGCTGGAATGAACCCTGTGTACAGATTGGAATTGGATGTATCAGTTATGAACTCAAAGGCACACACACACACACATACACACTCCTTCTCACACACACACACACTCTCTCTCACACATACAGATATATGTGTGTATATATATTCATATATACATGTGAGTGTATCTACCCATACCTGTATTTCCCAGTTCTTTTCACTAAAATGGTCTAGGAGCAATGAGACTCCAGTTAACAGTGAGTACCTTCACACCTAGATCTTAACAAAATTCAGTATCCATCATGATTTAAATACTAAATCCCATATCAAATGAAGGGAAAAAAACCCAAAAGTCCTTATTGGACAAAGATTATCTATGAACACCTATCATATACATTATGCTTAATGATAAGAATACTGAAAGTCTCTCTTTCAAGATAGGAATAACACTTTTATTTCATTTTGTACTGGAAGTCCTCGTTGGTGTTGCAAGGTAAGACAAGAAAATGTATAAGGATTAAAAATGAAGAGCAAAAATTATTATTGATGAATGATTTTATATATTAAAAATCTAAAGGAATCTATAGCTGGGCAAGCAGCAGGATAAAAAAAATCAATACACAAAAATCTATTTTCTTTCTAAATGACAAAATATAAAAGAGAGAGATAAATAGAGATAGTATTTACAGTATTATAAAATATCAACTGTCTAGGGGAAAAATTTTATCAGTGTCCAAGATTTCTGCACATAAAATTGTAAAATTTTGACATAATTTTTGTAAGATCATATACTTTGAAATAAATCTTCCAAAACATATGCCAGATTGCTACAGAGATCATTGTAAAATTATGGGAAAAAGGCTTAATAATAAATATACTCTGTTCTCCATATCAATCTATAAATATAATGCAGTTCTAATGAAAGCCCCAGCAGGACTTTTGTTAGAACTTGAAAAGCTGTATCTAAAATGTAAACAGAGCAACAAATGGTGAAGAAGGAAGCCACACCAGAAGGAGACTTGCTTATGTTATCTTAGTCCATTTGGGCAGCTGTTTAACAAAATACCTCAGGAGAGCTTATAAAAAAGAAAATGACTTTCCTCACAGTTCTGGAAGCTGGAAGTCTGAGATCAGGGCTCCAGCATGGTCAGGTGAGGGTCCCCTTACATGGCGGAAGGGGAGGACCATTAATCCATTCACGAGGGCTCCACACACATGACCTAATGACCTTCCCAAAGCCCCACAGACCAACACCATCACCTTTGGGGCTAGGGTATAAATCTGGGAGGGAGACACAAACATTCAGACCAGAGCAGATGTCCAGATTCCTGTAAAGCTAGAGTTAGCAATGTTCTACTTCGTGACCTGTGTCATGCATGAACATACAAGTATTTACAATATACATTTAACTATACATTTAGGTTTACTCACTTTATTATGGAATAGATTTCTATTGTGCTGTGTTTCATAATAAAAGGGTTTTTGATAAAGAAATATTTATTTTTTAAAAAAAGGTTTTTTCTCTTTCTGTCATTACAATCAACATTAATTAGTGGGTATTAAGTATTTGGACTGCAAATGGCTCAAAGCAATATAATATGTGACTTGCTCAATGCTATTTTGATTATATGCTCTTTGACCTACGTGGAATCAGCTATGGAAATCTCAAGTATACTGACATTAATATGTAATAAATGACTATGTAAAACCTAGGACTTTTACCAAAAGACACACACACACAAGGTATAGAACCTGGTGTCTGACTCTGCAAATCTATGGACTGTAATCTGCCAAGTTCCTCTGTCCATGGGATTCTCCAGGCAAGAATACTGGAGTGGGTTTTCATTTCCTCCTCCAGGGGATCTTCCTCACCCAGGGATTGAACCTGTGTCTCTTATGTCTCCTGCACTGGCAAGTGGTTTCTGGGAAGCCTGGTACTTTAATTCAATTAAATAACTACTCTTTACATGCAACCCTACAAATACATCAGAGACAGTATGGATGTACTGTCATTTTCAGCTGAATAATAAAATTCCCAAGTAACAATGGGAGAGAAATAACCCAGGAAAATACTTTGTTTATAGTTGTCTATTTCAAAGAGGAAGTGAGCTTATTAAGAAGTCAGATAGCGTGTTTCTGCAGTTCTTTTGCAATGTTGGGAAAAGTGTGCTGATGTCTAGCCTGGGTACTTTTTCTTTAAACACGCTAGTCTTGCCTTCCCAGAAAACGGATCACACTTTTCTATGATAACACATCATCAAATGTTTCTCCAAGTGCTCAGTAGCCTGTCCTTCCTCTTGATGCTCCCCAATCGCAGTTATCTTTGCTTCTACATCCTCCTGCAGAGTTTCCTTCTCATTCTACTTTTTCCTCCCTTTTCTCACTTTCATTTTTCTGAGACCTCATGTTAAAATAGAATGGTTAAAGAGTCAAAAGGTTTGAAAAAGAATAAGAGACAGAGGTGAAACAAAGTCAAGTGATCGTAGAAGGCTAAATAAAGAAAAATAAAAGAGAAGTGAGATGGAAAGTTCAGATTTGGATAGGGGAGGTGAAAGAGGAAGGAGGAACCCAAAGATTGCGGGAGTGAAATTTGCCTGTGAGGCTCAACTGAGGCACTTTTATCTATGTTCCACCAATGCATTTATGACTGATGAAGCCATATGGATGCCCCCTTTAACATAAATCAGTATCAGTATGAATGAACAGAATCAGAGTAACAGCTTTTCTCTAAGTGGAGGTTTGTTATTTTCAAGAAAACACTTCCAGAAGAATAGGAATTAATACTCAGTTTCTCTCTTGGGTAAGATCAGGGACTCACAGAAAGGACTGGTATTCATCCTACCACGTGGTTCCCCCAAGGAACAATGTGTTCTGAAAGTCACTTTGGGACTTTGATAAAATCGATGATAATAACCTTTCGTAAATCAAAAAGCAACCAACCCACAGGATTTTGATTTCTCTAAAAAGGACACTTGACATTTTCTTAAACTTTTCTCAGCTCGTTCTAGTATTTCACTGTGTATCTTCAACATACAAGAGGAAAATAAAGCTGAGTTTCAAATCACAAATGAATTTAGAGAAAAATATCAGTTGTCAAATGGAATTTTGCTCCATGAATGAAACTGGGTACTTTCATTGTTATCAAGCTCCTACATACATGTGTCAACCATACCATCCTCCCCAGAAATGAAATATTCAGAACCACAATGGGTAGGGGTTATCATGCTAACAAACATACTATTAGAATATTGGCACTGGGAAACATGTTAGGGACATGCTTATTCATACTTCTTAAATTTTTATTAAGAAACTGATATCTCAGAGAGAGGGTAGTTTCTCAAAGAGTTAAACATATAGTTACCACATGATCAAATAATTCCACTTCTATGTACCCAAGATAAATGAAAATGTATATCCACTCAAAAGCTTGCACATGGATGCCCAAAGTAGTACTATTCATAATAGCCAAAAAAATGGAAACAATCCAAACATCAATCAACTGATGAATGGAGAAATAAAATATGAGCTATTCATATGCTAGAATATTATTTAGACCCAAAGTAATGATTTGTGCTACAACATGGAGGAATCTTGAAAACACCATAATGGGTCAAAGAAGCTAGGCACGAAAGGTTACGTATTGTATGATTCCATCTCTGTTAAATGTCTACAACAGGCAAATCCACAGAGTCAGAAATCAGGTTTGTGGCTGAAGGGGTTGAGGGCAGAAATCGAGAGTGACTCCTACTGACATGGGATTTGGGGGGATGAGAGATGAAATGTTCTAAAATTGGGTAGTGGTGAGAGTCGTACAGCTCTGAGAATATATGAAAAAGCCCCACTGAACTGTATACTTTCAAAGGATAAATTTTATAGTACGAATTATACCTCTATAAAACTTCTATCTAAGAAATTATGTCTAACAATGTACAGTTTATACAAAAGTCCTGAAAATAGCTTATATTTTTATATATTTCTGCCCACAAAACAAAGTATAAAATTGAGAAAATGTGAGATAATTTAAGCCTAAAAATACTTTTTACCATGAATATGCAGCTACTTTTTGCAAGCATGACTTTTTCCATCCCATTGCCTTTGTTCTCCACTTCGTTTCCATTCACTGGCATAAACTAGGCAACTGGACACCACTTTTCATTCTGCTCTGATTCTCTGGACCTGAGTTTTATTTCTCCTCTGATCACGTCCTTCTTGCAATTCTCCCATCTCTGTGTTCTCCATGTCCTCAAGCAACTCTTCCTCTTCCTCTGTGACTCTCAGAACATCCTTCTTCCAAGCTAGGTCATGAGAACGCTTGTCAGAGTGTAGCTAAAGTGCACGATATTGAAACTCCAAACACTTGAAAGATGTCCTCCCACTGGATCAGAGAGCCTCTTCCATTTGTCTGACATCTGGGCCATTGTCAGCACTTTCAGTGTTTAACCGTTGTTGTGTATTTTCCACCCCTTTTGCTTGGATGGGTCTGGAATTGTTAACCAAACAAAAGGAGGCTGGTTGCTAAGTCTGGAGAGACCAAAGCAGTTCACGGACAGCTTCCTGTTTGCCCTGCATGATGTGGGCAGAGGGTAGTCATGGCCTCCTTATGCTTACGGCTGTGTGTACAAAAGATGGGGAAAGCTTTTTGTGCCTTGTTTACTCAGATACACTCACTCAGAACTGCTTCCAGGACTCCTCTGTGGTCAAATCTGAAAATGTGCTATGCACAATTACACAAGCAAACACAATGTCCCAAGACAAATATGCCCTATTAGTAAGCGGGCCAGAATTGAAGTAAAAACAGGTGTTTCTTATATTGGGTCTGATTGCCTACATGTGTGGCCATTCTGAAATTATTTCTTAATTACGTCGAAGGGTTAGCTCCAGCAGAGTGTGAGACAGAAAGCTCGGCGGGAGTCTGAGGGCTCTTTGGTCCTCTGCCGAATTAAAGCTTAAGCAGCTGAATCCTGTAATTAGTTCTTTTTTTTTTTTTTTAAAGAGCCATCATGGCCCATTTTTTCCCAAGCCAGCAATTATATATTTCAACTACTATATTAATTTTCCTCTCAATAATCACAGGATTTATTAACTCAGTTACCCATTTCGATAGGAACCTCTTTGTGCCATCAACATGGGTTGATATGCAATGTCCCTTAACTTGTAATCTATATTATAGTATCTGACCATTCAGTTTCAGTTCAGTTGCTCAGTCATGTCCAACTCTTTGCAACCCCATGGACTGCAGCATGCCAGGCCTCCCTGTCCATTGCCAACTCCCAGAGCTTCCTCAAACTCATGTCCATCAAGCCGGTGATGTCATCCAACCATTTTATCCTCTGTCGTCCCCTCCTTCTTCTGCCTTCAATCTTCTCCAGCATCAGGGTCTTTTCAAATGAGTCAGTTCTTCACATCAGGTGGTCAAAGTATTGGAGCTTCAGCATCAGTCCTTCCAATGAATATTCAGGATTGATTTCCTTTAGGATGGACTGGTTGGATCTCCTTGCAGTCCAAGGGACTCTCAAGTGTCTTCTCCAACACCATAGTTCAAAAGCATCAATTCTTTGGCACTCAGCTTTCTTTATGGTCCAGTTCTCACATTCATACATGGCTACTGGAAAAACCATAGCTTTGTCCATACCTTTGTTGGTAAAGTAACGTCTCTCCTTTTTAATATGCTATCTAGGTTGGTCATAGCTTTTCCTCCAAGGAGCAAGTGTCTTGTAATTTCTTGCCTGCAGTCACCATCTGCAGTGATTTTGGAGCCCAAGAAAATAGTCTGTCACTGTTTCCATTGTTTCCCCATGTATATGCCATTAAGTGATGGGACTGGATGCCACGATCTTAGTTTTTTGAATGTTGAGTTTTAAGCCAGCTTTTTTACTCTCCTTTTTCACTTTCAACAAGAGGCTCTTTAGTTCCTCTTCTCTTTCTGCCATAAGGGTGGTGCCATCTGCATATCTGAGGTTATTGATATTTCTCCCGGCAATCTTGATTCCAGCTTGTGCTTCATCCAGTCTGGCATTTTATATGATGGGGGCGGGAGGAGAACGGGATGACAGAGAATGAGATGGCTGGATGGCATCACCGACTCGATGGACATGAGTTTGAGTGAACTCTGGGAGTTGGTGATGGACAGGGAGGCCTGGTATGCTGTGATTCATGGGGTCGCAAAGAGTCGGACACGACTGAGCGACTGAACTGAACTGAACTGAACTCTGTATGTAAGTTAAATAAGCAGGGTAACAATATACAGCCTTCACAGATCCTTTCCCAATTTGGAGCCTGTCCGTTGTTCCATGTCCAGTTCTAACTGTAGCTTCTTGATCTGCATACAGCTTTCTCAGGAGGCAGGTCAGGTGGTCTGATATTTCCATCTATTTAAGAATTTTCCACAGTTTGTTGTAATCCACACAGGCAAAGGCTTTGGCGTAGTCAATAAAGTGAAAGTACATGTTTTTCTGGAATTTTCCTCATTTTTCGATGATCCAACAGAGGTTGGCAATTTGATCTCTGGTTTTTCTGCCTTTTCTAAATCCAGCATGAACATCTGGAACTGCTCAGTTATATGACCATAGGAGAAATGAATTACATCAGTTCAGTTCAGTTCAGTCGCTCAGTCGTGTCCGACTCTCCGAGAAGTAAAAGGAGGTATTTTGCCATGTTTGCATTGCCAACACTGGACCATGCTAAGCAGACCTGGAGAGCAGTCATTTATTTCTGGTAAGTAGAAAAGACTAATGACTGCATTTGTTTCTCAACCTCAGTATTTTCTTTGGATAATGCAGAAGAGATGTTGACAGCACATGGTGTAGAAGCACTAACTGTATTTTTGGTATCATATTAGGCTCCAAAATGGTGCCAGAATGACAGACTGAGGCCTCTGCCTTCGAGGGTATGACGACTAATTTGGTACTGGAATGTACAAATAAAGGCAATGAAAAATAAATCCCAACACATGGGACATACCCCCATGCTATGGGCATGCTCAGTATAGTGAGATCTGAAGATGTGAACCGGGTGAAAATAACGTGATAACCTAGAAACCTTTCATTTTATTGAGATAACACTAAAAAGATTAAGTCTTGAAATTTTTATCACATCCTTTAAATTAAGGAAATTAAAGATTAAAAGGGCTAAGTAGTGAGACCTATTTTCCCCAGATATAGGAAACTGGACCTTGGACTCAAAGGAAACTGGACCTTGGACTCAAGCCAGTTAGGTTTAATTCTAAGGCCCCATGCTCTGAAATGCACCATACTATCTTTATTCTCGGAGAAGGCAATGGCAAGCCACTCCAGTACTCTTGCCTGGAAAATCCCATGGATGGAGGAGCCTGGTAGGCTGCAGTCCCTGGGGTCGCTAAGGGTCGGACACGACTGAGCGACTTCACTTTCACTTTTCACTTTCACACGTTGGAGAAGGAAATGGCAACCCACTCCAGTGTTCTTGCCTGGAGAATCCCAGGGACGGGGGAGCCTGGTGGGCTTCCGTCTATGGGGTCACACAGAGTCGGACACGACTGAAGTGACTTAGCAGCAGCAGCATCTTTATTCTATGAGTATGTTCATTCTCATTTCTTCGTGCTATAATGCACTTTCTTTTGTTAAATTCTGGTGATAAGAACAACATTTGTTTGTCTTCACTTAGTAAGAAACTAAATGTTGGCAAGCCCTATATTTGTTTCCTCTCCTCTCCTATTCTTTAATTTTACTGACCCAGGAAATCCCAAAGTCTGGTCATTATTTCTCTAGATTTAAACTTCTGTAAAGGGCTAGATAGTAAATATTTTAGGTTTTGTAGGCCACATGGTATCTTTTGCAATTCAGTTCAGTTGCTCAGTCGTGTCTGACTCTTTGAGACCCCATGGGCTGCAGCACACCAGGCCTCCCTGTCCATCACCAACTCCCAGAGTTTACTCAAACTCACATCTGTTGAGTCGGTGATGCCATCCAACCAGCTCATCGTCTGTCGCCCCCTTCTCCTCCCGCCTTCAATCTTTCCCAGCATCAGAGTCTTTTCAAATGAGTCAGCTCTTCGCATCAGGTGGCCAGTACTGGAGTTTCAGCTTCAGCATCAGTCCTTCCAATGAATATTCAGGACTGATCTCCTTTAGGATGGACTGGTTGGATCTCCTTGCAGTCCAATGGACTCTCAAGAGTCTTCTCCAACACTACAGTTCAAAAGCATCAATTCTTAGGTGCTCAGCCTTTTTCATGGTCCAACTCTCACATCCATACAGGACTACTGGAAAAACCATAGTTTTGACTAGATGGATCTTTCTTGGCCAAAGGATTTCTCTGCTTTTTAATATGCTGTCTAGGTTTGTTACGGGCTTCCCTCATAGCTCAGTTGGTAAAGAATCCGCCTGCAATGAGGGAGACCTGGGTTCGACCCTGGGTTGGGAAGATGTCCTGGAGAAGGGAAAGGCTACCCATTCCAGAATTCTGGTCTGGAGAATTCCATGGACTGTACAGTCCATGGGGTGGCAAAGAGTCGGGCACGAGTGAGCGACTTTCACTTTTACCTTCAGGTTTATTACAGCTTTCTTTCCAAGGAGCAAGTGTCTTTTTTAATATCATGGCTGTGGTCACTGTTTTATTTATTTATATTGGATAGTTACATATCCCAGAGTTCTAACAAGCTTAGTTATCTAAAAGCAGCCATTCTAGAAGTTTTAAAGAAGGCTGCTGAAGTCAGGTACTTCGACAGTGAAAAATAATGATACCCGACGGTCTTATAACAATGATAGAGAAAGAAAAATATTAAAAGGCAGTGGCAAGATTCCGGAAAGTTTATCAACACGGGCTGTTTAGTGAGGGAACCAGCTTCATGAGGCTCACAGTACCTAAGGAGGCCAGTGTTTGTGTTGCCAGGCCTTAGTTATTCAATTCTCCTAGTGACAACCCTGAGACTTGGAGGTGACGTCATGTCGCACTATGGAGAGTCTGCTTTAGAGGCTGGGGAAGACTGCAACACACTGCAGGACAGTTTCTTCCTAGGATGATTACAGAAAACCGGGAGCTTAAGTGGCAGGCTGCACTGATTCAATCAGCACGTATTCAGCACTGTTTACCACGTGTTCTAGTGGCAAAGACAGCATTTCACCCTGATGGAGCTGACAAAGGAGCCTCGACCTGGATAAGGTGTTTAAAGCCAGATGACGGGATCACATCACCAAGTTTGGATCTAGGATGTTTGCTTTCCGCGGCGTGTACATTCTCAGCTAATGCTGGGTAGCAGGGCCATCATTCAGTTCCCCGAACTTGCAGCCTAAGGAGAGAATCTGAACAGGAAGCAAGACGTTCTTTAGTTGTGACAACATGCTCAGTTGCTCAGCTGTGTGTGTGTCAGTCGCTCAGTCGTGTCTGACTCTCTGCAACCCCATGAACTGTAGCCCGCCAGACTCCTCTGTCCGTGGAATTTTCCAGGCAAGAATACTGGAGTGGATAGCTATTTCCTGCTCCAGGGGATCTTCCCAACTTAAGGATCAAACCTGCGTCTCCTGCGTTGGCAGGCTGCTTCTTGTGACAACATGTATTACCTTCATATTCTGGTTTCATGCCTTCAAATGAAGCTCTTAATTAGTAGAACTTTGAACTCAAGGTTCATTATCTGTTATCTTTTTATAAACAACTTCATCTCATTTCCAGAGGTTATTTATAGTTCACCTAGAACAAAAGTCACCGATTGGTCACTCTATTTATGACAGCACCTAATTATTGCGAGCAAGGCTTACATGATTAATTTTTTTTTAATGCACAATTTCTCTCCTGTAGAAAAGAACTTCCTACTTGTTCATCTTTGTAGAAGAAGCTGGGGACATCTTCTCCCTGCAACTGAGCTGGAGCAGAGTCTAATTCAGGACCTGCTGCAGGATGGACTGTCTGAGACCCTGCCTATTCTCTTCAGGTTGTATTTCAGTCACTCAGGTTCTGGGTTGGCTATTTTGCCATACCTGTACTATTTTTTAACATGTATTATTGCCATGTGTCTATATTATTATTTTGTAAAATATCATTACTTCAATTGACTCACTTTTTAGCCTAAATTCATTTAGAAAGGACAATTCGTATCACTGTCACAACATCAACTGTCATAAATAGAAGCTGCTAATAAAATAAATGCTCTGTTGCTTGCCAAAGCCTCTGAATCAAATGCCTGCTTTCACTTTATTGGCAAAAGAGATTAGCAAGAGTTTTAAAAAGCATGCTAGCATCAAGCTCAGCCATTCTTCTTGATGGTCCCCGGAAAGATAGAAAAGTGAATACATCTCTCTTTGAGGTTCAATATTGTTTAATTCAGGGGTCAGTGGCCCACCTAAAATCATTTCAACTGCCACTGATGAAATGCTTGGGAAACGAGGGAATTTTTCAAAGAAACAATGTCTGCTATCTTACCAAGGAAGAAGGCTGGGTGTTTCCGTGTTCTGTATGTCCCAGTAGGCTCAACACATGGGGAGGGGGTCATAAACCCCAAACTGCCAACTTGACAACCACAGCTGTATCCCTGCCTCTGCCAGACATCCACGACATCGCATCTTTTGGTTGCAAAAATTTGCGCACAGTAAAATGGCTGATCTCCTGTGCTGTGTCTGTTGACAGTGAACCAATAACCAACACCTCTTTTGTATTATAATGACATGAATGTAGCAATATAGCATTTTAAAGGGGGTTAAATTTCGGCCCACGTTCCAATATTTACTTAGGAACTCACTTGTTTCATGACCTTGGCCAGGTTATTTAATCTCTCTGGCTTGGCTTTCCTTGTCTGTAATATGGGTCTGATAAAATCCTTCTCTTAGAGGTGTTATCAGGACTAATGAGGTATACATATATGATGGTTGTCACATAGTAGGGTTGCAACAACATGGAACTATTTTTAGGATACCAGATGGACAGGCTTCAAAGGCTCCTAGGCCTTATGTAATAGCTGAGCAAGAAAAAATTATATCGAAGAATTAGACAAAGTCAAAAAAGCATTTCTATGGATACAAATTAGAGATAAATCTTGAGGAAATTATGTAGGCATTTCAGATAAGAAATCCTGCTGGGCAGAACCTAAGGAAAGCCAGTTTGCATTTTGTTTTTGTTTTGTTTCACTGTCTTGCTTCACCTTGATGATTTCCTGAATTCTCCCTTTGGCAGCATGGACACAGTTCTGATGTGGACCAACAGATGCAGTGCTCTGCCCATTTGTGTTTCAGGGATGTTTTTGCATACTTAAGAATTATTTTTAGATTTAAGGCTTTTACTTGCTGACAAAGTCTTTCTTCTGACTAAATCAATATACCACTTTTGATTGTGTCTAGTTAGCTGAAAGGTGAATGAATCACACCCCATGTACATTCTGGAAACAATTACACATTCAGACCTCAGCTCACACTGTCATAAAGTGAATTTGATCAGTCACATCCGACTCTTTGCAACTCCATGGACTGTAGCCTACCAGGCTTCTCCATCCATGGGATTTTCCAGTCAAGGGTACTGGAGTGGGTTGCCATTTCCTTCTCCAGGGGATCTTCCCGACCCAGGGATAGAACCCAGGTCTCCCACATCCTGGGCAGACGCTTTACTGCCTGAGCCACTAGGGAAGCCTGTCACAGCAGAAAAATCACACTTGGATCTCCCTCAACAGTGCTCTATGGTGATGCCCAAAACACTCCTGTAGCTACACTGACACAGTACTGTGATAGAGCAGGGACAGCCGTTTTCTTTTTCACACTGTTCCATCCTTGATTTCACAAAGCAATTCTATTCCCTTAAATAAAATTAAAATTCACAGTTTACTTACAGTCCTCTCTAGAAGAACTACGTTAAGGTTTACCACACATAGGTAATGGAAAAATAAAGTGACTCTGGAACATAATTTTGTAGACTAATTATAAACCTTACTGATTATATATTTTCCCCAAATACAATCAATAACTCTGCCTGAATCAATGCCAAATAGGATTAAAATTGGATGTATGTATATACATGGTGGGGAAAAAGAACATAATTATTCAACTGGTATTGAACATTGCTTTAATTGAAATATAGTTGATTTACAGTGTGATATTAGTTTCAGGTGTAGAGCATAGTGATTCCAAATGTTTACAGATTATATTCCATTTAAAGTTATCATAAAGCAATAACTATAACCAAACCAGGCTTCAGCAATATGTGAACCGTGAACTTCCAGATGTTCAAGCAGGTTTTAGAAAAGGCAGAGGAACCAGAGATCAAATTGCCAACATCCACTGGATCATGGAGAAAGCAAGAGAGTTCCAGAAAAACATCTATTTCTGCTTCATTGACTATGCCAAAGCCTTTGACTGTGTCGATCACAATAAACTGTAGAACATTCTGAAAGAGATGGGAATCCCAGACCACATGACCTGCCTCTTGAGAAACCTGTATGCAGGTCAGGAAGCAACAGTTAGAACTGGACATGGAACAACAGACTGGTTCCAAATAGGAAAAGGTGTACGTCAAGGTTGTATATTGTCACCTTGCTTATTTAACTTATATGCAGAGTACATCATGAGGAACGCTGGGCTGGAAGAAGCACAAGCTGGAATCAAGATTGCTGGGAGAAATATCAATAACCTCAGATATGCAGATGACACCCTTATGGCAGAAAGTGAAGAGGAACTCAAAAGCCTCTTGATGAAAGTGAAAGAGGAGAGTGAAAAGGTTGGCTTGAAGCTCAACATTCAGAAAACAAAGATCATGGCATCTGGTCCCATCACTTCATGGGAAATAGATGGAAAAACAGTGGAAACAGTGTCAGACTTTATTTTTTTGGGCTCCAAAATCACTGCAGATGCTGACTGCAGCCAGGAAATTAAAAGACGCTTGCTCCTTGGAAGGAAAGTTATGACCAACCTTGATAATATATTAAAAAGCAGAGACATTACTTTGCCAACCAAGGTCTGTCTAGTCAAGGCAATGGTTTTTCCCGTGGTCATGTATGGATGTGAGAGTTGGACTGTGAAGAAAGCTGATCGCTGAAGAATCGGTGCTTTTGAACTGTGGTGTTGGAGAAGACTCTTGAGAGTCCCTTATACTGCAGGGAGATCCAACCAGTCCATTCTAAAGGAGATCAGTCCTGGGTGTTCATTGGAGGGACTGATGCTAAAGCTGAAACTGCAATACTTTGGCCACCTCATGCGACGAGTTGACTCAATGGAAGACTCTGATGCTGGGAAAGGTTGGGGGCGGGAGGAGAAGGGGACGACGGAGAAAGAGATGGCTGGATGGCATCACCGACTCTGTGGACATGAGTTTGAGTGAACTCCAGGAGTTGGTGGTGGACAGGGAGGCCTGGCGTGCTGTGATTCATGGGGTCGCGGAGAGTCGGACACGACTGAGCGACTGAACTGAACTGAACTGAATAATCAACAATATTGAGCATCTTTTCACGTGCCTGTTAGCCATTTGAATGCCCTCATTGGAAAAATATCTGTTCGGGTCCTCTGCTCATTTTTCAATTGAGTTTTTTTTTTAAATATTGAGTTGCATAAACTTTTATATATATATTTTGGATATTAATCCCTTACTGGAATGGGTTGCAAATATTTTCTTTCATTCAGTAACTTGTCCTTCCAAACTGCTTTAATTACTGTGGCTTTGTATTTTAGTCTAAAGTCAGGGAGCAAGTAACCTCCAACTATGTTTCTTTATCTCAAGACTGCTTCAGCTATTCAGGGTTTTCTGTGATTCTATGTAAATTTTAGGATTATTTATTCTAGTTCTGTGAAAAATGTAATGGGTATTTTGATAGAGACTGAATTAAATCTATAGATTGTTTTGGGTAGCATGGACATTTTAACAATACTTATTCTTCCAATCCAGGATGATGAGATATCTTTTCATTTATTTGTATCATCTTCAATTTTCTTCATCGATGTTTTATAGTTTTCGCAGTACAGGTCTTTCATGGTCTTAGTTAAGTTTTCAACTGTCTTTTTTAAATAGCTGTTTCTAGTGTATTTTGAGACTCAGAAACAATAACTTTGAGGCCCTATCTTTCATCATATTTTACAGGCCTATTTTTCTGCATTCTTTTGCAATTGAAATTAAAGTTTTGTGTTTTTTTTAAACCTATAGCTGTTGTGGGTCACGGTTGTTCACTGGCTGAAGTCATTCCTTAGCTACCTGGAATTTCTGTGACCTGATTGATAAAAATACATCATTTCCTCACTTTCTTTCATTTATGTATTCATTCTACAGACATTTATTAAGAACTAGGCAGTGGTAAGCACTGAGTTAAGTTTTTGAGGTAATATGTGGGTAGTAAGTGGTACACAGATATGACTAGGTCCCTGCCTTTCAAGAGTTTGCAATCGAAGCTTAAATAGATTTCATATAAGCACTAAAATATATATCACATAAGTAAATAATAGATGTGGGGAAAGAGTAGAAGAATCAGAAGACACAGCTCAGATCTTAGAGGAAAGGCAGAATGTCAGAATGTAAAGAATATTGTACAGAAGTACGGAAGAAGGGCATCCCAGCAGGAGAGAATTTTCTTAATGGGAACTCCTTCAGTTTTGTTTGACTGAACCATCATTTGCAGAGCAACTGCTAAGGATAAGGTACTTGGGACTCTGAGAGATAAAAACATGAATGAAAAATAAGACCAGAGCATAAAAATGACCAGTCCAGGAGGCCTAGCATCCAAATAATAGATAGAGAGAAG
Source organism: Moschus berezovskii (assembly GCF_049115385.1). Taxonomy (NCBI): domain Eukaryota; kingdom Metazoa; phylum Chordata; class Mammalia; order Artiodactyla; family Moschidae; genus Moschus; species Moschus berezovskii. Next base: position 14,792,992 of record NC_142467.1, read on the forward strand.
TCCTAAAGAGAGAACAAGGAATACCGATGGGAGGAAATGAGTTTCCAGACTGTCCCTCAGATTTCCTGATGGACATGAGTTTTCAGACTGAAAGATACATGTAATGCCCAGTACAATGCACACCAAGGTTCTTCACTGTGGAATTTCAGAACACTGGGGATAATTTTCAAAAGAAAATGTAAGACCTCCAGAAAGAAAAGAGAATAAACAACAGGAATCATAAATAACTCTGAACTTCTCAACAAAACTTTTGCCAGTAGTATGACATTAGAGCAATATTTACAGTTTTCCAAGGAAAATTAATTTTTCCAACGTGAAATTACACATCCAATTAAATTCTGACTGAAATGTCAGGGTAGATCTGAGGTATTTTTAGATATATGCCCTTTTTCAGGACTACATTTTAAACAGTACTCTATAAACACAAGGGAAAATAACGAGAGAAGAGATAGAATCCACGAAATTGGCTCCAACTTAAGAGGATGGTGAAGAGAACTTCTGATGATGAAGAAGGTGTCCCAGATGCATCAGGTACAAAGAAAGTCTTGTCCCAACAGGACAGACCAGGAGGACTCTGGAAGAACATCCCCAGGAAGATGAGACAGGCAGATACACTGATACATTTGAACATAAAAGATTTAGATAAATCAGGGAGAAGAGATTTAGATAAATCAGGGAGAATTTTGAGATGAACTAGTAATAAACACATAGAAAACGAAGGAAATAACACACACGACAGTGCAGAAGAAGGGGAAAGTAAATCATAGTAGAGAATATGCCTCAGAGGTGAAAAGACTTTACATAATCTGACCATGCAAACACTGAATAGGTGTTTAAGTAGGGCTGTGATATAACCTGTATAAAGAGGCAGAAATTACTGTACATGGCTGGAGTGCAATGGTGGTTAAAGAAAATTATATGCTTTTAGGCTGGATAATACATAAAATGAAAAATCAACAAAAAAGTAAAATAAGGTAATTTAAAGATATGGAAATAAAATGAAGCTGAAATACTGAAAGATAAGAAGGTGGAGAAGCTGGAGATGGAAGAGACTCATTTCATAATGAGCCCAGCAGAAAACAGTCAATCTAACCATGTGTATGCTGCTGCTGCTGCTAAGTCACTTCAGTCGTGTCCGACTCTGTGTGACCCCATAGACGGAAGCCCACCAGGCTCCCCCGTCCCACATAACCATCTGTATAACTTGATACAAATAAAGTGCCAGATATTTTTAAAGATACTATTTTTCATCACAATTTACCCAGGAGACTATGTCTAGAGCATGGTTGCATTTTTAAATGACATATGACCCAATTAAGCAAAGAGAAATGCTTTTGAGGGTCTCTGCTGGCCTACCTGTTTTGATCAGTGACACAATCCTTGTGTCCCTGTGTCTTTAGACCAGAATCCTTCTTTATGTGAACATGACAACCTGGACAAGCTCTAGATAGTTTGAGTTTCTGGGTTTATCTTTCCAAAAGGGACTAAATGCACTATGAGCTTCAAGAATTTAAACACTGTTAGAAGCACATCTGCTTTTTGCCTTTTCATACTGTTCATGGGGTTCTTGCAGCAAGAATACTGGAGCGGTTTCCCATTTCCTCCTCCAGTAGACCACGTTTTGGAAGAACTCTCCACTATGACCCATCATTCTCGGGTGGCCCTGCAAAGCATGGCTCATAGCATCACTGATTTACACAAGCCTCTTTGCATGCATCACTGATTCAGTGGACAGAATTTAAGCAAACTCTGGGAAACAGAGGAGGACAAAGAAGCCTGAAATGTTGCAGCCCATGGGATCGCAGAGAGTCAGACATGACTTAGCAACTGAACAACAGAAACGTATCCAAACATTCCCAGCTTCTACTGATCTTGAAAAAGCAAAAGCATTTATAGTCCCAAGGATTCGTGTAAGGATGTCAGGGTCAAGAGGGAGCAGGGAAACTTTCTAAGCACTATGCCTGGTACTTGGTGAAAGCATAATAAACATATGCTGCAAGAGTGAGTGAGTACACAAATACATGAGTGAGTGAAACATAGCAAGCTCTTCTAAGAGAGCTGACAGGATGGTCTACGTATGCCAGGGTAAAACTTTCACTTCTCCTTTAAATCCAGCAAGGGAAGGACTCAGCTGAAATTATAAGCCCAAGGGGCTGAAATTATTAGAAACATTCTCTGCACAAATTTCACATTCCATTTGGAATTAAACCTAGGCCTTTAAGATTGATGGCATCCCCACCCATTAATACACTCTGTAACATATCCAGTGGCATGAATAGAGCAATGATTTTCAAAATGGTGTTCTTTACAGAGGCACCTTTATTCCATGAAAATACTCCAAACAGATGCCCCCGAGCTGCTTCCTGGTCCCTCCTCTCTGCTTAGTCAGGGCGACCCTGCTTTCACCATTTTTTCCATATGAGAGTTCCATCGCGCAGGACATCTCTACCACTTCCAATGTCTGAAACCACCGATGCAGAAATGTGCTGCTCTAGCAGAGCGGCGTCCTACTTCTTGTGCATTTTCTGGAGAGGCTGGGACAGAAATGCAGCCTCATCACACAGTGGACAGCATGGGAGCAGATTTAATTAGAGCCTCAAAGAGATGTCGGCCCCTCAACTGACACCTGGGTTTTATAAACAAGTGTGTAAGTACTGGCGCACACGCACACCTGATTAGGCACCCAGTGGGTAAAGTACATCCTTATTTATCAGAGAATAAATGAAATGTTTATCACAAATCCATATTGCTGTCTAAATGCACAAAACCTGATCAAATACAAGTACTTTGTACTTGTTCCCAAGAACATAGGAAAACTACTGCTCAGCTATTTTAAGTCCAAACTTGGGCAGTTATAAGACTCTGCCTTTCTCTATTTTCTCCCCTGAATGACATGGAAATTCCAAAGAGGGCTTGACAGGGTGTGCATGTGTGTGGTCAATAGGCATTCTCTATTCTCTGCTGGCATCAGCTATTGAAACTGTCTTGCCTACCCTTTGGTACTTCTGCTACTGCCTGAGATCCTAACATGGGTTCAAGTTTCTTAGAGTTCATTGGTGCTCTCAGCCACTCCCAATACTTTCAGCTGTCAGCACATGACTGGAAGCCTGAGAGAAATTCAAATAGGTATCTTATGCCTTCTCATGCCTTAGCTCATTTATTTTATTCCTCTCTTGACACCGTCCAGTGAAACACATACACAAGGATTCTGCCACCGTGAATTCTGAAATAGAAATCAGGCATCACTGCATCCTGTCCAAGTCTGTTATTTAGCCAACACACACCAGAATGATCAGTTGCTCTGACTGGCTATCTTTTCTAATTGGCCAATCTTTGCGCTATTCTGGTTGTTAAAAACCTAGAATGATGACTATACTCTTGAATCTCTGAAATGACAGAAAGCTCAGTCACCTCTTTCCTCTCCTAGATGTTGGGACTGGAGCTGAAGTCTCATGTCCATATTCCGCTGTTGCTTTTTCTTCAAGGTTAACTATTTCCCCTAGCCTCAGTTCAGTTCAGTCACTCAGTCGTGTCCGACTCTTTGCGACCCCATGGACTACAGCACTCCAGGCCTCCCTGTCCATAACCAACTCCCGGAGTCCACTCAAACTCATGTCCATTGAGTTGGTGATACCATCCAACCATCTCATCCTCTGTCGTCCCCTTCTCCTCCCACCTTCAATCTTTCCCAGCATCAGGATCTTTTCAAATGAGACAGTTCTTCACATCAGGTGGTCAAAGTATTGGAGTTTCAGCTTCAGCATCTGTCCTTCCAATGAACCCCCAGGACTGATCTCCTAGCCTAGATAACCTTTATCTAGTCCCTGGGATAGGGCACTGTGACTCGTCCCTGATTTCTTTCCATTCTATTGTTTACAGCACAAACTTTATGTCCAAATTCCTTTGGGGCTTGGCCTCTTGCAGCTCAAAGGAAACTTGAATATTAATACCCTTGTCTTTATAGATTACTCTCTTTGCAGTGAGGTTGAGGTTTTATTTTTAGAGATTCAAAACTAAGCACTGGCTGCTTACTCTCTTTTTGTCTTCTTGGTATAAACCCCACATCTTCTCTGAAGCGATGCTGGCCACTGACTGGATAGGACGGGAAGTCACCAGTAGTAGCGATAGTTACGCAGCTGTGTCTGACTCTCTGTGACACCATGGACTGCAGCCCTCCAGGCTCCTCTGTCCATGGAATTCTCCAGACAGGAATACTGGAGTGGGTAGTCACTCCCTTCTCCAGGGGACTTTCCCAACTCAGGGATCAAACCTAGGTCTCCTGCACTGTAGGCAGATTCTTTACTGTCGGAGCCACCAGGGAAGCCCCAGAGAGGAGGCTAATTTCTCAAAATTTGATCCTGCCATACCAGTAAGAGTGATGGCCCTATCCAGTCCTTTCTTTTTTTAAATACAGAAGAAGGCCAAGAAATCAGAGAGAAGCAACTGGCCATGGTACCCTTCGAAGTCATGTTAACAGTAGAGAAGTTTATAATGTAACTCAGGATCATGAGTAAATGGTTCCTGCATCATAGTGAAGAGTCAAGTTAACAACAGAAGGATGGCTTTCTTGTACAGACTCAACGAAGGGTTCTGGCAGGGAGGGAATCTGATGCTTTTTCAGACACAAAATTATTTTGGAATTCCAAATGGAATCCCAGCACCCCTGACATCGTACCCTGATATCACACACAATAATGAGAAATGGGTTCAGTTTTTCTCAGAACCCAGCATGTTTCTTTTCATTTTACAGAAACTGAATCATATACTACACATTCTGTTTATTAATTTATAAAATAGGCTTGACTAGACCTACCGTGGAGAACCACTAAATACACATAAGTGGAAGACTGCCACAGTGAAGGTGTAGAATCAATCAGATTACAAAAGTGTGTCATCATAAGCATCTCTGGACCTAGAACCTGGACATAGCCAGGTGGTAAGATTGCTAAATATTACCTTACACAGTAGAAGAGGCAATGAAATGATCTGGAAGCATAAAAGGAAACAAGCCTGACCACTCTTTGCCCTGGGCCTCTCAGACTTGTCAGATTTCTCACCTGCTCAAGCTGCTGACCCCTGCCTTGTCCCTGGGGAAAGAAGAGGAACACTAGAGGCTATGCTTGGTCAGAAGTATCCTAGTCAATACTATTCTCAGACCCTTTTGATGCTGGATACAGTTTGTGAATAGAACTCATTGGTGCCTCTGAGTTCTCTGTCATTTTTGTAAAAAAAAAAAAATTGGAGTATAATTGCTGCACAATGTTGTGTTAGTTTCTGGGGTACAACAGTGTGAGTCGGCTCTATGTATAACACAGTTCTCCTCCCTCTGGGCCTCCCTTCCACACTCTGCATGGAGCTGAGCTCCTTGTGCTATATAGCAGCTTCCCACTAACAATTCAGTGGGGCTTCCCTCATAGCTCAGTCGGTAAAGAATTTGCAATTCAAGAGACCCGGGTTCAATTCCTGGGTCGGGAAGATCTTCTGGAGGAGGGCATGGCAACCCACTCCAGTATTCTTGCCTGGAGAATCCCATGGACAGAGGAGCCTGGTGGGCTACAGTCCATGGAGTCGCAAAGAGTCAGACGCGACTTAGCGACTAAGCCACCACCACCAATGTATATACGTGAATGCTACTCTCTCAATGTGGTCCACCCTCTCCTTTTCCTGCTGTGTCCATGTGTATTTCTGTCATTTTTGAAGCCAGCCACTGTCTTCTCAAATCTGGGCCAAAGACCTTGTGATTTCTGGCAGATTGCTTCATCTTTCCAAGCCTCAATTTCATCTATAAAATAGATAATAAAGATAGCTTCCTTATAAACTTTGGGAACTTAGCAAAGGGTGAGGCCAGAGAAAGTGCTTTGTTAGGTACTATTATTAACACTATTAACCTGTCATTTTCCACATGGAATTTGGTATGTTTCTATGTCAATAACTATTCATTGGCATAATCCTTTAATGACTGAATAGTCTTCCATTTTATGAGCACCCCCTTAGACAGAGGAACATGGCGGGCTATAGCCTATCAGGTCGCAAAGAGTCAATGACAACTAAAGTGACTGAGCATGCACACATGCATGGTTTATTTAACTAGTCAAATACTGGGGGTCATTTAGACTGTGTTGATTTGTCTATTATCCTTTTAGGTAAAGTTACCTGATTAAATATATGTATCTATATGCACTCCCTCCCCAAAACTCTGAAAAACTACAGGGAAGGGATTTTTTTTAAGGCATAAACTCATCGGAATGAAAACAGGAGTGGAAGCACTAGCAGTAGAATTATGGAAGCAGAAAAAACAAATAATTTAGCACACTCAAGAAAATGTAGTGTTAAGTCAGCAGAAGGGAAAGCTAAGAACTAAGACTTTCTACATCTCAGAATTCCCCTAAGGCTTGGGAATTGGTGGCACCAAATAGCTCTGGAAGCTGAGAGGAAAAGACATGCAAAAATAAAATGGATTACTCGAAAGTCTGTTTCAGAAGCAACAATCCTCCCAGATCCCTTCATCACTCTCAGAAAACCACTCATTTGCTACCTTGGCCAAAGACTGAAGGAGTCTTCCCTAGAGAGAGTGAAGCAGGGATTCACCAGGACACAGGCGCAACTGAAGGTGGGGTGTTCATATGGAGCTGAGTGAGGCAAACGGATGCCAAGTTCCCCAGGGCTCTTCTCCCTCTGCAGCCAGCCCCACTCCCTCCAGACTGAAGGCTGCAGGTTAGAATCTTCTCTGTGGCACCTGAACAACCCAAGAGGAAAGACTGAAAGGCCCGGCATCAGAGCTTTCTCGCCTCAGCTATCTGCTAGGCCATCTGACGGCAAAGGTCATGGTCGCCAGTTCCCTCCGCAAGCACCACAGCTTCCAACCATCCCTTCCTTGACTCACTCTTAAACAAGGTCTGGCAATCAAGGATTGCCGGAGATCTGAAGAATGCCTTTGCTCTAACAGAGCAGAAACAGAAAAAAACAATTTGGTGGGCTGCACAGGGGGAGGAAACTTCCTAAAAGCAAAACCTGGCGTGAATATTCTCAAAGGCATGAGGACATTTTGCAGTGATGAGAGAACAAGGCCAAAAAGGAACATTCACAAAACAAAAAGGATCTCTTGGAAATTAACAACATGATGGCAAAAATGAAAACGAAGAACTCAGTGGAAGAATATAAGAATATAAGAAAAATTTCCAGAACTAGTAGTAAAAAAAAAAAAGAGAGACTGTAAATGTGAAAGAATTTTTTTTTTAATTACAGAAAATTATTTGGTGGAAATATTTGAAAGAAAGATTTTAAACTACATAAGGCAACAGACTGTGTAGTATTGGATAAAATCAGAAAAGAATTCAATTCCTAAAAGGTTTTGAACCTTTAAAATACAGAAAACAGAAAAAGTTTATTCTCAAGTGCCAGCACATCTAGGCAGACAGAAAATACTGGAACTCAATTAGTGATCTTTCTAAATTAAGTAAATTTAATGCCTAGCACCTGCAAAGTTAAAAATCTTTTACATGAGGCAAATCATGATTTCAATGCACCTATTTTCAATGAGAGCTTAAAAGGCCTAAGTCAAAAATGAAGACCAGGGCAAAGAACAGCCTCTTTATGTAAATCTTTCCGCTAATCTTCACAAGCTACAGAAAGGGTGAGGTGGAATAAATGAACTCTCAACTCCTGTGGCTGCTTCTAGGACTACTCGGATTCAGCCGTGAGAAATCATTGACCAGCAGATGTAACTTGCCTTTTACCTTTATTCTTTGTATTGCTAAGATTCACATGGAATGTCCTTGCAGTTCCATATACAGTTAGGTGCTCAGAGTATTTTGACAAGATCAAGTATACCCTAGCAAAATGAAACAGAAAATTGTGGCAATTAAGAAGAAATCCTAGACCAAGTATTTCACTTTCCCTAAAATATACAGGAATTGAGGGTAAAATGTTCTTAAAATTCTCTGCTTTCGTTTGTTTCTAATCTTAATCTGTGCCTCAGCCTTACAGAGGGAGGCAGAAAGCTGCAACTGTCAAGTAAATCTGACACAGGTATATTAATAACTACTCCTTGATACTCAGGAGAATTCCTAGTGAAACTGCTAGGTGGTATTTGGCGGGGAGAGGCTCCAAGGAGCTCTGTTTTTTGTTGTTGGTGTTATGTTTCAGTGCAGAAATAATTCAGCAAGAGGCAAAGTGACAGATAAGAAGTGATTTACTAGATAGAACAGGACTGTGAGGTTTACAAGCAGACATGCGAGAAGGTCCCTTGCCCTGAGAACTTAGGGGGCTATAGTTTTATAATCAAAGGAAAAATGGGGAGGGAAAAGGCCATCTTTTTCCTCATTTTTGAGTAGACATCAAGCTTCCAGCATCAGTTCCTCTTCCACATTGGGCTGGGGGGTTCTCTAGTCCTTACATGATCAAGTTGTGACTGTCATGGTTCAATGGAAATGAGCCAAAAAGCCATAACACATGCTATCGCGGGTAAATCAGCTCAGGTTTTAGTATAGTCACCTTTTGCTTATATTTTTGTTTTCAGTGCACACAGAGGAGCATGTCCTAGGAATCATTAACTTATTGAGCTTACTGGGTAGGATGTGGGTCTCATACCAGCACTGTTTTATTATTTAGGGATATTTCTTATGTTTCCATTAAACTGTTTTGTTGCTAAGTAAGCCTACTTGGTTTTGCAGTTAAACAAACCCGCTGTTTTTGAATAATTATTAACTTACAAGGGTTTCCCATATTTTTTTTTTCTTACTCACAATCCCCTAGTGAGATTAACTATATGGTAACTTACTTTGTCCCTTTACTCTGTCCCTATCCCTGGCTTCCCCTGCACAGATCACAGCCTTGGCATGGTGAAGAGACTTGCATAATTCAACGAAGATATGAGCCATGCCATGCTCATGGCAACTGGTCCGATCACTTCATGGCAAATGGAAGGAGGAAAAGTGGAAGCAGTGACAGATTTGATTTTCTCAGGCTCCAACATCACTGTAGAAAGTGACTGTAGCCATGAAATGCAAAGACGCTTGCTCCTTGGAAGGAAAGGTATGACAAACCTAGACAGCGTATTATAAAGCAGAGACGTCACTTTGCCAACAAAGATCCATATAATCAAAGGTATGGTTTTTCCAATAGTCATGTATGAATATAAGAGCTGGACTATAAACAAGGCTGTGTAACAAAGAATTGATGTTTTCAAATTGTAGTGCTAGAGAACACTCTTCAGAGTCTCTTGGACTGCAAGGAGATCAAACCAGACAAACCTAAAGTAAATCAACCCTGAATATTCGCTGAAAGGACTGATGCTGAAGCTGAAAGTCCATTACTCTGGCCACCTGATTCAAAGAGCTGGCTCATTGGAAAAGACCCTGATGCTGGGAAAGATTGAAGGCGGGAGAAGGGGATGACAGAGGATAAGATGGTTAGATGATAGCGTCACTGAGTCAATGAACATGAATTTGAGCAAACTGGGAGATAGCGGAGGACAGAGGAGCCTGGTATGCGTCAGTCCATGAGTCTCAGAGAGTCAGACACGACTTAGCAACTGAACAACAGCAGCATCAGTAGCATGCTCTGTGACACAGTAATTCAATCACAATCTCTAGGTGTAAGGTCATGGCATTAATATTGTCTAAAAGCTACTTAAATGAACCTAATGGACAGAAATAACTGAAAATCACTGATAATCACATCTATAATTTGGGCTAAAAACACTTTGAAACTCATGCTTTGGATCAGCTATTTATATTTCCTTCAAAGCTGGTAATTGCTAAATATCTACTTACTGTGAAGCTATCTAGATATAGTGTCCAAATAGGTGACCATACTTTGTTAAAGTGGTTTCATAGCTAGCACCTGGCTCTATTCTCTAGTTTCTCAGCAATAAGGTGCAATAAGCCGGGGGTTAGAACAGGGAGAGAGGAACCCAGAATATCTTTCTTGTGATGCCTGAATGATTCGAAGCAAAATAGCAATATAAGTAAGATTTCTATTGGATTGTCTGGATAACAACCCTATACCTGTGTGGTGTGCTTCAGTTCAGTTCAGTTCAGTCGCTCAGTCGTGTCCGACTCTCCGCGACCCCATGAATCACAGCACGCCAGGCCTCCCTGTCCATCACCAACTCCCGGAGTACACTCAAACTCATGTCCACAGAGTCCGTGATGCCATCCAGCCATCTCATTCTCCGTCGTCCCCTTCTCCTCCCGCCCCCAACCTTTCCCAGCATCAGAGTCTTTTCCAGTGAGTCAACTCGTCTCATGAGGTGGCCAAAGTATTGGAGTTTCAGCTTTAGCATCAGTCCCTCCAATGAACATCCAGGATTGATCTCCTTTAGAATGGACTGGTTGGATCTCCTTGCAGTATAAGGGACTCTCAAGAGTCTTCTCCAACACCACAGTTCAAAAGCATCGATTCTTCGGCGATCAGCTTTCTTCACAGTCCAACTCTCACATCCATACATGACCACGGGAAAAACCATTGCCTTGACTAGACGGACCTTGGTCGGCAAAGTAATGTCTCTGCTTTTTAATATACTATCAAGGTTGTGTGTGTGGTGTGCTTAGTCGCATCTTAATGGGAAAGACTTTAAAATTTACTGTCAGGGCATTAAATTGGGGTCTAACATTGATAAGCTCAGGAAACAAACATGGGCTATTTTACTCTTTGTGAGAGGGCCAGAGTCTTACAGTGATGTGAGAGCAAAATGATCACTTCGACTTAATGACTGTCTTCCTAATTGGATCCAGGGAAGTTATATATATATTTTTTTCCTTTGAGTAATTACTCTGTATTTTTCCCCCAGGTTCAGTGGCATTTTCTTTAGAGAGATAATAATAGAGTTAGCGTGATAGTGGAAAATAACCTCAGGCAGTCTATTTGAAAGGGGCGGGGGGCAGGAAGAAGCAAGCAATGAGAAGATAGAGAAGATAAGGTGATGAAGAGGACAATGGTCATGATGGCAAAAACCAAAAAAGAGGAACAGAAGGAAAAGGAGTAGGAGAAGCAACAGCAGGAGAGGAGCCAACACTAATTGAGGGTCTTTCAGAGTTTCCTACGTCCTCCAAGGGTACTGGCTAAAGTTTGCAGATTCCTAGGCCCCATGTCATCCAAGAATCAGAATGGGAAGCGGGACACCTAGCAATTTGCATTTTAGACAAGCACCCGAGATGAGCTTTATGCAAAATAAACTGTTTGAAAATTACTGGCCTCAAGATATGGCTAGTACCAACAGTCAGGGATGCTGTTCAATTTAATCAGTTTATTTTTTGAGCTCCCAGTCTTGCCAGAGCAACAAAGGGTAATCATTTTTTCAGGTAATATAAACTCAGGAACATGGTGTTTCTAGGATTAATCTCAAACCATGGGCCGTTCTCTTTGATGCAACCAAGAAAATGACCAGAGAAAACAAAGAGGCAATCATAACAGTTAGCCTTTACTGAGCACTTACCATGTGGCAAGCCCTGTTCTAAAAGATTTACATGACTGAGTCACCTCCAGCTCTTATGAAGAGTAGCCAGTTTTATTTCCTCTAGTGCACAGCTGAGGAAGCTGAAGTCTCAGGTTAAGGAAACTGTGCTAAACAACAGTGCTAGCAACGGGCAGAGGAGACTCACCCTCAACTGCTCAACTACTAAACATCAAAATATTCCATGCAAATGAAGACAGAAGTACTGCAAGCCTGAGTTCTCCTTTTAGTTCTAGCAGATCAATTAGACAAACTCCGGTGGACTCAGCCTGTGACTTAGGTTCAGTTCAGTTCAGTTCAGTCGCTCAGTCGTGTCCTACTCTCCGCGACCCCATGAATCACAGCACGCCAGGCCTCCTACGTGTCTGTAAAATGGAATCGGTGATACTGGTGTAGTGAGAAGCTAGTAAATGTGAACTCTTTATGAGGAGCACACAGTTCTGTATAAGTGCCAGGTACCATTATATGCCTGTAATCATGGGGCGTGTGGGCCAGATCTAAACCTTCCCAGATGAAGTAAAGAAACAGAAATGAAGTGACTGTGTTACTGTTCAATCACACGGTAGAACCACAGGCGGGTTCTAATAGCAGGAGGGCAAAATGGAGGGGTGAAGTCAAGTTTTCTCAAAGGTGCTCTTTTGGCGGCTGTCTATGTGTGCCTCAAGGTGTGCCTGCCACTCTTGATACTGACCGTAGGATCCACTGGGCTCAAGCTTTCACAATACATTTCCATCATATTTCACACATCAACTCAATATGGTACCTAATTTTTTTCAAGTGCCATTTTTAGAGACTGTGTTTGGAAGAGCAACTTTCTAGTCTTTCTAGTTCTTCCCATTAGCCTAAACTCAGTGACTATTTTCCACCATGAAATCAAATGCCCAGAGCTCAAAGAGGAAGGAGCTGGAACCCTGGTCACACCAGCTGCATGAGCCACAGGTAACTCACTTCACTATTCTGCATTTCAGTGCACTGGAGCCCATCAAATCTTGATTCTCTCAGCAGGATTACAGGAAAAGTCTACTGAAAATATGCAAGACTATGATTGAAAGAAATAAAAGAGGAAGGGGAGCATACTGGAGTAGGCAAAGAGAAGAGAATGACGCGTGAATTGGGTAGCAGAGTCAGGCAGGTTTAAGCTCGGAAATCACACAACCAATGTGCCTCCAAAACCGTACCACATCCTCCCCACTGGAAAAACGCTTTGACAGCAAACTGTGGCATAACTAAGGTGCTGTTTTCTCAATAAAAGTAACTCATTAACTTGCACTAGGTATACCATATAACTGCATCAGGTAAGTTACCATTACAGCCCTTTTTACATATGAAGAAACGATAGCACACAAGGGTCAAAACCATGACCAAACATCCCGAGGGAATGAAAGTGGCAGAACTGGGATTCTACCCCAGACAGTCTGGCCCCAGAGCCTGCTCTTGCCTCTGCACTTACTGCTTTTCAAAAGAGTGTCCATGTAGAGTTTGGGATCCATTTGTCAAATGCTGTCAGTTTTCCAGTCAACTCTCAATTCACCTTGCAAATAAAATTAAAGGCACTGCTTCTGCTTTTTCTAGTGACAAAGCACCAGGAAAGAAGAAACTGGATCACCAGCCACTGCCCTCCACAAACCGCTTTCTCAAAGCTATTTTTCCCAAGCTTTCCCAGTGACAAGGCCCCATATTTCCCCAAGTGTAGGTGAGGCCCCATCCCGGAATCCTGATTAACCTGGACTGAAGAGTCAGAAGTACATCAATAGACTAAATTGACTCCTTCACCTTGCTAATGTCTGTTCCATCTCCCCTACCACCACCAGCACACACACACACACACACACACAAGTTCATCTCTTTCCCAAATTTGTGGGCTGGGAAGGAACTCTTGGCCACAATTATTTTCGCACCAAAATATACTTTCTCAAATAGTAATTTTATAATGGAGAATAATCTGGACAATGCCACTTAATCAAGTGATCAGAGATAGCATCTCTAGTAATTTAGACATGTGGATATCTGTACCTCCTGATACCAGCAGTGAAAATGACATAACATTACTTCCTGGGATATAACTTTCTTCCTGGGATGTAACAACCCAGACCTGGCCAATACACGTTTGCCTAAGATATTGGACCTGTTGTCCTCTTCCTTTTTGTGAGTAAAGAGCTATGGCTGCAGTGTGACCGGATTTGGACAACGCAGGAAAGAGTCTGCAGGAGGCTTCAGGGAAAAGGGTACAGACACAAATGCTCAGCGGAGACAGGCAGATGCCACAACTGATCGAGTAAGTCAAGCTTAAGACGAAGTTTTCTTTAAATCTCTGACTCCTTCTGCTATGCTTTGTTTCCCTACTTTTGATAGAGACAAGGATACCTGAACTTTATCATAAGGAAAAAAAAAGTGGAAGTAAACGTAATTGCAGAAATTTACCCTTTGTCTCAGTGTCTGATAATGGTAAGAATTCAGACCTGTACTTCTTAGTTTTTGTTTTTTTTTTTAATGTCTTTTTTTAGAAGCCTGAAAACCAGATTTGCACTAGAGTTTAAGTGTAGAAATCAGCTCAGAATTTTAAAGTAATGTGCTGTGGACCGATTCTACATTCAGACTTGTTTGCTCTTTGCAGTCAGTTAGTGGTGCTCAAAGAGGCCTGGGAAGGCAGCTGAGGACTGAGTCGTCTGTGCTAGGGTGGGACGCAATCTACGAACCCCAGCATCAGTTGTAGGATGGGTCATCTTCAGGTTATCTTTCTAGCAGGACCACTGAGGGATAAATGACAGTAATAATTGAACCTAAATTTTCCTTTGCTTCACATCTCCTTCCAGTGAAGACTGGGATTAATCTGCCTGTTTAAATAAACGTAATCCTTGAAGGACTGCACTGAAGCTTTTGTAAATAGGCAAGGAAAAGCAGACTTCAAACAATTGTTTCTAACTGTGGTTCTAAGAGTGGACCAACCCTGATCCCAGATATGACAAATAAGAAATACACTCAGTAAGGCTGAAAAGCCATCTCCTAGCTTGTGGAATAATAAATAATGAGGATCACAAGGTACAAGGGCCTGTG